>NC_143136.1:57400000-59900000 GCF_059928025.1 Delphinapterus leucas | reverse complement strand
AGGACCCCATCTGAGAAGAGCCCCCTCTGACCCCTCACTGGATTCAAGGGGAAGGAATTACTTGCATCCGAGCTTGAGGGAGATTTGTGTTTGGGACCACAGCCTCAGGGCCTCTCTCCTGGGCCAGACTCAAGTGCGTACAGCTGGCCACTCCCTCTCTGGACAGCATCTTTGTGCCGGTCACTCTGCAACTCAGGCCCCAGGCAGGACATCAGCTTCTGAGTCGCTCTGTCTTCAGCTTGATAAAGAAATAAATACCTGACACAGTGTCCTTGGGCATGCACTGTCTACGCCTTCATCCAGATCAGACTCTCACCATTGGTCAGCTGTGCCGGTGAGCTGCCGAACAGGACAGGCCCGACGCCTGGGAAGTGCCCTTAAAATGGCTGTTCTTGTTAAGAATCATTCACCAGGTTGTATGCGAGTTCTTTGGACTCCTCTTGCAAATTTTCTGGAAGTTTGAAATTACTTCCAAATAAATACATAAACACTGAAGAAAAAGAAGAAATAAATACCTGAGGGTAGTTACAGACGCCTTCTCTTGCTACCTTATTTTTCCTTTCTGAGCTTCCCCATGTGAGTTCACGTCCAGAGGGAGATTCAGCTTTCAGTTGGGTCCGCTTCTCAGCCCTGTAGGTGAAAAACTGTATGAGCATATTAATTCTTGCAAAGAAGCTCTGAAAACCTGTACTTTGAATTAGTCCCAGGGCAAGTGGTGGCTGTGGGAAATCTGGGATGTGGATTCCCAAGGGGAAGCCTGGCATTCTGACTGGACCGCTTTCTCGGCTAGCATCCTCCAGGGCAGGCTGACGAGCAGACCCTAAGGTGGGGCTTCCCAGCAGGGGGTGGGGCTCTATCAGAGTCAGGTCAGGTGTGAAGAGGGGCTCACACTGCCCACCTGCACTGATTCAGGCGCCTTCTAAAGGAACACATTCCCCTCACTTTGCCCCTGAATTACAAATCACTGTTTTAACAAGCCAGTTACTAACAGGAGTGTGCCATAACCTCAGGTTTGCTGGGATAGGAAAAGAAAAAAGATGAGAAGCTCTGCTTTGGAGTGATCAGGTATTTTCCCACTGGCCTGGCTTGGTAGGAAAGTTGCCTGGTCTGCTCCAGGCAGGCCAGCGTGCTCTGGCAGCGCCACAAAGCCTAGGGTATAACTTTTGGCTTCATCCCTGCTGTGGCAGTTGGATAATAAAGCCTATGTCTTTTAACCTTAGTTTCTGCCAACCTTCCCTGGGAACAGCAATGAATAAACAGTCATCTGCTGTCAGAAATGACATGTGAGGCTTAAGCCTGCAGAAGAATAGAAAGACTAACCGGATGGCTTTTAGTGGAGATAAATGCAAAACCCTCCACTTTGGTCCAAGAAACCATCTGCACATCTATAGAGGAGGAAGCTCAGTGAAGAGGGCTGAGAGGTTTAATTCACTTTAAGTTCAGATGTCAGCAGTGTGGCTTTTTTTAAATCGTGGACTTCGATGTGTAGCATCATCTAGATCGAGGAAGGAAAATCATGTTTCTTCTGCATTCTGTGATTTGCTTAGGGTAGGGCACCGCGCTAGTCACTATCCACAAGATACCTGAAACTTATGAGAAACTGTTGAAGAAAGTGGGAAAATTTAGGCTGAACCAGAAAAGACTTGGGGGTGAAGAGATGTCCGTGATAGCTGCCTTCAAGTATTTAAAGAACTGTCCCCTTAAAGCGGAACTAAACACGTGTTGTGGCTCCAGAGCTCAGAGCTAGGATTAGTGGGGTGAAAAGCAAAGGGGTATAGGGAGGGTGGGAGGGAGGCACAAGAGGGAGGGGATATGGGGATATATGTATACATATAGCTGATTCACTTTGTTGTACAGCAGAAACTAACACAACATTGTAAAGCAATTATACTTCAATAACGATGTGGGAAAAAAAAAGGGACTTGGACTCAAAATGATAAAGAAATGTCCAGTAGTCATACATGTCTAAAACTGCAAGGGGCTGTCCTTGGAGGTGATGAGCTCCTCGTTGCTGATGCCTTTAAACAGTGGGGAGCCATTATTTGTAGGCAGGCTTTGATGGCCTTAGGCCCCTGGAGACAAACGAAGAAGGGGCCTTCTGAAGTCTCCTTCTGCAGCCCCAGGAAAGCACCTTGTAGCTGTTAGCAGCATATTAAATATTGCACGTGTCAGTGGGTGCAAAAGAGGGTGGGGTTAGAAATAACAAGTTAACCCTTCTTTGGCCTTGTGAAAGCATTCTGTAACTGCACTGACCAGCAGTGCTAGTAGAGTCCGGGTGCTGTTACTAAGGGTTTACATATTACATTATTGTGTAGCCACCTCAAAGGGAAAGAATGGGCCTCATTGCAAAGCCAGATTTGGATTGCAAAGTTAAACTGAAGTTATCTTTGAGTACAATTAAAAGGGATACGTCAAAATTAAAACCACTGTTAAAATTAATCAAAGATTTAGAAAGGTAGAATGAACTCCAGAGCTGGAAATTACTGATTTAAACAATTGTTCTCACGTTTTAAACTACATAATGAACTAAAAATTATGAAGCCTCAGAGTATAGCTGTAAAGAGCAGTCCAAAACCAAAGTCAGAATGAAATGTTTTAGCTTTCAAAACTGAAAAGCAGAACAATTACTCCCTACAAAATGGTATAGGAAGAGGTTTCTGACCCCTGCTAATTGTTTTATTATTCTTTGGAGGGGCACACTGGCAGCATTTCCCAGGGTTTTCAGTAATTACACTCCATTCAATATCTGAAGAATTACAATAATTCTACATGGAATATACTTGTGCCCTTCAAATGCAAAGCCCTTGGAGAAGTGAAAAAACAACTTAAAGTAAATTAGCAGGAAAATTATCGTAGTTACTGTTTATTTCAGGGCTCCATATATCAGAGGCTAATTATACATTGTATGTTACATTTTCTTGGAGGTATTTGTAATATATTTCTCATGCTGATCACCGGACGTCCTGGTTTGCAGGAACCTTTATGAAAGTGAAATTCTAACTTTTCCAAGTGCCTCTTTGTATATGAGAAATTACCCAGTGCAGACAGATGTCACTTGGTGCATGCCACAGGCCTCAGAGCAGTAGTATTTAGTGAGGTATTATGAATGTTCACCTGTACATATTTGTAAAGTTCCAACTCTTCTACGAAAAAATTTCCCTGCCAAATAAGTTGATTTTTTTTTTTTTTAACACTGCATCAGTTTTCTCAGAGCCATTTTCTATATTTTGGCAAGCCAAGGTTCCAGGAGAGAAAAAAGCAAGGACTGGAATTAAATAGCCACTCAGAGATTAGAAAGTCTCTTTTCCTAGCTGGAGCCTTAACACATTTTCTGCTAGTGTTAGAATTAATCCACCATCTCTGCGGGACCGCCTTGAGAGCAAAAGTGTCCTGAGATGTTACACAGAGACTGGGGGTCCCCATGTCCTGAGAGGTTACACAGTTACCCTTAAAATACCACGAGCAAGAAATGTACATGGTGACTCAGAAACAGTGCTTCAGTCTCACTGATATTTTTCCTTACGTTTCTTGTCCTTCATTTCTTTCTTTCTTTCTTTTCTTGTTTTTAACTAAGTTGAGCACAGTTCAAAAGGTTTCCTTATAAGTTTTTATGGCAACCAAAACTTAGAAATTGAGATCGCTTAATGACAAAATTAAAAGGTTAAATAAATTATGATCCATCCACGTGACTGAATACCTGCTTATTTAAAAAGGATTTTAAAATGCAAATGGCATGGAAAAGAGTCATAATGCCATATGAAAAGATTCAGATCAAAACAAACATGTATGTTATGACTTCCGTTTTTTGAAAAACATGCTTATGTATTTTTTAAAGTATTAGAAGGAAATGTACCAAAATATAACTGAAGTTACTGTCTGAAACGATATTCTAAAATATGCATGTTAGTGTTATAATCAGGAAGGATGAAGAAGGAAGGAGGGAAGGAATCACATAATTAAGGTGAACATTAAAACACACACTTTTGCTGGAAGATGAGAAAGGTTAATCATGCATAGTGTATAGGAAAAATGTGGCCATAGAATATCTATGATTGTTCCATGAATATCATCGAACACCTCATTATTGAGTCCTGTTTACTGTGAGGAACTTGACAAGCTAACCATTCTCCAGATCTAGAATAGTTACAAATTCTCTTGCAAATTCACAGTGACCTCAGGAAAGGATGGTAAAAACGAGTCCTGAGGAGTAAGGTCCATTTCTCAGGAACGACAGCCTGCTTTTTACATCTTGAGGAACAAGCAATTAGAGGAGAGTTATGCCACTAGTATTCCTCACCTGACAAATACCTTGTATGTGTGGGAGGGGGGCATGCGGGGGTGGGTGCCTCTTTCAAGTGATTAAACAGGTTATACATCAACCAGCTGCCTCCAGATAATCCACATCTCAGAACCTGCTGTTTCTCGTGGTCCCAGGTATTGCTGAAATAAATAATGGTTTGTTTCTTTTTTGGATTCTACACTAAGTTTACCTGCATTTCAGTTTTTCTTTTTATTCTTTTTAGCGCATGATTGCAAATACTGCCAGAACGGTGAGATACTGCAGGAGCCAACCCTTCAGTAAGTTAATGCCGCTGCAATATGGATCTTGGTGGCTAAGTCCTTTTCAGTGAGGCTACTGAGACATTCTAGAAGTCTGGACAATATTTGATGGTGTCAGAGACCCTTTGGACCACGAATCCCATGGGATAGGGGCCTTGCATTTAAAATAACCATAAGAATATTATTTTATGAATGAACTTAGAGAATTCATCTGCTCTTAACAGAGTGGATAGACAGCTAAGGCATGATTGCCAACAAATCCTGACTCTAACCAACTCTCTTTATGACTCACTGCTTCATGTTGAGAAACTCACATCAACTCGTAATGACTCATTCTGTCGTTTATAAACTGGGAAAGACAATATTTATTGTCTCTTGGGGTGTTGCGAGAAGGCATGGCATCAGTGTCTATAAGCACATGTGTAAAAGGTCCCACAGCAGGAATTCATATTATATTTCTAGAATTTCTAGGTGAATTAAGGTGCTTTTCTTAAATCTGTACAAAAACTGGTATAATACAATGCTTTAATATAAAAGCGTCGCTAATAATAAATAGCAAGTTTAAACTGTTGGGAGTTAAGTTGCATCATCACAGCAGATCACCCTGCCAGGCCAGTGCTACTGTCTCCTCTGGACTGGGACTTTGGGCAGGGGCTGGAGCTTTGGTTCCCTCCAGCTGGTCTGGGAGTGAGAAGGTAGCCCCTATAAAGTTTTGTACTAATAACTTCATTGTATGAGTCATTGAAGTCATTGGGCTCATTAACTTAACGTGATAATTTGACATGGACATGACTTCGAGGCTACCAGTACCATCCCCTCCAATAAACCTAGTGCCCAGAGACTAAAAGCTTCTTGTTTTATTCATCAGAGCTATCTTTGCTCTTCCTAGCACAGGACTGGCCCAAAGCGAGGGTCTGCTAACACAGGATACCAGAACTGCTAAACATTCATTTTTTAATGCCCGGGGGGGGAAATCTAGGAAAAATAGTCTTGACTTGGGGAGCAAGGTCTTTAAAAACTTGATTCAAATGATTATGCCTCCTCTTCCTTCCAAAAGGTGCAGGCTTGCACCTCATCAACCGATCTTATGTGGATTCTGCCAGAATTAAAGTCTCTCATATCTCTTCATCTAGTGATTTACTATATGTATAAAGACACGATCATAAGGCAGTTATACAAGTGAGTATGAGAATATATAAGTGATGCCAGTCTACACAACAAAGGTTTATAACCTAGAATCCATGGCCCTTCAGGGGGTTCTAGGAAATTCCTGAAATTAAACACAAATGCTGTGTGCCTAAGAGGGTTCAAAGCCTTGAGAAGGTTCTCCATGAGGTCCAAGAACCAGAGAAGAACCAAGATAGAATATATTTTGTTCTATAAACTTCTTCGGAAGTAAATCCTACATTCTCCTATATCTCCTAGAGACATGGGGGGAAATTTTATATATACAAATCTCCACTGCATTTGTTGAAGTTATCAGTAACTGCTGGTAAACAACAGCTGCTTAGCTCCGAAGTCAAAAATCTATAGATAAAGCTGTAAGAATAGATTCATAAACATTGTGGGAATATGTACAGTGTAATTACAGTATATTGTAAATGTAGAGTACACTGCCAGTGACAAGCGAGGGAATTAAACACTGTGGTATTATTTATATGTGATAATTATACTGATGAGTTTCTTCTTAGAGCAAGTGGGGGCCTTTGTATCTTTTCTCTGCTTTTCTGTGTTCAGACCTGCAGCACTCCCCCTTCGCCCCTCATGCAGATGGCATTCTAATTGTCTTTGGGAGTGGTGTGTGGATCTAAAGAGAACAGATGGACTGCAGAAGGCAGTGTGCTATGGCGGAAAGAACACTGGTCCAGAGTCCAGGCTGGCTTGGCCACTCCCAGTGTCCCACACCAGGGATCCACAGGGCAGAGGCCATCCAGGGACCATGGCCAAGGTGTTGGATCGAAACGGAGCTTTTTTTCCCTTTTATTGTGAAATAATGTCACCATTCAAAAATGGAAGAATTCCCAGAGAAGAAATCCAGATTCCTCATTTCTCTAGAAAAAAAAGGAAGATCCAGCAACTCAGGGTGCAGATCCCCACATGGCGTCAGCATGCAAGAGCTGCGTAGTCACTTCTGAAGGGAACTGTGTTTCCAGTTCACCACTGTCGAATGGCCTTCCTCATTCATGTCTATTCTCTGTGTAGGGATCTGAGCCTTTGATTCTTCTTTCAGCCTAGTTTTAGGGAAATTGGTTAACTTCAGATAGCTCTGCTGCTCGAGTGCTTTGGGGAGTGGATGAGAATAGAATAGTAATTGGGATTTCAGAACAAACAGCATCGGAGAATTGAAGGTCGGGCACAAGTCATGCCTTCAGCCCGAGTTGATTTTTCTTTTTTTTTTTCTGAGTATGGACAGTCTCTAAGAACACACAATCTATGCAATAATGCTGTATATTGTATGCAAGTAATGAGGGGAGTTGGACTTACTAGTCTCACACTTGCTTGCTTCAGTTCAGCCCAGGTGTTAAGTGCTTTTGTTAGGAGCTAATGAAAACTATGCCATTAGTCCTCATCTGGATCAAAGGGAGTGTGAGACACAGGTGGGATGGCAAGGGCAAACAATTTTAATGTACAACCAGGGCTGTCAGGCGATGCTTTCACTTTTATTTGGTGTTTTTTTTTTTTTTTTTACAATATGTAATGCAAAGGAAAATGATCAAAATATGTGATTCCAGGGAAGAATAGGGTGGGAGGGAGGAGATGGAACATCCAAGTAGAAACATTTCAATGAATATAACATGTTGAAAGGTCTTGATGGAACCCAGGAATTTATGATAAATGTAAAAGCTGGAGTAAGTAAGGCTGTATCTTATATCCATATATTATGCAATGCTAATCCTGCTCTTTTCTCTTTCAACAGATCCTGATGCAGCTCAGGCTAATAAAAACCATCAGGATGTCCGGAGTTATGTACGACAATTAAATGTGATTGACAACCAGAGAACTTTATCACAGATGTCACACAGATTAGAGCCTCGTCGACCATAGACATTTAAAGTGCTCAGAACAACGGTTTGCGTCCAGTCCACAATCTTTCAAAAATGCCATGTATGCTAGTACTCACTGTATTGTCACTAGAGAACTCTATAAAACAAGCAAAAACCCATCCTGAGACATCTCAGTGCTGCATTCAGCTTACCAGCGTCATGACAAAAGAAGAAATTCTTTGACTTGCACACAGCTTGCACACACTAGCTTAGGAATCCCCCGTTTGTAGTCACCGTATTTTATTTCCAGTTGTGCCATCTTCTTTGCTGAAACATAAAATAAGACCCACATGAAGAGTATGGTAGAAATATCATTGTCAAGAGAAGTATCAAGCTGATATATTTTTCTAGGAGTGTTTACAGGATGAGATGTGCTACAAATGGTATTTATTTGCCTGCATCATTGGTGGTATAGCTTCATAATTTCTCACTCAACATTTTGATTTGAGCATGGAGTTTTTGGAAGGGGTTGAGGAATCCGTGTAACTCCAAATTAGAGACTGTATTCTTCCATCTTCATAGTTTTACCTCTGAAGGAACTGCACCTGACCACATTACTACAAAACATTCTGGCTGCTTATGTAATTTAGGGAGGACTGGTCTGTAATTTCTGAATGACATATAGAATAATATTTATGTTTACAATGTAACTTTTTTAAACTTACAAATCAGGAGTACATATATAAGAATTCCACTGAGAAACTCCAAGGTTCTTAAAATTGCTAGCGTTAAGATTAAAATAAAAAAAAAAAAGACACTTCAAAAGAGCACAATATTCAGAAAACATTTTTCAAAATTATTTTCCTGGGCATTAAAAAAAACCTTTACTATTGGCTAATTATTGTTACTGATTTAAAAAAAACCCACATATTTTCTGGACTTAAATGTTATCACAGATATCTTAATTTTCAGCAATTGTTTTGCACTTTCAAATAGATTGTAAATAGTTCATTCAATCAATGGTATAGAGTTATTTATTTGCTACATGATAGATATTGTGCCAAATAATTACTTTTTATTTATTTTATTTAGTATGTAATTTTGGAGTACATTTTTTCCTGTTTTCACAATTAGGCTACATTTAATGTGTAGGAATTGTATGTATGTATATCTTCTGTAAATAACAGCTACTATCTTCATTAAATATAATTGTGACAAGAAAAGGTGTGTTGTTCTCAATTCCTATAATATGGGAGAGATAACCATCTGGTATGATGGGATCCTGGATTTAATTGAAATAAAATTCACATACTCTAAAAGTCACCTTTTTAAAAAGTGTACAGTTTGGTGGTTTTTAATATATTCATAAGATTGTTCAACCATCATCACTATGTAATTCCAGAATGTTCTCCTTATCCCTTAAATAAACCCCATACCCATTAGCAGCCACTCCTCATTTTCATCTCCCACCAGTCCTTGGAAACCATTAATCTGCTTTCTGTCTCTGTGGATTTACCTATTCTGGACATTTTGTTTAAATGGAATCATATAATATGGAGACTTTTGTGTCTGGTTTATTTCACTTAGCGTAATGTCTTCAAGGTCCATCCACATTGTAGCAGGTATCAGTACTCCATTCCTTTTTATAGCTGAATAATATTCCATGATATGGATATACAACATGTTGTTCGCCCATTTATCAATTAATGGACATTTGGGTGGTTGCCACTTTTCAGCTATTAGGAATACTGCTGCTATGAAGAGGCACGAGATTTTAGAGCTGCCTGTTATGGGTCCTACACAATTTCTCAGTGATTTAAGCAATTCGTATACTATTTGATGAAAAATTTTCCAAAATTATTTAATTTCCAGACCCATGTCTGTTTTTTAATGTCAGCATTTTCCAGAGTGTATTCCAGGCTATAATCTCACAAGTTCAGTAGAGAATGGACTTGAGGACACAGGGAGGGGGAAGGGTAAGCTGGGACAAAGCGAGAGAGTGGCATGGACATATATACACTACCAAACGTAAAATAGCTAGTGGGAAGCAGCTGCATCGCACGGGGAGATCAGCTTGGTGCTTTGTGACAACCAAGAGGGGTGGGATAGGGAGGGTAGGAGGGAGGAGATATGGGGATATATGTCTACATATGATTGATTCACTTTGTTGTACAGCAGAAACTAACACAACATTGTAAAGCAATTATACTCCAATAAAGATGTTAAAAAGAAACCTCACAAGTTCATAAGCTGTTCCTCCCAAAACACGCACAATTGCAGAGCAAAACACAAAACCAAGATGACATCTTCAAAAATTTGGGAACGATAATATAATATACCCCCTTAGAAATTATTCCCAGTGTTCATTAACATATTCAAGGCTCTGAGAAGTCCTGCTGTAATCCCTTTTATAAATTTATTTATTTATTTTTGGCTGTGTTGCATCTTCGTTGCTGTGTGCAGCTTTCTCTAGTCGCAGTGAGCGGGGGCTACTCTTCGTTGCAGTGCACAGGCTTCTCACTGCAGTGGCTTCTCTTGCTGCGGAGCGCAGGCTCTAGGCGTGCGGGCTCAGTAGTTGCGGCACTTGGGCTTAGTTGCTCCGCGGCATGTGGGATCTTCCCGGACCAGGGCTCAAACCCGTGTCCCCTGCATCAGCAGGTGGATTCTTAACCACTGCGCCACCAAAGAAGTGCCTGTAATCCCTTTTAACATCCGCAGTTAAAGGCCTCTTTGAGAAACACTAAGGCAGCCAATGTCTTTCTGTGTTCATTTATGTAATCATTCAAGGTCCCCAGGTACAGGGATGGTGTTTTATGCGATGTTACGCCTCCCATCCAGAGTCGGACACAAAGCCTAGGATTTACTAGAGAATAAAAAAAAGTCACTGAATAAATTTTATTGAAGTCATTATTTTTCAGCATTTTACTATCTCATAGACCTCAGTGTCAGCTGCAAAGTTTCCCTTATATGATATATAATGATTTTCCACCATTATGTAGTTCTCCTTTCCTTAGAAAATTTTAAAAGCTGACAAATTAAGCTGACAGCCTATCCCTTGGGCATCCTTGCTCTTGTTTACTCTTCCTTACTCCTATCTTACTTAAAAGCTGGTATCCTACATGACAGCTTCTTTTCCCCAACTCCATGGTGACTGACCCCTTATGACCTTATTTTAATATAGTTTCCACATTATTCAAAATTAATACATATTCTCCCATGTATATTCCCCTTGGTCTTCCAAATGAGAGTAAGTATTGCTTTACTTAATAAAGATAAGAGATTTTTAATTATGTCTAGCTTCTTTGAAAATGCATTAAACTCCATTATTCAAGGTACTGATGGTGAAGTAAAAGAATTCACACAGTAAAAATGGAGAGTAGTAGCCAAACAACTCTTCCTGAAGCTGGAGATGCAGTTCATATTTTAAAACTTGCAAACAAGCCAAGAGAAAATGAGATGCCTACAGGGTCACAAGAAGGATAATGAGGTTTGCTGGAAGATATAAGAAAGAAGAAAGAATGTTTTTACCAAAAGCACCTGTAGAAAATTATACATTTAAGTGTTTCACATACCTGCTTAGCAAGGTCACTGGCACAGTGTACAGGAGCTAAGCTTTTCCAGCAATTTTTGAATGCCATGCAGGTTAAATAGATTTCTCCTGAATTCAATGGTATTTCCTCTGAAATATGAATGAGGATCAATAACTACCAGTGTGAGAAACTTAAATGTCATTCTGGTTTCAAGTTGTACTTATAATTTTTTTTTGAAAAATCAACATAGAATATGCAGTGTTGTAAAAATGAACCCCTACCTTGAATAGCTTTCTTTTTGCTGTCAATCTAAAATGTATTACATCTCTTGGGCTTCCCTGGTGGCGCAGTGGTTGGGAGTCCGCCTGCCGATGCAGGGGACACGGGTTCGTGCCCCGGTCCGGGAGGATCCCATGTGCCGCGGAGCGGCTGGGCCCGTGAGCCGTGGCCGCTGAGCCTGCGCGTCCGGAACCTGTGCTCCGCGACGGGAGAGGCCACAACAGTGAGAGGCCCGTGTACCGCAAAAAAATAAATAAATAAATAAAAATAAAATGTATTACATCTCTTGCTGTGAAATAATCTTAATTTTCTCTATGTGTCTTACATGGAGAAGAATGTATTCGATGGGCAGGTCACAGCATCAATGACTTATAAACTGGAGAAGAATCTTTGACTTAGTTTGATATTGTTAGTTATCTTTCTATTCATTCATTCATTAGCCAATAATGATTGAGGGGCTTATGAGTGAGTGCCAGGCCCTCTAGGAGCTCAGGATTCAATGTGAGAAAAGCTAGAGGATCCCTGTTCTCTAGAACTTATCACCTATTGGGAAAGACAGAAGAGTAATCAAATAAACAAACAAACAAATATAAAATCACTTCCAAGAAAGCATGTGGGGTTGCCAGAACATGTAGTAAGAGGATTTAACCTGATCTGAGGTGAGGAAATGTTTTCTGTGCAGGAACAGTTGACCTGAACTCTGAAGGAGGAAAATGCTAACTAAGCAGAGAGAGGAGAGAATATGTTCTAAGGAGGAAACAACCTTGGCGGCACGAAGAACTGACGGTGGAAAGCTCACTGTGGAAGAGCAGAGAGAGCAAGGGTGAGCAGGCTTCAAGGTGTGCTGGAGACCTAAGTTGGGCTCAGCGTGTGCAAAGCCTTGCAAGGCCTTTTTAAGGAGCTTCATCTTTTACCCCAGAGCAGTAGGAAGCCCGAAGTGCTAAAGGCAGGGGGGGGTTGCATTTCTAATGGCAGCCCTTACGGGGCAGGGCCATTGCTTTATGATCCCTCACTGTGGATGCCACATGTGTCAAATCTAATTCCTTAACTACTTATAATGCAGGCTTAAAAGGTAGGGCAGAGGGAATTGTGCATAATGGCAAATATTAAAGAGCAGTGGTAGACCCAGAACCCACACAAACACTCTTCTTCCTCCTTACTTGGTCTACACTGGGCCACTTTTTAATTTTTTGTTGTGGCAAAATACACATAACATAAAATATACCATTCTAACCATTTTTGAGTACACAGTTCAGTGGCATGAAGTACATTCACGCTGCTGTGCAACCATCACTGCCATCCATCCCCACAACTTCTCATCAGCCTAAACTGAAGCCACCTATTACACAGTAACTCTCCACTTCCCCCTCCCCCCAGCGCCTGCAAACTACTGCTTCACTCTTACGGATTTGGAAGTTACGTCATCTAAGTGGAACCACACAATGTTGTCCTTGTGCAGACCCGGGGAGAGGACTAGGGTTGGCTGCACAGAGACAGCCCAAAGGGACTGGAGTGTGGTCCAGGCCACAACGAGGGGTTTGCACAGGATGGAGCCCAGGTCTGCCATAAAAACCCCATTGTTAAGCTGCATACGAAAGGAGGGGTGGGGTCCCACCACAGCAGCCCCATTCTCAGCATGCTCAGAGGCTCTGCCTCTGAGCCCTGGGAGCATGCAAGCACCTGTGGATTGTGCACACACGGAGGTGGGTCTGAAATCTGAGCCAATTCCCCACAACTGTGCGAATTCCTGGGATTTACGCCTCCAGTAGCTCTGTAAGCTCAGCGCTTGCAGGATATCCAAGCAGATTGCTGGTGCTCCCATGGTGGTGGTGGGTCCAGCATTAATAGCAGCGGGCTTTGTGGGTTCACTCACGAGGAGACAGGGCTGGCATGTGAGCTGATTACTGTAGCTCCCACTGTGTGTCCAGGTGCATGACTACAGCAGGTCTGGGTACCAGACTTCAGTGGGTCTGGGCTGGAGGCTTTGTGAGCACAGTGCCTGAGGGACACTCAGACTTATTTCCTGCGTTTCCAGGGTTGAGGCAATGCTGAGGGCAGTGCCAACAACAGTGTACTTTGTGAGCCCACACACCACATGACAAATGATACCACAGAGTGCACTGCCACGTGGACAGCTCCTGTGGAGGAATACTCAGTGCCTCCTCTCCCAGCAGGAGTGCTCCAGTAATGCCTACCTCACACCACAGCTCTGAAACGGATCTCAGGGCTTCTACTCCAACAACTGGGGAGCAGACCCTGACGCCCACAGGGATGTGACAACCCCAGAGCAAAGAGGAGGCCCCATTCAACAGCCAGAGCAGGCTTTGGTCACCACAACAGCAATCACACACCCTAACAAGGGGATAACAGCCAGCACACACTGAGGAAAGATATGGCGGACATCCATACCAAAAACAATCCTCACACCAAAAATGTTAGACTTACATACGCTACACAGGGACACTCCCACATAAAAATGGCACTTCAAGACCACAGTAGATAACTGTTTCTCCTAAATTCAGAAAAAGCCAAGTAAAATGAAAAAGCAGAGGAATTACTCCCAATTACTCTATTATTAAAGAACAAAAGAATTCCCCTGAAAGAACAAACAATGAAACAGACCTCTCCAGTCTAGGAGACCCCAGGTTTAAAAAGGAAGTAATAAAAATACTAAAGGAATTTAAAAGGCTATCAATAGAAATTCAGGGAGTTCCCTGGTGGTCTAGTGATAATGATTCGGCACTTTCACTGCTGTGGCCTGGGTTCAATCCCTGGTCAGGGAACTGAGATCCCACAAGCTGCATGTTGTGGCCCAAAAAAAAAGCAAAGGAAAAAGAAATGCAAATCACTGTAACAGGGAACTAGAGACTATAAAGAGGAGCCAATGAAAATTCATTTGCCAAAACAAAAACTGAAGGCAATAAATAGCAAACTAAATAACACAGGAGAAAGAATAGATGATCTGGAAAATAGATTAATGGAAATTACCCAATCAAAACAACAGACAGAAAAGCAAGTGGAAAAAAAAAGCAATATGCAAGACCTATGGGATAATTTAGACCAAGCCAATCTACACATAATAGGGATCCCAGAAGGAGAAGAAAAAGAAAAGTGGATAGAAAACATATCTGGGGCTTCCCTGGTGGTGCAGTGGTTAAGAATCCACCTACCAAATGCAAGGGACACAGGTTCGAGCCCTGGTCTGGGAAGATCCCACATGCCACAGAGCAACTGGGCCCATGTGCCACAATTACTGAGCCTGCGCTCTAGAGCCCATGAGCCACACCTACTGAGCCCACGAGCCGCACCTACTGAGCCCACAAGCCACAACTACTGAAGCCGAGCCACAACTACTGAGCCTGCCTGCCACAACTACTGAAGCCTACGTGCCTAGAGCCCGTGCTCCACAACAGGAGAAGCCACCACAATGAAAAGTCTGCACACTGCAACTAGAGAAAGCCTGCGTGCAGCAACGAAGACCCAATGCAACCATAAATAAATAAATAAAAATTTTAAAAAAAGAAAACATATTTGAAGAAATTATGATTGAAAACTTCCTGAACCTAAAGAAGGAAACATATCCAGGTACAGGAAGCACAGAGGGTCCCAAACAAGATGAACCCAAACAGACCTACACCAAAACATAGCATAACTATAAAATGGCAAAAGTTAAAGATAAAAGAGGATTCTAGGGCTTCCCTTGTGGCACAGTGGTTGAGAGTCTGCCTGACGATGCAGGGGACACGGGTTCGTGCCTCGGTCCGGGAAGATCCCACATGCCGCGGAGCGGCTGGGCCCGTGAGCCATGGCCGCTGAGCCTGTGCATCCGGAGCCTGTGCTCCACAACGGGAGAGGCCACAACAGTGAGAGGCCCACGTACCACAAAAAAAAAAAAAAAAGATAAAAGAGGATTCTAAAGACAGCAAGAGAAAACAAAGAGTCACAAGAGAACCCCCATAAGGCTATCAGCTGCTTTCTCTACAGAAACTTCACAAGCCAGAGGGAGTGACAAGATTTAGTCAAAGTCCTGAAAGGAAAAAACCTGCAACCTAGGATACTCTACCCAGCAAGGCTGTCATTTAGAATAGAGGGAGAGATAAAGAATTTCTCAGACAAGCAAAAACTAAAAGAATACAGTAACACTAAGCCTATCCTAAAAAAAAAAATACTGAAAACTCTTCTCTAAATAGAAAACAAGAATCCATAGGAAAGAGCAAATCAAAATAGGAAAGTATAACACTTAAATAGGAAAGTATATCACTTAAATAAGTCAGTAGATTTCTAAGAAAAACAAAAAAAAATTTAATTGTGAAAGCAATTATAACTACAATGAACAGCAAAAGGATGACCATGATGATGTAAAAGAGGACATCAAGAGATGGAGACAAGATGGCATAGTAGAAGGACATGAGCTCACCTTTTCTTATAAAAACACCAAAATCACAACTAACTGCTGAACAACCAACGAACAAAAAATGCTGGAGCCTACCAAGAAAGAAAACCTACATCCAAAGACAAAGAAGCCACAACAAGATGGTAAGAGAGGAGCAACCACGATAAAATCAAATTGCATACCTGCCAGGTGGGTGACCCACAAACTGGAAAATAATTATACCACAGAGGATCTCCCACAGGAGTGAAAGTTCTGGGCCCAACGTCAGGCTCCCCAGCCTGGGGGTCTGTCAATGGGAGGAGAAGCCCCCCTAGAGAATCTGCCTTTGGAGGCCAGCAGGGTTTGATCGCAGGAATTCCACAGGACTGTGGGAAAGAGAAACTCCAGTCTTGGAGGGCACACAAAGGTCTCGTGCACATCAGGACCCAGGGAAAAAAGCAGTGACCTCATGAGAGATTGGGCCAGGTCTACCTGCAGAGGTGGGGGGGGCAGCTGTGGCCCACTGCAGGGACAAAGACACTGGCGGCGGTAGCTCTGGGGAGTACTCACTGGTGTGAGCCCTCCTGGAGGCTGCCAAGACCTGGCCCCACCCCCACAGCCTATAGGCTCCAGTGGTAAGACACCTCAGGTCAAACAACCAACGGGGCAGGAACACAGCCCCACCCATCAGCAGATAGGCTGCTTAAAAGTCTTCCTGAGGACACAGCAGCCTGCTAAACATACCCCTTGACACGGCCCTGCTCAGAGGCACAAGACCCAGCTCCTGCCCACCAGTAGGCAGAAACTGGTCCCTCCCACCAGAGAGCCTGCACAAGCCTCTTAGTCTCATCCACCAGGGGGCAGACGGCAGAAGCAAGAAGAATTACAACCTGCAGCCTGCAGAACACTCAGAAAGTTAGATGAAATGAGACACCAGAGGAGTATGTCCCAGATGAAGGAACAAGATAAAACCCCAAAAGAACAACTAAGTGAAGTGGAGACAGAGATAGGCAATCTGCCTGAAAAAGAATTCAGAGTAATGATAGTAAAGATGATCCAAGACCTTGGAAAAAGGATGGAGGCACAGACTGAGATACAAGAAATGTTTGACAAAGACCTAGAAGAACTAAAGAACAAACAGAGATGAACAATACAATAACTGAAATGAAAAATACACTAGAAGGAATCAATAGCAGAATAACTGAGGCAGAAGAATGGACTAGTAAACTGGAAGACAGATGGTGGCAATCACTTCCATGGAAAAGAATAAAGAAAAAAGAATGAAAAGAAGAGGAAAGTCTAAGAGACTTCTGGGACAACACTAGATGCACCAACATTTGCATTATAGGGGTCCAAGAAGGAGAAGAGAGAAAGAGAGGACCTGAGGAAATATTTGAAGGGAAAGTACCTGAAAACTTCCTTAATATGGGAAAGGAAACAGTCACCCAAGTCCAGGAAGTGCAGAGAGTCCGAGGCAGGATATACCCAAAGAGGAACACATGGAGACACATACTAATCAAATTGACAAAAATTAAAGACAAAGAAAAAATATTAAAAGCAACAAAGGACGGGCTTCCCTGGTGGCACAGTGGTTGAGAGTCCACCTGCCGATGCAGGGGACATGGGTTCGTGCCCCGGTCCGGGAGGATCCCACATGCCGCGGAGCGGCTGGGCCCGTGAGCCATGGCCGCTGAGCCTGCGCGTCCGGAGCCTGTGCTCTGCAATGGGAGAGGCCACAACAGTGAGAGGCCCGTGTACCGCAAAAAAAGGAACAAAGGAAAAGCAACAAATAACATACAAGGGAATTCCCATAAGGTTATCAGCTGATTTCTAGGCAGAAACTCTGCAGGCCAGATGGCAGTGGCAGGACATATTTAAAGTGATGAAAGGGAACCTACCACCAAGAACACTCTACCCAGCAAGGCTCTTGTTCAGATTTAATGGAGAAATCAAATGCTTTACAGATAAGCAAAAGCTAGACAAGCACCACCAGGCCAGTTTGCAACAAATGCTAAAGGAAATTCTCTAGGCAGAAAAGAAAAGGCCACAACTAGAAACAAGAAAATTATGAATGGAAAAGCTCACCAGTAAAGGCAAACATACAGTAGATGTAGGAAATCATCTGCACACAAACGTGATGTCAAAACCGGCAACGGTGAGAAGAGGAGAGCACAAGTGCAGGGCACTGGAAATTAACAGACCAGAAACTTAAGACAATCTTGTTTACATATAGACTGCTATATCAAAACCTGATGGTAAACACAAACCAAAACAATACAACAGATACACACAAAAAAAGAATCCAAACACAACACTAAAGTTAGCCAACAAATCACAAAAGAAAAAAGGAAAGGAAGAAAACAACACCTACAAAAACAAATCCAAAACAATTAACAAAAGGGCAATAATTAGAACATACATATCAATAATGACTTTAAACATAAACAGATTACATGCTCTAACGAAAAGACACTGACTGGGGCTTCCCTGGTGGCGCAGTGGTTGAGAGTCCGCCTGCCGATGCAGGGGACATGGGTTCATGCCCCGGTCCAGGAAGATCCCACATGCCACGGAGCGGCTGGGCCCGCTGAGCCTGCACATCCACAGCCTGTGCTCCGCAGCGGGAGAGCCGACAGCGGTGAGAGGCCTGCGTACCGCAAAAAAAAAAAAAAAAAAAAAGACACTGACTGGCTGAATGGATACAAAAACAAAACCCTTTGTCTTGTCTTTATATGTTGTTATATGTTGTCTACAAGGGACCCACTTCAGATCTAGGGACACATACAAACTGAAAGTGAGAGAATGGAAAAAGGTATTCCATGCAACTGGAAATCAAAAGAAAGCTGGAGTAGCAATACTCGCATCAGACAAAATAGACTTTAAAATAAAGACTGGTACAAGAGACAAAGAAGGACACAGCATAATGATCAAGGGACCAATTCAAGAAGATATAACAATTGTAAATATGTATGCACCCAACACAGGAGCACCTAAATTATAAGGAAAACGCTAACAGCCATAAAAGGAGAAATTGACAGTAACACAATAATAGTGGGGGACTTTAAAACCGCACTTTCATCAATGGACAGATAGCCAGGCAGAAAGCAAATAAGGAAATACAGGCCTTAAATGACACATTAGACGAGACGAACTTAATTGATATTTATAGAACATTCCACTTGAAAGCAGCAGAATACACATTTTTCTCAAGTGCACATGGAACATTCTCCAGGATTGATCACATGCTGGGCTACAAAACAAGCCTCAGTAAATTTAAGAAAATTGAAATCATATCAATCATCTTTTCTGACTACAACGCTATGAGATTAGAAATCAACTACAAGAAAAAAATGTAAAAAAAACCCAAAACACAAACACGTGGAGGCTAAACAATATGTGACTAAACAACCAATGGACCACTGAAGAAATCAAAGACGAAATCAAAAACTACCCAGAGACAAATGAAAATGAAAGCACGACAATCCAAAACCTATGGGACCCAGCAAAAGCAGTTCTAAGAGGGAAGATTATAGCAATACAATCTTACCTCAGGAAACAAGAAAAATCTCAAAGAAACAACCCAACCTTACACCTACAGCAACTAGAGAAATAAGAACAAACAAAACTGAAAGTTAACAGAAGAAAGAAATCGTAAAGATCAGAGCAGAAATAAATGAAATAGAGGCTTAATAGAAAAGATCAATGAAACTGTAAACTGGTTCTCTGAAAAGACAAACAAAATTGACATTTAGCCAGACTCATCAAGAAAAGAAGACAGAGGGCTCAAATCAATAAAATCAGAAATGAAAAGGAAGTTACACTGAACTCCACAGAAATACAAAGGATCATAAGAAACTACTGCAAGCAACTATATGCCAATAAAATGGACATCCTGGAAGAAATGGACAAATTCTTAGAAAGGTACAATATCCCAAGACGGAGCCAGGAAGAAATAGAAAATGTGAACAGACCAATCACAAGTAATGAAATCTAAACTGAGATTTAAAAACGCCCAACAAACAAAAGTCCAGGACCAGGTGGCTTCACAAGCTAATTCTATCAAACATTTAGAGAAAAGTTAACAGCTACCTGTCTGAAAGTATTCCAAAAAACTGCAGAGGAAGGAACACTCCCAAACTCATTCTATGAGGCCACCATCAACCTGATACCAAAACCAGACAAAGATATCACAAAAAAAGAAAATTATAGGCCAACATCACTGATGAACATAGGTGCAAAAATCCTCAACAAAATACTAGCAAACCAAATCCAACAACACATTAAAAGGATCATACACTGAGATCAAGTGGAATTTACCCCAGGGATGGAAGGATTTTTCAATATCCACAAATCAAGCCGTGTGATACACCACATCAACAAATTGGAGAATAAAAACTACATGATCCATCTCAATAGATGCAGAAAAAGCTTTTGACAGAATTCAACATCAATTTATGATAAAAACTCTCCAGAAAGTAGGCATAGAGAGAACATACCTTAACATAATAAAGGCCATATATGACAAACCCAGAGCTAACATCATACTCAATGATGAAAACCTGAAAGCATTCCCTCTAAGATCAGGAACAAGACAAGGCTGTCCCCCCTCACCACTTTTATTTATTATTATTATTTTTTATTTTTGGCTGCGTTGGGTCTTTGTTGCAGGCTTTCTCTAGTTGCGGTGAGCGGGAACTACTCTTTGTTTCAGTGCACAGGCTTGTCATTTCAGTGGCTTCTCTTGTTGGGGAGCACGGTCTCTAGGCATGCAGGCTTCAGAAGTTGTGGCACATGGGCTCAGTAGTTGTGACTCGTGGGTTCTAGAGCTCAGGCTCAGTAGTTGTGGTGCATGGGCTTAGTTGCTCCACGGCATGTGGGATCTTCCCAGACCAGGGCTCGAACCTGTGTCTGCTGCATCAGCAGGTGGATTCTTAACCACTGCTCCACCAGGGAAGCCCCACCCTCGCCACCTTTATTCAACATAATTTTGGAAGTCCTAGCCATGGCAATCAGAGAAGAAAAACAAATAAAAGGAATCCAAATTAGAAAAGAAGAAGTAAAACTGTTACTGTTTGCAGATGACATGATACTATACGTAGAAGATCCTAAATATACTACCAGAAAACTAATAGAGCTCATCAGTGAATTTGGTAAAGTTGCAGGATACAAAATTCATACCCAGAAATCTGCTGCATTTCTATACACAAACAACAAAAGATCAGAAAGAGATATTACAGGCACAATCCCATTTACCACAGCATCAAAAAGAATACTGAGGGGGACTTCCCTGGTGGTCCAGCGGCTAAGACTCCACATTCCCAATGCAGGGGGCCCAGGTTTGATCCCTGGTCAGGGAAATAGATCCCACATGCTGTAACTAAGAGTTCACATGCCACAACTAAAGATTCCACATGCTGCAACTAAAAGAACCCAGATGCAGCAGCAAAGATCCCATGTGCCACAACTAAGACCCAGCACGTCTAAATAAATGAATGAATGAACGAATAAATAAATATTAAAAAAAAAGAATACATAGGAATAAACCTACCTAAGGAAGCAAAAGACCTGTACTCCAAAAACTATAAGATGCTGATGAAAGAAATCGAAGATGACACAAACACATGGAAAGATATACCATGTTCTCAGATTACATGGATCAATATTGTCAAAATGACTATACTACCCAAGGCAATCTACAGATTTCATGTAAACCCTATCAAATTACCAATGCATTTTTCACAGAACTAGGACAAAAATATCTTAAAATTTGTATGGAGACACAAAAGACCCCAAATAGCCAAAGCATTCTTGAGAAAGAAAAATGGAGCTGGAGGAATCAGGCTCTCTGAAGACAATACTACAAAGTTACAGTCTTCAAAACAGCATGGTACTGGCACAAAAACAGACATATAGATCAATGCAACAGGATAGAAAGCCCAGAAATAAACCCACACACCTATGGTTGATTAATCTACAACAAAGGAGGCAAGACTATACAATGGAGAAGAGACAGTCTCTTCAATAAATGGTGCTGGGAAAACTGGACAGCTACATATAAAAAAAAGAAATTAGAACATTCTTTAACACCATACACAAAAATAAACTCAAAATGGATTAAAGATCTAAGTGTAGGACTGGATACTATAAAATTCTTAGAGGAAAACATAAGCAGCACACTGTTTGACATAAATCACAGCAATATTTTTTTTTGATCCATCTCCTACAGTAATGAAAATAAAAACAAAAATAAACAAATGGGACCTAATTAAAGTCAAAAGTTTTTGCACAGCAAAGGAAACCATAAACAAAATGAAAAGACAACCCACAGAATGGGAGAAAATATTTTCAAACAATGCAAATGACAAGGGCTTGGGCTTCCCTGGTGGCGCAGTGGTTGAGAGTCCGCCTGCCGATGCAGGGGATGCAGGTTCGTGCCCCGGTCCAGGAAGATCCCACATGCCGCGGAGCGGCTGGGCCCGTGAGCCATGGCGGCTGAGCCTGCGTGTCCAGAGCCTGTACTCCACAACGGGAGAGGCCACAGCAGTGAGAGGCCCGCATACGGCAAAAAAAAAAAAAAAAATGACAAGGGCTTAATTTCCAAAATATACAAACAGCTCGCACAGCTCAATATCAAAAATCAAAAAAAAAAACCAAAAAATGGGCAGAAGACCTAAATAGACATTTCTCCAAAGAAGACATACAGATGTCCAAGAGACACATGAAAAGATGTTCAACATCGCTAAGCATTAGAGAAATGCAAATCAAAACTACAATGAGATATCACCTCACACCAGTCAGAATGGCCATAATCCAAAAATCTACAACAATAGATGCTGGAGAGGGTGTGGAGAAAAGGGAACCCTCTTGCACTGTTGGTGTGAATGTAAATTGGTGCAGCCACTATGGAGAACAGTATGGAGGTTCCTTAGAAAACTAAAAATAGAGGTACTATATGATGCAGCAATCTCACTCCTGGGCATATATCTGGAGAAAACCATGGTTCAAAAGGATACATGCACCCCAGTGTTCATTGCAGTGCTGTTTACAACAGCCAAGACATGGAAGCAACATAATGTCCATCAACAGATGAATGGATAAAGAAGATGTGGTATATTTTTACAATGAAATATTACTCAGCCATTAAAAAGAATGAAATAACACCATTTGAAGCGACACGGATGGACCTGGAGATTATCATACTGAATGAAGTCAGTCAGACAAAGAAAGACAAATATCATATGATATTGTTATACATGGAATCTAAAAAAAATGATACAAATGAACTTATTTACAAAACAGAAACAGACTCACAGACTTAGAGAACAAATTTATGGTTACCAAGGGGAAGGGTGGGGGGATAGACTGGAAGTTTGGGATTGACATGTACACACTGCTATATTTAAAATAGATAACCAACAAGGACCTACTATATAGCACAGGGAACTCTGCTCAATACTCTGTAATCATATAAATGGGAAAAGAATAATATATATTATTATACATATATAAACTATACATATAGGTTCACGTATATGTAAAAAATATAAAAGAGGACATCAAAATCCTAAAATGTGTGGGAGGGGAAGTGAGTAAGAAAATGTAGATTTTTTTTTTAGAATGTGTTTGAGCATACATGACTACCAGTCTAAAGAAGTAGATATAGTAAGGGGTTAACATACTTGAAAACCACGGTAACAACAAATCAAAAATATACAATTCATTCACAAAGCCAAAAAGAAGAGAAGTCAAGCATAATACAAAAGAAAACCAGGGGAAGAGCAGCCAAGATGGTAGAGTAGAAAGACCCTGAGCTCAACTCCTCCCAAGAGGACACCAAAGTCATAAGTATCTTCAGAACAACCATTGATGAAAAAGCCTGGAACCTACCATAAAAGATTTTCTACAACTAAAGACATAAAGAAGGAACCACAATGAGATGGGTAGGAGGGGTGAACCTGTGAAATAATTAAATCCCATACCCCCCAGGCAGGGGACCCACAAACTGGAGAATAATTATATTGCAGATGTTCTCCCACAGGAGAGTTCTGAGCCCCACATCAGGCTCCCCAGCCCAAGAGTCCAGCACCAGGAAGACACACCCCCAGAGTATTTGGCTTTGAAGGCCAGTGGGGCTTTATTGCAGGAGCCCCACAGGACTGGGGGAAACAGAGTTCACTCTAAAAGTGCACACACAAAAACTCATGTTCATTGGGAGCGAGGGAAAAGCAGTAACTTGATAGAAGCCTGGGCCAGACCTATCTGCTGGTCTTGGGGACTCTCCTGTGGAGGCAGTGGGGGTGGGCAGATGTGGCTTACCCAGGGGACATGGACACTGGTGGCAGACACAGTGAGGAACATTTGGCCTCTTGAACACTCCTGGTGACTGACACATTGGATCACTGGCACCAGGAGCTGGCTCCACCCAACAGCCTGTAGGCTCCAGTGCTGGGACGCCTCAGGCCAAACAACTAACTAGGTGGGAACAGAGCCTCACCTGTCAGCAGACAGGCTGCCTGAAGAGTTGCTGAGCCCACCGCCACCTCTCAGCATGTCCCTAGACATGGTCCTGCCCACCTAAGGGCCAAGTCCCGGCTCCACCCACCAGTGGGCATGCACCGCCTCCCACCCCCAGCAGCCAGGAATCCTGCACAAGCCTCTACACCAGGGGGCAGACACCAAAAGCAAGAAAACTATGGTCCTACAATGCATGTCAGACCTTACCCTGGGACAAGGTGGGCCCTGGCCCTGACCACTAGCAGGCCAACACAACCTTCGGAACGCCCCAGACGTCATACCCAACTGTGTCAGGAATTGGACGCCCCACCACCACCAATGATCTGAAACAAACATTGGGATCCCTGGGCCCTGCAGCCAAACTCCAGGTACCAGCTCTGCCTGCCAGCAGTCTGGCACCAACCCCAGGATCTGCCTTCACCTGCTTGTGTGTGGGCAACAGCCTCGGTGTCTTTGGGACCCTGATTCCAGCCATTGGTGAATGAGCACTAGGCCCAGGGCCCCCTAGGGTTCGGCATCCAGCCACCTCATGACAAGGCCCCACTAAACAGCAACCAGCAGGATCCACTCAAGACAGGGCTGGATACCAACCAGACTAGGAGCCAACCAAGCCTACCAGACTACACACATAATCAGCCCACCACAACAGAAGGACCCACACAATCATCTTAGGGGGAATCCCTAAAGAATACAGCTTGAGTGATGAGAGGGGAGTGCACTGCTGGGACACATAGGACATCTACAGAGGGCCACTTCTCCAAGGTCAAGAAACTTAACTAACGTACCACAGATGTAAAAATACAAATAGCAACTTAGACAAAATGAGGCAGCAGAGGAATATGTTCCAGACGAAGGAACAAGATAAAACCCCAGAAGAACTAAGTGAAGTGGAGATAGGCAATCTACCTGAGAAAGGGTTCAGAGTAATGATCGTAAAGATGATCAAAGAACTCGGGAGGAGAATGGATGCACAGTGTGAGAAGTTAGAAGTTTTAAACCAAAAGTTAGAAAATATAAAGAACCAGACAGACGTGAAGAATACAATAACTGAAATACAAAATACAGTAGAAGGAATCAATAGTGTACTGGATGATAGAGAAGAACAGATGAGTGAGCTGGAATACAGAGTAGTGGAAATATCTGACACTGAATAAAATGAGGACAGTTTGAGACACCTCTGGGACAAGAAGAAGCACACTAATATTGGCATTATAGGGGTTCCAGAAGGAAAAGAGAGCGAGACCAGGGCTGAGAACATATTTGGAGATAATAGCTGAAAACATCCTTAACCTGGGAAAGAAAATAGGCACCCAAGTCCAGGAAGTGCAGAGAGTCCCATATAAGATTAACTCAAAGCAGAATAAACCAAGACAAAAATTGTGTGTGTAATCAAAATGACAAAAATTAAAGATAAAGAGAAAATATCAAAAGCAGTAAGGGAAAAGCAACATATAACATACAAGGGAACTCCAAAAATCTAAATCAGCTGACATTTCAGGAGAAACGCTGCAGGCCAGAAGGGAGTGGCATGATATATTTAAACTGATGAATGGGAAAAACCCTACAACCAAGAATACTCTACCCAGCAAAGCTCTCATTAAGATTTGATTGAGAGGGCTTCCCTGGTGGCACAGTGGTTGAGAGTCCGCCTGCCGATGCAGGGGACACGGGTTCATGCCCTGGTCCAGGAAGGTCCCACATGCTGCGGAGCGGCTGGGCCCGTGAGCCATGACTGCTGAGCCTGCGCGTCTGGAGCCTGTGCTCCGTAACGGGAGAGGCCACAACAGTGAGAGGCCCGCGTACAGCAAAAAAAAAAAAAAAAAAAAGATTTGATTGAGAAATCAAAAGCTTTACAGACAAGCAAAAGCTAAAAGAATTCAGCACCACCAAACCAGCTTTACAACAAATGTTAAAGGAATTTCTCTAGACAAAAAACAATAGGTCACAACCAGAAACAAGAAAATTACAAAATGAAAATCTCACCAGTAAAGGCAACACACAGTAAATGTAAGAAATCATCCATATGCAAAACTAGCAGGGAGGTTAAAAGACAAAAGTAGTAAAATTACCTGTATCCACAGTAAGAAGTTAAGGGATACACAAAACAATTAGATGTAAAATATGATATCAAAAACAGTAATCATGAGTGGAGCAGAGTAAAAATGCAGGTTATTTAAAGTGCATTTGAGGGAGCTTCAAGATGGCGGAAGAGTAACACGTGGAGATCACCTTCCTCCCCACAAATACATCAGAAATATATCTACATGTGGAACAACTCCTACAGAACACCTACTGAATGCTGGCGGAAGACCTCAGACCTCCCAAAAGGCAAGAAACTCCCCATGTACCTGGAGAGGGGAAAAAAAAAACAGAGATAAAAGAATAGGGACGGGACCTGCACCAGTGGGAGGGAGCTGTGAAGGAGGAAAGGTTTCCACACACTAGGAAGCCCCTTCGCGGGCGGAGACCGCGGAGGGCGGAGGGGGGAAGCTTCAGAGCCACGGAGGAGAGCACAGCAACAGGGGTGCGGAGGGCAAAGCAGAGAGATTCCCGCACAATCGGTGCTGACCAGCACTCACCAGCCCAAGAGGGGGCTGGGAGCTGAGGCTCGGGCTTTGGAGGTCTGCGGTTGGCTGTGTGAACACAGCCTGAAGGGGGCTAGTGCATCACAGCTAGGTGGGAGGGAGTCCGGGAAAAAGTCTGGAACTGCCGAAGAGACAAGAGACTTTTCCTTGCCTCTTTGTTTCAGGGTGCGTGAGGAGACGGGATTAAGAGCGCTGCTTAAAGGAGCTCCAGAGACAGGCGCAAGCCGCGGCTACCAGCGCAGACCCCAGAGACAGGCATGAGACGCTAAGGCTGCTGCTACAGCCACCAAAAAGCCTCTGTGCAAGCACAGGTCACTATTCACACCTCCCTTCCGGGGAGCCTGTGCAGCCAGCCACTGCCAGGGTCCCGGGATCCAGGGACAACTTCCCCAGGAGAACGCATGGCGCACCTCAGGCTGTTGCAACATTACACCAGCCTCTGCCACCACAGGCTCGCCCCGCATTCCGTACCCCTCCCCGCCCCGGGCCTGAGTGAGTCAGAGCCCCCAAATCAGCTGCTCCTTTAACCCAGTCCTGTCTGAGCGAAGAACAGACATCCTCAAGCGACCTACATGCAGAGGCAGGGCCAAATCCAAAGCTGAATCCCAGGAGCTGTGCAAACAAAGAAGAGAAAGGGATATCTATCCCAGCAGCCTCAGGAGCAGTGGATTAAATCTCCACAGTCAACGTGATGTACCCTGCATCTCTGGAATACCTGAAGAGACAACAAATCATCCCAAATTGAGGAGGTGGATTTTGGGGAGCAATGATATATATTTTTTTCCCCTTTTTCTCTTTTTGTGTGTATGCATATGCTTCTGTGTGTGATTTTGTCTGTATAGCTTTGTTTGCTTTTACCATTTGTCCTAGGGTTCAGTATGTCCGTATTTTTGTTTGTTTTTTTGCTTTTTTTTAGTATACTTTTCAGCACTCGTTATCATTGGTGGATTAGTTTTTTGGTCTGATTCTTCTCGTCTTTCTTACTTTTTCTTTTAATTACTTAAAAAAACTTTAAAAATTATTTTTTCATTTTTATTTTTAAAACATTTTACCTTTTTTTTTCTATCTTTCTTTTTTTCTCCCTTTTATTCTGAGCCATGTGGAGGACAGGCTCTTGGTGCTCCAGCCAGGCGTCAGCGCTGTGCCTCTGAGGTGGGAGAGGCAAGTTCAGGACATTGGTCTAACAGAGACCTCCCAGCTCCACGTAATATCAAAGGGCGAAAATTGCCCAGAGATCTCCATCTCAACGCCAAGACCCAGCTCCACTCACCAACCAGCAAGTTACAGTGCTGGGCACCCTACGCCAAACAACTAGCAAGACAGGATCACAACCCCACCCATTAGCAGAGAGGCTGCCTAAAATCATAATAAGGTCACAGACACCCCAAAACAAACCACCAGATGTGGACCTGCCGACCAGAAACACAAGATCCAGCCTCATCCACCAGAAAATAGGCACTAGTCCCCTCCACCAGGAGGCCTACACAACACACTTAACCAACCTTAGCCACTGGGGGCAGACACCAAAAACAACGGGAACTACAAACCTGCAGCCTGCAAAAAGGAGACCCCAAACACAGTAAGTTAAGCAAAATGAGAAGACAAAGAAACACATAGCAGATGAAGGAGCAAGGTAAAAACCGACCAGACCTAACAAATGAAGAGGAAATAGGGAGTCTACCTGAAAAAGAATTCAGAATAATGATAGTAAAGATGATCCAAAATCTTGGATGTATAATGGAGAAAATATAAGAAACGTTTAACAAGGACTTAGAAGAACTAGAGAGCAAACAAACAATCATGAACAACACAATAAATGAAATTAAAAATACTCTAGATGGGATCAATAGCAGAATAACTGAGGCAGAAGAATGGATAAGTGACCTGGAAGATAACATAGTGGAAATAACTACTGCAGAGCAGAGTAAAGAAAAAAGAATGAAAAGAATGGAGGACATCCTCAGAGACCTCTGGGACAATATTAAACACACCAACATTCGAATTATGGAAGAAGAAGAGGAAAAGAAAGGGACTGAGAAAATATTTGAAGAGATTATACTTGAAAACTTCCCTAATATGGGAAAGGAAATAGTTAATCAAGTCCACGAAGCACAGAGAGTCCCATACAGGATAAATCCAAAGAGAAACATGCCAAGACACATATTAATCACACTATCAAAAATTAAATACAAAAAATATATATGAAAAGCAGCAAGGGAAAAACAACAAATAAATACAAGGGAATCCCCATAAGGTTAACAGCTGATCTTTCAGCAGAAACTCTGCAAGCCAGAGGGAGTGGCAGGACATATTTAAAGTGATGACAGGGAAAAACCTACAACCAAGATTACTCTACCATCAAGGATCTCTTTCAGATTTGATGGAGAAATTAAAACTTTTACAGACAAGCAAAAACTAAGAGAATTCAGCACCACCAAACCAGCTCTACAACAAATGCTAAAGGAACTTCTCTAAGTGGGAAACATAAGAGAAGAAAAGGACCTACAAAGACAAACCCAAAACAATTAAGAAAATAGTAATAGGAACATACATATCAATACTTACCTTAAATGTGAATGGATTAAAAGCTCCAACCAAAAGACACAGGCTCACTGAATGGATACAAAAACAAGACGCGTATATACATTGTCTACAAGAGACCCACTTTAGATCTAGGGACACATACAGACAGAAAGTGAGGGGATGGAAAAAGATATTCCATGCAAATGGAAATCAAAAGAAAGCTGAATAGCAATACTCAGATAAAACAGACTTTAAAATAAAGACTCCTACAAGAGACAAGGAAGGACACTACATAATGATAAAGGGATCAACCCAAGAAGAAGATATAACAATTATAAATATTTATGCACCCAACAGAGGAGCACCTCAATACATAAGGCAATTACTAACAGCCATAAAAGAGGGAATCGACAGTAACACAATCATAGTAGCGAACTTTAACACCCCACTTTCACCAATGGACAGATCATCCAAAATGAAAATAAATAAGGAAACACAAGCTTTAAATGATACATTAAACAAGATGGACTTAACTGATATTTATAGGACATTCCATCCAAAAACAACAGAATACACTTTCTTCTCAAGTGCTCATGGAATGTTCTCCAGGATAGATCATATCATGGGTCACATATCAAGCCTTGGTAAATTTAAGAAAATTGAAATCGTATCAAGTATCTTTTCTGACCACAATGCTATGAGACTAGATACCAATTACAGGAAAAAATCTGTAAAATAGGCCGCTGCCATCTTGAACTCAGGTGTGGAGCGTGGCTTCTGCACACGGCCCACCCAGCTGAGGTGCCAGCACAGCCATTTTGCACCAGGAACTCTGGTCTGAAGTGTGGAGTGCAAGTTCTCTGCATGCGGCCCTCTATGACCAGGTGAAACTAGACTAAGCACAGAGGAAACAAAGGTACTATGCCAAGTGCTTGATGTGTATTACCTCAGAAGATCCATCCACAGGACATCTCTATGAGCCATGTGGATGAAAGGCTCTTGGTGCTACAGCCAGGAGTCAGTGCTGTGTCTCTGAGGTGGGAGAGTCAACTTCAGGACACAGGTCCACAAGAGACCTCCCAGCTCCACATAATATCAAATGGTGAAAATCTCCCAGACATCTCCATCTCAACACCAGCAGCCAGCTTCACTCAACGACCAGCAAGCTACAGTGCTGGACACCCTATGCCAAACAACTAGCAAGACAGGAAAACAACCCCACCCATTAGCAGAGAGGCTGCCTAAAATCATAATAAGGTCACAGACACCCCAAAACACACCACCAGACGTGGACCTGCCCACCAGAAAGGCAAGATCCAGCCTCATCCACCAAACACAGGCACTAGTCCCCTCCACCAGGAAGCCTACACAACCCACTGAACCAACCTTAGCCACTGGGGACAGACACCAAAAACAATGGGAAATATGAATCTGCAGCCTGCAAAAAGGAGACACCAAACACATTAAGATAAGCAAAATGAGAAGACACAAAAACACACAGCAGATGAAGGAGCAAGATAAAAACCCACCAGACCTAACAAATGAAGAGGAAATAGGCAGTCTACATGAAAAAGAATTCAGAATAATGATAGTAAAGATGATCCAAAATCTTGGAAGTAGAAGAGACAAACTGCAAGAAACATGTAACAAGGACCTAGAAGAACTAAAGAGGAAACAAACAACGATGAACAACACAATAAATGAAATGAAAAATACTCTAGATGGGATCAATAGCAGAATAACTGAGGCAGAAGAACGGATAAGTGAACTGGAAGGTAAAATAGTGGAAATAACTACAGCAGAGCAGAATAAAGAAAAAAGAATGAAAAGAACTGAGGACAGTCTCAGAGACCTCTGGGACAACATTAAACGCACCAACATTCGAATTATAGGGGTTCCAGAAGAAGAAGAGAAAAAGAAAGGGACTGAGAAAATATTTGAAGAGATTACAGTTGAAAACTTCCCTAATATGGGAAAGGAAATAGTTAGTCAAGTCCAGGAAGCACAGAGAGTCCATACAGGATAAATCCAAGGAGAAATATGCCAAGACACATATTAATCAAACTGTCAAAAATTAAATACAAAGAAAACATATTAAAAGCAGCAAGGGAAAAACAACAAATAACACACAAGGGAATCCCCATAAGGTTAACAGCGGATCTTTCAGCAGAAACTCTGCAAGCCAGAAGGGACTGGCAGGACATATTTAAAGTGATGAAAGAGAAAAACCTGCAACCAAGGTTACTCTACGCAGCAAGGATCTCATTCAGATTTGATGGAGAAATTGAAACTTTTACAGATAAGCAAAAGCTGAGAGTTCAGCACCACCAAACCAGCTCTACAACTGCTAAAGGAACTTCTCTAGGCAAGAAACACAAGAGAAGGAAAAGATCTACAATAATGAACCCAAAACAATTAAGAAAATGGGAATAGGATCATACATATCAATAATTACCTTAAATGTAAATGGACTAAATGCTCCCACCAAAAGACACATATTGGCTGAATGGATACAAAAACAAGACCCATATATTTGCTGTCTACAAGAGACCCACTTCAGACCTAGAGACACATACAGACTGAAAGTAAGCAGATGGAAAAAGATATTTCATGCAAATGGAAACCAAAAGAAAGCTGGAGTAGCAATTCTCATATCAGACAAAATAGACTTTAAAATACAGACTATTAGAAGAGACAAAGAATAACACTACATAATGATCAAGGGATTGATCCAAGAAGAAGGTAGAACAATTGTAAATATTTATGCACCCAACATAGGAGCACCTCAATACATAAGGCAAATACGAACAGCCATAAAAGGGGAAATCGACAGTAACACATTCACAGTAGGGGACTTTAACACCCCACATTCACCAATGGACAGATCATCCAAAATGAAAATAAATAAGGAAGCACAAGTTTTAAATGATACATTAAACAAAATGGACTTAATTGATATTTATAGGACATTCCATCCAAAAACAACAGAATACACATTTTTCTCAAGTGCTCATGGAACTTTCACCAGGATAGATCATATTTTGGGTCACAAATCAAGCCTTGGTAAATTTAAGAAAATTGAAATTGTATCAAGTATCTTTTCCGACCACAACGCTATGAGACTAGATATCAATTACAGGAAAAGATCTGTAAAAAATACAAACACATGGAGGCTAAACAATACACTACTTAATAACGAAGTGATCACTGAAGAAATCAAAGAGGAAATCAAAAAATACCTAGAAACAAATGACAATGGAGATACAACGACCCAAAATCTATGGGATGCAGCAAAAGCAGTTCTAAGAGGGAAGTCTACAGCAATACAATCCTATCTTAAGAACAGGAAACATCTCGAATAAACAACCTAAACTTGTGCCTAAAGCAATTAGAGAAAGAACAAAAAAACCCCTAAGTTCGCAGAAGCAAAGAAATCAAAACATCAGATCAGAAATAAATGAAAAAGAAATGAAGAAAACGATAGCAAAGATCAATAAAACTAAAAGCTGGTTCTTTGAGAAGATAAACAAAATTGATAAAACATTAGCCAGACTCAGCAAGAAAAAAAGGGAGAAGACTCAAATCAATAGAATTAGAAATGAAAAAGGAGAAGTAACAAGTGACACTGCAGAAATACAAAAGATCATGAGAGATTACTACAAGCAACTCTATGCCAATAAAATGGACAACCTGGAAGAAATGGACAAATTCTTAGATAATGCACAACCTGCCAAGACTGAATCAGGAAGAAATAGAAAATATGAACAGACCAATCACAAGCACTGAAATTGAAACTGTGATTAACAATCTTCCAACAAACAAAAACCCAGGACCAGATGGCTTCACAGGCGAATTCTATCAAACATTTAGAGAAGAGCTAACACCTATCCTCAAACTCTTCCAAAATATAGCAAAGGGAGGAACAATCCCAAACTCATTCTTCGAGGCCATCACCCTGACACCAAAACCAGACAAGGATGTCACAAAGAAAGAAAACTACAGGCCAATATCACTGATGAACATAGATGCAAAAATCCTCAAAATACTAGCAAACAGAATCCAACAGCACATTAAAAGGATCATACACCATGATCAAGTGGGGTTTATTCCAGGAATGCAAGGATTCTTCAATATACGCAAATCAATCAACGTGATACGCCATATTAACAAATTGAAGGAGGAAAACCATATGATCATCTCAATAGATGCAAAGAAAGCTTTAAACAAAATTCAACACCCATTTATGATAAAAACCCTCCAGAAAGTAGGCATAGAGGGAACTTTCCTCAACATAAGAAAGGCCATATATGACAAACCCACAGCCAACATCGTCCTCAATGGTGAAAAACTGAAAGCATTTCCACTAAGATCAGGAAAAAGACAAGGTTGCCCACTCTCACCACTCTTATTCAACATAGTTTTGGAAGTTTTAGCCGCAGCAATCGGAGAAGAAAAGGAAATAAAAGGAATCCAAATCGGAAAAGAAGAAGTAAAGCTGTCACTGTTTGCAGATGACATGATACTATACATAGAGAATCCTAAATATGCTACCAGAAAACTACTAGAGCTAATCAATGAATTTGGTAAAGTAGCAGGATACAAAATTAATGCACAGAAATCTCTGGCATTCCTATACACTAATGATGAAAAATCTGAAAATGAAATCAAGAAAACACTCCCATTTACCACTGCAACAAAAAGAATAAAATAACTAGGAATAAACCTACCTAAGGAGACAAAAGACCTGTATGCAGAAAACTATAAGACACTGATGAAAGAAATTAAAGATGATACAAATAGATGGAGAGATATACCATGTTCTTGGATTGGAAGAATCAACATTGTGAAAATGAATCTACTACCCAAAGCAATCTACAGATTCAATGCAATCCCTATCAAACTACCACTGGCATTTTTCACAGAACTAGAACAAAAAATTTCACAATTTGTATGGAAACACAAAAGACCCCGAATAGCCAAAGCAATCTTGAGAACAAAAAACGGAGCTGGAGGAATCAGGATCCCTGACTTCAGACTATACTACAAAGCTACAGTAATCAAGACAGTATGGTACCGGCACAAAAACAAAGATAGATCAATGGAACAGGATAGAAAGCCCAGAGATAAACCCACGCACATATGGTCACTTTATCTTTGATAAAGGAAGCAGGAATGTACACTGGAGAAAGGACAGCCTCTTCAATAAGTGGTGATGGGAAAACTGGACAGCTACATGTAAAAGTATGAGATTAGATCACTCCCTAACACCATACACAAAAATAAGCTCAAAATGGATTAAAGACCTAAATGTAATGCCAGACACTATCAAACTCTTAGAGGAAAATATAGGCAGGACACTATATGACATAAATCACAGCAAGATCCTTTTGGACCCAGCTCCTAGAGAAATGTAAATAAAAAACAAAAATAAACAAATGGGACCTAATGAAACTTCAAAGCTTTTGCACAGCAAAAGAAACCATAAACAAGACGAAAAGACAACCCTCAGAATGGGAGAAAATATTTGCCAATGAAGCAACTGACAAAGGATTAATCTCCAAAATTTATAGGCAGCTCATGCAGCTTAATAACAAAAAAGCAAATAACCCAATCCAAAAATGGGCAGAAGACCTAAATAGATATTTCTCCAAAGAAGACCTACAGACTGCCAATAGACACATGAAAGAATGCTCAACATCATTAATCATTAGAGAAATGCAAATCAAAACTACAATGAGATATCATCTCACACCAGTCAGAATGGCCATCATCAAAAAATCTGGAAACAATAAATGCTGGAGAGGCAGTGGAGAAAAGGGAACCCTCTTGCACTGTTGGTGGGAATGTAAATTGATACAGCCACTGTGGAGAACAGTATGGAGGTTCCTTAAAAAACTGCAAATAGAACTACCATATGACCCAGCAATCCCACTACTGGGCATATACCCTGAGAAAACCAAAATTCAAAAAGAGTCATGTACCAAAATGTTCATTGCAGCTCTATTTACAATAGCCCAGAGATGGAAACAACCTAAGTGTCCATCATCGGATGAATGGATAAAGAAGATGTGGCACATATATACAATGAAATATTACTCAGCCATAAAAAGGAACAAAATTGAGCTATTTGTAATGAGGTGGATAGACCTAGAATCTGTCATACAGAGTGAAGTAAGTCAGAAAGAGAGAGACAAATACCGTATGCTAACACATATATATGGAATTTAAGAAAAAAAATGTCATGAAAAACCTAAGGGTAAGACAGGAATAAAGACACAGACCTCCTAGAGAATGGACTTGAGGATATGGGGAGGGGGAAGGGTAAGCTGTGACAAAGCAAGAGAGAGGCATGGACATATATACACTACCAAACATAAGGTAGATAGCTAGTGGGTAGCAGCTGCACAGCAGAGGGAGATCAGCTCGGTGCTTTGTGACTGCCTGGAGGGGTGGGATAGGGAGTGTGGGAGGCACAAGAGGGAAGAGATATGGGAACATATGTATATATATAACTGATTCATGCTGTTGTAAAGCAGAAACTAACACACCATTGTAAAGCAATTATACTCCAATAAAGATGTTTAAAAAAATCTGTAAAATGTACAAACACATGGAGGATAAACAGTACACTACTTAATAACCAAGAGATCACTGAAGAAATCAGAGGAAATAAAAAATACCTAGAAACAAATGACAATGAAAACACGATGACACAAATCCTATGGGATGCAGCAAAAGCAGTTCTAAGAGGAAAGTTTATAGCACTACAATCCTACCTTAAGAAATAAACATCACAAATAAACAACCTAACCTTACACCTAAAGCAATTAGAGAAAGAAGAACAAGAACACCCCAAAGTTAGCATAAGGAAAGAAATCATAAAAATCAGATCAGAATTAAATGAAAAAGAAATGAAGGAAACGATAGCAAAGATCAATAAAGCTAAAAGCTGGTTTTTGACAGGATAAACAATATTGATAAACCATTAGCCAGACTCATCAAGAAAAAGTGGGAGAAGAGTCAAATCAACAGAATTAGAAATGAAAAAGGAGAAGCAACAACTGACACTACAGAAATACAAAGGGTCATGAGAGATTACTACAAGCAACTCTATGCCAATAAAATGGACAACCTGGAAGAAATGGACAAATTCTTAGAAATGCACAACCTTCCAAGACTGAACCAGGAAGAAATAGGAAGTATGAACAGACCAATCACAAGCACTGAAATTGAAACTGTGATTAAAAATCTTCCAACAAACAAAAGCCCAGGACCAGATGGCTTCACAGGCAAATTCTATCAAACATTTAGGGAAGAGCTAACACCTATCCTTCTCAAACTCTTCCAAAGCATAGCAGAGGGAGGAACACTCCCAAACTCATTCTTTGAGGCCACCAACGCCCTGATACCAAAACCAGACAAAGGTGTCACAAGAAAAGAAAACTACAGGCCAATATCACTGATGAACATAGATGCAAAAATCCTCAACAAAATACTAGCAAACAGAATCCAACAGTACATTAAAAGGATCATACACCATGATCAACTGGGGTTTACCCCAGGAATGCAAGAATTCTTCAATATACACAAATCAATCAGTGTCATACACCATATTAATAAACTGAAGGAGAAAAACTATATGATCATCTCAATAGATGCAAAGAAAGCTTTAAACAAAATTCAACACCCATTAATGATAAAAACCCTCCAGAAAGCAGGCATAGAGGGAACTTACCTCAACATAATAAAGGCCATATATATGACAAACCTACAGCCAACATTGTCCTCAATGGTGAAAAACTGAAAGCATTTCCACTAAGATCAGGAACAAGACAAGTTTGCCCACTCTCACCACTATTATTCAACATAGTTTTGGAAGTTTTAGCCACAGCAATCAGAGGAGAAAAAGAAATAAAGGAATCCAAATTGGAAAAGAAGAAGTAAAGCTGTCACTGTCTGCAGATGACATGACAATACACATAGAGAATCCTAAAGATGCTATCAGAAAACTACTAGAGCTAATCAATGAATTTGGTAGAGTAGCAGAATACAAAGTTAATGCACAGAAATCTCTGGCATTCCTATACACTAATGATGAAAAATCTCAAAGTGAAATTAAGAAAACACTCCCACTTAGCACTGCAACAAAAAGAATAAAATACCTAGGAATAAATCTACCTAAGAAGACAAAAGACCTGTATGCAGAAAATTATAAGACACTGATGAAAGAAATTAAAGATGATACAAATAAATGGAGGGATATACCATGTTCTTGGATTGGAAGAATCAACATTGTGAAAATGACTATAGTACCCAAAGCAATCTACAGATTCAATACAATCCCTATCAAACTACCATTGGCATTTTTCAGAGAACTAGAACAAAAAATTTCACAATTTGTATGGAAACTCACAAGACCCCCGAATAGCCAAAACAATCTTGAGAAAGAAAAATGGAGCTCTAGGAATCAGGCTCCCTGACTTCAGACTATACTACAAAGCTACAGTAATCAAGACAGTATGGTACTGGCACAAAAAATCAGAAATATAATCAATGGAACAGGATAGAAAGCCCAGAGATAAACCCATGCACATATGGTCACTTTATTTTTGATAAAACAGGCAAGAATATAATGGAGAAAAGACAGCCTCTTCAATAAGTGGTGCTGGGAAAACTGGACAGCTACATGTAAAAGAATGAAATTAGAACACTCCCTTACACCATACACAAAAATAAACTCAAAATGGATTAAAGACCTAAATGTAATGCCAGACACTATCGAACTCTTAGAGGAAAACATAGGCAGAACACTCTATGAGAGCAAGATCCTTTTGGACCCAGCTCCTAGAGAAATGGAAATAAAAGAAATTTAAAAATGGGACCTAATGAAACTTCAAAGCTTTTGTACAGGAAAGGAAACCATAAACAAGACAAAAAGACAACTCTCAGAATGGGAGAAAATATTTGCAAATGAAGCAACTGACAAAGGATTAATCTCCAAAATTTAGAAGCAGGTCATGCAGCTCTGTAACAAAAAACAAACAAACAAATCCAAAAATGGGCAGAAGACCTAAATAGATATTTCTCCAAAGAAGATATACAGATTGCTAACAAACACATGAAAGAATGCTCAACATCATTAATCATTCGAGAAATGCAAATCAAAACTACAATGAGATATCATCTCACACCAGTCAGAATGGCCATCATCAAAAAATCTGCAAACAACAAATGCTGGAGAGGGTGTGGGGAAAAGGGAACCCTCATACACTGCTGGTGGGAATGTAAATTGATACAGCCACTATGGAGAACAGTATGGAGGTTCCTTAAAAAACTACAAATAGAACTACCATATGGCCCAGCAATCCCACTACTGGGCATATACCCTGAGAAAACCATAATTCAAAAAGAGTCATGTACCACAATGTTCACTGCAGCTCTATTTACAATAGCCAGGACATGGAAGCAACCTAAGTGTCCATAGACAGATGAATGGATAAAGAAGATGTGCCACATATATACAATGGAATATTATTCAGCCATAAAAAGAAATGAAATTGAGTTATTTGTAGTGAGGTGGATGGACCTAGAGTCTTTCATACAGAGTGAAGTAAGTCAGAAAGAGAAAAAAAATACTGTGTGCTAACATATATATGGAATCTAAAAAAAAAACAAAAGTCATGAAGAACCTAGGGGCTAGATGGGAATAAAGACACAGATCTACTAGAGAATGGACTTGAGGACATGGGGAGGGGGAAGGGTAAGCTGGGACAAAGTGAGAGAGTGATAGTGTATATATGGACACATATACACTACCAAATGTAAAATAGATAGCTAGCGGGAAGTAGTCACATAGCACAGGGAGATCAGCTCAGTGCTTTGTGAGTAGCTAGAAGGGTGGGAAAGGGAGGATGGGAGGGAAGGAGACACAAGAGGGAAGAGATATGGGGATATATGTATATGAATAACTGATTTACTTTGTTATAAAGCAGAAACTAACACACCATTGTAAAGCAATTATACTCCAATAAAAATGTTAAAAAAAATAAAAATGAAGTGCATTTGAAATTAACAGATCAGCACATTTAAAAAACTCCTGTTTATATACAGACTGCTATACAAAAAGCTCATGGTAACCACAAACCTAAAACCTGTAATAGACATACACAGAAAAGAAAAAGGAATCCAAACATAACACTAATGACAGTCATCCAATAACACAAGAGGAGAACAAAATAAGATGGGGGGAAAAGACCTACAAAAACAAATCCAAAGCACTTAACAAAATGGCAATAAGAACATACATATCAATAATTACCTTAAATTTAAAGGGACTAAATACTCCAACCAAAAGTCATAGGTTGGCTGAATGGATACAAAAACAAGACCCAAATATATCCTGCCTACAAGAGATGCACTTCAGATCTAGAGACACATGCAGACTGAAAGTGAGGGGAGGATGGAATTTCCTGGCAGTCCAGTGGTTAGGACTTGGTCCTTTCATTGCTAGGGCACGGGTTCAATAAATGGTCAGGGAAGTAAGATCCCACAAGCCACAGGGTGTGGCCAATAAATAAATAAATAAATAAAAATTTAAAGACACTAGAAGCTAGTCATGAAAAAAAAAAAGGGGGGAATTCCCTGGCAGTCCAGTGGTTAGGACTCAGCACTTTCATTGCTAGGGCACGGGTTCAATAAATGGTCAGGGAAGTAAGATCCCACAAGCCACAGGGTGTGGCCAATAAATAAATAAATAAAAATTTAAAGACACTAGAAGCTAGTCATGAAAAAAAAAGGGGGGAATTCCCTGGCAGTCCAGTGGTTAGGACTCAGCACTTTCACTGCTGGGGCCCAGGTTCAATCTCTGGTCAGGGAACTAAGATTCTGCAAGCAGCACGGCACAGCCCAAAATCAGAATAAGTGATGGGATGGAAAAAGGTATGCCACACAAATGAAAATCAAAAGAAAGCTGGAGTAGCGATACTTAGATTTTAAAATAAAGACTGTTCCCCACTGCCCCACAGAAAAAAAGAGACTGTTGTAAGAGACAATGAAAGACACTGCATAATGATCAAAGGATTAAACCAAGAAGATGTAACAATTGTAAATATATATGCACCCAACATAGGAGTACCTCAATATATAAGGCAATATTAACAGATGTAAAAGGAGATATCAACAATAACACAATAAACAGTAGGGACTTTAACACCCCGCTTTTATCAATGGACAGATCAACCAGACAGAAAATCAAATAGGAAACACAGGTCTTAAATAACACATTGGACCAGATGGACCATTGATATTTAAAGAGCATTCCATCTGAAAGCAGCAGAATACACATTCTTTTCAAGTACACATGGAACATTCTCCAGGATAGATCACATGCTAGGCCACAAAACAGGACTCAGTAAATTTAAGAAAATTGAAATCACATCAAGCATCTTGTCCAACAACAATGCTATGGGACTAGAAATAAACTACAAGGAAAAAACTGCAGAAAACAGAAACATGTGGAGGCTAAACAATATGCTACTAACCAACCAATGGATCACTAAAGAAATCAAAGAGGAAATCAAAAAATACCTAGAGACAAATGAAAATAAAAACACGATGATACACAACCTATGGTCTCAAGAAAAGCAGGGTTTTTTTTGAAATATAAGTTTTATTTATGTCTGAGTAAAAATATTTTTTCCCTTTAGAGTGTCCATTGATGCCTTCCCCTGCCATCTAGCCCATTCTTTTATCTCAGAAGCACTGAAATAAGGAATAGCAGTTCTGAAAGGGAAGTTTTTAGCAATACAAGCTTACCTAAGGAAACAAGAAAAATCTGAAATAAACAACCTAATCTTAAAAAAAACCCTAACTTTATACCTAAAGCAACTAGAGAAAGAACAAACAAAACCCAAAGTTAGTAGAAGGAAAGAAATCATAAAGATCAGAGCAGAAATAAATGAAATAGAAACAAAGAAAACAATAGAAAAGATCAATAAAACTGAAAGCTGGTTCTTTGAAAAGATAAACAAAATTGATAAACTTTTAGCTAGACTCATCAAGAAAAAAAGGGAGGGCCCAAACCAATAAAATCAGAAATGCAAAAGGAGAAGTACAACGGACACCACAAATATACAAAGGATCATAAGAAACTGCTATGAGCAACTCTACACCAATAAAATGGACAATGAGAGGAAGTGGACAAATTCTTAGAAAGGTACAATCTCCCAAGACTGAACCAGGAAGAAATCGAAAATATGAACAGACCAATTACCAGTACTGAAACTGAATCAGTTTTTTTTTTTTTTTGCAGTACGCAGGCCTCTCACTGTTGTGGCCTCTCCCGTTGCGGAGCATAGGCTCTGGACACACAGGCTCAGCGGCTCACGGGCCTAGCCACTCCACGGCACGTGGGATCCTCCCAGACCAGGGCACGAACCCATGTCCCCTGCATCGGCAGGCGGACTCTCAACCACTGCGCCACCAGGGAAGCCCTGAATCAGTTATTTTTAAACTCCCAACAAACAAAAGTCCAGGACCAGATGGCTTCACAGGCGAATTCTATCAAACATTTAGAGAAAAGTTAACACCTATCCTTCTGAAACTATTCCAAAAAATTGCAGAGGAAGGAACACTCCCAAACTCATTCTATGAGGCAACCATCAACCTGATACCAAAACCAGACAAAGATTTCAACAAGAAAAATTACAGGCCAATATCACTGATCAACATACATGCAAAAACCCTCAACAAAATACCAGTAAACCAAATCCAACAATACATTAACAGGATCATACACCACGATCAAGTGGGATTTATCGCAGGGATGCAATGATTTTTTCAGTATCTGCAAATCAATCAATGTAATGCATCACATTAACAAATTGAAGAATAAAAACCATATGATCCTCTCAATAGATGCAGAAAAAGCTTCTGACAGAATTCAACAACGATTTATGATTAAAAAAAAAAACTCTCCAGAAAGTGGGCATAGAGGGAACATACCTCAACATAATAAAGGCCATATATGACAAACCCAGAGCTAACATTGTACTCAATGATGAAAACCTGAAAGCATTCCCTCTAAGACAAGGAACAAGAGAAGGATACCCAGTCTCACCACTTTGGTTCAGCATAATTTTGGAAGTCTTAGCCATGGCAATCAGAGAAGAAAAACAAATAAAAGGAATCCAAATTGGAAAAGAAGTAAACCTGTCCCTGTTTGCACATGACATGATACTGTACGTAAAAAATCCTAAAGATGCCACCAGAAAACTACTAGAGCTCATCAATGAATTCAGTAAGTTTCGGGATACAAAACTAATATACAGAAATCTGTTGCATTTTTATACACTAACAATGGAGTATCAGAGAGAAATTAAGGAAGCAATCCCATTTACCATTACATTCAAAAGAATGAACTAGGGACTTGTTTGGTGGCACAGTGGTTAAGAATCTGCCTGCCAATGCAGGGGACACAGGTTCAAGCCCTGGCCTGGGAAGATTCTACATGCCACGGAGAAAGTAAGCCCATACACCACAACTACTGAGCCTGCGCTCTATAGCCCACGAGACACAACTACTGAGCCCACGTGCCACAACTACTGAAGCCTGCACACCTAGAGCCTGTGCTCCACAAAAGAAGCCACCAGAAGAAGGCTGCACACAATTAAGAGTAGCCCCCCCCCAAAAAAAAAACAGTAGCCCCCGCTTGCTGCAACTAGAGAAAAGCCCACACACAGCAATGAAGACCCAATGCGCCAAAAATAAATTTTAAAAAAAATTTTAATTAAAAAAAAAAATGAAATACCTAGGAATAAACTTACCTAAGGAGGCAAAAGACCTGTACTCCAAAAACTATGACTCATGAAAGAAATTGAAGATGACACAAACAGATGGAAAGATATACTGTGCTGTTGGATTAGAAGGATCCTTATTGTTAAAATGACCATACTACCCAAGGTAATCTACAGATTCAATGCAATCCCTATTGAATCACAATAGCATTTTTCACAGAACTAGAACAAAAAATTTTAAAATTTGTATGGAAACACAAAAAACCCTGAATACCCAAGACAATCTTGAGAAAGAAAAACAGAGCTGGACGAATCATGTTCCCTGACTTCAGACTATACTGCAAAGCTACAGTAATCAAAAGCAGGATACCAGCACAAAAACAAACACACTGATCAGTGAAACAGGATAGAAAACCAGAAATAAACCCACGTACTTACAGTCAATTAACCTACAAAAAGGAAGGCAAGACTACAAAATGGAGAAAAGACAGTCTCTTCAATAAGTGGTGCTGGGAAACCTGGACAGCTACATATAAAAGAATGAAATTAGAACATTCTCTATTACCATACACAAAAATAAACTCAAAATGGATCAAAGGGCTTCCCTGGTGGCGCAGTGGTTGAGAGTCCGCCTGCCGATGCAGGGGACACAGGTTCGTGCCCCGGTCCAGGAAGATCCCACATGCCGCAGAGCAGCTAGGCCTGTGAGCCATGGCCATTGAGCCTGCGCGTCTGGAGCCTGTGCTCTGCAACAGGAGAGGCCACAACAGTGAGAGGCCCACATACCACAAAAAAAAAAAAAAAAACGGATCAAAGACTTAAATGTAAGACTGGATACTATAAAACTCTTAGAGGTAAACATAGGCAGATCACACTTTGACATAAGTCACAGCAATATTTTTTTGGATCCATCTCCTAGAGTAATGGAAACAAAAGCAATAGTAAACAAATGGGACCTAATTAAACTTAAATGCTTTTGCACACCAAAGGAAACCATAAACAAAACAAAAAGACAACCTATGGACGGGCAGAAAATATTTGTAAACCATGTGACCAACAAGGGCTTAATTTCCAAAATACACTAACAGTTCACACAGCTCAATATCAAAAAACAAACAACCCAATCAAAAAATGGGCAGAAGACCTGTTATGTGTTTTTTCCCCAGGGAGCAAACAGGTACAAAGCTAGTCTCTGAAAGAGCTGACAAAACGCTTCAGCGAGGGGAGGAAGGAGATAAAAACCCCATTCTGACATGCACCCCAGTGTTTACAGCAGCACTATTTACAATAAACAAGACATGTAATCAACTTGAATGTCCATCAACAGATGAATGAATAAAGATGTGATAAATATACAAACATACATATACACACACCTACATACATATACACACACCTACATACATACACACATATACATACAATGGAATATTACTCAGCCATAAAAAAAGAATGAAAAAATGCCATTTGCAGCAACATGGATGGGCCTAGAGATTATCATACTAAGTGAAATAAGTCATACAGAGAAAGACAAATATCATACCACATGTGGAATCTAAAAAGATGATACAAATGAACTTATTTACAAAACAGAAACAGACTCACAGATAGACAACAAACTTATAGTTACCAAAGGGAAAAGGGGGGGGTGGATAAATGAGTTGGGATTAGCAGATACAAACTACTATATATGAAATAAACAACAAGGTCCCATTACATAGCACAGGCAACTTTATTCAGTATTTTGTAATAAAATATAATCTGAAAGAATTTGAAAAAGAATATATATATATACACACATATATATATATTGCATCTGGCTTGTTTCACTTAGCATTATGTTTTCAAGGTTTATGCACGTTGTAGCATGTATCAGAATTTCCTTCCTTTTTAAGGCTGAAAAATATTGCATTTCATGTATATACCACATTTTGTTTATCCATTCATTCATCAACAGACATTTCGTTTGTTTCCATCTTTTGGCATTGTGAATAATGCTGCTGTGTACATGGGTATTCAAATATCAAGTCCCAGCTTTCAATTTTTTTGATACATACCTAGAAGTGGAATTGCTGAACTGTATGGTAATTCTATGTTTAATTTTTTGAGGAACTGTCATACTGTCTTCCACAGCTGCTGCACCATTTTATGGGCTACATTTGACATAGCCCATGATTTTCTACATCATCTTGGAGATGGAAGCTGACAATGTATGGCATGGCTGCTAGGAAAAGCAATGGCTCGAGGACCCTGGGCTCAGTATGTGGGTGTCCAAGCATGGAGAAGGAAGCCTCCATTTGTTACTGTGCCCTCCTTTAAGCCATGATAGTCTAAAGGCAGTCACAGCTCCAGAACCTTGGTCTGTCCTTGCTGCTCTGCTGGCTAATTTATTAGACTACCGTTGCCTGCTGCTTGACACTAAAGGATGCGAGAACTAGAGGAAATGTTACTAACCCCAAGAGAACAACAGCTTGGGAATAGGAAAAGTGCCTGCCTTGCTTCAGCTCTGTGCATGTGCTTGCCCAGCAGCTAGGGAAGGTCAAGATTACAGGAAGCTAGGATTGTTGTTCTTGAGGCAATTAAAATTTGGATAAATTAAGACCAAAGCCCTGCTCTAAAGGGAAGTGAGCACAAGGTATTGTGAATGTGTGGGTATTGATTGGCATGGGAGAACCTCCAGACTTAGGGAAGAGTCTAGAGAGGCTGGGGTCAGGGCACGTGAGCACAGCCCAATTCTGCAATAGTCTCCCCCACTCAGCAGGGGAGGGTTCAGACTCTTCCTAAGCAGGGAGAGTTGAGGAGAGTGGAATTCTGCAACATGAGGACCAAAACAAGAAAATAATTGGAACAAAAGTTGGCATAAAATTTTTCAGAATAGGTTGTAGTCCTCTTCTATTCTCAGGTGCTACAAGAAGACCCTCATGAGGTCTCCATCCACTACTTTAGCCATAGGCAGGTGGCAAGAGTCTCTAGTGTGATAACAACAGGGACCCAGAAGGAATGGAGGTGCACTGATGGTTTGGTCTCCTCAGCAGGAAAAAGGGCTGAGGGTAGAAGACTCAGCAGCTCTGGGGGGAGACAGGTTCTGTGCTATCCAAGATGTAGCAGTTTTAGAAGGGTGAAGAAAGAGGTGGTTCAGTGGAAAGATAAACTACAACAGCAAGTGTATCAGTTACCGTGTGTATTAGACAGGTTCCTCCCAAGAAACAGCACCAATAGAATGTGTATACATGTAGGAGAGCTATTATGAGGAATTGGCTCACGCAATATGGAATCTGCAGTGTGGGCCAGCAGGTTGGAGACACAGGAGAGCTGACAGTGCAGATAAACTCCAAATCAGTGTGCTGGGGAAATCCCTCTTCCTTGAGGAGGCCAGCCTCTTTGTTCTATTCAGATCTTCAACTAATGGAATGAGGCCCACCCAATTATGAAGAGCAAACTGCTTACTTCAAGTTCACCAATTTAGGCAGGAGGAGTCAAGATGGCAGAATAGGAGGACACAGAATCCGTCACTTCTCACAAGTGCATCAAGAATACATCTACAGGGACTTCCTGGTGGCACAGTGGTCAAGACTACATGCTTCCAATGCAGGGGGCCCGGGTTCAATCCCTGGTCAGGGAATTAGATCCCACATGCATGCCACAGCTAAGAGTTTGCATGCAACAACTAAGGAGCCGGCGAGCCACAACTAAGGAGCTGGCGCATTGCAACTAAGGAGCGTGGGTGCCACAACTAAGGAGCACACCTGCCGCAACAAAGACCCGGCGCAACCAAATAAATAAAACAAATATTAAAAAAAGAAGAGTTAATAGAATTTTTTTTAATGTTTTAAAAAAAAAAGAATACATCTACAAATGGAACAGTTCTCATAGAGCACCTGCTGAACATTAGCAGAAGATTTGGACATGTAAAAGGACAAGAAAAGTCCCCTCACAACCAGGTAGGATGAGAGAAAGAAGAACAAAAGAAAAGAGGAATCAAAAAAGGGACCAGCAACCCCGGCGGTAAGCTGCAGGTGAGGGGAAGTCCCCACATGCAGAAAAACTTCCTCACGGTGGGGAAATCACCTGGGACAGAAAAAGAACTTTGGGGGATCAAAGGAGAATGCAGTGGATGGTCTGTGGAAGGCAGGACAAAGTAAGAACTGCACGCATAGTCTACACCACAGCACTGCGCATTCCAGCCTGAATCACAAGTCTCCTGTTGCAAAGGGGGCCGGGTGCTGGAAAATGGGATTTGGAGCACGGACACAGGGAAGGGACAGCTGTTGGCTGTGAAAAGACAGCCTGAAGGGACAGGAGTAAGGAGCCCCACGAAGTCTGCAGAAAAAGCCTGGGGCACCATAGAAGCAAGGTGTCATTGTTGAGTAGTGTGCAAGTGGCAGACTCGCCATTACAGCCCCTTTCCCCAGCCACCGGCACTGGGAGGGGTTCCCATCTGAGTGGGCTCATTCACCCCTCAGGCCGGGGTCTCCTCCACCCATGGGCTTCAGGGGCTTGAGCACCGCCCATCCCAAAGCCTCCTTGGGAATCAGCCCTGGGTGCCCCTGCCTGGGACAGAGTCTGCCAATGCTGTGGGGGCTGAGTACTAGAGGGTGGTGTTTGGCGAATGGATCCAGGGAGACGTGTGCTGTTGGCTGCGCGGATACAGCAGAGAGGATGGGAATGCGGGGATGCGTGGCCGGGAGTGCCCCGAGAAGAAGCATGGTCTGCCTGAAAATCGAGGCACTGGTGTTGAGAGGTGTGTGGGGGGAGGGCAGGGCTGCCACTGCCCCCACAGGCCAGCTCCTGCCTCCGCAGGCACTGGGAGGGGCTCCAGCCAGAGGGAGCACACCACAGTCTGTTGCAACTGCCTGTTGGTTCTGCCGCTACAGGAAACTCACACACACCCCAACTGTGGCCACAGTGCCGCTCCCCGGCTTGAGTGAGTAAGTGTGCCCCAAGAAGCTACTGCTTTCACTCCCTCTCACCTGGGCAAGGAACAGATGCCTGAGGGTGGCACACACACAGAGATGGGGTCAAAACCAAAGCGGAGCCTCAGGGGCAGTGTGACTAAGGAAGAGGAAAGGAAATCTCTCTGGGCAGTTGCACAAGCCACAGATTAAATCCCCAGGATCAGTTTGGTAAATCCTGCATCTGTGGAATACCTTAATAGACAACGAGCATTCCCACAATTTAGACTGGCCTAGCCTTTACAGCAATGGACTTTGGGGGCAAGTACACGTGGGAGTTGGGCCAGGTCAGAGTCTGAGCTGGCCCTACAGTGGCCACAGCAGGTCCAGACACGTACCTAGAGGTATTGGAAGGCCTTCTGCAGAGGCAGAGGTGGGCTCTGGCTCACTGTGGGAGCAAAGACACTGACAGAAGAGGCCCCAGGAAAATAATCTTATTACTATTATTCTTTTTTTGTTCCATTTTGTTCAGTCTCTGGTGTTGTTGCTTTTATTATTTTTTATTTTTATTTATTTATTTTTTTGCAGTACACGGGCCTCTCACTGCTGTGGTCTCTCCCGTTGCGGAGCACAGGTTCTGGACGCGCAGGCTCAGTGGCCATGGCTCACGGGCCTAGCCGCTCCGTGGCATGTGGGATCTTCCCAGACCGGGGCATGAACCCGTGTCCCCTGCATCAGCAGGCAGACTCTCAACCACTGCACCACCAGGGAAGCCCTACCTTTTATTTTTTATTTTAATTTTTTTAATTTTTAAACATTTTTTTATTTTTCTATTTTTATTTTACTTTTTTGTTGTTTTGTTGTATTTTTCTTGTTTTTGTTCTTTGTTTTTTATTTTATTTTATTTTTTGATTGGTTTTATGGATATATTTTATGTTTGCTTTTTTGTTGTTTACTTTTTTTTATTTTTCATTTTTTGTTTTTGTTAGTTTAGTCCTGATTGACTGTTCTCATTCTTTAATTCTTTTGTTTGTTCTCGTTTTTGTTTTCTCTTTCTTTTTTTCTTTCTGTGTGTCTCTGTTGTGGTGGCTGCTATTTGTTTGCTGTTGTTTTTGCTATTTGTCTTGGGTTTTGTTTGTCTTCTTTTCTTTTCTTTTTTCTCTGGTCATACTGCACAGCTTGTGTGCTCTTGGTTCCCTGGCTAGGGGTCAGGCCTGGGCTCCTGGGGGGAAGGGCTAAGTCCAGGACACTGGACAGCCAGAGAATCCCTGGGCACAGGGAATATTAATTGGCATGCACACTTTCAGGGGTATCCACATCAACACCAAGACCCGGCCCCACACAACTGCCTGCAGGCTCCAGTGCTGGAGACCTCATGCCAAACAACCAGCAAGACAGGAACACAGTCCCACGCATCAGCAGACAGGCTTCCTAAAGTCGTACTAATCTAACAGACACCCCAAAAAACCACCTGATGCGGCCCTGCCCTTCAGAGGGAAAAGACTCAGCTCCACCCACCAGGGCTCAGGCATCAGTCCCTCTCACCAGGGAGCCTACACAAGCCCCTGGACCAAGCTCACTCACCACGGGGCAGACAACAGAAACAAGAGGAATTACGTCCCTGCAGCCAGTGGAAAGGAGACCACAAACACAGTAAGTTAGACAAAATGAGACGACAGAGAAATATGCTGCAGATGAAGGAGCAAGGTACAATCTAACAAGACCAAATCAATGAAGAGGAAATAAGCAATCTATCTGAAAAACAACTCAGAGTAATGATAGTAAAGATGATCCAAGATCTTGGAAATAGAATGGAGGCATGGGTCGAGAAGATACAAGAAATGTTTAACAAGTACCTAGAAGAACTAAAAAACAATCAGTGATGAACAATACAATAACTGAAATGAAAAATACACTAGAAGGAATCAACAGCAGAATAACTGAGACAGAAGAACGGAGAAGTGAGGTGGAAGACAGAATGGTGGAAATAACTGCCGAGGAGCAGAATAAAGAAAAGAGAACAGAAAGAAATTAGGACAGTCTCAGAGACCTCTGGGACAACATAAAATGCACCAACATTCGAATTATAGGTGGCCCAGAAGAAGAGAAAGGGAAAGGGCCTGAAAAATTATTTGAAGAGACTGCAGTCGAAAACGTCCCTAACATAGGAAAGGAAATAGACAATCAAGTCCAGGAAGCTCAGAGAGTCCCATACAGGATAAACCCAAGGAGAAACACAATGAGACACATATTAATCAAACTAACAAAAATTAAATACAAAGAAAAAATATTAAAAGCCACAAGGGAAAATCAACAAATAACAGACAAGGGAATCCCTGTAAGGTTATCAGCTTATTTTTCAGCAGAAACTCTGCAGGCCAGATGGGAGTGGCAGGACATTTTTGTGATGAAAGGGAAAAACCTACAACCAAGATTACTCTACCCAGCAAGGATCTCATTCAGATCTGACAAGAAATCAAAATCTTTACGGACAAGCAAAAGCTAAGAGAATTTAGCACCACAAAACAAGCTTTACAACAAACGCTAAATGAACTTCTGTAAGTGGGAAACACAGGAGAACAAAAAGACCTACAAGAACAAACCCAAAACAATTAAGAAAATGGTAACAGGAACATACATACCTATAATTACCTTAAATGTAAATGGATTAAATGCTCCAACCAAAAGACACAGACTAGCTAAATGGATACAGAAACAAGACCTGTATATATGCTGTCTATAAGAGACCCACTTCAGACTCAGGGACACATACAGACTGAAAGTGAGGGGATGGAAAAAGATATTCCATACAAATAGGAATCAAAAGAAAGCTGGAGCAGCAATACTCATTTCAGACAAGATAGACTTTAAAATAAAGACTATTATAAGAGACAAGGAAGGACACTACATAATGATTAAGGGGTCAATCCAAGAAGAAGATATAACAATTGTAAATATTTATGCACCCAACATAGGAGCATCTCAAAACATAAGGCAATTACTAACAGCCATAAAAGGGGAAATCGACAGTAACACAGTAATAGTGGGGGACTTTAACACCCCACTTTCATCAATGGACAGATCATCCAAATGAAAATAAATAAGGAAACGCAAGCTTTAAATGGCACAATAGACCAAAGAGACTTAATTGATATTTATAGGACATTCCTCACAAAAGTGGCAAAATACATTTTCTTCTCAAGTGCTGACAGAACATTCTCCAGGAAAGATCATATCTTGGGTCACAAATAAACCCTCGGTAAATTTAAGAAAACTGAAATCATATCAAGTATCTTTTCTGACCACAATGCTATGAGACTAGATATCAATTAGAGGACAATATCTGTAAAAAATATAAACACATGGAGCCCAAACTACATTACTAAATAACCAAGAGATCACTGAAGAAATCAAAGAGGAAATCAAAAAATACCCAGAAACAAATGACAATGAAAACGCGACAACACAAAACATATGGGATGCAGCAGAAGTAGTTCTAAAGGGAAGTTTATAGCAATATAATCCTACCTCAAGAAACAAAAAAAACCTCTATTAAACAACCTAAACTTACACCTAAAGCAATTAGAAAAAGGAGAGCAAAAAACCCCCAAAGTTAGCAGAAGGAAAGAAATCATAAAGATCAGATCAGCAATAAATGAAAAAGAAATGAAGGAAACGATAACAAAGATCAATAAAGCTCAAAGCTGGTTTTTGACAGGATAAACAAAATTGATAAACCATTAGCCAGACTCATCAAGAAAAAAAGGGAGAAGGCTCAAATCCATAGAATTAGAAATGAAAAAGGAGAACTGACACTGCAGAAATACAAAGGATCATGAGAGATTACTACAAGCAACTATATGCCAATAAAATGGAAAACCTAGAAGAAATGGACACAGCTTTATAAAAGTACAACCTTCCGAGATTGAACCAGGAAGAAACAGAAAATACAAACAGACCAATCACAAGCACTGAAATTGAAACTGTGATTAAAATTCTTGCAACAAACAAAAGCCCAGGACCAGATGACTTCACAGGCGAATTCTATCAAACATTAAGAGAAGAGCTAGCACCTATCCTTCTCAAACTCTTCCAAAATATAGCAGAGAGAGGAACACTCCCAAACTCATTCTATGAGGCCACTAACACCCTGATACCAAAACCAGACAAAGGTGCCATAAAAGAAAACTACAGGCCAATATCAGATGAACACAGATGCAAAAATCCTCAACAAAATACTAGCAAACAGAATCCAACAGCACATTAAAAGGATCATACACCATGATCAAGCGGGGTTTATTCCAGGAATGCAAGGATTCTTCAATATACGCAAATCAGTCAATGTGATAAACCATATTAACAAACTGAAGGAGAAAAACCATATGATCATCTCAAAAGATGCAGAGAAAGCTTTTGACAAAATTCAACACCCATTTATGATAAAAACCCTGTGGAAAGTAGACATAGAGGGAACTTTCCTCAACATAATAAAGGCCATATATGACAAACCCACAGCCAACATCATCCTCAATGGTGAAAAACTGAAATCATTTCCACTAAGATCAGAAACAAGACAACGTTGCCCACTCTCACCAATCTTATTCAATATAGTTTTGGAAGTTTTAGCCACAGCAATCAGAGAAGAAAAGGAAATAAAAGGAATCCAAATCGGAAAAGAAGAAGTAAAGCTGTCACTGTTTGCACATGACATGATACTATACATAGGGAAGCCTAAAGATGCTACCAGAAAACTACAGAGCTAATCAATGAATTTGGTAAAGTTGCAGAATACAAAATTAAGGCACAGAAATCTCTTGCATTCCTATACACTAATGATGAAAAGTCTGAAAGTGAAATCAAGAAAACACTCCCATTTACCACTGCAACAAAAAGAATAAAATATCTAGGAATAAACCTACCTAAGGAGACAAAAGACCCGTATGCAGAAAATTATAAGACACTGATGAAAGAAATTAAAGATAATACAAATAGATGGAGAGATATACCATGTTCTTGGATTGGAAGAATCAACATTGTGAAAATGACTCTACTACCCAAAGCAATCTACAGATTCAATGCAATCCCTATCAAACTACCACTGGCATTTTTCACAGAACTAGAACAAAAAATATCACAATTTGTATGGAAACACAAAAGACCCCAAATAGCCAAAGCAATCTTGAGAAAGAAAAACAGAGCTGGAGGAATCAGGCTCCCTGATTTCAGACTATACTACAGAGCTACAGTAATCAAGACAGCATGGTACTGGCACAAAAACAGAAAGATAGATCAATGTAACAGGATAGAAAGCCCAGAGATAAACCCATGCACATATGGTCACCTTATCTTTGATAAAGGAGGCAGGAATGTACAGTGGAGAAAGGACAACCACTTTAATAAGTGGTGCTGGGAAAACTGGACAGGTACATGTAACAGTATGAGATTAGATCACTCCCTAACAGCATACACAAAAATAAGCTCAAATGGATTAAAGACCTAAATGTAAGGCCAGAAACTATCAAACTCTTACAGGAAAACATAGGCAGGACACTCTATGACATAAATCACAGCAAGATCCTTTTTGACCCACCTCCTAGAGAAATAGAAATAAAAACAAAAATAAACAAATGGGACCTAATGAAACTTCAAAGCTTTTGCACAGCAAAGGAAACCATAAACGAGACCAAAAGACAACCCTCAGAATGGGAGAAAATATCTGCAAATGAAGCAACTGACAAAGGATTAATTTCCAAAATTTACAAGCAGTTCATGCAGCTCAATAACAAAAAAACAAACAACCCAATGCAAAAATGGGCAGAAGACCTAAATAGACATTTCTCCAAAGAAGATATACAGACTGCCAACAAACACATGAAAGAATGCTCAACATCATTAATCATTAGGGAAATGCAAATCAAAACTACAATGAGATATCATCTCACACCAGTCAGAATGGCCATCATCAAAAAATCTAGAAACAATAAATGCTGGAGCAGGTGTGGAGAAAAGGGAACACTCCTGCACTGCTGGTGGGAATGTGAATTGGTTCAGCCACTATGGAGAACAGTACGGAGATTCCTTAAAAAAGTAAAAATAGAACTACCATATGACCCTGCAATCCCACTACTGGGCATATACCCTGAGAAAAGCATAATTCATAAAGAGTCATGTATCACAGTGTTCATTGCAGCATTATTTATAATAGCCAGGACGTGGAAGCAACCTAAGTGTCCATTGACAGATGAATGGATAAAGAAGATGTGACACATATATACAATGGAATATTACTCAGCCATAAAAAGAAATGAAATTGAGCTATTTGTAATGAGGTTGATAGACCTAGAGTCTGTCATACAGAGTGAAGTAAGTCTGAAAGAGAAAGACAAATACCGTATGCTAACACATATATATGGAATTTAAGAAAAAAAAATGTCATGAAGAACCTAGAGGTAAGACAGGAATAAAGACACAGACCTACTGGAGAACGGACTTGAGGATATGGGGGGGGAAGGGTGAGCTGGGACAAAGCGAGAGAGAGGCATGGACATATATACACTACAAAACGTAAGGTAGATAGCTAGTGGGAAGCAGCCGCATAGCACAGGGATATCAGCTCGGTGCTTTGTGACCGCCTGGAGGGGTAGGAGAGGGAGGGAGGGAGGGAGGGAGGAAGATGCAAGAGGGAAGAGATATGGAAACATATGTATATGTATAACTGATTCACTTTGTTATAAAGCAGAAACTAACACACCATTGTAAAGCAATTATACTCCAATAAAGATGTTAAAATAAAAAGTAAGCAAAAAACAAAAAAACAAAGAAAAAAGGGAGAAGTCTCAAATCAATAGAATTAGAAATGAAAAAGGAGAAGAACTGACACTGCAGAAATACAAAGGATCATGAGAGATTACTACAAGCAACTATATGCCAATAAAATGGAAAACCTGGAAGAAATGGACACAGCTTTATAAAAGCACAACCTTCCAAGATTGAACCAGGAAGAAACAGAAAATACAAACAGACCAATCACAAGCACTGAAATTGAAACTGTGATTAAAATTTTTCCAACAAACAAAAGCCCAGGACCAGGTGGCTTCTTAGGCGAATTCTATCAAACATTTAGAGAAGAGCTAGCACCCATCCTTCTCAAACTCTTCCAAATATAGCAGAGGGATGAACACTCCCAAAATCATTCTATGAGGCCACTAACATCCCGATACCAAAACCAGACAAAGATGCCATAAAAGAAAACTACAGGCCAATATCACAGATGAACACAGATGCAAAAATCCTCAACAAAATACTAGCAAACAGAATCCAACAGCATATTAAAAGGATCATACACCATGATCAAGTGGGGTTTATCCCAGGAATGCAAAGATTCTGCATTATATGCAAATCAATCAACGTGATACCCCATATTAACAAACTGAAGGAGAAAAACCATGATGATTGCAATAGATGCAGAAAAAGCTTTTGACAAAATTCAACATCAATTTATGATAAAAACCCTCCAGAAAGTAGGCACAGAGAGAACTTAACCTCAACATAATAAAGGCCATATATGACAAACCCACAGCCAACATCGTCCTCAATGGTGAAAAACTGAAACCATTTCCACTAAGATCAGGAACAAGACAAGGTTGCCCACTGTCACCACTATTATTCAACATAGTTTTGGAAGTTTTAGCCACAGCAATCAGAGAAGAAAAGGAAATAAAAGGAATCCAAATCGGAAAAGAAGAAGAAAAACTGTCACTGTTTGCAGATGACATGATACATACATAGAGAATCCTAAAGATGCTACCAAAAAACTACTAGAGCTAATCAGTGAGTCTGGTAGAGTAGCAGGATACAAAATTACTGTACAGAAATCTCTTGCATTCCTATATACATGTAATGAGAAATTAAAGAAACACTCCCATTTACCACTGCAACAAAAAAGAATAAAATACAAGGAATAAACCTAACTAAGGAGACAAAAAAACCTGTATGCAGAAAATATAAGACACCGATGAAAGAAATTAAAGATGATACAAATAGATGGAGAGATATACCATGTTCTTGGATTGGAAGAATCAACATTGTGAAAATGAATCTACTACCCAAAGCAATCTACAGATTCAATGCAATCCCTATCAAATTACGAATGGAATTTTTCACAGAACTAGAACAAAAAAGTTCACAATTTGTATGGAAACACAAATGACCCCGAATACCCAAAGCAATCCTGAGAAAGAAAATCGGAACTGGAGGAATCAGGCCCCCAGACTTCAGACTATACTCCAAAGCTACTGTAATCAAGACAGTATGGTACTGGCACATTAAAAACAGAAAGATAGATCAATGGAACAGGATAGAAAGCCCAGAGATAAACCCACGCACATATGGTCACCTTATTTTTGATAAAGGAGGCAAGAATATACAATGGAGAAAAGACAGCCTCTTCAATAAGTGGTGTGGGAAAACTGGACAGTCACATGTAAAAGAATGAAATTAGAATACTCCCTAACACCACACACAAAAATAAACTCAAAATGGATTAAAGACCTAAATGTAAGGCCAGACACTATAATACTCTTAGAGGATAACAGAGGCAGAACACTCCATGACTTAAGTCACAGCAAGATCCTTCTTTTTTTTTTTTGCAAGATCCTTTTTGACCCAGTTCCTAGAGAAATGGAAATAAAAACAAAAATAAATAAATGGGACCTAATGAAACTTCAAAGCTTTTGCACAGCAAAGGAAACGATAAAGAACACGAAAAGATAACCCTCAGAACGGGAGAAAAATTTGCAAACAAATCAACAAAGGATTAATCTCCAAAATATTTAAACAGCTCATGCAGCTCAATATTAAAAAACAACCCAATCCAAAAATGGGCAGAAGACCTAAATAGACATTTCTCCAAAGAAAACATATAGATGGCCAATAAGCACATGAAAAGCTGCTCAACATCACTAATTATTAGAGAAATGCAAATCAAAACTACCATGAGGTATCACCTCACACCAGTTAGAATTGGCATCATCAGAAAACCTACAAACAACAAATGCTGGAGAGGGTATGGAGAAAAGGGAACCCTCTTGCACTGTTGGAGGGAATGTAAATTGATACAGCCACTATAGAGAACGGTATGGAGGTTCCTTAAAAAACTACAAATAGAACTACCATACAACACAGCAATCCCACTACTGGGCATATACCCTGAGAAAACCATAATTCAAACAGAGTCATGTACCACAATGTTCATTGCAGCATTATTTATAATAGCCAGGGCATGGATGCAAGCTAAGTGTCCATCAACAGATGAATGGATAAAGAAGATGTGGCACATATATACCATGGAATATTACTCAGCCATAAAAAGAAATGAAATTGAGTTATTTGTAGTGAGGTGGATGGACCTAGAGTCTGTCATACGGAGTGAAGTAAGTCAGAAAAACAAATACCTTATGCTAAGACATATACATGGTATCTTAAAAAAAAAAAAAAGGTTCTGAAGAACCTAGGGGCAGGACAGGATAAAGACACAGACATAGACAATGGACTTGAGGACACGGGGAGGGGGAAGAGTAAGCTGGGACGAAGTGAGAGAGTGGCATGGACATATATACACTACCAAATGTAAGATAGACAGCTAGTGGGAAGCAGCCGCATAGCACAGGGAGATCAGCTCCGCGCTATGTGACCACCTAGAGGGGTGGGATAGGGAGTGTGGGAGGGAGGGAGACCCAAAAGGGAAAGGATATGGGGATATATGTATATGTATAGCTGATTCACTTTGTTATACAGCAGAAACTAACACACCATCGTAAAGCAATTATACTCCAATAAAGATGTTAAAAAAAACTTACTAAAGGAAAGGGCACATTGACCAGAAGTAAATAATATCCATATTAAAGGTTAAATGCCCCTCTTCCTGGGATGTCAATGCTGGTACTCCTTTGAATGTAAGACTGCCTTCCCAGGTGTCAAGACCATACTGACTCACTGTGTACATGCTGATCTGTTTTGTTTTTTGGTTTTGTTTTGGCCGCAGTGGGCAGCTTGCAGGATATTAGTTCCCTGACCAGGGACTGAACCTGGGCCCCTGCCTGCGAGAGCGCGAAGTCCTAACCACTGGACCGCCAGGGAATTCCCTGTTCTTTTTTTGGGAATCTTAAAGAAATGTAATCCGGACTTATTCAGTGTTCTTTGTTCTGACAAGATATAAACCTCTGCTGAAAACCCTCCTTCTCTGGAGTAGTTTCTCAGAGTAATCTGGCAAGTGGGATTCCGGGCTAGACCTCAGTTAGGCTCAAATAAAACGTTTCTATTCTTATTACTGATTGTTTACGGATTATTTTCACTGACACCTCCGACCACTATACAACCTTTTTCCAGTCGCAGTCTTCAGAACCAACCACTGAGCTATCCTCGGCCACAAGGACCAGCCAACACCATTTTTTGAGCTTAGCGCCTTATTACCAATCAACCATGAGCTCCCAGATTCGTCACAATTATTCCACTGAGGCGGAGGTCACCCCCCACGGCCCAGGAAACCTGCATCTGCAGGCCTTCACCACCTACCTCTCTCTGGGCTCCTATTTCCACCGAGACGACGTGGCTCTGGAGAGCGTGGGCCACTTTTTCCACGAATTGGCTGAGGAGTAGCCCGAGAGTGCCCAGCCTTGAAAATGCAAAGCCAGCGGGGCGGCCCCCTTCCTGGACGTGCAGAAGCCACCCCAAGATCAGTGGGGTAAAACCCAGGACTCTGTGGAAGCTGCCCTCCAGACGCCCCGCTCTGTGACTTCCCGGAGAGCCGCGACCTGGCTGAGCAGGTGAAACTCACAGAGAAGATGAGGACCACGTGACTCACCTCTGCAAGCTGGTTGGTCCCCAGGCTGGGCTGGGTGAGTTCTCTTCCAAACACTCACCCTCAAGCATGGCTAGGGCCTTCTGGAGCCCAGCTGTTACCAACCTGGGTTCTTGGATTCTTTAATCAATAGACATTGATAAGAGGCCAGAGGGGGAATTTAGGCAAGGCTTTATTGGGACTCGTGCTGCAGCATGAGGGAGCAAAAGCAAGTAACAGGTGCCCTCGCTCGTTCCTGGGAATGGCGAGGGTGCGTTGCACTGGTCCCTTAAATGGGGTGAGGGTAGGGGTAGATCGGTGGGTGGGGCTGGAGGGGCAGCTTAGGTGGTCTGCCCATCCCTTTGGTGGTGCTGTGAGCAGGGATCATGCCTAGTATCCTGCTTTTGCTCCCCACACCTCTGAAGTGTCAGTTGGGTTTTGGCCTTTTCGTATCTCTTTGTTCATAATTTGCCCCAACTGTGCAAGCAGGCAGTTTTTTTAGTCCCTTATAGTTTCTTTGTATTCTGTTGCTGGAGGAGACATTTGTCCAGGTGCAAGCACTCCAGTAAAGCGTCCCAGGTCCCAGCCTGTCCCACAGCAGCGTCTGAGGAGCCCCTCTCGCGTCAGAGCTTCTGCCTGAAGCCCCGTCGCTGCAGCCACTAGGCAGCTTTGTAACCACCCTGGGGCCCTCTCCCAAGCCTTGGGCCAAATGGGAACAGTAAAGCTTTTTGCAGCCAAAAAAAAAAGGCTGAAAATATTTTAGATATACGTTCAATAAAACTGTATTATTAAAATGAATTTTGGTTGCACTGTGCAGCTTGTAGGATCTTAGTTCCCCAACCAGGGACAGAACCCCAGCCCTCTGCAGGGAAAGCACCGAGTCCTAACCACTAGACCTCCAGGGAATTCCCAACAAGTTTCTTTTACAACTGAACAACTAAGAGTTCGATTTCTGTAATAATCAAAACACCTTAAAATGTCTCTTCACATGCTCACCAGACCCCACAGGACTCCCCAGACCTGGGCCGCAGCACAGCCTGCTGTGGAATGCTCAGCAGCTTTGTTTTCCCAGCTAGACTCATTACCAGCGCCAGGTGGTGATAACTAGCCACTGATTCCTACCAGTAAAAAAGTCTGCCTCAGGTCACCATGGACTCTTTCCCCCACTCTCTGCTTCATCTCTGGCCTGATACGCTTTTGGAAAATAATTATTCATGGCAGGAAGTTGTCATACAACAGAGAGCGACTGTGTGTCCTGGGATTATAGAGGCCCTCAGATCAAATACTTTTTATTGTGAAAAGAATACATTGAAAAACATGGTTTTCACCGGCATAGAATAGTGAAATCCATTTACGTTTTTTTTTTCCTTTCCTGTTTATTTCATCATTAAAGACCCAATAAAGGAAAGTATTTACCACCTGGAGAGAATGTTAGCACTGATGTTTAGCATTCAGCACAATCACGTAGATTCCATAAACAGAAATAGCTCCAGCGTCCAACTGGAATAACAGATTTTTTTTTTTTGTATTGCAGCACGCCGGCCTCTCACTGTTGTGGCCTCTCCCGTTGCGGAGCACAGGCTCCGGACGCGCAGGCTCAGCGGCCATGGCTCACGGGCCCAGCCGCTCCGCAGCATGTGGGATCTTCCCGGACCGGGGCACAAACCCGTGTCCCCTGCATCGGCAGGCGGACTCTCAAGCACTGCACCACCAGAGAAGCTCCAGAGTAGACATTTTAAAACGATCTTTTTTTCACATATAAATTGTTACTCATGAGGTAGAAATATTCAATATGAAGTAGTATGTGAAAGCAGTAAGTACTTAGTTAACCATTCTCTAGGAGAATTTTTCAGTTACCTAAATTTTGTTCCTGCCTCATTTTTTTTTTTTTTTTTACATTTAAAAAAGGAAGAGGGGCTTCCCTGGTGGCGCAGTGGTTGAGAGTCCGCCTGCCGATGCAGGGGACGCGGGTTCGTGCCCCGGTCCGGGAAGATCCCACATGCCGCAGAGCGGCTGGGCCCGTGAGCCATGACCACTGAGCCTGCGCGTCCGGAGGCTGTGCTCTGCAACGGGAGAGGCCACAGCAGTGAGAGGCCTGCGTACCGCAAGGAAAAAAAAAAAAGAGGAAGATAAGGGGAAATAAATCAGAAGATATATTTAAAGCAACTTCCTGCTACCTTCCAAAGATTTGGTCAGCCAAACTCCTAGACCTGCAAGCACTGTCCAACATAGTAGCCACTAGCCACATGAGGCTGTCAAGTACTTGAGATATGACTAGTTCAAATTGAGACTTGCTAAAGTTTAAAATACATACTAGATTTTTGGAAACTGAACGTGGATAAAAAAGACAGTATCTCAGTAATAATTTTTTATATTGATTAAAGTCTGAGGCAGTGAGCTTGGCAGTCCGCGGATCTGTCTCTTGCTTCAACAGTATTTGGACAGAACAGGCCCAGGGACGCCCTTTGCTCCAGCCTCCGACCAAGCTCCAACCTTTTTCCAGTCGCAGCCTTCAGAACCAACCACTGAGCTATCCTCGGCCACAAGGACCAGCCAACACCATTTTTTGAGCTTAGTGCCTTATTCCCAATCAACCATGAGCTCCCAGATTCGTCACAATTATTCCACCGAGGTGGAGGTCACCGTCCACGGCCCGGGCAACCTGCATCTGCAGGCCTTCAACACCTACCTCTCTCTGGGCTCCTATTTCCACCGAGACGACGTGGCTCTGGAGAGCATAGGCCACTTTTTCCACGAATTGGCCGAGGAGAAGCGCGAGGGTGCCCAGCCGTCTCTTGAAAATGCAAAGCCAGCGGGCCGGCCCCCTTTCTGGACGTGCAGAAGCCGCCCCAAGATGAGTGGGGTAAAACCCAGGACTCTGTGGAAGCTGCCCTCCAGACACCCCGCTCTGTGACTTCCCAGAGAGCCGCGACCTGGCTGAGCAGCTGAAACTCATCGAGAAGATGAGGACCACGTGACTCACCTCTGCAAGCTGGTTGGTCCCCAGGCTGGGCTGGGTGAGTTCTCTTCCAAACACTCACCCTCAAGCATTGCTAGGGCCTTCTGGAGCCCAGCTGTTACCAACCTGGGTTCTTGGATTCTTTAATCAATAGACATTGATAAGAGGCCAGAGGGGGAATTTAGGCAAGGCTTTATTGGGACTCGTGCTGCAGCATGAGGGAGCAAAAGCAAGTAACAGGTGCCCTCGCTCGTTCCTGGGAATGGCGAGGGTGCGTTGCACTGGTCCCTTAAATGGGGTGAGGGTAGGGGTAGATCGGTGGGTGGGGCTGGAGGGGCAGCTTAGGTGGTCTGCCCATCCCTTTGGTGGTGCTGTGAGCAGGGATCATGCCTAGTATCCTGCTTTTGCTCCCCACACCTCTGAAGTGTCAGTTGGGTTTTGGCCTTTTCGTATTTCTTTGTTCATAATTTGCCCCAACTGTGCATGCAGGCAGTTATTTTTAGTCCCTTATAGTTTCTTTGTATTCTGTTGCTGGAGGAGACATTTGTCCAGGTGCAAGCACTCCAGTAAAGGGTCCCAGGTCCCAGCCTGTCCCACAGCAGCGTCTGAGGAGCCCCTCTCGCGTCAGAGCTTCTGCCTGAAGCCCCGCCTCTGCAGCCACTAAGCAGCTTTGTAACCACCCTGGGGCCCTCTCCCAAGCCTTGGGCCAAATGGGAACAGTAAAGCCTTTTGCAGCCAAAAAAAAAAGGCTGAAAATATTTTAGATATACGTTCAATAAAACTGTATTATTAAAATGAATTTTGGTTGCACTGTGCAGCTTGTAGGATCTTAGTTCCCCAACCAGGGATAGAACCCCAGCCCTCTGCAGGGAAAGCACCGAGTCCTAACCACTAGACCTCCAGGGAATTCCCAACAAGTTTCTTTTACAACTGAACAACTAAGAGTTCGATTTCTGTAATAATCAAAACACCTTAAAATGTCTCTTCACATGCTCACCAGACCCCACAGGACTCCCCAGACCTGGGCCGCAGCACAGCCTGCTGTGGAATGCTCAGCAGCTTTGTTTTCCCAGCTAGACTCATTACCAGCGCCAGGTGGTGATAACTAGCCACTGATTCCTACCAGTAAAAAAGTCTGCCTCAGGTCACCATGGACTCTTTCCCCCACTCTCTGCTTCATCTCTGGCCTGATACGCTTTTGGAAAATAATTATTCATGGCAGGAAGTTGTCACACAACAGAGAGCGACTGTGTGTCCTGGGATTATAGAGGCCCTCAGATCAAATACTTTTTATTGTGAAAAGAATACATTGAAAAACATGGTTTTCACCGGCATAGAATAGTGAAATCCATTTATGTTTTTTTTTCTTTCCTGTTTATTTCATCATTAAAGGCCCAATAAAGGAAAGTATTTACCACCTGGAGAGAATGTTAGCACTGATGTTTAGCATTCAGCACAATCACGTAGATTCCATAAACAGAAATAGCTCCAGCGTCCAACTGGAATAACAGAGTAGACTTTTTTTTTTTTTTTTTTTTTGTATTGCAGCACGCCGGCCTCTCACTGTTGTGGCCTCTCCCATTGCGGAGCACAGGCTCCGGACGCGCAGGCTCAGTGGCCATGGCTCACGGGCCTAGCCGCTCTGCAGCATGTGGGATCTTCCCGGACCGGGGCACGAACCCGCGTCTCCTGCATCAGCAGGCGGACTCTCAACCACTGCGCCACCAGGGAAGCCCCAGAGTAGATATTTTAAAACCACCTTTTTTTCACACATAAATTGTTACTCATGAGGTAGAAACACTCAATATGAAGTAATATGTGAAAGCAGTAAGTACTTAGTTAACCATTCTCTAGGAGGATTTTTCAGTTACCTAAATTTTGTTCCTGCTTCATTTTTTTTTTTTTTTTAATTTAAAAAAGGAAGAGGGGCTTCCCTGGTGGCACAGTGGTTGAGAGTCCGCCTGCCGATGCAGGGGACGCGGGTTCGTGCCCCGGTCCGGGAAGATCCCACATGCCGCAGAGCGGCTGGGCCCGTGAGCCATGACCACTGAGCCTGCGCTCTGCAACAGGAGAGGCCACAGCAGTGAGAGGCCTGCATACCGCAAGGAAAAAAAAAAGAGGAAGATAAGGGGAAATAAATCAGAAGATATATTTAAAGCAACTTTCTGCTACCTTCCAAAGATTTGGTCAGCCAAACTCCTAGACCTGCAAGCACTGTCCAACATAGTAGCCACTAGCCACATGAGGCTGTCACTACTTGAGATATGACTAGTTCAAATTGAGACTTGCTAAAGTTTAAAATACATACTAGATTTTTGGAAACTGAACGTGGATAAAAAAGACAGTATCTCAGTAATAATTTTTTATATTGATTAAAGTCTGAGGCAGTGAGCTTGGCAGTCCGCGGATCTGTCTCTTGCTTCAACAGTATTTGGACAGAACAGGCCCAGGGACGCCCTTTGCTCCAGTCTCCGACCAAGCTCCAACCTTTTTCCAGTCGCAGCCTTCAGAACCAACCACTGAGCTATCCTCGGCCACAAGGACCAGCCAACACCATTTTTTGAGTTTAGCGCCTTATTCCCAATCAACCATGAGCTCCCAGATTCGTCACAATTATTCCACCGAGGTGGAGGTCACCGTCCACGGCCCGGGCAACCTGCATCTGCAGGCCTTCAACACCTACCTCTCTCTGGGCTCCTATTTCCACCGAGACGACGTAGCTCTGGAGAGCGTGGGCCACTTTTTCCACGAATTGGCCGAGGAGAAGCGCGAGGGTGCCCAGCCGTCTCTTGAAAATGCAAAGCCAACGGGGCGGCCCCCCTCCTGGACGTGCAGAAGCCGCCCCAAGATGAGTGGGGTAAAACCCAGAACTCTGTAGAAGCTGCCCGCCAGACGCCCCGCTCTGTGACTTCCCGGAGAGCCGCGACCTGGCTGAGCAGCTGAAAGTCACCGAGAAGATGAGGACCACGTGACTCACCTCTGCAAGCTGGTTGGTCCCCAGGCTGGGCTGGGCGAGTTCTCTTCCAAACACTCACCCTCAGGCATGGCTAGGGCCTCCTGGAGCCCAGCTGTTACCAACCAGGGTTCTTGGATTCTTTAATCAATAGAAATTTTGCTCTGGATAGAAAATTAAATTAATAAATCAGTTAATGTTTTCAGCCAAAATTCAACTGTTTCAGACTTCAAAAGCAAGAAAAAAGAATGAAAAAGAGTTTTCCATAGGAAAACAGATTTTACTTGTTTTTTCATGTCTTTTTAAACTCAGAGATCTACTGTGAAGCTATTTTTGAACCTGGAATATAAAATTGCATGTTGTTTAGTTATCTAAAATGCAGATATTTTCCTCTTCAAATCTTAAATTTAGTACTGAATTGTATTGAGAGCTAGTTATGAGAGGATAGTATGTCTTTTGCCAGAAAAGTGGACATTTACTGCAAGTTCAACATGGAAAATCTCTGGAAAAACAGCTTTTATTTCTCAATGAAAACAATGTTTGTATTTGTCTTTACTATGTTTCAATAAAAATAATACCATTTATTTGCTTTTATATCACTTATAAAACACATTTGCGTGAATCATCTCATTTGAACTTGACAACACTCCGAGATGAAGAGGCAAGTTATGAGAGGACAACTTATTACCGAACCGAACGCGTCCCCTCACCTGCGCATAGTAAAGCCAATCTACTGACACCGGGTTGTGGTGAAGGAAAATGCAGCGTTTATTGCAGGGCACCAAGCAAGGAGTTCAGGACAGCTCGTGTCCAAAAAGCCAAACTCCCCTATGGATTTCAGGAAAGCATTTGCCAGCTACAAATTGGCACTTGCCATCTACCTCTACAAGGATTAAATCGTGAGCCGCTGCAGCTACTGACTTTCAACACTCCTTGAAAGGAATTCAGGACAGAGATCAGGAATGAGGCACTCTGTGCTCTGGGAAAAACTGGCAGAACAGGTCTTCAGATCATTAGATATTTTCAGGAGAAGATTTTATGAGCCCAATTCTTGCATCTCCTCATATCTAGGAAAATGCTAAAATCCTTCATGATGACGTCTGCTCCTCATGACTAGCAGCAACCTTCTGCAAAAAATGTGCTTAATTTCATGTACTCCCCCTTCACCAAAATCACATATATACTGACCTTCCCCCTGCCTCTTTGGAGCAGTTTCTCAGAGCTATCTGAAATGCTGTCCTGGGCTATAATCCTCAATCTGCCCCCAATAAATCTAAACTCACAACTCTCATGTTGTGCATTTTGTTTTCAGTCGACACATTTTAAAGGCAAGGTGAGGGAGCGGAGTCACAGGGTGTGTAACCAACTCGTCCACAATACTCTGATTGGTTGATGGTGAGGTAACAGGCTGTGTCACAGGGGTTTTTATCAATCCTCAGGTGCCAGCAGTTCTGGGGGCTACATGCTCACGATTATCAAGTAGTTAATTTCTTCCAATGGTGGTGGTTTTAGGATCTCTAAAACAACTCAGGAAACGTGCATCACATATTTTTATCTAGGCACTTTAGAGAGGAGCTAAAGCAGAGAATATGGGGGAAGGGTCTGTCCCGGGAAGGTCCCATAGGGTCCTGCTCGGTTACAAATTCACAGATGGGGAAACTGAGATCTAGAGGTTAAATTTCTCAATGTGGAAAAGAAAAGATTACCATGGGATTGTACTCAGTTGACTTTATAAGGGGAAAAAAGAGAGAGAGGTTGAGAGTGAGGGAAGAGAAAATATTTCCTGGAAATATTATGTATTGAATTGTATACAAACATGAAGACTAACCTCCTGAAAAATTATTTAAAATTTCAATATGTGGGACTTCCCTGGTGGCGCAGTGGTTAAGAATCTGCCCGCCAATGCAGGGGACACGGGTTCAATCCCTGGTTTGGGAAGATCCCACATGCTGCAGAGCAACTAAGCCCACGGGCCACAACTACTGAAGACCGCATGCCTAGATCCCGAGCTCCACAACAAGAGAAGCCACCGCAATGAGAAGCCCGTGCACCGCAAGGAAGAGTAGACCCCGCTCGCCACAACTAGAGAGAGCCCGCAGACAGCAACAAACACCCAACGCAGCCAAAAATAAATTAAAAAAAAAAAATTTCAATACGTGAACATTAAGTGACATGTGGGAAGCCTCATCTCATTGAAAATGAAAACTGCCACTATTGAGGGCCCTAATAAGTAGGATGATGTGTGACACAAAGTGAAGCAAAGGCTTAATGAATCTCATTCTCTGATTTGAAGGTGGCATGTCTAAGTCTTTTATAAAAAACAAAGTCACCCCAGAGTCTCTAGGAGTCAGGGAGTCAGTGAGCTGATTTATTATAAAAGAAAATACATACACACACTTCTAATGTATCTATATCTCTCTCTAGATATAGATATTATATACTATTTATATGAAATATCTATTTAATATATATAAATGTGATATTCATTACATTTACTTGCTTTAAAAATCTAGAATCTGTTTCTTTTTAGAACATTGATGCCATGCATAGGAAAATCAAATATTATGGTTATAAAATAATTTTTAATGTTAGAATACTCCTTTTATCAGTGGAAGAATATCCACTGAGAAAAAAGACTTAATTTCCTTTTATAAATAGTCGTGGGTTAGAACTACACAATAGTTCTAACTCTGCTACTGCTGTGTATTTAAAGCCAAGATGATGACTATATTGAAAAAGAAGGAAGAGAAAATCAATAGATTATTGCTTCAATGGAGCTCACAACAGTGCTGATTAGAGAACACAAATGGATTGCATAATAGTAAAATAACTATAAACTGGGTATGGATTTAAGCCTATGTTAAGACCATTCTTAACTGCATTGTATCTTTAGAAAACATGCACTGAAATTACAACAGCAAATTAAATCTATTCGACCGCAAAATTTAATACATAAGAAAATAGCATTTATTAATGATCTGGAAGAGGGAATAAATAGCATGTTAATGAAATTTGCAGTTGATAGTAAATTGGAAGGTGTTACAAACCACGAGGACAGGGGCTTAATACAAATGGACATTAAAAAGTTAGAGAAAAGCCAATGGTGGCCAAAAAAAAACCCAAAAAACAAGTAAAACTTATAAAAATATTTGCTAGAAAAATTTCAACTTGAAAAAGAATAATATAAAAGAATTGTAGATGGAAAAGAGACTTTGAAATTTGATCAGGATTTTCTGTTTATAATAAACTGGTTAATCCACTCTTGAGAGGTCCTGAGCCAGCTGCTGGGAAGTAGTCATTCCTTCACTCTTTCCTCTATCCCCTTTCTAGGTAGACCAGAAAAGCTATATCACCTGGTTGTACACGTTTTGGAGGCAAGAAAAATGAAGAAAACAGAGACCAGGCATATCAGTTTTTTAAAAATTGCATTTTGAAGAGAAAAAAATGGCTAATGAAGACACGTGGTTATGTATTGGCATCATCTAATGGTGTTTATGGTAAAGAGGGGCCATGAAAAATCTACAGGTCCCTGAAAATTTTATATAGAAGGTGGTTGCTGTCACTTGATTGCTTATGAGCAGTTATTAAATGAAACTAATACTTACCTTATGAAATATAATTCTAGCTTTTCCAGATACCAGCAAATAGAAGAGTTCTCCTTCCTAATCACATATGCCTAAATACAAGAAATTGGTGATATTCTGAATGTCATGTGGGATGATACTATTGGTCTTCCTAGAATGTCTGGAAGTTTGGGTCTGAGAATTTGGTTTATCCAAAAAACAGCATCATGTGTCTCCTGGAAGCTCTGGAGACCCTAAGAAACCAAGTAATGTATCTATAATGTTTTACCAGCTCATCTGGGTCTAAGGTACAGTTATCTGGGGATGAAAGCTTATCTGTATTGGATCTAAGACAGAAATCTCAGTTTCAGAAACTGGACTATTATCATAACATTTTATGTTTCCCTTAGATTTCAGTAGTGTTCTCTTTGAATAGAATCTGCCACTGCCACACCTGTGATGGAGGAAGAGCACAGTATTCTTGGTGGCCAGATGTGATGATAAGAATGAGAACTGAGGTAGGAAAATTCCAAGGAGGTGAAAGGTGCTGGGGGAGAGAGGCAGCATGTAGCCCACAAAGATGGGAGGTAATGTTGGGGAGGAAAATTTGGGTGAGCTAATGGAAGGTTTTAAATATGCCCTAAGGATCTGGAACTTTAGTAGGCAGTGAGGTGTCAATAAAGGTTTGTGAGTATAAGTTTTTAAGTTTTGATATGATTCTTCTATGTAATATGTTAGCTATTCCTTCCAGATACATGTTATTCTCTAATTAGATAGGCATGCCACTTAGGTCTTCGTCCAAGTTGTAGAAATGTTGAACAAGGGCAGGCTAGAGAGAGCCCAACAACATCCCTTCTTAAGATAACACTGCACCCTTAGTGACATCAACACATTGGGGGTATAGCTTCTAGACTGTTTTCAGCCTAACAGCAATTTATGTTATACTGTCATCAGTTAAAATCCCCTTCTGGGGCTTCCCTGGTGGCGCAGTGGTTGAGAGTCCGCCTGCCGATGCAGGGAACAGGGTTCGTGCCCCGGTCCGGGAAGATCCCACATGCCGCGGAGCGGCTGGGCCCGTGAGCCATGGCCGCTGAGCCTGCGCATCCGGAGCCTGTGCTCCGCAACGAGAGAGGCCACAACAGTGAGAGGCCCGCGTACCAAAAAAAAAAAACAAAAAAACTCTTCTCATAAGAATACTAAGATGTTATTTTGACTGTCCTCTCTTATGAGTGTACAGTGGAATCTTCCACAGGGTAAATGTAATATGATACTGGAATAGATTAAATGCAGAAGCAGATATGAGAATCAGCTGTCTTCTATTAGGCCTGATATATTTGCAAAAATATAAAACAATAACACTGCTCACTAACTTTTTTTACTTTGGACAACAGTTATTTTTCATTAAAATATGTTATTTACATTAATATATGTGCCTTTGTTATTTTTAAATGAATTAAAAGATTTCAGTTTTAATTTCCTGTGTGATGAATACTGACAGGTATAACTCACATAAACAAAAGCTATTTGATGTTCTCAAGGACTTATTTATTTATTTTTAAATTTTATTTATTTTGAGATATTGTTGACATGCAACGTTACGTTAGTTTCAGGTATAGTGATTTGGCATATGCATACATTATGAAAGGATCACCATAATAAGTCTAGCAACTGTCCCCATACAAAATTATTACAATATTATTGACCATATACCTTATGCTGTATATTAATAAGCCACCCCCATGGCTTATTTACTTTATCTCAAGGATTTTTTAGAGTATAAAGGAACCCTGAGACCAGAAAGTTGGAGAACTGCTTAGTGGAAATGAGCGAGCCCTAAAGTTTATGTCTTGCTCCCTGAGGGAAGACAAGTTGCCTAAGATTTCCAAGACTTCTTCCAGCTCTACAGTGTGGGATGATGATTTAAACTGCCTTGTCGGGTTACTTTGAAGATTGGGTAGAGTGAGCTTGTAAAACTCTTAGCTCGGTGCATGGCACGTGAGTTCTCAGAAAATATTAGCCAACACTGTTATTAGTACTGCTATCACTACTACTATTACTACCACTATGAGGATTATTATTCCCTCCTGGCAATGTCTTTACTTAACTACTAGGGGATTTAGTCTTTGAACTTGTTAAATGCTCTTGGGCCTTTGTACTTGCTGTTCCCTTTGCCTGGAATAGCTTTCCTACCTTTCTGTCCAGCAAATTCTCATTATTCTTCTCATATGGACTTAGAGCTTCTTTGTCTTGGAAGCTTCTTTGTCTTTTATGGCTTTCCAAAAAGGTGTCCTGCTGTAGGTCCCCGTATATGCCCACTTAGCACACTTTTTGTATCTTTAATGGCTTTTCTATTGCATTCTGAAAACTCTGTGACAGTGGGGAACACGTCTGGGTCACTGCTATAATTGCAAAGCTCAGCACAGTGCCTGCCGTTCAGTAAATGCTTGTTGAATAAACTTTGCAAAAGTCCCCAATTTCTCTTCTCACCCTATTGCTCCTTTCATATCCTGGGACACCTAAGCAAATTTGGTACCCGAAATACTCTTGTGAATTCTTCAGTCCTCAAATTAGATGTGAAATCTAAGCTTGAAAAGTGACCTGGGCTCCATTTGTCAGTTTAAGGTAATGGCTACTTATCTTAAAAGATGTTTGATTGTATGCATTCGTTTCCCAGGGATCCAGAGTTGTGCAGAAGGTAAAGTATCAACTTTTGTATAAAAGCTGATTAATTCTTAGTTATGATCCAGACACAGATCACTCACAATCTAAGATAGAGAACTGAGATGGCTAGAAAAAATGCTTCTGGGTACCAGCATCACAGCTCTTATTGCTATAAAGAGAGGGAAGAATACTTTGCTTCCTTTTAAGTTGCCTTTCCTTCCACCCTTAATGGAATTTATGCCTGCATTTCTCTGATCCACTGATAGCAGTTCCATAATTTCTATTTTAGAGGAGCTTAGGGACAGCAATCTGATTGAATAAGGGGCTAGGAGACTTTTTCTTTAAGCTATATTTGCATAGCAAATACACTGTTTTTACTGACATTGCATGTTTACTTTGGAGGGTATTCTTGGATATAAGAGGGTGCTAAGGACTCCTAAGTCACCTTACTGCTGAAAGTACATCTATTTTTAGTATGGAGACATGTGAAGTAAAGGAATAGGAAAGCTTGATAAGAGAGGTTTGACTAGGTCTCTTTTGTTACTGCTATTTACATTTGTAAACCTATACTCTGCCTGGTGAGAATTAACCAATATGCTTTCAAAAAGATTTCAAAGTCTGACAAAGCAGAGTCGACCATGGGAATAAGCACCAGAGTATATTTATTAAGTCTGGGGCCTAAAGAGATCAGTATAGTCACAAGGAAACAGGCAGGTTGACCAGAGAAAAATAAGACTTGAAGAAATCAGTTTATCACACAATTACTATGTATTTATTTCAGATACAATAACATATAAGACATGACCTCAAGGAGCTTGCAACCTAATTGGGAAGACAAGAGAGTGCCTACGAGGTTATCATTTAAGCATATTTGTGAGACTACTTTTTAGCATTCACTGTTCCTGCTGGTTATTATGTTCTTAGCCTAATTTATGTGAAGAAAAATAAAATGAAGAAAAGAATGGATGGAAAGGAAGGGGATCGTGGCTAAATGTATTATGACATATGCTCCAAATTTAAAGCAGTATTATTCATAGTTTTAAAGCTGGAACCTTCAGCTAACATTTAATTGGGCCTTCTTATTTTGCAGAGAAGGAAACCGAGGCCTGTCTAGCAAAATACCCCAGCTGATAAGTGGCAGGCCTAAAACCAGAAGCCGGGTTCTCTGTTCCCATTCTAGTGTCCTTTCCATCACAGTCTAGTGCCTTTGAAGTTGAGGTGAAATAACTGGAGTCACCCTATACCTAGGTCTGTGCTAAAGAGCCTTAGTTTTCCCTTTAATGGTTAGATGGCTTTTGGAATTCTTTGATTACCCACATCAGGAATTTTTTTTTTTAGCATGACAGTTTTCATCAATCCTAATTTCTCAGTTCCCCAAATAGAATCTATCAATGCTGAAGCTCCTAGTCTTTATCAAAGGGACAATTCAAATAAGTAATCTGAATCACAGACCAGAAAGTGGGGTTTTTTAACCTCTATTCACTCATCTCTCCACTTCCATATCTTTAACCATATGAATGATTTCCAAATTTTATATTTCCCTCCTGACCTCTTTTCTGAATCATTTTCATATTTCAACTGCTGCATCTCTACCTGTTTTTCCTCCCATGACCTCAAACGCAACAGGAAGCCAGCTCCTACTCCACCAGTATCTCTGTTTCTGTCAATGACACCATCATTCTTCTAGTCACCCAGGTCTGAAATCGTGGCGTCATCTCTCTTTCTTCTTTTCCACATCTAGTGGATCACCAATTCCTGTGGTCTCTTCCTGAAACATGTCTCTGAAGTTCATTTCTTCTTTCCTAATTCTATTTTGTACACGCCAACTCACATCCTCACACTCGCATAACCAGCTGGTGACAATATGCTGCGTCCCAGTTTCACCCTAGCAACACATTCTACAACCACCCTGGACTGCTCTCTCTCGAAATCACCATTAAAAAACAAAACCACAGGGCTTCCCTGGTGGCGCAGTGGTTGAGAGTCCGCCTGCCGATGCAGGGGAAACGGGTTCGTGCCCTGGTCCGGGAAGATCCCACGTGCCGCGGAGCGGCTGGGCCCGTGAGCCGTAGCCGCTGAGCCTGCGCGTCCGGAGCCTGTGCTCCGCAATGGGAGAGGCCACAACAGTGAGAGGCCCGCGTACCGCAAACAAACAAACAAACAAAAAAACACAGACACCTACTTCACCCCTTTGATTCTAACTTTCCACAGTTCCCCAGTGTCCATAGATGATAAGATTCGAAATCAGTGAGCCCTGGATCATGCCTCCCATGCTTTTATTTTTTTTATTTTTATTTTTTTAACATCTTTATTGGAGTATAATTGCTTTACAATGGTGTGTTAGTTTCTGCTTTATAACGAAGTGAATCAGTTATACATATACATATGTTCCCATATCTCTTCCCTCTTGCGACTCCCTCCCTCCCACCCTCCCTATCCCACCCCTCTAGGTGGTCACAAAGCACCGAGCTGATCTCCCTGTGCTATGCGGCTGCTTCCCACTAGCTATCTATTTTACGTTTGGTAGTGTTTATATGTCCATGCCACTCTCTCACTTTGTCACAGCTTACCCTTCCCCTCCCATACTTTTAGAACCTCGTCTCCCATTTCCTCCACAGAACCGTCCTCCCCACTGACCATAACTTCTCTCCCCAGTACTGATTGCCACCTTTTGCTCACACCTGGAGCGGATTCTAGTCTCATCTGAACTCTGCTTTGCTAAAGTCATCAACCAGGGCAGCAGACGATGACCCTTCCTCAAAATTCCGTAGGTATCTACTGATGGTTCCACTGAGGCAGCCTTCAGCCCTACCTCCCCCGAAATATCTGTACACGTCGGTCGGTCCCCTTCCCAAGCAGATAACATCTGTACGGCACGAAGGAGCCTCCCGTGTCTTTGTATCGCAGAGCCTTTTTCATAGTAAATGTTTGTTGATAAGGATGAGTTGAGGGAATACGTGGTGTTAACTTGTTAAAAAGATGGGAAGGCACAAAGGGAGGCAGAGGCATACCCCCTCTATCCGCGTCCCCGCGGTATGGGGTGCGGTCTGTGGGGTGCGGCGGCCTGGGAGGGTCCCAGGGCGCGCGGCGCAAGGTGCCCTCGGGGTGCAGCCTGGGAGCCCGAGCGCCCGCCCCCGCCTCGCAGTCTGGCGCTTCTGCGCTGCGGCCGGGCCGGCTGGCGTGTGGGGCGCGGACAGGGAGGCCCGGCCGTTCCGCGCTCAGAGGTAGGTGGTGCTGTTGCCGTGACTGTCTTCCTCATTGGCGCGGGCGGAGACGCGGAATGTTCAACTCCTGACTCGGGCGGAAAGCGTGGGAGCCGACCCGGCCGCAGTCCTCTCGAACCCCGACCGCCGCCCCTGCCCTCGCCGCGCGCGGGGCCTCGGCGCCCCCGGCTGCTGCTCGCGCCCGGCCCGGGAGCCAGGTAAGGGGCCAGGCCAGAGGCTGCGGGGGTGAGGGTGCTGAGCAGGCCCGCCGCGATCGCGACTCGTCCTGGCGTCGCGGGCCCAGGCCCTGCCGGGGTCAGGGCCTCCACGGAGCACCCCTGCCTGACACGGAGCTGGCGTCCCCGGTTCCCGCGCCCTTGCGCGGCCGGGAAGCGGCTCGGGAAGTTCGCACGGGTCCCAGGCAGAAGTTGGCGCCGGGAAGAGCGGGGCGCAGCCGGAGAGACTCCGGTGGTCTCGGCCCCGGCGGGCGGCGCCTCCCGGCCGCCGCTCCCCTGCCCGGACGTGGAGCGCCGGCCTCGCCGGGGGTGACCCGGGCGTCTCTCGAGAGGCGAGGCGCGAATCTCCCAAATCAGCGCAGGGTGCAGGCCGCTTCCCGGCAGAGGTGCTTGCGTGCGAGGAGAGGCCACTAACTTCTGCTTTCCTGCCGGCCGTCCCGGGAGCTCGCCTCCCGCCCAGAGCGGCGGCTCCTGCACTGCCCCGGGCAGCGTGGAGCTCGTGCCTTCCGCGGGCGTCGGGGTGGCCGCTTTGCCGACCGGGTGGCGTCCCCGGGTTCCTGGGCTCGGGGTCCTGCACCAGGACGGAGGTGAAGGCTGAGGCGGCCGCCACCCCTCGCTTGCTCCTGACAGCTTGCACACAAACTTTAATCCAAAACTGGCCGGAGGACATTGAATTTCCTACAAAATGGGGCAATCGTTAGATTGTTGAAAATGTATGTTTCTGATGCGACTCTGGGTCTTGGATAAGCAGTGTTTATGGGGAAACTTAATTACTATTTTTGTTAGTTTCTTTAATAATGAAAGCAACATCATTTAGTGTCCTATTCCAGTGATATTACAATAAACAGCTTCTTATGTACGATAGTGTATTAGAATGGACTTACAGAATTAATTCTATGATTTTTGAGCTACGGTGGTTGTTAAAAGTATATCCATATTTTAACCTTAAAGCTGTTTTAGGAGAGCCTTCTTGCTTTCCTGACCTACGTTGAAGTGAACAGCTAGGATTCAGTGGAACCAAACCTACAGACACATTTAGACAAAAAATAAACAAGCAATCCAAGACAGTTAGTGTCTTCTTTGTAGTAGGCTCATCTCCACAATGAAATTTCATGTCGTTTTTTGATTTTCAAAAAATATGGGATGGCTGCATTTTAATTATAGTTTTAGTCATTTGTGGAGCCTTTGTTTTATGTTCCTGCTACAATAGTGAGAGATTTGGGAGATTGTAAATGAATGCGAATTTAGTTTGTTTGGAAAGAGAGAATTAAGATAAAGAAACATGGTCTTTTAGAGCAATGTGTACTGTTTATTTTAATCTTTCAGAATTTAATTTTTATTATAACTTTTTTGAGATTATTATGGGAATTTTTTTAAACTGGAAAATATTGTTTATATCAAAAGTTTTAGTGGTAATAATTCCAGAGTAAACGACCATAATGGCAAGGACATTTTTTTCTTGTCTAGGAAAGCAAATAGATGATTGATCTCTTTTTCTTATTCTTTTGGGGAACACATAAGGACAAATCAAAGAGAAAGAGAGAAAGAGAGAAATATTAAGCACTGAGGATTTGGATCTAAAAATGGATGGTCAAAGATCTTGGGAACTCAGGGACCTTCTTGCCAAATAAGGAAACTTGGCAGGCTAAGCTGTGTATTTTAAGTTAGCACAAGAGTGAGTGTTATTGGCAGTATATTGGCTGAGTGCCTATCCGGAATGAGCAGCGAAACTGATAGGGCTACAAAATTATAAACAGGAGTTAACAGGGGCGTGAAGTGAATAATCTAGTCATCAGAGAAAACACTGGAGAACTTACAGTGATGTTTCATGAAAAGGGGTCAGACATGGAGTGAAACTATTAGTGTGGAGTGAAAGAGAAAAGTGGACAGTTGATTTTAGAAATTGATGGATTCAGAAAAAAGAAAGGAGAGAATCAATGATTTTTTTTTAAAACCAGAAAAGGATGTTTGTGGTGATATAGGCCTTCTTGGAATAAGATAGCCTTATATCTGTATCCAGAGATGCTGGAAATAAAAATCAATTTGGATCACTTGTTTTCCATTTTATTCTACCCAGGACAGATTGACAGGGAGGGTGTCTTGTCTATCTACATGTAATAGGAACAGTGAAGGCACCTTTTGGTCTTACTGCAGGGAAGATTTAGGCTACTTTTGTGGCTGTTAACCTTGCCCCACTACACACAAATAAGCAAACTTCCAGCTGTGACCATAAAACTGTACCTGTTAAGGAAAGAGAGCTATAAATGCTAGAGCTTAGATTGGTTTGACTGATACCTGGGTGCTTTTGTGTCAGACCCTCCTACAGACAGCTGAACCATCGATTATGCCCTAATAGCAGTTAAGTAATCCCAACACAGTAGAAGATTCTTTGAGAACAAAGCAGCCACGCATTTGACACCCTAACCCCGGCATCCCATTAAAGCCTCAAATTGAACTTTAGGTGGATGATAAGCAATCTAGTAATTACTATAATAAGAAAAGAGATTGTTAAAAGAAAAAAAGGCAAATTAGAAGGAGGAGGCAGAATGATATAGTGGAAAAAAGACATGATATGGTGGAAAAAATGATATGACTTTGAAGTCAGACCTGAATTTGAATTTCAGTTGTGTCACTTTAAGATAGGTAGTTGGCTTGGGCAACTTTTACACGGTTGATCCTCAGTTTCCTCACATGCAAACTGAGGACAGTAATCCCTGCTTCATAAGCAGAAGGATATGAGACAGCACATGGAAATGCTTGAGCCAGTGCCAGGAACTTTAGCCACCATCACTGAGTGGTAGAGAAGGGGTTTTCCACACTCTCAATTTATACACAGAGAAAGCTGCCTGTCTCACCTGTTCCCAGCTAAGGCTTGCCCTTGGTAGCCTGCCCTGTTCCCAAATCATACTTACGTGTGTATGTAGGGCTAGGAGGTTTTCATAGCTATCCTCCTGCTTTGCGCATAAGGATTTCTAAAGCAGCTCTGTGCGTACCTCTGTGTTTATACACAGCTTTGTAATATTCTTGGGGGGAGAATCTGAAAATTAGTGCATTTATATTTGAACAGTTTGGGAGCTGTAGAAATGGTGTAAGATTATGACCTAGAAGACCAACATTGGAACCATTCTTACAGCCGATTTTGAGCACAGATTGCCTTCAGGGACCAACATTCTTCTCTGTGGACTCATCTCTGGACTTCCATAGAGGAAAACCAAAAAGAGAAGGCAAGGATCACTGCCTAAAGGTCATGGAGTAAATCTTTGCTTATTAAACTTTTCTACCAAAAGTGGGGAAGAATATATTCCTTCAGGGATCTGTAAGTATAGCCATAAATACCCCTAGTGTAAGCAAGCACTTTTTTTCGAATCTTGCATTTAATCTTAAAAATTCATGTGACTTTGGCATTGTCTTCTGTACTGTTTGACTTTATTGAACAAACCAATACAAACAGACATTAAGCAAGTTTATTCCTCCAAATCTTAAAAGTAAAATCGCTGATGTAAGACGTGTGTTTATTCGTACATCTTCTGCTCAGAACTGGGTACTCCACCTGTGGGCTAACCCACATTTGAGGAGCATGGTCCTGGTTCTGGTAAATGGTACCGGCACCATTCTGCTTCATAGACCAGCCTGCCACACGGGGTAATGCAATTCCATTATGCTGAGAAAAGAATGGGGGTAGATCATCATCCAAAGAGTTTTTTTTTTTTCCTGTGGTCATACTGTGGCTTTTGAGGTCAGCAGAGCTCTTTGCTTTGGAAGTCAAGAGGAGGGGTGGAGGATAGTTGTAGGATAGAAGTCTGAAATATGGCTCTCACCTTCTCAGCCAATTTGGGAGGAGAAATTTAGGAGGATGCCCAGTCATCTCCATTATCCCCATTGCTGGTATTGATCACTGTGTTCCTCCACAAGCGAGGGGGCTCTCAGTGTCAGGTTCATGACTGTATCCCTAAGAAGGGAAGGGAGAGGTCAGTCGTGGTGTACTCATAGGGTTGGAGTGGATCTTTGTGAAACGAGTCATTCTGCTTTCCTTGTCTCCTACCCACACTCCCGTTCAACACTCTCAGTGATGGAGGACTCACTGCTAAACAGGGTGGTATATTTCCTTGTTAGGCAGCTCTAATAACCCAGAATTCTTTCCGTAACTTTTGTCCACAGATAGTGTTGCCTCTGGCTCGGTGATACATACTACAGAGTCTTCCTTTGGTCTTATCTAGTTTTAATGTCCCCATTTTTTTTTTTTTCATGTTACATCAAGGTTACCAGTTTTTAACTCTCATATTTCCCTTTCTCAGGGAACCTTCATTCTAGGTTTGTCCAAAATTGTACTGTTTGTTAGCAGCCAGGAAAGTGAGATACTTTCTGTTTGACAGCAAACTGTTCTAGAGTAGAAATAAAAGCTGAGTGGCAGCAGGATCTAGGGATGGATGGGCCTGCTGACTGAATAAGCCGTGTTTACTCACCAGGCTTTCTCCCCTACCCTCACCCGTATCCCCAAACACCTGTGTATTCCTCTTCCAGCCAGCCCATAGAAATGTGCCCTCTCCATGCTCCTTTGTTTTAGTCAGACTCTGGCCCCATTCTCTTCCTCATGCCTCCAGTCATTCAACGCTAGAAGCTTCTAATCATTCGACACGAGAAGCCCCTGCAGTGACCCATGTCCTGGATTGTACCTACTTCGAGTTTCCTAGTTGGGCTTTTGTTTGAGCACAGACACATTTACACATGGCATTTCTGTGGCATAAGTGCCCCTGCCCCCTACATTCCTGTTCCTCCTCTATTTTGCTTCTCATAACAACATTTCTGGCAAGAAAAGTATGTCATGGAAGTCTCTTTTCATTAACTGAAGTATTAAAGTACTAATAATGTCTCATTTAACTAGTTCATTTTAATTTTAATCTGTGCTTTAACTAGAGAGTTCTATGTTATTTGTGTGATAAAAGAGAGAGGGGAAAAAAAAAGTGAAACAATAGCTTTTCTGTTTTTTTAGACTCTTAAAGTTGGCTTCTCTCAGATATCCATGACTGAAGATCCTCTTCACTGAGCCCAGCAACCTATTCTAGACAAGACAGTCTGCTTTGTGGTAGCAGCCTTGGAGGAAGGAAGGATGTAGCTACAATAGACACAATACTAGTTAGTTCTATTCATACCCAGTCTCCAGCTAGTCTTACAGATCTTATCTATCATAGCAGAACAGCAGTCCTGCCCAGGAACAGAATCTTTGAATCTTTGACCTTGGTGTTATAAACAAATACATCAAACCAGAGCTTTCCCCATTTTTTTGAAGATAAGACTTGCAGAAAAAATAAATAATTGCAGACCTGCAATCCAAGTGGTATTGTTTTTATGTACATGGTGATGAAGCACATTTTTATTAGTTTATTTACTAATCTGTGTTAAGGAGGCTGAAATAATACTAGCATAAATAAATATTAGGGCAGTGAGCTTGGCAAAAGAATTTACTGAAGGGTTTTGGGGTTTTTTTTGTCATATTCAGGTCATGACAAAACAAATGAATTTTTTTCTTCTATATTGTATCAGAAAATAGACTTTTAACTTTTGTGAAGAGAGGAAGAAGAGTAGTGTAAATTAGGGGTAGAAAAGGATCTGAGTTGAGAAATAATAGGCCTGTATAAACCTAAAAGATAGAAAAATCCAGAAAAAGTCCAAAGTTCTTTTCTAATAAAGCTAATCCTTTTATAAGTAGATTTAATTTTTTTAATTAAGATTTGCAAGTATCTTGAGTCTATTTGATATGCAGTAGATAAGATCTGAAAGAAGATAATGGCCACCACAGAAATGTATACTCTAAGACCCTTCCAAAGTGAGGGCTATAATTGACTAAATAGGTCCCAGAAACTCTAGTATCTAAAAAGTGCCAAAAAATAAAAGTATTGTCTTTTAATAACTTAAATATTCTCCTTATGAAAAAAATGTTTAAAAGAAAATTATATTACTAAGAAGATAGATCTTGCAAAAATGGCCAAAACCAAGAGCAGCAACTAGAGGAGTGAGGGAAAAAAAATAAAACGTACACAAGGAAGCTCACAAAATAGGGATTTAAGGATCAACAATACATTATTTATAGTTGTTCTGCAAAACTAATGAAGATATAATATAAAACAATTCTGAAAACAGGAGAGGAAAACATACCTAACTACAAAGGCTGAAAAAATAGATGGTTAAATATGATATCAAGATTTCTTAAAATAATTAAAGAACCATAGTTTCCATTTATTGAGTATTATATACTGGGTGCTGGGCACTGTGCAAGGCCTTTCACAGCATCTCCCACTTCTCAGCAACTACACAGAATGGGTATTACTGCCAGTGAGAAAGCTGAGGCCGGAGAGGCTCAGTGCCCTGCCCAAGGCCTGGCAGCTAGTCAGTTCAGATTTGCTACTAGAGCTATCGAACTGGGGTCTTTCCCCTGGATCATGCTGTGTCCGTGTTGAAATATCTGTTACTTGGAAGTGAGACTTAAATCAAAGAAGTCAAATAATACTGTTCAAACTTGATAGCTTTTGGACTATCAATTTTGAGACACATGGTGACAGAATGGATATTTCCTTTATTGGGTCTGGAAATGCCATGGTCTGAGAAAAGTGATTGATTCAAGGTTACTGAGAAGTAGAGGCAGAGTTCTAATTCACATCTATCTAATTCTAAATTTGTGGGTTTTTTTTTTCTTTTTTTAAAATCCAGGGCAAAAGTCCATTTTTTTGGATTGGAAAGCTAAAAACTTTAAAAAGTAAAGTAATACTCCCTATAAGGTTTTTTTTCTTCCTCCCTATAGTTCCACTTTTGATAATTACCTGATAGTACTATATATGCTTTCAGTAATTAATAGTTTAAAAATATTTTAAAATTTTAATGTAAGGAAATTTTTTTCTTTTTGGCCATGCCCTGTGGCTTGCAAGATGTTAGTTCTCCGACCAGGGATTGAACCCAGGACCCGGGCAGTGAAAGTGCGGAGTCCTAACCACTGGACGGCCGGGCAGTTTCCTAAGGAAATCTTTAAAAATTTAAAAAAAAAAAATTAGTCTTACTACTCAAGTACTCAAATGATTGGATTCAACCACTGAGTTAGTGATTTTCAATATTTTCAGAGTTCTGACACCCTCTTATACATTTTTGTGATACCCCTGTTCTAACTTACCCTTCAGTGCTCTGTGATAGATACTTATCATTAAAATTTAAAACAGCTTTGAGAGTTTATGAAACCAAAGTTAGGATGCTACAAAATTAGGACTGGGAATTATTGCATGGAGAAAAATTGCCTTTCTTGTGTAAAAGCAATTGTTTTAACATGGTGGGATGAAAACATCATTTGATTGGGTATACTATGTAAATACATTTATATAGATGACTCTTATTAAATTCTAGTCTATTCATTGGAGAGTACACCTGAAAAATTAGAACATAATTTCATCAGGTAGCAGGCTTCCCCAAGATGCTCGAAGTATGGTTAATCAGTAGCTCAGTTTATCCATTCTTCTGGTCATAAGTTGATCCTCTTAGAATAATGATTTTAAAGGAGAGAAAGCTCAAAGGGAAAAGTAAATATATGTTGTGTCAGACAGTCACATAGATGGCAGTGGGAATCTCAGTCAGGTTTTTCAGCTATGTCCATGATGCTTTGCCAAGCTCACTGGAGTTAAAACCTATATTCATACACTCTAGAATTGTTAGTCTCTTTGGTAATCAGATGGGACCTAATTTTTTATGGTCTCAGTAAAACCCTCAAGTAATTATATAGTTCCGTTCATACATAGCCAGTTTCCAAAAGGCAGGATGTATCACCAAAGGCAGGATGAGTAACAGTGATTCTGGGAAGAGCTGACTGGTTGCCTCATCTCACGGTGAAGATCCTGGAGAACTTTGCTTCTCAGAGGTCAGCCTCCCTCTGGCACCCCTAGGTCAGTTTCAAGTGGGACTGATCCTGCCTCAGTTCATCCACATTCCCTGGACTTGCTCTGCACCAGAGGGTTCAGACTTATTCATATTGACCTCATCCTGGTTCAGATCTGTTTGTTCTGGAAGGATTTCTTCCCTCCCCCTCCTCCTCTCCCCCTCCTCCAGACTCAGAGACACCTAATCCTGAAGAGCCCAAATATACTGTTCTCAGTCTCCCAAGAAGCCTAGGCAGCTGTTTCCAAATCAGGATTTGCTTCAGAATCCTCTGGGGGCCACTTATAAAAACTATAGTTCTCAGATTTTACTTAATCTGATTGGAATCTTTCCAGCTGCAAAAGGCATAACAGGAATAGCCAGAAATTATTTATTCGTTTATTTATTCATTCATTCATTCAGTACATACTTTTTAATGGGAAAGGTGTGATGCACCTAGCTGCGTAGTAGGTGCTGAAGATCCAGGTGTAAATAGAAACGTGTCTTGCCTTTAAAGAATGTGTAGTCTGGTGGGAAGTAAGTGGGAATGATGAACGGATAAAAAGAGGGGCTGTGGTACAGAAGGAGAATTAACTCTGCTCGTGAGGCCCAGAGGAGGTGGTCAGGGACATCACTGGGCAGGGAAAGGCATTCTAAGCAGAGACACTAGCCCGTGCAGAGGTGTGGAGATGTGAAAGCGTGTACTGGCAACTGCAAATCAGTCCTCCTGCATGTCTGGGGAGGGAAGAGACAAGAAGTAAAAGTGGCTATAAGTGGTGAAGGGAGCTCACAAGGAAATTTCCTGGAATTAAAAGACATGAGTCACAGATGGAGAGTATACTGAGTATCCCACCAATGAATGAAAAAGACTCACCTCTAAGCATATCCTATTAATTTCAGGATTCCAGGGATGACTACAAGGTCCTAAAAGCTTTCAAAAAGGAAAAAAATAATGTAAAAAGAATTAATAACCAGAGCAGCTTCAGGCTGCTCTACAGACACATTAGAAACTAGATGGGTATGAGGTAATATTGTGCTTTGGAAATTATAAGGAGATTATTTCCTATCTGTAATTCCATACTACCAATCAAGACATTTTAAGACATACAGATTCTCCCAAAAAATTGCATCCTGGGCACTCTGTTCAGGTAGCTAATGGGAGACGGTACACTGTCAAAGTAAGGGAATAAACCAAGAAAGAGAAGCCAGGAGATCCAAGGACAGGTGTTCCCACAGAGGAAAAGGTGAAGGAAATGCTGAGGATGATGGGGAAGGGAAGTCCCAGTCAAGTCTGGCCTAGAGCAGCTATTCCAGCTAGATTGCCTGAAGTTGAAGGGTATAGCAGGAATGTCTCCAAGAGAAAATGGAACACCCCACCCCTGCCAATAGGTACAGACTGTATCTGGATACTATGTTTATTTATGTAGACTCTAAGCTATCTTTTAAAGTGCAGAGGATAAACAATCCTCTCTCTTGCCTTCTTCCCAAAGTAGAGCTGAGTTTGGCTTCTGTTAAGAAATCAGCATTCTTCAGTGACCTGATGTTCCTAAAATGGGATGGCTGCGCGTTAAGATCTCTGAGCTTACTGTGTACATCACTCTGCAAAGCTGCAAGTTGTTTAAGAAGAAATTTTGTCAAATCTATATAGGTGCAAACTGCCTCCCTCCACCCTTTTCTTTGGAAAATAATCAAACTCCACAGAAAAATGGAAAGAGGAGTAAAACGCCCATGTAACTTTCACCTAGATTCACCAGTTCTTAACATTTTGCTTCCTCCCTTTCTATACCCATTCACTTTTTTCGGAGGGTGAGGGGGAATTGAACCATTTTAAATTAACTTGGAGATATCATACTTTAATACATCACCCAGTATATCTTTCAAGAGCAAGGACATCCTTCTACAAAACCAAAGTACCATTACTTGCCACGGATAAAATAATATTATCTAATATATAGTTAATATTCAGATTTCCCTAAAATCTTAATAACTTCTGTAGTTTTGGTGGGGGGATCCAGAATCTAGTCAGTGATTATGCATTGCATTTAGTCATCATATTTAAGTCTTCTGTGTGCTGTAAGTTTCTCTGCTTTTTTTTTTTTAATCTTTCATGACATTGACAATTATGAGGACCCCAGGGGAGTTGTTTTGTAGAATGTCCTGTACATATGGATTCGTCTTTTTGCTCCCTCATTATAAGATTCTGATTTACAGTTTGGGAAGAATATGTATACAAACTTTTTTATCCATCTGCTTTTCATGCAAGTTCAAAATTTTAGACCTTCGTTTTCTTGCTTGTATGTTTTTGTTTTGTTTTTCCTGCTAATCTGTGGTTTGGTATAGGGTGTGAAGAATGACCCCTTACCTGGAGAATAGTAAAACTCCTTAGACTGCAGAAAATATCACTGTAATAATCTCTGGGAGAGGTAATCAGTTCCTCTGGAAACAAGCATAATATTTTTTAAAAAACATTCTTGGCAGAGTTCTCTGGATGACAATATATTCTGTAATCAAGGGCAAATTTTCTGCTCTTTAATGAAGTTCTGCTCCAGGATACAATCCAGGGAGCCACTTCTGCAAAACACTTGGCCACCTCTTCTTCCATCCCGAAGCTGACCGCTTGCCTTTGAAATCCCAACACTGAATGCGCGTTCAGTTTGCAGCATCTGGGCCCTCCTGCGCCAGCATGCTCAGAAGCTTAGGTTATGTATATTTTGTGTGAAGTGAGCACAACACGGGGAGATGGCGTGCCTCAGATGCCAGAAGAGCTGTGCAAGCCTGCTGCTGAGGGCATGCTTCCCATTTGTTGGGGCTTTGGGGAAGGAGACCTGGTGACACAGTAGCCTTTAGGCAGAGCTGCTTGGGATGTGCAGGAAGTGGTGCTGCGGGCTTTGTCAGTGGGGGCGTGGGAATCTGAGCCGTTTCTCTGCGGACAGCTGTGTTTCAGAGTCTGGACAAGTTGCTGTTGAATTTTGCATGGGCTGCCAGGGTAAGTGTTTTCATGTTGATTTGCTTATACTCTTGCTTTTCTTCCTCCTAAGTCATCAGGCCCTTTCTGGAAGTGCTGCAGGACTTGGTATACGTTAGCTAAAGTGGAATACAGAAGTTTCATTCTAATATGTTTCTAATCCAACTTTCTTTTCCTTTCCCTCTATAGATTTCGTGGAAGTATAATACTTTGTCATTATGAGATGTCGTCTCTCGGTACCTCCTTTGTGCAAATTAAATTTGATGACTTGCAGTTTTTCGAAAACTGCGGTGGAGGAAGTTTTGGGAGTGTCTATCGAGCCAGATGGATATCACAGGACAAGGAGGTGGCTGTAAAGAAGCTACTCAAGATAGAGAAAGAGGTAAGGTCTTTTCCTGCTATCAGAAGTGGTCACGATAGCACTTATGTAAGCTTTTCAACCTAGAGTCAGAGGTCTCAGGCTGCCAGAGACCTAGCAGAGCCCTTGGGGTTGATCCGTGAGGCCGTTTCCCAGTTTCCATTCTGGGAGCTCCATAAATAGGAACCAATGCCACGTGTGCTGGGGGTTGAATTTTACTCGGGCTCATCTGAACTGAGAGGATTTCTTTCCATGGTGTGCAAGACCGAATGTTCTCTGAGCTCTCGTCCAGGGGAGGTGAGCTTTCAGGCCTTCCCAGGCTTCAGGCTTTTCCCTGGGTCAGCCAAGAGGGGTCAGTAAAGAGTAGTGTGTAAAGTTTTCATCCCCTTTCCATTTTCTGGCCATTAATTTGTGGTCCTCAGGAGTTGTCTTTTGAAAAACAAAAAGCATTATTTTTCTACTGAAATATAAGCAGTACCAGCTTCTTGCATTTCACCTCTACTTGAAGCCCAAAGTGATGGACTTTGTTTAATAAAGATGCTAGACAGAGAGCTGGCCTAGTTGTAAAATGGGAAAAAGGTCTTAACTTTCAGAGTCTGGGATTTGTGCTGGTCCTAGTCAAGCCCAAAACGTATACACAGGCCCTTTATCTTTCTTAGGAAAGTGACACATCATCCCCACATTCCTTTTGGTACCTAAACTCCACAATAAAGCTAGTTGTGGAGCTGACCTGCAGGGGCTCAGGGCATTGATAACTTTTAATAGTTACCCTCTGGAGTTTGCTTTGGTCATTTCTACTTATGTCCTGTTTTGGCTTCTTATTGTTCTTTTCAGTATCTTTTTGAAGTGAACTTTTCCATAAACATCTTTTAACCTCCCTGAATGATTTCATTCTTTTCATTAACTGCTACCAGTGAACCATAGCAATTGACTGGAGATGGAAACCCAAGTGGAAAGCACTATGTGGCCTTCCATCCCAGCACTGCTGTGTGACTGTGTAATCACCATCTGTGTTTCCGATTGTTGAAGCCAAGTCAGAAAGACTAAGATAACTCTGCCTTGGGGGTATCTGTAGGTTGTGGAAAGCATTAAGAAGTGAGAGCCTTTAAAGCCAATGTGTGCCCCAAACCGAAGGGCACTATGTAGAAAAAGTTTCCTTCCCCTCATTTCTTGATCAACGAATTTTTTAAATAGTAGCCAAATAATAAAACCATTTCTTACTGTGGACTTGAACCTAGTTTTTTTAATCTAGTGAACTCTTAAGCCCTTTACAGGCCAGCATTATTGTACCCATTCTGCAGGTTGAGAAATACAGCTTTGAGAAACATGTTAAGCTGCCCCAGTAGGGGCAGGTGAAACCCAGGTCAGACCCCCTGTTCTCCAGTTTTTAACTCTGAAACCTCTAGTTGACCAGCTAAGAGCAGAAAATAAACCAGTACCATCAAATTTATATTCAAAGAAGTGTATTTATATTCAAATATTTTTAAGCATCATGCAACTTCAGTACAATGAACATGTTCTTGTGTGATTGTTGGATGTGAGAAAGACTTTATGAGACATGAAATAGATTTTGATAGGAAGACAATAATTGCAACCCATTCACTCCACCCCCATCCATACCCAATACCTTTTTTGACTGTCTTTGACAAAGCCAGGAAAATGACATAGGAAAGCACAGGGGTGAAAACAGGAACTGGAAACTGCCAAATCCTGCTCTTGTGTAGATATTTAACCTGAGTATCATTCAGAATTGGAGTTGATTACAGTAAACCGCAGGAGCATACCTCATAAACTTCTAAGTAGGAAAAACAGAAACTCAGTTTCAGCTTTGGAGCTTGATTTAATCAGTGACTGTCCGTGATAAAGAGACATGGTAAGTTATTGCAAAGCATCCCCACACTTACTGACTTGACATGCGTTTAAGATGTAAATAATTTTGGCTAGGGGTTGGCAGTTATTGGAAAGGAAATATGCATTTCTTATGTGAATGTTTGTTATACTTTATGAACTATGTATTGCCTTGGTGGCTAGATGTTTTCTCAGTGAAAAGATAAAGGTAATAAGCTCTGGATTTTTTCCAGTTTATAGATTCAGTCCTGTGTCACTTGGTCATTTTTGCCAATGAATTTTAGAAGTGATGGAACATTTACTAATATGTTGGTAGCTCACTCATGGAACTCTTTAAGAATGACCTAAGGGCTTCCCTGGTGACGCAGTGGTTGAGAGTCCGCCTGCCGATGCAGGGGACAGAGGTTCGTGACCCGGTCCGGGAAGATCCCACATGCCGTGGAGCGGCTGGGCCCGTGAGCCATGGCCGCTGAGCCTGTGAGTCCGGAGCCTGTGCTCTGCAACGGGAGAGGCCACAACAGTGAGAGGCCTGCGTACCTCAAAAAAAAAAAAAAAAAAAAAGAATGACCTAATATCTGATTAAATATATGTTTTGTGAAAGGTGGAGAAAATATATTCAAAACTCTAACTCTGCTTATGTGAGAGTATAGAGGAATGCTATTTATTTTTGCTTTATTCGTAGACCTCTAGTTTAGTGAGTATATGTTATTTTCTGATTTAGAAAAAAAGAAAGAAAAATGGCATTTACTTAAAATCTTGGTAGTTCTTTAAAACTTAATTTTTTGATATTCATCCATTTGTTTTATTTTTTAGATTCCACATATAAGTGATAGCAACAGTATTTGATTTCTCTGACTTATTTCACTAAGCATAATACCCTCTAGGACCATCCATATTGTTGCAAATGGCAAGATTTTCATTCTTTTTTATGGCTGAGTAGTATTCCATTGTGTACATATACCACATCTTCTTTATCCATTCGTCTGTTGATGGACACTTAGGTTGCTTCCATATCTTGTAAAACTTCATTTTTAAAAAACTTTTACACCTAGTGAAAAACTAGAAGGATAGTACCATGAACTCTAGCATATCCTTCCCCTAGAATCATAACTAATTAACATTTTGCAACATTTGCTTTCTCTTTATATATTATTGATTTATATATATTCATACATATTTTAGTTTTTACTGAACATGAGAGTAAATTGCAGATGCTATGTTCCTTTATCCCTAAATACTTTAGCTTCTCCCAAGAACACAACTGTAATACAACTATCAAAACTTTTACCTATTGTACGAGTCTATTTTCAAATTTTGCCAATTGTCCCAGTAAAGGCTTTTTATGGCATTTTTTTCCCCAACCCAGGTTCCAGTCCAGGATCACATACTTCAGGGGGATCCCCAGCCTCCAGGATCTAATGCCTGATGGTCTGAGGTGGAGCTGATATAATAATAATAGAAATAAAGTGCACAATAAACGTAGTGCGCTTGAATCATCCTGAAACCACCCCCCACCACTCCCCCCCACCCCCAGTCTGTGGAAAAATTGCCTTCCACGAAACTGGTCCCTGGTGCCAGAAAGGTTGGGGACCACTGACATACTGCATTTAGTGATATATCTACTTAGTCTGTTTTAATCTGTAACAGTTTCTCTGCCTTTCTTTGTCTTTTACACTTTGACATTTTTGAAGTGTGCTGGAAAGTTTTGTAGAATGTCCCTCATTTGGACTTTATCTGATTTTCCCTCCCTCTTGCCTAGTTTAAAGTTATGTTAGTTTTGGTAAGAATGTTATATAGGACATGTGCCCCTGGTGTGTCTTAATGGAAAACCTCCGATGTCAGTTTGTCCCATTGTAGGTGATATTAATTTTGAACCCTTGATTAAGAGGGACTCACTCAATATCTCCCCAGTAAAATACCTGTTTTCTCTTTGTAATTAATAATTAAGCTATTGGTAGATACTTTGAGGTTATGTAAATATCTTCCCTCAACAAACACTGCCCAATGTTTTTAGCATCCATTGACGATTCTTGTTCGAATCAAATATTATTGTGACAGTTACTGTGTAGGAAGCAAAAGGTTCTAGCATAAATGAGAGCCTTTCTTCCTTGTTTCCTTACTTTTCACTTATTCACTCATTCATTTATTTATTGCTTCATTGTAGACTTACAGATTCTTTTTCAAATTCAAAATGTTATAGTTCATTACTATCGTTATTCACTTTCATGCTTAAATTGTTCCCGATTTAGCAAGTAGGAGTCCCTTAAATTTGGCTCCTATGTCTTTTTGATACTTCTTCATCATTTTTTTAGCCTTTTCATACTCCCTGGCACAAAAAGATGTTCCAGTCTCAGTTAGTTCCATTCCTGGAGTCAGGTATTTCTTCAGGAAGCCCTGATTCAGGGTACCTGATTTGGGAGTATGATATTTAGAAACCAAGATTTGGGTACTAGGTTTGCTTATTGTAGACTCTTTTAAAAAGAGCCTTTGTTCTTCTGGGAGAAAGAACGGTTATAGATAAATTTTATTTATGGGAGCATTTAATTAAAATTTTAATATACATCTGTATAGCTATGATCTGTGATACACTCCTGTTAGAAATGTAAATTGATACATGTTTTGGAGAAGAGTTTAGCAAAATATATCAAAAATATTAAAACGTTCCCTTCCTTTGAGCCAGAAATCTTACTTCTAGGACTTTATCCTAAGGAAATAATCAGAGATATGCAGGAAGAAGGCTATAATGGGTTGCTTATCTCAAATAAATAATGAAGAATTAGAAACAACTCAAGTGTCCTACAACAAATTATCTTTTAAATTATGCTACATCTTACCACCCTCCCAAAAAAGTAAATGTGAAAGATGATGGTTGTGTTAATTAACTTGATCTTGGGAATCCTTCACAATATACGTACGTATATTGACATCATCATGTTGTATACTTTAAATATATTACAATTCTACTTGTCAATTATACGTCAATAAAGATGAAAAAATTTATGCTACATCTGTATAATGGAATTCCATTGCATTTGGAAGAATACTTAAAGAGCTAGGAAAATGCTCATAATATATTGCTAAGTGGTAAAAAAGTTACAAAATAAGGTATATAATATCACCCCAGGTGTCTGTGTGGTGTTTTTCTTTTTCTTATACTTTCTGTTGTTTTTCATATTTTTCTATGATGATCTCATATTTCTTTTTTAAGAACATAACACTTTTATTATGAAATTTTTCAAACATGAAAAAAAGTTGAAACGGTAAAAATGAACATCTGTATGTCTGCCATCTAGGATCTGTTATTAACATAAATACTTGCTTTATCACATGTATGTCTATGTATTCTTCCATCCATCAATCCATTTTGATGCAGTGCAAGATAAGCTGCAGGTGTCAATAGTTTCCCCTTAAATACTTCAGCATGCATATCATTACCAGAGTTCATTATGTGTTTGCAGTTCTGTTTTCTTTTAAGGTAAAATTTACATACAGTGAAATACACGTATCACTAAGTTTTGACAAATGTAAACACAGTGTAACCCACATATTTACAGGAAAAAAACTCAAAAAAAATCATAGCTCTGACAACCTTTGTCACTTTCTAAGGATGTTCAAGTGAATTAAGTTTTATAAACCTCTTTAGTCTGTCACAAATCACACATTTTTCAGTCTCAGTATGTGCTTTCAAAATGTTTAATGTTTACTTCTACATTGCTTTCTCATAGCAGTGCTACAGGTTTTTCAGTGGTAATTTAGCTTGTTTTTGTTGGTTGCAGACTTACTTACAGAGCACTATTTATTTTTGTTACAAAAAGAAGTTTTCAACAGGAAAAAAATAATATGGTCTTAAGGGCATATACCAAAGGTAAGAAAAGAAGCCATTATTGTATCTTTTTGGTAAATTCCAGATGAGCTGAGATCAAACCAAACTGCTTAGGCAGAAATTGAAGCAGGGAGTGGCGAGGGCAGAGGAAGACACTGTGGATCCCAGTGTCCTCTTTCCAACCACGTACCCAGAGGAGAGCAGTCCCCACACGAGTGGTTCATCATCTTCACAGCATGAACCAGGCATGTCTGTACCTGGTACTTCTTTCTGTCGGAGAGATGGAAACCTGCAAGCATTTGTGTTAACTTGAAATCTGTTGATATTTAACTGATGGTAGGAAACCGGATTTAAGTATGAGATATGAAGGAAACATGGTTCCTTTTTATTTCCCCAAAAGAATGAAAAGGAAGCAGAATCCTCAAAAGGTGAAATATGAGGCCCCTTCTTCAATTGCCTTGACTTCTGCAAGGCCCCACTCCCGTTTTTGTTTGTTTGTTTGTTTGTTTTTTTGTGATACGCGGGCCTCTCACTGTTGTGGCCTCTCCCGTTGCGGAGCACAGGCTCTGGACGCGCAGGCTCAGCGGCCATGGCTCACGGGCTCAGCCGCTCCGTGGCATGTGGGATCCTCCTGGACCGGGGCACGAACCCACGTCCCCTGCATCGGCAGGTGGACTCTCAACCACTGCACCACCAGGGAAGCCCCCTACTCCCTTTATTAAAAAAATCTATTTTCCTACCAAATTTGATTGTTGTAGAAATGTTGAAAGCCAGATAAATTCAAGTTTCAAAACTTTCCCACAGTATAAATATTTATAGGTAAAGAGAGAAGATCAAAATATCAAAACTGATCATAAGAACAGGAATTCTCAGTAACTTTTTATATAAAGGGGGAGATACCTGTGTGAGACAGAAAATACAATCTTGAAATTGACACAGAACTCAAAACTAAAAATGAGAGCTTTTATTATAGACTTTATCAACATGACAGGCAATTAGTGCTTCGCTAGAAGACTAGTTAATGTTGTTGTCATTTTATTAACTCTTGAGAGACCCTTTTTCCTCTTCTTTGCAGTTCTGTAGCTGACTTTTTATCAATGAATTATTGCCTTTGCTTTAACTGTAGGAATGTGAGTTATTATTTAAGATAACCCCATGCAGAATTTTTCTGTCCACAGTCAGAATTTACCCATTCTGCAGTCTATTCTTTTAGGTCAGTGGTTCTGAAAGTGTGGCCCCTGGACCGGTAGCATCAAGCGTCACTTGGAAATTTGTTAGAAATGCAAATTCTTGGGCCTCACCCCACCCCTACTGAGTCGGAAACTCTGGGGTGTGGGGCTTGGCAATCTGTGTTACAACAGGCTTCCCAGGTGTTTCTGATTGCTCACTGGAGCTTTAGGTTGTACCTTGCCAATCATGTCAAATACAGACAATCAGTATGTTGACTCCAGTTTGGAATTGCAGGTACTTAGTGAAACTGGTAGTGGAGAGATTGTTGTTGTTAGAGGCTTTCGAGACCCTTAAATTCACCGTGCTCAGGTGACCACCTGTGCACAGGCCCTGCTTGGCAATGTCACTGGGCATAATGAACTCAAGGCAGACTTGGGAATGGCCGACAGACGGGAAACCTCAGGCAGATGCCCTGCGATTCCAAACCTTTTCCACTGGGGTTCTCACCTGACTTTCCAGCTGTGTCTTTCATTTTCTGACCTGAAACCACCTTCCCTTCTCGCCCCCTCCCCAACCGGGTCCAGCTGTGCTTCCTTCCTGCTTTCCCATTTCTGTAACCTTGTCCACATTCTTTCCTTCACCTGTAATACCTTTGTTCTCTGCCTGAGCAGGTCCTACTCATTCTTCAGCTTTAATTTCTTCCTTCACTGTGAAACGTTCTCAGATCACACAAACGTAATTTTTCTCTTTTTCTTTTGAATTTATACCAGTTAGCACCCATACAGCTAATTTGACATGTGATTAAAACTGCCTCGTGGCTCTAGAATTACTGTAAGGGATGGCACTTAACTTTTCACATCAACATGCCACGTCTTCTCATCCGAAAAGTGGGGCTAATAACAGCACCTCCATCACAGGGTTGTCGAGAGGATTAGAGAACTTAACACGTATAAAATATCTAGAAGAGTGCTTGACACAGAGGAAGACTTGGGTGACTGTTAACTGTCGGTTATATCTTCACAACCATGCTCTAAAGTCAGGATAGCAGATAAGTGTCATGTTTTGTGAAAACTTCAATTTGTTGGTTCCTAGAACCTATGCTGAGAAGGGGTCAGAGGCCATGTTTACAGTCTGCAGGAAAAACCCATGGCAAGGCTCAGCATGAATGCAGAAGGGCAAGCATGTATACGCAAGTGTATGTAGCATCCCTGGTGAGAGCTCTCTGAGGGCAAGAACAGCCATTAGCCATTGCCTTTGTTGCTGATGCTGTCACCATCCTGTACCAAGTACAGCTACCACTGTGAGCTGATCACTTGGTTAGGGGCTTTCCATCCTTGCCCTCTTCCTCTTCACAGTTGTGTTACGAGATTATAATCTCCATTTGATGGCTCAGAAACTAAGGCTCAGAGACGTTAAGTAACCTGGCTAATATAAACAGCACCCTTCTTACCTGTCTCACAGCACCTAGCACTGTGCCTTGCTCAGAGTCAAGTATTTGTTCTTGGGATCATATCGCTGTAGATGTCCCTCTCATTCTCATCCAGGAAAGATATCCTGTATGGACGTATCTACATTTTCTTCATTTACTCTCTTTGAGCTATGAAGAGGATAGAGCACACCTGTCTTCACTGTGTCAACTGTGTCACTGTACCACTTGCATTCAGCTACATAGTGGCTTCCCTGGTGGCGAAGTGGTGAAGAATCCACCTGCCAATGCAGGGGACACATATTCGAGCCCTGGTCCGGGAAGATCCCACATGCCGCGGGGCAACTAAGCCCGTGCACCACAACTACTGAGCCTGTGTTCTAGAGCCCGCAAGTCGTAACTGCTGAGCCTGTGTGCCACAACTACTGAAACCCGCGTGCCTAGAGCCCCCGCTCCGCAACAAAGAGTAGCCCCCACTCACCACAGCTAGAGAAAGCCCTCATGCAGAAGAGAAGACCCAACGCAGCCAAAAATAAATAAAATAATTAAAAAAAATACTGCAGCTACATAGTACTCTTAGTTATTGGTTTGATTTTTATAAATTCCTTTGCTTTTGTACCTTTTTTAGACTGGCATGCCATTTCCACTTAAGGAATTTTAAGCATTTCACTATGCCATGCTTTGATTTTTTACTACATACATAAATCATTACTTTGAATTAGAGAATAAGCAGTTTAAAATAATGGATCATTTTATTTGATCATTAATGTAGCCACCACTCCAAAGGTATATATATAAAACAGCTATCCATCACTCAGCTCTTTTCTGTGAGACATTTCTGTTACTGGGAGCTTATAAGACACCCCAAAGTGAATTGCTATAAAGAGATAGAGAAAATTGGACAGGGACTTCCCTGGTGATGCAGTGGTTGAGAATCCGCCTGCCAGTGCGGGGGACACGGGTTTGATCCCTGGTCCGGGAAGATCCCACACGCCCGTGCACCACAACTACTGAGCCCCTGTGCCACAACTACTGAAGCCTGCACACCTAAAGCCCATGCTCCACACCAAGAGAAGCCACTGCAATGAGAAGCCTGCACACTGCAATGAAGAGTAGCCCGTGCTTGCCACAACTAGAGAAAGCCTGCGTGCAGCAACGAAGACCCAGTGCAGTCAAAAATGAATAAATAAATAATTTTAAAAAGAAAATTGGACACATGTTGAACAAATATGTAAATTACACGAGTAAGCGTATACTACTGATATATCTGAAGGTAACACAAACCTTGTGGAGAGGTAACCTTACACTGAGGAAAAGCTGTAGGAATGGCTTCCCCTGGGACCAAGAGGAATTTAGAAAATTACCTGAATTATAAATAATTTTCTTATCATGTTATGTGAAATGCAGTTACATTAAGACAAACATCATTCTAGGATATTTTCAGATCACTTATGCGACTGTAATAGTGTTTTATTTTCAAGAAAAAGCCCCTATCCTTCTTATTTTTGCTTCTCAGTCATTTAAAAATTTTTTAATCCTTTCAAAACTTTGTTAGATTACATATTTACTTGCATGTGGAGGTTTTTTCAATTTGCCATATGTAACATTACATATTACAACAGTTATTTCAGCTTTTCATTAAAGTTATTATTGATCTCAGTATATTAGGCAATAAAAATTTCAGTTAGTTAATAATATTTTTCCAGCCATCCTCTAAATATTGTGCTGAAATCAAACCAATGAATGTATTCCAGTAAGGCTGTTATATCCTGACTAACTGGTGTTATACAAAGCTAGGCTCTTGCTGCTAGAAGAAAAATAGTACGAAGCATGAATTGGATTTTTGAGAAACACAAAGCCTAATATGGAGAGAACAATTAAAAAACTGAAAAATTGGACGAGAGGAAGAGCTACCTGTGAGTATTTCAGATAGTTTTCAAGTAGATATGATTAATTCTCTGTCTTCAGAATAGAATTATGTCACTTGGGTATTAAAAAGGTGTGTAGAATTTTCTTCTCTGCTTTCTAGTGAAGACAGGAAGTCACTCTCATGGAAGTACTTAAGACAGAGACCATCTTATCAATTTTTTTTTCACTGATGCTTGATTCCTGCTCCTGGTTAGGACAACCAGTTTCTGTTTGAAGGCTGCCATCGATGACATGTGAGTTGCAGGCTGTTCAATTTTGCAACAGTTTAATTCTTAGAAAGTTCTTTATAATGTAACTTCCAGCTGTGGATACTGGTCTCTTTTTCTGGGGCCATACAGAACAAATCTTACCCTCTTCCTTCCATATGTCTGCTTCTTGAACTTAAGATTTGTATCTCATTGATCTTTTTTTCTAAGCTCTGCATTGTACCCAGCCCACCATAAGCAATCAATAAATGCATAGGGAGTAAATAAAATAATAAACCTAGTAATCATATCTCAACTTCCTCTTCTTCTGTAAGATTTTCCAGGAAGGTTTTGCTCTTCCTGAATCTACAGAAAAGAACAGTCTGCATTTCTAGTCTACTTCATTCCTAGCCTTTTCTTCTCCATGTTTGACTGATCTTTTGAGCTCTTAACAAATTAGTTTGTCTTTGAATGAAAGGTTCTGTTCTGTGGCCGTTAGGCAGGATTTTCCTGGCCATGGTTCTTATCTGTTTTTTGTTTGTTTGTTTGTTGTTTTTGGGGTACGCGGGCCTCTCACCGCTGTGGCCTCTCCCGCTGCAGAGCACAGGCTCCAGACGCACAGGCCCAGCAGCCATGGCCCACGGGCCCAGCCACTCCGCGGCACATGGGATCCCCCCGGACCGGGGCACGAACCCGCGTCCCCTGCACCGGCAGGTGGACCCCCAACCACTGCGCCACCAGGGAAGCCCTGGTTTGTTTTTTTAAACATGTTTCCAAGAAAGGAATCCAAGATGCTTTTTCTTAGCAGTGTTAATATCTGATGTTCATGATTCATGACCTGAGAAAAATTAAGGTGTCCTAAATGAAATGAGACCGTTGGAGTCTTAATGACTTGAAAATATGACTTCTACCCCTGATACTATTTAGGAGAATAGCACTTGGTAAAATTAGCTACATTACAGCAGATACACTGTTAAGGATGGAAATGTCTGGTGAGTGTTTGTGCAGGCTCTGCTCAAGAAGGAGGGGACTACATGGCCGATCTGCTTTTGAAGACAGATTATATTAAGTAATTAATGAACAAAATCCATTTAACTCACTACATTTTAAAAACATGCAGAATAATGCATCCTTTAGTGGGAAACAATTGTTTCTGTTATTGGGACTATAGTCGTAGAGCCTATCTTAAGTATGTATTCATTTTATTTTAATCATTGGGTGGGTATTTTAAAATATAATACATAGTTTGGTTAACATCTAAACTAACTTCTACTAAACTAATTAGCTGCTGACCAAATCTTTAAAGTTATGAAAGTGGAGAACTTTTTTCCCTTAAAAATCTCAGGATAGGGACTTCCCTGGTGACACAGTGGTTAAGATTCCGAGCTCCCAATGTGGGGGACCCAGGTTCAATCCCTGCTCGGGGAATTGGATCCCGCGTGCATGCTGCAACTAAGAGTTCACATGCCATGACTAGGGAGCCGGCAAGCTGCAACTAAGGAGCTGGCGAGCCACAACTAAGGAGCCCACTGGCTGCAACTAAGGAGCCCGTGAGCTGCAACTAAGGAGCCCGCCTGCCGCAACTAAGACCGGGTGCAACCAAATAAATTTTTAAAAACTCAGGATAATTTCTTAACCTCAAAATAAGGCCTCTAAGTGTAACCTACATTCTTCTTTGGGAAAAACTTGGGAACTGTGGCTAAGGCCAGGGTACTGGTCTCAGAACAGGGAGGATATGTGGGAAATTCTGATTCCAGTTAGACTTACTGTAAGTGCAGATCAGACCAAGAACAGATCTAGTAAGAGATCAAGACATTAATATTAACTGGATTTGGGGGTGTGGAGCATTAAAAATTTATACTCTACCTTTTTTCAAAAACTATTTAAGATTATTAGCAGGTAGAATAAGCATGTTTTTGAGATTCCAAGGAAGACCCTCTCTACCCCCCAAATCTCCCAGACCTGAATGTAGGGTAAGGATATATAAGCAAATTAACATTTCCTGAGTTGCTGTTATTGACAGCCTCTATTCCAAGCCGTTTACATATATTCTCTCTTTAATCCTATTGCTGATGCCTCAAATTTTAGCATTGTAATTTCCATTCTTTAAGATTGTTTACCCTAATAAAACTGCAAATACCACTGAGAAAAGAAACATGTTAGTAACACCTCAGAGTAAATGACATATGTGATTTTTCTTCCTGGGACATACCTTTCTAGGTGGGCAGATGCACAATTGATGCTGTAGGAGACTGTGACCTACACAGATTAGTAGGAAATCTCCTTTTCTGTATTCTGTCATCCAAAAAATATTGGATATTTATTACATGCCAGGCACTATTCTAGATACTGGAGCCACATCAGTAATAAAATAAATAGACAAAAAACTTACAAAAAAATAGACAAAATTCATGTCCTTATAGAGCTTTACCTTCAAATGTGGGAAATGAAACAACTAACTGAAGGGTATATTAAAACATTATAAAGACCCTTATGCCTCTTAAATATGGGCTGAACTTAGTGACTCACTTCCAAAAATTAGAGTATAGAAAAGAAAAAATTAGTAACTTTACAATCAACAAAGGTGCCAAACACTACCTTAACCAAGTGACATGGGTTAATATCGTTAGTGTTAAGCCATGCTGCTAGCCCATAACCCCAATATGATGTGATGAGAAAACCACTTCACCTCTGTGGTCCTCTTCCCCCCAAACCCATAACCCTATTCTAGTCGTGAGGAAAATATCAGATAAACCCAAAATGATGGACATTCTACAAAATACCTGGCCAGTACTCCTCGAGGTTATTAAGGTCTTAAGAAACCAAGAAAGACTGAGAAACTGTCACAGTCCAGAAGAGATTGAGGCGTGATGACCAAACATAATGTAGTATCTTCCACTGGATTCTAGAACAGAAAAAAAAAAAGACATCAGTGTTAAAAATGGTGAAATCTAGATAAAGTCTGGAGTTTAGTTAATAGTAATGTACCAGTAATGGTTTCTTAGTTCTGATACATGTACTCTGGTGATGCAATATGTTAAAATTAAGGGAAGCTGGGTGAGAGGAATGATCTGCATTATCTTTCCAACTTTTCTGTAAATCTAAAATTATTCCAAAATAAAAAGTTTATATTAAAAAAGTGAGGAAAAACATAGAGCAGAGTACGGGGCATCAGGAGCGCCAGCTAGTGTTGCCAGTTTACATGGGCTGGTCAGGTAGGCCTTGTTGAGAAGGTGGTATTTGAGTAAATGCCTGGAGTAAGCGATGGAGCCATCTGCTTACACAGGGATAAAACAGTCCACGCAGAGGGAACATGCAGATGCCAGGTGGGAGTATGCCTGGTGTGTTGGGGAAGAGCAGGGAGGCCGTTGTGGCTGGAGTGGAGTGAGTGAGGGGGGGAAGAGACAGGAAATGGGGCCAGAGAGGTAACAAGGCCAAATCGGATAGGACCTGTAGGCAATTGTAAGAGCTTCTGATTTAAATCAGGAGGAAATGGTGAGCAGTTCAATGCTTTGGAGTAGAGAAGTGAAATGACTTATGTTTTAATATGACTACTCTGGTTACTCTGCTGAGAAAAGACCATATGGGGCAGGGGCAGAAAGACCAGTTAAATTATAATCCAGACAAAGAGATGTTTGTGGCTAGGCCCAGGAAGGTTACACTGGTGGCAGTCAGAAGCGGTTGAATTTGGGGTATATTTTAAAAATAGATATAACCAGATTTGCTCACTGGACGTGCTGTGTGAAAGTAGAGTCAAGGAAGTCTCAAAGGTTGTGCACTGAGGACATGGAAGGATGCATCTGCCATCATGGGAGAGGGGGAAATCATGGGTGGAGCAGGTTTGTGAGAGCAGATCAAGAGTTCATTTTTGATACAGGCAATGAACCAAGGAAGGAATTAGCCATCTAAAAAATACCACCTACAATGCAACGAAAATATGAAATAATTGGAAATAACCCAAATGTCCATCACCAGATTCATGGATAAACAAAATATGGTGTACGTATGCAATTAAATAGTATTCATTCCTTTAAAAGGAGTGTAATTCTCTTTTTTTTTTTTTTTTTTTTTTTGCGGTATGCGGGCCTCTCGCTGTTGCGGCCTCTCCCCTTGTGGAGCACAGGCTCCGGACGCGCAGGCTCAGCGGCCATGGCCCACGGGCCCAGCCGCTCCGCAGCATGTGGGATCTTCCCGGACCGGGGCACGAGCCCGTGTCGCCTGCATCGGCATGAGGACTCTCAACCACTGCGCCACCAGGGAAGCCCAAAGGAGTGTAATTCTTATACATGCTACAACGTGGATGAATCGTGAAAACATTATGCTTAGAGAAATAAGTGAAACACAAAAGGACAAATATTGTATGATTTTACTTATATGAGATACCTAAAATGGGCAAATTCAGGTACAGAAAGTAGAATAGTGATTACTAGGGGCTGTGGGGAATGGGGAATTGTTTAATTGGTATAAAGTTTCTGTTTGGGATGGTGAACAAATTCTGGAAATAGATTAGTGGTGATGGTTGCACAACACTGTGAATGCATTTAATACATTGTACATTAAAATGGTTAAAATGGTAAGTTATGTATTATGTAGCACAGCTAACATATAAAGTTCTATTTCAGAAAAAAATGAAATACTGAGGGATACATTTAACAAAAGAATTGTGCAGTATCTTTACACTGAAAACTATAAAACATTGCTGAGAGAAATGAAAGAAGACATAATAAATGGAGAGACATGCTATGTTTATAGGTCAGAATATATGTCAAGATGTCAGTTCTCCTGAAATTGATTTATATATTCAATACAGTCACAACCTACAGCCAGCTTTTGGTAGATATTGATAAGCAGATCATAAAACATATGGAAATGCGAAGCACCTGGAATAGCCAAAAGAATTTTGGAAAAGAGAGCAATGTTGGAGAACTTACACTACTGCCTTATATCAGTACTTACTATAAAGCTACAGTTTTCCACATTGTGTGGTGTCAAGATGTATGGATAGAACAGTGGAACAGAACAGAGAGTCTAGACATAGACCCACACCTATTTGGTCAACAGATTTTTGACAGAGGTCCCAAGGCAGTTGAGATGAGGATGAAAAGATGAAGAAAGGATCATATTTTCAATAAATGGTGCTGGAACAATTAGTGTCTATACGCCAAAAATTTCAGAACCACTGGAATAGGGAAATGTAGTTGGTTGCTGAGTACCGATAAGGGTGTGTGTTTTCTCCAGGCATATTCAGCTCAACAGGTGCAGGAGTGGAGTAGAAAGAACATCGGATTTATTCACGGTTGTGATTTTCCTGAGTAAAGTGAAGTAAAAGCAGGACAGAGGAGGTGAGGATGGATTGAAGGGAAGGACTCTATGAATTGCCATGGAATTTAAGTGAGGGGAAGAGGGGAAGGAAGACGTCCGGGAAGGGAGTGGCGTGAAAAGATGTAGGAACTGGTGATTGTAGGGCGAGGGGCTGCTGGAGTCCAGGTGCTAGAAGGAGGGAGCAGGAAATACAAGAAGTGGGATGGGTGGATATTGGATTACGGACGGTGCAGTTGCTGGTCATGCAGGGTCTAGGGTGTGACCAAAAGGATGTGCTACTGAGGTGTGTTGAAGGATTAGATTGTTGCAGCAGAGTTCAAGGACTTGAGAGGACAAGTGTCCGAGGCTCATTTATGTGCATGTAAACATTCCTACGCTATGTGACAAGAATTGTAATCGGAGAAAATGGCAGTAAGCTAGGAGCTGAAATCATCAAACAATGAAAGGGAGCTCTCTGGAACTTGTATATGTTGGCAACTGTAAAGGATAATGGATGATGCAATCTAATGACATAGATTCAGCTTTTAGGGAGGGGAGGGAGAGCTGTCTGGAAACGGTTATGAGGAGCCAGGAGGACACCTTGTTCCCCTCCAGGCCCCATGGAGCAAGTGCTGAAAGAGACAGACTAGCTGTCATCGGGAGAGCTGCAGAGGAGAGCCAGCTCCTGTCAGAAGATGAGGGAAGGTCTAGGGAAGTTTAGACTTTCGGCGGAAGTGTAAAATGGCATAGCCTGCTGGAGGGCAGTTTTGGAGACTGACAGAAGTCTTAAAATGAAATGCTATTTGATCCATCACTCTAACTTTTAAGAACTTGTTCTAAGGAAATAATTGGAAAAGGGCACATGCGTATGTGTTAAGAGTTGTATATGGCCATGAAAAATGGGAAACAGTGAGCATATGCTACTTTTATAATCAGAAAAAAAAAAAAAGCTAACCAAATGCATGGAATCTTATAGCATGGAGACGGGAAAAACATCTTTATGATTTGTCAGTTTTGTACACAATGGCAACTCACCCCCTGTTTAGTTTTAAATCATGAAAGTACCTTGAAAATATACTCATGCTTTTGGTATTTTCTGCTTCAATTCCCGTAGAGTATCATTGATGGCATCCTTTTTTTTCATGCCACACGGTTTGTGGGATTAGTTTCCTGACCAGGGATCAAACCGGCGCCTCAGCAGTGAAAGCGCAGAGTCTTAACCACTAGACCACCAGGGAATTACCCATGGCCCCTACTTTTAATCTCCTTGTTTATCTTAATTTTTTCCCCTTAATTTCTTTGCTGTCATGAAGTTCTACATACACGTGGTATAAAGTAAACATGAATTCTACTTAAGAGTCTCTCCGGGTATGAGTTGATAGCTGAAGAAACACTGCAGGCATTTTAAGTTAAAATATTGTACATTTCTTTGGGTTTGACATCTTAATCTTGTAGTATTCTTTAGGAAGACAAATAGAACATTTGATTACTAACCAACAGGGCTTTAGAATTTTGCCTTTGTTTCTAGCTGGCTCCAGATTTTGGTAATTATAAGGGGGAGAAATCTGTATTAGTTCTGTAGGTGAAAACTTGTAAAGAACACATAACCAGTACTTGGGTGGTATTTGAAATGTGTTTTTTCCTTTATTATGGTGGATTTTTTTTTTCTTTTTGTTTTAGCAAATTCATAAAGGTTCTGGAATGTTTACCCACAGCCATTTGTCAGGATGAGTTAGGAAGAAATTTTCCTTTTTAAGAACTGCATATAAACAGAGAAAAACATTTCACACCTGTTTATCTTAGCACGGCCTGCAGAGAAGGAGAGGCAGATTCTCCATTAACTCTTCCCTTCAGAGAGGAGTTTAGAAAAGAGACAGAGCAGCCTGTGACCTTATCAGCCTTGAGTAAGAACACTCACAGCCAGCTGGAGGGGCCCACCGTTTGTGCCTACAAACAAAAACCTTTCCTACATTTCTTATTTCTCTTTTTGAGTCCCTCTGTACAGTTCTTTCAACTCACCTAGCTGAATTGTCTGTGTTCATAAGATACTTCTAGAATACATTTTCAGAAATACACTTTAGAATTATTTTCTTTAATGAAAACTACCTTTCAGTTTTGGTCCTCATTTGATACAGAAAATGTCTCTCTTATCCTCGTATATTAGGAAATCTAGTTGTGGGGTGGGGTACGGTGGGTGGGGTGTGATATATTTGTCTCCTCTAAAGGAACGTCTGATAATCCTCTTCCTTTTAAGATATTAATTTGATTCAGTAATAAGTGAGGCATAATAAGTAAAATTAATAACCTTTTAACTTTTTTTAAAAAAATTTATTTATTTATATTTGGCTGGTCTTTGTTGCTGCACGCGGGCTTTCTCTAGTTGCGGTAAGCGGGGGCCGCTCTGCGTTGAGGTGCGTGGGCTTCTCATTGCGGGGGCTTCTCTTGGTGCACAGCACGGGCCCTAGGCGCACGGGCTCAGTAGTTGTAGCTCGCGGGCTCTAGGGTGCAGGCTCAGTAGTTGTGGCGCACGGGCTTAGTTGGTTCGCGGCATGTGGGATCTTCCCGGACCAGGGCTTGAACCCGGGTCCCCTGCATTGCCAGGTGGATTCTTAACCACTGCACCACCAGGGAAGTCCAATAACCTTTTAACTTTAAAAAGAAACAAAGTCCTTTTTTTTATACAACTTATAAATCAAAATAAGTGGTGTCCTTGTTGACTGAATCAGTCCGTAAGCCATATAAGAAAATCAGCCTGCTTTCTCATTTGCTACCACCCTTCTTCATGGACTCTCTCTCCATGCAACTTATTTAAACCACTTCATGTTGCACACATTCCTGTCTTCCTTGATTTCAGTACCTGCCTCAGTTATTGTTTCTGTCCTGTCTTTGACCATCAACCATCCTGAGTGAATTTGGCATCCACTTTAAGGACCCTTGAACCGACTGCAGACTTCTGTCACTACCATTTGCATGGCTTTTAGTTCCACTTACCTTCAGCCACTTATGGGTAAAACCTCATAGCTTAGAACTGCTCTGCCTTCAAAATAGCAAGCCTGAGCTTCCCTTCTCTGCCCATAATTTATTTTACCCAGTCTTCAGCAGCTCTGCTTTTCTTCATCCTTATCACGGCATCTAGCCTTTATTCTCCAACCTCAGCACTCCCTTTTGGATTCATTTGCCTCCAGGCCTGCAGGTTTCCCACCGTGCACTTATTTCAGTGTTCACCTCTTTAATCCTGTTAAATCCCTTTGTTCTTACCTCCTTGACCTATTCCTTGAAGACAAAGACAATGGCTTTGTGCATCTGTGCATCACCTTGCTCAGTGTTCACTATTTTCTTAATGGGCAAATGACATTAACATATGTATTCACGGGTTTAGTTTTAATAACTTTTGACTGTGTCAAAAATTAAACCTGCCATCAGAGGACAAATGTTTATAACACTCAGGAACCCAGCTAATGGAATTGCAGGGCCTGTAGTTTTAAATCAGGGCTGCAAACTGCAGAGTCTACATACGGTAATCTGAAGGAGTAATGTCAGCACAATGGGAAGTGGAGGGAACTGGGGAGGTGGAGAGGGCAGCTCCACTGTGTATAGCTGTGTGCTAGTCCATCAGGGTTGTCACTGTTAAACGTGGTACCAACGGGTAGCTCATGGGTATTTCTGTCGTACAGGTATTTTGTGTTTGGTCCACACAGTATTTTAATTTTAAAAAGTTCATTGTCGACATTTAAAATTTAGATGATTTCATATGAAAATCCAGATTTCTAGCTTCCTTGAAAAAGAAGCAAACCGGGTCCTGTTGTTGAGTGGTGACACTGATGACTTCTTTGATGAGGGCAAGGCTCATTTGGGAGTATTAATTCTAAAAGATTTAGTAAAGATCAGTACTATAATTTTATAATTATGCCTCATTTAGTGAGATGCAATTTTCATTAGTATTTAACAATGCAATCAATAAAATAAAAAGAAGAATTAGGGCTTCCCTGGTGGCGCAGTGGTTGAGAATCTGCCTGCCAATGCAGGGTACATGGGTTCGAGCCCTGGTCCGGGAAGATCTCACATGCCGCGGAGCAACTAGGCCCGTGAGCCACAACTACTGAGCCTGCGCGTCTGGACCCTGTGCCCCGCAACAAGAGAGGCCATGACAGTGAAAGGGCCCGCGGACCGCGATGAAGAGTGGCCCCCGCTTGCCGCAACTAGAGAAAGCCCTCGCACAGAAACGAAGACCCAACACAGCCAAAAATAAATAAAGTTCAAAAAAAAAAAAGAATTAGTCTGTTAAAAACTTTATCTGTGGGCTTCCCTGGTGGCGCAGTGGTTGAGAGTCCGCCTGCCGATGCAGGGGACACGGGTTCGTGCCCTGGTCTGGGAAGATCCCACATGCCGCAGAGCGGCTGGGCCCGTGAGCCATGGCCACTGAGCCTGTGCGTCCAGAGCCCGTGCTCCGCAACGGGAGAGGCCACAGCAGTGAGAGGCCCGCGTACCGCAAAAAAATAAATAAATAATTTATCTGTGAAGTATATCTGAAGGACTAAGGAATGTTAAGCTGAATCTCTTAAGAATGCCAAGAGTGCCTCTTACGAAGAAGGGATATGTTCTTGGTAAACTTTTAAACTTCCTCACTGATTTTTTTCCCTAATAAAACATACTGAACTCTGTTCTTGGAATGGACTTTTAGCACAGAAATGTAAAGTACCAATACAAAAACACAAAATGTATAAGTCATGAGCTGAAATGTATCTTTAAGCAAGAAGCAGCTTTGCAAACTACAAATATCATATTTCCTGAATTATTTCTGATTTGATAGCGGTACCTTCCTTATCTCCATTCATTTTCCCAAACTATAGACGTGGATTATATTTTTATGTGGCAAAGTGTTAATGGAGTGACTCTTTGGTTTCTGTCCTATGTGGCAATAAAGGAATGAGATGAAAACCAAGAACAGTGATAATGAAAAGATCACTGTCTCTTTTCCATTTTCTTTTTCTACATGAAGCTCTCTCTCCTGTCCTCAGTTATCTCTGTAAGGAAAGCTACTCTGAAAAACGAAATCTTCCTTTGAAGATTCTGGAACGATCAGGCTGTGCATATTACTCTTGTTTTTACTGATTTGCTTCTATGATAGTGAAATAAAACATGTAACATTTTATGCATAGTAAAATATTATATTTGCAGACATTTCCATTCCATTTAAAGGCTTCTGCCTCTTTTTGGAATTTTTTCCCCAAATATGAGGAGTGTTAAGTGCATTGATATATTTAATTTTTTGTTTCATTGATGAGAGAGTTCTTTTAAAATGATGAAGTTTGTAGCAATATAAAGATAAAATTTTATATGAATTGGCTCCTTGATGATTTACCCATAAATGAAAATAATACCAAGGCTCTTATATGCCTCAACTATTTTGCTATTTATTTTCTTAATAAAATTTTTACTTAATAAAATTTTGTTTTTTACAATAAAATTGTAACCTCAATATCCTTAATTGACCAAGAATTGGTTAATAATTTCCAAGATTACACAATACAGGATAGGACAGATGTTAGGGTAGCTTAAATAAGTGCTCATCTAGAAAATGTCTCTGAGTGGGACAACAGTCATAAATCATTTTTGGCTATGGAAATTTTTGTTAATCTCTTGTGGCATCTAATACCAGAGACACTCTCCCCTGAGGTATGTTAGGAAAACATCTAAGTTATATATAAAGGCCTTCTCTGTTCAATTAGAGTGAAGTACCTGCCATTTGTCAAGGTAAAGAGGGTGGGAATGGGGTGGCGGATGCTTGAGGGAGTGGTCAATGGAGAGATGTAACAAGAGTATCTAAATCTCTGGTAAGGGGGACTTCCCTTATGGTGCAGTGGTTAAGCATCCGCCTGCCAGTGCAGAGCACACAGGTTTAATCCCCGGTCCAGGAAGATCCCACATGCCGCAGAGCGACTGAGCCCTTGCGCCACAGCTACTGAGCCTGCGCTCTAGAGCCTGTGAGCCACAACTACTGAAGCCCGTGCACCTAGAGCCCATGCTCCGCAACAAGAGAAGCAACTAGAGAAAGCCCACGTGCAGCAACGAAGACCCAATGCAGCCAAAAAATAAATTAAAAAAAAATTTTTTTTTAAATAAAGTAAATCTCTGGTACAGCAGGAGACTCACCCCAGGGGGTTTTCTTTTCTTTATACAGTTAGAATCAGAAAATTTGGGACCTTAAAACATATTATCTGAAGCCAAGTATTTTTGCTCCCGTTGTTTTACAGATGGAGAAATATAGCCATGTACAATAGTAGACCTTAAGATTAATTATGTTTCATCTCTTTTCTCTTTGTAATTCTGTTTTCTTCCAATCAAGTCAGAATATTTCTTAGTTTATTGAGTTGTTTACATTTAAGGAGATAAAAATCTTTCTTTAAATAGATGTGCCCAAAAGAATGAGATCTGATATTAGTTAGTAACATTAATGAGTCTGGTTCGGGGAGACCACAGAATTTTATGGACCTGTTAGTTTTTTGAAATTATTTCCAGATTCTTGGCTCCGTGTTATGGGCTTGTGGTGGAGAAGCAATTTATAAAAGCAGCAAGTAAAAAAAGTAACCTATAAATATTTTATGTGTTGGTTCCTTGGGTTGACTGTGTGTCTAATTTTGATCTCTGTGTCCGTGAATACTCAGGAGCCACAAACATACACCCACACACTTTCTCCCTTAGGTTTTCACAAGACCTTTTCATGGAATCAGTGATTTTACAGTATAAAGCAGGGAATGGAGGTTGTGTTTGACAGAGACTAGGTTCCTTAAAATGGAGGAAGTCCTTAATGGCAAGGCCTGACTTAGAAGTTGGTAGTAGTTATGTCTGTTCACCATCATTTTTTGCATCTACATCATCATATATGTAGGGCTTGATTTCAAACTGTCTTCTTTATTCAAGAAATTACAGCTTCTTCCTGTTATTTACTTAAAATATTATCAAAATAATGGTAACTAAGTTTGAAAAATGTACCGTTTGTAAGGTTAGTAGGTCCTGTCCAGTGGGTAATACCATGATGTAAGAGATGCCTCAGTACAAAACAGCAGATTATATCAGTCAGGGTCCAATCAGGCAACAGAAACTACACCAGTAATTTGAACAGTGAAAACTCAATATTAAAATTACTAGCTAGCAAAAGGTCAACTACTATTTTTTTTTTTTGCGGTACGCGGGCCTCTCACTGCTGTGGCCTCTCCCGTTGCGGAGCACAGGCTCCGGACGCGCAGGCTCAGCGGCCATGGCTCATGGGCCCAGCCGCTCCGCGGCATGTGGGATCTTCCTGGACCGGGACACGAACCCGTGTCCCCTGCATCGGCAGGCGGACTCTCAACCACTGTGCCACCAGGGAAGCCCAAGGTCAACTACTATTAACTAGTAAAAGTCTCTAAGGAATATCGGAATAGCAAAGGTAGGGAGCAGCTACTCCCTCTGAACCTAGGAAGAATACCAAAGAAAGAAACAGACTTGGGAGAGAAATTTAGACCTCATTGGAGAGCATGTAGCTGCTTCTGGGTGGTGGAGGGTTTTGCTGTGGTGTCACAGTATGGAGCTGGTTCACAAGAAGCCATCCGCTGGGGTTCCAGTGATGGTTCTCAGGGGTACCACGGCTGGTGTGTAGGAAGCCACCAGCTGGGGAGCTGGCAGGCTGAAGCTGGTCGACTGAGGTGCCAATAAAATACTTGAGGGTGAGTAACACTGGGTGTCTCATATGCTGCTGGCAACCATAGCCACTGGAAAAAAATCACACAGGAAACAGGAAGGGAAGGCCCCTCCTCTGTCATGTCTCGCAGTGGCTCTCCAGTGCCCTTTATTGACAGCCTAACATCGTGCCAGCTGGCAAAAGAAAAATGTTTATAGGGTGTGTCTCCAGCATCATGAGGCAGGACAAAACAACAGATACGGTGCTGAGAGGCAACTGACTGGCAACGGGCACAGTTCACCCCGTTGGCTACTCAGCTTCTGTGTACAACCTCTGTGCACATTTGAACTTCCATACAATAATGAAACAACTCTGCTTTTACCAATGAAGAGCACCTGTCCTTTGTACAAGTGAAGAAGTTTTCACCCTTCCCCCAAAATAAGGAGACACACACTCCCAAATGTCATCGTATCCATTGCTGACCTTATTAATCTCTCCTCAAATTCCATTGTAGTCTCACTGAATAGTCTGTTACCTAAAGACTAAGTCATAAAGTTAACCCCTCACAGCTTGCATAGAAAACATGGGGGAAATAGACATTTTTCCAAGAAGACATACAGATAGCCAGCAGGTATATGAAAAGATGCTCATCATCACGAATCATCGGGGAAATGCAAATCAAAACCACAAGGAAATATCTAATCTCACACCTGTTAGGATGGCTGATAGCAAAAAGTCAAAAGATAACAAGTGCTGGCAAGGATGTGGAGAAAAGGGAACCCTCGTACAATGTTGGTGAGAATGTGAATGGGTACAACCACTATGGAAAACAGTTATGGGGGAGGGATCCTCAAAAAGTTAAAAATAGAACTACCATATGATTCAGCTCTCCTACCTCTGGGTATATGTCCAAAGGAAATAAAATCACTGTCTCAGAGAGATATCTGCACTCCCATGTTCACTGCAGCATTATTCACAGAAGCTGAGATATGGAAGCAACCCAAGTGTCCATTGATGGATGAATGGATAAAGAAGTTGTGTGTAAGGTACAAACTTTCAGTCATAAGATGAATTAGGTCCTGGAGACCTAAAGTACAGCGTGGTGACTATTTAATAGTGTGAAATTTGCTAGGAGACTAGATCTCTCAGGCGCTCTCATCATACAACACAAAAGGTAACTATGTGAGCTGATAAATATGTTAATTAGCTTGATTGTGGTAGTCATTTTAGAATGTATACTTATATCAAAACATCATGTTGGGGACTTCCCTGCCGGTCCAGTGGTTAAGACTCTGCACTCCTAGTGCAGGGGGCATGGGTTTGATCCCTGGTCAGGGAACTAAGATCCCACACGCCGCATGGTGCAGCCAAAAAAAAAAAAAAAATCATGTTATACACCTTAAATATATACAATTTTTATTTGTCAATCGCACCTCCATAAGCTAGGGAAAAATAAGAAGAAAAAGAGATAAGAAAGAAATAAGAAAGAAATAGTTAATATACACAAATAATTGTACATATATTATACAGATATAGATATATAGATATCAAGCAAAGGGAAAAATACACAAAGCCCCTCCCATCCTCATTTCTGTAACTAGTCATGATTTCTGGCTTCCTTCCTCCTCTGCTCGTTCCAGATTTCCTTTTTCCCTCAGCCAAAACCTCAGCTGTTCAGGGTTCTTTACTTGGTGGGGTGACCTGAACTTTCATTTCTGAAGGTTCTGAGTCCTCAGTAGTCCTGCCTGTTACTGGTTATCGTTGTGTTTCATTAACTCTTGTTATTGATCATAGACGTATTAGGGGTCACCTCATAGAATCCCCTGGGTTTCAAACATAGAGTTCCTTTCCCCCACTGTTGAGCAACAGCCTAAGTTTTTTCTTTGGTAGTTGGGATCAATCACTCCCATCAGTAGAGGAACTTCTTTTTCTACGTTTTGGTTCAGTGGCATAAAAAACCTAAAAAAGCCAAGTGGCATGCTTATATTCCAATTCACTGGAATCATTATTATGTGTCCCCCGGTGGGAAAATTTCACCCTCTGGGACTAAGGCTTCCAAACTAGCAGAGCTCAAAGCTGCTGTGGTGGGGAGCGCAAATCCTCCGAGTGGATTATTAGGTATAAGAGCGATAGGAGTCACTCTCCGTTCCCAGACCCGCATATTCCATCACAGGGGAGACAGTGGTCTCTGATTCAAAGCGTGTACTTCATCCTCTACGTCAGAGACACTTTTACGGCGTTGTCTCTCAACTGGTGACATAGCTGAGACTTCAGTAAGCCACTTCCACCTTTCTGTTGGAGCCGCTGCTTCTGAGTGAAGGGGTATATGGTGTGATGAGTCACTTCCATGGGGATGAGCCCGTTGCTGCACTTCCTTTGTTGTGAATTGGTTTCCTTCGTCAGGAGCCCCGCAGTATAGTGAAGAGAGTGCGATAATGGTGAATAAGGCATAGTGGGAGGCAGCTGGTGAGGATGCTGGCAGGAACATTACTGCTTCTCCACAACAGCAGCAGACCGCTCGCTCAGCCTTGCCAAGGGGGAGGTCCGTGTTGCTGAGTCTCCATCCCTGCCACCACGGTCACTTTGTTCACGGACCCATTGAGCTAGCATTGCAGTGGCTGGGAAAGAGGCTGAATGACGTCTGCAGAGCATATAATTTTGTTTATCTGATTATTGAGCACCCCATCTGCGGCGGATGCCCTTTGGTGAGCATTTATATGGGACATAGTCTGTGCCCGAGCTGAGACATCCATCAGCTTACCTCTTCCCCCCAGATTCTTTGTCATCAGTCTTCTAATCCTGTTCCTTTCAAGTCCCTGATCATTCAGACAAACTGTAAGCAATCACCCATGAGTTAGTATAAATTCATACTTCGGGCCATCTCTCTTCCCAGACAAAGAGGGTCCCTAGATGTACCGCCCAGGTTCTGCCCACTAGGAGGATTTTCCTTAAAAGCTGTTCATTGGGGATTATCCCTGCTTGGGGCTGCAGACATCTACTTTTAGTCGGTGCTAAGGTTATCACACAGAAACATTTATAAATTGAGCTCATGTATTTTCTTTGTCAGTCAGCCTGCTATAGGGAACTTAGTATTGATTCAGAGCTGGTATTTCGTAATCTCTGAAACCACTGGGCATTTCCTTTTCCCCAGTGCGCTGTCCGTGTAGTAAATGGCAACATGTCCCTTTGGTGAATGCTCAGAGGAGGATTTTCTATGCCTGTGACAATACAGCAGGGCTCTTCCTCAAGGACACCTGGACTTGCCTTCAATCAGAGGGCTCTGGTCTAAAAACCGGCCTAGGCCTAGAAACTGGGTGTGATGTTTGACTCCCTGGTGGTGACTTAGTGGTTGCCAGACCTAGAGATTTTTCTGTTTAATAGATCATGTAATATTCTAGTAGATTCCACGCTGATTTCATTCCTAGGGACACCCAGTATCCCTAAGCATTTTGGTTATCAATACATCCCTGCTGCCTTTTATGGTAAATGCACCAGTCTTGTCTTCGGCATTAAGTGCTTGCTGCTTGGCCTCTGCTAACCCCTGTATTTCTTCATCACCAAGGAAATCAGAAAGCCTGTCTCAGTGATGACACCTCCTGCAGTCATACCTGGTCTACAAATGAGTAGCCACAGAGTTTTTCAGCGATGCAGTGCTCCTTTCACCAATGTATTTTTCAACGTGTTAGTGAAGGGAGTGTCTCTGGCCCTCCTCAGGAGATCTGGTTAGGGTGGGTGTGTATGCAGTTTGCCTGTAGTAATCAACTCCAACATTTGGATTCCTTCTTCCACATCACGCCAGGGAAGTTCTAGCATCTCAACCTCATTACATGTAGGCTACCACAGGGTTCAAGTTTTAGTCAACCAATCAAGTAAACTATTAGAGACACTTCCAGCTTCATGGGCTAACATATTAAATCTGGAATCTCTAGTAAATGCATCCATATCTCTGAAATCAGCCTGATCTGTATGCTCCCACCCTCCTCTAACACCTTTGATATTTACTCCTACACACATTCCCTGGGTTTTTCCCATATATATTAACAAAAATCTTGCAGGTTTTTTTGGCCTGTAACATATTTACTTGTGGATGGTACTGTGTACCTGACCACCTGGAGCCATGTTGAGATTTGGGGACAATGGGTGGTTTTGGTCAATCTTGAGAACAATGGGCATCCCCTTGTAAGGCACGTACTGTAGGTGACGCTCTCCAGCAAAAGTTTTCCAGCAAAAGAAGGCTCGTCTCTTGAGACATAGGAGGGCAAGCTACTTCTATAGGCAAGGGAGCCTCAGAGTGCCTTTGGGGTTTAAAATGGTCAGTTTTGTCTTAAATCTAATCAGATGTACCCCTTTCCAGGCTTCAGGTCCAGTTCTTTCCCAATCAATACACTAACTTTCACATGAGGAACTTGGTGAGGTGGTGAAATCAACTGATGTTGTAATTCAGCAACATACACAATAGACTTTGGTTTTAACTTCTGGAAATAGTAGTTCTGTGGCTACTGGAAATAAAACATCCTTTTAGAGCTGCTATGGAAGCTCTTTGGTTGTTAGACCATGACTTGCGCTGGGGATTAAAGGACCTGGCACATCATTTTCTCTTGGTAACTACCTCATTGCCCTCAAAAGAACCCATCCTACCCTACAGCCCTTATGTTCATCATTACTGCCATGATGGTCAAGGACAGCAGACGCTTTGGCTTCCAGGCCTTGTTTCAGTTGGCGCTTCACCTCAATTAACCACAGGTGATGATAACATGATTAATGTTGCTGCCTCTTTATGCCATGGAGTATAACATCCTCTTCCCCGTTGACAGGGAACTTGGCACTGCACTGCAGTCCACGTTCGTGACCAAGCTAACCCTAAAAATTTATTTTTCAGGGTCTGTAACCTGGGAGCACACGCAGTACCAGCTCTTTGTCAGTCAGAAAAGTTAATATAGAGAATTATTGGCTAGTAAAAGGTGGTTAACCACCCTGCGGGGTAAAACGGACTCAGGAGTACAGAAATAACGGACACGGGGAGCAGCCACTAACTCTGGAGCTGAGGGAGAGTCTTCAAGGAAGGAGCAGGCTTGGAAGAGGTCCCATCCACCACACTGTGGTTGAGACCCGTGGGCGGGGCTGTAGCTGTGAATGGGTGATAGGGGAGCTTGTGGTGGTTCCACGGGCTGGAGCTGGTTCACAAGAAGCCACCTCCGGGGGTGCTGGTGACGTTGCATGTAGCGCCCTGGGTTGGAGTCGTTCCACACGCAGCCCCTGTCTGGGTTATCTGTGGGCCAGAGCTGGCAGGCAGCAAGCTGCCCATTAGGGTGTGGCTTCCAGAGCTTGTTACAAGAAGCCAGCTGCTGGGGTGCCAGAGAAGCCTGCTGAAGGATGAGTGCCCCCGGATTCGTGCTGAAAGGGGGAGAGGAAGCACCGAGGAGCAAGAAAGAGATGCCCCTTCCTCTGCTGTGCCTGCATTGACCCTCCAGAGCCTCCCTTCGCAAAGCCTGAAACCACACCCACCGATTAAGGAGAAATGGTTATGGGGGTCAGCTCAAGTGTTACAAAGGAGGGCAAAGTGTGGGTGCAGAATTAATTGAGAGGCAATTAATTCGTAACTGACACCTATTTATAAGTAAGTACCAGGTCAGTCTGAGAAGAAATGATACAATTTTTTCTTCCTATATTGAAAATCAACTGCCTAGTCTTTAGTTTACATGTTCTGTGGAAGATGTGTATTTTAATCCGCCTTTAAATATATCCCTTGTGGAATCTCTTGTATACTACCTCCTAAGAGAAAGAACGTTCTCAGTGCACTAAATTCTTGCCCGTGTATGTCAGCCTTCCATCCAGGAGTCCTGAGACCACAACTAAAGAACATAGATTGTTTTATGGCTTTTTAGCTTGGTGAGAGCTCTCATCACAGCAATACAAGGATCTCAGATTACCTTGATAGCAACCTCACTTACTTGTGTTTTTCTGCTTAGAAGTTTTTACCTCATAGTTTGAATAGGAAACAAAGTTAAATTTCAGATATGTTCTTTGAAAATAAAACTTTATATACTAGTATTTCTTGCCTAACACTAAAAATGTCAGTACACTGGGGAGTGGAAGAGAGGATGCATTTCATTCCAGAGAGGAGTTTTCTCAGAAAGCTTTCTTTTCTTGATTTCCTTTTAATTTTCTAGATTGAGGGATGTATGCTTTCCATTTCTGTTTTGCAGTAATCTGTACATTATAAATGAACAGAAAATTATACCTCAAAGAATGATTAAAAGCAAATGCTTGGAAGCAGTATAATTACATTTCTTTATGGAATTTTAATATGTTTAATCCAAAGAATGAGGCATTGTCTCTAAATATATATTGTTTAAAAGAGCTTTGTGTGATGCTTTTGCCATGGCACTTATATAGGGCTTATATAAATTAGGGTATAGAATGTGGGGTTTCATACTTTATAGTTGGGGCAGGGAAAAGAATGACGGGCATGGGCAAGAAAGAGATAATGTTGTGATACTCCAGTGGTGATGGTCCAAAGTAACAAAGCGAGCTTCTTTTTTTTTTTTTTCCTTGGTATTATAACTTTTTATTACATTACATATTAGCCTTTATCTCTTAAGTATCATTATAAATGTGTAGCTTTTCACAATTTTATTTTATTTATTTATTTATTTATTTTTTTAAACATCTTTATTGGGGTATAATTGCTTTACAATGGTGTGTTAGTTTCTGCTTTATAACAAAGTGAATCAGTTATACATATACATATGTTCCCATATGTCTTCCCTCTTGCGTCTCCCTCCCTCCCACTCTCCCTATCCCACCCCTCCAGGCTGTCACAAAGCACCGAGCTAATATCCCTGTGCCTTGCGGCTGCTTCCCCCTAGCTATCTACCTTACTACGTTTGTTAGTGTGTATATGTCCATGACTCTCTCTCGCCCTGTCAAAGCTCACCCTTCCCCCTCCCCATATCCTCAAGTCCGTTCTCCAGTAGGTCTGCGTCTTTATTCCTGTCTTACCCCTAGGTTCTTCATGACATTTTTTTCCCTTAAATTCCATATATATGTGTTAGCATACAGTATTTGTCTTTTTCTTTCTTACTTACTTCACTCTGTATGACAGACTCTAGGTCTATCCATCTCATTACAAATAGCTCAATTTCATTTCTTTTTATGGCTGAGTAATATTCCATTGTATATATGTGCCACATCTTCTTTATCCATTCATCCGATGATGGGTGCTTAGGTTGTTTCCATCTCCTGGCTATTGTAAATAGAGCTGCAATGAACATTTTGGTACATGACTCTTTTTGAATTTTGGTTTTCTCAGGGTATATGCCCAGTAGTGGGATTGCTGGGTCATATGGTAATTCTATTTGTAGTTTTTTAAGGAGCCTCCATACTGTTCTCCATAGTGGCTGAACCAATTCACATTCCCACCAGCAGTGCAAGAGTGTTCCCTTTCCTTCACACCCTCTCCAGAATTTATTGTTTCTAGATTTTTTGATGATGGCCGTTCTGACTGGTGTGAGATGATATCTCATTGTAGTTTTGATTTGCATTTCTCTAATGATTAATGATGTTGAGCATTCTTTCATGTGTTTGTTGGCATTCTGTATATCTTCTTTGGAGAAATGTCTATTTAGGTCTTCTGCCCATTTTTGGATTGGGTTGTTTGTTTTTTTGTTATTGAGCTGCATGAGCTGCTTGTAAATTTTGGAGATTAATCCTTTGTCAGTTGCTTCATTTGCAAATATTTTCTCCCATTCTGAGGGTTGTCTTTTGGTCTTGATTATGGTTTCCTTTGCTGTGCAAAAGCAAAGCAAGCTTCTTTACAAAGAGAGTATTCATTTCCTGTTCTTACTGTCAGTCCAGAAGGAAGGAGAATGAGAAGTGCTCGGATTGCAGATGCTCTCGCACACTATTTTGGGCAGTAGGGTTTGCTTAGAAAAACAGGATAAATATTGATAGGCAGCATCCACATGTTCAACTCTGGTGGTGGCCACTGCAACAAGTAGGAGGTTTGTGCTTTCTGAATTTTAGAAAATGAAATAGAGCCTACCAGGATCCTTCACTTATGTGACAACCCGGTGGTTTTGGAGTGGACATTTATTTTCTCGTCAAACCACAATCCTATCTGGGTTGGTTTTGTGGTTTTCTTCGGACATGCACCGGGAAATAGGGATTAGCAGTAAACATCAGGATTTTGATCATGAAATGAATGAAACATCAGGATTTTGATCATGAAATGAATGAAACAAGGAATAAGAAAGCAAATTTCCACTGCAGAGGACCACCCAGTGGTCATTTCCTTCTAATTACCTCAGTGAGTCTAAGAAGGAAGGAAGAGATGGATGGATGGATCTACACTGATGGTAAACTCTCTGGAGGTTGGATTCCCTTTTCCTCATTCCATTTCCTCCCTCATTTAAACATTCTGTTGATATTTAAATAATTCAAATAATGACTTGCTACTCTCTCACCCCTTTTCTTAAGACTTGCTCTGCTATTCACAATGGGGGAAGAGAAGAAAAATACTTTGATAACTATTTGGAAACAGAAATTTTGCTTTTCTGAGGATTCTGTTAAAAAGGTGACCTTTAGAAAAGAATTAGCAGCATCTTTCAAATTTAGGATCCCAGCCAAAAACAAGCATGTTTACATTTTGGAGAGTCGTGGGGAAGAAAGATGATGGGAACTGGTGTGAATATGATAAGAAGCTAAAATGTACATATTTAGTAACAAACCAGACCTTCTTTCTTGGGGAAGCTTTTTTAAAAAAACGCCTAATTCCTAAATGAGATGAGCATGGGGACAGGGATACAGAAATGTATATGTTAGTTTGGAATATAATGTTAGTAAAGTTTATCCTAAATTAGGACAAAGGCATTAAGAGATGAAGTCAGAAACCCCATAATTTATACAGAGCAACTAATAATAATATGTACAATCCTTTATTGAACTCTTCCCTTATACCAGCACTCTGTGTGCATAGGTAACACCCCTGTGAGTTAGGGGTTACTACCAATACACAGGTGAAGCAATGGAGAGAAGTGAATTTATATGCCCCAAGTCACATAGTAAGTGGTAGAACTCGAATTTGAATCCATACCTTCCTGGCTTCCACCATACGCGTACGCAACTGGACCTCTCTTAACTGAAGCGTACCTAGTTGAAGACCTCCCACACCTAGTTATAAATTTCTTTTTGATTCTAACAAGAGAAATATAATGAATTAATTTAGAGGCAAAAATTTTATGAAAACTATTGAAATAACAAGGGGAAGTTTTATTTTTTCCTCTGATACTAGGTTTATCTCACACGCCTCCTTGATGCCCTCTCCAGTTTTCTTCTCATGGTAGTTTTCTAATTGCAGCTCCCAAGAAGCAGCTTGGTTTGGGTTTATGCATCTGCAAAAGATCCTTTGACAGAGTAGCAGATGGAAAACATTATGGTCATTGACTTTATTTATTTATTTATAATTTTATTTTTGGCTGCGTTGGGTCTTCGTTGCTGTGTGTGGGCTTTCTCTGTTTGCGGTGAGTGGGGGCTCCTCTTCGTTGCGGTACGCGGGCTTCTCATTGCGGTGGCTCCTCTTGTTGCAGAGCACAGGCTCTAGGCGTGTGGGCTTCAGTAGTTGTGGCACACAGGCTCAGTAGTTGTGGCTCATGGGCTCAGTAGTTGTGGTTCGCGGGCTCTAGAGTGCAGGCTCAGTAGTTGTGGCGCATGGGCTTAGTTGCTCCGCGGCATGTGGGATCTTCCCGGACCAGGGCTCGAACCCTTGTCCCCTGCATTGGCAGGCGGATTCTTAACTACTGTGCCACCAGGGGAGCCCACATTGACTTTAATTAAAAGTTTTCATGCCGTTCTTTGCATTATTTCTCCCACAGCTATTTGGAGACTGTGTCTAAGATCATGATTTTAGGATCTTAGCAGGCTGATTCTTTCCTGAAAGTTCAAAATGATAGATCGTTTCCTGATCAAATAGAATTTCCTTTAAATTCCATTAAACAAGAACCTGTTTTATCTGTGATAATTTTAAAATGAAAAATTTTCAACTGTTTTATAATAAAATGTGCTTCAGAGAACTGTAAACATTCTTCAACTCAATTTTAGAAATCTTAAACATTGAAAACAGAGTTACAGAAATAGGTGACACTATGTCAATAAATAGTAACATTTCTGGAGTGTTTACTGGGGAGGGTAAGCTCATACATTTGTTATTTCATTTCATTCTCACCACAACTCTGTGAGGTAGGCACTACCACATCTCATCAAGTCTAAAATGCCTTCAGTTTAAAATGAGCCATTATTTTATGCACCACTAAGAATGCTGCCAATGAAAACTGCAAGATGACCACCAGCTGCAATACAACCTTGATTTCAGTGATATCTGAAGAAATAAATGTACATCTTAGAATCCATGAAATACGTCAGTATCAGTTTTACATATGAGGAAACTGAGACAGAATTAAATAACTTGCCTGAGATCATCTGGTTTATAGGTAGCCTGCTAGAATCCAAGCCCAGGGCTCTGACTATATATTTTATGTTCAAACTGTTACACTTGTGCTCTCACAAATGCTTTCATTAAGGGATCTTGGACTGATCCACTTTACTGGATGATTTATCTATATTTGACTTATTAAAATTAAGTTGAAATTGCCTTGTCAAAATTTATACATAATCAGAAATTAGAATTGAAACCCATGTAACTAACATGGTAAAGAACTAAAGCAGGGCCAAACACACTAGTATAAAAAGGACACGAAGAGACATTTCACCAAAAATAGACTATTTACTGTTGATGACGATAAAAACCTATGTAAATTTTCACTACTGTTGAGGGGGCTGGGGAAATGGATACTCTTAAATTATTGGTAGAAGCTTAAGCTGACATATTTCTAAATTGCATCTGTGTATTATTCTGTATCAAAATGGGCATACTTTTTGACCCAGGCATTTCCCGACTAAGAATATGTGCTGAGCTTATGGGCAAACAAGTACATCTGATAAATATACAGTGATGTTTTTATAGTCATGAAAAATTAGAAACGATCTAAATGTTCAACAATAGAGAACTGGGTCAACGAATTCTGGTTTTCCCATTCAGTGAAAATTAAGCTGCTATGGAAAACGATGATCTCAATCCATAATTACTGACGTGGAAAAAATAAAGCAGCTTATAGACAATATATATTTGCCTAATGAAGAACTGCTTTGAGATGATATCCACTGAATTTCCATCACTATCACACACACACTAAAAATGGTTATGAAGCTACATCGATATTTTAATGCTGTCAAGGAGAGAGTGGAATTCATATTTTTACCCTAGACTCTTAGAATGAGTCCCTTCACCTTTCTGGTTCCCTCCTCTGTAAAAGAGAGGGTTAAAAAATAGAATTATTGAATCTTTCCAGTTCTAAAATTTAAATGCACACTCACTAAAGAGAATTAAATACGACACAAGAATTTGTTGGACCCCATCCAGAGCCTGCTAGTTAACCGAGGTACCAAGTTCAGGTATGATGGGGCTAGGACAGTGCTGAGCACGTTGCTAGGCAAGTGCCCTCGTGGAACGGGCTTTGCATTTCTGTCCACTGCCACCGCCTATCTAGGAGATAAGATGAAGTCGTCGATGAGAGAAGAAGTCAGGCTGATGATTGTTACTGCTGCTGGAATATCATCACATCAGGGTAAAACAAAGATTTTAAGTGCGCCGGGATTCAGAGTTTGACAAGATTTTAGAAGCTGCCAAAACTCTACTGAAACATGTGGCTATGTCTAAAACAAATAGGATACTGTCAGAAACAGAATTTGACTTGTCTCTCAGCCCCTTTGAAAACAATGTGTATGCGATTTCTTAGGGATGATAATTACTTCACATGGTAGTGGCATCTGTGCAGAGTTTTTGTCTGCCTAGATCAAACCCTTGGCTGTGTGTTCTAACTCGGTGGAAATAGCAGAACCAGCGGCAGCCCAAAGGTCTCAAATCATCCTTGTGCATACACTCATTTTGTTTTTCTACTCTGGCTTTTACCCCAGAGGAGATAATGCATTGTCTCCAGGGAATTCAGAGACTATGGTATATGTCTTATAGAATCTAAAGGAGATTGAGTAATACATACACATGTAAAGTTGCATATATAGTAATTGACATTAGGTGCTCCATTAAGCAATGAAATGTCACAGTGTACCAATTTTTCAGGACATGTTGCCATGGATACCTAATGTGATAGAGGTAGGGAAAGAGTTGCTTAGGAATTCGATGATTTCATTTTGAGGTGAAGTGAAAAATAAACTATTTAGAGATAGGAACCATTAAACTTGTTTATATATACAAATACTTGTTTTCAAAATCATTAGTCTTTCAAAATGAGTATCAATTAATGACAGTTAATTTATATTGCCTGTTGTTTTGTAAGCCAAAAAGCTAGGCAGAATTCTTCATTTCAGCTAGGAAATTGTGTGGCATATAGATACTCTTAAGAGAAAATATTTTAATCAAAGAAGAATAAAACTCAAAAAACTCAAATGTAGAAATACAGAAAGGTGGCAGGAGGCTATAGTAGGAGGCAAGTTCTCTGAGGGTCTGCTCAGACACACTCAGTACTGTGAACCCTCAGGTAGCCTTTAGATTGGTTACAAAGCAAAGATTTGGGAAAGGAACAAGTTTTAAGAATTAATAAGATGGAACAGAAGCAGTGGTAAGGATGGCAGCTAACTAGTTTGATATGATTTCATGTCCTCTCCTGTGTCTTAAGAGCAGTTTGCAACCAGGACTAATTCTAATTCTCCGGTTTCCTGGAGGTATCCCTGATCTCACCCCCAACACTCCCCAGTGGAATTTTCATCTCTAATCGAATAGATTCCGAAACAAGTTCCCTGGAATGGAAGGACAGGGCTCCTAAGGAAATGAGTGTTCATCTAGTTGTGTTCTCAACCATGTACATTTTGTTGACAATAGAAAGATTTTTTGGAATTGGTGCTCCCTTATTCCATCTCTGCTTCCCTTAATACAAGTCATTATTCCCTCTCCTTCCAGTATCTATTTTCCCTTTCTAATCCATCTACCGTATGGATACCAAAACAAACAAACAGACAAAAAACTCACCAGGTCAGATCATGTCATTTCTGCACCAGACACTTTTGATAGTTCTCCATTACTTATAGAATAAATTCTAACTCCTTAATATGACATTGGGGAATTCCCTGGCAGTCCAGTGGTTAGGACTCCCAGCTTCCACTGCAGGGGGCCCGGGTTCGATCCCTGGTTGGGGAACTAAGATCCCACAAGCCCCTCAGCCTAAATAAATAAATAAGTAAATAATACAAGGAATAAGATTTTTTTTAAAGTGCACATTTAAAAAAATATATAACATTAGCCCGCTTTAAGAAAGTTCACTCCCAGTAAAACTCTTCAGCCTCTTATGCTACTTTCCACTCATGCAGGCTGTATCTCAGCTTCATGAGAGGACAGGACGTTCTCCAAATTGGCAATGTGCTTTCCTGCCTCCAGCTGAAATGCATTTCTACCTGCTCCCAGCCTGTCAGAGGCCTGTTGTCCTTAAAATACCCCTCCTTCAAAGCTCTTCTTCCTCTCCTCCCCTCCTCCCAGGGGAGTTAAAATGTCCCTCTGTTTTCACAGAAGTCTGTTTACACCTCTACTGAGCACTTAGGTTGCTTTTGTAAGACTTTCCTCTACCCCATCAGTATGTGTAGCATAGTGGTTAGAAGTACAGGCTCAGCGTCCTGTAGTGGCTGGAAGTACAGCTCGGAGGTGGTCGTCCTGCGTTTGAATCTATCTCAGCTGTTCTACTTATTAGCTTTTTGACCCAGGGCAAGTTAATTAACCACTAAATCTCACTCTATTAGAAACTGTAGATAAGATTGGTAGCTCTCTCATAGGCTCGTTTAAGGAATTAGATAACACAAGAAGCATTTAGCCCAGTGCCTAGCACACAGTAAGCCTTAAACAAATGTTAGAAATATACAGTGTCTCTTTTTATCTCTTCCATCTCAGAGCTCCCAGTGGTACTTTATTTATAGTCGGTACTCAAAAATATTTATTGATTGAAAACGGTGGCTCGTTTTTTTTTTTACTTTTTTTTTTTTTGTCTGCGTTGGGTCTTTGTTGCTGCACACGGGCTTTCTCTAGTTGCAGCGATCGAGGTCTACTCTTTGTTGTGGTGCACGAGCTTCTCGTTGTGGTGTCTTCTGTTGTTGTGGAGCATGGGCCCTAGGCACGCAGGCTTCGGTAGTTGTGGCACCCGGACTCAGTAGTTATGGCTCGCGGGCTCTAGAGCGCAGGCTCAGTAGTTGTGGCACACGGGCTTAGTTGCTCCGTGGCATGTGGGATCTTCCAGGACCAGGGCTGGAACCCGTGTCCCCTGCATTGGCAGGAGGAGTCTCAACCGCTGAGCCACCAGGGAAACCTCCAAAACCGTGGCTCATTTCTATAGAGTCCTCAGTAAGTGTTTCTCTATTAAGCAAGTGATGGAGATATATAAAATTTAGGGAGCAATATTTTGAAATGCTTTACCTAAATATCTGACTATTTTAAGAGGGCAAGTTTAGTGAAGTATACATAATTTACATGTGAATCCTGAATTTTAGAAGACTGTATAGTAGTAAAGCAATGAAAACTTTTAAGTCCTTTACCCATAGAGCTGATGTCATTATTTTTATCCACAGTAATAAAAGTGGATACGATCTGAAAACAGATTGGGTAACATGTAGAGAGATGATGCACAATTTGGAAACTCCAAATTGATGCTAACTTCCTGGAAGAAGCTCTCTCACAGTAACTGTAACAGAAAGGACTTCGTGGAAGGAGAGACGAGGTTAGAGTTTGATGCAGAGTGAGGGCATTTGGGGACTATAGCATCTGTAGGGCTTGAGAATGTTAAGTACGGTCATAAAATGAAGAGACAGTTGAGAGCATACCTTCATAAAATTACAGAAACTTAAAAGTTGAAAAGGATCTCACAGTCCTGTTTTACTAATTTTGTCTGCACATCAAAATGACCTGGTGGGCTTGTTAACATACACGTAGCTTGACCCTACTTCCAAGAATTCTGATTTAGTAGTTCCAGAATAGAACCTAGCCGTGCGCATGTGTGTGTGTGTGTGTTTAAATAATTATCCCTGATGTAACAGGTCAGTGGACTGACATTGGCATTTAGGAAGCACTGATCTCCCCTAACCAGAGGTTCTCATTATGGGATGATTTTCCCTATCATCTGGTTATCTGGACGCTTTAAATACCTCTGGTAATTGGAACTTACACTAAGACACCCTTTCTTCTTTTGCACTGCCCTCTTTTAAAGGCCTTTGTTGGTTTTAGTTAGAATTTGCTACCTTTTAACTCTGCCCATTGGTTCTAGTACTGTCTGCTGGAGCCATATAAATTAGGTTTGACACCTCTGCCATCTGCAGCCTTTCAGATATTTGGAGACAGTTATGATGCCCTTTTAAAAGCCTTCTTTTATTTAGGCTGTAGAACCCTCTCCATCCTTAGTGTGCTATGGCTTCAACTTAATTCAGAAGCCATATAGCCATATATTTAAGGACTTAGTATATGCCAGAACTGTGCTGGAAGTTGGAGAACCCATGGGGATCTTACATTTGATCTAGGAGAGATGAACTTGTAAATAGATACCTTCAGTACAGAGGCAGTGGTGTAAAGTGTGGGTTCTGGAGTCAGACTCTTCTTGGAATCCCTAGTTCAATCACTTGACTAGCTTGGTCTTTCAACAAGCTTTTTGTGTCCTGATTTCCTCATTCTAGGGTGAGAATACTAATATGACCTGTCGCAGAGTACCTTTGAGGGAATTAAAGGTTTTCAGTACAATGCTTGGCATACAGTAAGTGTTCAATACATTTTGGATAAAAAATAAGCTAAGGGCAATAATAGTGATAGGAACAAAGAGGATGGATTACAACTTGGAAGGCAAAGTTTATCTGGTACTGAAATAAAAATATTGAATTAAAGTTTCCATGTTCAAATTAGGTGAATTTGTACATGCTTTTACATGTCCGAAAGACATAAAGAGCATTTAATCCTTGTGGAATTAAATTAAATACATTTACTCACATCCTTCTTAACACTTACTTTAATAATTTAGGTAGCATCTGATTCATTTAGTATGATAGTAGGAAAAGTAGGTGACATGTTGAAAGGCTTGGTAAGAACAAGAACCTGAAAAGATTTCAATGGATGAGAGCAATGAACCAACAGATGGAAATGAAAAATCTTATACATAGACTGTGAGGAGCTAAGTGTAGGCAGAAGGTGAGGAAGATATGGCTTAAGGGAAGGACATTTTAGATTTGGTTTATTATGAGTTAAAATGTGATATATTTGCCAGAAAGTTAATGTGATTTTCAAACCGTGATAAGAGAAATTTAGGATCCTGAACCATTGAAGATCATGCCCTATTCTCTGTTTAAAGTTCTAGATCTGTTCTTACTTTGCTCTTATTAACTGGGATGTTGGGCAAGTCAGCTAACTTCCCGGGAACTTAGTTTCTTCACCTATAGTATGGGCATAACTCCTGCCTAGTTGTATTTGCTTTGAATTGTAAAGATCAAATATAATGAATACAAGTGGGACTGTTGTCACTTTAGAGAATTTTGTCACATTTTATTCATATGGTTCAAAACCCTCTTTCCTTGATATGACTGACAATATTCCTAGTTTTATTAACCATCTGGAATTTTAATTAACTAAAATTTAAATAACTAAAATCTTAGAGATTGTGCCGTATACTTTATTGTTCATCTTGCTTTGCATTCAGTAGAAATATGGACATCAAAGTGGATGGTAAATGGTGAATTATTTTTTACCTCTTTTAATTTGTATTTTGACTGGCAAACCTAACTGTGCATTAAACTGACAAAGGTATTTTAGAATAAGTTGTACTGAAAACCTCAACAGCATCCAGGGCTAAGATTAGGTATAGCAAAAGCAGTATGAACTACCTCATTGCATAGCCAGTGTTCTACTTTTCGGGGAAAAGAATACTCCAGGAATATAGGAAAAGAACAGGGTGGTAGTTTCTTTTACACTCTTTGCTACTGGTGGCTTGTGCTTTTTTGGGAGGCGGGAATGGTCTCCTTTTCTCCATTCTTTCTCTGTCTCTCTGTCTCTCTTGTCTTTCAACTGTTAGAACAACAAAAACACATAATATGGAGATCAAGAGCCTGCAGGTTACAGTTCTTTCTAATTATATTTTAAACCCAAACATGAACATTAGAATCCTTTTGCAACAATATGACAGTTTTCCATCCACCTTACCTTGACATTTTGTTTTGTGTTCTCTGTAGCTACCAGAGAGCCTCGATAGGGAAGGAAAGAGACAGAGGGTGAGAAAGAAAGGGAGAGTCTAAATGACAGTCTTTTGAATAGTGTAAGTTCAATCTCTAAAACAAAAAGCACGATCTTTTTTTCCCCTAAATAATGTGCTCTCCAGCTTCACCTCTCATCCTGAGAAACATGAAAGAGAAAGTAAAAGAGATGACCCAAATCACAGAGTGCCTTTGATAGGAGAAATTCAGCTGTTTTGAACACTTAAAATCAAAGGAAGTGGTTTCCCTAATTACATGAACTATGTGAAATCTCTCAGAATAGCTCTTCCACCCCAGGATTCCTTGCACTTTAGAAGTTTGCATAAAAAGCTCACATGGAGAATCAGATGCAAAGTGTTTGATTCAGATTTTCTTAGGCAGAAGAGTGCCCACATCCATCCTGCAGTTTGCCAGCTGCTCGGGTTGGGACCACTATACCTGGTTTTGATGTGGATGTCTTTCAGACCTGCAACATTAAGATCTTTGTTCTATCCTTTTCTTACAAGGAGCACCACTTTTCGGAAGCAGTAGCTGTGAAAATATTCAGAAGATCGGTCTTCCCAATTTCTCTCTCAACCTGAAATGGATTCATAGCTGTGTTTGTGAACTTTGCATGGGAAGACATGATTTCCTGGGTTGGTTGCTGGGTCGTGTTAAAGTATTAGATTTTATTAAGCTCTTCATTATATTTTAATATTTTAAATATAATCATTTACCATAAAATTCATATGTAAATTTCCCCATTTACTCTCAGAATCTAGAAATCTGCCAAAACACTTGGCCTAAGGAATAGTGATTATAGCTGTATTAAATCTTTTGTATTTTGATAGTCACCTTGTTATTGAGGCATAAAGGGTGGGATAGGTGGGCAGAGAAGAGAATTACAGATATCCTGAGTTCTCCGTTTGGGGAGGCAAGCATCAGTATGGAGGCACCAGAAGACAGAAGCATCCATCTTAATTAAAATGTCAGCTTGAGAGCTTCCCTGGTGGTGCAGTGGTTAAGAATCCACCTGCCAATGCAGGGGACACGGGTTCGAGCCCCGGTCTGGGAAGATCACACATGTCGCAGAGCCTGTGCGCCACAACTACTGATCCTGCACTCTAGAGCCTGCGAGCCACAACTACTGAATCCTGTGCGCCTAGAGCTCGTGCTACACAACAAGAGAAGCCACCGCAATGAGAAGCCCGTGCACTGCAACGAAGAGTGGCCCCCGCTCGCCACAACTAGAGAAAGCCCGCATGCAGCAACAAAGACCCAGTGCAGCCAAAATTAAATACAATAAATAAATTTAAAAAAAAATTCTTCCATAAAGTACTGACTTAAATTGTAACCCACATAAAATGTCCTGACACTAGGACTGTTGGCTCTTGGGCAGCGAGGTTTAAGTAAAGGAAAATAAAAGTGCCCTTCAACCAACCAACCTACAAAAATCTATTTAAACAATTACATAGCAATTTCTTTGTACTTGAACAATCCTCATTTATTTCACAGAAATAGCTTATTTGAAAAGATACATAGATTGATAAGTATTTGTCATTTTAGAGAGAATATTTAAAATCTGAGAGTGTGCATGACTGAACTATGGGACTTCTTTCCTTTTTTGTGTGTTGTGAACTAATTATGGATGGATATAGATTTGGCTGTTTTGTAGATAGTCTCATCAGTATAATAAGAGAAAGGAGATTTGAAAGATGACGAAGGATTGATATTGTGATAGGGGTTTTGCTTAATAGGTAGGTTTTCACATAATTGTGAAAAGGTCTGTTATCTTAGAAACCTAATATAATATTCAAAATGAAATTTTAAAAAAAATATTTATTTATTGGCTCTGTTGGCTCTTAGTTGCAGCACGTGGGATCTTTCGTTGCGGCATGCAGGCTTCTCTCTAGTTGTGGTGCGTGGGCTCCAGAGTGCATGGGATCAGTAGTTGCAGTGCACGGCCTCTCTAGTTGTGGTGCATGGGCTCAGTAGTTGCAGCACGCAGGCTTAGTTGCCATGCGGGCCTAGCTGCCCTGCAGCATGTGAGATCTTAGTTCCCCGACCAGGGATCGAACCGGTGTTCCCTGCATTGCAAGATGGATTCTTAACCACCGGGCCACCAGGGAAGTCCCTCAAACTGAAATTTTAATAGCTATTTTAGTTCAACAATCCCAAACCCCCATTTTAAAAATCAGTAATTTGAAGTTAAGAACTGTTATATTGGGTAGCAATAAATTCAGCTGTAGGGCCCAGGCCTTTGGTTTGCCTCTTTGGAGCTCTTGTCAGGAGCACACTGTCAAGTTCCTACTGCATCTGTTATTTTTCAAATGATGTTAAACTGCCTACACTGTGCTTGTTATAAGAGAGAAGGTTAAATATGCTTGAATGATAAGTGTTTGATAACACTTTAACATGAGCAGTAAAAGGTCATTTTGCTCTTCTTCTTCCTAGTATTTCTAACAACTAAGAAATAGTGCCACATAAATCACAATTCAGCTTCTTGTTCACAATCAAGACTATATCTAAATCATCCCAGAGACTGAGAATTATATGTCATGTTAAAATTCCACCACCTCTCTGGAAAACGGGTTCTGTGATCCTTACCATTCAGAAGTCTGCTTAATGGCTGGCTTAAATAACTTCTGTTAAGGTTTTAACTCAATATCCCTTGCATTATCCTCAAATGATTATAAATAATATTATTCAGATAGTATTTTTACCATTTACAAAGCACTGTTATATTATCATTCCATTTACAAAATGATGAAACAGGTTTAGTGTGACTCCCAAAATTATACCTTAGAAACCAGAGCTTAATCTTAGGTTTTTTGGGTCTGGATCCAATACTCTTTACCCACGATAGAATCTCAGCTTTGGAAAAGACCTTAACTGACCATATTTCTTTTTGTTTTTTTCGCGGTACGCGGGCCTCTGACCGCTGTGACCTCTCCTGTTGCGGAGCACAGGCTTCGGACGCTCAGGCTCAGCGGCCATGGCTCACAGGCCCAGCCGCTCCGCGGCATGTGGGATCCTCCCGGACCGGGGCACGAACCCGTGTCCCCTGCATCGGCAGGCGGACTCTCAACCACTGCGCCACCAGGGAAGCCCTACTGACCATATTTCTGATGCCTGGCTCTCCTCTTCAAAATTCTGCCACGAATGGGCCTTTAGCATCTGTTTGAATTATGATTACTAGATGGAGAACTCACTGACCTTCTGGGACAATCCACTTCACCTTTGGAAAACTGTGACCATCACAAAGTTGTTCTCTGAGTTATTCTGAGTCTATACCAAGTGCTAACAGTACTTCTTTGGCCAATAATAAAAGGAATAATGTAGTACTGTAATGTGATTTTAAAACACAACATTAAAATTATACTCCTCAGGGGCTTCCCTGGTGGCGCAGTGGTTGAGAGTCCGCCTGCCGATGCAGGGGACACGGGTTCGTGCCCCGGTCCGGGAAGATCCCACATGCCGTGGAGCGGCTGGGCCCGTGAGCCATGGCCGCTGAGCCTGCGCGTCCGGAGCCTGTGCTCCGCAACGGGAGAGGCCACAACAGTGAGAGGCCCGCGTACCACAAAAAAAAAAAAAAGAATCTGCCTGCCAATGCAGGGGACATGGGTTTGAGCCCTGATCCAGGAAGATCTTACATGCCACAGAGCAACTAAGTCCATGTGCGCAACTACTGAGCCTGCACTCTAGAGCCCACAAGCCACAATTACTGAAGCCCACATGCTGCAACTGCTGAAGTCTGTGTGCCTAGAGCCCATGCTCTGCAACAAGAGAAGCCACTGCAATGAGAAGACCGCGCACCGCAACGAAGAGTAGCCCCTGCTCGCTGCAACTAGAGAAAGCCCGCATGCAGCAACAAAGACCCAATGCAAAAAAAAACAAGTGATACATGTTCATTGTAAAAAAAAAAATAAATCAAACATTACAGTAGAGTAGACAGTATAAAAGGCAAAAAATTTCTCCTCCCTACAATCCTATTCTCTAAAACTTCTCAGTTTATGAATGACTTAACAGATTGATTTTTTTCTCTGCATTTATAGCTATGCTAATCCTGTCTCCACCCCACAAAAAAATAGATCATCCAAAAAAGAGAATCATGTGGGAAATTTGTGATGGAACTGCCTGTATCTTGACTGTTGTGGAAATCAGTTGAATACATGTATGATAAAATTGTGTAGAACTAAACACACACACACACACACAAGTGCATATAAAACTGGTGAAATCTGAATAAGGTCTGTGGATTGTATCAATGCCAATTTCCTGGTTATGTTTTTGTACTGTAGTTATGCAAGTTGTTACCATTAGGGTACACTGTGTAAAGAGTATATGGGATCTCTCTGTATTATTATTATTATTGAGTATAGTTGCTTTACAATGTTGTGTTAGTTTCTGCTGTACAATGAAGCAAATCAGCTATATGTATACCTGTATCCCCTCCCTCTTGGACCTCCCTCCACACGCGCCCCCCATCCCACACATCTAGGTCATCACAGAGCACTGAGCTGAGCTCTCTGAATCTACAATGATCTCAAAATAAAAAGTTAAAAAATTGGATCATGCTGTTATATATATACTAACTTGCAACTTGAATTTTTTTTTTTTTTTTTTTTTGCGGTATGTGGTCCTCTCATTGTTGTGGCCTCTCCCGTTGCAGAGCACAGGCTCCGGATGCGCAGGCCCAGCGGCCATGGCCCACAGGCCCAGCCGTTCCGCGGCATGTGGGACCCTCCCGGACCGGGACACGAACCCGCATCCCCTGCATCGGCAGGCGGACTCTCAACCACTGCCCCACCAGGGAAGCCCGCAACTTGAATTTTTAACTTTGTATATTGAGGTACCATGTGACTCTATATAGGGCTACCTCATTCCTTTTAATAACCTTTATACTTTGTGTTTAAATAGTATTCATTTGTTTACCTTTTCTTTATTATACTAAATTATATTCTTGGCCAATGTACAATAAAAATTTACTAAACATGTGAAGAAACATGAAAATGTTTCAAAAGGAACAAACTGTGAGCTGACCCAGATGTTGTAATTAGCAAACAAAGACTTTAAAGCAGCTTTTATAAACATGTTCAAGAACTTAGAGGAAACCATGGCCCTAATGAGAGAATAGAGTGGGAAATTCAGCAGAGAAATGGAAACTAAAAATTCTAGACCTGCAAAACTGCATTTTCTGAAATGTAAATTTTACTAGATGGGGCTTAACAGTAGATTAGTAAATGAAAAGGAAGTGTTAGTATATGTAAAAACAGATTAATAGGGTTTATCAAATCTGAAGGACATAAGAAAAAAAGACTGAAAAAATTGAACACTCAGTAATATGAGACAGTATCAATCAATCTAATATACATGTAATTGGAATTCCAGGGGTAAAAAAAAGGAGGATGAACAGAAAAAAACTGGAAGAAATGATGACTTAAAGTTCTCCAACTTTGGTAAAAAGCATACACTTATAGCTCCAAAAAGTTCAGCAAGGGCTTCCCTGGTGGCACAGTGGTTAAGAATCCTCCTGCCAGTGCAGGGGACATGGGTTTGAGCCCTGGTCTGGGAAGATCCCACATGCCGCAGGGCAACTAAGCCTGCACGCCACAACTACTGAGCCTGCTCTCTAGAGCCCGCGTGCTACAACTAAAGCCCGCATGCCTAGAGCCTGTGCTCTGCAACAAGAGAAGCCACCACAATGAGAAGCCTGCGCACCACAACGAAGAGTAGCCCCCACTCACCACAGCTAGAGAAAGCCCACATGCAGCAGCAAAGACCCAATGCAGCCAAAAATAAATAAATAAAATAAATAAATAAATTTATTAAAAAAAAAAAAGCTCAGCAAACCCCAAGCAGGATAAATTAAAGACAAAAATCAAAACCAAAAACACTACACCTAGTCACATCATAGCTAAACTGATAAAAATCAAAGGTAAAAGAAAACTAGGAAAAACAGTCAGAGAAAGATGACACATACATAAAGAAGAAAAATAATACAAATTTCTGGTAATTTCTCCTCGGAAACAATGGAGGCCAGAGGCATTTTTAAAGTGCTGGGTGAAAAAAAGAACTGTCAACAGAATTTCTATATCCAGTTAAAATATTATTTAAAACTGAAGGTGAAGTAGACACATTTTTAGATAAATGAAAATTGAGACAGTTAGTTGCCAGCAGATCTGCACTACAAGAAATGATAACTTTTAATATGAGGATAAATATAAAAGACAATCTTTTTATTTTGTTAATTTCTTCAGAAGACAGCTGTTTAGAGGAAGAGTTGTTCTGTCATATTATGGAGTTTATAATGTATGTACATTAAATTGCATAATGCAAATGACACAAAGGATGGGGGCATAAGAAAATTACTTACAGTTTATGTGTAACGCAAAATTAAATCTAGTAGACTGTGATAAAGGTACAGATTGAATTCCTAGAGCAACCACACACACACACACACACACACACACACACACAAGGTATTGCGTAAAACCCAATGGAGAAATGAAAATGAGATACCAAAAAAAAAAAATTATTAATCACAATGAAGACAGGGAAGGAGAAAAAGAGGACCGGAAAACAAATGGAACAAATGGAAAAGATAACAGTATAGTAAACTTAAAGCAATCAACATATATAATAACATTATGTATAAAAGGATTAAGCACCCCAGTTAAATGTCAGAGATTGTCAAAGTGGATAAAAAAAGCAAGACCCAACTATAAACTATATTCAAGAAATGTATTTTAAATATTAGAGATCTGTTGAAAGTAAAAAGATGAAGATATCTTACACAACTGGAAAGCATAATAAAGGTGCTGTGGTTCAGGAACCAAGAATATTACCAGAGATAAGGATATTGATTTAATAATGACCAAAGGGTCAATTCCTTAAAAGATATAACATTCGTAACTGAGTATGTAAATAATGACTAAGCTTCAAAATACATGAAACAAAACCACCAGAACTAAAGACAGAAATAGACAAATCCATCATTATATTTGTAAATTTTAAACATCCCTCTCTAGGGAAATAAGAACAAAGGGCAAAGTATGTGGGGAGGGATGTGGAATTTCCATCCTCTGTCCATGCATACCACTCTCCCAGCACCTCCATGTGTTCATCTACCTGGAAGCCCTCTGCACCCTGTTCTTTTGGATTTCTATGGAGACTGTTACATAGGCACAATTGATTAAATCATTGGCCCTTGGCGATTGATTCAACCTTCAGCCCCTCTGCCCTCCCTGGAGGTCAGGGGGATGGGACTGAAAGTTCCAACCCTCCTAATCACGTGGCTGGTGCTCCTGGCAACCAGCTGCCATCCTTAGGTGTTTTCTAAGAGTCATCTCATTAACATAACAAAAGGTACCTTTGTTGCTCTCAGTATTTAGGGAATTCCAAGGGTTTTAGGAGCTCTGTGCCAGAAATGGGAACGAAGACCAAATACATATTTATTATAAATCACAATATCACATACTTTATTCCTTTTATTGCTAAATAATATTCCATTGTATGAATATACCATGTTTTATTTATCCATCAGTTGATAGACGTGTGGATTTTTTCTGCTTTCTGCCTATTATGAATAATGCTGTTATGAATGTTTGTGTATGGACATATGTTTTTAATTTTCTTTAATTTTAGTTGCTGAGTCAGATGGTAACTATATGTTTATTATTTGAGTAGCTGTCAGATGGTTTTCCAAAGTGGCTGTACCATTTTACATTCCCACCAGAAGGGAATGAGGGTTCTAATTTCTCTACATTTTCACCAGCACTTGTTATTGTCTTTTTATTATTATTTTTATTTATTTATTTATTTATTTATTTATTTATTTTGGGCTGTGTTGGGTCTTTGTTTCTGTGCGAGGGCTTTCTCTAGTTGTGGCAAGCGGGGGCCACTCCTCATCGCGGTGCGCGGGCCTCTCACTATCACGGCCTCTTTTGTTGCAGAGCACAGGCTCCAGACGCGCAGGCTCAGTAGTTGTGGCTCACGGGCCTAGTCACTCCACGGCATGTGGGATCTTCCCATACCAGGGCTCAAACCCGTGTCCCCTGCATTAGCAGGCAGATTATCAACCACTGCGCCACCAGGGAAGCCCCTTGTCTTTTTTTATTATAGCCATCCTAGTGGGTATGAAATGGCATTTCATCATGTTTTTTAAAATTTACTTTAATTAATTAATTTGTTTTTAATTTTTTTTTTAATTTTATTTATTTTTGGCTGCGTTTGGTCGTCGTTGCTATGCGAGGGCTTTCTCTAGTTGTGGTGAGCGAGGGCTACTCTTCGTTGCAGCACGCAGGCTTCTCATTGAGGTGACTTCTCTTGTTGCAGAGCACAGGCTTTAGGCATGCGGGCTTCAGTAGTTGTGGCTCACAGGTTCTAGAGTGCAGGCTCAGTAGTTGTGACACATGGGCTTAGTTGCTCTGCAGCACGTGGGATCTTCCCAGACCAGGGATTGAACCCGTGTCCCCTGCATTGGCAGGCAGATTCTTAACCACTGCGCCACCAGAGAAGTCCCTCATTGTGGTTTTGATTTGCGTTTTTCTAATGAATAATGATGTTGAACATTTTTTTGTATGCTTATTGACCATTTATATCTTTTTTGGAGAACTGCTATTTAGATTCTTTGCCCATTTTTTAATGGGGTTGTCTTTCTATTATTAAGTAATAAGAGTTTGTACATATTCTACATATAAGCCGTTTATCAGATATATGATTTATGGATATATTCTCCCATTCTATGAGTTGTCTCTTCATTTTCTTAATGAAGCCTGTTGAAGCAGAAATGTTTTTAATTTTGATAAAGTCCAATTTATCTATTTTGTTGCTTGTACTTTTGGTATCATATCTAAGACAGCTCTGCCTAACCCAAAGTCATGAAGATTTACTCCTATATTTTCTTCTAAGAGCTTGATAGTTTTAGCTCATCGTTTTTGTCTGTGATCCATTTTGAGTTAACCTTTCTGTATGGTGTGAGGAAGGGGTCCAACTTCATTTTTTTGTGTGCGTGAATAATATCTTCTTACATCTTATTAGAATTTTGTTATAAGGTCACATTAGCTATAAGGGGGCTTGGGGGATGAAGGTTTTGGTTGGGGACCTTGCTACCCTAAACAAAATAGAATGCAAGCAGCAGCAGCTGTCAGTTTTTACTTTTCACCCAAAATAATGCACCACCAAATTTCATGAAGAATTATCCTAATCTTTCTGAAATAAGAATTTGATCAAGAGGCATTCTATAACTGGCTTCAAAAAAGACTTTTTAAAAAGTTTCCTGGATTATATTTGTTAACATGGTTTTCCAGAAGGTAATGTGGAAAGCTGAAAAGAAATGCTATTTATTACAATTAAAGTATTTATTTCACTCTTCTTTATGCCTCCACTCAACTATTTGCCCACCATCACTCTCTCTCTCTCTCTCTCTTTCACACACACACACACACACACACACACACACAGTGTAGTTTTTGCCTGCTAACATTACATTATATTAATGCATTTGACGAACATATCCTAAAGGACATGTTGGCCTCTCTGCTAAAAAACAGGTCATAGGACCTCCCTGGTTCTTGGGTCGTAAAAATTTCTGAACACTGCTTAGTAATATGTTATGCAGTGAGAGGCAGGATGTCTAGTGGCTTTCAGTACATGTTCAACTCCAGAACGTTTCCTTTGTTTTATTCTTCTAAAGCAACTTGGAATTTATTCACTATTTCCTGATATTGTTGAGATGGGTTATGTGAGTAACATGGACTCTGGTTGAGCTTTCTCCCAGGCAAGTTAGCAAGCTCAGTGTACTGACGGGTGAAGAAAGCTTCACTCTCCTGCCTCCCCCTCACCACAGGTCATCTTTTCTAACTTCCTAATGGTGCTTGGAAACTGTGCAGATTGTTTAACAGGAAATGTATAAGTGTTGATTGCTTTGCTGATTTCTGTGGAATGGTCCCTCTTGAACTTCATGGCTTCTTTGGCTGTGTAGCTCTAGGACTAAGATTGATGATGAAGTGAAACCTGCGTGGCTTCTGAGGTTCCACTGATGCCTCCCCTGCCTTCACTCTGTCTCCTGTCTTTCCTGCTCTGCTAGATTGAGCTGCTTTTGCTAACTCACTTGGTTAGAGCAAGGTGTTTTTGAAGATGTGGTCAAGGGCTATCTCTATAAAGCTGGCTTCTTATGGAGAAAAATCTGTAATTGTAGAGGAATTCTGAACCCCAAGCAACTGTTGAAGACATGTAGAACCGGCCACATTGTAGGATATGTATAAATATTTATTATAATGATAACGCTAATAACCCATATTGGGAGCTTAATACATCCCAGTTTTCTTGGTGCTTTATATGCATGGACTCATTTAATGCCTAACAGTAGTAAAATGTATTCTAATACTCCTTTTCATTTTATGAAGTGTTTTCACATTTATTTGATTCTTCTTAAAAGCCTGTGATAGGAGGCCAGAGAAGACTAGGGTGACCTAACAGCTAAATGTGATGTGGTACTCTGGAGTGGGTCCTAGACCACAAAGAGGACATTCATGGAGAAACAGGTGAAATCCAAACGAAGTCTGGAGTTTTGGTTAATAGTAATGTACGATATTAACTGGGCGAGGGCTCTACAGGGCCTCTATTTTTTTCTATGACTCTAAATGGAATCCGAAGCACAGCTTTCCTCTGAACCTAAAAATTATTCCAAACGAAAAAGTTTAAAGTTTTTATTATCCCCCATTCCACAGATGTATAGTGTTTGAAAGGCCAAGTAACTTGCTGTATGGCACACAGGGGACTTAGTGAAAAACCAGAACCGAAAACCCAAGTCCTTGCCTTCCTGATGCCGCACCTGTATTCCTCTCCATGCTGCCGCAGTAAGAATGCGCTGCTCTCTGGGCCGTCCTCCCAACAGCCTTTAGAGAACTGAGAGATAATATCCTCACTTTACAGATCATTGTGATCCGTGTTCACTCCTGGAAAAATAACTGAAAAATATTTTCCCCATTGCCTTTGAGCCAATAGTCCTTCCATATTTGAATGGAGAATACAGTTACGTGCACTGGGCTCATTTGATTAAACTACCACAACAGAGACCTCATTATGATGAATGACAGCCAGGGCCACAGGCAGCTGTTTTGAAAACAAATAATGGTATATTGTGTGCTCTTCTGTGACCTCTGACACAGAGATCTGAGAATAGGCAGAAGATAGAAACACAAGACCTGCCCCACCGAATTCACATTCGTTCTGCAAACGCAGTAATTGTGAGGCTAATGATGGTAAGCTGGATTCCTTACCCCGTGTGTGGAAAAGAGAAGTTATGTTCACTTTCCTTCAGCTTGGCACTTTATTTTTAAAACAGTAGGGGACTTTAAGAGATTTATTTAGAGAATAGAAGAACTAGGCTTAACAACTTTTGGTTTCCTTGGTATATTTTGGTCTTTGGATTTAGATTCTTCCAGCTGCTGAGTATGCAGGATGACATATGCCTTCACTCTCTTCCAGTGCTGTATTCACTAGACTCTCTGGTTTGTGGTCACTCTCCTGCCCAGACCTGTGGCAAGACAGGTATTCTCTCCTTTATGAGTTTCACTGTGCTGTTGCTGTCAGCCTTTGCATCTGTTTTCCAGCACTTCATAGTTCTAACTGATGTTCTGTGTATCTGAGTTCAGTTCTGTATATCTTCTAAAAATTTTGTCTTTGTTCACTCTAGGAATGATTCATTGAGGAAAACCAGGTGCCTAGCATGTACTTTCCATGCATATTTGGCCCTCACAGCTGCTTTAAGTAGATACTGGTTTTCTTATTTTACAGATGGAGAGCAAGCTCAGTGACATTAAGAGACTCGCGAGGCCGCACGGCTCACACATGAGAAAGTTGAAATTCAGCCCCTGGGTTTCCAACTCCAAAGTAATGAGGCTACAGTGTAGCTTTGCCACAGAAACCACTCTCCAGGCCAGTGCACATTAGACTCACCTAAGAAGCTTCTAAGACACACCCATGCCTGGGCCCCACCCCATACCAATTAAACCCGATTTGAGTCAGGATGTTAGAGTTGAAGGGACTTTAGATCATTCATTCTGTCCTTTTTACCTCCACATTTTGACATTTTATCATTAGGTGAGCTGAGGCCCCAAAGCACATAGCCATCAAGTGTCAGAACCAAGACTAAATGTGGGTCTCTTGATTCTGATTCTAGAGTTCTTTCCATACCCAGATCAAATAAATATGTTGGAGTATTTACTATATTAGGCATATGTATTGTCACAGGTGAGTTTGTCCATTTATATGAAATATATAGAAATGTGTGTCCATGCACATCTGTGTACATGTATAGAGCATGTTCATCTATCGACATTCATTTGTGAGAGAGGCAGTACTGTGTCATGGTCTAAATCATAGGCTGTACAGCCAGACTGCCTGGTTTGAATCTTGGCTTCACTGCTTCTCAGCTATCTGACCATGAGCAAGATACAGAGCCTCCTGTTCTGTAGTTTCTTAGAGATAAACTGGGGGTAATAATAGTATTTACTTTGTGGATTAAATGCATTAATGTCTGTAAAGTGATGAGACAGTGTTAATACACAGGAAGCCCTGCGTGAGTATTAGGTAGAGTAGTGTGTGAGTGATGGTGTGTTCAGCTTTCAACTTCTGAAACTCAAAAGTTATTACATTCATTGATTGCAAAAGAATTATAAAATGATAGTATTTATGGGAGCTGGTTCATCTGTATCAAGTCCCTTTCTCCCAGCCTTAAAGAAAATTGTATAGCTTTCTTTAGGCCCTTAACAAGGTGTATGTTCTCATGCTTCATAACCCACAATCTTCTATCCAACTCCTTCGGAAAACATGCCGATGTTCTGGTTTATTTTCTTCTTTATCTCTGGGTTCACTGTTGGACCTCACTACTTAGTGAGACCCTGTATCTCTGGGCTTACTATTCCATCCCGGCTATATTCAGCAATGACTTTCTGTGTGATTTGTTAACAAAGGTCTCGGGCTCCCAGAAGTGTTGCTCTTGTTGATATATAACATACGTCATCTCCAGGTTTATATTTGTTTACATGCAAAATGATTCTTGTGTTTTGAGGGTCATATGCCATTGATAAGCATAATTATACAGAAAATCTTGAATTATTTTCTCTGAGACTTTTAGTGATGATAATGGTCTGTTGCATGAGAAGAGTTCCACCTAGGGCACTCAGATTATAAACTGAGGCCTGTCTCTGATCTCTCCAGGGTTCTAAGCGTTGTTGCATGAAATAAAAGGAATCCTGTTACACAAACACTGCCTCAGTCAACAGGTGAGGGAAGAATGTTACAGTACCATTAAGTACCATTATCAAAAGCCAAGAAAAAGGGACTCTTTTTCTTTCTGCTCAGAGGTATCAATGTTAAGGTATTAAATAGAGCCACAGTCAGATTAAGGACACCAACTGACTCTTCAATCAAAGAGAAAAATCAGAATTTGGGGTGTGATGGTGTTTGGAAATGACATAAAAATCTGAGCAAGCAAGTTCAGGGAACACAGGAAGTTACATAGGTCAACTCAAGTAACTTGAGACAACAGAATAGGCTATCTAGAAAAGTAGTTTCCTACTATATGGGATCGAAGGCTCCCAAGGATATAGGGAAGGCAACTTCTAGGGAAAGCTGGTAGCTGCCCAAATAGCTCACTAGTAAGGTAGCTTCTGCTTTTTTTTTTTTTCATTTTTTGGCTGCACCATGTGGCATGTGGGATCTTAGTTCCCCGACCAGGGATCGAACAGCGACCCCTGCAGTGGAAGCACGGAGTCTTAACCATTGGACCGCCATGGAAGTCTCAGGTAGCTTCTGCTTTATGTGATGAGAAATTTCAGAGTTGAGTGGACTCAGTGCTAAATCATGCTAACATATTTGACTGCAACTGAAGAATAAAGTCAACTTACTAATTTAAAAATTTTCCATTCGTAGGTGAGACATTGCTTTGTGAGTGTGGACTCAGAACAAGAGGAGTTAGTAATGGGATTTGAATATGTTCTACTACTACATTCTGCTGATAATCTGATTTATCTACCCTCCAACAGGACCCGCTCATTGGGGAAGTTATTATGCTTTACAAACTTCCCTGCCAGTGCTTATTATCTCTAACTTTGTTCTAGGCCATTATGGCTGACCATCCCTAACTACCACTAACTACACAAATATATACATGTGAACACACGTGCACACACATGAACTTTAAGTATGTCAATACTTTCAATCAAGTTATCTCCCACACTGCTGGCCTGAAAGGATCTTTTCACTTTAGAGGGACTTGGCATATCTCTGCTTTCACCTGTTTAAGTCAGTCATTTCCAAATTCCCAGCAATACATCACTGCTTTCCTGGTGTTAACTTGTCCTTAGCAGTGTTCAATCAGAGGTGGAATGCCTATTTCTTAAAATAATACTAAGGGAACTACTTCATTAGAAGGACAGTTGGAGCAGATCGCCTTTAAATTCCAACTAGTGGTAAATTAATAATTCTCTTACCTCTGCAGGCCAGGCTGGAAGGTCTGTTTAAACATTAATATGTTTTCTTACTTTTTAGGAGTCTCTCCTACTGAAATTCAACCTGAAAATCAGCTTAGCATGTATTGTCATGTTGCTGTAGGTTTGCAGGTCCATTACCTATCTGTGTTTTACATATACTCCATGTTCCAAACAAACAAAAGTGCTTCTGTTTCTCAGATATGCTGCCCCATGCTGTGTCTCTACCAAAGCTCTTGCTATTCCCTTTGCTTGGAATGCCAAGCCTTCACCAGCTATAAATCAAAACTGAATTCAGGGGCTTCCCTGGTGGCGCAGTGGTTGAGAGTCCGCCTGCCGATGCAGGGGACACGGGTTCGTGCCCTGGTCCGGGAGGATCCCACATGCCGCGGAGCGGCTGGGCCCGTGAGCCATGGCCGCTGAGCCTGCGCGTCCGGAGCCTGTGCTCTGCAACGGGAGAGGCCACAGCAGTGAGAGGCCCGCGTACCGCAAAAAAAAAAAAAAAAAAAAAGAAAAAACTGAATTCATTCTGCATTGTCTAGTTGAAGCTTCCCATTATCCCCCAGCTTCACCTAATCTCCACATGGGTCCTCCACAACACTTTATACTTCTTACGGTGGTTGCGTTGCATCTTGTTATTTTGCACTTTTATTGTTCCCCTGATATTGTGTAAGTCTTGATGGTAGGGGTTTATTTTATTTTTATATAACTTACAATGCCTGTGTCTCATCCTTGTTTTCATTCATACCAGGATATAGCACAGGTATAGATGCTAAGGACAGTATCAGACTGTTAAGGGGAGGTTATATTTAACTTAAAAACTCAAAACAGAACCTATAAAGGGTATATTTAAAAGAAAAGATCAGAATTCAGAGTTAGTTAGGGAAACTTTAACAATAGAATAAAAATCCAGCCAAATATAATTGGATTAAGAAGTGAATAGAAAGCAAGGAAACAGAACTTAGTGTAAAGTATTATTTCAAGACATTTTGATGTTTAGGAAAGTAGTTTGAGAAGGAGAGAGGGTCAAGGAAAGTTGTTTGTTTCTTGGAGAGATGAAACTCAAGCATTTTTTTCAGCCTAGAGGATAGAACTAGAAAGAGATTAAAGGCTCCAGGAAGGATATAATTGATGGATCGTAATGTCCTGAGGGAAGAAGGGGAGATATAAAGAGCACAGGTGTCAGGGTAAGGTCTGGGGGAAAGGATACCTTTTTCTCAGAGGCAGATAGAAAGGCAGGAAGCATAAGGAAGGAATACTGAAGGCAGTTATGCCTGTTTCCCCAGTGTAGAGTAGTCATAGTAACCTGAGACTGAAAAAGGCAAGAGTAGCTAAAGGACATGAAAATAGTCGAGGTTTATTGTAGCTGATTCATAAAGGTTGTCTTGTATACTACTTGGTATCATCATTGTCTGTCTTCCTCTACTAGACCGTAAGCTCCATGAAGGCAAGGGTTTTGCTATCTTGTTCATCACTATCCTCAGCACCAAAAAAATGGTGCCTGGCACATAGACACTCAGTAAATATTTGTTGGGTGAACAGAGAATGAAGAAGGGAGCTGGGATGTCCCTCGTGGTCCAGTGGTTAAGACTCCGCACTGCCAGTGCAGGGAGCACGGGTTCGATCCCTGGTTGGGGAAGATCCCGCCTGCTGCCTGGTGCAGCCGGAAAAAAGGGAGCACACTGGAGATACTCCAAATTACTGCTACAGTTTTTTAGCTTTCAATAATTGGAGATGTAAACAGAACTCATTGGATGAGATTGCTGAGAAAGCTCTTTAAAGGAGGCTGACCTAAGAGGACGGCCTTATGCACTTTCCTCCTTCCTGCTGCGTGGAATGTAAATATAATGGCTTGGAACCTCAGGGGTTGTATTGTGACCAGCAGGTAACGTTGAGGATGCCAACCAGTGCGAAGGGAGGACGGTGGGATGGAGGTAATTGTGGGGCTGCCATATTGGGCTCCGTGCAGCCTTCATGTTTTGAGACAATATAAACTACTTCTTTAAACTACTGCTATTTTGGATCTCTGTTTCTTTCAATAGAACCCAGTTGATTAGAAAGGAAAAACTGAACGGAATTAAGGGACTAGAGACCTCAATGTGACCAACTGAAGAGCAGGTTTAAGGGGAATAAGGCTAAAAGATTAAGGTCAAGGAGGGGCTTCTAAGTTTGCGATGGATGGGTAGTGGAAGGATCTAAGGGACTGTCATAAATTGCTAAAGCAGAATGCTAGTGAAGCCTGCTGGAGGAGAAAAAGCTAAGGAAATAGTATCTGTGTGCACAGATAGGTAACCAAGAGGTAACCCTTCAACTAGACCAGTGTTTCTTTGAGTTTTCACTTGATGGGCTGCCAAGGATCTATCTGTGGACCCCGGAATCTTATCTTGAGGACTCCAATTTGAGATACACTGCAGAATACTATTTTATTGTATGACCTTGTTGTCAAAACGATTTAAGGCAGCTAATAAAAATACAAATTGTGAGATGTAAAAAAATTAAAGTAGGAAAATGGGGCAAACGGAAAATATGGTAGAAAAACAAAATGAAAACAGGAATGAAGTTAGTATGATAAAAACACACTCATGAGGTTCTTTGTACTTTCTAGATGTAGGCAACAAATTTGTGTCTAAGCTTTTTAGCAATCAACTTGAAAAATGTAACATGATAGATTGTTGAGCAACGGGATAAAAACAAACCAGTTCAGGAAAATCACAAATATTCCTTTTACTAAGACCATTATACTTAAATTATAACTTTATATGATTGAACTAAAAAGAACATCAAAAATTTTCTTTTAGATGGGAGGAATATAAAGATGGTTTTGAGGAGAGCCACGGTAACCAAGTTTACAGCATATCCCAATATTGGGCTGAAAAGTGAATACATTCAGTCAGATGGCTGTACCTAATACCAATTATTTAAATATGTTTTCAGAATCACCGATGTCTTTGCATAAACTTAGGTAAAGATAACTCCCCAAAATTGAAAAATAAGATATGTCAAGAAATTGATAAGAATTAAAATTTTTAGGCTTAGGAAAATGTATAATGTAATATAATATAAAAATTAGCTTTCAGATGTTATCTTTCACCATCTCTATTGAACACAAAGAAGGACTTAGATTTCAACATGAAGGTTAATGGAAGGAAAGATTGTCATGGTAAGTGGTGATGGTTATTAGTATTAGAGGGTTTGCTTAAGTGGAGGCTATCTCTTCATCAGACCTTTAGGGGAGAAATGATCTTAAGAGCCTATGATTCCAGATTATTTTTACTATATATTTGTTGGGATTTGGTACTTTTTTTTTCACTCAATAGTCTGTGAGATATCACACACATGCCTTTGTCATTAGTTATTGTTTGACTATGCTGACAGAGCCCAGAAATAGTGAAATCATTAATTTAGCTGAAGAATCCAGGTATTCAAGATACTGTCTAACTGGAGTCTACAAGATGTGAAAGGACTTTTCAAGACTATTTAAAAATTAAATTTGCCTGAATTCTTCTAAATGATTTTTCAGATTTCCATAATAAATGTAGCAAACATTTCTCTTATGGGATGTAAATAATCAAACTCTGTTGCACTGTAGAGTAATATTATAAAGCACTTAGCTAATCAGATTGCGAGAGTCGCTCAAAATTCCTAACCATGTAATTTTTGCATAGAGAGAGGGTGCTTCATGCTGTGCAATTAACTGGTTTTATTAGCTATCAATTTGGTCGTTCCTGGCTGGCCTGACGGCCTAGTGCCTACGGGATTTAGATCTTGGTTCTTTACTTGATCCTGCACAGTTGAGTGTCAGGAAGGTATGGAAATCTTGCAGTGGGGGCAGCGGCCAAGGCCCTAAGGGGGAGTTGATGAGGAGTTGTTTCTCACACTTCTAAATTTTCTAGGCCTATTGTAATTTTCGGATGTTCTATAAACTAAGGTTCCATCCTGCATTCAAATTAGGTTTGTAAAGTAAAGTGGGATGGTTTAGTGATTATAAGCAGAGCTCTGACATAAGACAACCTGTGTTAAAAACCTGGCTTTGCCATTTTCTGTGCCCTTAGGCAAGTTTTAAAATTTCTCTGTGCCTAGTGAAGGGTGATAGTGAAGGGCCCTCGCTCATTGTTTGCTGTGAGGATTTAAAAGGTTAGTCTACCAATTGCATATGCAATCACCAGGCAGAATGATTTTTGCATTACTTACCTTTCTAAAATATGATTATTGTCATTAAGTTCTTTAACTACCCCTTCCATTTCTTCCTTTAATTTCTTCATACTACATACATTCAAAATAAAGATAAATAAGTACCTCTGCTCAAAAAAAGTATGCATTTTAAAATTACATTTATATTATGTTTTAGTTCTCTAGATTGATCTAAGTCATTAAATAGCATTAGCAAATGTATTCACAGCAAATATAAAACATTTCAAAATAAAAGAAGAAGATCGCAAACTGAAATAAAAACAGATGGAAGAGGAGGGGGAAGGGGAAGCTGGGACGAAGTGAGAGAGTGGCATGGACATATATACACTACCAAATGTACAATAGATAGCTAGTGGGAAGCAGCCGCATAGCACGGGGAGATCAGCTCAGTGCTTTGTGACCACTTAGAGGGGTGGGATAGGGAGGGTGGGTGGGAGACACAAGAGGAAGGAGATATGGGGATATATGTAGGTGTATAGCTGATTCACTTTGTTATAAAGCAGAAATTAACACACCATTGTAAAGCAATTATACTCCAATAAAGATGTTAAAAAAAATGAAAACATTAAAAAACAAAAGCAGTCTACATAAAGTGCTTGGCATACTAGGCACTTAGTACATCCTAGCTGTTATTAATTATTCAGGAGTCTGCAAACTGGAATCTCTTTGAGCAAGGGCAACTTTTAATAAAAAATATTTAGAGGGCTTTCCTGGTGGCGCAGTGGTTAAGAATCCACCTGCCAATGCAGGGGACACAGGTTCGACCCTGGTCCAGGAAGATCCCACATGCTGCGGAGCAACTAAGCCCATGCGCCATAACTACTAAGCCTGTGCTCTAGAGCCCACGTGCCACAACTCCTGAGCCCATACGCCTAGAGCCCGTACTCCGCAACAAGAGAAGCCACCACAATGAGAAACCCATGCACCGCAGTGAAGAGTAGCCCCTGCTCGCCGCAACTAGAGAAAGCCCACACACAGCAGCAAAGACCCAACACAGCCAAAAATAAAAACAAATAAATAAATAGATTTTTAAAAATATATATTTAGATGAGAGGACTCATATTTTATTGCACTTTTTTTTAAAGGGGGGTGGAAATTTATAAAAAGAGGCAGAAGTAGAAGACCTAGTTGCAAACTTTATTACTGACGTTTACTAGGCTCCTGGGAAAAAAATGAGCCTGCACAAATCACATCAATGACCCAGTTTTCTTAAGTCTTAAATATGATAAAAATATCTAACTTATTTGTGAGAGTCAAATAACATAAGTGCTTTGGAAATATTAAAGTGCTATATTTAGGTAAAAACACAGATAAACATAAAGTCAAATATAATAAATACATGAAGCTAACTAATACAAACCAATTACGAAAGTATAATCCACTGCTGGAAGAGATCTGATCTTTGCTCGTAAGCTTGACTTGACTCTGAATGATGAACTGACTAAAAAGGAAGGGGAAAGCCTTCAGAGAAAGGAATTAGCATTGGATAAGCACCTAGTATTTGCTAGACACTGGGGTAGGATTTCTGTTCTCCCTTAAGGAGACGGGCCCAGAGAGGTTAAATAGCTTCCTTTAAATCACCCAGCTTATTGGTGGCATAGCCAAGACTCATGCTTCAGCCTGTTTGACTCCAGAGGATGTCCTAACACTCCATAGTTAACTACCTCAGTTCAGTTTAGCAAATATCTATTGAGCACCCACTCTGAATAAAGTAGTTAATAATGCATCAGTTTTTTTTTTTTTTATAGAAATGGAAAGAAATTTAGAGCATGAAGGAATCTGGAAGATAATTTCGTCCAAACAAGTAGTTTTCTAGGAAGAAAACAAGGTCCAGAGTGACCAGGTGGCTCCAGGGCCATCTGTTTTGTAATTAGAATTTAAATTTCCACTCGCCTAATCTAGATTTTGATTAAATTATATTGCTTTTCATTAAAAAAAAAAGCCTAATCCTTCGTTAGTTCATACTTCAAGTCTTATTCAAAGGCTTTCTTTGGGGAGGTTTTCTGTGTAATTTTAGCCCCAAGTGATCTCTTTGACCAAGTTACATAAGTTGTTTAGTGGAAAGTTAGGTGCTTGAATGTGCTTTTGTCACCCAAACTGAATACAGGTTGTTTATAATATATTTTACTTTTTCACGTCATCACAGTGATATTCTGTTGTGAGCATGAAGAATCTAAAGTCTCTTAGCCTTTTTATGCCTTGGAGATATCTCTTAAATCCCTATCCTTAAATCTTCACTATTTATTTCATTCAGTTTTAGCCACCCTTCCATCCTGCCAGGTTAGTCTGCCCTTAGTTGGGTATGTACTTAACTAGAGAGCAGCCTGATCCCTGGAGGGGAGCCTAGGCTGCTGTCCAAGCAGCTGCATGTGGTGAGTCTGCTGCAAGCCCAGGAAAACCACTGAGCAATTTAGACTTCCCAGTACCAGTGACATTTGTAATGCATCCCACGTGGCTCCATCTTGACTGTTCATGAAGAGTGAGCAGAATGACTTGTTTATTTTTCCTTCTTAGTATTTCTAGCCATTTTTCTTCCAAAGAAAAGTTTTCATGACCTCAAATGTCATGAGGAATATAGGCTGTATTATATTATGGAACCTGAATTCAGTTCATCTATCCTTCTTTATTTCCCTGAATACCTAAAGGGCGGCATTTGAAAGAGAACGTACAGAACTGAGAGGTTTGCTGCTTGTCATGTTATTGAATGAGTCTCATTAAGCCTAAAATGACTCAAAGAGCATGACCTGGGTATGACTCTGGTGATTAAATACAGGATTGAGAATCATCCAAGCCTACTTTTAAAGTTGTTCTATAGCACTGAGTTTTTAGGAGGAACGGGGGCTGGTTTTCCATCTTGCCGTACATGTAAGAATCAAATTTTTATTTTAGGAAAATGCCTCTAGCCATGATACTCTTGGAGTAAAAATGCAATGAATTAAACAACTTTTTCTTGACCCTGGCTCTTGTGATCTGATATGTAAATCTTCTGATTACTGAGAGTGAACATTCTGCCTCAGTTATCTTTATAATCAGAGCCTGAAAGAGTTAAAAGGGAAGGGAAGGTCTACCCACATCTTGCCTGAAAGAACCAGGTATTTCAACCTTATAGACTTGTAAACACACTACTGTTTTAGGAGTTTTTAAATCAAGAATTTCCCCTTTTCCCTTACATTCCACTGCTAAGTCCGATAGTTCTGGGCTCTGTGGGGATAATGATAAGAGGTATGCTGTTCTGAGAAGACCAGTGGCGTTGTCTTTTCGAACCCCTCCTGTTCCTAAGAGGCCTGGTTCAGTTGTTGTAGAGTTTTGTGATACTAGCCCAAGCCTAGGAAGAGGGCTGTCTTAGTCCATTCAGGCTACTGTAACAGAATACCGAAGGTGGGATGGCTTATAAACAACAAACATTTATTCATCACAGTTCTGGAGGCTGGGAAGTCTGAGACCAAGTTGTTAGCAGATCCAGTTTCTGGTGAGAACCCGCTTCCTGGTTCACAGATGGCCATCTTCTCGCTGTGCCCTCACAGGGCAGAAGGAAGGGGTGAGAGAATTCTCTGGGGTCACCTTTATAAGGGCACTAATCTCATTCATGAGGGCTTCACCCTCATGACCTAATCACCTCCCACAGGCCCCTCCTTCAAATACTATCACATTGGGGGTTAGGTTTCAACATATGAATTTTAGGGGAACACGTTCAGTCTATAGAAAGAAGCCTTCGTGAAATGTAGCCCCACTCCTGAGAATCAGGGCTCCATTTTTCAGTGTGTCGTAGGGGAGTGTCTGCCACAGTGGGTATGGAAAGTGTGGACTTGATAAGAAGCTGGCTTACTTGCAGAGGTGATTTTTGGAAATATAAATGGTAAAATGCATTGGGTAGAAAACTGGAACTGGAAGGTTTAAGACTAAGCAAGCCTCTGCATTCTGAATCTGAAAAAGTGCAATGAGGGCATGCTTGGAGAATAGCCAAACAGGGAAGGGCGGTCAAGAAATTTTGCCTGTTTGATTGTTGTGGACGGCAGAGCCTGCAAGAGGCAACTTGTAGCCATCCAAGTCTTCATTCTGAAAGTTCAAATCAATAATGAGCTGGTGAACATAAATTTCCATGTGGCTTCTGCTATGGTTGTATAATTGATTGACTGTCATTCTTATAAAATAATACCCTTAAGTAACCCTTATGCATGTAAAAGAACAGAATGAATATTAAAGCAAAGCCACACCCACAGGCATTTTAATCTTCTTACTGTCCTGTTCAGAGTAAACATTTACCTAACATGAACTCTTACCGTGGCAATTACTTAAACACATTTAATATCATTATCATCAAATACCATTTGTTCATCCACCCTTCAGATATTATTGAGTACTTCTGGTATATAAAGCATCTAACCTTTCTCCCTCATGTGGTATTATACTAGACATGGTGCAAGATGAGTAACGTAGGGAAGGCTTCCCTCAAGAGCACTGGGCCACAGGAGCAAATGTCAGAAGGGAGAGGAAGGATGATGATTTAATAAAGCACTGAGCCAGACTCTGCATAGGTGCACTCAGTGCCCAGCACCTTTGTCTCATGGCCTCTCAGAGTCCATGGCCTTCAAGAAAAACCCAGGTGAACACTAGTTTGCTCTGGAGCCATATCAAGAGAAACTCATAGCTCAGAGGTTAACTAAACTAGTTTTTATATACCTAGGGTAGTTCTGGGGAGGTAAGGAAAGAGTTTTATCTCTTCCTGACCCAATCCTAGGGAAAAATCAGAATTTCCATGCAAATCAATATTTTTATATTTATATGCTCTAGTCATATATATTACATATAACATGCATGTATTACTTTTTCTGATTCAAAAGTTATAGAGACTTATTGTAAAGAATTTGGGAAATATATAAAAATTTAAAATCATTTATGATTCTTTTCGCTACCTACAGATAACCACAATCAATATGTTATTTTATTTCTTCCCCATCTCTCTTCTTATATGTGTAATTTTAATCTTTTTTAAAATGTGGGTTCATCTCATATCTTCTTGAACTTTGGGGGACTATACTGATGCTGGATCAGATTGATATTTTGGAGACAGAGCTGTCTTTGGAGAGAGCCTTTGACCTTGAATGCACAGTGCAGTAAGGAGACTGCTTCCTTTTGAAGGATTGGATGAGCCACTTTTCTTCCTTTTACTATCATACTCTGATGGAATCATAGACTCTTGGAATTGGTGAGGACCTCAGAAATCAAGGTCCTCCAGAAATCAGGAATGTTTTAAATACCACACACCAGAGGGCAAGGAGGAGCAGCTGACACTCGTGGACAGTAGAAGTGTACCTTGGATTTTTTTTTACACCTACTATCTTTGTGGTCGGTACCACATCACAGGCAGAAAGATGGACCCTGTGAGACACAGTCCTGCTGCTATGTAGCGGCTAAGAGCTGTTGACAACCAGGGAGAAAAGCTTGTTCCTAATATAAGATGTAAATAGAGCCTGCCAGCCTCATGATATGGGTCTTCATAAACTACTGCTTTGATTTTATAGTGATAAGTAGAGTGCCATAGGCATCTTTCTTTCACAAAAAGAAGTGAACCCAACTTTATTTTTAATATGTTATCACATAAATACATACAGACTGTATCAATGGAATATTTTTAAATGTAAAACAAGCTTTAAAAACACAAAATCTGGGCTTCCCTGGCGGCGCAGTGGTTGAGAGTCCGCCTGCCGATGCAGGGGACACGGGTTCATGCCCCGGTCTGGGAAGATCCCACATGCCGTGGAGCGGCTAGGCCCGTGAGCCATGGCCACTGAGCCTGCGCATCCGGAGCCTGTGCTCCGCAGCGGGAGAGGGCACAACAGTGAGAGGCCCGCGTACCACAAAAAAAACCCAAAAAAAACCCAAACAATCTTTCACTCCAATGTTCATAGCAGCACTATTCACAATAACCAATACATGGAAACAACCCCCAAGGGCCCACTGATTTAAGAAGATGAGGCATATATATATATATATATATATACACACACGCGTGCGCGCGTGTATATACAGTGGAATATTACTCAGCCATAAAAAAGAATGAAATATTGCCATTTGCAGCAACATGGATGTACCTAGAGAATATTATACTAAGTGAAGTAATTCAGACAGAGAAAGATAGGTATTATATAGTATCACTTATATGTGGAATCTAAAAAATAATACAAATGTATCTATATACAAAACAGAAACAGACTTACAAAGAAAACAAACTTATGGTTACCAAAGGGGAAAGAGAGGGGAAGAGATAAATTAGGAGTATTGGATTAACAGATGCAAACTACTATACATAAAATAGATAAGCAACAAGGATTTACTGTACAGCACAGGGAACTATATTCAATATTTTATAATCTATAATGGAAAATAATCTGAAAAAATATATATAACTGAATCACTTTGTTGTACACCTGAAACTAACACAATATTGTAAATCAGCTATACTTCAACTAAAAGAAAAAAACTCATAGAATCTTTAAGGGTTCTATGGTAACTCTCCAAAATTAAAGAGACAAATTAAAATTTGGGATTAGGTTGAAAAAAGTTTTGAATAGAGGGAAAGGGATTGCTCTGAAGATGAAGATACTAATTAACTTAAAACCTTATTATAAAGCTGTTGAAAGTACTTTAAAGGAAGGATGTTAAAAGTTAACCACCCCCTAAACTTAAATTTAGTTAAATTATGATACTTAGTAAATTTAGTTAAATTATGATATTTAGTTTCTCTTATTCTCTCTGATCGGATCAGCCATTTGGAACCTGCTGGTTGAGTTCTGGAAACATGGCCAACTGAGCTAATGGGTCATCTCCCCACATAAATGCTTAGAAATGCCAGTTGAAAGAAAATTAACAGAGTGCCCACCTCCTCCCCAAATCCCTGATAAGTTTTCCTATGAAGAAAGAAGGAGGGAGGGAGGGAAGAAGAAACCAGCCCCGATTGGAAACCATGGGAGCAGTCACATATCTTACTGCAAACACAATAGCTGTATAGACATCTGTGTGCTCTGATAAGGACATTACTACTAGACATTTTTATGAATAGACCTGTGGTTACTCCACTTGTCTGTCACATTGGGATCCTTTATTTTATGGAGAATCTTTGAGCGTGAGTTTAAATTGCTGTAGTCTGTCCTGGTCTTTCCTTAAATCCTCACGTCCTAATCTGGAAAACTACTTATTTACCCCAAAGATCTTTAGACCTTGGGTTGTGTAACTCTTGGATGATTAGTAAATAGATTATGGTCATTCATCTCTGCAAAAGTCTAGAATAACATTTTTAAAACGTTTAAAATGTTTATTGTAGTAAAATACATACAGCATAATATCTGTCATTTTAACCATATTTAAGTGTATGGTTCAGTGGCATTAACTATAATCACAGTGTTGAAATCAACCATCGCCACTATCTATTTCCAAAATTTTTCATCACTCCAAACAGAAATTCTACATGTTAAGTGATAACTCCCCATTTCTTCCTCTTCCAGTCCCTGGTAACCTCTAATCTACATTCTTTCTAACCTGTGAATTTGCCAGCTTCAAGATATGTCATATAAGTGGAATCATCCAATGTTTGCCCTTTTGTGCCTGGCTTATTCACTTAGCCTAATGCTTTCAAAGTTCATCCATGTTGTGGCAAGTATCAGAACTTAATTCCTTTTTACGGCCAAATAATACTCATTGTATTTACTACGTTTTATTTATCTGCTCGTCACTTGATGAATGCTTGGGTGGTTTCTGCCTTTTGGCTGTTGTGAATAATGCTGCTGTGAGTCCGCATACAAGTATCTGTTAGAGTTCTTACAATAGCATTTTGCAAAGAGAAATGTAAATACATTGTGTAGAAAAATGAAGTCATCTGGACTTCCAGTGTTGACTAAAATTATTACTTCAGTGTAACTTGAGTAAACATAAACCTAAGAATTAACTCTTTATTGTGTATAGCTCGTAAAATCAAAATCAATTTTTCAGTTAAATAAAAATGCAACTATAAAATCAATACAACAGAAATAAACAACTTTCATCAAATTATATGTACTAAAAATAATTCTTTTGTTAGTTTTAATAGTGTAAAAAGATATTTACAGTTTTCAGTACAATGGAGCATTATTTTAGCCTTCGTCATTGTTATGTTTCCTTTTTAATAGTGAACTTTTTAAAACCACTAATCCATTATTTTGATGTGCAGGCCATTTGCTAGAGTATCCCAGAATTTAAATCTGGAAAACAACAATCTAAGGAAAAATTATTTGCTGCATATTTACTTCAGCAATTTCCATTAATGAACTGTTGGCAAGCAGGTGCCTATAAAGGCAAATCTACATAATACATACGCTTGCTATCAGTTACTGGTTGCTACAAGTACAGGTTTTAGTAATTCAGTTAATCCCAGGTATTTCTGTTGGAGCTTGTTTGAATTAGTAACATGGTGACACTTGGCCTTCATTTATTGCAAATACCACTTATTTATTTAATCTACCTCTGCTTATTATTAGCCCATTTCCATGAAACTAGTACAGCACTGTAAAATAGCATGTTGTTTTCAAGATGTTAAATCAAATTCTTAGTTTATTAAATTGGAACCTAAAGTCTTATTCCATAAAAATGTCTTTTACTTGCAAATCATACTACAAGAGTTTTTTATAACTAAAAAAATTAAAATACGAGCACAACAAAGGGACACAAGATAATAGTTGTTGTTTTGTCATTAGCATATGCCTACTCAAGAGCTGTTAGACATGCTTACCAATACCTGAAAAGATAAATTCTCTCTCCAGGGTATAATTTGTCAATATCTTAAACGTAAGCATGAAAACTAGCTGGAACACTGAAAATCCCATGTCGTGCTGAATTATAAAATGGTCGTCCAGGGCTTCCCTGGTGGCGCAGTGGTTAAGAATCCGCCTGCCAATGCAGGGGACACGGGTTCAAGCCCTGGTCCGGGAAGATCCCACACGCTGCGGAGCAACTAATCCCGTGCGCCACAACTACTGAGCCTGCGCTCTAGAGCCCTCAAGCCACAACTACTGAAGCCCGCGTGCCTAGAGTCCGTGCTCCACCGCAATGAGAAACCCGCGCACCGTAACGAAGAGTTAGCCCCCGCTCGCTGCAACTAGAGAAAGCCCGCGTGCAGCAACAAAGACCCAATGAGCAAAAATAAATAAACTTTTTTAAAAAAAGGTTCTCCAAGGATTCAGAATATTCTTGTATTTATTCTTTATTGTTACAAACATTTTTAATGGTCACGGGATTTAGATATTCCAAAGAATATACCAAAACACACCAAAGGATAACAGTCCCCTGTTTTGACCAATACTAGTCCCAACATTAATGCTTCCTCACATTGAACTCTCATTCTTTACTCACAAAAGAGTTGATCTGCCACTTAAAAATAGAGGGCTTGGGGCTTCCCTGGTGGCGCAGTGGTTAGGAATCCGCCTGCTAATGCAGGGGACACGGGTTCGAGCCCTAGTCAGGGAGGATTCCACATGCCACGGAGCAACGAAACCCGTGTGCCGCAACTGTTGAGCCTGTGCTCTAGAGCCCGTGAGCCACCACTACTGAGCCCACGTGCTACAACTACTGAAGCCCGCATGCCTAGAGCCCGTGCTCCACAGCAAGAGAAGCCACTGCAATGAGAAACCCACGCACCGCAGCGAAGAGTAGCCCCCATTCCCCGCAACTAGAGAAAGCCCGCGTGCAGCAATGAAGACCCAATGCAGCCAAAAATAAATAAATAAAATAAATTAATTTTTAAAAAAATAGAGGGCTTATGATTTCCAAGCTTCACATGAACTCAATTTTTACAACCAAGGTCATTTATGATTATTTAATGAGAAGTAGAATTGTCACATGGATGAATAATTGTATTTATTACTCAATTAATGCATTTTCTTTCTACTTGGAAAACTAAACTATGAGAAGGTTGTTTGATGAATACAGAACCTCTACATACAGTGGACGCTCAGTGAATGTTAAGGAATAGTTTTGATGGCTCCCTTCAACACCTATATTACTAAAAGAAAAAACTGTCAAATCAACCTTGATAAATGTCTCATCCAATCACGAATAATGTTCCTTTCTCTTGTTCCCACATTGATCCCTTGTCAACCCTCAACCTTCTGTTTTCTATCTAGTCACACCACCTTCAAAACAAGTTTCACAGCATTTTAAATGAAAACTCAACTCCTACTATGAAAAGAAAAATGTATAACAAATGTGCAAATTCCCAAAGGAGAGTCTCCTTTATGACCAAGGCTTCTCCATTTTTATTCATTGCTGACTTTAATTGTACTTTTAACTCTTGATTAGCCATATTTTAACTCCACAAAAGCAATAAAATTTTAATGACTACATGTAATTTACTTAATCTAGAGAACATCCTCCTGTAGACATTAGCAGATATACACTGTGGTACCTCTTTTATTTTTCATTTTAAAAATTAAGTTTAGGGCTTCCCTGGTGGCACAGTGGTCAAGAATCCACCTGCCAATGCAGGGGACACGGGTTCGAGCCCTGGTCCAGGAAGATCCCACATGCCACGGAGCAACTAAGCCCGTGTGCTACAACTACTGAGCCTGCACTCTAGAGCCCGTGAGCCACAACTGCTGAGCCCACATTCCACAACTACTGAAGCCCGTGGGCCTAGAGCCCATGCTCCACAACAACAGAAGCCACTGCAACGAGAAGCCTGTGCACCGCAACGAAAGAGTAGCCCCTGCTTGCAGCAACTAGAGAAAGCCCATCACAGCAATGAAGACCCAGTGCAGCCCAAAATAAATAAATAAATTAATTAATTAAAAACAATTAAGTTTAATAAACAGTATTTTTTACCATGACACTCTGCAGTGCAGTTTTCTAATAATTAACACATTTCACAGTGTAAAGTCTGGCTTCCCTATCAAATCACCACTGAAGGTCAAGAATCCATGTGTCTGTCCTTTACAGTACTTTGCATACGGTACAAGAGCAATAATATATTTTAAATAAATGGTTAGATAAATAATATAAATAGGTATTACCTGAATCTATTCCAGTAATAGTTAAGAAACCCTGCCGTAATTTTGTCATGACTACTCATCCAACCGACAGAAGTTCAGTCTTGTTGCAGTCTCCCAAAAGAAATATTATGCAGGAAAAAATGTACTTGACTTTTAGGAAGAGGGCTTTTACTGTAAATAAACGTGGCATCTCCCCTCTTTAGTCATCCCCTTCCACTGTCAGTCATGCCAGCTTGCTAGTAAGCACCTCTTCTGCCGCCAGTTCAACCCCACTTCTTTTTTAAATTTTTCAGAAAGCTTCAATATATAAATTCTTAATCTGTCAAGAGTGCTGCCAAAGACAGTTTTATCAGCATCACATACTTGTTGAGCACATATACATCTTTGTAAATGTATGTAAAAGAAAATTGAGCAGGAAACTTATGAGACTTTTATAAATGTGAAATTTTATGCAATTTTGTATTTGATTTTTGTATAGGCAGAAATACTCAGTGTCCTCAGTCACAGAAACATCATCCAGTTTTACGGAGTAATTCTTGAACCTCCCAACTATGGTATCGTCACAGGTAAGAACTCTATTTGACTTTTTTCTTTCCCCAATTACCTAGCTTTAGATTCTTTAATATGCTAAAATGCTTAATATTAGGTTCTGTCATGAATTGTGTGCTACTGTCAGATGTCACTTTTGTTGCTATAAAGCATTAATAAAACTGATTATATCAATATAATTAAGAATGGTGTTTCCACTTCTACCCATGTTTAATTGTGCTAATTATATCTGCGTAAATGCTATTTAAATGCACTCACAGCTGCACTACCAATATTTAAAGGTGCCATTTAACTAAAATTTCATTTAATTAGTTGAAATGAGCGATGTTTTTTGTAACTCTGTGACCTTTTACAAATTAAGATTTCTTGAGCTATTCATGTTATAATTCTTTGCAAGGCATTTTAATCCCGTTAGAGCATTCTTTTTTCAAGGCCTCTGACATGAGAATATTTTTCAGATTTGGTCATCTGCGTTGATAATGACCTTGATCTAAATTATCACATAATTTGGAGCAGCAGTTTATAACTGATGGAAATACCCTCTCCAAAAAGGAGCACACAGAAAATTTTGCCGTATAAAAACACAGAAAGGCACATATTTTTAATACTTTATACTCATATTTGTATAATCCAATGAGCAGCTTCAGGTCTATGATAAGTATAGTGCTCAATTTTACAATACGTAACTTTGACCAGGTTCTTTATCACGGCAGTTCTTTGATCAAAACAAAGCAAACAAGAAAACCTTAAAAGATTAGCCCTCTCTTCTTCTACTGTAGTGTTAAGGACTTGGATTGTCTTTATATAAAATGACAAAACACCCTCAGTAAAAAGGGCTGGATTAGGTACTTCCTTATAAATTATCTCATCTAATAGCTAGAATAACCCTATGAAATAGATAAAGTAATTTTATTTCACATAAGAAACTAAAACTCTAACTTAAGTACTTTCCCAAGGTTACCCAGCCAGTGGTAGAACCACAGTGGTATACATTTCTCAATTTGATTTTATACAGAATCTCCTCTTCTTGTATGCAAGAAGCCTATGAGCACACTGTAGATCCAACGGATGTGGAGGGCTGACTGTACTGCTCCATTTTATATAAGGGACTTGAGTATCTGTGGATTTTGGTATCTGCAAGGGGTCCTGGTACCAACCCCCCACAGATGCTGAGGGATGACATACGTACACGAACTGAGTCAAGTGTGGAAGATCAAATGGGTAGGGGATGATAGCACTTGCCCTGCCTCTTGAAATGAACACAAATAAGTCTTAGTACGGGAAGGTTAAGGCAGAAAGAGACAGGCACACACACCTTGATCACCCCGCCTAGCTAGCTCCCTCTCTTTAGAACCTCATTGTCTTTCTCAGATGTTGGGGTTCTGAGGGGGGAATCTTGAATGGCTTGAATCTATTCCAACCTGAGTGTACTTGTTAATAGAAAAGGTTATTACAGCAGGCAGCTGTTGTCACTCATACTGAGGACTTGAAAGAATAATTTATCAGAGTGATGGAATGGAATAAACACCAGAATAGGAATTGAGAGATGAAATCTTGTCTTGATTCTGCCAAAGCTGCATAGGTGGGTCACTGATGATCTATGTCTCAGTTTTCTCATATGTGAATTAAGGGACTAGAATTGATGATTTCTGGGTGAGAGTGTGTATGTGTATGTGTGCACCTGTGCATGTGTGTTTGCTGAAACTTCTCATCACAGAGAAGATTTTCTAAAATCTGCTTATAAGACCTCGAACAGAGTCCAAGAGGCAGCTGCCATTTTATTTCCCTTGGAAGGGAAGTGAACATTTTTCTCCCAGATCTACAGAGAAATGGGGTGACTAGAATCTCAATCTCCAAAGTCAAAAGAAAAGATACAATAGTGGACCATCTTTTCTTTGATCTTTGGAAACCTTAATTCTGTGCTACCGTGCAAGCAATAACCATGAACTGAAGTAACTATCATAATTTCAGACAAAATAGGCTTAAGAAAAGAAATATTACTAGAGATAAATTGGGTCATTTCATAATGATAAAAGGATGAGCATATCAGGAAGATACAGCAATTGTAAATGTATATACAGCTAACAATAGGTCCTCAAAGTACATGAAGCAAAAATTGACAGACTTTAAAGGATAAATAGTCAGTTCAACAATAATGGATTTCATTACCCCACTCTCAGTAACTGAGAGAACAACTAGATAGAAAATCAGCAAGGATATAGAAGGCTTGACAAACGTTCTCAACCAACTCTACCTAACTCACATACATAGAATACACCACCCAACAAAGAATACATATTCTTTTCAAGGGCACATGGAACATTCTTTAGCATACATAAGTTAGGCCATGAAATAAATCTCAATATATCTAAAAGGACTGAAAAGTTCTCCAACTACAATACAATTAAGTTAGAAATTAATGCAAGAAAGAAACCTGGAAAATTCCCAAATATTTGGAAATTAAACAACATATTTCTAAATACCCAGTGAGTCAAGAAACTACAGTGGATTTTTAAATATTTTGGACAGAGAGAAAAGTAAAATGTAGCATATCAAAATTTTAGGTGGCAGATAAAGTAATACTTGGGGGGGGATTTATAGCTTTAAACATCTATGTTAAAAAAAAAAAAGGTCTGGGCTTCCCTGGTGGCACAGTGGTTGGGAGTCTGCCTGCCGATGCGGGGGGCACGGGTTCGTGCCCCGGTCCGGGAAGATCCCGCGTGCCGCGGAGCGGCTGGGCCCGTGAGCCATGGCCGCTGGGCCTGCGCATCCGGAGCCTGTGCTCTGCGACGGGAGAGGCCACAACAGTGAGAGGCCCGGGTACCGCAAAAAGAAAAAAAAAAAAAAAAAAAAGGTCTGAAATTGATCATTAAGCTCCAACCTTAACAAATTGCAAAAATAACAGAATAAACCCAAAGCAAGCCCAATGAAAGGAAATAATAAGGATTAGAGCAGAATGCAATAACACAGAAAAATAATAGAGAAAATCCATGAAACTAAAAGTTTGGTCTTTGCAAAGATCAGTAAAACTGACAAACCTTTAGCTGGACTGACCAACAAAAAAGAAAATACAAATTAGCAAAACCAGGAATGAGGGAGAGGATAGCACTACAGTCCCTACAGAAATTTAAAAGGATTATAAGGGAATGTTATGACCAACTTTATGCCAACAAATTAGACAATTTAGTTGCAATGAACAAGTCCCTGAAAAGATAAAAAATTTCAAAACTGACTCAAGAAGAAACAAAAAATCTGACCAGAACTATAAGTAAAGAAATTTAAATTTATAATTTAAAATATCTTCATAATGAAACGCCAGACCCAGATGATTTCACTGGTGAATACTATCAAATGTTTATAGAAAAAATAACACCAGTCCTTCCCATACTCTTTCTGAAAACAGAAGAAGGAACACTTACCAACTCATTCTATAAGGCCAGTATTATCCTAATATCAAAGCCAGATAAAAACATAATAAGAAAACTTCAGACCACTGTCCCTCCTGAACATAGATGCAAAAATCCTTGACTATGTATTAGCAAACTGAACACAGCCACCAATAAAAAGGACTATACACCACAACCAAGTGGAATTTATCCCAGAAATGTAAGGTTGATTTAACATCTGAAATCAATTAATATAAAGCATCATAATAGATAATAGAATAAAAGACAAAAACCATTTGGCATTCTACAACACCCATTTACGCTAAGAAATCTCAACAGGCTAAAAATAGAAGTCAATTTTCTCAGCCTGATAAATAGCATCTATTAAAACCCACAGCTAAGATCTTACTTAAAGGTGAAAAATTGAATGTTTTTCCCTTAAGGTTGGGAACAAGGAAATGAGGTTCTGCTCTTGTCACATCTAGTCACCATTGTACTGGAGGTTCTAGTCAGTTTAATCAGGCAAGAAAAAGAAAATAAAAGGCATCCAGGTTAGAAAGGGAGAGGTAAAACTGTCTTACGTGACATGATTCTCTAAGACTCAGGACACCCCAGGAATCCACAAAAAACTACCAAAACTAATAAACAGGGTAAGCAAGGTCACAAGGATCCAAGATTAATATACAAAAATTAATTGTAGGGGGCTTCCCTGGTGGCGCAGTGGTTGGGAGTCCGCCTACCGATGCAGGGGACACGGGTTCGTGCCCTGGTCCGGGAAGATCCCACATGCCGCGGAGCGGCTGGACCCGTGAGCCATGGCCGCTGAGCCTGCGCGTCCGGTGCTTGTGCTCCACAACGGGAGAAGCCACAACAGTGAGAGGCCCACGAACCGCAAAAAAAAAAAAAAAATTAATTGTATTTCTATATACTGGGAATGAACAGTCTAAAGATGAAATTTAAAAACCATTCCATTCACAGTACTATCAAAAAGAATAGTACTTTGGTATAAACTTAATAGTATTGGGGTATAAATTTAACATAAGAAGTGTTAAGACTTGTGCAATGAAAAGTACAAAACATTGCTGAGAGAAAATAAAGATCTAAATAAATGGAAAGATTACATGTTCGTGGCTTGGAAGACTCAATATTGTTATGACAGCAGTTCTCCCAAATTGATCTACAAATTCAAAACAATTCCTGTCTAAATCTCAGCAGACATTTTTTGTAAGGAATTGACAAGGTGATCCTAAAATTCACATAGAAATATAAAAGACTGGAATAGCCAAACCAGTTTTAAGAAAGATCTAAGTTTAAGGTCTTTGCCGCATTTCAAAACTTATTATATAAAGATGTTAAAAAAAAAACTTATTACAGATCTGTAGTAATTAGCATGGTGCAGTATTGACACAAGGACAGGCATATAGAGCAATGGAGCAAAATTAAATATTTAGGGGAAAAAACCTTGCATTGATGGTCAATTGATTTTCAACAAAAGTGTCAAGACTATTAAATGGCTAAAGGATAGTCTTTTCAACAAACTGTGCTGGGAAAATTAGAAATCCACATGCAAAAAAAAAAAAATCTTAGACCCTCACCTCGAACCATACACAAAAGTAAACTGAAAATGGATCATAGAAATTATCAAATTGTACACTTACAGTATGTGAATTTTAAGATAGAGAATTTATATCTCAAAGCCATTTTTAAAGGAATGTTCTCACTTTCTTGGCCTTTTGTGCTTCAAATTTGAGGGCTCTTCTAAATCCTGATGCAACAAATACTGATTTGTTTGCATTGTCACATAAACCCTCTGACTTATGTGTTTCATCTTATCTCATAAGAATAACAAATTTTTGAAGAAATACCTATATTCATGCCTACCTTTGTTTCAAATACATTCTTGCAACATCCTTGTGTTTCTGAATTTCATCTGAATGTCTTTGGATTTCATTGTCAGCTCAAGTTTTATTATTCATTCTGTTAGTGGTCTTGTCTTTGACAGATTTCTTACCAGGATGATATTCACTTTTAGAAACTTTTAGAAACGGCATGGAACAGTTTTTATAAACTTTTAATGCCTTTTGTTAAATTATTTAACACATTTTCCCAATGAAACTATGAAGTCTTATTTCTGAAATGTGCCTTGGTTTTAATTATATGCTTATGTTTCCTTTGAAAATAGAATATGCTTCTCTGGGGTCACTCTATGATTACATTAACAGTAACAGAAGTGAAGAGATGGACATGGATCACATTATGACCTGGGCCACTGATGTAGCCAAAGGTAATGCTTCATGTATTCTTACAGAATTGATGGAGAGCATCCTGACATAGTGACTTTAGTCGGAGGATTTCTTATTCTGTATCTTAAGATGTTCTTTTTTCAGACCAAAAGTAGCAAGAATTCTGCAGCTTACTGTGCACATAATATTTTAGGTCATTGCCTTTCTACTCCTGCATTCCTTTTCTCTCCTTCCTTTCTTTTTTACCAAAAACCAAGTTCCAACAAAATCAGTGGCTCCAAGGCAGCATTTTTGCCCTATTTTGTGACATTGTAATTGGCCAGCTTGTTTGATACATTAAATGGAAAGATTATAATTCTGTTGTGCTGCAGGTCTCTACTTAGATGCAGTATCCAGAAAACATGACTTACTGTAGGATTAGTTCTACTCATTTCGGATACATAATAATATGCTAAAAATAGTAACCGCTTGGAAAAAATTTTTTTATTTATCCTGCCATGCAAAAGCAATTCAGATTTTATTTTATATTTAATGTAAACTTGGAAATCACCCTTGGAAATGAAATATTTTTAATACACAATATGCCTAAACAAGGTGCCTAGTTCTTTTTCCCTCATAAATTCCTGCATAGACAAATGCTTTCTAAAGCAATTTAAATTCCATTTATTTTTATCTTTTTATTTTCCATTTTCCTAACTGAATGTTTCTGAGTTTTATTTATAACTGTCAAAGTTGCTTTGGAAACAACTTAATCTAATGAATGCTGATGGTTACGTTTGTATTCTAGCAACCCCTAGAAAGCAAGTCTTTCCAAATTTTACTGGAGCAATTAACTCCTTTGCATTTTGCCGCTCCAATCTCTACCAACATCTCTTTACAAAGCAAATAAAGGAATATTTAGCATCCAATAAGGAAAGCAACTCATACTTTGCTTTCACTGGGAAGTTACACAGGGACTTCCAAAAGCAATAGCCTTTCCTTTGGGGAATTATCTTGTCTGCTTTAAGTTTCATCAACACCTGCCAAATTCTTCAAATGGAGAAAGTGAAAATTATAAAAAAAAAAAAAAAAGTTTCATGCTAAATGCTGCTGCTTGAATGATACTTCATTACCTTATAAGAATAATAAGCTCTATGTTTAGGATGGTATACCTAAGGCTTTGGCTGTGTTAATTAACTTAATTGTGTATTCATGCATCAGACGTCTCAAATCAGCCTTAAAATTTCACATTCTTCAAGACATTTTCATGTAACATCATAGCCACTTCTCTGCATATCAGTAGGCCACCTGTTTGTAAGCAGGGTAATGTGCTATTATTGGAAACTGCCTGAAGCATTGTGGAAATACACTTACAGAAATGTAAATACATATACAAGCAGTCCTTGACTTAAAACACTTCACCTTACAGACATTTGCATTTAGGGTGCTCAGCCAATTACACCCATCTTATTACTTAATGGCACTTAAGATGGATAGACAGCAAACAAATCAACCGACACCAGTCACTCAGCTTCCAGCTGTACACCCTCCACTTAAGCTTCTCTGGCCCCCAGCCTGTAAACCTCATCCCTCCTGGTCCCTTCCCCTGCAACAGTCCCTGTCTGTAGGGCAAGTCCTTTGGCTCCAGATCAGCTCAGTCATTCCTGTGGTTTCTCAAGAGCCCTGGACTCTGTATCAGAAGTACAAGGAGGAAAAGGAATAGGACTAAATAGCACACTGGAACTAGAGGTAAAAAATAGGGGTGGAGAAAATGGGAGTGTCCAGAGCCACACGGTAATAAAATCACCTTTTGGCGGCTGATGAATTAATCTGAAAGGCAAGTTCTAATGTGTTTGGACTCAGGTGAGAAGCGTGAGGCAGGGAAGAGACTTGTTTATGTGTAGTCACAAGTAATACTTAATACTTGAAATGGCCTACGAAAGGAAGAAGAAATCAGTGCTTTCAGAATGACTTCTACCCTCTCTGATAAAGCTATGTGTAGAACTTGGAGATGAAATAGGAAGGCTTGATTTCTGTTGATTCCATTTTGAATTCAGCTGTGCCCTTCAGTTTGACCATGACTGAAGCCACTGAAGCAACAAGATGTTGAGAAATGAAAGGATGAATAATTCATTTCAAATAAGAGTGGATTCGTGCATTTTGAAATAGGCATTGCTTAACATCACTGCAAAGAGAAAACCTCCTAAAAGGCAAAAAAAAAAGATTCTCTTCTTTCTGGATGGGAAGAGGGAGAGAGGGCAGACCAGCCAGTATAGCTGAAATTGCTACAGGTCAGTCAACAATGGGTAAAAGGAACAATTAAAGCAAATAAACCAGGATCCAATCTCCAAATGGTCATCATTGATTCCAAATCTCCCCAGTGACTCCTGTGAAATCTTTTTTTAGGAAACTCTGAATCTTAAAATTGATGAAAATATTTTTCAGCATTCCTATTTTTTTGCAATAAACATAAGGCAGACAGAATTGTAGATAGCTCTATAAAAACACATTAAATAGAATTTTATATGATTTTGATTACAATTTTTTATGTACACTAAATATTCTATAAATGTATATTATATGTTATACACAAAAAAGTTACAACACTCTTTCTCGTAATAGCTGCCATGAGGAAGAAAAGTGCCTGTATTTAAAGCTTCTGTGCTTGAACGTTTTTTGAAATTCTTTATTGTCAGCAAATGTAGAAATGATCTAGGTCTACCTCTAATAGTTAATTAGTTTCTACCTAAAAAATTATTCAGGAATTTGATTCTTAAAGACAAAGAGAAATAACTATGAAATTCTGTCATAAAAATTATTAAAAGTTACCTGAGTTGTAGCTTTTGAATTTTCACAGCTTAGAATATGTAGAACTTAATATTAGAAGAAATTTTTCTTTTATTCCAGTTATATCTTGTTTAAGATCATTTGAATTACTAATACTTTTGTTGACTCTTCAGTAATAGCTTTATATGGCAAGAATTTAAATTTTTTGAAGTTTTTCTTTGTTCTTTCATGATTCTTCACTATATAATAATCAGAATGTAGAAAATAATAGATTATTTTTAAAATTAGCCTTTATAAAACTGAAATTTTCTATATACTGTAAAAAAAAGAACCAAGGCCTAGTTATTAAATTATTTTTCAATAGATAGTTCATTAGGGCTTCCCTGGTGGCGCAGTGGTTGAGAGTCCGCCTGCCCATGCAGGGGACACCGGTCCGGGAGGATCCCACATGCCGCGGAGCGGCTGGGCCCGTGAGCCATGGCCGCTGAGCCTGCGCTTCCGGAGCCTGTGCTCCACAATGGGAGAGGCCACAGCAGTGAGAGGCCCGCGTACCGCAAAAAAAAAAGATAGTTCATTAACCAAAGGAACCTGTTTGATTGGGGTGAGGGGCTATTCCATTGTTTAGAAAAGACAACTTGAGAAATAAAGAGAGGAAATGTTTCAGTAGAAAATGCTCTTGTTCTTTATTCTAAGGGGATAGACTGTATAAATACTGGGAAAGAGTCATTTTTTAATTCAAAATAATGAAACTCTATATACATCCAATTTACTGAAGTAACCTGATTTTCAATATGTTGTAGAGAATTTTGGAGTACATTTAAATATATATTATGTTGAAGATTTATCCTTGTAAGAAGAATAAAATATTTTGTAACTACTGTATATTTTTCTATCTGAGGATCCCCAAATCCTTTACCAACCACAACTAATGAATCCAATCAGTTCTCCCCACCCCTACCCCACCTCCACTCCCAGGGTCTTACTGGAATGAGTACTGAGAAACCAAGCTTCACTGGGTAACTGCAGACATGCAAATGAAAACTGAAATTTTTGGTCAGAACTTTGGCTGATTTAGAAGGCAGTTGGTAGTATAGAATACCTTAGTCATTGGAGCATTTCTTCCAGTAGTATCTGTGCTATTTTCTTGCAGACTCCAGAAAATTAAGGTGTCCTTATTGGGTATTATAAGAAGCTAGCTTTATCCACAATCAAATTCCAACTTCTAAGAAGTTAAAGCACATAAATTTTTCTTAGCATATAAATTGTCTTAATATGGGCATATCCTGTCCCTATTTTATCCATCATGGAAGAACAGAGCACATGAATTTAGTTTTTGCTATTAAATCCTTTGCAAAAATATGGAAAGTAATACTGATGTTTAAAATAGAAAGGTAATACTGATGCAATGTTGAAAAATTATATTAATAGGCCTTTCTTCCTTTTTGTACAAAAAGGAATGCACTATTTACATATGGAGGCTCCTGTCAAGGTGATTCACAGAGATCTCAAGTCAAGAAATGGTAACGTAGTCATATGTTTTTATTTTACCTACTTTATCCTAAAATACATGCACCGTTGTATAGAAATAGGCATCATGCTTTCCATCTCTTTTGTAACCTGCTGTTTTGACTCACTGCTGATACTGTGAAAATCTTTCCTCTATTAATAAATGTTAAAATCCTCCACATTATTTCAAGGGGCTGCATAGTATTCCACTGTATAAGTAGCACAGAATATGGACATTTGGGTTGTTTACATTATTTTTTCTATGATAAGAAATGTTGAAGTTAATACTTCTCAGTAGAAATTTTCAACACATCCCTAATTATTTCTCTAGAATCATTTTCTAAAACAGGTATTGCTGGTCAAAGCACATAGTTGTGTATTTCTAGTTCTTCTATTTTTAGATGGCTCTCTGTACTAGCAGTTTGCAGTTTTGTTCTTGTTACTCCTGAGTTATTTGGTGTAAATTTTTTATGTCACTCACATTACCCGAAGGAGTGCCCAAAAATGATCAGCACAGGTTTGGAAAGTAAGAGCTTTCTTTTTCTTCTTCTCTACTTCCTAAAGTTTATTTATGATCCTGTATTTTATAATTCGGAGAGTGAGCACTTTTAAATGGCAGGATTAGATGTTACCTTCAAGTAGGAGTGGTAATAGAATGCTTTGTCCATTACATCACTTGAAAATTAATGGAAAAAGGCAGTGGGATTATTTAGCTAGCCAGCACTCAGAGTTTGCTACTTAAAAACAAAAAATCTTGCTGTCAATTCATTCACATGCTTTAATTTTTTACTTGCTTTCTAAGTGATTCTTCTAAGTATGGAGGAGGAGGAAAACAATTTATTTTTAGAAAATCTTTAAATCACTGCAGTTAAAATGGGTAACTGCTAATAGTGTGATCCTTAGAATGGGTAGTCATGGCCAGCCGAGGAAGAGAACTCAGGAATCCAACCAGCTGCCCAGGACCTTGATGCTTGCGGGGGTGGAGGAGGGGAAGTTGTCGGCAGCTGCCACTCCTCAGCAGTCCAGGTTGGACCAGCACCCTGACCCTGACAGTTCACTCTGGCTGATTGTTCTTGCCCTTTTCTAGGTTTCATCACTTATCCTTTGGCTTTTCTTAGACATAAGCTTCCTGGAGCTAAATACTTTTAATATATATTGGCTAGCAGGAGGTCATTAGGAAATAATACAGAATCTAGTAGGAAGTATCAGAGTTTTATGACTTTGTACATTTTCAGTTCTTGCTCAGAGTTTCAATCTAAATAAGTTGTTTAACATCTCTCCTTTTAATCTAGTTTACCAGTATATCCTATATATCCCATGAGAGGAGAATGGTTAAATTATCCAAGATGTCATTATGAAGACTAACAATGGAGAATGTTCCCATTTTTAGAAATTACAGTTTGCGGCCTTCCCCGGTGGCACAGTGGTTAAGAATCTGCCTGCCAGTGCAGGGGACACGGGTATGAGCCCTGGTCCAGGAAGATCCCACATGCTGCAGAGCAACTAAGCCTGTGTGCCACAACTACTGAGCCTGTGCTCTAGAGCCCACGAGCCACAACTACTGAGCCCACGTGCCACAACTACTGAAGCCCGCATGCCTAGAGCCCATGCTCCGCAACAAGAGAAGCCACCGCAATGAGAAGCCCACGCACCACAAAGAGGAGTAGTCGCTGCTCGCCACAACTAGAGAAAGCCCGTGCATAGCAACGAAGACCCAACACAGCCAAAAATAAATAAATGTAATAAATAAATAAATAAATCTATATAACTTAGAAAATGAAAGTCCTACTATTCTGTCTCCACCCCCACCCCAAAACTGTTAAAAGTTTGATCTATATTGTTTCAGTGTGTATGTGTTTTCACATCAAGTAACTACACAAACTGTAAATTTATTTTTGGCTGCGTTGGGTCTTCGTTGCTGTGCGTGGGCTTTCTCTAGTTGCAGTGAGCAGGGGCTACTCATCGTTGCAGTGCACAGGCTTCCCATTGCAGTGACTCACAAGATACGTATGTGAATATGTTCAATAAGCAGATAGATATGTAGTTTTGAGGCTGAGATCTATTTGAGAGTGTTAAGATGTAGTTGGGGCTTTTATGGGAGTGGGCGAATAAGAGCATAAGAAGGGAGAAGGCCAAGGGCAGAATCCTGAAGAGATGTTTCTAGCCTTTCCTTTGTAAGCCACACAGTGCCTTGAACATGGTAGTTTAGCAATACTTATTAGCTGTTACTAATGACCTTGATAAGTGGAGAAAATAACCTTTGCATGATCCAATACACAGAAATAGCCTAAGGGTAAATTTGATACTATATATAATAAGCTGTACATTTTTTCAAATAAAAATATAAATATGGTTAATACTATATTCAGTTATTTAAAAAATACTTCTACTTTTTTTATCATAAGATTAATAAGTGTTCATTAAAGAAGTCTAACATTATAAATCTGTGTACTAAAATGTACTGTGTCCAAGTTGATCTTTTCATCTTCTGCCTACCCCCCAAAAAATTATTCCTTCATTCCCTTCTCAGTGAGTGACAATACCAGTTGCCTAATCCAGTAATCAAATAAAAAGGAATTACAGTTCGATTGCAGAGTTCCTGTTCTAACCATTATGCTGTATGGCCTCTATTTTATTTCCTCTTTGAGTTCTCCTCCTCCTCCCCCATAGCCAATAATCCAAGCCCAGTTGATTCTGCTTCCTGTTTCTTGACTCGGTCCACTTCTCTCCTGTCCTTTGCCACAGCCTTAGTGCAGGCATCCTCATCTCTCTTGGACTACAACACTGGTGCACACAGTGATCTACTTACCTGTGTTCTGTTCCCCTCCGCACATTTGACCGTTTCATTCCTGCACTTAAAATCATTCATTGCCTTTCCATTTCTCACAAAGGCTCTTCTGGACCTGGGCTGTGCCTTTTCCTCTGCTCCTGACCTTTTGCACAAGCTCACTCTTCTGCTTAGAAAACTGCTTTCCTCCCCCAGGTCTCCTCTTTCTGGTTAGCATCGCATCATTTCTTCCAGGAAACTTCAGCCTCCTTACACTTTGACTTCTTAGACTGCTCTTTGGTCCTATGGCAGTCTCCATGCCTCTCATCATGGAACTTATCCCACTTTATTATAGATGTTTAACTGTCTTTACCATTAGACTGTAATCTCTACCAGAGCTGAGACAATGTCGGTCTTGCTCACCTTCCTCTGCTAGAACATAGTACATGGCCTTGCCCATAGTATATGCTCAACAAATATTTGTTAAATGAATGAATGTATGAATAAGTAAATAAATGAGCATTATCTCTGCCTTCAAGAAAAATTACTCTTCAGCTGGGAGGAAAAACCATATATACCATGAAGTAATAATGCTGATTATTCCTCAGTATCATGTTGACAGTCTAGTGGCAAAACCCAAGTAAAAATTTGGTTCTCTTGACTACTACTAATCTACGCCTTTCTTGCTGGACTTAATTTAAACCAGTGTTTTGAAGCCTTTTTTAATCAGCACCTCATAGAATTAGTTTTTTATTTTTATTTTAATGTCAGCTCCTTTTTACAAAATCTTCAGTGCAGTAAATACTTTAATTTTACCTTTCATAATGCCATATGGAAGATAGAAATAGAAGTTTATAATATTTTTCAGTATAACTCAAATTAGATGAGTTTCATAATTTATCTTTTTTTTTTCCTTTTAGTTGTTATTGCTGCTGATGGGGTGTTGAAGGTAGGACTCTTTATTTTAATTTTTAAAAATTTCGTTAATTTCAGATGTAGGTTTTGTGACTGGTAATTCTTTTGTTAGTCAGTGAGTAAAAAGTTGATACTCGTTTCTCTTTTCTCAGATCTGCGATTTTGGTGCCTCTCGGTTCCACAACCACACAACGCACATGTCCTTGGTTGGGACTTTCCCGTGGATGGCTCCAGAAGTTATCCAGAGTCTCCCTGTGTCTGAAACTTGTGACACATATTCCTATGGTGTGGTGAGTTCATTTCTTATTTTTTGTTGCTAAAGGACATGCAAAAAGCAAACAACTTGCAGAAGCGGGGTATGACAATTTAACCCAGTTTTAAAACAATGATGCTGTTTCTGGTGGAATGCCCAGAGCAGTGGCAACAGAGAGAATATTTTCTAATTACTAGAAGGTTTACTTTGATCATTTTTATGCATCTGAGTTATTTTGTCCTGTGTTGAGAAGAAGCCAGTGCCATCTGCAAGAAGCAAATTTAGATGGAACCTAAAATAGTGTTGGGCCTGATGCCCTCCTGTGGAGAGTGCCTTCCTGGGTGGACATATGTCTGTAGAATATCTCTGCAAGTCAGTGGGTACAATGTGGAACAGGACTTCGTTGTCATGTGTTGCTCAGAAACCACCAATGGATCTGCCAAATGAGTTAATTAACAGGAAATGTCAACCATTTAACTGATTAGTGAATTTCTGGAGAATACAGAAGAAAATGTGCTTATCATCTAGCACATAGCCTTGCCCATGTCTCCTGCAATGGCTTTCTGAAGCATGAATCTAAGGTCTCACATAAGAATACCAGCAGAGCCAGATAGTTACAAGAACAGAATAATGTGCCGGTGGGATGCTCAAGGAAGAGAGACCACAGGAATGAAGTGAAGGAGCAGAAGCTGCTAGAGGAGTTTTGAGATGGATCATTCTTGAGGAATAAGTTGTATCTGAATTAGCAGAGAGAAGGAAGTGGGGGCAATGGGGGAGGAGAGGCAGGGAGGGGAGAGTGGGCAGGGAGTTTCCTTGGTGGACGAAGGAATTTGTTGCCCTTTTTTGAGGATAAGTTTTTTATCCCTAAAAATGCTGTATTTCCTTTAAAAAGTCCAAAATAGTGTTTGGAACCCCCTGTCTTCGCCTCTCATCTCCTGATCATATTGCCTCTCTATTTTATAACTTCTTAAAAGGAGACTTTCATAATAATGGGGAAAAAGCAGTCTAACTGTAGACCAAATCAACATGCCTCTTCTTCCTGAACTTCTGTGTTTTCAACTGAAGGTGACAGCTGATAGCACAGGAGACCAACACTGTCAAACCCATTCCTTTTTCTTTAGAGTTCATCAGTCTCTAGGTAATTACTGCTAGCCTCAGTAAGTTCTGGGCTGGTTTCAGTTAGCTAGCTTTTTCTAAATCATTAGTACATCTTATGTATACCAAATTAATATAATAGCAGTTTTGTTGGCTATTGAAAAAAATCATTTCATGAATGAAATATATGTTTTTGATGAAAGGCTAGAATTGTAAAAGTTGGAAGACAGTAGTAGCATCAGGTTAAATACCTAATTTTCCTTAATTCTGTGTGCTTCTAATAATGAAGGCTATAACCTATTTTAGACAGTGATAAAATAATTCTTATCAAAAGAAAGGGAAAAAACCAAAAGTTCCTGAAGAAATATGTTCTAAAGCTGGTCCCGTATGTCAAAAGTTACTACGTTCTAACCATTCTACAAGTCATCTGCTGGGGAGTCTGAAAATGGGGAAATTTGTTGCGATTTAAGACTGTTTGTGAGATTATTTCCTCTTAATGAAGTTATGTTCCTCATTTTTTTTTTTTTTTTTTTTGCGGTACACGGGCCTCTCACTGTTGTGGCCTCTCCCATTGCGGAGCACAGGCTCCAGACGCGCAGGCTCAGCGGCCATGGCTCACGGGCCCAGCCGCTCCGCGGCATGTGGGATCCTCCCGGACCGGGGCACGAACCCGTGTCCCCTGCATCGGCAGGTGGACTCTCAACCACTGCGCCACCAGGGAAGCCCTATGTTCCTCATTTTTAAGCAAAAATCTATTTATTGTGTCAGGCACTGTGCTAGACACCAACTTAGGGCAATTTACATTTTACTTTGCCTGCTCCTTGGGACCAGTGTCTCATTTTATCCTGTGGAAACAGGAGCCAGCAAACTTTTTCTATAAAGGCCGGATAGTAAATATTTTAGACTACGAGGACCACTTACAATCTCTGTTGCATATTCTTTTGTTTTTTACAACTCTTTAAAACCGGTAAAACCACTCTGCCATCTGTAGCGGACTGACATTTGAGACCCCTGTGGAACCCTCTTATTCAAGATTGGAAGACAAGCCACATGGCTGAAGAACGGTTCCTAGTATTTTGATAAGGAACCACAATTCTCACTCTGTCCTATTGCATGTTAGTTTTAAAACAGGGGCTACTCTTTTGCTATCTTAAAGAGAGGGGTTTACTCGGAATGCTGGTTATTCTTACCCCATAGCTGCATCAGCAGAATTCCATTCAGAAAAGTGCACATGTGCTCATTTAATTATAAATGACAAATCAGGATTTTATTTAATTCTGACCCCTTCCCATAGTACTGTCAATTAACACCATTAGTGAAAGAAAAAGTACAAGGTATGCTTTACTGAGCCTTTTTGTTTAAACAATCAGTTTTTTTTTTTTTAATGAAAATAGCGTTACATGTCCCTAAAAGAGCAGTAGAGGACAGTTATTAAGGTAGGGGCCATGTTAGCTGTAGAAGTTTATAGTGCATAAACCTTGAAAATTATATCTATCTAGGAGAGCAATGCGGGCATTTAGAATTTTTGATGTCCTTTCAAAACAGGTGAGTAACCAGAACTCCTTTGTCAGTAGGTGCATCTGTTTGCAGAACACATACCAGGGTTCATTAAAAAGCCTGCTCCATTAATTGAGCTCCCAGCCACAGAGCAGTCACATGCAGGTGAATAAGAACATAAAAAACAGTTGTCCCTTTTTTGAAACCCATCCCCCAAACCCCAATATATGTTTGCTTTTTATTTTTCTTTCTCAGACTTGCTGTAAGAATTTAGCCCTTCATAGTCTCAAAGTCCCTAGCCCTCCCCAGTTTAATTAACCTCTGTTTCTTCTTAACACATGAGGAGACTAGCCAGCCTTGTATAGCCCTGAAATAAACGTGCTGGTGAAATGCCAGAAATGGATCTTGTGATCCTTGCTTCTGCGCTGGTATTCGCTAGGCAGGGAATTGTTTCTGTTTTATAAGGCAGTAGGTTTTTTCTACCCCCTTCTGGTGACTTCTCTTGAAGGACTAATCCAGGAGTGTTTAGGATATTATCCACGAAAAAGAAAAGACTTCAGGAGAGCCAAAATTATTGAAGAATTAGCCTTCTGAGAACTCAAGACCTAGCCACTCTTTAAAAACAAAGCTCTCCTAATGCCAATGAAGAAAGGATTACCTTCTCAGAAGCTTCTCAGCCAAAACCAGCTTTGAAAATAGAGTAGCTTAAGAGCGAGCATCACCGCCTCACTTGTCTCTGAGCCCTGTTCCAGAACCAGCCCGGCTCAGGTAATGGCTTTCCATTGTTTGTAAAAGAAAAGGCAGGAAAAGTACACAGCCTTGTCCAAGTTTCTCTTCTGTAAACTGAAAATAGAAATTTCCCTTGTGAACCCAGTTTAAACATGGGGATGTCTCAATATAAAATGAGTTGGAAAATATTTTTAAGGTGAAAGATCACAATAATGTTTGGCCTGCATTTTCCATAACTGATATTTTCGGTCACAGTTTAATATACTTTTTGACCTCTAAGTGACTTCCTCCACAAAGTTACATTTTTTGTGCCACATGTCATTTTGTTCAGTAGAAAAAGCTGTTGTCCTATCTCATACCACCTACTTTTTTGATACATTTCTGAATGGTGAATAAATAATAGGAAATCTTGAGATGTGCTGATCCTGGAATTAAACTAAAGACCTCATTTGGGCTTCAGGACCCAGTGGTTAAGGACACCATCCCCACCATTCTTGCCAGTTTCACATCCATCAAGTGGCTCCCTCAGCTGTGGTAGCTCTTTAGAGACACAGAGAGGGAGTAGAATGAAACTATCTTATTTTTTCCAGGATTAGAACCCTCGGAGAAATATAACTCGGGTCTTATTAGATTTTTGGACACTTTCCAACTGAATATTTTGGGATAAAGAATGACATAAATCTTTTTCTGGTGTCACTCCCCAGGCTCTTGGTTCTGCATCTTACCCCACAAAACCCAGGCCGCCTTTGTGCATATGTGTGCGCATGTGCAGGCAGGCCCGACTCCAGAAGGAGGGGTGCAAGGCTGCTTATCCAGACGTTTTGGGGGTCCAGGGCATCAGATTTATTTGAGGCAGTCATTCTTCCCATTCTCCTTAGGAATGCCAAATCCATTCACTTACTTGCCCTTCATACGCCTTCCCCTCCCCAATCCCACCACCGGGAGGGTGGTAATTGCAACAAACTGAGGGGCTTCATTTCCTGCTCAGCCCTCTTGCTGCCTCTGTCCCCCACCCCAGCCCCGTGCCGCCCTGTGTCAGGTTACCACACACCTGTTCTAGTTCTCACCCTTTCTTTACATTCAGTGTTTGCTGGAATCATCCCCTTCTGGGATGCCCCTTACCTTTTCCTAAGCACTTCTGTGACTCAAATAGAATTATTCAGTAGCTCTTCTAAAGAAGTACCTGACACACTTGATTAAAAGCCCAAAGAGGTTTCCGTGAATTTCTTTTCCTCCTGCTTGAGCAGCGTCTGCCAGTTTCCCTGATTTTGCTGCTAATTATCTTCGTATTAGCCAGAATTCATTTAACATGTTATGGCTCCAATAAGACCGAGCGCTGGCTGAGGAAATAGTGGATATTGGATTCCCTTGAATAGTGTATATATCCTCAATCTACATTCTTATTTAGAAATGGGTTTTTGTTTTTAGAACAACAGAAGTGTAAATCAGAGGTGCTGAATTTGCTTCTGCCACGGCTCCATACCGAAAGTAGGGCCCGCTGCATTCTCTCTTATACTGCAGCTCTTCCCTCTCTACAATTACATGTGGTCAAGACCTTGACCTTTAGGGGTGAGACAGCAAATTCATATTCTAGCTCTGCCACCTGGTAACTCAGTGCCTTTGGGCAAGTTTATTTAACTTCCTTAAGCCTTAGTTTCCTCATCTATACAATGAGAAAGATACCTCTCTGATGGGATTGAGACTAATCATGATAACATACCAAAAGGGTTTAACAGAGTAACTGGAACATAATCACTCAATAAATGATAGTGGTTGTTATTATTACGATTATCATTGAAAAAATTATAATTGTTTTTGCACTTCACAAAAGCATTGGTAGATTCAAATCTTAATACTCATGTGTATAAATAGAGAAAGAAACTGAATGTAAAAATCTCCATTACTCAGAGTTTAAAGAGAACACAAAATCATTGGCTGTTTTCAGCATTTCCAGCGTCAGTTTGCTTCAGTACAAATTTATTAATCCTGCTAATCTCAAGGATTGCAGAGAGATAACACAAACATAAATTTGCACACGCATGAACGCATACACAGCCTATATATATGTATATATATAAGGCGTTTATTACATTTTAGAATATAGTATAATAAATTATGTGGTAGGTGGAGGAAAATGAATCCCTTAGACTGACTCATTTTGAGAGAGATTTCTCCAAAGCACAAAATCTAAATGTTACAGTTTGGCGAGTACCTGCCATTGTGGAGTAAGTGGTTTAGCCAGTGATTTGGATTTGGCCCTCGATTTTTTTTTTTTTTTTATGAGACCATTATTGAACCTTTGAAAATATGGTTGAATTCCCAGTTATTATCTTATAGAGCAGTTTATCAGAGATTGAAGGTGCAAAAGAGTTTTGACCTATAAAATCTAGTTTGTGGTGTTACATGAGAATTCTGTTAATTTACAAGATAAAGTTAAATCACTGAGGCCCACTGGTTTCATAAACTTTTAAGCCTGGCTCTAGACATTCTAATTCCTAAACCAGATTTTTTGTTTTTAATATAAAAAAAGAACAGCAACAACAACAACTAAAAAATATATATATATATAAAATATATGGAAGAAGTCCTCTGCATGAATATATACATTTTGCCCAAGTTTCTACAGATGGAGTTGGTTGTGCCTGGTAACTGGATACAGTTAAATGTTAAAGTTTCAGTAATATACCAAAAATATGAAGTACAAGAATAAAAATTCCATTTTCTTTTTGTTCCAGGTTCTCTGGGAGATGCTAACAAGGGAGGCCCCCTTTAAAGGTCTGGAAGGATTACAAGTAGCTTGGCTTGTAGTGGAAAAAAACGAGGTAAGACTGCGATCCTCCATTCAGGTACATAGATCAGAAAACAGTATTGGGGTTTTGCAAAAGACTTTTTCATCTTCTTCAAATTGAAAGTAAGTTCACGCTTATGGAAAGATTAGCAGTAGGAGCTAACACAAAGGGTCAAAGTGATGTTATTCCTCATGAATGGACCCTTTACATCTAATTGTTGCAGCTTCACGTCGTGATGCTGTAGATCAAAAATTGTACAAGTACTGTACTAGTTTCTCAGTCTCAATTGTAAAACCTAGGGGTTTGTTCTTAGTGATGAAAGAAGCCATTGCGTCCAAGGTAGGGGAACAGTTTTAACTCCATCTCCTGCGTTTAGGACATCTTTTTTACTGTCCGGGAGTTGGTATATCTGTAAGAGACCTTCAGCTACTTCAACTTACCTCTCCCAGCAGGAGTCACTATAGTACAAGAAACTGTCGCTTAGATGAGAATTTCAAAAATAAAAGAAGAAAAAATAGTTTCAAAAAAGGGAAAAATTACAGTTTTGCCACCTACGTTGAACACTACATTGAAGATGAGCTCCTCACTGGAATTGGCGAGGCAGTGGCATAACTGTTCCCTTCTTCATGCAGAGCCTTTCCATTTCAAAAGAACTTCAGTGGCGTAAACACCGTTTGTGCTGTGTCCCCAGCCTCGCTTTTCTTCTTCCCACAAATTGAGGCTTTCCGTTAGTTGGACCCATGAGCCAACATCAGAGAACATGGTACATTCATATCAAAGACAGCAAATACATTTTGAAAGGTTTAAAATTGTGACTGAAACGCACAGCCATGGAAATTCTCAGCATAAGGATGAAGCATCCATTATCAAGGTATTATGAGAAGTTAGATCAAGTAATGGAAGCATGCAGTTGTCTTTGCAAGGCTGCAAAACAACTTTATTTCACAAAACTTCTTCATTTCCACATCTTATCTGTGCCCTTCACAAAAGGGAAGGGTGCAGGCTTAGGGTAAAATAATTTGCAAAACGGTGAATATGTAGCAATATTCCCTTTTTAACGCTTTAAAAGAATTAGATTGATCCGCTCCCCACGTGAGTGCAGGAGCAAACTAGATCAATCAAAAAGCTGCTATTGACTGAGAGAAACCAAGTTTCCATATTTTAGATCACATAATTCATGGTTACCTTATTAATTTGTCCTCCTGAGCCATTGAGAATGGATGAAATGTTCATGATAGCTGAACTTGATGGGAGAGAGCTGCCAATTTAAGAAAAATAAAAAGGTGTTATATTCAAGAATGTGTCTTACTCATTGTTTCACAGAGGCTGTTCTGTTTTAATTAAATGGGATGGTTATTCCTGGTGTGCTATTAAATCAGACCTCACACACAAGGTAACTGATTATCTCATGGTATGAGAACCCACTTGATTCTGTTCAGTTTCTTTTGCCAGTGAGATGATTAGACGTGTAGTTCTGGGTTGACAAATAGAGTGAAGAAGATTATTGACCTTCTGTTGACTTTGGAGCAGAACACTCAATGTCATTTTTTCCCTCTGTATCGTTTCAAGATAAACTAGGAGGAAATTTTTTTTAAAAGCTGACTGGACCCTCCAAATATGTATAAGACAGATTAATTAATATTTTAAAATATTTCATTTAAAGGAGGGCAGAAAAGGTGTGAATCTAAAGCACTTTAAAAACAAAGAGAAAAATGAATTTAGAAGCTGCCTTTGAGTAGCTGACTTGAGGGTTGAGAGTCCCCCATAAATAACCTTCAGAATCTCCTCAGCAGGCTACATGAGGAGGCCGTCTCCCCCTTTCTCCCCAGGAATCCCCTAAAGTAGAGTGTCCGTGGTGTGATCTCATGATCAGCTAATAACAGATGGAGACTCTTCAAATGCCTCGCATACTATATTTATTAAATGAAATAGTCATTTGAAAGAAACCCACACGGTGAAGTAATTTTTCTCAACTTTCTAATGAACCTAATGAAAATTGGGTATTAACAAGGATATTTGTTTGTCTGTTCTCATTCTGCATATTTATTTCATTTATCAGAATATGGAAATTAAGTTGAAATGTAGTTTCCATTGTCATCATTCAAGAAAATGTCTTCATTCTACCTCATAAATGGAGGCACTTATTACCAAAACAAATTCTGTTGAGATAGCATTAAAATAATTCCCAAGGATTTATTTTATTTTACAATAAAATTGAGACTTTGACTTAAATACAATTTGTAAAAGTCCCTTCAAATTCCAGTTATTTTAATTTAGTTATTTTTACTCTGGAATACCTTGCGCTACTGAGTTGAAAAGAGAAAGCTATAGTTTTTTTTAAGAGGCCTCATTGAAATAAAGGATGACATGTTTAAACTTTCAGAGAGACATTTTAAATGTGAGCTAGTCACACTAGAATGCTAGTCATCCTAGACTCATAGGAAGCTGCAAAAATATTACAAAGAATTCTGTGTACCCTTCACCCTGCTTCCCCCACTGGTGAGACATAGGTATAGTATAGTATGAAAACCAGAAAATTGACACTGATACATTACTGTTAACCAGACTCTAGACCTTATTTGGTTTCACCATTTAGGATTACTTTTTGCATCTATAGGAAGATCGATACTTTCTAAAAATTATATCTGAAGACCTTTAATTCCAAACCCTTAATAATGAAATAAGGTCTTCAATCATTTTTCCTATTATTAAATCCTATTGAAACTAGAATCCATAAAACACTGTTAAACTTTACAAAGCAAACAGTGGACTCATAGAAAGCATGAAATTAAGAGGGTATTACTAATAAATTTTAAAAACCTTACAGATGTGTCTATCTGCCTTTGTAATTTCCATAAAACTCAATTAGTAGTCATTCAGAGTGTTCTGGCATTATAATTCCTATCTTTATAAATGCTTAAATATGTTTTATTCTAAGTAGCAAAATTACTATTCTTTGTTAACATAGAAATCCTCAAAAACTTAATCCATTGTTCTTGACTACACTTTAAAAAAAGATAATGAACTTGACTTAAAAAATAATTATTGCATCTTATGTTGAAAATGGTGCAAAAAAGAATATGATCTTTTTAAAAAATATCATGCCTAATTTAGTGATTAGGAAATATTTTAATTTTAAATTTGAAACTGTTTTACTTTAAAATATTTAAGTTTTAAGTAGTGTTGCAAACCTGGTGCTAATATCTGGTTATTTCAGGATGTTTTAATGAATTAGGAATGCCCACAGTTATGTAATCAGGACTTAAATATTTTAGATTCTCTTTTAAAGTACTTTTTAGTGTACCAAAATAATCCGTTACATGAAGTGTCTGAGTCTAGATTTAACTGATCTTTGACCATCTCAGATAATTTAAAATAATTATGTCTCCTTTTATAATGTCTTACATGTGGTATCTAAAAAGTTTGTCAGTAAGAAAAGATCAACATCCATATTCAGCCAGTTCACATTTCAGTTCTTGGGAAAATGTTGTGCTAAAGTTATGTTGAAAATGTTACCTTTTATGAAAACTTATTTTTCATTACACATGGAGTACATTCAGTCACATAATTGCAGTCACTGTTTTTATTAGTTGCCATCCCCAACCATCTTACTTTTTTTTTAAGTAAACACATGATTTTCCTTTTGACCTTCATCAAAAGGTTTCCAGTTTGCATTACAGTAAAATAATAGTACCATTTACTACATCTTGCTCTATTCTATGAAATCACAAGACCAGAAGTTGAAAAATGCTTAGTGTAGCCTCTAAGTTGGAGAGTTGTTTTTTTGTTTTTTTACTTTGCTTTAAAGTTTTATTTTTTTTGGTTTATTTTTATTTTAATTCCAAATATAGATTGTCTGTTTTCTTGCCAAGGCAACTGTTTTTCTAGTTTTATACGTAGCCTCCCCCAAATCCAACTAAATTGTTTTGTTTTTTATTTGCAAAACTTCTTGGCAAAAAATACTGTAAAATAAATCTTCTTAGTAAAGAGGTTCTCAGCTCTATCACATCCAATGCTCTCTTTATAACAACTATGTTAATGCTTCGTCTTCTTTCCTGAAATGAAATTCGGAGGTAGTACAACATTGTATTTTAAGTCAACATGATGCTCTAAATGTAATATAAGGAAGAAGTAAATATGTATTGCAATGTGTAAATGCTCAGGCATAACAACAGTAGAGGTGATGATGGAAGTTTTAGATGCTTCCACCTATGGATAAATAGAATTCAACAGCTACAAATGCAGAGTAGAAATGGGTTGTATTAATGATTCCAGTACCATGAGCAACACTGTTGTAGGCAACATTTTCCCAAAATCTTGGTAAGGTTATGAATAATGCAAAAATCAATCTGCCCTTGATTTATTTTATTTAGTAGTTGCATTCATAGAATGTTCAGTGTATTTTTAAAATATCTTTAAAAATACTCTATTTATAAATCAGATTCTAAGGCTCAGAAAATTATAAGCCTCATTGTTTTCTTGTTTTACTCACATGAATGCACCTGGGGCATTTGAAGTTTGGTGGAATGCAGGAGAATTTTTAATCAGGGCTTTACTATATATCGAAAGATGGCCAGCATTCTTGACCTGCTCCAGGTGCAACCCTCCAGACTTTAAAACAAAAATGTCTCTGTAGGGCTTCCCTGGTGGCGCAGTGGTTGAGAGTCCGCCTGCCGATGCAGGGGACACGGGTTCGTGCCCCGGTCCGGGAAGATCCCACATGCCGCGGAGTGGCTGGGCCCGTGAGCCATGGCTGCTGAGCCTGTGCGTCCGGAGCCTGTGCTCCGCAATGGGGCAAACAAACAAACAAACAAACAAACAAACAAAAATGTCTCTGTAGATCTGTAAACTGCCCCTGGGGGCATTACATGTCCTGTGAGAACCACTGCTGTACAATGTTAGAACAAGACTAATCCTCACATAATCTGTTCTATCAAGTCCTTATAATTTGTGCATTTGACCAAAACTAAGCCATGAGTCATCCATTCAGAATGTCTCATTTGCTGCTGAGAGAATGCACACTTCTTTAAAATTATCTCTGTGCTCAAGATGTTTTCAGAAGTTGTACACTATTGCCAAAGCTGAACTGTTTTCCTAGTTACCTGGCCTGTTTGCATATCTCATAGTTGTCTATAAAAATACAGTGATAGATGTGTGGTTTAGATTTAGTATTTAAGTTCCAACTTGCCCCTCTCGTACTGGTTTCTTTTAGACTTGATTCTATATTTTGTTGCACTTGTTGTGCTGAACCCTATTTCTTCATCCACTGTGATTCCTCTTTGGAGGAAAATGGTAAAGTGTCTTTAGAGATTAGATGCTATGAACCTAAATGTAAATTCTCACCAGTCGCATATTAATCAATGCAAGTTTTAAATTTTATGTCTTGTTTATGCTACTAAATTAACTCTTTTTACCTTTCAATTAGAATTTCCTTCCTTTAGTGAGAAAATCCTTGTGTTTTGTTTTGATTTATTTTTTTCTTTCCCTGTTACAGAGATTAACCATTCCAAGCAGTTGCCCGAAGAGTTTTGCTGAACTGTTACATCAGTGTTGGGAAGCTGATGCCAAGGTACACACACACACACACACACACACACACATATATATATATTTTGTTGTTGTTGTTGTTGTTCTGAAATTTCACTTGTTTGTTTGGCTTTGACTTTTTAAAACTTGGGGTAATAAAATTCATTACAAAGCAAAACTGGGTTGCTGTTCTTCCGAGCCCCAGATTGACTGTGAAGGCTTTCTGTTGACATCTACTTGTCTTGATTCCCTAGAAATCATTACTGGGTCTTTCTTACAGCACTCTGGCATTCTTGAGTCAATAGAAAAGAATTTTGTTACCTTGTTTTTAATCTTTAATAGTAACTGTTGCACCTCCATGTTATACAGATGCTAGCACACGGTGCTTATTGTAAGCCAGGAACTGCTCCAAGCACTTTATGTATGTTAACTCATTTATTCCTCAGAGTATCTCTGTGAACTAGGTAGTGTTATTATCCTCATTTTACACATGGACACAGAGGTTAATTAGTGAGCTCAAGACCACACAGCTAGTAAGTGGTGGAGCTGGAGGATGAAGCCAAACCAGCCGACATAAGTCCCTGTGCTTAACCACTACACCATATTGCCTTTCTAGCCAAACACCAGGCAAAGGTAGCACTTCTAGAGAATCTTGATACACACTCCCTGTGGAGTTTCAGTGATGTTTTTTAAGCTATCACAATAGAGTTGGAGAAATTCCAAAAATTAAGGCTTTCATGTGGTTATCCCATTCGAGCATTAATGGCTCATTTCCTTTCCCCGCAAAGATCTGTTTAAAAGACTCTTACAGGGCTTCCCTGGTGGCGCAGTGGTTGAGAGTCCACCTGCCAATGCAGGGGACACGGGTTCGTGCCCCGGTCCGGGAAGATCCCACGTGCTGCGGAGCGGCTGGGCCCGTGAGCCGTGGCCGCTGAGCCTGCGCATCCGGAGCCTGTGCTCCGCAACGGGAGAGGCCACAACAGTGAGAGGCCCGCGTACCGCAAAAAAAAAAAAAAAGACTCTTACATACATACAGAAATGTTTATAGGTAAAATGACAGGCGAGTCTCAGATTTGCTTCAAAATAAAGTGAAGGGAAATGGATGATGGTATAGATTAAATACCGTCATCCATGATAATTTTTGAAGTGATAGGTATATAGAGGGTCATTATACTGTTCTCTGTACTTTCTCGTATGTTTGGAATTTTCCATAATAAAAAGATAAAAATTAAAAAGATCCTCACAGATTAAATATTGGAATAAGAGAGAGACACTCAAGGGACTTCCCTGGTAGTCCATTGGGTAAGACACTGCGTGCCCAATACAGGGTGCCGGGGTTCGATCCCTGGTCGGGGAACTAGATCCCGCATGTGTGCTGCAACTAAGAGTCCGCATGCCGCAACTAAAAGATCCCGCATGCCGCAGCTAAGGATCCTACGTGCTGCAACGAAGGTCCCTCGTGCTGCAACCAAGACCCAGTGTAGCCAAAAATAAATAAATAAATATTTTAAAAATAATAATAATAGGGGGCTTCCCTGGTGGTGCAGTGGTTAAGAATCCGCCTGCAAATGCAGGGGACACGGGTTCAAGCCCTGGTCCAGGAAGATCCCACATGCTGCGGAGCAACTAAGCCCTTGCGCCACAACTACTGAGGCTGCACTCTACAGCCTGCGAGCCACAACTACTGAGCCCACGTGCCACAACTACTGAAACCCGTGTGCCTAGAGCCTATGCTCTGCAATGAGAGAAGCCACAATGAGAATCCCACGCACCACAACGAAGAGTAGCCCCCGCTCACTTCATCTAGAGAAAGCCCGCGTGCAGCAACAAAGACCCAACGCAGCCAAAAATAATTAATTAATTAAAATAATAATAATAAAAGAGATACTCTCAAGAAAGGAACTAAAATTTTATAGTTCAAATTTGTCCGGTTTTTCATGGAAATAGGTGTATTACAAACTGACCTTTTAAATAGAGATCTAAAAAGAAAGATTTAAGAATGGAATTTCTCCCTTAATTTAAATGCAGTTCCTGTATGACCCCCAAGAAGAATGAATGATGGTAACATATACAGCAGTTCCTCGGTATGGGGTGGGGGTGGGGGGGATAGTTGGTTCCAGGACCCCAGTGGAATCCACGGATGCTCAAGTCCCGTATATCAAATGGCGTCGTTGAGTCAGGAACCCCCCCGACCGTCCTCGGGTTCAATAGCCTGTTCGAACTTGGGTTGATTGAATTCACCAATACGGAAACGTGCGTTTTGTCTAGTGGGAGTAACTCGTAGCACTTGGTGAGTATGGGGATTGTGTTAGTGTCAGGCAGAATTCATGCTGAATCATGAGTAGTGGTTTTCAGCACACTGCTCCACACCACAAGCGAGAACAGCCGAGCACCAAGCACAGTAGTGCAGCCAGTAGCACAGCAAGGGACACGGACCGGAGAGGCCCCTCTGCCCCACGTGCTCCCTGTTGGCTGGGATGAGCGGTGCTTTGTCTTGGAAGAGTTTGTTGCTGGTTCTCCCCAGCCTTGTGCGTTTCACCTTTGGCCTGGTGAACCAGCAGCCTCCATCTGCTTTCACTCCCGTTCACCCTTTTTTAAAGAGTCCTACATTTATTTAGTATTGTTTTTTATTAAGGAATTTAACAGTTTTTAAACTGTTAGTATTTTTATTTAGGTTTATTATTGTTTCATTAGTTTTTTTATGACAAAGTTGATAGGTTTTGAATGGTCTGTCCTGCCCCTGTGTAGGCCTTATTTTAGTGTGTGATTTTTTAGAATATGGGGATTTTTAAGCATTAAGAGAAATGCCTGCACTTTGCAACTAATCCAGTGGAAACTGTAAGTGGCTATTTGCAAGCTTTCTGTAGAACATTTATTTTATACTATTAAAATACTACCCTTTTCATACTCTACCACTTGTATGTCCGTTGTGGCCCAGTTGGTAATTTTTGTAGTATTTTTCTCTCTGATGCTCAAGTAGAAATTTCACCTGAAGTTATGTGTGCCGAATTAGATGAATGCAACTAGATCTCTGTAATTTTAATTATATTTCAGTATGCAAAGCAGGTTTTGAGTTTCTTAATCAGAAACTCTGTTAATTAAAATTCTAAGAATATACATTTATGGTGTATTAATTAAACGATAGTGTAAATACCTACACAACAAGGACATTAGGTCCAGAGTTGATGCCATGAAGTTGGCATGTCTCTATTGAACATGTAGTAAGCTGACCCTTTTTTAGGGTCAGAGGAATCTTGTGTTCTAGCCCCGTGAAGTATGAAGAATGTTTGAGATCAATTTTTATTTCCTAAATTCGTGGCATTTTATTCTGATACAAATAATATATGCCCTCTATATTTGATTTGATTATGCATCCAGCTCACATTTCTAACTCTCTCATTGCTCTCTCCTCTAGACACACCTTACACACCTTCTTTATTCCCTGAACATGTTCTTTTCCTTCTTTTCTTTTCTCCCCTGATTACTTCACCATCAAGCCTTCCCTGGTTATTCTGTTTACCCCTGTCCATACTAACTACTTCTCTTCCAAAACCATAATCTGAGCTACTGCCTCATCTTGTGCTGTTGCATTTTTTAAAATATCTTTTCTTCCTAAATGGATTACAGGCTCCATGAGGGAATAGAGCTAGCTTTTCTTTGTTTCCCTATAGCATCTTCCGTAAATTTAGTAAGCAGATGTACAATTTTTTGTTGACTCAAGTGGCCAGAGCAAGGTTTATTTCCTGAGAAGCACATTTTAGTTCTCTGGCTAGAAGTATATAGCAACTCAACCAGGAGTTGGTGCCAGTCCTATGCCCATAGATAGAGCAATAGTTGGTTAAAATATATTTTATTTCTTTTTTTTCAGTCCTTAGGCTCTAGAGTATTAACACATAGATTAAAATATTCAGCTCACCTATAGAAATATATTCTTTTGCAATGAGGAGGTAGAAATGTATACAAGAGAAAGCTGCTATTAGGTAAATAAATGTTAGATCATTCCAGTGGCTTCCACCAGGTGTTCAAAAAATTTTTTTTGAAGAAAAGAAGGAAGTAAAGGTGGGTATTGGTTCAAGTTCTAAAATGATATTTCTAAAGGAGAAAAAAATAATAGTTAAAGCCCTGAGTTTGATAGGAAGTAATGTCTTACCGTCATGTGATAAAGCATTTTGAAGTGTTTAAGAGCATAGACCCTGGTTGTGTAACTTGCTTCCTGTGTGATACTGGGCAATTCATACTTTTCTGAGACTGATCTTCCTTATCTATAAAACAAAAATAACAAATAATGTATACAGATGCTTAATAAATTGTTCTGGTTGTGCCTTTTTAAGTAAGCAAAGCCTACATAATACATAAAAGGAACCTAAACCGCTTCGGAGGAAGATCCTAGACCAAATGCCGTATTCTGTAACCAGAATACTCATTAATTATTAACACAAAATTCTACATTGTTGCTACCTTCTAAATGTTCACTTTGATAATTTCCATCTGAGAGCATATTCTAACTATAAAATTAAGATTTTTTCAGGGATACTTGCCATCCAATTGCAAAAAGTTTTACCTTAAGAATTATTAAGTGGGGCTTCCCTGGTGGTGCAGTGGTTGAGAGTCCGCCTGCCGATGCAGGGGACACGGGTTTGTGCCCCGGTCCGGGAGGATCCCACATGCCGCAGAGCGGCTAGGCCCGTGAGCCATGGCCGCTGAGCCTGCGCGTCCGGAGCCTGTGCTCCGCAACGGGAGAGGCCACAACGGTGAGATGCCCGCGTACCGCAAAAAAAAAAGAATGATTAAGTGTAGGGAACAATATTATTCTTTGAAAATTTGTCAGCTCCTCCTGCTGCTTTTCCATGAAAAATGAAAATCCTATATTTATTATATAATTAGTCCCTGTACAAACAATTAAAACATTTTTCCTTTTGCAACCTTGACACATGGTGGGAGAAATTAAAATGGGAACAAATTCAAAGAAGACAAACAGAATTTTTTCAAATTTCCTACTTAAGGCACTTTTCTCTTTGCTTATTACAAGGCTTAATGTACAATCAGTGACATTTAGCTACTTACGCCCTCTTTTAAAACACACACACCCACACATACACACACACACCCTTGAAAGAGAACAATAATGGGAGAACTCAGAATAAATATCCCAGTTTTATATTCCTAAGAAAAATTGCTTTTCTTAATGTAGGAAGCGCTCAAGTCCTGAGAGCAAGCCATCTCAACATTCTTCCTTCTTGTTTTTGTGCTCCTAAATTAAAATGCATGTTTTAATTGCTGCAACGGTAATTTGTTCAGAAATGGTATAATTATGAGGTGTGATGAAGAGAGAATGTACATCATCCTTTTATTTTTCTCCATTTTTGTTTAAACCTTTTGTCTCAATCTTGGCTAGAGTCTAAAGAGAGAGACTAGGGTAGTTTTTGCTAGCTAAAGAAATACATCTAACCACTCCTTTTTCAATTTCTAGTAAACAGTACCTGAGAGTTTCCCAGCATCAAAACTAATTTTGATGTGGAATAAACATTGAGAACAGTGAAGTTATGATGGCTTTAAAATTGGGGAATTTTTCTCTGAGCAACTGGTTTAGGAAATTTTATAAGTTCTGCTAGATTAATAAGTAGATTTCCCCCAACATTTTATTATAAAAATTTTCAAACATATGGAAAAGTTGAAAGAATTTTACAGTAAACACTGGTATACCCATTGCCCAAACTCTACTGTTAACTTTTACTGTACTTGCTTTATCACAAAGATTTTTTTAAATAAATTTATTTATTTGTTTATTTTTGGCTGTGTTGGGTCTTCTTTTCTGCACGCGGGTTTTCTCTAGTTGCAGTGAGTGGGAGGCTACTTGCGGTGTGCAGGCTTCTCATCGTGGTGGCTTCTCTTGTTGCAGAGCACGGGCTCTGAGCGTGTGGGCTTCAGTAGTTGTGGCTCATGGGCTGGAGCGCAGGCTCAGTAGTTGTGGCACACGGGCTTAGTTGCTCCGCGACATGTGGGATCTCCCCGGACCAGGGTTCGAACCCGTGTCTCCTGCATTGGCAGGTGGACTCTTAACCACTGCACCACCAGGGAAGCTTCTATCACATAGCTTTCTTTTTTTGGCTGCGTTGGGTCTTCGTTGCTGCACGTGGGCTTTCTCTAGTTGCGGTGAGTGAGGGCTACTCTTCATTGCGGTGCACGAGCTTCTCATTGTGGTGGCTTCTCTTGTTGCAGAGCACAGGCTCTAGGCGTGCGGGCTTCAGTAGTTGTGGCACGCAGGCTCAGTAGTTGTGGCTTGTGGGCTCTAGAGCACAGGCTCAGTAGTTGTGGCGCACAGGCTTAGTTGCTCCGTGGCATGGGGGATCTTCCCGGACCAGGGCTCGAACCCGTGTCCCCTGCACTGGCAGGAGGATTCTTAACCACTGCGCCACCAGGGAAGTCCTATCACATAGATTTTTAAAAGACTTAACTTTTTCCTTTTAGGAGTCCTTAATCATACCCAAAAGAGACAATTAGTTAGTACTTTCCTTACCTGCAAAAATACTATAATCATTCCAACCTTAGGCCACACAATAGAAAAATGACATCTGAGTCTATTATGAATAACTGGTTGAAAATAAGAAGTATGGTTCCCTAAACCTGAGCAGCCTGACGGTTGTAAAATAACTAAATCGGGACATTACATCATATTTTATTTTGTTTTATATAGTAATAAGGTAACTTGACCTTATTACTATACCTGTGGGTTTTCTCTTAAAGATCTACTTTCTTGCATCCCAACAAGTGATTATTTTTTCTCCTTCAGAAACGGCCGTCTTTCAAGCAAATCATTTCAATCCTGGAGTCCATGTCGCACGACACGAACCTTCCTGACCAGTGTAACTCATTCCTGCACAATAAGGCAGAGTGGAGGTAGGTGCCTCGCATCCGAGTCACATCATCTGACTTTAAGGGATCATGAGTGGCTTCAGCCAGGAACAGAACCTGGAAACTTGATGACAGTCCTGATTCCTTAGAAATTGGGGCTTTTTTGTGTGTTTTTGTGTTAGAAAATTTTGGAGATCGAATAAGCCCTCCCTCTCATATGTAAGCAAAGAGTGTTCCTCTAAGTGATAAGAGTGTTGCTTTATCATATGTCTAAGCATTTAGAAAGCATATTAAAACAGTATCTTCTGAGATAAAAGACGGTTACCTGACATTCCTCTGTATGCACTCTGTGTTAGGAAACTTTGGCCTCTGTCCAGTGAGAAATAAAAATACTGTCTGCTTGGAAATATGCAGAGCACTGTATCTGTTGATGGAAGAGTTAAGGAGACTGTAAAAACACTTAAAAGAAATCTTTTGATGTTATAAATCCTATTAAATTTTTTCAGGTGTAAACAAACTTAGTAATGAGAGAATTGTATTGTGTGAGTGGAAGAAGTAAGCCCGAGATGAGACATTGGAGCCGGGTCACATGATGCACGAATATAAATAGCATGTTTGGAAGCTGACATAATTCCCCCCTGACTCAGCAGAGATTTAAGTAACTCATCTCTGCTCCTGTTAGCTATGGCAGTAACGTGACGCCTGGCGCCACCTGCCGATACCAAATGAATACTGCATGCACTTAAAAAACGACAATCGTTTACTCCTGGGATGACACATTTCTTTGGGCTTTCTGTTTGGTGTTTTACAATAACCTTCTTTATTTTTTATTCTTTGGGAATCTCTAGGACCAGTGAGTTAAAATGAACTTTTACTTAGTGATACAAAAGTAATACTGTTTGCTGGAGTCTAGGTGTGTATGAGGGACTTTGTTCTGGGCTGAAATAATTAACAAAACAAAACATGTAAGTAATATTTGTTTCCTACAGTAAGAGATCAGCACAAATCTAATCAGATCACTCCCCTTTTAAATCAGTATAAGGGGCTCCCATTACTCTAGGACAAAGGCCAAAATACTTAAGATTCATGACACCCTCTGTGCTCTTGCCTCAGCAACCTCATCTTAAGAGCATCATTCTACCCCTTAATTTTTGACGTTGGTCCCTCAACACATGCATATTTCTCCCTCATACCTTGCAAATGCAGTATCTTCTGTATAAAATTCATCCCATTTCAGCGACACACCAGCCCTGATGCCCAAACCCAACTTAGCTCCTACTACTACTGCTTCAAATAGTAGCTGAAAAAAACTCCTTTAAGGAGGTGTTTCCTGACCCCAGACCAGCTGAGGTTCCACTTTATGTGCCCTGAGAGAATCTCCTTCATAGCTTCTACTGCAGTTGAAATTAATAAGTAGTTCTGCAATCTGTTGTTTGATAATGTGTGTCTCGCTGGCTAAAATGTAAGAGAGTCGGATCACCTCTTTTGTTCCTTGCTGTAACTGGAGCCTCTAGAACGTATCTTGAATACCGACGGCAGTTGCTCAACAGATATTTGGAGAAGGAAATACCACGGTGGTAATAATATTAAAAGACATCACAATATTACCAAAAGAATAGAAATATGTAAGTTAATTTGTTTGCTTAGACAAATGTGCTTCTTACATTCATTCATTCAGATATTCATTAAATCTCTGCTGGGGAAAGGTGTCCTTTAGTATTGGGCTCTGGCGATGAGCAGAACAGCCCCAGTGCACATGGAGTGTCAGTACTGGATTACTAAACACAAATATACGAATAACTTTCATTACCATTTTGATAAGTATTATGACAGAACATTACTGGACGTCTGAGTGTATATAACCGTGAAATCTAATCTAGTCTGAGGGTTTAATAAGGGGATTCTCTGAGGAACTGCTGTTTGATCTGTTGGCCAAAGGATTAGTAGGATTTTAATACTACTATTAATACCCATGAGATAGGGAGTCTTTGAAGTATGTCAACAAAATCAGAAAATAGGGGGAAAGTTGGTAAGTTTTCTATATAAAAATGTAAAACCTCCATAAGACCAAAAGCAATACCCACCATCAATAAATTTATAAGACAAATGCCATAGTGTTACAACTTTTTTCCTATATAATAGATCATCTGTTCTAAAAGTTTCTAGTCTCAGGACTCCATTACACTCTGAAAAATTATTGAGGACTCCAAAGGGCTTTTGTTTAAATGAGTTACATCTGTCAGTATTTACCACATTCAAAATTAGAACTGAGAAAAAAATTTAAATATGTAGTTATTGATTCGTTTAAAAGACAGTAATAAATCCTGCTTCTGCATTCAGCCTATGGTACTATCCCATGTCATGAAACCTGTGGAAAAGTCTGTACACTTATGAGAGAATGAGAGTAGAAAAGGTAAATCGTGTCTTAATGTTATACTGAAAACCAATTTAACCTTTGAAAAGCTCTCATGAGTCCCCAGATCACACTCTAAAACCACCACTTCTGTCTTTAAAATAACATTTTAATTAAAATATCATATTAAAGGGCCTGAAATGGCATTTCACAAAAAAAGAAGTCAAATGACCAATAAACATGTCAAAAGTATTCAACCTCATTTAGCAATCAAATCAAAGGGAACATAATTTATTCATCAGATTGGCAAAAATTTATATCATGAAAATATCCAGTGTTATAAACTTCCTCATACTTCGCTGGTGGGAAAATACTACCTTTTGGAGGACAGTTTGGCTATATAGATCAGACACCTCTCCCACTGCCATTTCATTCCTAAGAAAATAAACGGGAAGGTTGTGCAAGAATGTATGGACATTTGTTTATCACATCCTTTAGAATGATAAAACTGGAAATGAGCTTAAAGTGAAATAAAAGATTGATTTGGTTTTTTTGTGGCTTTTATGATTTAGAAAATTATGATATCCCCACACACAAAATAGTATGGAGCCTTTCATGATATTACAGATCTGATAAACGATTCAAAAATGGATGCTACGGTCCAGTACGTTCAGAATGATTCCATTTATCCTAAAATAAACACATATTTATGTATACATGTATGTGCACATAGAGAGAAGTATAAAAAGGTCAATGTTACGTATCATTGGGTAATGAGATTATGGGAAAGTGTTTTCTATGTGTATATCTTTATTTTGTATAATAAACCTGGATTAGTTGAATAACAAATTTATTTTTTTTAATTCTTCAAGCTAAAAAGATGAGAGAAATAAAATTGGTAATACATTAATGTATTTTAGTAAAAGGCAAACAGTTGCCTAGGGGGCTTCCTCGTTGGCTGTCTTTCAGGAATTCGTTAATCCTGAGAGCTGGAGAAAGAATACATATCTTTACCTGAAGCACTAAACCACAGTTTGAGCGGCAGCAGAGCTGTTTTAATTGAACTTGGTAATTGGTTAAAAACGTGGGGAATAATAATAATATTAATTAGAGTAACAATAACGAACACAGCTGTCATTTATCAATTCTTAACCAGATGCTTGTAGTTTATTTGGATTATCTTTTTTAATCCACATAGCAACCCTAGCGTGTACATCACAGGTGCAAGAACCGAGACCTGGACAGGTTGGACAACCTGCTCAAGATTATACCATGTGAAACAGAACCAGCGCTGGCACCCAGGTGTTCTGATCCCACGGGCCTGCTGTGGCACACACGCTGTGCGGTGCTGTCCCTGAATTTGTGGCCAGTGTCATGCCCTCCACTGGATTCCCTTTTAGCAAAGAGAAGCATCACAGGGGCATGATGGTTTTTTTGTTTTTGTTTTTGTTTTGCGGTACGCCGGCTTCTCACTGTTGTGGCCTCTCCCGTTGCGGAGCACAGGCTCCGGACGCACAGGCTCAGCGGCCATGCTCACGGGCCCAGCCGCTCCGCGGCATGTGGGATCTTCCCGGACCGGGGCGCGAACCCGTGTCCCCTGCATTGGCAGGCGGACTCTCAACCACTGCGCCACCAGGGAAGCCGAAGGGCATGATGGTTTTAAGTGATGATTAGGGCAAAACAACTATCCCACTCAACGTGCCGAGTGTCCAAAAGAAGGAAATGTTTTGTCAGGTCATCTGGATATTTCAAAGGACAGCACATTCAGACCACTCCTCTCTTTCCCCTGACTTTTATCTGGTGTCTGAAACCATGCGTCTAGGGTCCAAAGTGTGTGTAGGAAGTTAACAAGTATCAGTGAAGTCGGACTCCCGTCCTGCTCTGGTGTTTCTGACAAATGCTTGTTTGCTGGTGGCGCTTCCTCTACACATAAACCAGATGGAACATCTAGTCTTAGAAACTTAAATGATTATTCTGAAAATTCTTTTTAAAACTAGGTTATTAAAAACCACATGAACTATGTCCTTTCCTTTTACCTAATAGGTGATAGGCAAGAAATCTAGTGTCAGACCTTTCCTTGTTCATCACATCTTCACCTTGTTTCTCCTCCTATTGACTTATTAGCAATAGTGGCCACGAGCATTAAGAACAGAAAATGTGTCATCCTCTTGGTCGTGTTTTCAATTCTCGTTGCCCTTTGTGATTGTCTGCAGCCCTGTGGTCACCTGCACTGAGTGAGCCTCATGTCGCTGTGATAGTGCATTCAGGGTCTCTGTCTCTTGGTAAGACATTCTGCTGGTTGCATTCTTCCTTGGTGATCAAAATATTCTTACTCTGGCACGCCTTCTTAAACACAAAACACAGAGGGCTTCCCTGGTGGCGCAGTGGTTGAGAGTTCGCCTGCCGATGCAGGGAACACGGGTTCGTGCCCCGGTCCAGGAAGATCCCACATGCCGCGGAGCGGCTGAGCCCGTGAGCCATGGCTGTTGAGCCTGCGCGTCTGGAGCCTGTGCTCCACAACGGGAGAGGCCACAGCAGTGAGAGGCCCGCGTACCGCAAAAAAACAAAAAAAACACAGAGATTTTAAAAACTAATCTTTGCAATTTGGATTTTAGCACAAATCATTTAATATATAACACTAAATGTAATATATATATTATCTATTTCTCATGTAATATATATATAACTGTTTTTATGAATTAATCTTTTATTTCAAAGTAAGTTTCTGTCTAGTAAAAGAAGATAATTATAGTTCATTGCCTGTTTTTGACATAGGGAAAATTTTCATCAACTTAAAACATATTAAACTATATTTTTAGAACAGGAGGGTTATATAAGGGCATCAGCCAATGCATTTGATGCGAAACAGTGCATCAAGAAAAACAGAGGGAACAGCCAGGGGAGCAACTGTCTTTGTGTTGCCATCTAGGTTTGGGTTACATCTCTTGTGGCGTAGGACCTGGACCACTGCTGTCAATATCCCGGGGCGTCTGGGAAAGCCTCGTTGGGGAGCATATTTACTCAGTCAGTTTTTGTTTTTCTGCGACAGCTCTCAGCTTACTTAGCTTTACTTAACTGTTGATGTATTTTCCAGAAGGGCTTAAAATCAGAGTGGGCTCCCAGAGCTGGAACTTGAGATGAATCCTTGGCTTAAATTACAAGTGAAATTGCATGCGTTGGCCATTTACCCTGATCAAAAAGAACACCAGTGAGCTCAGTCTCCCTGGCAAAAGAGTTGGGACTGGGCTTGGTGGAAGCACCACGTGGCAGCAGCCCCTGCCGTATCCCACTGAGTGTGCCCAGGCCCCTGCCGTATCCCACTGAGTGTGCCCAACTCTGCTGCCTCCTTTTCTCACCCTCTCATTTATTGAAGATGGCTCATTCTTTCCTTTTTGTTACAAAAGTTTTAACCTAAGGTTTTCTACACTGTGTTTTTTTTCCTTAGTCCTCCATTTGAAAAATAAAAACACTTATTTATAAATGGGCATAATACTTTGTCTGAAATATCAGGGATAAAATTTGGATTTTATGATACAGTCATCATTTTGAAAGATGGCTGATTTACTGCTTTTCCTTAGGGACTCTAGTGTGACTTGACTTACCTGGCTTTATCATTTTCAGATGGCACCAATAAAAGGGACGGGGTTGACAGCAGAGGCTTTTCCACTTACTTTCCTGCCTCCCTTGCTCTGAGGTACTTTGCAGACAGCCAGGGAAGTAAAACGAGGAGCCCAAGTCCAGAAACACCTCAGTAGCTGTTCTCGGAGTTGGGTTTTGCCAATTAATACCCAGAACCTTTTTGTTTTCCTTTATCTGCTCCTCATCTACAAGGGCATTGGGATAAGCTGTCCACTTATTCTGATTTTCCCTGGACATAAAAAAGCAGACTTTGGCTACATACAGTCATCAGCTTAGATCTGGGGGCATCTACCTTCTGTAGTCAAAGTCCCAACCAGGATCGCACAGTCGGACGTGTAGGTGTGTCCCAGGGGCACATGGGAGCAGCTGTTGGCTCAGCAGCTAATCTCCAACTGGCTTTTCTTTCCAGTCCCTTCCTTGTTCTGCGTCCTTCCCTCTGCGCCTTCGCTAACCCTTCCTTCCACCCTTCGCTCTGCTTCCTCTCCTCCTTTCTCTCTTCTTCCCTCCCTCCCTCTCGGTCTCTCCTTCTTTCTCTCAGTCTCTCATTACCGTTGCTTTTCTCACAGGCTCTTCAGAAACTGAAGGGGAAGAACTTCCAACTCTCAGAGCATAAATTTAGACTTAAACATGCTGACAGCCCTGAAGGAGAAAAAAACCTGCCCTGAGCCATCTTACCAATTTCAGTTTCTATAAAGCACAGGTCTCTGTAACTGGACATATTGTTCCAGGTGGTGAGGTTGGTCAGCCCATAGAGACTAAGGAGGGAACTAACTTGCTTTTAAAATTATTAGAGTTAAAAGGAACCTTAGAGTTCATCTGGCCCAGGATTCCCACACTTGCCTGATTGTCAAAAAACGACCTGGCTCTTCTTTCAGATAATGGAGATTCCTAAGCCTACCCAGCCCTACTGAATCCTGAGCTCTGAGGAAGGGTCCTAGGAATCTATGTTTTGTTGTATGTTTTGCCCAGGTAATTATTAGGATCAGGCAACTTGTGGAGCCCTGATAGAAGATAACTACCACCCCGTACAACTGAGGAGACTGAGTCAAGTTAATCAGTCAGTTACTTGAGCTACTCAGCAAATAGGCTAAGGTGAACTTACTAGTGGTATGACAGTGACCATATAACTGGAGTGTCATTTTCCCATCTCTCTCTTTGTGAGATTAGTACCTGTTTCTTGGGGCTGTAATGAGAATAAGATGAGATAATATATAATAGAGCCAGATGACCGTAAGCATTTTTTTTTTTTGGCTGCACCGTGCGGCTTGTGGGATCTTAGTTCCCCAACCAGGGATCAAACCTGGGTCCACGGCAGTGAAAGCCCAAGTCTTTTTTCTTTTATAAATTTATTCTTACTTATTTATTTATTTTTGGCTGCGTTGGGTCTTTGTTGCTGCACGCGGGCTTTCTCTGGTTGCGGCGAGCGGGGGCTACTCTTGGTTGCGGTGCGCGGGCTTCTCGTTGCAGTGGCTTCTCTTGTTGCGGAGCACAGGCTGTAGGCGTGCGGGCTTCAGTAGTTGTGGCTCATGGGCTCTAGAGCGCAGGCTCAGTAATTGTGGCTCACAGGCTTAGTTGCTCCACGGCATGTGGGATCTTCCCAGACCAGGGCTCGAACCCGTGTCCCCTGCATTGGCAGGTGGATTCTTTTATTTATTTATTTATTTATTTATTTATTTATGGCTGTGTCGGGTCTTCGTTTCTGTGCGAGGGCTTTCTCTAGTTGCAGCGAGCGGGGGCCACTCTTCATTGTGGTGCGTGGACCTCTCACTATCGCGGCCTCTTTTGTCGCGGAGCACAAGCTCAAGACGCGCAGGCTCAGTAGTTGTGGCGCACAGGCTTAGTTGCTCCGCGGCATGTGGGATCTTCCCAGACCGGGGCACGAACCCGTGTCCCCTGCATTGGCAGGCAGATTCTCAACCACTACGCCACCAGGGAAGCCCGGCAGGTGGATTCTTAACCACTGCGCCACCAGGGAAGTCCCAAAAGCCCAAGTCTTAACCACTGGACTGCCAGGGAACTCCTTACCATAAGCATTTATTAAATGGCTAAACCAAGACACCAGCTCCATAGGTCAGGCCCCACCCAGTGGTTCTTCACTGCTTTGAGAAAGTATTCTGAGCTTATGTTTCCAAGCTAGAAACTACCTGTTGATTTTGAAGGATATGAAAGATCTCCTCTCCTCTGCTCATTTACTGTTTGGTTTCAAAGCACAGGTTTAGCCTTTTCCTTTGATTAAGCATTGTGATGGGCCCCTCAGCATGTAACACCGCTTCAGCAAAGTTGCGACTTAAACCAGTTATATCCCTGTGCAGGTGTGAAATTGAAGCAACTCTTGAGAGGCTGAAGAAACTAGAACGTGACCTCAGCTTTAAAGAGCAGGAGCTCAAAGAACGAGAAAGACGGCTAAAGATGTGGGAGCAAAAGCTGACGGAACAGTCCAACACCCCGGTGAGTGTTCCCTGCAGGGTTCACGGATCCCGTACTTAGGAGGCTGGCTGAGCATGGCAGCATGGCACCCCTCCCCCCTCGCCTGCTGCCTCCTCACTTCCTGCCTCGTGCCTCTACATTAAAGGATCCACATTTACACTCCCGTACCGCTCCTATCTCTTTTCAATTAACAAAATGCCAGAAATTTAGAAGGAAAGCTTAGCCTATTTCTGGCTCTTTCTCTGAGAACTGTTATTCTGTCAGTGTGTTTGTGTATTAGAATTACAAAAATAAAATTCAGTGTATTTTCACACCATCTGCTAGAGCCCCAGAGCCTGTGCCTCAAGGCTGATTAACTCTTTAGAGTCCGTCGGTAATTAATAAATGTTATACCAAGGAAGCTAGCTGTCTGAGAAAGTCGTTGATGTGTCAGAACTTAACCGAGCTTTCCTTCTAAAAGAGAGCTAACTTAATGACCTATAAATGACGAGAATTAATATTCCTTGGGTCACGATCATGGGCAGCAAAAGATTGGAAAAAGACTTCTCTCAGGACAAGCGTCCAGTATTTACTCCACCAAAAAATATACTGGTTTTTTTTCCAAGTCCTGTATTTGGACTAAGATAAAAATTCTTTGTAAGGATTTTGCTATTTATATACTTACCATGAGCTTATATGTTAACATGATATATTAAAATCTAGTCAAATTTCAGCATTCTTCCCTATTTTAAATAATTTATTATTTTAGGAATTAAGTATAAATTTATCATTGGCTTTTCCAGGGTTTTTAATGGGCAATATATGTCCACTTTAAGATCACAAGTAATAATAAGATTAAAAGTACACTTGTTATGTACTTTAAATTCATTTTTGATAGTTGCTATGGCGATTATACCAAAAAAAATTCTTAAATGCCCTTCACTTTGTGATCTTCAAAAAACTTTCCTGGGCTTCCCTGGTGGCGCAGTGGTTGAGAGTCCACCTGCCGATGCAGGGGACATGGGTTCGTGCCCCGGTCCGGGAGGATCCCACATGCCGCGGAGCGGCTGGGCCCGTGAGCCATGGCCGCTGAGCCTGCGCGTCCGGAGCCTGTGCTCCGCAAAGGGAGAGGCCACAACAGTGAGAGGCCCGCGTACGCAAAAAAAAAAAACTTTCCTATTTTTAAAAGTCTTAATCTCCATTTAGCAGCCAATGCCCAACTGCAAAATATTTTCCAGTGTCTAAAGAATAAAATAGTTTGCCTCCTTTTCCAATTTATGTGGAGAAATAACCTGATTTCCAAAAAAGGAAAATACAGTGAAGTTAAATGTTTATTATCCGATTTAACTTTTTCAAAAATGACTTTGGTTATCCAGGGAATCCCAAAGTAAGAACTGAATTGCTATGCATAAGACTGTCATGGGACATTAAAACAGTACCACATCTTATAAGTTCAGTGAATTTTAACTTGGCTCTCAAGGAGTTAAGGAAAGTTTCCTGTTCTGGTTGAATTGGTACCAAGAGGCAGACTCAGAAAGCATTACCTTAAGGATCTTCAAGGGAACACTGCTTCTCCCAGAGCTGATGAGAGGCAAAAATATGACCATCTTCTGAAGTCTGAGGGTTGTGGGGATTTTTTAAGTACATTGAAATCTTAAGCTATAAAGCACTGCATGGCTTGACTCTTTCTAAATGTAGCATTTTAAGAAAAAACTTTAAAGGACCCATTAAAGTATGCTTTAGAACCTTTCTTTAGATTACTGGCATTAGTTTTGCTAAGAAATTATGGGCTGCCTTGCACACATTATTGCTATTAGTAACGCAGTTGTATAATAAATGATGAAAAACTCTGAGTGCACAGTAGGTTGTATGCTTGCGTTTTAAATGCAGAAAACTCTCTGTAAAGGAACTGCTCTGAAGGCTACCATCTAACAATGGACAGCATGCAGCACGATCTCAATGAGATTTTCTTCCTTTTTTTTACTTATGAAGGCTAAGTTTTCTTTCTGTACAGAACTTGCTTTTAATGTCTCTTCTTCATAGAGCTGGTATTTCTGAAGGAAAGGTTTGTGCTCAGGTATTTTATAAGTAGATATTTTCTTTTATCCTCACATCAGTTTCTAGTTGACTTTAAATGAGGTTTTTGAGAGACTGATAGAATAAACCTTTTTTAAAAGGAAGCGACTGGAGGTTGAGGTTTTCTCTGTAGCCTCATCTTAATTATAAAAGTTTAATATTTAAGTAACGTCATAAAAAATTGTATTACTGCATTTATTTCAAGGAAGGACACTGCTTTCTTTCCTGAAATTAAAACATTAGTTAAAGATATTTGGGAAGGTGAATTTTCCATACACAAATATGAACAATGTTTATTTTTAATGATTGTTGTAGCTTGATGTAGAAATTTTACTTCTTTTAAAAATAATAGCTTATTTGAGAGGCACTTGTTGAGATCTTAACATAATGTGAGGAAAGACCTATGAAATAATAAAATAGATAAGCAGCAAAGAGATCCTGAGAGTATCTAACAATTGAAAACAAATTTGAGAGGCTGAGAAATTTGACTGCAAGGAAAGTAATAGCCCGTTTCCGGTGTTAAAGGATCTAAAACAATTTCTTTCTTCCATGTAACTTCTGCTTTTTAGTTGAATTATATGAAGTTCTGATTGAACTAATAACTGTAGAGGTCTTTTCCTAATGGAGTTAAGATAGATTTTTTTTAAAAAAAAACTTGATTCCAACTTTAATTTAAAAATTAGGAAATTGGTCCTAAAACGTACCTTTACATGCAGAATATGAAGGTCATCCCAGAATTATATTACTTTTTACCCTTATTTAAACAGCATCAAAATATAAGCCTTAATTTGCTTCTTTCTCAAAGGAAGAGGCAGTAACACTTTGAGATCCTAAGTTTTACCCCTGAAATGAACAACATTTATGGAAATAGGTTGACTGTTTAAAATAATTATGTAAGATTGAAAATAAATGTCTGTATCCGCTCTGAGAAGAATTCCTAGAAAAAAATTCTGCTAAAAGAAGGAAACTTGTAGAGAATAGAGACAAAGGTAACAATCTAAATTAATACTAGTTTCCTTTCCTCCCAATTTTCACATGTATTTACATACTTGTTTATAACTTAAATGTTAGAGACAATCTAGAATTTGTTTACAAGTGAATTATTTCATAAATTGGATAACAAGTATTATATCTGGCTGTAATAAATAATAAAGGGAGACAAGTGAATTCTAGACTGTTTATTAGTTTATAGATACTTAATCTAGCTAAAAAGGTAGCTAATGACCCAAATCTCCCAATTGACTGCTAAACTGTTTTTATGCTTCCTCTAAGCTTTTCTTCTTTGGTCCAGGGTTTCTTGTTTATTTTTTTTAACTCGATATTTAATCTCTACTTAATTTCTCTTTTAATATAATAGTTAACTAAATGTTTCCATATGAAAGTCAAATTGGGAAAAATGGAGAGAAATTCTAAAAACTACTTTGTTTTAAGGAAAATGAGGGCTTAAAACTTACAACTTCCTTCCTATTTGAAATTTGGCTTGCCGTGGTGCTTTGCAAACCTTTGGTTGTGATTTACTCTGTCATTTATAAATTATGGTAAACACGCTGGAGCCAAACCTGCCGTTAAATAAATTCTCAAATAATCCCTTACATTCATTTATTTCACTAATCATTTACCTTCTGTGCAGCACCCACTAATTTTGTGGTATCTGTTTCCTTGATATAAATTGGTCCTAATTTCTCTTTTTACTTCTGTCCTTTCTTCCCTCATGATAGCTTCTCTTGCCTCTTGCTGCAAGAATGTCTGAGGAGTCTTACTTTGAATCTAAGACAGAGGAGTCAAACAGTGCAGAGATGTCATGTCAGATCACAGCAACAAGTAACGGGGAGGGCCATGGCATGAACCAAAGTCTGCAGGCCATGATGCTGATGGGCTTTGGGGATATCTTCTCAATGAACAAAGCAGGAGCTGTGATGCATTCTGGGATGCAGATAAACATGCAAGCCAAGCAGAACTCTTCCAAAACTACATCTAAGAGAAGGGGGAAGAAGGTCAACATGGCCCTGGGGTTCAGTGATTTTGACTTGTCGGAAGGTGATGATGACGGTGATGATGACGGTGATGAGGAAGATAATGACATGGATAACAATAGTGAATGAAAGCAGAGAGCAAAGTATTAAAATTGAAAATGTCCGGGAAAACAAAAGAAACTTGTTATCTCAGTCTGTACAGAAACCAGTAAGGAGGTAGAAAACCAAGCACTGCATTTTTAGGCCAATCACATTTATATGACAGTCATTTCTTTACGATTTTACTTTTGATTTGTCTTTGCTTACAGAAAAGGGGGGAGGGGATTAAGCCAAAAAGGTCTATTCAATGAATCAGCAAATGTGGTGCCTGATTATAGAAACTTGTGATTCTATATGTAATATAGCATTTTTTAACTAATGACATTCTGGCTTTTAAAAAATGAATACATTATAGTTTGATTTGATTTGATTTATTCAGTTGCTTTAAAAAGCTTACATTTTGAACAAGCACTCTTAACTCCTAATTCTTCTTTGACACTTGATTTTCTTGTAACATACTATGGTTTTTTTCCCTTATGGCAATACACCATACTGTCAGAAATAATTGATAGTGACTACAAAATCTAACAATAAAAAAATTGAAATGAAAGGAGGTTCTAACGAATACTTCTCCAGAAATACCTGAGTGCTGAGGGGTTTTAATACTTAATAGCACAACTACTGAAAGTAAAACCCAAGAGATGTTTTCAGTAGTACGTTTGCAGGAGAAATACTCTAACTTGAAACCAAACAGCAGTGTTGTGGCACTTCCGTACCAGTGCTCGCCCCAGAAGCTTCTTAACAGCACACGGTCATCTAAGGCTTAGCTTATACTTTATACAAAGAGAAAGAGAGGGTAAGGGATCACACTTCCAGGCAGTGTGAGTGTTAATATGGGGGCAGGAGTGTATGCGTGTGTGTTTGTTTTCCAGAGGGGCATGAGAATCCTGGATTCTAAATACATGTAGAGATATTTTAAAGATGGAACTAAATATTATAAAAAGAATAGCAAAGATAAGCTGTCCTTACTTAGGCAAAAGTGCAGAATGAAGGGTCCTTTTTATAGCAGATCTAGCCTTCCAGATTTCTTTTTTTTAACCCTGACTCAGCCATGCTGGTGTTAAAGAGAAGTAAATGTAGGTGCTGCTCTGAAAACCTAGCTAGCCAGAGAGATATTCTCAGAATGTTATCACAGAATTGTCAAAGCTTGTTTAAACTATAAAACACTTTATTAAAAAACTACAAAACATTTGTAGTTATGTACATACAGAAAGGCAAAAGAACAAAGAAAGATTTTTTTTCAGTCTAAATTTGAAAGCAGTGCCGTTCATTTGACTATTAAACCAAAGTACTTTGGGTGGTTCTTTTTATGGAAAAATTTTTTTTTTTTTTTTTTTTTGGCTGCATTGGGTCTTCGTTGCTGCGCGCGGGCTTTCTCTAGTTGCGGCAAGCGGGGGCTACTCTTCGTTGCGGTGTGCAGGCTTCTCATTGCAGTGGCTTCTCTCATTGTGGAGCACGGGCTCTAGGCACACGGGTTTCAGTAGCTGTGGCACGCGGGCTCAGTAGTTGTGGCACACGGGCTTAGTTGCTCTGCGGCATGTGGGATCTTTCCAGACCAGGACTCGAACCTGTGTCCCCTGCACTAGCAGGTGGATTCTTAACCACTGCGCCACCAGGGAAGCCCATAGAAGATTTAAGAAAGGATATCATCATAGATATTGTCTAATATTATTTCCAAGTATATTTGATCATAAAAAGCCTCCTTGAATTTGAAGCATGACATGCTTCCAATCCCCATTAAGGGTGGAAAATACCACAAAATGATCAGTACTCTGTGCCAGCTTTATTTAGAGAAAAATTACTAATAAAATGTTCTGGGTGTGAAATGTAGAGACCAGTCTGTATAGAATAGTGATAAATAGAAGGATCTGGAGTCAGATCGTGATTCAAAATCGCTGTGCAATCTTGGGCAAATTATTTAACTTGTACGTCTGCTCACCTTTAACTTGAGAATGGTAATAGTACTTACCTAAAGGATTGTTGTGAGGATTAAATAAAATGATACATGTAAAGCATTTAACACAGTACCAGGCCAATGGTAAGTGGTCAGTTAATGTTAGCTACTGTTAACTATGCCAGTGAAAAGACACTGAAAAATAAGTGGTTTCTGTAACCTGGAAAACGAAACTATCAATTTCAAGTGGTATTTGTTGAGTAGGATGAGATGAAAGTTAAAGTGAATAGCTTTCAGGAAAGATAGAGAACATCTTTAGAACGTAAGCTGCACGAGCCAATCTACTCTGTCGCCCTTTGAAGACCATGCACATGGCAAGGTTTAGCTAGTCTGAGGTGTTTGCAGGCCTTGCTACCACCCACAGACCAGGCAAACACAGAAAGAAGAGGTAAACGTTTCCCCTAGAAGATGGGTTCCCCACATACCCAATCTGATTCACTTCCTATGTCTATGCAAACATAGACACAGATACACACACACCACAGTATATTGCTGGTGACAAACAGGTGCAAACATAAATAGGCATCCTATCTGCACTCAGACATGGAGGAGTCCTCCTTGATTCAAGACGAGCCACTCAAGCAGAAGATCTTGGAGTGGAGCAGAGGGGATGGTTTTCAGCTGTTGACTTCCCAGCATGCCCTGGGGCTCTGTGCCATGTAACCTGAAGGAGAGCCAGAGACCAGGTAGTTCACAGCCTGTCATTGCACATCTTCCCAGGCCAAGGTAAAGTCATCCATCCCACCAGTATTCATTGAGCCCCTCCTTTGCGCCCGGTACCGTTCTAGGGAACAGCTAGATGAAAATCTGCACTTGTGGAGCTTACAGGCTAGCAAGCGGAGATGGACAACAAACAGAACAAATGCATCATGTAGTAAACATTTGATAAGTGCACGCTGGGAAACGAAGCAGGGAAGGATGAGGCCCATAGGGGAGTGTTGTGGACTTTAAAGTGTGGTCAGGAAAGGCCTTACCCATAATGGAATCTCTGTGGGCTGATTTTGGGATCTGTGCACCTTATGTAAGAGTGTAAACCTTAAAAAAAAAAAAAGAGTGTAAACCTTGTCTCTCATTTGAGAATAACCGGAAATAAATTTAGAACGTATGAAATGAATGGGATGGACATTTTAAAAAATTTACATTAAATAAAAATGTATAATAATAATTAGATCTATTAGGATTATACATAAGGTTTTGGTGCATTAATAAAAGCAGCCAAATAAGGCCAAAAGAGAAAGGTAATAACCCAGACCTAGGTTTACCATCATTCAGGTAATATTTCTCTAATCTCTCGACTGCTGCCATTTTCCTCACAGAAATTCCAGAGATGGTCATAGCTCAATACTCTGCCATCAAGAAACTGCAGAGATTTTGGACACAGCAGAATTGATAACCTCAGTGATACGCTTGCAATGTTCTAACCTAAAATTGGGCTATAGGTAATTACTATAGGGCACTGGCTATTTTACTTTCTGTTCCAAGTCAGTGTCTTTCTAGGGTTTTGAACATCCCTGAAATCTGCATCATATAAACAGAATCCTTAAGTGGTTTCACTTGATCTATGAAGATGATTTAGAAGACTTTAGACTCTATTATTAGCCTTATTAAATTTAAAAAGAAATATTTATCAGCCATAGGCAGAATTTCTAATGAAGATGTTAATTATACAGCTTTTAATTCACTTTTCAGATCAGTTTTGTTGTTGTTGTTTTTGTTTTTTAACGTCTTTATTGGAGTATAATTGCTTTACAATGGTGTGTTAGTTTCTGCTGTATAACAAAGTGAATCACTATACATATACATATATCCCCATATCCCCTCCCTCTTGCATCTGTCTCCCTCCCACCCTCCCTATCCCACCCCTCTAGGTGGTCACAAAGCACCAAGCTGATCTCCCTGTGCTATGCGGCTGCTTCCCACTAGCTATCTATTTTACATTTGGTAGTGTATATATGTCCATGCGACTCTCTCACTTTGTTCCAGCTTATCCTTCCCCCTCCCTGTGTCCTCAAGTCCGTTCTCTACGTCTGCGTCTTTATTCCTGTCTTGCCCCCAGGTTCTTCAGAACCTTTTTTTTTAGATTCCATATATATGTGTTAGCATACGGTATTTGTTTTTCTCTTTCTGACTTACTTCACTCTGTATGACACACTCTAGGTCCATCCACCTCACTACAAATAACTCAATTTCGTTTCTTTTTATTAGCCAATGATTTTTAATATGCAGTAGATTTGTTAGACTTTAACACCAGCTGGGGAATTCAAACTTGATCCCCATGAAAATCAAGGAATTGGGGTGGGGGAAGGTTTGGGAGAGATCTAAAACGATTTCTCATGGCACTACGATGTACACAACTTTGCTTTTCAGAGGTTTCATTGGAGTGGTAAGAACTTCATGAGAGATAATTTTAAAACTTACTCTGAGTTAAATCTTGATCCTTTTTTTTGATACACTAGACTTGTTGCTGCCTTTTGAAACTAGCAGTCTACTGTACCGCATACATAATAAAGCATAATTTTTCTATAATCAGGTACCTTTTGCTGCTTTGGGGTAAGACTGTTTTCCTGTTTAGATGTTAAGCATTTCCAGAGAGAAGAATCTGTTCTGTTCTTTTGATTGTAACATAGCCTGATAGCTGTAGATGCAGCCTGTCTGATGAGAAATGAGCGTCTACCAGGACATCTGGAGGACTAGCTATGTTTCCTCAGACTCCAGCTTAGTTTGCACTCTATTGCCTGTGAGGAGCTTTCTGGCATGTGATTATTTACTTCAGAGCTAGAGTTTCAGGCACCTACATTAACTATTTTATATTGTGTGCAGAATAATAGACCTTTTAATGTCAGATACAATACACTGCACATATTGCTTTTGCACTGTTTTAAAATTTTTGTACTAAATGATAGAAAATATTTATATTCTTTGAGTGTGAGCTTTGAATAGATGGCATTATCACCTTATTGGTTTTTTTTTTAACAAAACGTTTTTCTCAATTATTCTATCGCAATGTTATCCTGAGCAAGTCCTATGCCAAAATCGTGTATCATGTTTGTATGGAAGATTAAATTTTATTCTTGTGCGGTAAGACTACTCAGTTATTGACTTCATTGTTGGAATTTGATATTCCAACACAAAGTCCACAATGTATTCAGAAATCCAAGTTGGTGTCATACATTTCATTTTGATGTGAACTTTGCTTTGCTTTCCTTTGTTTTAAGACTCCATTTTGCAATAAACGTTTTGACAGTAAATCCCTTTGTTATGTGTTATTGTGTATATCAGAGCTTTGTTAGGTTGGATTCCCAACAACCTCTGAAGGAATCATTATCACGCACATGACCATGAGTGTGAGCTTCTCTCCTGTAATCAATTGGAGTGTGAATAATGAATTTGTAAAGCGATGGGGCAGTCACAAGGTGGATTTTTTTTTTTTTTTTAATCCCCAAAGAGAGACAGAAAAGCTTAGAACTCACCCTATAGCAGATACACTGATAATGTTAACAAGGTACAGCAGACATAGAGGAAATAGGAAGCCACTCTGTGGCTGGAGATATTAACTCTTCTCCCCTGTTCTGCCAAATTCAAACCGTCTTGAAGCAGTGCCTGGCTCCAGCCTTCCTCTCACTAATCTTTGCAAGCAGCATGCAAGAATCCTGCTGGAGCAAGTCTCACACTGAATCCAGCGCCTTTCCCTTGGCGTCGTCTTGGTGAGCCACCCTCAGAGCACAAGTCAACTCTTCTCCTCTCCTTCGGACATGAAAACCAAAGATGTTGGTTTTGATTAGTTGTTTCCTTTACAACCTTTATTCAAGAAATACTTATCAATTTTGTTCAGCACAACATTTGGGAATTATATACAAATCAAATCATTCCATACACCCTCACTCCTTCTAAAAGCCAGCCTTGATGCAGCCTTAAAAGGCTCTGTAAAGTAAAGCAGTCTGTTGTTTCTTAAACTAATCAAACAAGTTCCTTATTTCACATTTGATTCTGTGATGGGAAAAGCAAATGACGCTTCTGCAGCTGTATCCAGCTGCCCCGTGAAGAAATAAAACTTGTCATGTATTTTCTTTGATCAAGTTCAGTTTTAGATCCTGTTTCTCAAGTCACTTTCGTTTCTGCATTATGAAAGCAGGTGAGTGCATGTGACTACAAACACCAGGTATTTCAGAGGAGGGAAGGCGCAGTCCTGTGGGAATCGGAGCACATGAGGGCAGCGGAGTGCATATAGAGTGGTAGCGATTTATACCCTTGCAACTTATCTGTACGTCTCAAACTCTATGCATTCAGATTTATTGTAACTAGTGGGTTTTTAAAATAAATCTGCCTGGCCCCCTAGAGTTGGCTGCAGTTCCTCTTGATCCTTGGACATGCGCACACTGTATCTGGAGCTCCCGTTGAGCAAACGTGCCGTGCCCATCCTTCCTTCCTGTCCCGCCTCCACCACTGCCAGTGTCTTGCCTTGTTGCTTCTCACCAGGAGTCACCTCTCTTCTAGCCCTGCTGTGCCAGCTCAAGCCACTATGCCTTCCATCCCCCATGGCAGTCTATGAAACCCTCCCTTTTCCGTGGTATAGCCATAGACATTGAACTCTATACCAGAGAATTTAGCATCATAGTAAATGCACCCTTCAGTTTTACTCATTCAACAAACTGTTCAACAAAAATTTACCAGGTGTTGTGTGCCAGGCACTCTGATGGGCACTGAGGAAACTAAAATGAAGGTGGCCTTGAACTCCTCCCAAGGTATAGCCCATACCTACTTTACCCCCCCACCTTAAATTAAAAGCTCCTTGAAGGCAGGGGCATGCCTTTCCTAGCAAGGTTTTGAGCGTGTGAATTTAAAATGCCTGCAGATTAGAAGGGTTAACTCACCCACCCTCTGACGTTTACACTAATGGTAAAAGTAACCAAATCCAACTTCTTTATTTTTCAACTCGCACAAAAAATACTATTTGTAACACGTGTTGAAAGACACTTCGCCATGTTGCCTCATGAGCAATCCAACCATGTTGGCAAGTGAAGCTGGTTAAAACTAATGGCTATAGCAAACTAATTCAAGTCACAAGACACAGATTTTCTTCCCGTTACGTAGGTGTTTATTTAGTCTGTGGCCATGGAGCATATATTGAAGCCAGTAGTCCTTTGGCTCTGAAATTGGGCAGGCAGGAGTCCTCTTGCAAAGTTGTCGTTCATGTTTGTATACTTGCCAGGGAGGGAGGTTAGTTTAGTTTAGTTTTAGTTAGAGCAACTCTGCAACCTGGGTTCCTTAGGACGGCTCCAATTTTACGTGTCCTTCTAATATTTTGTTTTAAAAATATAGTGCAACGGAGACATTTAAACACTTAGAAATTCCCCTCTAAAAATAAGCATGTAAAACATCTGGTTACCAAGTGGTTGCTTTGGAATTTTCATTAATGATCAAACGATCTTCGTGTTGACTGAGAATTCCGAAGACGGCTCTGGTATCTGACAAACGTCAGAAATTCCTTGACTGCCAAGGCCTTCTCATGGGAGGTAAAGCTACTCTCAGTGTGCCAAGTACAATGAGTGGAAAATCCCAAGATGTGCAGAGTCCCATTGTCACAGCTCACCAAGCACAATGAATTGTTACTGAGAGGTGGTTTGGCTTCTGTGGGCAACATCTTTGGAACCCTGAGAAATTCCTTAACGGTTGGGAAAACTGGTTTCCATTCAATGCCACCTGCAGGAGGAACCAAGCCAGAGCTGCTTGGTTTTAGCTGCCCAGAGCTAAAATATTGAAAAGTGTGGGGATAAACCAAAAAGGCAGTGATAATATTCCTTCTTTTTTTCCATTTCATTCATATTTCCCATGCAGCTGCTGCCTTCCTTTGAGATTGGTGCTTGGACAGAAGAGGACGTGGTAAGCAGCTTCTTTTAATGCCTCATTTAACCTGGGCAGGTAGTTCATAAATTTGTCCACAAGTTAAAAATACAGGGAGAGGGGTTTGGGCCTTAGGAAAGTGTTAAGTAGGAGAAGTTGACAAATTCCATGTCTTTCTATTTTTAATGCAGTAATGATTTAAAATAAGGCCTCGAGCAAAGCAAGTATCTCTTCAAATCTTACAAGAGGATTCCACCTCCCTATTTGCTCTGAAAGGTATTCCAGGATACAGTAATGAATACCAGTTAAAGGGGGGATCCAGGATACTAAATGAACATACTTGGAAGAAAATTGATCTTAAGTTTTCCCAAAAGACCAGGGATGGACTTGAACCATGGTGGGGAAAGAACTGGTAGAGGCAGTGCCTTAGCCCTGTTCATTTTACCATCTTTACTCTGACCTTCCCAAGAAGGAATAGACCCAAGCTCCCAGACATTCTCTGAAGCGGGAGCCGGAGAAGCCCCATGTTTGGGGGAAGATGTGAACAGACTAGTTAAGTCCAAAGGAAATCCCACACCCTACAGTCTGGGTGGAGACCCTGAGGAGCAATCCTGCTTAGCCTGTTATATTTCTGTGTCTATTTCCTTCAGTGAAAAACAGGTCCAAGAATTCTTGGTCAGAGACCTCAGGGGTTTTTGCCTGTCCAGGTGCATTTTATAAGTTCAAGGTTTCATTAAATGAAAAAGGAAAAAATAAAAGTTTGTATGCCAGCCTCAGCAGGCCCACACCCCAGGAAATAGACTAGGTACCCCAAAGTCAAACTCATTATTAGAAACTCTTGGGAAGGTCTCTGGAAGGTTTACCAGACTCAACTGGTTTCTGGGCCAGGGCATATGCTCCCAGCCCTTGGTCTTCTGGTGAAGTAATACTGCTTTCAGATAAGCTCATCTCTGTGGCTTCTGCAGGGGAAGTATGCTGGTACCAGTTGCCTCTATTTCCCATTCCCTGAGTCCTGGTGATTTTAACTTTCCTGCCAGCCCTGCTTAACAAGGACAGAGGACTTAGGCTCGCCTCTTCACAGGCCTCCATATAATCCCTTTATCCCCAGCTGCAAAGTTGGCCCTTCTCATTTGAGAAGAAATGTTTCAAAAGGCACTGAGCTCTAAAAGCTATTTTTAGTCTTTGCTCTGAGGTTGAGTGGTTTTCAAAGCATTTAAATAAAATTCCAGGGTCAAGGGCTCCCTAGAGAATTGGTGGGCCTGGGTGTGGCCCCCCATTCTGTCTCCCTTCACCTGGATAGTGTGAGAGGCTACGGTAAACACACGCCAAGGGAAATTCAAGGATTGAGGTTGCTGGGTCCAACCTCATTCTGTGTAGGAAGCTCCACACTTTAACTTGTCTTGGGCCACAAAGCTACTTCATGACCAGGCCTAGAACAGAGGACGTATTTTATCCATCTTTCTGTCCACTGCCGTGTGGTCCCTCTCACTCATACAATTCCTGGGTAAACCAGTGCCCTTCAACAACCCAGGGGACCACTGGCACATGAATGGAAAAAGCATAATAAGTAAGAATCTTCTTGAAAGGATTTTTAAATATCTTTCAAATAAGGAGGAAAACCAATGGTCCTTCAAGGGTCCAAGACCCCCAAAGGGAGGATGTCTCCAATTTGAAACCTTGAAGTTTTAAAACAGTAAAGAGAAAGTCTTCTGTTTTCCCTTTGTGGTTTAGCAAAAATTAAAGGTATTTTAATCCATTGAAAAACCATGTGTTTTACTGTTAAGTCTGGCCACTGACCGTGAATGAATCTTCAAAACCATATATGTCCTCTCTTCCACAGTATTTTTGGGTTCAGCAGCTCGTCAGAAAAGGCAAGTGGAAAAACTTACCTTCTTAATTCATGGAGTTAACTTTGCTTGGGATGTGATTGAGTCTAATTTTATTCTGTCTTCTAATCACTCCCTTCAGGTGACACTTCAGAGGAGATGAGCATATACGCGAACTTGTTTAAGGAAAACAACATTACAGGAAAGCGACTGCTTCTTCTCGAGGAGGAAGACTTGAAAGACATGGGCATCGTCTCCAAGGGGCATATCATCCATTTAAAGGTACCTCAGAAAGGGAGAACATTCAGTCAGCGAATCTTTATTGAGCTCCTACTGTGGAGTAGGTCGTGTGTCATGTTAGAGGCTGAGCTGGTGGCCACAGTGTGGGAATACTTCATACCAGCTGATCATTGGCTGCTGCCCCATGGGGCCCCTACCCCCTCTTCATAATCCCAGAACAAAGGCCTAATACCTGGTCCAGCAGAAGTCACATGGGGCCCCTACCCCCTCTTCATAATCCCAGAACAAAGGCCTAATACCTGGTCCAGCAGAAGTCACATGGATACGCCTGCGTAGAACCCCCGTGCCCTCAGGAAGTCTCTAGTCTAGTGGAGAAGACAGTCATTAATCATGCAAAAATGGTAACATGGCAGTTGTAAGAAGTGCCACAAAGGAGAGCTGAGGTTGGGCTGAGGGGAGGCTTCTGTGCAGAAGTTATGGAGTTGAGAGCTGAAGGGCCAGGAGGTGTAAGTGGGTGAAGGGTGTGGGGAGGAGGTGTTTTGGCGGCAGGGCTCTGCCTGTGGAGGGGCCTCAGTGTGGGAAGAAGCGTCGTGTGGCGCTAAAGCCGTGTGCGCCTGCAGAGCTGCCAGCCCACCCGGCAATAGCAGGAGGCAACTTGCTTTGAGGCCAGAGAGGCCGGATATCCACTAGGGACCCCTAACGATGCCAGAACGTGTCCACAGACTGAGTGAAGTCTGCAATCTTCCAAATTTTACCCAGAACAGACACCACCTTATGTGTACTCTTATCCCTCATTTTCTCAGGAAATCCTAACATTTCCCCCCAGAACTTCAGTCTTGAAAGCTTTCCTTTCTTTTTTTCTTAATAAATCTATTTATTTATTTATTTATTTGGCTGGATCTTCCCAGACCAGGGCTCGAACCCATCTCCCTTGCATTGGGAAGCAGATTCTTAACCACTGCACCACCAGGGAAGTCCCTTAAACACTTTCAAAGCTAAACCTCTGTTTTTGTTGTTGTTGCTTTTTTTGTAGTTTAGCAACCAGTTCTGTTTTTTTGTTTCTTTGTTTTGTTTTGCTTTTTAGTTACTCAAACCAAATAACACTTGCTGGCATCTGTGTGCACCTTGTTATTATTCAGAGGTCTGTTTCAAGAGAGATCTTACAATGAAATCGAGTTTACGCCCCAAACCTCCTCAACCCCAGTGTGGGTAGACGGAAGGGTGGACACAGGTTAGAAAGAAGAGAAATAGAATAAAGAAGGAAATGTAGGGACTTCGCTGGTGGGTCCAGTGGGTAAGATTCCGCGCTCCCCATGCAGGGGGCCCGGGTTCGATCCCTGGTCGGGGAACTAGACCCCGCATGCATGCCACCAACTATGAGTCCGCAGGCCGCTACTAAGACCCCACATGGCGAAAATAAATAGATAAATAAAATAAATATATTTTTTTTTAAAGGGAAGGAAATGTAGAAAAAGCAACTTCTTATCCAAATCCACATCTTGACAGAGGCTCTACCAACTTGCCAACAACTTTCCCCTTTGCCTCAGTTGGAGCTACTGATACCAGGCTTTTTCAGGGAAATCCTCCCTGAGGTCCAAAGAGAACACATCCACTTCTGTCCTATGGGCCCTGAATCCACATAAGGAACATCCTTACAGCCCCTCAGCACCCTTTAGATGATGGCTTAGCCTTAACCTACCACCTGCTCCCTCTCACAAGATGGGCAGGAAACCTCATGCATAAACATACATCTTAAATGATGGTAAATAATTTAATCTCAACCTCCAGCTGTGGGCAAATCCATCCTGAAAAGCAACGCTGGCTTAGATGGGCTACAGTAGGAAAAATTCTTCTCTCTGGTACAGAGAAGTTTCAGGGTTCAAAGAGAGAGATTTGATAAATCTTGTCCCATTTAGCAGATGCCAAAAAGATGCTCCCAACTCCCCTTCCCCTCTCCTGCCTTTGAAATAGGACTCGTTCCTTAAGGAGCAGTCAGGAGGAAAAGGGGTGGCAGTTGTGATAGCTCCTCAACAGCCTCGGTGATTTAAATATTCCCAGACCCAGCCTACGACAGTCTAAGTGCCCCTCTGTGCTGGTTGGTATCGTTAGAGCAAGCGATGTCCAAACTTACTGATTATGGTTCAGCAAATCCAGTGGATGCTTACTGATCACAGTCCTGGGCCTGTGAAGAAACAAAGGATCCTGCCCTTAAGGAATTGACATCCCAGAAAAGAGAGAAAACATGTATATACAACTTCTCTTAATTCAGAGTCTTGGCATTTGGGAGCGGAGTGTCTGTCCTGAGCTCCAAAGGAGGGGTGTAGCCAGCATCTGCAGGGACCGCAGACTCCCTCCTGGAAGAGTCTGTATGTGCACAGACAGACAGTCAGTCCCTGGGGGGGGTGGGTCTCAAAAGTCAGGCGTGCGGGCCCTACACCTCTGCCAAAGCCAGGGCCCTATTACAGTGGCCGCCCCAGGGGTGGGCAGGGGTGGGGGGCTTGGCCCACAGGTGACACTCTCTTAAACTCAGCTGGGTCCTGGGTACTTCTGACAAATAAGCTTACATGAGAGGGAAAGAGTGAGGGGAAAGGGTCATGGAAACGGGCCTTTCCATGGGAGGTCTGGGAGCATCCTGCATATATTCTCGGGGCAACGAGGATAAAGAATCCTTCAAGCTGGGCCATTCGGGATGGGACGCTGCAAGGGGACCTCCAGACTGGAAGAACCCGCCTGGTCCTTGTGACAGTGCTTCACACGCACACACACACACCCATCCAGAGGGTGAGAAAGTGCCCTCCATTCTCTGCGGTCTCACTGAGGAAGGCAGGACATTGTTGTACACCTTCTCAACGAGTGAGTCTCTCAGCCTACAGATGGTCGATTATACAACTGCAAAGTGGACAGTCTGTCCACCTGCCCTTTGCTACTTGGTTGTTCCTTTCAGCCTGTCTTGGCATCCTCCTCACCCGAGCCTGGAAGCCCTCTGTGGAGGAGCCTTGAAGAAGGAATAGAGCCTAACATCCAACAAGTGCTCATTATTGGATGATGTGTCAACAGCTTTCATTTCACTTTTTGTTTTGTTTTGTTTTTTCGTATTTTTGCGGTACGTGGGCCTCTCACTGTTGTGGCCTCTCCCGTTGCGGCGCGCAGGCTCCGGACGCGCAGGCTCAGCGGCCATGGCTCATGGGCCCAGCTGCTCCGCGGCACGCGGGATCCTCCCGGACCGGGGCACGATCCCGTGTCCCCTGCATCGGCAGGCGGACTCTCAACCAGTGCGCCACCAGGGAAGCCCTCATTTCACTTTTTTAAAAATGCATCTAATTTTTCTTACATCGGTACTTTTTTACTCTCTATGTGATATGCTCAGTTCACAGAAAAGCTGGATTATACCTGATGAGTATAAACAAGAATCATCATTTAAATTGTCCTCCTTTCCTTTAAGAGTCCTTTGTCCTCCACTGGGGGAGGGAGCTTTGGACACAAACCCACAGAAAAGCCCTTTCAATGCAGTAAACCCTTTAGTGAGATTTCAGCCCTAATGAGAGCCTCTGGTGATATATTCATGTTCTTTGTTGTTTTTCCCACAATTACTCGGGGTGACACCTGCATTCTGTACAGTAGAATAGTAACTTCTCACTACTATACTCTACCGGTATTTGAAGAACGGTTTTATTTATTTTTTCCTCTGAGATTAAACATCTTTAAAATATCTTCCTGTTCCATTAAATAATTATAAACTACCTATAATACTTTGAACAACCAGGTTTATTCTCAATAGATGTTGGATATTAACATCCCCAAGGTATTTTGTGAACTATGTAAATAAAGAATGCCTTTATATGTGCACAATAATTTTAATCCTTTCTTGGCATTATCGGATCATTAATAAAGTCATGTGGGTTTCTTGTGTTTTTTTTTTACAGTCAGCCATTGAGAAGTTAACCCACGATTACCTAAACTTGTTTCACTTCCCACCACTCATTAAGGTAAGGAAGGTTTTTCTTACTGAGAATATGCTACTTTTATTGACATATGTACCAGCCACATCCACACCTAAATTTGCCAATGTCGGAAACCGTTGTTTGAAGTGAAATTTAATCATATCTGTCCAACAAAAGGCCCTTTGAGTGAAGCTGAGGATGTGCATAAATGGAACAACCTTGTTCCCTGCAAGTTGAAATATTAACAATACGGTCATGATAAGAACAACACATGTCACCTTAGTGGCTAGGGGATATAAGTGCTAACATTGTAGGTGAGGACCTCTGGCCTCCCACCTGGCTCGGGAGACCTTTGTCCGACATGGAAGCCGCTGAAGGAATTCACATGCTAAGCTCTGGATTGCCACTTGCATTGAGGGGTAGAAGTTTTATTGTTTGAATAACATATTAGTATATTTAACATATTATTTTGAATATAGTCTAAAGGCATACAGCATAGTTTGTTGTAAAATTAGTAGATACTTGCAAACAATATACAGAACTCTTCTCATTCACCAACAACTCTGGTTTTCCATCTCTAAGCCCACGAAGATTCATTTGTTCCTCTGCTTGGCCCTCTATCCACAGGTGCTCTAGGAACTGCATAATTCTTCTTTGGGATTAGGGTGTAAATATCTTGAGTGTTGTGAAACTCTCAAGGTGAAGTCTCTGTGCATCTCCAGGGACGAAGTGCATTTCTGGGGTAAAATTGCACAATGCAAGATGCATTGTGAAAAATGTAAGATGGTGTCATTCAGTTTGCAGTGCGTGAGACAAATCATTTGGCAAAGTTCTCAAAGGCTTAATATGTCATTTCTCTTGCTTTTAGTAATTGGAATTTGTAGTGTATTCCAAAATAACCAAAAATTAAGCAATAGATTAGAATGGAAAAACTAGTGCTGGGAAATCATCTCCTTTACATGGGAAGTAAAAGTAAAAACACTATGTAGTATAAACAGTGCTTAGTTTTCTGTTTCAGGACTCAGTAGGTGAACCTGAAGAAAATGAGGAAAAAATAGTGAACCTTGAACTTGTTTTTGGTTTTCACTTGAAACCAGGGACTGGCCTACAGGTAAATCATATTTTAAATCCTTTGGATCAATTTCAGTCTAATTTACTTTTTTTCTCTCCTGGAACTGTGTGGTTTTATATACCCCCTACCAGCTGGTAACATGATTCTGAGTAAATTTATAGACTTTATAAAATAGAATTTAATTGAAAGGCTGCCAGCTGCCTCTGTAAGCCAATCTAGGAATCGTTCTCATTCAGCTGAAGAGCCCTGTGTGAGGCCACCCAAACCCTCAAGGAAACGCACTGCAAACCATGGTGGGCAGTGGGGAGTGTTAAGGTCGGGGGCACGGACACTAGAGTAATTGTTTATGCTTCTTGGCGTCACAGCTTCCTGATTCCAGTTTCTTTGTTTTTTAAGGGGAATCACTTTTATAATATCGAGAGTAGAACAACAGCAAGAATGGAACTGCAGGCAAAATGGAAACCTAGATTATCAACGCTAAATGGGGTGGCAGGACATTTGACCAAATCTCATTCAGTCAGGCTGCTACTTCATGTTATGTTTAGAGTCTGGGCAAATTACGTGGGCGAGGTGTCATATGAATTGGAATCATAATAGGTTTTTGTTACTTTGGATTACTATGAATAGCCAGTAATAGTGATCACGTCTATGAATTGACCACTCGTGTTCCAGGCATACGGGACTCAGATGTAGGTGCTATTTTCCCCCATTTTACAAATAAGGAGACTACGGCTCTGAAAGGCCAATTAACTTGTCCAAGGGTTACATGGCTAGCAAGTAGCAGAAGACGGATCTGACGCAGGCCTCTCTGACCCCAGAACCAAACTCTTAACTACTGCACTATTGGTACCTTACCTTTGATGCTGCAAAGAGACCTTGTAAAAACAACTCCTCACAACATGAGCCCGTTGCTCTGGGAGAGCTGGTGGGGCTCAGCTGGCCCACCGGCCCTCACTAATTAAACCATGCTTACCCCAGGTCATTCCTGGAACCAGCACTTGGGAATGATTGGAAATTGTTGCAAGGGGTTAGTTTTACCAGGGGGCTTCAAAAGATGCTCTTTCTTGGGCTTCCCTGGTGGTGCAGTGGTTAAGAATCCACCTGCCCATGCAGGGGACATGGGTTCGAGCCCTGGTCCGGGAAGATCCCACATGCTGCGGAGCATCTAAGCCCGTGCACCACAACTACTGAGCCTGTGCTGTAGAGCCCGCGTGCCACAACTACTGAAGCCCGTGTGCCTAGAGCCCATGCTCCGCAACAATAGAAGCCATCGCAATGAGAAGCCCGTGCACTGCAACGAAGAGTAGCCTCCGCTCACTGCAACTAGAGAAAGCCCGTGCACAGCAGCAAAAGACCCAACGCAGCCAAGATAAATAAATAAATAAGTAAATAATAAAATAAATAAATTTATATAAAAAAAAAAAGATGCTCTTTCTAGACACTGGACAGAGTGTTTTACCTGCACCACTGCAGGTATACTGATGCTCTTGCTGAATGGAAATCTTAACCTCCCTTGTTTGGGCCACAGAACTTGGTTGAGTGAAAGCTGCTCTGACTCTAGGTGTCTGGTATAGGAACACTTTTCTTTTCCCTCTGTGAATGGGTCACTGTCTATTCATGCCTGTTGTTAGAAGCAGCTACCAGAAAGGGGGGCAAGAGAGTAAGTTCCTCTCCAACAATAAGCAAGGGCCCTTCCAATCCTGAGATTCTGTAGCTGTGGGCACCCCAGGTCCATCTGATGGTAAATAAATAGCACATTTTAATTTGCCTTTTTTGGGATGTTCAACTCTATGGCACTTTATTTATGAGTACTCTGTGTTTAAACATTTTTATGGCTTGGATGGGGTAAAAGAAGAGGGAAGAATTTTCCTGAAAAAGACTTGTCAAGAGTAATCTCAACCAAGAAAATTATTTTCAGTTAACAAAGAAATGACTTGTTAATGTGGAAAACTGAAATATATACATAGTTAGTAAAAATCAGGAGCTATAAATGATATTGGAGACCAAATATAGTGGTCTGGTTTTGACCATGATGGTATAGACTTCTTGAGTCATTGGTTATCCACAAGGCCTGAAGTCACTGCAACTTTCGATTATCTGCTGATCCTTGGTCACCCATGCAGAGTAATAATTTCATCCATTCACTCAGCAGAAATTTACTGAGGACATACTGTGTGTCTGGCTCAATGCTAGATGCTCATAATGCAAAGTAAAAAAGTATAGTACTGCCTTGCAAGGAACCCATAGTTTATGGGAATAGACAAGATCAGTGAATGGTTTTAATACAGAATGATGCAGTTTTTACAACATCATGCACATCATTCAGTGAAATCACAGTGGATGAGCACTGAAGTGATGTAGAAAGGGATCAGAAGAGGATCTTGACGTCTTCTTGGTAGAGGTGATACTTGAACTAAAATTTGAAAACCATCAGGAATTATTAGGTAGGGAGAAGACATTGAAGGCAAAAGGAACAGCATGTGCAAAAGCTCAGAAGCCAGGAAAACACAGGCAGCTCTTCTTTGGACTGATTTCTATAGGACCTCACAACTCAACTCAAGCATCGCTCCCTCTGGGGCAACTTTAATATGGAGCAGGTGGAATAGTGTGGGGAGAGTTAAGGCCAGAATGGTGGCTGGAGACCAGAAAAGGAACTGTTTTACGTGCTGAGCTAAGGAGTTTGAAGAGTTTTAAGCAGGGAGTAGAGAGGATTCTATTTGCGTTTTAAAAAGATCTCTCAAAAGCACAGAGAAGGATGAATTGGAAAGGGCTCGGGATAGAGTGATAAAGTCCTGTGTGGGGCAGTGCAGACAACCAGGTGAAAAGGGACAAGGAGCTGAGGCTATGCAGTGCCATGGAAGTGCCCTGTGTCCAGGGACACTGAGACGGAACTTATCAGACCGAACTGATCAGACTATGTCACTAGCTGGAGTTGGGGTGATAGGGAGGAGCCAGGACGGCACCCAGTTTCTAAGGTGAGCAGCTGGATAGATGACATTATAATGCAATAGATCAAAAGTGAAATATAGGGCTTCCCTGGTGGCGCAGCGGTTGAGAGTCCGCCTGCCGATGCAGGGGACGCGGGTTTGTGCCCCAGTCCGGGAAGATCCCACATGCCGCGGAGCGGCTGGGCCCATGAGCCATGGCCGCTGGGCCTGCGTGTCCGGAACCTGTGCTCTGCAACGGGAGAGGCCACAGCAGTGAGAGGCCCACGTACCGCAAAAAAAAAAAAAAGAGTGAAATATACAATGCGGATGTAACACCAAGGTGCTAAAAGAATAAAGAAGTGACGGGAATGGGTGAGGTTAATCAGGAAAAGCTTTTTTTCCTTTTCTTTTAAATTTTAAAAAAGTTTTTGGCCACGCCACGCGGCTCGCAGGATCTTAGTTCCCCAACCAGGGATTGAACCTGGGCCCTCAGCAGTGAAAGTGCAGAGTCCTGACCACCAGGGAGTTCCCAGGAAAAGCTTTTTTTGGAAGGGATGAGTTTAGAATATGGGCTCGAAGAGGCTCATGGTCGTTTGCAAATAATTTTCTGAATATAATGTTTTAAAACTTATGCTTAGAGAGTCCTTCTTTCTGAAGAGCTCAAGTTATTTCATCATGTCATCTCATTTGTCCCCCTTGGCATTTCTGTGAGATACATAAGGCACATGGTATTGTCATCCTTGATTAGAGAAAGTGTGTTACCAGCCTAGGGTAAGAGGACGGAGCTGAGACCAGAAATTACATCTTCATCATCACCTATATATTAAACATGTGCTAAGCTCTAATACCTGGCCCAAGATATTTAAGCCATCTGGAAACTTCCACAAAATAATCCTAGAGTAAATTATTGTCCAGGTCTAAACTACCCAATTATGTCAGACTATAACCTGACATTTTGAAATATCTCCTCACAAATGTGTTTTAAATTGAAATTGAAATTCCCCACATGAAAACCTTGTTACCTTGACCCTTCAAGGTAGAACCCAAGAAAAAAGGTCATCCTCAAAATCCCAATTAACTGAGTTCCCATAAGCCCATCTTCACAGAAAAGATGAAGCCTTTACCCCATCTCCATGACTAGAATAAGTTACACGAGAACACTGGGGTTTTGGAAGTTCTCTCCAAACCTGAGTTTGTGTATCAGGGAGATTCGCCTTTTCTTTTACAATTAAAATGAAAGATATATTCTAACGGCAGCCACTGGGAATAATGTATGACAGTGACTTTATCATGAAAATAGTAGCTGTGTTTTCCCATTGCCTCTGAAAAGGACCACCAGTTAGCTACCACTTAAAATTGGTTTGTTGTTTCAGTAACTGGCCTACTAAGAGGAAACAATGGAAATGTGACCTTATCCACAAATATACAAATATATGTAGAAAATAAAGCCTTTCCTTGTAAGAAAGACCTGTCGACCTTTATGGTCAAAGAATTCAGATTAAATTCTTTTTTTAGCCTCATTTTACAACTAGATGGATTATGGCACATAAGTGAGGTTGATTCACCAGACCAAGGAAAGCCTTTCACGTCTGGGAGCCTGTGCCTGCTCCAGTGGTCCAGAGCACCTGCGTGACCCCCTGCCCATGAACTTAGTCTCTGCTGCCGCCCCCAACCCCTCAGGATGACCAGGCCCTCACCACCAGCACCATATGGAATTCAAGAATTCATCCACAAATGAAACAAACATCCTTTTTCCTTTCCTTTTTTGAGACAACCTGGCAGGGGAAATAATTGGACAAAAGGGTTACCTGAAAATTTAAATTAATAAGAAGTTAAGAATAAGTTTTACCCATTTACCTGACCCATTTCTAAAGAGTAAAGTTAATTATTAATTTGAATAACAATGTACATTGAGGCAGCCTCCAAGTTGACAGTGGTATTGGCAGAAATTGGGTCTTTCTCAGCTCAAGTTTCCTGGGCGAAGGGCTTGAAATGCTTATGGTAATTATTATTATTTCATACCTCAGCCAGACATTGTGGCAAGTGCTTTGCAAACATTTTTCTGGTGTAATTGTTAAAATCCACCCTCATAGGGAGCAGTATCCCTGCAGGCCCAGGAGGAAACTGAGGAGGAGAGAGGAAAAGTTCCTCCCCCAGAGTTCCTACCTGGTTAGGGGCAGGTCCAGCCCAGGGGCTCAACCTTGGTGTCATACTGCTTCTTTTTGAAAAGTATCATCATCCCCCAAAATAGGTGTATTGGTAATAAAAAGGCAAACACCTTTTTTGGTCAGTTAATACTAAACCACCACTATTTTTGTTTCATGTGGAAAGTGCCTTGCATTTTGTAATCTAAGGCCTTTGACTCGCTACAGAAGGAAAGCGGCTTCTGGAATCTCAGGCAGCTTCATGAACTCCCCAGGGTGGCGACCACCCTTTTTTATTGAACTATTCAGCTGCATAGAGTTTATTATTATATCTCTTATAAGCTCACCAGTCAGGAACATTGATTCTCAAATTGCCAAGGAATAAACTGTCAACTCACCCGGGAGTTTTCTCACCGAGATCCTTTTGAGACTTTGTGTCATAAAAATTCAAAAGCAGAGTTAGGAGGGAACTCTCCGAGGAGCCGTTCATTCCTTGCGTGTGCTGGACAGTCACAGACTTTTCTCTCGTGTCCTTAGTCCCTTTTCTCCCCAGTGAGGCAAGGAAACCTGATTGAAGCTGGGCTCCCTTGGGTCTAAGTGGATCACCAGCTGTAGAGAAGAGATGAGCTTAGGGGAGAAGCCTGGGAAACGACACCCTGGGTCCAGTGGACCCTTAACTAGAGACTGGCTTCCAGACTCCAGCCACCTCCCTCCAGATGACCATCTCTTGTGATTTCCTTTCGAGAGGCATTTTGAAGGGGCAAGCGAACCAGGTAGAGAAAATAAGAGGGACATTTGGAAGGGGTGGAAGCAGCACTAACTGGCCCCATCGGAATAGAAGGCTTCTCCGTCCCCCTTGCCTCCCTCCTTACGTCCGTCACTGTTGGCACCTGGCCCCCTTCTCCCACTCCCCACCCGAAGAAATTCAGTCAATAGTTCTGCTTCTCCAGTTGTTTAGCTATAGGTTACAAATGCTGCTTTTCACAAATACTTCCCACTTCCTATGGTGCTTTTACGTCTCTATTAGATTGCTTATAAAATGTGGCATTTAATAAACTTAATTGAATCTCCAGGCCCTTTCTCAAAGCACTATAAATATTAAAAACTGCCAAATAGGGCTTTTTTTTCCTATTGTGGAGTTTTTATAAATGGATAGATAAACATGAATAAAATAACAGGGCACAAAGGATTTTGTAAGGAAGTAAAAAGTCAACACCTTTTGTACATTTCGGAAGAACTAAAAGGCAGTGCTTTGCCTTACTTTTTTTTTTTATTTTTGGCTGTGTTGGGTCTTCGTTTCTGTGCGAGGGCTTTCTCCAGTTGCGGCGAGTGGGGGCCCCTCTCATCGCGGTGCGTGGGCCTCTCACTGTTGTGGCCTCTCCCATTGCGGAGCACAGGCTCCAGACGCGCAAGCTCAGTAGTTGTGGCTCACGGGCTTAGTTGCTCCGCGGCATGTGGGATCTTCCCAGACCAGGGCTCGAACCCGTGCTCCCTGCATTGGCAGGCAGACTCCCAACCACTGCGCCACCAAGGAAGCCCCTGCTTTGCCTTACTTTGATATGTCTTGCATTTATGAAAAATTCAGTGTAGGGAAGTTATTTCCCATGACCAACTATTTTTTGGGGGAAGGATACATGTACACACACGTGTGTTTGTGTGCCTCAGTATATAAGCTTGCAGTGGTAGGGTTCTGTAAGAAATACAAATTTTAATTGACAGCAAAGGAGCAAATGCAGTTCAGAATTTGACTACATGACTTGCTGCTGATTTCCAATTCGCGTTGGCGATGGGCTTCGTCAAACAGGTCAGGCAGCCTCCTGTAGAACTAAAACAAAACTGGGAGAGGCGTCCAGTACATCCTTGCTAATGGGTTGATAGTCATGTGTAGAAATGGCCTGCCAGAAAATGTCTAATAACTGGGGAAACAGCCCTGACTTGTAGTGTTTGCAGCTTTCCATATTGTCAATACTCCTACCGTGGCCGATTTCAAATTGCCAGTGTGACATCACTGAACTTGAAGTTGGGAAGAGACGAAAGCAATCAGCTCATGAGGGCTGTCTCCAGCACAGATTGGATCACTCTTAGTCTTCTTAATCAAGATTATGAATTCCTTTCAAAATCATGAGTAGCAAGGAAGTATACCTGATGAAACATAGGTTTAAATAAATTGCAAACACGTTATTGCTGGTTTCCAGCTATATTAAAATGTGTAGTTAGCTCAGAGAGTGTTCCAGGCTCCCAATGAACCCATTGTTGGCTTAGATCCCCTTGGGTGGCTATTGGTTCATACAGCTACACTGACCACAGTGTATGAATCACAAGTTAGGATTTGAGTTTGTAGGAAGTAAGAATATAATTATACAAACAGAGAAACAGAACTTAAATTTGTGACTGCCTTTTAAAACGGTTGTAACAGCCATCACTGGCAACTTTATGATGACAGGCGCAGTTGCTGATAATAACAGAGATCTTTGCTTTTAGAAGCGGGTTTTGAAAAGTCTCTGGGAATCATTGTAAGTTCTGCAGAGAGAAGGCCTTGATAACTCTGAACAAAAATTAGACCTTGGAAATAATCAACTAAACGAACAGATTATTTGGAATGAAATTAAAAGCACTATGTTAGGGCTTCCCTGGTGGCGCAGTGGTTGAGAGTCTGCCTGCCGATGCAGGGGACACGGGTTCGTGCCCCGGTCTGGGAAGATCCCACATGCCGCGAAGCGGCTGGGCCCGTGAGCCATGGCCGCTGAGCCTGCGCGTCCGGAGCCTGTGATCTGCAACGGAAGAGGCCACAACAGTGAGAGGCCCGCGTACCGCAAAAAAAAAAAAAAAAGCACTATGTTGGGAAAGCAAAGATGTGTGACAACCACATCAACATTAGGATTTGGATTGAGAATAAACAATGCCTGCTAACTAGGACAGTTTAGGGTTTTTTTTTCCAAAAACTCTATTTCTAAAACAAAGAAACAAAAATTGTATTTCTTAGAGTCATTTCTGGAGACATGGGAGGTAGGAGGAGAATCTAATAGGTAGAAGAGCTGTTTTTGTATTTTGAAGGTCCTGGGTGAAAGTTTATTTGCAGCCCATTTCCCGGTATTAAAAACATTTAAGCAGTAATTAGGTAAGCGAGACCACTTTCTATATTGGTTAAGAAACCCAGTCTGAGATAGAATAGATTCTTATTTATTCAGAAATCAAGAGGAAGACGTACTATTCTTTTTCTCCAAGATGAATACCTTGTACCTCCCAATTTCAAATACAGTTTAAAAATGAAGAAAGAAAGAAGCCCTTTCCAAACATGTCAACTAACATCTGAACCATTTCAGGTAGTCAAGTGTGTGATGCATCGTATGAAAGTGTATCTCACTTGATTTGTTTCACTTTACTTTAACGTCATCCCTAAAGTCCTTTTTTCAAGCATAACTCAAATAACAACTCCCCAGAAGGCAACAGAACAACCTTATCTCCACTGGTGTCTGGTTGGCACCAGTCTGCCCTGACCTTAGACACAAGCCATTGTTAAGGGTATAACGCATTTACATATTTTGCAATAAAACATGAGTTATTTGCATTACTGTGTCAAGTTTTATTTGATTCTTTCACCTAAAAATGACTCATTTTCCTTTCTTGTATTTTAAAAACCAACTACTTTAGGCTTGTTTGAGAATAATCAGAAATTGCCCATTTAGCTAGAAGTCATTTTCTTTTCAAAAGGAAAATGTTATTTAATCTTTCAGCTGTTCATTGTGCCATCATAAATACTTTCTTTTCAGCACAGTTGTGGGGACTGAAATGAGCCCACTAATTGCCTCCCATTTCGACTGACATGTGGTGGTTTAGTGGAAAGAGAACACAGCAGGGAGAAGGAAATAGGAGGCTGAGAAAATGAGAGCTAATTATTTTCACTGCCTCATGTCAGGCTCTGTGTCAGCCTTGTTTTTACAAACTGGAAGGTTTAGCACTAAATAAAACAAACTGGCGTCATGTTTTTATATACTGGCAGTGTCATGGAAGCAGCTGCACATCTCAAAGACAATATAATGCCTGCGTTCACATGGACACCATCTGACAGACACTGTGAGCCACGGCTAATGAGGACATCACAGTGGTGCCAAGTGAAAGGTGCTGAATTATGTATGATTCTTCATCAGTACAGCAATAGTCCTGTACATCATTATGAGACATTGTTTTGCTGGAGAGATTAAAACATTCTTAGTTCCAGACCCTGCAACCTATATGCGCTGAAAGAGGTTATTAATGGAATTTTTAGGGAGAGTTTCTTGTGGATTTCTTTTGGGTTGAAAAACAAATCTCGTGGGACAAAGCCGTGATGGGTCACGACACTGTATAGATAAAGAAGAGAAACAAATTAACCATACTTGCATTATCTTCCTTTTAAAGGCAGCATAATAAAATAGAGTGTACCAGGGTTATACATAATGATAAATAACCCAGGTGCTATCTCGGGATGTTCCACTCTCCTGCCTTTAAAACAGCAGGTTTCAGCAGCTGAGCGAGATAATAGCAACGCGTGTAAAGGAGCCTTCGGAGGCCTAAATCATCAACATCTTACTACTTTTAATACCAGCATGACCAACATTTCTATCGTATTTTTATTTCATCTTGTATGACTTCTTACATTTCAAAATAGTCAGTCGCCTGCTATGAGACTGTTTCCCTTTTTCCCCCCCCCCTCTTGAATCTTAAAAAGTTTATTCTGACCTCTGTATTTTAGATTTTAAAATGTTTCCCCAGTACAGGCCATTTTTTTTAAGGTGGAAGGGCCTCTTTGCTAGAATCCTGGGCATTCTCTGGTGATTTTACTTTTTCTCTGGTCATGGGGAACGGGTAGGGTGGTGATGGGGATTTTAAAAACCAGTGTCCCCTCCATTAGACTGGGCATGCCCAGTGTAGCTAAGTTAACTTGCTGCAAATCTCTACACTTTCTGAGCCTCAGTCTGCTCATCTGTAACGTGGGGGCAGTGCTATCTATAACAGGGTAAGCCTGTGGGGATTAAGTAAGAATCTCTAAAAAATTATGCCTAGTGAAAAGAGCCAGACATGTACACATGCATACTACAAAATCCCAATTTTATGAAGTTCTAGAGCAGGCAAAATTAATCTAGGGTGGTAGAAACTGGACCAGTGGATGCCCCTGGTTGTGGAGGAGTTATCAACTGGGAAAGGGCATGAGGGAATTTTCTAGGCTAGTGGAATATCTTACCTGTTTGGGTAATTACATTGGTGTACACATTTGTTAAAATTAATTGAGCTGTACACTTAAAAATCTGTACACTGGACTTCCCCGGTGGTGCAGTGGTTAAGACTCCATGCTTCCACTGCTGGGGGCGTGGGTTTGATACCTGGCTGGGGAAGTTCCGCATGCCTGAGTGGTGTGGCCACAAAAAAAAAAAAAAACTGTACATTTTATTGTGTGCAAATTATACCTCAATAAAAAATACATTTAAAAAAATGTTAATGTCTGTAACCTTCAGGTAATGGTCATCTATAGGAGCCTGAAAGCCGAATGTGGAGGTCTGTTTCCTTCTCAAATGACCTATATAATCTTGGCCCTAGATTTTTAAAGGTTTATCTATAATGTTCATGTTTGCAATAAAATCTTGGTAGGAAAAAATAAATAGAAAGAGAGGTTGTTGTTTCTGAATTGCCCAGAAATTAAAATAATATTTAAGTATAATTTTTATGCAACTTCAATCACTTTTTCTATTTAGAAAATTTACCTCTATCTTGATTAGTTCTTTTTTTATTTCTTTTCTTCCTTCCTCCTTTTTTTTTTTTTTTCTTCTTTTTATGGAAGGGAGAAGGGATGTGTATGTTTGGCATCCCATGTATTAGCCTGGAACTCCAAAGAATTTTAAACAGCTTGCAGAGAATGTAATAGTGATTTCTCACAAAGAGATATTTAATTTAGCATTAACTGAGTGTTGTTTAGGATGTTAACTTCACAGTGTAAGAGTTTCTGTTTTACTTGGCCAGTAATCTTAATTCAGAAAATTTTTTCACGTAATTGGCAATGCTGAAGCAGTTCAAACGGAATGCTTTCTCATCCTCCATTAACCACACACTTGCTCCTAAAATTATCCAGGTATTTCAGCAGCTGAAATGGTACATATCCTGGGCAGTCAACAGAATTGTCATTTTTTTCATCAGTTTCCAATGCAAAAATTCCCCTCTCCCCAACAGAATCCCATCTGTTTCTTATAGATTTGCACTGAGGGGCAGATTATCTAGCTAGTAGAAAGGTTTGGATAGCTGTTTTTTGCTATTCAGCCTCAGTGAAGAACTTCCCCAAAGGCTGCTGTGTCACTGCCTTTTCCCTATAGATTAGTAACTAGCACTCCCTAGAGATGTGCAAGGTACAAATTTGAAAAGTGGGAATGTCCTCTTGGGTGGGAATCTAGTTATGAAATAAAAAATCCATGGTAGTCAGGACCTGCCCCATGATTTTGCTTGTGCAAACAGATGGGAGAAGGTTGTTTCTGCTTTGGAGAGTGGCCGTCCTGCCTAGCCACAAAGCCTAAGCCAGGACTGGAGGGAAGTGTTTGTGATTCCAGATCCTGGCCCAATCAGTCAAGAAAAGGAGCTTACAAACAGTGGAATGGCACCATATACACTTTTAACAATGATCTTTTTCAATAAAGGAAGGGGAAATGGACTATGGTGGACTTATTGGAGAGACGGACTATGGTGGACTTATTGGAGAGACTCAGTATTTCAGTCTCTGCCGTGGAGTCCTATAAAGGAACTCACCAAGATAATTTGGACTACTCGTTGACTTTGGAAGGTGGAAAGTACTATAATTCTTACTCTTGTTAACCCGTAAGAGGGCAAGTTCAGGATTCAGAAAAGACAGAGGGGAAACCTGCTCTTCATAGCACAGTGGGCCCTCTTGGTTTAGTTCGGAACCCCACCACTTGCTCTCTGTGTGATCTTGGTCAAATTACCTCATCCCTCTGTGCTTTAGTGTCCTCATCCAAGATGAGGCTCTCCGGCTGTCAGTCACATTTCACAGCCATTGTCCCTCCGGACATCTGCTGGTTTCTCTTGGTAGGGCTGCATCAGGATCTGTTGAAACAGGAAAGGGCAGTATTGGTGTTATCTAATCCATGTATGTAAGAAGATGTAAGTTTCTTCGTTCTACGTATTTCATAAAGGCAGTCTTTGCTGTGTCACCACTTGGCTGCACCTTCTTTTTTCCAACACTGATCAGTCCCCGGCACCAGTGTCAGTCAGTGCCCTCTGGATCCCCAAACTCCTGCCCAAGGAAGATGCTTTGATCCAGCCTGTCCACTCTGGCCAGGTCCCTATTCTAGACACTCTTTGAACCTTCCTGCCTCACTTACCTTCTCGCCCATTCTCTTAGATGGCTGCTAGATGACGGGCTGGCTGATGTCATAACAGATTGGAGCTCTGTTGGGGACCTGTATTGGTAACAACAGTAATCACTTCTTTGGGGGCTCCTAATCTGGCTCCGGCACAGTGCTGGGTACTTTATTTACATTATCTCGTTGAGTCTAAATACAACCACCCACTCGTCATTAAAGAACACTAAGATTCAGACAGGTTATATAACTTGCCTGAGGTTGTGGGGAAAGTGGCAAAACTGGGATTCCAGCTCAGGTGGTTGCCCTTTAAACTTGTGATCTTTCGCCTCATCCCTGTCTTGCTCCCCCAGTAATGGCTCAGTGATGATCCTTTCCTATATTGTTTCCATTTGAATAGGAATTCTCAGCACCTTAAACCAAATGAGTGAATAACAGAACCACTGCAGACTGCCAGGGGTGAAATCGTTTTGGAAAAGGAGTCCTTCAGGGCTCTCTCAGAATACAGAGCTGTCTGCTTTTGATTTCTGCCTGTCAAGATCAAGAGTTGTTCGCAGACGTTCAAAGTAACTCTTGAATGTTTCCCATTCAGAAATCAATACTCACATTTCTGTCATTCACATCAAGCCAAAATCAATAGGTCACCCTGGTAAAAGTGAATGGTTTTGAAATCAGAGTCTATTCCCGCTATCTGGTCCGTATCACTACCAAGAAACTGAAAAGCTAGCAATTGTGCTTGTAAAATTCTATATTAGGCTCATAAGTATGCACAATTGTTATTTTCAGTGATATTATTGATGAGTTAATTCATCTTATTCATATGAAAACCTTTCCAATGATCCGTTGGTTAAGAACTCCGTACACTGCGGCATCCCGTCTGCAGTGGGGTCCTGTGGAATTCAATAAGTTGTTTAAGTCCTGGGAGTTGTGGAGAATGCTTTTGGACACCTTTGGCTCACTGAGTAACAGAAATGCCAGGAATACCTTAGGGTAATTTAAAATTGAGCAGAATTTAAAGAATTCCATTACTTTATTTGTAGATTACTTTTCTTAACTAGACAACAATAAAATCATACATACCCTGAAAATACCCAGGAGTTACATCAGAGTCTTGACATATTAAATTAATAATTTGGGTGAACACTGCGTATTTCCCTTCTTTCTCTCCCATCTGTGTAACAATCAATGCCTACTTTTTAATGAATGGATAATGCCCCTCTTATCACTTCTCTGATTATAGCTTTATGGCTTCTGTAGAAGATAGCTTCTTTTATGGTTCAGGTAAAAGGCTTTCTTTCAGCTAAGAGGAAAAGAATTAAAAAAATAAAAGGACTGTAACCCTATATCTAGATCCTGTTTCTCCACATTGGACTTTGAGGAAACAAAGAAGTTGGGGCTTAGGGGAGGACCTGTGACCACTTGCTTTTTTGGTTGTATTAGCAAAGTCTTCTCTGCTCCTGCTCCTTTAATAGCTGGTCCCATTCTGGAGCTCTGTCAACCATCCAATGAGTCTGTCCTGCCACCCTCCCAGTTGCCCTTCCCTATTAGTATCTCCTCCAACTTTGGAGCCAAGCAGCCTTGTGCCTTTTTTTTTTTAATTTTATTTTTGGCTGTGTTGGGTCTTCTGTCTAATTGTGGTGCGCGGGCTTAGTTGCCCCATGGCATGTGGGATCTTAGTTCCCCAACCAGGGATCGAACCCGTGTCCGCTGCATTGGAAGGCGGATTCTTAACCACTGGACCACCAGGGAAGTCCCCAGCCTTGTGCTTTTCTAATCCCACCTCCACCACTTCTTGGCTAGGAAAACCTAGAAAAATTCCTTAATCTGTCTAAGCCTCATTTTTCTCACTTGCCTGATGGGAAAATAAAGCTAACTTGCAGGGTCATTATGGATATCAAATAAAAGAGCACAGTGTAAGTACCCAGCAAGATGCCGAAAGCGTAGTAAGCACTCCACAGCCTGGGTTCCCTCCAGTCAGACCCTTCTCCACGCAGAGCTCCCCTGAGCCTGTCCTCGGCAGGGTCTGATTGGGGCCTGAGGTCACGGAGGTGAAGCAGAGGGGATCGGGCATTCGCACCACAATTCAAGGTCTTTTAACTGTGCTTTTGACTAACTTCATTCCAAAACTTGCCAGGCACAAGGAACAGAACTAAGTAAACTTGTCTTTTCTAAGGCTTTTTATTCCAGCTACCGCCTTGAGGAGGCTCTTGCTATTTCAGAGAAGAGCAGTCATGACTCCAAAGAGTGATTATCCTGCCCAGTTATCTCAGGGCTCACGTTGCCAGGGTAGCAGTGGCTGCAAAACAAAGAAATACTGAGAGATTTGTCAATTCTGAGCGACTAATTTGACTTGTGTTAGCCAAGAGCTAGTTTTTCACGTTATTGAATAGACCTTTTCCTTCACTAATTGGCTGTCCATCTTGTGAACGTGGCTGGGCAAAGAGGGGCCCTCCCTTCAGGCCTGGGCCCTTCTTGGTTCTGCAATTCGTCCAGAAGCTTTCCTAAAACATGGGGCGCCCCCAGCTTCCTATTGAAGCCAACAGGTTTTCCGCAGCCCCTTTGTTAGCGTTTTTCCATAATAATTGTGTCCGAGCTTGCTCAGGGAACATTCCAGGTCTGCTTGTGTGAGAGCCTGTTCTGGTTTCAGCATGGAAGGTGGTCAGTGCTTTATCCTTAATCTCTCAGAATCCTTCATTCTTCAAATAATATAAGAAAGAAGATGAATTTATGATCCAGGGGTCAAATTTGGTGCACAGACATGGGTCTCTTTTTCCTTTTAATTGCATACACAGTGTTTATACCCCAACATTTTTATTATTAAATTTTTCATATAAATTTTTCAGCAAAGTTGAAAAAATTTTATAGGAATTCTTGTATACTCAACTCCTAGATTCAAGCATCAGGATCTACTTACTTTATTACATATCTGTCCCTCCCTCTATCTTCTTAACCATCTATCAATCTTTATTTTTGGATGCATTTCAAAGTAATTTGCAGATACGAGTACACTTCCTCCTAAATACTTCAATATACTAGAGTTCAGTAAGAAATGCACATATCTGAAGTATACATTTGCTGTGTTTTAACAAATGCATATACCTATATAACCCAAACCACTATCTATAGAGCATTAGCATTTCCAGAAAGTCCCCTCATGCCCCTTCCCGGTCAGTCCCCATCTGCAGAAGCAACCACTTTTCTGAATATTTTCCACTGTAGATTGGTTTTGTCTGTTCTAGAAATTCATGTAAATGGAAGCCTTAGTTTGTTCTTTTTATACAAAATTTCACTTGCTATAATACTTTTGCGATTTATCCATGTTGTTGCATGCATCAATAATTAGTTCCTTTGTATTGCTGAGTATATTCCATTCTATGAAAGTGTTGGTCAACACTTGGCCTGTTTCCAGTTTTTTAGCTATTATGACAAAGCTGCTCAGAAGAATACTGTACAAGTCTGTTTTCATTTTACTTGGGTAAATACTTAGGAGTAGAATTTCTGTGTCATAGAGTACATATATGTTTGGTTTTATAATAAATTGCCAAAACTTTTCCCAAAGTGATTTTACCGTTTACACTCCAACCAACAACCCAGTAGCTCCAAATCACAGCCAACATTTGATGTTATCAGTCTTAGCCACCTGGTATGTATATAGTGGTATCTCATTGTGGTTTTCATTTACATTTCCCTGGTGACTAATGGTGTAGAGCACTCTTTCATTACATCGTGGTTTTACTGAAAATTTAATTAACATACCATCATTTAAAAAATCAAGAGGTTTCATACAAGAATCAGATATCCAACTTTTCATAAATCATTAAAGGACCTAGCAAGACTAGACTCATATTCCCACATGGGAGCAATCAACAGAAGCTGAGTGGTGGCTGTCCCTTTAGGGCAGTTGCCCTTTAGATCCCAAGGGTCCCTTAACCCTTCCCCTGACCCCCCCCACCCCCCCAATGCTTGGGCCAGTTATGCATTGCCGTACATCCTCACATTTCCTGTTAAGAAGAAAGGGAGCTATTTCTTGAACCCATGTCATTACCAACACTGGAAAAGTGAAAGGTAGATCCAGAGGGACTTATATTTCAAAAAAAGTGGGAAGACCACATTTCTTTGGGTCAATGGAAAAATATCCCTACAATGTTTAATATGTAAATTAAGTGGGTCCATTTTGAAATATTACAGTTTAAGGCTCTGTAATGAAACTGCCTGGCTTTATTCATTTTTATCTACCTTGCTCATTTAGGATGTGGAGTTTGCAACTCCTATAATAGAACATTTAGATTGATAAATGGTGTCTCAAGACTGCCCCACCTGGGGATTATTTAGATATAGAAAGAGATCAAATTTCATGTCCTTTTATTGATAAAGAAAAAAAAAACACTCCAGTAATACTTCATTTAGAATACGCCATGTGTTATAAAACATTGAGACAAAAAAAAAATGGTTTTACTTTCTCAAATTCTGTAATTTTTCTTTTAATTCCAGGATTGTAAGTGGAAAATGTATATGGAAATGGATGGGGATGAAATTGCAATAACCTACATCAAAGATGTGACATTCAACACTAACCTACCTGATGCAGAGATTTTAAAGATGACAAAGGTAGAGTTCTATTTACGGCTTAAAAGCTTTTTTGAATTCACAGATATCAAACAAAGACATTAAAATACCGCAGCAGCGTGCTTTTGTGCCTGTGATGCTCATACCAGCTCAGCCTCAAGCTGGCTGTTGAAAGGTACATTGTATTTAGCAGATTGAGATCATAATAGTTTTTTGTTAAAATTCCACTTACGCCATGTGAACTAAAAAGTACTACAAAAAAGTGTTGTTTAATTTTTTTTAACTTTCTTCTACATTTCTTTATGTGTATTCCGTCATTTATTAAAGGAAAGAAAATGCTAATGATGTAAGTGTTTACCTCGAATTTGGGGTCATTTTCAACTTTTAAAAACTTGTCAGTAGAAAGGCTTTCTTGGTGGTGGTGAATTTCTTGAAGAACTGAGATGAGATTATTCATGAGGCACATGTTGAAGTCTTCATGGCTTCCTTGGGTTCACACCTATGAATTCCTGGAGTGGCCAGAGAGCATCTTACTACTTTGGGGTCAATGGTACAAGCACGCCCATTAAAACACTGAAGACAGTCTTAGAGAAATGCTTAGCTTCTCTTCAACATGGAAAAATTCAAATCTGTCAATAATACTGAAAAAATACATATAAGACTTCAATTGTAGAAGGTCAGCAACTCAGGTGAATAACCATGATGTCAATAGGACAGTCACCCTAAACGTCACATAGCCATTAACTCTAGTACACTCGTGACTGTGTATTTGGTTTCAGTGAGGAAAATGGGGCTGGCAGCAAAGAGCCATGGTACAAACACAAGTGGGGAAGTGCAAAGAGTCTTCAAAGCCACAGCATTAGACTTGCGAATGTGTTCGCTTCCCAGGCATGAGGTTGCTAACCACCCAAGTCCTTTTAATTTAGAAGCATATGCATATTCCTTGTCGGATTGCCCTGAGTAACTGGAAGTTATGTTATTTATCACAAAGGTTGTGATCTGCTTTCACCTTTCCCTTATTCTGTTGGGACAGACTGTGTTTTGGTATCTTGGAGACTGGACACACACTTTCTCTTTCCTCCCCACCTGTGCCATCTGTGGTTGCCGCCAGTTGTTAGTGGCTTCAGTGTCACTGAGAAGCAAGTCATTGCCTGATAACGGAAGGAAGTCACTCAGAACAAAAAGAACGGGGTGGAGTTATAAAACAATACAGGTGCTTCTGCTCTAAGGCCATATAGACATTCTAGAGGAACCATATCTTCTGCAAAATCATGCAGCAACGTTAACGGGGCTTATGGGAAAAACAGTATTGGGGCGGGCCGTTCAAAATCTGTAGAACTTTTTAACATCAACAGAAATAATAAAAATCCTCATTAAGGAAGGAAAAAAAAAAACAGAGAAGATTGATTCTTGTCACAGGAGAGACTAGAAGTTGACTCCATACCCAGACAAACTTTGTCACAAACCTTCCGTCTGTCCCTCTGAGGGCCCATTCATCTTTCCTAAAAATCATTTACTCTCCTCTGAGAGGCCTACATCCCCCTCTTCCCCTTTCTCTATAAAGATGGCATTTAATCCTGAATTCTTTGAGTTACTCATTTTTCCCTGGGTAGCTCCTGTGTATACATGAGGTATACATGTTAATAAAAATCTCTTTGTTTTTCTCTTGATAAAAAAAAAAAGCCCAGTTAAATCTCTACCACATTTGCTTTGTGCCTATCTCATGGCCAGTCATTTGCAGCCTTAAACCTGGAATGATGGGTTGGGGGGTGGGAAGAGAGTGGAGATTCACTTCTAATAAAGACCATTTTCATCAAACTTAAAATAGGATCCAAGGCATAGGCTTCTTTATTACTCATTTATTTTAATATAGTGGAGAAATGTCTTCCCAGTTTCATTTGCACCTGCAGCATTGCCGGGTAGCCTGATAGCAGGGTGGTTATGAAGCCGCTAAACCAGCCACTGCTTGCACCCAAAAAAGTCACTTTAGGGTCTTCTAAGGTTGTTAAGGCTTTCTCTTAATGGTGAGAAAACTTTCCACTGAGGCTTCCAGACATTAGCTTGAGTTAATGACCTAATGATTGGATTGAGTGATGTATCAGAAAAGAGAAGATTGTGGGAGACAAGATTAGCTGTTCACAAACATAGGAAAGGATATGTTATGAAACCAAACCCCCAAACATTAGACATTAGCACGTTGTGAGTAATCACATGTGAACCAACATGAGTTTCCTAATAATCTGACATCATGGCTTTCATGATAACCTGAATCACGCCCTATTTGCCAGCTGTGTACGGCACAGCCGGCCTCCAAGAAACCTGCGCCTGTAGCAGGGCAGGCTGTACGATGGCACTACACCCATCCTAACTTTTGTTTTTTTCAGCCCCCGTTTGTAATGGAGAAGTGGATTATAGGAATAATGGAAAATCAGACTGTAGAATGCACAGTCACATATGAGGTAAGCTTGGCAGGGGGTGGGCACCTGTTGGCTTCACCATCAGTTTCTCCGTAGGGATTTATTTGCTCCCTCAGAGTTCTTAAAACTTATTGGAAGAGAAACTACTTAACCAACATGAGTATGGGAAGATCAATACAATTATTCTAACGAAGTGTTGGGAAGGATTGAGAATGGGATACACTTGCCTAGAGATTGAGGTAGTAATTCATTCATTCATCAGTTAATGATTGAGCACCTTCTGCATACCACGTATGCACGTGTGAGGTACTGGGGATACGGAACAGGGACCAAAACAGAGCTCTGCCTTCTTGGTGCTTAGAGTCTAGGGGTGAAGGTAGATCAGCAATTCTTCACAGAGTGCAACTTCTACTACCATAAGGGGGGTCTACTATCAAAACCAGACTCCACATATTTTATATATGGAAAAATAGAAAAACGTATACTTTAGAAAAATGTGCTATTAAAATTAAAATTCATATATTGAGCAAATACCTACCAACGAGTAACGTTCCGTGATTAGGATAGACTAAATCTCTACTCTCTCGAGGCTTATGTGTACTCCAGTGGGGGAAATAGATGATAAATAAGTAATCTCAGAGTGATAAGTGAGAACCAGAAAATAGTGAGACACGGGGCATTAGATTGGATGGTGAGGGAAGGCTCCTTCGCTGAGGGGGAGGCGACAAGGAACAGCAGAGGAAGGGCAAGTGCAAGTTCCTGAAACACAGAGGGCGTGACAAGGCTAGAGAGGTGGGCGGGGCCGAGCCTAGAGCCTCCAGAGCCGCAGTGAAGAGTTTGGATTTACTGTAAGCACCATGGGAAGCCAGTGGGTGTTTTAAGTAGTCTGCTGCTTTAAATGATCTAATTATGTTTTAAAAATCAGCAAGGTCTTCATGGTGGTGGGAAAATCTGCTTCACGAGGTAGAGAAACCCTGGGGGAACGGGGTGGAGGGAAACAGTTATAGCAGAGTCTTGGCACCCATGGAGATATTAGTATGCAGCTACCCTTAATAGGACATGCCCTCATTCATTCACTCATTTTTTCACCCAAGAAACATTTAATAAGTATTTGCCATGACCTAGGCACTGTAAGAGGAGTTTACACCTGTGTTATCTCATTAACCATGTGCAAATAGTCAAAAATAGGGAGCATTGTCTTCACCTGGCAGCTAGGGAAAACGGGCTCAGAGAGATGAAAGGCGGTCCCAAGGTTTGGGGTAGTCAATGAGAGTCAGTGGAGTCACACCCAGGTCCTCTGACTGTGAATACAGTTTCCACTCTTCCTGTTCTATCTGTTCCCTTCCTAGCAGTAAGGTGAGGGAAGTCAGCCTGGAGTGGGACTTTGTGCGCTGCTGCACTGGGATGGTCTTCTGAGCTGCCAGGGTGTGGCTTTTTAACGTGAGAAATCCAAACCCTGGACAGTCCGCTTATCCAGGGTGACCCGATGCTGGAAGCTAATTAGGACAACAGCAATGATTTATCCTCATCAGCCAGGCTGCACTGCCTGTCAGGGATGAGGCACCTGAGAAAGAGCATTAATTGTCAAAGCGTTGCCTGCAGGGCACAGAACCTAAATAAAAGAAGTTGACTGGTCTTGAGGAACTTGGAATCTGGATTATTCTAGAGCCTGTTGACCAGCCCCCCCCCCCCACTACTAAGGAAAAGCCCTCTTTGAGTAACTGGATAGTCGTAACAGCCAAGTTTCATCTCTACCTGCCTTAGTTCTGGAGATACACCTCACCAAGTTTTTCCTTCTCTTTCTCTCTCTCCTGCCTCTTCCTCCTCTCCTTCTTCCTCCTTCTCAGGCTCCATGATGATACGCTACTTGTGTCTGTAACAGTCACTTCAGGATTTTTTAAAAAATGTATTTTCATAACCGTATCAAATCCTGAGGCTCTTCAATCTAGTCTGATTTGTGACACCTGGTGATGAAGGGGAGCACAGGACAAAGAAAGTGGTGTGTCTTGATCCGGTGTCCTCTCCTTTTTCTAATCCTTATTCTTAATTCTCTATCCTGCCTCACTTTTGCATTTGTTACCCTGTACCCTCCCATGGGGGTAATTAGTCCCACCGACCTACCCACACTCACCCAGTTACCCAGGATGATCACAGGCAGTCCTGGGCAAAATAGTGGTCAGATTTTTATTTATTCAACAAAATATCTGAGTTCAACTACTATAAACAAAAGACATTGTTATGTTTATCATTACTTATTAAACGAAGAGGTAAGTTGAGACTTGCCAACTAACAAATTCTTTTTTTTTTTTTTTTTTTGACAAGTTCTTAGAGAAGACAACCACCTTTTTAACTACTATAGTCCACTAAGGAATAAAGTAGTTAAAATTTTTCTTTTAATCAGATTTACCATATTCAGGCAAACCGTGCAAATATATTACCTAATGCATTATGATAGTGTTCTAAGGAGTTACACTGAAGGGATATGATAACCTGGTTTTCCTTCCTTCCTATTTTATAAACGTGAGTATATTTGGTTGTGGGTTTCTCTCCCTATTTTTTTTGTACAGAGCGATGTTAGAGCTCCAAAAAGCACTAAGCACGTCCATTCAATTCAGTGGAGTAGAACGAAACCTCAGGATGAAGTGAAAGCTGTCCAGCTTGCCATCCAGACGTTATTCCCCAACTCAGAGGGCAACCGTGGAAGCAGGTCTGACTCAAGTAAGTCAGCTGTGCACTAGACATGTTCCAAAGCGGAAATGTCAAATCCTCAGACCAGGGATAAGCGCCAGTCTGTGAATTGACATAGATTTCTAATATAATACTTCCTTCTTCTTTTTTTAGAATATTGGGTTTTATACACAAATTATATGGAAAGTAGTATTTATGGGCTTGGAAATAGGGACATATTATAATAAAGTATAATATTTGGATAACTACCATAAAAGATGAAAATTAGTGATTATTTTATATTGGTAAATAAAACTATGTATGTATATTTATACACATATATATTTAGTTTCCAAAATTGTAGATAAAGATAAGAATCATCTTCCATGTCCAACAAACCTTCCTGTAGAATCACTGCTATCACTGGGGCGACCTCTTGAGTCCGGAGCACCATGGATCCATCAAAGCATAAGAATGATAGGGGTGGGACTTTCCTGGCAGTCCAATGGTTAAGGCTTCGAGCTTCCACTACAGGGGATGTAGGTTTGATCCCTGGTCAGGGAATTAAGATCCCACGTGCTGTGCAGTGCGGCCAAAAAATGACAAAAAAAAACAAAAAGAATGATAGGGGAAGGGAGTGAGGGGGAAAATAAAAGGAAGGAAGGAAGGAAAGAAGGGAGGATAAAGAAAGAGAAAACATGAAATACATATGCTGGGTAGTGGGGACAGTAATTACAGACACTATAAAGAAACCATTTAGAAATAACAGAGGAAAGCAGGCTGACTTGCTGTTGAACTGGTCATTATTTGCTAGCTTCAGGGAAGAAGTTCTGACCTTCACCTTTGCAGGTCCAGAAACTCTAATACAACCCAGAGTCAGACTAACAAACATGCAGGAGATGGATACATAAAACCCCATGCAAATCACTTTTCACCGTGAGAAACATACCTCCCCAACGAACCAGAAACACATGTTTTCTTATCAGTGCCTCTTCTTCCCAATAAGAAAATATACCTGAGAAGCCATAACAGAAGGTTCTTTGGTGGCATGGAAACAAAGTACCCTGATGGCTAGTGTCCCTGAGTTATGAGAGCCTAGCTTCTGTGTCCTCTACTATAAGGACTCGCTTGCCAAGGAGACCAGGTGTGTCTTTTGTTGTTGTTTTTAAATTAATTTATTTTATTTATTTTTGGCTGCATTGGGTCTACGTTGCTACGCCCCGGCTTTCTCTAGTTGCGGTGAGCGGGGGCTACTCTTCATTTTGGTGTGTGGGTTTCTCATTGCGGTGGCTTCTTTTGTTGCGGAGCACAGGCTCTAGGCATGCGGGCTCAGTAGTTGTGGCTCATGGGCTCTAGAGTGCAGCCTCAGTAGTTGTGGTGCACGGCCTTAGTTGCTCCGCAGCATGTGGGATCTTTCTGGACCAGGGCTCGAACCTGTGTCCCCTGCACTGGCAGGCAGATTCTTAACCACTGCACCACCAGGGAAGTCCCAGACTAGGTGTTTTTAAATGCCCATCAGCCACGGGGCCCAGGATCCTGGGCAGTACTCTAAACCCAACAACACAGGTTTTAACTATAATAAAATTTATTGTCTTCCATAACAAGAAGTCCAGAGGTAGGCCGGGCTCCAGGTGCAGTAAGATAAGCTGCTCAACCATGTTAAGGATGAGAAATGAACCTTTCCTTCATTCCACTCTGCCATCCTCAATATGTTGCCTTTGCCCTCAGCCTAGCTCCTCTCGTGTTCACAGTCATCACATAAAGATATGATAAGGCTGAATGGATACAAATACAAGACCCATATATATGCTGTCTAAAAGAAACCCACTTCAGACCTAGAGACACATACAGACTGAAAGTGAGAAGATGGAAAAAGATATTCCATGCAAATGGAAACCAAAAGAAAGCTGGAGTAGCAATTCTCGTATCAGACAAAATAGACTTTAAAATAAAGACTAATAGAAGAGACAGAGAAGGACACTACATAATGATCAAGGGATCGATCCAAGAAGAAGATATAACAATTGTAAATATTTATGCACCCAACATAGGAGCACCTCAATACATAAGACAAATACTAACAGCCATAAAAGGGGAAATCGACAGTAACACGTTCATAGTAGGGGACTTTAACACCCCACTTTCACCAATGGACAGATCATCCAAAATGAAAATAAATAAGGAAACACAACCTTTAAATGATACATTAAACAAGATGGACTTTTAATTGATATTTATAGGCCATTCCATCCAAAAACAACAGAATACACATTTTTCTCAAGTGCTCATGGAACATTCTCCAGGATAGATCATATATTGGGTCACAAATCAAGCCTTGGTAAATTTAAGAAAATTGAAATTGTATCATGTATCTTTTCTAACCACAATGCCATGAGACTAGATATCAATTACAGGAAAAGATCTGTAAAAAATACAAACACATGGAGGCTAAACAATACACTACTTAATAACGAAGTGATCACTGAAGAAATCAAAGGGGAAATAAAAAAATACCTAGAAACAAATGACAATGGAAACAGGACGACCCAAAACCTATGGGATGCAGCAAAAGCAGTTCTAAAAGGGCAGTTTATAGCAATACAATCTTACCTTAAGAAACAGTAAACATCTTGAATAAACACCTTAACCTTGCACCTAAAGCACTTAGAGAAAGAAGAACAAAAAAAACTCCAAAGTTAGCAGAAGGAAAGAAATCATAAAGATCAGATCAGAAATAAATGAAAAAGAAATGAAGAAAACGATAGCAAAGATCAATAAAACTAAAAGCTGGTTCTTTGAGAAGATAAACAAAATTGATAAACCATTAGCCAGACTCATCAAGAAAAAAAGGGAGAAGACTCAACTCAATAGAATTAGAAATGAAAAAGAAGAAGTAACAACTGACACTGCAGAAATACAAAAGATCATGAGAGATTACTACAAGCAACTCTATGCCAATAAAATGGACAACAGGAAGAAACGGACAAATTCTTAGAAAAGCACAACCTGGAAGACTGAATCAGGAAGAAATAGAAAATATGAACAGAACAATCACAAGCACTGAAATTGAAACTGTGATTAAAATTCTTCCAACAGGGCTTCCCTGGTGGCGCAGTGGTCGAGAGTCCGCCTGCCGATGCAGGAGACGTGGGTTCGCACCCCGGTCCAGGAAGATGCCACAGAGCGGCTGGGCCCGTGAGTCATGGCCACTGAGCCTGCGCGTCCAGAGCCTGTGCTCCACAACAGGAGAGGCCACAACAGTGAGAGGCCCGCGTACCGAAAAAAAAAAAAAAAAAATCTTCCAACAAACAAAAGCCCAGGACCAGATGGTTTCACAGGCGAATTCTATCAAACATTTAGAGAAGAGCTAACACCTATCCTTCTTCCAAAATATAGCAGAGGGAGGAACACTCCCAAACTCGTTCTACGAGGCCACCATCACCCTGATACCAAAACCAGACAAGGATGTCACAAGGAAAGAAAACTACAGGCCAATATCACTAATGAACATAGATGCAAAAATCCTCAACAAAATACTAGCAAACAGAATCCAACAGCACATTAAAAGGATCATACACCATGATCAAGTGGGGTTTATTCCAGGAATGCAAGGATTCTTCAATATACGCAAATCAATCAACATGATACACCATATTAACAAATTGAAGGAGAAAAACCATATGATCATCTCAATAGATGCAGAGAAAGCTTTTGACAAAATTCAACACCCATTTCTGATAAAAACCCTGCAGAAAGTAGGCATAGAGGGAACTTTCCTCAACATAAGAAAGGCCATATATGACAAACCCACAGCCAACATCGTCCTCAATGGTGAAAAACTGAAAGCATTTCCACTAAGATCAGGAACAAGACAAGGTTGCCCACTCTCACCACTCTTATTCAACATAGTTTTGGAAGTTTTAGCCACAGCAATCAGAGAAGAAAAGGAAACAAAAGGAATCCAAATCGGAAAAGAAGAAGTAAAGCTGTCACTGTTTGCAGATGACATGATACTATACATAGAGAATCCTAAAGATGCTACCAGAAAACTACTAGAGCTAATCAATGAATTTGGTAAAGTAGCAGGATACAAAATTAATGCACAGAAATCTCTGGCATTCCTATACACTAATGATGAAAAATCTGAAAGTGAAATCAAGAAAACAATCCCATTTACCATTGCAACAAAAAGAATGAAATATCTAGGAATAAACCTACCTAAGGAGGCAAAAGACCTGTATGCAGAAAATTATAAGACACTGATGAAAGAAATTAAAGATGATACAAATAGATGGAGAGATATACCATGTTCTTGGATTGGAAGAATCAACATTGTGAAAATGACTCTACTACCCAAAGCAATCTACAGATTCAATGCAATCCCTATCAAACTACCACTGGCATTTTTCACAGAACTAGAACAAAAAATTTCACAATTTGTATGCAAACACAAAAGACCCCTAATAGCCAAAGCAATCTTGAGAACGAAAAACGGAGCTGGAGGAATCAGGCTCCCTGACTTCAGACTATACTACAAAGCTACAGTAATCAAGACAGTATGGTACTGGCACAAAAACAGAAATATAGATCAATGCAACAGGATAGAAAGCCCAGAGATAAAACCATGCACATATGGTCACCTTATCTTTGATAAAGGAGGCAGGAATGTACAGTGGAGAAAGGACAGCCTCTTCAGTAAGTGGTGCTGGGAAAACTGGACAGGTACATGTAAAAGTATGAGATTAGATCACTCCCTAACACCATACACAAAAATAAGCTCAAAATGGATTAAAGACCTAAATGTAAGGCCAGAAACTATCAAACTCTTAGAGGAAAACATAGGCAGAACACTCTATGACATAAATCACAGCAAGGTCCTTTTTGACCCACCTCTTAGAGAAATGGAAATAAAAACAAAAATAAACAAATGGGACCTAATGAAACTTCAAAGCTTTTGCACAGTAAAGGAAACCATAAACAAGACCAAAAGACAACCCTCAGAATGGGAGAAAATATTTGCCAATGAAGCAACTGACAAAGGATTAATCTCCGAAATTTACAAGCAGCTCATGCAGCTCAATAACAAAACAACAAAAAACCCAATCCAAAAATGGGCAGAAGACCTAAATAGACATTTCTCCAAAGAAGATATACAGACGGCCAACAAACACACGAAAGAATGCTCAACATCATTAATCATTAGAGAAATGCAAATCAAAACTACAATGAGATATCATCTCACACCAGTCAGCATGGCCATCATCAAAAAATTTAGAAACAATAAATGCTGGAGAGGGTGTGGAGAAAAGGGAACCCCCTTGCACTGCTGGTGGGAATGTGAATTGGTACAGCCACTATGGAGAACAGTATGGAGGTTCCTTAAAAAACTACAAATAGAACTACCGTATGACCCAGCAATCCCACTACTGGGCACATACCCTGAGAAAACCATAATTCAAAAAGAGTCATGTACCACAATGTTCGTTGCAGCTCTATTTACAATAGCCAGGAGATGGAAACAACCTAAGTGTCCATCATCGGATGAATGGATAAAGAAGATGTGGCACATATATACAATGGAATATTACTCAGCCATAAAAAGAAACGAAATTGAGCTATTTGTAATGAGGTGGATGGACCTAGAGTCTGTCATACAGAGTGAAGTAAATCAGAAAGACAAATACCATATGCTAACACATATATATGGAATTTAGGGGAAAAAAATGTCATGAAGAACCTAGGGGTAAGACAGGAATAAAGACACAGACTTACTAGAGAATGGACTTGAGGTTATGGGGAGGGGGAAGTGTAAACTGTGACAAAGCGAGAGAGTGGCATGGACATATACACACTACCAAACGTAAAATAGATAGCTAGTGGGAAGCAGCCACATAGCACAGGGAGATCAGCTCGGTGCTTTGTGACCAGCTAGAGGTGTGGGATAGGGAGGGTGGGAGGGAGGGAAATGCAAGAGGGAAGAGATATATGTGTATATGTATAACTGATTCACTTTGTTATAAAGCAGAAACTAGCACACCATTGTAAAGCAATTATACTCCAATAAAGATGTAAAAAAAAAAAAATATGATAAGGCCCACAGGAAATGAGAGGTCAATCCCTTCCCTGTTCTCATGTTTTGGAGTAAGAAAGACTTGCTTAGAAACCCCCTGCAGACTACCTTTCAGGTTGCTATGGCCAGAGCTGAGCACCTTGTGCATTCCCGACCATGGCATCGCTATGTCTGGCTTGGACTAATCAAAGTCTGCCTTAGAGCCAGATGTGGTCAGCTTCCCCCATGCACATGGCTCCATGGAGGGGGTTGGACACTGAACAAAATCAGGGTTCTGTTGGAAGCTAGGATTTCAGAGAAGTCCAAATGAAGGGAAGAAGGCGTGTGGTGGTTGAATGAAGCCTGTGAGGAGTGTCTGAACACAGGAGGTCGCCTGTATCTGGATGCGTCCCTCACCTGAGAGGCGTGAGTCACCTGTGCAGAGCAGTGAGGGAGGCTGCTTGCTGGCAGAGGGAGGTGAGCATGCTCTGTTCCTCTCCAGAAGCTCCATCGGCACAAGCACGGCCAGAGTAGCTCAGTGAGGACACCAGGGAACTCAAGAATGAGGGCAACTCAGGCCCTTGGGAAGACAGAGATCTTAAGTGTGAGGAAGTTGCTTATTCACTGAAATATAGCTTACTAAATGGCTCTTGTTAATTAACCATTTTCTTTTACCATAACTTCTTCCTGTTTGCCATGAAGCTTCATTTTTCATGCAGAAAACATTTCTTATCCCTGAACCTCAGGAATCTCTCCTCTGGAGATATGAACAGTCTTTCTCCCAAACAATGTTTAGCTGTTTCAACTATTAGAACCCAATTTATTTTATCTGCATTTAGGGTTCTTGAGGATTTAAAAGTGCTGGTTGGCAAAAAGCCTTTTGTTTACTAAACATACCTCTGCCATCCAAAGACACTGAAACAGCAATTTCTAGAAATGACAACATGGCTAAGTGGGAACAAGATGGGATTTAGATGCAGAAGGACCTGAGATTATTAACTGAGTGACCATGGGTCCAGTGACTTCACCTCTCAAGCTTTGGTCTCCTCAATTCTAGAATGATATTATTAGTGTTGACCTGAGAAGATTTTTGAAGGGTTAAATGAGATACTATACAAAAAGCCTTTGGAACAGTGCCAAGCATGTAGCATAAATTCAGTAAGTATAAATGTCCTTATTTTTTTTAAGTATTTATAATAATAAAGGAAATGTCCTTATAACTAGCCTAGAATGTCTATGAACGGTAAAACTTTGAGCTTCCCAACTAGGCTTGAAGTATCCTGAGACAGCCTTGTGAATTAGGCATGCAGATTTACTGTAGCTTCAAAGATGTTCATTTCCATTTCTTCCACAGGTGCTGATTGCCAGTGGCTGGATACTCTGAGGATGCGGCAGATTGCATCCAACACCTCCTCACAGCGCTCCCAGAGCAACCGCGTCCTGGGGTCACAATTCTTCCCCTATCTCAATGACCAGGACTCCTATGCGGCTGCTGTGAGACGGACCCAGGTGCCCATTAAGTACCAACAGATAACACCTATAAGCCAGTCCAGAAGCTCCTCTCCTACTCAGTATGGACTGACCAAAGACTTCTTTTCTCTGCATCTCAACTCCAGGGATAGTGACTTTTCCAGTCTTAATACTGACAGCTCTTTAGAGAGGGGTCGATACTCAGATAGAAGCAGGAACAAACACAACCATGCTAGCCTATCGCTCAATTCTTCTCTCAGAGGAAGATTCAGTGGAAAAAGTCAGCATTCCACTCCTTCAAGAGAAAGATACTCTGGCAAATTCTGCAGGGTTTCTCAGTCAGCACTCAACACTCATCAGTCACCCGCCTTTAAGAGAAGCCCAAATGCCTCCCATCAACCCAGGACCATCCCAGGGATGCCTTTGCGCACAGACACCGACTCACGAGCCAATGAAGAGGAAAGCAAAGTCAGCGAAGGGGGATGGACAAGGGTGGAACACCGGAGAAAACCCCACAGGCCCTCTCCTGCCAAGACCAACAGAGAAAGACCCAGAGGAAACTTCCGTGGAAGGAGAAACTTTTGATGAATTGAACTGGTTGAGCTTTTCCTAGCACATTTTTTTTTTAATGTAACGGATTTTGCTAATGTGCTGCCTTCCAAAAGAATTAACAAAAAGACAACCTTTCCATTTTTTGGATTTGGGAAATACCTTCTAAGTGAGACTATAGCCAGAACAGGGCCAGATGATGGGTGTTGGTTGTCCAGTGCAAGTAACTAGACTTAAATATAACCAAACATATTTTATTTCCCTGAATTAACATCTTTAGAGGAGGGAATATACCATTTTATTACCCTAGCCATTGCTGTTCTAGTTAGCAGGGCCTAGACTAGGGTGAGGTTAAATGGAAGAACTTATCTTAAATGGGGCACTCATCTTGGGCGCAAAATTTAAGGGAGGAATCAAAAAGCTCAGTAATCAAGATAAATAATATTCTAGTGTAATATTTAAATAAATGAAAATTAATGCGAAATAACTGTGATAAAGAATCGAAATTCTACATAAAGACAGAGTAAGCATTACTGATTTTTCCTTTTGTCTAAGGCTCCCATATGGCTTGGCAAGGCACTGTTACTGATCCTGTATTTAGAATTTTGATATTTTTTCATCATGTAATTTTTGCATTAATTTTCTCTTTTAAAAATATTGCATTAAAATATCATTTATCTCGATTACTGAGGTGGTTTTTTTTTTAATGCCCCCTTAAATTTTGTGCCCAAGGCAAGTGCCTCACTTGCCTTACCCAATCCCCACACTGCTGGTTAGTATTTATTTTAGTAAGATATTTGGGTTTTTATCACGGTCAGAGCCGACTTGATTTGACTTGTCATTTTTAGGCAATAAAAAAGGTTATTGAACTTAATGTTGATTATGATGCCATATATCATACCTTAAGACTCACCAGAAACCAAAGATCTCAATTGCCTAGGAGATTTGTGGTTATTTCTTTCCCAAAGTTCCCAGGGACTGCCCTTGAATATCATTTTCTATATTTTGCCAAAGGAGGAGCAAAGAGGGGAAAACAACGGTCCATGAAGTCCTCTTGGGATGTCAGCACTCTAAAATCTAAAAGAAAACAGACACAGAACGGGATGATAACATCACAAGCTAAAAGCCAGAGAAATTTAAAATTACCAACAGCCTGTTAGAGCAAGACAGTAAATACCATCCTTATAGCAAGAAAGCTGTAAGCAGCTGGGGGTAAAGAGGCGAATGGTACGGGTGGGCGGAAACTTCCTGCAGTTTAGGACAGGAATTGTGGGATCCAGCTTGGGAAATTCATATTTTTACAAATCAAAGGGTCAGGTGGCAACGAACATATTATATGTCAAATGAATAAGTGTTACTTTCAGTACCTTCTGAGATTCTGTTCAACATTCACTAACGCTGAATATCAAGTGTCCTTTGGCCTGGATAGGATTCTCAATGCTCTGTAGAAATCCACATGACACACTGGCAATTCTGGGGATGGCAGGGGGCTTGGAGGGAGGTCTCTTTTAATAGAAACCGGTCTTCAAGTACATGCGTATATTCCCGGAGTAGCTGCCCTGTTCTAATACAGTGCTTGGGGCCTGGGGGTGGAAACTGCATTTGGGCAGCATTAAAATCTAGGTTATAGGAAATGACCTTTACTTGCGAGGGAAGCTGTGACCTAAACATCAATCCAACAACTCAGTTGTCTAACGCTTATTGTTTGCCACCTGCATTTACAAGCAAAAGCGATGGGAAATGGTGACATCAGACACCGAGGTCCTCTTTTCCACCATGGATAACCAACTTCTCTAAGGTTTTAAGCTCCACTGTGATCCTTTCTCACGAAGCTTGTATCAACCACAGTCTGTTTTCAATTATTTTTTTCCCTTTGTCCTTTGTTCATGTTTAATTTTTTTAAAAGTGAGCTAATACAAAGTATGCTATCTTCATAGCATGCTGCTTCCAAATAAACAATAAAATATTTTCTTTGATTAGAATTTCTGGATAGGGCTTCCCTGGTGGCGCAGTGGTTAAGAATCTGCCTGCCTATGCAGGGGACATGGGTTTGAGCCCTGGTCCAGGAAGATCCCACATGCTGCAGAGCAACTAAGCCCGTGCGCCACAACTACTGAGCCTGCGCTCTAGAGCCCACAAGCCACAACTACTGAAGCCCGTGCGCCTAAAGCCTGTGCTCCGCAACAAGAGAAACCACCACAATGAGAAGCCTGTGCACCGCAACGAAGGGTAGTCCCTGCTCACTGCAACTAGAGAAAGCCTGCGCGCAGCAACAAAGACCCAACACAGCCAAAAATAAATAAACAAATAAGTAAATTTGTTTAAAAAAAAAAAGAATTTCTGGATAAGTAGCTGAATGTATTCTTAACTGGGTCACTCTGATGGGAGCACAAAATGTGGCTCTAATTATTAAACAAAATGCGCATTCTGGGGAATTATTTAAGACTCTGGTTTAAAAGGTATTATGCCAGTGATTGCTTGTTTCATGCTGTTTCCGCTCTTCTTGCTTTCTTGGGCTATTTGTTAGAGAATCCAGCCTGGTAGTAAAATGACTTAATGACCTCATCCCTAGTTAGTGCAGTAGCTGATCACAAAGAGGTTATTCCAACAGTGCACAAAACTGACCACTACATAAGATCTCATGAAAAAATACTTGTCACCTCAATGCTCCCAGCCAAAACCAAACTAAGAACATCTGGAGTCTGCTTCTTGCTTGTAAAGAAATAATAAGAGTGGATGTTATCTTTTTTTTCTAATGATGCTTATTCACCACAAATTGCTTGCCAGGTTGAAAGATGAATGTAAGTCAAGGACAGAGCAAGGATGAACGGGACTTTTTTTTTTCCATCAAGTTAAATCAGTTGCAAGAGGCTGAGTTTATAACAACCACCACCAACACCACCAAAAAAACACACCAGGGATATTTTAAGAGAAAAAAATTATAGTAGGAATAAATTAAGAAAGTATCTCTTTGCGTTGGGCACCTCTATGTGTGGGTGATGTGGTCGACCCTCGTAGGCTTCTGATCAAGCTGGAACAGCTGAGTCTATACTGGTTGCTACCAAAGAGGCAGTCATCACTCCAGGCATTGCCCAGACAAAGCGGGATTTTTGCTCTTTGCACAGTCACTAGACTAGCAATTCTATAGAACTAACCTGAATAATTGAATAATCCCAAATATGGAAAGGAGAACTAGAGATTATTTATCAAGGATACTTTAGAAATAAACATAACCTGGTAATTATTTTCAACCAATTCCTGAATGTAGTTCATAAAAATAATACAAATTAAACAGCCATTTTTTTTTTGTTTTTTTGTTTTACTTTTCGGCTGCGCAGCGTGGCCTGTGGGATCTTAATTCCCTGACCAGGGATGGAACCCACGCTCCCTGCATTGGAAGCCCGGAGTCTTAACCACTGGACCACCAGGGAAGTCCCTAAATTGCCATGTTTCAAAGTATTCACAGTAAAATTTAGAATAGTAAAATCTGAAATGGGATAATTGGATGAAGAAACAACCGCTACAAAAGAAGACTCACAGTGACACAAGTGATAACTGGTAATATTTGGTATGAACAACAGAAAAATTGATATACAAAATCTTCATTGTAAAACTTACATTGAAAAGAACTGATCCCATGGGGGAGGATCAATACAATAAAAAAATTAATATAAAAATGGGAAAATTTTATTATGTTGGATAGAATATCAGGGAATTAAATTGGCATAATGACATTCTTTCTTGACAAACATTTCTCAGTAGTTATAGATTTCTGATCACAATATTTTACTCATAAATATAGAGTCAGAATGTCCTAGGGTCAGGCTTCCCTGGTGGCACAGTGGTTGGGAGTCCGCCTGCCGATGCAGGGGACACGGGTTCGTGCCCCGGTCCGGGAAGATCCCACATGCCGCGGAGCGGCTGGGCCCGTAAGCCATGGCCGCTGAGCCTGCGCGTCCGGAGCCTGTGCCCCACAACGGGAGAGGCCACAGCAGTGAGAGGTCCACGTACCGCAAAAAAAAAAAAAAAAAAAAAAAAAAAAAAAAAGTCCTAGGGTCAAAACATCAAGATCAGGATGTCCAATAATTCAAAATGGCAGGGTCAAAACATCCTGCACACAGCTCAGAGCATTCTGACTTAACTGCAGCTATTCCAATTCAGAAATACCAAATATCTTATAAGCCTTCTAAGTATCTTCTCTGTAATTTAGCATTTCACCTCAACAAGTTGCTGTAGACATGGCATGTTTCTGAAACTCTGGCTCTCAGAAACTGCTCAGTTACAACCATGATTTGGTTGTGCCAGCTTGTTCAGAATGCAACATCGTTGAGATTTGAAATTAGAGACGCTGTAGTGAGGAGGCTTATAAAATCTCTTGCCATCACTTAGATTTGAGAAGCTGCAGTTAAGCCAGGGTGGCCTGGGGAAGTCAGAGCATAAGATCTGGACCCAGCTCTGTCTATTTGCTGTTCCTGGAACTGGTATATGAGATTGCAGAGGTGGAAAAAAATGACAGATCCATGGTCAAAATTGTCAAGGCCTTAGCCTAGCAGGCACCAGTGACCCCTCATTCAATTTTCCTATCCCTTTGACTCACTGGCTGGCCAAATAATGCATGAGCAAATCAAGAGAGTTAAAGAATAAAGTAGACTTGTGACCCCATAGTTCATTCAAAACTAAAATCAAGATTTACTCTCCATAACTGGTGTTCGGTTTACTCAACTCTTCCAAAGAAATTCCTTCCCTACCACCTAGATGAACCTCACTCCGCCCTCACGGTCCAGCTGACGTCCTGTTTCCCCAAAGGCCTCTGTCCACAGTTCCAGCCACTTGACCCATTCTGGACTCCTCTTGGGGGCCTTTTATCACATAGTCCCTTGCACCATTGCTTAACCCTTGTGTTCCCACTCCCCTGAAGGTGCTCTGTGAGGACAGTGCAGTGCTGCCCAAGAACTTGACGGTAGGAAAATACAACTAACCTCCAAGAATTCATCAATGGAAGGCCAAACATCGCAATACCTCCCAGACCTGAAAAACGTGTTTAAAAATCAGACCGGAGGCATGAGGCCATCCAAAGAGAGCATGAGTCTTCTAGAGGCAGTGGGAGGGTTAGGGGGTGGGTTTGGGGACAGTCAGAGGTGGTCAGCCTTAGAAGGCCAGAATAGGGTGATCCACAAAGGAAAAGGTTAGCAATACTATCCACACCAGGCCTTCACACAGGGCACAATCTGCCCAATCGTCTTGGAGACCAGTAAGCAGGACAATATATTGTCCGCAGAGCCCTTTCCAAACAGCTGTGAGAATCCACTTGGTTAGGGAAATATAAACCTGTTGTGGAGACGGTCATATGATTGGGCTCCTGCTTACCTTTTCCACATCACTGTCTGCCTCTCCCCACAGCAATCAAACTGAAACGCTGCCATGTTCTCTCTTGCCTTCAAAACTTCTACTCTCTCCACCCAGCTTCCCCTGCATGGTCTAGCTAAGTCATCATTTAGCTCTCTGCTAAGACCTCACTACCTCCAGGAAGCCCTCCCTGATCCCCAGGCCCTTCTTCATGTGCTCACATAGGACCTTGTAGTTAATCAGATGTATCTCCCCTTGTTAAAATTGTCCCCGTCTGCTTCTCTGTATTCCTCACTAAACCATCAGCTCTATGAAGGCAGGGACTGCACCTATCTTGATCATCAGTGTATCTCCAATACATAGTTGGTACTCAGTCTGTTTATTGAATGAATGCATTAATTGATTAATATATTAATCAGGCTAACAAGCCATCAAATCATCTAAATTCTTGTACTAATCCCATGCTTATTAAGTGACCTTAACAGGAATCTCCAGTCCACTTTATTTTTTCTAATATTTATTTATATTTTTTATTTGGTTGCAGCGGGTCTTAGTTGCGGCAGGTGAACTCTTAGTTGTGGCAGGCAAACTCTTAGTTGGGGCATGCATGTGGGAACTAGTTCCCTGACCAGGAATGGAAGCTTGCATTCCTTGCACCTTGAAAAACGTGTTTAAAAATCACTGGGAGCACAGAGTCTTAACCACTGTGCCACCAGGGAAGTCCCCTCCAATCCACTTTAGAGTTACATTTCTAGTGTTAAAAAAAATTGCCATTCTGATTTTTACATCAGTCTCTTGTGAGCTTTGCTAATATGAATTGGCCCCTGAGAACAACTCTGAGACACTGATTAAATTTGGGGGCTTATTGGGAGTTCCCTGGTGGTCCAGTGGTTAGGACTCAGTGCTGTCACCGCTGTGGCCCAGGTTCAACCCCTGGTCTGGGAACTAGTATGCTGCAAGCCATGCAGTGTGGCCAAAAAAAAAAAAAAGAAAAAAATTGGGGGGCTTATCACTGAGAGCAGATTCTGGGTGTGCCAAGGCCTCCAAGGGAAAGGCCAGCCTATTTTTCCCAAGAAGTAGCCCCTTGGGTCATAGTGAACTGTGCTCATTTTCTTTTCTTTTTTGTTATTTATTTATTTATTTATTTATGGCTGTGTTGGGTCTTTGTTGCTGCGTGCAGGCTTTCTCTAGTTGTGGTGAGTGGGGGCTACTCTTCATTGCGGTGCACGGGCTTCTCACTGCAGTGGCTTTTTCTTCTTGGGAGCTTGGGCTCTAGGTGCACGGGCTTCAGTAGTTGTGGCACATGGGCTCAGTAGTTGTGGCACGCAGGCTCAGCAGTTGTGGCACACAGGCTTAGCTGCTCCGTGGCACATGGGATCTTCCCGGATCAGGGCTTGAACCCGTGTCCCCTGCATTGGCAGGCGGATTCTTAACCACTGCGCCACCAGGAAAGCCCAAACTGTGCTCATTTTCCATTTTGAATTTCTGTATCTCGTATAGCACTATAAACACCAAATCTCAAGAAATGCATGTCACAGGAATAAAAAAGAATAGAAATATTACATATATTCAAGAAATTCACACACATTGTCCTTTTAGACATTTATAGAATCTCACTATATGGCTTTCCTTTCCAGAGACCCAAAGTTTGCTGGGGGTTTTTTGTTTTGTTTTTTGTTTTTGCCCGCACTGCAAGACTTGCAGGATCTCATTTCCCTGGCCAGGGATTGAACCCAGGCCACAGCAATGAAAATGCAGAATCCAACCACTAGACCACTAGGGACCTCCCCACAAAGTTCTTTTTTTTTTTTTTTTAAATGAATATCAATTGTTCCTAAAACCAGTGCCCTCTCTAGTCCTGCTGTAACTGCTTCTAAAAGTACATGAAGTTTTACTGAAAGTCTGACCTGGCAGTTTTCCCTTCTCATACCCATGGGCTCCAGGTGCACTCCTGATGCCAGATGATGCCTGTCCTGGCTGAGACAGGGAAGGCTTAGCCTCAGTGCAAGGACAGTTCAAGATTTGTCAGCTGACTGTGGCTGATTATCAAGATGTCCAAACTGGTTCCTTTGCTATGTGTAAGCAATTTAATTTTGTGCCTAATTTTAATCTGCAGTGTCTGCATCTGCTGCGTTAAAGCATTCATTAGCATTTAAAGGGGGAGTTGATGGTATTGATCACTTTTATTAAAACCAAAAGCAGTCATGTAGCAGTAACTGATGAGCACTCTCTTCGACCACTGAAGTCACAGCCAAAGTGTATGTACTCAGAACTCTGGCACAAACAGAAAATGCGATATTAAGGCAGAGACATCAAAGTGGCATCTGTTATAAGCACTTATGATTTCCCACCGTCCCCTGCCACCCCCAGCTTTCCAAATTATGAGCTTCTTGAAGGTAGGAAACTTCATTTTTTTCCTGAATTTCTACCACCTGGCACAGTGTCTGGAACAGAATAAATTTTCTGATGAGTGAATAAATTAAGAAATGAAGGTGAGATAGCCAGTGCATGTTATATAAACACTCTACAAGAGCAACTGTATTTTTCTTATAGATGTTCTAACAGCTATGTATTGCTATGTAACAAATCACCCCAAAACTTAGTGGCTTGAAATAAGAAAAAACATTTGTTATCTCACATAGTTTCTGTAGTTCAGGAATTTAGGAATGGCTTAGCTGGCTGGTTCTGGATTGGGTTTCTGATAAAGCATCAGTCAAGATGTTCAGTGGAGCTGCACTCATCTAGAGGCTTGACTGTGGCTGGAGGTTCTGCTTCCAAGATGGTTCTCTCACATGCAGCTGTTTGTTGGCACAGGACCTCAGTTGCTCCTTGTGTGGACCTTTCCACATGCTTAAGTATCCTCATGACATGGTGGCTGGATTCCCCCAGAGAGAAAGATCCAAGAGGGTAAAGTGAAAGCCAGTGTCTTTTCTGATGTAGCCTCAGACGTCACACTGAGGCATGTCCCGTAACATCCTGCTGTTTAGACAGTTCACCCTATTCCATACGGGAGGGATGACACAAGGGTGTGAATACAAGGAGGTGAGAATCACAGGGCCATCTTGCAGGTTGGCTACCACAGACACCATTAAAATCTCTGTACTCCCTAATTATAAATTGATATCTCCTCTCCTGAGCTTTGCCTTTTCTGCTTGTTTTATATTTTCTCCCAGCCTAAATGTTGAACCTGAGCAGATTTCAATGGAGTGTTAGAGCAGGAAGGCATCTTGAAGACCATTTCCCAAAGTTCAATGTCCTCATTTTACAGATGAAGAAACCAAAGCTTGTAAGGGTGAAGTGTCTGCCCAGTCACTCAGCCAGTTACAGGCAAGGCAGCACTCAAGGTCCCCAGCCTAGGCTCTTCCCTACCCTGTTCTCATGGAAGCAGTGCTTTGTGAAATGTTTAATCATGTGTGAAACTGGTGTTTGTGAGGTCCAGCAGCTGTAAGTTAACACTTATTTTATTTTGGTATAGCTGGACCTCTTAAGTCTCCATAGAGATTGGGAGAGTCATTATGGATTAGGTGTGACTAAATGCTTCTAAAACCAAAACATTCAGGCAATTACATTTTCTCTTTCTTCTATCAGGCCTGTGTCAGTTCCCTCTGGATTTTATGGTAGTTTAGAGAAAGCATTTGTTTTATGGAATTTTAATGCTCAGTTCGGTCAGGCAAAAGTTTGCTGGGGTCCTCGTGAGTTAGGCACAGGCCCTGTGTTCTCTCTGATTTCCATTGTCAATTCAGACACAAGTGTCAGAAGTAGGCGGAATTATTTCCCTATGGACTAAATTAGAAATTTGGAAAGAAAGAGATCGAAACATAAAATGGAAAAAGAGAAAGCTTCTATTTTGTGAGACAGGAATAATTCTTTCCCTGCTCCTTTGACAGTTCTTTGGCTCCTACTGTATACCACCCCTTCCTCTGACTGTATGTGTTTCATCCTTGCCTGGGGGACCTGTGGCTCTGAACTTGAAGTTCCCAGGACTTAGCTTACCCAATTACTTGTCTTTGTCTAAAAAAAGTCTAAAAATTACTAGTTCCTCCATTTGATGTAACACACTCAATAATGACCATTCCTTAAATTTAAGCCACTATAGTAAATCACTGTCTTATTCTATCAAAGAATCAAAATGAATTTACTGAAAATGAGCCATCCAGTGCTAGATGGTCAGTTTTCAGAAATCCCCTTCTTCTTACCCACACAGATGAAGTTCCAAGGAGACTCAAAGGATAATAGCACCACCTACTTATTTGACTGAGTTTTCTCTATAAGAAACGGCATCCCATGCTAGCTTGTTCAAACACAAATTTATTGTAATGTAATATAAAACATATCATGGAAGAAATAATTTTGATTAGAGTTAACATTTATTGATGGAGCATGATGTGCCAAGCCCAGTTCTAAGCCCTTCCCGCTTTTAATCTTCTCAACCTATGAGGTCGATTCTGTTATTATCTCCATTTTACAATTGAGAAAATTGAGGCATAGAAGTCAGCTATCTGACCAAGGTAATTAAGGAAGTGGCACTGTACCAGGCTAGGACCCCACAAAGGCTGGTACTGGAGGGAAGGTGGCTCCAAGGGCCTGGGGTGGGCTGCTGGCTCCTTGCCCCATGCTCCACCGTCAATGACTCAGCTTCCCCACGCTGCTGCTTTCCAAGCCACCAGCGTCGGCTGTTTGCTGCTCCACCATATTTCAGCCTGCACCAACAGGGGGCTTCCCATCCCTCGTGCTACTTTCTGAACTTTCAGCTGCAACTCCCACCTGTAACTGTTAAATTCCTTCCATAGTCCTTGTCTCAAAGTCCCAAAAGAGAGAGAATCGACTTGGCCCAGATCATATTTCTGAGACAGACCAGAGAAGGCCCAGGTTGCTCAGTTGATCTTAGGCTGGGCAGGTACCCTCCCTGGTCCTGTGGCCTGTGAAGAGAGAAGTGTGAGGATGGCAAACAATAGAAAGCATGGCCATGTAGGCTGCAAGGGTAGGCAGCTGCCATCATGTCTCTTAGAACAGGGTATAGGCATACTCTTCCAGCACATTTTTATTCTCTAATGTCTAATCTACACTGTTTGCTAGAAGGGCATATTCAAACACATTGGCTGAATTTAGTAAGTCTTTGTATGTGTAATTTATAAGAACTGTACCAAGAAAATTATATGGATAAACACGTCTGCTTTTTAAAAAAGATTGGGGGCTTCCCTGGTGGTGCAGTGGTTGAGAATCCGCCTGCCAATGCAGGGGATGCGGGTTCAAGCCCTGGTCTGGGAAGATCCCACATGCTGAGAGCAACTAAGCCCATGCACCACAACTACTGAGCCTGTGCTCTAGAGCCCGTGAGCCACAACTACTGAGCCCATGAGCCACAACTACTAAAGCCCCTGCCTAGAGCCCATGCGCTGCAACAAAAGAAGCCCCTGCAATGAGAAGCCTGCGCACTGCAACGAAGAGCAGCCCCTGCTCACCACAACTAGAGAATGCCCGCGCGCAGCAACGAAGACCCAATGCAGCCAAAAATAAATAAATAAAATAAATAAATTTATTAAAAAAAAAAAGATTGGCTTGTGAGTAGGAAACCTACGCCACTCCTATGTTTCTCCTTTACTCTCACATTACTATCACACTCATAACACTTCTGACATCACATGGGTGGGTTTTTTTCCCCCTCACCAAGCAGTCCTGCCACACCAGCAGGGGTGGCCTACAATTCAACTCCATTCTGACACTGTCTACCTGGAGATAGTGTCAGATCCCCAGGTTAAGTGCTCAGTCCCACAAGACTGCCACCCACCCTCCTCAACTTGGAATGTCAATTGCAAGTCCACGTTGTCATCTGTGCTTCTGACCAGTGGGCTATAAATCAGAGGTTCCCATGATCCCCTCCTCGGGTTTGATTAATTTGCTAGAGCAGCTCAGAGAACTCAGGAAAACAGTCTACTCATTGTTTACCAGCTAATTACAAAATGATATAAAGGCTACAGATGAACATCCAGATGGAAGAGCTGTATAGGGCATGGTATGTGGGAAGGGGCTCGGAGCTTCCATGCCTTTTCCAGAAGTGCCACTCTCCCAGCACCTCCATGTGTTCACCAAGCCAGTTCTCCAAACTCCATACTATTGAGATTTTTGTGAAGACTTCATCACATAGACGTGATCAATTATTAACTCCTTTTCCAGCCCATCTCCCCTCTGGAGAACGAGTGGTGGGGCTGAAAATCCCAAACTTCTAATCATGACTTTGTCTTTCTTGTGACCAGCCCCATCCAGGAGCTTACCAAGAATCACATTAGTGCAAAAGGCATTCCCATCACCCAGGAAATGCCAAAGGATCTAGAAGCTTGGTGTCAGGAACCAGAGTCAAAGGTCAAATATTAGAACAAAAGATGCTCCTAATGCTCTTATCACTTAGGAAAGGGTTTTATAGCTCTGGGCCAGGAACCGGGGCAGAGACCAATGTATATAATTTCTATTATTTTACAGACTGGACAACTCTATATACAAAGGGTAATCAATTTAAATCAGTATCTAGGGCTTCCCTGGTGGCGCAGTGGTTGAGAGTCCGCCTGCCGATGATGGGGACACGGGTTCGTGCCCCAGTCTGGGAAGATCCCACATGCCGCGGAACGGCTAGGCCCCTGAGCCATGGCCGCTGAGCCTGCGCGTCCGGAGCCTGTGCTCCACAACGGGAGAGGCCACAACAGTGAGAGGCCCGCGTACAGCAAAAAAAAAAAAAATCAGTATCTAATTGAGCGTCTACTGTGAGGAACGTTATGGACAAACTTCTTAAGAGTAGAAATAGAGTTTGTAGAATTTGAGAGCTAGGAAGGACTTAGGGATGACTTAGTATCCCTAAGTGTCCCTCGGACTGGAGTCAGATGTGTTCTAAAGGTCACACATCCTTTAAAAATCTTTTTAAAGTTTTCTGTCTGTATTCCAATAATAATCTAAAAAGATATGAGTGTATTTTGGATCACCTGTTCGGCCTCCTCAAACCTATGTACTGCTGTACAATTTCAGGGTTTGAGTCTGTGTTTTTGTTGATGCTAAATCAGGTTAACATAATTTTGGTGGCCTAATGATAAAAAAGGAAAACTTACTAATACAAATGAACTGCATTTATGCCAAAACCACTGCATTCAGTGGTTTTGTTGCGGAAATCCAAGGCCCAAGAGTGGCCGCTTGTCTAACACTCAGAAATGAATTGTCTGAGCAGACACACGTGCTGACAAAGCAAGAGACTTTATTGGGAAGGAGTGCTGGGGTGGAGGGCAGCAGGATAGGGGAACCCAGGAGAACTGCTCTGCCACGTGGCTCGCAGTCTCGGGTTTTATGGTAATGGGGTTAGTTTCCAGGTGGTCTCTGGCCAATCATTCTGACTCAGGGTCCTTTCTGGTGGCACGTGCCAAGATGGATTCCAGCGAGAAGGATTCTGGGAGGTTGGTAGGACATAAGGACTGTAGTCTCCTCTCTCCTTTTGACCTTTCCCGAATTCTCCCCGTTGGTGGTAGCTTGTTAGTTCCGCGTTCCTTTCCAGGACCTCCTGTTGTAAGATAACTCATGCAAGTGGCTACGATCTTGCCTGGCCAGGGCAGGTGGTTTTGGTCAGTGGTTCCCCTAACAGTTTGGTTTTCCAGTTGTTTGAACAGAGGAGGATGATGACAGAATTTGTGTAGTTGAGGGCACTGTACTCGTGAGGGAGACAGAAACTTCACTTCAAAAGACATCATTCTTCATATCTAATGAAATGTTTATTTTATTTTATTTATTTATTTTTATAGAATGTCTTTTTTTTTTTTTGGCCATGCCGTGCAGCTTGCAGGATCTTAGTTCCCTGATCAGGGATTGAACCCGGGCCACAGCAGTGAAAGTGCCGAGTCCTAACCACTGGGCCACCAGGGAATTCCCCAGAATGTCTTTTTTTTTTTTTTTTTTTTTGGAGTATAGTTGATTTATGATGTTGCGTTAGTTTCAGGTGTACAGCACCTGAAATTCAGTTACACATATATCTACTCTTATTTAGATTCTTTTCCCATAAAGGTCATTACAGAGTATTGAGTAGAGTTCCCTGTGTTATACAGTAGGTTCTTATTAGTTATCTATTTTATATATAGTAGTGTGTATATGATCATCACAACCTCCTAATTTACCCCTTCTCCCCACCTTTCCCCTTTAGTAAACATAAGTTTATTTCCTAAGTCTGTGGATCTTGATTTTATTTATATTTAGCTTGTAAATTTGTTTGGGTTGTATAGTTAGTTGAATGACAACTATAAGGTAAGGAGGTTTTTTGGGTGGTGGTGTTTTTTTTTAAGTAACATTTAACCAAAATAATTTAGTAATACTGGCAGAATTTAAGAATTATTTTGTTTAAAAGGATACCATACATTACTCAAGTTTGAGGAACACTGATTTAGGTCAACTCTACTAATTTTCAGATGGTAGGTACAAGGCACTGAAATATAAAGAAATCTGTGAGCTACTTAAGACAGGAAGTGACTTATTCATGCCGAGTGCACGGAACTTAGATCCCTAGTCATCTGTAACTGAACTAAAAAAAATAGACCACAGCAAGATGGTGACAGAGCCAGGATGAGTTTTTTTTTTTTTTTTGCGGTATGAGGGCCTCTCACTGTTGTGGCCTCTCCCGTTGCGGAGCACAGGCTCCGGACGCGCAGGCTCAGCGGCCATGGCTCACGGGCCCAGCCGCTCCGCGGCATGTGGGATCTTCTCGGACCGGGGCAAGAACCGTGTCCCCTGCATCGGCAGGCGGACTCTCAACCACTGCGCCACCAGGGAAGCCCGGGATGAGATTTTTACACCTGTCTTCTTTCCTATTCCCTGCCCTCAGCGGCTTGTCAGTTCATTGCTTACCTGGAACACCTGTGACTTTCTTTTCTTTTTTTAATTGAAATATACTTGACATATAACATTGTAAATGTAAGGTGTACAACATGTTGATTTGATACGTTTATATATTATAATATGATTGCCATTGTGATAATAATTAGCACCTTTATCATGTCACACAATTATCATTTCTCTTTAGTAGTTGGAATAATCGAGATCTAGTCTCTTAGTAAGTTTGAAGATTATAATGGAATAGAATATTGTTGTCTATATTCACTGTGTTGTGCACTAGATCTGTAGGACTTATTTACTACTTGTTACAAGCTTATACCCTTAAACAACACTCTCATATCTCCCTACTCTTCAGCCCCTGCTAACCACTATTTTATTTTTTGTTTTTACAAATTTGGCTTTTTTGGAATCCACATATAAGTGATATCATACAGCGTTTGTCTATCTCTGTCTCAACTTATCTCACTTAGCATGATGTCCTCAAGGTCCATCCAAGGTTACTGCAAATGGCAGGATTTCCTCCTTTCTCGTGGCTGAATAATATTCTTCCATTGTGTGTGTGGGGTGTGTGTGTGTGTATACACACACACACACACACACACACACCACATCTTCTTTATCCGTTCAGCTGTTGATGGACGCTTAGGTTGTTTCCATATCTTTGCTATGAGAATACTGCTGTAATAAACATGGGAATGCATATATTTTTTCAATAGCCTGTTTCCATTTCCTTTGGGTCTATACTCAGAAGTAGAATTGCTAGATTATATGGTAAATTTATTTTTTTTTAGAAACCTCCATATTGTTTTCCATAGTATTCCAACTTCTTTTTCCTGTCTTTTTTCTCTCTCCCATTCTCAGTAGTAGCAATAATTATAACCACAATTTTACTCTAGCTTGCTATGTGCCCAGTGCTTTATAAACATTATCTTGTTCAATGTTTGATTAGACTCCTCAAATCCTGAATTGTCTTCAGTTTTGTTTTGTTTACCATTTTGTTTTTCCCATGTCTTTGTCTTGTATAAGTTTCTTTAGCTGGGCAGCTTTTCAGGATGAAAGGCTGCTGAGTGTCCCTGAAGGGTGACGCTATTGTGTCTATTACAGGAATCATGAATTAATGATACTTGTCCAGTCATTATCTCGAGAGATTTTTGTTGTCCTTAAAGAGAGACAGTTCATTTTGCTTGGGATATGATTGTGGTGATTTGGTTCTCAATAAAAGACAGCTTCCATGCTGGTGGAAACCTTTGTATTTTAGAGTGTTCTACTGTGGGTTGCCTTCCTTAGGTTCCTTGAAAGAAAACACCCTTCCTCTTCCCCTCTCAATCCATCATTTTTACATAGACAGGTTTCTCAAACACAGACAGGAAAAGTATCACATGTAACAGTGCCTTCCCTTTATGCAATGCTTTACAACCAAGCCACAAAGGCTGGCCCCAGAGCCGGCAACACCACTGCGTTGGACACCCTTATCTCTGTTCTATAGAGGTGAAAAGATTTCCCTAGAAATCTAGAAGAATCTAGAGTGCTATCCAAATTGGAGCTTAAGTTTAATCTTTAATTCAGATTACTGTGGTCCCATTCACAACACTGTCTTTGTAAGACTGACTGCCATCATAGCTACAGAATAAAAAGAATGAATATTGTAGGGGAGGAAAAAGTTTCCCTCGACACTCTTAGGGTCCCTGGCTGGGTCTGAAAATTAAACCAGCAAAGACAGATTAACAGGAGAAAAGCATACAATTTATACTAGCGGGGAAAATTTGCTCTTTAATTTTACGCATACCTTAAAAGAGAATTTCTCAGAAGATAGCTATTCCCCCCACCCCCGCTGTCACTCACTCTGTTATATGAGAGGCGTATCTCAAATTGTTAACAAGTTATTTTACTCAAAAAAATCTAGGCATATCTAAAAGATATATTTGTTCTATAGCTCCCTAGCACTGATGCTATATCAAGATTGAAAAGAGTGACTTTACATTGATTCTAGTTTAAAAACAAATGATTAAGAACACAAAAACATAAAAAATAACGCAATGATTATCAATACACTCTCTTTTTCAAATCATCGTTCCCGAGTTTGCTGATTGCAGCATTTGAAAACCAAAACATTACCATTAACAGGCTGGGGAGTGGGAAATAAATTCCACCACTTTCTGCACTTCCAGGATTTGACCTTTAACATTGGGCAAATTTGTAAATTTGCCGAAGTCAGGCTGGCTTGAGGTTAAGGAGGAGCTCGGCTTAGCTCATCTGGTTGTTGGATCCACCACTGAAAGTACCGGATCATTTACCAAAGTAAATAGAACTGTAAAGACTAAAACCAAACAAAATGAAAATCGATTTTTTTAAGAGGTCATTCTGGGAATATTTTTTCTTCTCCTTACTGAAGGGTAGCTTCAATGTGCCACCCCAAAATTTGTCTCTTTGGTATAAGAATTATTTTGAGGGGATCATTTTAAAGCAACTGCAGATGCAAAGAAGGCTCTGAAAACAGTAGCAGTTACCCTTTGGTAAAGGGAAATCTTCGTTTATAAAGAAATTTACATTAGAAAGGGGGCCTGCTTTTTCAGCTGAGAGGCTTACCTGCGGTGGTGGGCAACCTTTGTTTACCAAACCTTCCTCTTCTCACCTTCCTCTGAGTTGCTTCCCCCTTTGAAGCCCCAGCTCCCATCTCTGTCCTTAGATCAGGATGGCATTTAAGTCTCACCTGTCTGGCTGCCTTTTGAGTCTCAAATCTTAGGTTCCAGTATGAATGTGCGTAATAAAATGGTTTTATTTTTCTCCTGTTAATCTGTCTTTATTATGAGGACGAGGGGTCTTAGCCAAGAACTCGGAAGAGTAGAGGAAAATTATTTTACCTCCCCTACGTCCCTTTAGAAAGCAGAGTGCTCAGCCCTTATTTCACTAAGATTACTCCATAATAAGAGTGAGATAAGTATCTTTAAAAGACAAAAGGGCCTATATGTAAAGTGCTCAGTTCGTAGCTGGCTCCTGCCAAGGGCTCAGTAGATTATAGCTGTTACCATTGTGGTTAGCAGTATTTTATTAGATCTTAAAACTCAAAATGGCCAGGCCTGAGAAAGAAGCAGTAAAACTATATTCCAGCTACTTGTTTTAGTCTTTTTATTAATCTTCTTTGTTTAAACCATTCTCCCGAGCCTTTTTCTTTGTTTTGTTTTTATATTGTTTTAAGGAGACTGGGTTAGTAGTGGGCCAATTTTTCAATTCCTTAAAATTTTGTAATCCAGTCAGTTTCCGCCCACCCCAAAATAAATATACTTATTGCCTCCAGGCGTCGGCTATTTTTAAAGGGTTGTATATCTGGGACTTGGTTGTACAAGTTTGTATGTTCCTAAACACTACATACCATGATGGCTTGGTACCGATAAGTGGAACATCGCCTGCCATATCAGTAAGCTAAGGATGTCACAGTTCATCAGTGATTGCAGCCACAGCCAATGGTGAGTTGGTGAGCCCTGAGGGAACTCAGGAAGGAAAAGAATACCTGCCAGCTAATAGCCATTAGACTGCAGCCAGTCCCCACGGTGAGCTCTGAGGAAACTCAGGATATGAAAACACAGGATACTGGCCCCAGATGGCTGAGGTGTACATCAAAGGAGTGATTTCAGTGAACCCAGACTCTTGCATCTTCCCATATACAGAAGAGCGCTAAATTCCTTAACTTGACATATCTGGTTTTCTTTAATTAACAGTAATCGTTTGATGCTCAGACCACCTGCCCTTTGTTGCAAAACTCCTATATTTCCTGGCTCCCCACCTCGGCTCTTTGGAGCAGTTCTCTCAGGGTTGCTTAAGATGTTGTCTTCCGGGTTTGAAGTCCTAAAAATTCCAGCTGAATAAAACATAGCTCTCAACTTTTAGGTTGTGAATATTTTTTTAGTCGACAGTACATTGAATAAAATTCTGTAAATTTTTAATGGATCCCCACTATTCCAATCTAATATTATTACCTAAAAAAGACAACTAAAAAAACCCACGTGTGTGTGTGTGTGTGCGTGTGTGTGTGTGTATGTGTGTGTGTGTGTGAGAGAGAGAGAGAGAGAGAAAGAGAAAAGACAACGTCTGGAAGGATATACAATAAAATATTAATTTTGTCTCTGGGTGATTAGATAGAAGGTGCTTTGTATTTTATCTTTGTTTTGCTTATTTGTATAATACCTCAAAAATGAGGGTGAATTACTTGTATCATTTTTTTAGTTAAAAATGTACTTATTATAATCTAATATCTTTAACATATGCACTACTATATATAAAATAGGTAAACAACAAGGACCTACTGTATAGCACAGGGAACTATACTTAATATTTTGTAATAACCTATATAGGAAAAGAATCTGAAAAAAAATACACACACACACACGTATATGTATAACTGAATCACTTTGCTGTACACCTGAAACTAACACAACACTTTAAATCAACTATACTTCAATTTAAAACAATTAATTAATTAAAAAAAGGAAGATATGGGGACTTCCCCGGTGGCGCAGTGGTTAAGAATCTGCCTGCCAATGCAGGGCGCACGGGTTCGAGCCCTGGTCCAGGAAGATCCCACATGCCGCAGAGCAACTAAGCCCGTGTGCCACAACTACTGAGCCTATGCTCTAAAGCCCGCGAGCCACAACTACTGAAGCCCGCGCGCCTACAGCCCGTGCTCTGCAACGAGAGGCCGCGAAAGTGAAAGGCCCGCGCCCCGCGATGAAGAGTGGCCCCACTCGCCGCAACTAGAGAAAGCCCTCGCACAGAAACGAAGACCCAACACAGCCAAAAAAATATATTAAAAAAACAAAAAACCAAAAAACCATTCCCTGACCATTATCTAGAAACTTGCTGAGCTGATGGAAGGGCACAAAGTTTCTCAGACATTCTTTGCTCCTCCCTCAACAGCTCCTCCGCCTCCCGTGCTAATCACTCAAAACCTGGACCTCTATGCCTGGCGCCTCTGATGATTCTGTTGCCAGGTGTAAGTGATACTGCTGAGGATCAAATCTTTGCCTTTTAAGCCCGTGTTTTCCATAAACCCGACTCCAAAGGATACTGAGGATGTGCCTCAAAGATATTCATTTGAATTCTTACTTCCATAGTGACATGCCCTCTGACCTAATTACTGTTATTACTCCCAGCCAGAAAAAACAAGTTGCTTTATTTGGAAATTAAGAGGAAAAAACCTGAGCCAAAAAGACCTCCTGCCGTTTCATATCAATAAATTGGAAGAAAATAACCATGCTCTCTACCCTTAAAAAAATGAGAGATCAGCAGAAATACTTTGTGATGGGCTGCATGCAATGTGGAAATATTTTTGTCTAATTTTTTATACTAATAAACTTCCAGAACTCTGAGAATCACATTGTTGGTTGTGACAGGTTGGGGGTTATAGAGGAGGAGTTTCATATGTATAAAGTTAATATAACAGTATGTGGAGATTACATTTAACCATGTGTAAACGTCCGGTATGGAAAAAGAGAATACTCAGCCACAAAAAAGAATTAAATAATGCCATTTGCAGCAACATGGATGCACCTAGAGATTATCATACTAAGTGAAGTAAGTCAGACAGAGAAAGACAAGTATCATGTTATCACTTATATGTGGAATCTAAAAAAATAAGGCAAATGAACTTATTTGCAAAACAGAAATAGACTCACAGACATAGAAAATGAATTTATAGTTACCAAAGGGGATAGCGGGGCAGGGGGAGGCATAAATTAGGAGTTTGGGATTAAAATCTACACACTACTATATATAAAATAGATAACCAACAAGGACCTACTGTATAGCACAGGGAATTATACTCAATATCTTGTAATAACCTATAATGGAAAAGAGTCTAAAACAGAATATATATATACATATATATGTATAACTGAATTACTTTGCTATATATTTGAAACTAATACAACATTGTAAATAAATTATATTTCAATAAAAATTGAAAAAAAATTTTTAAAAAAGAAAAAAAGAGTATAGGCCCAACGTTAGACTCAGCTGCAAAGCTGCAGAATGCTTTATCTAAAGACTGCAGAGGTAGCCCCAGTGTCCATCTGCCCCTCATCTGTAGGAGGTACCAGGCTAGGTGACAACTCCCAAGTGACTTTCTGGCCTTCCCTGAGTACCCAGGCCACAGAGAGTTTGGTTTTCCTTCCTAAAAAGTTCGTACCACTTACAGTCTGACATTTATATTGTGTCACTTGATATTTTTAATTAATTGATTTTAATACAGAATATATAATAAAGCGTTAAAATGATCTCATTGTTTCTGTAGGTTGGTCTTCTCTCACTAGACAGTAGCTCTCTCCTCTTCAGGGTCATTGATAATATCCTTTGACCATCCAATAACTCCACAAAAATAACAGGCACAGAGCAGCTCATACTATCAACTTGACTGAAGTGATGGTTTTTCAGGATAAAAACACCAATGTTCAAATGTCACACCAGCTCAGCCTACTGTTTCCTACCACATGTCAAAAGGCAAACAAAACACGTGCTTCATGAAACAAAATATATTTAAGTATTTAGCTATTTATTGCATTATTCTGGTGTGGTAGAAAGATTTTTTTTCAGCCAGGTGACCTGGTTTACAATACCAGCTCTGCAAATTACCCACGTGACCTTAAGCAAATCATGTAACCTCTCATAGTGATTAGTTCAGTGAGTCAGTCACTTAACAAATCTTTCATCATCATTTGATCTGTGCAGAAAGGGATGCAAAGGTGAACAAGGTCGCCTCAAATCTATCCAACACTTATAGTAAAGTTTTCATTTCTGCAATTTTTTTTGTTTTGAAAAGCTTTCCTTTTGTTGTGCTCTGAACATTCCCTCTTTAGAGCAATCTGTTCTTGTTTAAAATCTTCTCATATCTGCAGATACTAATATAGTCTTTTTTTCCCCAATGTTTATTTTCCCCCCCAGAGTCTCTGTTTTCACCAAGTTGCTTTTTCTCTATTTTTCTGTTTGTTTTCTGTCTCTTTCATATTACATGCTTTCCTCCAGTACCATCTTTTGGAGTAAGAAAAGCTGATAGGAAGCTCTGAACACTTGAGTGGAGCCTATCAGCTGTGATCTCACCATAGTGCAGTGGTTTTCTACATGTTTTGACCAAGTGAACAGTAAGAAATGCATTTTACATAATGACCCTGTGTATGTGGATCTTAAAAGCTTCACAGTACTTTGACAATACTTTCCTTTATTATATGTGATACAGTCTCATTTTTTCTTTTCTGTTTTGTGGACACAACCTACCGTAATAAATTCATGATGTAGTAAAGTATTATCACCATAAGTTGAAAAGCACCAGTAGAGATGATCTAGCTGGGCTATTTTCTGGAGGAATCCTGGTCAGTCCTTCTCTCTTGGACTTATTAGACAAGTACCCAGAAGATACTTTTCTTTTTCTCTGCATGGAGAGTGTCAACTAAAAAAAAAAAAAAAAAAACCACAGCAAGCTGCAAATCAGATGGTTTATTTGGGGTTTTAAGTATTGCAATCCAGGACACACAGATTCAGGTAACCCCAAAAGAGTGTTGTGAGGAAGAGGAAGAGTCAGGGGCTTATAAAGACAAAAGGCCATGCCGTTGTTGAAAGTTGCCTGGTGAGAACTGTGATGGACTCTGACTTGAGTCAGAATATATTTGCTTTGAAGGAATCACAGATTGTTTCAGGTAGGGGTCTGATAAGTACAGTATTTTGAGTTTCTGGCAGGTGTTCTGGATGCCTTCATCAGGTCAAAAGGTCAGATTCCATTCAGGTTGAGATGTGCATAAGTCACACATCCGTAGCGGCTGTCCAGCTACATTTTGGAGAGCTCTTTTAATGATACCAACTTCATTTTGATTTTCCTTTCACAACAGTTCATGCCTGGTGGCCAGAGGTCTGGGAGCCTGGGAGTTGATCTTCAACATGTGAATGGTTATTAATCACCAATTTTTCAAGTTAGAGTCCCTCACTTCAGAAGCCCTTTATATTAACCTCTGCAGGTGATAAACCTCAGTCTCGGGAGAGAGGCAGCCACTTGGGGGTTCCAGTGGGGGAGGGGCCTGGGGCTCCAATTGCTCCTTTCTGAATTTCTGAATTCTGAAAACTGAATTTCAACCATTCCTCCTTTTTGTAGCTCACCTGTACCCCTCTTCAGAAAGGTATATGATGCTGCCAATTTCTGAGTCTTTTGGGAATTCTGCCCTGTAAGAGGAATCCATTTTCTTGTTTTGTTTGTTCGCTTTAATCTCTTTTTTTAAACATCTTTATTGGAGTATAACTGCTTGGTGTGTTAGTTTCTGCTGTAGGAATCCATTTTCTTAAGATGGTTCCCATTCCACCCATTCTTTTCCAGTTTGTAAAATGTTGCTGCTTTTGTTTCCTCTCCCAATTTCTTTGATTTTTCTCTTTTTAAAAACCAGCAAACAACCACCCCTGTTACTGTGGGTTTAGTGGAGTGTGGGAAGGGAGCATGGATCATTGCTGGTATTAAAGCCAACATGTAAACCAGCCTTTATATACAACTTCATATTTTCTTTAAAATTTTTAAATTTAACATTATAGCATAATCACTTACCTGTATAATAAAAAAAATACTCGATAAACATCATTTAACTGCTGCTTATATGCCATTGTCCTTTCTTAAGAATTTCACCATCGTGGACATTGGGCTTGTTCCTAATTTTTCCCCGTTATGAATAATACTGTAATGAACATCTGTGTGTATAAAACCATGACCCGATTTTAGCTGATTTCCTTAGAACTGTTAAAAAACAAAATTCAGCTGAGTAAGTGTAAAGATCTAATTGGCTTTATTCAACAATTCATGAATCGGGGCAGCATCCCGATAGGTAGATAGAGAGGAACTCCGAGGGGCTGTACAAAAGGGTAGAAAGGGGGCTTCCCTAGGGGCGCAGTGGTTGAGAGTCCGCCTGCCGATGCAGGGGACACGGGTTCGTGCCCGTGTCCGGGAAGATCCCACATGCCGCGGAGCGGCTGGGCCCGTGAGCCATGGCCGCTGAGCCTGCGCGTCCGGAGCCTGTGCTCCCCAACGGGAGAGGCCACAGCAGTGAGAGGCCCACACACCGAAAAAAAAAAAATTAGCTTTACTGCCCCTCACCTTTTAAAAAAAAAAAAAAGGGCATTAAGGGTCAGGGATAAGGAAAGCACGCACTGCTTCAGGCAAGGTCACCTTCCCATGGGGGATGGAAGGGGTCTACCCGGTGGATTACCTCATTAGTACTGACCAGGCAATTCCGGACTGGCTAGTTAAAGGTTACATTCCTGGGAGAGGCAGAAACTGCAATTAGGTTAGGTACCGAGTCTTGGTTTGCTGATGTGGAGCTTAGCTCAAGTGACTCCATCTGGAGGCTGTTGTCTCTTTTTCTTTTAACAGAATAAATTCCCAGAGGAAATATTACACGAAAAAAGAGAATGCAGATATATGAAAGAGCAAGTTTACAAAAAAGTAATTCTCAAACTTCAGTTGCCTCAGAATAGCCTGGAGGGCTGGTTAAAACAGCCTGCTGGGCCCATCCCTAGAGTGAATGATTCAGCGAGTCTGGGGCGGGGCCCATCACAATTTGCATTTTTAACAAGTTCCAAGGCCTTGGCCAAAGCTGCAGGTTGGGAGCCACACTCAGAGAATACTGGTCTAAACCACAGACAGAAAACCAGTCTCGAACAAAAGAAGATAAGGAGGTTAACTGAGAATAGATGAAACCGCAGAAGTGTTTGTTGGTGGAAACTAGGCGAGAAGTTGCATCGTTTTTCTGCCTGAAGTAGGAGGTGGAATCCTCAGCCAGAAAAGAAGGTAAGAGTAGAGTAAAAGGTGTGATAAAAGGAGTGAGTGGTTTGGGTACACCTTGGTGGGATTTAATGAAGGAACTGACTTGGAACCCTATTAGCATTAACTAAGGGCATTGAAAATCTAGCTGAAACTAGCCGTCATACATCTAAAATGATGACTAGTTTCATCATTCTTTGATCTTTTACAACAGTGCTCAGCTCAGCTGCCAGAGGAAGCCTTAAGGGCAGCCGCCCAAGGTGTGAGGCGCTCAGGCTAGGGGTGAGAGAGAGTGAAGCAGTGACCGTGAGGTCTAGGCCAGCGATGAAAGCTCTATCCAACTTGCCAGAGGGCAAGAAAAGAAAGAGTCAAATGACAGCACGTTTGATAAAATATAAAGCAGGCCTTGTGGAAGTAAGGGAGTGAGAAAGCTGCAGAGAGGACACGAGTGGTCTTGAGTCATGCTATTAGAGCTGACCATTCTGAGAGCGGAGCTGTTCTGAGGTGTGAGAAGAATTTGGAGATCAAGAGAATCTGATTGAGGAAATCTGAAGGTAAACTGTTAGATGGGTCATTTGCATGGGCATAAAAGTTCCTGAGGGTAATGACAAATCCCTGGTCACCTGGAGGTTGGTAAATAAGTAGCCCAAAGGGGGGATAGTGGAATTGAAGGGAGAGGCGGGGTGAAATCGTTGGGTGTCATATCTCTGGGCTCCAAGGAGCCCAGTTCTTTATGTCTCAGGACAGAAAGATTTCAGCGAGAGGCAAAGTGATAGATAAGTGATTTATTAGAATAGGACGCTTGTGAGGCTTACAAGCAGGCAGGCAAGCTTTGCGCTGCCCCGAATACTTCGTGGGTTACAGTTTTATAATCAAAGGAAGGTGTGGGGAGAAGACCTTCTTTATCTTTCTTGAGTAGACATCACGTTTCCACCATCAGCTCCTCCTCCAGGTTGGGTTTTTCGTCCCTACATGGTCAGGTCAGGACTGTCATGGCACATTGGAAAAATTATTTCAGGTCTCAGTACCATGAGGGTCTTTCGTTTTGAAACGTCACCTTTCTATAAATGATTGTTTTTTTGTGTGCACAGAGCATGTGCTGGGGATCATTAACTTGATGACACCACTGGGAAGGTTGTAAGTCTTATTCTTCACTATTGTTTTATTGTTTTTAGGGAATTGTGCAAAGAGCATGTCCTAGGGGTCAAAGAGCATGTTTTGAGGGTCATTAACTTACTGAGCTCACTGGGCAGGATGTAGGTCTCATGCCTGCCACCATTGTTTTATTGTTTTGGGGCTTGTCTCGTGCTTCTGGTGCACGATTTTGTTGCTAATCAAGTTAGCTTGATTTTGTTGTTAAGCAAACCAATCTGGCTTTGATGCTAAGTGACTTGTTCTGCTTCATGAGTCAAGCAAGCCCACATTGCTTCAGCATTTTCCCATTACTTTCTTGAGTGACCATTAATCTTACTGTGGTCTCCCAAAGCCCCCTAAAGTTCCCTCTCTAGCTACAATACCCTAATGGGGTTTCTAAGCTATTTGATTATCCTACTCAATTCCTATCGGAAGTATACCTTTCACGTGAGAGATTTATTTCCTGCTTTCAGAGAGAAAGAAAGGAGGGTCACAGTGTCCCTTCTGTGTTGGCCATTTCTTTCTTTCTTTTCTTTTTTTTTTTTTTGCGGTACGCGGGCCTCTCACTGTTGGGGCCTCTCCCGTTGCGGAGCACAGGCTCCGGACGCGCAGGCTCAGCAGCCATGGCTTATGGGCCCAGCCGCTCCGCGGCATGTGGGATCTTCCCAGACCGGGGCACGAACCCGTGTCCCCTGCATCGGCAGGCGGACTCTCAACCACTGTGCCACCAGGGAAGCCCCCTGGCCATTTCTTAAGTAACTTTAATTTAAAACAATGAATATGCCACTGAGGCACATTTGGGGGCAGCCTACTCTGGGCTCCAACAATTCCTATTAAGCTCTAGAGTTGGGCGGCTGCTGTTCTCTACCCGCCCCCACCACCACCACCCCAGGATCGTGGTCATTCTCAGTGCTCCAGGCAACTACTACCAATCTCTTAGAGTTTGCACTCAAAAATGAAAGTCCCTTGCCATTCTTGTGCTAGGCATTGGAACACTACGTCCCTGTTCTCAAGGATCTTAATGGCTGTGGTGCGCAGGAGAGAGTGGAAAACAAAAAGTGGGGGCTCAGAAAAGGAACACCTAACGAAGTCTAGAAAGTGAGATAGAAAATGACCTCTAAGAGGACATTTTTTTTTTTTTTTTAGAGGACATTTCTTGGTGAGACAAAAGCTCTTTGAGACAGAGGAAGGAAGGAAGGAAGGTAGGAAGGAAGTTTTTTCAAAATGCAAATAAACCACTTAAAACAAAAGAATACCTATTGTTTCTCATTGCTATTTGTGGCCCACCTTCTGAGAAAAGGAGTTAGCCTGGGGCCAGGTGAAAAAACTAGGCGGCAGAGGGAGATATTTGTAGCTGGGTTGGGGAGGCTTTGCCAATTCTAGGGCGGCCCAGCTTGTAGGGAGGAAGGGTATAGACAAATATACTGCTCTCGGGTGTCACCCTCACTCTGCCTGTGAAATTGTTCACCTTTCTTTCTTTTTTTTTTTTTGGTACGAGGGCCTCTCACTGTTGTGGCCTCTCCCGTTGCGGAGCACAGGCTCCGGACGCGCAGGCTCAGCGGCCATGGCTCACGGGCCCAGCCGCTTCGCGGCATGTGGGATCTTCCCGGACACGGGCACGAACCCGTGTCCCCTGCATCGGCAGGCGGACTCTCAACCACGGCGCCACCAGGGAAGCCCCTGACCTTTCTTTTAAAGAGAAAGACACACCCTAACTCTAAAGACTTGGCCCAAAAAAGGGTGAGTAGAGGAGGAAAGGAGAGAAAAGAGGCAAGCATGTTGGGTGTGGTCACGGAGAGTGTGTGGATAGAGGAGGGAAGCTAGAACAAGCCCCAGGTACACCGGCATCTTTAGCTTGGGCAGAGGAAGTGAGAAAGAGTGCCTGTAAAGGTGGCTACATGGGTTCCTGGGGAAATGTAGCCAAGTCTTGGAAAAGGGAAAAAAGAACACTAAGTGATAGAGTAGATGGTGGATGGTGGGAGTTTTAAGAGGGAATGAAAAACAGGCAGTCATTGGAAAGGGCAAACAAATAAAAACCAATACGTAAGTGAGCTGGGCTGAAATTCTTGAATTTTTATTCAGTAGCAGATGGAGAGCCCCTGAGGTATTGCAAATAGGGGAACTATGGGGTTGTGTGTGTGTTAAAATCGCTCGCTGACCGGGAAGAATCTGGGTGGGTGAGTGGGCAGTTGGCAGTGGGACCGGAGGCAGGGAGATGATTCAGCCGCTACATACATCTCCTTCATTCTTTGTCCATCTTTTATTTTCGCTCTTCCCCTCCCTATCTATAGGAGCCTACAAAATCCTAGTCCAGAGACTTATTTTTCCTCCCAGGCTGTGTTGGGTGAGTTCTCCTTTTTACAGTTGTCAGAAGTGAAAGTGACAAATGTAACCTCTTTTTCACTGAAAGGAAAGAAGCCTTGCTAGGTTTTAACAAAAAGGAGACTGTCCAAATAGGTTTGTTATAAGTACTATAACCGAGAAACTCTCAGTTAGCTGTCCTGGCATCCCCAGGTGTTATCTTAATTTATTCAACATTTACTATACATCACTGTAGAGGAGGAAAAATAATTTTGCCTCTACCCTTCTTAGGTTCTTGAATGAGACTCCCCTGTAATAAAAAGACAGATTAACAAGAGGAAAATTTAATTCTGTTCCTATATACAAAAGCCCCACAAAGATAAGAGACTGAAAGACGTGACCAGAGCAGGAAGCTTTTCTAACTTTTAGACAAAGAAACAATAAATTTGTGAAGAACTGACAAGACAAACAGGTTTGGGCTAGAAGTAGTAAATGGTGAGGAAGTACCAAGATTTGCTTATCTAGTCTTTTTGGCCCTAGATTCCCTGTATCTTGTGGTGAGGATGCCTTCTACCCTCCAGGTACAGGGAAGGCACCTTTCACAGGGGAGATTTTTTTTTTTAATTTCTGCTGTACAGCAAAGTGACTTAGTTGTACATATATATACGTCCTTTTCCATTCTGATTTGTCACAGGATACTGAATATAGTTCCCAGTGCTATACAGTAGGAGCTTGTTTATCCATCCTATATATACCAGTTTGCATCTGCTCATCCACTAACGGAGCAGGACCCTATGGGATAGCCTTCCCCCATATCCTCTGCTTTAGCTCCTCTCTGAAGTACCTGGATAACAGTATTTGATGCACATTCCTGAGCTGTTTTACAGATGTGAAAACCCCCCACCAAATGGAAGATGTTAACTACTTGATGACCATGAGCACATAGCCCCAGGCCTCCTGGAGCCTAAGGATAGATAATGTTAACCCCTATGACACCACCCTGTTACCTCACCATCAACCAGTTAGAGACTTTTACATGTGCTGATCAACATATCTTGCGACCCCCCCCTCCCTCACCTGGCCTTTAAAAATGCTTTGGTGAAAGTGTTTGGGGAGCTCGGGGGGTTTTTTTTGGGCTGAGCCACTCGTCTCCTTGCATGGCCCTGCAATAAACCTTTTTCTGTCTTCCAGATTCCGACGTTTCAGCTTGTTTGGCCTCACTCTGCGTTGGGCACACAAACTTGCACTAAGAACCCCAAGCTGCCAATCCTTCCCTCCCCCTCCCCCTTGGCAGCCACAAGTCTGTTCTCTGTGTCTGTGAGTCTGTTCCTGTTTCGTAGATATGTTCATCTGTGTCGTATTTTAGATTCCACATATAAGTGACATCATATGGTATTTGTCTTTCTCTTTCTGACATACTTCGCTTAGTATGATAATCTCTAGGTTCATCCATGTTGCTGCAAATGGCATTATTTTAGTCCTTTTTTCATCACAGGAGATTTATCTCCTACTTTCAGGGGACAAAGGAGAGTCAGTGTCCTTGCACTGGCTGTTTCTCCAGTACCTTTAATGAAAAATAAATGCCAGAGTGGCATATTTTGGGGTGACATGTCCTGAACCCCTGTATCAGTCATGGTACTAAGATGAGGACCATGAATCAGACCGGAACTGGTTTGCAAGGGAGAAATGGAGACACAGTGTAGAGAACAAACGTATGGACACCAAGGGGGGAAAGCAGCGGGGGGTGGTGGGATGAATTGGGAGATCAGGATTGACATATATACACTAATATGTATAAAATAGATAACTAATAAGAACGTGCTGTACAAAATTAAATAAGTAAAATAAGATTAAAAAAAAAAAAGACCGGGTCTTTGCTCTCCTAAAGTTTAAATTCTGGGTAGGTTTTGGATATGTGTGTGTGTATGTTGGGAGTAGTGGGTGAGACAGATTGTAAACAAATAACCATGAAAACTTAAGATTCTGAGAGGGACTGTGAAGACAATAGGGTCCTGACATAGAACATAATAGGGTTGAGGGAGGGCTTTCTGAATGTAATACAGGGCCTAGGGGAGGTGACATTTGAACCTAGACTTGAAGGCGGAGAAGGAATCAAAGTACAAAGGTCCTTTCAAGCAGACAGAATAGCCTGTGCGAAGAACTCTAGGTGGTTATGAGTCTGAGGTTTCCGTGGCTGAATCACGTTGAGCAAGGGGGGCCATTGGTATAGGATGAGATGGAGGAGTTTGGCAGGGCTGGAGCAGTGGAAAGCTAATGAAGGATTGTTTTGTTTTTGTTTTTGTTTTGCAGTACGCAGGCCTCTCACTGTTGCGGCCTCTCCTGTTGCGGAGCACAGGCTCCGGACGCGCAGGCTCAGCGGCCATGGCTCACGGGCCCAGCCGCTCCGCGGCATGTGGGATCCTCCCGGACCAGGGCACGAACCCGTGTCCCCTGTATAGACTAGAACAATGGCAGTGGCGATGGAGAAAAGTGGATGGATTTGTGATATATTTGTGGAAGTAAAGCAAGAGTATTTGGTGACACATTAGAAGGGAGAAACAAGGGATAGAGAGGACTGTCAACTAATACTTGGTTTTTAGCTTGATCAGTTGGGTAGACGATGATGCTATTTACTGAGGTAGAAAGATCTGGAGATGAGTGGCTTTTTGAGGAGGGAATTGGAGATCTATTATGACATGTTATATTCAAAATGACATCAAGTAGCTGATTTAATATACGAGTTTGGAGTTCAGAGAAAGGTCTTAGCTGGAGATATAACACTTGGAGTCACAGGATATGATGGAACCACTGTTCCTCAAAAACAGTCTGATAAAGTCACATCTTTCCTAATTGGAGAACATGTCATCCCTCGGTGCCATCTCTCAGGTAATCCCCACGTTCCACAGGCGATCACCATTCCGATTTCTATTGCCATTGTTTCATTTCACCTGTTCCGATACAGGTTTCCCCTCCACTATCTGAAAGTAGAGCGCTTCTATGAAACGTTTGGCAAGCCGAAATGGTGTGAAGTGAAAAAGCAATTACCTTAACACTTCTTGCTAACTGGTGCACAAAATAAATTGAGATAAAGCACAGACACAGTTCAAATCTGTGGCGGCTTGATGCTGGGTGTAGTTCCCGGGGAAGGAGGTTGGCAGTGCCACCTCTATAATGGTGGCTGGCGGCTGGCTGCAAAATAAGTGCTGTACGTTATTTTCATTTTTCACCTTTTTTTTTTTGTAAAAGTGAGAATCCTCTTTGGCTTTCTTTCCAGTGTGGAAAACAGGTAAAAGCGAAGAGGTTGTAAAGTAAACTTTCGGAAAGTGGGGGATACCTGCCTTGTACTTTGTTCATCATCCAGTTCAAAACCTTTTTTCCCTTGTGATTTCTTCTTTGACTCATGGATTATTTAGATATGTGCTGTTCTGTTCAATTTCCAAATATGTGAGACTTTTCTAGATGTCTTGATGTTGATTTCTAATTTAATTATCTTGTGGTCAGGAAATAGACTAGGTACAATGGCAATTCCTTTTGAAGTTTATTGAGACTTATTTCATAACCTGGAATAATGTGTATCTTGATGAATGTTTCATTTGCACTTGAAAAGAACATGCATTCTGCTACTCTACAGTTGCTGGATGAAATGTTTTATAAATGTTAATTATATAATTAGGTAAAGTTGCTTAATGGTGTTTTTCAAATTCTCCATATCCTAGTTTTTTGGTGTGTGGGTGTGTGTTGGTCTAATTCTATCAGTTTTTGAGACGGGACGTTAAAATCTTCAACTACAATTGTTTCTTTATTTCTCCCTTCAGCTTTGTCAGATTTTTTTAATGTGTTTTGAAGTTCTGCTATTAGGTTCATATACATTTAGGAATGATATGTCTTCCTGGTGAAACAATCCCTTTATCATTATAAAATATTCCTCTTTATCTCTGGTAATACATTTTGTTTCGAAGTCTAATTTGTCCTGTATTAAAGTGGGTCTCTTTTTGGGGACTTCCCTGGAGGTCCAGTGGTTAAGACTCTGCACTTCCATTGCAGGGGGCATGGGTTCAATCCCTGGTCGGGGAACTAAGATCCCGCATGCCATGTGGCGTAGCCAAAAATAAAAAAAAAAGAAATAAAATAAAGGGGGTCTTTCATTGATAGCACATAGTTAGGTCTTCCTTTTTTATTCAGTTGGACAATTCCAGTCTTTTAGTTGGTTTGTTAGGTCCATTTACATTTGTTGTAATTATTGGTGTGATTAATTCAATTCCACTATTTTTTTTTTTTTTTTTTTTTTTGCGGTACGCGGGCCTCTCACTGCTGTGGCCTCTCCCGTTGCGGAGCACAGGCTCCAGATGCGCAGGCTCAGCGGCCATGGCTCACGGGCTCAGCCGCCCCGCGGCATGTGGGATCTTCCTGGACCGGGGCACAAACCCGTGTCCCCTGAATCGGCAGGCGGACTCTCAATCACTGCGCCACCAGGGCAGCCCCCTCTCTGTTAGCTTTTTAGCCTGATACCACAAGCCAGTAAGACTGCAGATTTCTGCTTGAGTTCTAGCTCCCCTAGACATGGGAACATTCTGTATGAGTGGATCTCATCCAGTGAGTATAGTTCCCTTCTTTTAAGGCTTGAAGGCCCCTCCCGTTTTTGCTTGCTTCAGCCCCTCTCCAGTATCTTCAAATAGTTAATTACATTTTATCCACAGTTTATGACTGTTATCTGTGGGAGAGTTATTCTAGTGCTGGTTATTCTGCCATTATCAACACCATAACTCTCAGTTCTCTTTTAATCCTTTAAAAGTCTTTCTCATATCAATGAGAAAGCCTCAGTTTGATGATGTTATTTAACATCACACTTTTTGTTTTGTCCAAGAGATCATGTCTCAGACTTTAGAAGACAATAAAATCTAGTTAGAATTTAATAATCATGTTTCATATTTTATCCATCTATCATTTTATTGATGGCCAATTATACTGTTTTTCCAGTTGTAGCTATAATTTAAATTTTTATACAAGTAAAACAAGTGTGAGTCAATGTAAAGAAAACTAATAAGTAATAGTAGAAGGATTATACAGTTATGGCAAAACATAAGACAACAGTGCTGGGAATACTGAAGTTAGGAAAATGCCCTTCAATAACATACTTCCTGTGACCATGAGACACTGGTGAATGGAAGTTTAGCGTTAGGAAGAGAAGTCAGGACAGGAAATAGAGATTAGAGAATTCAAAGGCTTAAGACCTTCAGCCCAGTGGCATTGTAAGAATCAGGTTTTATAACTTTAATGTAAAATGTTGTTGAGAATACAGCCATTCTAAGAGGTTCTCTCTTTGGTTTTTATCCTTATAGGTTGTTAAATTTTATAAGAGTCAGTATAACCTGTTCAATTCCACTTCTGATTTATGTTTTTTATTTGATGTTTGCTTTCTATTTCCAACCATTGTGAAGGTAGCTTTAAAATACATCTATAAGTTCATTTGTTTGAATGTCTCTGATGAAACTTCAGTTTCAGAAATGTCTATTGTTACCTTTCTGTTTTTTTCTACATTGATCTTGATCCTGAGGAGGGTTATAAATTTTCTTTTAAGTCATCTGACTCTAGTCCTAGATCAGGTCGACATCACCTGGAAAGTAACACTTTTGTTATCCAAGAATATAAAGAAAATAAACCCCCAGGGAGGCAGCATTGAAAAGAGATTAGAAAAGGGGCTATCAGGATGATAATCCAATTTAATCAGCTCTCCTTTTTCTAAACTCTCTGCTACCAGTCCTTTTTACCCTGGCTTTTTAAGGATTGGTATGACTACCTGGTGTTACTATTTATTTATTTATATAATGAAGGCACAGTTTTAGTTTCTTAAGTAAGTAGGTTTTAGTCAGTTCACTGTGGAGTAACTGGTTCTTTGATCTATTTTGAAGGGTGGACTGAAGAAAAAATTCCTGACAATTCTGTTAAGGGCCTCATGTCATGGACATGATCCTTATACTGTCTTTTCTAGCTGGTACTATGCTAAAATTGCATTATGCTAAAACACAGACTTTGGAAATACAAATACTTTTGATGAGAAGTCAGTGGCCTTTGTATTCTCCTGTATATAATATATATATTTTAACAGCTTTTAAGATTTTTCTCTTCATCTTTGGTTTTCAGAAAATTTACGAAGGACATCACGGATGTGGTTTTCTTTGTATTTTTCTTGCTTGGGGTTCGCTGAGCTTCTTGAATCTATAAATTTGGGAAATTTTCAGCTATTATTCCTTCAACTATTTTTTTCTGCCTCATTCTCTCTGTGCTCTCCTTTTAGGACTCTGATTACACATATATTAGAATTTTTTATATTGTTTCTATAGGTCACTAAGTCCCTTTTCTATTCTTTTTCCATTTTTCTCCCCAATCTTTTTTCCTCTTTGTTCTTTATAGTAGATAATTTCTAATCACCTGTCTTTATGCTCTCTTATTCTGACATCATCTCCAATCTTAAGTCTATCCATTAGATATTTTATTTAGGTTATTTTCTTTTTCTTTCTTTTTTAAAATAAATTTATTTTTATTTTTGGCTGCATTGGGTCTTTGTTGCTGCATGCGAGCTTTCTCTAGTTGCGGCGAGCAGGGGCTACTCTTTGTTGTGGTGTGCAGCCTTCTCATTGCGGTGGCTTCTTTTGTTATGGAGCAGGGCTCTAGGCGTGCGTGCTTCAGTAGTTGTGGCACGTGGGCTCAGTAGTTGTGGCTTGTGGGCTCTAGAGCACAGGCTCAGCAGTTGTGGCACACGGGCTTAGTTGCTCCGTGGCATGTGGGATCTTCCTGGACCAGGGCTCGAACCCGTGTCCCCTGCATTGGCAGGCGGATTCTTAACCACTGCGCCACTAGGAAATTCCCTATTTTATTTTTCAAATCCAGAAGTTCCATTTGGTTCAATTTGTATACTTTGATTTCTCTCCTGACAGCTTTTATTTGTTTATTACAAGATATTTTCCTTTATGTCCTTGAGCTTAGTTATAATAGCTGTTTTATCATCTTTCTTTGCTAACTTCAACATCTGGGGAATCTTGAGGACAGTCTGCATTGATTGCCTGAGTCATGAGTATTTTCCCCCTTGTCTAGTGATTTTGGGTTTTATTCAAAACATTATAAATAATCATTGTAGACACTTTGGATTCTGTTCTGTTCTTCCAAAGAGTCTTGATTATTTGTTTTAACAGGAGGTTAACTGGGCCTGCTTCAAACTCCACACTCAGACTCCCTTGCAGTTGGTAGCAGCTGAAATCTCTGCTTAGTTTTTTTAGCAAAGAACTTCTTGGATCTCTCATGCACATGTAGTTTAGGAATCAGCCAAAGATTTGGGCAGAATTTACATGCAGAATTTGAGGCAACCCGTTTATGACTCTTCTTTTTGAGATTTCCCCTCAGTTTCCAGTTGCTGTTTCCATTTCAAACTCTGGTTCTTCAAACCAGTAAGACTGCAGGATTCTATTGGCGTTTTAGCCACCCTGTCTTGTGCCAGCTAAGGACTGCCTTCAGGTAAAAGGACATAAAAATGGGAAATTCACACAGCTATTCCCTTTTTCCAACTATAAACATCTTTGCAGTTCCTGTTTGCTTTTGGTCACTCTCTAGTGCCTTTGGGCAACTGATTTTTATATTTTTGTCCAAGAGTGTTGGTCCTATAGGAGCTCTACACCATTACTGGAGCAGAACCTCATAAGCACTTATTTGTCTTATATTTGATTTAATTTGTCTCTGTGTCTTTGCAAAAAAGTTAATTGGCCTGATTTAGGGACAGTATTTTTATTTTAGACCTTTATTTTACAGATAACTACTCAGTATTTTTTTAAGCTTAACAGTTTTATTTTTTAATTAAACATTTTATTTATTTTGAGATAACTGTAGATTCACATGCAGTCATAAAAAATCACGGAGACGCCATCTACCCTTTACCCAGTTTCCCCCAATGGTAACATCTTGCAAAACTATAGTACAATGTCACAACCAGGAGATTCGCACTGATACAGTCAAGATACAGAATATTTCTGCCACCACAGAGATTCCTCATGTTGCCTTTTTATACCTGTGCCTACTTCCTTTTTGCCCTCACCTCCTCCTTAACCCCTGGCAACCACTAATCTGTTCTTCATTTCTATAACTTCATTATTTCAAAAATGTTATATAAATGATAACCTTTTAGGATTCGCTTTTTTCACCAGCATAATTCTCATAATTAATCCACATTGTCATTAATCTGTAGTTCCTTTTTTTTGTTTGTTTTTGTGGTACGCGGGCCTCTCACTGTTGTGGCCTCTCCTGTTGCGGAGCACAGGCTCCGGATGCACAGGCTCAGCAGCCATGGCTCACGGGCCTAGCCGCTCCGCGGCATGCGGGATCTTCCCAGACCGGGGCACGAACCCGTGTACCCTGCATCGGCAGGCGGACTCTCAACCACTGCGCCACCAGGGGGAAGCCCAGTTCCTTTTTATTGATAAGTAGTATTCCAAGGTATGGATATACCTTGTTTGTATAAACTTTTCCCACTGAAGGACATCTGGATTTTTTTCCAGTTTTTTACTATTATGAATAGAGCTCCTGAAAATTCATGAGCACGTTTTTGTGTGAACATAAGTCTTGATTTCTGTGGAATAAATGCCCAGGAGTGCAATTGCTGGGCCCTATGTAGTTGCATATTTTGTTTCTTTTTTTTGAATTTTATTTTTTTATACAGCAGGTTCTTATTGGTTATCCATTTTATACATATTGGTGTATATATGTCAATCCCAATCTCCCAATTCATCACACCGGCCCGCCCCCCCCGCATATTTTGTTTCTTAAGAAACTCAAAACTTTTCCAGAGTGTCTATGTCATTATACATTCCCACTAGGAATATATGATCCAGTTTCTCTCCATCCTCGCCAGCATTTGGTGGTATTACCATTGTTTATTTCAACCTTTCTGATAGGTATATAGTGTTAATCTCATTGTGGTTTTATTTTGCATTTCCCTAATAGCTAATGATACCAAACTATTTTCATGCGCTTATTTATCACATATATTTATTTTTTCTATGAAATGACCCTTCATGTGTTTTGTACACACACAAATTGGATTGTTTGCTTTTCTGCTGTTGAGTTTTGAGAGTTGATTATATAATTTAGATACTAGTCTTTTCCCAGATACACAGTTTGGAAATATTTTCTCCCAAACTGTAGCTTGTCTTAATTTTGTAAACATTTGGTAGAATCTCCAGTGAAACCATGTGGGCTTGGATGTGTCTTTTGTGGCAGTTTTTAAATTACACATTCAATTACATTGAGTTATAAGATCTTCAAATTATCTATTTCATATTGGGCAAGTCATGGTATTTTGAGAAACTGGTCATTTCAACTAAGTTGTCAAATATATGTGTGTAGAGTCGTTGATAGTATTCCCTTATTATCCCTTTCTTGTCTGCAGGGTCTGTAGTGATATCCCCTGCTTTATTTCTGACATTGGAAATTGTTTAACCTCTTTTTATCAGTCTTATTAGAGAATTGTCAAGTTTATTGGTCTTTTCAAAGAACCATCTCTGTCTCATTGATTTTTCCCTATTGCTTTTCTGTTTTCAGTTTCATAATTTTTGCTCTAATTTTTATTATTTCTTTCCTTCTGGTTGCTTTGAGTTTAATTTGTTCTTCCATCTTGAGGTGGGAGCTTAATAAAATATTGATTTGAGACTTTCCCTTTTTTCTAATGTATACATTTAGTGTTATATTTCCCTCTCAACACTTCTTTACCTGTGTCCCTCAAAATTTGATATGTTTTATTTCCATTTTCATTAAGTTCCATCTATTTTCTGATTTTCTTCGAGACTTCCTCTTTAACACATGACTTATTTATAAGTATGTTGTTTAGTCTCCAAGAGTTTGGAGATTTTCCTCTTATCTTTCTGTTATTTAATTCCAGTTTGACTCCCATCAAGGTTACACAACACACTCTCTGTGATTTACATTCTTTTTAATTTCTTAAGGTTTATTTTATGACCCAGGATATGGTCTGTCTTGGAATACTTCCTCTGGACACTTTATTTTAATTAATTAATTAATTGGGCTGCACTGGGTCTTTGTTGCTGCGTGTGGGCTTTCTCTAGTTGTGGCGAGCAGGGGCTACTCTGTTGTAGCGCGCGGCCTTCTCATTGCGGTGGCTTCTCTTGTTGTGGAGCACGGGCTCTAGGAGTGCGTGCTTCAGTAGTTGTGGCACGTGGGCTCTAGAGCGCAGGCTCAGTAGTTGTGGCACACGGGCTTAGTTGCTCCTCGGCATGTGGGATCTTCCCGGACCAGGGCTGCATTGGCAGGCGGATTCTTAACCACTGCACCACTAGGGAAGTCCCTGGACACTTTAAAAGAATGTGTATTATGCCGTTGTTGGATGGAGTGTTATATAAATGTTGATTAGGTCCTGTTGGTTGGTGGTGTTGAGTTCTTCTATATCCTTGCTGATTTTCTGTCTAGTTTTATCACTTATTGAGTGAGGAGTGTTGAAATCTCCAACTATAATATGGGTTTATTTCTCCATCCATTTCTATCATCTTTTGTTTCTCATATTTTGTAGCTCTATTGTTGTGTGCATCCACATTTAGGATTACTGTTCTTGGTGGATTAACCTATTTATCGTTATACAATGTCCTCCATCTTTGTTCATTTTACTTACTTTGAAGTCTCCTTTATCTGATATGAATATAGCCACTCCTACTTTTATTAATGTTTGCCTGCTGTATCTTTTTTCATCTGATAATTTATTATAAGTAAGTTTCTTATAGACGGCATAGAGTTAGGCTGTTTTTCAAGAATCTACTCTGCCGATCTGTCTTTTAATTGATTTATTTAAGACATTTACATTGATTTATTTATTATTTTTGGCTGCTTCAGGTCTTAGTTGTGGCATGCGGGATCTTTGTTGCAGCGTGCGGGCTTCTCTAGTTGCGGCATGTGGGCTTCTCTCTAGTTGTGGCATGCGGGTTTTCTCTCATTGTGGTGCGTGGGCTCTGTAGTTGTGGCATGTGGGCTCCAGAGCGCATGGGCTCTATAGTTTGCAGCACGTGGGCTCTTTAGTTGAGGTGCGTGGGCTCAGTGGTTGTGGTGTGCGCAGCATGTGGGATCTTAGTTCCCCGACCAGGGTTCCAACCTGCGTCCCCTGCATTGGAAGGTGGATTCTTTACCACTGGACCACCAGGGAAGCCCCCTAAGCCATTTACATTTAATGTAATGATATATCAGGGCTTAAATCTGCCATTTTGTTTTTTCTGCTTTCCCATGTTACTTGAACATTTTTTAGAATTCCATTTTGGCTTATTTACAATATTTTATAGTGCATCTCTTTGTATATCTTTAGTACTGTATGCTCTAGGTATACATTATTATACCTAATTTGTCACAATCTGCTTGTGTTTTCATTTCAACAGTTCAAGTGAAGTATATAGAAACTTTATTTCTTTTTATATCCCTTTACGCTCCCATTTGATAATTGTTTTAAATATTTCCACCACATAAATTTAGACCCATATTAGACATGTTATAATTTTTTCTTCAACCATCAAAGATAAATTAGAAAACTAAGGAGGAAAAGAAGTGGTGCTCCCCCTCCCCCCAAAGATTGATAGGTCCTTGTCCTAGTACCCAAACACTGTAAATATTACCTTATTTGGGAAAAGGGTCTTTACAGATGTAATTAAGTTAAGGATCTTGAGATGAGATCATCCTGGTTTACCCAAGTAGGCCCTAAACCCAATGACAAGTGTCCTTATAAGAGACACAAGAGGAGGAGTCACAGACACAGAGAAGATCATGCAAAGATGGAGGCAGAGACTGGTGTGAGCAACCATAAGCCAAGGAATGAAGACAGCAATCAGAAGCTACAAGAGGCAAGGAACAGAATCTCCCCTAGAGCTTCTGGAGGGAGCACAGTCCTGCTGAGACCTTGATTTCAGACTTCTGGTCTCCAAAACTGAGAGAATAACTTTCTGTTGTTTAAGACACAAAGTTTGTGGTAATTTCTTACAGCAGCCACAGGATCCCCATACAACACCACACCCAGCCTTCCAGTCTCTAATCTGAAAAAGAGGAGTCCAAACAGACCCAGCTTGACCAAGCTCTTATCCTAGAGATGGGATTGCCATAACAACTCTGGTTACAAACTAGACTAGATCTTTCAGACTCTTACTTTGAAAGACAGTAACTAGAATAACCAGGCTTTACCAATTTCCAATTAGGAATTTATGAAGCCAATGTTATGGATTGAATGTTTGTGGCCCCCATCCCCTGAAATTCGTATGTTGATGTTTAATCCCCAGTGAGATGGTATTTAGAGGTGGAGCCTTTGGGAGGGAATTAGGTTATGGGGCCCTCATGAATGGGATTAGTGCCATTAGAAGAAAAGATATGAGAAGAAGAAGATATGAGAAGAGATATGAGAGAGCTTGCTTCTCTATCTCTGCTCTCCACTGTTAGGATATAAGAAGAGGGCCATCTGCAAATCAGGAAGCAGACTCTTGCCAGACACCAGATCTGTTGGCACCTTGATTGTGAACTTCCCAGCCTCCAGAACTATGAGAAATAAATGTTGTTTAAGCCACCCAGTCTGTGGTATCTTTGTTAGAACTAAGACAGGCAGTTTGTACAGTTTCTAAATTTTTGAGTTTTGGATAATTCTTCTTGCTTCTCTAAGCAACCCTCTTTTCTTACTGGCCATTTGGTCTCTTTTGCTCCCTCATAACATTGGCTCATAGTAATCTTTGGTCTGCCGTGGACTCAGAGCATCATTTATTTGCCTTCAATCCCACCATTGGCCAGGGTTATCTCTTGGTATTAACTAAGCTAAGAGAAAGAAAATGACTGGCTTAAATTCACCTGTGTATGTGAATGTATGTATATGGGACCACTAAGGTATTATGGATCAGCGGCCCCTATCTCAGGTGTCTAATCTGTGGTGGCTGGCAGCAGGGGAACATTATCACCTGGTATCAAACATGATGCTTAAGCAGGTGGGGCTGGGTATTCAGATGCTGTCAGGTACAATATAACAGTAGAGTGTGGGCTCTGTCGGGGTTGAAATAGCAGCTCTGCCATTCACCACACGTTCTATGACCTTGAGCAAGTTGATCTCTCTCTGTTTTTGTATTTTATCTATAAAATAGAGAGAATGGACCAAGCCTGCCTTATAGGATTGGTGTGAGGATTAAATGAGTACATGTCTGGCATATAGTAAGTGCTCAGTACATTTTAGCTATTATCATTGAGCCTGCCAAGCCCATAACTTTTTCCATTGTGTAGTTTCAAAGACACCCCAGACCAACATGATTCAAATATCACTTTTCTACTCAGAAACTTATATTCCTGTTCCTAATTTTTAAAATAAAGCGCCTAAAGTCATAACTACTGTATCAAGAGACAGTATCATGGAGCAATATCAAAGGTGCTTCTCGGTCTAAGTTCACAACCTCCTGGCACTATAATCTCATCTCTAGTTCTGCTACAATTCTTTCTTGCCATTCTACAACCTATGGAATAAATGGTACCTTTAACCACCATCAACACTGCTGATATATTATTTAGATATTTATTATTTAACTACTTTTTAAAGTGTATGAAAGTATTAAAGTATGTAAGTATATTAAGTACGTAAGTATTAGTTAATGAGGAAATTTAAAAAATAAATTTCTAGGAATTAAAGTAATTATAGGGATAAGATCAGCTAACCATGAGCCTTGCCCCAAGAAAACCAGATCCCCTATTTTCCTGCCTTATGTTAATATATGTTAGTAAAGCACCGGGTACATAGTGGATATCTATAGACAGAGCAAAGTACACTAATGTGGGATCTGTCTTATACTTTTTTATAACCCTAGTAATTATATAATTTCAACTGGAGGACCAATGTTGCACTTCTACTTCTAACTGCTATTTGATCATTGGAATTATAATCATGGTTTTTGATTTTTCACACAGCTTTCAAAATATATCTCCAAATTTACAGAGCATTACGAATGTAGTTCATTGGCTTGTTTTTCGAGGACATCAATGAGATTTTTTTTCTTTTAGCGACAGCACTCTAAATCTCTTTTTTAATCCTACCATTTTATGCTCCTCTCCCACTGGTTATATTCTTGTTCTCTCTGACCTCCTAAATATCTCTTACATCCTGTTTTATGCTCACCCCTCCCTCTAATCCCACCAGAACAATATTAATTTAGGCCCTCATCATTCTGTGTCCTAGATAGCTGGAATAGCTTCCCATTTCCCCAGCATCCAGTTTCCTTGTCCCCTTCATGTGCATTCTTTATCCTTCCAGAGTGATTTTTCTAAAATGCAAATTTTACTATATTGTTCCTTTGCTCAAAACCCTACTGCTTTCAGGATACAACCTAAACTCCTTAGGCCTTTGCAATTCTAGCCCAACGGGTTCCTGTGATCGCCTTGGTTGCCATTAAATCGTCTGTATTGCACCTGTTGGTGCCTGGTAGTCTGCGCCACTGCCTGGTAGTGATACTCGGCAAAGCTCCTTGCTATAGTACTACTCACACCACCTCATCATCTCCTCAGTCATTAATGAGGATGTTTGGTGGCACTTGTAGTTGCAGATGCTGGTCTTGCTGAGACAGGAAAAGAACCCCCTCTCCCACCGCCCACTTTTACAATTCTTTCAATGAACGCCAAAGGGAGCAGTCCATTCTGAGTTACAACCCCAGGAGGCACAAGTTTCATCAGCCTATTTAAAGACCATTTGAGTGGAATCATTGTGTCCTACTCCAAAACATCCCTTTGGGCCCAAAATCCATAGGTCCTGGAGATTCCCAGTCTAGCCTGAGTATCTGTCAGGGTCATTTCCTTTAACACTGGGGGACACTCACCAAGGGATAGGCATGCTGGTTCTCCCAAGGCTGGATCTCTGTACACCCCGGCCAGACTGACAGTGCTGGGTGTTTTCTCCTTGTTTCTTCCTGGTGGCCCATGAAGAGAGGACATGTTTGTGAGTTATGGATATTATGTGTCATGATCATGAAAATTATTTTTATTTTAAAAAATTGCAATCTCCCCCCCCCCCCCCCCCGCTGTGCGGCTTGTGGGATCTTAGTTCCCCGAGCAGGGATCGAACCTGTGCCCCCTGCAGTGGAAGCGCCGAGTCCTAACCGATGGGCCGCCAGGGAAGTCCCCCAAAATTGCAATCTTGAAACACTATTGTAGCAAAAAGGAGCTGTGAATTATGATGACTTTTTGGACTATTAATAATTCTATCACATTTTCCACGGTAATTTTTTCTGTCTAGAAATCTGGGAGAGGGTGGGATGGGAACGTGGTTTTGCTCCTCACTCCCCGTGCCTTTAACCTGACCCCATGAGTCCTTGTGGAATCCAGATTTTTGGTGAACTGTTGTTGCTATTTTTTTATTTTTAAAATTGTGGTAAAATGTACATGAAATTTACCATTTTAACAATTTAAAAGTGTACAATTCAGTGGCATTAAGTGCATTCACAGTGTTGTGCAAGCATTAGCACTATCCATTTCCAGAACTTTTTCATCTTCCCACACAGAAACTCTGCATGCATTAAACGTTAATTCCCTCTTTCCCTTCAGTCCCTGGTAACCTCTATTCTACTTCGTGTTTCTGAATTTTTCTACTCTAGGTACTTCATATAATATTTGTCCTTTTGTGTCTGGCTTATTTCAGTTAACATAATGCTCTTTAGGTTCATCTATATTGTAGTATGTATCAGAATTTCATTCCTTTTAAGGCTAACATTCTATTGTAGGTACACACCACATTTTTTTTCTATCCATTCATCTGGTGATGGCCATTTGTATGATTTACACCTCCTGGCTATTGTTAATAACACTGCTACAAACATGCGTGTACAAGTTTCTCTTTGAGTCCCTGCATCAATTCTTTTGGGTATATACCTAGGAGTGGAATTGATGGATCATATCGTCATTCTCTGTTTAACTTTTTAAGGACTGCTGGTGGGCTGGTTTTGAACTCTACGGATCAATGTTCAGATTAGGCTCTTCCGTGGGGCCCTGACCAATATCTTCAGTTTTTAACCAATCTATAGTCAATCCTCAAGTCTCCTTTAAGCTAACAGTTAAACTTCCTCTCTCTACAGCAATTCTCTTTCCACAGAGTTGTTTAAGAGGAACAGATCTGAAGAAGAAATCAATGATCTGGAAAATTCACACCTAGGACAGTTTACAATAAGTTGTCTATGTAGCAAAAACCAGAAAATTTTCACATCTTTTTCTTTGGTACACTCCAGTTGTTTCCAGTGTATGTGGGGGGATGATCAAATTAAAAACAACCCAAAAACTCTTGAGCACAAACAAACAAAAACCTTGCTGAGTGCAAAATTTTAAAATAATTATGGAAGGAGAGCAAGTTAAAGGGGAGTCTGGATCATAAAAATGTAGGCAGAGTTAGGTTGTAGTTATAATTCAGTGTCCATAATGTTGGAACCGACTGATTCAGTAATTAAAACTTGACTTTATATCATCCAGTGTTTAATGGTGCTCTAACACTAGCAATCAAGTATTTCACAATGGACAATGCTTATCCATGAGAAAACAAATATTTCCTCTCCCTAAAAATGGCCAGGTTTGCATTCATGTTTCCATATTCCATTCTCGCATCAGGTGTCAGATGTCAGCAAACTGACCTACTTAAAATGGTGTTGACGTATGATTAAAAGCAAACATACCAATATGGTTTGGAGGGGTAGGATTTGTGGATCTGACTGAGCCAGGGTGGTCATGGGCTGGACCCTCCTGCAGAGTGGCTTCTGGCTGCAGAAGGGTAACTTAGACCTTTTGGGTTTCTTTGTGCATCCTGAAAGCAGGTGTGGGGTGCGGTGGGGTGGGGGTGGGGTGTGGGAGTGGGGGTGGGGGGAGGGGGGCGTGTAGATCGATAATTAGGGGGTTATTTAAAATAAGTCACCTGACAGACTGCAACCTGCCTGTATCCACAAATACAATGACAGCTCTCCCCAGTCCTTTGTTCCTGGGTGTGTGGCAGCTATTAAAGGTCTCTTGTTTACAGAGCAGCTTGGGTTCCAGTTACATTGCCTGAAAGAAGGAAAGGTGTGTGGGACTAGAGCAGCACACCTACTGGGACATTAGCTTTGTTTTGAAATCCATCTAAAAGTGATAACATGTTATTAATTGTTGCATTCTTTGTCCTAAAACCAAACATCTAGAGGTCAAGGTTGACTTCAGCTCACCTTGTTATTAGTGCTCAGAACCTCAGGGTCAAGTATCATACTTAATAATAAGAAATGGAATTCTTTGTGCAAAGTGAATAAAAGCTATGGGACAGCACACAACCATCCTGAAAGTTCATAATAGCCTGAGGAGTTCAAAGCTCTTTAACAGGAGACTGGTATTTTAGAATGTTTTACAGATTTAACATTCCTCCTACAATCATTCTGGCTAGTAATAAGTAGTTACTGAGTATGTGCTGTATTTACAGCCCTCGTACCAGATCCTGTCTGTGTATGTCAGGTGTGTGCTTATGAAATGTCAGGTATGTACCTATTACCTTTGCTCTGGCCTGCGCCCTCATCTCTGCACACTGAATTTCCATTCTTACTCATTTTGTGTCTTTCGTTCAAAATGAACATATTTACCCGTATATGATTAACACAGTGACATAAAACCTTTATGAGATGGCTAAAATTACAAGACTAACTCGTATTCCAATTTATAGGACCCTATAAAGGGACCGCATATTTAACACTACAATATATATCTTGACTGACATAACAAATGTTTCAAAATTAAAAAGTTTATCATAAAATGTTTCAGATACAAAAAAATCCCACAGAAAGTGAAAATATAAAAGACACGTATCTACCACTCACATTTAACATTTTGCCATATTTGCTTCATACATTGAAGACCTGACCCTCCCCTCCTTCCTCCATCTTTCCCTCCTCAGAGTTAACCTGTATCCTATTCCAACTGCACATGTCTTTATATACTTTCACAACTTATGTATGTTTTGTGTTTAAAATTTGCATAAGGGGTATACGTTACAGAAATGTTTGCAATCTGCTTTTCCATTCAACTTTAAGATTTACTTATATCGATGCAAGCAAGCTATGCCATTCCTTTGAACACTTCAAATTCTATTGTATGAATACACCACTGTTCATGTCTCCATTTCCCTTCTGAGGGCCATTGAGGTTGTTGGCAGTATTTTACTACGATACACAAATACTACTGTGAATGAACCATCCACTCCTCTGGTCTGGTTAGCTCTACCTTCAAAATAATACATCTTAAAATCTGACCACTTCCCCCCATCCCACGATCACCCTAGTCCAAGCCATCATTTTTTCCTCCAGGGGCTCGTGTCTCACTCTTGCCCCCCTTTAGTTTATAGTTCACACAGCCCATGGAGTCTGATTGGGTCTTGTCTTCATCAGAATCCTTCCTATCATACCTGATATAAAATCCAAACCTCTTCCTATGGCCAGGGAAGCCCCATGTGATCTGTCCCCTCACCCTCTCTTTCCCTAGCTTTCTGTAGTCCAGTATGGTCCTTTACTGGGCTTCTGTTCACTCTGCCTGATACCAGCACTTCCTTCATCTTCCTATGGCTTCCTCCCTTATTTTTATTCAGGTTCCTGATCAGATAACACCTCCTTTCCTGTTTCTATTTTCTTTTTTTTTTTTCTGTTTCTATTTTCTGAATTGGTACCTCTTTCATTTCCTATCCGTCTATCCTACTTTTTCCTTCTTGGAAGTTATCACACCTGAAATTATCTTATTGTTTACTTCCATTCCTCCACTAGAATGTCAACTTCCTGGGCTTTATGTCCCAGTTCTCAGAATAGTGCCTGGTGTCATGGGTGTTGGCAAGCCTCAGCTGAACGAATAAAGGAGAGAGCATCAGTACAAGACTCATAATGTACCTTCTCCAGGACAGTATCTTGGAAACTTTGTTGACGGTGAAGCACAATAAGAAGTACGCGTTTTATACAGCACACACACAGACAGGCACAAGCGCTTCAGGAAACAATACTCACACTACTCTTATTTTTAAAATTCTATTTCAAAAAGAAAGAAGAAAATATGCTAGTTGCAACCCACTAAATTGATTTCACAATTTGCCAATGGGTTCTAACTTGCAGCATGAAAAACTTTGTTTTAGGGTATATATCTGGAAGTGGTTTTGCTAAATATTCCTGAATTGCACTCCCAAGTGAAACATTTACACTAATAACATCATTTCAGGGATTTCCTCATATCCTTACCAACACCTGGTCTTAACAGGCTTTACATTTTTGGCCAGTCTGAGTGAAACTGTATCTCTGTTTTAATTTGCATTTTCCTGATTACTAAAAAGACTAATAGACTAGTGATCTTAACCTTAAAAAATATGTAAACTATATTCTGGTGCCCCAGCAAGACTAATACTTTTCTTATCAGAAGAAATAGGCAAAGTGAGTTAATCTTCCCCTACTTTATGTAGTTTAACAATTCCAAATTCTCACATGTTTAATTTTAGTGGCACAAGATTGTATTCCCAAGGACATAACGACGATTTTAGTTCATTCACCATTCATGCAGTCGTTTATTTACTCAACAAATATTTATTGAGGGCTAGCTACTGCCAGCAATTTCGCCAGACAGACCAACAAACTCTCCTGCCGCCTACCTTCCAGACCCTGAGTTCTTTGTTCCTCGCTCTGTGGCAGAGTGACCATGGATCAGGCGTGTAGTAGAAAGGCTCGAAAACTCCGATCAAGTCCTTAACGATTCTTCCAATCCACGTTCTCGTGCATCGATTATTCACAAGTTTTTGTATTCAGTATACCCGGAGAGGAACGCAGTGTGTTCACGCATGCTCTCTCCCTGCAAAGGAATATTCCCAAGAGAAGTTTTGAAGGAGAAAGCGAATGCTTCATTTAAAGCACTTGTTTTAAACGTAAGATTATAATTAAGGTCTTTTAAAGCAACACAATTTATTTTACTTTTTCTTCTAAAAGCAACTTTTTCCCCTCTTCTCTACAAAAAAAATTTTTTTAAGCCTCACACTGTATTTCGTCGTAATGTCAGGTTCGTTTCAAGGGGCAATGAAAAATCTCAGGCTCATTCTGACTGAGGTAATTCTAAATTTTGACGAAGAACGTTAACTCCAAACCACATTAATACAGTCTTTAGCTTCCATTCTAATATAATTTCTAGATTTTATTATCCCGTAGATAAGTCTTAACTAACAGTAGCCCTTTCTCATTTCAAAACCACAAGTCTTATATAAAACAACTTCCCGTGCTTTCTGGAAAGAAAGATCAGGATTTAACTCATTTTATTGCTTCAGATAATGTTGCGGTTACCAGATAAGAGGTGCTACATCGAGGGACAGTGCCTGGGCTGATAAACGGTGGAGTTCGTGCTTGGTTCTTTGATTTTTATTTTATATAACGTAAACCGCACACCGCAGGGAAAGTCCTAAGTGCGGAGGCCGGCGCAGCTCTCCACGACTCCCATCTCCACTTTCCTCTCCCAGCCCCGGAATTCATGCAAATCAGCCTGCTAAACCCCGGGGCAATACGACCCATTTTCGCGCCATTAGCTCGGGACCGTGCAGCTACGTAAAGAGGAGTGGTCCTGGAGCTCCCAAGGCACCACAGTTCCAAGGAGGATTTTAGGGGACTGCACGGCTATCACAGGACTTCAGGGTACCTGGGGGGGCCGCTTTTTTTCCGGGGCCGAATGGGTCTCTCGCGCGGGTGGACCGTTACCATAGCTGGCAGGACCTGCGCCCCAACGCGGGAAAGCCTGCCGCGCCCCGCCCCTCCGGCCCGGGCTCTGAGCGCCCCGCCCGCCGGCCCGCGCTGCTTGAGCTCCGGCTCCTGCGTGGTGGGACGGAGGCGCGCGCGGCTCCTCAGCTCTCAGCGCTCAGAGCGCCAGCCGCCAGCATGGACGCTCGCCGCGTGCCGGTGAGGCTGGACGGGCGAAGGCGCGGGATGGGCGCGGTGGGTGTTGGGCACGGGCGGACCCCCTCCAACTCCGCGGCGGAGTGCCCTTATCAACTGGTGGCCGTCCTGGGCGGCGCCCGTTGAGGCAAGCCCGTGATGTTTTGCACTTGCGGGTAGTTCGGGGACTAGGGGTTGCCCCCGACGGGCGTGTGCACCCGGCGCGCGGGCGGTCCGGAGATTTGAGAGGTTTGCAGGATGGTTGGCAGCCCTGGGGAGCTCGAGGCCACGTGCGCCCGAGGTGCACGTGCGCTGGGGGCTGGCTGGGGGGGCCCATTGTGTCCGCTGTACGCAGCCCTGCCCGCGGGGCGCGGAGGGGAACGCCGCCCTGCAGCGTCCAGGCCCTTTCCCGCGCGCAGCCCCGCGCGCACTGGGGGTCCTTGGGCGCGCTTCCCGCCCGCTTTTGCATCAACCATGCCGGCAGGCGCTTCTAACCACTGAGGGTTTGGAGTTTAAAGGTCTTGCAAATCGGTCTCTTTAGAACTTGGGTTATGCACACTTGAGGGGGCATTTCTAGTCCCAGGCGGTGATTTAGTGCAGCGGAAGGACTTGGTCTGAACAGTTCGCCGACCGTTTGCTCATTTCCCACTCCCTTCCCCACCCCCCAACCATCCTCTCAGCAGCAGGACGTAGCCCTGATGGAACGTTACTTTCTGCTGTAACGGAAACCGGAACGGAGGGTCTGTCCCAGAAGAGGTTAGAGGGTGGGGGTTGGGTGAAAAGGAAGAGAGTGACACGCTTAAAATAAATATGGGTAAGGGACCCACGTGGGAAGGCTGGGATTCCCTGGGGGTGGGTGGGAGAGGGCGTGTTGGGGGCGTGGTTTCAGAGACAGCTCTCCTGAATGGACCTGGGCATTGGCTTTTGGCATGAAGAAAGACATGTGTAGCTGGACTTGGACTCTGACGTGCCTGGGTTCAAATTTGGGCCATCGTGGGACTTGAATAGTTCCTTTCACCGCTCTGAGCCTCAGTTTCCACCTTTGTTGCAAGGAATTAATGTGAAAGCATACTTAGTGCCTGGCACAAAAAAACACCTATTAAGTGGTGTTAGTTATTACCTATCTGCCAAGAAAGTCCATCTCAACCATGATCATTTGCCTTGCTTCTTTCTAGGTCTTTTCCTCCAGATATATATTTGCCTGATAACTAACTCTTGGCATGTGGTGACTAGTTGAAGCGCAGCAGGAATTTCCCTGCGAGCTTCCAATAGAATGCCTCCCTTGAGGCTATCTTGGGCGTCTGACTGCTGGCAGGTATACTGATGAGTGAATGGTGATAATTCCTGCAGTAGTGCAAGGAGCTTTGCTGTTTTGGGAGACTGCAGACTCCTTCCAACCCTGTGATCTTGAGCAATCTGTTTCACCTCCTTGCAGCCTTTAATTTGCTCATCTGGAAAATGGGGAGTTTCTGAGATCCCCTTTAATAGGTAGTACCTCTACCTATTATCACATTTGCCTGCCTTTCTAAAAGGACAAAAGACTAAAACTTCCTAAGATGATTGAATGGAGTCTGTTGAGGAGTACTGGGTGGTTGGGTCCCATGATCATGAAAATAATTTTATTTGCAAGAGAAATGCATAATGTTAAGTATAGAAGGAAGGTCAGAATGTTCTGTTCACCCGACACCTCACATCTTGGCATTATTTTTGTGGGACCCCTAGCAGAGCTTGCCTTTTCAAAAGTTTTCAGTGTAAGGAGTCACTTCTGTTACTCCATGGCTATACTTCAGAAGAGAAAAATATAGGAACTACTAATACAACATTTAAGAAATCTCATTAAATATTAAGCAATGGTAGAAACTACCATCTTTTTACATGAGATTGATGCCAGTTGCACGTTCTGAGGGGCAGTGCCAGGCTATTCAGTGTTCATGAATGAAGGCTGCATTTTCCTATCCACAGGCCATTTGTGTCTTATGAAAGGACTTCTAAAAACTTAAGACTTGTGCAGCAAGGGGACTGCAGAAAGAGCTGAATGTCTGGCCAGCCTAATAGAGCCCTGAAGTGGAATCAGGCATTCTACCTGGGTTTGGAGGACTGTTTGACCTTTAACTTGGCTCCTGTACATTTGTTCACTGGGTCGATAATATTTGATTTGTAAGGACTTGTGCTGAAATCACTCTACCCCTCCTGACTGGCACAGACCTGGTTGAAAGCCTGCCATCTCAAAGTAGAGGTGCTGCCCAGTTTTTACAGTTTGGGAAATTAGCATCACAGTGCAGAGCCCAGAGCTTACATAGAGAGATCTCATTAGCTTGATTTTGGCTGAGGCAGAGAAATCACTACCATTTTGTACTTTTGAAGTACAGTTTAATTTTTTTTTTTAAGGGCAGATTTTAGGAGTTTAGCTTTTAATGCCTTGGGAGCTCAGTATAATAATGTTAAGAGTTTGGGGCTCTGAAGGTGGGTAAAGGGGTAGCTCCACAGATATTTGAATAAATTGATAGTTGTCTTTCTAATGTTCCTTCACAGGGATCTCTTTTTAGGATATTACCTGGTTTTGAAAAAAGTTTTGTAGCAATTGCAAACCCGCCTTTTTCTGTGTAGGGTATGAGAAGTGGACATATCTCCTCTGTGCCGTTTGAACCTACTCAACTCAAAAATGATATCTTTCGTTAGATTCTGCGGTAAGCAACCCATTTAATAGTGTTGCCATTTCTGTTTGCAGCAAAAGGATCGCAGAGCAAAGAAGAACTTCAAGAAATTCAGATATGTGAAGTTGATTTCCATGGAAACTTCGTCATCCTCTGATGACAGCTGTGACAGCTTTGCTTCTGATAATTTTGCAAACACAGTAAGTGCAGCCTGAGAATAAACAGAATGGAGTCTGCCGTGCTCAAAATGCCTCAGATGCTTTGTGCGTGATTAAAACTGCTTGCTTTTTGCTTACATTTCTATACAGCCGTTACGAAAATACAGTATGCACTGTAATTTCATTTCACTTTTTGCTGTGGTTCTAGGTAGTAATTGTTGGAGGTAGATTAGCTACTTATTCTGTCCTTTTGAAATGTCGCCTAACCTAACATGCCTGATGATTTGCCATAACAACTCAGAAATCATTTGTAAACCTCTGAACCATTTTTCTTTGTAACAAAAGCTGTTCTCTTGTAGTGCACTTGTAAATGTGATTTGCTCTCTGCACGGTTTATGGAAAATTGGTTCTTGAAAAAGGAAAAAAAATGCACAACCACATTTATTTATTTATTTTACAGAAACCTAAATTCAGGTCAGATATCAGTGAAGAACTGGCAAATGTTTTTTATGAGGACTCTGATAATGAATCTTTCTGCGGCTTTTCAGAAAGTGAGGTGCAAGATGTGTTAGACCATTGTGGATTTTTACAGAAACCAAGGCCAGATGTCACTAACGAACTGGCCAGTATTTTTCATGCCGACTCTGATGATGAATCGTTTTGCGGTTTCTCAGAGAGTGAGATACAAGATGGAATGGTGAGTTTGAGAATTTCACCAATTTCAAGAAATAAGGTACCTTTAGAGGCATGACGTACTTGCTTAAAAAGTTTTTTTTTTTCTTAAGATTTTCGTTTTAGTCATGCCAGAAGATTTTGTTGATCTTTTAAAAAGTTTTAAGAGTATTTTCTTCATGTCTTAAAGCAGTTTTTTGCTAATGTAGTTCTACTTGTAAAGCTTGACCATTTTTGTAGTCTCTGAAAATCTTGGAAACTGGTAAGATAGAATTGGCCCGCCTGCAGATTTCTGTTGCTACGGAAATCCAGCCTAATCAGAGGAAGCACACGTGTCCTCAAGATGAGCTACATTCACATTTAAGTTCAAGTGCCCAGCCCAGGGCCTGACACAGAGTAGGCCTTCAGTAAATGTCGGTTCCCGTAGTGGATCTGTGCCTGCATCCGGAAAGCCTGTGATAACTCCCATGCAGGAGCTTAAGTGCAGGTAATGACAATTAGGGCCCTGCCTGCTTCCACTTTGGCTCCTTTGTTGGCTTTTCCTGTGCATGCTGTCTTACCTCTAGCCTCTGTTGTCCTGCTCAGGACACTGCTGCCGCTGACGCACCTCGGTCCCACTCTCCCCGAGCATGCTGGTTACTTCTGCACACGTTTTTCTGTTAGCAAGACTTTCTCGACAGACTGTTGATTTGCAGTCAGGTGCGTGCTCTTTAGCTCATTGTGGTCTGACACGGGTCCACTGCCTGGGACCACACTTGAGCGGCACTGACATAAGTGAGAACGCCTGACCAGCGAGTGTTTATCACTGTCTAACTTAATGATAATGTAATATTTCCTCTGAGAGGTGATGTTGGTCTGAATCAGTATGTATTGGAGTTATTGGCAGGGGCTGATCTGCGAATCTGGATGTCACCCAACATTGTCTATAGCCTGGATCATTTCCGGGCAATGTTTCAATTCTTTGTAGATGCTATTTGTTGCGATTGATAAAATGCCAATTGTTTAAAAGGCTTAAGAACTGATAAAAGTTTTGTCATTTTATATCTTTCAACCCACGCACACTAAAAATATAAGAATAGTACAAAAGCGGTGGGGATTTTGGAATGTTAAAAAATGAGTCTTCCGTTTCTGGGACTTTATGGGTGGTATTTTTTTCCTCTCTCTTTTCTTGTTTGTTTTCAGCCATCACCACAGTCAATTTCAGAATATTTTTGTCACCCCCAAAAGAAATGCTGCACCCATCAGCAGTCACTCTGCATCCTTTCCCAATATCCTCAGTTCCTGACAACCGTCAATCTATTTTGTCTCATAGATTTGCCTATCCTGGGCATTTCCTAGAAGTGGAACCCTACAATATGTGGTCTTTTGTGACTGGCTTCTTTCACTTAGCATGTTTTCAAAGTTCTTCCAAGTGTCAGTACTTCATATCTTTTTTTTTTTTTTTTAACTTCATATCTTTTTATTGCTGAATAATATTCCATTGTGTGAATATACCACATTTTATTTATCCATTCATCAGTTGATGGACGTTTCGGTTGTTGGCACCTTTTGGCTGTTAGGACTGATGCTGCTATGAACATGTGCATACAGGTTTTTGTATGGACATACACTCTTCAGTAGGAGTAGAATTGCTGAGTCGTATAGTCTGTATGGTTAACCTTTTGAGGAACCGCCAGACTGTCTTCCAAAGTGGCGGCACCATTTTACAGTCCTACCAGAGTGGGTGTGTGGGTTCCAGTTTCTCCACATCCTTGCTGTACTTATTGATTTGGTTCTGCTAGTGGGTGGGAAGTGATGTCTTGTGATTCTGATTTGCATTTCCCCAGTGGCTAAGTTTCATACATTTTAAATGATGGAAACATACTACTTTTGGAATCTGAGATTTTAAAAATTTTAGGCTTACAAAAAGTGGATAAGAGAGGGAGGTAGTCAGATCTCATAGAGACAGAAAGTAGAATGGTGGTTGCCAGGGGTTGAGGGGGATGCGACTGGGGAGTAATTGTTTAATGAGTATGGAGTTTCAGTTTGTGAAGATGAAAAAGTTCTGGAGATGGATGGTGGTGATGGTTGCAGAACAATGAATGTATTTAATGTCATTGAACTGTACACTTAAAGATGGTTCAAGTGAAAAATTTTATGTTATGTTACATATATTTTGCTAGTTTTTTAAAAAGTAGTACAGAGCATTGAGACATCTTTTAATAAAGTTTAGTATTGCCATAAGCATTGAAATCATATTTATGAGAGCACACATATTTACTCCTAGGGGAATTCTTTTTAAAATGCATAAAGATTCTATTTTTAAAGAAATGAAAAAGGGAGCTGGGATTTTCACATTAAAAAAATGGCTCAGAACCACTGACCTAGGGACTGTGAAGGTGGCTTATAACAATGTGTCTCAGGTAGGCTCCCCGAGTTAAACTACACTCAGGTTGTTGTATTTATTTGTAATTCTTGATTTTGTTACCCAGAGCTGTCAATTAAACTTGACAATTAAAGTGTTCAGTGCAAATGTATTTGCTGCGAGCTTGTTTTGTTCCAAAGGCATATTTTGTAGTCATACTCTTGCAGACTGTGCAACGATCAGCAAGTCATTAATGCCTCACTTGTTCTGATTGACTAGAGGCTGCAGGCAGACCACGCCGGCTGTCGGACCCGCAGTCAGTGCAGAAGTTCCGGACCTCTCCGGGTAGCCATGAAGTTTCCAACTCGAAACACCAGGGGAGCCGCCAACGAGAGAGCAGTGCCCTCCGAACCCTCAGAGAATTCTGTGACCGATTGCAATTCTGATTCAGAAGATGAAAGTGGCATGAATTTTTTGGAGAAAAGGGCTTTAAATATACAGCAAAACAAAGCAATGGTAGGTATCTGATTTTGAATGTATTAGAACTCACCCTTCCTTCCCAGCTTTTCTCTAAGCCACTTGTTGCTTATATCTTTGTCATAAGAATTATTTTCCATGTAGCTCTGAAATTTTCATAACATATGTTTTAAAATGTGTTTCTTTCCCTAAACTGACTTTTCTTTTTTTAATCTGTTAAAGTCTTGGTAGATGTATAGGGGAAATCAGAAACTCTTTGCAACGTGCTACTGTGATTTCCAGAATTTACTTGTTTTCAGTAGTTATTCTAAACCAATAACTTCTGTTTACTTTCCTCCCTTTTTAGCTTGCAAAACTAATGTCAGAATTAGAAAGCTTTCCTGGCTCCTTCCCTGGAAGGCGTTCCCTGCCAGGCTCCAGTTCAGTAAGTACAAATCCTTGTTTATATGGTACTGTTTTGGGCAGGTCTGATTTTAAATGGGCAGGTCTGATTTTAAAGTCCAATTTCATTATTTCATGTGGTCTTGTAGACAGACTTAGAGGTGATAGAGGAAAGCTTCTGACAGATCTCTGGGACCTCTTCCTTGCACCCTGGGCCAGGGGTGCCCCTGTCCCCTGATGCCGAGCTCCTGTGGGGCTCAAACCCCACCCCCCTCCGTTTTCCTTGGCCACCCACGTGGCACGTGGGGTCCTAGTTCCTGGACCAGAGATCGAACCCGCGCCCCCTGCAGTGGAAGCACGGAGTCTCCACCACTGGACCTCCAGGGAAGTTCCTCAAACCTCTTTTGATTGGTTGTTCTTTTCCTCCCACCCAAGTAAACCTAAGACCCTCAGGGGTAGGAAATAAAGATCGAAAATGGTTTTTTCTGTATCCCCAGCATTGGCAGATTCCTCCTACATGGTAATGGATGTTTTTAAAATCTGAGAATGAAAAAAAAGAAAGCAAAAACAATTTGTTAACCAAGTCATGGCCTAATATATGTGATTATATCCTGAGGAAACTAAGCTGGTGCAACTCAGGGGAATCTGGTGTGTCCGGTGTGGTACAAAAGGAAAGATTTCCTTTTCCGCCTCTCCGTGAGCAGGAATAGAACAAGGAAAAGCATACATACATTTCTCTCTTGGGCAGTATAGGAACAGTGAATATGTTTCAGGGCTCAAGAGATGTTGTAGAAAAGGTTTTTTTTTTGGAGAACGAGATTCTTTCTTACATCTTTATTGAGTAAAGCATAAATAGATCATCCCTCAGTTTGAGAGAAACCAGGTTTGGTGTTAACAAAAGCCAAATTACAATGGCTGTATCATTTCTGGGCTCATTTTCCATGCATTACAGAGAGGCTGAAGGAAATCGGAAAGTGGAGTACTCCTTTTACTTAAATGACAACCTGGTTCAGGAGAAGGTGCCACTTCTCATTCTGGAATAAACAGGTCCAATCCTCTGTGTTTTGTTCAGCGTCCAAAGACACCCCGAAGGCGCACATTCCCAGGTGTCTCCTGCAGGAGAAACCCTGAGCGGAGAGCTCGTCCTCTCACCAGGTCGAGGTCTCGGGTCCTTGGGTCACACAGTGCCCCGCCCACGGAGGATGAGGAGGAGGACGAGGAGGAAGAGGATAAGTACATGTTGGTGAGAAAGAGGAAGCCCGTGGCTGGCTACGTGAACGTGAGTTCTCCGCTTTTATGCTTTCTCTTCTGTTTGTCATGTTCTGTGGGCCCAGGGTCATGGACACAGCACGGGAGCACACACCCCCTCAACACCAATGATCCGTATGAAATGTTCTTCTCAAACACTCCAGAACGGTTAAAGTCACATCAGCTTTTTTTTTTTTTTTTTGCGGTACGCGGGCCTCTCACTGTTGTGGTCTCTCCCGTTGCGAAGCACAGGCTCCGGACGCGCAGGCTCAGCGGCCATGGCTCACGGGCCCAGCTGCTCCGCGGCATGTGGGATCTTCCCGGACCGGGGCACGAACCCACGTCCCCTGCATCGGCAGGCGGACTCTCAACCCCTGCGCCACCAGGGAAGCCCCACATCAGCTTATTTTGATGGTTCTTGCTAGCAGGCAAGAGGATCAAAATTATCTTGGGCTTTCCTTAATCGTAGGAGTCATTTCCATGATGTTGTCCCATGATCCTTAGTAAACTTAGGATTCTCCCCTTCTCCGTAAGCTCTAAGAATGATTTCCAGGTTGAATTCTCTGAAGAAATGACAAAGCGAGTATCTTGAGATTCAGAGCTGGCAAGAGCCAGGAAGGCCACTCTGTTCCATGTTTCTCATTATGCAGGAAGATGACATGCCCCGAAGTCGTCGCCCCGGATCCATGGCCCTTCCCCATATAATTCGCCCAGTGGACGAAATCACGGAGGAAGAATTGGACAACATCTGCAGCAACTCTCGAGAGAAGATCTATAACCGTTCATTGGTTAGAGCCTCTAAATGATGTCTGGAAATGTACACGTCTGTGAGAGAGACATTTTGCTAATGTTCTAACAGTCTTAGCATATGGGATGTGTGCCTGTGTGTTTTTTTCATGTAAGAAAAGAGAGTTTTGTAGCATCCTTGGGATTTAGCTTTCTTAGTAAGTTTGCAGTAGTAGTAGTTGCTTAGTAAGTCTTCAGTAGCATTAAATCTTTTCTCTTAATTTGGAAATTGATTCATTCAACCTAAGTATCTATTAACGTGTGCCTACATAGATAGGTGTTGGGGATATGGTTGTGTGGTAAAGATAAACAGATTTTTTTTTTTTTTTTTTTTTTTGGCGGCACGCAGGCCTCTCACTGCTGTGGCCTCTCCTGTTGCGGAGCACAGGCTCCGGACGCACAGGCTCAGCGACCATGGCTCACGGGCCCAGCCGCTCCGCGGCATGTGGGATCCTCCCAGACCAGGGCACGAACCTGTGTCCCCTGCATCGGCAGGCGGACTCTCAACCACTGCGCCACCAGGGAAGCCCAAACAGATCTTTTCTTGTTGTAGTTTTGATAACATAAGGTATTGCGTCTGCCAGTTGAATGAAATCACCATGCTTGAGATACTTTTCATGTCCTTTTGTATACATGTGTGTATAGATGTGAACTAGGATTCAAAGAGAAAATATGAGACTTTACCCACAAAGAAGGACATTCTTTTTTTTTTTCTTTAAATTTTTTTTTGTAGTCAAATTCCTCCTTTTCTTGGCTGTGCGGCTTGCCCTCCACAGTGAAAGCGTGTAGTTCTAACCACTGGACTGCCAGGGAATTCCCAAAGAAGGACATTCTTTAAGTATTTTGTCTACAGAAAGCAGTGTTTTTGTTTTTGGTTCTTATTTGCTTATTATTTGCAGGGAACGACTTGTCATCAGTGCCGCCAGAAAACTATGGATACCAAGACAAACTGCAGAAACCCAGAGTGCTGGGGCGTTCGAGGCCAGTTCTGCGGGCCCTGCCTTCGAAACCGTTACGGTGAAGAAGTCAGGGATGCCCTGCTAGACCCAGTACGTGCCTCGAAGGGGTGGTCCTGGGGGCTCGAGAGTCTGCTGTGAGCTGATAGGGCCAGAGAGAGATTGAGCCCTTAGTGTCGTGGGACATTCATTTTGGGGAAGGCAGATGCATTCAGAGTGTTGGTGCTGGGTAGTGGTGAGCCCTTCTGGAGTGCTCCCGACCCGGCCATTCGGGGAAGTCCATTCCCCACTTAGCCCTGCTAGTGGCTGTGGAACTTTTTCCGTGGGATTTCCTAAGGGAACGTGATGCATGACTAACTGATGTTAACCATGTTATGAGGTTTTTAATAATTAAAAAGATCTGAATGCAATTGATCAGGCCCATCTTAAAGGTTAAACAGGAGTAAATAAGTAAGCGGCGGCGTGAGGTTTAACTTAATGGTGCCTTTTCATGCTTATTCAGAGCTGGCACTGCCCACCGTGTCGCGGGATCTGCAACTGCAGCTTCTGTCGGCAGAGAGACGGGCGGTGTGCAACTGGGGTGCTCGTGTACTTAGCCAAGTACCACGGCTTCGGGAACGTGCATGCTTACTTGAAAAGGTAGGGCTGATTTTTCCCTCTTCCACACCCAAAGCTGACATTCATTTTTGTATCTTAATAAAATCGTAGAAGTCAGAAGAGTGGTCTTATGGAGGGCAGGAGGGTGCAGGTATTAACTAGAAAGGGGCACATGGGGAGTCGGGGAGGGTTGGAAACATCATCTGGGTGGTGGTGACCCTCGTGGGCATGCGTGTGTAAAATTCAAGCTGTACACTTAAGATGTGTTATAACTCGATAGAAACGTTTAAAAGAGTGAATTAGGCTCTCAGAAGATTATTATTTTTTTAACTTTAAAAATTGAAGTATAGTTGATTTACAATGTTGTGTTTCAGGTATACAGCACAAGTGATTCAGTTATACATATATATATATATTTTTTCATATTCTTTTCCATTATGGTTTATTACAAGATACTGAGTTTAGTTCCCTGTGCTATACAGTAGGACCTTGTTGGTTATCTATTTTATATATAGTAGTTTGTATCTGTTAATCCCAGACTTCTGATTTTATCATCCCCTCAACTCCCTTCCCCTTTGGTAACCATAAGTTTGTTTTCTATGTCTGTCAGTCTGTTTTTGTTTTGTAAATAAGTTTTCATTTGTATCATATTTTAGATTCTGCATATAAGTGATATCATATGGTATTTGTCTTTCTCTCTCTTATTTCACTTAGTATGATAATCTCCAGGTCCATCCCTGTTGGTGCAAATGGCATTATTTCATTCTTTTTAATGGCTGAGTGATATTCCATTGCATATATGTACCACATCTTCTTTATCCATTCCTCTGTCGATGGACACTTAAGTTGCTTCTATGTCTTGGCTGTTGTAAATAGTGCTGCTATCAACATTGGGGTGCGTGTGTCTCTCGGAATTAGTTTTCAGAAGAGAATTCTTAGACCGAAAACCATATCCTGACATGTTCCCTCTTCTCTTTCAGTCTAAAACAGGAGTTTGAAACGCAAGCATAATAATTGGAAGATCCACTACCTGCCTTCCACTTCACAAATCTTCCTTGTTTTAAAGTTTTCAATTTTGTCATGTGATTGAAACCCGAGTTTAAGAATTCTGATGATCAGTCTGTCTTATAGGCAAATCAGGTTAACCTCATTAGACATGCACGCGTGTCTGGGCATCACGGGGTTGTAGTGCCAGCTGTACCCTGCCCTCCTGCAGTTTCTCCTTTGCATTTCCCCCCACCCCTCATCCCATGCCATCCCCCTCTTATCTCCCGTGGTTCTCTTCCATCATTTAGTTTCAGAATCCTTTTTAAATGACAATTTTATGAAAGCATGTTTGATTTAATTGGTGTTGAAATAGCCCTGGAATCCACCCATAAAACCAAGCACTTAGAAACGCAGTACTAGTGTTAACTAACTACATCTCTCGATTTCCAGAGACTAGCCCTCTAACTTGCTTACGTGAAAACACTGGGTCTGATTTAGTGTTCGCTGACATTTTTAACAGAATCAAGGCACAAAAGTCTTAAAACCATGTGGAAAAATTAGGTGATTGTTGGCAAGTGGAATATATGACTGTGGAGGCCTCTCAGGAGAATATTCCATGTATTGTGCTTATTATTCAAGTTGTCACAGTTGAGGCTTAGTTGCTGCTGACTTCTTCCACCAAGTGCATCTGGCCCACACGGTCACGACCCAAAGGTTCTCGGGCAGTGCTATGCTTGAAATCATTGTAGAAAAGCCATCCTGGGGAATTGGGACGGGGAGCCTTCAGGAGTAGGCCGATTTGAATTCATGGAATAAAACTTCAGGATAAGTGTAGTTTGCCAAGTTGATTTCAGTTCATAACGTAAGGTATTTCAAATAAATTCTTGCTTATGTTGCGTGGAAAATTGATACTTATACTCAGCTACAATTCTTTGCAGTTTTTACTTTCTTGAAGAAATTATAAACCAGGCACAGGGTTCACATTCAGGTTTGAAGCACTTTTATAACACTGAGAAGTGCCTTTTTGGAGAAGGGTGACTTTCAACAGTTTGCTAACTTGACATCTCTGCCAGTTTAGTTTCTGGGCAGAGTCCATGTGTCGTCTCTCCCTCTGCCTGTTTCGGCATGAATCAAATCGTTTGCTAGAGGTAGAATCTAAGTGTGTGTATGTTCATTTTGCTTTGCGTCTGCAGCCCGTAGCTGTGCCTGTGCAGTGTTTGGTGCATAATTGGACCTTGAATCAATAAATGTAAATAGAGCATTTGATCTGTTATGCTTTTATACAAAGTTTTTTATTTTAATAATAAAACATTTTGTTCTAGCTTGTCTGCTTTTTTAAAAATCTTTGATGCTCAGTCTTACCGCACTGAGTCCTAATTTTTTCCTCCTATTTAAACAAAAGACTATGTCTGCCTTTTCGAGAGCCCCCTCCCCCTTCCCCCCCACCTGCACACACACACTTTGGCTTCAGTTTCTGACAGTCAAGGGCCAGTCAAGGCTTGGTGATAATGCCTGATAGCTGTGAATCAGAATCAGTTAAGACGGCTACATCACCAGATAGAAAATACGGGCCCCTGAAGTTTTACAATGTTGTTTTCTTTTCTTTGACCATTTGCCAACCCAAGAACCAACAGTGATTTCACAATACCTGGCTTGCTTTTATCAACCGTTCGGATATTTATTGCAGGCACGCTGTGCCTTGAGACCTATTCCAGAACTGAGAGAATCAAAAGACAAAAAAAGCATGGTTCAAAAGTTCTCGTACCCGATTCTTTAGAGCAGGGTTGGCAAGCTACATCCTGGGGACCAGATTCTGCTGCAGCCTGTATGACACGTGAACTAAGTATGGTCTTTTACATTTTTAGAGAGTTTTTAAAAAAAGAAAGCATGTGACGTAGTGGCCCACAAAGCCTGAGATGCTTTATGGTAAGTTTGCTGAGTCTTGCTCTAGACTTATCTGAGAAACCACGTTTACACCACATACATTCGGGGGAGAAGACCAAAATAAATGAAGTTACACAACTGTAACTGTATTCTATACAAGCCCAAAAGAAGTTGACATTTCTTCTCATAAACTCTTAGTATCTTAAGAAGCCCAATTATAACCCAGCCCTTTTAGGGATGCAATTGGGAGGCTTCTATTTTTGGAGTTAATCAAAATTGGTCGTTGTTTGGAACGTTTTTGGTGTTACCATGTTTTAAAATTATGAAGTGGCACTTATGTGGTTTTCATTAAAAATATTGCTAGCAACAGTAGATGCTGAAGCCTTATACCCTGAAAGGATTTACAATCTAGTGGAAGAAGTAAGACAAAAATCTAAAAGTAACGCTCTGTAGGAATGAAGAGAGGAAAAGCAATTGGCGTTTTCTCACTAGCAGGCGTTTTACAGCGTTGATGGGCAGGTCTGCTGCTCTTGTCTCAGCGTTGTCTGTGGGAACCTCTACTTTCTCCCATGCACCCCACTGTAAAGCTCCACACACGGTCCTTAGAGTTGAGAGAACTCCAGTTTGGACAATTAGATGAAAAAGTAGTGTGAGGGTATTCATGCTTCAGGAATTGCCTTTGTATTTCTCCATCCTGGGTTCCCAGAGGTAGAGATGGTATCCACCTTTATCTTCACCTACTAAGAGGTTCAGAAAGGAAATAGCAACTATAATAGACTTTAGTAGTTTCATAGGAGGGGCAAAGGCAGTAGTTAGAAGGTGCTGCAGGAGGGGGTTATTTGTGTTTTATTTTGCTTTCAGAAAAGAAGTGAGAGGGAGCTCCTGATGGCTCAAGGTCGGGTAGACAATTGAGTTATTTGCATGCCAGGGGAATGGATTACGGGTTCAGGGATTTAGAGCATGGTCGCAGAGGATTAGGTTCCGACAAGAAAGTGATAGCAAGTCCTGAGGGGAATGAAAGGTGAGCATATGTGACTTTTGTGTTAATGTTAACTGCACATTTGTGGGGTAGTAGCTCAAGGATGAACTAAATCCAGAGAAGTTGAGAAAAGTGCCCAGTGCCACGTAGCTAAAGTGGCTGAGCTTGACTAGAGTATTCCGGGGAGAAGCCTTTTTTTTTTGGTAACTAAGCAGGACTCGGGCAGCCTTAGGAGTCAGAAGCAGAGGAAAGGGCTGTGGATCAGGTTGTGGCAGTGAGAACAAGGGCGTCTTGGGTGCTGGGGCAGTCCTGGCCGAGGTGGCTTATGCGGAAACCCTGCTGGTGGGGAGACAGGAGGGCTGGGAGGGGCTGAGGGCTTCTGTGGTCAGGAGGGGTTGGGGGTAGGATTCCGTAGGCCCCCCTCATCCCTGGGGGATATGTTCCAAGACCCCCAGTGGATGCCCGAAACCACAGATAGTACCAAACCCTATATATACTATACTTTTTCCTATACATACATACCTATGATAAAGTTTAATTTATAAATTAGGTACAGTTAGAGATGAACACCACCACCTAATAATACAATAGAACAAAGGTGTAATAAGAGGTGAATGTGCACACTCGCTCTTTTATAATGTTGTACTGCATTCACCCTTCTGATGGCCATGTGAGAGGATAAAATGCCCTACGTGATGAGATGAAGTGAGGTGAATGACAGTGGGCATTGAGACGGAGCATTAGGCTACTGTTGATCATCTCCTTCCCGTGACCCTGGATGTCAGGAGCAGACGATATGGATGGCTGGGGATCTCCCAGTGGGACGGAGCAGGGCAGCACGAGACTTCATTGTGCTACTCTGAATGGCACACAATTTAAAGCTTCTGAATTGTTTGTTTCTGGAATTTTCCATTTAGTGTTTTTGGACCAAGGTTGACCTTGGGTAACTGAATCCGAGGAAAGCAAGACTGCGGATAAAAAGGGTCTGCTTACTGTGGTAGGTATTGGCTCATCCAGCATAGATGTTAGAAACTCGTGAGGCTCTTAACTGCAGGGCTGTAAAGTCTGTGGTTAGAAGACTCCTTAGTTAAGGTTGAGGAAGGAGGAGAAGAGGGTGAGAACTTCCAAAGGAGGCATTGCAATGAGATAGTGGAGGATGGACTAAACTTGGAATGGTGGGAGGGAGCTGGGGATCTTTGCTTTCGAATGTATAAGGTATGGACTCAGCTGTAGAGAAATTAGTGTGCTCCAGGTAGAGACCTTTATTCATAATAGCCAAGTGATGAAAGACTTGTTTGAGGCAAAAAGCCAGAAACAAAGGAGACATCACTTAAGGTTAAAAGTCACTAACGTATTTGTTTTTTTTTTTTGATCTTCCCTGCATTTTGTTTTATATGGTAGCATTTGTATTCTATATACAAATTCTATAGCATTAAGAATGTCAAAACATTTAAAATGGCCATATAATAGTATTTGTTTATATGAATGGTCCATATTTTACTTAAACTATTCCCAAAATTGGGGTATCTTGGTGGTTAACAATCTTTTGATATTGCGAGTAATGCTATCGTTAGTATCGTTATGCCCAAATCTTTGGTTAAAATAGATTTCTAGAAAGTGTGGTAACTCTTAGTTACAAGGATGAAGAAAGGTAGGAGGCTGAGAATTTTGGAGAGTGTGGGGCTGGTCTATAGCCCTAGACTGCAGCACAGAGTTCTAGGTGAACTTGGGTATAGTATAGCCCAAGGGTGGGGAGAGAGGAGGAAAGCTACTTGGCTAGACACCAAAATGGGAGGCATGGCTCATTGTAGGTGAACTCAACTTGTAGGATTGCAAATGTGCGTAGCCTGCCAAATAGGAAACTTTTTTTAAGGTAATCCTGCGCCTTGAAGGTTTGTTGGGAGTGTTTATTGTCAGATGAAAGTACCTGCTGATAACACATGATTGCAGCAACGCTCAATCCAACATCATATTGATAAGTATTTGCCAAAGGAGGGACTCTAGAGTTAGTTGAGCCGCCTCCTGGGTACGAGACACAGTGCTCAGTACAGCTTTTCATAGCAGGTATTTTATTTTTATTTTAACTTTTTTGTTTGTTTGTGGTACGCGGGCCTCTCACTGTTGTGGCCTCTCCCGTTGCGGAGCACAGGCTCCGGACGCGCAGGCTCAGCGGCCATGGCTCACGGGCCCAGCCGCTCCGCGGCATGTGGGATCTTCCCGGACCGGGGCACGAACCCGCGTCCCCTGCATCGGCAGGCGGACTCTCAACCACTGCACCACCAGGGAAGCCCCATATTTTAGAGATGAGGAGACTCAGCAAGGTTAAGTAACTTATGAAAACTCAAGAGCCCATGCCTGCTTTTCTAGCCAGAGAAGAGAGATATTAGAACCAAACACTGTTCTGAGGACTTCTGATAGACCAGGCTACATACTTGATAGGGCTACATATCTTGATCATAACATATAATACCAGCCACCCATAGTTACGTGTTTATTTCACTTTCTCCCCTCATTAAGGCTGTGAAGTCATTGAGAGCAAGACCATCTTTGATCCGATTACCCTTATCATGTACTAGGTACTCAACAAATGTTTACTAAGGGAGCGCCTTGGTGGTCTAGTGGTTAGGATTCTGGGCTTTCACTGCCATGGCCCAGGTTCAATCCCTGGTCAGGGAACTGAGATTCCGTAAGCCACGTGGCAAAAAAAAAAAAGAGAAAAAAAAGTTCACTAAATATTTATCAAAAGATAAGTTGAGGGTTCTGGGCAGGAAAGTTCCTGAGATTTGGGTGGAGAGAACTAAAGTCATGGTGGAGGAGAAATAATGGATAGATCCCAACGTTGAAGAGTTGGTTAATCCCAGCATTAACCCCTTATGAGGTGTAACCTTTCTTTGTGATATAATGCTTAGCTTTCTATGAAGCTGCAATGGTCAATTCATTAAGAATCATGCATTTCTAGTAATGTATTTTTGTATGGGAAAAATACATTTTACTTCATTATACTAACTTTAAAGAATATCTCTATTCTACTGAGTAAAGAATTTGTATTATTGAGCTATAAATGAGCTACAAAAAGATAATTTTAGATGTAGTAGCTCGAAGTGTTCTCCATTTGTTGGGGGAAAACTTTTGGTGGCAAAAATTGTGTGCATAGAATTTAAACTTTTTTTAAAGAGAAGAGACCCTCCCCCACTGTGTGTGCCCATCACTAACTTCAGCGGTGATCAAAGCATGGTCCATCCTCTTTCATCTGTACTCTTTTACTATCCCCAGTCCACTGAATTATTTTGAAGAAAAGCCCAGGCATTACATTCATACACACTTCAGTATTTCTAAAAGATAATGACTCTTTTTTTAGAACCATAATGAAATATCATTATTACACCTACATAAAGTTAGCAAGAGTTCCTTAATGTCAAATATCCAATCAGTGTTCAAATTTTCACTATCCCACCCCTCACCTTCCATTTATACAATTGGTTTATTTGAATTCAGGACTCGACTCTTATTCATTTATATATTTAATGTCTCTTTTAATTATTAGGGTCCCCTCCCTTTATTCCCCTTGCTGTTTATTTGTTGAAAAAAGTCATCTTTCCTAAAGAGTTTCCCACATTTTACTAATTGCAACCCCATGGTGTCATTTAATATGTTCCTCTGTCTTTTCTGTTATCTAGAAGCTTGATCTGATTCAGATGCAACAACAGTACTTTATATTGTGTACTGACATCTGCAGACTCTTACTATCCTGTTCTCTCCCTTTTTGTACTGTTAGTGGCCACTGATAAACATTTTCTGTAAATTCTCTCTTTCTTCATTAATCAACTGGAAACTTCCCCTCAAGTATCTAATTACACAACGTAGAGTTTTTATTACATAAAAGGTGTATTAAGGACTTGATTATTTTTGTTAACCAGTCTTCAGAATCAAGAATTAGTTCTCTAGTATCTTCTAATGGTGCCAACCAAGGGTTTTTGTTTATTTGTTTAAGTATCACATGAACTCTTGGATTTTTCAAATATTTGATGTGATTCAGTCCATAGCAGTTATTATTCTTATTGATGCCCAATTTTGGCCCATTGGGAGATTTGTTATAGGCTCCTGCATCCTTCTGATATGACCCCAGTGGTCTTTGATAGTTTCCTTTGTTTTCTGGTAAGACAAAATGTTCCAGGCTCATCTTACACATTTTCTGCCCCAAACCTAGAATCAACCATTCCTACAAAGTATTTTGTTTTCAAAACACATTTCTTTCATATCTATCTATGTATTACATATACACACAACTTATGTAAATGTGCTCCTATATAAGCAATTATATATAAATATATTAGTAACATCACTATATATAAACATCTATATGGTTTATGTATTATTATTTCAGAATAATAGTACCAATATTTTACTTATATATTAACATTATTACTGAAAAACAGTTGAAGGTAATTTTCTGTTTTTGTCCTTGGTGTCAGTCCTTTGGTACATATTACTGTTTTTTTTGCGGTTCGCGGGCCTCTCACTGTTGTGGCCTCTCCCGTTGCGGAGCACAGGCTCCGGATGCTCAGGCTCAGCGGCCATGGCTCACGGGCCCAGCCGCTCTGCGGCATGCGGGATCTTCCCGGACCGGGGCACGAATCAGCAGGCGGACTCTCAACCACTGCGCCACCAGGGAAGCCCGTATATTACTGTTTTTAAAGTCATTTTAAACTCTTTCTTTTTTTTAATGAATTTATTTATTTATTTATTTTTGGCTGCATTGGGTCTTCGTTGCTGCGGTGCTGGCTTTCTCTAGTTGTGGCGAGCGGGGGCTACTCTTCGTTGCGGTGTGCGGGCTTCTCCTTGCGGTGGCTTCTCTTGTTGCAGGGCACGGGCTCTAGGCGCGCAGGCTCAGTAGTTGTGGCACATGGGCTTAGTTGCTCCGCAGCATGTGGGATCTTCCTGGACCATGGCTCGAACCCGTGTGCCCTGCATTGTCAGGCGGATTCTTAACCATTGTGCCACCAGGGAAGCCCTTAAACTCTTAGGGCTTGAACCCGTGTACCCTGCATTGTCAGGCGGATTCTTAACCACTGTGCCACCAGGGAAGCCCGTAAACTCTTAATGTGGTTAAGCCACCAACTTGATACATTGTTAGGTTTACTTGTGTTACTTTGCTTTTGCTTTTAAAGACTGCTCTTCAGAAAATTAGGATTTAATTTTGTCTTGTAATGATGTAAAACAGTTACATGTTTCCAAAGTCAAGCTCAGAAAATAAGGTGTTTTTAGTGAAGTCTAAATTTTATTCCTATCCTTCCACCCTGATCCTTCTCTCCCTCTCTAGGTTAACATCTTAAAATTTTTTATGACTTATACTCTGATTTTCAGAACTATAAGAAAATACGTATATATATATGTACCCTCCTTTTGCCTTCTCAGATAAATGATAGTATCCTACTCACTACATACTTTTCTTTATCTTGCCTTTTTCACTTAATTACATATGGGAGAGAGTCATGATTAATTTTATTATACAAAGAATTCTGAACTATACTCACATGTATGAACATGGAACTAAGCCTTGAAGTTTCAGAGAAAAAGATATTGTAGAGAGTGGTTTTCTCCCCTACTCAAACACTGAAGGACAGACTCTCCTGTGAGCTCGTGCTAAGATAGTCAAATTCTCTATTCTCACATGCTTAGTAGGCAAGCCATATCAGTAGGAACTGGTATTTCAGTTTAATTTTAATTTTTAAAATTTTTTTAAATTTTTATTTGATTACACACTTTTTAATAGACTGGTCCTCAAGTCTTCTAAATTGTATAGCTGTAAATGTTTCTCACTTGTTGAAGACCCTCCAGCATGTCTTTTAGAAAAGTAATAATGACCACTGGAGCTTGCCTGAATTTCCAAGACATGACCATTTTGAGTAACCTAGTGCTTGAGGAGAAAAATATGTAAATAAAATTCCTTCATGCAAATGCTCCCTGCAACTCTCATTGCCAGTCAGATTTCTGTAAATCATGATAAACAGATGCCACCAAACTAAATGACTAAGTAAAATTATGAAGATAGATTCTATTTATCTTACTTTTCAGTGTTGGGGAGGGAGAAAAGGATTAGGGCAGACACCAAGAACTCTATTAATTGATTTCAGCAAAGTGAGATGTGGGATTCTTAAGAACTGGAGAGAGCTGGCCCTGGTAAGAGAGAGGTTTGATTGCAACTTGGTTTGCTTTACCAGAAAACTGGGTTTTGGAAACAACCTAATATCAAGCTCATTGGGTTTTTGCCTAGTGTTTAGCTTTTTGCCACTTTTATTCTTAACTTTAAAAAAAGATTGAAGTAAAATTCACATAACATAAAATTTACCATTTTAACTGTTTTAAAGTGTACAATTCTGTGGCTTCCAGTACATTCACAGTGTTGTGCAACCATTGCCACTATGTAACTGCAGAACATTTTCATCACTCCCCCAAAGAAACCCGTCACTCCCCTTTTTCCCTCTCCTCAGTCCATAAGAACCCATCTGCTTTTCTGTCTCATGGATATGCCTATTTTGAACGTTTGGGAACATACAATATGTGGCTTTTTGTGTCTGATTTCTTTCAGTTAGCATGTTTTCAAGGTTCAACCTTATAGTAGTTCTCAGGACTTTATTCCTTTTTGTGACCTAATTATATTCAATTTTATAGATATACCACAATTTTTCCATCAGTTGATGGATATTTTGTTTGTGTTCACTTTTGGCTGTTGTGAATAGTGCTTCTATGAACATTCATTTGCAAGGTTTTGTTTAAACACCTGATTTCAATTCTCTTGGGTATATACCTAGGAGTGGAATTGCTAGGACATAGAGTTTGAGTAACTGCCAGACTGTCTTTTTACTTGCTTGATTATACTCTATTATGCACAAAAGTTTTCATTTTCATAGGGTCCAATTTATTGATTTTTTTCTTTAGGTGCTTGTGCTTTTGATGTTGTATCTAAGAATCCACTGCCACATCCAGAATCATGAAGATCTATGCCTGTGTTTTTCTTCTAAGAGTTTTATGTTTTTTAACTCTTACATTTAGGTCTATGGTCCATTCTGAGTTACTTTTTGTATATGGTGTGTGGTAAGTGTCCAGTTTCATTCTGTTGCATGTGGATATCCAATTGTCCAAGCACAATTTGTTGAAAAGACTTTTTTTTCCCCTGTTCAATGATCTTGGCACCCTTGTTGAAAATCAGTTAACCGGAGATGTATGGGTTTATTTCTGGACTCTTAATTTCGATTTCATTGATCTTTATGTCTATCCTTATGCCAAGACTGCACTGTTTTGATTACTGCAATTTTGTAGTAAGCTATAAAATTGGGACATGTGATCCCTCCAACTTTCTTCTTTTTCAAGATTGTTTCAATTATTTGGGGTCCTTTGCAATTCCATATGAGTTTTCGGATCAGTTTATCCATTTCTGCAAAATTAGAAGTTGGGATTTTGATAAGAATTGCATTGAATCTGTGATTTGTGGAGTACTGCCGTGTTAACAAAATTAAGTCTTCTAATCCATGAACTTGGAATGTCTTTCCATTTATTTAGGTATTTTTAAATTTCCTTCAACCATGTTTTATAGTTTCTAGTGTACAAGTCTTGCATCTCCCTGGTTAAATTTATTCCCAAATATTTTATTCTTTTTGATGCTATTATAATTGAAATTACTATTATTATTTTTTTTTTGCGGTACGTGGGCCTCTCACTGTTGTGGCCTCTCCTGCTGTGAAGCGCAGGCTCCAGACAGCACAGGCCCAGTGGCCATGGCCCACGGGCCCAGCCGCTCTGCGGCATGCGGGATCCTCCCGGACCAGGGAACGAACCCGTGTCCCCTGCATCGTCAGGCAGACTCCCAACCACTGCGCCACCAGGGAAGCCCTATTTTCTTAATTTTATTTTCAGATTGTTTATTGCTTATATATAGAAATACAACTCATTTTTGTATATTGAAGTTACTATTATTATTTTTGTGTGTGTGTGTGTGTGGGGGGGGGGGGGTACACGGGCCTCTCACTGTTGTGGCCTCTCCCGTTGCAGAGCACAGGCTCCGTACACGCAGGCTCGGAGGCCATGGCTCACGGGCCCAGCCGCTCTGTGGCATGTGGGATCCTCCCGGACCGGGGCATGAACTCGTGTCCCCTGCATTGGCAGGCGGACTCTCAACCACTGCGCCACCAGGGAAGCCCTGAAGTTACTATTATTTTTAAGGAAACTGTTTTGTCACCAGTGCATCCTTGATAACTTGTGCTAATTCTTTGGGTTTAACAGTTACTCTCTGACCTTCATGCTGAAGGATATTAATACCTCCTTAGTTTCATCCATCTTGATATAGGGATTTCAACACTGTCTTGTTACCAAGAAGTTTCTGCTCTTTAATTAACCATGGATAATACTACATTTAAAAATGCTGACTGATACGTTGGGGAGGAGAAAAAAAGAGAGATATGGGGCTTCTCTGGTGGCGCAGTGGTTGGGAGTCCGCCTGCCGATGTAGGGGACGCGGGTTCATGTCCCAGTCTAGGAAGATCCCACATGCCGCGGAGCGGCTAGGCCCGTGAGCCATGGCCGCTGAGCCTGTGGGTCCGGAGCCTGTGCTCCGCAATGGGAGAGGCCACAACAGTTAGAGGCCTGCGTACCACAAAAAAAAGAGAGATATGGGCAATAACCTTATAGTCATCATATTTTAAAAATTTATTCTTATTTATATTTTTAAATCGCTTATTATATAAAATTAGAATGTCATAATTTAAATCACCCATAATCCTGCTACTCACAGGTAACCACAGTTAAGAATTAGATTACTCATGGGTGCTGAACATAAGTATTGTTAATATTGCTAAGATCATACTCTTCCTATAATTTTTGTTCTATTTTTAAAATATCTAAATTCTGTAATAATGACTCACTGTTAGAAAACATCAATTTAAATACACTATAAAAATAAAAAGTAATAGTAATTTCTTTACATTTATTTTGGATAGCCACTTTTGGCATGTCTTTCATGGGCCTTTTTTTTAAAAAAAAATAAGTGTAACACATGCATTTGGTTAAAACAATCAAATAGTTCTGAAGGATTCATAATGGAAAGCAGTGGTGCCTTTCTCCACTTCTCCAGAATCCCAGTGCCGCTCTCTAGGAGGAAATCATTTTTAACTCCAGTTTTTGTAACTTTTGAGGAATGACCTCCATATCTCAGTATTTTTCCTGATATATTTTGATTTAGCAACTTTAGACACTAATATATTGGATCTCCTGACCTTTTTTCCCTACATCCTTATCATCCCTTAAGGCCTGACCAGAATAAGCACATTGGCCCAGATATTAGGAGAGACTAGAATTTCCTAAGCACTTACTATGTGCCAGGCTCTGCTCTAAAGTTGCCATTTTAATCCTTACAACAACTGAATGAGTTAGTTTACATCATTCTAGTTGGAATGGTAAGGAAACAGAGGTTCAAAGAGGTAGAAACTTGTCCAAGTGTGGCAGATCGCATTTTCCAAAACATGGCCGCAACAGTATTTCTGGTCCCACCTGCTTTTCCAGAACACTGCCATTTATTTCCCCATTGCCTTGGAGTCTATTTCCTCACCCCTTAAGCCTGGGCAAGCCTTTGTGGCTGACTTGATGAGTAGAATGCTGTGGATATATTGCTGCTGCATGACTTGCCTGGGTTTAGAAAGGTGGAACGCTTCTTAATGTCTCTCTCCCTGTGGATTCTCACCCTTGGAAGCCAACCACCATGTTGTAAGGAAGCCCAGGCTCCATGAAGCCACATGTAAGTTATCTGGCTTATAGTGTCAACTTAGGGTCCAGCCGGCACAACAGCTGCCATCAATCACCAGACGTGTGAGAAAACAAGCCCTCAGCTGATGAGCCACTCTCATCCTTCCAGTCTTCCAGCTGAGGCCCCAGACATTGTAGAACAGAGACAAATTGTCCCCTTTATGCCCTGTCCACATTCCTGACCCACAGAATTGGTGAATGTGACAAAGAGTAGTTTTATGCCACTAAGCTTTGAGGTAATTTCATACACAGCAATAGATAACCAAAACATCAGGGCACCATACATCTGGTAAGTGACAGACCTTGGGTTTGAGCCTCGTTCCACCTCCGGAATCTCTGCTTTTAGCCACTAGGTTCCACTATCTGTGGAAACTACTGTATTCGTTTGCTAGGGCTGCCATAACAAAGTACCACAGACTGGGTGGTTTAAACAATGGAAATGTATTTTCTCACAAGTCCAATATCAAGGTGTTGGCAGGGTTGGTTCCTCCTGAAGCCTCTCTCCTTGGCTTGTAGATGCCATCTTTCCCCAGTATCTTCACATGGTCTTCCCTTTGTGCTCTCCGGTGTCCTAATCTCTTCTTATAAGGACAGAGCCTACATGTATGACCCCATTTTACCTTAATTACCTCTTGAAAGGCCCTATATTCAAATACAGTAATATTCTGAGGTACTGGGTGTTAGAATGTGAACATACGAATTTGGGGAAGACACAGTTCAACCTATAACAACTACCCACAGGGCGTGGAGCTCTGGCTCCTGGCTCACTCTCTACCTCCTGCCTTCGTCTGCTTTATCTTCCTGGGCAGTGGTTTTAGACCCTAGCCACACATTAGAATCATCTGGTGAGCTCAAAAAAGAGTTATAGCCATGCCCTACCCCAGACCAATTAAATCAGAATCTCTGGGGTAGGGCCTGGGTACCAGCATATTTTTAAATTCCTCCATGATTCTAACGTGCAGCCAGGGTTGAGGATGACTGCTCTGGTGTGGAAGAGAGGTCTGGCGAGAGCAGTGAGCCAGCCAGGACAGGTGAGGGTCACCTGGGGCAGCAAATTCATGTTTCGGTTACAGAAAGAGAAATAAAATCAAAATAAAATAAAATCACAGAGAATCCCAGTGTTTCATAGTAGCTTAGATATGAAGAGGATGGGGTATCAACTGGGCTAAAAAGCAGAAGATATAGGGAAATAGCCATCCTGCTAGTTAAGGTGTGAAATTCCATTACATGACATTAGAAACCAAGAAAAAAAATAAAGCAGGAAAGCACAAGATATTCAGTGGCAGTGAAGTAACAAAAATGAGCAAGTACGGGGCTTCCCTGGTGGCGCAGTGGTTGGGAGTCCGCCTGCCGATGCAGGGGACACGGGCTTGTGCTGCGGAGCGGCTGGGCCCGTGAGCCATGGCCGCTGAGCCTGCGCGTCCGGAGCCTGTGCTCCGCAACGGGAGAGGCCACAGCAGTGAGAGGCCCGTGTACCGCAAAAAAAAAAAAAAAAATGAGCAAGTAGGGTTTGGTGTGAGTCGTCCCCCATTAGAGCCTGGTTTTCATGTTTTACACTGTAACTGAGCAGAATTTATTGACTATTTTATAACATGCAAAAATCAAGTGCTAGCAGTATAGCCCAGCCGGGGAGCTCCATACCCCACGTCAGGAACCTTGATCTCCGTACACTGTCAGCAGTCAGAGCAGCACCACCCTGTCCCCACCTCGCCCCGGCTGGCCACAGACACTCAGCAGACCTCTATGTTCCAGACAGATTTTTCTTTCCTTCTCACTCCCAGCCTTCTTCCCCTTTGGCTGTTTCTGGGGCTCTGTGTTGCTTGTGAATTGACATGGGGGGATGTTGCCTATTCCTGAAGTCATTTATATTAGTATTACTACAGTAAGTTCTTTATGAAATAAAAATCAATAGTCACAGACATCCTGAGTAGTGAGGAAAATAATTGTTTATGGCACTCAGCTTAAGCTGTTCTGGTAATCACGTTGAAAAATACAATATTTATTCATTAGATCAAATTTAATGAGGCCTCCTGGCAGTAATTATAAAAATTACTGTAGCAGTAAATTACTAATGAGTTGTGATGTGCTTCCTACCTGTGAAGAAGGACTGGGGGTTGAAAAAGCCTGCTACCCAGATGAGGATGCGAGGGAGGGAGCCCCACAGGCTCCGTGCTGCTCCCTCACCCAGGCAGGAGAGGAGCAGTGTACCCAGACCACAAAAGCAAACAAGAAAAAAGACCAAGGACATGCAACCCGGGTGGTGGTGGTAGGGGGGGATTCTTGCAGCCGTAGGAACAGGATCAAGATTAGAGCATTCTTTTCCCAAAGGTGAGCATCATCTCAGCGACTTGGAGTTGCTGGCGTGCTGGGGTCACAGAGGAGCACTAATCTGTGCTTGGGAAGGACAGAGCTTCTTATTAAGGCCGGGAAATGATTCCAGACACACGCCGCCCTTCAAGTCTGGGGGCTCGACTCTGACCGCTGAGGTATAGGTTCTGCTCGACGCTTTCAAAACCAGCCGCTAAGCCTCTGCTCTAATGCAAACACAGCTGATGGTTTTTACAAGCTCCTGCGGGTTTCTTCCTCCTCTGAAAGCTCAGAACTAGATAGAATGTTTGCTTTTTATTTATAGCATGGAGCTAAGATTTTTTAAAGGCTGCAAGTAATTGATTTTGATTGAAAGTCTATATGTGAAAAAGCCAGAAAATATATTGATCTGATGGTAGGCACAATTTTATTTTATTTATTTATTTTTTGCGGTACGCGGGCCTCTCACTGTTGTGGCCTCTCCTGTTGCGGAGCACAGGCTCCGGACGCGCAGGCTCAGCGGCCGTGGCTCACGGGCCCAGCCGCTTCGCGGCATGTGGGATCTTCCCGGACCGGGGCACAAACCCGTGTCCCCTGCATCGGCAGGCAGACTCTCAACCACTGCGCCACCAGAGAAGCCCGGTAGGCACAATTAAAAAAACATACAACAGGGTTAAGTGGACACATCAAATATCCAACAAGGTATGGTTCAACACAGCTTTGTACTGCAGTTTTCTGGATTAATATAAACGATGGATACTAGCCTTACCCCATAACAGGGCTACTATGTCAGGTCCCTATGGTAGCCTTTGTTCCCCAGACACAGAACCATGGCCTGCCGACGAGGGACCAGCCACGCTGGGTGAGGGTCTCCCACCCACCAGCAGCTGGAGTCGGGTACCCAGTAGAAACGCCTGCTGAAGCCTCAGCACAGCGTCCCTCTCCAAAGTAACGTCTCTGAATAGCAGGCAGGCTGTCGTCTGGAGTGACAACTATCTATTCAGGTGGTGGCTGCTTTTGTCTTCTCACTTGTAACACCAAGAGGATTTTTGTTTAACTTTCAGAATTCTGACAGCATCTCTGAATGTCGTACTCCAAGCGGGTCCAGCCCCTCCTCTCGTGGGGAGGGTGCAGTGACATTAGAGTGTACATTTTTTTCTTTAAATTGCAGATGCCTTAAAATGAGATTGTCAGGTTTGTTGGCTCGTCAGACGAAAGTATCAAGATTGTCACAGTGTATTATATCACTATAATATGATTATGGTACACGAAACTAATGAGTAATATTGTACTTAGTGGTGGGACTGAGTCACACCAACATTAAAAACGGTGAGCAGCCTTGCGTCTTACCAGAGAACCTAGGAAGGATGCTACCCTGCGGGACATGAGGCCGGAATTTCATCCTCAGGGAAGGTCAAGAAGCCCTCTTTGGAGAGGGAGAAATAGCGGGGAGGGGCAAGATGAGGGTTGTGTGGGGAGACCAGAGCAGCAGGGAGCCAGGGGCTCCTCAGGGAGACGGATTGAAGCCTCCGACAGAAAATGAAGGAAGGAGTCAGTGTCAATTGTGAGTTTTCATCACAATTAGAATCGCATGTGGCTAAACTAGAAGCAGTTTGAAGAGGAGTGTTATCTGCCTTGCTTAAGCCCTCGGCCATTCATTCCTTCATCAGATGTTTATAAGCCTCCTGCGTGCCCGGCACTCAGCATCAGGCACCCAGCAGTACGGGTACCAGGCACAGGCACCCGTGAGGTGAGGTGAGGCCCGCGGTGAGCAGTGCAGACATCGAACAAGTACAAGTACAAACTAACGTGCAGTGCCCGTGTGGTGTAAGTGCTGGGGAGGGAAAGACCTAATTTATTTAGTGGAAGTGATATTGGAGCTGAGAACTCAAAAGATGAGGAGTTAGGAGGGGAATGGTGGTGATGGGGGTTGGCATTCGAGGCACAGGAAGCAGCATTCCTGTGCAGGAGAGCACGTCGAGCCAGTGGGAACTGGCGGAAGGTCAGAGGGATGGAGGGAAGAGGTGATCCCATAGTCGCCACATGAAGAACGTGACTTCCGGGGTCAGACAGACAGGGCCAGTCGACCTCTCTATGTTCGTTGTAAGGGCCTAAATGACATCATCCGTAAAGCCCTCAGCACACACGGGTCCTGGCATGTAGTAGAAATCGGTGCATGGAAATAATCATTATTGTTACTGAGGGGCAGGCTGGTGAGCTTATTGCTATGTGGCGGTGTGCAGACAGCCAAGTGCTTGTTTGGTGGTAGATGGACTGCTGGGGAGTTGGACAAAGGTGAGGCATGTGAAGGCATAGCACTGCCATTATACCCGAGTCAGGGCGTAGAGGATAACAGAAGAGCAAGTACTTACTCTGACCTAGGACAACAATATCCCAAAGTAAACATTCATCTACTTGTTAGCATCAAGCAACACCTCCACGTGTGGTAGATGAGCTGGCACGTTATAGTTTCTTTGAGATTTCTTCAGTACACAGACCGCACAACCGCACTCAGAAGCCCTGAGCCCAACACGCCGTTCTGTGAGTGCCTAAAGACTGGTCAATCTGAAGTGGGTATTTTTGCCAAGACAGACTGCGCTTGTGCCTACTAGTACAGAAAGCCTGCTTCCTAAAACTGATAGGATTTACAGGGTTTATCTTTTCTAAAAGACGCATGTGTATTCCCCTCACTAATGTTATTGCACCTAACACTCATATTTGAAGAAGGAAACTTACCTGCAAGAACTGCAAGAAAAATTAAAAATGTGTACCCAGAGCCCTCCCAGAAGTCAAAGATGTCAGTGTTTAGAGTGTGTCGAGTTGGGACTTTGACACCCCTGAACTCCTCGTCCCCAAACTCAAGAGCAACACGGAAAAGATGAAGGACTAAAGAGATTCCTCATTGCTGCTATCCCAAGAGCACGCCAAAGGCTGGCTGAGATTCACTTGTCATGAGTGGGTTGTGAACATATTTATAAAGGATTAACCTGGGCCTACAGTCCAGGAAAACGATTTGGTTAAACACATATTTTATTCCATTTTGTCTTCTTCATCTACATCTTCCCCTACTTCTTGATATGAGTCATTGTTGATGAGGGTATCGTGTGCATCTCTAGTATTCCTGCTAGGGAAGACGTAGCTTTTTCCAACCCAGACTTCCAGAAGATTATAAAGCTCTTATTTTCCAAGAATTTTGTCTAGAGGAAAAGCATTCACTGATGGGTTGACTGAGCTTTGTAGCCCAAATGGCTGAACAAATGAGACATGGGCATTTTCAACTGGCTTATCCTTTCAGAATGCATAAAGTGGGGAGTTGTGGGGAGGGGGGCGATGGGGAAGAGGCAGGAGGAGAACAGACACAGGCTGGAGACTCACCAGTCCTGCCAGGGGCAGCTTTGTCTGGCCTGGCTTGTCTCTGGTACCCGGGGCACCCGTGCATCCTCACGCAGCTCCGCTCTCCCTCGCCTGCAAGCCTGCTGCCCCTGAACTCTTTAGAGCACCAGGTCTGAGTGTGGCTTAAAGGCCATCTGCTACAGGCACATGGTCAGCCCTTTGTGGAAGCTGCTTACTGGGGGTACTTTAGAACTCGGCCTCTTTGTCCCGAAAACAGCATACTTCTGTGAGCTTTTTTTTCCCCCTAAATTGAACCACTCCTGTCCCTAATTGTGTCACTCCTGCTGTCACCTCCTAGCCATCAGAGCCTGTGGCATGGTTCTGATTGTGTTGCAGTGCGTCCTTGAAGCATCCTTTTTGTTGTGTTCAATGGCTCTCCTTCAGCTCACAACACAGTGGTCGCAATGGTCTCCTAGGGTCACCCATTCTCCACTGAGGACCAGCCCAGAAAAGCTCAGTCGTAATGAACGGGGCTTCAGACGGACAGACACACACGCGGGCTTGAGAGCCCTCCTGGCTTCGGCCACTCTAACAAGAATTTGTCATTTGTGGCTTTTGCACATTGGAAAAACTTTCATCTCTGAGTTTCTATGGGCTATAAATACTTGGTAGGTTAAAAAGGAATCATTCAGAACATGAAATAAACATAACCTGGCACGTACACAGCAACACACCTCAACGGAGCCCTTCAACTTGTAGGCCAGAGCTGCGGGAATCTGAGACGGGCCTTCCTTCATCTCCTCTCTCATTCACTTCCCTCCCGGGCTGGACACTGCTCTGGTTTCTGACCTTTTTTGGTTGGATGTTTTCCTAATGAGGCAGGAGGATGAGGTCTCCATGTTACTTACACCTTTCAACCACAAAGTGAAAACTTGATTTCCTTGGGATGGGGGAAAATGTGTACAATGTATGGAAATCACGACATGGGTAATATGTATCTCCCACAAATAAAGAAATGAGTCTAGCAGAGGGATGCTCTAGCTTGATTCTGAAAAATCACTATGATCGTGGTCTTTATGGCTTTATTTGTTTTCAAAATAACTGCTTTATTATTTTTTTCAGATCGTAAATGAAGTGATTGTTGTAAAAAAAATTTAAGTAATAGAAAGATAGACCAAGAAAAATAAGCATCAACCATATTTTCCAAAGAGAGTATCATTAATACCTTTGTCCTGTGTTTTTCTTTCTTTTTTTACATTGAGGTATAAAATACACATGAAGAGGTACACAAATCATAAATGCACATCTCAACATTAAAAAAATTTTCTTAATAGTATATATCCATATCACCACCACCTACATCAAAACATTCCTTGTACCATAGCAAACTCTGTTGTGTCCCCTCCTAGTCAATACCAGACATCCCTTCCTGAGCACATATAATATATGTATCCCATTTTAGACTGTTTTCTCTATATTACACTTTTTATGCTTTGCTTATGTATAGCAGGCATTTTTACAAAAAGAAACCAAACTCTTCATATAGTATTGTGATCCAATCTTCTCACTTTATGTAATAAAAAATTTACATTTATATATAATAAATATATAAATTCACTTTATATAATACCAATAAGATCTCACACTTATATAATATACAAATATATAATTTACATAATTATCACTTCATATTCTTTCTATGTCGTTAAATCTAAAACTAAACCATCATCTGTAATGGCTGCGTCCCATTATTAGGTGTAGCATAATTTGTAAACTACTTTCCTACTGATGGACATTTAGCATTGTTCCCTTTTGATTATATTTAGAAATTGCCATTAGGGTAACATTTATGAGCAAACTTATTCCAAAGGCTTTGTAATCCTTTACTGTTGAGTGTATTTCTTACATGCTTCTACATTTTTATATTATCCATCTCTTTTGTTCCACATTTGTTCTTTCTCTTGTGTGTACTCATCTTTCAGCACATGCTAAAGGACTCTGTGTGTGTGTGTGTGTGTGTGTGTGTGTGTGTGTGTGTGTTTATTCAGATATTGTTAATGTAGTAGTCCCAATCTAGCCCAGTCTTGGAGCAGGAGACAGAAAGTTATGTTCGGCTCCACACATCATATCATGAGGTTTTAAAAGTCATTTAAAAATTCTCATCAGATTTCACATCTTCACAGATCATTCTATTTACAGGGGCAAAAAAAAAAAAAAAAAAGGTATCTGGCTCAAGTCCTCTGATTCCATCCTTATTGTAACGTCACCCCTTCCCCTTGACTAGAAAGCATTTCCATGAATATGCACAGTGCGTTTCTTTCTGCTCTAATCTGTGAGTATCACTGCCCTGGTCTCTCAGCCCCCCACCTCAGGCTTTTTGTGAAATACTCCATTCTCTTTATTAGGAGTGAGAGTCTTGTACAAAATTCCAGTGCTGTGGGTTGGCACGCTCGTTGAATTTTCAAATCGGGTTCATTTTCCTGGTCAGTTATTTAATTTATTTTTTAAAGACATCTTTTATTTTCAGTCAAAGGACAAGGAAAAATAATTCTGAGAGATATGTGTTTAAAGTAAAAGGGGGTTTTATTAGGATGTTTGTTTATGTTGACTCTACAGAGTTCTTTTTAGTCTAGAAGCCACAGGGATTATTATTTCTTTGTCATGGAATCCCTAGATCTTTGTGGGAAGCCTAGAAGAACCAGTTTCTCTCCATTTAAACAAATTCAATTCACTCGCATTGGCAGAGCACACCAAAATCTTATTTTTCTCAGCCAAGCAGAGGAAAGTCTGGGAGTTTTTAAGTTTTATTATTATTTTTTTAATTTTTGGCTGCATTGGGTCTTTGTTGCTGCGTGCGGGCTTTCTCTAGTTGCAGTGAGCGGGGGCTACTCTTCCTTGCTGTACGCGGGCTTCTCATTGCGGTGGCTTCTCTTGTTGTGGAGCATGGGTTCTAGGCGCATGGGCTCAGTAGTTGTGTTTCGTGGGCTCTAGAGCGCAGGCTCAGTAGTTGCGGCACACAGGCTTAGTTGCTCCGCGTCATGTGGGATCTTCCCGGACCAGGGCTCGAACCTGTGTCCCCTGCATTGGCAGGCAGATTCTTAACCACTGTGCCACCAGGGAAGTCCCTGCCTGGGAGTTTTTTAAACATGGATTTTCCATTCTAATTTTTCCCCCCCAGGGGGAAATATATATATAAAATACACATAGCCTCTTCTCCAAGGCAATGAGGCACATGAAGTTTCTCTCCTAAAACCCTTCCTGGCCAGATTATGTATGAGTGAAAATAAAGTTTTCTTATAGGCTTAAAAGAAATCGCCAAGCAAATAAATACTTGTTTGGAAAAAATTCAAGCAAACCTCTGAAATGTAAAAAATAAAATTTGGTCTCTCACAGTCCCATTACCTCAGGAGTAACCATTGTTAATAGTTGGCATTTGTATCATGCTTTAGAAATAAAATATGGGATTGCATTATTCATATGATGCAAAAAGCTGTTTTCACTCCACACGTATTGGACACATCTCTATTGGCAGAACACAAAGATCTACCTCATTAGAGTGGCAGTAGCAGATTCCATAGTACGAATCCCTATAATTTTTTAACCATTTTTGATCAGTGGACATCTAGGTTTTCCTACAGATTTTTCTATTTACAAGCCTGTATATTGAATCTAAATGTCTCACAGGTCCCGTTATAATTATAGCCACAGATCTTAACCAGTTGCAGTTGGCGGTTGGTGGTTATTTTTATCCATTTCTATTCCCAGAAAAGAAGGAATGGGGCAATCCACAGCCAGTGATTGGCCTGCCTACCCAGTACACAAATGTAACTATAAAACCTATTTTTTCCTTCTTCCATCCCAGCCTCCCCACCTCCTTCCTCCCACATGCCTTCTCTCTTCCCCCCACATGGAAAAAAGTTTCCAAAAGAAAGTTTTGGGCTTAGCAACTAGGCTGATGTATCAAACTCGTTTAGAGACATGACTGCCTTATATTTTTCTGGTTCCATATTCCTAGTTTTCTCCTACAAGTTCTCTGGATTGTTCTGCATTTACAACCTGATGACTATGGTCTCTGAGAGGATTTCCGGTGGCTGGAAGGTTTATGGTTGATGATGTAATGTAGTAGCAGTTTCACACCAAGTCCAGCATTCCTGAGTCTAACCAGGTGCTCTTGAGCCCGAAGTACGGCGGTCTGAGTCTTCATGTTTGCTTCCCCCTCCCTCGTCATGGAAAACAACAGAGTACACCGATAAGCCAGAAACTGCACAAAGAGGACGGCTTTCAGACTCGCATGTTAGAAGGGCAGAGTTCTGTGTGTTGTGTTTGTACTGTTAGCCTATGAAAAACAGACAAGATTTAGGGAAAAAAAGGAAGGCTATTTACTAGCGCAAAATACAAGATAGTTCACTTTACATATTTTCCTGATGGACACAAAGTGACACCCATACTGATTGACTGTCGGCATGTGCCTCTCCACGGAGCCAGGCTCTCTGTGATGGATCAGCCGGGCTCAGGCAAGTGTCAGGAAGATTATCAAAAGAAAGAGCTGTCTGTAGTTGTTCCCTTTTTGAAGAGATTGACAACTCACCCTAACAAAAGGAAACATTAGTGTGCTATTTGCGTCTGGAGAAAGAGACTATGATAAGATGACGTGATAAATGGTGGGGTGGGGCTAGGGGTGGGAGGGAGGTTGCCATAAAAACACACAAGGTAGCTAAATCGTGTAGTGCAAAGAAAACCTCAGCTCGCACATTGATGAGGCTTATATTTTTAATTATTATTTTAAAAAATAAATTTATTTATTTTTGGCTGCGTTGGGTCTTCATTGCTGCGCACGGGCTTTCTCTAGTTGTGGCGAGCGGGGTCTACTCTTCGTTGCGGTGCGCGGGCTTCTCATTGCAGTGGCTTCTCTTGTGGAGCACGGGCTCTAGGTGCGTGGGCTTCAGTAGTGCTGGCACGTGGGCTTCAGTAGTTGTGGCATGCGGGCTCTGGAGTGCAGGCTCAGTAGTTGTGGCGCAGGGGCTTAGTTGCTTCACAGCATGTGAGATCTTCCCGGACCAGGGCCCGAACCCGTGTCCCCTGCATTGGCAGGTGGATTCTTAACCACTGCGCCACCAGGGAAGCCCGAGGCTTGTTTATTTTAAGAAGGCAAGCTGGTCTGAACCCCAAAAGCGTCTTCAAAAATTTTAGCATAGGTTCTCTAGTGTTGCCAACAGCTTTCAGAGAACTCTTAAATATTTCGTACCTTTTCTCTAGCTGCTTTACTGTGACCATTGGTAGCCTGCACGAGAAGACGCAGTGTACGGTGAAGCAAAAAGGAATTAGGCAGATCTCCTCCCTCCACAAGATCCAGAGCGGGGCCTACATTTGGCATAGCCCGGAACAGGGGTTTGTATAGTGGATTCACCGAGGGTGTTTATTATGATTCTGAAACTAACTGGATGAACTTGGGTGTATCCAAATAGGAAATTGTCCCCTCGAGATGCTTTACCCCTCATTGATTGCAGGGATGGCACCGATTTCAAGTGTCTTCAGGTCATCTTGTCAGACTTGCTTCCCGAGCTAATACACCCGAGTTGATAACGCAGTGAACAAGTTGCGCGTGGAGATGAAAATGCTTTGACAGACGGCTAAAGTCCACACGGCGCCTGCAGGAAGCAGTCACTTTTCTCCTCGCTGACCCTGCATTCTCACAACATTCCTAGGCCTCCAAGGTGCTCCTGGGGGAGTCTCCTGCCCATGGCAAACCAGGCCATGTCTAGTAGGTGGTGGGTCTCCTCTGGCCTGAGCAGAGAGTGGTTCTAGATCTCAAGAGCTTGCTGTAGGAGCTTAGCTTTGGGCCAGGCTGGCCCCTCTAGGCATCCTCAGGGTCTGGGCCTGGAGTGGGTCCTTAACAAATGCTTGCTGCACTTGGTTGATCCAGAGTTGCTGAGGGCTCTGGAGCGTTTTGTTTAGCATGGATCTCAAGAAGAGGATTCTGACTGATCCTGGGTCTCTGTGTGCTCCAGTCAAGTCCAAGGATCTCTGCCACCGATTCCTACCCATGCACGCTTCCTACATGCACAAGCGTTGGCTTTTGGAGTTCATGATGGGAGTTACCCAGTGAATCAAGACAGGCTCTTAGGTATGCATCTGAAGGGCCAGGTGCTGGCAGGGGTAGAGAGGAAAGTCTTCTGGGCTTTGTGCACTGTCCGCCATGTAAGCACCAACAGGGTAGGAAATAGCACTTCCTGTCCACATCTGGGTGTAGGTAGAAAACACGGTCAATACCAAATACCAGTAATAACAATGGGGGATTTTTTAGAATGTGCTTCTTTCTGCTCTTTGGGTGCTGGCCTCTACCATTACATCCTTTGATGACCAACTTCACTATATTTTTTAAATGCCGTACTTTCTCCTGAGACTTAAAGCAGTTTGAATCTTGGTGTGATTACCCTTTAGTCTCTGAGGGGTTTGCATCTCCCTGAAAGCTGTTCTTCTAAGGATGACTGGGTGGGAGGCTGCGGTGATCTGTCCACTCACGGTGATGGGAGGGCTACAATGAACAGTAAGGCGCGTCTCTGTTGGTCAGTGGGAACGACATGCTCAGGTTACGCCAGTCACTAATTTAGTGACTTCAACAGCATTGGGAAGCCCTCACCTGCCCACAGAAGAGACCAGATACAGGTCTGGGTCTTTCCACATTTAGGTGACCTCTGGGAGACAAACTTGTCTCCTTCTCCCTGGGCCGATCTTTATCTTTTGAAGGACCCTTGGCCCTGTTTGAGCCCCTAGAGAACCCTTTCAGGAGCCCCTGGATCTAAAGTGATTTAGAAACAAGTAGTTGAGGGAAATGGTGAATAAGCAGAAAGTCGGAGAAGGAAACTCTTGTGAGGACTGGGGAGAAGAAGGCAGGCAAGAAAGCTAGAAAGGGGAGTCAGGGGTCCTGAAAGGAAAAGAGAGGGAGGCTGTGTGTGTTAGAGAAACAGAGAAAGAGAACAGACAGGAAGAAGGCCGGGGAAAGAAATCAAAGTACTTGAGTGAAAACCAAAAAACAAAGGCAACAACCAAAAGCAAACAATAACAACACCAAAACCCAGAGAATGGTGTCCTGCCCCCAAATTTCTGAGGTCAGCAACACCCACCAGGTAATCTGACAGTGACACCGGGTGGCTGATGACACCGCACAGGGGTCAGCCTAAATTATTTTACCGTAAAACGACAAGCTTTGTTCTCTAAACCAACCCTTAAGTTGAAACAGTACTGTAAGAAACCTAGATGCCATGTAATCCAATGTCCTCATTTCACAGCTCAGGACACTGGGTCCTCAAATGATCAAAAAAGACCAAACAAACAAACAAAAAATGCAATACCGTTGTGCAGACATGGCACTTCACTTAAACAACTGCATGACTTTAGCTTTTTATTGTTATTAGTCTTTTAACAAATAAAATCTACCTTAGAGTTCACTGCCTTTTGATCAACAATGGGGAACTAATATGAAAACACAAATTGTGATGATCTGGGCATTATATTTGATCAATGCAGATGCACACAGGAGATTTCTGTAGAAAGTTAATCAAGAGGAAAAATCATCACAAACACAGGTACAGTAACTTGTGACATGGAACAGATTATTGAAGAGAGAGCACAATTTGACTAGTGTCGTCTTTCCCTTACAGTCATCCCCCGGTACCCGCAGGGGACACCAAAGTCCTTGGATGCACAAGTCCATTATATAAAATGGTGTAGTGTTTGCATATAACCTATGCACATCCTCCCATATACTTTAAATCGTCTCTAGATTATTTATAACACCTAATACAATGTAAATGCCAGGTAAATACTTGTAAATACAGTGTAAATACCATGTAAATTGTTACTGGTGCGCAGCAAATTCAAGTTTTGCTTTTTGGAACTTTCGGGATTTTTTTTCCGAAATATTGTCAGTCCTCTGTTGGCTGAATCCATGGATGTGGAACCCGAGGATACAGAGGACTGCCTGTATCCTCTACAAAGTTACAGAGAGCCACTTGCTATTCTAGAAGTAATATCAGATGTAGCTCATGTGCTTTTGGAAGTTTTTAAAGAATATCATACAGTAGACTTATCAAATGTAAGCAAGAACAGGAATTCTAAATATTTTTGGTGTCTTATACAGTCGGTTAGCATTCAGGGGTCTGTTTGTCCTAGTTATATCTGATGATGGTTTCATCTAAATTATACATCCAATGAAGCATTTGATGAAAAAAGAAATGTTCGATATTAGAACGTGAATCAGCAAATATTGGGCATGTAGAATATTATGCTGGACCTTTAAAAGCAATTTGTGTCCTGGGAAAAAAAGCAAAAAATATTCTTACAGGGAGGAAACTGAAGAAAGGAAAATATTTGGGGGTGGTTGCTACTGATGGTATATTGAGAACTGGTTCTCTAAATCAAAATTTCTTACGTGGCTACGTCTTATCAATTATTGAAAATAAAAGAAAATATCTTTATGATTTCAAAGGGTGGTTTATTTAGTTTGATTTGTTTTATTGGCTTTTTTTTTTTTTTTTTTTTTTTTTTTTACAGCTGTAAGGCTGTTTCCTGCTTTGCTTTGGTCAAGTTAAAGGGAAGAGAAAAAAATCAAACAGGAAAATAGCTATGTTAAGTGAAATCGATGAACGTTCAGAAGAACACAAATGCTTTGCCACTTTTGCGAACAATTTTCCATCTCTGCGTGTTTATGGACCCCTCCCTCTGAGCATCTCTGTGTATTTACTAATTGCCGGTGGTGTCCCCTCACCAATGATGGGTGCGCAGGCTGTAGAACAGGCTGCTCAATGTCACCGTCAGGAAGTCAGCCTCTACCTGAGGGAACAGAGCATGCAGGGTCAGGCCCCCCTGAGGCAGTCTTTCATCTGTGCAACTAGGTCATCTTTGGAAATCTGGCGAGAAGCCACCACCAGACAGGGTGGGCAGGGCAAGAACCCGCTGCCTGTGCAGCTCACCTACCAAAACCCTAGTTGTTGTCATCATTGCTCGCAGTAGGTGCCCTGATCAGATGTTGTGGCAGTCACGTTGATAATGGCCGAACATTTATAATGTGTCCCTGCATGCCTAAATGCATCTGTATCATTAAAACAATATGCACAGAACACACTTACAAATTCTTCATTGACAGACATTCTAACCAGGCTGCTGCTGGTTCTTTTAGCTGAATTGTTATGAAATACTAACTTGACCTTTTTTAAAAAAAACGGGGGGGTGGGGGGGGCATACATTCCCTTTCTAATTTTTGAAGCTCTGTCTTGTGGCAAAACATTATTATTCCACTTGTCCCAAATTAAACAATTTAATATTTTAGAAAACAACTTTTCCCTATTTAAATGAAATCAAGTAATACAGTTTGCAAAGTAAAAGGCAGGGTTTCATCTTTTAGACAAAAAAAAAAAATGTTAAAAGAAAGACATGTATCGTCTATTTAACAATCGAAATGCTCCAATAAAATAAAATCGTGGTATCATAATAATGAGTTCTCTTTCAGATGGTTTGCTCTGAACTGAATTATGTTCTTTATGTAATCAAATGACAAATGGTTTAATTCAGTATCAAATATTCATGAGCGGTAAATGTGCTGCATCACCAGAACGGGGGCAAAATCATAAACAAATACTGTAGCATGAACAGAGATGGAAGCTAATGGAAGTGGACGTCTGCACTGGTTTTCAGTTATTGTGGCCTTGATTCCAAGAGAGAGAAGAAGGAAAGGGAACGCTCCCTTTCCTAACCATCCTAAAGTGCGACCGTGGTGAGAATGAAAGGGAGAGAAAGGAATGTGGATATCGATTCTCATGGCTCCTTCTCAGATCAGAAGGCTAAAGGCAGGTCAGGGATTAGACCACAATGTGACAGAAGTTCCTAGACACTTCAGAACGCATCAGGGTAGTATTTCTTTATTAGAAAAGAGTGTGTGAATTGAATCTTGTTTTTCCTTTAAGGTTAGAACGGCTAATTATCCTGAATCTGAATTTAATAATGGAGTGAGTTCTGACCATCCAGGGAACTAGATGAGAGCTTATCCTGCCGCATCACCTACCTGGCTGTACTGTTTGCCCTGTACATGGCAAGACTTCATGGGAAGACGGGTCTTTGGAAATGATGGAAATTGCAACTGGAAAACCCAGCTGTATCCTGTAGGCTCTGAGAGTCTTCTTAGACCTCCCTGGAACAAACCAATTAATTTAGAATAACACATTTCTTCTTTTAGCCTCAGCCAAATACTCTCAATGCCATGCAGGTGTCTCTGTCTGTTTCTCTCTGTCTCTCCCAGCAGTGCTTTGCCTCACAGGGGGCCCCATGCCACCATTTCCCAGCTGCCGTGTTCAGACTTTTCTAGAACTCATGAGATCAGAAAAGGTTGAACCCCACCCAATGTGTGAGGCAGGCCATTAGAGGAGCTCTATTCCCATCCCTGTAAGCAGTCATTTGGAGTTGCCTAAGAAATCTCTAAGAACTCCACAAAATTGAAATCAGCCCTCCCAAATGGCATAAAGAGTTTTTGGTTGTTAACTCTACCATCTCCTGTTAGCTAAGCTCATTTGTTTTCCCTCCTGAGAGAAGAGCTCTTGCGTCTAATCACACCTAATCTTTCTGCAAAGATGTTTTCCTAAAAAACTGTGTAAATCAAGTTTTGTAAATCTAATCATATGTTTTATGCATCAGGGGAACTTGAAATGTAAAGGAATCCCATGGTGCATCCTTCTGTAAAATGAAGATTTGCTCCCTTGTTATTCATTTTTGTAAATCTGAATATTCAGTGGGTTGAAGGAGGTATGCTTTTATTTAGGTTTTTGCATTTGGTGTCTTTCCATTTCTTATTTTCAATGAGCCTACAAATGTGCACACATTCCACCTTTAGAGGAAGGAAACATAGCAAACACACTCTCTGATTCTTAGGTCATAAAGAGCCTCCAAATTCTGTGCCAGTGATCATAATGAGTCATCGTCTGATTGAAAAAAAAAACAGCAGAAAACCTTGCCCCTATCACACACCATAAAACCAGAGGTCCATTTCAGACTGTCTCAGTTCTGTCCCTTCCCTTCATCTTTCTATTTGGGAAATTAAAAGATGCACAGAGTTCTCCATTTAAAATAGGATAGTGTCTATTAAAGCTTTACCTAGCAGGAATTTGCCAAATAGGGACATGAAGTTACTCAGCCACCAGGGATCCTGGAGAGTCTGGTCTCTGAAGATGAAGTTAGAAATGAGGGAATGTTTACTGTTCATTCTTCTATTCGACAGAAACCCACAGGGTCCTATAGCAAGGAAAGGCTTAGCAATCCGAGAAGAGTGAAACCAGATTCCCAAAGTTTGTGCAGCAGACTTCACTCCTAAGGGCAACTTTCTTGAGGTATTTTTGCACCCTTCATCCCCTGGATCCCAATTAAGGGAAACATTTTTTTAGACATGTCTTTTCCCCATGATACTAAAGCAGGCCTGTTCTTTCTTTCTCTCCTTCCCTCCCTGCCATCCTCCCTTCCTTCTTTCCTTCTTTTTCTTTCTTCCATCTAGATGGGCAATGCAAAGGGTCTGATATTTGAAAATGTAATTTTATTAGTGAGAAACTTGTCCTACAAGGACCTTGTTTTAATTTGGGAAATTTCCCAAACCTAAATTCCCGGTCCAGAGGACCCTGATTCGATCCAGGCTGGGCAAACTGGAATATCTTTCAGTAAAAGGGAGATAGCCAAGGGGAAGTAAGAATCACACATGGCTGAACACCGACGTCAGCTCAAGTGCTTGGAAAGAGCCACTGTACGAGAACAGAGTGGCTGACTGAAAGCTCGCTCAATCAGGGCTTCAGCACTTGCAGGAATGAAATAACGCCGGACGACGTTACGAAGCGCTTTGGCTGCCAGCAGGGGGAGCTCTAGCTCCGGAAACCCGTCAGTGGTCGCGGAAAGCTCTTCACCGAGTCTAGATCTTTCCAAGGAGTTGAAAGCTCTGTGGTCGTAGAGGTCGGTAAGAAGACCCACGAGTGACGTCGATGAACCAGAAACAGAGGTCTCCCTTCGCATGGGCTCTGGGCGAGGAGAGCAGTTAATACCTTTGTAGCAACAGAGCTAAAAGAGGCATTTTAAGAGCCAGTGACCAAAGCCTTACAAAGACATCAGAGAAAAAGCGTCTTCTTCCTCCTTCTTTCCCTTCCTCTGCCCCTGGACACAGCTCTGTTTCTTGGAGACCGGGACCGCGGTCTGATGGTACACTCCAAAGACACATTTGGCAGGGGGAGCCTCCCGGGCTGTACAAGCTGCCAGTGGTTGGAATGAACCGCATTTCTCGATGCCCTCCATCAGCTCTGGGTCACAGCTGGGTCCCTGCTGCTCTCATTTTTTTAGGCAGGAGACACAGAAAACCCTTCAGTTGTTAACTATATCAGGGCCAAGAGGCTCCACTTACCATGTCTTCTGTGGTTGTTGTAGAAGGTTCTGCGGAGAGAGAAAGGCGGCCCCAGGAAAGGCAGACACATAAAAACCATTCCAGCCCATGAAATATCTGAGAAGCCGCCGGGCTCCCAGCGGCTTGTTCCGAGCTGTGTCAGTGTTCCACTTGCCAGTGTCCCTAGGGAGTTTCCAGGTATTTCGGGAACACAAAACTTCTGCCTTATAGAGTTTGAGAAAGGCTGCATCGCTATCCATGCATTCCCCCCTTCCCCACCTCTCCTGGCAAGAACGCTTGTTACCACTTCAAATGAACACGTGAAAAAACCAACTTAATTTTCTTTAATACAGCATTTCCATAATTGATCTGACCATGAAATATTTTTTCCCCTCTCCAGACAGTACCTATACCCCGGGTACTTCTGTTCTCTGGAGCACACTTTGAGAAATGCTGAGTATGCATAAAAGAGTCACCTTCTAGGGGTGAAGAAACTTGTGCGTTTCTGCAGATTGGCTCTGAATTTAACTGTTATTATTTTTTATTTTGCGATGCCACGTGGCTTGTGGGGTCTTAGTTCCCTGACCAGGGATTGAAACCCTGGCTCTTGGCAGTGAAAGCACTGAGTCCTAACCACTGGACTGCCAGGGAATTCCCTGTTGTTATGATTTGTGGTGAGTCATCTAGCCTCTCTGGGCCTCAGTTTCCTCTTCCGTAAAGTGATGATTCTTCAGTTCTACACATCTATGTGGATCCTGGCTGCAATGGGAATCCCAGATGTTCAGATACATTCAGAGCTTCTAAAACCTGTGTTTCTGATCACATGTTTATGTGGAAAGTAAGTTGTGAACTTTTGTCTATGAACAGACAAAATTGACAAAAATCATACGACAGGAGGAGGCAATATTCCTTTCTCTTTGTATTTGGTTTATAAACCACACTAGTCCTGTGGCTACTTCTGTGTGTTTTTATCTGTCCGCTTTACTTAATCGATGGATTAGCTGCATGCATGGTTCTCTGTGCTTTCCATGTGCAAAACTGCAAGGGTCTTGTTTTTTGTTTTTTGTTTTTTTGTGGCACGCAGGCCTCTGATTGTTGTGGCCTCTCCCGTTGCGGAGCACAGGCTCCGGACGCACAGGTTCAGCGGCCATGGCTCACAGGCCCAGCCGCTCCGCGGCATGTGGGATCTTCCCGGACCGGGGCACGAACCCGCGTGCCCTGCATCGGCAGGCGGACTCTCAACCACTGCGCCACCAGGGAAGCCCAAGGGTCTTGTTTTGATTTAGTTTACGTAATGAATAAATTTTAATTGTTGAGGACATTTATCCGGAATCTTAACAGGGATTCCACAGATTGCAAGGACATACAGGCTTCTCTGAGCAACAGCAGAAACCAGAATGCCTGCTGGTGGTGGTTAGGGACTGGCGTTGATGAAACAGTGCAAGTTAGAAAGCATACAGCCAGAGGTTTTGCTAAAAGAGCTGTAAGGAACAGTGGTTGAAATATCGGGTCCTCTGGGACGAAAGGGCCTTTCTGCTCTTTCCCCAGATCCCTGCCTCTCCTTCTCTTGGAAGTAGAAGTGGTATTACCATGAATGCCTTTCCTTGGAGATATTGGTGAGGTGAATCAGAAGGAAGATGGGGAAGCGGGGGTTTGTGATATGTTACTGGACATCTTGCACATGCCCATCTGCAAGTCCTTGTTCAGCAATGTTGGAAGAATCCAGCAGATATTGGTTGAGCACCTACTATGTGCCAGGTGCTTATTCTCACCAAGTGGAAGGTCTTCTCTTCCAAGCTCTAGGTGCAAATTCAGCCTCCTTTCTGGAGCCTTCACTGATACTTGCAGCCTTTACTGATAGCTGCCAAGTGCTAAACGGTTTTGGTTGGATCACGCAGCTTAGCACTCATTATATCCTGCCTTGTTGCTGTAGTTTTATATGAGTTCCTAACTAGGATGTAAGCTTCATGAGAGCACGGACTACATCCTAACACTCTTTTCCTTGCCCATGGTACCTCCATAAATACAGCTCACCAAATCACAGCAAATCACAGCAGAATCTGGGGAATCCTTCAGACAACAGGTCTCTGCACCTCAGAGTATTAAAACGTGTTTTTGAGCCAATGGTGTATGTTGCGTGTTAAGTGCTCATAACTATCTATTTTGTCTACTCTCTTTGTTTCAGTGGGGTTTTGTTAGTTTCAGAATTAGAGGGTCAGATTTTGGGTTTACTTCTCAGTATTGGTTGTTGATAATGTTGTGCACTAACATTTGTTGGACTCTGCAGAATTAAGTGCCTTTCTGGGTGGTCTGAATTCATCTCCAAAGGCAACTTCCACTGATGTGGTCTTTTCCCTGGCTTTCTGTTTTACAAGTTTGTGGCTAATTATGAGGGTTTCAGTCAGTTTGATGACCACAGATGGCACCAACACTCCAGATGGCCCAGAAGGGGATTTGTGGGGCTGTGCGGTCTGGGCTCCTTCAGAGAGACCCGCAGGGAGATGAGCAATACGATTGTGGGCATTTGTCTCTGCCTTTCACACGTCTCTCCTCCTGGCATCATTGCCCACCTTCTGGAGCCACTCCCTCTACCTACTCTGGAACCCAATTTTTTTTTTTAAATTTAATTATTTTTGGCTGCGTTGCGTCTTCGTTGCTGCACGTGGGCTTCCTCTAGTTGCAGCGAGTGGGGGTTACTCTTCATTGTGTTGCGCGGGCTTCTCATTGCGGTGGCTTCTCTTGTTGCGGAGCACAGGCTCTAGGCGCGTGGGCTCAGTAGTTGTGGCTCGCAGGCTCTAGAGCACAGGCTCAGTAGCTGTGGTGCACGGGCTTAGTTGCTGCATGGCATGTGGGATCTTCCCGGACCAGGGCTCGAACCTGTGTCCCCTGCATTGGCAGGCGGATTCTTAACCATTGCGCCACCAGGGAAGTCCCTAGAACCCAATTTAGGTGTTCCCTGCTTCAGGGTTATTGCCTAAGTAGGGTGGGGGCTGATGAGCCTTTACAGCGGGGTCCCTTCCAAGTGTGCACTTGCATGAAAAGTCGATCTGGAATATCCAGAAGTCTTTCACAAAGCTTAACTTGACTGGTCTTCCCCAATTACCCTAATTTGTAACCTTTGCACCATAGCTTTTAGAGTCCACAGAATGCTTCCATGCAGAGTCAGCTGTGCTGTAAACATCTAGGTGAAGTGAGGGGAGTGGTGGAGAGGCCGAGGGCAGGTGACTGACACAAAGAGGGAGGAAGAGGTGGCAGGGCTGGAACCGGGTTCTTCTGACCCTCCCCTGCCCTGTGTTTTGCCTTGTATTATGGTTATTGGCAGATACGTCTCTTATCCTCAGAGCCTGTAGTAAGATGTAGAGGACAAGTATGCAGTCTGCAAATCTTGGGCTAAAAGTCGGCCTGCCCCTCACACGCCAGTGGATAGTAATGATGATGATAATAACAGCTCCCGTGACTCAGTACTCACCATGTACGAGGAATTGTACACATTTTACCTCGTCTTAGTCTATTTGGGCTGCTAATGCCAGAGACTTGCTAACACCCTGCTAACAAACATTCATTCCTCACAGTTCTGGAGACTGGGAAGTCCAAGTTCAGGGCAGTAGCAGCTTCGGTGTCTGGTGAGAGAATCTGTTTCCTGGTTCATAGACCACTGCCTTCTCGCTGTGTCCTCCCATGGCAGAAGCGGGGAGAGAGCTCTCTGGGGTCTCTTTTAAAGGACACTAATCGCATTCATGAGGCTCTACCCTCATGACCTCATCACCTCCCGAAGGCCCCACTTCCAACTACCATCATATTGGGGATTAGGATTTAACACCTGAATTTAGGGGGGACACAGACATTCAGCCTGGAGCACTCATTTACTACTCATGACAGCCCAAGAGGCATATATTCTTCTTTTTTTTTTTTGGCTGTGCCGTGCAGCATGCAGGATCCCGACCAGTGATCAAACCTGGGCCCTCAGCAGCGAGAGCATGGAGTCCCAACCACTGGACCTCCAGGGAATTCCCGAGGCCTATATTCTTATCCTGTTCTACAGTGGAGATTAGAGCAAGGGTTCACGGTCACTTACTGATGCTGCTAGGATTGAAAGCCATATTTTGTCTATATTTAGCCAGTGATTATTTACGGTTTCTGCATTGGTTGTTGAGAGGTTTAAATAAGATAAATAGCATGGTGCAAGCCTGACCCACAGTAAGCTCACAATAAACACTAGGTCTTTCTCTCCTTTCCCTTGAGTCTAGGGACCTAATCACCCCACCCTCTAACCCCTGCCGGATAGATAGTCCGTATGGTATAGTGCCGTAATATCAACTTGTATAAGTTGATTCTCAGTAAAGGTTCATTGAGTTAAATGGAAATCAAAGCTGAGAATGAGGAAATCCTTTTGCTTTTCTAAGCAGGTGGAGGAAATATATGAAGACCCAAGCAACCATACTGCAAAGGTTGCTGGCATCTATGCTGGAGCATAATGATGCCAGAGTTGTGGCTTTGGTCCCCAAACACCATCTCTGGTTCTTCACCCAACTCTCTGGCTTCTCTTTCTCTGTTCACCTTCCTGTTATGCAGTTATATTCCCAACACCCACTCAGCTTGGAGCTGAGGTGTGGACCTCATACGTAACGCATCTTGTACTGAATTCATTATTCCCTCATCCCGCTTAGCTGCTTTTCTTTTTAAGCTTATTCGTATCATTTCAGGTAATGATGGTTTTATTGTAAAAATACATACGTGAGAGCTGAAAAAACAAAAACAAAACCAGGCTTCAGGGGAAGAGAAACCACAGTGGATCAGAATCCCAGAGCAGCTCTGGGAACATAAACAGCAGGATCTGGGATGCTTTTAGTCTGGTCCCCACTGCTGACCTTACTCAGCTATCCTCCAGGGTCTGCCAGACTCTGTACTTGTTACTGAGTGGCTGGTCCACCCTACATGCTGTGCATCCTTTTCTTTTTACCTCATCGCTTCTGTTAACCTTCCTCTTCCTCACCTTGATTATAGAGTTTGCTCCTGCATAGCTTTGGCTTGCCTTGACCCCTCACAGCCCGACTCTAGCTCATGGAAGCGCTGTGCATCCTGCCATCGTCAGCTCCCCCCTGCTTGTTGCCACTGAATCCTACTGAATCATTCTCTCAGTACTTTTGCAGTTCAGATTGGAGAGAATCTGATTGCCAAGCACATCCTTTCTTGCCAGACCACCTTACTGGTTATTGACCAGTATATATGGATTTGCTTGGGTCGGATCCAATCCAATCAGCTGTGACCAAGGGTAGGACCCCTGGGCTGCCTTTCTTCAAGAGTGTTTCTACAACCCAAATTCTCATGCTAAGTGAAAAAGCCAGTTGTAAAGGATCGTATACTGTATGATTCCACTTTTATGAAATGTCTAAAATAGAAAAATCTGTAGAGACAGAAAGTAGATGAGTGATTGCCTAGGGCTGGGGGTGGGTAAGGAATTGGAAGATGATGGTTAAGGGGTGTGGTGTTTCTTTTGGGGTGATGAAAATGTTTTAAAATTGATTGTAGTGATGGTTGCAAAATTCTGTGCATGCATTAAAAGCCATTAAAGTGTACACTTTATTTATTTTTATTACCTTTTTTAGCTCAAAGGTTTTTAAAAATATCTTTATGGTAGTTGCTTATGAGTCTTTTTCTTTTTCTTTTTTTTTTTGAATCTTTATCTTTTTTAAGTGAACATCCATCATCTCATATAAACATAATATTAAAGAAATAAAAAAATTTTTTCCTTGTGATGAGAACTCAGGATTTACTCTTAACAACTTTTGTATATAACATACAGCAGTGTTCATTATATTTATCACATTGTACATGACATCCCTAGTACTTATTTATCTTATACTAACTGGAAGTTTGTACCTTTTGACCACCTTCATCCAATCCCCCCTCCCCTCACCCCCTGCCTCTGGTAACCACAAATCTGACCTTTTTTTTCTCTGAGTTTGTTTCTTTGTTTTTGAATTATAATTCACCTATAACACTGTGTAAGTTCCTGGTATACAAAATAGTGGTTTGATATTTCTATACATTTCAAAATGATCACCATGATATCTAGTTATCGTTTAAAGTGCACACTTTAAATGGGTAAACTGTATGGTAAGTGAATTATATCTGAATAAAGGTGCTTTTAAAAAAAAAGTGTTTGTGGGGAGTGGGAAAGGTAAGCTGGGACAAAGTGACAGGGTGGCATGGGCATATAAACACTACCAAATGTAAAATCGTTAGCTAGTGGGAAGCAGCCACATAGCACAGGGAGATCAGCTCGGTGCTTTGTGACCACCTAGAGGGGTGGGATAGGGAGGGTGGGAGGGAGGGATACGCAAGAGGGAGGAGATATGGGGATATATGTGTACATATACCTGATTCACTTTGTTATGGAGCAGAAACTAGCACACCATTGTAAAGCAATTATACTCCAATAAAGATGTTTTAAAAATAAATAAATAAAATAAAAGATAAATAAAAAGTGTTTGGTGGGGAGTTTTCCATAGGAGGGGCTGAGGACACGGAAGGTACCATATCCTTCTTGTTGATTCTAATAAATGCTACACTCTCTACCCATTTTGCCAAATCCAAGCTCTGGAATTTATCCTGACATCTTCAACTCTTTCAGTTCACGGCTTACCTCCTTCCCTGATTCCAACTCTTAGTGCAGGAGTTGGGCCTCAGTTTGGGTCAAGTGCCCCTCCTCTGTGCTCCAGAAGCATCTCATATATGAGCATCTCTTTTATTATTCCATATCATACTTGGTGCCACACTAGCAAGTCTCTGGGGGTCTTTCAGCATTCCTAGCATGCTGCCTGATGCGCTAGGTACCTAAGAAGGTTTCTTGCGGGGATGGGATGGACGGATGGAATGGTTGGATGGGATAGAAAGAGGAAAGGGCCAGTTATCGTCTCTGCCCGTGACCACTGCCTTAGCAGTCCTACCAGTCACCTAAGATATGTGCGCCAATGGGAGAGTGGCTGCAGGATGGGTAGATGCGTGCAGCCCCACCATTGTCATCTACCCAAGAATCCAAAACACAGATGTTGTTGATGCAGTTTAGCCCATTTCTGTCAGAGCAGTTATCTGGGGCAACTGGCAAACTTCCAAGGGCTCGGTTTCCACTCACTGTGATTTGTGTTGAGTTTCCAACGTTCTCTGGGGCATGATACGCTCCTTGGGGTGAGGGCAGACCCAGCACTAGCAACGCATTATGGACCCAATGTTTCCAGTCATTTCTCTTCTGTGCCAAGCCCATTGGCTGGAAGCTTTGGGGCAGGGTGGAAAGGCAGGAGGGTGGGAGGAGAAGGAGGGGCGGGGGAATGGCCGCCTCAGAAAACAACGATTGATTGGAAATATGAAATGTCTTATTGATAAAAGCAAAGGCTAGATGGAAGGAAGCAGTTTGATATAGCACACTATTTGAAAAAATCATGTGCATCTGTTTGGCACAATATACAACATAATGACAGCAATCTTCCCTGTTTGTATCTATTCATCTGATTATACAGAGTAACAATTCTTTTAGTTACACATTTATTTACCCAGGGATTTTTTTAATGGATAATAAGTTAGTAAATCAGATAGCATGTGTTCTGGATAATACTTTAGTAAACTGTCTACCACACAAGACAGTTGCAATTCACATTTTATATAATATCCAACGTTCCATTAATACACAGCACAATGTGAGGCTATGAGCAGCTCTTCAAGAAGGACAAAGCAGATTTTAATGATTATTTAATACTGTTTGATCTAGACACATATTATGTTGAAAAGCTACAGATTTCAGTCCCGCAGTGCACCACAGATGTAACGAGAAATGCGGATTTATTTGAAGTAGAATCCAGTGGCCTTCTTTTTTTTACGGTACGCGGGCCTCTCATTGCTGTGGCCTCTCCCGCTACGGAGCACAGGCTCCGGACGCGCAGGCTCAGCGCCAGCGGCCATGGCTCACGGGCCCAGCCGCTCCGCGGCATGTGGGATCTTCCCGGACCGGGGCACGAACCCGCGTCCCCTGCATCGGCAGGCAGACTCTCAACCACTGCGCCACCAGGGAAGCCCCAGTGGCCTTCTTTTGATGTAGTTGCCATCACTGTTTGTGCTGAAGTTTCCTGTCTTTGCCTCAAGGATACATTCTGAGGTCTTTCTAAGTGGTGAAAATCCAAACTTGAACCCCCAAACATACATTGTTCCATGGCAAAATAATGAACACTAAGGAAGAGTGGAGAGTATTTAATTTAGGCCAATGAACTATGATAATAAAAATAAGAATAATTCTTCCCCTGTTTCTGAAGTGAACACAGAAGTGAACAAAATTCCTGGTCCTTTCTAGAATGTCGAGTGGGCAGAAGTCTGCTGAAGACGAAGATGGAAAAAGAGCAGTGCTAAGGAGAAGGGCTTGTGGTTTTTTCCTGCTCACACACCCCTGGGTGGGGCTGCCAGGAGAATGAAGCTGCAGCACGCACTTGCAAACGTTCACTCCCTCTGTGCCTCCTTACAGAGCTCACGGGGCATCTCCAGGTCATTAAGAGGAGGTCTGTTGTGGACATATATGCATAATATAATATGTTGTGGACATATATACATAATACCACATTATGTATCTTATGTATCTTATTTTAAAGAAAATGCCTTGCGTCAGATTCCCATTGCTCCACACGTTTGTAGGGCATCCCTGGAAATGGACACCCAAACCTTTACAACTCAGCAAGTCATCCAACAGGGAGCCTCCGGGCTGCTTCAAGGAGTCATTTCCTAAAGGGGGGGAAATCTGCACATTATATCTGCGGAGAGATAGTCAACAGCAGACCTTTCTGTTCCTCCTATGGTGTGGCATGGGACAGTGTTGCTGCCTATGGATATGGTGTTCACACTTGCCTTGTTTTTGAACAGTCCCGCCAGACAAGCTCCTGAGCCAGGGACTCCACAGCTTCAAAAAGCCAGTTCCTTGGGACAGAATGAAAAGACATTGGCTATGTGAGCTACTTTCTTGAAATAATTCAGCAAAATTAGATTTGTTTCAGAGTCGGACGAAATTTGAAGAAGAGTCCTGGCATTAATGAGTATCTATTATTTACCAAGCATATTCCACATATTTTATCATCTCATAGTTACAGTGGCTTTATAAAGTAGGTCTTATCATCCCCTTTCCCAGACAGGAAAACAAGATTCAAATTTGCACAGTTAATGAGGGGCAGGGCCAGTCTCTGCGCCCAGCACTAGCTGGCTTCAGAGCCTTTGTGGATTCTCTGTATCAGTGTGCCTCAAACTGGGTTCCACAATCCTATCCTCTGGGAGTTAAAAATACACCAATGCGGGCTTCCCTGGTGGCGCAGTGGTTGAGAGTCCGCCTGCCGATGCAGGGGACACGGGTTCGTGCCCCGGTCCGGGAGGATCCCACATGCCGCGGAGCGGCTGGGCCCGTGAGCCGTGGCTGCTAAGCCTGCGCGTCCGGAGCCTGTGCTCCGCAACGGGAGAGGCCACAGCAGTGAGAGGCCCGCGTACTGCAAAAAAAAAAACCACTAATGCTCCTGTTCCACACCCAGAAATTCTGAAGAAATTGGTCTGGGCTGGGGCCAGGGCATCAATATTTTTAAGAAACTCACCCAGCAATTCTACCAAGATGCTAGGGTTAGAAACCACTGGGTTACATCATACCACCCACCAACTTACAACCTCATGATGTCACATACATTTACCTGAATCACATGGATCACAGGTGACAAAGATCATGCAATCTGTAATGGGGGACAGACAAGAAAAAAAGTGGATGTCCCTGAACACAATTATCAATCCATTCTATGAACGTCCCACACATTCGGCATTCCACAGGGAGATTCCAGACCGTACTGACCTCTTTTTTCCATTCCAATTCAACAAGCACCTTGAGATGTTTTAAGTAAGTTCATCGAGCTATATATATTCTGCTAGTCGTTGTATTGTACCAAACCCATTCAAGGAACTCAAGAAAGGAAATGATCAAATTAAGCTGTATCTTTGACCACAGGCTCAAACATCGGTGTAAAAGTTTAAAACTTAGACTTCCCCAATGGTTAATTGTTGTACTTCAATTTCATGATCTCAGAGCTCTTGGTTGGATTTTTGTTTGTTTAATAACTAGAATCTAGCTATTTGCCTGGCAAGTTGTTCTGGTGCCACAGATGTTCATTCTGTGGATGAGAAACAGTGAAATGTAAAGCATATTAAATGTGGACTTATTCTTGAATCAAAACTAACTTCTTCATGGAACTTTTTGCTTTTTTGGTATTATAGGTACTTTCTTTTCACACATTAATACCATTACTTTCCCCCAAGGCTCTGGGGGCTATTTATAAGGCACAACAATCCTCCAAAACCCTCCCCCAAAACAAAAACAACCCACTCATAATCTGGAAGTTAAATTATGTAAGCAATATGGTTATGATTAGAAATATTAATGCTTATTGGAGGAAATGCTCCAAAATGTTAACAATGACCATACTTGTTGATTAAAGGTAGATGTCAAAACTATCCAAACTAGGGCTTCTCTGGTGGTGCAGTGGTTAAGAATCTGCCTGCCAGTGCAGGGGACACGGGTTCGATCCCTGGTCCGGAAAGATCCCACATGCCGCGGAGCAACTAAGCACGTGCGCCACAACTACTAAGCCTGCGCTCTAGAGCCTCCAAGCCACAACTACTGAGCCTGCGTGCCACAACTACTGAAGCCCGTGCACCTAGAGCCCGTGCTCTGCAACAAGAGAAGCCACCACAATGAGAAGCCTGTGCACCGCAACGAAGAGTAGCCCCTGCTCACCACAACTAGAGAAAGCCTGTGTGCAACAACAAAGACCCAACACAGCCAGAAAAAACAAAATCATAATAAAATAAAATAAAAAAACCTAGGGCTTCCCTGGTGGCACAGTGGTTGAGAATCTGCCTGCCAATTCAGGGGACACGGGTTCGAGCCCTGGTCTGGGAAGATCCCACATGCCGCAGAGCAACTAGGCCCATGAGCCACAACTACTGAGCCTGCGCATCTGGGGCCTGTGCCCCGCAACAAGAGAGGCCGCGATAGTGAAAGGCCCGTGCACCGCGATGAAGAGTTGCCCCCGCTTGCCGCAACTAGAGCAAGCCCTCGCACGAAACGAACACCCAACACAGCCAAAAATAAATTTAAAAAAACAGACAAACCAAAAAAACCAAAAAACTATCCAAACTAAATTCAAACACTCTTTTGAGATTTTAAAAACTGTTGATATCTGTAGTCCTAGTTATCATTTTCTTCCAAGACAATGGCTCTGGGTCATTCAGGAGACCCAGAGCCATTCCTTCCTCCCTTCCTTCTTTTTTCTTTTTTAAAAAATGTGTATCTTACTTCAATGACCTGCTCTAATAAAAGCTTTTTATTTTAAACATATGGGAGTAGAGATTAAAACACTAGCAATTTTTGCTGCAAGTCCTTCAAAATGACCAAACATGCACTTCCAAAGCTTTCTTGGACTTGAATGTCTTTGAGCTACTCTGTATATTTACCCGATTCCAGATTTCATTGAAGAGATGAAGCATTCCGTATGGTTTACCAAGAAGAAGACAAGCGAAAATAGGAGGCTTAATTCCTGCAAAAAGTTTTCAACCTCCTTGATTAGGAAAACAGACGCTGCAGCCAGAATGCCTATGGTTGATCCTGGTCTTGTGACCCAGGCAAGTCATTCACCTCATTTGCCTCAATTTCTCCATCTGCAAAATAGGACTAATATTTGCTGACTTCCCTATGGGGTTGCACGTAGGGTGCTTAGAACACTACCTGGCACACGTTAAGGGCTTTAATACACGATAGATATTATCATTATTATTTTAGACGGAACAGACACTTAGATCAATGGCAGAGCTAGTAAAACTGTGCAAAGTCTAATGCGGACTAACATAGGATTATGCTTTTAAGAAAGATTTTCTCTTTTTGTTGAGTTTTTCTAAGCAAGGAGGGGGCTTCCGGGAGGCAGGAAGTGGGGAGTGGAGAGTAGCAGAGGACTATTTCCTTGCTTTGCTTCAGGGCCACACAAAAACTCGGTTGTTTTGTTTTATGCCTGGATGCTGCCCTGGGAACTTCAACAGATATTAAAGAACAAGTTCAGAATTATGTTCTGGTGACCAGCAGTTTACTCTCCTGGCCAGGGCCACAGGCCAGGATTTTAGCGAGAAACCATACTCTGAGCCTGGACTTAGAAAACATGAAGCTTTTAACACAGGGGGACGGAAGGGTTGCAGCACATTTTCTTCCCTTCCTCCCTCCTTTCTTCCCTCCTCCTTTCTTTCCTTTATCTTTCTTTCTCATTCTCTCTTTAAAAATTATCAATTCTAAAAAAGAAAAAAAAATTCCCTTGAATAACCGTATCTGTTTTCCAACTGATCAATACAAAGTGTCAAATACAAACAGAGTAAGTTATGGGATTTGTCTGGCGGCGGGTCCGGTGGGCATCCCTGGTCAGGGAACTAGACCCCACATGCCAAAACTAAAGATCCCACGTGCTGCAACTAAGACCCGGCACAACCAAATAAATAAATTAATAAATTAAAAAAAAAAAAAAGAGTAAATGCTTTAAAAAAAAAAGTAAGTTCATTAAAAAGTAACTAAAGAGTTAATTATGTTGCTAATGTAGCAAATAGCACACACTACTCAATATTGGTGTTCTGCTGCGTATGTACTAGTACTGTGGAGGCCTTTCTGGGAGATGTTCCCTGACTGTGCACAGACCCAGGTTTCTCCCCCCTGCTCCCACTCTGGTTTCCTTCTCCTCCCGCTAGTCCCCAGAGAGCTCTTCTTCACCCTGCTGGGGGCAAGGATGTGCTGAGGGGAGAAGTTGCTTGTTCTTTTGCCGGGGCTTCTCACCCTGCCCCAGCTTGGAGGGCCCTTAAGAGACCCTGGGGTCTGAAAGAACGCATTGCTTACATATCTACCAGCTTTAATTTAACTACTGTATTTGATTTACAACACTCTTTCTAGCAAAATTAAATATTAGAATAAAAATTTTCAAAAATACCCCTCAATTCTTCTTTTTATAACTTGGACCACATTTTGAGTGCATGCAGTTAACTACAAGGCATTCTTCCCTTGGCTATAAATTCAGATGTCTTGTCTTCATTATAGAACAGTCCCATGCAAGCCCCAAATTGCTCGTGTTTCACTTTTATGTTTTTCGATTCACTTAGTATATTATTCTTAAATCATCGATTCAAATTCTTTTCTAAGTTTCCTTTAATTTTTGCCTCTACACCTTGGCATCCCCTCTGCCTTAAAGCTAATAGTTGCTTTCCCCTTAAAGAAACACAGTAAGACTAAATCATCTAGTTCCTGCGTATATCCCCCCGCCATTATGGATTGTTCTTTTTTTTTTATTTTTTTTTTTGCTGTACGCGGGCCTCTCAGTGTTGTGGCCTCTCCCGTTGTGGAGCACAGGCTCCGGACGCACAGGCTCAGTGGCCATGGCTCACGGGCCCAGCCGCTCCGCGGCATGTGGGATCTTCCCGCACCGGGGCACGAACCCGTGTCCCCTGCATCGGCAGGCGGACTCTCAACCACTGCGCCGCCAGGGAAGCCTGGACTGTTCTTTGAGTGTCTTCCAGTCTTGGACTTGCCGCCTACCATAAGATAAAGAAACTTAAATGTCATTGCCTATGTTTGTGTAAGAGGACTGGTAAATCTGATTAGTCACAACTAAGTCGTCAGACCAGGAACTCAGAAAAAGAGGTTAGGAATGTTGGATGAAATCCTTTTTTATTAGAATATAGATTTTTGGGTCTGGATGGGTCTCAGAAATACTTTAGGTTTGACTGGACATTTTCTGGATGAAGAAACCAAAGACACAGAGGGTTACTTTTCTTGGTCAAGCGCTAACACAACTAGTTAAGCCTCCTGGACACCTCCTAGTATAGCACTTTCATCCATTCACTCACTCATTCATATCTCCCTCCCTTTCCACAGTGTCTATTCTTGCCTACTATATACTTGTTTCATGATAAACAAGGGACCATCTATTTTTGGAATAAAAAACCTGGGCAACAGATGGTCTGACAAGTAGGAGAGTCCCAAATAGATGCACAGAAACAGAATGTTTGAAATAGGAACTACCCTGGAAAATGTGATTTGTGTGGTCACTGTCACTAGCATAATGTTCTCATTATAACACATACCACACCGCTTTTACCGTGATGCTATAGAATCCTAATCCAAGACAAGGCAAGAAGAACCAAAGGGTAACAAGGACGTACGCACACACTTTCAGACCCATACATAGAGATGGAGCTGCCTCAGATGTAGTTCCACATACAATTAGCACGCTGACATTTTGGCAAAATTTCCAGGCATTTCCATAAATCCTTTTTAGATTCTTCTTCCCTCCAGCTCAGCAAGACAGTCACATTTTTCCGGGCCTCAGACACACAATAGCATCCAAATGATATTTAAGAACAAGCCCCCAGCATGACCAGGGAGACTCAACCAGCCTGGGAGAAGGGAAGGGCACCATATGCCGGGTGCTCTTTGTGTATGGCCTTGCTGCCATCTTCCAGCTGCCTTTGCCTCTTTATTTTACTTTAGGAGACAAGAGCCCGACTGAAACGTACAAAGGGGATTTAGGATTAAGCATCATCTTCTTTCTCTCTAACCTGTAACGTCTTTCATCCTAACAAAGGTGGGAGGAGCCGCCGAGAAGGACGGGGCTACCCGAGGAGGCTGAAGAGGAAGCTAGGCGACAGTGGGGGAAGGGGACAGAGCCACCTTTTTAAACTTGCTGTCCCTCTGCTCTCAGTTTTTCTTCATCACACAGAAGCGCCATCTGTTCACAGACTTGCTGCGCGTCCATTTGGTTTCCATTCAGTAACAGCTTATGTAGGAAGCAGATTATGAAGTGAGCAAACATGTCACTGGCTGGACGAGGGCTGTACTTTGTTCACGTCCCTTAAAACTTTACAGAAACAGGGCAGCAGCGAGCTCTGTGCAGTCCTGACTGCTTCCCGGCCCTGGTGCGCGGGTCTGGATTACACCGCCTGCCTTTGATTAGCCCTTTTATGCGAAAGCCTCTCAGTGTTGATGAGTTTCATTTATACTATATTTTAAAGTACCCTGAAATGATGTTTTTCCAATGTTTACCATTAAAAAAAATTTAGTGTGCTAACCTAACAGGAGCATAAACAATTTGAGAACAGGAAATTTACTACTTCTTTCTGTACTCCCTTTTCTCTGGTTAACTAGAGTCAGCTCTATAATACACTGACATTTTGGCAAAAGTTGCAGGCATTCTCTTAATTATGTAGACTTATTTGATTACACTTTTAAAACTAACAAGTGGAATCAATCAGAGGTGGCTGTAGACATCAAAATATCACCTTTTGCTATCTCAAAAAAAGATATACTGTCTTTGACCTTTTTAAGCATCCTTGGAGAAATGACCCAGATCCCATGATCTTCACAGTGGGGCCTGGTACCTCCCAGTTATGTGACTCTGTTATGCAAGAACCCCTCACAAATCATCCCATAGCGCTGATATACTCAAGATGACATCCCCAAATATCACTGGACGTTTTAGTCATTTAACACTTTTAGATTATAAATAGTGCTGGATCAACATCTATGAGCATGAAGCATCTTCTATTTTTAGAATTATTTTCTTAGACTACATGGTGGGAATTGGAATCACAGGATCAAATTTGTGCCATTTTGAATTTAATCTTCAAACTCTACCCCTTAAGAAAAGTTTAGTGTTTCGAGTAGGGATAGAAGGATCAGGACCACTAATTCATCATTGCATTTAAACATTTTCACCCAAACTGTTGAATAGCCTTGTCATATTACTTAACTAGAGTTTTCATCTGTCAAACAAAATTTAATGTTTATTTACTTGAAACACTCTTAAAGTCCAGAAATAAGAACTGCTATTCTACTTATTCCTAATTTTCCTTAGGAACTCAATGAACATCTAAACACTGGTAGAAAATGTGAGTGAGTAGATTAGATTAGATTAACTTAAAACTTGGTGTGTTATTCTGGCGTTATAATACATTTTGTACATAGCATATGTTGCTTAGGCATCAAATAACAGAAGTGCAATAAAGAAACGTCAGATTTTCAACTCTAAATATCACGGATTATTAACTATCCACTGATTTTTTTTTTAAACAGTCAAATTTAACTCTGGTATAATTTTTGATTCAATTTCATACTTTGCTTGAAAGTATTTAGTGCATTTTTAAAACTTAAATTAAATTGGTGAAGGAGAAAATCTCAGACTGTCCATTTTAAATTGAAATAGCCATGTCGGTTTCAAGAGTTATTATAAGTGAACTACCTGTGATATGAAAACTTTTTCTTGGGTTAATGCATCAAATTGCCTTGTTTTAATAATGTACACTTCCTGGCTAATAACTTCTTTTTTATCACTCTTGAACATAAACATTCTTTTGTTTGAAGAGAGCTTTTATTTTTCACTCAAAATTATCTGCACATAAAATATGTGCCTAGGACAACAGTAGTGAAAAATTCCAGCAGCCAGGCCTGACCACAAACATGCTGCTCTGTCACTGGGTCTCAGTTCCTATGTGTGCTGCTGGCACAAGAATTCACTCTGACAATCAATTGATAAGCATAAAAATCCTTTCACTTCTCACAGAATGGCCTTGGCCGTTCCAATGTAAAGCTTATACTCATTCACGTAGTAGCTCCCAATTATCAGACTGAAGATGGTCCCTGGGAAGGACTGTGAACCTTCATTAAACCTTGTATGATCCACAACTCAGCTTTTCTTGGTTCTGCTCTAATTTCTTTTGATTTCTGAGTCCACGCTAGTGTGCATGACTGAGATAGGGTTACCTAGAGCTGGGTGAGTTGTGAGAAAAAGTTTGGAATATTGTCTGTATTGGGTAAGGGGGTGTAGACACTTTTCAACCATTCCTGCCAAAGGGTTACAGCGCTTAAGCACAGGAGGGCATCAGATGTGTCCCTTGAAAGTCTTGTCTATATCACCTCCTTTCTCTGGTCTGTGCATGTGCACATTCCCAAGAGCATTCTCTTATTTCTGTCCCCTTGCAAAAGCTAAAGGCCAAAACCAAGACAATTCCCCAGAGAATGAGAGGTGATAGTAAACCAATTCATCTTTATACTTCTTGTCTTTACTAAACTTCTCCTCCTCATCTGTACACTTTCCAGGTGTCATAATAACAGACAGAAGAGATGAGATAGCAAGACAGGAGCTCCTCTCACCCCTGCCCTTAAAAACAAAAGCATGAGAATTGGTTCTGGGTGACTCTTTTGGTATGTGTGTCCTCTGCAGAGGGGACCTGGGGCTGCTGTCTTGCGTGGAGGCCCCCTTCACTGTTTGCAGTCTCCAGTTATCACTTCTACTGTTCCACCTGTGACGAGTCTGGGTGTTATACAGTGGTGTGCCAATATCTCTTTAACAGCCACCTCTTCAGAAAAAAGAAGCCCTGATATGTAGCATTTGCCAATTACCATGCTGTAAATACTCACACCACTGCTGATTTTAAGCTGCCAATGTGATTTCACTGACACGCAGTTGGGAAGAGATGCAAAATCTACTCTTAGGAGCTAGTGTGAGCTGGTTCCAGTGCAATTTCATCTCCCTTCGGACCACGAGCTTTCTCCTTTCATTCAGTGATGAATCCCCTCTTGGGCAGCTCAGATACTTTATCCAGTCTTGACCCCAGGGTCAGCCAGTCTCTCCTTCTTCAACTTTTCTCCATCCCTAGATGCTCACTGCATGCTTCCTATCTGCCAGACATAGTACAAGTCATCGTGGCTTCCATGTCAACTAAGACAGGGTCCCTTTCTCAAGGAGTTTATCATCTAGTGCAGGGGTCCCCAATCCACTGGTCTGTGTCCTGTTAGGAACCGGGCCACACAGCAGGAGGTGAGTGTAGGGTGAGCGAGCGAGGCTTCATCTGTATTTACAGCTGCTCCCCATCGCTCACATGACCACTTGAACTCCACCTCCTGTCAGCATTATGGTGAGTTGTATAATTATTTCATTATATATTACAATGTAATAGTAATAGAAGTAAAGTGCACAATAAAGGTAATGTGCCCGAATCATCCTGAAACCATCCCCAACCCCCGTCCATGGAAAAATTGTCTTCCACGAAACCGGTCCCTGATGCCAAAAAGGTTGATCTAGTGGAGGCCAGATAAGTTATCAGTCTAGCCAGGGATATTGGTTCAGAGTGTAAATGATGCAGTGATACAGGCAGGCCTAGGGTGTTATGAGATCCCAGAATCATTCACAAACCCCTAGATCTCTTTTACTTTTCTGGAAGTTGGGGAAGACAAGACCCACTAATCACTACATCCATCCTGGACTGGAGAGCATTGCTAGGGAGGGTATCCTGCTGTTCAGCTTCACAGGCAAAGCATCTCCTGTTCCTCTTGGTGACGCCTCCTCTATCCCAGTGGACTATTTCACCTCCTTGGCCAGTTAGATTGAGGCCAACCAGAGATTCCCACATTTACTCTCCTCTCTATCTCAGGATAATTCCCTCGAATTATCCCTCATTTTTGCTCACAGTCTTAGACAAGGAACTCTCCACTCTATGCCCTCATTTGCCCAGCCTCCCCACACCTCTCAGAACCCCTTATACTCAATTAGCTCCTTTTCTACTTGGCTTTTTCCAGTCTTTTCTTCACCCCTGATTTCTTCCCATAATTCCACAGACCTGTAAGTCACTCCTCTCCTTGCCTCTGCTCTCGTCATGATTGTGATTCCTGGCTTGGGCTTCCGGAGCGTCTAAACACCTTATTTAACTCGCTGAATCTCAGTCTCCTCACCTGTGAAGTGCCAACACCTCTCAGTGCTGTAGTGAGTGAATTAATGAAATAATAATTAAATGAGGTAATCAAGTAACGTGTAATTTACTGATCCTTTACTCTTGAAGTTGCAGAATGTTCTTGTAGTGACCAAAGGTAAAGGGCTGTCTCCTTATAAACTCCCTTCTCCGCATGGGGAGATAGGAAGGAGGGAGCCTGAGTACAAAGCCCCACTCCTCCAGTTACCTCCTACCCCGTCTGTCCCTTGTTGTGATAATGTGTGTGAGATAAGACAGGAAAGGGCACCTTGAAAACTGTAGAGCCTTAAGCACTGATAGGGTGTCATTGGTAACCCTGTTACAGGGAAAATTCCAGTGTCCTCTGACCTGCCTGCAAAGCCATCCATGCTCTAACTCTTGTTACCTAATTTCACTTCCTCCAGCTGTTTCCCAGAAACAATCCTTACTTCAGCCAAGCTGATGCCCTTCTGTGCCACCAACGGGTCTTCTCTCGTGCTGTTTGGAGAATGCCTTTCACTTCCTGGATCATCTTCTTGTCTAGACCCTTAGGCGTAGATAAAGTCCCAGTTCCAAACCCGTTAGCTCACAATCTGTCTTTCCCTCCTCTAAACAACAGAGCTGTCCGTCTTATTCCCGTAATTGGACTTTGTTAGATACTGCCTTAGAACAGGGTTTCCCAAAGTGTGTTTCTGGGAATACTGGAGCTACCTGATGAAAAGGAGATCTTTCTCTGAGCCCTTAATATGGTGATGAGCACCATGAATCTCCAAGAAGGGGATGTAAAATGCAGCACTTACCAAAACATAGTTGACCATAGAACAATTTTTTAAAAACATAGAAAATTAACAAAGACTATTGTTCTACGTATAGCCTGGGAAACACTATCTTAGAATGTTAAGTTGATGATATATGTTTGGTTATTTGAGGTCACAGATTTCTCGAGGTTAAGATCGTAATCTTTATTTTGACCGTGATCACCATATTGCCATTTATTAAAAAAAATCTAAGAAGCCATGGACCGTGAACTGAAATACATTGATTTTGAACTCCAGTTCTTTCTCCTTTGAAAAGGGAGATCATGAACACATTATTTAGCCCCTAATATAGGCTTAATCTTATGAGGATAATAATACCTAGCTAACTGAATTGTTGTGAGGACTAAATAAAATACTACATGTAATGTGCTGAACATAGGGCCTAGAAAATATAAGAAGTTCAATTAATTTTGTTTTTCTTCTCCTTTCTCTCTCTAGAGAGTTCATCTTGATAGATTACCTTGGTCTAAAGCTTTATTATTATTTGTAAATAGATTTCTAAGAAAACCCTCTAAAAAACCCTCTAAATCATCCAAATGTCTTTTTAAATTTAATGTTATAAATCTGGTTAACATACATCAATAATCTTCACTATCAGAAGAAAGAAAAAAGAGCCACAATAAAATCAGCATCATGATTTTTTTTGTAACTATGATCTCCACACAGTTAAATTGTAAGCAGCTATCAAATTAAGATATTGTTGGTATTGCTTCTAATGTTTTATGTATTCATGTTTTTCAATTTCTTTTTGTGTACCCATTATCTTTGATTTTTAACAATTTATTTATTTATTATTTTTTTAAAAAAATATATTTATTTATTTATTTGGCTGCACCAGGTCTTAGTTGCAGCATGCAGGATCTTCGTTGCCACATGAGGGATCTTTAGTTGTGGCATAAGAACTCTTAATTGTGGCATGTGGGATCTGGTTTCCTGACCAGAGATCAAACCCAGGGCCCCTGCATTGGGAGTGCAGTCTTAACCACTGGACCACCAGGGAAGTCCCTCAAAACTTTATTTTAAAATAGGCTTTGTATTAGATGAATTTGCCCAACTGTAGGGTAATGTAAATGTTCTGAGCACGTTGAAGGTAGGCTAGACTAGGCTTTGACGCTTGGTAGGTAAGTGTGTTAAATGCATTTTGGACTTACAATATTTTCAATTCACGATGGGTTTACTGGGATGTAACCCCATCATAAGGCGAGGAAGAGCTCTACTTGAAGAAGTGATCAGTAAAATCAGCTGATCTTGTGCAGCTCTTGCTCCTGTGACATAGATCAGTGTGTTAAAATTGTGTGTTAAGCCCATTGGACAGGTCTGGCAACTGAGGCTCCAAAGAGTTAGAAGGCTTGCTGAAGATTATAGGACCAAGGAGAGTGGTAGTGGGGCCTGTCTCCAAAGTGCTGCTCTTTCAAATGGCATTTTTCTCCCTAAACATTCAGTGAGACAGATATTGAACACATTAAGTCTGGTGTTTAAACAGGAACGTAAAGCCTTACATTGGTATGTGTATTAGTTTGCTAGAGCTGCCATAACAAAATGCCATAGAATAGGTGGCTTAAAGAGAGGAATGTATTTCCTCGCAGTTCTGGAGGCTGGAAGCTGACGACCAAGATGTCGGTAGGTTTGGTTTCTCCTGAGGCCTCTCTCCTTGGCTTGCAGATGGCCACCTTGCTGTGACCTTTCGTTTGTACACACGTATCCCTGGTGTGTGTTTCTCTTCCTATAAGGACACCAGTTATACTGGATGAGGGTCCTGCACTTATTACCTTATTTAACCTTAATTACCTCTTTAATGGTCCCAATCTCCAAATATAGTCACTTTCTAAGATACTGGGGGTTAGGACTTCAATGTATGAATTTTGAGGGGGCACAATTCAGTCTGTAGCAGCATGGGAAAAGGAGAATCAAAAACCTAAAAAAAAAAAAAAAAGAAAGAAAGAACCATATTACTTTTATGACATTCATTGGAGAAACTAAGCCATAGTAGTTGTTGTAATGTGTGAAGACAACTGGACACTCTCTGGGGTGAGGAGAACCTTCCAGCCAGCAAATCTTTCTTTACCCCTCTTTGGAGATGGAGGAGGGTAGAATCTGGAAACCCAACTCAAGGGATTTGCTTTGTGCTTCCTGAGCCAGTGGAAGAAAGAAGCATTCTCCTTGACCCACCTGAAATTTTGTGCACGTGATGTCACTTGGGTGGTGCCTTCTGTCGCTCACTTTCCCCTTTACAGGCTTAAACTCAAAACTTTCTCTTCCCAACCTCCCTCCCCACTCCGTATTGTAGCTAATGTGCCATCGTTGTCACACTCAGCATCGTACAACAAAGTGGATGGTGTGGAGATGGACTCTGTGGTGCTCACAAAGGACCCCCCCTCCCAGGACCCAGAGTGTGCTGCTGCTGACTCCCAGCTGAGTTTTTCCTAGGGAATTACTCCCGGCCATGGTTATGCCCCCTGCCTGGAGGCTGTCCACCTCCCATGGTTGGTCAAGGAGAGGAAAAGGGTCATGGGCCCAGCAGCCCAAGTCTGCCCTAGAGCTCCGTGTAATTGTCTTAGGCTGCTACTGTATTGCAGTTCAATTTCCCTCCCTGTCCATCACTTCTTCTTAGGTGGCTGCTTCTGAGGGTAGTCTCTCCAAAACCTCTTGCATGCAAATCTCAGAGTCTTAAGGTCTGTTTCCCAGAGAATCCGATACGCAACAGTGCATAATTTGGGTGGTGCCATATGCTGCTTTGTAATAAGTTCATTTTTACCAATCATGCCATTATTAGGTGATGCTAGGACTCAACAGGGATCAATAAATAATTTTGAACCAATAGAGAAAGAAGATAAAAGAGTAGGCAAGTGTGGAATCAAAATAGCACCTTTACTACTGAGAAAGCTGGTATTGGAAATAGAACCTATAGCTGCAGGATTTAGAGGGCATTGTCTGTGCTCCTACCCGTCGCGGTGCTGCACCACAAGCCTGCTCTGTGGAAATCACAGAAAGTAGGAACAGAGCAGAAATTGTGCCTCCTGGGGGGCAGCTTGCTCCTGAGGGTGACGGGAGGCCTCGTTCTTTGTCCCAAATGCATCGATGAGTACATCACTCCATCTTCCCAGGGGAGGAGTGAATTGGAGAGGAGTGCCCAGGAATACTATGCTAGGTGGCTTGCTACACGTGGAAGAAGACATATGGAGTGGGGAAAAGTTCTCTCTCTAACAGATGGCAATCTCCCTTTTGAGGCTGTGTCTCTTTCTTGGGAATTCAGTCCTTCAAAAATCAATCTCACAGATATCATTGAGGGCCTACTATATATGGCAGGCACTGTCTTAGGGGATTCAGATGTGAACAAAATAGGCAAAAATCCCTGTCCTCGTGGAGGTTACAATCTAGTGGAGGACACAGAGAGTAAACAAGGGAAATAAGGACAATATATAGTAGGAAGGATAGTTATGAGTGATGAAGAGAAACTGTCAAGTGGGGAATGGCACATGAGGGATTGTGAGGCGTGGTGCCAAAAAGGGACACGTGGAAAGCCTCCCTTCTGCCTGGGTACCAAGGGCTAGGGAGTTAATATTTGCCCCAGAAACCATGCTGCCCATTCCAGTTCCCATCACCTCTGACACTCCCTGCTCTCACAGCCCCACCTCCATCCCCAGCCCCACGAGAGTCTTACTGCTTCTGTGACCATAAGCACTCACCACAACCCTTTAGCTCATCCTCTTCAGGGTCAGCTACAGCTGATGGCCTTGAAGATACGGGCATTCTAGGTGTTTTCCCTGGCAGAAGCCCAGCATGCCTTCGGGGCTGGCAGTTTTGCTCTCTGCCCTGCTCCAGCGGTGATGTATCTGGCTCTGCCTCAGCCAGCCAGAGGGACTTGCACCACCTGCATCCTGGGAGAAGCCAGCTCCCGCAGCTGGTTTGTGGTTTCAGCCTTACTGCTGTCATGTGAACCCTGGAACAGGAAATTCTGTCCCCACGTGGAAACTAGGACTGGTTTGGGGGAGTCCTGGCGGGTGGATATTTATTCTTTTGTGTTCCTGGTACTTATTCCTCCTGCCTTCTGGGAATATCACCCTCATTCTTTGGGGAAGCTGTTCTCTCTACCCCACCTGGATCCTATGGGGAATTCATACGTTTATATAATATAATCCCTCTTACCTGTACATAGTGATTGGTCAAAAGGTAGGCCCGTCACCAAGCTGGGTGATCACAGTAGCCACTGCCCTGGCCACAGTGATGAGTCCCCAGTGGGTGACTCAAGAAACCAATCAGAAACTCTCCTGGGGTTTCAGTAACTAAACCTGGGAGCAGAGAACTATTTTCTTTTGAGGAAAAGCTGGGAGATGTGAGTCCGTCGCTGCAGCAGCCATGTCTGTTCTGTGAAGAAAACCAGGCAATGGGAGGAGAGAAAGAAGCTGATTTACCGAGGGAGGCAGAGGTAAGAGAGTCCAGCTGGGCTGAGTCCCTGACTCTGGGCATCTCAGCCACACTCCTACCCTTCAGGTACTCAAGCCAGTACATTCCCAATTTCTCCTTAGCTGGGTCAGGCTGGGTCTCAGTCGCTGGGAATCCATGGAGTATGACTCATACTTGGGAAGACCCAAAGGGTTCAGGTGAGCTTCCCTACATCTTCTGCCTACCCATCTTTGGAGAATTACTTCTTCCTTGGAGCTTTTTCTGACTGTCCCAGGTAGGACTTCTCTTCCTTCTTTGTGTCTACGTAGCTGTCTGTTTCTTCATTCTCATCTCTTCTCTCACGGTGCTGGTAATCCTTAGTGTACTTACTGGTTTACCTATCTGTCCTATCTGGAGGTAGACATTGGGTCTTCCTCTTTTTTGTATTCCCAGAGTTGGCACTTAGGTTACTTAGTATATTTTTGTTGATTGAATGAATAAATGGATAGACAGATGGATAGGTACCACCATCATTCAGTGGGTATCGCTGACTGGCAATCTTAAATCAAGATTTCAAAGTCCAGAGATTCTCTGGGCACCAAATTAATTCTGGAATTTTGGAGAGGTTTTGAGAAGGTCTGGGGAAATTGATGCTCCCTTGGCACCACTTTGGAGTTACCACAGGGCGGCTAGGAGTTGGTTCAAGGTTGCCCAGGACACTTGGTGACTGAGCTTCTTTGGTTCGCCCAGGGCAGAGAGCAGTGCCTTTTTTGGGGTTACGGAGGCCAGCTTGGGGAGCTCCCAGCTGGGCACTATATGGTGGCAAAGTACCCTGATCTGCAGAGATACCCAACCTTGCCATGGCAAGTTAGGTAGAGCAGAGATTTGGCTTTCCCTGATTTGGTGGTGTTGGTTTCCCTCCTCAAACTTTCTGCAAGGGGCTGAGGCTCTCATTCCCTGGGCATTCATTGTCACACTCCCTCTCCTTCAGCATTTTCTCTCAGCAGAGCTCTTCTTACTGCTATAAATTTGTTTCTCCCAGGCTGCTTCCTTAATCTCAATTTCTTCTCACTCTCTTCCACACACACACACACACACACACACACACACAGACACACACAGCACACACACGTCTCATTTATTGCATTTGCTTTTCTCAACCTGATATCTTTAGCCTTCTGTATAGACCATGTGCTTTTTAAGAGCAAGGGCCATTTCATTCATCTTTAAATAAACTCTCTGTTCTCACATTTAGGTTTTCTCTGGTTTCTTCAATTCAGGTCATTTACACCGGTTTCTCCAAAGGGATTTGTACAATAAGTCATTGATTTCTTCAATTCTAGATAAGTTTTATATGTAATAGCATTAATGAACATTGTGAAAAGAAAAAGGAATCTCTGCACAATATCACAGTATTATGTCAAATGTGTGCATCTCCACTCCCTGTGCATAGACACCCAGCAAGAAAGAGCAATTGGGGGCTTTCCTGGTGGCGCAGTGGTTGGGAGTCCGCCTGCCGATGCAGCGGACGCGGGTTCGTGTCCCGGTCCGGGAGGATCCCGCGTGCCGCGGGGCGGCTGGGCCCGTGGGCCGTGGCCGCTGGGCCTGCGCGTCCGGAGCTTGTGCTCCGCGGCGGGAGGGGTCGCGGCGGTGAGAGGCCCGCGTACCGGAAAAAAAAAAAAAGAAAAAAGAAACAGCAATTGGGGACTTCCCTGGTGGTCCAGTGGTTAAGACTCCACGCTTCCAGTGCAGGGGGCCCCGGTTCGATCTCTGGTCAGGGTACTAGATCCTGCATGCTGCAACTAAGACCCGGCGCAGCCAGATAAATAAAAACAAACAAACAAAAACAGCAATTGGTGGGACAGTTCTTCCCTGTGTGGATGGTCCAGCATTTTGACCCCTCCTTTTCCAAATGCCAGGAGGCCCCTCAGTCATTGTCACAAATAAAGAATGTCAGTATAGTTAAGTTCTAAAATATTAACTGCAAATGAATCTTCCAGATTCTTGAGATGCTTATTATTATTATTTGCTATTAAAAATGTTTGCTCTCATTATTGTAAAAGTAATATACGCTCATTACAGAAAAGTTCAAAAGGATGGAGAAATAAACATATCCCATTCTTCCACCCTCCCAAAGTTAACCACTTTAACACCTTGATGCATGTGATTCCACTTTTCAATCCACATATATATAAATAAAAATAGTATTGTGCTATTTGTTCTGCTTTGTAGTCTGTGTTTTCTCCTATGAATATATCGTAAACAGCTCTCTACTGCTGATAAACACATTTCTCCAACGTTATTTTTAATGACTGGCAGATTATTTTATTGTCTAAATATACAATGATTTATTTTATGAATCCCCTATTGCTGGAACTTTTGGTTGCCTTCAATGTTTATGATTATTAATAGTGCTGCCAAGAACCCCCTTGTTACATCTTTTCATAATCCTTCATTGTTTTCTTATGATAAACTCCTAGAGTGGAATGTGCATCTTAGAATCTTTTCACACTGATAAATGCCCTACCCCATAGCCTTCAATCTGGGTTGTTTTCATAGCTTTCCTTGCGGCCATTATTCAATCAATAGATACCATTGATAGACTTCAGTGGATGAAATCTCCTAGTTCTTTACTGTGATTCTTCCTCAGCAATGACCTGTTTTGTCATTTAAGGACCACCCCGAAAAAATTGAGGTACAAAGACAAAAGAAATTTTTTAAACATCAAGAAAAGTAAAAAAAATCCCTTAGAGACCCTCAGAGGTGTGCCGTAGAATGAATGTGGCTGATCATTATGTCTCTTTATTTTATTTTTTAAAATTTATTTTTTATTGAAGTATAGTTGATTTACAAAGTTGTATTAGTTTCTGGTGTACAGCACAGCGATTCATTTCTATCTATCTCTATATATAGATATAGAGGTATATATTCTTTTTCATATTCTTTTCCATTATGGTTTATTACAGGATATTGAATATAGTTCCTTGTGCTATACAGTAGGCCACCCCCCCTCCCCGCCTTGGCAACCACGAGTCTGTTCTCTATGCCTGTGAGTCTGTTTCTGTTTCGTAGATATGTTCATTTGTGTCGTATTTTAGATTCCACATATAAGTGATATCATATGATATTTGTCTTCCTCTGTCTGACTTACTTTACTTGGTATGATGATCTCTAGGTCCATCCATGTTGCTGCAAATGGCATTATTTCATCTTTTATGGCTGAGTAATATTCCATTGTATATATGTACCACATCATCTTTATCCATTAGACTGTTGGTGGACATTTCGGTTGCTTCCATGTCTTGACTGTTGTAAAAAGTGCTGCTGTGAACATAAGGGTGCATGTATCTTTTCGAATTATGTTTTTTTTTTTTCCGGATATATGCCCAGGAGTGGGACTGCTGGATCATATGGCAACTCTATTTTTAGTTTTTTGAGGAACCTCCATACTGTTCTCCATAGTGGCTGTATCAATTTACATTCCCACCAACAGTGTAGGAGGGCTCCCTTTTCTCCACACCCTCTCCAGCATTTGTTATTTGTAGCATTATGTCTCTTTAAATGCTATTTTCAATATGCTCATTATGTCTCTTTAAATGCTATTTTCAATATGCTCATTATGTCTCTTTAAAATGCTATTTTGAAATACTACTTATTACTACTTAAGATGTAAATAACTCATTCTAGATTAAAAACTGTATGGTTAGTGGGCTTCAAACATAATGCCCTGCATGCAGCTTTTGGAACATGGGACACCAAAGCTATTCACATAGGTCCCTTGCTGGTAAGTCTGAGGCAGCCAGTACAATCAGAAGCTGATCGCACATGTACCTCCCATGGAAGCTTCTAGAGCCTTTTAAAAGCAGAGAATCCATAGTAGATCTGTGTTTGGACAAGAGAATAATTTTCTATCAGAGGTGAGGCTCTTGTGGGCCTGACATTCTAGAATGCCTTTTTTAGTAAAGAAGAGCAAACAAATCTCTGGGACTATTGGAGAATGCCCTTTGTTTTAGTTTTTAAAAATGCTTTAAAAATGTAATGCTCTGTGAGTGAGAAGGTGTAGAGGTCTGCCAATCAAAGTTGGGGTGATCGAACACAAAATGTGCAGCATACTGTTGACTTTCAAGTGATTCTGAAAAAGAGTCATGATAGATTATCAACAGTGAAATAACAAAGGCAGTCGTCCCTAGGTGTATGTGGGATTAAAATACTGTCCTTTTCACATTCATATTTTTCTTGCCCTTAATCCCTTCTTTGGAATTCCTCCAGAACACTCAGAAATACCCACCACCATTCATATTGTCATCCTTGGCCATGAAGAATAATAACAGACATTTCTATCAAGATGATATTTTCATTAGAACCATTGCTGTTTTCTTATTTGTCAGAAAAATATATGAACAATGTCTTGTATTGAACATGTATCCTGAATGTTCCAGAGTCATCACTCTGGTGTTTCTGTCACAGCTGTCTGAGGCCCCATTCTGTTTAAAAAGTCTTGTAATTTCCACATATCTCTTCTGGTTTTTTGGTGCCTAATCCAGTCGTCTGGCCCTGGACCACTGCTCTGCTCCTCCCCTTGTGGCCAGTGTCCTGCTCTTTTGTTTTTCTCTATCCTATTTCGTCCTGAGTGTGGATATAGACCCTTCCTGTAATCCCCCAGTAGAAAATGAGGGCAGTCTATAATTTTTGAGGGTTTAGGAATATGGAAAGTGACTTAAATCCCTGAGGTCAGGATGGCAGACAGGATGGTTCTCAAAATCCATCACCCCATCCCTCAAAGGAATGCCCATCTGGGCACATTTCTTGTTAGGCTCTGTCAACCACCATGTGCAGGACCTGCTTATCTTCTGTAAACAGGAGGCAGCCGCCCTTCCCGTACATGGCATCTTTATGCTGCCCTCACTGGAGTCCAGACCCAGCCTTGTACAGATCAAGAAAAAGGAAAAGGTTCTTCCTTTTAACTCGAGCTACCTCTTCTTTCTTTGCGTAAAAATTGTTCTCTTCCAAGGTTATGGTTACTTGAGCACATTTATTTCTTTTAGGGGCAGCTCCATTCCTATGACTTTGCCCTTTGACATATAAAAGACTTGAGAATTCAATGATCTGATGTCATCTGTTTCCCACAGTTTGGGTTAATGGCTCGGGTTTGGGGCTTTTGCAGAGGGGTCAAGTTTTGGCTCTGGCAATTCCAGTCTTCCAGCATGAAGGCGCTTCCTGTAGCCTATCTGGAGTCTATGTTGCGTAAATTCCTATTTATTTTTTATTATTATTATTATTTTAATGTATTTATTTATCTTTGGCTGCGTTGGGTCTTTGCTGCTGCGTGCAGGCTTTCTCTTGTTGCGGTGAGCAGGGGCTACTCTTTGTTGTGGTGCGCAGGCTTCTCATTGCAGTGGCTTCTCTTGTTGCGGAGCACAGGCTCTAGGCGCACGGGCTTCAGTAGTTGTGGCATATGGGCTCAGTAGTTGTGGCTCGCGGGCTATAGAGCTCAGGCTCAGTAGTTGTGGCACACGGGCTTAGTTGCTCTGCGGCATGTGGGATCTTCCCGGACCAGGGCTTGAACTCGTGTCCCCTGCATTGGCAAGTGGGTTCTTAACCACTGCACCACCAGGGAAGCCCTAAATTCATATTTTTCCTAAAGGAAACAATCTGCAGAAGCATAGGTCTCATGAAAAGCCACATCCAACTGATATTATTGAAAAAGACTCTTAACTTCCCAGTCAGAATCCTGTGCATTTTGGTCTTTCCCAAGGACAGCTAGAATACTTGCTTTACATTTGCACATCTCTGAGTGATGGGTCTAGAAGCATGTGGAGATAGTACGAGAAAAGAGGCCTTATTGCCCATTAGTCTATACCAACGATTCCCCCCAAAATTTCTGTGAATCAAATAAATGTGAAATACTGGGTAAAACAAGATTTTTTTCAAATCAAATTTGTTTTAAGACTTTTGATTTGCTCTGTCCATTATCATCTTTTAGGGAAAGTAAAATGTGTTTCACAAACTTTTTGACCATTAATTTTTTTCCCCACAAAGAGCTACTTCTCTAGAATTCTAGTCAAGATTGGATGGATAAGGATGAGACCCTTGCCTTCCTTGATTAAGGACACACAGTTTATATCCCATTACTAAGACAGCTTAGAGCTACATTTCTAGCTTGCCCCAGGCAATAGGAGGAAATCCCAGAAATCCTGTTATCTGGCAGCTTTCACAGCCTGGAACAATCTGTCCCACTCCAGATGACTTGCCCAGTAAGCCCACTGGACACAGCAGACCCAAGCATCCGGGATCTCCAGTTTCCTACCTTGTTCTCTCATTCTTTTCTTTCCTCATCCTGAAAGTTCAGGCACGTACATTTGAGAAATTTTCCCCCTCTTACCTGTCACTTCAGAACCTTTCTTAATGGTTCACTGCATTAAAAAACTTTTTTTCCAGAAGGCCTTTGAGGGACCACTGTGCCACTACTTAACACTTGAGATTTGATCTTTTGGGATAAGGCAATGACTGTGTAATGCCTGGGTTCCAGTGACCATCACACAGTAATTTATTAGTAGTCAATGATTCATTCATGCAAAATATAAACATATAAACATAGTCATACTACAAATGTTAATATATAATACCTGCTTCAGGATTCCCTCAATCATCCTGCATCTTCAGATGATGGATCTTGTGTAGTGACCATAGACTCTTCCTTTCTGGGTGAAAGGTAAACACTTGACCCTATAGGTCAAGTTAATTCTATGTCAAGAAGGCATGTGGTACTCAAAGTGCAATTTCTAATCCTAGCTGCTTTACTTTAACCTTTTGGAGACCTGTAGACTGACCTATCCTCAAGAAATATGGATGAAGGAGTAATGTGAGAGAACCAATCTATACTAATAAAACATTGGGGTGTAGTGTCCCAGTTTCCTCTAATAAATGTGTACTCACACATGTACTCTCATTTATCACAGGTATTTTATTTAAAGGTGTGGGAAAACAAGATATCTACTGAGTGGGATGTATTTGTCTCAGTAGGCCACACGGGACAAAAGTGAAAGTCCAGCTGACCACTCATCTGTCAGGTTGTTGATCTTCTCTGTCACAATGTTGAAGAGTCCCACCTATGGTCTTGTTCTGTGGTGGGATTAAAGAGGAAGAGCTGTTGTGAGGAAGAAAGAGAGAGAAAAGTTTCAGGAAAGTCGGTGAATAGATTTCCCCTGGAGTAAATTAGCTGTTTACACAAACACTTTGATCTGCTCTTATTGAGTCAACTTGAATGAGAACTAATTTTGGGGGGGGTCTTGAATTTATAAAGCTCACCCGTGAGGAAATAGAACAATGGAGATTTTTTTTTTTTTTTTGCGGTACGCGGGCCTCTCACTGTTGCGGCCTCTCCCATTGTGGAGCACAGGCTCCGGACGCGCAGGCTCAGCGGCCATGGCTCACAGGCCCAGCCGCTCCGTGGCATGTGGGATCCTCCCGGACCAGGGCACGAACCCACGTCCCCTGCGTCGGCAGGCGGACTCTGAACCACTGCGCCACCAGGGAAGCCCAACAATGGAGACTTTATTTCACTTACTTGTCATTTCCCTAGTGACATTATTTCTAAAACTTGCCAATGACAGAAACCTAGTTAGAATAAGAGAGTTTGGCCTCCTCTGTCAGAACGAAACAGGAAGTGTCAGGAAAGCAAGGGGGTGGGGATTTCCCCATTGCTGAAGATAAAGAATGCAACACATTTAAGATTGTTTAGTATTAGTAGCAATCTTTTTTTGGTGCTTTATCAAAACTGCTATACAGCACTTAACACATTGCATTAAAATCTTTTATTTGCAGTCTTCAGACAGATTTGTGAACAACTGGGTCACACCAAAAGACTTAATGTAGAAATTTATAGGTCTAGAAAAACCTCAACTTTTCTCTCACATGGACTGTGAAGTCTCTCAGTACCATGGAGATGCACCCACAAGAGAGGTGTGGCTGAACACAGTACGTGGCAAGGAGGCAACAATGAAAAGAATATGATCCTCGTATCGGTTAGGATGTTTTGGCTGCAAGTAACAAAGCAAACTGACTGGTGGTTACTTACATCAATAGAGGTTTGCTTTTCTCACATAGCAACGTGAATGGATGCTGGATGTTGGTTCAGCAGCTCAGTAGATATCTGGGATGCCCAGCCTGTCCTTCACTGTGGCAAGATGGCTGCTGCAGCACCAGCCACGAAATCCACATTCAAGGTGATGCCTGGGTAAGGTAGTGCAATTGTTGCCCCTAGTACTTATTCATTCATTCATTCACTCATTCAACAACTGTTTACTGAGCACCGGCTATGTGCCGATACTAAACAAGGCAAGGGGAATAGAAAGATGCTGAAGAAAAGGAGTAGAAAGAGGAACATCATATGTTTCTGTTCTTTTTATCAGGTCAGCAAATGCCTTCCTAGGAGCATTTCCCTTATGTTTCATGGCTACGGCATGGGTACATCCCGCCCTCTCCCCAGTTCAATCACTGGCGAAGAGTAGTTGGAAGATAGCAGCCTTACACCAGTCACAGTTCATTTTCTGAGGCTGGGGGAGGGGCTGTTCTTCCCTAAGAACATGTAACAATCATAATTCCTGAATTTTAGCTGCACATGTTGCCCCTAGTACCCATTCATTCATTCATTTATTCAACAAATACTTATTGAACACCTGCTATGTACCAGATACAAGTTAGGTACTAGGGATAGAGAGATGCATAAGAGTTTCAGTTTTCTGTAAAATGAAAACAATGCAAATGAATGTCTTGTAATGCAATGTGATAAGATGAATTAAGGTGATATTAGGAGTGGAGAAAAGCCCAGAAAGAGTTATGAAGTTTTCAAGCACAGAATAGAGGGAGAGATTGAGATAAATGAAGACTTCCTAGAAAAGGGGATATTACAGCAGGCCCTTGGGGGTAAATGGGATTCCACAGAGCATAGACAGTTTGAAGGTAGAAGAGAGGTAGTGAGGGACTCAGGATGCTCTGAGCTAGTTGCAGTGATCATGGGGTTGTCTGAGTCTTTAGTTCCCCATGGAATTCAATCTTTTGCCTAAGTTTGTAGGTTGACAATTCATACCACTGGTTCAAGGAGTGTGAAGCAAAGACTAGAGGGTAAAGGGGAAGGCTGATTTTACTTTGGAGTCTTCTCTCTGGACCAATAAAAAGGCTTCTATTAACAAAGTTGTAATCTCTTTAACCTTTCTCTTGTCCTGCCAAACTAAGAGACAGGAGAGTTAAAGTTCTCCATTTGGCACAGAAAAATCAAACCTTTTAAAGAATCAGAAGGGGGGGGGGAACCATTCGCCTCCTTGTTCCTGCTACATTTCTAACCTGTCACCCTCACTTCAGTAACTTTGTTGGCCTAACAAGGCACATAAGGAGCTCAGTCTGTCTATACAGAGAGCTTTCCAGCTGCAGGCTCCACTGCTCACAAGAAACGAGAAGGCCTAAGGTTTCCCATTATATTCATGAGGGGGCTTCAGGGTAAGAAAAGGCTCAGGATCTGTCTACATTTTAGGGAAGTCCAAACAGTGCCAGACGAAGGCTTCCAAGTTCCCCCAACTGCTACTCCACAAAAGACCTGGTTGGTCTTCTTTAGAAGCCTAATCCTTCTGTCAATAGCGGTTAGGGATCTGAGCACACACTGCTTCAGAAGCACTGGGTTATACCAGCCCTTTTCTGAATTAGTCCATCAGCAAGCCCTTTAGAAAGCATGGGGTTATGACATCTGACCTTAGAGAAACCAAGTGACATCTGACCTTAGAGAAACCAACTCTACATGACTCTATTTTGGATCTGACTAATGAAAGTCCTCTTTTGAGGGAGAAGAAGGATCTCCAGTTTTAGGATGTATCTGAGGGCATAAGAAAAGATTAACTCTGACAGTTTTACTTTGACCTAAAGATGTAGCTTTAAAATATTCTTGATTTCTTTAAAAGGTAAATTAAAGGTGGTTTTGAGGAGCACCTTGAATTGGAGTAAATATTGGATACTGTGGCCAGGTAGAATGATGCCAAAGCTCAAAATCCCCACATGGCTTTCCTTGGGCTAAAAGAAAGGATGTCAAGTTCACCAGGATGGTCCTCAGCATCAGAGGTTATAGATGCCTGGCAACCTGGTGGGCAGATTTCCTTGGAGACCAGAGGATCCAGAGGCACCAACTCTTCTCTCCAGCACAAGTCTGCATGAGGCCACATTCTCCTCCAGTGAACCCAGTTATCGTCATGGAAATTCAGCTGATAATAATAAGGGAGACAGAAAGAAGACCGGGCAGACTGAGAGACTGAAAATACGTCTTCCTTGAGAGAGTGAACAGTATTTAAAGGGATTTTAATGGTAGGATCAGACTAAGTTTTGAATGGCATAAAACAAGAAGTTATTTTCCCCACCAACCGTAAAGTGTGAGCTCAAAAGGAAGATAAGCTAGAGACAAAAGGACAAAATTATACTCCCTTCGCACAGTTGAGTTACCGCGTGAGTTACATTTGCAAACATGATACAAAAAGATGAACAAAATTCTATACAATTCCAAATTCTCCAGATCTAGTTTCCAAATTTTAAATAGGAAAACTGAGAATAACAGTGAAAGAACGTTAGTAGAAATCCAGTTTTATAAATCACAGACAATGAAGAACATTCTCTATTATAAAAATATTTTTATATAAGTTAAGCTATTTCATACCCTAAATAATTTTTTCCATTTTACTGTTTAATTATATATTTGGCATATTATTGAGTATTTTAAAACAAATTTTAAATTTCAGAATAGTTTTATATTTGCAAAATAGTTGCAAAGCTAGTACAGAGGGATCCCATATGCCCCTCATCATTTCCCCCATTATTCACATCTTACATTAGTGTGGTGCGTTTGTCATAACTAATGAACTGATACTGATACATTATTGTTATTAAATAAAGTCCATACTCTCTTCAGACTTCCTTACTTTTTACTTAATGTCTTTTTTCTCTTACAGTATATTATTTAGGGTATCTTATTACCTTTAGTGATCATGTCTCCTTAGGTTCCTCCAGACTATGATAGTTTTTCAGGTGGTTTTCCTTGTTTTTGATGACTTTGACAGTTTTAAGGAGTACGGTCAGGTATTTTGTAGAATGCCCCTCAATTTGGGCTTGTTTGATGTCTTTCTCATGATTAGACTGGGGTTATAAGTTTTTTTGGAGGGGGGGAAGACACAGGAAAAGCACCATTCTCATCACACCATATCAAGGACATATAATTTCAACATGACTTATCACTGCTGCTGCTGACCTTGGTCGCTGGGCTGAGGAAGTGTTTGTCAAGTTCCTCTACAGGTGTGTTATCCTTTCCTCTTCTTTGAGTACTGCACTCTTTGGGAAGGACTGTTTTTTCATAATCATTCTCTTGGGTGTTGTCTCACTCTTGTCATTTTATATCTCCTCTCTCTCTCAGTAGGAAGCTGGCATTCCGTGTAGGAATAAGAGAAATATTTGCCTTCTATGCTCTTTTACTTAGAAGTTATAGAAAAGTAAAGAAAAGCTTTTTGTCACTTGCTAGAGGGTAATAGAAACAATTAGTTTCCATTTAAAGAAGTTCCTTTTTAGAGAAATATTTTAAAAATTTCTCTGTATATATAATAGGACATATGGAATTTATTATAAAGGCTGGTAATTGGATCACCATGAGGGTAGGTATTAATGGAAGTGCCAGTGGACCAGGTGATGAGGTCGTTACATCTCTCTACAAGAGTGTGGACATTCAGGACAGTGCTGGGGGATGTTTTATTGTGCTTTATCATTATTTGAGCATCCCTATAAACTAATGTTTCCACTTTTCCAAGAACCAACTGTAAGACCTTAAGTCAAACCATTTCACCTTTTTCAACCCTCAGTTCCACATTGTCATACAGGGAGGCTATTACCTGTGTTACCAACCTTAGTGACAGCTGATTGTGAAATTTGTGTGTAAGGCTGCATTGAAAAGGATAATGCAGGTGTACAATCCCTTAGCCACAATTCTGAAATTAAATTTTTTTCTAAAAACTGGATGTTATTTCATAACTCTCTCGGCAGCAAAACATGGCCTGACCTGATATGAGGCTATCGACACCTTTTACTTATCTCACTTAGTACAAACATTTATACATTTAGCTGCATAAATGTGAATGGGTTTGATTATGGAGTGCTGCGCAGACTCCAGGGGGATATTCTATATGACACACATATTCAATTATAAGTCTAAATTCCTAACATTTCTGAATTCTGAAACACATCTTGTGCAAAAGGGTTCAGATAAGCGACTGCAAATCTCTAAGTCTGGTATAATTATTATTTCCTTGTCATTAAGTAGGACCTTTCTCAAACTTTTCTCAAACCTCAGCCACTTACTTTTCTTCTTACACTGTAGAGAGAGTCACAGCAAACTCATTTATCACACTTTCATTTATGGTATAGTCTGAAAATTCTTCAATGACAAAGCTAAGAGGTGTATGGGAAATGTTCTAGATTATCAGATGGGTACTTTTCTGCTAGGGTGAACCAGGGCCCAGAGCCTATGTAGAGAAGGTCAGTCAGCAGTAGAGCGCTGTCCAGATAAGTCAAAAAGTCATCTGACACCACTCTCACATTCTGCCTCCTAGATTGCACAGCCTCTGTTGCTCTTCTTTGTGATTAAATCCATTGGATGGTACATTTTATTTTATTTTTCTTTTGGACACGCTACGTGGCTTGTGGGGTCTTACGGCCCCAGCCAGGGTTCGAACTTGGACCCTTGGCTGTGAAGGCATGCTGTCCTCTCCGCTGGACTGCCAGGGAATTCCCTGGTGGTACATTTTAAATTGAACACTTGCTGTGTTTTAAAAATACTACTCTTCCGGGCTTCCCTGGTGGCGCAGTGGTTGAGAGTCCGCCTGCCGATGCAGGGGACGCGGGTTCGTGCCCTGGTCTGGGAAGATCCCACATGCCATGGAGCGGCTAGGCCCGTGAGCCACGGCCGCTGAGCCTGTGCGTCCGGAGCCTGTGCTCCGCAACAGTGAGAGGCCTGCATACTGCAAAAAAAAGAAAAAAAAGACATTGCTAATTACAGTAAATTACCAAAACAAATTCCGGATGAGTTAAAAAAGTTAAATGAAAATAACTAAAAAGAAAATATAAATTAACAGTTATTTAAAAAAATACTACTCTTCCTTATCTATGGAATTTCTCTTTCAGCCCTATCACTTTGTTTAAGCAGAAGAATTTTTGTGCTTGTACATGTGAAAACAGTATGTAAATTTTTGGCTGGTTCATTACTATCTGGAGGCAAATATTTTTTTTTCCAGTTATTTGGTTAATTTCACCTGTTGATAGCCAGGGAAGCGTTATACATATATTTAAACCCTATGTAAAGAACTATCTTAATTAAATGCAATGCATCCCTTAGAACTTCAATGAGCTGTAAAATCAGCTCTTTAACTTCAAATGCCCAATAACTAATTTCACATGATATGCTAGCAACAGGCAGCTGTAAAGTTGAAACCTAAATAGAGTCCTAGAAGCAGATAGAGAAATGTTGCTTTCTTAAAAAAACTTTCCATCTTCATTCTCAACTGTATATGGCAAACTGGGTATGATTTGACCTTTGAATTTTATTCCTCTTGTTTTGTATTCTAGATGGCCCCGGTTACAAATAACAGAAGCATGAAAGAGGCTACACTGATTAATAATTTGTGCCTTCCAGCGAACAAATGTATCAAAATGTGGCTGGAAATCTAACGGCCACAGTAGACCTATTAGCACTGTGTGTTCACAGGAAGATTGATTGGAACTAACTCTATGAGTTATGTATAGAACATTATCCTTGAGAGTTACATGTGTGTCCTAAATATTATGCTTTGTTACAGTTTATTGGCTTGGATTCTACTTGTGAGACTAGAACAAACTGCTGGTTTTTGGGGTGGGGGGCATTAACTAGTTCATTGTGCCCTGATGAAGCAGGGAAATACATAGCACTGTATTTTCTGAAACTTTTACATACCTCTTAGCACCCATTGCTTGAGTCTCTGAGGGGCCTTTGAATATTCAGAAATTGCCAAAGGACAAGGTAGAAATCACATAGGTGAGAGTGGCTGATTGGTTCCAGACAGTTCTCCAATCAACAACATCTAGCTGGAAACAAAACTCCTTCCCAATCAAATATTTCTGGCCAATGTTTGGGTCAAGAGTAGAATTTTCATTTTTCACAGGTCACTTTTTTTTTTTATAAACTCAGGTATTCTAGCCAGAGATGTTTTCGAAAGTATAATGTACTGTCTGTCATCGAAAAAGATGACGCTGGTGACCCTGTACCAGGAGGGCGTGCTCTTTGAGTCACTTTTGCTGTGGTGAAGAGCGTCGTTTTTCTGATGTGTCCTCATATTCTCTTTTTTTTTTTTTTTTTTCCTCATATTCTCTTTCCATTGTCCTTGACCTACTGGAGACCGGGGCACACAAAATGACACTGGGACTCTTTGAAGAGGTTCCTGGGGTGGAGGCATGGGTGATTCTTGAGAAATAACAGGATGTTCAAGCACAGTTAGTAAGGAGCTGCCAGATCATGTTTAAAATCTTTATCACCTTTCCTCATCCAAGTATTAAAGATTTGGGCTTCCCTGGTGGTGCAGTGGTTGAGAGTCCGCCTGCCGATGCAGGGGGCACGGGTTCGTGCCCCGGTCCGGGAAGATCCCACATGCCGCGGAGCGGCTGGGCCCGTGAGCCATGGCCACTGAGCCTGTGCGTCCGGAGCCTGTGCTCCGCAACGGGAGAGGCCACAACAGTGAGAGGCCCGCGTACTGCAAAAAAAAAAAGATTATCCAACATCTTAAACCTATCTTTGGTCACTACGAAGAGACCCTTTTGCATTTTGCTAAAGGCACCCTATTTTCCTTCATACATTTGTTACTCCTTCATACTGGAAACTGGAGGGTGAGGCAAAATGAATTCACACAGGAGTTGGAGAAAGCTGAGAGTCCACAGAAGCAACAGGTGCTTTCTGCCTCTGAGCTACTCATCTTCCCCTCATAGGTTTGCACTTAGGGGAATGTTCTGTGCAAACCTAGGGGCAGAATAATAATACAAGCTGATTTGTATCTGTCTTTAAATCTGGTGTTAAAACCACCCATAAATCTGATGTTAAGGATAAAGAGGAAAGTTACACTCCTCCCTGTACGTTCTACAGAATGTGCTCCCTTCTGAAATACAGAAGCTATATCTTAAAATATAAGGGTGGGATCCCTGTACTTAAGATGGGGCATAACTTGCATATATGTTGTACATATTTGCTTAGACTGCATGCTAAGATTAAGTGGCTTTAACTCCATGTTTGTAAAATAAAATTAGACATTAATACTGCAGCCAACTGCAAACTTCAATATCAGAAAAAATTAATAAAAGCACAGCCAACTTTTAAAGAAGTTAGTTTGATTATATCACCACAAAAGACCTTCACACAGAAAGAAAAACAAATCTGGCTAATTTGACAGGAGTGATTTAAAATGGGGAGTTGCTAAAAATAATATAGATTTCTCCCAAATGAGAAAGAAAAGTGTTCAAAAGCTATATTTAGGTAACCATTTGAAAAGTAGCGTTAGGGTATTTTTTTAAATACTGAAGAAAAAACACGCTTTTTTACGGAAAGAATTGGAAATCCTTACTTTCCTGTGAGCAGTCTTGTCATTTAAAAAAGACCACACACACACACACACACACACACACACACACACACACACACACGCACTCATCTGCTCCAGCCAATTACTGTTCCCATCCACTTTCAGCAGAAGAGGACATTAGATCATAAGCACGAGCAGCAACTTTTTGGCTCGGTCACCACAGTGAAACGCCGGTGGTGAAGGATGTCATGGGGACACGTTTCTGGACTTTGCAGAGATCAGTGTGGGTAGCAGCTCCTAGAGAGCTCTGGTTTGCTTCTAGGTCAAAAGCCTCGTGCAGCCCTGATCATTCTTCTTGTTTCAAACCTTGTGTAATTTGGAAAACCGTTGTGGGCTTAAGGGCAATAAGGATGTATTGTTCGCTAAGGGCACTCAAAATCAATAAGAGAGAATCACTGTCTTCATTGTATCAGTTTCCTAAGATGGTAGTGGCTTAGAACCACAGAATTTATTGTCTCACAGTTCTGGAGGCCAAGTCCCACATCAAGGTGTCGGCGGGGCTGCGCATCCTCAGAAGCCGCTAGAGAAGGGTCTGTTCTCGGGCCCTCTGCAAGCTTCTGGTGGTTCCTATAACTTCTGGTTGTGCCTATAACTTCACCCATGGCCTCCGTTCTGTGTGTGTGTCCCTGTGTCCAAATTTCCCCTTTTTATAAGGACACTGGTCATATTGGATTAGGGGCCCACCCTATTCCTATATGAGCTCATCTTACTTTTCTAGTTATATCTGCAATGACTCTATTTCCAATTAAGGTCACATTCTGAGGTGCTTGGGGTTAGAACTTCAACACGTGCATTTGGTGTGTGCATGGTGGATGCAGTTCAACCCATAACACTCATTGAATAGGTTTCCTGCATGTTTAACCTCCATTCTAACCCCTGCTGCTGGATGGGGTTGTTTCTAGCTTTTCCAAGGCAAAAACACCCCCAAGACAATGATTCTGTGCAGAGGGAAGGCAGGTGAGAAACTTATCTGCTAGTGAATTTTCAACTCGAGTTTGAAATCATCTTCCTTCTTGGAGAGTGCAGACTGAGACAACAATGAAGACTTTCAAATCTGTAATGTCAGTCTTGTCAGCAGAGGAAATATGCATCACTGCCCTTCCAACTTGATCATTTCATGGGCTTTCACTGTGATTTCACGGCTTCTGTAGTCAATTACCAGTCGACTATCGAAAGGGAAATAAAGTGATATTTTGTCTTATTCTTGACGTGGCTGTAGGAGACTAGAGAAATAAACACTTGCAGAGGGAACATTTCGAATTTAGTGGACCAGGATTAATACCTAGAAGGAAACGGGGATAAAAGCAACTCACTCGGAGGACAGAGAAAGTCCTGCTGGAGGGTGGAATGTTCCATGGCCTCTCCCATCCACGGTGGCAATGTCTTCACTCTGGTGACATCATCTAAGTTCAAAGTGGTACAGACCAACCCCTTCTCTTCAGGACTTTCCAAATTCATTCTCCTCTATGAAGAGTTTACTTTCTCCTTCTCTGATAACTGGCAAAATCATTTAAAGTGATCTGGAACCAGGTTTCAAATACTCATTGAGGATTTGAAAGCTGATGGGCAAAATCACTTAAGGTTTCTGGTAAAATTTGTACGTCTTATCTCCTACTCTTGGACAAATGGCCAAAAATAAGGAGAGTGGAAAAACGTGGCTACAGAGAAAACCAAAAATAGAAGCAAAAAGTAATCAAATTAGAGAGATCATATTAGGAAGATAAGGGCAAAAGGACTATGAGTAGGGGAGGGAGTTAATAGCAGGAGTAAAAAAAAAAAAAAATGTGGGCTTCCCTGGTGGCGCAGTGATTGAGAGTCCACCTGCCGATGCAGGGGACGCGGGTTCGCGCCCCGGTCCGGGAAGATCCCACATGCCGCGGAGTGGCTGGGCCCGTGAGCCATGGCTGCTGAGCCTGCGCGTCCGGAGCCTGTGCTCCGCAACGGGAGAGGCCACAACAGTGAGAGGCCCGCGTACCAAAAAAAAAAAAAAAAAAAAAAGTTAGAAAACAGAAACCTGTTACTGAATAAGAGATTATTCAGTTTAAAAGCTGTAACCAAAACAAAAAGTAGTTGTCATTTCCCAAGTCTTCGCTCACCCTGAAGTCGCTCACTGTAATCAGATATCCAAGGACTATGAATAAAGGGCAGTCCCAGCATCTCCAGCAAAGAACAGATGACCTCTGATCCAGAGCGTGGATCCATAATCCAGACTCTGCTAATGTCGGGAGTGTGGGCGTGCCTTTCCACAAAGACAAACACATCGATTTATCTCATAATTCCAAGGACTCTCTAGTCCCTCCAACGGACATTTTCATCTGTGTCGTTGGATCCCTAAGAATAGGGGTGGCCAGCGAGATCCAGTTGACTTGCTTTCTAGTTTCTTTATTTTCATTTGGAGGCTCTGGGGAAGAACACGCTTCCAGGCTTGTCTAGGTTGTTGGCAGAATTCAGTTCCTTGTGGCTCTAGAAATGTGGTCCTTTTTGCCTTCCCGGCCATCAGCCGGGAGCTGCTTTCAGCCCCTGGAGAGTGCCCACACTCCCTGCCCCTTGGCCCCCTTCATCATCAAAGTCAGCGATGGAGAACTTTTCCATGTTGAGTTCCCCTTTTTCTTCCAATCTCTGACCTTCTCCTTTCTTGCAACCAACCAGAGAAAATCCTCTTCTTTTAAAGGACTCATATAATTAGGTCAGGCCCACCAGGATAATCTCCCTATTTTAAGGTCAACTGGTTCGGGACCTTAATTACATCAGCAAAACCCTCTCACTGCAGTGTTTGATTGAATAACTGGGAGAAGGCGTGTGCATGTCAAGGGCTGGGAAAGTTGAGAGACCATCTTAGAACTCTGCCTGCCACAGGACACTTCCTGCACTGAATTTTAGTGGTATTTCTGCTGAAACAGTAACAAGCCAATTTGCTATGTGTATAGACGTATATCTCTAAATAGCAGAAGGCTGCTGGGAAATTGCATGATATGTTTGTCAAGATTGCTACAGTATTTTTAAAAATCATCTTACCACTTAGAAAATAGTTCTTAACACCTTTGCATCAACAGGGTGGCTTTAAAACCAGAGATGTAGTGGATCTCCAGGGTTGAGGGAGCCAATGGTGGTCACTGTAGGGTGGCCAGTTCTTAGAAGGAATTGTAGGACTTTGTGTGGCTACCAGGTCAGCTCCTTTGAGTTGGCTGATTGAATAGGCAGCTAAAGTGATCGTTTTGCTCTTCAGTCTGAATTTTGTAGCAAGAACATAAACTTGTATCGAGGCTTCACTTTTGCTAGCATAATAGTGAATTTTCGACATAGAAACTGAAATAAATAAATAAAAAGCTCCTTACAAAATATTTTGGAAAATATTGCGAATCACAAAGACCAAAATAAAAAGACCTATAATCACATCACCCAGACTCAGCTACTGTTAAGCTTTCGGCTTTTTGTCTCAGTCTTTTTTCTCTCCCTATACATAAACGTATGTATTAGTCAGGATCCAATCAGGATGCAGAAGCCACATAGTAATTTGAACAGGGAAAATTTATTATAAAGAACTATTAACTATGACATAGGCATAATTAGGAATGTGAAAAGAACACTCTGAAGAATACCCTAGGGCTCAGAAAGAGCGTCCAAGGGAGGAACAACTTCAAAGGGGGGCCCTCTTCCCAAGACAGATGGAGACCTTGCTGGAAATGAGGATGTGTCTGCAGCCCCACTGGATGGGGATGGTCTTTGGGCTGCCTGAGCCAAGACTGGTCCACAGCTGCCGGGCAAGCAGGAAACATACCTCTGCAGGACAGGCGCTCAGAGGCAGTCAGGACAGCGAGAATCAGCTTGCTGGCGGGGTGGGGTGATGGTGATGGTGGTCTCACCTGGAGGGCTGCTGCAAGTACTCACTGGCTAGGGAGGGGCTAAGTGCTTGCTGAGGGACTGCATGCTCTGGGTGTGTGGCTGGCACAGAGGCCTCTGCCAGCGGTGTAGGAGCAAGAAGAGAAACAGGGAAGCATGTGAACCGAGAGAGGAAGCTTCTTCCTCCTGCATTGTCTCTCCGCTCCCTCTAGTAAGAAACCTAACATCATACTCTCTGCAAAGGAAAAGTGTGTGAAGGGTCCAGCCCATCGAGGCAGAAGAGGTAATGAAGGTGGAGTTGGAGCTGAGAGGCAATATATTGCCAAGCTGAGATCACAACATAGATCTCATTTTGTAACTTGTTTTGTTTGCTTAAAAACATACTAAAAACATTTTCCCATGATAAAAATAGTCTTCTACAACGTAATTTTTAATGGGTATGTGATATTCCACATTGTGGGTGACCCATAACTTATATTTAGGCAATACCTAAATATAGGTTTGGGGAGTTTGGGGACATTGAGGTTATGTTTAACCTATAGTGATTGTAAACAGTGCTGCAATAAATTGTAAACAGTGCTGCAATAAATGTTCTATAGTAAGTCAATTCTTTAGGATGAAGTCCTAGCAGTGGGATTTCTGGGTCAAAGAGTATATGCACGCTTCATATTTTTGATGCATACTCTGAAATTTTGCTCGAAAAAGATAGCAGTATGTTTTAAAGGATTACATATTAGTAAAATTTCTGCATTTCATTTTTAATGTGTTCTAATTTTAAAAACATGCTAATTAAGTGAATCTCATGATGATAATGAAACAGTCTTGGATAAAACAGTTTTTATAACAACACTTAATAATGAGAAATACCGAAGACTTATTTAAAACGATAATGAAGTGGCTATTAGTGCAGTACCAAAGAGAAAGAAATGCTCAGAACTTACAAATGAAGACCTTGATTATTCCAAACATAAATTTCAAACTGTAAACACTGAACTTATTGTAACCCACCATTTTTGTATTTTACAAAGGAAGAGACAGAAATTTAACAGTCTACTCCAAAAGGATTGCTTTATATATATATAAATTAAAAAAATATATTTTATATATAAATAGATATATTTTAAATATGTTTTAACTTTCATTTTTAAAGCATATTTCCTTTTTAAAATTAATTAACTAATTAAATTTTTGGATTGTTTTCTGTGCTGAGCAGCATGCAGGATGGTTCCCTGACCAGGGATTGAACCCGGGCCTCAGCAGTGAAAGTGCCAAATCCTAACCACTAGGCCACCAGGGAACTCCCAAGGATTGCTTTTCTTAAAAAAAATCAGTGATAATTAGATTTCTAGTCTTCAGCCAGAAAAATACAATGGAAAAAAAAATACCTAGGAAGAAAAGAGATACGAAATGAAGAAGGAAGGAAGGAAGAAAGGAAGGGAAGCAGGGAAGGAAGGAAGGAAGAATGAAAGAGAGTAAAAAAGGAAGGAAAGAAAGAGAACAAGAGATCAGGAAGATTAGAAAAAAAAGGCAGGGTGCAGTCACTATGGAAAACAGCATGGAAATTCCTCAAAAAATTAAAAATAGAAATACCATATGACCCAGCAATCTCACTTCTGGGTGTATATCCAAAGGAAATGAAAACAGAATATGGAAGGGATAGCTGTACTTGAATGTTCATTGCAGTATTATTCACAGTAGCCAAGACATGGAAACAGCCTGAGTGTCCATCAATGGATACATACATACATACATATATATATATATATATATATATAAAATATATATTTACATACAAAATGTGATATTATTTAGCCATGGGAAAGAAAGAAATGCTGTTATTTGTGACTACATGGATAGACCTTGAGGGTATTTTGCTAAGGGAAATAAGCCAGACAGAGAAAGACAAATATTGTGTGGTATCACTTATATCTGGAATCAAAAAAAAAGAAGTCAAACTCATCAAATCAGAGAGTAGAAAAATGCTGCCAGGGAAGAGGGGTGGGGGAATAGGAACAGGTTGGTAAAAGGGGACCAACTTTCAGCTGTAAGGTAAATAAAGTCTGAGGATATAATGTAAAATATGGTAACTATAGTTGAGAACACGGTATTGTATAAATGAAATTTACAAGAGGCTAGAACTTAAATGTTCTCCAAAAAGAAAAAAAAATAATTGAGGTGATGGATATGTTAATTAATTTGATGGGGGAATCCTCTCACAATGTACATGTATATCAAATCACCATGATGTATGCTTTAAATATCTTACAGTTGTATTTGTCAGTTATACCTCAATAAAGCTGAAATTTAAAAATTTTTTTAAAAAGAGGCAGGGAATTCCCTGGTGGTCCAGTGGTTAGGACTCGGCACTTTCACTGCTGGGGCCCTGGTTCAATCCCTGGTCGGGAACTAAGATCCCGCAAGCCTGTGTGGCAGAAAAAAAAAAAAAAAAAGGCAGGAAGGAGAGAGTAATGAAGAAAAGAAGGAAAACTAGAAGGAAAGAAAACATGAAAGAGTACAAAAACAGAACACAGGCAAAGAAAAGAAAAGATAAACAAGTTTAAGAGAACTCCATCTCTGGGATGGTAATATTTAGTCGGCTAAATATCAAAACATTTTAAGTCAAGGAATACACAGCTTAAGAAAGACATGCTTTCTGGAAATAAGCCTTAATTGCTCAATTTGCCAGAGTAGTGGAGTTGGCAGTGTTTTTGTGGCACTTATGTGGTTGGGCCCTGTCCTCATGAAAGTTAACTGCAGAAGTGCACACATTTCTGCACTGCTACACTGTCTCCAGTGCTTTTATTTGTTATTAAATACTTCAAAATAAGTGGCACATGTATCTCAAGAAAGCTTTGGAGTCCACACAAGAAGTATTTCCACCAGGGGGTGGTAGAATTTACGTGCTGATGGGTTAGTTATGGCAACCTGGTTTCTCAACAGGTGGTACGCAGGCCTGGTTTGCAAAGGAGCCGGCACAATGTCAAGGCTGTTGAGGGGAGTCAGGTCTTCCCACAGGCGTCCTGCATCCCAGTCCTGGTAAAAAGTTTTCGGGAGGCCACAGATTCATTATGTCAGAAAGCGTAGAGCAGAAGACATGGAAAACGTTGGGAGGTGCTCTCTGGGTTTAGGATATAGTTATTGCCTTAAGCTTGTTCCGACAAATACTTTTTTGGCACAAAAAGCTCCATCAAATGGGGTGAAAGTAAGTCAGAAGGGCTCAGGCATGGATGTTCCTTCAGAATATGGGGTTCACACTACTCTTTGGAAAAAAAATCCATTGCTACTCCTCTACTGTTTCTCTGATCTGTTTGGGAGCTGGCAAATTGATTTGATAAAACAGTGATAGATTTGTCAGATTAAGATAGTAATTTACTTCCATTAATTTGAGAGACATCAGCGTCTCACAGTGAGAAGAAATATGGCTACCCTGGTGGGATACATTTAAATTCATTACATTTCCCAGCTTTCATCTGAGACGCTGAGACTTTTTCTTCTCAGCCGATAAATCCTTTCAATTTTTACTTCAAATGGCACTAAACAAGCACTCATCAATTTATATTTTAAATTCTCCTAACAATATCCAGTTGGATAAATCTGTTTAATTAGTGGTGGGTTGATGCTTTCTTGGCTCTCTGCAAGTCCAGTTACCAGAATAAAAGAAAAGGCATGGAAAGCCGCTGGTTGGGAAAACATGCCTCCTAGGATGGCGGGGAACAAGAAGAGACATTCTTCCAACAAATGTTAACCCAGGGAAAAAAAATTTGAATATATACAAAAGATTAAATTAACAATAGATGAATGGCAAATGAGAAAGCTGCCAGTGACCAGACTTTCTCAGGAGCCAACCTTTAACAATATGGATTATTTCGGATAATTCATGGTTTGCCATCCTTTATTCTTTGTCTCCTCTGTAATATCCAGGGCACATCTTAGATAATTAGGGCATTATCATATTCCTTAACTAAGTCGGACAAATTGCCTTGTGCTTCCTGGTAGACCAACCTAGGGCTCTGTCATTAGCCTCGTCTAGTTGTTCCAAATAACGTCTTTGCCTTTTTTTTTTTTTTTACTGCATCAACTTTATTTGTCAATACTCAAGCAAGAGAGACTGTTCCCTTTCCTGTCGGGCTGCGTGAATACACCAGTCACTAGGTAACCTTACAGTTAATCCAGGCCACAGCATGGTAAAATGTAAGAAAATGTAAAGGTCAAAAACATGTTTCTATTATGAAAAAATGAATGATAATGACATAATTTTTTCAGCTCATCAGGCTCTTTGCTAAGTGCTGCTGTTATTGCCAGATCAGTAGTGTATAACAAAGAAGTGCTTTCTGTAGCCTGCTTCATTAGTCTGCCCTGTAGGACCTCACCTCCAGACCTTTCACTAATCTGTTGGCCAGCTCAATTGTCTTGTTAGTTCTATTCACTTCTTCCTGACAGCGGATTTTCTCAGCTGTAGCCCTCGCAGAGGCCGTGGTTAAGGCAGCCAGGTTTGTGTCTAGTTCCTTTAAATAAAAACAGTGAGAGACAACTTTGGATGTTGTCAGAACAAGGGAAAAGGTCGCCTCTGACTTATTTTATATTGCAGAAAGTTAAATTATACAGTGTGCCCCAGAAGTAAACCCGACCACGGACGGGAGGCTGTGCCGGTTCACACAATGAGAAGGTGCAGTAGGGAAAAATGGAAGAAAAGAATATTCAGCAGTTCATGTAATTTTTGTTGTTTGTTCAGAACAGCACCGCGGGGGCGGGGAGGGAGAAAAGGAAACATACACACAAATTCAAAATCCTGGGGGAAATGGAGAATGCCATTTTCTAGACAAATTACCCGAAGTCATGAAGATTTAATACAATTGATTCACGTGTACCGTTAGTGCCAATAACACACTTAATACAAAATGTCCCAAAACATTTTGCATTGAGAGCTGACGGCAAGATAAAACCCAGGGGAAGCTTTTAAGGTGGGATGGGAAGAACTGTGAGGAATCGGACAGCTCATGGGGAGGGAGCTAGGGCTGGGGAGCTGGGGTATCACCAGGAAGAGCAGAATTTCCAGCTGAGGATGTGATGGAGAAAGGGAGGTGGGGAGACAGGGGGTCCCATGGAGCTGACTGCACTGGGAGGCAGAGCTCACTGAGGATAAGTGGAAAGAACAGGTAGGAAAATGAAGGTTGTGAGCATAGTGTGTTCAAGAGACTTGGCTGGTTCTTTGCAGGAGGTGGATGGTGCGAGGGGGGAGATTTGGAGGAGAAAAGGCAACGTTCAAAAAGAATCACGGTTCAAGTAGCAAAAGAACTGTGTGTGTGTATGTGTGTGTTTGATTTGCTCTTCTCTTTCAGCAAGTCATCTACTCACTGAATGTTTGGGAAGAACTTCCAGGGAGACAGGGAGATGGCTGATGCTCTCCACAGTATGTTGGGAAGGCATTTATAGTGGCAAAGGAGAAAGCTCATGGCGTTGTGTAGAATTTTGTTCATGATAGTTTTATGAAAAAACGTGAACACTGGAAATAATTAGTAAGAACCATGAAAACTCTCTTTGGATGTGTAACGTATATGAGAATCTCAAAGTTCCTTTGGTATGACTACCTGTTACTATTATCAGTCTGTTTTTATTTTATTATTATTATTATTTTTTTTTTTTTGCGGTACGCGGGCCTCTCACCGTTGTGGCCTCTCCCGTTGCGGAGCACAGGCTCTGGACGCGCAGGCTCAGCGGCCGTGGCTCACGGGCCCAGCCGCTCTGCGGCATGTGGGATCTTCCCGGACCGGGGCATGAACCCGTGTCCCCTGCATCGGCAGGCGGACTCCCAACCACTGCGCCACAAGGGAAGCCCAGTCTGTTTTATACTTAGGAAAACTGAGGCCAACAACCTGACGGGAAATGGGAAAAAACTGTTTACAGAACCTTAGGGAAGACCCTCAGTCAGTATTTCTTGGGCCTGTGGAATTCTTTCTCAGACTGCCCTGATTTAGTCACCACTTAAAATTCCTCAAGCCAGTGAAGCAACCCGCCTCCAACCTTCTGAGTTTTCTTCTCCTCTCCCTTCTTCCCAAACAGCTGGCTCATAGCTGTCCGCCTGCAAAACCAATGTAGACCATTAAACTGAACTAGGAGGAAAGACCAGATACGGCAAGGTCTACCTCATGTCTTAGGATGTCCATCTGCATTAATGATAACACAGATGGCGAAGTGGGCAATCTTTCATCAAGAAGAACATTATCGGGCTTCCCTGGTGGCACAGTGGTTGAGAGTCCGCCTGCTGATGCAGGGGACACGGGTTCGTGCCCCGGTCCGGGAAGATCCCACATGCCACGGAGCGGCTGGGCCCGTGAGCCATGGCCGCTGAGCCTGCGCGTCCGGAGCCTGTGCTCTGCGGCGGGAGAGGCCACAGCAGTGAGAGGCCCGCATACCGCAAAAAAAAAAAAAAAAAGAACAGTATCCCTTACTTTCTAGAGCCCTCTGGTTAATAATTTATTAGGCAAGCGTACTGTATTAGTTTGCTAGGGCTGCTATAACAAAGTTCCACACGCTGGGTGGCTTAAACAGCAGGTGTTTATTGTCTCCTCCTCCTCAAGACTAAGTCCAAGATCAAGTTGAGGGCAGGATCAGTTCCTTCTAAGGGCCAGGAGGGAGAATCTCCATGCCTCTCTCCTAGCTTCTGGGGGTTTGCTGGCCGTCCTTGGTGTTCCTTGGCTTATCCCCGATGTCTGCTTTCATCTTCCCATGGCATTTTCCCTGTGTGAATGTCTGCACATTTCCCACTTTTATAAGGACACCAGTAATATTTGGCGTCCTCCTTTTAAACCTGATTAACTCTCTAAAGACCCTATCTCCAAATTCAGTCGCAGTCTGAGATGCTAAGAGTTAGCACCTCAACATATGAATCTGCGGGGCACACAATTCAACCAGTAACCACTGCCAAGTGCCAGACACTGTGCTATGAACTTGAAGGGGAGGGGTGGTACAAAGATGAATAAGGTATGGCCCCTGACCTGACCCACTCGCAATTTAGTGAGAGAGGCGGGTTGATATGCAAACGAAGGGAAATAGAAAAGGGAATTTATAGCCAACTGCAGCCATGCTGAGCCTGAGGGGCTGCGGAGGCCAGGCCCTTTGTTTCTGGGGAGGGGAGGGAGGAGTGCCGTGGCCCAGGCTTTTACTCAAACTCTCTCTTTATTCATACTGTATTATAATTGTATATTTCTCATCCGTCTCTCCCAGGAGACCGTGAACTTCCACAGGAGAGAAGCTTGACTCATCTCAGAGGCCCCGGCACCCAGCACATGGCCCAGCATGTAGCTGATACATAGTCAGCCTCTGCTGAATGATCACCTGTTTGCAAGGCTTAGGAAAGAGAGGGGAAGACAGAAAACAACAAGAAAGAAAGGCAGACTAGACAAGGGGAAGGAAAAGACAGTGGAGGAAAAGCAGAAGCACTGTGATTCTTCACAGCTCCAAGTTCATTCATTCATTGGATAATTATGGCCTTACAGGGTGAGCCACTAGGTGCTACGCCAAGAACTGGGAAGGTGGAGATGAAGGATATAGTGTCTGTCCTCAAGATGCCCCCAGTTTAGACGGTGTTGGGAGGGGGGATGCACAAGGAGGAGGTAACGGATGAAAGGACAACCAATGAGCAGATCGATTTTTACCGCACAGTGACCCGGCGGGGGGGGGGCGGGCAGAGGGCAGCTCACCAGGCCTGCAGGGGTGGAGGTGTTTTGACAACTGAAGGTTTGCCAAACAAGAGTAATGGATGGAAAGCAAAGAAACAATAGTAAGAAAACTATGGATGTTGGATTTGTAAAGTTTTTTTTTTTTAATTTTATTGGAGTATAGTTGATTTACAGTGTTGCGTTACTTCCTGCTGTACAGCAAAGTGAACCAGTTATACATATACAGATATCCACTCCTTTTAGATTCTTTTCCCATACAGGTCACTACAGAGTATTGAGCAGAGTTCCCTGTGCCATACAGTGGGTCCTTATTAGTTACCTATTTTATATATAGTAGCGTGTATGTCAATCCCAATCTCCCATTTATCCCTCTCCCTCTTCCCCTTGGTAACCATAAGACCGTTAGAGAAAAGTTTTTAAAATTTAGCTCTTTCAGTTTTTATTTTCGTGTCTGAAACTAGCCGGACTTTGCACAGTGCTTCTTGAGGTATAGATCTGGTTCTCTCTAGAATATTTACAGAGGTAACTGAGATATTTGAGGTTGGCCAAGGAATATAGGATTCAGCCACCTGGGCAGTTTCTTAAGGTTTGCTATTGTTCATTTTATCAGAAGGAAAAGGTTTATAGTTTTATTTTGGAAACTAACTTTTTTTTTTTTTCTGGATTCATTTGGGTTTTTGTTAGTGAAGCAATGAATCACTCACTCCACTCCAGGGTCTGTATCCCCCAGTGCATGTTAGACACCGGATATGTGGAGCTAGATGCCTACACTCCCTACGTAGATAGCAGCATCAAGGGCTCATATCACTGTATTTCCTTTAGAAGGATTGGAGACCTCAAGCTGGCATGGTTTTCTTTTAGGTCCTCTTTTCTGAATCTGTTTTGTTTGACTAGAGTCTTTCCGGAAACTCTGAAAAGAAGTGCTAAACAGATAAAAGATAATGTTATTCTTCCTGCATTTTTCCATGTGGCTGATAACAAGACATACCCCTTCTCTTACAGGATGTGCATATCAATGTGATTAATATGAAAAAAACCTTAAAGTGTCCAAACCCCTTTCTTTTCCAGCCTCTCTCTCTCTTTTTCTCCTTCCTTCTTTCTTTCTTACTTTTTTTTTTTTTTTTAAAAGCATTGCCCTTTACAAAACAAGGGGAGATTCAGCATAGTTCCCGTGCCCCAGTGATCCAGTGGTGTCACATCACTATGGCAATTGCTGTCCAGGGCAGGAATGCAGAGCAGCTGTAATTGTGCAACGCCTTATTGCTGGTGCATGTCAATCAGAACCTATGAATTGAGAAAAATTTGCTCTGTTCATTCTGTTAAATGATGTATCCAATTAAACCTGTTAGAATTCATGATCTTCAGTCAAGGTTAAATGAAAGTAGTTACTCCTGTCAGCTAGGTGATTAAATGCTGCCTACATCAGGCACATTTATGTGCAAAATTAAAATTTTGGTTTGAAGCATGAATCTTTATGCATGCCAGTTAATTATCTTGCGGCTCCTCCGCTTATTAAATGCCCACCGCATTTCTTCTTAATCGTCAGCTTCCTTTCAAAACTTATTTCATACTTCACATTACACCAGATTTCAATGCTTAAATGCAGTGCCTTACCAGTGAAAGCTTCCTCTTTTTGAGGGCTTAGCTGTGCTATGCTACTGAAAATAATCATTATTAACATTTTCTCGGTATTATGTACAAGTATGTCTAGAAGCCAGGTTGAACTGATGCCAAGGCATTCTGGAAGGGATCCCTGTTCAGACTCCACCAAGGCTTGGTTCTAACCTGGGTTCAGCTTCCTGCATGTCCTCTTACCTCAGCTACTGCAGGCTGCCGGTGTGCAAAGCATCTTGCTGAATGTAGGGTCTTGTTTCTTTTTCCTTTCTCATCTACTTTGAGTAGATACAAAATGAGCACAAATGTAATCATGAGATGAATTACTGCTAAACATCAAAAGTACATTAGAAATCCGTGGGGATGGGGTGGAGAATACTGCCTCTTCCTTTTTGAAAAATAAAAAGAGACCTAACCACCTCAGGTCTCAGGCATACACAAATGTTGCCTCTTCTGTTAGGTTTTAAAATGAATGAAAAATACAGTAGAAATGACACGATTCCATAGTACCTGTGGTTCCCAAGTATAACATTGTGGGAGCAGTAGGATACCACCAAAACCATTTCACACTATTAAAATCTACCTTTGGGGACTGTTATTTGTTTATTTTTCCCAAGAAAGACTCAATAATAGTTGCACAGAATTAAAAATTTTGCACCACACTTTCCTTTACTGATGTTATTTATTAATTTCAGATGTTAATTTCTCTCCTCCTGAGGCAGATGACACCCTTATAAACTTTTAAAGTTAAAAATAAATTCCTACTATTTAATTACTTCACAGTAAATAATACCAACGAAGTCAATGTTATTGAAATCAATTTCCATTGTATTTATTCTCTGTGTCATGTTTCATAGTCTCTCAATCTTTTCTAACCACAAAGAGCCACAAGAAAAATGTTTTTAAAGATCAAAGATATAAAAAAAAAAGATCAAAGCTATAAGTTCTCAATTTAGTTGTTGCAAGTATTTAAATAAAAATACTTCCCCTACTAGAAAGTTATGAAATGTTCTTCTTAAATGAACTTGAAAGGGGCTGATTTCCATGAGAATGAAAATAGATTTATTAACAAATGGAATGGAAGAAGTATTTTTCACTGAATAATATTAGCGAATTAACCAGTGTTTAGTGGCGCTGAGCAGCCACCTACATGGGAACATGTGAGAAACTCATTTTTACTGCAAATGGGCCCTCAGACACGCCCCACGTCAATATCAACACCCTGTTATCCTTCTTGATTTTACAGCTTTCCATAATACATACCGCTCTTCAATGTCCACTTTTTTTTTTTTTAAAGGAACTCTAGCACCAGTGGGTTGAAGAAATGATGAAACTCGAACTCAAGCAAATGTCAGTCCTTCATTTGTTGCAAAAACCAGCCTCATCTGAGTGACGTGAGTGGACTGACCCAGACCTTGGGGGGTGGGGAGTGGGCTCTCTGTGTGGCAGAGGCAGTGATGGGGCCTGAGAGTGCTAGGTCACCTTAGGACCCTCTCGTGTCCGCAAGGCTGATCCCAGCCTTCAGACAGGGGCAGGTGTAGATGGTGGCTTCTCACCCCGCTAATCCCCTTGCATCGGATCCTCGTTTACTCTGCGCGTCTGCTCTTCAGTAGCCGCTGTTCGGATCCCTCAGTTTTTTGCTGTGGAATCCACCCCTTGGGGCAGATCTCACTGTACTCAGATAAGTCCTGATAGATCATGGGAACTAGAGTCAGGCTTGAGCCAGGCAGGGGGGGTCCTGGAGGTACCCGCTCATAAGGGCTTTTTAAACATAATGGAAATGTGAGGGGGTGGAGAACGCTGAATTTAGGGTACATTTTTGGGAGAATAATGCACGTAGTTAGAAGGAATCTCTTGCTGTTCTATACCCTTAGGGTAGGGGAAAGGTTTGGAGAGATCTCCCGTGCAGAGAGGGTGCTTGAGTAACAATACATGGTAATTGCAGGGGAGTACCAGCTAAACTCCAGGCTGTGGCTAAACTCCTGAGGAGGGGAGTACCAGCTAAACTCCAGGCTGTGGCTTTACTCGGGGGCTGTCCCTTGTGTCCCTTGTGTCCTCTTAAGCTCTTCACCTGTTCAGGGCTCATCTTTTCTTCCACTACATGAATGCTGAAGATTCTTTAATGAATACTTATTTAAAGTGGTCCCAAATGCTTACCCAGGGTACCCACAGATCTCATGCTGGCTCCAAGGAGGCTGTTATGTGGGATCCAGTAAAGAAGGGTGGGAGTGAGAACTCTCCTGGGTCCTATGTTGAGGGCTAAGAGGCTGAGGGAGGATGCCTAGCACTGGTAGGTAAAAAACAAAGCCTGAGGACGAAGCGAACAGCAGGTGAAGAGCAGAGTAAGCAAGTATCTCTTTGAGTTAATTCTTAGAAACTGGTCTCTTTTTGTGTGACCATACGTGTGTTTTATGGGTTAGATGCCAGAAAAGCAGCATCTTTCCTGGGTCCTTTTTCTTTCCTTTCCTTTCTTTCTTTAAAAAAAAAAAATCATTTAGAAACAGGAACAATTTTCTGTTCAAATGGTCGCTGTCCCTAAGTGGCTTAAAAACTCCCAGTGGGAAGGACAACAGCCCTCTCAGAGGCAGAGTGGCCTCTGTCTGTGAGAAATTTTCACCTCTGGGTATGCTTTCCTGGCTTGCTTTATAGCTAGCTTTGCAACTTGGAGATGTAACGTAGCTTGAAAACCACCGTGTGTTTAGCCCGGCTTTGTCAGCCCACCTAGCAACAGATTGGGTTGTTTTGTAGCCCCGCTGCTTGCCCAGGTCACGGGATACCATGGCAAGTAGAAGGACTGGGTCCGATTTAATCAAAGGCTTTTGATTACACAAAGCTTAGAGCCTCATTCCGACAGGGAAGCCTCTTCTGGGACAGGGAAAGAAGGGGTTTGGTGTGTAGCGGACACACTGGTTTGAAGCTCCATGCAGAGAGATTGATTCCCCTCAATCGGCCTGGCAGCAGCCTTCGCAGATCACCACCGTGGCAGATGCTCATACTGGGAAAGGCAGGAAACCAGAGGAAGGACCACTGCTTCCTCTCAGGGCACTGCTGTCCGGAGGTTGGGGTCTGCTGCAAGCAAAGTCTCAGGCTGCCGCCATCCGTCCAGTTAACCTCCAGTCGGGGGTGAATTAAACAAGAATAGGTGGCATCACACCTCGGGCTGGTTTGCAGGTTGGCAGGGACAGGCTGGCTCACCACTTTATTCTGTGTGTCAGAAGAGGGAGAAATTCAAAGACATGCTCTGGTATTAGAGAGATGGATGTTTTCACGTTGTCATCTTCCTGACCTGAGGTTGGAAAGGTGATTCGACTAATAGGTGCCTCCCCTACTTAAAACAGAGATGAAAATATTTTCTACTTTTCAGTCTCTCAGGGTATAAATAGGATGACATCTCCAAAATAAAAGTACCAAAGACTTGGTCCTAGAGACTGTCATACAGAGTGAAGTAAGTCAGAAACAGAAAAACAAATACCGTATGCTAACACATATATATGGAATCTAAAAAAAAAAAAAAGGTTCTGAAGAACCTAGGGGCAGGACAGGAATAAAGACGCAGGCATAGAGAATGGACTTGAGGACATGGTGGGGGGAAGGGTAAGTTGGGATGAAGTGAGAGAGTGGCATGGACATATATACGCTACCAAATGTAAAATACATAGCTAGTGGGAAGCAGCCACATAGCACAGGGAGATCAGCTCGGTGCTTTGTGTCCACCTAGAGGGGTGGGATAGGGAGGGTGGGAGAGAGATGCAAGAGGGAGGAGATACGGGGATATATGTATACATATAGCTGATTCACTTTGTTACACAGCAGAAACTAACACACCGTTGTAAAGCAATTATACTCCAATAAAAATTTTAAACGAAACAAAACAAAACAATAAAAACCCACCAAAAATGCCTTTATTGGTCTGCGGTGAATAAGGTTCCAGTGAAACAGAAATTTCCTTTGAACGCAATTGGAAAAGGAAAAGTCAAGTCCACACATAACAAAGCAGACACTGTAAAACCTTGTAACTTTCTCTGGTGGTCTTTGATTCCTCTCATGAGCTCATGGGAACCTGCAATGATATTGGTGTGTGGGGTTATGTAGCTGGTGGGCAGATAAGACAGGCACGCGTCATCTTTATTCCTGTGTAAGGACGTTCTTAGTGCTCTTGAATTCGCTGTATTCGGGGGTCCTAGATATATGGAGACACAGAGAATAGCTAAATGTGAATTTGGTTTGAAATACTTTATCATAAAGATATTTACTAAAACTCCCCCCTCATTTAAAATGCTTACAATATGACAGGACCAACATCCAAATTTGCACTAAAGCTAAGGAAAAATACAGAAGGTCGCTTAAATTTTCTTAGGTTTTTTTTTTTAATTGAAGTATAGTTGATTTACAATATTGTGTTAGTTTCAGGTGTACAGCAAAGCGATTCAGATATATATATATAATAATATATACATGTATTTTTTCAGACTATTTTTCATTATAGGTTATTGCAGGATATTGAATATAGTTCCCTGTGCTATACAGTAAATCAGTGTTTCTTATTTATTTTATGTGTAGTATTTTTTAATCTGTTAATTCCATACTCCTAATTTATCCCTCCCCACCTCCCTTTCACCTTTGGTAACCATAAGTTTGTTTTCTATGTCTGTGAGTCTGCTTCTGTTTCGCATATAGATTCGTTTGTATTATTTTTTAGATTCCACGTATAAGTGATATCATATGATATTTGTCTTTCTCTGTCTGTCTTATTTCTCTAAGTATGATAGTCTCTAGGTCCATCCATGTTGCTGCAAATGGCAATATGTCATTCTTTCCTTATGGCTGAGTAACATTCCATTGTATAGATACTGCATCTTCTTAAGCCAGTTGTCTGTTAATGGGCCCTTGCGTTGTTTCCATGTCTTGGCTCTTGTAAATAGTGCTGCTATGAACATTGGGGTGCATGTATCTTTTCAAATTAGAGTTTTCATCTTTTGGGGATATATGCCCAGGAGTGGGATTGCTGGATCATATGGTAGTTCTCTATCATTTATTTATTTTTTTGGCCGTGCGGTGCAGCATGTGGGATCTTAGTTCCGCAACCAGGGATTGAATCTGTACCTGCCTCTTTGGAAATGTGGAGTCTTAATCACTGGACCACCGGGGAAGTCCCAGTCCTCAGGCATTTTTAAAGGCTTTTCAGCCAATATGGCCAGGCATGCCCCAGGGTAAGGGAGAACCAGTGTTTTAATCCAGTCTATAGTAGTTCCATATGTTCAAACAAAATCAGCATTGGATAACTGTTTGGAAAATAAATTGAGAAAAGAAGAAAAGGCAGAGAGCTGTTTTAAAGGAATGGATGAATATCAATACAGTAGCTAATAAACACTAGGGAGGATTAAGAATCAACTTCAGGGCTATGAGAGAAGTGTTTAAAGAGCTGGGTGACATACTCAGTTACTGACGCAGATTCCTCTCTTTCCACATAGTACTGTGACCGGGGTATCGGGGACTGGCATTTCCCCATCCTGCATCTCCTCACGCCCATTTAGGCCCTTACACAGGAGGGCTTTCTTAGACCCCAGGGGAGGGGTGGTGAGGCTCAAAATCTTAGCCACAAGACCTAAGCCAAGGTCAGGGTATGAAACAGGAAATGTTTGAGAGAATACATGGAAGTGTGTGTGAGTCTGTGTGCACATGCACGCGTGTGACAGGCCCTCAGATAGATGACGGGTCTGAGAGTAGAGGAACGCTGCTCCCTTCTGTTCTCTGGACCCCATGGGGAGCAGCACAGAGCTGCCCGTGGAGCCCCACGGACCACGGTTACACTTTTACTACTGTGGAGCATGTGGGTAACGGGGCCTGAGCGGACACTGGAGCAGTGCAATACTTCCCTGCATGGCCCACCACGGCGTGGGCGTGATGACAAGAGTGGGCTGGCCTGGGGGTCCCCTGTAGCTGGTGTGAGGAGAGGCCAGCCAAGGATATGGGCTGTGTGGCTGGAGGCCCAGTAGGACTATCACCACCCCGGGAGATAGCAGCACGTGGAGATGAAGATAACTGGGAACCAGGTAGGATACATCCATTTCTGAAGATGCCGAGGTAAGGTGGGCAGATGCCGGTTGAGGACCAGTTGCCTTCCCTGGATGCCATGATGCTACGTACTCCTGGGAACAGAGATGACAAGCCTCCTCTGGGAGAAAGGGAGATCCTAAATGGACCCGATTTACCCTGAATCAATTAGGCAAACCCTGATTTAATTATAAATTTGGAAACATTTTCCATTAGAGAGCAAAATGAAGGTTTGAGTTTCTTTGGAGATAGAAATATAGTTTAGTTATAGGAAAGTAAAGAGAGTTACAGTTTTTGAAAACCTAAATTGTGGATTAAGAAATAGACCTATTTCAATACCAAATAACTAGATTCTGAGACACATACAAATGCTTGACTGAATTTTAAAGTTGGATATTTGGAGTGGAGGAGACACAACCAAATGCTTGACTCTCCTCTGAAAACCTTTGGTATACCTGACTAGTAGAGCCTCAAAATTGTAATGTGTATAAAGCCCAAGTTTATCTCTCATTGTTTTTTGAACCCTAAATTTAAAAATCCATTTATTTGCTAAAATATCCATTGAACAGTTATTGTGTGCAGGTATTTGTCTAGATATGGGGAGTTATTTAAATTGCCTTCGCTGACCTCCAAGAGCTTAAGGTTTACTGTTTTACAAATAGTGTATAGATATTTCACTCAGCACATTTATGTCATTATTTATTTATTCATTTTTTTGCGGTACGCGGGCCTCTCACTGTTGTGGCCTCTCCCGTTGCGGAGCACAGGCTCCGGACGCGCAGGCCCAGCGGCCATGGCTCACAGGCCCAGCCGCTCCGCGGCATGTGGGATCTTCCCGGACCGGGGCACGAACCCGCGTCCCCTGCATCGGCAGGCGGACTCTCAACCACTGCGCCACCAGGGTAGCCCCACATTTATGTCATTAGAGTGATATTAAAGCAAAATGATAAAAGTGATCTTTAAATATAATAAAATTCAGAGCCTTAGCTTAGACACCATGCATATTCAATGTACTATCATTAAATGAAGTTCCTCAGGAACCGCGAAGATGAACGGCAGCACAGCAAGAGTAGGTGCACAAGCTAAGCTGCCTGGGCTTGGATCCCTGAGCCATCACCCACTAGCTGTGTGGTTTGGGGCAAGTTACTTAACCTCTCTGTCTTTCCATTTCCTCAGCTGTGAAATAGGAAGACTAACAGTACCTACCCCATAGGGATGGTTATGAGGATTAAATGAGTTGTCATATACATAGCACATTTTACAGGGTCTGGTGGAGAGAACGGTAGATATACATAGGTATTTTTGTGTTTAGTTATAAATGCGTGTGTGTTTTTTTTGACATCTTTATTGGAGTATAATTGCTTTACAATGGTGTGTTAGTTTCTGCTTTATAACAAAGTGAATACATATATTCCCATATCTCTTCCTTCTTGCGTCTCCCTCCCTCCCCCCTCCCTATCCCACCCCTCTAGGTGGTCACAAAGCACTGAGCTGACCTCCCTGTGCTATGCGGCTGCTTCCCACTAGCTATCTATTTTACGTTTGGTAGTGTATATATGTCCATGCCATTCTCTCACTTTGTCCCAGCTTACCCTTCCCCCTCCCCGTGTCCTCAAGTCCATTCTCTAGTAGGTCTGCATCTTTACTCCCGTCCTGCTCCTAGGTTCTTCATGACTTTTTTTTTTTTTTTTAAGATTCCATATATATGTGTTAGCATACGGTATTTGTTTTTCTCTTTCTGACTTACTTCACTCTGTATGACACACTCTAGGTCCATCCACCTCACTACAAATAACTCAATTTTGTTTCTTTTTATGGCTGAGTAATATTCCATTGTATGTATGTGCCACATCTTCTTTATCCATTCATCTGTCGATGGACACTTGGGTTGCTTCCATGTCCTGGCTATTGTAAATAGAGCTGCAATGAACATTGTGGTACATGACTCTGTTTGAATTATGGTTTTCTCAGGGTATATGCCCAGTAGTGGGATTGCTGGGTCATATGGTAGTTCTATTTGTAGTTTTTTAAGGAACCTCCATACTGTTCTCCATAGTGGCTGTATCAATTTACATTCCCACCAACTGTGCAAGAGGGTTCCCTTTTCTCCACACCCTCTCCAGCATTTGTTGTTTGTAGATTTTTTGATGATGCTCATTCTAACCGTTGTGAGGTGATACCTCATTGTAGTTTTGATTTAATGAGTGTGTTTTTAAAAAATGCTCTTTTTTTTTGCCAAAACCTAACAAACAATTCTATTCAGTTGCTGCTGTAGTGCAGAATATAAGAAAATCTCTTTCATAAGTTTAAACATTTAATTCAGCAAGTGAATGACATTAATCTTATACATTAAAAAGTAGGATGGATCAAACAGTCCCTGTAATATTGTTTTTGCAGTTACCACAGCCAACATGAAGTCTCTCAGTGTGGGAACTACCACCAACATTAAGAAACATACATGTATAAAATACTCGAAAAATGAAGCACCAGATTTGGTTAAATATACGTCGTTTTGAACTGGCTGTGTGATACGAGGAGAGAGCCGGTTGATAAAGGACAGGAGAAATGCTAAATATGTGTCGTGACAAACAGTGAAAAATTAGGGTTTGGAACTAACATTAATTACATTCTAGTAAGATGAATAGGCTGCTCGTCATTAATGAGAACACACACCTTTGTCTAAGTCTCACATCCACCTAATGGGGATGCTAACGGGGATAAAATACATCATAGTAACATTTGAATTAACAGCACACTAATAGGTAGACATATGAGTATGAATAAAGCATTTAATCATATAAACTATACCACACCCAAGAGCAAATTTTTCTATATTGTCTATATCACATCCAAGTGAGTGTAGAAAGCCTTCGGGTCTTATTTTAAACAATATATTTAGGATACTGTCCGTATTGTGTAATGTTCTAGAAAAAAACATTGACTTAACTACATTCCAGAGAACTTAATTAAGGTGAATAAAAAGACTCTTCAATCTAACTCTGATGAGATAAAGGGAATTCAAACACTGTATGTATTTCTCGAGCTATAATGTGTGTCTAATCTTTTAACTTAGATTCCTAGTGTATGTGCTGCTGATAAAATGTTATCAATCTAATACCAGACATAATATGTACTGAGTAAAATCAGGCTTCTGTTTCGAGGAGAGTTCTATGAAAAGTCAAATATATCCTTTTTGTTGATACTTGGTATCATTTCTGTAGCAGTTGAATAGGACCTCATAAATAAGGCAGTGCCACGTTATTTTGATGGATGTCAGATTCCTAATATATTAAGTAATATTATTTAAAGCCTCACCCACTGTGATTAAGTATTCTTGGAGGAGAGCAATTATGCATATATCACAACAATGGGGATAACAAGCGTATGTTTGTAAGCTAAATCCATCCCAGTTAGAGAAAATATATATACTGTGTGATATTTTCAAGGAAATCCCAAGATCATGTATAAACTGCTCTAGTCCTTATACCTACATAAAAGTTGGGAGTTGAAAAACAATTTGATTGTATTATAATGATAATAACTAGAAGCCTTTTGAAAGATATTGTAAATCATCAACAGTTTATTCAATCACTGAGCTCCTAGGTGCCAGGTGAGATGGCAGTGCTCAGACAGACCTGTGGACACCAAGAACAAGATTCTGGCTCTCAGGGACTAGTTGTGGGGAGACAGAAGTACCAGCAAGTGTGCTGAAGACCTCAGCTACTGGCATAAGCTGTGTAGATCCTAGTATTGAGGAAGCTATGGGGCTGATGTGTGGGGACTGCTTGGCGGTAGGGTAATCACTTACCAAGGGAAAGGAGGATATTCTGGCAAAAAACAAACAAACAAAGCGTCATGAGAGAAAGGGAGAATTTGAGGCTGTCACTCAGCTTTTCCTTCTTGCCAGTTCCCACAGACATATGCCCACCGGGCTGAAAAAAGACCAGTATTAAAAGTAGTTCTCTATAATGTGTTGACCCATAGGACCACAACAGTGTAGTCTGTGAAACAGAGCGCATCCGAAGTGCTTCAGGGGGCTCATTGAAGTATGGAATGGGTAGAGTGAAAAACTGAATATGATAATCAAGTTTACACTAATTACAATGAACATGTTGCAGTAACAGAGGTAAATATGAAATGCTATGGAGGGGCTTTCCTGGTGGTGCAGTGGTTAAGAATCCGCCTGCCAATGCAGGAGACACGGGCTCGAGCCCTGTTCCGGGAAGATCCTACATGCCGCAGAGCAACTAAGCCCGTGCACCACAACTACTGAGCCTGTGCTCTAGAGCCTGCGAGCCACAACTACTGAGCCCACGTGCCACAACTACTGAAGCCCACACGCCTAGAGCCCATGCTCTGCAACAAGAAAAGCCACCGCAGTGAAAGCCTGTGAACCGCAACGATTAGTAGCCCCCGCTCTCTGCAGCTAGAGAAAGTCTGTGTGCAGCAACAAAGACCCAACGCAGCCAAAAATAAATAAATACATAAATTTATAAAATAATTTAAAAAAAGAAATGCTATGGAGAGCGAAAAGAACAAAAAAATCCTGTCCTTAACATTTGTAGATATTTTCACAAAAGAGGTAATGTGTTGCTCTTGAAAAAAGAATACGAGTTTTTCAGGTAGAGCAGAGGAGCAGAAAAATGCCTGGTAATAGAAGAGAAGGCACAAAGCCAAGGCATGGGAGTCAGAGAAGGGCACAGAGCGTGATGTGGCTGAGATACAGGCTGCATGAGGGTATGAAAAAAGGAAATCCTTTTAGGAGCCAAATCCAAGAGAAGGAGAACAAGATGGGATCCAGGGCATAAATTTACCAGGGCATGTGACTACAGATATAGGTAAGTGTGTGGAATGGAAGGTGGGAAGTTGAAATGGTTTTCATCTGATGGCATCTATATTTCTCTATGAAATATACGACAAGGTCTTCAGCTGAGAGTTGAGGGGGAGGGGATGTTGGAGATTTGAGCATTGAAGAGAAAGTGCATCATAGTCATCTTGGGAGTAGGTTAATGAATTTACTAGGCAAGTTTAGTTGTCCGATAGTGCTGAGTGCTTGCTGAAGATTTTGGTCATAAATTTGAAATGGTTCCTAATAGCATCGTTGTGAAATTTTCTCCATCAACGTTCAACTGCTTGGGTACAGGGATATAGCAAGCAGTTAGTTGAGTTTAAGAAGACTTGGATTATGGTTTTCTCAGGGTATATGCCCAGTAGTAGGATTGCTGGGTCGTATGGTATTTCCATTTTTAGTTTTTTAAGGAACCTCCATACTGTTCTCCATAGTGGCTGTATCAATTTACATTCCCACCAACAGTGCAAGAGGGTTCCCTTTTCTCCACACCCTCTCCAGCATTTATTGTTTGTAGATTTTTTAAAAATTTTGGCTGCGTTTGGGTCTTCATTGCTGCACACGGGCTTTCTCTAGTTGCGGTGAGCAGGGGCTACTCTTCGTTGTGGTGCGTGGGCTTCTCATTGTGGTGGCTTCTCTTGTTGTGGAGCATGGACTCTAGGCGCATGGACTTCAGTAGTTGTGGCACGTGGCCTCTAGAGCGCAGGCTCAGTAGTTGTGGTGCAGGGGATAATGGTGGTGAGGGGTGAGGGGCAGATCTCATGGAGCCTCCTTGTACCAGAATGTGGAGGGCTTTGTAGGTCATTGCAAAGGTTTGGCTTTTATCTTGAGTAAGATAGGAAACCATTGGATGGTTTGGAGCAGAGATGAGACTTACCCTTAAAAGGATCGTTATGCCTGCTGTGTTGAGAGGACACAGAAGGGGACAAGGACAGAGGGAGGGAGAACAGCTGGGAAGCTAGGGTAATAATCCCGGTGAAAGATAGTAGTGGCTTGGATCTGGGTGGTAGTGTTGGAGATGATGAAGAGTGGTCATAATATGGATATATCATAAAAGTAGAACAAAAAGGGTTTGCCACTGGGCTGGATGTGGGATGTGAGAGACAGAGAGGAGTCAAGGGAGACTCTAAGAATTTTGGACTAAACCACTGAAAGGTTGGAATGGGTATTTCCTCAGAGAAGAAAACTGAGAAAGAATCCAGTGTGGTTGAAGATCAGATTTTGGTTTTGACCATGTCAGTGTTGAGATATGGAACAAGCAGTTGGGTATATAGGACTAGAGTTCAGAATCCTGAACTCTAATTCAGTTCTCTTTTATCCAGAAGATAAAAATTTGGAAGTTATCCCAAGCCATGAGACTGTATGAGATCCCTGAGAGAATGTGTGTGGATAGAGGAGAGAAGAGGCTGAATAATCCGAGGGGCATTCCAATGTTTAGAGTCAGTGAGATAAGGAAGAACCAGCAAAGGTTACTGAGAAGAAGTGTCCAGCAATGTAGGAGGAAAATAAAGAGAGTGTGGTGCCTGGGAGACAAGGGTTGTAATTACTGGCAATGACAAGGTCTAGGGTATGATGATGTGAGTAAGTGATTGAGGTGAGGTGGAGGGAAAGAACTTGGGAGCTAAGGAGGGCCGGGTGCTGAGCGTCAGGATGTTGGATGACTCCTGCTTTGATGATAGGATTGTGGTGGAGAGGTAGGTAGTGCCCCGTGTGTTGACATCACCTGTGACTCCACTGACCAGGAGGCAGGGAGGTGACTTCAGAGGTGGTAAAGTTTGATGATTCGCTTCCAAAAAGCTAGGATTTTTGAATGAGGAAGGACAGACATCTGAGACGTTGCAAAGGGGAGCCAGGAGAACGTTTGCTCCTGCCCCTGGCCTTGAGGCACTTGAGGAATAGGAGAGACACAGTCTTCAGCTGGGAGGGCAGCGGGAAGTAGCATCCTGAGGGTACAGCCTGGCTCCTTAGCAGGAAGATACATTTAGAAGAGGAAGCAAATGTAGGTCAGTGTGCTGATGACAGTCAGCTCCTAAGAGCACAGCAGAAGGGTTTGGGAGGAGAGGAGGGTTTGGGTTTGGGGTTAGGTTGCGGATGTCAGTGACCAAGGCGAAGGTGCATGCTGTGGGGCAGATTGCTGGTGTGTGGGTGGGGATGGTGGCTGTGAGGCATTTGGGGGTTGGTGCAGAGCAGTACAGGGCAAGAGGTCCAGCCTGAGGCTGGAGATGTTACAGCAGCCAAGAAGACAAAATGATTGAAGACCGGCGTGGGGCTGGTCACAGCCGGATGGGTAGTGTGCTGGAGAGTAGGGTAAATCTCTCTAGGATGGCTAATTATAATAATGCTATAGTCATCACAGTTGAGGGAAATTTATCAGCAACTAGGCCAAAGACCGAATAAAGTTTATCTGCAAGTGGGCCAAAGACTGATTGAATTACTTTTCATCTCAACCCACTGACTATACTAATAAGTGTTGACAAACAAACACCAAACTTTTGCTGATAAAATGAACAGATGTTAGGGAAATCTGGAAAAGAAAGAGGTGAGCCTTCTATGAACTCCAGGAAATGGCCAAATCATTCTTTCTTTTTAATTAATTAATTAATTAATTAATTTTTGGCTGCATTGGGTCTTTGTTGCTGCGCGCAGGCTTTCTCTAGTTGCGGCGAGTGGGGGCTACTCTTTGTTGCGGTGCGTGGGCTTCTCACTGCGGTAGCTTCTCTCGTTGTGGAGCACAGGCTCTAGGTACACGGGTTTCAGTAGTTGTGGCATGTGGGCTCAGTAGTTGTGGCTAGCAGGCTTAGTTGCTCTGCGGCATGTGGGATCTTCCCGGACCAGGGTTCGAACCTGTGTCCCCTGCATTGGCACGCAGATTCTTAACCACTGAGCCACACAGGGAAGTCCCCAAATCATTCTTATATTTGGGAATGTGGAGTAAGAAGTCAGGGCACAAGGAGTCATTACCATAAACCCTGCTTGGGAAGCTTTGGCTGCCCCAAATCCACCCTTTTATGGAATGTGTGGATCTAAAAGTTGCAGGTGATTTTCCTGTGCCATTAATTTGTTATTATTTTTTATGAGAATGAAAATCACTGTGATTCATAGTGAAACACTGACACATATGTTTCCACATACAAACCCACACTATAATCTGGCCGAATAACCACATGCACAACCTCATTTGATGCATAAAAGAGTTGTTTTGAGGATGGAATGAGATAATGCGTTATCTCAAGAGCTGTCGCTAAGACTGTAATGAACATTTCCATATTACTTTCTTGCATCTTCAAATAGAACAAATGGCTTAATGACTTGAAGTGAGTCAGTTTAAGAAATTAGTGTCTTTCCCACTAACCATGGATTTCTCAGGGACGAATGTTCATCTTCGTATCTTCAGTGCCTAGGATAGTGTCTGGCACACAGTAGGCATTCAGTGAACGTTTCTTGGAATGACGTGGAGTCCTGTTCCCTGAGCATTGCTACAACTATTTCCCATGTTCACTTTCCAGATAAGTTCCCAAACAAGTTAGGGAGGGATCCTACAGCAAATGAAACATACGTTTTACCAATCCCATTCATGAAAGAAAATCATCTTGGACATATGTCTTCCATGAATTAGTGTTTAATGATCCAACATCTGAGCCAAAATGCAAGCAAAAGCTCCAGTCTACACATAGTAATCTGATTAAATATAAAAATATTTTGTTGTGCTGACTTCTGTGTTGTTAGGAACATAAATACATATGGTGGGGGCTTCCCTGGTGGCGCAGTGGTTGAGAGTCCGCCTGCCGATGCAGGGGACACGGATTCGTGCCCCGGTCCGGGAAGATCCCACATACCGCGGAGTGGCTGGGCCTGTGAGCCATGGCCGCTGAGCCTGCGCGTCCGGAGGCCACAACAGTGAGAGGCCCGCATACCGCAAAAAAACAAAACAAACAAACAAAAAAAACAACCATATGGTGTGGCTCACATGATATAGGGAGAGCAATGGTTAAATGGTAAGGCTCTTGGCTGCCCTAATGAGATTATGGATGGGGAGTGTGGGCCAGGAGGTGCTCATTGCGTGAAAGGTAATAACACTTCTATTCAGAATCATAGGGCATGCATTTCAGCTCAGATTTCACTCTGGAAGTTCTTCTTCCAGGCAACTGTAGAGCACATACATTCAGAGAGAATGCTTAGAGAGAGAAGAAAGCTCCAAGCCCAAAGCAACAGAAAAAGAAGTCCTTCCTAGGGCAGTAACTGGCAGCAATGTCTAGCAAAGAGCATGCTATAGACTGAATGTTTCATCTCCCCAAAATGCATATGTTGAAACCTAATACCCAATGTGATGGTATTTGGAGGTGGGGCATATGGGAGGTGATTAGGTCAAGAGGGTAAAGCCTTCATGCATGGAATTAGTGCCCTTAAGAGGCCCCAGAGAGCTCCCTCGCCCCTTCGCCATCTGAGGATGCAGTGAAAAGACAGCCAACCGCGAACCAAGAAGTGGTCCCTCATCAGTGTCAAATCTGCTGATTGCTTGATCTTGGACTTCTCAGCCTCCAGAACTGTGAAAAATAAACGTTTGTTGTTTATAAGCCACCCAGTCTATGGTATTCTTTTATAGCAGCCCAAACAAACTAAGACAGAGCATTAGAGCAAATCATATGCTTTAAGTGTAGTTGATAAATAGATGTCCTTTACTTGGACTTGAAGCCACTGCAGTCAGAGACAGAGAATTTCCTTCAAATCCTAATAGGGCTGTGGTGTAAGGGAACCTCAGGGCTGAGAGAGCACTGGATGCGTAAGAGCGCTTCATGGGAGCCTGATTTAATAGAGGCCTCAGTTTGTGACCACCTAGAGGGGTGGGATAGGGAGGGTGGGAGGGAGGGAGATGCAAGAGGGAAGAGATATGGGAACATATGTATATGTATAACTGATTCACTTTGTTGTAAAGCAGAAACTAGCACGCCATTGTAAAGCAATTATACTCCAACAAAGATGTTAAAAAGAAGAAGAAAACAAAAATAGAGGCCTCAGGACAGGACCAGACAAGAGTATTTCACAGATGCCAAGGATTTCCATTCATCTCTGGTGAGGAGGAACTGGGAACAACGATTAAAATCCCACCATTGAGTCTTGCTGATACACTTGGGCACAAAAGTTAATTGTTTATAGTTCTTATTTTAAAATTGTATCAGTCATTTCCCCAAAATCCTATTCTTTTATTTTTTTCCCTAAACTTTTCAGTTAAAGAACTCTATCAGATCACGTAGGAGAATGTCCTTAGGCTTAGGAGACAGGTGCTGAACTATTTAGAGGTGAAATGTCAGGATTTTTGCAGATTACTTCCAAGTCATGCACATACATTGAGAAAGCAAGTATGATCACTATCTTTTGAACTGTAACTCTCTTCTTCAAGCTTTTTTAAAAAAATAAATTTATTTATTTGTTTGTTTGTTTATTTATGGCTGCGTTGGGTCCTCACTGCTACACATGGGCTTTCTCTAGTTGTGGCGAGCGGAGGCTACTCTTCGTTGCGGTGCATAGGCTTCTCATTGCGTTGGCTTCTCTTGCTGCGGAGCATGGGCCCTAGGCACGCAGGCTTCAGTAGTTGTGGCGTGCGGGCTTCAGTAGTTGTGGCTCGCGGGCTGTAGAGTGCAGGCTCAGTAGTTGTGGCACACGGGCTTAGTTGGTCCGCAGCATGTGGGATCTTCTCGGACCGGGGCTCGAACCCGTGTCCCCTGCCTTGGCAGGCGGATTCTGAACCACTGCGCCACCAGGGGAGCCCGGGAACTGAAGAGTTTTTGATTGAAGAATATGAAGAACAATGATTGCTATGTTGGGCTTATATATTTTGTTTGCAAAATAACGGGTTTTAGGTTAAACTGAGGCAGGTGTGCAAATGTTCTGGTGAAGTCCATGCCACCCACCCTCCCCCCCGCCCAACCGACAGCAAACCATAAAGAGCCTGATGATTGTTGTCACCGGCATCAGTAATTGTAACAAGGGCCTGGAATATCAATCAAAGGAAAGACAAGCATTTTGATAGCATTAATCAGGGCTGGCTTCCTCCTGCAAATCATGCCAAAGCTCTTGGATTGCTGCCTGTTCCCATTGTTTTCTGTCTGGTGGTTTGGATGCAGATTCTTTTCCCCTTCCCTACTGTGGTCATAATGAAATTGGGGAATTAACTCGGAGCAGAGTTGTGCTAGTTTGGATGTGAAGGTAAACACAAATGGAGAAAGTTCAAATTATTAAGAAGAACAAACAGCCCTTGTTACTAAACATTAGCTGGCAAACGCGATAGACATGTACAATGGGCAGAAATCACAGATGATTTCCCATACTGGCCAAAAGGAAAGATGGTCACAGGCTACAAGGCCTGTGTATGATACCCTCCTACACAGAGATTTTAGGTTTCTCCCTTTTCAGCAGCCAAGCCAAAATATCTAGTCTCAAGATTTTGAATAATAGTCTGCCATCACTCATAAAAAGAGATTAAGGGAAAGTATATGCTTGGATTTCTTCAATTATCATCCTGAATTGTGCTATGCAGCTTTAGAGATGCTGTGGGGACTGATTCGGTCTTTGTGCTTCACTTTATTGCTGGATGGATCTTCTTTCAGATATGCAATATATACAGGTCTATTTATTTATTTGAGGTCCCACTTGGACAAATTACAAATGATAGTCAAGAGCATGGCTAGAAAGTTTAAATATTTCAAGATTGGAATTTTCCAAAAGAAGAAATGGCTTTAAATATCACTTGAATTCAAATAATGACATAATTTTATGTTAAGAGGAGGAAATGAAATAATGGGGATAAGTTTTCAAAGGATCACATGTCCGTGAAAGAAGATGGGTTAGAATAGAAAAATCTGCCCACTAAGTTGGTACCTTCACTCTGTCTCTGTCAAAATGCTACTTCCCTTGGCTCAATTCAAAGAGGATGATAAAGAGTCCATGAACCCAAGAAGCAAGAGCAACACCTTTTACTCCCCCTCCCCTCACATCAAGTATATTATATACAAAAGTTCTAATATTATATACCTTACCACAGGATTAAAACCACTGAAACAGAAAAAAAATCCGTCTACCATAAGCACATGTATGCATATTTATATACCTACACAAAGCCAAAATAAATGGTTGAAAAATGAGAGGTTCAAACAACTGGCTGATTTGTCTGAATGCTGTCAAACAATCATTTTGATTAATATTTTTTTCACTGAATTGACTGATTTTTTTTTTTAGTGACTAGAATGAACTGCGACATTGTATAGACATCTCATAAATGGAATTGCTACAGCTCTTTGGAAAATTAATTGGTCAGCTTCTGCCATAATGGATAACACCTATGTCAGAGACATCTCACGTAAACAAATTATTATCCTGTATAGCATAAGGTGACTAATTAATTTTCCAGGGAACTCCAAGTCCTAGAAACTATTGTTAACTAGTGGTAAGTGAAAATGTGTTTGAATTTCAAGTGTTTGAGTTTCTTATGTCTTTTATTTCATAAGAAGGGGCTCCTTTTCTCTAAATGCTAATAAATAATTGCTTTTGAGACAGTCTAAATTGGACCCTTTCTCATGATTTTGCTTGTTGTTCTTTTCTGCACTAATAGAATTCTGCCACTCTTTAGCTATGAAACACACACACACACACACACACACACACACACACATATTCTGGATTGACTTTAGAAAGGATAATTAAGTCGTTATGAAAAAAATACTGCCCCCAAATTATATTTACCTTAATTTGAAAAAGATAAGGAAAGTAACAGAGGAAAACTAAAGAAGAGGTAGAAATGGCTAATTGGGTTTATAGTCCATAGTGATCATTATATGTAATCTTGTCTTTCTAAGGAATTGTAGGTTAAAAAAATTAACACGGCTCATGTATTAATATTAATGTTTTCTCTTCATGAGCCTCCCCGTCTCAGGGCCCACATGGCTCCATCCTGACCAAGCTTTCACTGTCCTATTTGGGCAATCAGTGCCTGCATGTCTTTGTTTCTCTGATGAGGTTCTGTTTTCTGAATGGCAAGTTTAGACTTTAAATCTTCCACCTGAATTATTACAAGAGAGCTTTGGTAATTAAGTTCTAACAAGATTTAAATGATATTAGAAACAGTCAGTTAAAAGGAAACACAGCCTTGGGCTTTGTTGTAAATTTGTATAATTATTTTTAGTCCTCTAGAGGATGCATAATTATGTTTCTGTATTTATAAAAATAGTGCCTCTGCAGCACCAAAATGAATTTTACAGTATGCTGATTTGCATATTAATGATATTCTTTGTATATCAAAATTTCTTTGGCTGAAAAAAAAAGATTTTCCAGGAAATTTTCAAAGTAACCCTGAGGAGCGTAAAGTCTCTTGATATGTACGTCTGTCAAAACCACTGCTCAGGAAGAAAGTTTGATAGTCTAAGAAAAAAAGAAACTTAAGAAAGCAGACCTATAACACTAAACCTCAAATTTAATTTGATCTTCACTTGGAAAGGGGTGCAGTGGCCTAGCCAGGAATAATAGCCAATAACATTGATTACTTATTATTGGCTAAGTGAGATCTAGTCAGTTCACATGATTCATGCAATGATCGTATGAGGTAGATACTATTATTTTTCCCATTTAAAAGATGGGAAACTGAGGCACAGAGAGACTAGGTTAATGGCTTAAGGACACATAGCCAGTATTTTAACCTAGGCAGGTTGATGCTAGGGCTTTAACGATTACACTGTATTGTCTTCCGAACAGAAGCGTAAGGAAGCACTAAGGGCCTCTTTCCGTTCTGATGGAGAAACCATTTTCCTGTGAAACACACACAAGACTGCCTTTGCCTCCTTTATGCTGGGTCCACGTGCAAAGTTGGAAACACCACACATTTCAGGACTATGTGCCCACTTTTTCCTGCATGCATTTTCTTACCTGTTTTACAAGGAAGTACTCTCTCTACACCAGCTTTTAAGCTACTCCAGAGCAGGAGCTGTATTCATTGTTTCCTTTGCTGCTTTTCCTGCACTTAGCATTCAGAGTTAGAAGGGCTGCTCATTAAAATGAAATCAGGGAGTGAGTCTGTGTTTGTCCATTCAGGCTGCTGTAAGAAAAATACCACAGACTGGGTGGCTTAAACAACTAACATTTATTTCTCATAGTTCTGGAGGCTGGGAAGTCCAAGATCAAGGTACCAGAAGGCTCCATGGCTGGTGAGAACACGTTTCCTGGCTCCTAGATGGCCATATTCTTGATGTGTCCTCACAGCGTGGAGTGGTGAGGAAGCTCTCCGAGGTCTCTTTTCTAAGGGCATGAATCCCATTCATGGGGGCTCCACCCTCAGGATCTCACCATCTCCCAAAGTCCCCACCTCCTGATAACATCATATTAGGGATTAGATTTCAACATATGAATTTTGGGAGGACACAAACATTCAGTCCATAGCAGAGTCTCAGGAAACATCTGAGATCTTTCTTCTGTTAGATTATTTTTTAAATTGTGGTAAAATACACATAACATATAACTTACCATTTAGCCATATTTAAGTATACTGTTTAGTGTCATTAAGTACATTTACATTGCTGTGCAACCATCACCACCATCTATCTCCAGAACTTTTTCATCTCTCCAAACTAAACCACCATAAAAGAACTACTCCCCCCCGCCACCTCCAGCCCCTAACGACCACCATTCTACTTTCTGTCTCAATGAATTTGACTACTTAAGGTACCTCACAGAAGTGAATGGTTAGTTTTAAATCAAAGGTAACTTTTACTTGAGAGCCAATCTGGAATATTTTAATGCAGGAGAGTATGCTTCTGTTCTGTTCTGTTCAGACCATGAACAGGAAGTGGTTGGAGCTAGGAAGGGTCCGAAGGTGGGTCTGAGCCGTGTGCGTGAGGTGTTGCCCACTTTGTAGGTTGAGGGGGCAGCATGTGGGAGCAGTGGGTGAGTTCTGTGGCTTTTCTGAAGGCTCCTTTGGGGGAGAGATGCCCAGTGGATCGGGGCTCCCTGACTGCAGTACTCACCAGCATTGACCTACTTGGAGAGACACATGTTCTAGCAATGGGTAAAGGGTAGGGGCATGTTCACCTAAGACGGACCTTGGGTCATCATTTGTACATGTAATAATGTGACTCTGGGTAAAATTTTATTCAACAATTAAAAAAAATTATTTGAGGAGGAAAATATAGAAAGGAACTGGGATAAGTGTGGTGGTATCCCACAGGCACCCAACTGTAGCCCACTAACCTGGACTTTGGGAAAGACAGAGAAGTTGGCTGTAGCTCAGAGCTGGACCACACCCCTGTGGGAGTGGAAGGAGTTTCCTCTCAAGGGAATGGATGCTTCATTCATCTGAAAAGAGGCTAATCCTGAGGTTAAAAATGAATCCTCAAGAAGGCTGAGAAGCCTCAGATAGTTCACAGGAAGAAGAACATTCTTCTCTATAAGGCCAGGGCTCAGTTTGGTCCAGGCCCAAAGGCAGGGAGAGGCCTGGAGTTTTCTGGCCTTAGTGGGTCGATTGGGAATCAAGTGGGGTTGAGGCAGTGAGAGGGCCTCTTAGAGACCCCGGGGTGGATCCGAGGGGTGTTGAAATGTTCTCTGAGTTGGAACTTCCCTTTCATTAATCCTTTTCATAAACTGCTGTAAATTTAGCCCAGACAAAGCTTATGGCCTGGTCTCTGCAGTGCCCTAGGCAATTGGGAGAGAGCCGGCCCAAACTGGGAGTAGAAGTGTCAGGGAGAGAGCCATTCCCACGCCTCCCTCATCAGAGCAGAAGTAGTGGTGATAGCCTAGGCCGTGGAGAGCAGGGCTATGGACAACCGATGGCCAGAATGGAGGCCAGACGGGGAGGCCAACGTGGAGGGCTCCAAGGGGCCTGTTTCTCACACAGTGAGGCTGCAGCCCGGGGCCCTGCTAGGAATAGCTGGGAAGTGCTTCCCGAGGGCTAAGCTGCAGCGTGATAGCTGTAAGGGCGAACCGTTATGATTTGGGTTTGCAAATGTTCCCCCATTTAATGCTCCTGACAAAACAGTGAGTTGGTTGGTTTATTGCTACTTTACAGGTAAGCATAACACTATTTAAAGAGGTCACTTCCCCAAAGTGATAGCTTCAAATGGCAGAGCAAGAATCTTAACCCAGGTCTAACTTCAAATCCAGGCTCTTTCCACTGTCACCCTGCTGCTTCCAGGATTAAGAAGGAAGCTGTACATCATGTATCTACCCTACTAACTTTTCAGGTTGAGGTGAGAACTAGAGAATTGGTTTCTGAGGAATCTAAGGTTCTACCACATTTCTGTGGAGCTATACAGCCTTAGCCCAGAAGGGACTGCTCATAGCCATCATTTAGCCCAACCCCTTCATGTCTGCGGGATAGAGGCTGGCCAGAGTCACCCAGGGGTGGTTACAGAACCGGAACCAGAACTCTACTCCTACGTCCTAATCCATGCCCTTTTGTTATGTAATAAAAGAAGAGCATTCAATATTGGTTTCCTCTGTCTTTGAGAAGCAAAGTTGATCTTTGACGTCTTCCCTTTCTGTTATCAACACCCCATATACACAAGGCACCTCTGCAGCACCATGCTTTCAGCTGGTTGTCATTTAACATCTAAAAGGAGATCAGCTACTAAGAGAGAGGTTAGCTTATAATACTCTTAACCCTTCAAGTTCTCTTTATAGGGACCTTTGCCTTTCAATTGGAGGCTATTAAGATTTTCTGAATCCAAGAATATATATTTTACGATGAGAGAATTACAAGCAGTAGAGCAGTCTATTTGGGGCCCGGTTCCTCCTACAATTGTATCCATCAATCTGCATCTAAGGTTGCTATAGGGAGCAGGAAGGCCTTTGTTCAAGTCGCTAATTTGCTACTTACACGGTCTTAGGAAAGTTACACAACCTCTCTCAGTCTCAGCGCTCTGCTCTGTAAAAAATCGTATTAACAACATTAACCTCAGGGTAGTGAGAATTATATGAATGTGTTAGGTAAAGTGCCTAAAATCACTGCTTAATAAACGTTATATCCCTTTCTCTTCTCTCTCAGAGCCTCTGTGAAGGCCCTTTGTGAAGAGCTGTGCCGACTGCAAACCCATTTTTTAACCTAGTTCCAGCTGTATCTTTCTCTGCATGACATTTTATTTCTTATTTGCACAGGAGGAAATAGTCTAGGGTTAGACAGATGGCCTGGTTTACGGCTTAATTATACTGTCCCCGAGTGTGCGTTCCTGAGGCTCTACCGCTAGGGTGACCACCCGGCCTAGTTTGCCCAGCACTGAGGAGTTTCTAGGACAAGAACTTGCCATGCTAAACCTGGGAACGTCTCAGGCAAACTGGGACAGACTGCTCACCCCACCTAGTATAGCTATGTCAAAGATATAGCCTTCACTGCTTTTCTAAGATAAATACCCCGGGCTCCCATACTTCTTTTCTTGGTGGGGAGGTAAGAACAGTGATAATTCTGTGCCTGTGTAAACACGGGGGACTTTATTCCAACTGGCAGGTATGGGGAGAATAAACCTCAAACAAAATTGCTGACTGGACATTTTAATTCCATCGAGGTGCCAAAAATTTTATCATGGATGTTCTACTTATGGAAATCATCGTCATCATTATTTTTTGGCCATATAGAGAGTAGCAAAGAATGAAGGATTTCTGAATCGAACATTTCTGTACTATTTGGCTAGCTTTCCTTTTTATGCAAAATTAAACCTTTGTTGTTAAATAGATAGGATTCTAATCCTTGGGGAAATGTGAATCAAAACTACGAGATTACCACCTCACACCTATGACGATGGCTACTGTAAAAAAACAAACAGAAAATCACAAGTGTGGAGAAGATGTGGGGAAAATGGAACCCTGTGCACTGTTGGTGGGATTGTAAAATGGTACAGCTGCTGTGAAACACAGAAAGGCGGTCCCTCCAAAAATTAAAAAGAGGATTACCATGTGATCTGGTAATTCCACTTCTGGGTATATGCCCAAAGGAACTGAAAGCAGTTCAGTTAAAGTCCCCCACTATGATTGTGTTACTGTTGATTTCCTCTTTTCTAGCTGTTAGCATTCGTCTTATGTATTGAGGTGCTCCTGTGTTGGGTGCATATATATTTATAATTGTTATATCTTCTTCTTGGATTGATCCCTTGATTATTATGTAGTGTCCTGCCTTGTCTCTTGCAACATTCTTTATTTTAAAGTCTATTTTATCTGATATGAGGATTGCTACTCCAGCTTTCTTTTGATTTCCATTTGCATGTACAAATGTCTTGAAGAGACATTTGTACACCCACATTCATAGCAGGTTTATTCACAATAGCTAAAACATGGAAGCAACTCAAGCGTCCATCGACAGATGAATGGATAAGCGAAACGTGGTACACACATGCGACGGAATGTTACTCAGCCTCAGAAAGGAAGGACGTTCTGACACGTGCTACAGCATGGATGAACCTTGAGGACCTTATGCTAAGTGCAGTAAGTCAGTCGCAAAAAAGACAAATACTGTAGGATTACCCTTTTATGAGGTACTAGGAGCAGTGAGATTCATAGACGGAAAGTAGAATGGTGATTTCCGGGAGCTGCAGTGGAGGGAGTATTTAATGGCTACAGAGTTTCAGGTGGGGAAGACGAAACAGTTCTGGAGATGGATGGTGGTGATGGTTGTACAACATTGTGAATTTTTTAATATCATTGAACCGTGAACTTAAAAATGGTTAAGCTGGTAAATGTTATGTTATGTGTATTTTTCCACAATGAAAAAAGAAGAAATAGATAGGACTGTAAGATTACCAAAAGTGCTGCCTCCTCCAATTCTAAGCGGTCACCTCTTTTTGGCCACTACCGTTGTGAATACATCTTTCACATTTTGCAGATGGGCAGATTTAGGTACAAAGGGGTCCATCTTGTGCCACCGGAGTCACAGCCAGGAAAATAGCTTTGAAAGATACTGGAGGAACCGAGGAATTGCTTATATATATGTGGCCTCTTTAGAAATGAGAGAGAAAACTATCTGAGAATCACCGGTTTGGAGTTTTTATAACTCGTTTTCAAATCTTATCATTTCCGGGTCAATTCCCTCTTCAGACAGGCCAGTCCTGGTCAGGCTGGGTAAATAGGAGAGCGTGACTGAGGGGCAGCTCTACTTTCCTAGGTGTTTCGGGTCAGTGATTCAGGTAACTTCATTTGTGCTCTTGAGCACCAAGGCAGTGCAGGTACTGATTGTAAGTGTTCACTTGAGGAACAGAAAGCAAACTGGAAGTAGATGATTTCAGCAAATTCTCAGCAGCCAATATTTAAACAGTTCCTTTTTACACATCTCCTACTGGTGCCCCGATGTTGGACCAGCAGCCTATATCATTTGCTGAGTTGAAAGAAAGACTTGTGTAAAGACAATTCCAATCATCAACAATAAAGATTAAGATACATAAAATGCTGTCGGGAGGCTTCCCTGGTGGCGCAGTGGTTGAGAGTCCGCCTGCCGATGCAGGGGACACGAGTTCGTGCCCCGGTCCGGGAAGATCCCACATGCCGCAGAGTGGCTGGGCCCGTGAGCCATGGCCGCTGAGCCTGAGCGTCCGGAGCCTGTGCTCCGCAACGGGAGAGGCCACAACAGTGAGAGGCGCGTACCACAAAAAAAAAAAAAAAAAAAAATGCTGTCAGGGATGACTTGGATTTTTCAGAAATACATTTCTAAGAAACTGATGTCCTGAGTTGATCAATAACAGCAGTATATGTGAATGCTTCTGTACCCCCTTATTAAAACCACTGAGTTGGGTCTTGGGAAACCAATCTATTTCAAACCACTCAATAACAGAAAAGTCTTTCCCAGCCCCGAGTAGGTCTCTGTCAAGTCTGCATGATGCTCCATGCGCCCCAGGACTATCTCTATTCTGGACAGTGCCATCTTGGAGTACTAGATCATGGATGTCCTAGACGTGGGTAATGCATTGCTCTGATGTGTCAGAACAACAGCTGGCTCGGTTTCTCTGTGCTGAGAGCACAGCTGACTGCTATGATGGATGACATGCGCGCACAGCCTATCGCTGTAATACATCAAGACACAGCACTGATCTGAAAGTGAATTAGTCAAAAGATGGGGTTCCTGCAAGTTCCAAACCCAAGAAGAGGAATCCTGTTTAATTATAGAATGAAAGACAAAGTAGCTGGCATGAGGCTTAGCGACTGTCAAATGCAGGGCTATTTCTAAGATATAATTCACATGAAGTGCTCAGCTCTCCCAGATGAGGTTTGATCGTTGCTCTGTTTCTCAAGGTGTGATTCACATCCTCCATCAGCACACCGCCCCTGCCGGAGCAGCTGGACCACAGCTGGGACATATTTTTTCCATGCACCTTTATAGAGATTTTCTAAATCCAGCCCCACTATAAACAATTAGACTCCCTCTGTCCAAAGTGCAAGTATTCTTTCCATCTCTTTCTCTGCCCTGTACCCCTTTGCTCCAAATCCACACAGAACAGAATGAAACTATAAAATGATAAAATTTGTGCCACTCTGCCTCACATGAGGTGGTTGAGCCCTTTGACATTCATTCATTCGATTATTCATTCAGTAAGTATTGATTGAGCATTGAACTTGTTAAGATATTTCAACTGTATATAATAATTAAAAACAAAAAACTGCAGTGGTTAAAAAGTAAGGTCATTTTTTAGCTCACATAATGAGATGTCCGGAAAAGGCAGTTCCAGGGTGGAATAATGGATTGACTCAGTGACACTGTTGAAGGTCCAGGTTTTTTTCCATCTTTATATTCTGCCATCTGGTTTTTGTCTTTAGGCCTTTACCTTCATGGTTGCAAGATGGCTGCTGCAGTTCCAGCCATCACATGTAGACATAATAACATTGATCCAAGGAAGAGACAAGAGGGACATTCTCTCACATTCCTAAGAGTGAGGAAATTTTTTTTTCAGAAGCCCACATCAGACTTCCCTTCAAGCCTCATTGGCCATAATTATGTCCTTTTACTGTGTCCAAATCATCACTAGTAAGGAGAATGAGACTATCATAAATGGAGGCTAGGTAGAGCCTATCCTCATTGAAGGCCATGAATGCTTGGCAGTGGGTGAATAAAATTGAGGTTTTGAAGCAAGGAAGAAGAGGGGTGAGCATTTGATGTTTGGAGGGTGATTTATGGTGTCAGCTACAGACTTCTAGCTCTGAAGACCAGGGGAAGCCTTTCCTATGATCCTTGGGAGCCTCCAGAGGGCAGGTTGTGGTGGGCAGAGTGACGCTCCACCCAGATCCCCCTTCAGAAATAAAAACCCTATTCCATCAGCTTCTGGACAGTCCCAGCAGTCATCTCCTTGCAGAAGAAAACGCTCTTGCTCAAGGTCATGCTCTTGCCAGGGTCACCCTCTATCCAGTACTGATCAACACAAGGATAGAAAGCCCTGGCTCCCTGGTTCCACTTGGGACAACTCTGAAGGGTCATCCCACCCTCAGGGCTCCTGGTGACAAGGACTTCCTTGTGTCTGCATCCTAGCTCAATGTCTGCTGCCCACTCCTGCTTCCTCTATCCACATGTGTTGATGCCAAGAACATACTGCTTACTGATGTCCATTTCACAGTCTGATTTCTGGGAAATCGGCAACGCACGGTTCCTGACTTTAACTCTCCCTTCAGACTCTGTAACATGGAACTACCCAGAGAGATGGCTGTTTGTCCATGCCAGACACTCAGAAATTTGGAGCATCGCAAATAGGTAGCTGAGTCCTGGATCCACTGAAGATTCTAATCTGCTAAGAAGACTCTCTCCCACCTCCAATAGTAACAATTTCTAATTCGCTTTAGCTTCCTGAGGAGGTATAAGATGTGAGAACATATTTGAGTTCGGATTGGTCAGCTGTATTTCTGCTGTTGTTATGAGCTGAAGTGGATCCACGAATAAGATATTGCCGACGTGCTCTGGGCCTTGCTGCTCAGAGCAGTGTCCATGGACTTACAGCATCCACATCACCGATGTCACCGGGCAGACAGTCAGAAATGCAGAATCCAGGCTACAGCCCTGGACCCTCTGAATCAGAATCTGCATTTTCAAAAGGTGAGTCATATGCACTACTTTACCTGCAAGAGAGGATGAGAAGTATAGCCTTTTTTCTCTAGGTGGCCATGAGCCGATCAAAAATTAGAGGTACTATTATGTTGAGAAAGAAAGGGAAAAGTGTTATTGAGGGGCGGAGAGCAGCCACACCCGGTGCATTTCACAATAAGGCGGAAAAGAAACGACCCAAAGGGAAAAGAAAAGCACATCGTTCTCACCCCACAGCTCCTCTCCTCCAATAGCTCCTAACTAGGACCCAAATCTGGGTGACAAGCTTTGCTTTCATTTTGAGCCCAGATAAATTCCTCGGCAGAATTCGTTCCTTTTTGTATTTAGAATGATGGAAAAACCCTACTCTTCAAACACAATGTTAACATCAAAGTAAGATTATTTCTAAACGGTAAGAGTGAAAAATTCCCAAGAGACAGGACAGGATGCTCTTCAAACTGAATTGGTGGTCAGTGAGGTTGGTTGAGAATTGGAAAGCAACTGCCACCTCTTCCTCTTTTAATGGCTCTCAGGGGGAGAGAAATGGAAATGAAAGTTCTTCCAAGATCACACGTAAGCAATGAGTTTGTGGCAAGACCGATAGACACCATTCTGGAGTTCCAAGACTCTAAAGTTTGGGAAGGGTTTGTGGTCCGTATAAACGCCTTATAGGTCCTGGTGAGAGACTTTCTAGGGAATGGCCATTTGGGGACTCTGACACTTGCCCGCAAGCAAGTGAAGGCGGCAGGATGAACACAGAGGTTCTAAAGAAGACATTGACAGTTGGCTTTGAGACAGATGTCACTGGCATTGCTGTGCGCAACAGGAAGGATGATACAACACCACATGATTAACAACCAGTGGGGCCTGAATCACTAAGGGCCCTTACACTCACTGCATAAAGATGAACAAAAGCTCTCCCTGTAAGTAATGCAGATTTAGCTGTGAATGATACTTGGTGTGTCTTGAGCCGCGGCAACACATTGCCTCATTGTTGTTGGAGATTTTACCGGGGAGATGAAGCAGGGAGAGAAACAAAAGAGATACAGAATGAGTATTTGAGTTTTTATGTTTGGCTCATAAAGACACGGCACATACGGGTCAAGCATGGAAGTATGCAAAGTAAGGATAAAGACACGGGGTTATTGGTGGGGAGGGAGAGAAGATGGTAATTATTGAAGCTATTTCATCTTCTTGGGCTATCTTTTAGGGCACCATTATGAATACTAAATGAATTTCTATGATACCCATAGTTTTCCCCTCTTTTCATCAGTTTATATTTTATAAATCAGGGGACTTGTGAAGGATAAATATTGTACCAATGTAAAAAACCAATTATTGTGGAAACAGCAGAAAAAACTGTAGGTCATTTGAGGAATTTCCAGGGGAATGATATAAATGGGTTGCCCCTGAGCATTTAATCATACCTCTTGTTTATTTCTCATCACTGAGCGGCATCTTGCCCTAAGAGTGAGTCCTGCTTAATGTGACTATTTTGGGATCTAGTCTCAGCCCTTCCTATCTTTCCAAGGTCCAAGGCACTTAAACAATTTAACATAAAGACCCTTGGAAGATGGAAGTGGGGCACTACTACTCCGGCTTCCGTAGAAGAGAGGCTGATAAAATTGACACAAATGGTCCAAAGCTTCTCCATCTCTCTTTACCCCTTTCCCTCCTCCCATACTTAAAGGGCACTGCCACGTGTCAGATACCCGGGAGGTGGAGTTGAATAAGCTGTCGTTCACGTCCTCAGCATGCTCAGTCAGATAGAGAACACAGACCTATAAACAAACAAATTACAATATACTGAGCGACGGGTGGAAGGAACCACGTACAGAATGTTCTGAAAGCACAGAGGATGGACAGAATGACCGAACTAACTGTCCATGGGAGTGACCTTTGGCAGAATTTTCAAGTCCAAGTAGGAATTTTCTGGGTAACTAAAGAGTGAGAGGCCCCTTCTGGGAAGAAGGAACAGCAAGAGAAAAGGTTTAGAGGCTTGAAATAGCAAGATGTATTTAGGGAGCAACAAATGGGTCAGTGTGAACCCAGGCAGGACATGAATGGAAGTTGAAAATGAGGCTAAAAAGGGACCTTCATACTCTGCTAAGGAATCTGGGTTTTTTTGTTTTGGTTGCGCAGCTTGTAGGATCTTAGTTCCCTGACCAGGGATTGAACCCGGGCCTCTGCAATGGAAACGCAGAGTCCTAACCACTGGACCGCCAGGGAAGTCCCTTGTTTTTTTAATCTTATAGGTGCTAGGGTTTGGGTGGAGGCAGAGGGTCTGGCTGACAGGGTCAGTGGCTGGATGAGGCTGCTGCTTGCTTCTCATCTCCTCCCACTGCGGAGCTCAGCAAACCACAGCAGGGAGACCTTGAGGACAGAGAGGTGTGAGAGTGGCCAACAGTTTGGAGCTCTAGAGAGAGAAGTCCAAACTGGGAACTGGTAGGTGGCCGCCAGGCTGGTGACCCAGAGGGCAGCTGCTGTGTACGTCATTCAGGGTCCAGCAGGAAGTGGAATCCATTCCAGAAGGTTCAGGTGAAGAGATTTATATGAAGGGACTACCTCGGAGGTGTGGGCAGGCAAGGGATATTGAAGCCCTCAGAGCCTACAGGAATTACTCCTTGGGTTGAGGAGATGAGAGAAGGACACCATTGCCAGAGCCCAGTGAGGGCAGAGGCCTCCCAGAGGGGCTGGGGAGGATCATAGTTACCGCCAGAAGTGTGATCCGGAGATCTGATTCCCAGGATGGAACTGGGGGAGGGAAAAATCTACCTCTCTTTTCTCCAGGGCTTTGACCTCCTGCTGGTACCTCCACTGGGCATCACCCAGTCAGAGCTGTTTGATAAGGAAGTCCAGGTGATGGAGTTCCTAGGGTCCTCCTCCGAGAGCCCAGAGAAGGGCAAAGAAGGGTGAGGAAGGAGCTGGGTAGGGACTGGTAGAGAATAGCCAGTTCATTGTGTATCTGCTCTTCCCTCCAAGACCGCAGGGATGAGAAATTGAATCTGATACTCATCATGGCCCTTTTCTTTTGTTGTCAATTAATCCCGTATAATATCTGTTTTACATCTTTTTGTTTGACCGATCTCTTTGAGAATCTGATTAAAACAATAGGCCCTCTCACCATTAAAAAGAAATCACATATGGATGACATTTGCATTCAATTTATACACCCTCTAGAGCCTTATTACTCAAAGGGTGATCCACAGACCAGCAGAATCAGCCTCACTTGACACCATAGAATGCAGGCTCTCGGGCCCCATCCCAAGCCTCCTGAGTCAGAGTCTGCATTTTAACAAAATTCCCAGGTGATTTATATGCACATTACAGTTTGAGAAGCACTGCTCTAGAAGCCCATGGAACCCAGCTTCATCATGGCTGGTTGCATAGATATGGATATGTTGGTTAGAATGTAGATTTGCTGCAAATAAAGGAAAACCCAATCAAACAGCAGCTTAAACGAAAGAGAGGAGTTATTTTGGTCATGTCACATGAAGTCTAGAGATGCATCAGTGCAGGACTGGTGTCATGATTGTCTCACTCTCCATGTCTATTTCCACTCGGCCATCCTCAGTGTGTGGCTTTTTTCCTCATGGCTGTCACACGGGTCCTAGAACTCCAGGCTTCATCTTTGCATTCTAGGCAAAGGGCAAAAGGGTGAATGAAATAGGCAAGGATAATGAGTCCTTGTTAAGGTAATTTCCAGAGCTACCTCCCAGAAACTTCCACTGGCTGTAATTCAATATAACTGACTCTGGCTGCAAGAGAACCTGCAAGGGCGAGTTTGTTTTTAACCCTCAAATAAAATTGGGGTTATGTTAACCAGAAAGAAGGAGAAGATTGATATTGAGGAGGCAGTTATCCAAATCTGTCATTGTATGTAATAGAGAAAATTATTAGTTCTGAAAATCTCTCTCATTCCATCTCTCACCACTGATGAGGACCTATTACATGTGTTCTGCTCTTTGGAATCTCACTTTGTACAATATCGTGAATTTGGAACTTCTTAGCAGAGGGCCAAATAGAATTATAGAAATAGAAAAGTGGGAGATAAAATTAAAAACTGATCAATTTGGGTTTGGGTTACTCATTATTGGTAGTAATTTCTTTAGGTATTAGAACCGAAATATACTTTTGACCCATTGAGAAAAACTGCCTAAATATACCTAAGAAGACAAAGAATACCTTAGATTTCTTAAAGAAATTGTGCCTAAATTTCATTTGTGTGGACACTTGTATGCTGTTCTGGAAAGAAGGGCTACAGCTTTCAATATACCTCGTTAAGTTAAAAACCACTGATTTAGAGTTATTATTCACAAGCAAATGACATCCTAATTCCATGTCTGTGTAACTGGGTTGTTAATGCAGACATTTTCAGAGTTCTGCTGGCTCATTCAGGCTCATTCATACTACTTGAAATGAACAAAACTGTAATTTAAAAAATTCTGTATTTAATATTCTTCACTAATTCAGACAGGGTTTTTCCACTTAATCTAAATTAGTGATTTTTACTAGATTCAAGTAGCCAACATTCCTAGGATCTTTGAACTGTCTGCCCTAGTATATATTATCTTAAATATCACCCAGCTAAAGAGAACTGAATTCTAAGGAGGCATGAGACTTGGATTAATGTTCTGGGTTCCAAAAAAAAAAATTTCTTGCAGAATGCTGTCAAAATACCTGCAGTCTTTTATGGGTCTCCGTTCAGGGACCTTTGAGAGTAGTTAGGGTCTCGGTTGGAAGGCTTTTCTTCTCCTGGAGTCAGAGCTTCCAGGAGAACACAAGGGGAGTGTTGAGCATGAGACCTCAGGCTTAGCTGACAGACACTGTCAGAATGGAACTCTGCAGCCAGGACTTAAAACGAGCTGCAGACCATCGGGTCTTGGAGCTGCAAGGACCAGTCATTACAATCTCATCAGACTTTGGGCAACAGGTGTGTTCTAAGATATGTGTGGATTTTTATCTTTCTGTGGTTTATTTTGTCATCATCTCTGACTAGGAATCTGGAAGAACATTTGATTGGGTGACTGCATCTTGGCTTGTAGTCTCTGTCCATTCATTCAGCCAACTCCACACCAACTATATTGTCTTCTCTCTACTTGAGACTTGTAGGAGGAGTAGAAGATAACAGGAGGAGTAGGAAATGGTTCCTGCCTTCAAGAGATACATGTATACGTAACTGGTCATAATAGGAAGCATACACCAAATGCTAAAGATTTTGCAGATCTTGAGTTTTTCCAAACTCCTGTGCAAACCTGCTTTGATGCTGAATATGTAAAATACAAAGCTATGAGATTTTGATTTAGCTTTCTAGTTTATGGATATGTTGGAAAGAAATAGCCAATCTTTAATCCCCATTAGTAACAGCTAGTTTTAAAGAATCTGTACCAAGTATTTACCAAGGTATCTTTTCAAATCTAAGTAAGTTGTCAGCACCGAGTTTGTGCAGCCCTTATTAAATCTACAGTCTCAATGCCTGTTTCAACTGTGTTTGGACAACTGGATTACAATTTTTGAGAACGATACTCTTTTGCTTCTATAAAAGCCACTTCTTGTATAGACTGAAACATACCCATTTCCACAAGTCAGTATATGCTCCTCAGGATTATTAAGACTCACGTGATGTAACATTCTTGACCACACTTTTGGGAAGAGCCATTCTAACTACAGGGGCTGCCATGTTACATGCTGTTCAGACTTTCGGGCTTGACAGACGCTATTTCCAAGGCGTCTGTAATGTTATTGGCATGTTAATTATTACAGCAAATGATAAAATGTGCAAAATGGTACCCCCCTTCTTAATGACATAAATAAATGAAGCAATTAATTTTACACAATAAAAACAAGCAATACAATAACTTACAAATTTGGAGTTTCTTCATTATTACATCAAATTGCAAAATGGAAACATGTAATTTCAAATGGCTCATAAGTAAAAATGGAAACACAGCTGATGCCGCGTCAGCTTGTGGGCTGCAAAATAATGTGGGGCTTGCAGAGTGTGGAACAGTCAACGTCTTTTAGATACATCAGGCCACATACGATTCAGAAACTACCTAAATCTTCCTAGAACTGAACCATTCCAGTGATCCAAGCCATCTGTGCACTGTAATAAAAAAGAAAACAAAAAAAACCCACATTTTTTTTCTTGTTTTTCCCTCATATTATTAGTTTGGAATTCCAGCAGCTACTTTGCTTAGGGCCTTCATCTCCATTTATTTGCAGTTGCAGAAGCTGGAAGCCTATGATTGATCTTGTAACTTCAATATCTAGAGAGAGATAAGTAGGGAAGCAAATTTCCCAGAAGGCCTGACAACAGTTTTTAAGATGAAATGTGTATACACCAAGCCTGACATCCTATATTGCCCACCATCTTCAAAACCGTCAGTTTCAGGGCTGACATTGGGTTCTGAGTGTTTGTTTTGGTGAGCAAGAAAGTAACACATATTTTCTTTGACATCTTGTGCAATTTTACCAGTATTCAGGGCACACTCCCTATTTTGCATGGAGAATATATTTGCACAGTTGTCGGAATGATGGACAGCGAGGCGAGTGACAGGATGGAGCGCTGATCTTTGCTTGTGATTACATACAATAGCCTGGTAGGAATCGTGAAGTGTTGGTGAGACAAACTGTGTCCCATTCTGGAACATATTAAGTTTGTCTCCAGGACACACATGACTTCGCTAGGGTGTCGAACCTCATTCATAATAGATGCTAATCTTTTCAGGGCTGACTGATGACAGCACTTCCTGCCCTTCACGGAATTAGAGCTGGGTTTTATCAAAGGACTCAAACTGCCTGCTAATTAGACTAATTCCCTTCATCATGAATTATTTATTTCCATTGGTAACCGATCACTGTGACATTAATGGGTTCTGCTCAACTTGGTTTCATACTAATACACACTAGGAGTTAAATGTTTAAAAATTCCTGATACTTTCACTCCATGTCAAGTGTATCTTTGGCTAACATTTGACAGATCTGATGAAGCCTCAATGGTTATGTTTTAGTTACAGATAAAATGGGACAAAGTTGCAGATTTGGTTTAGATGGGAAAACAAATCCATTTCTTGCTCTGCTCAGGTATCTCCTGACTTAGCTGGAACGGGCCTTCTCATTCTAGGGCATGCATGCTACCTGTGCTGCGTATTGCTTTATCAAGGTCGAACCTTAATAAAAGGTCGAACCTTGATAAAAGTGCTGGGGACCCTCTTTAGGGTAACAGTATTTCAAAGTTGAGCTGGACAGAATGTCAGCTAGTAAAATTGAAGTGATGCTTGACTCAATTATTGATAATCTTGATAAACTCAAGAGTGCAATATCTTGTTTACCCACCTGTAAAATGCAGAATGCGCTTTTAAAAAATAGGTTATAGGTCAAGTCCAATGGTGCACTTGTCTGAGGTTGTATAGATCAGTGTGTCTCAAAGTACAATCCAGGCACCACCTGTATCCTGGAAGTGTTTGTGAAAATGCAGATTCTTGGGCCATTTACAAGGCCTGTTAGCTAGAATCTCTGAGAATGGGATCCCAGAATTTGCATTATTAACAAGCACCTCATGTGGTCTTTAAGAAGTATGAGGATCATTGACATCAATTATGATGAAAACCCTATAAATAATCAATATTATATCAGAAATACCGAATTATCTCATCAAACAGGAACAGGACACTGCTTGACAAGGTTAGTATGGGCATCTGGAATTGGCTTCTGCAGCGGTTTCATCAACACACATAAACCGCACCTCAGTTCTCCTACCTGGTAGGGCAGATAGTAGGGTCTGTGACGGGTATGCTGGGCATCACATCTTCACTCAGAGGACACGCATGAATCAGGCGTCAAAGCGGAGGCATGAACAGTCACCGTTCGGCAGGGTAGCGCCTATCAGGTGGGAAGCCTTGCTGTATGCACACAGTGAGGCACGTATTTGTGCTACGTAGTTTAGCTATTAAATATTGCATTTTGGAAAGTGGTAAAAGAAAAAGTAAAAAGAAGACAGTATAGTGAGTGGCAACCAGAGACGAGGGGACAAACACTGAACAAAGGCATTATGGAGTCCACGTGCAGTGAGGCAAAACTGCGAATAACAGGTTCTGTTAAAAGCAGCTACAGTTCCAAACCGAACGTTGGTTTCACGTGACAGGTCAAAGATGAGTGGTCTCAAATCACGTGTACCTGTGTGAGCAGAAAACAATGCCTTCAACAGAGTCAGGGTTAAATATAAGAAGCAGTATATTGTGCACGCTCATTAACCCCCTAGTGAATTCTCTCATACTTTTAATTTGAAGCATGAGTAATCTGTTCTTTCAGATTTTCTAATGAAGTGGTACTATTGCATAATATGAGTATTTTAATCCTCAGAGACATGAGATCTATGTAACTGAGAAAGCCAGGTCATATGGATTTGGTTTTTAGCCATGCCGCACACTGTACTGTTGTTGTTAGGAATCCATACATGAAACAGATACTTGTGAAGTACTTTCTAGGTTCTAGGTACTTATATCTGATAAAACTAGGCTTACAAAAATATACATGGAGAGATTATGGATTCATGAAGAGTTTATAGATGTTTTCTGAACTATTTATATGTGCAAGTGACTCATTCTACCTGAAACCACAGATTATTTATTTATTTATTTATTTATTTATTTATCTATTGGCCGCACTGTGCAGCTGTGCAATCTTAGTTCCCCAACCAGGGACTGAACCCCAGCCCCAGCAATGAAATCACCAAGTCCTAACCACTGGACCACCAGGGAATTCTCAGTATTTTTCTACTTAAGAAGTTGGGAAACGTAAGGCTACCAGTGCAGTGGAGAAATATTTTTTATTTTGTTTCGTTTTCTTATGGAAACACCTAGATGACTTCAGCTTTATATTTCTCTCTCTCTCTCTCTCTCCCTCTCTCTCTCTCACACACACACACACACACACGCACACACTTACATACATGTCCATGAACCTTGAATTTTATTTCACTGCCTTACATCTCTCCTTACATCCCTGCGGTTTTTCCTTCATTTCACTGATCTGCACTTGTTCTCTTACTAAATTGTTTCCCCTTTCCTCTGCTTCCCTTTCATCTCCTCTTACAAGTCACATCGCTGCTGGAGTGACGTAAACTTGAGAAGTTCATCCATGTGTTAATATTTGGTAATTTGAACAGATCCTACCCTCAAACCTTCTACAAAACATAGTATCAATTAACAAATCCCAGGAATGAAGATATTACAGAAAACAAAAAAAGACATGGGAGTTCTGGCGAGGGATAACAAAGTATCTCATGCAATGCTGGCCTGTTTGCTTTGTGTTGGTTCTCACATAACTGGAGGAGATGAGCTATTGAGACTTCTTAAAAATATTTTATTGTGCACATACGACGCTTAACAAATACTTATTAAAATTGAACCAAATTTTCCAATGGCTTCAGCAGATCATGTTTCAGCCTCTCCTTGTCTATATCTGGAGATTCTGCCTGACACTCAAGGAACTCTTTTATTGCTTTTGAGTTGTATTTTCTTGCTTAAAAATTGTCATTAATGCAGTATTGAAAATACTGACCAAAGGAAGGCAGAGGCCTGAAAGGGAAGTCAGCTTGTGGGCCAGTAAGGAGCCTTGGGTGCCATGGAGGCTCCAGACCCCTCTAACTGGAGGTACTGACTGTGACGCGTATGACACAGTCTTCCACCCTCCACCTCCGGGGGAGTAATGTGACTCACCCACTGATGAGTCTGGGACAGCTGGGTCACACATGCAAGTATCCCTGAGGATTCTTTCACATATGTGTGGAGAAGAACTCCTAAAAATTACAAACTTTTTGCCAGTCAAGTAACTGGAGCTTTAGTGTAGTGACTAGGACATGGATTAATTATATTAATTTGGGGCTTAAATATTGGGAGGAATTTTGCAGTGTCTTTTCTTCTGGTAACTAAATTTTCCAGTCAACATGGATACTTAACAGTAAGTAGTAACAAAGCATAATTCAAAAAAATTAAGTCATCATAAATCCAAAGACTAGCCCAAATCCTCTCTGACACCCTGCATACTCCTAGCCCTCCTCTAGGAATCACTTCTTCAAAGCAAAGTTTTCCAAAGGAAGACTAATTCCTAAAGCCATGAACAGGTACTCTGTAAGGTGTTGTGTGGCAATTTGGGAAATTTTGGAAATGTTATGATGACTTGCACATTTTAAAAATTCCTTGAACTTCTGTTTTACTTCAGGAGGAGGCACTGGGACCAGATTTACCCCTCCACCATAAATAAGTTGAAAACTGGGCAGTTGATGAAACAACTATTTTCAGACATTGTACAGAGGCAGCTTGGGGCTGTGATTCCTGAGAGATGGGAATGAAGCAAGATGAGGCCCAGTATCGGCTTCCACTTGGAGGCGATTTCTAGACCGCAGTGCGGGAAGGGGAATCCCAAGCAGAGCGCAGTGAGCTTGCTGAATTGAGGAGAAGGAGATCAGGGAGGCTGAGGAGTGTGGAAGTCGCAGATCATAGTTCTGAAGAAGGCACTGTGCAGAAATAAAGCTACATAAATCTTCATGGAGGGCCCCTGGAATCTTGCGGATTATCAGGTTTGTACATGAAAGGGGTAAAACCTCCGAGGCAAGGGAAAATGCAATCCAGGTCTTGTAAGTTCACAAGGGCAGGAAGATGTTTATACTCCAGCCAGCCAGAGTAGAGAGTCCTCATTGGTCACCCAGGACATGCAGTGGAGATCAGAGGGGGTCACACCTTAATAGAAAGGCTGAACAACCTCTGGAATAAAACTACACAAGATGTGTGATAGAAAAGCTAAGAAAACAGGTCTAGAAATGATCAAGCTGAAAAGCAAGTAATTTGCTCACCAAAACAAAGTCTGGTGCTCTTTAAAGGAAAACAAACAAAAATCCAGACATTCATTCCAACAAAAATTAATTTTAAAAATTTAGTTAAAAAAATAAAAATAAAAGCACTCCCTGAAAATAACAAAACAAACAAACAAACAAGTAGATAAATGAACCTCAAATATTGAGTCTGGCCAAAAAAAAAAAAAAAATCCAGACATTCAACAACATAACATTCATAATGTCCATAATCCAATTTAAAAAATCATCAGACATGCCACATAGCAGGGAAACGTAACCCATAACCAGGATAAAATCAGTCAATAGACATGGGTTAGTCCTATAGATAGAATCAGCAGAAAAGGATGTTAAGACAGCTATTATAAATATGTTCAAGTAGTTAAAGAAAAGCATGAACATAATGAGAAAAATGGAAGATAAAAAAGAACCAAAGGAAAAAAAAAAAAAAAAGAACCAAAGGAAATTTTTAGAGATGAAAAATACAATATCTAAAAAGAAAAATTTAATGTGTGGAATTAACAGAAGACCAGGCACTGACAAAGAAAAGATCAGTGAACTTGAAAATATAGGAACAGAATTTATACAAAATGAAATATATAGAGAAAAATCACTGAAAAAATCAAATAACAGAGCAGCAGTGACTTGTGGGATAATATTAAGCAGTTTAGCATATATGCAATTAGAGTGCCAGAAGAAGAGGAGAGAAAAGAAGGGAACAATAATTTATTTGAATAAATAATGGCTAAAAAACTCCAAATTTGATTAAAATTCTGAACCCTTAGGCAAAAGAAGCTCAATGAACTCCAAGCAGGACAACTCTCTTTCTCTTTCTCTCTTTCCCTCTTTTTCTCTCTTTCTCTCTCTCCTACCTCACAGCATGTCATATTCAGATTCTTGCTGACCACAGAGTAGATCTCAGGTAGAGAAGAAAGCCTGGACATTTAATGGGAAAAAGTGATGTGCAGTGGTCTTTAGGCCCACCCTTGGCTGCCTAACATGCTCCTCACTCCCTCCTGCAAGGAGTTCTTATAAACAGCAAGGTTCTGTGGGTTTTTTCCAGCAGCAGTGGGCCAGAGTGCAGATATGAACTAAACCCATCTTCAGGCGCATCAGGGACCAGAGAATTATCGGGGCAGTGCTGCAGGAGGTCAGGCAAAGGATACTAAAGGTCTCATGTCACCTGCCATTCTTCTTGTCCTTTTCACTAATTTTTTTTTTTTTTTTGCGGTACGCGGGCCTCTCATTGCCGTGGCCTCTCCCGCTACGGAGCACAGGCTCCGGACGCGCAGGCCCAGCGGCCATGGCTCACGGGCCCAGCCGCTCCGCGGCATGTGGGATCTTCCCGGACCGGGGCACGAACCCCGGTCGGTGGACTCTCAACCACTGCGCCACCAGGGAAGCCCCTTTTCACTAATTTTTATTGGAATTCTATGTTTTGTTTTGTTTCCAGAGAACAAAGGTCATCTCATGAAAGCAGTTGATACATTTTAGCCCTTTTTCCTTGGGCAGGAATAGAAGGAAGATGAGACGAGTTTGGAAATCCAGGAGAAGGACATGGATTAATGTTACAGGGCAAGTACAATAGAAGGTTTAATTGTTTAGGAGGCAGCCGTGGTGTGGTAGCCAGAGTGGACTCAGAATAGCCAGACCCATCTTTGTCTCTTACTTTCTATAAGATATTTGACAAATTACTTATAACTCTGAGCTGTGGTTTCCTTATTTATAAAGTAAAAATATATACCTTGTATAAATATCCAAAGCACAATAGGCATACACAAACACACATTTATCCATATAATTTCATCTCATTTACTTAATGAAATAATACATGCACAATGCCTATTATTCCAAAGACATAGTAAGTGCACAATAAACAGGAGCTGCCATCACTGTTTCCAAAATCATGGTAATGGTTTAAAATAATGAATCCTGGTCTGTGAGCACAGAGCGCCTTCTATAGAAGGAGGGATTCTGAAACAATCTGAGGGGGCTCTTTTATTTATTTATTTATTTTTATTTTTTTGCCTGCATCGAGTCTTGGTTGCTGTGTGCCGGCTTTCTCTAGTTGTGGCGAGCAGGGGCCACTCTTCGTTGCGGTGCGTGGGCTTCTTATTGTGGTGGCTTCTCTTGTTGTGGAACATGGGCTCTTGGTGCGTGGGCTTCAGTAGTTGTGGCACGCTGGCTCAGTAGTTGTGGCACACTGGTTCAGTAGTTGTGGTGCACGGGCTTAGTTGCTCCATGGCATGTAGGATCTTCCCAGACCAGAGCTCGAACCCGTGTCCCCTGCATTGGCAGGTGGATTCTTAACCACTGCACCACCAGGGAAGTCCCTGATGGGGCTCTTTTAAAGCTTTTGTTTAGGATAGAGGTAGGGAAGAGAAATAATTTAAAACTCTTTAAGAAAAACTACAAGATATTCTACACTGTTTTCATAGGCAACCTGATCACACCTGGATTTTCTGGGAGAAGTAACTTCTTTATAGTGTTCTTTTCGTTCTGTGGTTTTAATAGAAAATCTGTTTTCTCTTAAAAGCAGCTGCTCCTATGTAATGGTGTCCCCTGAAGATAAACCCACCATTTAGAGCTCTCTATACGTTCTGTAGCCTGCATACGCTTTCTAAATATAGCAACCCAATGATTACTTAATTTAGCTAGAAATGGCAAATTGTTGACAAAGAATCCCTGCTGGGTTCCAATACCTTGAAATGCAGCTTTTATAAAGCAAATCATATCTGAAGAAAGGACTAACAATGCCATTTCCTTCATATAGTGACATAATATTTAGCTCTGTCATGGAAGTATAATTGCCTTATTTTTACAATGTTCGTATTCATTGATAAATATAGATTACCTGGAACAAGTCAGAACTGCTGCAGGGGACAAAGCAGTTGCAAAGAGGGGAGCTTTTAGACGAGGAAACTATGTCATGCTCAGACACACCATCTGTTCTCCAACAGCTGGTTACTCAAATGACATAGATTCAGTTCCTATATAGGATCAGTTGGTTCCATACATCAACCAGAGATGAGAAGGGTCCTGCAAATATAAATCTTGTTGCCATTTTGCTCCTTGGTCGTAGTGTATGGAGGGAGTGGTAGGTATTAGAATTAACATGGTCCTTACCTGCTCTTACCTATAGGAAGAGTATCTGCTCCCCTATGTCTCTTTCCTCCTGGACTTAGCCTTTGACTTTGATGAGAGCATGCATCATCCCTCAAGAGCATGGGAACATAGTAGAGTGAAATGAACCCAACTCCAGCTGTTTAAGCAAAAATGGAATTGATTGGCTGATAGAACTGAATAGTCCAGGTGTTCAATCAAAGCCATCCGTGTCTCTCTCTATCTCTAATGTCTGCTTTCCTCATAGGTGGTTCCTCCACGTGGATACAAGATGCCCATGGGTAGGACACTTACAGCTTGGGGTCCTAAAGTTTAAACAGACATTGTAAATTGCCTGATTGGACCAAGGCAGATAATTAAAGAGCTATGTGCTCCGACTAAAGAGTGTGTGATTTGTCCCCTAGAGCTGCTTTTGCTGAACAGGGCTTTGAGGTTATACCATCAGCTACGTTGACATGTTTTCCAGAATTTGTTCTTAGAGGCTCTCTGTAGCACAGTGTCCCTTTAATAAATTACTGCAGGAGAAAGTTTTCTCAGGAAAACTATTCTTTCCTATGTAACTATTTTTGTTTCTTTTTTTAAAAAAAAATCTGCTGGACTTTGTGGTAAGTTTCTTTCTTTGCTTTGGTTAATTTGAGAGGTCAGAGGCAAATTTGTTGTCAACCTAAAGCAACTGCATAGGATGTTATGAAGTCATTTTATATATTAACTTTACCCTATATTTATTTTATTTTCCTATCATTATTTTTATATTGTTTGATTTCATCTATTTACTTAACCTTATTTATCCTACATACTATTAAAGCCACCTCAAATCATTTTTGGAAGTAAGGCATAAATAAATAAATTTATTATTAAGGCAATATACCTGACACTCATTTAAAAGACTTAAAAAATATCTTGTGTGCACAGACTGACCCTGTAGGAATGTTTTCTTGGATCTCTCGGTGGCTCTTCTCACAGATACCTCAGTGTGAAACTAAGGAACTCTGTATCATGAATTGTTTTAACCAGCTGACCTGTAAATGCTCACTCAGTGCCTCTAGAAGCAGAAGGGCAAATTCAAGTTTGTGTAGGAAGTTGTCCTGATTCTGGCCAAACCCTTGTGTGACCAAGCCCTCCTCTTGGCAGTGGCCAGAATACCTCGTTAGGTCCAATGACCCTAGGGAAGCTGGGGTGTTCTGGTGTCTCCTCCCCTCCACATAGTTGCGACGTTGTTCAGTAAATACCAAGGACTCTAGAATTCAAATCCCAACCTAAAATTGTGTGCATAGGTTCCTGGAAGTGTTTTAAGGTCCCTAGTAATTAGGGTTATTTAGGAGTGGCCCCAACATTTCATTTTGTACTGTTGGAGATGAAATCTAGGGATTTGCATGGAAAGTAGCTAAACATCTATGGGGTGACACAATTTTGTCTTGGTCACTGTATCCATTAGCTTTTAATTGTATATAAGAGAAATCTAACTCAAATCAGCTTAAAAAATGGAAAGGAATTTATTGGCAGAAAAATCCAGAGGCAGGGAGAATTTTATGGGAGAATTTATCCGGAAGCTCAACAATGTCACCCGTGTCATCCTGTCTGTTTTTTCTCTCTCCTCCTCCTTGCGCTGTGTCAGCTTCTTTTTTTTTTTTTTTGCGGTACCCGGGCCTCTCACTGCCGTGGCCTCTCCCGCTACGGAGCACAGGCTCCGGACGCGCAGGCCCAGCGGCCGTGGCTCACGGGCCCAGCCGCTCCGCGGCATGTGGGATCTTCCCGGACCGGGGCACGAACCCGTGTCCCCCGCATCAGCAGGCGGACTCTCAACCACTGCGCCACCAGGGAAGCCCTGTGTCAGTTTCTTTTAAGGCTGGTTCTCCTCATCGCTGCGGAATGGTTAGCAGCAACAACTAGGGTTAGATGGGTCTTAATTCTCATCTACGGGGAGAAAGCATCAACTTTTCCTCCCTATCAGAGCTTCGTTATGCTTAGACTAACTTGTGTCGCATGCTCACCTCTGAACCAATCAGAGGAGAGACGTGATTAAGGCCAAATAATTCCACCTGGGGAAGGATCAAGGACGTCCAAATTACACAGCTAGAAATTTGGCGGCCCTAGTAGGAGCAAGGGAAGAAAGGAGATGAATGCTTGGAGAGTGGGAGGTGAGGGAAAACAAATAACAAGCTCACTACCATCACTAGAGTTTTAGGGAAGCACTCTAGTTTGTTTATGGATCCATGAAGACCCTCTAGTGTCTACCTATAGAGTGTTGAAATGGTTCTGACAGGTTGAAATAACGGCATCATTGCTTTTTTTGAACTTCCTGCACAATATTATGGAGGAAGGAAATCCATAGTTAGAATCTGGACAATGTATTTTAGGGGAGTCACAGCAGATTATGTAAAGGGAAAAGGAAAATGGATCTGTCTCACTCATACTAAGTACGTTTAGCTCCTCAGTGAGAAGCCACAGTTAGAAAGACTGGTAACCAGCTAGGAACCAGGCTAGTACCGAGAAGTGGAGGAGAGCTGTGGCCTCTGTACTGAGTGTAGACCAGTGGAAGAGATGCACAAAAGACCCTAAAAAAAGCAACATGCATGCTGCCTGGCAGGACCTACTGGGCAGTTTCATCAGGCAATAGAATTTAAGGACCCTTAAATTCTAATCACAGCAGCCTGTGATTCAGTAGGTCTGGGACGGCTTGTTAGACTTGGGTTTAAGCTGCAGGTATCCCACAGCCTGGAAGTTTCTGTTGGTACAAACAACACAGCCAACGGTAAAAGAGCCCTTAAAATAAACCTTCCTTCCATTTCTGTCTGATCGCGAAGATCCTGACTGGGCTCAACTTTTGCTTGGGGTATGGAGCCTGGCTTTTTAATCTAAGGATTAAGAAACCCTTAGATTTTGCAGAATCATTTCTATTGAATCTCTCCTTGAGGTCTTTCTGGCTCATAAATAGTTTTGCAATGTATATCACAGCCTCTATATTTGACTAATAGTTTGCACAAATAATAAATTCTTCCAGGAGTAAACAAGCTCATATTTTTGCTGTTTGTAAACTTTATTGCTATTATAAAATCAATGTTTTGCAACCAGAACTCTTAATGGATGGTAGTGGGGGCCGTCCATGGGCACCATGGACTTTTCTCCTTTTCGGGGTGATTTTCTTTCCATATAAAATGTTAGTGTGATTTTATATGTGTAGTAATCACTCCTCATCATAAATATCTCAGGAGTTAGGCAAGCAGCGTTGTATTAGTAATATGCGAAGCAGTGTCTGTGCTCATGGATGGATGGTCCTTCCCAACACAGACTACAGACCTGGCTGAAATATGGCCGTCTCAGGAGCGATAAAGGCTTCAAATATGATGAAGCTTAGAAACGCGTAACTTCTGGTGGAGGCTCTTTTCAAACACTTCAGCTTTCTTCCTTGACTCCCAGAATTGTCTAGATTAGAAACTCCCAGAATTACCTTCTCCGTTTCCCAGTTTTGTCTTGGGCTGACTCTCATGTGACTCTTTGAGCTGTTCTCTAGTGCAGACATTCTTTTTTCTTTTTTAAAATTGGGGTATAGTTGTTTTACACTGTTGTGTTAGTTTCTACTGTACAGCGAAGGGAATCAGCCATATATATACATAGGTCCCCTCTTTTGGATTTCCTTCCCACTGAGGTCACCACAGAGCGCTAAGTAGAGTTCCCTGTGCTACACAGCGGTAGTACATACATTCTAAAACATGTCTGTATGTCAGAATTACCTGATATTTTCTTTTTTCTTAGTGATTTAAACAAATCATGTATGGACATGGAAAATAAAACTTCAAACATTACAGAAGGGAACGAAATGAAAAGATAGGTGTCTCTTCCTGCCTGGCCTTATCTCCTAATAATTTTTAAAAATAATTTCTGTTTTATATTCTTTGTCTGGTATTTACCTCCATAATATTCAATAACATGCTTGCTTTTTTTTTTTTTGCGATACGCGGGCCTCTCACTGTTGCGGCCTCTCCCATTGCGGAGCACAGGCTCCGGACGTGCAGGCTCAACGGCCATGGCTCACGGGCCTAGCCGCTCCGCGGCATGTGGGATCCTCCCGGACCGGGGAACGAACCCGTGTCCCCTGCACCGGCAGGCGGACTCTCAACCACTGCGCCACCAGGGAAGCCCAATATGCTTGCAGTTTTATTCACGGTGTTCTTCAAAATATTTAACAAGTGGTAAGGCATATCCACCAACCCATCAAAACTGCTGCCAGTCCATGGTATTGGAACAATTTCCTGGAAACCCCTGCTGCCTCAGGGATTAACTTTTATTTGCAGGGTTATGGGGAGATCTGAACGGGGTATATTAGTTTCCTGTAGCTGCTGTAAAAAAACTGCCACAAACTTGATGGGTTAAAATAGTGCTTCACAGTTCTGGAGGCCAGAGGTCTGAAACCAAGGTGTCACTGAGGCCTTACCCCCTCCCAAGGATCTGCAGTAGAATCCTTCCTTGCTCCTTCCACCTTCTGGTGGCTCCAGACGTTCCTTGGCTTGTGGCTGCATCACTCCCATCTCTGCTGCTGTCCTCACGTGGCCTTCTTCTCTGTGTCTGACACTTGTCACTGAATTTAGGGCCCATCCAGATAATCCAGGATGATATCATCTCGAGATTCTTAATTCACTTATTTCTGCAAGAGACCCCCTTCCCAAATAAGGTCACAGGTTCTGGGGGTTAGCATGTGGACATATCTTTTGGGGGGCCACCAGTCAACCCACTATACAGAGGAAGAGAGGGTTGTGAAAATGGCTCTTTGGCAACTAGCAATGAAGCATTGCAATATTTTATAAATCTTGCTTTTATTTCTTGATTTATCCACTTTAAATAGTATCTATTGATCTGGGACAGATTTTCAGACCCATTCAGATCTACTGAATCGCCTGCATTTTTAAAATCTGACTATTCAGATGATGTTGTCTAACTGAGCACTGCTTTGGGAACTATTGCTTTAGAGCTGTGATTCTTAAATCTGGGGAGAAAGGACCAGAATCTCCAAGGTGCACAAGAGAGGGTGATGAAGATGGAAATGTGTCTTGAAAAAGTGTGTTTACCTTTGAGCTTGTCTTATTAACGACATCAAGATTACTTGGTTCTTTCAAAGCCATTAGGGGGGCTTATTTCTCTAGTTTTCCAAAAGAGGCTGTTTCAGAAGACATTTTCCAAAGAGCCACCGGTCTCACTAGTCCCCAGGTCTACAAAGATATGGCTTTACCCAGAGGTGGCTGGGCAGTCTCAAGCTGCTTTTCTACTTATTTATTTAGTCTCTATTATTGCTTTTCCTTCAAAAACAATTTCTTAAATACACGAAAGAGACAGAAAGTGAGAGCAACATAAAGTCTGCCAGTGTAATAATAAGGTGAGGCTCGCTGAAGCTCACACACTTTACTGTGAATCTGTTGGCTCCCCTTGTGGAGTGGGGCAGCTGCCCAGCCCCCAGCTCCTCCTGCGCCCATGGAAATGCTCCTTCAGCTTCCTTGCCTCCTGGGCAGGTGCATGGGTAGCTCCTGGTAACCTGTGCCAGTTCCCTGAAGGCTACCCCACTGTAGGAGTCGGAGGCTTTAAGGCACTGAGAGACTGGCATGGGTTCCCTCTCCTCCTCCAAAACCCCTTCTGTCCTCGCCTCTCTCCCACTTGATGTCATTGTCCCGCTCTGATAGCTGGCCTGCTAACTTCAGGTCCCCCATCAGACACAGGGACAGCAGACTCACATAACTGCTTACCACGCTCCAATGATCAGGCAAGGTCTAATCCCCAAAACAATGCCTTAAACCACTCATTGTGGTTCCACTTCTAATACTGAATGGGACATTATTTTATTATTCTGTTTTTGTTGTGTTGGAGGGGATTTATTTTGAGGACTTAACTTCCCTATTATATTTTCAACTAGAACTAGAAGCATGTTGGGGGAAATAGGGATTATTATTTTGTCTTGCTAAGGTGGCCTGTCACACATTCTGAATACCTTGGCGACCTCTCCAGCCCTGCCTCTCTTAGCTCTTGAGGTCCATCTTGACCTCCAGACCCTCAATTCCCTTTCACTGTGTCCATTTCCGGCTTTACTCATCTCCCCACTCAGGCTGGTCGATAGCTTTTGGCATCCCTGGCTTTCTCTGCTCCCACTTCCTTCACTGCCAAGCTTCTTGACATGGCAGCTTGCCCTGGCTGTCTCACTGTTTTCTCTTCTGACATCCTTTTGTCCCATAATCATTTCTCTTGCATTCTGCAAGGTCATAGATATTTCCTAAGCCTAAAACCCAACAGGTCTTTGCTTAGAACTTATCCTCCCTGACTTAGTCACAGAATGTACCATGGCTGCCGCACCTCTACCCAAGAAGTTTGTTTTCCTTCTCTTTCGTGGTATTATATTTCTGCCCCCACGTCTCTAACTGCTCCTGCTCTAACTCACTCTCTACCTTTTCTTTCTGTTTTTTAAATAAATTTATTTATTTATTTTTGGCTGTGTTGGGTCTTCGTTGTGGTGTGCGGGCTTCTCGTTGCCATCGCTTCTCTTGTTGCGGAGCATGGGCTCTAGGTGCACGGGCTTCAGTAGTTGTGGCTCGCGGGCTCTAGAGTGCAGGCTCAGTAGTTGTGGCGCACGGGCTTAGTTGCTCCGCAGCATGTGGGATCTTCCCGGACCAGGGCTCGAACCCGTGTCCCCTGCATTGGCAGGTGGATTCTCAACCACTGCGCCACCAGGGAAGCCCTCTCTAGCTTTTCTTGTCACACCAGGCTTTCAAAGCAGCCATCCCCAAGGGAAGGAGCCTGCTACGTGGTTATTTGTGGACTCACAAGCTAGTCTGCATATATCTTAAAGCAGATACTTTGACTGACTTAACTTTGTAATCTCTCACAATTCTTGAATAATGTTTTTATTAAAATTTTCAAATCCTCAAATTTTTAAAGTTAATTATCATGTTCCACCTCCCCCATCCACCTCCCCCCCATAGTGCCTTTCTGGTTTGAATACATAAGCCACTGGGGGAAAATAGCATTCAAAGTACTGTTGCAGCAATTTGCTTTACAGTTGGGTTTCCAGGAATATATCTATTCTTTATAGCAGAACTAAAGGAAAACAGTATAAATTAGTTTAAAACTGGTACCAATGCCTAGCTCTTTTTTTTTTTTAATAGAGGTTTTTTCTCTTTTTATTTATTTATTGGCTGTGTTGGGTCTTTGTTGCTGCACGCGGGCTTTGTCTCGTTGTGGCGAGCAGGGGCTACTCTTCGTTGTGGTGCGTGGGCTTCTCATTGCGGTGGCTTCTCTTGTTGCACAGCACGGGCTCTAGGCGCATGGGCTTCAGTAGTTGTGGCTTGCGGGCTCTAGAGCGCAAGCTCAGTAGCTGTGGCGCACGGGCTTAGTTGCTCCGCGGCATGTGGGATCTTCCCGGAGCAGGGATTGAACCCGTGTTCCCTGAATTGGCAGGCAGATTCTTATCCACTGCACCACCGGGGAAGCCCTGTAGCTCTTTTGAGATAGACTGATGTTCTTTATTTTCTAAACCAACAAACTGTCCTGTCAACTCTGTATCAGTGCTTGAAATCTTACACATTCTTCCAGGTTAAGCTCAAATGAAGCCCCATGGTATCATGGATTCTTTTCTAAAGGCCCCTTAGTTGAAAACTTTCTCGTCTACTTTAAAATTCATACAGATATTCATTATTTTCTCTTTGATGGGCTTCTCACTGTTGTGGCCTCTCCCGTTGCGGAGCGCAGGCTCAGCGGCCATGGCTCACGGGCCCAGCCGCTCAGCGGCATGTGGGATCTTCCCGGACCGGGGCACGAACCCATGTCCCCTGCATCGGCAGACGGACTCTCAACCACTGCACCACCAGGGAAGCCCCTAATTTCCTTTTTATTTATTTTTTCTTGTAGAGCTCCCTGTGCTGTACAGTATGTTCCCATCAGTTGTCTATTTTATACATAGTATCAATAATGTATACGTGTCAATCCCAGTCTCCCAATTCCTCCCTCCCCACCGCTCTTGCCCTTGGTGTCCATTACAGTTCTTTTCATACGTGTCTTCTATCTTGTCCTTGGTAAGTTCCTTGATGTCAAGGTCCCAAAGTCAAAAGTTCACCACCACCACTCTTTTTTGTTGTTGTTGTTGTTCTCTAGCTTCCTCCTGCTGGCTCTATACATTGCATATCTTAGGTCTTTGATAAGTGTTTTAACATTTAAATCGAATGGACAGATTTAGAAAGACAGGCCTGAAACTGAAGCAGTGTGGGAGGAGACAACTAACTCTAAGCACAACCCCAAAGCCACCTGCAAAAGATGGAGTGAATCTGAGTGGAATCGGTGGCATTTCTTTTCCTCCTTGAGGCTGAACGCTCAAGCACAAACCCACAAGGACCCACAAGCATGAGCAACCATGAGAAGAGCTTTAGAATTTCAGCGTGAGGCCTAATTTGAGTGTCTGAATGAAATCTCAGCTATTTCTTGAAATTTCAGTATTTCCTGAACCTGGAAGAAAAGCAGAAAATCATTTGATGAGAAAATTTTAAAAAGATATTTAGAAGTTCTGTTTATAGCCCTAGTTCAAGCCCCAGGAGGCTACTGCCTACTGCCTTCCCCGCAGCCAGGTCCTTCTAGATTTGGAGCATCAACATAATCAAAGGAAAGAAAGACAATCTATTAACAGCTCTTCAAGGACTCCTTGAAACAAAACAGAACCAAATTCCATCTTTGTTCCCACTTTGATCAAAAGATTTTCCTAAAAAAAAAAAAAAAAAGATTTTCCTTCTTGTTTGAAACAGAGGATCATCCGTGTTTCCTTAAAATATGGACATTTTTTTAAGACTCTTAGGCTGAAGGTTAGTTTGGAGTATCAGATGGAGACAGCAAACCAGCTCAGATAAGACTTTCCAAAGCTATCCATCACTGGAATAAAAGCCGAGCAGCCGGTATTGATCCTAATCCTGAGGACAGGTTGAAAGGAGGCGGTAAGGTCACAGCTTCGTGGTTATTCACTCGGGAATATGAAAGAGGTGAGACTGTGATGAAGATGCACTGCACGGGCAACGGGAACCATTACGGACCAGGTGGAAAAGGTGCTTACGAAACACGTCAAGCATGATCTGAAAAGCCCTGTGCCCTTATGTCACCCAAATCAGGGACCCCAAAATGGAAACTAGCGGGCTTGGATTTTCTTGGCAGAGAAGACAGGACTGATTGTTAACCAGGGTGAGTCAGAGAAGAGGATTACACTCTAAGGCCATGACAGTGATAGCACATTCACGACTCTGGCACAACCAGATTGCAAGCCTCCTGATAATATGCAGGTCATTGTGTTCCAGGCCAATACTCTCTCCTACATTTTGGGGTCTATATCTCCTTTGTAGATATTTCTATTGCTTGCTCACTAAATTTTAGAGTTTCTACTAGCTCCACTATCCTCACTGTACATGCTTTCCTGGACCATTTTCAGGATTTCCTGGACTCCCCAAACTGTACAAAGCTCAAATCTCAGTACACATACTTGCATATGGAAAAAATGTCGCTTTCTTGATTTTTTTCTATAACTTAATTTGTTTTGCATCACCATTCTACTGAAGCAGCAGAAATGTAATCTCAGGTATTTATTCTCAGTCTAGGGTTTCTGCTACCACAGGCAGACATCTCTGCCAAGCCAAGGGCCTGCCTGCCCTAAACTCACCCTACAGGCCCTGCCCTCATGGTTGCTGCAGGACGACCCTCTCCAGGGCCACCGACATCCGTATTCCTAAGGCTCCTCTTCCCTCCACCTTTGATCCCTCAGTGCAGCTGGGGCAAATCCTTTCTGGTCTCCATGCTGTTGGAGTAAGAGGTGGTGGGTGGGGGGTGACCCCCTCTCCTTCAACTCTGAAATGCTGAGACTGAAACCTTGATCTCTTTGTGTTCCCTTCAGTATATGGGTTATGGAAATACAAAACCCAAGAAAATGCTCCCAGAATCTCCTTTGAGCCCAGGGTAAAACTCAAATGTGGGAGGGGCAGAGTCGGGCCCAGGGGAACGCATTGGTTAAGGGTTCCAAAGTGGTATCCTGGGCTTCCCTGGTGGCGCAGTGGTTAAGAATCCGCCTGCCAATGCAGGAGACACGGGTTTGAGCCCTGGTCCGGGAAGATCCCACATGCCTTGGGGCAACTGGGCCCGTGCGTCACAACTACTGAGCCTGCGCTCTAGAGCCTGTGAGCCACAACTACTGAGCCTGCGCGTCTGGAGCCTGTGCTCCCCAACAAGAGAGGCCACGACAGTGAGAGGTCCGCGCACCGCGATGAAGAGTGGCCCCCGCGTTCCGCAACTAGAGAAAGCCCTCGCACAGAAACGAAGACCCGGCACAGCCAAAAATAAATAAATTAAAAAAAAAACAAAACAAAAAACCAAAATGGTATCCTATAGCAACACCTGCAAAAGCCAACAGTTTGTGAACCCACCCCATGGATCGTTTTTGGTCTCCTGTCACACTGCAGTTCACGTCTTTTCTTATTATTAAGGACCCCTTGCCTGCTTTTATCTTCACTTTTTTAAACTTTCCTGAGAGAAACCACCCACTGTCCACCCCTCCAGTCTAATTCTCCTCTTCCTCTCTCTTCCTCCACAAACACTTTCAGTGACTGTATTCATCTTTATTATTGATCAGAGTTTGAAACTATAGCAATAGAGGATGTCATTGTTGTTGTTTACTGAAACATTGATAACGAATAAATCTCACATCTCAGGTCCCATTCCTATCAGACTGCAATGTTCCATACATGGGATTATTCTGGAGACCTGGAGCTTGCTCTCTTTAGGTTGTACATTTTTTTTAAAGTACATTAAATAACCATTTTTAATAAAGTAGATGTAATAGCCATTTTTAGATTTTTTTATCTTTATAAAGCACTTTTGTGGTGGTAAAATATACATCACATAAAATTTACCATTTTAACCATTTTTAAATGTACAATTCAGTGGCATTAAGGACATAACATATTGTTGTTCAACATTTACCACTATCTTGAGAACTTTTTCATCATTCTAAACTGAAACACTGTACCCAGGTATTGTCTAATAACTCCTCATTTACCCCTCCCCAAGCCTCTGGTACCCACTATTCTACTTGCTGTCTCCATGGATTTGACTATTCTATGCACCTCAACTAAGTGGAATCATAAAGCATTTGTCCTTTTGTGTCTACCTTATTTCACTAAGCATGTTTTTAAGGTTCATCCATGTTGTAGCAGGCTGAATAATATTCCATTGTACACATATACCACATTTTTGCTTATCCATTCTTCTATGTGCATTTAAGTTGTTTCCACCTTTTGGCTATTGTAAATAATTCTGCTATGAACATGGGTGTAAAAATATCTGTTCTCTAGTTCCTGCTTTCAGTTCTTTTCGGTGTATCCCAGGAAATGGAATTGCTGGATCATATGATAATTCTATGTTTAATTTTTTGAGAAACTGCCATACTGTTTTCCATTGTGTCTATGCCATTCTACATTCTCACCAGTAATGCACAAGGATTCCAATTTCTCTACATCCTCACCAACATTTCTTATTTTCTGTTTTTTTTTTTTGGTTTTTTTTTTTTTTAAATAATAGCCATTCTAATGGACGTGAAATGGTATCTTGTGGTTTTCTTTTTTTTTCTTTTTTTTTTTTTTTTTTTTTTGCGGTACGCGGGCCTCTCACTGTTGTGGCCTCTCCCGTTGCGGAGCACAGGCTCCGGACATGCAGGCTTAGCGGCCATGGCTCACGGCCCCAGCCGCTCCGCGGTATGTGGGATCTTCCCGGACCGGGACACGAACCCGTGTCCCCTGCATCGGCAGGTGGACTCTCAACCACTGCGCCACCAGGGAAGCCCCGATCTTGTGGTTTTGGTTTGCATTTTGTTAATGATAAGTCATCTTGAGCATCTTTTCAGGTGCTTATTAGCCATTTGCTTCTCTTCTCTGGAGAAATGTCTATTCAAGTCCTTTGCCAATTTTTGAAGTGGGTTGTTTATTTTTGTTGTTGTTGAGTTGTAGTTCATTATATATTCTGGATAGCAATTCCTTATCAGATATATAGTTTGCAAACACTGTCTCCCGTTCCATGGGTTGCCTTTTCACTTTCTTTTTTTTTTTTAACATCTTTATTGGAGTATAATTACTTTACAATGGTGTGTTAATTTCTGCTTTATAACAAAGTGAATCAGCTATACATATACATATCTCCTCCCTCTTGAGCCTCCCCCCACCCTCCCTATTCTACCCCTCTAGGTGGTCACAAAGCACCGAGCTGATCTCCCTGGCCTTTTCACTTTCTTGATAGTGTCCTTTGATGCACAAAGGTTTTTAATTTTTATGAAATCCATTTTTTTTTGTATTGTTGTTGGCCTTTGCTTTCAGTGTCATATCCAAGAAATCGTTGCCTAATCCAAAGTGATGAAGATTTTCTCTTTTCTTCTGAGAATTTTATAGTTTTAGCTCTTATGTTTAGGTCTTTAGATCCATTTTGAGTTAATTTTTCTATATGCCAGAAAGTAAGGATCCAAATCCATTCTTTTGCATGTGGATATCCAGTTTCCCCAGCCCCTTTTGTTGAAATATTACACACTATTCTTTCTTAAACAGTATATGGAAGACAGCAAACCTCTTCTTGAGGGCTCTTTGTCACCCTAAGATCCCCTAAGATCCTTAACTCTTATTCTATGCTGTATTATAGTGACTGTCTCAGGGCTCTCCTATACTAGTGACCTCACACTACTGGGCTTTATTTGTTCCTCTCTAGGTTTTCATTGCTTTTATTTCTCCTCCTTTGTCATCAAACTGTTTACTGTCAAGATCTTAGCTGTCAAGTCTCCCTCATAACAGTGTGCCCTCCGCATTTGTTTCTGTAGACTAACAAGCCTGAGACCCAAACTTAATAAGAATTGTATATAAACTTAAAGTCAGTATTCCCTGAGGAAGGATCTAGTGGATTCATTAACAGAGTAAAGGAAATGATCTTTAGTTAAAGGACTTTATGAGAGCTTTTGACTTTGCTAAAAGATCACTGGCATTTATGTTGAGGTCTTCATCTTTGTCTGATGTCTACATAATCAGGCGTGACTCACTGGTGTACTGATAAATGTTTAAAAACCAGCTTTCAGGGTGGGGAGAGGGAAAGCTTCATTTTATAGTGGTTGCTGATTTCCATGGTGTAAATACTCGCAATGTAGCCAATTTCAAGCTACCAGTTCAGTGATGTAACTGAATGTAGAGATGGGAAGAGATATACAGTAGTGCATCATTAGATAGTATTTTCACTATATAGATACAACAGTCATAAATAACTCCAAGAGCAGAGTTAATAACGAAATGTAGCAAAATAATTAGAATATGATGCATTTTGAGTATTTATTACATTTATTACCTTATTTTAAATATAATTCTTTCAAATGTAAGTTTATACAGTTTAATTCTTAATAAAAACCATTTAACAAGCAGCTCACAAACCTCCTGAAAATTTGACAGTCAGCTCTTGTGAGCTGGGACAAGCCAGCTGCAGCACACTTTTGGCATCACTCAACTATTTTGCACTGAGGATAATAAAATCATAAAGTTTATTATCCCCAGAATTTGCACAGACTCAAAATGTTAATGAAGCTTTTAAAGGTTCAGATTAATTAATAAATGACATGCATGACCAGTTACTAATGGAAACAGGAATATTTGGATGGTATTCTGCAGAATATTAGATAGCTAAAAATTTCTGGGTTCTTACTTTGTGCCAGGCACTATGATAATTTCTTTATTGTCAATATCTTGTTGAATCCTGATAAAAACCCTTGGGTAAGTGTTATTATTATCTCCACTCTATAGATGAGGAAACTGAGGTTTGGGGAGTTTCGTGTGTTCAGAGACATACCAGGTTTTGAACCCATAGCTGCGTGATTCCATGCATTCAAGAATTATTTATTGAAAGCCCACTGTTTACTAGATGATGAGCAGTAAGGTGGACTGAGAGGAGGGTAAGGTGGCCGGACAGAGATTGAAGGGGACCATGGTGCAAGACGAAGCTACAGGTACCTGAGTGGCTAGACCATGCAGAACCTCCTAGGCCACGTGAAAGAGTTTGGTCTTTATTCAAGAGCATTGAAAGCCACTGAAAGATTTTAACTGTCGGATGTGAAATGTGTTCAACTCTGCCTTTTGATGGAATTTTCTGTGTGGGGTGGGGCTCAGTGTACATAGGAGACCGGTTAAAAAAGTCACTACAGTCATCCTGGCAAGAGAAGATGAAAGCTTGGTCTAGGGTGGTGCTGGCTTTGGTTTCTGCAGCTGGATGCATGGAGGTGCCACTTACTGAGACAGAGGACAGTGCAAAAGAGTTCGGACATGTTGATTTTGAAGTTTCTGTAAGAGTTAGGAGAAGAGAAGTTAAGTGAGACATTGGACACCAAAGTTGGGGAGATACAAGCCATTCCTTCAGTCTCTGTGCTACACTAATTATGTCATGAGTTGGACCAGATGAATCCTGAAAGCATTTGAGACCTTAGCATTTCATGATGTTACGTTCCCTGACATTTCAGGTAGGCATGAAAGAGAGCTGCTGCCTCTTTCCGCATGTGTCTCAGTGCGCTACTAGTGGAAAAAGAATCTTTCTTTGGGTGGACTTTGAGATTTATCTCCTGTGGCATTGCTCCATTTTTATTTGACCATTACAGAATGAACTCAGATGTGCTGGCAAAAGTAAATCTTGACTGGCTCACCAGCCCAGTGCAGCTTCTTGAGGAACTGGGCATGGGAAGGACAAGCCTGGTGAAGCAGGAAGGCTTGCAGAGCCAGGCACACCATCACCAGGGGTTCAGACTTGACCTTGTAAACCAGTCCTTAATGCCAAGCATACAGTAGGATCCAGAGCCACTTAATATGGTTGTGGAGAGAAGGGATGGAGGAGGAAAGTGATGGTGAAGAAAGATGCTATTTTTCTTTTGCTTCTCTTTTTCATTTTTTAAAAAATTAACTTTTATTTTTTCTTTAAAAAATACATGCCAATAGTTTTAAAAACTCAATTAACTTTTAAAAGTCTTGTAATAAAAACGGATCCCTTGCCCAGCCTGTCCCCACCTTCAGTCTTATTTCTCAGAGCCTAATACTTTCAACTCTTTTAACTGTTTCTTCTGGAATACACCTCCATATTTCTAAATAATATGCTTATACAGCTATATCATCATGTATCCATTTTAATGACAAGAGTGTAGCACTTTTGAGCCAGACTGCCTGTTTTAGAATCCTGACTCTGAACGAACTAGCTGTGTGACCTTGGGCAAAGTACTTGAGCTCTCTGTGTCTCAGTTTCCTATTCTATAAAATAAGGATAACAATAGTCCCAATCTCATATGAATTAATCCTTAGAAAAGTGCCTCACAACATTGTAAATCAACTATACTCCAATAAAAATTAATTAAAGTGTGAGAGTGGCATGGACATATATACACTACCAAACGTAAAATAGATAGCTAGTGGGAAGCAGCCGCATAGCACAGGGATATCAGCTAGGTGGTTTGTGACCACCTAGAGGGGTGGGATAGGAAGGGTGGGAGGGAGGGAGATGCAAGAGGGAAGAGATATGGGAACATATGTATGTGTATAACTGATTCACTTAGTTATAAAGCAGAAACTAACACACCATTGTAAAGCAATTATACTCCAATAAAAATGTTAAAAAAAAGAAAAAGAAAAAAAAATAATTAAAAAAAAAAGAAAAGTGACTAACACTGGCATGTAAGTATTTGTAAAATAAATTAATAATAGGAGAGACATTATCTTTTGACTTCCTGTGGTAGTGTTTGAGGACCTAGCTCTATTACACCACTGCTGCCATCCAGACAGAGCATCCCTCCCACCCTCTGTGGCAAACATGGTTGTATCACAATTTTTGGCTAAAGCAAGGGTCAGTATTTCCATTATTATGACTATATGCAGATTATCACTGCTGAACCAAATGATATACTATATTTATATTTCCTTTTTTAATGTAAATTTTTTGTCTATAATAGAGTTAATAGTTTCCTAATTTCCCCACAATCCTTCCTGCTCCAAGATGGACTGGTTGGTGTTCTTTAACTTTGTGCATATCAATTGTCCTGGGATGTCTCCAATATCAGGTCCCTTTTTTTGGATCCCAGTCCTCTTTCTGGGCCTTTCTCATTTTTCTGGAGCATATCCTTCAGAAGCTTCCTAAGATAGGATGAAAAATAGATTAATCATTTGAGCATGCACATTTGGAAATAGCCTCTGCTACCTACCATAGACTGAATGTATGTGTTTCCTCATCAGATGCATATGTTGAAGTCCAGTGTAGCTATATTTGGAATAGAGAAGTAATTAAGTTGAGGTCATAAGGGTGGGGCCCTGGTCCAGTAGGATTAGTATCCTTATAAGAAAAGACACCAGAGAGCTCAACTGCCCTCATTTTCTCTGTGTAGTCACAAAGAAGAGAGCATGTGAGCACCCAGCAAGGTGGCGGCTGCCTGTAAACAGAGGGAGAGCTGTCACCAGATGCCAATCCTGCTGGCATCTTGATCTTGGACTTCTACCCTTCAGACTGTGAGAAAATATATTTCTGTTGTTGAAGCCACCAAGTCTATGGTGTTTTGTCTGGCAGCCAGACTAATACACTCTCCTGTCTTGCTTGATTGATATTTTGGTAAATATAGAACTCTAGTTTGAAAAGTCATTTTTCATCAGAACATAGAAGATGATAGCATTTGATTCCCATATCTTTGTATGTGACTTTTTTCTATTTCGAAGCTTTTAGGGACTTCTTTGAGTCTCCTACGTTCTAACATTTTACAACGATGTGGCTTTGACAATTGTGTTCTTCATTCATTCATCATGCTGAGCACTTGGTGGTTCCTTTTGATCTGGAGACTCATGCCTTTAAGTTCTGGAAATTTTTCATATATCATTTCTTTGAAAATTTTGTTGTCTCCATTTTCTCTATTCTCTGTTTCCAGGAACTTTATTTATCATGTTAAGAGCTTAGAGACTGATTTTCAATTTCATTTTGCAATATCATTTCTCTGCTATCCTCCATACCTATATTTTTTATTTAGGTTTCTAGAAGAAATTAATTTTATAAAACAAAGCTTCTCCTAAATATTTTAATTCCAGGTACTATATTTTTAATTTCGAATAGGTCTTTCTTGTCCTCTATATTTTTTCTCACAGTATCCTGCATTTGTTTTATGAATACATCATCTTGATCAGAGGTTGGTTTCTTTTCTTTGGTTAAGATTCCTTTGGGAGAAGAGGAACCAAGATGGCAGAGTAGAAGGACATGCTCTCACTCCCTCCTATGAGAACACCAGAATCACAAATAGCTACTGGACAGTCATCGACAGGAAGACACTGGAACTCACCAAAAAAGATACCCCACATCCAAAGATAAAGGAGAAGCCACAATGAGACAGTAGGAGAGGTGAAATCACAGTAAAATCAAATCCCATAACTGCTGGGTGGGTGACTCACAGACTGGAGAACACTTATACCACAGAAGTCCACCCACTGGAGTGAAGGTTCTGAGCTCCACGTCAGGCTTCCCAACCTGGGGGTCCAGCAACAGGAGGAAGAATTCCTAGAGAATCAGACTTTGAAGAATAGTAGGATTTGATTGCAGCACTTCGACAGGACTGGGGGAAACAGAGACTCCACTCTTGTAGGGCACACACAAAGTAGTGTGTGCATTGGGACCCAGGGGAAGGAGCAGTGACCCCAGGGGAGACTGAACCAGACCTACCTGCTAGTGTTGGAAGGTCTCCTGTAGAGGCGGCGGCGTGGGGGGGGGGGCGCTGTGGCTCACCGTGGGGACAAGGACACTGGCAGCAGAAGTTCTGGGAAGTACTCCTTGGCGTGAGCCCTCCCAGGGTCTGTCATTAGCCCCACCAAAGAACCCAGGTAGGCTCCAGTGTTGGGTTGCCTCAGGCCAAACAACCAACAGGGAGGGAACCCAGCCCCACCCATCAGCAGTCAAGCGGATTAAAGTTTTACTGAGCTCTGCCCACCAGAGCAACAGTCAGCTCTACCCACCACCAGTCCCTCCCATCAGGAGACTTACACAGGCCTCTTAGATAGCCTCATCCACCAGAGGGCAGACAGCAGAAGCAAGAAGAACTACAATCCTGCAGCCTGTGGAACAAAAACCACATTCACAGAAAGACAGACAAGATAAAAAGGCAGAGGGCTATATACCAGATGAAGGAACAAGATAAAACCCCAGAAAAACAATTAAATGAAGTGGAGCTAGGCAAACTTCCAGAAAAAGAATTGAGAATAATGATAATGAAGATGATCCAGGACCTTGGAAAAAGAATGGAGGCAAAGATCGAGAAGATGCAAGAAATGTTTAACAAAGACCTAGAAGAATTAAAGAACAAACAAACAGAGATGAACAATACAATAACTGAAATAAAAACTACACTAGAAGGAATCAATAGCAGAATAATGGAGGCAGAAGAACGGATAAGTGACCTGGAAGACAGAATGGTGGAATTCACTGCTGTGGAACAGAATAAAGAAAAAAGAATGAAAAGAAATGAAGACAGCCTAAGAGACCTCTGGGACAACATTAAATGCAACAACATTCGCATTATAGGGGTCCCAGAAGGAGAAGGGAGAGAGAAAGGGCCAGAGAAAATATTTGAAGAGATTATAGTCGAAAACTTCCCTAATATGGGAAAGGAAATAGCCACCCAAGTCCAGGAAGCACAGTGAGTCCCATACAGGATAAACCCAAGAGAAACACGCTGAGACACATAGTAATCAAATTGGCAAAAATTAAGGACAAAGAAAAATTATTGAAAGCATCAAGGGAAAAATGACAAATAACATACAAGGGAACTCCCATAAGGTTAACAGCTGATTTCTCAGCAGAAACGTTTCAAGCCAGAAGGGAGTGGCATGATATACTTAAAGTGATGAAAGGGAAGAACCTACAACCAAGATTACTCTACCCGACAAGGATCTCTTTCAGATTTGATGGAGAAATCAAAAGCTTAACAGACAAGCAAAAGCTAAGAGAATTCAGCACCACCAAACCAGCTCTACAACAAATGCTAAAGGAATTTCCCTAAGTAGGAAACACAAGAGAAGAAAAGGACCTACAAAAACAAACCCAAAACAGTTAAGAAAATGGTCATAGGAACATACATATCGATAAGTACCTTAAACGTGAATGGATTAAATGCTCCAACCAAAAGATGCAGGCTTGCTGAATGGATACAAAAACAAGACCCATATATATGCTGTCTACAAGACAACCACTTCAGACCTAGGGACACATACAGACTGAAAGTGAGGGGATGGAAAAAGATATTCATGCAAATGGAAATCAAAAGAAAGCTGGAGTAGCAATACTCATATCAGATAAAATAGACTTTAAAATAAAGAATGTTACAAGAGACAAGGAAGGACACTGCATAATGATCAAGGGATCGATCCAAGAAGAAGATATAACAATTGTAAATATATACGCACCCAACATAGGAGCACCTCAATACATAAGGCAACTGCTAACAGCTATAAAAGAGGAAATCAACGGTAACACAATAATAGTGGGGGACTTTAACACCTCACTTACACCAATGGACAGATCACCCAAAATGAAAATAAATAAGGAAGCAGAAGCTTTAATGACACAGTAGACCAGATAGATTTAATTGATATTTATAGGACATTCCATCCAAAAACAGCAGATTACACTTTCTTCTCAAGTGCGCACAGAACATTCTCCAGGATAGATCACATCTTGGGTCACAAATCAAGCCTCAGTAAACTTAAGAAAATTGAAATCATATCAAGCATCATTTCTGACCACAACACTATGAGATTAGAAATGAATTACAGGGGAAAAAACGTAAAAAATACAAACACATGGAGACTAAACAATACGTTACTAAATAACCAAGAGATCACTGAAAAAATCAAAGAGGAAATCAAAAAATACCTAGAGAAAAATGGCAATGAAAACACGATGATCCAAAACCTATGGGATGCAGCAAAAGCAGTTCTAAGAGGGAAGTTTATAGCTATACAAGCCTACCTCAAGAAACAAGAAAAATCTCAAGTAAACAATCTAACCTTACACCTAAAGAACTGGAGAAAGAAGAATAAACAAAACCCAAAGTTAGCAGAAGGAAAGAAATCATAAAGATCAGAGCAGAAATAAATGAAGTAGAAACAAAGAAAACAATAGCAAAGATCAATAAAACTAAAAGCTGGTTCTTTGAGAAGATAAACAAAATTGACAAACCATTAGCCAGACTCATCAAGAAAAAGAGGGAGAGGACTCAAATCAATAAAATTAGAAGTGAAAAAGGAGGAGTTACAACAGACACAGCAGAAATACAAAGCATCCTAAGAGACTACTACAAGCAACTCTATGCCAATAAAATGGACAACCTGGAAAAAATGGACAAAATCTTAGAAAGGTATAACCTTCCAAGACTGAACCAGGAAGAAATAGAAAATATGAACAGACCAATCACAAGTAATAAAATTGAAACTGTGATTAAAAACCTACCAACAAACAAAGGTCCAGGACCAGATGGCTTCACAGGTGAATTCTATCAAACATTTAGAGAAGAGCTAACACCCATCCTTCTCAAACTCTTCCAAAAAATTGCAGAGGAAGGAACACTCCCAAACTCATTCTATGAGGTCACTATCACCCTGATACCAAAACCAGACAAAGATACTACAAAAAAAGAAAATTACAGACCAATATCACTCATGAATATAGATGCGAAAATCCTCAACAAAATACTAGCAAACAGAATCCAACCACACATTAAACGGATCATACACCATGATCAAGTGAGATTTATCCCAGGGATGCAAGGATTCTTCAATATATGCAAATCAATCAATGTGATACAGCATATTAACAAACTGAAGAATAAAAACCATATGATCATCTCAATAGATGCAGAGAAAGCTTTTGACATCAACACCCATTTATGATAAAAACTTTCCAGAAAGTGGGCATAGAGGGAACCTACCTCAACATAATAAAGGCCATATACGAAAACCCACAGCAAATATCATTCTCAATGGTGAAAAACTGAAAGCATTTCCTCTAAGATCAGGAACAAGGCAAAGATATCCACTCTCACCACTATTATTGAACATAGTTTTGGAAGTCCTAGCCATGGCAGAGAAGAAAAAGAAATAAAAGGAATACAAATTGGAAAAGAAGAAGTAAAAGTGTCACTGTTTGCAGATGATGTGATACTATAGATAGAGAATACTAAAGATGCCACCAGAAAACTACTAGAGCTAATCAATGAATTTGGTAAAGTTGCAGGATAGAAAATTAATGCACAGAAATCTCTTGCTTTCCTATACACTAATGATGAAAAATCTGAAAGTGAAATCAAGACAACACTCCCATTTACCACTGCAACAAAAAGAATAAAATAACTAGGAATAAACCTACCTAAGGAGACAAAAGACCTGTATGCAGAAAATTATAAGACACTGATGAAAGAAATTAAAGATGATACAAATAGATGGAGAGATATACCATGTTCTTGGATTGGAAGAATCAACATTGTGAAAATGAATCTACTACCCAAAGCAATCTACAGATTCAATGCAATCCCTATCAAACTACCACTGGCATTTTTTACAGCACTAGAACAAAAAAATCTTAAAATTTGTATGGAGACACAAAAGACCCCGAATAGCTAAAGCAGTCTTGAGGGAAAAAAACAAAGCTGGAGGAATCAGACTCCCTGACTTCAGACTGTACTACAAAGCTACAGTAATCAAGACAATATGGTACTGGCACAAAAACAGAAACATAGATCAATGGAACAAGGTAGAAAGCCCAGAGATATACCCACGCACCTATGGTCAACTAATCTATGACAAAGGAGGCAAGGATATACAATGGAGAAAAGATAGTCTCTTCAGTAAGTGGTGCTGGGAAAACTGGACAGCTACATCTAAAAGAATGAAATTAGAACAGTCCCTAACACCATACCCAAAAACAAACTCAAAATGGATTGGAGACCTAAATGTAAGACTGGACAGTATAAAATTCTTAGAGGAAAACAAAGGAAGAACACTCTTTGACATAAATCACAGCAAGATCTTTTTTGATCCATCTCCTAGAGTAATGGAAATAAAAACAAAAACAAATGGGACCTAATGAAACTTAAAATCCTTTGCACAGCAAAGGAAACCATAAACAAGACAAAAAGACAACCCTCAGAATGGGAGAAAATATTTGCAAACGAATCAACGGACAAAGCATTAATCTCCAAAATATATAAACAGCTCATGCAGCTCAATATTAAAGAAACAAGCAACCCAATCCAAGAATGGGCAGAAGACCTAAATAGACATTTCTCCAAAGAAGACATACAGATGGCTATGAAGCACATGAAAAGCTGCTCAACATCACTAATTATTAGAGAAATTCAAATCAAAACTACCATGAGGTATCACCTCACACCAGTTAGAATGGGCATCATCAGAAAATCTACAAACAACAAATGCTGGAGAGGTTGTGGAGAAAAGGGAACCCTCTTGCACTGTTGGTGGGAATGAAAATTGATACAGCCACTATGGAGAACAGTATGGAGGTTCCTTAAAAAACTAAAAATAGAATTACCATATGATCCAGCAATCCCACTACTGGGCATATACCCAGAGAAAACCGTAATTCAAAAAGACACATGCACCCCAATGTTCACTGCAGAATTATTTACAATAGCCAGGTCATGGAAACAACCTAAATGCTCATCGACAGATGAATGGATAAAGAAGATGTGGTACATATATACGATGTAACATTACGCAGCCATAAAAAGGAACGAAATTGGGTCATTTGTTGAGACGTGCATGGATCTAGAGACTGTCATACAGAGTGAAGTAAGTCAGAAAGAGAAAAACAAATATCGTATATTAACGCATGTATGTGGAATCTAGAAAAATGGTACAGATAAACTGGTTTGCAGGGCAGAAGTTGAGACACAGATGTAGAGAACAAACGTGTGGACACCAAGGGGGGAAAGCTGCTGGGTGGTAGGGATGGTGGTGTGATGAATTGGGCGATTGGGATTGACATGTATACACTGATGTGTATAAAATTGATGACTAATAAGAACCTGCTGTATAAAAAAATAAATAAAATTCAAAATTTCAAAAAACCAAAAAACTAATACAAAAAAAAAAAAAGATTCCTTCTGCTCCTCTGTCCCCTGTATTGTCTCTGGCTTCTTTTTTCTATTTGCTTATGTTTGGTCTCTATCCTGCATGCTGAAGATTTTCTTCAAGTGTTTGCTGATCCTTTATTTATATTAAAGACTGAAGCACTGGACAACAGTTTGGAAAGTCTGTGTGTGTGTAAGTGGGGGGTAGGGGGTGGCCTTTCTGCATGGTGAGTGTCACCATAGGGTGGTTGTGTTATTTATTTATTTTTGGCTGCGTTGCGTCTTTGTTGCTGCCTGCGGGCTTTCTCTAGTTGTGGCGAGTGGGGGCTACTCTTCGTTGCAGTGCGTGGGCTTCTCATTGCGGTGGCTTTTCTTGTTGTGGAGCATGGGCTCTAGGCGCACTGGCTCAGTAGTTGTGGCACATGGACTCTAGAGAGCAGGCTCAGTAGTTGTGGTGCACAGGCTTAGTTGCTCCGCGGCATGTGGGATCTTCCCGGACCAGGGCTCAAACCCGTGTCTCCTGCATTAGGCAGGCGGATTCTTAACCACTGCGCCACCAGGGAAGCCCGGGGGTTGTGCTTTAAGCCACCCTTTCTACTTGGAGAGTCCTAAATGTCAGATTCTGAGATCTTTTCTCGGAGACCGTTCAGTTTTGTTTTCAGTTTTTTTAAAAAAATAGAAGAGTCAGTCCTCCAGTCTCCTGTCTGAGAGACTTGACTGCTGGCATTCATGGAGTAGGACAAGACTGGGGGGCTGTGTCCCACAACTCTGTACATGGATTTTTACTTCATCCCTCTGTCTGAGCTCAAGCCTCACTCCTATCTGCCACTGACCCTAGGGCCTGGATCTGAAGCCACTTCTGTTCAGTTTCTCCAACATGAACCCCAACTCTCCCATAGCGCTGGGGGGAGGCAGGAAGTTGGATCACTGCTTCTGGTAATCTCTCTGCAGCACTTTTGCTGTTACTTCCTCAGCTCTGCTAAGTCGATTACCAGCTCTCCAACCCAATTGTCATCTTCAAGTAACTTGCTGAAATCTCTTTCACTTTTGTCTCCTCTCTGTCCATGTATGGTAATACCTTTTATTTCTTTAGTGTTATTTTAGGGACATTTGGGAAGGAAGAGGAGACAAATGCATGTTCTAATTCTGCCATATTTAACTAAAAGCCTGTCTGCTTTTTTTTCTTTCCTGTTTTAAGATTTGTAATCTGTATAAGTAAAAAGAAATGATTACAGCCTACATACTAATTATTAATTAGCAGAATTAGATAACTTCTCATTCATATGAATCACAGTGACCAAAAATAAACCAAAAAATGAAATTGAGGATTTTTCCCCCCTCTAATCCTCCAATTATACCACAATAAAAGATGTTCATTAATTAACCAGACACTGTTATCACAGCATATTTGTAGATAAAATGTCGACAGGGAATGGCTTCTAAGAAGCAAATCCACCTTCAAAAACTTCTTCAAATTCCCCACATATGAGCTTTTCAGTGTCTGATATGGCAAAGTCTCATGATCACTTTAGGCTATTGTGAGTTTATCTGAGACAAGCTCATTTTGATCAATGTGATGAGTCCTAATCATAAACGTTTCCTTTGGTTGAATCATGGTGGTGTGCGTTCCTGCTAGTTGGGGGAGGGGGAAGCAGCATTTTTGTTGGTATTTGAAGTGAGGTGCTCATCCGGGGACCCCTGAAAGTGGTAAAGGAGCTGGGGTTGCAGTAAAAAGCTCAAGGTTCCTATGGTGCAGTTCTGGATAAAAGCAAGAAATTAGCTCTCAGCCACACCAAAGGAGCTGAGCACCTCCGAGTAAGCACGCCCATCATTCTGATTGAAGTGGAAGAGTAGAAGGTAAAAGAGCTTCTCCTTGGTATCTGAGTACCAGGCAAGTAAAATAGAAAGGAAAAAGCTTTCAGTGCCTCAAGAGCAGTTAACAAACCCTGAAAAGGAAGAAGTGGGCAAAACTGCACTGCCTGAAAGTTTTATTGAGAAAAAAGAGCAAAGAGCTTTATACACAGGGTGAAGAAATGACGCTCTTGGTTTGTAGAAAAGATAATAATGTGAGTTACAGGAAAGAACTGGTAAGAAAGTAGAACTTACAATTCACAAATTTTTATAGAAAGCTACATGTAGCATTCAATACTTTAATAAAACAGAATGGATTTTAAAAAGGAGTAGTTTTTAAATATAGCCAATATAGGAAAGGAATTCCATTCTAACATTGGTAAGAAGATATTCTGAGCTTGGGGAGGAATATTAGGTTTATTTAGCGATGACAAAGTAGACAAGCTAATTCTGTCTAACAGAGACTTGGGCAAGTAAATTCCAGGAAGAGCTGATGACAGGGTTTTTTTTGTTTGTTTTTCTTTTTTTTAAACAGAGTCTTCCTCCACCTTGAGTGCCGTCCTATCAGGCAATGCAAGGAATATTTTATCCTTTGATCTGTTACCACATTTTCGCAAAGGCAGATGGCTTGAATGACGGCCACATGCAGAACCGCAGAATCTTACAGCTGGGAGGAGATACAAAGGTCCGTAATGCAGAGTTTGAACCTAAATCCACAGAGTTAAAAATCATAAGTCCTATACTTTTCTTAAGATCGAAGATTGCAACCATCCCTTGAACAATGATTTTTCCCCCCTTTTATCAGCTTTCTTTAAAGATTGAATGAAATATGTGGGTATAAAATTTTAAACAAATTTGATTTCCCTTTTAATGAAAGTTGTCCTTGAAAAGAATCTCTTTAGGAGATTAAAACTTATTCAGACGATGTTTTGCTTATTCAAAACATTTGTAGGACTCTAACTTTTAATTGCTTTCAGAAATTTTAGCCAAATCAGCTCTTTTTACTCGATTTTTAAACTTGATCATCCATTTGCCGTTTCCTCTCTCCCGTTCTTTGGGACCGCCCAGTTAGTCCTGTTATTCTGCCCCAAAAACCTTGCTGAGATCTGAATGAGAAGTGGCCCATGTGGATATCCAAGGGAAGCGCATCCCAGTGGAGGGAGCAGCTGGTACAAAGGCTCTCAGGCAAGAACAGAGAGAACGACAAAGTGAAAGGAGTACAATGGGAGGGAGCCGAGAAGGGCAGGCAGGGGCCAAATCATTAGAGCATTAAAAAGTCAGAGGAGGGAGTGTTTGGGTGCAACATGTTCTGGCTTCTATGTTAAAAAGTCGCTGGAATTTGAAAGCAACGATGATGTTCTTCCATAGGTGAATGGATTAGCAAACTGTATATGTTCTTACAATGAAATACTATTCAGTGATAAAAAGGAATGAGCTATCAAGTCATGAAAAGACATAGAGAAACCTTAAGTACGTACAGCTAAGTGAACGAAGCCAGTCTGAGAGAGCAACATGCTGTATGATTCCCACTACGTGACATGCTAGAAAAGACCAAACTATGGAGGCAGTAAAAAGATCAGTGGGGGCTTCCCTGGTGGTGCAGTGGTTGAGAGTCCGCCTGCCGATGCGGGGGACACAGGTTTGTGCCCCGGTCCGGGAGGATCCCACATGCCACGGAGCGGCTGGGCCCGTGAGCCATGGCCACTGAGCCTGCGCGTCCGGAGCCTGTGCTCCGCAATGGGAGAGGCCACGACAGTGAGAGGCCCGCGTACAGAAAAAAAAAAAAAAAAAAGAAGATCAGTGGTTGCAAAGGGTTCAGGGAAGTGAGGGAGGGATGAGTATTTATTTACAGGGATTTTTAGGGCAGTGAAATTATTCTGTATGGTATTGTAATGGTAATATACATCATTACACATCTATCAAAACCCACAGACTATGTGATATGAGTGAACCTTAATGTAAAGTATGGACTTTAGTTGATAGTAATGTATCAATATTGGTTCATCAGTTGTAACAATTGTACCATACTAATGCAAGATATTAATAATAATAGGGGACACTGAGTCAGGGATGGTGGTGGTGGTGGTGAGGAGGTATAGGGTAATTCTCTGTACTTCTCAATTTTTCTGTAAGCCTAAAACTCCTCAAAAAAATAAAGTCTATTAATTAATTTCTTTACGTCACTGGAGTTGATATTTAAAAACTGGATGGTAGAGGGCAGAGTGATTGCAGGAAGATCTGTCTGGAGCCTATGGCTGCAGGCCAGGAGAGGCATAGGTGGCCTGGACTTTGGGACCGAGTGGGAAGAAGGGAGGAGATGGGGAGAATGGACAGATCTAGAATGTGTTCTGGAAATTATCTTAACAGGACTTAACGGATGGCCTGGATATGAGAGGGAAAGAAAGACAGGACGTGGGGTTTAAGCGACTGAGTGAATGAATGGTCCTACAATTTACGGAGGGGGGGAAAGTGAGAAAGGCCTGCCAGACGCACCCGTGCAGATGGGTGGGTGGGCGGTTGGATATACAATTTTGGAGTTCTGGGGCGAGGTCAGGATGAAGATGGAGATCTGGTTGTTGTCAGAATCTGGAAGATGTCCAACCTCACAGGACTGGATAAACTCAACTAGGAAGTGAGTGTACCTAAGGGGGGAGCAAACACTAACTGCTGAGCAGTTCAGCACCAGAAGGGAGCTCAGACAGGAACTGACAAAGCAAGCTGAGAGGGAGCCTCCAGGAGGTGGGAGAAATCCAGAAGCCTGTGGTGACAGAAAGCCGAGGGAAGACTTCTTCACGCACTGCAGGGAGAGGTACAAGCACCAATGCGGATGAAACACCCCTTCAAACAGCAGGCTCCCACTTTCCCGGGTCAGTTCTGATTCTTCAGCCAAGGGACGAACATGCATCTCTTCCGGGAACCAAAGCCTCGCCCTTGGGTCCTCACATTTAGTACTCCTCTTTGGGAGTCACACAGCATGTCGGTTTAGAGCAGGGGATGGCCAAGTACAGCCCCTGGACCCAATTGTTTTTATACAGCCCACACGCTAAGAGTGGTTTTTATATCTTTTCATAGTTGGAAAAGAATCAGAGGAAGAATATTTTGTGGCATGTGAAAATTATAATTCAAAAGTCAGTGTCTATAAGTAAAGTTTTTATTAAAACAAGCCACACTCATTTGATTGCTATTATCTTCTGACCGCTTTTGCATTACAAAGGCCGAGTTGAGCACATGGGACAGAGACTGTATGACCTGCAAAGCCTAGGGTATTTACTCCTTGTCCCTTTACAGAAAACGTTTTCTGGCCCCCGATTTAGAGTACAAAATCTCATTACCGGGCTTCCCTGGTGGCGCAGTGGTTGGGAGTCCGCCTGCCGATGCAGGGGACACGGGTTCATGCCCCGGTCCGGGAAGATCCCACATGCCGCGGAGCCATGGCCGCTGAGCCTGTGCGTCCAGAGCCCGTGCTCCGCAACGGGAGAGGCCACAGCAGTGAGAGGCCCGCGTACCGCAACAACAACAACAACAAAAAATCTCATTACCGTGTGTGAGGACTGGCATGACACAAACTTATCTGTCCTCATCATGGATTGTCTTGGACACAGCTTAACTAGAAGTCCATGTATATATAATGTGTTTTTGTCACCATATCTGACACATACGCTTGGAGTCCTCATAGGACCATTTCATTCAGTGACTTCTGAACTTCTGCCTCCTGACGTCTCCCCGAGTTTCTTCCCGCACATCCAACTGCCCACTAGATGTATCTATCTGAGTCGTCCTTAAGCTCATCATGTACAAAATGGAGCTAGCGACCTTTCCCTGAGAACTTATTTTATGTTATCATTCCTTAGTGTGATAGAACAAAAATACATATTCGGTTTTTCTCCCCTTCCTAACACAGCTTCAAAAACTCTTGGAATTTCCTGAGTGATGGGAGCATCTTTTGTTATACCTAATGAGCCCCTTTCAACCACGCCTGAGTTTATGCTAACAAGGTGAGTCCTGGTGGGCCCTGGGGTAGTTTCAAAAGAGGGGCTGGCTACACCAGAAAGAACACATGATTAGAGGGCTGGAACTTTCAGGACTCCTCACCCCGCCACCTCCAGGGAAAGAAGAGGTGCTGGAGATTGAGTGGCCAATCATTTAACCAATCATGCCTACCTAATGAAACCCCAGAAACTCAGAAAAACTCTGAAATGAGGAGACTGGGGGCAGCTTCCTGGTTGGTGAACATACCACTGTACCAGGAGGATGGTGCACCCCAGCTCCACGGGGGCAGAGGCTCCTACACTCAGGGTCTTTCCACATATACCCTATGTGCCACTTCATCTGACTGTTCATTTGTATCCCTTAAAGCAGTCGTTAAGTACCGTACTTTCAGTGAGTTCTGAGTCATTTTAGCAGATTACTGAACATGAATGGGGGGTTGTGGGAACTCTCACATTTGTAGCCAAGTTAGACAGAAGTGTGGGTCACCTGGGGACTCCACTTGTGGCTGGTGTCCAAGCCAAGCAGTCTTGGGAGACTGAGCCTTTAACTTTCCGGGTGTGCTCTAACTCTGGATAGCTGGTGTCAGAACTGCATTGAACTGTAGAACCTCCAGCTGGTGTCAGAGAATTGGTGTTAGAACCTGCTTAGTCACAGGCTTCCCCATCCAACCCGTCATGCAAGGTAGAAATCTGATGGTTATTTTAGACTTGCTTTTTAGTCCATACTCCACATTCAATCACTGAGCGATGCTGAATATGCCTTGATTCTGCCTCTCTACCCATGAGCCTCCATCTCCCTCTTCAGCTTCCACTGCCCTGGTTTAGACCCTCAACAAAACATTCACATGGACCGTGACAGTAGCACCCCAATGATCCTCCCTAACACCAGTCTTGCCCCATCTCAAATTTTTTTTTTTTTTTGCCGCGCAGCTTGTGGGATCTTAGTTCCCCGACCAGGGATCGAACCCATGCCCTCAGCAGAGAAAGCGTGGAATCCTAACCACTGGACCACCAGGGAATTCCCAATACTAGGTTTTAACTAGTGATCTACTGAAAAAATATAGACCAACCAAGTCTTAAAACCATTTAAAGACTGACCCTGCATACAGCAACGATTCTCAAGCCTGATGCACATCACAATCACCTGTGAAGCATTTGAAAAATGCAGATGTCTGGACTACTCCCTCATTGATTCTGAGATCTAGCTAGGTCCTACCTGAAGGACAACCGGGTAGCTTTTTCCTAGAGTTTTTGGATCAGACACTTTAAGGATTTGTTCTCAAGTATTTGGAATTCATGCTGATGAAAAATTAAATCATGAAATCTTTGAGTTATTTCTTTTTTTTTTTTTTTTTTTGCGGTACGCGGGCCTCTCATTGTTGTGGCCTATCCCGCCACAGAGCAACAGGCTCTGGACGCGCAGGCTCAGCGGCCATGGCTCACGGGCCCAACTGCTCCGCGGCACGCGGGATCCTCCAGGACCGGGGCACGAACCCGTGTCCCCTGCATCAGCAGGCAGACTCTCAACCACTGCGCCACCAGGGAAGCCCATATTTCTGGTCAAAGAGTAAAGCCTTTCATCTCACCATTTAACATTTTATGGAATTTCACCATTCAGGAGTGTTCAAAGTGCACGTACTTTGCGATTCCTCTACATCCAGTCTCTTTGTTTCTGGATTCAGGCTGCAATTTGATGACTGATCAAAGATTGCAAAACTTGAGTTCTAGTTTCCAAAACTGACTGCATCTTACCTGGGATAAATCCTATTACAAGGCAACTTCTTCTTTTTTAAAAAATTTATTTTTGGCTGTGTTGGGTCTTCATTGCTGCACGTGGGCTTTCTCTAGTTGCAGTGAGCAGGGGGTACTCTTCGTTGTGGTGCACAGGCTTCCCATTGCAGTGGCTTCTCTTGTTGCGGAGCACGGGCTCTAGGCGCATGGGCTTCAGTAGTTGTGGCGCATAGGCTTAGTTGCTCCGCGGCATGTGGGATCTTCCCGGACCAGGGCTCGAACCCATGTCCCCTGCATTGGCAGGCGGATCTTAACCACTGTGCCACCAGGGAAGCCCAAGGAAACTTCTTTTAACTGCCAGAAGAGTTTATGTCTTCAGTAGTGGGAAAGGCTGCCTTCAAGCAGAGAGATCCCTCTTTCAGAACTGGAATGTATGTCCAGGTTTAATGTTAGAAGACTGCAGATGTAGTAGGATTTCAGGCCATTCTTTCTCAGGGTCGTTGCTGTACAAGATGGGGATAATTTTGTTATATCTCACCCACATGGATTAACCATTCCTGTAACATCCTAGGTAATTTAAGCACTACTTCTACTATTTTAAAAGAAATCATTCATTTTATCAGCAATGCACAGGTGATTTGACCTTAAACTTAGGTAATTATAATAATTAAAGAGCTAATGCCACATCCGCAAGCCTGTGCAGACCCTCTCTCATTGCCTATTGTCTAGAAACCATTATCTTGCGCGTAGCTCTCTTTCGGTTCCCTGTTTCTTTGGAGCACTTCCAAGATCCAGTCTGTTACTATTTAAACTCTCTCTGAATGTTGGTATGTTGGTATTTTTGTGCTCTGCCTTGTACGACTTACGGATTTTTGTTTCCTTCTTGGTGAGATATTTTCCATATCCATTCACAACCATTATTCATTCCACATGCTGCAAATATAATGCCCACCTAATCAATCACCACTTCTGCATTTGAAAGTAAAACCATCCTTTCTTTATTATATTGGGCAAATTAGTCAAATGAGTGTTTTCTAAAACTTGCTGCCTTTTTAGGGCCCTTGGCTCTCAGCCTGCCTTTCTCCACTGCCGCCTCCTCCCTTTCTCCTCCTCCTGTTTGCAAACAGTATCTGTTTCCTTTTGTGGTGTTCCGAGTGGATTCTGATCCTCCTGACCGTGTCGCCTGCTTCAACGATCAAGCATCCTTCCTCCGGAGCACTCCCTTTCCGAGAGGGCCGCGCGGGTGGTGCAGAAGCCTTCATCTCCCTCTCCCCGTGACTGAGCAGCGAAGCCCCTTGGAATTAAGCAGTGGAAACTCTCCTCTCGGGCATATTTTACTTTTAGAAAGCACGGTGACTGTGCAATCAATATTAATCACGGAAAATTACAAAATGCCTTTGTTGATGGTTTGCTGGAGACAGGGTAGTTAAAAAAAAAAAAAAAGAAAGAAAGAATGGAGCAGTTTGTATACTCAACTCTTCCCTTATCGGTTCTCCCCCAGTCCACATTTCCCTTAATTTCTCTATTTGAGTTTCATTTTGAGAAGGATTCCTTTGTTTTAAGAAAGCAGAGTTCTTTTGTGCCAATCCCAACATTCTTGTCAATTAAGCCTCTTGAAGAGAGAGAGAGAGAGAACGTAGTGGAGCATCTGCTGCCACAAAAAGTCTTGCAGCCAAAGCCTGTTAGAGGGAACTCTGTCTAACTATTGTCCTGGCAAAGCAAATGGCCCTTAGAATCATGATTCTTTCTAATGTATGTGTTTATAAGCAATTAAACTCCAGTTTTAGGGAGGACTCACTAACAGCATACATTACTTTAATAGACATACAGTACTACTTTAAACTGTCTTTGCCATCTGCTCATCATGATTATAAATGCAAAAAGAACATATTTTACATTAGCATCAGAAACTAGTGTGATATTAGGGACCGAAATGCCCATATATGCTCTTTGTACAATACCGAATGCATCTGTGCTATTTTCCTTTTCTTTCCACAATGCAAATCAGAGAAAGAAGATGCTTGTTCCTTGTGGTCTCTTTCCTGACATGGAAGATAATTTTCAGGATGGAAATTCATTAGGAGGGGATTTTGACTTCCTATTCAGGCAAATATGCTTTTAAAACTATATGAGCCGATGTGTCAGGCTCTTGCTGGCCCTATATGGCTATCTTATCTCCTAGCCAATAAGGGGGAAAAAAAACCCAATACACCAAGGGCAGTAAATTACTGTAATCTTCTTTAATGTCCATCTGAGATACAATGCATAATATATAATGGGGTAAGTGTTTTTTTTTTCTATAAATAAAATTTAAAAGAAGCATGGGATGCACATGTATTGGTGGAACACTTAGTACAGAGTTGAAAAAGCATCTGGATAGGCATATGCTGTGGTTTTCATCTGCATCTTTATGGTTGGGTGATCTTTCAAGATGGAGAATAATGCCACCATAATGTTGGAGGAAGGAGGAATGAAACAGTTCTATTTTCTCAGCTGGGCTGGTCAAAACCACCATTTAAACATATTCATCTCGTAAAAAATAATGGAGATGAGTCCATGAGACTCTCCACTAAGAAGGAATTTTAGCCAAAGTTTAGAAATGTAGGTCAAGGGAAAGGATACTCAGGGTGAGTTAAAAGAAGTTCAATAGCAGAGTCTACTTGGAAGAATTTGTCCCCCTCCACAGCGAACTGGATTCATCACTTACTAGAATAACTCAGTTCACACTGAATTTCCAGGTCAACAAATTTAAGAACAGAGGGCAATGACCATTTCCCCGAGCTCATTAGTGTGTTTCTGTCTTGTTTTCCACCCTGGCCGTATTGGACAGTACAGAATGACAAAGGCATGTATTATAGGGTGAGACATGTTACATGCAGGTGAAGATGAAGACGTACATGCTCGTTAGTAATGAGTGACTCTAGGCTCTGATCAACTCTATGAAACCAGGTAAATATCACCAGAGGTGACTGCCCCCAAGCGGGCAGGACGGAGACCTGCAGTGATCACAGAACAGCTGCTGGAGGGGGAAGACCATCGCTCTTCTCTTTTCTCAGCTCTAGGTTAAAAAACAAGCAAACGCCACTTAAAATACAGTACTCCACAAGAAAAATTCTGACTTCCTTTGGAATAGCGCCACCTTGTAATTCTGTGAAAGACTGCCTCCTGCTTGTAGTAACTGTCGTTCTGTGTAAGGGCTGAACTTTTCGAGTCCCTGCCTCATAAGTGTGTACAACAAGACAAGCCAACTACAAGACCAACGTCCCTAAAGTACCACATTTCCCATGTTACTCCCTGCTCAGAAATTTTCAGTGACATCCACAGCTGGCATTTGAAGTTGCTGCTGAAGCCTTTGTGGACAAGATCTGCCAACTTCTCATGCTAACTCCAGGAATTCTCTGGTCCCTCCAATTTCTCAAGCCTTCCATGCCCCTCGTGGGATCATGAGGGGACTTTTGCATCTCCGGGTTTGCATCTCTTGGGTTTCTATCATTTGCGCTCTCTCAAGCCAAGGGGCCAAGACTAAGAGACTCTGGGTCCTTCCTCACTGGTCTAATTAGTGCTTTAACACGAGGCCTGTCTCCTCCAAATGTCTCTCTTCTCTCCACAGCCACCCCCCCCCCCTCCACCAGCCCCGTCCTTCTTGAAAGGGCTTTTCTCCTTCCAGGATTTTAGGCACTACCCCCCCTTCCCCCCCTCCCCTCGTGGGTTATTATAGAAACTCTGGTCCTCTAACTTCGGGTCCTTGAAATCCACCAGTCCTTTTTTCCTTCAGCAAAGGTTGGCTCTCACAAACGAAAGCCGGGGCTTTCACAACTTTTGTGTCTGAAACAGGAAGGAAGAAATATTGTCCTTCCTACAAAGCTGGGTTCTGCCCTTCTCTAAAAGAAAGATTACTTCAGCTCCAATGCATGGAGGATCGCAAAGCTGCAAGAATTGGGGGGGAGTAAAGATTACCCGGGGTTACACTTTAAAATAATATTTTACTTCATATGCATTAAGACCCAGTTCAAATTCCATCTTCACTAATCACACAGATTAAAAGTGATTTCTACCACCTCTAAACTCCTATAGTGTGTAGCCCTCATACAGGGCCTGGAGAGCCTCGCCTGCAGCCGTTTCTCTCATCTCACCAAAGAAGACTGTAATCCTATTATCCTTCATCCTGCCTGATGCAGTCAGTTTAATTAGGAGTTACAGAGCAGTAAGCATCGTCTCCTTCCTGATAGACAGCCTCCTGGCATCTCCCTGGGGGTAATCCTGTGTCTCACCTGGTGGTATAATATGCAGGTGATGGTGATAAAGCCAACCGGAAACCTTAGAGGTGAGTCTGTGACTGGCCCAAATCTCGCCTTTCACACTTGCTCTGCTTTTTGGACTTTAGATGTTTTAAAGTTCAGAGCCACAGCTGTGCCTCACTGTCAGCCAGCCTTATGAACTTGATTTCTGGACACTGAGTAGAATTACTGAAAGGAAAAGATTTAATATTGAGAAAAGTGGACCCCTAATCAATGCAGTCTTCCGATGTCCTCAAATTTGAAATTTGGAAAAATGATTGAACGAAAGAATGTATCACACTGGCCACAAATGCATGTAGTCCTTTCTCCACAAGATTTAATAGTGTTTAATATAGACAGTATAAGTAAAATGTTGGTTAAAATACTTTTGTTTTGTTTTGGTTTTGGTTTTGGTTTTTTTTGCGGTATGCGGGCCTCTCACCGCTGTAGCCTCTCCCGTTGCGGAGCACAGGCTCCGGACGCGCAGGCTCAGCGGCCATGGCTCACGGGCCCAGCCACCCCGCGGCATGTGGGATCCTCCCAGACTGGGGCACGAACCCATGTCCCCTTGTCGGCAGGCGGATTCTCAACCACTGCGCCACCAGGGTACCCCTAAAATACTTTTTTAATTAAAAAAAAAAAATTCCTGCACCTGGTCAAAAGAAATCGAGCAACACTAAAAATTACATGCAAAAGGCCAATGTCTACCTCATCCTAAATTCCTTTCTAGTTTCTCCTCCAGAGGAACTACTGTTAACGGCTCTTTTTTAATCCTTCCAGAAAATTATTGTGCATATACAAGGTGCATTTATGTGGGTACATAATATGCATATCTATATAGCCCCCTCTTCCCCCCATAAAAGTAAGCATACCTTATACACTGTTATGAACCTTGCTTTATCCACTTAAAAATGACCTGTGCATATACCTCTGTCTATGTACAGTTCTTATTCTTTTTAATGGGTGCTTACGATTGCATTATTTGAATGTTTCATACCTTATTTGACCAATTCTCTATGGAAGAGAATTGGTTAATATAATTGACCTAATGTTTAGGTCAATTAAGTCAATTATATTAACGAGAATTTCTATCATCAAATTTCCTAGGCAAGGCTCATGCTGAGAAGTCTAGGTCTCAGGTTATGCTAAATTTCAGTTGGCTAATCCTCCACACACTTCAACTCTGCAAGACCCTTGGTGGCAGGGGGTGTCACTGGTCCTTCTCTGCACAGAAGGAAAACATGGTGGAAGTGTAGCTTTTTCCGGGCTAATGAGGAACACAGAGGCTCTCAAGGCCTATATGGAGCCTTCTTTTGTCTATGTTCCAGTGCTGACTTCATTGGGTTTTAACCCCAGGTCTCTTCTGACCCAGCCCTTGCACTTGTCCAGGCCGGTTGGTTCAGTGTGACCTGCCACCTGTCCTCAGACTATCCTGATTCTCTGCTCACTGCCGAAACCTGTCTTCTCGATCCATTTTGTGTGTTTCACATTTTTGTATCCACAAGTCTGATCTCTAGGAGCTGACCACTCCTGTCTACTCTAGTCTTCTGGGATCCCCCATTGCCCCCTCCCCTTGGTTGGCCTCTGACTCTCAGACAGCTCCTTCCTCTCAGCCCCTCTTGTTGGCCCCCCCTGCTCTTCCAGCCTGTAGTGTTAGAATGCTCCCAGGCTCTGAAATGAACAATACCTGCTTCTCTATCCACACTCTGACCTGGATGATTATGCCAATCCCACCATCTAACATGGCTGAGCAAGGAAAACACCCAGGAAGCATCCTCGACACCTCTCTTTTTCTCATATCCAGTTCACTAAGTCCCATCAACTCTTCTGCTACCATTCTAGTCGAAACCACATGTGTCTCCACGAGCTGGATTGGGGTGAAAATAAGGAAAAACAGCAAAAGAGCAACTAGCCCAAGGAATAAAAATGTGATTAGCATGGATAATGTGAAAGCTGATGTGTTTCATGAGCTTTTGAGCTTCTAATTTGAACAAAATCCCATTGCTAGCCTTTGTTTCAACTGGGGAGAAAAGGGCACGTGTTGAAGTGACCATGCAGGGTACATCCAGTCATTGCCTGTTGCTGCCCCCTTCAGTCCCAAGAAGGCACAGGTCAAAAGGAGTATGAGGCCGGTCTAAGACTGCACTATCCAATATGGTAGCTACTACCACCTGTGGCTACAGAGCACTTGCAATGTGGCCAGTGCCAATGGAGACGTGCTGTAAGTGTAAAATACAGCCACATTTGAAAGACTTGGGACAACAAGAAAAAAAAAGCATGTGAAATATTTTATTAATAATTTTTAGGGCTTCCCTGGTGGCGCAGTGGTTGGGGGTCCGCCCGCTGATGCAGGGGACACGGGTTCATGCCCTGGTCCGGGAAGAGCCCACGTGCCGTGGAGCGGCTGGGCCCGTGAGCCATGGCCGCTGAGCCTGCGTGTCCGGAGCCTGTGCTCCACGGCGGGAGAGGCCACAGCAGTGAGGGGCCCGCGTACCGCAAAAAAAAAAATAATAATAATAATAATTTTTAGGTTGATTATATGTTGAAATAAAAATTTGGGATATATTAGGTTAGTATATTATTACTATTCAATCAAAATTAATTTCACCTGTTTCATCTTTTTAAAATTTGGCTATTAGAAAATGTAAATTACATAAGTGGCTTGCATTGTATTTCCATAGGACAGCAGTGGTCTGGAAAGTCTGATGACTGGGGTTTTGAGAATCCAACAGAGTTTTCACATTTTAATGATATCCTGTCCCCATGAAGACTAATTCCTGAGAAGTTTCCATTGTTCAAGAAATGTTCAAGTAATTGAACTGTATTAAAATAATCTTCAGGGTCCAGAGCCCTGATGGAGGCACATCTTTGTCCTCTAAGAATGAATTTAATTTCTAGAAAGCTTTCACTCATTTATTCAGGAAGCATCCATGGAGTGCTTACTATGTGCTGACACATCCAGACAGTGATGCATGTAGAGGTGAAAATGAAAATTTCCTGACCTCAGGGAGTTTATTACATTGGAGAAATAGATCCATAAGTAAACATCCAAAAGAATGATTTTAATGGAAAGGTGTACAAAGTTGAGGAATGTCCATTTACTTGGAGCCATGATGAAGAAAATAAATGATTAAGCTGGGGTTCAAAAGAAAACATGAATATAAAGTAGTGAAACATCGCTTTGAGTGGTTTATAAACAAGATGGACCAAAAATGTGAGAAATAGCAGCATCGTTGTTCGTTTGAATAAGTGTTATCATTTAGCCTGCTAACATGACCACTTGGAAAGGGACAACGTTTCTTTTACGTTTTATGTATTAGCATGCTAGTAAAAATAAAATCCTGGGGCTTCCCTGGTGGCGCAGCGGTTGGGAGTCCGCCTGCTGACGCAGGGGACACGGGTTCGTGCCCCGGTCCGGGAAGATCCCACATGCCGCGGAGCGGCTGGGCCCGTGAGCCATGGCCACTGGGCCTGTGCGTCCGGAGCCTGTGCTCCGCAACGGAGAGGCCACAACAGTGAGAGGCCCGCGTACCACAAAAAAATAAATAAAATAAATAAAATAAAATAAAATCCTATATGTGTCTGGCTCCCAGTGCTTCCTCTCAGTCCAGCATTCCCGTGAACAGCTAGGCTGGTTCTGGGTAGGTGGGAGACGTGGCCAGGGATAAGCTTGAGGAGACAGCTTCCAGGGTCTGGGAGCATCTTGTATGGAATCCTCAGTGGGCTGGAATGGGAAACAGCAATGACTGTCTCTGTACCTGCTCATTCTCCTTAGAGAAGTATAGGGATGATATCCAAGTGTCCTCTCATCTAGGCCACTGTAATCTGTCCTATCGGACAGTTAGGACATTTCTCTTATCCCAAAACCCAGTGTGTTCACAAAGGAATTCTACATGGATGCCTACTGTGCACCTCATAATTGGTTCTATTTAAATGAAATTTTTTTTTTTTGGCGGTACGCGGGCCTCTCACTGCTGTGGCCTCTCCCGTTGCGGAGCACAGGCTCCGGACGCGCAGGCTCAGCGGCCATGGCTCACGGGCCCAGCCGCTCCGTGGCATGTGGGATCTTCCCGGACCGGGGCACGAACCTGTGTCCCCTGCATCGGCAGGCAGACTCTCAACCACTGCGCCACCAGGGAAGCCCTATTTAAATGAAAATGTTTTGAAAAAAGAATGACTTTGGTGGTTAAGACAGACCAGGAAATCCGTAGGAGACACACCATAATGGAGGGCTCGGATCAGTTGGGGAAGGGTGAGCAGAACCAAGCTTCACGGCCCCGAATTACAGACTCGTCTGATTGATGTATGGTCACACACAAACATTTTCTCACACTGGTAAATGGTGACAACATCGTACAGAGAGTGACTGGTCAACTCCAGTGCAAACCATTAACCACATTAGAGAAAAGAGCTCTGGAGAGGTATCGCTCCACATTTTTTAACTTCAGAAGATGTCATGAGAAGAGCCACAGATTATTATTGCTGACAGTTTGTACAATTTGTCCCTGGTGAGATGTGTGTGTCCCTACACCGCACTATTTTACATAACAATATGAAATATTAAAAGGGAAAAACGTTTTGTAATAAACAGCAGTTTGGCTGATTGCAGCCGATTATGTTACGCGGCTTGTACTGTGGGTGTCAGAGGAGACGTAATAGCTCCTCTAACTAATCTCCACAGCTGACCTCTCCCCTCCACTGATGAAGCCTATTCAAAAACCTGCTGCCCTTTCTCATTTTCAGATCTTATATTTCTGAACTGTTTTGATCATGCATATATCTGCTAAAGTTGGGTTCATGATTCGTGTGTGTGTGTGTGTGTGTGTTTTAAAAAATATATAATGCGTGAAGAAAGATTCCTACCAGGGCTGTCTCATCCATTATTAAAAACAAAACAAAACTACACAAACACTAAAAACATGCATATTTGCAACATTCTTATCAGATACCAAAATGTCATTAATTACAGGTAAAGACCATTACCCAGTCTGAGAGAACTTCTGTGAAGGAATACGGTGCTGAAATTTTTTCCTCCAACTTTAAACTAAAGGGCAAGGATGTCTTCCTGGGGAAGAATGTCGTCTTGGTCATTTCATCACCCTCTTTGGCTGGTAATTAGAAGCAAAGTGCTATTCAATCATAAAGCTATTTCATTTTTCTGATAAAAGTTTTTATTTAAATGGGATTTCATAGAGCACATTGCAGAGTATGGAGAACTCCTCCATCAGTAGGTACAGATAAATATGTAAGTGCATATGTGTAAGTGTCTCTAGTTCACAGTTTGCTCTTCCTCTTTTCCCCACATTCAGAGATGTTTACAAAACCACAGGGGAAATGTAGAGGAGGTGGGAAAAGCAGAGCTTTGAAAGAGAGAGATCTTTCTACCCCAGATTATGCAAATGAAGCCATCCCAGGGAAATAAAATAAAGGCAAAAGAGGGAGGGGGAAATGGACAATCCAAAAAGTAAAGTGTATGAATGCAATTTGCTAGGGAAAGGGTTGGACTCAGTACAACAAGGTCACGAAAAGGTACAGCTTTCTATGAGGCAAATACTGGCTGAAGCCGGCTGATAAATATTTCCTGTAGGATTTGAAGCAGGTTGCCACCAGCAAAACGAAAATCCCTAGGGGGCAGTACATAATTAACAATTTGAAGATGTGGCCGTGTGTCATGTCTCAAAGGGAGCCAGGCCAACTTACCCCCCAAAACACAAAACCCGAGTTCCCCTATAATCTCAGGATTCCCGTATAAACAAACATAGGCTTTTCCCCAGAGGCTGGGAAAGCTCCTTTACTCTTGGCTGGCAAATGTTTCCCGACTAATGGTGTCATTTTCCTGTGATTTTATATCAGCATCACCAAACCTGTTCCTCTAGTCTGAGGGAAAGACAGCTTGTTTAGAAAAGCAAAGGAATCTTTTTTTTTTCTCTCTATTAACAAAGAAACGAATAAAATCAGGACTCAGAGGACCAAGCCATTGAGAAGGGGTGCCTGTATGAGTGTTTGAAGACTTATAAACAGTGACTTTTTCTTAAACAATCGATCTGTGATTACATTGGACCCATGAATGAAAACAAAAGCTCAGAAGACAGTTAACGGCACCAGGAAAGAAGTCATAAAGAGGTTTTGGTGTGGTTTTAGAATTTCTTTGGTTTGTGTCAAGACGGGTTGGATTTTGGAGGGAGGAAGAGGTTAATTAATTGCCGGAGAGAAAGGATAGACAAAAGAAACACTAAACTTTTTATCTCGGGGTGGCACTGGCATCCATTGACGAGAAATCAGCAGTGTTTTCCTAGAGACTCCATCCAGGGCGGCGCCCATTTTGTGTTTGCTCTGCTGCTGAGATTTAGAAGCATTCTGGACCACTGCTCTGAGCCCCAGGTTTGGGGAAGGGAGGTCTGGGCGACGTTCCCAACTCTGACACAGAAACCATGTGTTCCCTGGGAAGTTTCTGAGCTTCTCTGTGTCTTGGTTGCTTCGATTGCAAACTGAGTTCAGATCACTTGCCACCTGCCTACCTAATCAGAATATTGTGAGGGTTAATGAGATTGCGTTTGCAAAGTGATTGCCTCATCATATAACTCCAAAGTATTATTATTCATCATAAAGACACAGCTGCAATATTGTATATTGTTACATACCAGACGCTATGCTTCTATTTTTAGCAACTTTGAAATGAGGGTGTCTTAGAATGATACAGTGGAAGGGTCCTCGCCATTTTACCTGCCCCAGACTCTATTCCGGGGCAGGTGAAGGTCTAACCACCCAAGAGGGCTGGCTGTTTATATTTAGTCTCATCTCTGCATCTAAAGGCAGAAACTCTTCCGTTCTCCCTCAGAGGAAATTCCAATGTTGTCATCCTGCTGGTTGAGAGTTATTGCTTAAGTCCGAATTCTCCCTTGTATTTTAACTGCAATCAACTTTTTCTTTGATTAATCTGTGCTTTGGTCTCCCTCACTTAGTACTCTTGGCGGGCAGAAACCATGTCCTACTTGGATTCTTGGATTCTGTGGTCCTAGCCCTCTGGAGGATCAGGCTGGAGGATAACATAAATCCAGGAGTTCTGGGCTAAGGGATGGTGTGACTGTGGTGGGTGGGTGTGCCCAAATTCAAAAAGCAAGTTGCACTTGAACCTTCTTTTCCTTGGACATTTCAGAAAGCTCTATTTGTTGCTTCCAGGTGTTTTGTGCTCTTTGATGCAGAGATTAATGAATGATTCAATCAAATTTCCCTAGTTATCTGTGCTATCTGGTCTATAATTACTATATTAATTCATCTCCACCTCCCAGCCCCCATCTGTTTAAAGATGAATACAACATTTGCTCATATTTCCACTCGAAAGGAACTTTTGTCCTCCATAGTCTTAGAAAAAAAAAAATCTGGGAGCTCAAAGACTCTGTCTGCTTGTCATTAGAGCTGGCTCCCTTGTATCCAGCCAGTGTTCACAGATTCTCAGGAAACTTTTTAGGCCCCTGGTCTCATCCAGTTTTAATTTTTCTAATACAGTTGAGTCTTCATTGGTCTACAGATCACACCTGATATTTTTAAAACGTTAGACCCAAGAGACTAATGACCACCTCTGCCTTTCATGGTCCTCTCCAACATTACTTCCCCTAGTGGAGACCGGCTTAGGCCTCCCCTCCAACAGCTCTTGGTCGTGGCCTGGCTCTGCTGCTATGGAAGCAGTTTCTGTAATACTTGGACCCCAAGCAAGAGGCCTGGGGAGCTGGGCAAAGGATTTGGGCGCAGAATGTTATGGCCTGGGTTTGGTGGGTGTCTTTGTTTGTTTTGGTACCTCCTGCATTCCTTGCTGGTTTCACCCTCCTTTCAGGTGTAGTATTCCTCATTTCCATTCTTACACACTTGTGCTATTTCTTTATAAACATCTTGAGTGATCTGGCCTAATTTCTTCTAGTTTTTAATGCTTTTTCACTTTCCCTTCAGCTCTTGATGAAGTCCTGAGATTACCCAATTTGTTTCCTTGTTACTTGTCTGGTCTCTACAACTGCTATGGTTTTTTAGAGCCTGCCTAACTATTCGAATGGCAGTGCTGGATTACTTGGCGTGATAGTAAATTTTATGTGTCAGCTTGGCTGGGCCATGTTGCCCAGATATTTGGTCAAACACCAGTCTACATGTTGCTGTGAAGGTATTCTTTAAGATGTGATTAACATTTAAATCAGTAGAGTTTGAATAAGGCAGATTATCCTCCATAATGTGGGTGGGCCTCATCCAATCAGTTGAAGGCCTTCAAAGAAAAGCCTGAGGTCTCCCAGGAGGAGGGCCATCTGCTTTCAGATTGCCTTGAACTTGAGCTGCAACATCAACTCTTCCCTGGGTCTCCAGCCTGCCCTGAAGATTTCAGACTTGCTAGCCCCCCGTAATCACATGAGCCAGTGCCTTAAACTCTCTCTCTCTCTGAGGCTAGGAGGTATACATACATACATGTACACACTGTTTTGTTTCTCTGGAGAACCCTGATTAATACTCATGGTGTCTGAAACTCCCACTTCAGTAAACCTTTCCTAGCCTGAGTATGCTAATTTTTTCTTCTATATTATCAAGTTCACCGTTTTTTTGTTTGTTTGTTTGTTTTTTTGCGGTACGTGGACCTCTCACTGCTGTGGCCTCTCCCGTTGTGGGGCACAGGCTCCGGACGCGCAGGCCCAGCGGCCATGGCTCATGGGCCCAGCCGCTCTGCGGCATGTGGGATCCTCCCGGACCGGGGCACGGACCCGAGTCCGCTGCATCGGCAGGCGGACCCTCAACCACTGCGCCACCAGGGAAGCTCAAGTTCACCTATTTTTAAAAGCTATTTTGGATTTTTCCTCCTTTTTCTAAGGATCTTGAAAATGATCAATCACCTTGTCATTGTTTCTTCCAAGGATCCAGAATTATGGAGATAATCATCACAATCCACTTATACTTGTGTAGTGCTTCACATTTACAAAACGCATTTAATCTCACAAAACCATGAGGTAGGTAAGGTAGCTATTACTACAGGTGAAGAAAATAGGGTTTGGGCGTCGTAAGTAACTCACCTAAGTTCACATTGATAATAAGTGGTAGGATTAAAAACAAAACTTATGATCTGGCTCTCTTTTGATAAGATGTAAACACGTAATTAGTAATTCCCAAGTCCTAAGATTCCAGCTCTTCTACAGGCCTCATCCTGGATCAGCCTGCGGTGATCTACCAGCGGCCATCCCTTCTCTTGGGCTAAAGCTTTTCCGGGCCTGAGTTTTGCTTGAAAACTAGAGTCTGATGAATACTGTCAGGTCTCCCGTCCCGACGTCCTAGCTCACTATCCAGTCTCTCCCCGAGGCTGGAGTGGAGGGAGGTCATGCTTGATAAGCCATAGGCTAAGGAGCTTGAGCTCTATCTTGGGAGGTGAAGGGGTATCACTGAGAGCTTGCACCAGTCTTTCATCTCTCGGGTTTATAACTTCTGTGATCCCAAGGGAAGGTCTACAAATACTGTTCTTTGTTTATACATGCCTCCAATTTTCATCCCAATATTTCAGGAAAAAATAAGGTTGTTCGCTGCTTTCCTTCCTTAAGTCTTTACAAATGTTTAGGGAATTTAACTTGGAATTGCCGAATCTGGGTCAGAGGCTGGTTTGAGTTATTTCCTGATTTCCTGGAGCTGAGTCCTGTGACTGTGTCCTTGGCCTGCCGACCAGCCTTGACCTGCCGGCGAAGATGTGGGGCAGGCACAGGCGACATGCGTCCCTCCTGAGGGCCTTGGGGGCTCGGAAAAGCTTGTCTTCGTAAAGTCTAGGGCTGCGTGTGGGCAGAAAGAGTGCCAACAGGTCATATCACTGCCTTCATTCATAACCCTCCAGACCTGGAAAACCCACCAAAGTTCTGAAAACAACCTCCTCCTGGCTCAGTAAACCTCATTTTCTGCACAGCAAAGCAAAAGTAAACAATTTTGTTCTTCACTTCTCCCTTCTTTTCTATGCAAAGTTAGCCTGGAGAGGAAACCTTTCCTCCCACGGCCGAAGATTCCGACGTCACACCACTAGAGGGGCCACGAGTTCCTGAGTTGCCGGCTCCTTTGCTAAGGCTACTCCATTCATGCCGGCATCAGTGCCTGAGGGACATGGGGACAAGCGGAGATGGATTTCAAATGACTGTCAGACTGTTTTTAATAATATTGTGAAGTAGGAATAATAACAAGAGAAATAGCAGCTACTAATTGAATGCTTGCTTAGCACCAGGCACAGTACTGAACCTCTGACATGCATTATTTCATCAGGGAGATATTCCATTTTCCAGATCAAGCACAGGAAGTTTGAGTAACGGCCTAAGGACCCACAGCTGTTCGTGACTGGAGAGATAACTCTCAGCCTACCTAAAGGCCCCCGGCCTCTACCAGGAGCTACAGCTGCTGAACGATGAATGCCACTGGGGTGAACCCGGAGAATGAAGCCATTGTGCCCATGGGCTTGTTCTAGTTAGGTCTTTTCTAGAATAGCAGCGGCTCTAGGTCAGGGGTTCTAGGCACTCAGTATGTCCAAGGTCACCCCAGAGTGGGCCCAAACTTCCTGAGCCCTGAGGTTTTCTTGTTCTGATCCCTGGGCCTCCCAGGCCACAGAATGTCTCTGAAACTCATGGCTGCAGAGCTCTCCCAAGTTCGCCTCGGCAATGCTCTCAGACGGTGTTTCCCACATCCTCTTTACCCTGGGGATGTACATCTAGGGCTGATTAGGGGTGAGAGTGTGGGAGGGGTAGGGGGAGAAACAGCCAGGCCAAGCAAGGAATTGCTTCTTAATCGCCTTTCCCTTCTTTTCTGTTGACCTCTCTCATTGCCCTTAACTCTGGTACAACAAGATGTCCAGGACCCACCAGCCTAGACCTCTTGGGAGACTGGTCAGCTCTGAATGGCTAGCACAGGGGCCATTCCAGATTGCAGGGCAAATAAACACTACCCAGGCATCAATGCACAGCCAGCAAGTGTGCCCTCCTTGGGCACAATCAAATGCAATCTGTGACGTGAGGTGGGAAGATGTACAATTAGGTGAGGTCTGCTCCCACACCCTTAGTGCTGCTGTTGCAGTGACACTTGGGTGGGTGGGTGGAGGGATGCAACGCTAATCTCAGAACCAAAGCAATTGGTGCTGCACCCTGAACCCAGCTCACTCCCCACCAAGCACCCAATTCAGAGTGCTCCCTGGCCGGGGCTTTATATGCGAATCCCTGCCCTGAGGTACTGGTAAAAGGGGAGGGGAAAATCGGAGAACTACAGCCATTGGGATCTGAAGAAAACCAGAGGCTCGCTCAGGAACCAGGTGATTCATTGCTGGAACATCAGCCTTTGCTTTGCTTTTGGGAGTCCTGTAGGCACTGATGGAGCCACTGATGGATCAAGTGAGGGACACAACGAAAGGAAAATGAGCACAGGACAGACACGGCTCTCTGCTCTTTCAGCTCTTTGTACTTCAGCTGGAGTGTCTGCATCTCTCAGAGCTCTCTACCGTGCCAGGAGGTGTGCTAGGCCTTCTGTCTAGGTCAAGGGTTTGTTGAACACACATTTTATCTCCTCTTGCAAATATGACTACTGTGAGAGGGGACCCTCGTGTCTGTGATTCTTAGGTTTAAAATCCAAGTGAGTCATTATATTTCTTAGATCCTTAGATTGCGTTGGCTTTGGGAAACGCATTTTAAAATTTCAAGATGAGTATTGGAGTGGTTTCTGGGGGAATTATCCTTTTTGCCTATGTGATATGAAGATTTTCTACTCTTCAGAGCCTACATTCAGAACTCAGTGTGGAGAAACACACACCCCGTCCACAACCCATCCCACCCCATCCAGGGAGTTTTCCTGTGGAATAACAAAGTGCCCAAAGCCAAGTTGCAGGCAAGGTGGGACTGTGAAACCAGGGAAGTTGGAGGTTACCACTTGCCCCAACGTTTGCGGTACCAGTGTGATTGGGCTGCAGGTAGCGCCAGCATGGCCAAGAAGTTACCACAGCATATTACCCACAAGTCACGAATAATGCCACCTTTTTAAGGGCTATTTGAAAGACTTCCGAAAAATGTAGCCCCTTCCATTCCCAGTAGGAGGATGTTCCCATAAGAAACTTAAGAATTTAGCTGATAAAACAGCTAGAGAAAATAAATTAAGTAAAATCATTCTTTTTATTCCTTTGCAGATATACAATTCAAAGTCAGCGTTTCCCCAAATGTGGTCTGTGGGTCAACTGCAGCAGAATCACCTGGGATTCTTCTGGGTCTCACTCCAGCTGGAAAGCAGAACCTTGGAGGTGAGTCTGGAGTATGGCAGGTAATAGTTCCCTCAGATGATCCTGGGATATCGCAAAGGCTGAGAACCCCCAGGAGGAAGTAATCACCTCACAGCCTCACAAAACCTGCCACTGGGTTGATGTCATTTTCTTCCTGACTTGACATAGATAAAGGTAGAGTCACTCATCTTAGTTAATTCCATTCATCAAGCATTTATTGTGCAACATCGATGTGCTGTCAGGGATACAAGGAAGAGCAGGGCCCAGTTCTTGTCCTCACTCATCTTGTAATGGAGTCAGAAGGACCAGACAAATGCACAAATAGATATAAGGCAAGGCAGAAAACGGTGAGATCTTCCCGCGACACAGCTCTACCAAGTACCAGCAGTTCAGAGGAGAGAGTGGCCATGTCCTGCAGGGAGAACTAGGAAAGCCAAAGTTTTTGAGATGGGCCGTGAGTGATGGGTAGAATTTCACAAGTGGAGATGCTGGGTGTGTTGGGATTCTGGGAAGAGGGAACGATGTGAGGAAAGGTGGAGGGGCGGGATGCTCAGGGACCACCAATGAGTGGGTTTGACCTAGAAAGCTAGTTTAGAACCATTTCATGACTGTCTGGAATCCTGGGTAGATACATTTTTTTATTGAAATAATTCACATGTTATAAAATTCGTCCTTTTAAAGTGTGCAATTCAAGGGTTTTAGTATATTCACAGAGTTGCGCAACCATGAACGTTCTCTAATTTCAGAACGTTTTCATCACCCCAAAAAGAGCTCCCACACCTACTAGCAGCCACCCCCATCCTCCCCTCCTCCGGCCCCTGGCAGCCACTAATCTACTTTCCGTCTGTATGGACTGGGCAGATGAATTTGTATATAACTAAATAGAGAGTAGGGAGCTACTAATTATTTTAATTGAGGTACAATTTGCATATAGTGAAATGCACAGGTCTTAAGTGTACAATTCAGTGAGTTCTGACAAATGTATATACTTATCTTACTAATTCCTCCAAATACAGATGTTTTCATCACCCTAGAAAGTTCTCTGTTGTCCCTTCTAGCTAAGCCCTACTCCGTAAGCAACCACGGTACTGATTTCTATCATCATAACTTAGTTTTGTGTTTTCTTAAACTTCATGTAAATGGAACCACACGGTATGGACACGCTTTTGTGTCCGGCTTCTTCTGCTCGAAATAATATTTTGAAATTCATTCCTGTTGTTGGTGTGTCAGTAGTTCATTGGTTTTATTTTGTTTTGTTTTTTGTTTTTGCGGTACGCGGGCCTCTCACTATTGTGGTCTCTCCCGTTGCGGAGCACAGGCTCTGGACGCGCAGGCTCCGCGGCCATGGCTCACGGGCCCAGCCGCTCTGCGGCATGTGGGATCTTCCCGGACTGGGGCACGAACCCGTGTCCCCCGCATCGGCAGGTGGACTCTCAACCACTGCGCCACCAGGGAAGCCCAGTTCATTGTTTTTTAATGCTAAAAGTCATGACTATACCACATTTTGTTTATCCATGCTTCTGTCGACGGACATATGAGTTGTATCCAGTTTATAAACAACTGTAAACAAATTGTTCGTAAAAAAAAGAGGAAAAAAGTTTCTCTTTGGAGGGATATATGCTTTCATTTTTTGGTGGGGAGGGTAAATACCCAAGAGTGGGATTGTAGATTAGGGAGCTAACGATTTTTTTAGTGCAAGAATGTGATCCCACCAGAAGTGAACTTTAAGAAAATAGATGCAGCAGCAGCAGGGAGGAAGAATTAGGGGTGGAAGCTAGGAAAAGCAGAATGGATGACATCCTTCATTACCGGGAGTCAGAATATAGAGCACCTTGGAGAATGAATGGGTATGTGTGGACGGTGGAAACAGAAGTTTTAATGACTGCTCCTCGGATATTTACCCTCCAAGGCATCCTTAGGGTCCAGGCAGTCCGACTGGCAGAATGATACACTTATTCTTGTCTCCGAGAAAGATAAAGGTTTTGGTTTCAGACAAGGAGATAGATCACTGTCCCCAAAAGCCCATTTCCCTGATAATCTGAGTGCCTGGCTTGGAGTATCAGTTGAATGAATGAACTGCTAGCAATCATTTGTTACTTGGGAAGAAGGAAAGGGCATCGGGGAGAGTGGGTGGGCTGAGGCAGAAGCTCACACACCAGAAATTAGCCCACTTGCTGGACTGGTTGATTAGATTAGTTACTTGGGTAATGAGGTGGAGAATTTTATTCACCAGAAATTCTCCTCCAGAATTGCTCCCAAGAAAATCAGTCAGAGAATGCCCCGTGATTCTTCCTCCCTTCCCCCACTCCCTGGGGAATCTCATGGAACTCCCAGACATGTTTATTCAAAGAGGATATTTATGGGCACTAGAGGCGCAGTAAGGCTGTTGAATTAGAATTTAGGAAATGTGGGTGGTTTTTTTTCCAGATGCTATACTGATTGTGAACAACTTTTTTTTTCTTTTAATATTTATTTATTTGGCTGCATGGGGTCTTAGTTGTGGCATGCAGGATCTTTAGCTGAGGCATGTGGGGTCTAGTTCCCTGACCAGGGATCAAACCCCAGCCCCCTGCATTGGGAGTGTGGAGTCTTAGCCACTGGACCACCAGGGAAGTCCCTGATCGTGAACAACGTTAACGACCTATTACTTAGTTTCCTTATCTGTAAAATGGGAATAATAATAACATCTGTTTCATTTCCCTTGTAAATAAGCAAATTATGAAAATCAAAAGAGACCGTACATGCTAAAATACTTTGAAAAAGGTATGCTCCCCATTTCCAACCAAATAACCAAACAACCTACAAAAGTTCTCAGCTCAGCTTTCAAGGTTTCCTGGGCCCCAGTGATGTAAATTGCTTCTAGTTTATTCTCCCGCTACTCCAGCCGTGGCCGGCACAGGTCCTATGCTTGCCCACAGCCAGGCTCTGCATTTGCCTCTGCTTGACTGTCCTCCTCCCCGTCCTGGTCCCATGAAATCCTTCCCGAGGTCTGTCACTCACACTAACTCCTTCATAGAGTCTCCTATGACACCCTCTTATTCTGCTTGGGTGCCCCAGATTACAGCAGAAGTCACCCGTCCTGGAGATTTCAATAAAACTGACTCAAGCCAATCCCGTGGGAAGTGCCACGTCCTCCTGTCCATCTACAACTTCCTGGCGAATTACAAACTCCTGGACACCCCTGGCTCCAAGTTGCTGCTCTCCCTGAATTATAAAATTCTCTGTCTCACCTTCTGTGGCTCTTTCTTCTCCCAGTAGATATGGGACTCACCTCACCCTCCTTTTTTATAATTCCCAACACACAAAGCACTCAGAGGAGAAGGGATTTGGTGTCATGTTTACTAGGGAATTGGGACAAAATGGGGAGGTTTATATGCCCGTACACTCTACGCTATAATAATAAATCTTACACAGCCTTACTCTTAAAAATTCTTTGGTTACCCTGCTGTAAGAATATCTCATGGGCTACTTTCCTCCACAGGGAAAGCCACTGCCATTTGGCCTGTCCCCTCTCTCCCTCTTTCTTCCCCATTCCCTCTCTTCTTGATTCTCCTTTTCTCACCCCCAAATTCCTTTAGCCAGTACTTTGTCTCCTTCTAAACTTCAGCTTTGGGGCCTCACCTTTACACCTGGAAGAGCATATCAGATTTTCTTCTAAAGAGAATTTCCTCTTTAAATACATTTGCCACCTCATAAAATATTTTTTTCTCTCTGTTACGTTAACTAAAGCTATTCATGATTATGTCTTACAGCCCCTACTGAGTTATATGCTCCTTCATGGCACTGTTTATTTCTGATCCATGTTTTAAAACATTTCTCCAGAAATGTAAACCCAATGCTCTGCATGCAGTAGACCCTCAAGTGTTGAATGAATGAGTGAGGGAGTGACTGACTGACTGAATGAATGGATGCTGGTATCTTCTATGTAACTCCAGAAAAAGCAGGGTGAAGGAAGCACTGCGTTTCCATGTTGGGGTATTAATATGTTTCAGTCACCACCAGAAGAGAGCAACATGGGGTACAGCGAGTCCCTCTGGATGGAGCTCATCTTGACCCCGGTGAGCAGGTGAACGCTGGGCCGGGGTCCATGCAGGCTTTGTGCTGTCCCTGTTCCCTGGGGAATGAGTATGCAGCACTGAATCTTTTCAAAGATGCTGCTGACCTCCGGTTGAATGGTAACAATTTATGACCATTACCAATGAGAACTAGAAGTGCTCCTTTGACCCACGGGATTTGTCCTCTCCGTCCCATTTGTAACCCTTCAGATCAGATTTCCTTCAGTGAAATCAGAGTTGTCACAAGGAGTACAAATTCAGGGCAGAATCACAAAAGCCCTTATACCTACTGATTGGAAACATGAAACGTGTATTTTATTATATATTAAAAAAACACCTCTGCCATTCATCCTATAAAAAAGGGAGAAAGAGAAAGAAGTCTATGGCTTGAACATCAGTGAAAGAGACTATACAACAAAGAATGTGCCTTTGAAATTGTTGTTGAATTCTGCCGTTCTTTAGATCCTGAAAGTAAAAAACTGTTGGTAGAACTTTATAGTTCACTACAGAGTTCATTCAAGAGGTGCATGATCTTGCTAAATCTTCACGATAAGCCTATACGGGAAGAATCATCACTATTCCCATTCTAAAGATGAGGGACCTGAGACCAACAGAGGCCAGTTTTCTCAACGTCACATACCTAGCAGGTGGCAGAGCTGCAACCGGAAGCCTGTCTTCTGGCTCCAAATCTTCTTTGCTTTCCATCCTGCCGTGCCACCTTGCCTGCAAGATAACTGTCCAGACCTGTCCACACACTGCACATCAGAGTTCTGGGACCTAAAAACCTAAAAGGATCCCACTACCTTAAGAAAATACATAAAATCATTGGCTTAATGAGTGATGCAAATGGGCTTCGTTACCAGCGATATAGTTATATTCCTAAGAGTAAGTCACTGTATCATCTTGCTCTGCTGTATCCCAGTTTTGACCCATTTCTTAGAATGAGTAAATCTGGAGTATGTAGCACCTGGTCCAAGAGAAACATACAGGGTTTCAGAAAGCTGAAAGAGAAAAAAAATAGGTGTATGCTTTCTCTCGGGCTCTACGAACTTCTTCCCTGGCTCACTTTGTTGTAAAGGTCGGCAGAGCGTATGGTTAAGATTCTATGTTTTGGAGTCTGGTTGGCGTGGGTGTGTGTCCTGAATCTAACACCAACTTTGGGCAAGTTACTAACTTCTCCAAGCTTTAGTTTCCTTTTCCTCATCTGCAAAATGGGAACACATCAGTTGGGTTCCTTGGTTGCAAGTGACAGAAACAGACTCACTTATGCCAAAAAGGGAAATTGACTAAATGATCTTAGTTCTCTTGCAGAATCAAAGGGAAAGTTGAGGGATCAGGGCCTTGCAAAGAATAGAAACTCTACAGGTCTGAATGGCAGAAGAAACAGACATTCTTGTCAGCACTCTGATATTAGAATGACTCCACGCTAGCCATTTTCCATGCTGGTGACATTCAGGGCAGGCTTGAGTCATGTGGCCACACCTGGGTAGAGAGGAGGGGTGGGGACCTTGACTGACAGCTCCTCCAGAACCATATGGAATGGTGCAGGGGGAGTCACTCAAAGAAAAATTGGAGTGCTGTTTTGAACAAAGGAGAAGGCAAAATCAAGATTTACTACAGGAATAAAAAATAGTACTTCATAGGGGCTTTTTTAGGATTAAAAGATACAATAAATTTAAAATGCTTAGCACAATATCTGGTACAATAGGTTCTTGATGAATATTTGGTGGTGTTGGAATGGAACAGAAGTGAGTTGAGAAGGAATATGAAATAATCCAAGGAGAAAAATAAATCAAAAGAGAAAAGGATTCAACAAGTGGCTTGGCAGGGCAAGGTAGAGACCTCCTTCTCCCCCGTTACCATGACGACCCCTAAAATACCATGAAATCTGTGATGAATGCCTTTAATTATTGGAACATTGTATGTTGTATAAAGAATGCTAAGGACAGAGGCACCAGTAAATTCAAACAACCAGAGACTATTTCACTGACTAAACTGAATAACAGATACATAGACACATCTATATAGAAAGCAAATGGCAATAAAAGTGAGGTATAGGTGATTCATTTTCAGAAAATTCAGGTTTAACCATCTAAGGAAGAGAATGAGTATTTTATAATTATTATGATGGAATCATTTAAAGATTACAGTAAAATGATTTTCACTTTCTCCTCTGTAACATGAATGAAATGTATTGGCAATTAACAATTATACTCTGATATTTCTGCATACCACACTAACTGCAATGAACGTTAATATTTATGTGTTACCCACACTGTTACTGACTGGGCCAGATTTGGTCCCTAGTTTCTCATTTCTCTATTCTTAGAGACATAAATGGGAGTTGTAAGTGAATATCTGAAGGCACATTTTCAACTGCTGTGGTTTATCATTCTTATAGTTTATATCCTGAAAGATTCATAACCATGCCAAATCAGCCCTCACTCTGGGAACGGTCTTAAACAAGTGCCAAATGTATCTGAACAATCACTCACCTTAATGGTGAAAACGTGGCTCTATTATTTCTAAAATCACAAATTAAGATTTTGAAGAAAACAATGATATCTATCAATCTATCGATCTATCAGTCTATCTGTCATCGTCATCATCTATCAGATCAAATGGACACAGCTTCAGACATTTACCCTACTACTGCTTGGTATGATACTGGAGGATGTAGATCTCTTATGGTTCTCAAATCTGCTTGTAAGTCTAGACATTTCTCTAGAATCTTTGTACAAAAGCAGCAATGTGTCCCCTTTGTGGAGCTTCTCCTGCAAAGTACCCCATGCTGCTGCTATCAGAACTTGCCTTTGGGGATTAAGAAATGCCTACAACATTTAAAATCATCCCAGACTTCAGAAACATATTTTGCACCCATTTCCCCCTCATTTATAAGGAAAATGATGTGGAAAAGTTTTAAAACCTCTACTTTTTTTAGAAAACAATCTTTGAATGGACCCACTGAGTGGAGAACCTCTTTTTAATTTTTTTTGAAGATGAGTATTGTTGACTTGAAATGCTTTTCATTAGTGATATCATATGACATCCCTCTAAATTAGTAAATTGTGTCATTATATTTGGGAGAGGCAGGACCCAAAAATGTAGCTTTCAAGAGAGCCAAAAACAAAGGAAGATAGGGTCATTTGTTATTTAAATTATACCATGTATCCTTTGCACTTATATCTGAAGTGGAGAGAATTTTCAAAAGCTTATACTTTTGAAAGCTTATCAGTTGCTTTCAAATGAATTTGTACTTGAACGATGATCTTTGCTGGGGTCCACAACACACTTGCTGTATGGGACATTTACATGCGCATAGTATTCTTAGAGAGACTAAGGTTTCCACAGCATCAAACTCATTGCACTGCTCCAGTGCCTCTCTTAGAATTTGGGTCAGCCTCTCCCAATCAGATACCGAAAAGAAATGAGGCATCATGGGCAAAGTGGTGGCAAATTAGTGGTTTGTAGATAAATACATGCTCATCAGTACCTGAAAGTAATAACATATGAGGTAAGCAAACCGTAAATCAAACTCTTTAACCCTTTATTTAAGATTTTGCATGTATAGTTAATTTTTCTTTTGAACCAACTTTTTTTCTCTTGTATATGGAGAATAAATACATAAAATATCTCAAAATAAATAAAATATAAAATTTCATCTATCTTTAAAAAAAAAAAGGAAAGTATCTGAGGGGATATAATATTCCCTCTGAAGAATCATGGTGCTTTCTTTTTTTTTTTTTTGCTGTACGCAAGCCTCTCGCTGTCGTGGCCTCTCCCGTTGCGGAGCACAGGCTCCGTACGCGCAGGCTCAGCGGCCATGGCTCATGGGCCCAGCCGTTCCGCGGCATGTGGGATCTTCCCGGACCGGGGCACGAACCCGTGTCCCCTGCATCGGCAGGCGGACTCTCAACCACTGCACCACCAGGGAAGCCCCATGGTGCTTTCTTTAATGAAGCCTGCGCCCTAACATTTTCAGTGATCAGTACCCTCTGGCCCTATTCATAGGAAGTAAATATGTTCCCTTTCTCTTTTGCAACTTTAACATTTGATTACATCTTTAGAAAAAAGGTAGCACTGAATATGTGCTCTATTGTACTACCGTCATGTGGTGATTGATTATTCTAAGAAAAGTTTATACCAGAACAATATAAAATAGAACCAGGGCAAGAAAGGAGAATTTCAGAACTCCAACCATTGTTTCCCAAACTTGAGTTACGTTCAGACTTGTACAAAATAATTTTTAGATGATCATCAAAGTGAAAACATAAAATTTTAAAGTTCTTTCAGAATTTCTAGACCCTATAGACTTCAGCTTGTTAAAGACTGATTTAAACTATTCCAGGTGGATAGATTGATTCTTAGCATTATCCTTATTTTTTCCTCCTGGAAGCATCACAAGAATATCTAGGTAACCCATTCTGAAGTGAAAGTATTCTTACAGCCTGGAGCTGGCCTTTGAATCCTCATATTGCAATGTCTTTCCTTTGAATAAGTATAGTTTTCATCCTCTAGTTAGTAAACTATTCATGTATTCTAAGATAATAATTAGGTTTCCTCAGGTTTGTCAGGTAATATACATCACATCCCATAATCTTATTTAGGGTTCCATTCTTTTTATTTAAAACAAATCTCTACCTGTTTCACTGAAACTCTCTCCCTACTTTCCACTTCCCACCTTCCAAGTTGAAGACCTCTAAACTAGACACAAGTCTAACACCTGGGCCGGCAACGGTCCAGCCGACTGTGATGCAACCCACAAGCAGTCTTAGAATGTTCTTTACTGCCTATTCTTTTAATGGGGAAAAGTGAGTCCACAAGACATATCTGTGAAGAATCAATAAGTGCTACATCAAAATGAGCCCATTGCTCTTATCTGCAAGATTGTCTCAATAGTTGTGGATGGTTCCTGGAGCCTGGATAAAGCTGTTAGTAGGGTGTTGCTGGGCAAGGCACCCCAGAACCCTGCCTCATGCATTCTCTGCGATCCCATTGTCATTTTTATTTGCATAATTGGCCTTTTCTGAACAGCTTCTTCCCTTAGCCTGGTTATGAAAGGGTGCTTCATAGAAGCTAATGATTGTTTGATTCATGAAAACATGGATGCTTGGCCTTCTTCACTTGCATATTTAACGACTGACAGAGCAGAGGACTTTATATAATGAGGCAGCGTTATTGCCTGAGAAACATGGATCACTTTCCTCCCTGACTCTTTGTGTAACTCTTTCACGTTGGTTGGAAATGTCATCCCCTGTTTCTTTCATATGCTCGCCCATTCTCTTCAGCTGGATATCGGTGGTCCTACCCTTCCTCACTGTGCCTGCCAGTGGGGACACGTGTCTCTGTTCCACGAGCCGTGTTTTTGCCAGTGTCTGCATTTCTAAGTGCTGTGAGGCCGACAACCACGCTTACTACCCTGTGGGCCCCTGTGCCGTGCCTAACCGCCATGGAGCAGCCCCTGGGGTTTACTCTCCTCGTGCAGTGAGGCAGCATTTGAGACAGAGGACATGTTCCTAGCTGAGCTACCTAGGAAACTTTTTAACCCTTCAAGCTAGCATAACTTCAGCCTCATCACATTCTGGACTTTTAACACTGGTTTCAGATTCCTGCCAGTGTCCCTAACAGCCAAAATAAGGATGTCTGATGTTCCTGTATTATTCTCCTCCTATCATGTATAGTCATTAATATTGCTTAGTTATGCTCATGTTCAAAGCACTCTGTGTGTGTGTGGGTGTCAGTGTGACTAAAATAAGTTTCAATACACGCAACCTGGTATCATCTCTGTGTTCAAGGGCCGGCTCAAGGGTTCCTTGGGAAAACACGCAACTTTGAAAAATCTGAGTTAAATAGTTAACTTTGCGGTCAGGGTATCTGGACCTGAATCGTGGCTCCACTGCTTACTGGCTCCGGGGCCTCGGTCAAGCTTCTCAGCGCCTTCACTGGTCGCTGAGTAGATGACCCCGACCGGGGAGGATTATATGAGATGATCTTAGCAAGCTCTGAGAGCAGTGTTTGTCGGGGGAAGCACTCAGTGATGTGGGTCATTACCAGCTGTGATTCTTCTGTCTTCTTAGGAAACACTGATTTCTGTATCAGACGAGTGACTTACACAGGCTTACGTAGAAAAGAATTTGTTTTTCAGAAGGGAAAGAGCCTCGGAAAAAGTGCATCACATGGAGGTTTCCTTGTGGAGATCCTGTTGCTTGTCGGGTGCCGCCCTGTATTCATAGCCCTAAAGACTGACTTCCAGCTCACCCCACAGCTGACCAGGGCAGAATGAACAGGACAGCTGTTCAGAGGTGAAGTCTGTGTCAGATTCCTTTGCAGAAACAGTTTTTTCCAAAAAGATACAGCAGTGGTTTTTGAAATACACAGCAAGTCTTGCTTCTCACTCTGGGCAGGGCTTCCACTTAACTGGAAACTGAAATTTTCTCTATCAATAGCATGCTTTGCAGCTGCCATTTTCTGGCTCCCGGTGGGTCCACATCTCATCTAGACGCAAAACCACGGGGCCAATTTCTGGCCTGGGAGGGCTGTTCCAGAGCGTGAGGGTACTTGTTCTTTTAAGGGTGGCTGCCACTTGAGTGCAAGTTCATTGTTCAAAACCCCAGCTGCACTTCATTAGGGTAATGACTGCAGACCAAGAGGAAGGCTGCCTGCCAAAGGTGACTCAGTGGAGAGTGAGATGCTGCTCGGAGAGAATGCAGTTTCACAGAGGGCTGCTTAACCTGGACCCTGGCTTTCATGGGCCCAGGAGGGGAATTTGATTTTCAAGTACTGTGATTGTTTTCACAGGCCCATAGAGGGGATCTTTGTCAGAGCCTAATCATTATCATAACATTTGAGTGGCCACGTAATTCCGTTCAGTTCTGCAAATAACCAGCGGTGTCAGTTATGCACAGGACGTGGAGCTGGGTCTTGAGGGAATTCAGAGAAACAAGATGTGGTTCAAGCCCTCTAGTAGCTTACAATTTAGTACAGAGCCCAAGACAAGTATAATCACCAATTATTCAAACAAACAGTCATTGGTTTTTGTCTTATGTACCCGGAAATGGGCCAGACTAGGGAAAGCAGGTGCATCAAGCCAAGTCTCTGCCCTCAGAGAATGAAAGTAAGATACGAGCCATAGGGATTCCTTTCATCGTTTTAAACTCTTTATTTTGAAATAATTTGGAGCTCAGAGAAAAGATGGAAAAAGACTACAACCTGTGTGCCCTTTACCCAGATTTCCAATTCTTAAGATTGGAAATAGTTGCTTTATCATTCTTGTCCTGTTATTTACGTATATGTACATATATAATTTTTAATTTTTATGTAATTTTAATATTTATGTGTTATATATATAAAACATATATATGTTTTTTTCTTCTTTCCCACATAAATCAACTGAGGATAAGTTGAAAACTTAAATAGTTCACTGCGTATTTCCTAAGAGAAGAACACCCTCCTACCTGATCACAGAACAACCATCAAAATCAGGAAATTAATATCAATGTAATAGTTCTATCTAATCTCTAGGACCTCAATTGTCTCAATAAATGGTCTTTATAGCAGGAAAAAAATTCCTTTTCTGGTCCATTATCCAATCCAGGATAGCACATTACATTCGGTTGTCATGTTTTTTTAACCTATCTTGTTCAGTTTCCTAATTCTGGAACACTTCCTCAGTCTTTTCTTGTCTTTTGTGACCTTGGTGTTTTTGAAGCATACTGGGCAGTTATTTTGTAGCATGTTCCTCAATTTGAGTTTGTGGCTTCTTCCTGATTAGATTCATGTTATGCATTTTTGGCAGGAATATCACCAAAGTGACATGGGTCCTCATTATATCATGGTAGAAGGGATACGATATCACTGTGTCTGATCACTGGCCATGTGAACTCTGGTCGTTTGGTTATGGTGGTGTTTGCCAGGTTTCTCCAGTGCAAAGTTATTATTTTTTACTTTGTAATTAATAAATATCTTATGGGGTACTGCTTTGAAATCATGTTAATATCCTATTCCTCCACAAACTCTCAGCTTATTTTATCATCCTTAGATGATTCTTGCCTGAATAAAATATTACTTGATAGCTGCCAAACTATGATTTTTCTAATTTCATCATTACTTCTACCTTCATTAGTTGGCTTTCTACTGAAACGAAGTGCTTTCCCTTTTCCCTCGTTTATATATTCACTCACTTGTTTATTCCTATCATCAAGATGCATGGATTTCCATTTCATTCAATGGATCATAATCCTTCCATCATTACTTATATTGTTGCTCAAACTGTCCCATATTTGGCTAGCGAGAGCACCTTTAAGCTGGTTGCTGTGTGATTTTTAAGAGGTCCCCTTATCTTTTTGAGACTTCCTTACTTTCTCGAACAGCAAAGTGTTCCAGACCGATCTTGAACTTTGCCTGCCTCAGTCATTTCTCCAAAGAGCTCTGGTTGCCCTGAGTGGAGAACGGTATTTTAGAAACCCAGATCTGGGCACTAGGTATGCTCATTGAATCTAAGCCTTCTCAGTGGACAGATCTAAGGAATGTATGTATGCTTATGCATATGTATACACACATCTGTATATATGTCTGCATCTATGTAAATATATTAAAAGTCATGAATTCACACCGATAATTTCTATTCCAATCCAACACCACAGGGCGCATTTTAGCTTTTACTCTTTCCATGTTTACAACCCCTCTCTTGAGGGAAGAAGCCTGCTTCCATTATCTATTCATATATTCATCTGCTTATGACAGCAATCTCTGGACCCATCTACCCTGCTCTGCCTCTGCAGACCCTCTGAATCTCACCGGCCTCCTAGGCTCTGACTACTTCCTCAGTTCCAGCCCCAGTGGCCCTGTCACTCCAAGCTACGGGAAGGGAACTCATAAATATTTTTTAAAGAAAAGGAAAAAAAAGAAGGGCAGAGAAGAGAAAGAGGAATCACAGTTGCTGTGGTCTGAATGTTTGTGTTCCCCCATAATTCATGTTTCCACTCTAATGCCGAATGTGGTGTTAGGAGGTATGGCCTTTGGGAGGTGATTAGGTCATGTGAGTGGAGCCTCATGAATGCGATTAGTGTTCTTATAAAAAAAATCCCGGGGGAATTCCCTGGCAGTCGAGTGGTTTGGACTCCATGCTTTCACTGCCGAGGGCGTGGCAGTTCCCTGGTCAGGGAACTAAGATCCCACGTGGCACAGCAAGGGAAAAAAGAAAAAAAAGATCCCAGGCCCACTTCCCCCTGCCATCATGTGAGGACACAGTGAGAAGGCACTGTGAACCAGAAAGTGGGCCTTTGCCAGGCATCAAACCTGTGGGCACCATGATCTTGGACTTTCAGCCTCCGGAACTGTGAAAAATAAGCGTTTGTTGTTTCTAAGCCAAACAGTCTATAGTATTTTAGTTATAGCTGCCTGAATGGACTGAGACAATAGTCTTAATAGGAAAAATAATTATCCAAAATTTATTCCACACTCCATCAATTCCTCTTTTATCCATAGACTCAATTATTAGATTTCATTGTTTGGAGATTTAATGTTTAATATTTTAAAACCCAGAGAATTATTGTACTATTTTAATAGTAAGTATTATAAAATATTTTTGAATTCAAAGTCAAAGCAAGTAATGTATATAATACCTTAAAATAACACCTGTATTTTTCTCATAAAAAAGTCTTGCCTATAGGAAATTCACATTTTTCTTCTTTCTCATCCTGATTTGTTTTACTGGTTCTTTCCTAGTGACTGGTGTCAGGACCCATGTCTCGTGTGTTTTGAGTAAAAGAAGTGATGACGAGGAGCATTTCCTCCTCCACCCCTGAGTCAGGAGGTGTGTATATGCGTGTGTGTGTGTATGCACGTCACATGCACACTAGGGTTAGTCAAGGGATAACGTGGCAGAATGACCATGTATCCACGTACCATCATGAAATAATAGATATTCCATCATTGCTTTTTTCCCACTCCTTTCCCTTTCCAGAATATTTTCAATGGGCTGGCTTTATCCAGGAGAAATCATAGATAGTTGTCTCTGAGCAAAAAAAATAATAATATCTGATGAAAATAAAATTTATGAAAATTTATAAAAATTTATGAAAATTTCAAAAAAAATAATATCTGATGAAAATAAAATTTATGAAAATTTCAGAAAGATGTTACAATTGTACAAAAAAACATATTATTATTGTTTGAAATGAGCATGAGTGTATATTGGATATGTTAATGACTGATTCATTTTAACAAGATGTCCAGTTTTCTTTCGTTCATCCTAAGGACGGGGACTGCTCCTGGGTAGGGCTGGCTACCTCCCAGCAAGGCTTAGAGAGAATGAGTCACACCATCTGGAGAGAGAGATGGTTGGGGATTACAGTCTTTGTATAGCAACAGGAGAAGGGCCCCTTCCTTCCTTCCTTACCCAAAGCCAAAGAAATGGGGCCTCACTAACATCTCGTAAAGATCAGGGGTATCCATGAGAAGACGAGACTGGCACTTCATCCCTTGATTGGCTGACTACTTAGCTACCAGATTTGCTGATCTGCCCCATCATACCAGAGCAGAGGGAAAAAGAATCTGTAAATGTTGGCCATGCTCCAGTTTGATAGCTGCCAAGCTATGATTTTTCTAATTTCATCATTACTTCTACCTTCATTAGTTGGCTTTCTACTGAAACGAAGTGCTTTCCCTTTTCCCCCGTTTATATATTCACTCACTTGTTTATTCCTATCAGCAAGAAATGTATGCATGCTTATGGATGAGCATAAAAGATGGGTGCCTCACTTGCCTGGGGGCCTGAGAGTTTGCCACACATTGTAGCTGATCTTGGGAGCTACGGTGTTGTTGGGATCACTGCCTCATAGAGGGCAGGGAGGTGCACACATCAGGAAATGCAGCTTGAGACCCCCTTTTTGGAGTCAGCTGGTAGATCTAACTAAATATGGCAAGGGTGATACTCGGGCTAGTTAGCTACATGAGCCCTTGCCAGGGGCCACACGCAAGCTACCACCTGTCCACCCTTAACCCAAGACAATGGTCTGGAACAGCAGTTGTGGCCAACCAAGTAGAGGATGGAGGCAGGCCAATTAAAGAAGGAGACATCTCTGATTTTCATGCCTGCCTCACCTCCCCCCACAAACACACCTGAGGGACTGGCGTCTAAAAGAAAGAGGAAGAGGGGCTGAGAGTCAGGCACTCACCCCCACCCCCGCCGCCCCATACAGTTTTACCCTGTGCTTAGGAAAGAGAAGGAGATGATTTAAAATCAAATTTGGAGTTGAAGTTGCATAAGAACAGGACTGGAAGAAGATTGTTTTTGTTTTAATAACCAAAAAAAGGCTAAAAGTATATGCGATCTAGCCCAGTAGTCATTAGGGGAATCCTTACCCAACAGTAAAAGGGAGGAGGGTACGGTGAACATAGTACAGTTGGTGTCAATTCTTATAAAATAAAATTCTTTAATATTCATAAGCCAAAGAGTTGAAATTTCTCAATAAACCGTTAACATGGACATCTGTTGAAAATGTTATTTCAGAGTGCTGATCTGGCTTGCGAAAGGGTTTCCAAAATGCATCGAATCCAGATATCTGCTATTAGATGCAAGAAACATGTTAGAAACCAAGCGCGATGGGAATGGAGAGGAGGGGGAGGTGACTTCCACAAGGAGACTCCTCCCGGCTCTGCTGGGAAAGTTGCCAGATTGAGCCCTGATGAACTGCCGGCTTCCACTCACTCTGACCAGTGTAGAAAGGAAATTCCTCAACTTCCTTCCTGAAGTTCAACCCAGTTCTGTACTTATTCTTTCCCCTACCCCTAGAACACACTTCTGCACTGACTAAGAACTGACACTTATTGGCCTTAGTTTGCTGGTTGGAATGGAAGACAGCAGAGCTGGCTCTCTCTGGCTCTGTTGTTAGAGAGTTGCTCACTGCAGTCTGCATGCATTTGCGATAATATAAAGAATTAGAGCTACAGGGTGTGTCTTTTTATGTGCATACCCTTGAACATACTTCATTTTGTGGGGAGAGGGGAAGGAGTTTGGGACTTAGAGTTGGACAAATGTGAAATAAAATTCTAACTCTTCCAATCCCCAGAAAGACCTGTTAAGTTCTTTGAGCCTCAGTGTCTTTATGCAGGAACATGGGATAACAAGATTGAGGTAACAGAATTACTGGGAAGCTTAAGTGAGGGGATATATCTCCGTACCTAGCACTGCCTGCCAGCTTGAGCACCTCAATAAACACACGTTCTTTCCAACCCTTCCGCACACCCAGCATCTTGTGGGCACAACAGAAGGTGCTCGGTAATTACTTTCTAGCCTGAGTTCTAGCCCTGTCTCAGGGTTGCCGGGCACAATAATCCATTCCAACTAGCTTGAGTGAAAAGGGGGTTTATGGTAAGAACCCAGGAGAATCCCACGCACTGGTTTACTGCGAGCGGCTCTTGGTTTGTAAACACCCCAGCCCCCAGCCCCACTTTGCCCCCGCTGGTAACAGATGCTGGTATATGCGACCCTGTCTTATGAGGATGCTCACTCCCTCTCAGATTCTGCAGGACTTTGCACTTCAGTGCCCCAAAGCTAGCCTGGTCAATGTTTCAGTTCTCCCATTTCAAATTTTGTGGACGGAGAATCTTCTTGTTCAGATTTAGTCAGGATTTTGTCTCTAATCCAAGCAAGCTTGGCCAGAGTTGTAAACCTTCCAGCTGGGCCTACCTCAGCGCAAGACTGCGGGGGAGAGAAAATTGCTGTAGTGAAGGGTGTGCTCGGCCAGGATAGAACTCTCATCACCCGCACAGTCACTGTGATTGAATGGGATTCATTCTTCATTCTATAACTAAGAAGACCACTCAGAGGGTGAACCTCCTAAGCTCATACTATGAAAAAAACATCATGTATACATTTTATAATCAATTAAAATTTTCTACTTAAAAAACATTTACCATTTACTATGTGCCAGGGACTATTGCAAGACTTCTACAAATATTAACTCATTCAATCTTATAACCGGCTGAATGACTCCGAATTTTACAAATGTTATTAAAGGCACAGAGAGGTGGAGTGATTTGCCCAAGGACACACAGCTAGTTGGCAGCAGAGCCAAGATTTGAACTCAGGCAGTTTGGTGTGCAGAGTCCACACTCCAGACCATGATATGATGCTGCAGCTCACACTAAGGCAGCCAACAAACGCTTTGAGAGACTGCCTCTCATCCCAAAGATGCCAGCGTATTTACTTATGGCCTAATGACTTGAGGGTATTACAATGTGTGACCATCCTCTTCAGCATATGCAGAGGTGACACGCTGGAGGCTGATGCCCACCTCCCACTTGTCTTTTATCCTTGTCTGCGTCAATGGTTGTTGGTGGGAGCTCTGCATCTCACTTCATATTACCTCGAAAGGGTTACACATGCTAATGGTTCGGTTTTACACTCGTGTTTTTAAAGCCCTTTCACCTCAGGAACATTTTCCATTTTCTAACAACACTTTAAATTCCATTTCTATTACTTGAACATCAGGCACAATTATGCCATTTTGAGTTTCTTCTTTGCAATTAATGCAATCATATGACACATCACTAATGCCAACCAGGAGTCTTATCGCAAAATAGTATAAATTATCATATTTCTACATACGTTGCGAATGTCTTATCAACATTTTAATCCTGTATATATTTTTATTAAAAAACAGTCTCTGTGCTGGATTTCTGAAACTGTTACTAACAGCCAAACTAGATCAGTTTACATGGCTGCCTCTTTCACAGAGGGAAAGTCTGATTGAAATTGGCAACTTAAATCAGGTTGCATGAGATTTCTTAGCCAATCAGAGAAGCTCTTTGAGGTGCCAAAATTGTTCATAAGACTATAAGGCCATTTTTTTGTATAGCTATATATACAAATATAGATAAACAGATGTGTAATATCTATAAGGCCATTTTTCATGTAGATAATATTATATATCAATGTATAGATATGTACAATGAATTATTTTATATGCAAGTTCTGGTACTTAGTAATCAGAATATTGGGTTAATTCTTTAGACAATGATCTGTAAAAGGCATTGGTCAAAAGTGGCCCAAGTACCTCAGATCACTGATCGTGCTTTGGTTTGATTTATACAAAAATGGGTATATAATCATAAAACTTGTTCCAGAGAATCAGTGTAATTTTAACTTGGGTAAGTCACAATTCCTCTACTTCAAATCATCTGTTCTGCTAAAAAAGGATAAAAATATCTCCCTAGGTACAAGGTGGTGGAGAAAGTGACAGCGAAGTATCGGGTCCTTCCTTCACATTCAGCTCTGTCTCAGTGTCCTCTCTTATTTTTTGGTGTCTCTCTTCCCTCTGATGAGACACCCCTTCCTTAACTCTGATCCTACATGTAGCTGGGTGATCCAGCAAACACTTAATGGATGGGGTAACCTGCTGAACACTTAACTTGTGATTTACTATTTCCCATTTTGCAAGAAGATACCAGAAATTACCTCCTGCTCAGCCTTTGGACTACAAACTCACAGGGAAGAATGGAAGGTATTTCCCAGTATCTTCCCCTCCCCTCCTCAAGCAGGAAGGGTAAACAGGACTTTTTGTTTCTAATGTTGAAGCCCTTCCTGTAAGCCACTGAGCTCTCTTCTATTATTGTAGAAAGGGTCCGCAAAACATGGGTTTGGTTCAGAAAATAAGAAGGGGGAAAAGGAGGAGGGGGAAAGAAAAAAGAGCGGGCTCTGAGCCTGCTGGCTAAGTCATATGGGAATCATTTCCAGGGTTGTTACATGGTCTAGGATGTGCTGGGGCTCATGGACCAGGAAAGGATTTCTGAGGGGACATCAGGCAAATGTCCCAGGGGCACTGGTCAGACAAGTGGAACCATCCCAGCACTGAAGCCAGGAATTCTGTCCCATTGTGTGAGTAGGATTCTTGCTGTCCCTTTACTGGAGGGTCTTTGTCTACTATCCTTCTAGTCACAAGGGTATAGGTCCCTACATTTCAAGATCCCACTGGAAAATTTCCTATTTGCACAATAACAAGTACCCCAGGCAGGGCCAGCTCATGAATGTACCACTTGTACAGGACCCACAGCTCAGAAGGGTCCCATACTTGGTGTAATGCCCTGCTGTCACCATCTTGAAATTCTTAATAGTTTTATCTTTGGGCTTGTGTTCTGTAAGTGAAGTCCAGTGTGCCACGCAGCATGTGTGGGAGCAGAGAAGATACCTCAATATGCACGTCCACTGTTCATTGATGCCCAGTTCACATGTAGCACCCGTGATGTTCCACGAGCACGGAATTTCGAAGACCCATGGGGCATGAGACTCAAAAGAAGAGTACAAAGTAAGAGAGTTACATCTGTGACTGAGTAAAATGGAGGTGCTGCCATCCCTAAGACACTACACTTTCTATTTGAATCAGAGCTTGCTTCCAACAGAGAAAGAAGGAAATGGTATCCTAAGAAACACCAGTGGTATTCTATCTCCATGCCACTTCCCTGCATTAGATAACCACTTAACACTGAAAATGATGACGTTGAAGGAAAGAGAAAGATAGGGCAACACGTAATTCTTTTTCCTTTCAGCCCTTCCTTACTCGTTCTGCAAGCTGAAGATAGAAAGTATTGGTAGAATGTGCGTGTATCAAGAAAGAAGCAAAATAAAAAGCGTTCAGGTCGTTTTTTGCAGCATTTCCACTGCTCTGATAAGAAAGAAATACATATGCATGTATGAGCTAGGAAATACAAATTGTGCCATTTTAATGATTCCACATGCAAGTTAAACGTTCTTATATTTGCATTTAAAAGTGGAAATGCACAATATAAAGATGAACAGTAAAATTCATGCCAATAATTTGGAATTTTAATTTTTCTTTCCTTAGAGTGACAAAAACACCATAACAAATCAAGAGAAAGGGGCCATAGAAGAAAGGAAAAATCTTTATATTTGAGCATTCTTAACAGCATTTTTATTTTGAACTGGACTGCACAAATTATGGACAAGGAACCCTGCATTTTCATTTACACTGTGACCTGCAAATTATGTAGCCATCTCTGACCCTAGAGTCCCTCCAAGGCACCCCACTGGGTTGGGAGGGACGTGAGTACTGGTATTTGGGGGACAGGCTGGCATGCCAGGGCACTCTGAATTGGGGTCAGAAGGAAGTAGACACAGACCCCTGCTAAAAGGGCAAGTCTTCCTTACCAAGAGAAAGGATTTGAACAAGACAGGGAACTTGATAGAGTGAATGGGATGGAGATTCAAAGATATTTACCCAGGGCCAAAAATGACCATGGTGAGGGATTTGTGCTCTTGAGGACTTGTGAATTACCAGCCTAGGCTGCAAGGTTAAGGCTTTGATGCTGAAGCTGCTATGTCTCCCCAAGTCAGAGCTGATCGCAAGTTTGGACAGTATCTGATGCTGGTGTGAAGGCTTGCTCAGGCCTAGGAAAACCAGAGCATTGTGGGCTGGGAGGGATCTCTCTGGGGATTACCTAGCCCAGCCTTTTCTCTTATACACTGGGAAACCATGACTCTGAGTATAATGTGGAGGAAACCAAAGCTCTACCTAGTTTTCTTTCTTTTTTTTTTAAATAAATAAGTTTATTTATTTTTATTTTCGGCTGTGTTGGGTCTTTGTTGCTGCGTGCGGGCTTTCTCTAGCTATGGCCAGCGGGGGCTCCTCTTCGTTGAAGTGCGCGGGCTTCTCATTGTGGTGGATTCTCTTGTTGTGGAGCCCGGGCTCTAAGGTGCAGGCTCATTAGTTGTGGCTCGCGGGCTCTAGAGCGCAGGCTCAGTAGTTGTGGCGCGCAGGCTTAGTTGCTCGGTGGCACGTGGGATCTTCCCAGACCGGGGCTTGAACCCGTGTCGCCTGCATTGGCAGGCGGATTCTTAACCACTGAGCCACCAGGGAAGTCTCTTTACCCAGCTTTCTTTCTAAGTAGTTGTGCAAACTTGGGCAAGCCACCTAATCATTCCAAGTCTCTATTTTCTTAACTTTAAATTGAAGAGGTTAAATTATAAGTCCTCAAAGGAGACTGGGTCTATTTTGAAGAGCCTAATATTTAAATGTGTCACACTGACCCCAGGTATTTGTATTCATTTAAGTCTTACTCTAAATGGCATATTATGCCATTGAAATTGGACATGAATATCTATGCTGCTTCTTTATTAAACTCTTCTTTAAGATAAAAGGCATACTTGATAGGATTATGTGCTGAGAGTCCTGAAACTTTGTGCTCTATTTCATGGTGAACCCAGATTTTACCCAAGTTCAGTTTGTGGTATTTTGTCTGTAATTTGTGTAGCTCTATAGGACCAAATCATGAAAAACTGTGAACCAACCCGATAAACTTAGACTCATAAGTAATATTTTATGCAGTTGATATTTATATTTGTCATTATGCGTTTTCTTAAGTCAGGAGAATAGGAAACCATTAACTAACTTCCACAGGAAGTGAGGTGATGGTAGTGATTTTGGTCAAATACCAGCAGCATTAGGGATTCTGTTGGTCTCTTTGGGAAACCTAATAACGAACTTTATAGACCATTCATCTGATGTGCCATGGTGGGGGCGAAGGAACAGGTCTGGAATGGAAGGCTAATTTGTGTAATCGGCCAATTAATAACTATCACTTTTATGGTCAAAAAAAGAAGGAAATGGGCTGGGGGTGTGAAGGAGCTTTGTCAGAGGTTGAATTGGTACTTCTAAGGTGCCTATCTTTGTCCCTGGCCCACAAATAACACTTCGGGCAGTATGTCGTGAGCCTTGACCCTTTGTCTCAGTTTGGGATTTGGTTTTACCCTGAGGTCATGGCTTTTTTTTTTTTTTTTTTTTTTCGGTACGCGGGCCCCTCACTGTTGTGGCCTCTCCCGTTGCGGAGCACAGGCTCCGGACGCACAGGCTCAGCGGCCATGGCTCACGGGCCCAGCCGCTCCGCGGCACGTGGGATCTTCCCGGACCGGGGCACGAACCCGTGTCCCCTGCATCGGCAGGCGGACTCTCGACCACTGCGCCACCAGGGAAGCCCGGTCATGGCTTTTTGAACTGGAAGACTCCCGATTTATTTGGAAGCTGTGGCTCTGTCTCTTTCTGCATGTGCCTAACCACACCTTGACCCAGCTGTGGTTTCCAACAAGGTTGAACCAGTGCACCCAGAGCTGACAGAATGATCATCTTTACAGTCCTTGCAAACCCTAGACATAGAAATGTATAAATGTGAAGTTCCCCACCTTTATTATCCTTCTCTAATGGCTTTTTTCATGGCAAAAATAATTGGCAAACGTTTAATTTTTCTATTTCTTTTTTTAAAAAAAAGTAAAATCAAGATTTAAAGTATGCAATGATCTGGTGCACAGTGGTTTATAACGCACATATGAGTTAATTTTCAAAAGTGATCTTGAATGTTAGTACTTATTACACTGTACAGATTTAAAGCCATACTCAATGAAGAAATTATCCCCATTTGATATTTGTGTTTTACATTCCCAAACATTTCTCTTTCTTTCTTTTTCTTCTTTTTGTAAAAATAAGATCTGGACCATCCACTAGGATTAGCAGATTGAGCTCCATGATTGGAAGGAGACACCAGAAAGACAAAAACCATAGGGCATCTAGAAGAGGCGAAGTTGCGGGCACTGTGGCCTGTCTGCAAGGGGCGATGGAGGATCACAGCTTCCTCACCATCACCTCCTGACCTAGACTCCCTGTCAACCCCCTGCAGCCTTTGTTCCGGGACTCGTCCACAAACTCTTTTTCTTGCACCTGCTCAGTGTTGACTTCTTGTCCTGCTGCTAAGCTGACCTGGGGTTTTGCCCTGACTGCTCCAAACCCCGCCCCCCCTCCTTTTTTTTTTTAACTCTGGACACTGCTTTAGCATCAAGCCCTCGGCTCCACCAGCCTCCAGGACTGGCTTGTTACTAGTTTGGGTTTCACTCAGTTCTTGCCTGTTCTGTGATATTCTAGTTGCTAGAACTGGAGAGAGTCTCCATTTTTCTCTCCACTGATAGCCTTACCTTCTCAAATCATGGATAATGGTGTTAGTGGCAGTAGGGAATATCGGAGGAAAACATTGTGTTTGGTTTCCTGGACTCATTCTCCCTGGAACACACTTCTTAGATGAGCTTTAATTGCTGGGAGAAATTCCTTTTTTTACCCTATAAAGCTCTCATAAGTCTGCTATACTTTGGTTTCATTTAAAAATGAGTTTTCACTGGCTCTACTGTGAAATGAGTGAAGGTTAGAGGCAAATCAAGGAGTTCTAAAGAAATAAATGAATAAACCAATGAAAAAGACACTTTGTACTAAGTACAGAAATGTTGCGCTATTAAAGCTACAATTAAGTTAAATATATATATGATATTATGTGTCTGTTTTGTCAAATATTATAAATCAAAAACATAGTTGAATTTAATAGGTATTGGCAGGAAATTCTCCTTTTTTTATGAATCGCTGTTTGTATAAGTATGAAAATAGATCAGTATCTCTCAGAGTGGAAAAGGTATGTTTATGATCCATTATAGTATTTAAGAGCATGGTGTCAGGAGTTGAAACCCTGGGTTCTGAACCTGGCTCTGCCACTTATTAGCCATGGGCCTTGGGCAAATGTCCCCAATTGGAAAATGGAAATAGTAGCAGTACTGACCTCGCAGGGCTGTTATGAGTTTTAAATTAATTAATGTATAAAGTGCTTAGTTCTATGCCGTGCATATAGTAATTACTTAATAAATATCAACTATCACCATCATTATTATTACATATGGGATGAAAAAGAATATAGAGAAACTCTGGAAGAGTTTTTTTTAAGTAATGGGAAGGTTTTGGGAGATGAAGAAGAGGAAACATCAGAGTAAAATGGAAGAAATAGATGTATTTCTATTTGGTTTCCAAAGTTCACAAATAATTTCAAAGATTGAAATTATTTCAAGTATTTTCCTCTGGCCCAGCATAGGGTGCTGTCACATTCACTGGGTGTCTTACTCTATGAAGATTATAATTACTATCAAGTTGATATTAAACCAAGCAAATGAGCCTGACCCAGCAGCCAGACATTGATTTTCAATATCTTCATGTTCTAAAAAAAGCCCCCTAATTTATGGTAATTTAATATGTGCATGGTGCTTCAGATATTCTATTAAACCAGTGAAGTCAAAACCCTAAAATTTCAAGCATTCTCAGATATCAGTTGCATCAGCCAGCCTAGGGCAGTGGCTGAGAGGTAGAGGAGGGAGGGAAAGAAAAAGAAGAGAATACTTTATAATAGGGGGCTATCATTTCCTTTGTCATATTTTGGTTTCTTTAAATTTGTTCAGTTACATTTAAGTCCCCAAGAGCCACAAAAATTATGTTGAACAAGAGCAAGGATTTGTGAAAAGATTCCTTGGATAACATTTGAAAACCACAAGCAGCCCTTGAACCTTTTTGCATCCAGTACATGACAGGCTTTGTGAGCTGCAGCCACCTGCAAGAGTTCTAAAATAGATGCTTTCACAAAACAGAGAATTCTCAGAATTGCTGTGTTAATATCATTCTCTTAATTACTTGACATCTGACCTAAGTAGCGGTAACAAGATGATTTCAGCCAAAGTGAAAGGGACAGTTGAGGCCGTCATTCACATATTTTTTGGCCACAAAAAAAGAAGAAAAGCACAGCTATTGAGGAAAAAACATCTTATGGTATCAGACAGATTGTCTACCCAGCTGAAGTTCACTAAATAATCACTTAATCCACCGCTTCACTTTTCCTTTGTATATCGGCTTAGATTTTCAACAATACGAAGAATTTACTTACCATTTATATTTGCCATTTGGGGTGAGAAGACGATAGTTTGGGTAGGGGGTGTGGAATCTTCAAAGGAAAATGTATATTATAGTGATTTTGTTTATTGAGATTTTTTAAAGCGTGAAACAAAGCATATAGAAATAAATATTGGTTAAAAAAAAAAAGCACTTAGAAGCCCTGAGGTGGAGAAAAACTCCAAATAATGGAAACTTCATTAGAAGATAGAAATTATAAGTCTGAAATTCAAGTTAAATCAGTAACTTCTACTAATCCAACCAAGTTTCCCTATGAGGGTCACATCCCATCTGCTTATTTTCCAGCCCAAGACAAGATTTTATTTCCTATCTGTCTTTCTCTTTTTTCAAACTGTCAACACTGCAAAGCCATACAGCTGTGGGTAAAGCAGCTGTGTGATATTCTGCCTTCCACATCGTCAACCAAATTGTCTGCTCAGTTTTTCTTTATTACTGGTACTGATGGGATAGAATGCCAAGGGCTGAGGGCTGACTTATGTCCATTAACTCTGTGTTTCTCAGGTCCTCTCTTTGGGACCTCTCTTTTCGCTAATCTTTCCCTCTCTCATATTCTTTTTGCCTTTTTTCTCTGCCTTTTTTTTTTTTCTGAGTTTTAGAAAGATCATGTTCATGATACAGTTTTGATTCCTGATTATTTCCTTAATAAGTAGCAGGAAGTTACTGTAACGATGCACTTAAATATTCCCCTTCCTTTTTTGGATGGCTGTGTAGTACTACTGCATGGAAGAATCACACTCCATTTAACTATTTTCATACTTAACCATGAACAACTGCATGATGACTAACTATATACAAATCTTTATCTTCATCTCTGATTCTTTTCATCAGGATGCCTAGAAGTGTCATCGCTGGGTGAAAGGCTATGTGTTTTTAGAAGGTTTCTGATGCATTATGTCAAACTGCTTTCCTTTCTGGGTCTATGAGTGTAGGAGAGTCCAAGCCATTTTTAGTACATCCCGTGTGGGAGAGAAATGTGCCTTCTTTCTCTTCTTGGTGTGATACATGGGCTACGTCAGACCTCAGAGCAGCCTTTGCCAGCCGTACTTGGCGTAAGCATCCTCCAGGGTGTTGGTTACCAATATGGATGTCTGGTGCCCTCGCCTAGAGATTGGACTCAGATTCTGCACGTTAGCGGGCTCCCTGGGGCATACTTACAGCAGGGACACAGGAGAGATGCTCCCTGAGAGGTGGAGTGAGTGGAGTGGGGAGAGGAATAGCAAATGGTGTAAGGCACTTAGGCTTGTGCCTCTGAGGCAGAAACTTTGAACGAAATATTGGGACAGTGTTTGTTTCAGGGTTCTGTAAGGCTGGACCCAAAGTGATGCTGGGAGGGAGAAGAGGTGTGGTGAGAAAAGGGGTGATGTTGAAGGTCGGCATGCAAGAAGGGCAAGGTCAATGTGAGGTAATAGTGTGGGAAGGCTTCCTGGAGGAGGTGAGCCGAGCTGGCTGACAGCTTGCCTAAGGATCATTCTCCAGTTGTTAAGAGTTCGCACATTTGAAATTTCTCCAACACTGCAAATTCTTATTTTGGGCAAAGGCTGTGTGTGTACATGTGTGCATATTCCCCTATATGTATACACATGAATACATTTGCTTTGCCCTAATATCTCATATGTATAAATTGTATGACTTCATTAGATAAGAAATACATGAATACCTTTCTCCTATAAAACCTTAAAGCATTGCAGATACGTCTAAAATTATCTTTAGCTATAATTACCCAACATATACCTCCCACCCCCTGAAGTGACCACTGCCATCAGCTAGGTATATATTTATATACTAGCAGAACTTTTTCTGTACACTTACATCCACACATATGCCTGTATAAAGTATACAGAATAGTTGTAGTGTGGGCACACTGTTTTGCAACTCGCGGGGGAAGAGGGGTGGTGTGGCAGCATTTCGGCCCATTCTAACTTATTTTGGTGTTTTTTGCATTTCAAATTAATTTTATTTTTTGCATCTTTATTGGAGTATAATTGCCTTACAATGTTGCGTTAGTTTCTGCTTTGTAACAAAGTGAATCAGCTATAGGTATACATATATATCCCCATATCCCCTCCCTCTTGCGTCTCTCTCCCCGTCTCCCTATCCCACTCCTCTAGGTGGCACAAAGCACCGAGTTGATCTCCCTGTGCTATGCAGCTGCTTCCCACTAGCTATCTATTTTACATTTGGTAGTGTATATATGTCCATGCCACTCTCTCACTTCGTCCCAGCTTACCCTCCCCTCCACCCCCCGCCCCCAGGTCCTCAAGTCTGTTCTCTGCGTCTTTATTCCAATTAATTTTTACCTGCACAGTTAATATGACAGTGCGGTCTCCTTATAAATAAATTTTTATAAAAGAAAGAAGTTGCAGATAAAGCTACATTTTTCTTTGCCCGTATCCTCAATCCTGCTCCCCTCTTCTCCTTTCTAGAGGTAAATCCTGTCATCACTTTGGAGGGCATCCTTGACAATGGTTGTATTTTATACCTTCTCTGTATCTCCCTTAATTCCTCAACATCTAACTGAAATCGATGCACTTGTAGAGTCTTAGAACCAAAAGGACATTTTACAAATTATCTGGTCTTGCCTTTCATTGTATAGATATAGAAATAATAATGGATCAAATGCCTGGTCTCAGGTCTCACTAATTCCCTCTGCCTTGGTTTTTATGACCCTTAGCCAGTGTGCTCCTCACTTTACCAGTTCGTGTTACTTCTAGCAATTTCCACGCTTACTGTTTAAATGGAAAACATCCTTAGTAGCAACTTCATTTGCAAGGGGTCTGTGAAATTCTCTCTTTTACCAAGATGTAGGCTTTGGGGAGGAAAGAATTAGACCACCAATGTCAAGTCTGAGCTATGTCAGGAGCTGTGCTTCCTGTGACTTAAGTAGCTGAGGGCATCGGGAAGAGTATGGCCCGTTAGTTTGACTTCTGATACTGCGGGTGAAGGGAGCCCTTGGCCCCAACTCTCTGAATCCCTCAGTGGGGCAAGATTTTCATTTTGAGGCCAACCGTTTGAAGACCAGCTCCCACCTTTTGGTTTTCTAACGATGTCAGAGGCAGAAAGAGCACAGCTTGACTCTTGAATTCCAGGTTTAGTCCATTGCAGGGATAAGCAGAAAGAAAGAAAGAAAGAAAGAAAAAAAAAAAAGAACAGAAAGAAAAGGGAAAAAACCCCTCTGGCTCACAAAGTAAGAGTCTTTGAAATGGAAGTTGTGCAGACAGTAAAGGTGAAGGCCACAATGCCATCTCTAGAGCCACGATTCAGACCACAAGGGTACTCCCACTCTGCAACGGACAGTCAAGAGATCTCATGTTCCTTAAGTAACACGTGCCTCAAGAATCAGCGGGAGGCACCTGCACCGCCCCTACCTGAAGATGCCCATTTACAGAAAAACTTCCAGCCGTGGGATTCATACCAGGGACACACTGGCAATTGTGAGTTTCTTTTCAAATCGGCCTCTGTCTGTCATACCTATGTAGTTACAAAATCAAAAGGGATAATAAAGTCCAATTGTATATTCACAGTTTGATATTTCTATTGACAGGGCTCACACAAAAAACACCATTTCAGGAAACTCTGATTCTGTGTCCCTCTACGAAAGGCACTGAAAAGCTCTCCTGTGTTGGAAATCCCCACCCAGCAATCCCTCTAATTCTGAATCTATAAAGTGGCCCCATCGAGGTTCAAAGGTGTCAAATTGGGCCTCCTCTCCCCAGGTTCTGTTTGTGATTTTAAAGAATCCCTCTGATGGTGAGGTAAAAAGGAAACCACCGAGACCAAACCACAACTGAGTTAAAAATCCCAGCTCCTCAGTAGAGAAGAGCAGTTAACCCAAGCATCACCGTACCCTGGAGGGGGACTGGAGCCGCTGCTCCCTCTGAGGCCTTGGGCAGACCAGGAACAACCCTCATATCTGCCCCACGAACCTCTCCTCACCCACAGGAGTCCGTATCAACCCTGAATAGCTCTCTTGTTTTCAAGATGTCAGTATATTTCACCGCCATGGAAATATTCTTCAGGGCCTCCTAGAAAACCATCATGCAGGTGCCTCTAATTTTTAGAGATTTTTTTCTTGGAAAAGAGGTGTGTGTGCTTGGTTGGATTCAAAACCAGCAAGTCTGTTCTTATAACAGTGTATGGGACTAGGCTTACGCAAGAGCAGAGCACATCTGAATGCAAAAATTAAATGGAGGAATGGGAGGAGGGGAACAGGTGCTCTTTTATAAAGGCTAAATTCCATATTTACCAAACTGATTTGCATGAGGCATATTTTCAATGAAAATATTGCTACTCATTTTGCTGCATTTGTGCAACAGAAACATAAGGATGGAGCAGAAGAGGGATGCGGTTCTCAAGCTGTCTTCTTGTACCTACCCTTCAGCCAACAGTTAAATGGCACTTTTGGGAGATTAGCTCTTAGAACTTCTGGCCTCCCACTCCCCAGAGAGCAGAACTTTGGGTTTCCTCTAATCCCAGGGTACAGCCTCGGAGTCAAGCGTTAGAAGCGAATCTAGAAGGGATGATGAGAGGTCGTTCACTCCATGGACCTTCACCAAGTGAGAACATCTAAATTAGCTCAAGACAAGAGTTCTATTCTAAGTTAATTCCATGCTTTCTCTTAGTAATCCAAGCCAGTGTTGGGTCTTAGGACCAAGAGTGTCTTCCTCTGCTTTAAATATTTTACTTGTGCTTTACTTCCTCTTCATGTAAACCCCGAATGAAAAAGTGCTGTCAGCCACATAGGTTATCTTACTTACATTCTTAAATCAACCGTATGACATGGGTACTATTACATCCCCATTTTACAGATTAAGAAACTGAGGCAGAGACATGAAGAAACTGGGAGGAGGTCACCCAGCGTGGTAGACCCAAGATTTAAATCCATGCATCTAACTCCCAAGTCTATGGTGGTTCACTTCACCACCACAAGATGCTACCTGGCAATTTCAGGTATGGTCAACTGCAGGTATGGAGTTACTGAGAATGCACTAAGGAAGCTTCAGAGAAATGGAACCCAGCCAGAAATGAGAGGTAGAAGTTGGAATAAAGTAAGGTGAGCAATTGGCTGATGGTAGATGCTGGAGCAATGGCTGGCACAGTGCCCATGCAAATAGACACAGGCTCGCTTACAGGTGGGCCGGTGGTGAGCAGGTTCCAATGAGCAAGGTAGTCTCTTGGGTATTTATAGTCCATGTTCCCCAGAGTGGGTTCCAATAGGGCATATCCAATAGACTTGTTTCACTGGGGGACTCCCCTGGGTCACTATGAAGTTTCTACTTATCTTTGAGAGTTTGCTCTGAAAAGATCTTGTAGAGGATCTTGCAGAGAAGTGAAGTTTCCAGAATGCTTCACTCTTTCTTTGCTGGAATCAGACAAACTTAGAACCAGTTCAGGTTTCCTGTGGATCTTCTCCTTAGGGAAGATCCTAAGGAAATCGTCCTGGATTTCCTTCTCCTTAGGGACCCAAAATCTTCAGATACAGCCTCAAGTTTCAGGAGGAGGGTAGAGGCCACACCTGCTGATGCCGGAGAGAGCGCCCAAGGCAGTGCCTCTTCCTGGCCTGCAGCCGATGTGAAAACACACAAGATTGCTGCACGCACACCCTGGAAGAAGCTGACAGCCTCGGTGTTGGTGTCTGAGGCCAAAGAGAGTGTTTACTCCTCACTGCTCAACGGGTTTGAAATAAGCAGCTCTGCTTTCCCAATGACCATTGAATCATCTAGTTTACCCTACACTCCCTGTAAATAGTTGTGAAACTCCATACTGGCTTGCATTTGCTTAGGTAAATGTCTTATTTCATCCTACATCTTGGCCGTCCAGCATTTCTGTTTATATAAGTACCCAAGCTTCAAATGGGTGAAACAGACGTTAGGCAGAATCAGAGCTTTCAAGACCACCGTACACTGGCCTCTCACACTCCCCATGAAGGTCCTTGGACCTGCAGTAGATTACCCTCTGGGATTTCCATACTGAATCTGTCTCCACCTGAGGAAGACTATTGGGAAGATGTTCTATGTTTAGAAATTAACGTCTCAAGGAAGATTTAATCCCTCACTGGGGAAAAACCAAGCAGATAAAATCTGGGTTCTCCAACTCTCCATGATCTATGGCAAACACAATTTTAATTCTTTCTATAAAATTTGTTATTTGAAAAAAGCAGTACTTCAAGTGGTGGATACCCAATTCTTCAGTCTCTGAAGAGAGTCCCTTGTTTTCTCCAGCCTGCCTCAGAGGGACCCTAATTTCCATGACCTACATAGCACAGGTTGTGATCTGTTTTTACTGTTGTTATCTGATGGTTTGTCTGTTTGTTTCTTAGTGAAGGGCTGGTGGGTAGAGGAAGATCATATATGTCCAAATAAAAATTTTGAAGACTGAAACACAATTCAAGTGTCTCCCTCCCAGTGACCCTCAGGCACTAGTTCATCATGGCAAAGGCAAGCCCAGTTTTCACATTGGTCTTTTGGGAGAGAGTTTCTGCATGTATTAGTGTATGATGTGTGTATATGCACAGAGATAAATGTTTTACACTAATGGAAGCGTACTCTACACACTTCAGCATAATGGTAAAGAGCACATGCTCTGGACTCTGCAGTTGGTGTCTGAATCCTGGCTCTGCTGTATGACTTTGGGCAAGTTACTTAACCTCTCTGAATCTCAGTTTCCTCATCACTGAAACTGGGATATTAATAGTGCCTACTACATATGATTTAATGATTAAATTAATTAATTAATAGAGGTGGAGGATTTAGAACAGTGCCTGTAACATAAATAGTAACTTTTTTTTGGTTTATCACTTAACTACAGATCTTAGAACTTCTATGTTTGTTTAGATGTGGCTCTTTGTTTCTAGTGGCTGAATAGTGTTCTATTGTATGAAAATACAAAAATGTATTTAACTAGTATTTAATTAATTTTTATTTAACTTTTATTTAATATTTATTTAAATTTACTCAATTTTTATTTACATTTTATTTAATATGTAACTAATATTTGAACAATATTTAACTCCTGATGGTCATTTAGATTGTTTCCAGTCATTTGCTATTATAAACAGTGCTACAACAATTAATCACTGTACCTACATCCTAAAAGGAAAAAGAATTCCTAAGAGTATAATTGCTGAGTCTATTTTGCACAAGCTGACCTTCAAAAACTTTCTTTTAACTTATATTCTCAGAAACAATGTCCAGGGCTCTTGCCTGTGACACTTCTCAATCTTAACCAATCCAAGAGGTGAAAAATGGTCTCCTGGAGTTTGTTTCTTTTACAGTGAGTAAAACTGGGCATTTTTCAAGCACCACGCCCATTTTCCTATGGGGTTGTCTGTCTTTTTCTCGTTGAGCAGTCTGTTTTTTCAACCAGAGATCTTTTCTGAGAGCGACTGGATCTGCCTCCTGGTTGATCTCACTTAAAGTCTCATTAGCCTGTGCAGAAAGGTTTCCACTCTGGTAATTTTATTCAGAATGTTCACAGTACAAATTTGATCCCTGCAAGGATCCGTTAGCACTCATGCAACCTGATCTACTGTGCTGGGGAATGAGAGTTTATTGCATCATAAAAGTCTACCCTTCACTTGTGTTAGGCAATTATTGACATTTTTATGAGCTCTTCCTAACTAAGGTTATCAACAAATAACACACAATTCTTGACAGGGCTAATTCTAGATTGATGTGACTTATTTGATGAACCAACCCCATAAAGAAGCTCTTGGCCCAACGGCCTGATTGTTTAAGGAGAGAAGGGAGATTCCAACTCTGAGTTATTAAGTTAGATTCCAACAGTGAAAAATAATCAGGTGGGTTAGCCTTCTGAGAGTAGGTCCCTACTGGTCAAGGGCATGGACGAATCACTATGATCACTCTGCACCTAGGTTGTTATAACACTATGAACCCCTCCATTGCCTTTTTGATCTGCCGTAGAAGAGGCCAAGTTGGCAAAGGTCCTTTCTGATGGTTTCTATAGTTTAACGTTTATCAGAATCAACCAGGAAGCTACACTTTTCAACAGACTTACAGGTGATTCTGAAGCAGGTGGTCAGAAGACACACTGGGAAACTCAGCTCGCAAAAGCCATGCTGGATTACTGAATCAAGGTATCAAGGGACATGGCCCAGGAACCTCCATTTTTACAGGCACACCCGCTCATTCTCAGACCCCCTGAAGTAGAAGTTCTCCCTGTGCTAGGGAGCACCCCTATGCCATGTTATTGCCAAGAAGAGGCTGACGGTGTTGGAAGAATATTTTGGAATGCGTCCTCCAAAACTGTTGAATTGTTGGTGGTGACTGGAAGAGAATTTAAAGTTTTCCTCTTCCACACACCTACTCTTAGCATCTGTTTTACCTGCTCCCACCCCATGAAATAATAAAGTGAGTGAGGCACAAGTAATCTGTCCACAAGGGAAACAATGGGAAAAGGAGAGCAGTGAGGGGCTTCTCCCCGAGATGTCCCTCTCTGATGTCTTGCCCTCAATTGGGAACACACAGCCTGACACCTGTCTGAGTAGGTGTTTCCTGACACTCCTGTATTTATCTAAGCTGTTTCACACCTGAAAAAGAGACCCCCTTTTGAGAATCATCCTGTAAGAATAACAGCTAACACTGAATTATACCAGATGCAGTGCTAGGTGCTTTTACACATATTATTACAACAATCCTAGGAGATAGTATTGTTATTATTCCCATTTTACAGAAGAGAAAATGGAGACTCGGGGAGGTTGAGCAACTTGGCACATGTCACACAGCAGGTAAGTGACAAAAAGGATTCAAACCTGGTAACCTGACTTGAGTCCCTACCCCTCATTACTCAGGGCGTGTTGCCCACAAGTAGTTTCTGATCCTCACCAGGTACATCTTAGAACTGTTCCTCATGCTGGTAAGGCAGCATGATCTAGTAGAGCAGGAAGAGTTTAAAACTCAAGAAAACTCTGGAATGCCAGGACTTCCCTGGTGGCACAGTGGTTAAGAATCCGCCTGCCCAATCTATGGAATGGGTAAAAATATTTGTAAACCATACATCTGATAAGGGGTTAATGCCCAAAATACATAAGGAACTCAACAGCAAAACCCCAAACAATCTGATTAAAAAATGGGCAAAAAACGTGAATAGACATTTTTTCCAAAGAAGACACACAAATGGCCAACAAGCACATGAAAAGGAGCTCTATATCACTAACCATCAGGGATATGCAAATCAAAACCACAACGAGATAGTATCTCACATCTGTTAGCATGACTATTCTCAAAAAGACAAAAGATAACAAATGCTGACAAGGATGTGTAGAAAAGGAGATCTGGTGCACTGTTGATGGGAATGTAAATTGGTATCGCCACTGCTGGAAAAGTATAGAGGGTTCTCAAAAAATTAAAAATACACCTATAATATGGTTCAGCAATCCTACTGATGGGTATATATTGAAAGGAAATGAAATCACAATCTCAAAGACATATCTGCACCTCCGTGTTTACCATAGCATTCTTCACAACAGTCAAGACATGGAAATAACCTAAGGGTCCATTGACAGATGAATGGATAAAGAAGATGAGGTATATTTGTAGAATGGAATATTATTCATCCTTATAAAAGAAGGAAATCCTGCCATTTGTGACAACACGGATGGACCATGAAGACATTTTGCTAAATGAAATAAGCCAGAGAGAGAAAGACAAATGCTTTATGAACTCACATGTGGAATCTAAAAATATCAAACTCAAAGAAACAGAAAGTAGTATGGTGGTTGCCAGGGGCTGAGGAATATGGGAGATGTTGGTCACACAGTACAAGCTTTCAGTTAGCAGATGAACAAATTCTGGGGATCTAAGGTACTATATGGTGACTCTAGTTAACATTATTGTATTGTACACTAGGAAGTTGCTATGAGAGTAGAGTTGTTTTTTGGTTTTTTTTTTTTGCGGTACGCGGGCCTCTCATTGCTGTGGCCTCTCCCGGACGTGCAGGCTCAGCGGCCATGGCTCACGGGCCCAGCCGCTCCGCGGCATGTGGAATCTTCCCGGACCGGGGCATGAACCCGTGTCCCCTGCATCGGCAGGCGGACTCTCAACCACTGCGCCACCAGGGAAGCCCGAAAGTAGAGTTTTAACATTCTCATGCTAACAACAACAACAGCAACAAAGGTAATTATGTGAGATGAGGAATGTTTTAATCTTATTGTGGTACATATTTCACAATATATATGTGTATCAAACGATCACATTGTACACTTTAAACCTACACAATATCATGTCAATTATATTTCAATAAAGCTGGAAAAAAGTGAAAAAAAAAAAAAAGAATCCGCCTGCCAGAGCAGGGGACACGGGTTCAATCCCTGGTCCAGGAAGATCCCACATGCCTCGGAGCAGTGAAGCCCATGCGCCACAACTACTGAGCCTGCGCTCTAGAGCCCGCAAGCCACAACTACTGAAGCCGGTGCGCCTAGAGCCCATGCTCCACAGCGAGAGAAACCACTGCAATGAGAAGCCCGCGCACTGCAACGAAGACCCAATGTAGCCAAAAATAAATAAATAAATAATATACACGTATATAAAAAACCTCTGGAATGCCTCTGACACGGAAATCTTGTGTAAATCAATTTCTTTTACTACCTCCTTCTAACCATATATAAGGAATACTGATGGTATTGTCATAATATTTGTAAAACTGTTTGGTTTGTATAACTGTACGTGCATGTGCAAATATAATATGACAACAGTCTACAGTGTGCCTGGCTGAGGGATCAACCCAAAGGGTAGTAGAGATCTCTTGCAGCCAGCTCAGAACGCCACCAGGGCACTGAGATGATCGTGAGGGTGGGATGCAGGAGATTTGCTTCCTGTCTCACCTCTGCCCGTGTGTGTGTGACTTGGACTATTAGGCCACATCTCTGGAACTCATTTTCTCAACTGTAAAATGAGAAGAACCAATTAAACCAATTGTTTAAAAGTTTTTAAACATAAAAAATAATGCGTAATATATTCCTATTATTAAAAAAAATCCAAACAATGTGGCTAAAGTAAAAACCCCCATTGACTCCCACCCAATCCCACTGATCCCTTGAGTGGAGCTACTGTAAACAATATGGTGCAATATGGCATATGATTCCACTCACTTTCACCATGCACATTCCTTTACAAGTGTATAGATTCTTTCGTTGTTACTTTACATAAGTGACTTCTGATCAGTAGTTCTTATTCATTTTTTTTAGATTTTAAGAACCCAGCGAAAGCTAAATATCTTATCCCCTCCCCTAAAATGTACACGCACACTTTTTTTTTTTGCGGTACGTGGGCCTCTCACTGTTGTGGCCTCTCCCGTCGCGGAGCACAGGCTCCGAATGCGCAGGCTCAGCGGCCATGGCTCACGGGCCCAGCCGCTCCGCGGCATGTGGGATCTTCCCGGACCGGGGCACGAACCGTGTCCCCTGCATCGGCAGGCGGACTCTCAACCACTGCGCCACCAGGGAAGACCACGTGTACACATTTTGAATAGAAGATCGTCAAGGATATTCATGGACCCCTTGAACCTCATCCATGGATTCCCTTCCTATGCATTCCAGATTAAGAAACCTGGACTAGAAGATTCCAAGGGCTTTTAGTTCAAAATTATGTCTATAATTTTAAGTACAGGGCCATTCTGTGTTTCTAAACTTTCCATGTCAACCTTTCCCCACACTGTGCCTTTCCACACATTTGCTTTATTTAAATAAAATTTTATTTTTATCAAGCTTACATGCACACAGTTTTAAAAATCATATGAGCAAAACTCGTAATGAAAAAAAAAATTCTTCTCCAACTTCAAATCATGCTTCCCAGAGGCAACCTCTTTCCTGTCTTTCAGTTGTTTCTTCTGGGATTTTCTCCATGTTTCTGAATAATATGCTTATAACTGGTTTACTGAAAAGGCTCAACTAGATGACGTACAAACAGAAAATGGCTTTATTTTTCTCCAACCAAAGCCTTTGCTCTTTCCCAGCCTTAATGCCATCTCAGGCATATCCCCGAGTGTGTAATTATAATTTAGACATCATAATTTTCTGGGGAAGTCAGTCTAGACCTACTTGTATGTGTCAGTCAAATCTGGGTTAAAATGTCTCCCTTCTCTCAGCTCAGGTCTGGCCAGTGGCTGAGGGCCATGTAGGGACGAAGATGAGGCCGGTGTGCTGGTCAGGGTTGAACACCCCTCCGATGCAGTAGTTCCTTTCTTTGCCTGCTGCTTGGCTCGCCTGAGAAGCCCAAAGTAACCCAGTGGTAGTCACAACTCCAAGGTTCCTGGAACCCTTAGTGCTCCCTGGCACCAGCGTGGCTGAGAACAGAACTAACTGATGTTCACGGAAAAGTCACACTGTCCACTTGGTTGTTGAACGCCTCCCCCTGTGATGGGTGCTTTTTGGTGAATACAAAGAGCCCATAGATACATCCACATACCCCTTCCGCAGTACTCCCTGTCTCTGATATTGCAGTCTTATTCATTACAGGCCACTGGCCAGGAGTCCCTTTCTAACGTCTCACAGGAAGTGATCAGCCACATGTACTGCTCGAAGCTCTGGACGCTGGGAGGGCATCCCTTCACCACTGCCCTTCAGAACCGCCTCTGAGTGAGGCTGCAATGCAGGAGAAGTCTATTCTGAGCCGCACAAACATATAATGTCAACTCCTTAGGAATCTGGCTTGAGTCCTTTCCTCTTCCTTCATTTGGCCAAAGGGGTTCCCAAGAGCACATGGGTGTGAGTTGAGGATGATGTTTTGGTGCAACAAGGTAAGTAATATGGGAATCTGGGCCATGTTTCCATGCAATTTACTTGTGCCTGGGTTAGATCCTGAAAGTACCATTTCTGTTTTTTTTTTTTAAATTGAAGTATAATTGATCTGCAATGTTGTATTAGTTTTATCATTTTTGTTTTACAATGGATTGCTGCTGTGCTCCATTTTCCATGCCATCTTTCATGAATTCTCCCAATTATTAGTTTTATTAAACATCATAACATGGGACAAATACACTTGCGGAAAATTTATGCAAGAAGTTTATGCAAGAGAAAACACCTAGACTAAATACTCTCTGTGAAAACTGTAATATAGGACTGGCAAATTCTGGGCAATTTCAGCCTGCAAAGCACATTCAATTATTCCTCAGCCACAGATAATTTGCCTGTTTTCATAAATGGATGTGGAAGCTTGGAGTGCACGAGCTTCTGTGTTTCTTCTCCAGCATTTCCTCGAACTTCGTGCGTACACTCGAATGTGGACTCAAGCAAGAATTTGCTCTCTGGTTACATCAAACCACAGTCCCTTATCCAGCTATGTCTGTGAAAGCCACTGACCTGGCCATAGCTTTATGTTGTTTCACCTACTCTCTCCCAAAGACAGGAACATAGTAAGAGTGAGAGTTCCAGGTCACCTCCCCAGTGTTGCCCAAGAGAGGAGCACTGGAACTTCCAGTAGAGGCTCCAAGCTTGTGTCTCTGTTCTACTCATTGCTAATTCTCTCTTGAGCAGAGAGACACTTTCCTTTTCCAAATGGGTCCTCCCTGAGCCCATTGCTTCTCATCAAAGGTACATCACTTGTATTACCTCTATGGTACATGTTTCTAGTACAATCATATTACCAGTATTGTAAACATTTGCCCCAGTGATCACATTATAAAGAGATGCTGCTTTTTAGTTCTTAAAAAGCAGAAAGCCAGCATGTGAGATATTTCCAGATAATTCTTGCTCTTAATACTTCTTTTCTTCTGCTCTGACTTGGGACACTGAGTGGTGATTATAATTGCTCTATAACACAATGGAATGGATTATTATAGCAGAAGAAAATGTTACAAAAGAGCGCTTAAATCCGTCAAAGCATCCCTTAGCCAAGGTTGCTAACTTAAATGAAGAACTGTTAACAATGTATCTCTTTCATTTGTTAAATGTCATTCTTGACCTTTTATTGTTTCACATTTTGAAAGGAAATTATGGTAAAATTGTCTGAGCTACCCTCCTCTGGATCCAAAGTCTATTTAGTTCTATACCTTGGGTTTGCCCTGAGCTGAAGCTGTCTATACAATCCAGATCCTCTTTCCACAGGGAGCCTGCCAGACCATTTCCAGGGGCAGCAGGTGAGTTTAAGGCCCCCATGAATCCATTCATATTATTACTGAATCCGTAATGGACTCTGGTGTGAGCTTGTTCTGTTCAGAGTCCATATAGCTCTTATTAGGGCCTAATACTGTGTGCCTTTCCTGCCACGTTCACAGATCCTTTGTTAGACTTTTAATATATAACAGTAATAAAATTGTTAAGAATGAGAAAAGAGCAAACAAGATGATAAGAGGCAGAAATAGGTCCTATGAGAAAGTGTCTATGGAATTATAGGCTTTATCCTGAAGAAAAGGTAAAAATCTGAAGGGCCATGCTGGTCAGTGAGGCTTCCTGGAGAAGCAGGGCTTAGGAGGGTCTCTGAATGAAGGGTAGGAATCAGAAATGGAGGCAAACTGGGCCTTCTATGTAAGGGAAACAGTGGGAGCAAGTGCGTGGGGGCTGGAATGCTGTGGTTTTGTGTGGAGGGAGTAGACCCACGGCACCGGAGTAGAGATTTTGTGAAGGAAGAAGTGAGAGAGGAGCTTACGCAGATGGATGGATTTGGGCAGTGTGTCGAGTCCTAGGATGAGGAGATGGATCTACTGATGGGGTATAGTTTGCTGGAGTTAAGAGCACCGGATGCTGGAAGGCTAGCCAGGCATCAAGGCCGTAGTAACTGGAATAGAAAGAAAGAAGTGGCCTGAGCATCAGTGGGGTGGGCATTTTACAGTTCTCCATGACCCACACTCCCTCACTTTATAGACTGTTCCAACCTCATTCCAATGGCCACAGGGATTGGCTCCAGGATGATAGGCATAGGACATAAACAGAGCCAATCAAAACTTTAGTTTGGAGTGGGAGGAATGGAGGCACAGAACTGTCAGATGTTGACCGCCGTCTTCAGCACCTGGGAACTCTCTCTGCGGCAGGTGGGGATGAGGCCAACCCACCGGCCGAGGCAGAATCCAGAGATGAGGGAGTGAGGAGAGACCTGACAACCTAACGACCTCGTTTGGGTTCCTGGACCCAGTTGTGCCATTCTAGTTTTCCAAGCTACATAAGTCAATAGATTTTGACACTTACAGTTAAAAGAGTCCAAATTAATACAGATATTAATTTTTAAGTCTCAATAGGATTATTAGAGTGTGGCGAAAATGAGGAGTCAGCAACTCTGACATTTTTATTTGGGTAGTCAGGTGTATTGAGCATAGTGGCTAGCGTGCACTTGTATCCAGTTTTGGTGAATGAATGAATGAATGAATGAATGAAGCAGGACAAAGGGAAAGTGTCAGAGTACTGATATTGCTTTCAAATATAGGATGCTTAATTTAAAAAAAATACATATTTTATGAGTAAATTCTGTTTAATCCGTACCATACAATTACATCTCTCCACTGCTATGAAATTGGTAGCGATTAGAGGAGAAAGAAACTTCTCACAGTGAAGGAAAACAGGGAGGAAGAAAATGAGGGGTGTATGAAATGTCTGTGGCAAAAACACAACTTTTCCTTATTTACAGCCCTAGAAAAATAAATGAAAGTATATTCCAGTGCCATTAAAAGATGGTGCCGCATCATGTAATGTGTGATCATTTATTGGGTGGGCCAAAATGTTTGTTTGGTTTTTTTCCGTAAGATGGCTCTAGTAGCGCTTTGTTGTCTTTAACGTCATTTGAAACCATTTTGTTAGATTGTATTGTGACAGCTGTCATATCAGCGTGCATTTAAAAAAAAACATCAAAATTGGTGAATTTTTGTGTAGTCATTTTAATATTGAATATGGAAGGAAAAAAGCAACATTTTGGGGATATTGTGCTTTATTATTTCCAGAAAGGTAAAAACGCAACTGAAACGCAAAAAAAGATTTGTGCAGTGTATGGAGAAGGTGCTGTGACTCATTGAACGTGTCAGAAGTGGTTTGCGGGCTTCCCTGGTGGCGCAGCGGTTGAGAGTCCGCCTGCCGATGCAGGGGATGTGGGTTCGTGCCCCGGTCCGGGAAGATCCCACATGCCGTGGAGCGGCTGGGCCCGTGAGCCATGGCCGCTGAGCCTGCGCGTCCGGAGCCTGTGCTCCGCAATGGGAGCGGCCACAACAGTGAGAGGCCCGCATACCACAAAAAAAAAAAAAGTGGTTTGCGAATTTCCATGCTAGAGATTTCTCGCTGAATAATGCTCCATGGTCGGGTAGACCAGCTGAAATTGATAGTGATCAAACTGAGACATTAATTGAGAACAATCAACGTTATACCATGCAGGAGATAGCCGACATACTCAAAATATCCAGATCAAGTGCTGAAAATCATTTACACCAGGTTGGTTATATTAATCGCTTTGATGTTTGGGTTCCACATAAGTTAAGCAAAAAAATCCTTCTTGACCATATTTCCGCATGAGATTCTCTACTTAAATGTAACGAAAACGTTGCGTTTTTAAAACAAATTGTGACGGGCGATGAAAAGTGGGTACTGTACAACAATGTGAAACAGAAGAGATCGTGGGGCAAGAGAAATGAACCACCACCAACCACACCAAAGGCTGGTCTTCATCCAAAGAAGGTGATGCTGTGTATATGGTGGGATTGGAAGGGAGTCCTCTATTATGAGCTCCTTCCAGAAAACAAAACGATTAATTCCAACAAGTACTGCTCCCAATTAGACCAACTGAAAGCGGCATTCGACGAAAAGCGTCCAGAATTAGTCAACAGTATACGTGGAATCTTCCATCAGGATAACGCAAGACCACATGTTTTTTGATGGCCAGGCAAAAACTGTTACAGCTTGGCTGGGAAGTTCTGATTCATCCACCGTATTCGCCAGACGTTGCACCTTCAGATTTCCATTTATTTCGGTCTTTACAAAATTCTGTTAATGGAAAAAATTTCAATTCCCTAGAAGGCTGCAAAAGGCACCTGGAACAGTTCTTTGCTCAAAAAGATATAAAGTTTTGGGAAGATGAAATTATGAAGTTGCCTGAAAAATGGCAGAAGGTAGTGGGACAAAAGGGTGAATATGTTGTTCAATAAGTTCTTGGTGAAAATGAAAAATGTGTCTTTTAGTTTTAGTTAAAAACTGAAGGCACTTTTTGGCCACCCCAATACATTAGCACAGTGTTCTAGTCTTTTGCTAAAGTTAGTAAACTGCTTGACAGCCTCTTTTTCAGAAGATTGCTTTCATTTCTTGATGTGTTCAAGACTTAAGTTGGGCTCTCGCAGCAGAAGCAAGAAGGATGCGGCTCCACGAGAAGAGGAGGGCTTCACAGGCCAAGCGGGGATGTTACCATGCACGCCAAGCACACATCCCACACCCTCTCTTACAGTGTATCATTGACACTCTTTCCAGAGGTATGGTTCATGTCCCCTCTCCATGAACTTGGGCAGGCTTTTGATTTGGTCATAACCAACAGAGTGAAGGTGACTCTGTGTGATTTCTGAGGCTAGGTTGTAGAAAACAGGCAGCTTCTGCCTCATTCCTTGAATACTGACACTGGAGTTCTGAGCTGCCATGGAAGAAGTCCAACTGCCCCAAGGCCACCGTGCTGTGAGGAAGCCCAACTAGTCCACAAGGAGAGAGCACATGAAGAAGCCTAAGACCACGAGAGTAGGGAGAGAAATGCCTGGCCAGCCTCTGGCTGTTCCAGACACCCCACTGGAAGTGGGTGACTCCAGCCACTGTCTGATTGCAACTGTAGGAAAGAACTGCTGGATCAAGCCCTTCCTGAATTCCTGACCCATAGAAACCATGGGGTAATTTGTTGTTTAACAATAATAACCAGACTGTTATGTAGTCACTGGAAGGGGCTTTTAGCTATTACTGGATCTTGTGATATCCTGGAAAATTTCAGACCCAGATCTACTTTACTAATTCGCAAATGGATCCTGCCTTGGCATAATTGACTTTGTCTGCTCCCAAGAGCAAATGCGTAGAATGTCACATAGACCACTTGAGCTGCCTCTACTATGGCAGTCTGCCTCTGAAAAGAGACATAAAAACATAGCTTATACCTCCACTGAAAGATACAGTGTATGCAATTAGCAGAGCTCAAATACTAATGTAAATCACCTAGATTTGTTCTTAATCATTCCTCTAACAAAGACAGAAAAAAATGAATTATTTATCATGTTAGCTTTAACCACTGGAAATGTAAAATTGTTACATATATACCAAGGTAAGGCTTGTTACAGTCTTAATTTCCCAATAACAATGGAAAATTTTGTCAGTGCACAGATTAGGCACTGAATAAATGTTCCAGTAAGATTACACTATGTAGCTTTTGTAACTCAATGTGGTGGAATGTTGCATTTTCCTGCCACTGAAAATAGAGTAAAATGCAGTTATTAGAATTACTGCAAAATCTATACGCACATTTTCAAATATAAATGGCATACTATAAACATAAATCATTCAACTATAGTGTGATTATGGTGAAATAATACAACATGGACATAAATGAAGAGAAATGATGTTGAACTGCCTTTTCAGTTACACGATTTAAAATTCTACCGTGAAGATCAGAATTGTAATTGGAAAACTGAGTAAATACTGTGGCAGTAGTTTTAACCTGAGAAAAGCACCAATTTCTTTAAAACTGAAATTGTAGACATACATTCCTATTTATCTCACCAGGCACTTCTTTTGCACTGTCATATCACAAGCAGAAATGAGGTAGGATGTTAGCTTAAATCAGAGATAAAATTTAATCTGGGGAGGTGGTTAAAATGAAAAAGAAGCAACGGTTTTGTTTGAAAGGCTCCAAATAAGAAGCAAAATATAGGGGTCCCATAATGTACCATTATCTGTATCAGCCCACAGGAGAGCAGGAGGCACTGGTGGCTCACATGTCAAATACATAGACTTTCTACATTTTTCAAAATGAGTGAACTTTGTACCCTCAGCTGCACTCCAGCTGCCTCACAAGGGCAACAGAGCACAAGGGGGTGAAATATAGCACTAGGAAGGCGTGAAAATTGCTTCTCGTCCGAAGCAGGAAACCAGCAGCGCCTGTCCATTGATTCCAACAAGACCATTGACGGAGTCGCCAAAGCTGTACCCAACAGTGGGTAGTGATCAAAATTCAGGATCAGGGATGTGGGGAGAGGAGAGACAGAAAAACCAAGAAAAGGGCTCAAAGCAGTTTTGTAACCCTCTTGTTCTTGCTGATAAAGAGCAAGAGGGTTACATAGCCATAAAGAACCCTGATGAGACTTCCAGAACTTCTAGAACAGTTCATCTCAACTGCATCAATGCCAATGCCCCTCCTTATGATGAATTTGGTGTAATTTCTCCCCTTTTATTATCTTGAAAGGAAATGCTGCTGACCTAGACACAGAATTTTTTTAAAGACCTTGAAATGGCCTAAGTATAATACAAAAGCATAAGAAAAGGCAAGCAATATATGATAACCTGAGGTGTATTTCAGCGTATAGATGCTCAGCTCCAAATACTGCTATCAGCTACATGTGGCATCACCGTGAGCGTGAAAGCAGCAAACACAGCCGGGCGTGGAGTGCTGAGTTGTTGTACTGGCGCATTCAGTACCAGGAGCTGTCTTTTGTCATCGGTGGTGCGATTTTCCAAAATTGGGAGCAACTTTTGGTCAGGTTCCAGATGAAACAAAGTGCATCCTTTCCTTGATTTACACAATATTCCAGAAAAATAGAGCATTGCTAAAACTATGGAAAGGACTTCATGTTTATCTATAAAAGAGTTTTTTCAAAAAAAGAGGGTGAGTTCTAGTCTTAGGTAATCATGAATGTGTTTTTCACTTGTGTGAATGTCCAGTGTGGGGATTTCTGCCAGTTAAGCAGGAGGTGAGGCAATTTTTCACCATATAGGGCTAAACATCCTGCCTCCCACTCTCATTAAACATCAGTAGGATCCCTGCCATGATTTGGACAATTCATTAGTCCCCACGAATTTCCAAAACACCACTGATTTAGATGAATCAGAGCTCTGGCTTTCATTTAGATGGGATCACACTCTGCCAATGAATGAGAGTCTATCTTCTGCTGGTTTTGGAGAAGGGAGAACTGGTATGTAAGAGGAAGGACAGGAGCCCAAATACTGGAGACTTTGAGGATGGGTGGGGAGGGGCTGAGTCACCCAGCAGAGAGTCCTGCCGGAGTCTGCTGGGCTTGGGATGGAATTCCGTCTCCACAAAGCTGTGAGTTGGGAAGGCAGAATAGAGATGTCTCAGGCGTGCCCAAGTTTCTCTCTTTATAATAGAGTTAAGAATGTTCATAAAAAGCCATCCAAGGTTGTTCTTTCTGAACCATCCAAGTTACCTTGGGACTGCGCGCCATGGCAAAACCCAGACGAGGGAATGAACAATACCGTTTATAAGTATCCAATACCCTCCTGTCCTCTGTCTCTGACTCTGTCACAGTTGGGATGTGCAGTTTTTTCCTCAGAGTAGCTCTGCTTGCAGCAGAGAGGAAAAGGTTCCTAATCGGGCTTATTTTTCCAGGGAGTCAGGATGGTTCCCTTCTGGCACTGTTCTCATTTCTTCATCCTTTCAGGAAAATCTTTGCTTTTTCATGAACCGTGTTAGATTCTTAGCATGGATGCAGTTTGTTAAAAAAAAAATCTCTCTCCCACACACAAAAAACAAAAGGGTGGGTTCTATGTCACTGAGTCCAAAGGTGTCCCCATAAGTCCCCCATGAACAGTCGCCATGAGAGTTCCCTTCTGGGGCTGGGAGCCGGGCAGGTCCCTGTCTGGAGCTGGAGGCTGGCCTGGCCATGTGTGGAGCAAGCCCAGCATCTTCTGCCACCAGGCACAATTTGGTGATGGGGCTGTCTGGCTGCCCCTCCCCCCGCCACGAGAAGTAACAGCACAGTTGTCAGCACAGCCACCGACCAAGTGCCTGTGCAGGTGCAGGTGTACGCTGGGACCTGCTTGACCACAAATCCCAGCACTAAGGCAGACCCAACAGCAGCCCTGTCCTCCCATGTCCATTCTGGGCTATTCTGTGAGAGTAAGTCTTGCTTCCTTCTCCCTCAGCTTCTCCTCCTTCCTCTCCTGAGTGACCATCATCCCAGCAGTGAGAATGCAGTGGTCCTCCACATTCCCCATACAGGCCAGGCCTCTCGAGCAGATTTTTCCCTTCTATTAAACCCAGGAACACCTTACTCCAAATGACCTTTTCCCCCCCATTCAATGCCAATTTTTTTGTGTGCCTCTCTGCAAAAATCTTTCTAATCTTACCACATGTACAATGGTATTTGCTCCTTTCTGATGGGGTATGATCAAAAGTTGGACTCCTTACTGAGAACACATCTGAGTTCTGTTAAGCAGTTGCCCACAGACCCTGCAGCGCTTGGGACCATGTAATGGTCCCCCTAATGCTAGGGGCCACTGGCTCTACCACACTCATCACTTTTCCTGCCTTGGATGGCTTCGCATGCAACATTACCATGGCCTTGGCCACCATTTCTTGAGGGAACACCAGTTTCTTGGCTTCCACCGAGAACTCTGAAGTTTGACTTATGGTTGGTGCCCAGAACGTGCTTAGGCTTTAGGAGATTCTGTCTGGGCAGATGGAACAGAGATGAGGGTCTTTGATTAGACTGAGCTCATCTGCCAACATCCTCTGTTACCCTCCTAGGAAAAATGTCAGTATTTGAATAAATTGTCGGTCTATGGACAACCACATCTGTCTGACTCCAAAGGCAGCTCTTACCCGTCCTCCTTGTCTCCTGACCCATTCCATGCTGTGGCTCCACTGCACTAACTGTTCCAGAACCTCATACCCCCAAAAGGTGCACATGCCTTGCAATTAAGAATAAGGAAAAAATATATGTATATATAACTGGATCACTTTGCTGTGTACCAGAACCTAACACAACATTGTAAATCAACTATACTCCAATAAAAATTTTTTTTAAATTAAAAAAAAGAATAAGGAAAATACATCAGATGTTTTTCCATCAATTGTTATAGAAGTATATAAAACAAGGACCCACTATCCTTTTTTTTTTTTACAGAACTTTTTAAAAATTAATTGATTTACTTTTGGCCGCATTGGGTCTTCATTGCTGCATGTGGGCTTTCTCTAGTTGTGGTGAGTGGGGGCTACTCTTCGTTGCGCTGCACGGGCTTCTCATTGAAGTAGCTTCTCTTATTGCAGAGCACGGGCTGTAGGTGTGCAGACTTCAGTAGTTGTGGCACGTGGGCTCAGTAGTTGTGGCTCAGGGGCTCTAGAGCACAGGCTCAGTAGTTGTGGCGCACGGGCTTAGTTGCTCCGCAGCATGTGGGATCTTCCCGGACCAGGGCTTGAACCTGTGTCCCCTGCATTGGCAGGCAGATTCTTAACCACTGCGCCACCAGGGAAGTCCCCAGGACCCGCTATCTTTTAATTATAATCACTAAAGCAATTTAAAATCTTACAAAGCCTCTCTCATAAGTACAGAATATATTTGTGATTTTTTAAAAAGAAGGTAGAAATTAGCCTTGTGTTGCCACGTTGTCGTTTGCTTGTGGACTTCAAAATTCAGTTTCAGTTGGAGTTGCTTGTGAGTGAGGCACCATCATTAATCTTTCATTCCCGGGCCACGTTTCTTCCCTTGGTGACTCTTGATCTCCTCTTTTTGTAACAGCTGCCAAGAATTCAGTCCTTCCCCCAGTTGGGAGAGAGGCATGAGCTTCTTGTAGACTTCTGTCTCACTCAGAGAGTTACAATATGAAGTTTAGTCATAGCACATTTTGAGGACAGGAAAGAGTCATGAAAAAAAAACCAAACAAAAACCCCCCCTGAAAACAAAAAGCCACCATCACTCCAAGCCAGCCTGCTTCTGATGCACCGAACAGTCTCTGTCATGCTCCAGGGTCTTGCTTACTCTAGAAGTATCCGTCACCCTGCTATTTTCCCATAGTGGTGACATTTTTCTTTAGCTGAGCCGTAAAGCTTGAACTTGGAAAGGAGAACTGTGGGAGAGTAGTCACCAGTGAGCAAACACCAGCTGGGGACAGCAGGATCTTGAATCAAGTTTGCTACATTTCTGGAGGTCATGAAAGCAGGCTGAATAAAGTCATATTTTCAATCTACATGGCTTTCCCTTCCTTTTCTGAGAAAACATAAACTATAGGATTTTATAAGAAAATGCTGTGGACAAAAAAAATCAAGAAAAAGAGTAAGAGGAGATAAATGAGATATAGGAACAAATGAGCAAGGAAATTAGTAAAATAAACAAAAATACATAAACTTTCTGGAGGGCAGTTTGACAAAATGTACAGAATTCATCAGAGATGTGTATAGCTTCGATCCCAAATACCCACTTCTAGGAATTTCTCTTACAAAAGTAATTAGAGAAGTTTATAAACCTTTAGCTTCAGAACATTTGGCCTAACGTTGTATGTAATGACAGAAAAATTGGAGACAATATAAACATTCAATAATATAAGATTGGTTTAGAAAGTTCTGATCTGTCCAAATGGTGGAAAGCTATGCAGCCATTTAAAATAATACTGTTGATGTTCTTTATTGATGTCAAACTAAGTTATTTAAATATTTTAGCGTAAAAAAAGTCAGGTTACAAAAACAGTGTGTCGGAAATTCTGCTCTGGCCAAGAAGGAGTTAGCAAGAACCAAACTGAACCTCCTGCCAGAAACAACCAAAAAATGGACAAAATATATGAACAATTTTCAAGATACTGTACATTAGTCAACCAAGGACAGTGATTTCCCAGAAATGGGAAATAAGTGAGGTGAGCCCTACTACTGTCTTAGTTTACCACCTTGACAGGATTTCCAGAGCACAGTACAAGGAGAGAAAACCTAGTCAGAGACCACTGTGTTCCCTGAGTGGCAGAGATGGAAGAGAGAGTACAAGGACATTAAGATGGATAGAGTTTTCAGGAAAGAGCACCTGAAAGGAGAGAGCTACACAGAGAGAGAACGCTGGAAATATGCAGAAGGTCAGTGTTGAGTATTCAGCTGATCGGTGCGTGCATGTGAAGAAACTGAGGGAGAGGGAAAGAACTACTCACGAGGATTAGAGAGAACCATGCCTGATACACAAACAGGGCCAGGAATAATGCCCATTCCCACTAGACAGACTAAAAAAAAAAAAAAAAAACCCTCATGATTCACAGGGCCTTGGGTAGAGTATACAAAATGGCCAATAATTAGCCCTAGACAGAGCACTACCCTAGTCCTGCATGATAAACCTTAAAAGCAAGACCCAAAAGGATCAAACTGTTCCAAGTAAGTTAACTATGTCACAGAGTTCAATATTATTTATAGGAATACTCAGCAGGTAAATTCACAATGTCTGGCATCCAGTCAGAATTACCAGGGATGAAAAGAAGAAAGAAAGTACAACTTGTAATAAGGAGAAAAATCAGTCAATCAAAACTGACCCAGAACTGGCACAGATGTTAGAATTGGTAGAAAAGAACACTAAAAGAGTTATTATAATTGTGTCCCATATGTTCAAAAAGTTAAGTAGAGACATGGGAGATTTAAAAAAAAGACCCCATTCAATCTTTAGGGGATTGAATATACAATGTCTTAAGATTTTTTTTTTTAACCCACTGGATGGATTAATGACAGATTATACATTACATAAGGAAGGAATGGTAAACAGCAATAGAAATTATCAAAAATAAAACAGAGTGAAAAGGGAATTTTACAAATATGAACAGAGCCTTGGTGAGCTGTGGAACAACTTCAAGCAGACCAATATACATGTAAGTGGAAGCCCTAAAGGAGAGGAGAGAGAGAGATGGGTAAAAAAAAAAATATATATATATATATATATATATATATATATATATATATATATATATTTGAAGAAATAGTGGCCAGGAAGTGTTCAACTTTGATGAAACCTATACACACAGGGATTCAAGAAATTCAACAAACCCAGGCACTCAAAGAAACAAGAACAACATCAAGTCATATCATAATCAAATTGCTCAAAATCAGTGATAAAAAGAAAATCTTAAAGGAAGCCAGAAAAAAAAAGAGACATGTTACACACAGAGGAACAAAGATAGGGATGACAGAAGATTTCCTGTGGAAGAAATTCAAGCAAGAAAACAGTGGATCTTTGAAGTACTGAGAGAAAAAGACTGCCCATTTGTATCCTATATGCAGCAATATCTTTCAAAAATGAAAACAAAAGCATTTTCAGACATAAAATAGCTGAAAGAATTCATTACTAGCAGACCACATTATAAGGAATGTTAAAAAAAAAAAGTATTTCAGACAAAGGGAAAATGATTCCAGATGGAAATGTGGATCTAGACAAAGCAATGAAGAGGACCAGATATGGTAACTAGAATATATAAGGTATTTTTCTTAATATTTAAATCTCTTTAAAAGAACTTTTAAAGATAATTGACTGTTTAAACAGAAACAATAACAATATAGTGGGAGGGAATATAACACATGTAAAAGTAAAATGTGTACCAACAAGAGCACAAAGGTCAGGAGAGGAGAAATAGAAGTACTTGATTATAAGGTTTTTATACTGTACATTAAATGGTTTAATATCACGTAAAGGTAGACTGTGATAAGTTAAAGATGTATACTATAAACACTAAAGCAAACAATAAAATAAAAAAAACAAAAAGTTATAGCTAATAAGCCAATGAAGGTGATGAGATATAATCACAAAAATATCAATTAATCAACAAAAAGGCTGGCAAAGAGGAAAGGGAAAACAAAGAACACATGGGACAAATAAAAGGAATAGCAAGATGATAGATTTAAACCTAGCCTCATCAACAGTCACATAAAATGCAAATGGTCTCAATTCCCCAATTAAAAGGCAGAGATTGTTAGAATGTGTTTTAAAAGCAAGATTCAACTTTATGTTGTCTACAGGAAATGCATTTTAAATATAAAAATACGAATGGGTTAAAAGTTAAAGAATGGAAAAATATACCATGCTAACACCATTCAAACGAAAGCTGAAATGCCTATATTTAATGTCAGACAATGTAGATTTCAGAGCAAAAAATATTACCAGGGATAAAAAAGGGCATTTAATAATAATAAAGTATTCATTAAAAGGACATAACAATTCTAAATGTTTATGTCCTTAATCACATTTCTGCAAAACACATGAAGCAAAAATTGAAATGGCTTCAAGGAGAAATAGACAAATCTTAAAACATAGTCAGATATTTCAACTGCCTTCTCTCAATAATCGATAGAACAAGTAGACAGGAAATAAGGATAGAGAATATTTGAACAACACTATCAACCAACTTGACCTAATTGACATTTAGAGAGCATTCCACCCAACAGCAGCAGAATACACATTCTTTTCAAGTATATATATGGAACATTTCTAAATATAGACCATATTCTGGGTTATAAATAAGTATTACTTAAGACATTTAAAGGAATATAAGTCATACAAGTTTTGTTCTCTGACTATGATGGAATTAAATTAGAAATCAGTAATGAAAAGATTTCTGGGAAATCTCCAAATATTTGGAAAATAATATATTTCTAAATAATCCGTGGGTCAAAGAAGTAATCAAAAGGGAAATTATAAAATATTTTGGACTAAATGAAAACAAAAACATAACATATCAGAATTTGTAGCATACTGCTAAATCAGTACTTTGAGGGTAAGTTATTGAACTAAATGCCTATGTTGGAGAAGAAAAAAAGGTCTCAAATCAATAGTTTCAGCTTCTAGCTTTAGAAACTCTAAATGGAACAGCAAATTAAACCCAAAGTAAGAAGAAGAAAAGAAATAATAAAGACGGGAGCAGAAAAAAAATAGAAAACAGAAAAACAATAGGAAAAAACAATGAAACTAAAAGCTGGCTCTTTGAAAAGATCAATAAAATTGATAACCTCTAGCCAGAATGTTCAGAGAGAAAAGAGAGTAAAGACACAAATTACCAAACTCAGAAATGAGACTTCACTACAGATCCTATTAAAAGGATAGTAAGGGAATATTGTGAATAACTTCATGCCAATAAATTCAACAGTTCAGAAGAAATGGACAAAGACGCAAAAAACCAAAGTTCCCTCAAGAAGAAATACATAACCTGAATAACCCTATATCTATTAAAGACATTGAATTTGGAGTTTAAAATCTTCCAACAAAGTAAACTCTAGGCCCAGATTGCTTTACTGGTGAATTCTACCAAATATTTAAAGAAGATATAATAACAATTCTATGCAAACTTCCAGATAACTGAAAAGAAGATGAAACTTCCAAGCACATCCTACGAGACCAGCATTACCCTGATACCCAAATCAGACAAAAACATTATAGGCAAATAAACCTCATTAACATAGATACAAAATTTTTAAACAAAAATATAGCAAGTCAAATTTGACAATATATAAACATGATAATATATCATGACCCAGGCATAAAAATCAATCAATGTAATTTACAATATAAACAAACAGTAAAAGAAAAGACCCTAAGATCATCTCAATAATGTAGACAAGCATTTGACAAAATCTACCACCAATTTCTAAGGAAAACTCTCAGGAAACTAGGAATAGAAGTTAACTTCCTCAACCTAATAAAGGGCATCTATGAAGAACCTACAATAAACATCATATTTAATTGTAAAATACTGAATGCCTTCCTCCTAAGATCAGGAACAAGTCAAGGATATCCACCCTCACTATTTCTGTTCAACAGTATACTGGATATTCTAGCCAGTGCAGTATGGCAAGAAAAAGAAACAAAAGGCATCTAGATTAGAAAGATAGATGTCTTTGTAGACAACATAATCATCTGTATAGAATATAATTAAATCTATAAGAGAGGCTACTAGAACTAATACGTGAGTTTAGCATGGTTGCAGGATACAAATATACAAATCTATATACAAAAATCTACTATATACTGTGCACCAGCAATTAGAAATTGATTTTTTTTAAAAAACCACCATTTATAACAGACTAACAGTTAATCTGACAAAATATATGAAAGATCTGTGCACTAAAAACTGCAAAAACACTGAGAGAGATTTTAAAAGACCTAAATAAATTGAGTCAGATGCCACATTCATGGGTCAGAAGACTCAATATCATTAAGATGTTAATTCTCCTCAAATTTATCTAAAGATTCAAAGTAATCCCAGTCAAAATCCCAGCAGGCTTTTTAATAGTATTTGACAAGCTGTTTATAAAGTTCATATGGAATGAAATGCAAAGGACCTAGAATAATCAAAACAACTCTGAAAAAGAACAAAGGTGGAGAAGTAACATTGCCTGATTTCAAAATTTATCATAAAAATCATAAATTTATCATAAAAATACAGTAATAAAGACAGTGTGGTGTAAAGATAGACAAATATAACAGAAGAGAGATTCCAGTAATAGATCAATGCATATGTGGACAAGATTTTTTACAAAGATGTAAAGTAGAAAAAGGATAGTATTTTCAATAAATGATGTTGAAACAACTGAATGTCCATAAGCAAGAGAGAGAGAGAACTTTGATGCATATCTCAAACCATATAAAATTGACTTAAACTGGATGATAGACCTAAAGATAAAATTTTAAACTATAAAATTTCTGGAAAAAAATATAGGAGAAAACCTTTACGACTCTGGGTTAAATAAAGGTTTCTTACATATGACACCAGAGATTTTAAAAAATTAATAAACTGACTTCATCAAAATGAAAAATTTCGACTCTACAAAAGATACTATTAAGAGAATGAAAAGATAAGCCATAGACTTGGAGAAAATATTTGCAAGTCATATATCTGATAAAGGACTTGCATTCCAGAATATAATAAGAACTATCAAAACTCAGCAAGAAAATGACCCAGTTGTTAAAAATGAGTAAAGAAGGTATATGATGGCAAATAAGCACACAAAAAATGCTCAACAGCAGTCATTAGGAAATATAAATTAAAACTGCAATGAGATACCCTTATACATCTACTAGAATAGCTAATTTTTTTTTTTTTTTTTTTTTTTTTTGCCGTACGCGGCCCTCTCACTGTTGTGGCGTCTCCCGTTGTGGAGCACAGGCTCCGGACGTGCAGGCTCAGCGGCCATGGCTCACGGGCCCAGCCGCTCTGCGGCATGTGGGATCTTCCCGGACCGGGGCACAAACCCGTGTCCCCTGACATCGGCAGGCGGACTCTCAACCACTACGCCACCAGGGGAGCCTGCTAAAGTGTTTTAAACTGACCACACCAAGTGCTGGAAAAGGTATGGAGGAACTAGAACTCTCATATACTGCTGGTGGGAATGGAAAGTGGTATAAGTACTTGGAAGCAATTGGGCAGTTTCTTAAAAAATTAAACATACAGCTGCCATATGATTTAGTTATTTCCATTCCTAGGCATTTACCCCAGCAAAATAACACATATGTCCTACAAAGACTTGTACACAAATATTCATGGAATCTTTATTTATAATAACCTAAAGAGGAGGGCTTTCCGGGTGGCGCAATGGTTGAGAGTCCACCTGCCGATGCAGGGGACACGGGTTCGTGCCCCGGTCCGGGAAGATCCCACATGCCGCAGAGAGGCTGGGCCCGTGAGCCATGGCCACTGAGCCTGTGCGTCTGGAGCCTGTGTTCCGCAACGGGAGAGGCCACAACAGTGAGAGGCCCACGTACAAAAATAACCTAAAGAGGAAACAAACCAAATGTCCTTCAGAAGTAAAAGAATAAACAAACTGTAGTATATCCACACAATAGGATTCTACGCAGCAATGAAAAGGAATAAACTACTGATCGTGCTACAACGTGGGAGAATCTCAAGATAATTCTGCTGAGTGAAAGAAGCCGGAAAAGAAGGGTACATAGTGCATGATACTATTTATATAATATTCAAGAGAATTTAAACTAATCCATAGTGACAGAAAGCAGATCTGTTATTGCCTGAAATTGGACCTGTGGGAGAGGAGGCAGGATGGAGGGATTACAGTGAGCATGAGAAAACATAGGGGTGATGGATTTGTTCACTGTCTTAATTGCGATGGTTTCACAGGTATATACACAAGTTGACACATTAAATTGTACACTTTAAAAAAAATTTTTATTGGGGTATAGTTGCTTTACAATGTTATTAGTTTCTACTGTACAGCAAAGTGAATCAGCTATATGTATATTTTAAAATGTGCAATTTATGATATGTCAATTATTCATCAATAAAGCTGTTAAAATAGTATAGCCTTATTTTGGTAAAAATATCTAGGTTGGGAGAGGATATATATACACTGAAAGACTGAAACACAGCTTATTTTTCTTTTCTCTCCTTTTCCCCCTTCTTTCTCCTCCTCTTTCTCTTCTTCTTTTGCTTACTTACAATTTATGATTTTCCAAAAATGACGTGGTACATGTGTAACCAAGCAAAAAAAAAAAAAAAAAAAAAGTGAACAGTGTGGAGCAAAGGAACCAGAGAGATGAAGAAGAAAAGCTGTGAATTTTGTTAACAAAATCAGAAAAAAGCACAGGAGACGCCATTTGGAGGAATTATAAACAAGATCTTTTTTTAGAACAAAGATTTTTAGAAAAATTCATCAGGAACAAAAAGTTTAAGGATCAGCTTTATGGACTTTCATGCACACCAACTTGTTAGAAATTTCCAAGGCAGTTTGACCAGATTATCACAGTTTCAGAAATATGTACATAAATAAATAATTATGGCTGGTTATTTTCCAAGCAGCAACTTCACCCCAATATGCAGAAGGAGAAAACAAGCCCACTGGTGGCTGAAGGTTTGGAAAGGACAAAATTATTTTCTACATAGTGATGAATTTCCAGTTAAGAGAGGATGGATGGTCTAGGTCAGATTTATTGCCAATGGCAATTCTGAAAGACAGTTTTCTCTTTTTGGAAGAATTACCATTGCATTATGACAGCTGACATACTTAGTGACCTAGATAATTTTCTGGAATCAAAAGAATTGTGCAAATGACATTTTTGTGTTAGAGCTGATAGCTAGTGAAACAATGACAACGAAGTACTAGAACATCAAATGTTTTACTACGTCCCAAAGCCCTCAGATGAAGCATCACTCCAAAGCAGGATGCTCCAACTGTCTGCTATTTTATAAAATACACAGTAGATGACACTGCTGATTGGCTGGAGAAGGAGAGGGGGCATTATAGCTCAGTAGTCATGTCCATAGTCTTGGGACTCAGACAACGCAAACTGAGACCCCCAACTCTACCCCTGTCTTTGTGGTCGTGGGCATTTTATTTTTTCATCAGCCCAATAAGAATTCCGACAGTTGTAGGATGTTATGAAGATGAAATGAGATAATACATGAAAGGCACTTACGTTTAAAATGTCATACTTACAATAATGTCCTTGATATATTTTAGAATGTTTCGGTTCATTCCTAAATGAAAACTAAAATAATAAATTAGACTAATAGAATGTCAGCGTTGAAGAAATCTTAGAGTCTATGGTCCAGTTCCCCAAAGTGAGGCCTGGGGAATTTAAACCGAGACAGAGTCTGATAGCTCTCCCTGCTTAAAGCGTGTCCCATTACACAGCACAGTTGCTTGATAATGCTCATCTGGATTCACTGAAAGTTCTTCAGCAGCTCATAAGCTTCTACTGAGCAGTGATTAGGATGTTTTAAGCAAGTACAAAATGGTCAGCAGAGCCCAGCTCACCAGGGTGCTTGAAAAGTATTACCTGGTGATGGGAATTACATGACAATGTAGAGACAAGGAGAGAGACTGGTTCCAGAAGCTCCCCAGAGTGAAAATGAATCCTGTTCTCCCTCGCTCTGCTCTCTCTCTTACACACACACACACACACACAGTCTATTCCTCTTTGTCTTCTTTGCCTGGCTCAATAAGCATTTATGCAGCAAAACCAACTCATTCTCATACTAGAATGTCCAGAAATATAATTTACCCTTAAAATAAACTTTATGTAAGGTTACATTATTTCAGGTTTACTGACTGTCTATACCTAGCCTAAGATACTTGCTTAGCACATTGTTTATAAGACAGAAATCAAGTCCTTAACTACCCCACCCCCTTTCATGGCAGCTTGGTTCTAATTCCTATTCTGCTTGGATCTGAGCTTCAACAGATTCAATCCCAGCATGCACTGGAATATAGGGCAGTGGAGACCAAATGGCAGAAAGACACTCTTCCAGCTTTTCCTGAGTGATGTCTCTACGGTGTGGCTTCATGATTGTTTTTAAAGCAAATTCTATTCAACTTAAAACCATGCACCAAAATGTGTTCCAAACACAAATATACTTTATTTTCAGACTCTCAACAATTTGAGGCCATTCCGTACACATCCACTCCTCTCTCCACTACTTCCAAATGATCCAAACCGGACTCACGGTCTTTCTACAAAATTCTCTTTTGTTTGTTCCAAATTCTGCCTTGTCTTCCTACTGTATTTTCACAGATAATGGAAAACAAAGTGACAGTGACATGAGGAGGGTCCGGCTCTACACAGGAAGCTAATCGAATCCTCCCAAGGCAGTTGCCAACAGCATCCTGACCTTTGCTGGGATTCTTCAATATTGCGATGAAAAGTGCAAATTGTACTTCAAATATGCCTTCACTCTAAGTGCATTGGGTCATTTCCGTTAACAATGTGAACGTGCTCTTATTATCATGTTCAACTTGATTAGTGTATGGTCTAACATTTAAAAGCGCACTTCAGATAAAAGAATGTACAAATGCATGATCGGTTCCTAATAAATTGAGCAACCCCTTAATGAACTGTGAGCCGTCTAGAGAGGAACTATTACTATTACACAGAAATGGCAAACCAGACAAAAATAGAGTGTGTGTGTGTGTGTGTGTGTGTGTGTGTGTGTGTAGGGAGAGAAGACGATCTTTCTCCATCTTCCATGATACACTGCTAACTTCATTGAAAAAATAACTAAGAGAATTCAAGGCAACCAGAGAAATTAGTTCATTTAAGAGCCAAATATAAACAAATATCATCTTTTGGCAAATGTTCAGCATGGCTGACCTAGCACAGCTAAAAACGAAATTCAGAGGGGTGTGTGGAGAAATCTCTTGAACAAGCTTTCTTACTGTTTTCTTCAAGGTAAGCTAGAGCTGATATAGGATGTAAGATTTTCTTAGTCATTTAAGATAAATTGTCCCACCCCTCTCTATTCCCATTTCTCTTTCTTTTCTGTCTTTTTTTGTTTGGCTTTTACTTCCTAAACATGTATTTTATAGTGTTAGAATAAGCCATGGCACTGGCGAAGTGGTCTGTTCACAGAGTTTAAAACTAGTAGTTTGGTATCTTATTTGTGAGATATATCTTACATTTACTCCTGTTAGGAACCTAAACATCTTCAGAAGAATGAGGCAGCGTGCCTCTTCTCTGAACTTTATTTCTAACTCGTATCAGATAAACGCTGGTGAAATTTAAATGTGAGCTTGAAGAGTTTACATATTACTTGGCAGCAGAGGCTCATCCGTGAGAAGTTTAAGAACGGCGCAGACGAGCATCACCAAATGTTTACTTGGTGCTGAGTAAGCACAAGAGGAATACAAACAACTACGAGCCAGGGTCCCTCGTCGTGAACAAGGCAGCACTCGCCAAGTGCCACGTGCGTGCTACAGGCAACGCACCTGAGAGAGGAGGGCTCATCAGAGGCAGGATGCTGGGGGGAAGGGCTCAAAGGAGAGATGACACTTGAGTTTGGCCTTAAAGGATGTGACTGGACCAAGACAAATCCAGTGAGGGACAGAGGACATTGGGGCAGGAGGCCCCAACTGGGAGAGAACACTGTGTGTCTGGGGCCTATGGAGGAGTGCAGTTAAGGCTGCCGGGACATTCCATGGAGGGGAACACGATGACACGGGAAGCTGAGGACCATGAAACTGCCTAAGAATGGGAAAGTATCAAAGGCTTCAGAGGAAGGCAGTGACTCCTGCAGAGACAGGTGGCTCTGGCCTGGTGTGTAGGCCAAGTTGTAAGGGGAGAGTATGGCAAGCAGAGCGTCCAGCAGAAAGTTGTCTGAAGAGGGGCAGGCACGTGTGAGCAACAAAGGAAAGACAGTAGTGAGGATAAGCAGTCTGGAGGCAAGGATGCTCTGGGTGAGGGGTCTTACCCCATGTCGCAGCTTTTACAAAGATGGAGGTATATGTAACTCCTGTTTGCTTTCCTTAAAATGAGACATGGATACTCCTGTATCAAGAACTGGGTCTGTATTGTCTCCTCTTGGCCTGGGCAGAATGTTGTAACTGCTTCAACCAATGGGATAAGAGGAAGTGATGCAGCCTGACTCATGCAGCTAATGCAGGTCATAAAAGCCTTCAAGCCTCTCCCTCCATCTCTCTCTCTCTCTCTCTCTCTCTCACACAAACACACACACACACACACTCACACACACACACACACACACACACACGGGAACCCTGAGCCAGCAGATGCGAATGCTGGAGAGATTGCATAGGGAGAGCACAGAGAGAGATGCTTAAGGACCCCAGGCTTTCAAGCCTGTATATAGCCATAAACTCGTCCAGCTGAGACACCACACATCATGAATCAGAGATAAGCATCCCGCCTGGGCTGTGTTCTGACCTATAGAATCCATGAGCCTAAGAAATGGTCATTTTATGGCACTCACTACGTTTTGGGGTAACTTGTTCCAAAGCTATAGCATCTGTAAACATCCCATCTCTTGACTGTAAATCCACTAAGCATACCTTATCCTTCCACAGCCCCTACTCCAGTGGTCAGATTTTTTCTGTAAAGGACCAGAGAGTAAATATTTTAGGCTTTGCATCTATTCTGTCATTCTTGTATAAAAGCAGCCATAGACAATACCTAAATGAATGAGCCTGGCTGTATTCCAATAAAACTTTATATACAAAAACAAGCAGTGGCTGAATTTGGCCTGGGAGCCTAGAGGGATGACCCCTGTCCTATACTTAGACGTCATCAGTACTATGTCTCATGATCATAGCAGTTTAGGTCGGTCCTGCAGGCTGTACCAAGAGGACAGGGATGGAACATGGGGCCCATTCACGTGAGCCAGAGTGAACCAAAGGTCTGGGCTGACATATTTTCCCACCCTTTACCCCTATCCATTGAACAACCCTAACCATTTCCACCACCATGGTAGTTAGGTCCTCAGAACTACCCTAAGCTGGCTGGAGTCCTTCCTTCTCCTTCTTCCTATTTTACTTGGTTCCTAATTGCTCCATATTGACTGAGTTTAACACCGTAATCCTGAGGGTTTTCCCACTAGCTCGAAGTATAACTGATTTGTAAAACCCAGCTCCCTGTTACTAAGTGCTCGGAATTCATTTCAGAAGCCAAGAGGGTGCTCTTCACCCATGATACATGGAACTCAAGGATGGTCAAGAATGCATCCCATAGTCCAATTCCTATTCCTTGAAATGCCAACAGCTGTGAGCAGCAGAAAGTGACAAGTAGACAGGAGAGTACAATGGGCCTGTGCTTTTGTTCTGCCTCCTGAGAGCCGAGTTGCTGTTGGGTCCTTGATACCTTTAAGTGCTGATTTTGCAATGATGGTGAAGTAAGCGGTACTGAGTTCACAAGTTCACATCACAGGATCCGCCGAGAAAGAGGCCTTAATGAGAGACAGAAGGACTATAAGCTAACCAGAAAATTCGCCTCTCCTTCCTCCTGGTTTTACAGGATTCTCTAATAAGGGGATAACTTGGAGAAAAAGGAGAGAAACTCAACTAAGTGTAACAGCAGGAGTCCCTCCAGCAATCTTCTAAGCAGCTTCCTGAGAAGGCCTCCAGCCATTCAGCAGAGCCTGGGAAGGCTTAATGAGAGCAGCCTCACATGTGGGACCTGTACACAGCCGCTCCGATGCCGGCTGCCGTGGGCCTTTGCCCTCCCCAAGTCAGCGGGCCACTCACAAAAAGCAGGACAGGAGGAATTCTCACTGACTACTCTCAGCCCCGACCCAGCTGTTACTATATTATATTATAATATAATGTAAACATATAAAATAAAAAGGCCTTAGAGGAAAACCATATACATATATGGTTTTATAATGGGGTCACGGAAATGTAGGTAGTAAAGGGTGCTAGGAACTTGTGATTTCGCTTCTAAGATACATGGAAAGTGAGAATAGAATTATGAAGAAATCTTTTGTTTCATCCAGTCCAAAAAAAAAAAAAAAACCAAACATGGCAATCGTCAGCACAGGTTGTTTAGAGGGAAGATATGTCACCCTGAGAAGATAGACAAATGCCTTTCAGACTGACCTAACGGACTCTTGGGCATCACAGCGAGTTAGAAATTTGGCAAGCTCAAACGGCCAAAGTAGGGATGGTTTGGGGATCTTTGAATGGAGAATATCCTTTCTTCCTCCTTCACCTGTCCCCTAACTTATGACAGCTTTATAAGGAAGCAGGACAGCAACTGCAGTGAACTCTCACCTCAGGCCTCAGAGGAACCACCATATGGTTTCAGAAAGCACTTGATAAAACAGCTGTTTGTGTGAGAGCTAGCTCAAACCTTCTGGGAAAACTGTGTTTAAAAGAGGCACTTTGATTTATACAAGGTAGCAGAGTGAATTTCTGTCCTGAAATACCACAGAAAGGCTTTCCACAGAATCAGAGAATACTTTCCAATGCAGAGTGCCAGGTGGTGAGTGGAATGGCTGGTTCAGAGATCCTAGCCTGGGCCCAGCCATGTGACCAGGGGTGAGCCATTGAACCCTCAGTCTTCTCGTCTGCAAAATGGGTCTAGTAAACCAATGTAGCTCCTTCAGTTGTTGTGAGTAAAGTCCAAATGAGATCAAATACGGGAAGACCTGAAGTGCTTTGCAAACTTATTACTTTTGTGACATTCTGTACATCTGTAAGCAAAATTCAATAGGGAGAGAGAAAGAGAATGGAGATGATCTGGTGACCAAAGTGTTTTTATTATTAAGCATTGATATAGCACTTTCGTTTTCAGAGAGCATAACAATCTTTTCCCCTGAGTTACTTCGACAGGTTAACATCTCATTTACTGACCTTGGAGCAATTACCAGTGTCAAAACATGGCAGAAAGGGTAAAAGTTCAGAAAAGCAGTAGCGCAGCTATTTCCTTCCTGGATGCACGTGGATGTCGTCAGCCATCAAGAAATCGCTTCCCTCCTCCCCCTTACCCCCCACCCCAACTTATCTAAACTAGGGGCAACATAAAATAGAACCCAAAACGAAATTTTAGCTACAAACTACACATATTTCTCTTTTCTTTATCACAAAAGGAGGCTAGGAACTTAAAACTCAAGACTTCTTACGAAACCTACCTGCCAAAGTCCTGATTTTCCTAAACGGCACAGAAAAAGCCAGATTCTTGGGCTTTGCCCTGGGGAGGGGAGATAGACCTTCTGGAGCTCCACCTTGTGCCCTAATCATAGCTATATGCTCAGGGCCAGCTGGTGAAGGGCTGCAGGTCAAATACTGATCCTCTAATCTCTGATCCTTTAAAACAAACTCATCCTGCAATTGCTGATATCTTAAAAACAAATAAAGCTTTGGTGGTTCTTTCTATTGCTGGAGATGGAGGCTTAAACTGAGGGCCAGGGTGCATTTATCTTCAGGGAGTAAAACACAAACAGAAGGAAACATTTCAATGGACTAGGCAAATGTCGGGCCAAAATCCTATTCTGACATGGAGACATTTGGGGTCCTGTGTTGAAAGCTTGGTTTTGGCTGTGGCTGAGTTATATAGCAAGGCTGGTTTATTTCTGCCCTTTTGCCCTCCCCTGGGCTGGGTCCTGAGAGCAAAGTGGGGGCCTGGTCCTAGGGTGGGGAGAACATGGACAAAGGCCCTCACAAAGGTGGCGGGCCAGGGTGCCGAGGAGGAAGGACAGACGGATGTGGAGGAACAACAGTTGCCGCAGGGCCTCGTCCTGGAGGGTTATGGCTGGTGAACTCTGAAAGGAGTTCCAGCTCGTATTGAGGTTTTTTTTTTTTTGTGGTACGCGGGCCTCTCACTGCTGTGGCCTCTCCCGCTGCGGAGCACAGGCTCCGGACGCGCAGGCTCAGCGGCCATGGCTCACGGGCCCAGCCGCTCCGCGGCATGTGGGATCTTCCCGGACCGGGGCACGAACCCGCGTCCCCTGCATCGGCAGGCAGCCTCTCAAACACTGCGCCACCAGGGAAGCCCTCGTATTGAGTTTTAAGTTTGTTTTTTTCTCATTGTAAATCCCATCTGTAAACTCGTCAATTTTACTGTGTATTAGGTATCCTGGCACGTGAGAGAATGGTCCTATCAGCAGTGCTTTGGGAAGTCCGGGAGGGGGAAAGACTTAGCAGAAAATAACCATGTATCTTTGTGGAACAGGTTGGGGCTTAGGATCCAGAATGGGGGCAGGAAACATCAGAAGCACAGAGCTAAGGATGCCGCATTGAAGGAGACCCTAGGGAACATCTTACCCCTCCCCTCCCCCACACCACAGATAAGAAAACTGGCCCAGAGGCCTTCATTCACTTCCCCAAGTTCGATGAAAAGTTCCCATCTGCTGTTTATATATTTGGGCTGGAATTCCCCTGCCAACCCCTCCCCCACCTTATCCAAGAAAAGGTTGGAATTTCTCATTCTGTTTCTCTGCACCCACCCTCACTCGCCCAACACCAAACTGCTAAAATATATTGACTAGAAGCCACGTCAAAACAATAAGTATCCAAACAAGAACAATGGCTCGTTGAGACTAGGCCGACTCTCATTTAGGTTTGTGCTGGGTTTTTTTTCCTCAGATTTTCTCTATCCTAACAGGCTCTTTTCAATGATGGCCTGTGACATTTTCTTAGCTGCTTGGTCTGCCTACAGTCTTTCGAAAGATGTAGTTATTGCCTTACCCCACTCAGCAAACATTTATTGAAAGCTTGCTGTATGTGCCAGGCATTGTTCTAGACACTGGCTATGTGGTGATGGAAGGGAAGACCCTACCCTCCTGGGGTGCACACTAGAGGTTTGCTGCCTCTTCCAACTTGGGGAACAGCCCTCAATGGAATAGCACAGTCTTTATTTTCTACTAGACTCTGAAAGCATGTTAACACTCAGAAATCTAGCCATAATCAGTGGTAAACAATTCTATTTCATTCAAGCTCTGTTGATTCTTTCCTTTATTTTGTCTTTTTTTTTTTTTTTTTTGCGGTACGCGGGCCTCTCACTGCTGTGGCCTCTCCTGTTGCGGAGTACAGGCTCCGGACGCGCAGGCTCAGCGGCCATGGCTCACGGGCCCAGCCGCTCCACGGCATGTGGGATCCTCCCGGACCGGGGCACGAACCCGTGTCCCCTGCATCGGCAGGCGGACTCTCAACCACTGCGCCACCAGGGAAGCCTCTATTTCGTCATTTTTAATCAGTGTGTTCTTTGTCTGTATCCTCCAGCTCCTACACTCGCAAGTAGCTCAGAAAGTACCTTTAAAATGCACATAATATTGAAAACCTTCAAGAAATTTAAGTACAGCTCTTTCCCATTTAGCATTCTGATGCCAAGTCAAAAGGAAGTTCATCAATGCCAAGTGCAGATAACTTGGAAGTGTTTTTAGAGGTTAGGTCTCTACTACACCAGGATGCCTCTTCATTCTGAAAATACAGGCTGAGTTAAGGATCTCTTAAGGAAAATGAGGAAAACCTGGGAAGCCAGTTGACTTGATACCTTGAAGTTGAGAACTACCATGCATGGCCCCCCTAATACTTCTGCAGAGCCCCAGGTTGACAGGAAGTTACCGCTGTGTGGTGCAAAGGCAAAAGCCAAGGAGACCCACCCCTGTGTCTTCTTTTCCCTTTTAAGGCCTTGACAAGGAGAGAAAACAGAACTGCCAGCACATCAAATCTTTCCAGGGTCATCCTAGTGGAATTGGCTGGAGTCTTGGAAATATACAGGCTTGCCAGCTCCAGGGCCTGGTGTAAATCCACAATTGCAAATACTGTGGGGACCGGAACATCCATAAGTCAATTATAACCATCTAAATCCATAAGATTAACCATGTCACTTGCTTGTGACTTCGGGCATTAACAAAAAGATGAGATGAACACATGAAAAGAAGCAAGCAAAGGTGTATTCTGGAGACACATACTACCCTCCAAGACAGGCCAAAAGTGTTCCTTAATCAACAGTAATAAATTTCAGTGAATGATATTGAAACAAAGGCTGCTGGTTTACAACTGTGATGAATAAGTTCCCCAAATGGCAAGAATTTCCATGCATGTTCCAAGGCAACTTTTCCTAGCCCAAGTGACTCACCAAGGTCCAGGATGCATTACCTAGAGTGACTTCATTCTTTCCAGCCACAGTGAAACTGCTGTTCCCCTCTGTGTTTGCTCACTTTTTGAATCATAGCATGAACTGACAATAGAATCATGTCAAACAAAATCCCAACATCAAGACGAAGTTTTCTGAAGGATGTGCCTGTATCCACTCAGCCTCTTGCAATGGAGATGCATGCATACCCACTGCACTTAAAACATGAAAACCTGTATTGTTTTTTAGCAAATCTGTGAATAGAAGGGTCACTTTCTGCTTTGATTTCCTTAAACTTCACGTGTTTAAGAAGGATAAAAAAGCACGTTAGGAACAGTATCCTAGCTCTGTCGGTCCTATTCAACTCTTTTTTTTTTTTTTCCTCTTCAGTGAGCTTTGCATAAAGCTTACCCAAACCCACACGGATTTCTATAATATCCAAAAAGAATGACAATGAGTGATGTGATGTAGGTGGAAACTGCCTGAAGAAACCTAAATTGTAACAGGAAAAAAAAAATTGACATTTTAGATTTTAAATGTTACACAGTTTTTATAAAGCTTCAGTCAATTTATTTTATTTATTCTAATGAAGAGCATTACAACTGCTTTACTGCGCTGAAGCAAGCATTGATCACATCATTAATCACACCTTGTGAATAGCCACAAATCAAGTTCTAACAGCAAGCACTGAATCAGGAGCAATGAAGCATAAACTCCTTCACAATTTATGATCTCTCCAATTGCATCTTTTCAACCATTAAATTGCAAGATACCATAAATTTTTATCTTCTTCACTTCAGTCACATTATTGATTCTGCCGTGTGAAATATAGAAGCGCCATAAATCTCGGCTATTGAATTAAATTTAAAGTCCCGACTTCAGAAAAGAAACCTGACCCACCGCCATGGCTGTTAATTTACACTGAGGAACAAATGATAGAAACATTAAAATTTAAATGGACAACGGGGATTTCTAAAAGCCATAGTACTGTCAATCCTAGTCCTTGCCAACCTTGAGGGCTTTTTTTACATTTATTATTAATTCAAAATTTAAAATGTTAAACAAAAAAGAATCAAAAACTTGGGCTTCCCTGGTGGCACAGTGGTTGAGAGTCTGCCTGCCGATGCAGGGGACACGGGTTCGTGCCCCGGTCCGGGAGGATCCCACATGCCGCGGAGCGGCTGGGCCCGTGAGCCATGGCCGCTGAGCCTGCGCGTCCGGAGCCTGTGCTCCGCAACGGGAGAGGCCACAACAGTGAGAGGCCCGCGTACCGCAAAAAAGAACAAAAAATAAAACTTAAAAAGTAGAAGGTAGATTGTTCATAAGAACAGATCATAGAAAACTTCCTCAGTGGGAATGGCTGCCAATACTGGATATTTTAAAAAGCAGGACGATGATATTTCCCCCCCACCCCATCCCATGGGATAGGTCCAAATGAATCCACGTGCCCTGCATCCCACTCAGGACTCCTCTGGCTAAAGTGGTGATCCCACAGGAGACACCGACAGTCCCTAGGCAGGTGTGCTTGTCTCCGATTACCACCCGCACTCCTCATGCATTTGCTGCCCTGCTGCCCCTCCCTGTGTCCCAGGATGCTGCCCCTGCAGGCTGCCTTACAAGGCCCTCTTGCTGTCTGGCTTCCTTTTGGGCTTGGCCCATGGGAAGGACCAGCAGAATGGCACAGGGCGGAGTGAGAGAGAGCTTGGAGGAAGAGTCCCCCACTCCCTCCCTGCTTTGATGCCAGAGTTTGGCAGCGGTAGGGTCCCTGCCTGACTAGATCTCCTGTGTGTGTGTTTGTGTGTGTGTGTGTGTGTGTGTGTGTGTGTGTGTAGGGGATGGTAACCCTCCTCGGTGCAAGTTCTCACAGAGCTCCACTAACACTCTTCCTCCCTCTGCCCCTTCAGGCCTGGGGTTAGGAAAGACTCTTCCAGGTGTTTCTCTCCAGGTGCCTCAGAGTCCATTAAGGTACCCTTAACCCGCCCATAGCTCCGTAAAGAGGCCCTTCATTACAGTCTCTTTAGAATGTCTGAATGCATTCTGCTGCCTGCTGGAACCTTGACTGCTACAAGCAGGGCACAGGGGAGATCTTAAAAGCTCCAGAAAACAGCAGATAGCAGCCCAGCCTTGCAGTAAAAACCAGAGATATCACACCCCCAAAATGATGAAAACTCTAAGTAAACCCAGACCACATACAGATCAAGAAATACCAATTATGTTTTGGCAGATAGCTGACCCTGGCTATTATGAAGCTCATGCGTTGCACCCAGAAGTGAGACACATGAGATCATGACAAGAGGCTTTTTTCACCAGCCACCAGGCAAGCTGAGATCTAGCCACGGAGCATAAGGGGGAGGTTGCTGAGCAGTGGCTGCACTAGAGGAAGAAGTAGGGGCTCGCTTTCGTGCACAGAGCGTCCTAACGCAGATGGAGGCCATCCAGGGTCCGCTGCGATGTTCAGGGCTGGGACTCAGCAGGCATAAGCAGGCCACTAGCCTGTGCTCGCAGGATCCGAAATAACCCTATGGTGTGTGAGTTGTGATCTGAGGAAGCCCCGAATGGCTTCTAGCCTTATCTACTTCCCAATGAATTATCATACTTCCTGCATGAATTTTCTATGTCCTTCAAGGTACTCCCAAATCTCAGACCCAGCTGCTTCCCTCTGGCAGGGTGAGACAGCTACGAATAGCAGTAATTCAAAAATACTATTCTATGATGACTGTCCCATGATCGAACAAATACTCCTCCCCCCCGTAACTGACCAAAGACTTGGAACGGAATATGCTAACTTCTCCAACCAAATGACAATCTCATGAGATAGAGGGATTGAGTGTCTCTCTCAATCTAAGGCCGTGCCAGAGGTCAGAACATCCCTGAGAGCCAGCAAAGCCATTCTGGGACCAATTGGTCCCAACCTACCAGTAGAATCCAGGCAGGTCCAGGCTAAACAAGATTTCTGGGATTATCCTCCATTTGATTGAAAGTCACGTGAGCAGTGGAAGAACAAAGAACGACACCTGAATCATCTGTTAGACATGTGTTCTGAACCTGGAGATTCCTGCTCCAAAGTGACTGAACCCCCTTCAGTCTATCACAGTAATGCCTCCAATGCCTCCAATATCAGAATGGCAATTCTTGGGACTTCCCTGGTGGCACAGTGGTTAAGAATCCGCCTGCCAATGCAGGGGACATGGGTTCGAGCCCTGGTCTGGGAAGATCCCACATGCCCATGTGCAACTAAGCCCGTGTGCCACAACTACTGAGCCTGCACTCTAGAGCCCGCGAGCCACAACTACTGAGCCCGCGTGCCACAACTACTGAAGCCTAGAGCCTGTGTTGCACAACAAGAGAAGCCATTGCAATGAGAAGCCCGCGCACCACAACAAAGAGTAGCCCCTGCTCGCCGCAACTAGAGAAAGCCCACGTGCAGCAACGAAGACCCAACGCAGCCAAAAATAAATAAATAAATTTATAAATCAGTAAATTTATAAAAAAAAAAGAATGGCAATTCTTGATATTCAGACGAAATAACTAAGACTCTGGAAGAGGTGATGAACTGATGATTCTCAGGCCCTTCACAAACATCTGTTTGGTAAAATAATAATTATGCACATGGCTCAAAATTCAAAATATATAAAAGAAGATAAGATAAAAGCTTTCCCTCCCACCCTATCTTTCAGCCATCCAGTTTCCTTCCCAGAGGCAACCAGTGCTGCTAGTTTATCTATAAGTCTATGTATGTACCTGTCTGTTTATCCATCTACCTAGATGTAGATATATGTATGCATATGTGTATACATATATGTATACTTTCAGAAATATTCTATTCATATATAAACAAATGAATACATATGTATATATATATATATTCTCCCCCCTCCTTTACATAAATGGTAGCATGTCATACAGACTGCACGACATTTAACGTTTTTCATTTAATACGTCATGAAGCACATAAAGATTTTCCTTGCTGCTCTTTTTTTTTTTTTTTTTTTTTTTTTTTTTTTTGCGGTACGCGGACCTCTCCCTGTTGTGGCCTCTCCCGTTGCGGGGCACAGGCTCCGGACGCGCAGGCTCAGCGGCCATGGCTCACGGGTCCAGTCGCTCCGCGGCATGTGGGATCCTCCCGGACTGGGGCACGAACCCGTGTTCCCTGCATCGGCAGGCGGACTCTCAACCACTGCGCCACCAGGGAAGCCCTCCTTGCTGCTCTTTAAGGCTCCAGAGTAGTTACGTAAGATGGACCGTAATTTATTGAATCGGTCTACTGTTGAGGAACATTTAGGTTGTTTCTAATCGCTTGCTATGCCAAACAAGACTACAGTAATAAAATTATGCTTGTCTTTGCACAAACAGCATAGCAGTTTTAAAAAATTGATCCAACATTTTTTTAAAATCCAATTTCACATGAAAAGTGGATTTAAAGCTTCTCTTGAAAAATGTAAGATTTGGCAGAAGGGAACTCCCACTCCCACATGGCAACAGGCAGCTAGAGCTGAGCAGTGGACGCGCCTTTGGAAGAGTCGTGTGCTCTCCAGTTTGTCATCTCTTCCATGCACTTTTTCGTGGCCTGCCTGGTCCCTGTGCACATTTAAAATCCTGTCCACCTTAGACTGTGGTAAGGATTAAATGAGATAATGAAGTTAAAGCACCTGGCTCCCTGTGAGTGGTGGAGACCTCTCAGGGAAATGAGATACTTATTAAAGGGCTATTCCCGTCCATTCTCCTTCCCCTTCCTTGCATCTGTGAATCCTGGTTCTTCAGCCTCTCTCTAATCTCATAAGAAAGTAAACTCCATGAAGACACAGACTTTATTTTGTTCACCACCACGATTCCAGTACCTCAAAGGGCACAGGGCGTATGAAATGAACAAGTGAGTAAATGGATGAATAAAAGAAAGACAGCACCAAGAAATAAGCTATTCCTCAACTATATACCTGTTTCTCAAAGCTTTCTTGTTTTCATTCATTTTCCATAGTTTTCCGTTTACTTGCCCAATCCAAGCTTTTCCATTTTGTCAATTACATAAACATTTTCCCAAGTTCTTTAGTATTTACCTTCTATTCCTTATCTTTTGAATTACCGTTACTGTTCTGACTGCAAATTCTTTCTGTTGCTTTCAATCGTTTCAACCTCATGGTTTCAAACCAGAAGAAATCAGTTTAATTTTTTTTATGTGGTCCCCAAAGCCATAAATCTAATTTTAAATTCCAAAACAGCCCTAACATCTTTGAAATGTTAATAACCCTATAAAAATATTCACATTAGTCCAAATTACATGATTAATGTGGCATCTTCCCCAGGAACATTTAAATGACTTTAAACACAGGACTTTGTGACATTTGCTATGTGACACAAGTTCCTTCTTAGAAAATGAAGAAGGTGAAGAATGTTACCTGATTCACGTAGTTTTGAAATAAACACCACAGACTTTACCAGTCCATAGTTATTTTCCAGCTTGCTCTGTTATACAATGAATGGAATGCCATGGTTGTAGGAGCTTTAACGTTTGCAAAGTGCTGGCTCCGCATCACCCTGGCTCATTTGCTCTTCTCTGCAACCCATGAGGGAGTGGGTCAGGATGTTGGAGATGGTTTGAGTGAGTTACAGATGATCAAACTATCTTAAACTAACATGAACAATTGTTGGGGAGAGACAGGTATCTCACCACTTGAGGACAGGAATCTCACCACTTGAGGACAGGAACTGTGGCTCCACGCCAACAGGAACTGAGAAACTGCAAAATCATTGGGAGCCGAGACATCTGCTCCATTGCCTCTCAGTGAGGCCACAGTCTCTCCTCTCAGCTTCTCTCTGTGCACCTGTTCCCCGACTTCGTCTCTACCTGCAGGGGCTTTCTTTGTTTTCCCTATGCATAGAAGACAGCTGCCCTCCAGTTTCTGATTGGTCCACCTTGGGTCAGATGTCCCTCTCAGTCAAACACGAGATAGGAACAAGACACTACTCACCACGTTTTATTCTTTGACATTCCAGCTACGTGAACCAAGGGCAGCTTGCATGTGACTGTGAGTTACCGAAGCCATCCAGACAACCTTGAGCATAGAGGGGGGGTTGCAGGGGAGAGGCGTGGGTATCTCTTGGCTCCAGTAAAGGAAGGGCGGCTCCACCCCTGATTTGTTCTGAGTGACTCACCCACAGCCGGGGCGCCCCGTGCGGTCACCTAACGTGGGAGTCCCGTGCTAAATGAAAACGCAGCATTCCTTGTTCAACAACTATGAAGAATTCAAGATGCCGACAGCAGAACTGTCCGAGACTAGGGCCCTTCTAAGCCCAGGTCCCATGAAGCCAGCTCTGCATGGAAGGTAGACCCTTGAGAAGGGAGGAGGACATAGGTCACTAAGCACCCCCAAAGGTCTCTATCTTAAGCAAGTGCTGATACTTTGACCATCTTATAGGTTTATTGTGATTAGGTGACTTGCCCAGGGCTATAAAGGTAGCAAGTAGACTTCTGGCCTAGATCTCTTCCACCCCAACCATACTCTTTTCATTTTACCACATTCCCTTTTCCACAACTTGGCACATAATAGGCACTCGGGACACAGAAATTTCCAGAGCAGAAAAAATGATAAAATATTTATGGATAGGCTGCTAACATCTCCATGCTCTGGTATGATGTCCGTCCATTTAAAAGCCACCAGATTTCAGTAGAAATTGAATTCTAAATACAAGCATATCCTCACCATCACTGTAATTTTACCATAACTATCCTATCATAATTCCTGGAATTCTTTCTGAACCCCAGACAGAGTGTCAAATTGACACTCACTTCCCAGGAATCATCAGAGTTTTAGACATTGACTATTACTGTCAGTTCCTCTCCCATCAAGGCATGTGATAATTCTCCCCAAATGTGCTGCCCCTACCTTTTTACTTTTAATAAATGTAATTGAATCAGTCCTGGGCAGGAGCTTCTAGCCTTGGGTTGCCGTGTGGAGTTTTTTTTTTTTTTTTTGGTCCAGAGGGCACATTTCTTGTTCTGGGGTCAATGAAATAATCAAAACCTAGTCCCTGGGGAGGAAATTTTATGGTTCTCATTTATTTGATCCACAATCTACTAAACTCCATGCCATAGTCAATCAGCAGCAAAATGAAGAAGGAGAGAACAGCTAGTTTGCTCTAGATAAGGTAAAATCCATTGGATCCTGGGATGGTTGAGTTAGAAATAGATTGATTAAACCTAAGCTGGGGGCTCACAGTGCTTCAATGAAAATGCTCAGGAGTTGGGAGCTCACTCATTTATTTTGCCCACAAACAGAAACTGCCTTTTGAATTGACAAGATGAATCCTAGTTAACCAGGTTTCCAACCCAGGCAATGGTGGAGACTGACAGGCTCACATTGCCAGAAAAGAACAGCAGGAAGGTAATGAAGGGACAGCACTTTAGAAGCGACGGGCCAAGGTTCACAGGGAGAAAGCGTGTGTTCAGAGGTGCCCACCACCGCCCCGCAGACACCCAGGGCCATCTCCTCGGTGACCCACCCCTCTCAGCCCTCACATCACTGGGCTGGCCCATCAATTGATCTCTAATGCCTGCCTTGGTTAATGTAATTGGAATGTCAAAGAATAAAATGTGGTTAGTTACGCGTTATTCTCTTTCTCATAAAACTCACCCTTGGACAGAGGGAACCAGCCTTTGATGAGGTCTGTCACGGGGCTTCCAGAGAGCACTTATTTCTACATGTTCTCCAGGAGACATTTGAAGCATTGGCGACTCCAAGTTGAGCATGAATTTAAATGAGTGGTACAGTGTCAGCAGGTTCTCAGACAATTGTATGACCAGGGGCTCTAAGAATTTTCTTGCCAGCCCATAGGAATAGTCACCACCCAAGGAATCCTCTCCATCCTCGCTGTCCCACCAGTTCCCGCCACTTAACATGGAGGTAGCAGTGGGGATGGAGGGGCTTTCCTTCCAGGGTTTGCCTGGGGACACAATACTCCCTACCCCAGTGTCGCTGTGATTTGAGGCCTTATGGTACTCTCATATTTGCATTTGAGCGCTGAGCCGCAGCCTCCAGGAGGGCAGGGACCATGTCCATTTACTTACGGCTACAGGGCCAGGGCCCAGCTCAGTGCCTGACACACTGTAGGGGCTAATAAATGTTTGTTGAGTCATTAAATGGATCTGTAAAAATTTAAGGGGAACATTCTGTGAAGAGAGATCTAAGCTAGCAGGACAGGTGTGAAATTGGTGTTATAGATACTACCCCTCAGGTAAGAAGATAGGAAAAAGGTGCGTTAGTTTTGCTAGATTTTTTTTTTTTTAATGATCATAGGTTCACTGGTCAGGGTAGTGAGATGGAACAGAAGCTAAAGCAGGGGCAGCCTGGGGATGGTCTGATGTAGAGTGTACAAATGAAAAGCGTTTAGAAATGGCCAAAATATGGGCCAAACAGCCATTGATTCTCCCTTGACCATCCTCCTGGTCAAGGGAGACCATCCTCCTGCCTTCAGGTAGGGCCACATCTAAGACACTCCGTGAGGTGAGAGCTTGTTTGGAAGAGAGCCAGAGAGGGGCCTCTAGGAGCCAGCATGGCCCCTGGGAAGCCCTGGCCAGCAGCACGCTAGCATGCCTGTAGGTGGAGGACCTTCAGGTTCAAGTGAAATCAGACAAAGTGTCTCTGTAGGAGACCCTCCTCTTCCATCGAGAGAGGTAGAATCCAAATTCAAGGGCAGGTGGCCTACCCCACTTTACCTCTACTACAGATTCTTTTTGTGTGTATATTTTGAGCTATTTGCTATTAGAAAACCCATAAAGACACTCTAAATTCATTTTTCTTCAAAAGTAGTTGTAGCCTCTTGCTAAGAACAATTTGAGCATGAAATGGTTTTTCTGTCTAGTTTAAGCTGCTTCTGCAAGTCACCAAAGTTGGAGTGGGCTGCAAGCATGTCAAAATGAATCCTCCCATTCATACTGAATAGGCCTAGAAAATGCCCTGAGAGACAGCAACTGCCTATTAAACATGATAGAGAGGTGCTCTGTCCAGCAGAAAATGGACAGGGATGAGAGGAATAGGAACTCCCGTGAGCAAACAGTGTTTGCAGAGCGAAAGCACCCTCAATATATAATGAAGCAGGCACACCCGCTAGGGGAACACGTTCAAAAGTAAGTAATAAATATCTCAAACTCATCGTATATTGATTTTACATAAATATCATTGATGCATGTTGAGTATCATTATTTTTACCACTTTTTTTTACCCCCAGAATTAAGCCAATTCTACCCCTATAAGGCTTTTGATACCAAAAAATGACATATGGGGGAGATTTGAAGACCAAGTGGAGTTTTATGTTAAGAGATTCCCCCCCCCCCCATTTTTAATTCTCTTTGAATGCAGTCACTTACCTGATCCCGGAAGGCCCAGACACTTGCAAATGCAAAATAGGTTTCACACGGTGCAGGAGGAGAGTCTGGGGGAGTATTCTGGGCTGTCAGGAGACAATCCAGTAATGAGCACAAAGTCTTCAATAAAGACAAACAATAAAAGGGCTGTATTGAAATTACTGCAGCCTTGCATAATAGCTGAGCTGCAAAGATACTGCAGAAATGTTAATGAGTACAATAATTCTCTGAACTTGGAGTGTTTTTATTTAAAAGATTTTAATTAACCAGAAAATGAGCATTAATCCCGGCAACTTGAAAAATAACAACATGCCATCTTTTTGCTACAAGCAAAAAGGTAAGAAAAAGAACAAGAAAATGTTATCTGGGGAAATAAGCCCTTTGAAAGATAAACAATTCAGAGCACCAGCTAGAGTATATAGCATGGCCACTTCTAAACGGTCAATTTACAATGGCTTGTTACATTTGACATTTCTACCCTTAAATTCTTGGGAATCTAGTTCTATTCCATGCCCTGGTTTCCCAAGTTAAATAGAGTGAATGAAATTTTCAGTCATCTAGAATTTATATTCTGAAAAACTTACTCGTTGTTGGGAAATCCAAAGAACCAACCAGCATCCACTGCCTGCAGCCTCTCCAAAAATATCAGAGAAGTGCGCAAACGCTAAAAAGAGGCCAATGGCGACATTTTTACCTATAAATGTCTCTGCAAAGGACATGCTACCACACCAAGTTTCCTACTGCTGCTCAAAAAAATAATTATAATTTGTATCCACTACATGAGCTATAGTTTCCAACAGAAGGGAGCCTGGGTTTATTACATGAATAACAGAAGCAAACCTCAAAACATGAAATTGATTGTCCTAAAGCTTCCCATTAACAACCAGGCACCTGCAAAATGCAGGCATTGAAAAGGCAAAGTTCTTTTATAAGGAATTCTCCAAAATGCTCCCACACCATTTTTTCTTCGATTGACGCTCGGGATACAGATCTCAAAGCTCTATGGCTGTGATTTCTATTGTCATTGGCAATCACATGATAGCTAGAGTTAGGATCATAGAGCCTCATACTGAGCGCGTCCAACATTTGACTTTGCAACCTGCACCTTGCCCTCAACTCCTTCCCTTGGGCGATGCACCGTGAGTGCCATGGCCTTCCAAGCTGGAAGTTATCTTAGACTATCTCACAAAATCTTGTCAATTCTACTCCAGAAATGTCTCCTGAATTGGCTCCTTCCCACTTGTCCCTCAGTTCAGGCATCCAGCCCTTCTCTCACTCACAAAAATTCCAATAATCTTCCAGTTCTTCCCACTGTCTTGATTCCATTTGTCTCCAGTCTTTTCCTCCTAAGAAATAGTTAACAAAACTCTCACGCTTAAAGATGCCCCCTGCCCACCAAACAAAGTCCACAGCACTCAACATGCCCTTTACAATCTTGTCCTATTTTTATCTTCTGCCCCTTACCACAAATAATCCATGTTTGGGACACACTGAATTTCTTAATATTTCTCGTGTCCAAACATGTTCTTTCACAACTTCAGTCACTATACAAGTTGTGGGTTTTTTGCTTGTTTTTGTTGTTGTTTTGTGCAAAATTGTCCTTTGGTTGTGCAAGAGAAACCCCTGTCTAGGTCCCTATGCTTTAGGGGGGTCCTGCTCTGACCCTCTCCTCTGGCCACCCTTCTCCAGCCGGCAGGCAGTCCGTGGGACCAAGGTTATATGCCTGCACAGGGGCTGCACTTCCCCTTCTAGACCACACTCCCAGTGACCAGGGCTCCGGTGTTGCCTGTCCAAAAGACCCAAGCCTGCCTCTAGGGCCGGTGTGGGTCTCTTCCTATATGCATCCTTCAGAGCTCAGTCCAAACCATGAGGCTGACCACTCCTAAGCCTGAGGGTGGCCAGGAGGCGGCTGTCTGCAGAGGGGCTGGGGTAAAACCAAAGTGTCCACACGTGGCACATGAAGACCTTGTAATACAGGATAGAGCTGGAGGGTGGGAACAGAAGGAAAGAGGCTCCCAGGAAGGAGCACAGGTGACAGGGACCAGCTCACCTCATGCCTTTACATTCGAGCATGGAAATCCTAAGAGGGCTAGAATTCAAAATTTGAATTTGGTTTTCCCAGTCATCATAAAAGTAAATTTATCACGGGAGTGGAGTGGATTATATTTTCTTTAACAGTTTACTAGCTTGATTTATAACTTGTCAGTATTGACATATATGGCATTTGGGCCTCGGTACTCCCGTTCTGGACCCTGTGGTAAACATTAGGGGCAGGCCTGCTTTTCCATTCTGCTGTTATCTCCTTCCTGCTAATGTCTGTCTGGTGAACTCTTATTCACCCATCAAAATCCACTGCAAATAGATGAACTCCTTCTTCTTCTCCCTCTCACTCTCCCTCTCCTTCTCCTTCTTCAGTAAAGTTAGGGAACTGGAATGCAGCTGAACTTAGGCCTGCAGCCAGGAGGTGGGGTGCTATCAGGTCCCTAGGTGTCATGCTCAGCCATCTTCCGTCAGCTTTATCTGACACTCATCCACATGGTGGAAGATGGCCATGCCACACTTTAGAAAATGAAAATTAGGTGGGCTAGACGATCTAGTTTCCTCTCAAAAACGTATACTTACAAGGTTTGTGAGTTTTCTCTTTCTGAAATTTTGATATTTCTTCCACTCAAGAGGCCAGCCCCAAGAGAGGCTAATTTCATAATGCCAACTCCAGATTCCCAGGGAAGGGACTCATATAATGGCAGGAACAGATACCATGTCCTTCTGAGGTAAGATGATACCTTGAGATATGAACCCCCTCTTGTACCCTTGTCTTTCCCTTATTCAGTCCGGAGCATTCGTTGCCTTGGAGGCTGGGGGGGCAAGGAGAGAAAAGGCTGTTGAGTTGCAAAAGGCTTGGCTTCCACTTCATAGAGCCTAGCTGCTGAGGTGACTCCGAACTTGGTGAATCTGTTTGGATGCAAAACAAGGTCCCATGCACCCCGGGGAACACACACCCTCAAGTGAGTTAGATCTGCTATTCCCTTTTGACATACCATTGTCTAGGCTGAGCCTCATGGAAAGAGTAGAAACCACAATGGTTTAGAGTTGAACCCAGAGCAGGCAGGCCCTGGGTCCCATTCATTGCGAAGTGGAGCCTTCAGCAGTGGTGAGACCCAGAGTTGCCCACCCCTGAGGGCGTCATGGCACAGAAGAAGGAGAGCAGAAATGGTGCAGCAGCGTCTCTAGGCGGATGGGCCTGGGGGGGTTGTGCTCAACATCATGCAAGCAGTGGATGGTTTCCTGTGTGCCAGAGGGAGGGTCCCTGAGGGAGCCTAGAAAACCTCCTGGGTGTGAAGGCGCCGTTGTGGACACAAACGAGGGTGACCCAGGGGCAACTGGCAAGAACTGACACACAGTCTTGGGTGATGACAAAGAAGGGAAGAAAGCAGCCAAGACTGTCTACTGATGTTAACCCCCAAGCTTAGCTTTGAGGAAAGAGGGGGGATCTCTGACATGACTGCCACATGGTCAAATGGAGGTTTGGAAGGCAGATGCATGTTTTAGGATTATTATTTTAAAAAGAAAATGTTTTTTGCTTGATTGTGATATATTCCCTAGTCAAGCTGTCCCAGAAAATAAATGTGATGCATGTCTCAGAATTTGCATTTTCCCCACCAGCTTAAACCTGTGTTCTCCAGAGGGGATTTCAGCCATCATGAGGAGCAGCCTTTGCCCAAAAAAGTTAAACCTTTGAGCTCCCTCAGAGGCACATTGCCTGTAAGGAGAGCTAAGCAGGCACCCGTCTGGGAGGACACAGAGCTCTGAGCTCCGCTGCAGAGTCAGGGTGGCAAGGAGGATCCGAGCCGGACAGCGTGTCCAGGGCTGCTCTGTGGAACTGGCAGCTGTCCTTCAGCATCAAGTCCCGAACAGAATCGACTAAACATATCTCAGGGACATCGTACAGACTTGCAAAACACCCCATGAAAACACATGAAAATCAGTGTACAGATGACCTGTTTCTGTTTTCTCTCAAATTATATTTAAATAAAACATCTGAGGATTTCCTCTTTCTGGCTATTTTTCATCTGTAGCAGTTACTGAATTTGAATCAATGCCTTTTATTAATTAATTTATCTATTTTTGCTGTGTTGGGTCTTCGTTTCTGTGCGAAGGCTTTCTCTAGTTGCAGCGAGCAGGGGCCACTCTTCATCGCGGTGCACGGGCCTCTCACTATCGCGGCCTCTCTTGTTGCGGAGCACAGGCTCCGGACGCTCAGGCTCAGTAGTTGTGGCTCACGGTCCTAGTTGCTCCTTCGGCATGTGGTATCCTCCCAGACCAGGGCTCGAACCCATGTCCCCTGCATTGGCAGGCGGGCTCCCAACCACTGCGCCACCAGGGAAGCCCTGAATCAATGCTTTTTTAAAAATTAGGTAGGTTATGGCGATGAAGGTCTCTCTGCTCATAAACTTCATCATTGCCACGCTTTCATAAAAGAACATCTGGAGTCACTATTTCATTGAATGAATGATATTATCAGGTTAATCCTCAAAGTTGCCAAAGACTTCCATGGTATTCCTGTTGTCTGCCATGATTTCTGTGGATTGGACTGGAAGTGGCAAACCGTGTTACCTCTGCTCGGAGCACCACCAGCAAGGGGGCTCCAGCAGAGCAGACTTTTGATTTGTTTTGTTTTTCTAGTTCAATGAGAACTTAATAATCTATTTTTTTCTCCTTCCTTTGAAGACTTCAGGAGAGAAAGGGTCATTGCTCAACATGAGGGACAAATTTGTACCGTCATAGGCGAGGGCAGGAGACGAATTGTACGGTTCTGGAGGGATCTGACAGATTGGGATATGAGCACGAAAGCACACTCACCTCTCCCGTGCACCACCCTTTCCCCAGGCTTCCTGGAAGGGCAACCACTGTCAGTTCACACAACAGCCATGAGCATCGGCAGAACAATAGATTTTGATTAGAAAAACACTAATGCCAGATCTATTTGTTAATTGTAGACTCTTAACAATTTCTGTCAAATGTGGGATTCTTTTTTTAAATTTCAGAGATGTAATCACAGCCTCCTGAAATTCGGTGCGAACCCTATCCATTCAGGCTTTTGTTTGCCTAATGTGTGGAGGGTTGGGGAGGGAGGCACCATGAGAGGAACATAATAGAGTAGTTCTCTTTCCAAGGGCACTTGAGAAAGCGTGTTGAGCTTACAGTTTTAATCATGAAGGACTAAAGATAACCAACTGAAAAGTTTTTGATCAAGATGTTTACACTTTCAATTTAAGCCCTGGAATTGAGAGAGCAAAACACACGCAGAAGCCATGACTTTTATTCGTTTACACGGAATCTGAGTGTTTACCTAGTGTCTCAGAATTTTCACATATTTATTGCCTACCGCTAAAATGTAAAAAGGATAAGAAAACCATTCAAATGAAGAGAAAAGAGGAAAAATAAAAACCATGAGAGAAAAGAATTCTCTGGGCAGGTTGTTTGGGGTGATCTACTCTGAGGAAACAAGAAAATTAAACTAAATATCAATTTAAAAATGTATCATAAAACAAGAACATTGAACAGCCACTGAGCAGGGAGTACAACAGGGTGCAGTAGAGTCATTCTGATTTATCACCGTGTGGCAGTGAGAATTATGTCAGCTCAACTTGTGGTTAAGAACCTGCCGAGAGGCAAACATGTCTGCACGTATCTGACAAATTGTTGGGGCAGCCCTGCCTGAAGTTTTTTTGCCTAAAAAGTGAGGAGGGGAGCATTTTGGGTAACACCTCATCCTTAGAGGAGGATCCAGGCACATTGAGCCTGACCCAGTGACAAAGAGGGAGGGTATGTGAAAATGAACACAGCTCTAAGTCTGTGAGTTGGATTTGCCTTCTACTCTTGCCCCACATTTGTCTCATGGTTGGATCCTCATAGGACATAAGGCAGAGGGAGTATGAGATGTTTGCAAAGAACGTCTATGGGAAAATTTACATAAGCACGTGTGGCACAAGCAATTCTGCTTGGGGATCCCTCCCACAGCAAACACAAGAGAGAAAGTTCTCCTGTCTTGCCGCCTGAACACCAAGCACCTTGAGTATTCTAGAGGGACCTGGTATTCCCATTGGGGTGGGGACTCATTGCCTGGAGACACCCAGTGGAGGGAGAACCCCTCGCCTGCCCAGACTAGCTTCAGAGCACTTATAAAGACACCCTCTGGGGACTCCCAAAAATACCTAGTGATGAATGTCACTTGCAAGAGACTGAGACAAGGGGATCAAAAGCCAATGAAATATTTATTACATACTCGTTTCCTTTTTGGTTGACTGTAATGTTTAGGTAGGTTAATTGGCGTCATCATTCTAACATCTTGCTGTATCTCATTGTTGATTAAGGATATAAACTCTGACTGCAAACACTTTTTAATAGCCTACAGTATTTGAATTTTGGTCACAGAGCTCTCTTCCTCAGTTACGTATTCTGATGCTTCTAACCATGAAAGGGCCTGAACAAATACAGCTTTTAATGCACTTTAAAATGGTTTACATTTATATTCAATTTGGGGGAGTTAATCTTTCATCCCATGCCAGTTATTTATTGCTGCTTAACACTCCAAACTTAGTGGATTAAACTACACAAATATTGAAATGTCTAAAATTTTAAAACTGACTATACTAAGTGTTGTCAAGGAATTAGAGCAATTAGAATTCTCATTTTTCCCACTGCTAGAGGGAATGTAAAATGGTATAACCACTTTGAAAAGCAGTGTAAGACAGTTGGTAGTTCCTTAAAATATTAAACATACACTACCATGTGATCCAGCCATTCTATTCCTACCTATTTACTCAAGAGAAATGAAAGTATACAGCCATGCAAAGAACTATGAATGTTCATAGCAGCTTTAGTTTTTAATCAGCAAAAACTGGAAACAATGTCCAACCACAAGTGAATGGTTAAAGAATTTGTGGTATATTCATACAATAGACTACTACTCAAGTAATAAAAATAAAAAGGGGGCTTCCCTGGTGGCGCAGTGGTTGAGAGTCCGCCTGCCGATGCAGGGGACACAGGTTTGTGTCCCGGTCCGGGAGGATCCCACGTGCCGCAGAGCAGCTGGGCCCGTGAGCCATGGCCACTGGGCCTGCACGTCCGGAGCCTGTGCCCCGCAACGGGAGAGGCCACAACAGTGAGAGGCCCACGTACCGCAAAAAAAAAAAAAAAAAGAAAAGGAAAGGGGAAACAGACGCTACCTCTTGATAAGGAGTAGCAAAGTCTGGTAGGGCATGTGGAGTGGGAATTATTATTGAAGCTATTTTTTGGAAAGTATGATCTACCACAGTCCAATTTCTGGCCCAATAATTCACATTCCTCATACATTCAAAATGCACCCTCTCCTTCTCCGAGGCCCTCAAAGTCTTATCCCATGATGGTATTAGGCTCAGGCTTGAGGTCCAGGATCTCACCTTCTAAAGCAAATCCATGGAAAACAGTTTCCTAAGAAGTTAAGATTCTTCAAAAGTTAAATGTACACCTACTATATGATCCAATCTTTCCAATTCTAGATATTTACCCAAGAGAAATGAAAGCACATGGCCGAAGAGAGGAAGCCCTTTGGCTGAAGTTCCTCAAGTACAGCTCCCCATGTGAAATATCTCTTGATCTTAAAATCCATGAATTTCAGAGAAAGTTATTTACACCATACACACCCAACACATAATGGTAGGACAGATATAATATATATATAAACACTCTTGTTCAAAAAGAAAGAAAATGGAGGCACACAGAAATCATTGCTCCAAAGTTATTCTGAAATCCAGTTGGGCACATTTTGCCAGTTCCTTGATCAGAGTTCAATTCTACCTCCTGTGTAAAATTTGCTAAATCTCTTAACTCTACCCTCTGGGCTCCTGATTCTATACTCTGAATTATTCTTACTTTACTTTTCAATCAAATATAGCCAACATTTGTTAAAAATATTTTCTGCCAGTTTTTCTTTTGTCTTTGTCTTTGCTTATTGCATTTTCTGTCGGGCAAAAGTTTTCCTTTTCAGTAATGCAGTCAATTGTACCCATGTTTTCTTTTGATTGCAAAGAGGAACAAATGATTTTAACTGTAAATAAATTGGATAACATGACTACATAGGGAAAAAATAGTAAACTCAGTATTTGGGTACACATCTTTAATAGAATGTATTGTTGTCAATGGTAATGGTGCATTAATTTTGAGATGATTTCATATGCCTACCATAGGAAAGAGCAAATGAATTACTATATTTAAGGAGGAGGAGAAGGGGAAGGGGAAGAGGAGGGAGAATGCTTTTCCTAACTCGCTAGGTTTTCCACTGTCAGCCCCTCCCACCTGAACCGTGGTAATCCAGTCACAATCCATAAAAAAGCAAGAGCTGTGCACCGACATACAGAATGGAGATTTAAGGAAATTCTGTCACCAGCTTCACTTTGGGGAGATGTGCCTGGGAATAAAATGAGGACCCCCAACAATGAGATAACACTAAAACACTCTCTCATCTCTAAAAGGACTTTTTATTTACTCTTCCTCTTTGCAAAGGGGAAAGGCAAGGTAGTTAACATTTTGAGAGTAGCTCGCATGTACTTTACTTACATTACCCAATTTAACCCTTGGAACAACGTTGTGGAAAAAAAAAAGTTTTCAACCCACCATTTCAGTGAAAAGTCAGAGACTCAAAAAGATAACACAACTAAGATATTGAGCATTTTCTATTTTTTCATTTAATCCTCATGATAATCCTATGAAGGGTCACTATTACTATGTCCATTTTCCATATGCGAAAGCTGAGGTAGATAAATGTTAAGTAACTTGCCCAAGGTTTTACGATTAAGTTATGAAGCTAGAATTTGTACCTCAGCAGTCTGGCTACAGAGCCAATGCTTTTATCTCTTCCCTTTAAAGGGGGTCAGACACAGGATTCAACCTGAAGGGGCTCACATTGGCAAAACTGGGGATAACTGGGCATCAAATAAATGATAGCAAAGGATTATAACCCACTGAATAAAACTGGGATTCATGAATCCATACAAATTAGAGAGAAAGAGAGAAAGAGAAGAGACAGAAGGATGGACAGGAGGATGTAGAGGGAGTGTCTTTAATATGTATTTTATATATATATATATATATATATATAATATTAGAAAGCCAACTAATAAATGTACAAGGAATGATAGAAATGTCACCATTTGGCAATTACCACAGTAATGATCATTTTAGGTGAAAATCATGAATGGATGCTAAAATTCATGGATAGAAGTTTGAGGAGCATCAGGGTGTTTAGATAGTCTCAAAGTATCCCACCACAATACTTACTAATTACAAAGAGAAAAATGTTACATTTACAGTACAGAAACCTAGCAGCTAGCATCTTAACAAATGCTTGAAATTAACATCAGCAGTAACAGGACAAATGGACATAGGGTGGCTCCTTATACAATTCACTGAAAAAAACACAGCATCGTTTCCGTTATATTCCTGCCAAAGATTTACAACCTGAATCTTATCATGAGGAAACTTCAGACAAACACAAACTGAGGCACGTTCTATAAAATATCTTGTCTGTAGTCTTAAAGAATAGCAATGTCATGAAAGACTGAGGATTTTAAGACTAAAGAGACATGACAATGAACACAACACGTGGGCCAAAATTTTCTTTTGCTCTGAAGGACAGTTTGGAGGCAAGTAGTATAATCTATACAAGGTTAATAGATGAGATAAGAGCATGATACCAATATCAATTTCCCGACTTTGGTAATTACACTGTGGTTATGTAAAAGAATGTCCTTTTTTTTAGGAAACACACTGAAGTGATTAGGAGTAAAGGAGCATCTGCGTGTGTGTGTGTGTGTGTGTGTGTGTGTAGAGAGAGAGAGGGAGGGAGGGAGGGAGGGAAAGTACAAATGTGGTAAAATTGTTAGCACTTGGGAAATCTGGGTAAAGGGAATTCTTCTATATTATTCTTGCAGCTTTTCTGTAAGTTTGAAATTATGTCAAAATAAAAAAGAAGAAAGTAAGAAAAAGGTATCAAAGCCAGAATCCAAATTCAGACCCTCTGTGTCTGAGGACTCTTTCTGCCACAAGTGACAGGAAATCCAATTCAAACCAGCTCAAGCAAAGTAAATAAACCCAAATGTTATGCGTCCATGTAGCTGACAAGTCCCAGGGAAGGGATGGCCTCAGGCACAGCTTGTGCCAAAATTCAAACAATTTTGAATTGTTTTCAAATCAAAACAGTTCAGGACTTGGTTTCTCCATCTCTCAGCCCAGGCTTCTGCGATGTTGGCTTCATTTTCAGCCTCTACCTGATGGACACTAGCAATTCCAGGCTCATATCTTTTTGGCTTTTGATCCGGTTGAAAAGAAAAAGGGCTCTCTCACCAGTACCAGAAAAAGTCTTTTATTGTATCTCACTGGCTCTGACTGAGTCACACATCTGGTTCCAGAAGCAATCTCAGTGGTCAGTTCCTCTGATTTTGGTCATGCTGCATCATAAGCTCATCCCTGGAGTCAGGGATGGAGTCGACTCCATTCAAAGTATATGTACTGAGAGTGGGGACGGGATTGGTTCCCCCAAGGAAAATAAAGGCAACCTTACCACAGGATGGGCACATGGATTCTGGAAGCACAAACACTAGGCTCCCACAGACACCACACTTTCTATGGCTGTGTAACAAGCCCCTCCAAAACTCAGTGGCATGAGACAGCAACAATCATTTATTTGCACAGACCTTTGCAATGTGGTCAAGGCTCAGCAGGGATGGCTCACCTCTGCCCCACATGTTGTCAGCTGGGGAGGCTTGCCTGGGAATGGAGGGTCCATTTTCAGGATGGCTCCTTCACATGCATGGCAATTTGGTGCTGGACATCAGCTGGGGCCACAGCTCTCCTCCATGTGGGCCTCCTGCACTGCTGCTTGGGCTTCCTCATAGCATGGAGGCTGGGGTTCAAGAGGAAGAAACAGAAGTTGTCCGTCATCTGAAAGGTTAGCATCACTTCCCCCATACCATGTTGATTAAAGTAGTCATAGGCCCAGAACAGATTTAAGGAGGTGGAGAAATAGAATCCACCTCTCCTTGGGCAAAATGACAAAGAATTTGCAGCTGTCTTTAATCTACTACAGATACCCTCTGTCTCATTCCATAATCTCACAACTACTAGAGTAAAAATTAGAGTTCCAGTGTCTTAAAGCTTCGCCCTCACAACCGCACAACTCTGAGGGGCCTCTTGCTAAACATTTAAGAGCAACCCTATCCTCTGGTCACTAAAGCAGGGGATGCAACTCAAGTGTCTACAGAAGTCAGGCAGGAAACCTATGTAAGTGAAGTGGACAGGGGCATTGGCAATTTGAACATGTAAGAATATTCTTCTACTCTACACACATAAAAATGCATTCTATCATTTCTGGGAACATACAGCCCTGTTCGTCTTCTGTTTTCTCCCTTTCAGTAAAGATTGAGTACAGATATATATTGTTCTACCATAAGAAAAAACTCATGCAGTCACATAGAAGAATGACATTTAACTCTAGATATCGACAGAGTTGATGCCTTCTAAGGGGTCAGCTGCTACTCAGCTCTGGTCAAGCGCTGCCAAGTAGAGTTCAGGCCCTCTATGACCCAAATTTTCCATTTTCCAAGAGAAGTTGAAACTTTAGAGTTTTATATGAAATCCTATTTTTAGATGTTGGCTTATCTTTTTGAAAACACTGTGAAGGTCAATCAAAACATCCTGAGGCAAGTTCAGCCAACAGATCACCACATTGTGACTAAAAGTATTAAAAAGAATTTAGCATTCATTGTCAAGCATTTTCATACTTAAAAAGAAACTAAAAAAATCATTTTACTTTCCTAAGCTAATGCTTCAGAGCATAATTAAATCGAGTAGTTCATTAAATATGAAATAGTGTGGATTATTTCGTATCTTAGACATATTTCCATCACCACCTATAGTACATTAAAAACAGTCTTAAATCCTTTAATACTCCTCCCATCTAGAGGTGGGATCTGATTCCCCCTCCTTTGAGTATGGGCTGGCTGTGATGATTTGCTTGTAACCAATAGAATGTGGCAGAGATGGTACTGATGACTTCTGAGGCCAGGTCCAGGGAAGCCTTGCAGTTCCTACCTTGGCCTCTTGAACATTCTCTCTCTGGACACTCCCTCTCTGGATATTCCCTGTTGGAATCCAGCTGCTATGCTGTGACAAGCCCGCAGCACGTAGAGGCACCACGTACGGACACCCTGGTCAACAGCTTGGCTGAGCGCCCAGCCAACAGCCAGCATGAGCTGCCGCCACAAGAGGGGTCTCCCTGAACATCCTTCCCAGTTATGCCTTTAGAGCGCTGTGGCTCCAGATGACAGCTCATTGCAGCTGAATGAAGACCCCAGAAGGGAACTGCCCAGACGAGTTTCTTGGGAATTTTGGACCTAAAAAATTGGAAAAAGTGGCTGTGTTACAGTGCTAAATTCTGGGGTTGTTCATTACCCAGCAACAGATAAGAGGATACTACCTTAATGTAGTTGATCAGGAAAGTCAAACTTCTCAGGCCTAAGAAAACTTGTCTGCTGCTAGCACTATTTCCACTTAATATTCTTTCTTATTGCCACTGTTATGAAGGTTTATGGATTAAATTTTAAAGAATAAAATGTCTGAATCTTTAGGCATTTAAAATAAAATACCTGATGTTAATGTCTGATTCTTCTTTTTTTCTGCCCTGATTTCCTGTTGTGGTGGTGAAAACATGAGGAATAGCTGTAAGAAGTCAGCAAAAGAATTACCAGAAATGTTTGTTCTCTTGTTTCTTTATGGCACATACTATGGATTTCTAAACAACATACTTGATGGAGGGTAAGCAGACTTTCAAGATGAAAAAGGATAAGTAAAGCTCTTCTAGAAGGATTTGGAGACTGTAATCAAAAGTACTCAAAATAAAAGGATGGCTAATTATCTCATTAGTAAAATTATGAACTAAAGATGCAATTTAAAAATTAAATATATAAATGCTCCCAGTTAGGCATCATACACGTAGGATAAAGAAAAGTTTCATGTCTGCCTGGAGGGCAACATAAAGGAACCCAAGTTTTCACATATGGTGCCCAGAGAGGGTAGGTTTGATAGTATGTGTTTTTAGAAGAATAATCTATACCCATTTGCTATTTTGCAATGCCCTATACCTTAGTTCATAAGTCCAAATAATAGGAAGGTAGGAAAAAAGATCATTTAGGGAACAGAAAAGTAAATACTTAACAAATCTACTAGACCCTTCATCCATTTCCATTTTTAAAAGAACAAAGAAATGACACATATATTTATACTCTTGTAATGAGGGAAAGATAAAACTTCAGAAATGAAAGTGTCAGCCAGGAAGCTCTGATTGTTCTGCAAAAGTCCCTATACCCAGTGAACAAAAACTCTTCTCTCCAGCTGGTTTCACACAATCCAGGCTTCGAGTAAAAATGCCCAGTCACTGCATTTCCTTAAGAAGGGCCACCTGAATGAGTCAAAATAATTCTTGTGATAACAGGACAAGATTTTCTTTTAAAGAATAATGTTCTAAAATGGGAGGATGAATTACCTTGCTTAAGAGTATGAGAATCTGGTCATAAATGGGGAAAAGTGTGGGTCTGGTGATTTTTGACTTTGACTCTGCAGGGGAAACACAACCTAGAGGAAGCCCAGAGCCAAGTGGGAATGTCGGCCACTTCCAGCGCTTAGCAGTGGGGAGGCATTGTAGGAAAACCAGCCTCGGCCACATCAGTAACCTCAGACCTCTGCTTTGCAGAAGGAACGCCTGTCTCCTGCAACCACCCGTCTTATACTAATTACATTGGCCCTGTTCACATCTCACAGCCTTGTGGGGGTCACTGCAAAGCTAATGGCTGCTGATCTGGAGTAGGGAGAGACTCGGGCCCTGTCAGTCATGGGAAAGGAAGGAAGGAAGAAAAGGCACCGATTCCAGCAAAACTGACCCACCTTGGTCTCCGTGGCTTATTTTCGGCTTCCTGACTGGTTTGACTCAGGGGAAAACAAACAAACAAACAAACCCCCAAAAGCTGTTTTGAACGAGAGCAGGTATCCCTAGAAAGATTATTAAGGAAGAGGCCACATTTCACGTTAGAATAGTGTATACCAGCGGCCATGGAAAGACGTGGAAAATCTTTTACCTGCTCTGTAGGTAGGAAGTGAGGCAAGTGGACGCCTTGGCTGGGAAATTCATATTCCTCTTTCAAAGAGCAAGATTCGGTGTTCTTCATTCATGTTAATCTGAGAGCAGAAAGCCAGTCTTAAAAGGAGCTTTACAGTGAGGACCGCCTGATGCCATGCTGCTCCTGCAAGGAATCCTCTTGTTGAAAACTTCAAGAGCAGGTGCAGCATGAGCCCTGCCCCAATGTATCCAATAACCACAACTGGCTGACTAATGAAAAGAAAGCAGATCAAGAATGAGCAGGGGTTCCCTGTAGGGTGCAAATAAGGACACATGAGAGGGATGGATGGTGACAGAGCACACAACCTCCCTGGCAGGGCACTCAAACTGGACTGTAGAAACCCTATCACTGTGAGGGCTTCTGGGCCACGGATTCACGTGGCCAACACTGGCCTTGTAAGTGGTTTTCACACCCTTCTTGTTCTGTTTTCTGCAGCATTCTCCCAACTTACCATCTCCCAGAACTTCATTGAACATATAAGAGGATCTGGTGCAATGGTTCTCAAGGGGTCTGGAACTGCCCCACAGGCGATGTTTTGGAAATTTGTGGGTGTGCTTTTGGTTGTCAAAATAATTGCTGGAGGCAGGGCCTTTAGTGGGCAGGGCCGAAGAGGCTGGATGTCCTGCAATGCATAAGCACTCCCAAACAACAAAGAATCATCCTCCCAGCTGCATCCTTCAGGGCTTTCAAATGATCCACTGCACATCATATACATGAACACCATCTTATTTTAAAGCCTAGAAACTTCTTCCATTTTACCTATAAACACAGAAGATTCTTTTGCGTTTTGCATGATTTTATTATGCTCTGAATTTTCCAGTTGATTGTGGCAAGGTTATTCTTAGCTTTGTTGGAGACTTTACTAAGAGTAGTCACTGTTGCAGAATGTCAGTTCATGACCATAATGCTGCTCTAGGAATCTGAGACTCTGACACAGTACTCCTGGGTCACCTGCTGCTCTAGGTATCTGAGACTCTGACACAGTACTCCTGGGTCACCTGCTTCTGTAGCTGCTGCTGGACTAGGTCTGGATTCTTATGCCATTGCTCACAAGCATTTACATATTAAAATAAAGAATAGTTTAAATGTCTTTTATTTCTCTTTTATATTATAACTGGGCATTCTATGTTTTAAAAAAATTCGTATGAAGTAGATTATATTACCTATGAATGTCATGACTGGACAGGAAAGAGTGTTAACAAAATGTTCTGGAGCACAAGGTCTGTCACCGTTGAGAAACTCTGCTATAAAGAGCTGGAGCGTCTAGAAGTTAGTAATTTTTCATTTACTGAATCAAGTACTCTCCTCCTCCTACTTATTCTCAATAAAATGCTAAGGAGGAAAGAAGAGAGAGGAAAGCTAAAAGATTATCACCCACAGAGAAAAGGCCCATGGAGACGCCTCTCCAGTCCCAGGACCCCTACAGCAGCCTCATTTAGTTTGTAGCATTTTTTCATCTGGGGCCTGATTTAACTAGTATTTGCTCTCTTTTCTCCCAGAATCCTCTCCACCCTCTCCCTGTTCACTGGTGATCATTTCTTATCTTTCTTTTTTCAATTGTGTAATTTTGGTTGTGTTCATTTAAAGTTCTCAACCCGGTACCCAAATTCTTTGGAAGAAGGATGCTATATGAATGTCTGTCAAAAGCAAACACGTTTATAGTTAACCCATGAATAAAATATTCATAAATTCTAACTGTCCCTATTTGGAAAAGAAACTTGCAGATTATCAAATTTCTTCAACATTAGGGGCCTAAGTTTCTTTTAGCTGATGAACTGCTTCCTTAAGTTCCCAGTTTCATTTACTTTAGACCTAACATATAGATGTGCCCTAAGATCCTCTTTATAGTGTCTCAGACTTCTAATTTAAAACTGGTAGACCATTTCCCAGGCATAGCCAGAATCTGACCGATTCTGAATCAAGAACATTTCCAGAATCAAAATATTTCCAAATTTTAAAGAGCTTACATCTGAAGCAGCATAATCAGAAAAAGATTCAATTCAAACCCAAGAGGTACTTTTTTATTATATAGAATAAAGAGTGGGCTATGCAGTGTATATTTGCACAGTGCTGTAGAACAGGTGTTTCCCATAAGCATATAAGCCGTGCATCCGGAACAGTGACACAGCCGTGATGTCCCCGACACATATCTGTGTGTTGTGGTTTAGACCCCTGACTTCACCAACCAGCCTTCAGAAGCCCAGCAGCTCACATGTCAGCAAACACAACACAGTATATGGACTCAGTCTCAGGTATTGCAATGGCGTAATCTTTAAAATGGGTGACTGTAAAAAATATTCTGTTTGGCTGCATCTTGGGTTTAGACTCTGAGATTAAAATCTTTAATCATAATTACATTTTAAAATATAAGAAGTAAAACACCAAGGAGCCAAGCTGAGGTCAGGAAGGCAGTGGACCTATCTCTACACCTCTGAAATCAAGCAAGCGCACCAGGTGAGAAACACCAAGGCAGGCAGACATTTTACTTACGTACAGTGGAAGCAGGTCTCAGGCACAGTACTGGTTAAACTAGTAAACAGGAGGTTTGGGATTTTTTTTTTTTTTTTAGAAACAATTAGGTACTTGTCTTCAACACATACACTCACACACACAATCGAAAGTATTAGTACAGAGTAATGGAATGTTCATATCCTTTAAAGAGAAATCTAAAGTAAAATAAACATACTCATCTTTACCCACCCCCCCCCAAGGCATAGGCAACCTTCTTGGAGACGGGATCTGGATTCAAGCAGGTAGCAGAGTCAGCGGTGCCTGGAAAGGGGAGCCAGCTAGGGGAGGCTGAACCCGGAAGCCCCTCCTATCCACTGGCTCCACAGCCTGAGGGTCCCTCTTGGACTGTCTAAGGAGCCCAAGGAACCGGGCGTGCTGTGATCCTTTGCAGGCCCCTGTGGCTGTGGGAGAGTGTACAACACTATTTAAGCATCCTGGTATTCTCTAGTTTCGAAATGAGTTGATAATGGGGAGTGGGGAGGTGGGGGAAGGGAAGCAGGAATGAGGGAGGGAACAGAGACAAAGAAAGAAGACGTACACAGGCCAGCCACTCTTACTTATCTAAGGAGTGCAATATGTACTTTTCCCTAATTTTGGTTTTTATCACACTCGCATTACTAGATCCATTATTCATATAGATGCCAACTCTGAACACAATCAAAGTTGCTTTCTGGCAGTGGCTAATCTGAAAGAGTAATCATGCTAGTGGGGTTTCTAAGATGTGCACCAGTCCTTATAAAGCACTAAAACACTAGACTGTTTAAAAATATTTATCTTACTAGTTGTAGACTTTTTATTGACATGACAAAAATCTCTCTGTGATTGGACAGTAGAATAGCTATAAAAACATGGTTCTATTTGTAAGTGTAATATATGTATATAATATGTAGTATATATAATATGTAGTATATATAATATACAGAATATACCATAAGTATATACATAATTACATAATATAAATATATTACATAGTTTTGTTAAGCATAATAGATGCATGTTATCTATATGTTTATACACATATATATTACACTTATAATTATCCTCTTATTCAATTATATCCTCGTGCAAACCAGCATTCCTGAGTCATTATTTCTCCAGTGTAATTTTCATGTATATTTCCTTGCTCTCTCTCTCTCTCTCTCTCTCTCTCTCTCTAAGGAAGGCAGCTTGCCAATAGCTGACAGGCCTGGTGCTTTGCAAGTGCTGGGAGATGCTATTAATCCTAAAGGATTTCATTCTAGATGATACAAGGGATTTATTGTCATGGAGTTTAGTAATAGCAGTTAGTAGTAGTGGTAGCAGTAGTAGGAGTAACAGCAGTAGTAGGAGTAACAGCAGTAGTAGGAGTAACAGCAGTAGTAGGAGTAACAGCAGTAGTAGTAGTGGTAGCAGTAGTAGGAGTAACAGCAGTAGTAGGAGTAACAGCAGTAGTAGGAGTAACAGCAGTAGCATTTTAGAATGAGGCATCTGCTTATCATAAACTCCTTGGTTTACTTGCCTTTCAAAACTCAGATTTATGATTGCAAAGTCTAAAGTAGGTGACATTGTGAATGATGCATTATTGTTGATTTTGAGGCAGATCCTGAAAGCCATTTTCATCAAGTTGTACGGAGAGTGCAAAATGAGCCAGCATGTTCAAACCCAGTTAGCCAGTCAAATGTAAGCATACTCCAGAAAATAAATGTTAAGCCTCTCAGATACCGCATGTGGAATCTAAAAACAAACAAACAAAAAAAGGTTCTGAAGAACCTAGGCGCAGGACAGGAATAAAGACATAAAGAAGACATAAAGACGCAGATGTAGAGAATGGACTTGAGGACATGGGGAGGGGGAAGGGTAAGCTGGGATGAAGTGAGAGAGTGGCATGGACATATATACACTACCAAATGTAAAAGAGATAGCTAGTGGGAAGCAGCCGCATAGCACAGGGAGATCAGCTCGGTGTTTTGTGACCACCTAGAAGGGTGGGTTACGGAGGGTGGGAGGGAGACGCAAGAGGGAGGAGATATGCGGATATATGTATATGTATAGCTGATTCACTTTGCTATACAGTAGAAACTAACGCAACATCGTAAAGCAATTATACTCCAATAAAGATGTTAAAAAACAAACAAACAAAACCTCTCAGATAAAAATTAAGCTAACACTGAGTTATGCAATTATTATTATGTCTAGTATATTTATAAGTAGCAGCACAAATTGCACGTTAAGAAAGTAATAACAAACGCGACTGAGGGGAACAGGTAATAAAATAGGAAATTTAGAGGTTGCAAACCCAAATGCTTGCAAGGTCAGGCAGGTAATAGCAATAAGTACAGGCTGGTAAAAGACAATGTGAACGGTAGGGTTGTGAAAACCAGATGGCGTGTTCCTTGTCTGATAACATTCTACAACATAAAAACAAACACTGTGAGTCCCCAAAAATCTGCAGATGAAATTCATGCCTGAGATTTGCCTCAAAGTAATCCAGGGCAAAGTGGGAAGAGGTAGAGGCGAGGGAGGATTATAGATGAAACAAGATTAGGTTTAAGTTGATAGTTCTTGAGGCTGGTGATGGGCACCTAGACTTCATTTTACTATTCTCCTTATTCCTGCGTAGATTCAAATGTTTCCACAAGTAAAAAATAAAAACCATTTTCAAATACTCAAAAATGAGGTCCAGGGCTTCCCTGGTGGCGCAGTGGTTGAGAGTCCGCCTGCCGATGCAGGGGACACGGGTTCATGCCCCGGTCCGGGAAGATCCCACATGCCGTGGAGAGGCTAGGCCCGTAAGCCATGGCCGCTGAGCCTTTGTGTCCGGAGCCTGTGCTCCGCAACGGGAGAGGCCACAACAGTGAGAGGCCCGCGTACCGCAAAACAAAAACAAAAACAACAACAACAAAAAAATGAGGTCCATAAGGTTGCTAATTTCCCGTCTCAGTTATAATTGAAAAAACACAAAATAATGACTTTAGCATCTAGTACCTGATCACAAGAATGAAGACAAATAGTAAATTCACTGTTGCCATTAATAAGAGTGCCCCAAAGCCAGTAGGATCATGTGAGGTAGGTATGGGTGGTTTTGTTTTTATGTCTTTAGTATTTATTCATAATTATATAACAAATTCAAAGCATGGGAGAACTGAGCCCTAAAATGTAATGTTCAGATACCCCCAGGTGCATGCACGCACACGCACACACACACACGCACGCACGCACATCTCACTTACTCAGCAACGTCAGGCAGATGCTGAGATGCCCTGTTCAATGAATTACTCCTTAGCAGGTGCATAGCTTTATACTGTCCTCTTAGCATGACAGTTGAATTCCCAGAAGTCGGGATTAGGACTTTTTCATCTCCAGACTCCTGGAACGCAGTAGCTACGTAACAAATATTTGTTGAATTAATTAACAAAACAGCCTTCGTGCATTGGGAACATCACCTTGACAACCCACAGCAAGTCTGTGTGTTGAAAATGAGTAAGATGAAATTATTGGGATAATTTAGAAAAACTTTAGCAAAATGTGAAATGTAGTGAACAATGGGAGAACAACTGCACTTCCCCAGTTTAAAAATAAAATAAAATGTGATTCTAAATATATTCAGTAAATCACTTTTTCTGGAATGGACTTAAAAGCTGCCCTAATGCATTCCATCCCCCATTTCCCAAGGCTATCACACTCTCTGGGACTGGAATCACAACAGACGATTTTCCAGTCAAGTGCCAGAGACTTACATAACAGGCAAGTTTGACCACAGAAGTACAGCTATGGGAGCTCTTCCCTCCAAGAGGCTCCCTGAGCTCGTGAGTGTCCTGGAGCCCTGAGGGACCTGTCCTCAAAGGATGACCCAACAATGTGGGGTGGATGCATTTTGGTCATGGGCAGAGTATTGCTCCACTCTCAGGGCTAATTGGAGGTAGGCAGGTGAGGTGCCTAAGTACAGGTGGAGGAAAGTGCACACAACATGAAGATAGCACGGTTAGCCAGAGAAGCCTGTGATCTAGCACAACTCCTGAGCCCCCAAACCGGGCTCCTTACATTTAGCTGGGTGGATGCAAGAGAGAGATGCCAGTTAAATAAAATGAAACCCAACTCAGGAGGTAATTCAAAATATTGTCACCATCACAAGCAGGTCACTTATTCATATGCTGATACATTATGCCCCTTTCTCCACCCTTAGAAAATAATAAAGCCAGTCTCTTTCACAGAAAACACACATGTCACAGAGTCATTTCCCTCTGTGACTGTTACTAGAAATGCTCTCCTTTCCACTTCTTGGATCAGCCTGATTTGATGACAGCACAAATGACAGAATAATTCAGTTGTGACAGGAGTACCACAAGGGGATACACTTGTCAATGGGCCCATCTGTCTGCTGTCATTCTCCATACCCTCAAATGCTTAAGAGATTGTCCTGCTACCGAAAATGTTATAAGCAGACAGAGTTACACCCATGCATCCCCATTCCAAATGGGGTGAAGGAAGGTCGTGAATAATAGATGGTGCATCCGTAGAAAAAACAGTCACCAGCAGAGCAAGAGATGAATCTAGAACTTCCAACTCTCTCGGTAATTGTAGCCTCTCATCTTTCTTATGCTCTAGAATTCCACTAAGACAATAAGAAACTATAATGTCTTGTACTTATTTCTTGAATGTTTAGTGAGTGCTTACTGTATGGATAGCAATGGGCTGGAGATTAGAGAGAACACAAAGCAATAAAATTCATAATTTCTGTCCTCAATAAATTTAACAGCTAGTTAAGAAAAGCTGCACACGGGGCTTCCCTGGCGGCACAGTGGTTGAGAGTCCGCCTGCCGATGCAGGGGACACGGGTTCGTGCCCCGGTCCGGGAAGATCCCACATGCCGCGGAGCGGCTAGGCCCGTGAGCCATGGCCGCTGAGCCTGCGCGTCCGGAGCCTGTGCTCCGCAACGGGAGAGGCCACAACAGTGAGAGGCCCGCGTACCGCAAAAAAAAAAAAGGAAAGCTGCACACCAATAAAAAGTTAAGTTATAAGATGATACAAGTCCTAACCGATCACATAGTGCCATGAGTTCCATTTTATAATTTAGAATCAAATGAGTAGAACAGATCCCAGATGTTGCAAGTTGACTACTACTGACACCCCCAAATACTACCTCTGGGAAATGCAGCGGAGAAGCGGCATCTCCCAGTTCGGCCCCCCATGGTTCTGTTTCTTGTGTGTGAGTCTGGTCTCCTCAGCCAGGCTGTGGGGTGTCTGGGGGCAGCCTCTTATCTCCTGCACATTACATAGACTTCTTAATGCCCAGTACATTGTTGGGTGACCAGTAGAACCAGATAGAGGCTCTCCTCACGGGTCCCACTGTGTTCTCTTATTTACCTCCTGGTATTCCCTCCCATAGAGCTTAACACACTCCACTGTGGCCATTTAGATTGGTCCCTGTTAAAATGTAAGTTCTCTGGGTAGGAGTTGGGTCTTTCTTTCTTATCACTGTGTGCCCAGCGGCCACCTGGGCACAGTGACTGAAAGAATGTACAGCTGTTACAACTTTGCTCAGACAATCAGCAATGTAACTAGGGAATCTGAGAATTTGTAAAATAGTACCAAGATACAGTTATACAAAAAATTAAAGGGAATGGATAGAAAAGGATAAAAAGATAGGAGAAAATTCTAACCTACATCACAATTTTATAGGTCATATTATTGCCCATACATATTTTTCTCCTGACTACCCAAGGCTGTCCCTGTTTTAATTGCCATCTGAAAAGCCATGGGCCAAAAAGACCATCTTCCATGTTGTGATCAACCTGCAGCAGCAATAGATGGAGGACTTAGGCTGACCTCTGAGTGACTTCAATCACTAATCTACGAGCAGCTTCTGCACACACCCTCTGAGCTGGCCCTGTTTTTGGGCTCTGCTCAAATACCTTGATGCACCCCCCCATGGAAACACTCAGATGCCATCCAATCTGATATGGAGCCACGGGCATACTGGTAAAACCACGAATGTCTCAATCCCTGCGGCTCACCCAGGAGACAAAATACAAAAGAGCAGAAGGTGGGAGATGCCCACATAGCTCCATGGATGTGCAAAGATCTAATTACATATGCTGGGCCGCCAGCCTGAAGAGACCGCTGACCAGCCTACACATTCTTTGTTTTGTCATCACCGGCTGTTTTGTGGTCTCAACATAGCCCAAGGTGTTGAGAAGGGACTAAGACAGGCCTGGGTCACATGGGGAGAAGTAAATTTAGAACTTGGCTTAGCAGTGAGCAGGTGAAGAAGATAAAGGTCCACATATGGCTTCTGCCTTTGCTCCTTTTCGTCGTGTCACGCTGAGTCTACAGACACACATGCACACACACATGCACACAGCATGCCAAGGCAGACCTCATAGTGCCAGGTCTGGATTCCAAACAGCTGGAGCAGAAAGCAGCAGTTGGCAGGAGCAGACAATAACGAGAGACACAGTATTGAGTCCAGATTGACACTCGAGTTCTTGGCATGACCACATTGCAACCCTTTTTCAGGAGAACTGGCAAACTTCCAGGCCTCCCCAGCCCTTCTCCAAATGGCAAATCCTAGACCGTCTAGGATAAAGAAAAACTTAATAGGTAAAGCCATTTGCCTCTGACTGTTTTCCAGCTATATCAAATTATACTTGTTAGACTAGGTTTCAAAATGAAATGTGTTTGCATGTTAATAAGAACAATGGCATGAAAGTAATAAGGCCCATTTCCTCATATGTTGTAACTTGAAGAGACCTTGGACATAATTACTCTAATGTTCTCGTGTTATCACCGAGGAAAATGAGTCCCAGGGAAGTTATATGACTTGGTGGAGGTCACACTGAGAGTTAGCGGCAGAGTTCCTGCCCTGACTTCCAGGTAGCTTGCTTTATTTTCTGCCATGCTGCCCTGTGATTCATTTCACATCCATCGTTAGCTCCCTGCAAGATCATAATATCCAATTATGATTTTGCCATGTCTTATTCATAGCTAAAGCAACATTCTGTGCTTTCACAAATATAGTTGCATGTTCTGACCCGGCTGCAGGATAAAGAAAGATGGTCTGGGGTGGTGGTGGGAAACTTAGTGATGACTTGAGTGGTCAGGAGGCAAGAGAGCAGTGACTTCCTCAGTAATTTTCTCTTGCCGAAAATCAAACACTAAGTCTCTGTTGATGGTGGTTGGGTTGATGACGTTGTAGTTTAGGATGTGACTGGGTTTAAATTCTGGGTTTACCACTTAATAGTGGTGTGATCTTGGGCAGGTTCTTTACTCTTTCTAGACCTCAGTTTCTGTATCCATAAAACAGCACCTCCTTCACTGAGCTCTTATAAGGATTAAATGAAACGAGGCACTAAAGATGCTTAGCACATGCCAGTTGCTCTTATATACCTAATGAGTTTAATCTTTCATTTTTCTTTGATTCTGGTTTTTAACGTACTCATACAACCCATCCGTTCACTCATATATCAACTCTGGACATTATCAAATTTGCTTTCTGGAGGTAGCTGATATGAGCTATCAGTCTTACCGGTGGAGTTTCTAAATGTGTATCAACACTTATAAGGGCATCTAAAATACTAGGCTCTTTAAAAAATAATCTGTTACTATTTCAATTAAGGTTAGCTATTCTCCTCAACATCACCGTCATCTTCTTCTCCCTCAATACCATCATCTACCAAGTGACCAGAACAATCTAGAGGAAATCCACCTTGATGATAAGGTTTGGCATTTTTACAGAGCAGGAAGACATAAACCTGCATCGTTTCTGGTAGTAGACATGGCAAGGACACTGAAGATCAGAGCAGTGAGCATTTCGTCTTCTAAGTTAGCAAAGTGGAAGCATTTCCAGATATTAGAATTGTCTCAACTTCTACTCTCCCAGGAGATTCCACTTGTTGCTTCTAAAAGTAGGCCTTCTCTCTCTGAAAAGTTCCTGGAGCAGACATTATCCCCTCTTTTTCCTTCACCTCAAAGCTTCTCACTTGTATTTTCACATGGAAAGTACACAGTTGTAGGCTGACTCTTTTCAGATCATAATTCTACCAACCACCCTGGTTCTTGAAATGGCAGATTCATGGCCAACAGACCCAAGCCTGCCTCGCTCTCAATCTCTCTCTCTCTGTCTCTCTCTATCTCTGTCTCTCTCTCTTTCTCACTCTGATTTTTATCAAAATAGCTTTTGCTTCTACAAAAAAAAAAAGCCAAAATTCCACAGTCTTTAAATATAGTAACAATGTTTTTAAAATGTGAAAAGAAATAAATCTGGGTAAAGCAATTAAAAATGACCTTTTAATTATTAAAAAAATGATAAGAGAAAAAACTATTTAAAAAAATTTTTAAAACCTCAAGTAATAATTTTCTTTTCAAATTTTACTTTTATTCTTATTTAAATGGTATTAGTCACAGAAAACTTAGATTTAAAGTATCTTAGCATAATCTTAGTGACGGAAATATTTACACCAAACACCTTGCCTATATTATTATTATTTCTTAAATTCCATTCTTTAAAATAATAGACAAACTGCTTATTCCAATTCAAGGTACTATACTTTTCAATGTTACCCCTTCAATCTGTTATCTCCAGAACACAAATTGTTTCCTTTTTTGTTGTATGAGTTTTACTGATTCAGCTTCAACCTGATCTCAGGACATAAGCCAATTTTCCTAAATTTATCTTGTGCTTGTTAGCAACTTGGATTTGTCTCTGACAGAGGCTAAACAGGGCTTAGAATATTAATTTAAACTCATGCTAAAAATGTAATAAAAACCTTGGGTTTTGAACGTAAAGGCTGCAGCATTTCCATAACAATATGCAAAAGGCTCTGCTTTTAATAAATGTACCAGGGTGAAGTTAATCCAGAAAATAAAGTTGTTTCCCTCTCTCTCTCTAATGTCTTGATACATGAACTAGTGATACTTACTTCAAGCACAATTCCCAGCCTACTTAAAACTGTGATACCAAGGCTAACAGCTGTCAGCTAGTAAAGGCATTTGCCAGATGTTGGAGCCCAGAGGCGTCCAACAGCAGTGATCATTACAGCCTTCAATCACCCCATTTAGAATTTACAACAAACTGAGCAGAAAGCTATTATTTCCACCTTTAGTATAAAGTTTTCCTCAGGCTGCAAGTGGAGTTCGGCAACGGACGGATGCACCATCTGCTCCAAGTTCACATTGCTCTTTGCATGGAACTTGCACCCATAGAAATAAGTCCCAGATAAAGTCCAGAAATACTGAGATGTTATTCACTCTTCTTTGAGGGAATATCAAGATCCCTAAGGGTTCTTGATCATGGCTAGAAAAAGGACTTACGATGTAATTAAATGAAACAATAACAAATCATAATATAAGGCATAAAATGAACAAACATTATGAATTAATCATACTCAGACAATTACAACCCATATGGCTTGTTAAACTCAATCTGCTATCGGTAGTGACATCAAATGCATACTGCATATTTGATGCTGCAGCTCTTTCTCCCCCCAGGATATAATTACTTAATTTTGTGAATGAGCAAATGAGATATACAGACAACGTGTTCACCATTTGGTATCCTCTCTAGTCTCCCTTAATGGTTCGAAGGATGCCTTCCATACACAGCTCAGAAGCCTTCTGCATTCCTTTCCTTAGAGACACTGGTTCCTTTGTAGACAAACGCCCATCTTCCTCCCACTCCATTCTAACTTTTCCCTCTTCTCTACTTCAAGGTACTTATAGCAAGAAGTTAGGAGAGCCGACTTTCTGCGCACCTTAACAGGGAGGGGAGAATGTCTCCTGTGTAATTTGACACCACGGTCAAATTGACACCAGTTCTCTGGAGAAAGCCTCGCTTTTTCTATAATAAAATCAGGGATGTGACTTAGAAGACCTGATGACTTCCCCGCGTACCAAGGTCACTGCTGGGAACAGCAATAATATCTACCCGTGCAGAAATGTTGTGAGAACGAAATGAGACATGCTCCGTGAAGGGCCTAAGCCCAGGCTAGTCAGTGTTCACTAAAGGGGTAGTGAGCTTCCATCCTAGAAACACCACGGGGAGTTTGATTGTTCAGAGAAATTATAAAAACAAAAAACAACTAAGGAGCTGCTGAGAATGTTCTTACTTTGGAAGGACACAGGTTATCAACCCCCTGGGCAGTGAAAATGACACTAGAAAAATTAAGGGCTGGGCTTCCCTGGTGAAGAAGTGGTTGAGAGTCAGCCTGCCGATGCAGGGGACACGGGTTCGTGCCCCGGTCCGGGAAGATCCCACATGCCGTGGAGAGGCTGGGCCCGTGAGCCATGGCCGCTGAGCCTGCGCGTCCGGAGCCTGTGCTCCGCAACAGGAGAGGCCACAGCAGTGAGAGGCCCGTGTAGCGAAAAAAAAAAAAAATTAGGGGCTGAACCAGTCTCAGGCCCGGCCTAGAGGTTTGGTGTATCACAGAATCACCATGTTATCCACCAGCAGGTAAAGCCGAGGGAATTCCACTGGCATGTGGGCTCAGAAACTGGGGACAAAGCCCTGACCAGCTGCACCTACCCCAGCAACTCTTGCAGACCAGCTGCAGAGGCAACAGATGCATGAGGGCAGCTGAAGGTGACCATCAGTGGAAGAGTCAGCGGGGGGCTCTCAGCCTCCTGCCTCAGAGGCCAAACTTGTCCACACATCCCCACTTGCCCTGATCTGAGCAGCTGGTTCTAGCATCTGTGCCCAACTACAGGTGCAAGATCTGCTGTCTGATTGAGAGAGGTAGAACGAACCATGAGCCACCCTGACTCCAAAGGGGCCCGCAGAATCAGTCTCTATGAATAAGGCTTAATTAAGCAATTTTCACACTATCACAGAAAGTAGACATGTGAAGCCTGTTTCACCATTTATCCTCTTACAATCAGGTACTCTGAGTATGCTATAATACGTCGGACAGAAAAACAATCCCCAGATTAGCTCTTTGCACAAACTTCAAGTACAGAAACTATCTTGCTGTATTCTAATTAGTTGTTTACAGCTGTCAGGGAGCCCCGAGGCTTTTTGAGTTAAATCAAGCCCAGATTCTGCGCTGTTGATGATGGAGGGAGGACCCCTCTTGGAAGGGAGCCACAGCCCATAGACTTAATTCCTGTGTGTTCTGAGGTTCACATGCCCCCAGAGGTCCTTTGCAATTCTTGCTTTACCTCCAGCCCACCCTTTCAAGAATGCTCTGAGGCACAGCTGATACCACTGAAATGAGAACATTTAACCATAATTTTGTTATGTACTTGGGGAGAACAAAAAGGAAAGCAAGAGAGATTGGGTATCTTAGAGCCTGGGTATGAACCTTGGCTGCCCCTTTGTATACCTTGAGCAGGTGACAGCCCCTTCGATCCTCATGTATGATACGTAGGCAATAGTATACCTACCTCATTTTGTTGTGAGGATTAAATGAAAAAAAAAAAAAGGAAAAGGCTTAGCGTACATTCTGGCACATGGTAGGACTTTTAAAAAAGTTAGCTGTACTCTGTGGGGTTTTTTGTTTAGTTTCTGCCTTATAAAGTACAGCTTTTTCCTCTTATTCACCCTGATCCAAGCTGCCATCACTTCTTTTTTTTTTTTTTTGCGGTACGCGGGCCTCTCACTGTTGTGGCCTCTCCCGTTGCGGAGCGCAGGCTCCGGACGCGCAGGCTCAGCGGCCATGGCTCACGGGCCCAGCCGCTCCGCGGCATGTGGGATCTTCCCCGACCGGGGCACGAACCCGTGTCCCCTGCATCGGCAGGTGGACTCTCAACCACTGCGCCACCAGGGAAGCCCTGCCATCACTTCTTGCCTGGATTATCACAGTGGCCCTTAACTATTCTCTGTCTTCTCGCTTTGCCCACCACCTGTAGTCTATGCTCAACACAGCAGCTATAGTGATTGTATTCATTTCCTAACGCTGCTGTAACTAATTACCTCAAACTTAGGGGCTTAAAACAATACAAATGTATTATCCTACAGTCCTGGAGTTTGGATGCCCCAAATGGAGCCCGTTGGTTTATTTTTTTAATTTAATTTTTATTTTATATTGGGGTTCAGTTGATTTACAATGTTGTATTAGTTTTAGGTGTATATCAAAGTGGTTGCTATACATTATTACAACCTATACAATATATAGTTACATTATAGTATAGTATATAGTATACATTATTACAACCTATACAATATATAGTTACATTATAGTATAGTATATAGTATACATTATTACAACCTATACAATATATAGTTACATTATAGTATAGTATATAGTATACATTATTACAACCTATACAATATATAGTTATTACAGAGTACTGAGTAGAGTTCCCTGTGCTATACAGTCAGAAGGTCCTTGTTGATTATCTATTTTATATATAGGAATGTGTATATGTTAATCCCAACCTCCTAATTTATCCCTCACCCCGACTTTTCCCCTTTGGTAGCTGTAAGGTTTTTTGTTTTTAAACTTTTCTCATTTTTTTCTTTTCTTTTTTCTTTTTCTTTTTGGCCACACTGCATGACATGCAGAATCTTAATCCACAGACCAGGGATCAAACCTGTGTCCCCGGCAGTGGAACTGCAGAGTCGTAATTAGTTACCCTAATTTCCCAGGGAATTCCCGGTAACCATAAGTTTGTTTTCGAAGTCTGTGAGTCTGTTTCTGTTTTGTAAGTAAGTTCATTTGTATCATCTTTTTAGCTTCCACATATAAGTGATATCATATGATATTTGTCTTTCTCTGTCTGACTTACTTCACTCAGTATGATAATCTCTAGGTCCATCCATGTTGCTGCAAACGGCATTATTTCATTCTTTTTTATGGCTGAGTAATATTCCATTGTATATATGTACCACATCTTCTTTATCCATTCCCCTGTCGATAGACATTTAGGTTGCTCCCATGTCTTCGTTAATGTAAAAAGTGCTGCAATGAACATTAGGGTGCATGTATCTTTTCGAATTATGGTTTTCTCCAGATATATGCCCAGGAGTGGGATTGCTGGATCATATGGTAGTTCTATGGTGGGGTGGGGTCTGCCAGCCTTGCAGACCTAAATGTAAGACCAGACACTATAAAACCCTTAGAGGAAAACATAGGCAGAACACTCTTTGACATAAATTGCAGCAATATCTTTTTGGATCCACCTCCTTGAGTAATGAAAATAAAAATAAATAAATGGGACCTAATTAAACATAAAAGCTTTTGCACAGCAAAGGAAACCATAAACAAAACAAAAAGACAACCCACAGAATGGGAGGAAATATTTGCAAATGAAGAGACTGACAAGGGATTACTCTCCAAAATATACAAACAGTTCATGCAGTTCAATATCAAAAAAACAAACAACCCAATCAAAAAATGGGCAGAAGATCTAAATAGACATTCTCCAAAGAAGACATACAGATGGCCAAAAAACACATGAAAAGATGGTCGACATCACTAATAATTAGAGAAATGCAAACCAAAACTACGATGAGGGGCTTCCCTGGTGGCGCAGTGGTTGAGAGTCTGCCTGCCGATGTGGGGGACATGGGTTCGTGCCCTGGTCCAGGAGGATCCTGCATGCCGCGGAGCGGCTGGGCCCGTTAGCCATGGCCGTTGAGCCTGCGTGTCCGGAGCCTGTGCTCTGCAACAGGAGAGGCCACAGCGGTGAGAGGCCCGCATACCGCCAAAAAAAAAAAAAAAAACTACAATGAGGTATCACCTCACACCAGTCAGAATGGCCATCATCAAAAAGTCTACAAATAACAAATGCTGGAGAGGGTGTGGAGAAAAGGGAACTCTCCTACAATGTTGGTGGGAATGTAAATTGACAACCACTATGGAGAACAGTATGGAGGTTCCTTAAAAAACTAAAAACAGAACTCTCATTGGTTTAAAATCAAGGTGTCAACAGAGCTGTGTTCCTTCTGGAGGCTCTCAGGAAGAGCGCACTTTATTGCCTTTCCCAGCATCTAGAGCCCACCCCAGCCTCATCCCACCCCCTGCACTCCTTGGCTTATGGCCTCCTTCCTCCATTCTCAAAGCCAGCAATAGTGGGCTGAGTCCTTACACCGCCGTCCCTCTGGCTTTTCCTTGCCTGTCTCCTTCTTCTACTTATAAGGACCCTTGTGATTATACTGGGCCCATCCAGATAATTCAGGATAATCTCCCCATCTCAAGGCTACTTGGTTAGCAACCTTAATCCTATCTGCAACCTTAATTCCCCTTTACCATGTAATATATTCACAGGTTCTGCAGACTACATGGTGGACATCTTTGGGGGCCATTATTCTGCCTTGCAAAATGATTGTGTTAAAACATAAGTCTGATCATGCCACTCTCTGCCCAAAGCTCTCCACTCAGAATATAAACCACAGTTCTACATGGCCCACCAGACAATGTGCTCCACCCATTTCCTCTCTGGCCTGCTCTCCTACTGCTCTCTCCCTCTCTCCCTCTGCTCTAGCCACACTGGCTTCTTGACCTTCACAGGTTAAATGGACATCCCATGCAAGCAGCACTTGGGGTTTTGGTACTTGAAAAAAGCACATCACACATGAAAAAGGATATCCAAAGTGCAAACAAGCATATGAAAATGCACTCAACTTCACATGCGGTGCCGCCATTTTCTGAGCCCTGTTCTGCTCAGCTCCTGTCAGCGCCAGGGCTCTGCTGTCGCTAAGCCCCTTCTTGCCAGGTGCCACCGCTGCCCCCCGGGGCACTGCTGTCATCAGTGGCGCCCTGCAGGTTCCCAGGCACCACGCAAGCACCATATTCTCTGCGGTTTTCAAGTCACTAAAGTCTCTCCTCGCTCCAGCAAGAGTGGTGTGTTGCTCCCCCCCCACTTGTGCTATACTTTGTCCCTTGGTCCCCAAAAGAAAATTACTCTTGTGACATCTGCCTCTAGCATCCATCTCCTTAAGGTTCAGGTACACGTTATTCTGTGTACCATCTTCCCAATCTCCTCCCCCTGGCCCTACTTCTTCACACAACCGCTACAAAAACCCTAGTCACACGAGCTAATATTTATTCTGTGCCAAATATTGCCAGGACTCTTCTAAAGGCCTTACACATTTCTAATCAGTTTATCATCAGCACAGCCCTATGGGATAGGCACTATTATAATCTCCATTCAACAGATGAGGACATGAAGGCATGGAAGGATCTAGAAACTTGTCTGCAGCCGTGCATTCAGGAAGTACCAGCATCAGAATTAAAGCCCAAGCAAACCTGTGTATATCAACTCTTGGCCTGTTCACCCTCACCAGTCAATAACAGCAATGGAAAAAGAAGGAAAGTCAACGTTGATCTAGTGTTCACTAAGGATTAGGCTGTACTCTAAGCACTGTATATCTGTTGTCTTATTTGAATCTGTCAGTAACTAACAACTGTTAGGATCTTTTCTGTAGAGGTGAAGAATCTGATCTGTAGAGAAAAGCTGAGTAAATTGCCAAGGCCACACAGTCCTTAAGTGCTAGAGTCAGATTTCAGTCACAGGTACTGTGACTCTGGAACCCACCACTGTAACCTCTGTGTCATGTGGCTTTTGCCTCTGGAGGGCCACAGCAGTGGCAGAGGGTGCAGGGGAGGTGATGGTAGAGCTCCAGGAATGACTGAATATTTCTGATTCCCATTCGTGGACGTGGCTTCAGCTCCAGTTGGGAGCCACGCTACGCCAGGATATGTACTGTATTAATACAACAAAATGTTATTTTTCTCCATGTTGCCATGACAATTACAACCTTTAAGTGCTCTTAAAAGTCTCTAAAGATCACCAAGCCATATTTCTTTTCTGCCTTTAAAAAAGTAAGAATGGGGCTTCCCTGGTGGCGCAGCGGTTGAGAGTCCGCCTGCCGATGCAGGGGACACGGGTTCGTGCCCCTGTCCGGGAAGATCCCACATGCCGTGGAGAGGCTGGGCCCGTGAGCCATGGCCGCTGAGCCTGCGCGTCCGGAGCCTGCGCTCCGCAACGGGAGAGGCCGCAACAGTGAGAGGTCCGCGTACCGCAAAAAAAAAAAAAAAGAATGAATACCAGAGTTAAGAGTGTAGTTCGACTATTAAATTTGCAAAAAATAAAAGAGGCAGAAGGCTAGCTACCCTTTGCCTCCCCATCGGCATTGTGCCCTGATTCCACAGACCATAGCTTCTGCCATGATTAGTTCAAGGGAAACGGAATACCTTTCCAGACTGAACACATGCACCTTATTTATAATTCTCAAGGAAGAGAATGATTTCCTGTTCATTTCCCTGCACTCAGGAGGAGGCCACAACATGCTTTTCCTGTCGCTTGGATAGCTGGTCACGTAATCATTTGAGCCGTCATGTTCAATACAAATAGTAATCCTTGCAACTAGATATGTTTTGATGTTTGCTACAATCCTACTGATAAGATACTGGCAGAGCTCTTTAATAAACTTGTTAAGAGGCAGGGTTTCACAAGGGGTCACACCTGTCATCTGCTAAGAAGGCAATTGTCAACAAACTGCATAGAGACAGATAAACTTCCTGGCAAATATCTTGGAATGCAAAAAGCCTTTGCCACAGGAAAATTTCCCATGAAATCTTGACTCTTGGAATTACAAAAACTGTCACAGTTTTTGTCATTTCTACTATACTTCCGTATAGTAGAAAACAGTGAGCATTTATAAGAGGAAATGCCAAACTCTGGATGCTCTATAGATGCCAGTAGAAGTATAAATAACTAGATAAGACTATTTTGTTGTTATATAACATTCACACTATACTTAATGGCTGAAGAAATGTTCTAGCCTACACTCTCTTTCAAAGTAAAATATTTGAAATAGCGGACTGGGATATGGCCCATTGCTTAGAGAACATTCTTTAAACTGTGAACCATTTGGGGCCCGGAAAATTTCTAAGAATCTTCATTTCCACACCCCTACTCTTCCCCCTTAGCTTCTGTGTCTCTCTTTTCTATACAGGCATTGTGTACACTATGAACAGCATAAATTGATTTTTTAAACTTTGTAATTGAAAAATGAAGAGGAAAAATATCAAATAATTACGAGCTTAAGGGTGAAAAAAAAGAATTTTACCTCCATAACCTTTCAGAATGAATAGGTCATTCTAGGTACCTACATTCAGGCACCTACAAACAGCCGTCTCCTCTATTGCTACGTAGAGATGTAGTCTTCATGCAAAGTCCATTCCTGACATACAGGATTTTGGCCCAGGGATTGAGTATTTCACCATTCTCCTAATGATACCACAGGTACTACTGATTAAGCAAATTCAGCGGCCAATGCTTAAAAACAATGGACTATTACTCTGAAAACTTTCAATTAAAGGAAAAACTTAAGCCTTTATTCTGTCTTTGTTATATGAACTATGTTTCAGAGTAACCAATTAGTGCTAGTTGATGAGGGAAATCTTTTTTAAGGAAGAATTCCAGTTAATACACAGTAAAGGAAAGATAAAACTATAAAATCATCATTTTGTAACTCTTAACGTAATAATTGATTCAGTCAACAAACAGCAATGGATCCTAATAATGAAGGACCAATGAAGAAGCAGATATTTGTGGCTGATTACTTCTACTTATAAGCGGAAAACCACAACATTATAATGGAGGGGTCTGCTGAACCCATTGATCAATCTTGGCATTTTGAAATACACAGATATGTGTTCTCCTGACATGATGCAATATGAGGTAAAACCCAAAACCCTTCACCCAAATATATTAAAGCTTTTATAAATAAAAGAAAACAAAAGACAGGAACAAACCCAATGGCATAATGAGGAAGACAGCAGACAAATCCAGAATGTGTACAATTCTACAGGACAACCAAGCTGTTTAAGGCAATGGCATGAATTAGATGGCAGTGGTTTTCTCTCAATTTTTGATTTAAAGAGACTTAAAAGATATGCAGCCTAATACAGCATGTGGACTTTTTTGGATCCCTATTTGAACAAAACAACTCCTAAAAAAATTGAGAAGACATTTGGGGAAACTTGAATATGGATAGGATATTGAATGATACAAAGGAATTATTGCTGGAGAGCCATAAAGGCCTAATGTTTATATAAGAAAATGTCTTATTTGTATGGAGATGTATACTGAAGTATTTGAGAGTGAAGTCACAATGTTTGGAATTTAGACTATATCAGCAGAAAAGAAGACTGGTAAATCAAACATAGCAAAATGTGAACAACTGCTAAGTGATGGATATGTGAGGATTCATTATCTCATCATTCTCCTTATATATCTTTGAACTTTTTATAACGAAAAGTTTTCAAATTAGACTAAATTCCACCTTCATTTCTGGAGGTTGACGGAATAAATACTGCTAGAATAAAATCTTTGGTATAAAATGAGAAAGCTAATTCTTAGGCCCAACTTTACTGCTGACCCCAAAATTCCACTTGCAAAGAATCTTTTCTGCCTTTGAAGTTTGTTAATGATATTGATATGAACACTACTAAAATGGACTCATAAAATTTATAGATATCCCTGAAATATGTTGTGTTTTTTTTTTTTTGCGGTACGCGGGTCTCTCACTGCTGTGGCCTCTCCCTTTGCGGAGCACAGGCTCCGGACGCGCAGGCTCAGCGGCCATGGCTCACGGGCCCAGCCGCTCCGCGGCATGGGGGATCCTCCCGGACCGGGGCACGAACCCGTGTCCCCTGCATCGGCACGCGGACTCTCAACCACTGCGCTGCCGGGGAAGCCCTGTATGATTTTTTTGATTCAGAGTTTTTAAAAAGAATAATGTCCCCTCTAGTTGACCATCTGATCGTCAGTAAAATGAAAAATGCACTCTTAATGGGCCATTAGAAAAAATTTTAATTATATTCAATTCTCACTAAAAAAAAAAAAAATCAAGCGTTAAGTTTCTCTGAAAGTTTAATGCTTCCCACATATCAGGGATTCAGGATTAATAGTTATAAGTTTGTCCACTGTAGCTTCCAACGCTGTAGTTTCTCCTAAAAATTTTAAGCTAGGGACAAGAATGATTTGCCAGCTAGTTGATCAGTTTTTCCTGTTTTTGAAAAGAGGTGAATGAAGGAAGTTATAAAAACTTTATTTTATGGGGCTTCCCTGGTAGCGCAGTGGTTGAGAGTCCGCCTGCTGAGGCAGGGGACACGGGTTCGTGCCCCGGTCCGGGAAGATCCCACATGCTGCGGAGCGGCTGGGCCCGTGAGCCATGGGCGCTGAGCCTGCGCGTCCGGAGCCTGTGCTCCGCAACGGGAGAGGCCACAGCAGTGAGAGGCCCGCGTACCGCGAAAAAAAAAACAAAAAACAAAAAACCGAAAAACTTTATTTTATGAAAGATGCTTTTATAATTAAATGCATGATAACTGATTTCACCATCTGCTCAAGTATTAATTACATATTTCAAGCTAAATCTAATTGCAATAATCCTGACAGCCCTCCTTGGACCTAGGCAATGCTGAGCTAAGTCTTGGTCTTGATTTTAGGAAACAGCGTGATTGACAATTACCTTCCTTTGCCTTAGCTTGTCTCTGAAATACCAGTAAAAATGTGTACCCTGACATACAGTCCAGAGACACAGTGGGGAGAGGGGATGATAGATCATATCCTTTGTACCACTGGGAAGAAATTCCCTTTATGAAGTGAAAGAAAAATAGGACTGAAAATCAATATGAAGAGTTAGGCATTCCACAAAGTAATTTTTAATCAATTCATGCAATTTATGGTAATAAATTAACATAATAAAACAAATATAATTAGCCTGCTTTGCTACAGAACTGCCACGAGTTGCTACTAGTTCTGGCTGTACAGATTTATCGTCATCCACAAAAAGGTAGTTCTTGACGTAAAGCAGAACAGAGCTGGAATCTTATGACCATCTGAACAGATTTCTTTCCAGTTTCGGACTGTGGGTGAGTGAAAAAGGTCATGAAGAACCTAGGGGTAAGACAGGAATAAAGACACAGACCTACTAGAGCATGGACTTGAGGATATGCAGAGGGGGAAGGGTAAGCTGTGACAAAGTGAGAGAGTGGCATGGACATATATACACTACCAAACGTAAAATAGATAGCTAGTGGGAAGCAGCCGCATAGCACAGGGAGATCAGCTCGGTGCTTTGTGACCACCTAGAGGTGTGGGATAGGGAGGGTGGGAGGGAGGGAGACGCAAGAGGGAAGAGATATGGGAACATATGTATATGTATAACTGATTCACTTTGTTATAAAGCAGAAACTAACACACCATTGTAAAGCAATTATACTCCAATAAAGATGTTAAAAAAGAAAAAAAAAGGCAAATTTCTATTTGATCAAGATTCTTCTGGCACAAGTAATAGAGACCCGCTCAAACAAGCTAAGGCGCAATGGTGGGGGAAGAGGGATTATCATAAGAAACAAGTGAGATGGACCCCGGGGCAGAAAATGGAGTGGGGCCCCATAACAGACCCGGACCAGGAATCAGAACGCTGTCCAGTGTCAAGGTCCACCTTCCATCTAGAATGCAAGCTTCCAGGGAGGTAGATTGTTGTCCTGACAGCGTAGTATCCCCAGTGTCTAAACAGTACCTAACCAGAGTAGGAACTCACATCATTGTTGGGTAAACAAATGGATTTGCACTCCCTCTCCCCTCTCCCCCGCTCCCTCTTTCCTCTCCCCGTCCCCCCTCCTCTCTCCCCTCTCCCCTTCTCTCAGCCTAAATGGCCTCTCATCCCTGCCTCTCCCTGCACTCCTGTCATAATTAATTCTCTTTTTCTCCATAGATTGCCTTTTGATGCTTCTTTATACACAGAGCCAAGCATGGCCACACTCACAGTTCCTGAATTTACATATCTTTATTTAAAGCAATTGCAGAAACAGAGTAGCTCTCTCAGGATCAATTCCAAATTCCCAGGGGAAAAAAAATCTGAGTGATCCAGCTTAGGTCAGGTGTCTATTCCTGTTGAATTGACTATGCCAGGGGAGCGGTCATGGTCAACATAATATAAACATGTCTTCTGGGTCCATCCTCATGGGTGGATGAGGGCAGTCCTTAGAAAGAGAGGTCATGGCCAGGACAATGAATCTTACATCAAATTAGCAGATGTTAGAGATCGTGAGATGTTTAGCCTTGTCCGGTCAATGCTACAACCTCATCAACACGTATGCTACAGCTGTCATTGGGTCCCCCATTCCCACAGGGCACACTTCCAGCTCTGCCTTTATAAGGCAGGGACTTCAGCTAATCTGTTCATGCTGATCCCCAGTGCTTAGAATAGTGTTTGGTAAATAGTAGGCAATTGATAGACATTTGTTCAATGAATGTTGGATAGTGTCTTAGTCAGTTGGGGCTGCTATAACTAATTACTCCAGGCTGAGAGGCTTAAACAACAAACATTTATTTCTCACAGTTCCGGAGGCTTGGAAGTTCAAGATCAAGTGTGTCTGGTGAGTACTCCCTTCCCCAGTTGGCAGGTGGCCATCTTCTCCTTGTATCTTCACAGGTTGAAGAGCAGAGAGCAAGAAGCAAGCTCTCTTTTATCTCTTCTTGTAAGGTCATTAACCTCATTCATGAGGGCTCTACTCTCATGACCTAATTACCACCCAAAGACCCCACCTTCTAATACCATCATGTGGGGTTAAGTTAGGATTTCAACATGAGTTTGCAGGCGACACAAACATTCAGTCCGTAAGAGGTAGTATAACAAGCAGATGCGACCTACCTTAACTCACTGCCCTGTGTGTGCTCATATGCATACACAGACACTGACACACGCCTACAACTCATTGACAACCACAGTCATCCTTCCTGCCAATCTCAGGGGGTTGACCTGGCAGAGTTGATCCTGTACCTGCTCAAGGCCAATCCATAACTTGTCCTCATAACCCTAGACCCCCTGCTCTCCTAGGTCTTGGCCCATTGTTTATTCCCTCTCTGCCTTCTCCCTTGCTCTCGCCTCTCCCTAACCTCCCCTCAGCCTATAAAACACATTCACATCTCTCCCACCCTAAATCCACCCTGGTTGGGAGGAGTCCCAGAGCTGCTTCCCCTGTAAGAGTCACCACATTTCGCTTTTCCTTTACACATTTATGGACTGTTCAACTGGACGTGGATAATTTTTGTAATTTAAACTGCCCCTGCCCCCCCAAATGTACAGACAGAAAGATTTACCACATGGGTCCTGTTCTTCAAGGAGCCTCCCCTGACTCGTGCTGGCCAGCTAAGCATCCCACAGGCCCTGGTGTACGTCTAGAGCTGCACTGGGCACATGATAGGAAATCATCTGCCTGCATGTCTATCTCCCTCCAAAGTGTCAGCTCTTAGCGGACAGGAACCATGGCTTTTCAAATCTTTGATTCTTTAGGTCTTAGAACACATCTGATGGTAGTAGAATTCCACTAAGAGTTTGTTGAAATCAGTTTCAACAATTTCTGTCAAAGAAAGGAGAGGTACCTTTATATATTATTGGCCAGTCTTAATACTACATTACATAGCGAAATAGAAACTGCACAAGTAAGTGAAAACTGACAGTAACTAAGTTGTCTGAGTGAAAAACTCCATGTGTCGGCCCTGATTTATAAAGTAATTGACCAGTCACTTATCCCTGCAAGGAATTTGCTGGCATTTATTATAGTTGCGATTTTTAAGGCAGTAACTCAAGCAAAAGAATCATCAAGGACTCTTCCTTTTCAGGCCTTTACACAGAATATGGGATGAATAAAGCTGAAATTCTGTACTCCTATAGAACAGAGTTTGGCCACAGGCAGTTCTCTTTCCTCAAAGATTGTATTTTGAAGATAGACTTCTGACATGAATCATTTTTCTTTTATCTCTGACTTGTTTTGTAGAGTGCCCTGAATGATGGTGTTAATGGCCCTCCATAGAAAACACCTCCAGAGAAGAAGGGTGGAATTCATCCACACAACACCATGGTCTGTGCAGTCATTCCCCATTCATGGATGTGGAAGGAAGGACAGAGAGAATGAGCAGGAACCCCTGCTAAGACCCAGGGTTCATAATAGTGAAACTGAATTCTCCCTCCAAATGAAAACACCACAGAATTGTGATGATTTTTTTTATATCAAATCTACCCAATCTATGACTTGAAATCAAAACATTCTTGGGAAGAAATCTGCAAGTCTATCCCTGGAGTTAGGGCAGAGCAGATGCTACTGCATGTACTTAAAAACTCTAGCAGGGGGCTTCCCTGGTGGCGCAGTGGTTGAGAGTCTGCCTGCCGTTGCAGGGGACGCGGGTTCGTGCCTGGGTCCAGGAGGATCCCACATGCCGCCGAGCGGCTGGGCCCGTGATCCACGGCCGCTGAGTCTGCGTGTCCGGAGCCTGTGCTCTGCAACGGGAGAGGCCACAACAGTGAGAGGCCCGCGTACCGCAAAAAAAAAACAACAACAACAACTTTAGCAGAAGAATTAAAGAAATGCAGGCAGAATCCCAAATGGAACTCTCCTTTCTAGCCTGTATGTAAATTTAGGGATGGGGTGAAATAGAGTATTATATTCACTTGGGAATCTGAGAATATCTGCTCCAGGTGGGTGCCCATGTTCTACGAGTTTAGGAGTTAAAGAAAGAATGAAATGGTATCATTTAGAGCAGGTTCAAGCCAATGAAACATTTGCAGGTCTAATGATTCTTCACTACTCAGAGGGCGTGAGTCATATCAGGACTGTTCTTTTCCATGACACACGTCCCTTCACCAATTTATTATCCATTTAGACTGCACACCAACTCCTTCCAAAGGACTTACAGTAGCTCTGTACAATTGGAATGCTTTTTCCTGTTCTAATCAGTACTCGGCCCCATAACTTCCTTCCTTCATGGAAGCCACAGCCTTGGGCTTTAGAGGTGAGCCAGCTGAATTGGCAAGAGCCCATCCTTCCACTGCGTGCACGTACCACAGCCATTTGCATTTTTCTAATTTTGGATTCCTGCTTCAATAGACACATAGGACATTCTTGAAGCTATCTTGGCAACCCATCCCCATATTCATGCATGAAGGTGCCTAGTCCCAGGTTGACTAATCCACTCAACTAGATTACACATGTTGGGTGACCATGGGATTTGCTGACTGTGTTCAACTCAGTGCAGCTACTGGAGTTTTTCAACATCTCAAGTTACATGAAGCATATGTTAGAATAAATCGACTGCCTTCTGCTGCTAGGTTTTGGCTCTGCTTCCAGAGAACTTCTGAGGGGGAAAATGGAATAGGCACTCAGTATGCAAGATCCTTTTCTCTTAACTGGACTTGAAACAGAGAAAACAAGGAAGTTGAACCTGACCCTGGTCCTCTGTGGTCTGGCATGCCAGAATATGAAAGGGAAAGGAAGCAAAGAGGAAAGAGTAGCACTAATAGAAAATTCTCTGTGGGACTGGAATGTGATTACAAGGGTTTCTACTTTAAAAAGTACTCTCCCATGTGTTCTTTGATTCTTTTACTAAGGAGGGAAGCGAGCCATTACAACAGAAGCTCAAACCTGCAATGCAAACATCTGTATAATAAGGTGACTCTAAGTTGTCTATCTCATTAAGGGTGAGTCAGGCAGCATCCTGGGCTCCTTCTGCCATACACCTGTGCGCCCACTGATTCACCTATGAGCTGAGGGGCTGGCGAGTTCAGGCAAATACAGCGATATCTGATGGTGTGAAATGCTGAGGACCTGGCCCAGGGGTAGAGGGTGGAGGATCCACAATGCAAGGAAAACAAGAGGGTCCCCTCAGCATAAGCGAAGAAGGTGTCTGCGTGATAAGTGAGACTCAGCCAGTGGCCTGAGGCTGGCGAAGTCTAGCAGCCCTGAGCACTCAGTAGAGGGTCTCGTGGCCCCAGCTCTTATTCAGGCTCTAGGCAGCTTGTATTTGGCCTGGAGAGAAAGTGGCTCTAAATCAATTCAGTTTTCAGTTCCAGGCTCTGCGAATTCTTGGGCTACAGAGTTGTAACATTTTGGGGTTCAGTCGGCCTGAATTCGAACTTCCAGTACGGTGCAACACAGATGGAGCATTCTCCTCTTGTCATAGTCTTTAAGTAGCAGGACTGACAGTGACCATGACCATCTCAAAGCACCCCGATCACTGCTTCCTAGCTGAGGTACTAACCTTGTCATCTTTTCCTGGAAGGCAGGGAGTTATGGAAGGCTGGGGCAGGGTTCTTGGCCTTCCCCACTTGGGAAAGGATTATATCACAGGGGACCAGAAACCGTGTGGCCAGGTGGCTATCAACCATCTCAGTAAAAAGAGCCAAGAGCATTCCTGGGACTACCAAGAAAAGCATCAAGTCCAAAGGACAAAAGGTGTCAGGAAGCAAAGCCAGGAGAGGCTCAGAGCTTGATGGAATCAGGTTTGAGGGACCAGAAAGGGGAGCAGTCCTAGGACACTGCAGTATGGCAAGGGTCCATTGGGTCAGGGAGCCGCCCAAGGCCAGACACCCCCATGTACCCTAGGCTTACCAAACGACATGCTCCTTTCTCTGTTTTGAATGCCGTCTCCCACTTGTCCATCCAAGGACTCACACCAAACAGTGCCTAACTGTTATCCCACACTACCACTGAACCTGACACAGACCTCTGATGTGCAATTGTCACTGTGCATTTTATTTAATTTATTTAAACTAAAAAAACAAAACACAAAAACACTTCATCCATTTCTCCCACACCCCACTCCCGCCTCTAGCAATGACCAACTCATTCTAGGAGCCTGGTGGCATATTAGTAACCTGGCTGGTCCTCCCAATTCCCATAAAACTGAACTACTTGGTGTCAAAGACTTTGTCTTGCCATTTTTTAAATCTTAGCACTCAATCAAGCCCTGGCATGTGAAGACTCTCAAGAATGAATGAATGACTGGAAATGTGATAGATGGCACAAGCATATCTAATTTAACTCTCTCCCCTAAATCCCACTAAAACTACGGCAAAGAGATTTAAAATGAACAAACAAACAAAAACAGATAAACCTACAAGGACAGGGAAAATAAAGGGGAGACAACAAAAATAAAAGGTGGGAAGCTGGGAAACAGATGGACAAGTGGTGCCTGACTTAGCAGATCTGAAAAGCTGAATTCTAAGTCAGCAGTGATGAAAGCCAAGAACCCACCTGATCCACACAGTCAAGTGTTCAAAAGGCTCATAACTCTATGGCATCAGATACCCTTGGAAGTGGGGTGAAGGGGCAGATTAGTGAAAAGCTGTGTGAGGAGCAGTTAGATCCCGGTGTCCCCTCTTTTCTATAGGCTCCTGGACAGCCACCCCTCCCAGCCCTAGCAGATGCCTGGGAGGTTAGTCTCTCAAGAGAGTAAAATAAAGGGTCTCTAGACTTGAAGCCCCAGGCACAGTGGACGAGGGTGCATCAAATGGAACACTCTGAATGCAGAGACGCTTCTCTATTTATGCATACACACATCCAATCACATTTATCCAGATTATAGATAATCTCTGATGGCTGCAAAATCCTAACTATAATCAACACATCTCTCAATATTTCAGTCAGTCCCCAACATCCAAGCTCACCTTGCCAGGCTTAATAGCTTATTAACAGAGATTTATGTTCTACCAATTTCTGGGATGTTTCCAAAGGCATTGAAAGTGACCTTTATATTTTCCGATGAGTTCCTGTATGTCCATGAAAAAGGTCCTAACTATCTAAGGAAGAATTACTGCAGCGTAAGGGCACTTCCCAATACAAATCTTGGTCTTTGGATCTTATTTAAGTCTTCAACATAGTTCCACAGGTTAAAAAGCAACAACAAACAACTGCAACTCTTGACTGTAGGAACATAAATGATAACATTCTTAAAATCAAATATGCCGCCTTCGTGTCAAACTACAACCATCATTTTATTTTAAAATTCCATTTTTGTGGATTAAAAACTGTGTCATCAGCCAATTACGGGTATATTTCTTATGTTCTAAGAAAAAAAATATCGATAAGAGGGTCATTTTGCTCTTTAGTTTTTTCATAGAATTGGACTAAATCATGGCAATTAGTGTAACGGAAATGTTTATAGCAATCTCTGACGGCAGTTCCACTAATGTAATGATTTAGCTCAAGCCCAGTAAGACATGAACATGTATCATCAAGTGAATTGGAATCAAAAGCAAAGCAAGTTTTTCTTACAGTAATTCAACATACATCATCTCATCAGCAATGCCAACTATAAAATTAAGGATATACAATTAGTCAATCAGACACTTCCTGAATTAATTAATTAAGCAAAGAAAATCAGCAAGCAAGGACAGGACTACATCCAACAACATACTTACACCTCTTGGAGCAATCCCCTCCATTAATTTTCATCTATCCCAATAAATCACAGGACTAAATCTCCCCCATATGGTTTTAGTGATCAGGACACCTCCCAGATCTGCCTTTGCAAAATTCTTAAGTTAGTAGCCACCACTTTGGTATCTCATAAACTCACCCTCCAAGAGGTCACATAGCTTTGTTTCTACATTTGAGAATTATTTGTTTTGTTGTCTGCCTGACAAAGCTACGCCCATAATAATCCTCAAGGGTTCATTCAACAGCTGCCAATAGAACTATGCTTAAACACAGGGTTAAACGTATTCCTCCATTGGTAGGAATAAGAAGAAATTCAGTTACCTCGAGGCTTAGATTTCAAGACAAGGAGTATTACTGGAAATAGAGAAGAACATTTTATAATGATAAGAGAAGAATTGTAAAATGTCAATGGTGGAGTCTAGGTGGTAGGTATCGGGTTGGCCAAAAAGTGCCTTCGGTTTTTAAGCAAAAATAAAAGGCACATTCTTCATTTTCACCAAGAACTTTATTGAACAACGCATTCACCCTTTGTTCCACTATTTTCTGCCATTTTTCAGACTACTTCATAATTCCATCTTCCCAAAACTTTTTCTCTTTTTGAGCAAAGAACTGTTCCAGATGCCTTTCACAGTCTTCCAGGGAATTGAAATTTTTTCCATTAAGAGAATTTTGTAAAGACTGAAATAAATGGAAATCTGAAGGTGCAGTGTCTGGTGAATACGGTGGATGAATCAGAGCTTCCCAGCCAAGGTGTAACAGTTTTGGCCTGGTCATCAAAGAAACATGCAGTCTTGAATTATCTTGATGGAAGATTATGTGTTTTCTGTTCACTAATTCCAGACGCTTTTTGTCGAGTGTCACTTTCAGTTGGTCTAATTGGGAGCAGTACTTGAAATTAATCGTTTGGCTTTCCGGAAGGAGCTCATAATAGAGGACTCCTTTTCAATCCCACCATATACACAACATCACCTTCTCTGGATGAAGACTGGCCTTTCTTGTGGTGGTGGTGGTTCATTTCACTTGCTCCACAATCTCTTCAGTTTCACATTATTGTATAGTATCTATTTTTCATAGCCCATCAAAACTGGTTTTAAAAACAGAACGCTTTCATTACATTTCAGTAGAGAATTGCATGTGGAAATATGGTCAAGAAGGTTTTTTTCACCTAACTTATGTGGAACCCAAACATCAAAGCGATGAACATAACCAAGCTGGTGCGAATGATTTTCAACACTTGATTTGGACATGTTGAGTCTGTTGGCTATCTCCCGCATGGTATAACATTGATTGTTCTCAATTAATGTCTCGATTTGATTGCTATCAACTTCAACTGGTCTACCTGACCGTGGCGCAATGTTCAGTGAGAAATCTCCAGCACAAAACTTCGCAAACCACTTTTGACATGTTCGGTCAGTCCCAGTACCTTCTCCATACACTGCACAAATCTTCTTTTGCATTTCAGTGGCGTTTTTGCCTTTCTGGAAATAATAAAGCATAATATGCCCAAAATGTTGCTTTTTTTCTTCCATCTTCAATATTGAAATGGCTACAAAATTCACCAATTTTGATAAGTTTTTTTTTTAATGCATGCTGATATGACAGCTGTCACAATACAATCTAACAAAATTGTTTCGAATGAAGTTAAAGACAACTAAGTGCTACTAGAGCCATCTTATGGAAGAAACGAAAGTACCTTTTGGCCAACCAAATGTATGAGTGTTCACTGTGAAATTCTTTTAACTTTTCTATACACTTGAAAATTTTCAAAATATAATATTGGAAAATATGTGGAATTAAAATGTATGACAACAGCAGCACAAGACAGAAGGTGTTAAATAAAGTTAAAGTGTTCTCAAGTCTTTCCACGGCCAAGGAAACCATAGAGTAAAATTCACAGTAGAATCAAATAAGTCAGAAATTCATATCGTAATTGCTAAGGTAAGCGCTAACAGAGTAACAGAAGCTACATAGCAAGCTAGTTGGCCGGCAGACGGGGGCTGGAATAATAACTTCTCAATCATTCTCAGTGAAAGTAAGAAAGGAGAGAGAAAGAACCTAAAACCACTAAGTTAAATAGCAAACAAATAGTAATATGGTAGATATAGCCCAAGTATATCAATATTTATTTTAAAATAACTAAATACTCCAAAGAAAGGAAAAAGTTGACTACACTCAATTTTTTAAGTCCTTATGCTGCTTATAAAAGTCATACCTTAAATATAAGGACACATAATGGTTAAAAGAAAAAAAATGGAAAAGTGTATACTAGATAAACAATAGTCAAAAGGATCGGTGTAGGTGGTTGAGACCATCTGAAAGGCATGGGTGTCTGAACCCACTGAAGGCCTCTGTATAAGCTTTTAAGATCCTGACTGGTGGGGTGGGGGTGGGGGTGGGTGGAGATCCACTTGTGACCACCAAGACAAACCTTGGGAATTTGGACCTCAGTTCTAGCAGGGTCTGAGCCAACAGCAGCTCTGTCTTCCTGCACCAGCAGGACCTGACCTCAGAATCTCTCCTGGACCCTGTTTCTGGAAACCCGGCTTCTCCCTGTTCACCCTGTTCCTACTGCCAGCAGTAAGATGCAGAGGTTCGGATGGAATAAATCATGAGGACCACAGTGGGATGAAGTGTGAATAGAAGATGAGGAGCTAGGGACACCATGGGGCTGACAGGGTCTTGCTGCTTTGGCCTGGTGGCAGGCCTGAGCCTCCGAGGTGGGAGAGCCAAGTTCAGGACACCGGACCACCAGAGACCTCCCTGCACCACATAATATGAATCGCTGAGAGGCCTCCCAAAGATCTCCATCTCAACGCTAAGACCCAGCTCCACCCAACAGCCAGCAAGCTCCAGTGCTGGACGCCCCATGCCAAACAACTAGCAAGACAGGAGCACAACCCCACCCATTAGCAGAGAGGCTGCCTAAAATCATACTAAGTTCACAGACACCCCAAAACACACCACCGAACGTGGCACTGCCCACCAGAAAGACAAGATCCAGCCCCACCCACCAGAACACAGGCACCAGTCCCCTCCAGCAGGAAGCCTACACAACCCACTGAACCATAAAAGAAATGAAATTGAGTTATTTGTAGTGAGGTGGATGGACCTAGAGTCTCATACAGAGTGAAGTTAAGTCAGAAAGAGAAATACAAATACCGTATGCTAACACATATATACGGAATCTAAGAAAAAAAATAAATGTCATGAAGAGCCCAGGGGTAAGACAGGAATAAAGACACAGACCTACTAGAGAATCGACTTGAGGATATGGGGAGGGGGAAGGGTAAGCTGTGACAAAGCCAGAGAGAGGCATGGACATGTATACACTACCAAATGTAAGGTAGATAGCTAGTGGGAAGCAGCCGCATAGCACAGGGAGATCAGCTCGGTGCTTTATGACCACCTAGAGGGGTGGGATAGGGAGGGTGGGAGGGAGGGAGATGCAAGGGGAAGGGATATGGGAACATATGTGTGTGCGTGACTGATTCACTTTGTTATACAGCAGAAACTAACACACCATTGTAAAGCAATTATACTCCTATAAAGATGTAAAAAAGAAAAAAAAGTGGTGCTGGGAAAACTGGACTGCTACATGTACAAGAATGAAATTGGAACACTTCCTAACACCATACACATAAATAAACTCAAAATGGATTAAAGACCTAAATGTAAGGCCAGACACTATAAAACTCTTAGAGGAAAACATAGGCAGAACACTCTATGACATAAATCACAGCAAGATCCTTTTTGACCCACCTCCTAGAGAAATGGAAATAAAAACAAAAATAAACAAATGGGACCTAATGAAACTTTAAAGCTTTTGCGCACCAAAGGACACCATAAACAAAGAAAACGAAAAGAAAACCCTCAGAATGGGAGAAAATATTTGTAAATGAAGCCACTGACAAAGGATTAATCTCCAAAATATACAAGCAGCTCATGCAGCTCCATGTCAAAAAAACAAACAACCCAATCCAAAAATGGGCAGAAGACCTAAATAGACATTTCTCCAAAGAAGATATACAGATTGCCAACAAACACATGAAAGGATGTTCAACATCACTAATTATTAGAGAAATGCAAATCAAAACTACAGTGAGGTATCACTTCACACTGGTCAGAATGGCCATCATCAAAAAAATCTATAAACAATAAATGTTGGAGAAGGTGTGGAGAAAAGGGAACCCTCTTGCACTGCTGGTGGGAATGTAAATAGATACAGCCACTATGGAGAACAGTATGGAGGTTCCTTAAAAAACTACAAATAGAACTACCATATGACCCCGCAATCCCAGTACTGGGCATATACCCTGAGAAAACCATAATTCAAAAAGAGACATGTACCACTATGTTCATTGCAGCTCTATTTACAATAGCCAGGACATGGAAGCAACCCTAAGTGTCCATCGACAGATGAATGGATAGAGAAGATGTGGCACATATGTACAATGGAATATTACTCAGCCATAAAAAGAAACGAAGTTGAGTTATTTGTAATGAGGTTGTTGGACCTAGAGTCTGTCATACAGAGTGAAGTTAAGTCAGAAAGAGAAAAACAAATATGGTATGTTAGCACAAATATATGGAATCTAAAAAAAAAAAAAAAAAAGGTTCTGATGAACCTAGGGGCAGAACAGGAATAAAGATGCAGACGTAGAGAATGGACACGAGGACACGGGGAGGGGGAAGGGTAAGCTGGGACGAAGTAAGAGACTAGCATTGACATACATACACTGCCAAATGTAAAATAGATAGCTAGTGGGAAGCAGCCGCATAGCACAGGGAGGTCAGCTTGTGCTTTGTGACCACCTAGAGGGGTGGGATAGGGAGGGTAGAAGGGAGATGCAAGAGGGAGGGGATATGGGGATATATGTAAATATATAGCTGATTCACTCTGTTATACAGCAGAAGCTAACACAACGTTGTAAAGCAATTATACTCCAATAAAGATGTTAAAAAAAAAAAAGGATCAGTGTAGGGAAGTCCTTGATGGTCCAGTAGTTAGGACTCTACTCTTTCACTGCCAAGGGTGCGGGTTCGATCCCTGGTTGGGGAACTAAGATCCTGCAAGCTGTGTGGCACAGCCAAAAAAATAAAATAACAATGCATACAATGTTCAGAAATGAAATATAAGATTAAGAATTTTTAAAAAAGGATTGGTGTAACTATACTTATATCAGACCAAGCAGATGTTAATACAATAAGCATTAATAGCAATAAAGAAGGTCATTTCATAATTATAAAAGGATTAATTCACCAGAAAGATACAACTTAAAATTTTACGCATCAAAATATGTAACGTGAGAAATGGCAATACTAAAGAGGAATAGACAAATTTACAATTACAGTGAGAAATTTTAGCAAGCCTCTCTCTGGAGCTAACAGAAGAAACAAACAAACAGTAAGGATATGGAGAACTAAAACAACATGATTAAACATGAGCTGACGATATAGAGAGCAGTGCAGCCAACAACTACAAAATTCATATACTTTTCTATTGCACGTGAAGCATTCACTAAAATTTACATTTGCCTGGCTATAAGCATCTCCAAATAATTTTGAGAAGATTGAAATTATACACACCATGTTTTCTAACTGCCGTGGAATTAACCTAGAAATCAATCACAAAAAGATTAATTTTAAAATCCTCAAATGTTTAGAAATTAGGCAAAACACTTCTAAAAATGCTGTGCATCAAAGGAGAAATCACAATGAACTTAGAACCTATTTTGAATCGAATGATAGCAAAAGTATAACATACCAAAATTTCTGAGTTGCAGTTAACATTTACTTCCATGAAGAATTATATCGCAACTTATTATAATGCAACAATTATCAAGACAGAGAATCGTGTGCAAGGATAAATGGACCAATGGAATATACTTGAGTCCAGAAACAGATCTGCACACAACCAATTACTTGATTTATGACAAAAGTGCCCCAGTGCAGTGGGGGAAAGGATGGTCCTTTCGTTAATGGTACATGGTCAGTGGGAAATCCATATGGCAAAACAAATTATTATTGATTCCTACCTCGCATACACAAAAATAAATTTCGGATGGATTATAGGGTTAAATATAAAAATTAAATAATAAATCTAAATAATAAAGTTTAATCTAGGAAACAGCATAATAGAATACCTTCATGATCTTGTTGTAGACGCTGTGCTGGACATGAACAAAAAGCAAAAATTAAAAAGAGAAAGACTGAATCGTACTGTACACAAATTATTAGTGACACAAGAAATGTTGATGCTATATTGTGAAAAACTGGTTATAAAACTATAACCTCATTATAATCCCAATTTTAAAAAGTATATTTATACTATGTTATATATGTGCAAACAAAAAAGGCTAATCACCAAAATGTGAATAGTGGTGATCTCTACATGAATGACAGGTTGGGTAATTTTTATTTTCTTCTTTATATTTTTTCTCTATTTCCAATTTTCCTTACATTGACATATATCATTTTTATAATCACTCAAAATAATATTTAATTCCTGTTATGGTCTGAATGTTGCATCCCCCCAAAAATTCCTTTGTTGATATCGCCCAATGTGATGTATCAGTAGGTGGAGCTTTAAGAGGTACTTAAGTCCTGAGAGTGGAGCCCTCATGAAGGCTCCAAAGGAATTTCCAGAAAGCCTCCAGAGAGATTCCCTCCTCCCTTCTAACATGTGTTCATGCTATGTCCACAGCAAGAAGGAATCCTCTGTGAACCAGGAAGAGGGCCCTCACTAGAAGGTAATCACGCTGACACCTTGATCTTGGACTTCCCAACCTCCAGAACTGTGAAAAATAAATTTCTGTTGTTATAAGCTAATGATCTGTGGTATTTTGTGGTATTTTGTTACAGCAGCCTAAACAATTGAAGACAATCCCCTTTTTAAAGAGTAAAAATTTTACCTACCTAAAAGTGTGAGGTATTAATCTGATAAAATCTGAGACAAGGATTTACTGCTGAATGAACACATGACCAAGTAACAACAAACAGTTTGGCATTTAGGTTAGGAAACTAATCCATACAGTTTTTTTTAATTAAGAAGGTTTTCAGTTTAATTTAATAAATGAGAATCATTCTTTAATTAGCATAGTTTCCAAAGGAAATCTACATTTCATCATAAAGACAGAACAAAACGTCCGTATTTTCATCATCCAGGAGCAAGTGGAAATTCTAGTGCTTTTCTAGTGGAAAGCACTAGAATCTGGCAATGTAACAGAGTGTTACATTCTATAGCAAGAAGTGCTCATGAAAAGTGGGGAGATCTTGTTCCATTCCAGGTTCTGACCCCAGCTGCAAAGCACTTAGCCTCAGACACGGTGACAGCATTTTCTGACGGGACTGTGGTACCAGAACTGGTGACAGAGAGAGGAGCAGAGTTGGAGGACTGAGTGAACAGAAGTGTCTCTGGGGATGATCTGGGGAAAGATGGGCAAAGGAAATACCCTCTGACGGGAACTGGAAAAGACTAGTGAGAGCAAAGAAAGTCGGGGGAACTTCCCTGGTAGCGCAGTGGTTAGGAATCTGCCTGCCAGTGCAAGGGACACGGGTTCTATCCCTGGTTCTGGAAGATCCCACTTGCCACGGAGCAACTAAGCCTCGTGCACCACAACTACTGAGCCTGTGCTCTAGAGCCCGCGAGCCACAACTACTGAGACTGCGCGCCTAGAGCCCGTGCTCGGCAACAAGAGAAGCCACCACAATGAGAAGCCCATGCACCGCAATGAAGAGTAGCCCCCGCTTGCCGCAACTAGAGAAAGCCAGCACGCAGCAACGAAGACCCAACGCAGCCAAAAATAAAATAAATAAATAAATAATAAAAAGAAAATAAGAAAATCAGGGAATGCCAGGAAATGAACTGAATCCTGGTTCCTCACAAGGGAATACACCGGGGTGGGGGGGCGGTTAATGTGAAGCCACAGATGGCTAAAAGCAGATTTAGAGAAGTTACAGAATTTACCCAAGGTCACACAGTTGGTAAATAACTGAGCTGAGATCTGAACAAAGCCCGTGATCTCCCCGCTGCCAAACACCTCCCAGGACACAGAGAAGGGTGAGCCAGAGGTCCCTCTTCCTCCACTCTATGCTACCATGACACCAAACACAAATCTGAAGCCTCTGCGTCTACAGCATTCCTCTTCCAGCACTCCGATTGCCAAAATCCCAGAAGAAAACATGATTAAACATTTCCCCAACCAGGTCTTTGTAAAAAGAGCGGGGGAAAAAAAGAAGGAAAACCAAGGCAGTGTTAGGATGTGTAATCAATGTAATAAGAGTCATGGTTGAAGACTCTACTCTCAAGAAACAGAGGGGCCTCCAATTTGCACAACGTGGAGTGGGTCTGGGGCCGTTGGAGAGGCCTCATTTTGTGTGTGTTTATGTCCTCAGACGTTGTGCAACATGCAGCCTTACAAATGAATAAGTAAGTTGAAATAATGCAAGAGTACATCACGGAATAGTTCTCAAATATTTGCTTATTCTCAAAACATGCAACATGCAGATAAGGGAAGAGAAAAGAAAGAAGGGATGACAATTTATCTTGTCAGGGTACCTGCTGGATACAGGTACTCTGTGAGTTTGCTGCCTAAGTAGGGAAGTGACCATGTCCAAAGTCCTTGCAGGTCACTTTCCCAGAAGTATTAAAGGAAGCTCAGAGCTGACAAGAGCTCTCTGCATTGAGGACAAATGGCCAGGATGTCTATTCTCAGACCCCTGCTAGATCCTCCACACTTGAGGACCACAGCACGGAAGGACTGTGGGATATTTATTGTCTCAATCCAAAAACACCACCTTCCTCCACATGGCACAATTAGTTCCTGGACCTTGTGTCACTACCTGGCTTTTAATACTTTTCTTTTCAACTATATTTGGTTTTATTTCTCAAGATTGTAGCTTTCTGAATTAATCAAGTGATAATTACCTTTTTAGTTGCTATTTTCCTTTGTTTTTGAAAAATAAATTACACTTAACTGCATAAGTAATAAGCACATTCTTGTATTTATTATGCCAGATAATATACATAATAATACCCCAAATACAATGTCCTCCTTGACTACCAGCCCTATCCCACTGTCACTGTCACCACTGACCCAATATTATTCCCCTCTCCAGAGGTAAAACACTATAATCAATCTTATACGTACCTTTCCAGACCTTTTGAAATATACCTAAAAGATATATGTGTCCATAAATATGCAATTACATGGTGAAATCTTTTACACAAGTGGTGTCATGCCATGTATATTGTTCTTCAATCTGCTTCATGCACTTAAAGTCTGTCTTGGAAGTCTTTCCCTGGCAGTATACCCAGATCTACTTCATTCCTGTTAGCTGCTGTGTGGTTAAAATTGCTGCATAGCCTGTGGTATCCTAGTTTATGTAACCGCTCCCCGACTGCTTTCAATTTTCACTATCACCAACAATGCAGTAATGAACGTTCTTGTATGTAAAACTCTGGACACATGTCCGAGTCTTTCTTCGGGACCAATGTCTTTAAGTGGCACTTCTGTAAATTATAACAGCTTCAATAAAATTATTTTCCCCCAACGCCATACCAATTCACACCCTCACCAATCATAAATGAGAGAGTATGTTTTCCCCAATCTTCACTACCACTGGACATTACTGGATTTCCAGGAAACCCAATGGGCAATTTCATTTCCCTGAGTGAAGAAGTGTAAGGGTGGACAGTAATTTTCAAATGTCTGTTTTCTTTGCAGTTTCCTGTATTTTATACTCCTTCTTTGATAGCTTTGTTTTTTCCAATTAAATCCATGGTCCATCTGGAGTTTATTTTAACTGCCTACTTTGGTATGAGGAAAAACCCTAATTTTATTCATTTTTTCCAAATGGAAAGTCAGTAATCTGCCCATAATTTATTGAAGATTCCCTTTTTTCCACAGTGATTTAAAATTCCATCTGAAATCCGTATGAATCTCCGTTTATCATGGGCTAGTTTCAGAAGTCCCTATTCTCTTCCACTAATCTATTACTAAACCAGGCATTGTTTTAATTACCAAGGCTTAATTGTACATTTAATGCCCAAGAGGGTGACATGGGATGTTTTGTACATTTTCTTTTCCAGATAAATTTCAGAACTAGCTTGACAAATTTCTCAAGAAAATTCCATTAAGATTTATTTAGGTTCCCTTTTCTGTCATTTAATAAAGTTTTATAGTTTACTTCCTATACATCTTACATAATTCTTGGTGGATTCCTTTCTAAGTCTTTTGTTTGTTTGCTTTTTTTTTTTTTTTTGGCTGAGCACATATATTTGAAGTCACATCTGATGCGACTTCACTGCACTGCCAATTAACTACTACCTTAACCACAATGCAAATAAAACCATCAATTTTGCTAGACAGTCTCCAAAATTCACTCAGTCATCATTCAATTACTGCAGGTCATGCTGTTCAGTTTCCTGAGTCTACATTTCGCAATTAATTTGGTCTGTGAACAGATAATGGAATAATCCATGAGAACATTACTAAAGCTTCTTGACTGTGATAAGTGACTGACAGACCTGCTTCAAGAACTTTCCTGTCCCAAACCCCTTCTGTACCAGGCCCTAAACCTTGTTTCAGCCAAAGCAGCAATGCTTTTGCTATTTCATACACGAGGGTTCTACATACAATTTCATTTGAAAGCAAACTCCCCACTGAAAAAATTTTTTTTGTTTTGAAGATCACTGTGTTGTGGTATGAAACTCGGGAGACAATGGACCACTTGTTCAAGGTTGGAACACATTCCAGCTGCTCCCTAAAGGAACTGCTGGCTGGGCCTGCAGAAACCCCGGACCCACTTCCTTGTAGGTTTGTGCTCTACAACTTACCATGTCTCCTCAGACTGCTAAACTGTCTTCAACCACCATCTCTGTTCTCTTCGTTGCCAAAGTCAGAAGATCTGCCTTCATTCAGCAATATAGAGCTTCGGCATTCTGAGCCTTGGTCAGTGAGTCCAGTCTTTTCTCCAGCACCTCCCAAAGGTTGGCTGTGACTAACGATATTTAGCAAAGACAGTCTAAGGGCTGTATGATCTACATACTTATAAAGGACCCTCAAGTTCTATCCTCAGGTGGGACTGGACAGCCAGCAGGATAAATGTCTGGACCTTTTGAATTCAGCTCTTAGAGAAATCACTTTTGCTCACCTAAATATTGTGCTCTTGTTTTGTTTTGTTTTGTTTTGTTGCGGTATGCGGGCCTCTCACCGCTGTGGCCTCTCCCGTTGCGGAGCGCAGGCTCCGGACGCGCAGGCCCAGCGGCCATGGCTCACGGGCGCAGCCGCTCTGCGGCATGTGGGATCCTCCCGGACCGGGACACGAACCCGTGTCCCCTGCACCGGCAGGCGGACTCTCAACCACTGAGCCACCAGGGAAGCGCCTGTGCTCTTGTTTTGATTTAAGGTCATTCCAAGAGACAAGAATGAATGGATAAATGAGTGAATGAATGAACAATCAGATTTAAAGAGAATCAATTTGCAAAGCAGGAAGCTATAGTTTTGTCACTGTAGGCAGCTTTATTTAATTTTAAGTCAAGTACTGCAAAATATGCTATTTAAAAGTCTGTTAGAAAAGGAACTAATTAACTTAGCCTCTTCTCAATTCAGTTAAATTCTGCACAGTCAAAATAAAGTATAATTATCAGAAACACCTCAGTATTAGCTGGAAATTTTAAGTCAAGTACTGTAAAATATACGTTCAACATAGAAGTTCTCAGATTAAGCAGTATTTCTGTCTTTAACAATCCAAGATGCTAAAACTTCAAAATGGGTGTTCACTACAAAGGGCTTGCTTTGTGCTTAATGAATGATTACGCCAATTTTATGGATCGTTTAAAATTCTGAATTTTGTAATGTAGATGTAATGAAAATTTCAGGATAGATTTACTTTACACCTTAGACCTTTACATTGAACAACGGCATTTTAAAACTAAGTCATAAAATAATGGGTGTATGATCTGATGGCTACAGGAGCTATCCATTTCTTTCACCATAGAAATGAGCCAGAATAGATTTTACTATTCACTTAACATGTTTTTAAAAAAAATGTATTTCATGGCACTTCTTACTCCACTCTGATTGAAAAGGTTATTTCCTTACACACACAAAAGGGAAAGAAAGGGGGGAGGGGTGGAGAGAGAAAAGGAAGCAAGTCCCTTCAACAATATAAAGATTGTATCGGGCTTCCCTGGTGGTGCAGTGGTTGAGAATCTGCCTGCTAATGCAGGGGACACGGGTTCGAGCCCTGGTCTGGGAGGATCCCACATGCTGCGGAGCAACTAGGCCCATGAGCCACAACTACTGAGCCTGCGTGTCTGGAGCCTGTGCTCCGCAACAAGAGAGGCCAGCAATAGTGAGAGGCCCGTGCACCACGATGAAGAGTGGCCCCCGCTCGCCGCAACTAGAGAAAGCCCTCACACAGAAACGAAGACCCAACACAGCAAAAATAAATTAATTAATTAATAAACTCCTACCCCCAACATCTTAAAAAAAAAAGATTGTATCATCCTCAGGGATACTCTACAGACCATATGTTTAAATGGGATTTCTGTATCATTATCATATATATTATATCATTATTATAATATTCTAACAATGGTAGAGCCGTTGGCTAGATTTATTTCCCAGAACTTTCTCTGGGTGAGAGAGGCTCTGCTCTCCACGTCATTTCCAGTAAGCTGCACCATGTGTGATTCTACACTATCTTACCACACCTCTGTTTCAGCCCACTTAGGGGGAGTGGTGGCAGAGGGGGCAGGTATTATTGCGTTTGTGCAGCTCTCTGGGCACTAAACCAAGACTGGGTGAACTTTTGATTTGTTATTATGCATGGTCCTCCAGATTGTTTTCTAAGGATGATGTATACATTTTTAATATTGCATTATTTTAGCATTAAGTTTTATCAGGCTATGAAGAAGAAATTTTCCTCTATAGAGCCGTACGAGTTTTATAGGGACAATTTTGTATTTTCCACTCAGCTCGGAGAGCTAACACCTAACCATTTCTGATATATAGTTGGTCTTGACATCTTTCAGGGCACACATAACGCAACAGAGAAGCCCAAGGTTCTTGGTATCCAGCCTGTCCTTTCCCAGAAGTGCACCACGAGTGAACCACCTACTTGTGGTTGGGTGAAGGCACAGCACAAGGGACACATAAATCAATAGGCATGGATTTTTTTTTTTTTTACATTTATGTTTGATTACGTTGGGTCTTTGTTGATTACATTGGGCCTTTGTTGATGCACGCGGGCTTTCTCTAGTTGTGGCGAGCGGAGGCTACTCTTTGTTGTGGTGAGCAGGCTTCTCATTGTGGTGGCTTCTCTTGTTGCCAAGCACAGGGTCTAGGAGCACGTGCTTCAGTAGTTGTGGCACGTGGGCTCCGTAGTTGTGGTGCACGGGCTTAGTTGCTCTGCAGCATGTGGGATCTTCCAGGACCAGGGCTCGAACCTGTGTCCCCTGCATTGGCAGGCGGATTCTTAACCACTGTGCCGCCAGGGAAGCCTGGCATGGGGGTTTTAAGACATCTTGTGTGGAAAATAGATTAGCAACTATGTTTATTGTAATTTTTGCTTGTGTGTTTGCCAGGGGGATTTATGGAACATGCTAAAAAGAAAACCCTTCCTAACACATGGCTGAGGGTATGGACACTCATCTGGTCATGAACATTCCCTGACTCTGATGGAGGACAGAAACAGTTCCTGGTAGAAGAGAGGTCAGACATCAATGAGAGCCCCGTGGGAAGCCTTGCTCCAGCTCCTCTAGGGCTGGAGTATCACTGAGAGAGACGGAGCAGGTGGAGAGGGGCCCTGAAATTTGCCCACATGTGGCATCAGGCTTTTTGTTTTCAAAGTGTATTAAAAACAGAAATTAACTAACTTTGAGGCCCTGAGGAAACGAAGTCAAGCATCGTAGGATTTTTTTCAAGGTATAATGATGAATCGGTAACAAAGTCAGACCTCTGACTTACATCATGGAAAGCACCTGAACCCATTTCAGTTCTGAAACCCGGTCAGTTCAGCAAATCTTTGAGATGCCTTAGTCTGCCCTCTCTTTTGGTAGATTGGGGAACTGAGACTTAGGGGTCAAACGACGTGCCTCAAGTCTCCCAGCTAATGAGTGATTGGGTGAGATAAGAATCTGGGTTTTCCCTGACATCTGTGAACCTCTCTCTACACCCAAGGTAGAGTTGAACATTGCCTCTTTCTGTGGTCCCGGCTCCTTGCACACATGCCAGGTATGGTCACTATCACACTGAATTTGCAACTGCTTCTCTGCCGCCCTAGACCACAAGCCTCTAGAGGACAGGGATGTGTTTCCTCCACCTGTTGCTCCCAGCTCCTGGCATAACACCCTAACCCATGGTGTAGTATAAAGTAATGCTACTAATAACAGCAGCTAGCTTTTCCTGAGCCCCTAGTTTATGTCAGGACTGTGCTGCTCCCTTAATGCATTACCTCATTTGGTCCCTACAATATCCTTGGAGGCAAGTACTAACAAATTGTTGGTCCCACCTAACAAATTCAGAAATTGAGGCTCAGAGGGGCAGCACGCCAGCCGAGCCTGGACTCCTTCTCGGATCGGTCTGGCCGCTCATCAACATTTGTTCAGTGAGTGAACGAGTGAATGGGCCTGGTGTCAGGCCCCTGCACTTATCTCCATGTTAGCTTTGCCATTTCATGTGTCTGGACTGAAAATAAAAAGCCATTGGCTCCTTTCATTCCTCCAGCATAAAGTGGAAGGTTATGCATGTGGAAAGAGTAAGACTGCGGAAGCTTGTCAGGGCCTCCCAGTGATTGCGGGATCACTGGATCACTTCCACTGTCTGAGGTTCTCAATGTAATTAGATATGATTAAATGCCACAACAGGGTTACAAAAATAAGAGCATAGTTTCAACATTCGGTCTTGGCAATGTAGCCCTATGACTATGTGTAGCCACATTTGAGGATAATGTCAAAATGTAAATTTCCAGACCCTTTGTAAATGTGAGCCCAGGACCAAAAGGTCTTCTGACCCATCCTGTGATAAGTCCCCATTAATCCTAAAACCACTCACCTCAGTTCTTTTGTGGAGTTGTATTGAAACTCTTTGCTATTGTTCCAGTAAAGGATTTACTGTACAAAGTACCTTACAATCACTAACTATACTGAGTGGTTATTTCTGCCACTGAATGTCATTGAGGCAACAAAAGAAAATACCTTTCTATCAGATAAAGTGACCCTCTACCCCACACCCTTTTGACAAAGTAGACATACAGGTGATTGTCTCAGCAGAGCAATAAAGGCATAATGAATATGCTCAGCTGCCTTCTCACGGGTACAGAGGATGGCACAGGGGACCACTCTGGGGGGGTTGCAGTGCCATAGCCCACACACCACACGCCATCCTGAGCATCTGGAGAGGCGTCATTCAAGTCAGTATGTGCAGAATTTAAGCACTTGCTACTCTACGAAGAAAAGCCTTCAAGAGGCAATTGCTATATTGACTCCTAGTTGAGCTTAGAATTATTCAGCAATGCCAAGACTTTCTCTGCAGGTCAGTAAAGAATGTCTGAATTATCTTTTTATAAATTATTACTTGGAAAAATTATTTGTTGTCCACATTTTCACTTTGGGTTTAACAGCTGGTGCTGAACTGAGTATCAGAAATGCTAAGTCTCAAATACCGTATGCTAACACATATATATGGAATTTAAGGGAAAAAAATGTCATGAAGAACCTAGGGGTAAGACAGGAATAAAGACGCAGACCTACTGGAGAACGGACTTGAGGATATGGGGAGGGGGAAGGGTGAGCTGTGACAGGGCGAGAGAGAGTCATGGACATATACACACTACCAAACGTAAAATAGATAGCTAGTGGGAAGCAGCCGCATAGCACAGGGAGATCAGCTCGGTGCTTTGTGACCACCTAGAGGTGTGGGATAGGGAGGGTGGGAGGGAGGGAGACGCAAGAGGGAAGAGATATGGGAACATATGTATATGTATAACTGATTCACTTTGTTATAAAGCAGAAACTAACACACCATTGTAAAGCAATTATACCCCAATAAAGATGTTAAAAAAAAAAAAAGAAATGCTAAGTGTCATCTCAATTGTAACTAAATTGAATAAATGTGATTAAGGCACTTACCTCTTCTCTGAAAACTGCAATATTTTCCACCTATAATTCTTCAGAAGTATAACAACTATAAAGACAAACTGTGACTTGTCAGTCTCTCGTCCATGTCTAGCAAAGAACTGAAACATGCCATCCAGGTCTGATAGTACCAGTTCTAACCCACATATTACAGTTAACCTTCACTTCCTAGAGCAGGACAACTGAGCACTGACCCATCCACAGAGGTGCCTTTTCTTAGGCAAACTTGAGCAACATTTTGCTCAATCTACCCCAGTGTATGAAAGAGCACTCCATCCTCAAACCATATATTTATTCATTCAGCAAATATAAATGAGCACCTACAATGTGCCAGGTATATCAGAAATGTGTTACTAGTGCTCTGAATTGAGGCTAATAATGCACTTTCCCATAGAAATATTGTCACTGACATTAATCACTCTTTAACTCGGGCAAGCAGGGGGCCTTGCCCAGAACCTGGGACTCAGGGGTTTATGTTCTTTAGGGTCCCTCCTGGTGCCTGGGACGGTCCAAAACTGGCAGTGCCAACTGGGCAGGTACTCTGAGCCTGGACCAGGACCTGTGTGTGCCCCAGTCTACATTTCCCACCTTCTGGGGGCTCCTCAAAACTCTACTGCTTTTGCACATTGTGGGGTCTACCAGATGCCCCGAGGAGCTCCAGAACTCACACCTACAAGGGTCATCCCAGGGTGCCCTAGCTTTCCCTGGTTCTCAGAGGAAAGCCTGGCAAATGTATAGTCTCTGCTGGCCAGTATGGCTTTTTTCCCCACATGATCAGATGAGCCTGCCCCTCAGGATAGCACTGACACTCTGAATTTTGTATAACACAAATTGTTTATACAGACAGGTGCCCCACAAAACCTGGGACTCCTTCATACCCCAGGGGCAGGTCTGGTCACTGAGTCCCTTGAATGTTATAAAAGCAGGTTAGGTACTCCTGAAAAGGAGTTAAAATTTCAGTTTATATCTTAATTTGGGCTTAAATTTATGAGCTAAAGAAATTCTTGTGGACAAACTTAGGAACCTGCCCTATATAAAATTTTTGGTATAGGGAAATGCTTTCTGGCCACCAAACAACTAATTTTCAAATGGAGTTTTAGAACCCAACCCATCCTAAATTGGAGACTTTCTGTATCATTCTATGCATATACTGTAGAATTCACTTATAAAGACAGTCAATTTCTCCATGAGATTCCCACTGTAAATCCTTTTGGAAACAACGCAAAGGAAACACCACGTGCATGTTTCTGTGTCTTATTCATGTGATTCATCCTGAAGCCTCAGAACACCTAACGCAAAACATTGCCCATGGTGGACACTCAACAAATATTTGCTGGTGAGCATTTTTAAGTAGACAGTCTTCATTTTGTATTTTCCTTCAAATAACAAATGTTTATGGGAGCTTCAAAACCAATTGACTTGAGTCCTTTTATGAAGAAAATGAAATGAGAAAGTTCTTACATAACACATGAGAATATTTTCCTCAAGAAATTCTTCTGGCTTCATGATCTTGTCAGAACTGCCAATGTTTTCCTTGTAGCTCAACAACAATAACAAAAATGACACAGCCATCCATAGCACTAAAAATGGTTTTAAAAAATAAAACCAAACAATGGGAAAATGACATACAAATCTCCTGAAAATGATTCAAAAACTCTCTCACTCAGGGAAAGATTCTTTCCATCTCAGTCTCTGTCTTCTTTGTCTTTGTTTTTGTCTGTCTGTCTCTCACATACACTCACAACACGAACACACACACACACACACACACACACACACACACCACTTCCATCAGCCGGGAAGCAAGACAGTGTGGGTGTATGGTTTAGGTCACCGTGAGCGCAGTGAAAATAGCCAGCCACTTCCAAAACAGGCATGTGCTAATGTGAAAAGAGGGAGCCATTTCCTGAGCCAAAGAGAAATTGAATTGCTGGCTCACTTAACTGGATATTTCAGTCACAACGTTAACAAGGGAGTAATTTTCGTACTCAGTGTAAAAACCAACATTTAAAGAATGCTGTGGCACATATTTGCCATTTATGCAAATATCTATTAAGACCGTCTAGCAAATGTGTAGTATCTCCTATGTGTTAAGTGTCCATGATTATAAAACATCATTAGAGTTAACAATATTACATGGTTTCCATGAAGTAAATGAACTCTACCTTTCTTGACAGTTCCACGACATCATTTAAGTAGAGTCTTTCCAACCCAACGTTTACGATCTATTTTTTTTTAATGTATTACACATGCTGGTAACAAATCAACCCCCACACACACACCCAAAACAGCTGAAATGCACCTCTGAGTTCAACACCTCTCCTTGGGGGTTTCTGCAGGTCAGTGTTCTCACGGTTCAGCTGAAAAATACCTATTAGTTCCTCTTCTCCATGTCAGCAGATGGACAGGTTGACACTGTCTGGTGTCCTCACAACATCTCTTGCTGTTCACAGAGATGTGACCTAAAAGGTTGTATGTTAACTTCATCTGTGGAGTACATCATATTTATATGCACCAAGAGGACTTTTTAGAAAAATTTTTATTGGAGTATAGTTGATTTACGATGTTGTGTTAGTTTCGGGTGTACAACAAAGTGAATCAGTTATACATATACATATTATCTACTCTCTTTTAGATTCTTTTCCCATATAGGTCATTACAGAATATTGAGTAGAGCTCCCTGTGCTTCACAGTAGGTCCTTATTGGTTATCTATTTTATATATAGTAGTGTGTATGTGTCAATCCCAATCTCCCTAAATGCACCAAGAGAACTTGATGCTCTATTTAAACATATCCTCTGCTGAATAACCATTGTTTGCTTCATATGTGTTTTTATATAAATATAGAATTAAGGTATCAAATTGTCCTAAAGAAAAGGAAATTGAATTTGAATTCTAAAGCATATAATCTGAGAGTTCTTTCAGTGGACATTCTGGCTCTCTCTTATTTTCATACGAAGGGGTAAACTGTGGGTCAGTGTCCTAGTTTGCTGGATTTAACGATCATCAAGATCAGGCTTGTGTCTCACCTCCATTGGTGTCATCCCCAGTCTTCAATAGTAGAGCATTGTTCTCACAGACAAAAGGCATTGAGACAAAAGCCACTAAGGTGTCACTCCAGAAACGATTTCCAAATAACGGCCAGGACTAACTTGCTGCCCCAGCTGGCAGAGAGCACCCACTCTGAGCATCACCTACCTTTCACCTTTGGTGGAGAAGGAACCAGCCTGTGAGGGAATGAGGAGACTCATGCCCAGGTATTCACGCTTCCACTGCAAACGGACCTTGTAAAGACGGTCTCATTCCTGGACGGTTCCTCCTCTTCAGCCACTCTCAGGTTATTCCCACCTGAAATCGTACTCCAGCATTCCACCCAGTCCCTCAGGAGGACAACCCTCCCTTCAGAGTCCCCATCTGCTTCGTTCTCTCTGTGCCATAGCTTCAAAGATTCCTCTGGTCCCACCTCCAAGATTTTCACTGCATCTTCATTTTTCATTTCTGCTCTGGCATAATTTCCAAGAATCTTCTTCCAGATCCATCAGTTCTAAGCAACGAGGAACCTTCAAGAGCTGACAATAATGCTGCAAAGCAGGGAGCTGCAAATGTATTTTTGATCTTCATTAGATCTACAACTCCAGAAATGTAGTGAATTCTCTAAAACAGATACTTTCATTTCAGGGTAACATGAAGAAAAATATAACGAGTGGTGCTTTGGACTGAACTGTGTCCCCCCAAATTTATATGTGCAAGCACTAATCCTCCAACTCCCACCATATAAGGACACAACAAGACAGTGTCATGTCCAAGCCGGGAAGAGAACTCACCAGAACTCAGTCATTCTGGCACCCTGATCTCAGACTTCCAGCCTCCAGAACTGTGAGAAAATAAATTTCTGTTATTTGAGCCACCCAGCCTCTGGTATTTTGTTATGGCAGCCTGAAGCTGACTAATACTAGTGGCTTTGATTAAATTGTCCCTAAAATCCTTTCCACCTCCAAATTCTTTGAACCTATATGTCTTTCATAAAAATGCTTATGCTGGTGTGGGTAGTGATGAGTGAGAGGGTACGGCGGGTGGGGAATGGAACTGTTAGGGTCAGAGATTCGAAAAATAGTGAAGTAAGTGACAAACTATCAAAACTCTCAAAAGGTAGTAAAACCCTGTCCTGACACTTATCTGATGCAAATTCTATCTTGATCTCCTCAAATATGAGTTAACACTATTCCCACTTGCGGATTGACCGGCCAGACTTTGATGCTTGAGTTCTAGAATGTGAGTGGAACACATACAATATTGATAAACCAAACAAAATTGTGGAATCTGCTTCAGGTATGGTGTAAAATATAAAATTCACTTTCACAACATACTCTGATTAGGTAAGCTATTAAGACTGACCAAGACTTTGTGATAGGATACTATTTCAGCTTGAGATAAGAGTAGAAGTAGATTGCTTTGATTTCAAGACATGGAAATTAAGCTGAATGCCTTTACATGCCAGGGCTAGTTTCTCATCTGTTCTGGAAATTTTCCCTATCCTCTCCTCTTGGCCTCACCCTATGCACAGACCCACACAGACACACTCTCCATCACACCCCCAAACTACTCACACATAAGAATATCTGGCTCTATAGAGACAGAAGGTAGATTCGTGATTGCTTCAAGCAGAGGAGGGGTGATGAGCATAGGAAATAATAGCTAAAAAAGGTGGAGGTAATGAACTTTTTGAGGTGATGAACTATTCTCCACTGGAGTCTGGTAATGGTTGCACATATCTGTGAATATGCTAAAAACCACTGAATTGTATTCTTTAAAATGGGAAAATTGTATGATATAAAAATACAATTCAATTACAACTGAATTAAACTCAATAAAGCTGTTGTTGAAATATATATCTGGGTTAAAGCTGAATGTCCACTTTGGAGGACAGTGGACAGGACGGAAGGTAGGGTAGAGAAGGAATAACAGAGCTGAAGTCAAGCCTTGTGGCCTAGACTTGACAGCAAGGAAACACACGGTCATGGCTGTGGTCCACAGGTTGGTTTCCTCATTGAACCACCCTCTTTGGAGGTCCAGGTCACAGCAGCAGGGTCATGGAAGTTTCTTCCACCTCATGCCGAGTGAAAATTCCTTCCCCGTCCCCCCCCAAACAACTGAATCTTTGTCGGGGGCCTGACTTAGGAAGGACTTTGATTAGCGTAAAGGATCATACAGGTGGAGGAAGAGGAGTGAATCATGTCTTAGAAAGCTGGGGTTATTAAGCAGGCTGCAGGGCCCTGGGCTGGCCTCTCCAGCAGGAACACATTAACATGCAGATCTGGCAGAACGGTTTCCCCTCAGCCTTGCAACACACCTCCTGCCTGACTCCTATCCAAAATTCTAATTAATAGGAATTCATATTTTCACACAGCTCTGGCAGTTTGAATATGCAAGTGCCTATTCAATGCTCCAAAGACCCCAAGCACCCTTTCAATGCACATGGCTCCCTATACAAGGGCTCCTGAAATGCGGACGCTGTCTCCTTCACTGTCACCATCCTAAGAGCGTGGCAGCTGCACTCCCCAAAGCCAGCAAAGTGGGTTCTGTGCACAGAAGACATGCCTCAGCTCCCATCCACCATCTGCCTGGTTGGTGGGTGTGCAGCCTCAGCTCAGACAGACAGCTGCCCCTGACAATGAGGGAAACAGCAGCACTTCCTCCGCGCCTTTGGCAACAAGAAAAAAAAATTCTGCAGAAAGAATATGTAAAATTGCTGCAAATTTTGGATGCAACTGCTATTATGCCTCCTCACAGCTAAATGATCACACTCAGTAGGACGGGTTCTGTTTAGCAACTGTAACAATTAGGCACATTTATACAGAATAAGACACTAACAAGGCTAAAAGACTATTGTCCTGGACAAAGGGCTCCTCTCATAGTCTCTTCCATATAATAAATGATACCTTTAAAAAAAATGCTCTTTCAAAACCCTTCTTTTAAGGAAAATGACTGTCACTAATTATTTTGTTGTGAGCACAAATAAAAATTACTTTCTTCAAAAATTCTAACTCTAAATAAATTACTCTAGTCAAAAAGAGGTACTCAATTAATTCTTTATTAAGGGTGTTGTAAAATCTAAGTGATTGTTCTTGGGTGCTGCATAATAAAGTTAGGCAGTTCCAGGAAAACATTTATCACTTAGCTAAGTAATTAGAGTATCTACTTAGAAAAACTTCTATAAGTTAAAAAAAAAAAAGACTCAAGAATTATTTATACAAGTCAAGTCTCTGAAGAAAAGGGAAAATACACACAAATAGAACTATAAAGAACATATCTCTTTTAAGGAAAGAAGCACCCAAATTTTCAAATGTGTCTTATTTGAGTCCCTGCAGTTATCCCTCAGCTGCCCAAGCTCAGGTGTCCCCTTCCTGATCACCGCGCAATTTCATCAATGCGCAACTGCTTCAGTGATGTGCAGAGTTGTGAACGTTAGCTCTTTAGTTAAAATAACTCAGATTTTTTTGGACAAAGCACCTCCTAGAAGAAATGTCACATAATCCAAAATGGGAAGCTTTTGGGGGATTGCTCAGTGACAGATTATCCAAATCAGTTAGAATTATGTTCAATTGTGGGTAAAAAGAAACTCTTTAGGATTCACAACTAACAATGGCTTAAACAGCATAGAAGCTTATTTCTCTTGCATGTAAAAGAATATGGAAGTGGGAATCCAGAACTGCTTTGATGGCTTCATGTCACTGGCAGGGAAATGGCCTCCTCTTACTAAGCTGCTGCCATAATATCGTCAACATGTCCCACCTCATAGTGCAGGATGGCTGCTCAGACTCCAGCCATCTTATCTCCATTACAGCCAGCCAAAGGAGGAAGGGAAGAAGAACATGACCATTCCCTTTAAGGCCACCCCCTGGAAGCTGCACACCTGGAAGCTGCACACAACATTCCACTGACCAGACTTCAGTGGTCCTAGTAACTGCAACAAGGGCTAGAAAATGCAGTCTTTATTCTAGGCATCCATGTGCCTAGAATAAAGAAAGGATATTGGGAAACAAATAGCTGTCCCTCTCACAGCATCTGAGAAGCAAACTGCTGCTAACCATGAGGCCCCACCCTACAATAACTTAGGGCTTCATTATTATTGCTGGACACGTGGTTCAGCAGAAATTGAAGGGTAAGGGTCACCTGCAGTCAACACACTAACAGCTGTATCCCCCCAGACCAGGGAGGAGCAAGCTGTCTGTGAAGGCCTGGATAGGAAGTGTCTTACGCGCTGCGGGTCATACAATCTCTGCTTCAACTATTCAGTTCTGCCGTCGTAGCACAAAAGAAGCCATAGAAGGGCTTCCCTGGTGGCGCAGTGGTTGAGAGTCCGCCTGCCGAGGCAGGGGACACGGCTTCATGTCCCGGTCCAGGAAGATCCCACATGCCGCGGAGCGGCTGGGCCCGTGAGCCATGGCCGCTGGGCCTGCGCGTCCGGAGCCTGTGCTCTGCAACGGGAGAGGCCATAACAGTGAGACGCCCGCGTACTACAAAAAAAAAAGAAGCCTTAGAAGATGTATAAACACATGGATGCTGCTGTGTTCCAGTCAAACTTTACCAAAAATGCCAACAACTGCTCCAGACCACTGGTCTCCTTACAACTACTGATTCTGTACCTCCACAAAAAATGTTTGAGCAACTCATTTATTTATGTTTATTTATGAAACACATATGTAATACTGTACTAACATATGTACGTAGAATCAAAGGGGGAGGTTTAAAATATGTAAGTAGAACTTCCTCACATTTTCTTCCCACGCCCCAAAGGACTGTCTTGTACACCCCACTTAGGGTGACCACACTGGTCAGTCTGACATTTGCAGGTGCTGTTTACTGAGCGCCACTGTGTGCCAACATTCTGCCTGGACCTCAGGACACAACGACTGACTAACCATATCCCTGACCTAAGGGAGCTGGAGTCCTAGGAAAAGGGGAGAGATATTTAGGCAAACACTGTGATGCTCTGTCCAGATTTCCCTTAAAGGAAGAGCTGTTGCAGCAAAGGTTAGGAGTGTTGTGGACAGATAGGGATCCGCGCCCAGGGCCTGATCAGCAGTAGGGAGCCTCACCCACGCCCAATGACTGATTGCTGTGTGGGTATAAAGGTCATCTCCAGAGCTCCCTTGGGGTCAGCCAAGCTGTCCCTGGCCTGCCTGGGCCTGCCCTCTCCCTCTGCCCACTCAAGCTTCCTCTTCCCTTCTTGCCAAAAGCACTGATGCCGAGGGGACTCAGACGTGTTAACGTGTCCGTGACAGACATATAACAACAGCGTAACGAAGTCTTTCAAGTGCATTCTGTTAGAATTTATGGAGGGCACAGATAATGGCTGCTCCCTTTGGCCTGGGGCACCTCAGTCTACTTGTATGTATGGGCGGGGGAGGCAAGGAGAATGGTTGTGGCAGAGGGAAAGTCATTTTTTAAAACATCTTCGGGATGGTTTAGCCTCCAACCAAGTCTTAAACAATCCCTGGTGTTTGCCAGGATGGGGAGAGAAAGAGAAGAGCATTCTTGGCAAAGGAAGAAGCATGAGCACCAACTGACAAAACCACATGGCACGTTTGGAGGACCTGCAAATTTATGTTATGTCTAGATCACAAATAACTAAAGTAACAGAGACCAGCTGATGGTGTTTCTAACGACATTCTAATGAGTTTGGACTGTATGCCCCAGGTTCTTGCTACTAGTAGTGTGTTCCCTGGACCAGTAACAGCAGCATCACCTGAGAGCTCATTCCAACTGCAGAAACTCAAGCCCCATCCCCAGACCTACTGAATCAGAATCTGCATTTTAACAAGCTCCCCAGGTGATTTGTGAGCACATAATATAATTTGAGTAGCATGGCTCTAGGCGACTGACACCTAAAGTGTAGTGCACAAAACCGTCTACTAGGGGTGTGGGAAGAAAATAGTGAAATATCTATTATTATTAATCTTATCTCATCCTTTAAAAAATATATTTTGGCATATTTATATCCTATATAACGTATCAGTACAACACTACCTGCATATAATTTATAAATAAATACATACATAAATCGGAAGTGCATGCTCAGAAACATCTGGAGACACCCCACACACTCTGGGCAACAGGAAGGCACTGAAGGATTTTATGCTGAGAGGGTCATGATCAGATTTACTGCTCAACAAATTACCTGGAAGCCAGTGGCATGGTAAGCTGACTGGAGGAGGGCAAGACAGGAGGTGGGGAGATCTGTTAGGTTGGTGTTTTTTTAGAATTTTGGTTAGGAAAGATTTTTTTTGGACTATTTTTAAAAGCAGGTTTTAGGTTCACAGCAAAATTGAGAGGGAGATACAGAGATTTTCCATATATTCCCTGCCCCAAATGCATAACCTTCCCCGTTATCCACATCACTCCTCAGAGTGGTACATTTGTTACGACCGACAAACACATCATTATCACTTAGAGTCCATAGTGTACGTTAGGGTTCACTATTGGTGTTGTACATTCCATGGGTTTGGACAAATGTGTAATGACATGTATCCATTATTATAATGTCATACAGAGTATTTTTCACTACCCTAAAATCCTCTGTGCTCTGCCTATTCATCCCTCACCCCACCTCCCAACACCCTGAAACCACTGATCATTTTTCTGTCTCCATAATTTCTCCTTTTCCAGAATGTAGTTGGAATCATACAGTATGTAGCCTCTTCAGATTGGTAAAATGCACTTAAGTTTCTTTCATGGCTTGATAACTCATTTCTTTTTAGCACTAAAATTCCATTGTCTGGATGTATCACAGTTTATTGATCCATTCATCTACTGAAGGACATCTTGGTTGCTTCCAAGTTTTGGTAATTATGAATAAAGCTGCTATAAACATTCGTGTGTGGGCTTTTGTGTGGATATAAGTTTTCAGCTCCTTTGGGTAAATACCAAGGAGCAGGATTGCTGGATCATATGGTAAAAGTATGTTTAGTTTTGTAAGAAATTGCCAGGCTGTCTTTCAAAGTGGCTGTACTATTTTGCATTTCCACCAGCAATGTAGGAGAATTCCTGTTGTTCCACATCTTTGCCAGCACTTGGTGTTATCGGTGTGCCAGATTTTGGCGATTCTAATAGGTGTGTAGCGCTATCTCATTTTTATGTTAATTTGCATTTCCCTGATAACATATGATGTGGAGATCTTTTCGTATGCTTATTTGCCATCTGTACATCTTCTTTGGTGAGTTGTCTGCTAAGGTCTTTGGCCCTTTTTTTTTTTTTCTTTTGCTGTACGCGGGCCTCTCACTGTTGTGGCCTCTCCCATTGCGGAGCATAGGCTCCGGACGTGCAGGCTCAGCGGCCATGGCTCACGGGCCCAGCCACTCCGCGGCATGTGGGATCTTCCCGGACCGGGGCATGAACCTGTGACCCCTGCCTCGGCAGGCGGACTCTCAACCACTGCACCACCAGGGAAGCCCTGGCCCATTTTTTAATCAGGTTGTTTTTCTTATTGTCGAGTTTTAAGATTTCTTTGAATATTTTGAATAATAGTCCTTCATCAGATGTGTCTTTTGCAAATATTTTCTCCCAGTCTATGGTTTGTTTTCTCATTCTCTTGACATTGTCTTTCACAGAGCAGAAGTTTTTAATTTTAATGAAGCCATCTTATCGATTATTTCTTTCATAGATCAGGTCTCTGGTGTTGTATCTAAAAAGTCATCACCATACCAAATGCCATGTAAGTTTTCTCCTATGTTATTTTCTGAGAGTTTTATAATTTTGCATTTTACATTTAGATCAGTGATCCATTTCGTGTTAATTTTTGTGAAGGGTATAAGTTTTGTGTCCAGATTCATTTTTTTGCATGTGGATGTCTGGTTGTCCCAACACCATATTTGAAAGACTACCTTTGCTCCACTGAATTGCCTTTGATCCTTGTCAAGATCATTGACTATATTTATGGGGGTCTATTTCTGGGTTTTCAGTTCTGTTCCCTTGACCTGTTTGTCTATTCTTTCACCAATACTACATTTCTTGATTATTATAGCTTTAAAGTGTCTCGAAGTTCAGTAGTGTTAGCTTTTCAACTTTGTTCTTCTCCTTCAATATTGTGTTGGCTACTCTGGGTCTTCTGAATCTCCATATAAACTTCAGAATCAGTTTGTTACTATCCATAAAATAACTTGCTGAGATTTTGAAAGGGATTGATTTAATCTATAAATCAATTTGGGAAGAGGTAACATCCTGACCATATTGAGTCTTTCTATGCATGAACATGGAATATCTCTCCATTTATTTAGTTCTTTGATTTCATTCTTCAGAGTTTTGTAGTTTTACTCATATAGATCTTGTACATGTTTTGTTAGATTTATATCTAGGTATTTTATTTTGGAGGATGCTAATGTAAATGGTACTGCGTTTTTAATTTCAAATTCCATTGTTCATTGGAACAATTCCATTGTTCATTGCTTCTGTATATAAACCTGGTATCATGCAACCTTGTTATAATTGTTTATTAGTTCCAGGAGATTTTTTTTGTCAATCCTTTAGGCATAACGATTAACATAGGTAGTCATGTCACTTGCAAACAAAGACTATTTTATTACTTCCTTCCCAATAAGTACACATTTTATTTCCTTTCTTCACCTTACTGTATTAGCAAGGACTTCCGGTATGATACTGAAAAGCTGTGGTAAGAGGAAACATCTTTGCCTTGTACTTGATCTTTTTTTTTTTATTTATGTTTGGCTGTGATGGGTCTTCATTGTGGTGCACAGGTTTCTCATTGCAGTGGCTTCCCTTGTTGCGGAGCACGGGCTCTAGGCACATGGGCTTCAGTAGTTGTGGCTCGTGGGCTCTAGAGCACAGGCTCAGTAGTTGTGGCACACGGGCTTTGTTGCTCCGTGGCATGTGGGATCTTCCCGGACTAGGGCTCGAACCCATGTCCCCTGCATTGGCAGGTGGATTCTTAACCCCTGGGCCACCAAGGAACTCCCTGTATCTGATCTTAATGGGGAAACTAAGTCTCTCACCATCAAGTATGATGTCAGCTGTAGGTTTTTTTGTAGATAGCTCCTCAACTTGATTAAGTTGAGAAATTTCCCCTCTATTCCTAGTTTACTGAGACCTGTTAGGTTTTTACGTACAACAACTAGAATTGAAAACCTGTCCCACATGAAGGGAAAGGAGGCTTCAGACTCTCAGTGTTCATTTGGAGAAAGAAGTCTATGTCAGGAGAGCCTCGGTGCTCTTTAATGGACAGGGAGCCTCCCACGGGAGCTGTGGGACTTCTTTCAAGCGAGCTAGATCACAGCAAGTTACCGGGTTTCCCTCAGAAATCTGCTTCAAAACTTCGATTTGCCTGTCTAAGAGTCAAGGACAGAGTACTGACCTGATTGCTTCACCCCATCGTTGCTGTGTGTTTTTGCACCATAACTTCACCATCTCCCTTCTCACTTCTCCTGGAGGTTATTCCTGACCTGAGAGAGCTCTCTAACGCTCCTGGCCATAGATCAACAGCTGCCACAGGCAGTGAGAAACACCCCATGAAGCAGTCCCAGAGCCCAAATCTCTGCCCCTAGCTCCTCCCTCTTGGTGGAAGCTCAAACACATTCAAGGATGTATCTACTCCCATTACTTAGATTAAGGGGACCAAGGAACTGTGTTTCTTACCAGTTTCTTGCCCCATCCCCTATGCCAGCCTCTACATGTTGCTTTTGAATATTCTAAATGTTCCTAGGCTAAAGCCAAAGATTAATCTAAACAGGGTGATAACCAGTATGGCCCAGACACCCACCGACTGGAATGGATACTAGCCTGGCTGGGACAGAGCCTGGCAGCCCCCGGCTAAGGCAGGCATTAGTCCTTTGGCTGCTGGATGGAGACCTAAGGGAGGGACCTGAGGGGGCTGGACTTTTACCAACTTTTTACCAACAAGTGAGCAAATATTTCAATGTTGTAACAACCAGTACAGCCATTCTGGTGTATACCAGTTGAATGAGGGGCCTAAGTAGATGGATAACATTTGGCTGTTTTACTAAAGTTTTTCCCCATCTTCTCTCTTATGCATGAGACAGAAGGTGCCCCGGACCACGACCCACTGGGAGCTTTGCTCCCTGGAGAGATTACTAAAGAAACTAAACACACACATAACTGCAGAACCTTTCTTAGAAGTGTTATCTGAGCAAAATAGCGTTATCTTAAAAATCATAATGCCACCCTCACCATACTCTAAAGATCTTGACTCCAGCTAGTACTGAATAAGTGTACATTTTTTTATCCTAATTGTTTTCAGACCACCGACTAGAATTACAGCATGAAAAGGCCGCTGTCATGTTCAGTATACATTTTTAATAGACATCTTTAAACATTTAGACAAAATATTATTTTTAAATGGCAATTCTTTAGCTGGTAAATGTAATTATCTAACTTTAAAGAAAAAAAAAAGCTGACAATCAAAATACTCTGTCACTGCTTTACTGAAGCACCTAAAATATCTTTTCAGCAAATGAAATGATTCTTTATTTTATGCTTTTAAAAATGCATTAGGGTAATTGCTCTGCAACAAATCACCTTCTCTGCTCCAAGCTCGACTGCCACATCCCTCACGTGTCCATCAGCTGTGCACATTGTCATGATCTGATGATCGCCTGGGGTGAATCCCCCAACAGCATGTTTATAAGAGTATTCAGTTGAGCAATCTGCAAAATAATTATATTTCAATGGAGATATTATGCTGCAAAAAAAATCTATTTTATGTCAAGTGCTAAATGAAGCAGTTATAGAACCAAGGCACGTTTATTGGTGCTTCTAATCAAAGCAAATAACTTTTGCAAGCAGATCATTCCATTGTTTTCTTGCAATTTTAATTTGCTTCCTTAATAACAAAAATATACTTTTCAACCAGCAGTCGTCACTTTACTTCTGAATGAACAAAACGCTAGATCTTTTTTTTTTAAACAGTTCCTGGTTTACCATCTCCATATGGTTGGAATCTATTTTCCCAAAGTCCTATGGTTAAAAAAAAAAATTGTACAGAAGTTAGTCTCCTTACAAAGGTTGTCTCAAAGTCCACATTTTCCTTAAGTCCAAAGGGGGACTAAGGGACCTTTAACCCTATCTGTTGGTGGCAGAAGAGTTGAGGAACTTTTGCTCCGATGCACTTCATTTGTTCCTTTGTAAAGTTTAAGGTTCAAACCCGAGAAGGTTCTTTGTAGGCTTCAAGTTGAATGCATCCTGCTTTCTTTCAACATGCAGTCATCACCACCGCAACAGCGAGAGCCCCGAGCTTACCTCTTAGGACCAGATTTCAAACCATGCATTTGTATTTCCAGAAAATGTTGAGTACATAAAGAAATCACTCTTTTAAGCTTCAAAATGTAATAAAAAGCCGTAGACTTTCACATACCTCAGCAAGCCTGACCACAAACACTGTGACATAGAGTATTGATGAATTTCTCATGAGAATAATAGTTCACATTTCCTGAAGGCTCACTATGTGCCAGGTCCTCCTTTAAGTGCTCTTAAGGCTCCCCTCTTCTAATGCTCACAACAATCATATGAAATATAGTCTCTGAGTAGCCCATTTCACAGATGGGGAAGCTAAGGCTAGAGAGATAAAGTAACTTGCCCAACGATCTAGCCAGTTTTCCTAGATGTCCTCTATCAGTGCTCAACAGATGTTGACCCACAGCCCCACACCTGCTTAAGAAAGTCTTCTCCCACAAAAAAACATTTAATGTCCTCACCCACATCCCAATGGTCCACCAAGTCTGAGTGCCGGTCAAAGTCACTTGAACAGCCAAGTCCACCACATAATGAAGATGCAGGGAATGGAGGTCCCAGGATCTCGGGGTATCCTTTTCTCTAAGGCTCAACAAGCACTAGCCCGGGAGAAAGTTCTTCCCTCCTCCTCCCTCTTTCAACCTTATTTGCAGAAAAGACCCATTTGAAATCCTATCCAAACCTCACAGTAGGATTTCCCTTTCTAATGTCTGCCTGTTTTCAAGCAGGAAGTGTGACTAATCGCACCACTGTGATCGGAAGAGCTTACAGAGGGCTCTTGGCCTGGCTCTGATTACACAGCACTCCTTCAGCGCCAGCCAGCCGCTGCCCCAGGAGGATGCTCCGTCTCCACTTCGCCCCCAAACCTGGCACGAAGGCCCCAGAAGGGGGATGAGGGCGCCTTCCAGCTTCTGGCCGCCCCAGGACAAAGCCGTTGACGGTGCCGCTTGCTCTACCCTCTCCACCTCCCGTTCCTGCCCTCCAGCCACCCTGCTCTACGCGCTTGTTATCAGGAAGCCTGTGCCATCTATAAGGGACTGATTATTACTGCCGAGAAATAGTAGTGATATGTACTCAGAACTGAGCAAGTTAAAAAAAAAAAAAAAAAAAAAAGAGGGCAATTATTTACTCCAGGGGAAAAAAGGTAGTTTGAGGAAAAATGATCGTTACACTTATTGACTAGATAGTGAACAATATTCACCCAGTCCTAACGATGTAAACACGAATATTAATTGAACAAAAATTGCGATATGTAAGGGTTGAAGGTGAGCAGGGAGGGAGGTAAAGTAGAGAGCTAAATCGTCATCTACCGCAAGAGAAAGTCAAGCGGAAAGGACTAAAGCGTGAAGTAACAGTGTGAGCACAGGATCTGGAAATAAGGGGGTAAATACCGGAAGAAACAGTTTAAAAAACTGAAAGTGGTCGCCTCTGGAAGAAAAGATTTGAGGTGGGAGGAAGAAGGCAGAGGCCTTCTGCTCTTTGTTATAAGCCTTTCTCCTTGGTTAACTATGTGCATGTATTGCCTTAATAAACTTCCCTGGTGGCGCAGTGGTTGAGAGTCCGCCTGCCGATGCAGGGGACACGGGTTCGTGCCCCGGTGCGGGAAGATCCCACATGCCGCGGGGCGGCTGGGCCCGTGAGCCATGGCCGCTGAGCCTGCGTGTCCGGAGCCTGTGCTCCGCGACGGGAGAGGCCACAACAGTGAGAGGCCCGCGTATTGCAAACAAACAAACAAACAAACAAAAACTTAAGTTAAAGATATAATCAAATGAGATACTGTTTGTAAATGACTCCGGCGCCTGGAACACAGCGAGCACGCACTAAGGCGGATAGCGCAGCTGCTCCTGCGCTGTCCCTGCTCCGCTGCCCAGCCCGTGGGCAGAATCTCCCGCTGCCCGTGCCACATCTTGTGTTCGTACTACTGATGATGACTGCATTTGGGGTTCTGTCTCAGGCTTCCCCTCCACTTCCATCACGCTGCCTTCCTGCTGCTGCTTGCTTCTGGCTTCCCTGTCTGCTGCTCCCTCTGCCTAGAAGGCTTGCCTCGCAGATATTCTCACCTACTCACCCTTCAGTCCCTCTCAAAGTCACCCTCCAACAGAGGCCCTCCCCCGCCATCCTAGCTAAAGTAGCACTTCTGATCCTCTTTCGTCTCTCCCCTCGCCCTACTGTATCTCATTCACAGCACTTGTCACTACCTGAAGTATCCGTTCACCTATCCATTCCATCTCTCTCAAATGAATATCACCTTCCAAAGGGCAAGGACTGTCTTCACTGATGTGTCCCCAGCACTGGAACCAGGCCTAGTAGGTATTTAAGTGGATAGAAGGCTGAATGGGTGGGAAGATGGATGAATAAATAAATGAAATCTGGTTTGGAGGTTCTAGCAGGAGCTCCCCTGACTGAAGAATGGTCCACCTCTATCAGAGGAGGTCATCCTTGTAGACTGGGCACGTGGGAGGGACACACACAGAGCAATGAGGAAGGGGACACCGCCTAGCCAACCAGATCAGCCTCACGTCCACTGAGTGAGCGAACGAATGCTCTCAGGCTATGAAAGGGTCTCAGCCTATGGCTTGTGCAGTCCTTGCGTTAAGATGATTTCCAGGTGGACCCACGTTGTTTCCAGAGATTGCTGCCTCTGTCCTTATCTCCGCTTTACCCATCAAAGCCTGCCATGCCCGTCCCTTCCCCTCCTGCCTCGTCACATTTCTTCCAACTGCAGGTCTCCATCTCTCAGGAAGAAACCTACTTGGAGCTTCTTCAATTGATGAGGTCAAAACATATTTTGCATAGTCAGATAGCTTTCGTAAGTTCTGGACATCAGGTTTCCAAGAGCACAGAACAAGGACAGCTACTAGAGTGACATAATAATGAATGCAAATGCACTTGACAGAGAAAAAGGCCCAGGAAATTGTACTGTAGTCTGTCTCATTTGTACTCATGGGATTTTAATTTTTGGAGGTAACAGAGTAGCAACACAGAGAGGCCAGTGCCACTGAAAGATTTTTATCACATTTCCCGAGAGGCACACGGCGTCTTGCAGCACCACGCACAGTGAGGAAACAGAAGCAGGCTCAAGGGGGAAGCCCAGGCCAGGGCCTTTGTTGTGTTTTCCACAGGAAAGGCAGAGCAGGGTAAACAGCTTGAAGGATTTGCTAGTTTGAACTCTGTGGGTGGTCTCTGGTCTATCGGGGTGGTCTCTAGCTGTCTGGGACCTGGTCTGGGGGACTTAGGGCAGGGAGAATATTGGCTTGATATGTGAGAATTAGGTGATAAGGAGGGTCAGAGCATGGGCTCTGGATTGATGGAGAGATAAACTGTGGCCCTTAGTTTGGCCCTGCAATTAATGGGTGCCAAATAGACAGCCGTGGAATCTAAGAAACGGTCAGAACACCTGCACCCATAATATTAACAGGTCTTTCCTTTACTTGGCCAAAGGTAGATACTGCAGCTAAGGAGAGAGTGGGCGACTAACAGGTTCTAGACTCACCTGTCTCCTGAAGAAGTCTTTAAAAATGTGCTTTGTGCCATCTACTGATTTCTGTCAGCACCAAAAATTATCTTTAAAAAACATGTAGTGTCATTAACCAATCAAAATCTTTAACAATTCATATCTCTACAATTCTTTTAACAAAAACCAGATATACTACTGTAACTTATAAGATTCAGAAACTTCCAGTAGATAGCAAGGAAAGATAAAAGAAATCCAAACTCAGATGCTCTTTAGAAATTGGTGGGCTTTTATTTTACCAGTAACATTAGAAACATCCATTCTAGAATCAGAAAAAATACTTTTTTCAAGTTAATAAAAATCAATAACCTCAAATCATAAAGAGGCGATTGGACCCCTCTCTAATTCACACACCACATCAATATGGATTGTGAAATTGAAAAAAAGTTGACTTATCATGATTTGGTTTAAAGATGAATGTAAATCCCCCCACCCCTGATGATGTTAAAATATTGTTAGGAAAGTTTAATATCTCCACGATCAAGTATCTCTGTTCTTGGTGGTATCAGCAATGTTCAGAAACTTCCACCGAGCCTTTCTTCTATCCCAGTGTAACTTCCCATCTTTGAAAAACGATGCCAAATAAACCAACATGCATTTAAGTACTGTGAGTGCCTTGAAGGTTATGCATCTTTTGGTCCTTATCTAGGAGACACAGCAGAGCCACAAGATCATAAGATTTGGACCAAGTAACATGTACGAAATGATGAGAGAAAAATTAAGAATTTAACTGGGTTGAAACAACTAAATCAGGGACCAGGTGGGCTACAATACCACAACAAAATTTCACAGAGAAAGAAGTCTCAGGGACTCCCCTGGCAATCCAGCGGTTAAGACTCTGTACTTCCACTGCAGGGGGCACGGGTTTGACCCCTGGTCGGGGAATTGAGATCCCACATGCCGCACGGTGTGGCCAAAAAGAAAAGGAAAAAAACGTCTCAGACCGGGACTCAGTGACTGGATAGGCCCGAGGGAAATGGAAGACAAACCTGTCATTTTCCCAGGTGCAAAAATGGATGACTGAAGGGAGAGGGACAGAAGCCAGAATGCAGTGAGTCAGACGAAGTGTTGGCTTGTATGGTCATAGGGAGCTACAGAGGGATTTAGATGGAAGGAATGGCTTATTACAAGCAGTATTTGGGGGCAGATGGTGTGAGGTATGTGCCATTGCACAGGAGGCTCTTAGAAGAATCCAGGCATAAGACCGTAGGCCACAGGGAAAAGGACAACCCCTGGAGATATTTTAAAGAGAGAAATGGCCCAGTATTCTAAGTGAGGGGAGCAAAACCATGTGGAGGTTAAGAGCATGGGCCAGGACCAGGAAAAAAAAGGGGGGGGGGAATTCCCTGGCTGTCCAGTGGTTTGGACTTGGCACTTCCACTGCCGGGGCCCGGGTTCAATCCCTGGTGGGGAAGATACTGCAAGCCTCATGCGCTGGCCAGGGGTTTCTGGAGACCTGTCCCTCCACTTATGACTGAATGACCTTGGGCACACTGATTAGTTCTTTCACCTGAGACGTGGAACAATGATGCCTGCCTGCCAAGGACTGTTGTGAGGATTAAAGGCCCGGAAACATGTTAGCACAGTGTCTGGGGCATAGTAAGTGTCCAATAAATGGACAATAGTATTTTTGATTATTTAAATTTTGAAATTATTATTAAGAGAGCAGACTCACTGATCATTTCCACATTTCTAACCGAGGGTACCACAGACAGAACTGGGAGAGAAAGGCTCCATCGGGAGGTGAGCAGCGAGTCCCAATGACCTGAGACTTAAGCTGACTTCACGTAGATAGTGAGAATTCTGATGGAGGTCCCTACAAAATTAAAACCCAGCAGTTCCTATCTAAGCACACAAATAAAGTTCAGAAATGAAAGGTGCTCTTCAGGAAACAAAATATTAGGGAACTTGCTAAATTTTACTTCCAAAGCCTGTTTCTTATAAGACTTTGCTGAAAAGAAAACTAACAATTCTTTGGAAAGCATATATTTTGTTCAGTGATTAAAAGAAAAAAACAAAACAAACAGATAAAACATGAAGGGCACTCGAGTTAAAAAACGGAGAAAGAAAAGCTTCTGAAATTTGATCATTTGGTCCTGAAATTGACCATACTTAGAACAAACAATTGAATGATTTCTATTTTTTCTGCATGTGTTTCTCCATCTCCGGCCTTCTATAATAAAAGTTTGCAATAGTCAATTCTCAATTAACTTTGTTAATGGAGAGGAGCGGTGACATAGATAAAAACAAACTACAGATAACACAAAAATGATTTACTGCCACTCATAGGTTCCACTCAACCCCCAGCCTCCCATCGTCTCAAAGCCCTCCAGTCAGCGCCTTCAGACCTCCAGTGTGTGGTGTCAGAAGGAGACTGTGGGTCACACAGATAATCTACTCAAGGGTAATGGATTTGACTACAATTTAGCATTGATTAATTATAGTGTCCAATTTTAATTCAGTGCTATTCGCTAACTAGATAAGGTTTTTCTATGTCCTATTTTTGGCACAGAAAATTCTAAGCATACGTACTTTAAAATTAGCAGCGCTGTTGAAATTTAATAACTATTTATCTCCAACCTCACAATGAACACTGTGCAAAGGTCAGGAGACCTAGGTTCTTCCCAGTCCTACCTGTGACAGGGGCTTTGCAACACCAGCTAATACATTCACTTCTCTGAACTGTTTCCTCATTTATAAAGCGGGGTTGGACAAGGTGGATGTCTGAGGTTGCCTCCAGGGCTACCATTCTTGTCGAGGTCATCCTTATGATGCATACCTTGTTTTCAACATGTTTGCCCTAGGACCTGTACTCTTAAATTTATGGCAGTGGTTCTTATCCAGGGGCAATTTTCCTCCCAGGAAACACGTGGCGATGTCTGGAAACATTTTTAGTGTCAGGACTGGGAGGGAGAAGGTGATACTGGCATCTAGTGTGTAAGAAGCCAGCGACGCTGCTAAACACTGTATCAATACACGGCTCAGGACAGTCCTCTACAACAAAGAATCATCTGGTCCAGGATGTTAATAGTGCCGAGGTTGAAAAACCCTAATACATAGGAAGGTATTCTGACATAGGTCAGTGGTCTAGGAATTGCCCTATTTTGGAAGAGGAACAGAAGTTTAAATTATAGGATAATAGAATATTAAATTGGAACTGACTACTGAAGCACCAATGATTCTATAAATATGAAATTCCAAAGTGAGGTACCACATCACCTCATGGAAATTTCAAACAGCATTATTAAAAGCTGGATACGCAGCCCTAAAACCTACAAGGAGGCCATAAAAGGGTTGCAAGTGTAGATATTGGGGGTGCATTTGTAAAAGGAACCCTTTTGCAGACAGCCACTGCCCTGTGTGACTCTTAATCCCATCCTACAGGGAAAGAGCTAAATTGGAGCCATTTTTAATTCTGCCCCCAGAGAGCCTCCTGGGAGCAATGAGGTTCCAAAATCTCTGTGGAGCGGAAAGTTCAGAAAACGAGGAATAAGAAGAGAGCACGGCTAGAGGATAGTATGTATGGCCCATCTCCCAGAACTATTGTTGGAGGGACCCTGCAGGGGAAGCTCTGGAGAGCACAAACACCCTTATGAGAAAAAGGTTCACTTTTAAGCACCTGCCAGACCCAGATGGTGCCAAACTAGCTCACAAACATACCATTCAAGTAAGCACTTTCCTGTACCCTTTTCCTTCCAGCCTCCCCTGTGCTCTGACCCCAGCGGAGTCTGAAGCTTAGAAAGTAGAGAAAGAGAAAAAAAAGCCATTGGCACTTCCTTCCCCAAAGGCAGGTAAAGAACAGCCTATGGGTGGGATAAGAGAAGTCTTACCTTTTAATGTATGTTGAAACACTGATTACTACATCCAACTGGAATTCTATTTCTAATCAAGATTGTGTGTTTTGGCTTAGGTTGATAGTAGGTACGACTTTCTATGCCTTAGTAACTAGAATATTCCTGGAGGATGTCAGAACTTTCACCCACCAAAAGAGAAAAACCCCTCTATTAAATAAATTTTAGAAAGCAGTGGACGTAAAAAATATGTTGCATTCCATTACATCTTACTGGTCACACTTGTTCATATACCAGTTACATACACAAACTTCCATTTTCCTTCCTTTAGAAATGTAGTCAAGATTCCTTATAAACTCTGTCTACAGGGAAAAAAAACACCCTTGCTAGATATTCTCTTTTGAGCTATACTAGAAATATCAAATTTCCTGAGTTCAAAAAATATAATTTTGGGGTTCCTATGAGTTTTGAATCCTGTTTATTAAACTTTGTACTCTGAGGGAAAAAATTCTTACCTGTCATTAGACACAAAGCTCTCCAAAGATTATACACTCCAGAGATTATGCACTCAGCTATGAGCTCTCCCAGTACCTGCAGACTAACTTGGATGATCTCAGATTTTCAAGATTTGAGTTTAATAACATTGTCAGATATTTTGAAAGGATGCCTTTTCAACTATTGACATACATTAAATATGTTAACTATTTTGTTAACTACAGGTTCCTGATTCACTTAAAAGCCATAGGATCCGGGATGTCATCTTAAATTTGCATGGACCTGAAATAATTTCTCCTGGGTGTCTTCAAAGGCACAATAGAGAGGTTTAAAATTGGTAGAAATGTCATGCAAAGATGGAAAAACAGTTTTGTATTTATTTAATTGTATACCACAAGTAAGTCTTCACCTAGAGATTTTTTCAAATTAAATATTATTGTTTCTTTTCCTTATACTTCCCTTTATATGATTATGACTAAAGAGAAAGAAGAATAATCAAAGCCTTTAGAATATTTCCCAGGGTCCCTGATCCTCTAAAAGTGAGGTCAATAGACCAGTAGGTTCAGCAGGACCTGGGAGCTCATTAGATACAGAATTTCAGGCTCTGCCCCAGATCTACTGAATCTGAGCCTACATTTTACAATATTCCTAGGTGATTCTCACAGACATTAAAATTTGAGGACTGAGCTAAGTCACCGTTGAAGAGGCCTGTGATGATACTGGATAACAATTCAACCCGAGACAATTAAGTGGAAATAACCCAGTTAGGATGAATTTCTTTAGATTCAAAAAATAAATCCACAGTCGAAGCAAAGTAAATCCTGGGAATGAAAATCCATCTGTATCCAAAGAGAGTGCTGCCAGAGACATGTCACAAAGCGTCATCTGTAACCATAAGCGACTGATTCAGTGGAAATACAGCTTGGACTCAGTGTGTAACTCCCCAAACTGTGTTGGCCAGCTCTTGTGTAGAACTCACAGTATTCCTAATAATCCTGGCTGACTAATAATGGTGAACATGTTTTGTGTCCTCTCTTTTTGGCCTACCTCATGACTTCCTAAACCCATGGACAAGATTGGGAAGATAGGAAGAAAAATATTGTCCCAATACATATTTTTCTTTTTATGCTGTTTGGGTGATACCTGCACCAGTGGTTCTCACTCTTTGCTACACATTCTAGAATCAGCTGGAGAACTTTCAAAGATCCCCCATACCCAGGCTGTACCCCACACCAATTAAGTCAGAATCTCTGGAGTTGAGACCCAGGCATCAGTAGTTTCTAAAAGTCTCCAGGTGACTACAAGGTGCAGCCAATGGGAGCCAAAGACCTATCCAAGTCAAACTGAAGATGACAATTACGTGGTGGATTCATCAAAAGAAATAGCTAATATTCATAATTTATGCCCCGACTAGATTGGGTGGAGGTTAGGGGTAGTCATCTAAACTGACACATTACCCTCTCCCCCAACCACTACCCTTACTCACACTCTCAGGATCTCTAATCTAGACCATGGTAGTGGCCTACTCTCTGGTCTTCTGCGCCTAGTCTTGGCCCATCATACATTGGTCTACGTTGCCCGTCTTCTTCTCTATCTACACCGCTCCCACAACCCAGTGATTTGCCTAGAAAAAATCAGACCATGTCCCCCCAACCTTAAAACCCATCAAAGGTTCAACTTTGCCCACCTAATAAGTTCCAAGCTCCTTAACCTGGCAATTTAGGCCTTCCGTGGTTTATCCCATGCTAACTCCTCCAGCTTCACCTCCTGATCTCCTATCTCTAAGCTCCAGCAACTCTGAACCAGTAACACATTTCCACATTCCCTAAGCCACTCCATGGCCTTCAACCTTCGCCCACGCCTTCTTTTCATTTCTTGGACTAGCTAACTCCTGCTCACCATTCAAGACCTCAGCGCAGGTGTCCCTCCTCCCAGAAGCCTTCATTTTGCCCCACCCAACTCCCTTAAAGGTTGCTTTCAGTGGGGCTCCTTTGTGCTCCAAAGGGAAGGGAATAGCATGTAAACAAGCACAGAGGTAAAAGAGCATGATATGTTCTGAAAAAAGCAAATAAGCATTTTAAATAGATGCAGGAGAGAGATGTAGTGCAAAAGAGATGGGAGTCCCAAATAACCACCTGGTTTCCATCACAAGGCAGGTACACACAGCCAGGTGATGACAGGCTCTCTAAATCATGAGAACTTGGGTAAAAAAGGAACCCAAGGGGATTCCCTGGTGGCGCACTGGTTGAGAGTCCGCCTGCCGATGCAGGGGACACGGGTTCGTGCCCCGGTCCGGGAGGATCCCACATGCCGAGAAGCGGCTGGGCCTGTGAGTCATGGCCGCTGGTCCTGCGCGTCCGGAGGCCCGCGTACTGCAAAAAAAGAAAAAAAAGGAACCCAAGCCAGTAAAAGGGAGAATTTTCCCTGTCGAAACTATAAAAACTGCATTCATTACAAATTTAATTTTAAAACTTACTGAAGAAAGCTGAATACCTAAACTCTGAATGATAAATAGACTTCATATGATTCTATCTGTAACTACTATCTAATCACTTTTACAACCCTCAGACTTTGATGAAGTTTCAGAACAATTTTGGGTTATTTTTGGTGTGAATAGTCCAGGAACCTCCTAGCCTGTGTTATTCTCATCAGAACCTATGAATTTTTTTTTATTTTAAAAAGAGAGTTTTCATAACCATCTGGCCCCTAAAATAATAACAGTAAAGCCATCCATCTAGATTACAAATGGTACCAGGGTCACATGGACTGTTTCCAGTGCTGTTTCTTTTGCCTTGTTAGTCACAATATTTTTTTAGTTTCTCTTCCAGGTGGGTTCAATGGAAGGAAAGAAAATAACTAACATTTATTCTGTACCTATTTATATGCCAAACACTGTGTTTAAAGTATTTCTGTATATATCTCCATATATAATAGTTACAACAACCTTGTGAAATAAGCATTATTATTTACCTCTTGCAAATGAAGAAACTGAAGCTCGGGAAGCTTAAGTAAGCGGCACAAGATCATGCAATTGGTAAGATACTAATAAGTTCCATAAAGCTGCATCTTTATTCACAAAATAACAATGACAATAATACAATTAAAGGGAAAAGGAAACAAAGACTCAAAGCTTATGCCAAGCCCAAAGCAAACATAACAAAGTGTTTACAAGTAGCTAACAGTGTCATTTCTCTGCACAAGGTACTAGAATTCAACAAAGAGCTCTTAAGGATACCAGCTAATCTTTGACTGCCAATACTAAACTAACAGAAGGCTCTCATGTTTGTATTTCTTCATCAAGGAACAAAATTTCCAACATAGAGCACAAAGCCGAGAATATTCTAAGAAAATGTTAAAAACATAGCTGTTTTTCAATGTTGTGTGTGTGTGTATGATCTCAGATATCAGACTTTTTCTCCTCATCTAAAATCATATTATTATCAGACTACTTCTTTCCTAGAAACTGCTTTTCAGTGATAAAATCTGAACTTACAAATCAGCTTCAGAAGGATTTGTTAAAGATTCAGACCACAGCATTCCAAAATCCCTCCTCCATCACCCAAACACAAGTTCTAATGTACAGGGGTTTCAAAAGTGGATGTCTCTTACCTCTTAGCTACACTTTAAGAAATGGAAGGGGGCTTCCCTGGTGGCGCAGTGGTTGAGAGTCCGCCTGCCGATGCAGGGGACGCGGGTTAGTGCCCCGGTCCGGGAAGATCCCACATGTCGCGGAGCGGCTGGGCCTGTGAGCCATGGCCGCTGAGCCTGCGCGTCCAGAGCCTGTGCTCCGCAACGGGAGAGGCCACAACAGTGAGAGGCCCGCGTACCAAAAAAAAAAGAAATGGAAGGAAACCTCATTTGGAGCCTCAGAAGAAGGAATCAGTTGTAAAAAAAAACAAAACAAAACATATATCTCAACTTGTAATTTCAGTGCAGCTTGACCTTTCAATGCTGATGTGGCCTATTTGTGGTGGTGGCTGTATTATGTGCATGAGTCCATTAATATCTTCTGGATATAATATCATACTCCATTCACCACATTAAGAGTTTAGCAGCTGAAAACTCCAGATACACTGAGGTTGTCTGGCTAAAAAACACTGACTGTTTTTGGATGGAATGTCCTATAAATATCAATTAAATCTATCTGGTCTATTGTGTCATTTAAAGCTTCTGTTTCCTTATTTATTTTCATTTTGGATGATCTGTCCGTTGGTGTAAGTGAGGTGTTAAAGTCCCTCACTGTTATTGTGTTACTGTCGATTTCCTCTTTTAGAGCTGTTAGCAGTTGCCTTATGTATTGAGGTGCTCCTATGTTGGGTGCATATATAGTTATAATTGTTATATCTTCTTCTTGGATCGATCCCTTGATCATTATATAGTGTCCGTCCTTGTCTCTTGTAACATTCTTTATTTTAAAGTCTATTTTATCTGACATGAGTATTGCTACTCCAGCTTTCTTTTGATTTCCATTTTCATGGAATATCTTTTTCCATCCCCTCACTTTCAGTCTGTATGTGTGCCTAGGTCTGAAGTGGGTGTCTTGTAGACAGCATATATATGGGTCTTGTCTTGTTTTTGTATCCATTTAGCAATCCATTCACGTTTAAGGTAATTATAGATATGTATGTTCCTATGACCATTTTCTTAACTGTTTTGGGTTTGTTTTTGTAGGTCCTTTTCTTCTCTTGTGTTTCCCACTTAGAGAAGTTCCTTTAGCATTTGTTGTAGAGCTGGTTTGGTGGTGCTGAATTCTCTTAGCTTTTGCTTGTCTGTAAAGCTTTTGATTTCTCCATCGAATCTGAATGAGATCCTTGCCGGGTAGAGTAATCTTCGTTGTAGGTTCTTCCCTTTCTTCACTTTAAGTATATCATGCCACTCCCTTCTGGCTTCTAGCGTTTCTGCTGAGAAACCAGCTGTTAACCTTATGGGAGTTCCCTTGTATGTTATTTGTCATTTTTCCCTTGCTGCTTTCAATAATTTTTCTTTGTCTTTAATTTTTGCCAATTTGATTACTGTGTGTCTCGGCGTGTTTCTCCTTGGGTTTACCCTGTATGGGACTCGCTGTGCTTCCTGGACTTGGGTGGCTATTTCCTTTCCCATATTATGGAAGTTTTTGAATATAATCTCTTCAAATATTTTCTCTGGTCCTTTCTCTCTCTCTTCTCCTTCTGGGACCCCTATAATGTGAATGTTGTTGCATTTAATGTTGTCCCAGAGGTCTCTTAGGCTGTCTTCATTTCTTTTCATTCTTTTTTCTTTATTCTGTTCCTCAGCAGTGAATTCCACCATTCTGTCTTCCAGGTCACTTATCCGTTCTTCTGCCTCAGTTATTCTGCTATTGATTCCTTCTAGTGGTTCTTACAGGATTAAAATGAGAATCATACTCTGGAGCTACCAACAATAAACACATGTTAAAAATAACAACCTCACAGCAACAGAAATCATGCCCAAGATTTAATAGAAGATCAATTAAGGAGCTACTAACCCCTAATCTGAGGTCCCTATTTGTTCATCAAGGTTCACCATCATTTGTTCCCATCTTAGCCTTAAGGAAAATAAACTAACATAAAATAAAATAGGGACTTCCCCGGTGGTCCAGCGATAAACAATCCCCCTTCCAATCAACCTGGGTACAATCCCTGGTCCGGGAACTAAGATCCCACATGCTGCGGGGCAACTAAGCCTGCGTGCCACAACTACTGAGCCCATATGCTCTGGAGCCCACACACTGTAACTAGAGAGAGAAAACCCTCATGCCACAACTAGAGAGAAGCCCGGGCACCACAACGAAAGATCCCACATGCCGCAAATAAGACCCGACACAGCCAAAAATTTAAAAATAAAATAAAACAAACCACAGTGTGTAAATAAAATAAAATAAAATAAAATAAAATGTTCCTGAATACCTCATGATACCCAAGGAGACCACAACACTTCCATATTGCATTAAAGAGGCTTTTCCCAAGGTCAATGTGAGCTTTACTACATAGATTGTGTTTATATATAAGATACAAGCACTTTTTAAACTGTCTGAAAATACTGGTAATCTGAAAACTATGACTTGCTTAAAATCATACACTCTGTGATGTCTTTTCAATAGTCCCTGTGATCTTCTAATATGGGGAAATGGTTTTTACCAAGCTAACCACCAGCCCTGAAACACCTAATGATGCCCTGAGACTGGAGGGAATCATTCCAAATTGCTCTAAATTGAACTTCCCATGGTAAGAACAAAGGGTGACACTTAACTCAAGGCCAACAGCCATGGACCTTGCGGGGCTCCAATTTTCGACTCAGGATTCCAGTCTTAGGAACTTCAGGATTTTAAAGTACAGTATCTTAACCTGGTATGCAGAGTGAACTTGCCCATTTACCCAGAGAAAGAGCCTGTGTGGCGGTTTTGTGATTTTCCTAAGATTTCCCTTCTTTGCTAGAAGCTGGAGATCTCCAGACTAGAGATGGAGCTAACTGGGAAAATGGCCAAGGCACCGCCCCCCTATGTCATCATTTATCCAGACTCCTCCTAGATTTCTAAATGTTCTCCTTAAAGATAAGCTACCTCATTGTCAAAATGCATGCCAGCACTCTCTACCAGACCTATTATAGCAAATCACGAATGACAGAGGAAATCAATTTCCCTCTGGGAAGAACCACACTTCATTAGGATATTTTCTGGTTGCAAGGAATAGAAATCCATTTGAACCAGCTTAAGCAAAGGAAATGTGCATTATAAGAATTCTGGGGTATCTTGAGGAATTCAAGAGTTGTTAAACAGCCAAGCTTCAGAAAGGGCAAGAAGCAGGAATTAGAACATTTTAGGGAACCCTGAAAGTCTTCTTTCCATCTCTCAGCGTCAGCTTCCTTCTTCTGTTTCCCAGTCTTCATGGTAGAAGATGGTCATCACCAGAACTTCCCTCGTTGATGTGCTCTCCTCCATTCGAGGCAGCATCCAGACCTATGTACTCTTGCCGCTAATCCCACTTTTCCAAGAAAGGAATCGATTGACTTAGGTTGGATAAGGTGCCCAACTCAAACAATCACCTGTGGCCAAGAGGAGGTGTCACTTGTTCAAACATGGCTGCTCCCACTGAAACAATGGATTGGAGGCACATGAAGACAGAATAGAGTTGACAAATTTGGAAAATAATAATACAGGATGCCCAGTCAAATTTGAGATCACATAAATCACATAAAAAATTTTTTTAGTATCAGTATGTCCTATGCAGGACACTAGTATACCGTGTGATGGTAATAGATATTCCATAGAAATAGTTTCCGTGATTAAAAAGGTTTGGAAAACATTGGGTAACATCTATCAGCTCAGCGGGCAGTGTAACTCTCTAAGCGGGGACATGAGGTGGACAGTGTTTCCCAAACTTATCTGACTTTGGAAGAGTCACCAAATACCTAGTGTTGCTCAGAAGCCAGTCTGAGAAATGCTGACTTAAGGCAAATATATCAAGAAGGATGAATTATGAAAATTAGCAACCACTTATGGATGTCTTGATGTTAAGTCACACAAGAGCTCCCAACAATTCTGAAGGTAGCCCAATGGAAATCTACACTATCAATAAAACGCGCGGTACAGTCTTGAGCCGCATCCATGAGTCCTAGCACTGATCATTTCTCCTTTTATTCTCCATTATCACGATGACTTAAACCTACACCCAATTTTACAGTTGTTTGATTATTTTATTGAGGCCATTTCAGCCCCTTTTCATAATGCTTCTAGACCATTCCTAATACCTGCATCCCCTACCGAAATCACTACTCTATTTACATATTACATTATGATCCAGAAAGTTCATGTTACATTATGATCCCAAAAGTTCTGATTGTGCCTATAAGAAATGACAACAAATCATGCCAGCAACAGATGAGTAGCCAAAGGCTATTTTTCCCAATCATACAACTTACCTTCTTGAAACTGCCGTCTCCTCAGCACCTTTTGACCTTACCCTTGAATCATTTACTGTCTCTTCTTTTGGCATCTTGACTTCTCTGCTGCCCACTCTCATTCAGAATTTTTGTCAGTCCCCTCAATCCGTCAACATACCCTTCCATGATAAGTCCTTCTGGGGGTTCTGACATGCCTCCAAAGACAGAAAACACAAACATAATCCTGTTTGAAACACCTCTACCATGTGCACCCTCTTGAACTTAGATGTACCAGTTTTCAAAATGTATATGTGTCATGAAGCAAGTATGAAAAAAAAAAATCACAGCTTAAAATTTGTCCCAGGTTATAAGATCTACAAGGACCCAGTATGAGTGACTTAACCAGGGTAAACTGGAAATTTAAATACTGACTGGATATGTGATGATATTAAAACTTTTTAATATTTAATATTAATGATATTTTTAAAAGTAGTGTTTTTAAATGCGTTAGTGGGCTTTGCGGTTTTGTTAAGAATAAATAGGGGAAAGGAAGATGAAAAAAAGGGAGAGTGCCTTAACTGCTATGAAAAAATATGTCATCTGGAATTCGCTTCAAAATAGTACAGGTGAGAGGGAATGGATGAGAGTGTAGACGGGGCAAGGCTGGCTGGGGGTTCATGGTTGTTCTAGTTGGGTAATGGGTACTTGGGAGAGGGCGTCCATTATACTATTCTGTTTATTTTTGTGTATGTTCAAAATGATCCATAATAAAATATTTTAAATAAATAAATAGGGCTATTTGATGAGGAAAACCTGGGGCTAGAAAGTGGGAATTATGGGACCAGGTCTGCCACTGATCCTGGACCGGAAACTGAAAGAAAGCTTGAGAGATTACCTTCTTGTCCGTTGTTCCAGGCTTCATCCTGTAGAGCATTTACAGTACTGAGGAACTGGTGGTGGCCCTCACCCAAAACTACAGAGATGTTTCTGTTCTGGGGAGATCCCTTTGCTCTGGCTCCTTACCAGCTGGGCATGGGTGTTCACTCCCCATGTTGGGGAATTTTCACTAGGTCTTGGTTTTTGCTGGTGCAGTCACTCAAGGAGTAGACATCAAGTACTGAGCGTTTCTCTGAGGCCGAGTTTTCTGCCCTTCTCACGTGAGCCCTCTGGGTTGCTATTCTCTTTGCTGATCTTCTTTCTCTCGTGTTGAGATGACAAGAGGTGCTCTTCAAACCCTAGCAGGAAGAGTGCCTTTCTGAGAAGAGCACGAGCTCCAAGCAGAACCACCCCTCAGAAATCAAAGACATGACAGTTCCTGTGGGACAGTTTTCAACAGCCCACTGCAGCAGCAAGTGGGACAACCAAGGGCCAACATCACGTGCCCTACAAAAACACAAGCTCTGAGGGGAATTCTGGCTCACGGTCAGATGGAATTCGTGACCTGCTTACAGGATAGGTGTTTGGGAGACATATCAATGCTTTCATGGGAAGAGATGACTTCCTGGATCGGTCTAGGCTCTTAGCTTCAAACCACAGGAACCAATTCTGGCAGATGTAAGCAAGGTAAGAATTTACTGAAAAGATGTGTTGGTAGCTCAGATTCTCCAGGAAAACTAAAAAGCCACATTGACAATCCAGGTTGGAACAGGGGAAGTGAAGTTTCCAGTGTCATGGCTAAAACCCACTGCCCTGTTCCTAAACACTGAGAACAACCACCGCTGTCAACAGACCAGCCCTCGATGCTGCTTCTTCAGCTCAGTAGCTCCAGAGCCAGGTCCATCCCAGGGGCATCCAATTGGCTGGGCCAGGGATCTGCCCACACCCCACCTCTAGGAAAGGATGGGGAAGGAGCATCTGGCCTTTCCTATCTCCCCACTGACTTCCACGGGGGGTGTCATCACAATGAAGTGTCCATTTCACATGTGTTCCCTTATGATCCAGAACAGCTGAACCCATATGCCCTTCAGATGTGGAAGATTTGAACCCCAAACCAATGCGGAAGAAGTCACCGTGGGGGCTCTGACAAAGAAGAGCTGCTGAAGCAGGGGAAGGTCTCCTTGTGAGGAAGAAATTAGGGGCGCGAGAATGAGAACGCTGCTAAAGCATTACGCTTTGAAGGCTCACAGAAGCTGCCTGTCTGCAGCCGTGCCTTGCCTCCGCCTCACCTCTGGACTTCTAACCTTTGCACTCAGCGTTTATTACACACTCATTTTTAATTTTAAGAAAAAAGACTCATTGAAAAGAAAATGATGAATGAAGAGAGCAAAGGGACTATGGTGGCCACCTGCCATTTTTATCCCTTTACCAAAACACAGAGGGAATAAAAGATATTTGCTAACCCTGAAAAACTGCCCAAGAGCCTAGACCCTTTGGAATTTGCCTTTCTGGATTTGGGAAGAGGATCCCCAACATAGCCAGAGAGCAGAGTGGTAGCACAGATTCTGGGCAACACACATCCGCACGTTCTTCTGCCATCCACTGCCGGTCCAGCGGATACCACCCTCGCACACAGCCTGAACGCGGTTATTGTAATGAGTCTGTGCTCACTGCAAGAGTGTCAAGACTTAAAACCAAGCCTGAACTCCTCCTCTGAAATATCATAGTTCTGTAATATGAACAGTTCACAGGTGGAATAATCCATGATCGTATCTTGGACTACTTCAGAATTAAACGTACAGATTTGGGATAGTGAAGCAAACCTGAACTGCCTGCTTCCAAATACCATCTTCATTCATATCAATGATCACTGCCTTCCATGCCTGCATTTATAAATCTACTTGGCCCCCCTGCCCGACACGTGTAATTGGCCATGCAGTATATTGCCTTAGTGATGCTCAAGGCTGTGATGGGGTGATCTCACTTCCCTTAATTGAGGGCACTTGTTTTCCCTTTTGCCAGTGAGGAGAGCAATTGGAAATCCTGCTGAATCCACAGTTCCTCTTACAGCCTGAGCTGGAAGTTACAGCCATTTGCTTTTTCAAACTATGCTTTCCAGGAATAAGCCAGCTGCCTGCTAATGTGAAACATCATCTAGATGGGCCCAGGCCTGCACTAGTGGTAAATAAAACATCTGATCATACCTAGGAAGCTATCAAAGACTAGTAGGGTCAGGTCAAAAGGACTCAGGTGCTAACTTGAATAGGCTCCCCTGACCAAAGAGGACACAACTTAGGTATAAAAGAGAATAATAAGAGCAAGAAATTGAAATTATTTACAATCCATAAATTATAGTGATAGTAAAAAAAATCACCATGACTTAGTCACATTTGGAGGAGGCTGGGGAACAAACTCGTTATTTTGAACTGATAAACAAAGGTAAGGAATCGAGCACTGGGCTTCCCTGGTGGCGCAGTGGTTGAGAGTCCGCCTGCTGGGGCAGGGGACGCGGGTTTGTGCCCCGTTCTGGGGGGATTCCACATGCCGCGGAGCGGCTGGGCCTGTGAGCCATGGCCGCTGAGCCTGCGCATCCAGAGCCTGTGCTCCGCAACGGGAGAGGCCGCAACAGTGAGAGGCCCTCGTACCGCAAAAAAAAAAAAAAAGAATTGAGCACTTATGCCATTTTTCCCATATAAATGATAGTCAAACAGTAGACAAGGGAAATTTTCTCTTTATAGAAGTATTCCAGCTGAAAAATAAAGGATAATTAGTGCAATAATAAAATTATCGCTTTGCAACTTCTAATAGATAAATGAATCAAGGCAATAATCATTGGTGCGTGCTCACATCGCAGAAAGACAGACAGTCATACACCATGAGCCTCCTCGTGGAACCCACCACTATCTACAAAGTAGTCTTGCCAAGAAAAAAAAAAAAAGGATCAACCCTGGCAGCGTCCAAGTGGGACAACCTTCTGGGAATGGGAACACAATGCGAAGCAGACAGCTCTTTCAAAATGTGTTCTTGCCAAAAAATGTTGAACTCCAGTCCAATCAAGCCTTTAGATTTCCAGTTTACAGGAAAGCCTGTCTGCCCACATTGCAAGTCCTTCACTGAGAAGGGATCTGCACAGCACGCCTGTAAGTCATGTATTGGACATAATATAATCAATAATATAATATTATATATAATATAATGAGTGCATATAGATGTTTATTATGATTGCCATGTGCTGGGCACACTGAGTGCTTAGCTAATGTGTGAGAACAGATTTATTCATTGGATGTTTTTATTAGCCCTTCCGGAATCTTTTCTCATTTAAGAACCCCAATACCCTACCATTTAAAAATCATCCTGGAAGAGCCTCTTCAGAGGATGCAGCACCGTCATCCTCACTTGACAACTTCAGAGTGCTGACATCATCCTTTAAATATAAAGCAATCACTGGATTCAACAGATGTGCAAAGCTTGCTCTCTGATAGAGACTTTCAAGATACTTGCAGTGAATGGCAAATCGGCCACACGATCTGCCAGAAACCTAACCCCATGGGCTGACAGCAAAGTGTTTCCCTTGGGAATGTACCCTCCACTTACCTGGAAAAATGCAGCTTCCTCTTAGTGGAGGAGGAAGAAGACAGCTGGCAGGAGGTAGCCATTCTAGACACACCAGCAGCTTAGGCACATCCCACAGAGGGGAGGAGGTTAAAGTTGGGCCAGTGTCCACTTCTGATCGAATTGTCTCTAACCCTGGAGAACGCAGGTACGCTGTGGAGCATTAGCGTGGCTGAATTCGATCTTGGTGGGGTTCTAGGTGAGCAGTGCTGTTTTCAGAGATGGGTGTGTCTACTTACTTTAGGTAGTCATTGTGAGCAACTGGTTAAATGTAAGTCACTGTCTTGATGCTTCTTGGCTTCAGGACCCTCTCTTCCCCACCATGACCCATTGGTCTGCTTAGGTGAGTGTCTTGTGCTGATCATATTGCTTGTCTGTGTAATTCTTCACCCTCATACTGACACATGTAAGTATGTCAACCATCGTGTATCCAGACTTCCTTCTCTCAACATTCTAACCTCATCTTCCCAGAGCACTTCACCCTTTCTTTCACCTCTTGCATAAGGGAAAATGCTGTCCCCAGTGTTCCATCTTTTCTACACTTTTGCCACCTGTTCTTCTTCTTGAGGACCTCATAAATGATTGTCAATTTCCTTTTGTCTTAAATGAAGGAGTTGTATTAAAATTATCTCTAACGTTCCTTTTAGCTCTAAAGTTCTGTAATGCTATAATTTTTAATCATTCTTTTGCCCTGACCCTCTCATTATCTGAAGCTGTTACTTTCTTAGTTCACGGAATCCTTCATAGTTGGGGTTATAGCATACTTCTGTAATTCAAGCACAATATTTATAACAGGAATCATTTTGCAGATACAATGTAAAATGTATAAATATGTGATTAGAAGATTGTAGGGTAATGGGGTATAATCTGATGATTTTAATGTATCATATAGCATTTTACAATATTGCTACACAATATAATGTATATTTTATGAGTTCTTGACAGCATTTTAAAAATCTTCTGACACTGCTTTTCAGGTGGTTTAAGATGTTCATTAACTCTTTACTACTTCAGAATAATCTTTACTAAGTGAAACACCTCCCCTCAAATCAGACTATTTTTATCCAAATGATGTGTCTCTGCAGCACGTTAATAGGTGCTCCATATAAAAGGATTTTATAATCAAATAAATGTTGGGAGAGGCTGGGTTAAATACAGTTAAATAGGTTTTCAACTGCAGGACATCTCAGAACCTTTTATGAACTTCGAAAGGAACCCCTTTCCAAACCTTTTTTCACCCAAACACTGTTTAAAATCTCGTGAAGTACTATTCAGTGAAATACAGGTTGGGAAAAGCTGCCCTACCCTTACTTGAGACATACTTTGTGTTCTAATCTAGAAACTAGATTTAGATTATTTAAACTAATAAAGGAGAAAAAGGATAGCTTTTGAAATTTTTTCTCTTTGCATTTCTTTGCCTGAGCTGAAGTAGAAGGAGTCTCATCCTGACCATGTCTCTGGATGCTTCTTCCAAGTGCTGCTCTTTTATTTAATCTGTTGGAACTAAATCTATGACCAGAGGTAGAGATGGGGGGGGGGAAAGAAGAAGGAAGTAAATATGAGAAAATGCTTCCACCGAGTTCCTTTGATATGAAAAGTGATGTTGAAAACTAGGCTAGTATCGTAAGCAAATACTTTTTATTTAAGGAAGCGTTTATGAGTCTTTTCCCCCCTCTTAGAGCATACCTTATTAGCGGAGATGATAATACAACTACTCTAAACATTACTAAGTTGATTTTGAACAATTCATGAACATTCTTTAAACAAAAAAAGCTGGATGTCTGCTAAGGTTTTTTTTTTTCTGTACCTTACTTTTTTTTAACATCTTTATTGGAGTATAATTGCTTTACAATGTTGTGTTAGTTTCTGCTGTATAACAAAGTGAATCAGCTATACATATATATATATCCCCATATCCCCTCCCTCTTGCATCTCCCTCCCACCCTCCCTATCCCAACCCTCCAGGTGGTCACAAAGCACGAGCTGATCTCCCTGTGCTATGCGGCAGCTTCTCACTAGCTGTCTATTTTACATTTGGTAGCATATATATGTCCATGCCACTCTCTCACTTCGTCCCAGTTTACTCTTCCCCCTCCCCGTGTCCTCAAGTCCATTCTCTACGTCTGCGTCTTTATTCCTGTCCTGCCCCTAGGTTCATCAGAATCAATTTTTTTTTTTTGCGGTACGCGGGCCTCTCACTGCTGTGGCCTCTCCCGTTGCGGAGCACAGGCTCTGGACGCACAGGCTCAGCGGCTACGGCTCACGGGCCCAGCCGCTCCGCGGCATGTGGGATCTTCCCAGACCGGGGAACGAACCCGTGTTCCCTGCATCGGCAGGCGGACTCTCAACCACTGCACCAGCAGGGAAGCCCAATTTTTTTTTTTTTTTTTAGATTCCATATATATGTGTTAACGTACGGTATTTGTTTTTCTCCTTTTTTTTTTTTTACATCTTTATTGTAATATAATTGCTTTACAATGGTGTGTTAGTTTCTGCTTTATAACAAAGTGAATCAGCTATACATATACATATATCCCCATATCTCTTCCTTCTTGTGTCTCCCTCCCTTCCACCCTCCCTATCCCACCCCTCTAGGTGGTCACAAAGCACAGAACTGATCTCCCTGTGCTATGTGGCTGCTTCCCACTAGCTATCTATTTTACGTTTGGTAGTATATATATGTCCATGCCACTCTCCCACTTTGTCCCAGCTTACCCTTCCACCTCCCTGTGTCCTCAAGTCCATTCTCTAGTAGGTCTGTGTCTTTACTCCCGTCCTGACCCTAGGTTCTTCATGACTTTTTTTTTTTTTAAGATTCCATATATATGTGTTAGCATACGGTATTTGTTTTACTCTTTCTGACTTACTTCACTCTGTATGACAGACTCTAGGTCCATCCACCTCACTACAAATAATTTCTTTTCTCTTTATGACTGAGTAATATTCCATTGTATATATGTGCCATGTCTTCTTTATCTATTCATCTGTCAATGGACATTTAGGTTGCTTCCATGTCCTGGCTTTTGTAAACAGTGCTGCCATGAACATTGTGGTACATGACTCTTTTTGAATTATGGTTTTCTCAGGGTATATGCCCAGGAGTGGGATTGCTGGGTCATATGGTAGTTCTATTTTTAATTTTCTAAGGAACCTCCATACTGTTCTCCAGAGTGGCTGTATCAATCCACATTCCCACCAACAGTGCAAGAGTGTTCCCTTTTCTCCACACCCTCTCCAGCATTTATTGTGTGTAGATTTTTTGATGATGGCCATTCTGACTGGTGTGAGGTGATATCTCACTGTAGTTTTGATTGCATTTCTCCAATGATTAGTGATGTTAAGCATCCTTTCATGTGTTTGTTGGCAATCTGTATAACTTCTTCGGAGAAATTTCTCCTATAAGTTTTTACAGGTTGTAATTTACTTAAGCTTTACTTTCATGTGCTTCTTCTTTCAGCATTTCCACATGCCCTCCTCCAGACAAGAGAGAGTTAACACCCCACACCTCTTCTGAAATTCCAGAGGCAACTTAACTTACTTTGGAAAGAGAGGATAGTTCTTAAGATTCCCAACATCCAACTGGCTCTGAAGCCATATTTTTCTTCACGATTAGTACTCATTTTTTCCTTTTATCCAACAAACAAGACAAAGAGACAATTTGGAAATGGTCTCTGCCCTCCAGGGGCTTAGAGTCTAAGCAGACAAGCCCAACTTGAGATTAGAGGGTACATAAAAGGGGGTTACCAAGTGGGCTGCTTGAGGGTGGTGAAACTTGGGCTGAATCTTTCAGTGTTTGCTTAGTAGACCAAGTAAAGCAAATGCATGCACGAGAGAGGGCACAGCCTGAGAAATCTCACAGAAACTGTAACATCCTGACACTATTGGGAACAGCAACTTGTTCCCAGGACTGGGGCATAGAGCAAGGCAGAGCTGGTGAGAGAGGCAGGTGGGGTCGCATGATGCAGGGATTCAACTTTATCCTATAAACTACAGGGAGTCATGCAAGAGTGTAAAGGAGGGGAGACAAAATAAGTTTTCCATGCAGTACAATTCATGTAGTACTATGTGGAGAACAGACTTGAGGGTACCACATTGTAGAGAGAGGGAGAGCAAAGGGAGGGCATGAGGATCCAGGAGAGGGATGGCAAGGGCATGAATCACGGAGGCAGCAGTGGGGCTAGAGAGGGGATGGATACAAGAAATATCAAGGAGGTAAGACAGATGGAATGAGTTTTCTGTTTTGATATGTATGTGGAGGGAGGTCTGAGGTTTCCAGCTTCGCTGACTGGGAAGATGGTGGCATCTCTCACCAAGTTAAGGAACCCAGGAGGAACAGCCAGTGTTACAGGGACAGGAGGGAGGGGAAGGATATAAGAAATTAATTTATGTATTTCTGAGTGTAAAGGGCCTGTGAGACATCCAGGTGGAAGTGAAAAGAGAGGAACTGGATATGTGGAACTGAAGCTCAAGAGAGGTCTGGGCTGGAAAAAGTGATTTTAGAATTTTTGTGTAGCTGGGTGGCTGGGTGAGGATTCTATCCTACTGGCAGAATATTCTGACTATAATGTTATAAAGTTAGAAGTAAATAACAAAGAATAATTTCCATATATTTAGACATTTAAATTTTTTTTCAAATATTTCAAAATAATTCATGGGTCAAAGATGGATAACATAGCAGAAATTAGAACTGAAAGGTAATGAAAACACTATGTATCAATAATTATATATCAAAATACAACTATGTATCAAAAATAATGCTAAAGTAATATTTGGAGAGAATTTTATAGTATTAAATGAATATATTAGACAAGAAGAAGCATTTAAAATTACTGAGCTAAGAATCCAAATCAATAAATTAGGAGACAAAAACAAAAACAAGATAAAACAAAAGATTTAACTCAGGGAAAATAGAAGAAAATAAAGGTAAGAGCAAAATTAATGAAGTAAATAACAAAACAAAGAAATAACAAAAGTAATCAAAGAAGTAAAAAGCCAGATTATTAAAAAGACTAATAAAATAAACAAATTTCTTGTATGATGGATAAGAAAAGAATCCTGGCACAAATAAGGTATTAGGAATGGACAAATACCAGGAATGTCCAAAAAGAACACCTATATACAGTGATTTGCAAATAAGAATTTCATATAAATAACATTGAAAGTTAAACAAAATAGATAATTTCCCCCCCAAAAAAATTTATGAAATGGACTAAAAAAAAAAAATCTATAGACCTAGAACAATTACATAATTTGACTAGTTTAAGCACACACATATACACATACACAAATATCATTCCTATATATCACCAACAGTCAATTAGACAAAGTAATTTTTTTCTAGACAAAGTAATTTTTTAAAATACATATTGCAAAAGCAACAAAGCATTTAAGATATCTAGGAATAAATCTAATAAAAGATATACAAGGGAGCGTTATAAAACTCTAATAAATGATATAAAGAAAAACTATACAACATATACCGTGTTCACAAAAAAAAAAAAAAAGACTCCATAGGTAAAGATGATTGTTCTCCCCAATTTATTCTAGAAATTCAATGTATTTCTAATCAAAATCTAAAAGAGTATTTCACATAATTTGGTGATCTTGAAATTCAGGCAGAAGAGTGAAGAACAAAGAATAGCCAAGAAAATTTAAACAATAAAGGTAGAGTCACCCTATAGGAAAGATTATTATAAAACTATAATATTTAATCAGTGCAAGTAAAGACAAATGAAAAGAAAGAAGGCCTAGAAACAGACCCACATAAAAAAGAAAATCCAAAGTGGGACTACAAGTCAATGGGAACAGGATGGATTACTCAATAAATGGGTCTAAGACCATGGGGTATAAAATTAGATTCCTACCTCACCCCGTAGATGGGCTAAAGGCCCATAGATAAAAAATGAGACTAGAACTTTTAGATGCAAACACAGGATACGTTTATGGCATCAGGATAAGGAAAAATTTCTTAAATGAAAAGCCAAACAATGTATAAAGGGAGACACTGTTAGATCTGACTACATTAAAATTAAAAATTTTTATGACTGAAAAATGCCACAAACAATTTGAAAAGATAAGCCACAGAACAGAAAGAGATGTTTGCTTCCCAAAGTATTAATGTTCTGGATATGTACAGAATGTCTACAAATTGTTAAGAAAAATATGAACCACCCAATTTAAAAAAAGACACAGGAGATGAACAGGAAATGCACAAAAGAGAATATTCAAATGTCCAATACACGTAAGAAAATATGCTCAACCTCACCTGAACTAAGGGACATGAACATTTAAAACATCATAATAATAAAATACCATTTCAATCTATCAGATTGGCAAAAGTTAATAAATCTTTTCTTTCTTTTTTGGGGGGGCGGGATTTATTCCATCTTTATTGTGTACATGATAAACATAGGTCATCCTCACGAGGCACTCATCTGCTGTCCTTCTCTGGGTGAACAACCTCTGTAGGAAATTCTAAATTTAGCCCAAGAGATCAGGATCAAGAAGGGAGGAAAAAAAAAAAAAGGCCGAAGCCACGTCACCATCCTGCTATATCTCTATCTTAAAAGCAACACCTGAAGTCACCGAACACTCACCTGCACGTGACAGTCCCATGCAGGAGACATGGGACCCTGCTAGGGAAATCACTTGTTCTGCTAATGAATTTTTTTTCCCCATAAAAGGACACCCGGCTCCCTAATACAGATGTGGAATTACAGAATGTCTCGAGGACTAAGCACAAGTCTGTTGCTTTCCAACAAGGTTATAATCCCATTCCTTGCTTCAGTGCACTGTTTTTCATACACTCAAAAGTTGTTCTAAAACTCCAGAAACGTGAGTACCTTTGTCACATCCTGAGCACTCAAACACCACCCAGTGAGCTTCCTGCCGGCAGACACAGGCCTTGACAAACCAGTCCCTCCCTGGAAGTCCTGAGACTGGGCACTGTCAGAAGGTTGCACGTTCATGCTGAGTTTCTACATGTGATCGAGCGCTTGTGTGAGGAAAGCCCCGCTGGTGTTGATCTCCGTCAAGGTCAGGTTATCCAGCTTGGCGTGTGCCTCCTGCTGTCTCATGAAGCTGTTGGCAGACACCCGGAGCTTGGCTATACGAGTGTCCCGCACGTCCTTGATCAGGCTCCAGATCTCATCTGCTTTCAGGATGTAATGTAGTCCGAAGCGTGATTTAACAGGAGTTTGATGAGCTCCATGTAGTAAGGGCTGGGCATACGGGTAAAAGTTTCTTCATTTCATTCATGATCCCTAATCTTCTCCAACTTTTCCACGTCCATCCACTGGGGCTGGTGGGGCAGGCGCTGAGCAGCCGACACTTCTGTCTCTGTTTCAGGTTGGTCGCCAGCCACAGAGGCACCTGCACTGGTAAGCCGGGGTTGAAAGGCTCCAGGCCACCCTCGATGAGGTGGATCTTGTCCAGACTGAAGTTCAGGATTATGGTGACCAGATCCTATTCGGCCAGAAACTCCACCTCAGCCACGATCATGGCTGCGCCCACGGCCAGCCCGAGACTTGCCAAAAATTAACAAATCTTATCATATCAGGTATGTTGGCATAGATGTGCGGACAAAGAAATTCTTCATGCCGCTTTCTGTAGTATAAATTGGCATAAATATCTTGTAGAACAGTTTGGCAATACCCAGTAAACATGAAGCTGTGACTACCCTGTGAGCAGCAATCTGCTTTTCAGGAATCTCATAGAGAAAACACGAGCTCACGTGGATGTGAAGATGTCTATTATATAAGAACGAATGGAAACAAACTATCAATTGGGTAAATGGAAAGTAGTTTATTCAAACACTTGAACACAAAGAGCTGCTAAAATAAATGATTTACATCTACATATTTCAACATGGATAAATCTCAAGTATATAATTTTGAGTTAAAAAAAAAAGCAAGTTGTAGGAAATGTGTTCAATATGACGCCATTTATTTAAAACTTAAAAAACCCATAGGACAACACTCTATGTTGTCTTTCTGATATATACAGATGTAGAAAGTACACCACGTCGGGGAATAATACTGGCTACAGCAGGTGCTGGCAGGAACCCACCCATATTCCCTCCAAGCTCATTATTCCTGAGCCCTCCAGCTTCTTAGTGCAAACACCCTCCACTCTACCTGAAGGCTGGAGGAGAATGCTCAGCCCCTCGTGGGGCAGGCCTGAATGCCAAGGAGTCTACAACCAACGACAAAGGGAGTTGATGGTTAAACACCCCAGCTGCCTTAGCCCTCAGATGGAAAAACTCTAGGGCTTGTCTACACAGGCCCCCAAAGTCCCTTATGGGATTGAGCCCCAGTTGCCCACAAGGATAACCTGCTTATCAGCACACTGCATTAACTTCTTTTCCTTCCCGGTATCACTTTCCCACCCCACTATTCTCAAATAAACTACTTGCACTCAAATCCTTGCCTCTGGATCTGCTTCTAGAGGATCTCATACTAAGATGTTACCACCGTCAGGAGATGGGCTACCTCTGCAAAAGGAAGAAGGCGGAGGAGATTGGGGGTACATTTTCATTGTATTCATCATGCTTTACTTATTTTAAAAACCTGAAGCAAATATTAGCAAAATGGTAGCAAAAATTAGCAAAAGGGTAGTGGATTCATATGTCTTATTTTATTTTGTATATTTTCTGGGTTTTAAAATGTTTCATATTTAAGAATTAAAAAATTATAATAAAGTAAATGCTTACTAAATCTGTGATAAGCAGTTAGAACACTAGTTCTGTATTTAATTAGACCCTGCCAGGGCCATCTCTAAGGTGTTTGAGGTCTCAGGCAACTATTTTTCATTTTGATTTTAAAATGTATATAAAATTCATGGGCCTTCCAAAATACACAAGCAGCTCATGGAGCTCAATATCAAAAAAACAAACGACCCAATCCAAAAATGGACAGAAGACCTAAACAGACATTTCTCCAAAGAAGATATACAGATAGCCAACAAACACATGTGAGGATGCTCAGCATCACTAATCATTAGAGAAATGCAAATCAAAACTACAATGAGGTAGCACCTCACACTGGTCAGAATGGCCATCATCAAAAATCTACAAACAATAAATGCTGGAGAGGGTGTGGAGAAAAGGGAACCCTCTTGTACTCTTGGTGGGAATGTAAATTAATACAGCCACTATGGAGAACAGTCTGGAGGTTCCTTAAAAAACTAAAAATAAAACTACCATATGACACAGCAATCTCACTCCTGGGCATATACCCTGAAAAAACCATCATTCAAAAAGAGACATGGGCTTCCCTGGTGGCGCAGTGGTTAAGAATACGCCTGCCAATGCAGGGGACACAGGCTCGAGCCCTGGTCCAGGAAGATCCCACATGCCACAGAGCAACTAAGCCCATGCGCCACAACTACTGAGCCTGCACTGTAGAGCCCACGAGCCACAACTACTGAGCCGTGTGCCACAATTACTGAAGCCTGCTTGCCTAGAGCCCGTTCTCTGCAACAAGAGAAGCCACTGCAATAAGAAGCCCACACACTGCAACGAAGAGTAGCCCCTGCTCGCCACAACTAGAGAAAGCCTGCGTGCAGCAACGAAGACCCAATGCAGCCAAAAATAAATAAATAAATTGATTAAAAAACAAACAAAAAAAAGAGACATGTACCACAATGTTCATTGTAGCACTATTTACAATAGCCAGGACAGGGAAGCAACCTAAGTGTCCATCGACAGATGAATGGATGAAGAAGATGTAGCACATATATACAATGGAAAATTACTCAGCCATAAAAAGAAACAAAACTGAGTTATTTGTAGTGAGGTGGATGGACCTAGAGTCTGTCATACAGAGTGAAGTAAGTCAGTAAGTCAGAAAGAGAAAAACAAATACCATATACTAACACATATATATGGAATCTAAAAAAAAAATGATTCTGAAGAACCTAGGGGCAGGACAGGAATAAAGACGCAGACATCGAGGATGGACTTGAGGATGAGGGGAGAGGGAAGGGTAGGCCGGGATGAAGTGAGAGAGTGGCATGGACATATATACACTACCAAATGTAAAACAGATAGCTAGTGGGAAGCAGCTGCATAGCTCAGGGAGATCAGCTCAGCCCTTTGTGTCCACCTAGAGGGGTGGGATAGGGAGGGTGGGAGGGAGATGCAAGAGGGAGGGGATATGGGGATATATGTATACGTATAGCTGATTCACTGTTATACAGCAGAAACTAACACAACATTGTAAAGCAATTATACTCCAATAAAGATGTTAGAAAAGAAAAAAATTCGGGCTTCCCTGGTGGCACAGTGGTTGAGAGTCCACCTGCCGATGCAGGGGACATGGGTTCGTGCCCCGGTCCGGGAAGCTCCCACATGCTACAGAGCAGCTGGGCCCATGAGCCATGGCCGCTGAGCCTGTGCGTCCAGAGCCTGTGCTCCACAACGGGAGAGGTCACAACAATGAGAGGCTCACGTACCGCAAAACAAAAAAACAGAAAAAAAATTCATGGGCCCATGTGAAGCAAAGTGATTTATCAATGACAATTTAGAATAATAGGTAGAGAGGAGCTATTTTTGTATTTGTTATTGTCCATCAGGGCATGGGAAGATTTGATTCATCATAGTGTCAGGCACCATCTATTCCTATCAGATACAGACACCATCTCTTTGTGTTCTTTATTATTAATTGCACTGGACCTAGATAATTTTGTGTCTCCCATGCATGAAGAAAGGTAGCAATGATGGTATTATAATGCATGGCTCTTCAGACCTGCTTGTGGTTCGCAGTTCCCTAATGCCATTTATTTAAGTCTGGTTACAGCATCACTCAGGAACCCATTAGTTCAAGGAATGTCCATCCCCTGTCCAGCATGGCTCAAGATGGATCAGGGAAAGCATGGCATTGCCACACCCACCCAAGGCAAGAGACACAGGTTGGAAGGGCCCCTGGTATAGGCTCAAAAACTCTTGGAGAAAAAGTGAGTCTCCTTGAGGATGGCCTGACACGTGGTACAGAGCCCGTGGAAGATACGGGGTATCCCCCCTGGGGTCCATCAGTGGGGTCACATGGACTAAAGGATGCCTGCCACCACCCCTGCCGCCTTCAGGTGCATGGGCCAGAGGTAGTACCATGGTTGGAGCCAAGTCACACAGCTCAAGTCCAGAGGGTCAGCAGTGGACTACTTACAGTAATCCAGCACCCAGAACTCATCCTCCTTCAGTGACCCAAACAAGCCCCAATTCAGCACCATTCTGGCAGCCAGTCTCACAGGATCCAATGAAAGAAATGCTGCACTACCAGCAGGAGGAAACTGCTACCAGGACGCCCTCGTGGAGCCAGAGCTGAGCCACAGGACCCACAGACACAAGGCCCGGAGCTCCTCGAGGCAACAGCAAGGGTAGAGGGTCAGAGAGAAACAGAAGCCCCCCAGGGTCCTGGTCCTGGCTCACGGCAGCACTGCCAGCCCACTGGCCTCAGACACCACAGGGGGACTGTGAAATTGTTGAGGAAGTCACCTAAAACCCAAGGCCCCCTAAGTGTGGGGTGCGGGGCAGAGGGCCACTTGGCCCTGTCTAAGGGTAGAACAGTAACTCACCTCACAGATCTCTACCTGTTTCATATGTATCCATTTGGTATTCACCCTTGATCGGGAATTCTTTAAAGAGAAGGATTACATCACAAACGTCTTCTGTGTCGGTCACAGACCCCAGCCCCATGGTAGATTCATACCTGATGCCCAGTGGGTAACTGCAGACCCAGGGACTGGCTGAATTGTTTCCCTGGAAGCAGAGTCAGAGAAATGCTGGCTTAGGGGGGGTGACATTTGCGGAAACACCACACAAGAAGCTGATGTTGAATCATTAAATTTCCCCTTTGCGTGAACCTTCTGGTCTGGTGTGCAATCATCAAACAGCCTCTTGTATGACAACTAGGACTCCTGCTGTTCCATCCATATGCTTCTACACTAACATTCTGAAATATCCTTTTAGCAATGCCAAAGAATATGGATGTTATCTTGTAGCCTAGAATCTTTTTAATACTCTGAAAAATCGTTTTCTGTGTCTCTGTCCTAATAATATATCTCATCATCTTTTTGCGACGAGTGTATGTTTCTGTGTGTGTGTGTGTGTGTGTGTGTATATGTGTGTATTTCTTACACTGGCTTTCACGGGAAAACACTGAAACAATTAATTACTCTACCCAGGCTTCTACTTCTCTTTCTCTCTCCTGCTCTCAATCTTCTGGCCAATTTAGCCTTTCCCTCCTGTTTTGCCATTTCACAGTGAAACGGCAGTGTTTCCACTTTTGAGTGTCATTTCATTACATTTCTAAAGCAACAATCCTGCATCCCCAAATTAACTCTTGTCTGGCGGGAAGTGTAAATGGCTTACGAACGCATAATGGACTTTGTCAAAAAAAAAAAATCCTCACTGTAATGTATATTTCCTCCTTGCTGTGCTTCGGGCCATCAATTAATGTCAAAAGCCTGACAATCCCCTGAACACATCCCTTTGACTACTGATACGGGTGTGACATTTCCTGCCATGTGAGCAATGTTTTCTACACGTGGCTCACTCCTCTTGCCCTCGATTTCCATGACACGCTTGTACTTGTTCCCTATTCCCTTCTCCTTCTGGGGGCAAAGAGTGTAACAGAAGTAGGTTCTTCATGGACTATAAACCCCATGGTATTTCTTTCTCTTTTTCTTTCTTTCTTTCTCTCTCTCTCCTTTTCCATAAGAAACTTACTCAAACTTGAAAAATTGTAAAACATTACTATATCAACCCTTTCTCCTACATTCTCCTAGTTATTCAGTGGTTAGGTTCTAAAGAAAGTCTTCACCCACTAAGCTTCCAAAAATGACAAGTTCAGAATAAGAGGCCAAGATTTTCTTAGTTTTTGAGAAAAAATAGACTATATGTAACAAAAAGGACTTCCATTTTCAAAGGATATACATGGAATACTCTCCAAGAACAGAAACTGAGACTAAGCGGACCCACCCTGAATCAGTTAGACAAGGGAGGGTTGACCCCTAGGAAAATAAGCCTGATTCACTTTCCTGTATGCATAGACAGAAATTGTGCCCGGGTGGAAACAGAGAGAGGAGTTCAGAGATGAGTTATAGGGAAATCTTATAATCTGGGTTCACAGGGGACCACAGGCAGCGTTTCTTGTTCTAAAGGCCCTACTGGCTGCTGGCATTCTGGAAAACCCTTAGAGAGAGCCCCCTGTGTGCGGGCACTCGAGTACTCTGCCCTCATGCCCGCATCCTCTCTTATTCTTCCTAGTTGGAATGTCAGTGGTAACTTCAGTCACAAAAGCATAACTGATGCCCAGTGGGAAAATCTAACATACACTTTTAGAACATAGAATTGTTTGCTCACTGCGCAGCCCTACACATCTTCAGATGGATAGAAAACACAAACCAGTCAGAAAGAAACCAAAGGGACACGCCACTACAAATAAATGGGGAGATTTTTCTTGCATCCCCACAGAGTTTGTGTGAGAAAAAAAAAATTGCTTGTTTATAGAAATTTGACCTTAAAACTTCAAAACAAAGAAAGATGCAATTTGAAAGAAATGCCTTTTTCTTAGATTTTTAAAAAAATAATTATTAGCTTTTCTTTTTAAAAAAATTTATTTATTTTATTTATTATTTTTGTTTATTTATTTATTAGTTTTGGCTGTGTTGGGTCTTGGTTGCTGTGCGCAGGCTTTCTCTAGTTGCCGCGAGCAGGGGCTACTCTTTGTTGTGGTGCACGGGCCTCTCTCTGCGGTGGCCTCCTCCGTTGCAGAGCACGGGCTCTAGAGTGTGCAGGCTTCAGTAGATGTGGCACGTGGTCTCAGTAGTTGGGGCTCGCGGGCTCTAGAGCACAGGCTCAGCAGTTGTGGCACACGGGCCTAGCTCCACAGCATGTGGGATCTTCCCGGACTGGGGCTCAAACTCGTGTCCCCTGCATTGGCAGGCGGATTCTTAACCACTGTGCCACCAGGGAAGCCCTTTTTCTTAGATTTTTTTTAATGTCAGTTTTGTAAATGGGTCAAGCCAAAGTGAGCTAAGAGATCAGTAAAATGACTTTTTTTTTCCTCCTAAGAATCAGCTTAGTCCCACTATTCTTTATCATGCTAGGGTCTTACCCTAGATAAAAATATAGTTGCTCTTAAGATAAACTTGGGGGAGAGGGAGGATGGGTACCTAGAAGGATTATGGTGTTAAAACTTCAAAGCCTTTTGCTATCAAGCACAAATTCTAATTATCATTTAAAGGATACTCTGGAAAAACCTTCCAAAACCAAATCAGGAGAGACATCCAAGGCAGCAAAAGACATCCCCGTTGGCAGTCCAAAAAGGATTAGAAGCAAACCCAAGAAAAATCTACATGATGACAAATTGCTCCAGTGTCTTCACCTTTAAGCCCCAGTTAAACGCTCCTAACTATGAATTAGCAATTTTGTAAGACAGAAACATTTTCTGAGCTCTAATAAAACATTTCTTCCCTGCTTTCTCTAAATTAACAAATCTAAGAAGAGGCCTCAGAAGTTTTATCAGGGTAGCATTTCTACAAATATAACCCCGGCAACAGCCCCTGGGGTCCCAGGTCAGACGATGCCAAATATTATCCTCGAACACTTTTCTTCTTTGATATTCCACAGCACTCAGCTACCTGGAGTGCATCTACATAAATCAGCGGAGAGAAAAAGAATTCTAATAACAGTAAGAACTGCATCCTATTCGGTGATTGAAAACTGCAACTGTGTTTTCCAATCTGTTTGCAATGACAGAGTGTCATGATGTGGAATGAAAACCCGTGGATTATAGTCCCGGTGCCCATATGCTTATGAGGCCCTGTTTGCATCAAACATAAAGATGACCTGATTTCTAACCTGCCTTGTGAGCTGAAAGACACGATGCATTTATTCAAGGAGAGTTCTGTAGAGGTGAAACAGGTGATCCACGGAGACTCTACCATAACTTTTCCCCAACTGCCATTCATTAAACATGTTCCATCTCATGAACCGTGAATCATTTCATTTTTAAGTACTCTTTTATTTCCTTTAAATTTATTTAAAACTTTATTAGATTCAACTGGCACCGTCCTGACAGACAGCCTGCATTCATTTTAAAACTTCCCAGCGGAGAAGCATAAAACATTTAAAATCTATATTTGATCTGACAACAGCAGCACAGTGTTTGAATTAGAAACAGATTAGACATAATTGAAGATAAAGAGGATGCAAGCACCACTCCCATTTTGGTGAAGTGGGCTTTAAATTATCAGATTCATCCAGAATATATTACCGAGAAACATTGAATTGTTATCTGTAGACAGCCTTTTCTAAGAGTTTACAATTTCTCAGTTCAGTGAAGCTTACCACCAGCTTGTTATCAGAAAAAAAAACAAAAAATCATTCGGTTCAGAGCACATAACTGATCTCACCTCAAAAAGTACACATTTCCTTCTGATAACAGACACTTCATTGGACGGCCAAGGGGGTACTTCACGCACAATCTTTTCAGGTCCTTCCACTTCCTAGGTAATTCCTGAGAAGGCTACAAATAGGCATTGTTTACCAACAGGGCTCCCTGCCAAGCCTGCCTCCATCTTTAATTAAACATCCCACAGGACACACACCCTCACTCACACCCGCATGGCCACGCACGTGCATGTGCACGTGCGTGTGCGTGCCACGTGTGTGTGTGTGTGCATGCACGTGCAAGAGTGTGTACACACACGCACGATCTTGGCTTTGCCAGAGTCCTTCCACCATTCTCATTAGTAATGGAGCTGCACTTCTTCCCGGTGTCTCGTCGTCGTCGCAGAAAGACTTCAGAAAGGAGTCAGGGAGGTCAGGAAAGTAAGTAAAGGGAGGCTTTATGTAAGTGATAGTACCCTCCCAAGGTGAGAGCAGGCAGTTTCAGGTGAGTAGCTGCCCTGAGTTTCTTTGGCAAACCGGTTATGTGGGGCGTACAAATGAAGGGGAGGAATATTCACTGGGGAGGGAGGGGTTTGGGGTTCGTATCCCCTGATTTTCATCCCAGCACCACCTTCCCCAGGGGAGAAGGATTCTTGTCCTCATTTAGCTTTGATCGGAAGTGTCATGGCATAGGTGCCTGATGGGTACTTCTTATCTGCAAGGCTAATTTTATCGTAATGAGAGAATACCGAGCAAAAGGTTACATTCGGACACTGGAGATTCCCGCCTTTTCCCACCTTTCTTTGTGTGTCTCCAGGACACTTATCACCGCAAAATGTGTGGTTTTCTATCAGTCTGGAGGTTCCTGCTTTTCTTTGTCTGCCCATGGACCCATGCTGTTTACAAGATGTGTGGTTTCCTGCCACCTGGTCCGTACCTCCCTTTCTCTGTTCATATCTAGCTACCTGCCTGCTGTAACACACTCATTATACAAAGAAAATTTGCTACATTTAACTAATGAAAGTTAAATAAGTTAAGTCTGGATACAATAGCTTGCTATGTTTGCAGGGGGTGGTTTGTTTTCACAAACAAAATCAGACTTTGGAACGTAAGTCAGACTAACAAAACCAGAAGAATAATTCCAGTAAGATGAGAATAACAGTGTGAATCTGTCTAGGCTACTTTCTTCTCATTCAATATATTTTTACTAATTTTCAATGTAAGACATATAAATACTCCTATAAAGCATCAAATCTCAAGTTTTTTAAAGACAAAAATAAGGAAAGAGGAAAGGAGAAGAAATGCTGAATTATTTTGGAAAAATTGAGGGTCCAGCTAGATTGTGAAAAGCTCAGAACCCTTTCAGTTAAGCCAAACCTTGAACTTTAATTTTCAATTAGAAAACAATGGTTTTTGAAAAAAATCTTGAAACTTGAAAAACTTTGAAGTACATTGTGACTTCCAAGTAATTTAAATTAGATTATCAAGATTTAAATCAGGGAGAATCTTCAAGATGTAAGGGTTAGTCTGTGTATGTGCAGGAGGTATAGGTATGTGTGCGTGAGAGTGTGTGTGTGTTTGTGTGTGTCCACGTGTGCATGCTACTAAGAAAGCTGGTTAGGCTGAAAGTCAGAAAGTACTTTTTAACTGCATAATTCCTAGAAGGCAGCCTTCTAAGATAGGAAAGAACAGAGATTTGGGAGTCGGACAGACCCGTATTTAAATAATAATGCTTGGTGACTGACCACAGGCAAATTACTGGACCTGATTCTTCCTCAAGTGAGGAAAATACCTCCTTCCAGGCTGCCAAGGTTTAAATGAGGCCACATCTGTTAAAAAGCTTCATACTGTGCAAGCTCTAATTTAGAACCTAAAACCTTATGTCCTATTCACAGAATGTTAAAAACTGGGGTTGTGTTCCTCAAATGTATTTTGAATGATAAAAATACCCAAGTGATGATGAAACAAAAAACGCATTTTACCATACACGTTTACCCAACACAAATGATTTTAAAAACATGTATTTAAAATGTAAATACAGAGCTATCAGAGCTCTTCCTTTTCAGAGAGTTTGCCCGATGAGCTGAACCAGGGGAACTTTCTACAATACAGTGAGTTTGGAAAGTAGACACCTTCCATCCCAGGTAAATCTTGTTGCTGTTAAAGGATACTTTGATGGCTCTGATGATTCTGGAATTGTATTTAAATTAGGGTCATTTGTCTGAAATTTTTTCTTAACCTAGCCTATATGCCTGACTGATTATAAAAGTCTTTGGTAAATGATGGTAAATACTGGGAGAACAATGTCCTTGACAAATTCATATTCTTCGAAGATTTCTCACTCTTTTATTTCAAAAAGTTCTCACTGCTATACCACTGAGTCTAATCATTTCCCTTCTCCAGAATGCTGAGGTTCTACCAAGTTGTTTTCCTTGAAGAACCAAAGTATCCTTTGTTCTCCCTGACAGCATATTCCTTTGATGTCTCTGGGAGTCTGTTCCTCAGCATGGAAAATAATAATAATAATAATAATAATAATAATAATAATAATAATAATGCTCTTGCCAAATCTGATACTTAGTTTTAGACACAGAAATTTGCTGCATCCAATCATGCATCCATGCAAGCAAGTCTTTCCACCTCAGAAGCCATTCCATCACATTTTCTTATCACTGCAGATTGCATCCACCTAAGCGCTCTTAGCTTCCTTCAACCGTTTTCCCTGCCCTTTAAAATTGAGCTCTCAGGCAAATGCAGCAATTTGAAACTGCAGGCTAGCCCACCCACTTTCATAGCTAACTCATGTTGCCTCAAATATCATGCTTTATTTCCATAGGGATGTGTTTTCTTAATGTTTTTATTTTCTCTTTTTTGTACCGTATTTCCTCTTCTTAAGTCTGTCAAAGAGTAAAAATCATTTCAAAATTTGAAGCAACTTTGCAAGAAAGAGAGAAATCCTGTGATACAGATTCACTCCGAGGGCAGTCGCAGAATCATTTCCAACTAGGATGCACCCTCTGAGTTTTTATTAGAGTCAAAGTAGCCCTGATTATGACATGAGACTGGATCACAGTCACAAATCAGGTGGCCATAATCTGAGCGCAGCTGGGAGCTTTAATTTCTCTTAAGGTAGTATTTTGCTGTTTTGTGGGTGACAAGCAAATTTTGCATTCAAGAGAAGAAAATGGGATTTGTTTTTTAGAGAAGACCCTCCATTTAGTTGGGAGTGACCACTCTGATGAGCCCTTTTAGTCATGTAAATATAATGTGAACACTTACCCAGTGTTCTCGGGAAGACCCTGAGGTAGAGAAGTGACCCAGAGGCCAGGGCTTCAGCATGAGAGGTTGAGTATCCTGTTTATAACGTCAGTTGGGCTTCTTAGCAGCAGTGTTCTCTGTGGAGTCTCAGTAGACTATCCCCCATACCCAGATTTAGACCACCTACAGCCTGGGAGATCTTGTGTCTTGTTGGATTCCAGGCATTATCTTGTGGGAGGCTGGGACCTGAGGCTGAACTCTCAGGGATTTGCAGATCATATCTCCTCCTCTCCTGACTCTGGTGACACAGTGAAGACCCTGGATTATAGCCTTGGTAACCAGCCCAGCCTGGATGGGAAGTGTCCCCAACAGGGTATTACCCACAGCTGAATGAGTCCATCATCATAGGGAGATGCATGATGAACTCTCACTGGGGCCATGGAAAGTCCTTCTGGAGGAAAGGGATCTGCCCACTGTCAATCACCCAGAAGCAGGAAATGAGTGGGCATGCACTGGAGGATGGCAGGACAGGTTCTCTCTGAAACTGGGAGTTGATTGGACTCCAGGTCGGAACGCCTGGGAATTCCCATTGTGGAGGCTGAGCTGCCCCCACCACTGGGATGCCTCTGGGGATTAGGAAGGAAGCTATTTGGCTTGTGGGCTTTAAGAGCGGCCCCTGCTGATGCGGTGAACCACTCTGTGTTCACAAGCCTGACCAAGTTACTCAGAGGAGAAGTAAGGAGGGCAATGGTCCCTCCCCAAGGCTAGAATAGGCATGCGCTGGAGGTGGGCTGGGAAAAGGCAGGTGAGCTCATCAAAGTGGCCATCTCTTGGGAATCATCAGTAGTATGGGCAGATTCTGGCATCAAGACAAGAAGGCTGAACAGAAAGAAAAACTAGAGGGACTTGTTCTCAGGAACACTTGCATCTGGTTGTCAGGAGCCCAGATTCCTGAGCAGCTCACAGTGATAACTGAGAAGATACTTTGAGGGGCCTTCATTTCTGGAAAGAAGGCCAATGGGAGCCCATGCTGTAATAATCTGGGTAGAAAAGGATGGGTTATTTCATTTTGTCACAAAATGGTCAAGCAGTAGACAGATGGGCTGAGTTTTAACAATTACTATGGGGTCTATTTGTGACATGAAAGGTACTAAAATCAGATCACCTGTAAAAGACAGATAAGAAATACATATTCCTTTTTCCTTTTCTCCAAATTCAGATAGATCTCCTTTTCTGAGATTTAAGAGTAGAACCAAAAGGTCTCTACCCAAAGGAATATGATAGTATGTCAAGACAAAGAATTAATAATGGCCTAGTGCATGTAGTAGAAAATTTATGACATATCATTATTGGCACTTTTTTTTTTTTTTTTTTTTGCGGTAAGCTGGCCTCCCACCGCTGTGGCCCCTCCCGCTGCGGAGCACAGGCTCTGGACGCACAGGTCCAGCGGCCATGGCTCACGGGCCCAGCCGCTCCGCGGCACGTATGGGATCCTCCCGGACCGGGGCAGGAACCTGCCTCCCCTGCGTCAGCAGGCGGACTCTCCACCACTGCGCCACCAGGGAAGCCCTCTTTATTGGCACTTCTAATCCCTGGAAGTACAGTGCTCTTACCCTGAGTGTAGCCACTCACAAATAAAGGCGTGCTGTGGGTCACAGTACGCTGTCCTTTCACAGATCCTGTTTTTCACAGTCGAAAGCCAGATTCACCAAATATTTTTTGTACCAATACCTTTCATCAGTGAAGAAGAGCTAAGTGTAATACTTAGCTTTGAGAATGGAAGTATAAATAGAATGTTCAGCCACAAAAGATATACACCTTCCCAAAGACAGGGATATAAGGGAGATACACTTCTAATATCCTCCCTTCTCCATGACTCAGTGAGTCTATTGCTGATTCTACAGCATCTCTGCTTAATTCTGATTTTTCACAGCTAATACAAAGTCAGGTGTGAGTCAGTGGCAGCCAGAAACAGGATTTGCTAGAAATGAGGCCTCAGATCTAGAAGCACAGCTCTATCTAGCTCCCCTTACATTCTCTGTTTCAATAAAATTTTGTATGATTCTCAAGCTCTATAGTATTTACCCCTACATCACAGTTAGATTCATTTAAAGTGAGATATGGTTTTCAACTTGAGTCATCTTTAGGCCATTTGTGGACGAGCTTTGCATAATTCAGGGGGAAAAATGTTCAACATATTGAACAAGTTTGATAAAAAGACACATAGCTTGATTCAATTTTTATTTATTGTTTTTACAGCTTTATTGAGGTATAATTGTCATACGATAAACCGCACCTATTTAAAATGTGCAATTTAATAAATTTTAATTGATGTATATACCCATGAAACCATCACCACAATCAAGATAATAAACATGTCTATCACCCTCCCAGATTACCTCATGCCCCTTTGCTTGACTCAATTTTTAACCAAGGAGAATATACCCACAAGGTCTTTCCTATACTCCCTGCCTCAGAAAGTCAAATTGCCAAGAAATCGATTTCTGAGCCTTATTTGGCTTTTATTTGGACACGTTGAATAAATACATGCAATCTGTTGACAATGCATTCGTGAGAGTACAAGAAATCTGTCTTTAAATTGCATCTTCAAAGAAGACATTTCCATAGTAAACTCTATTTGTCCCAGGAAGTATTAGACTACTTGAAAGATGGAAATTGAAAAGTAAGCAATCATACTTTGAAAGGTCCCTGGTTTTCATCTCTTACAGGTCTGCAAATTTCTCAGAAGCTAAACTTGAGAAAACAACAGATTTCTGACATGGGCATTACAGCTTCTGCCCTGCCTCAGACTCAGTGATGGAGGTGAAACCCCAACCTTGAGTTTTATGTTGGGGAAACCACATTTCCAACTGGCTTCTAGTTAAATGTTATTTAAGAATTGTTTGATAAAAAATGTTACTGTTCCAGATAAAATAATGTCAATAGCAATGTTGATAATATGATAAAATGATATCTTCCTTCTATGGCCTCTGCCTCAGTTGGAATCCAATTTTCCTGGCTCTGCTGCTACTAACTATGAGTGCCCCTAGGTAAGACATTTAACATCTCCAAGACTCAGCTTCCTCGTCTATAAAATGGGATTCATGATAAGATAGGGTTTCCTTGAGGATGAGCTAATATAATAGATAATTAATGTCAACTATTATTGTATATGTATTGCTTTTGCTAACTGTGCTATAGGTTAGAAATGAAAGATAAAAGCCTCAAATTTCAGGGTTGCTGACATTCTGGAGCAAGTATTTACTACCCATCAATCTTTAGTGGAGCCGGCTATCTTCTGGTGGTACCTGGACACCTGCCTATGGCCAAGAGGTAACTTGCTCTCTGGATCATTTTGGTTTAGGGAGAGAAGGAGGGGACACTCACTGCCAGGGATGAAAGTTCCTCCCCAAACTCAGCTTCCTGAGGATGGAAGTAGCCCCACCTTTCCCTGGAAGACCTCGATATTACAGTACAGTACTCATGTTCTCTTGCAAGGCCCCAAGGAAGCAGTTCTCTAAGTTTGACGTGGTCCCATGGGGGTCCAGCCTGTCCTTTGTCAACAGCCCTGAAAAAAACAGAGAGTTCCAGTTGGAACAGCTCTCTTGAAATGTTGTTTCACATTGTAAATTATAATCATTAAAAAGTGTCCATCTTAGTTCTGGAGCTTATCCTAAGGAAATCCTCCAAAATGAGAAACAATTAAAAAAAAAAAACCACATACATAGGCTATACCTCCAAAAACAAACGGAAAGTATACCCAACACAGAGGCTAAAAGTGAAAAATTCAAAAACATAATGCAATATCTAAAATTCTGGCACATCCATGGGCTAGGATGTAATGCAGGAATTAAAAATTATGTAGAAATGGAAAATGTTTCTGCTGTAATATTAAGTTTAAAAACATTTGATTTATTGCGCAAAAAATCTAACTTCATAAAAGTATATATAATATGAGCAAATGAAAGCAGTTTTATGCTAATAGAGTAGGTGATATTTTTCTCTTATTTTCCAGACTTCCTATAAGGTTTTCTTATTGCATTTTTTTACCTGTATAAAAGGGTAGCTTCCCAGATAGCTTCAAAAGAAATTGTGACGTCCAGGATCTTTTCTACAGTAAAGAAAGTTGTATGCAAGTACTTACATGATGTGTGAGTGTTATCGTTTTGTGGACTTTTTTGCTTCATCATGGGTGGATAGGGGGGCTGTCATGCCAGAGTTTGCCTGGTAACCAAAAAGAATCCCTCAGGGGAAGCATCTCAGTTGTAAGAGATTTGTAACTGTAAATATGGCAGTTAAAAGGTAACCAGAGGGCTTCCCTGGTGGCGCAGTGGTTGAGAGTCCGCCTGCCGATGCAGGGGACACGGGTTCGTGCCCCGGTCTGGGAGGATCCTACATGCCGTGGAGCGGCTGGGCCCGTGGGCCATGGCCGCTGAGCCTGCGCGTCCGGAGCCTGTGCTCCGCAGCAGGAGAGGCCACATCAGTGAGAGGCCCGCGTATCACAAAAAAAAAAAAGAAAAGAAAAGAAAAAGGTAACCAGGAAAAGGGGAGCCTGGCAGATCTGGCTCCAGGCAAAAACAGAGGTAGTTTTGTATGGTGTAGAGAAAAAATGGCTGTGGGGTATTACAGATCTGTGTTCAACTCTGTGACCTTGGGACAACCAATTCTACTGCAATTCAAGTTACTTAACTTATCTGAACCTCAACTTCTTCATCTGTGAGATGTTAGTAATTATGATTATCCTCCCCCAGAAAGCTCTAGTGAGAACTTTAGTTTGGTTTACTGTACTAGTTTCTGGGGATAAAATAATGAATAAGATACCAGCCTTGCTCTCAAGGAACAGACATGGGAAGAGGATTCTAAGTAGAGGGTGAGGCATAAGTAGAGACGAGAAGAGTGATATCCCCGTGCTGTGGACAATTACTAGCACGTCAGTATCATACGGTACTGCAGAGCTGGAAAACTATAGAGGTAGGGAGGAAACAGACTGATATGTCCCATACCATTAAACTTTACCCTGAATGTAACAGAGAACCACTAAAGGATTTTGTGCAGGAGAGTTGGAACCTTTTTTTTTCATTGATGTAAACAGTCCTATGAAGGATAAGGTTCAAGGCACAGAAATCAAGTGAGAGGCCATTGGGTGGTCCAGTGAGAGATGACGACCGAATGCGTCCCATCTCCTCCCTACTCATTCCCACCACAGACCCAAGAGCCGCCCCAGATTGGTTAGTGGTTAGTAGCAGCCTTTACTCACTCTCACATCCCACATCCTTTCAATCAGCAAATGCTCTAGTTGGTCCCACCTCTAGCTTATAGCCAGAATCCAGTGATTTCTTGCCGTTTAGCACTCTGGTTGATATACGCCAATATCATCTCTTGCCTGGAATACTGCAGTAGCACCCTAACCATTCTCCCTGCTTCTGCTTCTCCCTCTCCAGGCTTCCTTCAATACAGCAGCCAGAGGGATCCTTTTAAAACATGGCAATCATGTCATTCCTCTACCCAAAACTCCCCAGTGCTTCTTTATCTCTCCCTTGCTTCCTTTTCTTCTTTTCAGCTTCTACTTCTAGGTGATTAGTAGACAAATATATGTTAAAGGAATGATTAAATGGTGAAAGTCGTGATCTAAGTGGTAGAAGAGGGAAACAGTGGAAAAAAGACATTTTTGAACATGACGTTGGAGGTGAAATTGACCAGATTCAATAACTGGCGAAATGTTTAGAATGAGGAGTTAGGACAACTCGCAGGTGTCTCACCTGGGCACCTGGATGGGTTGGTGGTGCCATAACTTGAGCAAGGGAGAGAGGCGGTGAAGCAGGCATGAGGCATGGAACGTCTTGAATGAGAGGGCCCTGGTGGGGGCACAAATGCATGCATCCGGTGGACAGCTGGGGACAGAGGTCCCAAATGTCCCTTCTGCCCAACCAGATTTACCCTTGCCTGGGTTCCACATGATAATGGAGAGGGGCAAAATCCAGTTCAGAAAGTCTCAAACTTCAGGGTACATAAGAATACCTCTAGGGATGCTTACTTAAAGTCCAAATTTCCTGCCCTATTGATTCTAATTCAGTAAGAGCTGCATGGAGCCCAGGAATCTGCATTTTATCTAGGGCTTGGGGGATTCTGATGCAGGTGACCTGCAGGCCATACTTTAAGAAACGACGACCTTGATCTTCTCTCTCACTTTGGTCCCCTTCATTGCTCCCAGCTGACTGAAAAATATATTTACATTCCTATCATTAAAAACCTGGATGTTGTCAGATGGAAACACCAACACCTGAGTAACACATAAACTGCATTATTTGCATGTATTTGATAAGGAATTTTATGATAACATTATATGTCATAATTATATTATAGAATGCAATAGCAGATTCCAGTGAGTTACACATAATTATATTAAAAGCAGTATTTAGGGCTATTGTATTGTTTGTTGAATTGTTGTAATTTCGTTAAGTATAGGAACCTATAATGGATTAAATTCAGAAACAGTGAAGTTTTACAGTGGTTCCCCTTGAAAAGTATTAAAGAATATGGGGTTTGTATTGTTCTGTTGAGTTCCAGTTAGAGACTAAACACAATAGGGAATTAGTTGCAGTTTGGCTTGCACAACCCTCTTTGGTTTTGCTCCACCCTCTCCTCCAAACCTACCACCTTCATTAATCACTTACTCCAGTCTCCCTGGGCCTAATCCCCCACCTCCCAGACATCCTCAGCTTCTCTCTGCTACGCTCTCCATTCATTGAAAAATTACAACATCTCATTTTCTCAGAGACTCAGGGGTCCAACTTCAGTTTGCTTTTTCAGAGTATCCTAGCAGGTTCAACGTTAGATGATGACCCTGGTTAGGGAAAGCAAGGTCCGTGTATCAGCAAGATCACCTGCAGCATCACAGCACCTGGCAACTCTTTGGGCCTCTGCAGACTCTCCGACCACACCCAATGCAAACCTACTGAATCAGGATCTGCCTTTAAACAAGATCCCCAGGTGATTTCTCTGCACCTGCAAGTTTGAAACACTCACTCAAAAGTCTAGAGTAGACCAACTTTCCAGATGAGGAAACCAAGACCCAAAGAGGTGAGCTCACTGGCCTAGGGCCCTACAACTGGTGGTTAGCAGGGTCATGCTAGAGCAAGAAAGAAGCTTTTACTAGTTTACTAATAGCTACAATTAAGCACCAACTATGTGCTTTACATACATTTTCTCTTTTAAGCTGCCCAACAACCCCACAATGAGGTTATTAGTGCTCCCACTTTCCCAAGCAGAAACCAAGACTTAGAGATGGAAACTTAGTCAAGGTTAGAGTTAACCAAGTTTCAATACCAGATCTTTCCAACTCCAACTCTATTTTCCCAAAACAGTGCTTTTCATTTCTAACCCTTCAAAAACAAATTGTTGGGATACCAGTCAATGAGGCTCATGAAAGAATTATTTCTCTGCATTCGGGGTCTGTCCTTGGCCCTCCCAGCCCAGGACCAAAGGGCTCATGAGCTCTTTTTTCTGAAAGAGACTGATTATGTCTTCTTACATCCACCAGCTCTCTTACTTTTCAAAGTATTTTACATTATTTCCTCCAACTTCCGAGCCTTCACACTGGTGTGGTGGTTAATTTTATGTGTCAACTTGATTGGGCTAAGGGATCCCCAGATAGCTGGTAAGACATTATTTCTGGGTGTGCCTATGAGGGTGTTTCTGGAATAGATTAGCATTGAAACAGTAGACTGAATAAAGAAGATTCCTCCTCACCAGTGTGGATGGGTGTCATCCAATAGTTGAGGTCCCAACAGAACAAAAAGGAAGAGTGCAATTTCTTCTCTCGTTTCTTGAGCTGGGACATCCACCTTTAGACTCTAGGACTGCTACCAGTGGCCTTGCTGGGTCTCCAGCTTGCAGACAGCAGATCGTGGGACTTCTCAGCCTCCATAACTGTGTGACCAAATTCCTATAGTAAATAAAAAAATTTTTTTAAGATTTATTATTTATTTTTGGCTGCACCAGGTCTTAGTTGCAGCACGCGGGATCTTCATTGAGGCGTGTGGGATTGTTCATTGCAGGGCGTGGGCTTCTCTCTAGTTGTGGCGTTCGGGTTTTCCCTTCTCTAGTTGTGGCAGCAGGCTCCAGGGTGCTTGGTCTCTGCAGTTTGAGGCACGCGGGCTGTCTAGTTGAGGCGCGCAAGCTCAGTAGTTGTGGCACGTAGGCTTAATTGCCCTGTGGCATGTGGGATCTAATCCCCCACCTCCTAGACATCCTCAGCTTCTCTTCTCTACAGATTTTCAACAATTTCAGATATACAGAAGGATGTGGTTATCCACTGTTTGGGACAAACTAGTTTTCACAGAGTAAACTGTCTTTGTGATGTCGATGGTGTTCCTTGAACAGGCCCAGTCCCGAGGCATCATTTCCTCCCTGACCTGAGAATCTCTGTAACCTACTGCTCCTCTGATATACCCGTTTAAGCAGCAACCCTGATAGATCTTTCCTTCTGTATGGGTGAGAGCTGAGAGATCTCTGGCTTTATTACTTAGGTTGACCCCTTCCAAAAGAATATAAGCATATAATGGGACAGCAATAGAAGATGGGACAACAATAGAAGATAAAAAGTAATACAGCTGTTATCAGAAATGGGTGCCTGCCAAATTCTTTTCATTTTATGTCATTAAAGCAAAAAGTGGAGTTTTTAAAATGAAAAGTTCCCTGATTGCTATGAATTTATCTCATTGGTTTTGCTTAAGTAATCAATCTAATGTTTTCATATGGCGAAACGAGTATAATCCTCAAGAAGCAAAAATAAAAGTGGGGATTCTTTCATTCTTTTAGTCAGATATCCTCGTATTACTCTGTAAAGGACAAAAGTTATCCCTATTTAAAACTCTTTTGTCTGTTTTATTGACCACCACCTTTATGCATTTTACTTCCTACCTTTATATGTCCTCTCCCAAAAAAGCCATGTATTTGAAAGAGTATACTGATTGCATAATTATTACATTGAAACCCCTACAATAGCCCTCTGTGAGGAAATACACTCAGATTAACTCACTCATGTAAGATCACAGAGCTCAAAAGTGTCCAAGCAAGGATTAGAACCGCTGTTTCCTCCTTCCAAACTCATAGATCTTAGCACTACATCACCACTATCCATCTTCAAAAATATTCTGGAAATACATAGAACATACTTAGGAAATTGAGTTTCCTTTGATTTGCGGTTTGGGGCCCAGTTGGTGAAGAGTGTTATCTACTATCTCTTGGAGGTAGTCCTTCTTTCTTGAGTCCATATCACCTGAGCGGATGTAAATCTCTTCTGGAAGCTTTAATTCAGCAGTTAAAATAGTAGAGATTTCAAGGGCTGCCCATAGCCCCCAATCAGTACTGAATGGGCTGAACCTACCCCTCCCTTCCTCTGCTCAACTTTTTTCCTAGTTCATGAATAAACTGGCCTAACTCAGTTATACTAACATGCAATGTGAGAAAATGCCAACAGTTAATTAGGGATGAGCCTGTGAAAACTTGGGGGAAGCTACATGTTTCAATTACATTAATGAACACGCAAATGCAATCAAATCAAATGGATAAGCATTGTGTCAAGTTTTTACAAGAAGAGAATTGCATTTCACATGCATGAAAGCAACTCTCTTATAACTTACAGAATACGAGACTAAAAATAAGCACACAGGAGAACCATTAAAATACTTATTATTTGAGTTAAATTAGAATTCTGTGAGGATGGTTTCATCAAGTGATTTGTGTTATTTTAATTTCCTTTCACAATCAACCAGATTCAAATGACTATATCTGTAGGTTACATGGTTAAGCAGATGCTCCTTAAACATCAAACCCGCTTTTTATAACATTCGTCATTGATTTTTAAAAGGTTTAATATCAACCTAAAGCTAGCCACTAAATATCCTCTGATTTTTAAAGTTGTCAACTCTTTCACATAATATTTCATAGATGTTGATCTTAAAGAAAAAAAGAGAATATCTCTCAGAGGCAAGAGCTTTATATCTCAAAATATTTTATGATTTAACAGGTGTCCTTGGAATTGAAAAAGATGATGCTATACTCAGGTAAAATTCAATGCCTGTTCTTTAAAGTGTGCTAACAGCAGCGTGGAGTTCTGACACTCATAGTGTGCATGAAATTCTAGCTCTTCAGCACCAAGAAATCACCCATGGAGAAGGAACTGCTTCACGAATTCAATTTTATCACCCATCCATAAGCAGCTGTATTTCTTCAAGTAGCTTTGATATTTGTGAGCATTAATAGTGACTGATGGCTCCCTGCTTGGGATTTCTCGGTGCATTTCCTTTAGCACATCTGAGAGCCATGTGCTTCCCTAATGGGAAAATAAAATTTTTAAAAAAGTAAGTGGGGTCAGTGATTTCATTTAAAACTAGGAAGAGGGCTTCCCTGGTGGCGCAGTGGTTGAGAGTCCGCCTGCCGATGCAGGGGACAGAGGTTCGTGCCCCGGTCCGGGAAGATCCCACATGCCGCAGAGCGGCTGGGCCCGTGAGCCATGGCCGCTGAGCCTGCGCGTCTGGAGCCTGTGCTCCGCAACGGGAGAGGCCACAACAGTGAGAGGCCCGCGTACCAAAAAAACAAAACAAAACAAAACAAAAACTAGGAAGAATTAGAAATGGACCAGAAGACAGACTTGCTACCGTCCAAAGCCCAACTAGTACGCCACCAAGTAAGTGCAAGAGTTTATGTTACACAAGAGTTCTCAAAATGTTGTACGTTGGACTTCCCTGGTGGTGCAGTAGTTAAGAATCTGCCTGCCAGTGCAGGGTACACAAGTTAGATCGCTGGTTCTGGAGGAGCCCACATACCGCGGAGCAGCTAAGCCTGTGCACCGCAACTACTGAGCCTGCACTCTAGAGCCCACGAGCCACAACTACTGAGCCTGCGTGCCACAACTACTGAAGCCTGCATGCCCTAGAGCCCATGCTCTGCAACAAGAGAAGCCACCGCAATGAGAAGCCCACGCACCACAACAAAGAGTAGCTCCCACTGGCCGCAACTAGAGAAAGCCAGTGTGCACCAACGAAGACCCAATGCAGCCAAAAATAAATAAATAAATTTATAAAAAAAAAATATGCTGTACGTTAGCTGAATTTTTGTAAAGAGAATCACACTCTCAATATAATAGAGAATCTTGTTATTTAAGGAAATATATTGTAAATCATTCGGTAGAGAATTCTTTTGGAAAGGGAAAAATTACCCCTGTAATGTATCTTTCATGTGGAAATAGAATAATATGGATATACCAGAGCCTATGTTAGATTTCCTAAGTACAGAAAAATATGCAACTAAGTCTCTGTATAAGTGATTTTTCTTCACCATAAACATTCATAAACCACCGGAATTAGACACCAACGGAATGGTAGATAAAAAAAGAAAGCCTTCCCTCTGACGGAATCGTCTCCTTATTACCTCAGGAGATCAAGGTAAGCAAGAGGGTCCCAGCTGCCACTATTTCCAAAGCCCCTCTGATGTCTTACTGTAAGCAACCCACACCCTCCTTCCCAGCCCTCAAGCCAGGAGACTGGTATGAGGAAAATGACACCAAATGAGAGGTGATTGTCTACAGTTGACCATGGGCATCTTTGCCTTACAGTCCCTACTCTCTCTTGGCTAAATACATACTAAACCAACCAACGTTTATGGTCAATTTTGTATAGTCTTGGTTTCCATTTTCATGCTTGATTCAACATTATGTCATCCTTACAAAGCAAGTTGGGAGAAAAAAGTGATGAGAGACTCAAGTATGTTTGGGGGAATAAGCCAGTTACCCTAGAGATCGAATCTTTTGGATTGCCCTTTTTATTTCAAAATATCAATCATTTATCACAACTTGCACACTATATATGCAAGACACTGTGCCAACCACGGTCACATGTCCTTATGATAAAAAGATGTATAAAGAGGTAAAAGATGTATAAAGCAAATCAGAACTATTCAAATAATACAATAAAATGTTAGAAGATAAAGATAACCTTCAACTAGTGAGGTGTGCGAAGAGAGAAAGAGAGTGGAATTCAAGATGGCTCCACAGAGAAGGTGACACTGGAAAAATAGGTAGGATTTGGACATGCAAACATGAAGGAAAGAGACCTGAATGCAAATTATACTCCAGGAGTTTTGTAGAGTACTTTCACACATATGACTTCATAAAACCCTTACCTTACCTCCATGAAGAAGTTGGAGACTTGTGGCTGATACTTGCTAGAGGTCCCTAATTGCATTTCTTTCCCTTGCAGTGGGGTTGGAATCGTGTTACTCAGTCTGGTCAATGGAATGTGGATGGAAGTGAAGGATGCCACTTTCAGGCTTGATCATAAAAAGCCATATAATCCTCCACACTTTCTTACTTCTTATCAGCCAGCTGAATGCAAAGAACCCAGCAGAGAACTCCAAGGAGGTCTCAGAATGCGACAGCACCACAAATAAAATGCCCTCAAGGAAACCTGAGTCGCTGCTTATACTAGAATTCCACTCCTCACCACACACAGTCTTGTGACTGCTGCTTTAGGCTTCATAAGAGCAGGAAATAAACCTCTATGGTGCCGAGCAATCAGGATTTGGGGACTGATTGTTGTAGCAGCTGGCATTAAATGCCCTGATTGATACAGGGAGTTACTACAACCTTCATTTTATACGGGAGAAAAAAACGAATCTCACAGAGGGGAGAGCATGCCTAAAGAATACAAGAAAGTAGAAAAGCATGGTACAAAAGCAAAGAAAGTACAAGTTCAGAGCCCTTCATAATCATACCCCCTCTCAGTTCTCCAGCAGCCCCTGTAGGACTTGCCATGTTCCCAACATGCCATACCTGTGCTGTACCACTTCTGCTTTTCTGTCCTTTCCTTCTGGAATTCCCTTCCAAACTGTGTCTTCCAAATATGGACTAATTTTTGTAAAAGTCATCTCACTGATTGACCCTCAATAATACCATCCTTATTGCAATGTGATGTGGCAGAAATAGTGACAAACTGGAGCCAGAAGAGAAGGGTGTAGACTTGGGGTTCACCTCTTACGAACATGACCCTGAGCAAATGACCCAAACTTTGCGTCTTTTTCCTCTTCTATAAAATGGATTTAACAACAGTTATTTTACAGGACCATTGTGAAGACAAGGTGAGGGAATAAGTGAAAAGTTGTCCCTGGTACACAGAAAATGTAAAGTAAAATTTTCTCCATCTATTCTATAGCCCTCTACTATTCTATTCATTTATATCTCCCCATGAAGATGGAAGTCCAGAAGAGCAGAAGCCTCATTTTATTCACCTTTATAGTCTGCATCCAATAAGTAGTAGGTGTTTTAGTTAAAATTAGGTAGAGCTACATTTGACACCACCACAACCGCCACCACCCCTGAAAAAAAGCTTAAATCCACAAGGTTTTTATCTCTTAAGTAAAACTCCAGAAATAAGAATCCAGGGCTGCTAAGGCAGTTCCACAAATGAGTCAGGATCCCACACTCCTTCCAGCTCTATTCCCTGCCACCCTAAGGATGAGACCCTTGTGAACCTTGTCTAAGATGGCAGGTGGGCTCCAGGTAGCATACTTATACTCCAAGTAGTACAGAGGAGGAGAAAGACACGGCTCTCCCTTAACAGACACTTCCCGGAAGTTGCACGACCACTTCTGCTTACCTACCATTGGCCAAAATTTAGTTGTGTGGCCCCACCCAGCTGCCCGGGAGGCGGGGAAATGTAGTCTTTAGTTTGTGCCTCCATATACCCAAGTAGTATTCAAAGGTTCTGTTATGGAGGAAAAAGACGGGATTTCTTAATGGAGAGACAACCAGCTGTATCTGTTATATTAAACATATGACTATGTTTTGGGAAGCTGATTCTGGCAGTGATGTGGAACATGGAACCAAGGGGCAAAAGCTAAGAGCAAGGAGAATAGTTGGGATGTTATTACAGTAATACTTACAAAAGTGAACTCTTGCTGAGCGTTTACTAGGTGCCAGCCACTGTGGTAAGCTCTTTACTCACATTAGCTCATTTGCCACTTCAGTTTTTCAAAGCAGCATTACAGTTCAGATTTTAGCAAAACATTTATCCTAACTTGGGGTTGTTGGATGGCTTAAAACAGCAATCATGATATCTCATGATTTTGTAGGTTGGAAATATGGGCTGAGCCAGGTGGTCTCGTTTACAGGGCTCTAAATCCTTTATTCACAGTCTGAGCTTAGCTGGGACTGTACCAGAGCACCTACCAGTGGTTTCTCCTGAACAGTGTCAGAGCAATAGGACTTCTTACATGGCAGCTCAGAGCTCCCAGAGAGAGTCCTCCAAGAGACAGAAAGTGGAAGTTGCCACCTTCTTGAGACCTGGGCCCTGATAGTATTCTACTGGCCAAAGTAGTCCCAAAGCCTGACCAGAGTCAGGGGAGAAGGAAAAGACCCCACTTTTCAATGAAAGCATATAAAATTGTTTGTAGCCATCTTTAATCTTCCACGGTGCCTTGTACTTAATCAGCATCCAATAATGTTTATTGAGTGGTTCACAGGTTTGGTTCAGTTCTAGACCCTGAAAAAATAATATAACAGGAAGAGATACTGAGTGGAGGATAAGGATTTCAAAAATGAACATGGATTTGGGGCACAGGATCTGATTCTATATTAGGCAAATAAAAATGCAGTTTATTCCAAAACATGAGGGAAGAAAGTTAACCACCATTCTTCGTCATTTCCTATACTTCACCAACAGTTTGAATTGGTTGATTGCTTTTTGGTATTAGCTGGGAATTTCTCCAAGATTCAAGCCTGATTACTCCTTTCAGTCCTAGAGACAAGGAAACAAAGCCAGACAAGAGTGAGTTATTGCCTAAATGTAAGCTTCCTTGGCAAGTCTTGGATAATGGAGGTAAAAGGCAGTGGCTGGAAAATACCCCAGGGAGAGCGCTCACGTGTGGAAAGAAAAGCAGTAGCTGACAGGTGTCTCTTCCAAGGTGTTTAGCAACTCCCTCTGCAAATGAGGCAACACTCAAGTCTTGATGAGGCGTTCTTTCCTGCTAGTGACATTTTTACTGACAGCGTGGTACCAACAAGTTTGGAAAATCACCTCATTGTCATTCAGGACAAGTGGGGCCCCAAATAAAGGAATGGATTTAGAGTTGGTCTTGAAGTTAAAACCATCAGATGCTGGTTCTAATGATACTGATACAAACCCTCAAGCATCCCGGACAACCCACAGAAAACCAAGTAATTGCAATGACGACTCCCATTCATCAAAATCAGACTGGAGTAAGTTCTGCTTGTCCTGATAATGACTTGAAAATGATAAGTTAGTGAAATAAGCACTTAGAAAGACTTTTCCTTTTCACCCAGTTAATTGGCCATGTCATTTGCAAGGGAGCTTTGGCTTTCTTTTTAACTAGCTTTTCACTCCAGCTATTACAAGACTTCCTAGACCGTAAATCTTTCTAGGGTATGGCTTGACCACACTACCTTTGAGACAAGCTCTTTAGAAATGAGTTTCACATCCATTCCTGCCATGCCATGCAAGTCCTTTAAAGGCCATGAAAGCAAAAGCTAAATAGATCCAATTCTGTAAGAAGAATAAAAATGGGCTTAAAGGAATTCAGCCTGTGTATCTTATAAAAATCAGTAGTAACCTTTCCAGAAATATGATATATTGAATAATATTTCTACTGTTTTCACTGAATCCTTAAGGGAAATCTCTATAGTACATTCACTAAAAGAAAATCAATACTTAATGTTTTTGCTTAGTGAGAATGAAAGGATGAAAAGTTGCTGCGTTTGTTTACAGGGATGATGAGGTATTGTAAGCACATGTAGGAAGGACCGATGCAAATTTAGCAAGTCAGATAATAACTGGACAAATATGACTTTTACCATAATGGTAGTGTTGTTTAAGCATGTGGAGAGCCTTGATTGGCTGACCTGAGAATAACCTTCTTTGACTATGTAAACAGGATCAAACAAGTGACTTCATTGGCCCTGAATAAGTTATAGAAGTAGTTATCCAGCCTACACCTATGTATAAGCAGCTCCTTTGGAAACTTCGTCCTTTCTTGCTCATAGAGATGTTCCTTGACCCAAGCTTTGCCCAATGGTAAGTGCAAAACTTTAGAGGGCTGTCACCTAAACTAGCTAGAAGCTGCTCAACATCTTGTGGGATGGAGAACTTAGACCAAGCATTCCTCACTAGCAAGGCAAGCAGACCGCCTAATACATCCATCTCAAGAAAAAGAGGGCATTGCTCAATCAACCTCACTCTCACCAAAGCAGCTCTCCATTGTCCTTGGATTTCTTGACCTAGATGTCTTTGCTCTCAACTGTGTCCAGATTTACAAGAGAGTTTTCCACAGTGCATCAAAACCTGCCAAACCAGACCATGCTGGACACAATGGCATAATGGTCAAGTGCATGGATTTGACATGAAATTACATGGGATGGAGCCCAGCTTTGCTAGTCTCTAGCTACTACTATAACTCAGAGCAAGTTACTATGCTTTACAGATGTTTCCTCATCTGTACAATGAGAAGCATAAGGGTTGTGAGGATTATGAGAAACCACACATCTGCACATGGTAAGGGCTGAAGAAATATTACCTATCATTATTATTATCAGTTGCCAGCTAATGTTCTGTACTTCGGTTGCCCAAAGGGACAGGGCAGGGGGGTCCTGATTGCACAGCCTAATTCCACTTAGTGACTGAATTCAGGCCCTCATATAAAAACAGCAATGTGTTTTGTGGGCAATAAACATGAAATATTCTTTTTGCAATCACATTTTTTTACCCCCTGAGGTAGAAAATAATACCTCACACAAATATATATATATATTTTTAAAGCACATTAAAATCTAATCGTAGTAATACCTGCTGGGCATTCCTGTTCCCATACTTAGTGCAGTACGGAAAAGAACAAAACCAAAGCAAAAATTGGGGTGGGAAGGGGCCTCTTCTGAGGTCGTGTCCACTACAAACCATGACTGACAAACTAGTTCAACCAAATTGATGTCTATGACAGGGAATGAGGTACAGTTTAACGATCCTGCTGGCAGACAGGCTAAACAGGTCTTAATTCATCAACATTCTTTGATTGGAGCTTGAATTGAATAGAGATCAAAAGTGATTGCTCAGGATGGTTCAGCTCTCCTGAAGCTTTTTGTTCTCACCTACATCTGTCAGAGAAAATGGTCCGTATTTACCTCGTGGAGAATTTCTTTTAGGATGTAAGTGTGTCAAAACTTAGGTTATGTCAGGATCTTTCAAAATCTCTAGGTATTGCACTTCCTGGGGAACAGCTGAAAGCTACAGACATTCACAGCCTGACTGATTTTAACCCTTCACACTGAGAAGGTGATGTCTCATTATAAATCGGGAGAGATTTCCACCCACCATCTCACACTCTGTGAGAAATATTTACCATCCCCATCAGCCACTGCTAGCCTTTGAGCTGCTCTGCGAAAAGTGTAAAGGAGGGGGGCCAGGGGGACCAAAATTCAGCTGCCAACCTCTGTAGCAGGAAAGATGTATCCCTTGGAAAATGTAGGCTATCGCTGAAGAGATCCACCCCTTAATGGCTTTCAACTCTGCAGAAATTGTTGTCAGGGAGACTGAAGCGGGTGCTTGTCATGCAGAGACCATCTTGTCAGCATACTCGCCCAGACGGGAGGACTCGCTATAAGTTACTGGTTTCTACATCCCATTTACCCCAGCTCCGTCAGAACCGATATGCAATCGAACATACAAAAGACCTGATGTTGCCATTAATGATAGATTCACAGAGTGGGCCAGATGAGCCTCACAATCAACTCCCAAAGCAAGTGCCCAGACATCTCTTCCTGGAAGCGAGATTGTCGGCACGAAATGCTGTGAGTTGTTCCATAGTCTCCCGCTCCCGTTCTCTGAATCCCTATAGCACTCATTACCCGTACCACACAATTTAGTGCTTGATTATATACTGTCTCGTATTGTTCTCTAATTGTTTCTCCACCCAGATAAGAGGTGGAGTTTCTTAAGATGTATTTTTTTCCTAACATGATTTCCATAATTGTCTGTAGCTGCTTCCCTTAAACCTCTGTCTAGTAATTTTCTCCCACCATGGTATAAACTTCAAATGTACCTAGATGAGGAGAAATAAAAACATCGACCATCTCCCCTCAAAAAAAAAAGCAACTAATAGAAAAATACGAATTACCTGCACGCATAATACATACCAAGCAATGGGATCTGTGGAAGAAAATATCACTAAAGGTAAGAAATTCAATCAACATTTGTCTCATTGGCCACCAAAATACCTCACCTAGCGCGAGAACACACAAAATCTCTTCACTCTGCTGTGTCCTCCTATCCTTTTCAACAGGGAGAGGAAAGTTTCTAAAATAATATGAATGGCAATAACCCGAATCCACCTCTGCATTAAAGTTAGCATCGTATAACCCACACCCATTACTCCCAGAATTGGTTGTTTGAAATGCAATCTGCAGAAACAACTAGGACTTTTGTTTCTAGAAGGAATATATTATCTCTCCCCTCATCATGGCAAACAAACAACCATTTCAAATATTTTTGGAAAACCAGATGGTTTTCTTTTACTGGGACCCGTCTCGAAGGGCAGAATCGACCTCATTGTGAATTCCTTTTTAAATATGCGGTGGGGCCTGTCATCAGAAATGCTCTCAGCCTTTCCCGGACAACGGTTTACAGCAGCCCTGGCAAGCCTTCCACGTGCCCTGAACGAACAGGAAAGTTGTGCTGGGCGGGGACACTCCCTTGCATCTCCCGGATCATTTCAGGCTGTCACAGACAAGTTTTTTGTGAAGTTCAATGCAGGCTATAAAAAGGGAAAAATGGTTTCTTCACAAAACTTTTATGTAACAACTAGAAAAGAAAAAATCCAATGCCACATGGATTCCCTGACCTTCCTTGAAGTTCTCTGTTCTCACAAAGGATTTGTAGACAGGCAGGCAGTCCCTCCAGAATAATGCCCATGTGCCCACCATTAAGCAGAGCCGTACGTTTACACATCGCAGAAGAGTGAGGCTTTATGCCATTTTTAAAACTCTTCAAAGAAAGGGGAATCTACAACCTCCTCCAGTTCATGGTTTATCAACGGCTGTATTAGAAAATGATTCTGCGCACTGACAATTCGTGCTTCACCAACATCTGCCCAGATTGTTCTGCCCCGTCACCCCCTCTGCCCTCGGGCGGGACCCGGGACAGGACAGAATGAAAATACAAGGCCCCTTGTTAAAAACACTAAGAATTTTAAGATGACAACCGCAGAACATTAAACCACGAGCAGTGCCCTGTGTGGTCAACCTCAGGGAAGGCTATGCAGAGGTATGGCAATCGCAAGCCCAGTTCAGTCCATCGCTGTCACATTACCTTCTCTTTTTTTTTTTTTTTGCGGTACGCGAGCCTCTCACTGCTGTGGCCTCTCCCGTTGCGGAGCACAGGCTCCGGACGCGCAGGCTCAGCGGCCATGGCTCACGGGCCCAGCCGCTCCGCGGCATGCGGGATCTTCCCGGACCGGGGCACGAACCCGTGTCCCCTGCATCGGCAGGCGGACTCTCAACCACTGCGCCACCAAAGAAGCCCCCACCTTCTCTTTTTTAAATTTCCTTATGTGTATTTCTTTGTTTACTTATTTACCATTTGTCTTTCCCATTAGAAAGTAAAGACCATAGATCTTGTCTGTCTTATCCAGCACTGTATCTTCAGCATCTATGCTGGGCACATAGTAGGTATTCAGTTTGCAAGAAGAAGGGGACAGACGGAAGAGGGGAGAGAGAGCAGGAGGGAGGGAGGAGATAAAGAGAAGGGAGGAAGAAAGGGACCACTGATTGTAGTTCATCCTCGGTCCTCCCCCAGCAACTCATGTATGTTTAAGTGCCTTATCTCCCCTTGCAGTCCTTGGGGCCCCAGCTCTATCCTGACAGAGAGGGATCAAAGGAAAACCTGGAAGGGGTAACAGAATGTAACTAACATGACTGAGCACTTGCTACAAGACCCCGCTCTGCGCCTGTCCTTTAATACACAGAATCTCCTTTGTTTCAGCTGGAATCTTCTGGCTGAGAGAAGCAGGCACCCACTACATCTGCTGTGAGACCTGGGCTGGACCAGGACAGCACCCGCAGCAGCAGTTACCCCACCCTCCCACCCCCATACTTTTGCTTTGGCTGAAGCTCCGCTCTATTGACACCCAGCTTCTCAGATTACCCACAAGGGCTTCGCCCCCTAACTCCAGCTTTCACATGGCCCCTCGGCCCCTGACTCCACTTCATGACTTTTCAGCTAAAGAGCCCACATTTAGCGACTCATCTCAATATCTGTTAGTCCAAATTCCTAAGAGAGGCATTTGAGTGACCCAGCTAGCTGTCTTTCCACAACTAGTCAGCCAGGCCTGTGGACTGTCTGCCCTTGGGTCTTGCTCCAGTCAGCTCGCAGCGGGAGGGGGAAGGTGGAGGCGATCATGTCACGTGATACATAACTCCGCTGCCCAGGGCGTGTGAGCAGAGTAACTCCCATGAAATGGCTTTTGGGGTGGGAAGGTAGCTTCTATGTTCATTTGACAGCACTAGGTCCTTGCAATAACCCTGATGGGGTAGGTGTTATTAGCCCCATCCTACAGGTGCAGAGCCCAGGGACCAGAGATGCTGAGCAGTTGGCTCAAGCCCTCACAGAGGATACGCATGGGTCAGAGATCAGGCTTAGCTGAGACCGCACAAGGCCTACATGAAGCCGTCTCCAAACAGAGGAACGAAGCAGAGGGTGGCCCGGCATGCTTTTCACCTCCTCTGAAAACCAGGGCTGCTTCTTCATACACAAATCCCAAAAAGCCGGCCTATCCGTGAGTATATTCGTTTGCTAGGGCTGCCACAACAGAGTATCACAGGCTGCACATGGCTTAAACAACAGAAGTCTACTGTCTCACAGTTCTGGAGGCTGGAAGTCCAAAGTCAAGGTACATTCGTCTGTGTATAAATGTCCCCTTTCTCTGAGGATGCCAGTCATAATGAATTAAGCCCCACCCTAAAAAGCTCATTTTAACATCTGTAGAGGTTAAAAAATTTCTCTCCAAATAAGGTCACAGGCTAGCTACTGGGGGCCAGGGCTTCAGCTTATAAATTTTGTCAGGATGCAGTAAGTGAATTGCAACCCTCTCACTAAGTTCCTGCTCGTTACACCGTTCCTCACAATCCACTTGCCTCCACTGCTGCCGGAGCCACTGGAGACGGCTTTCTTTGGTGCCAGGAGGGGACGAGGCTCGCTCTTGCTTTTCCTCCTGCCAGCCATCTCCGCCCTCACCTAACCTCAGGGGAGGCCTCCTTCCCATCTCACTGCCCCAGCCCTCAGCCCTCACAGACGGCCTGATGGGCGCCAATGTCAGGTCACTGGTTCAGCCTCTTGACACAGCAGGGGATGCTCCCATGTGCCTCCGTGCACCCCAGGCCAGGCAGGACCCTCCCTTTTAACAACTGTCACCTGCACTGTTCTATAAGATAAGCAGACTTAAAGTCAAACACAGGTTCAGGAAACAGCCACCCACAAGGTATGAGTTGAGAGTATAGCAATGAGGCTACAATACATGAGTCGGGGGATCATTCCCCAAAATCAATGGTACAGAACACAGGGATCCTGAGTGGGAAGAAGAGATTTAACACTTTTCACATAAATTGGCTAGTGTCACCCTAAATCGTTGACACAGGGTTTGATGTCAACCTAAAGTTTTTGGTTTAGTGTCACCTGAAGCCTGGTTTAAATCCCTGCTCCACCACTGATTGTATGACACTGGGCAACGTTTTTAACCTCTCTGAACTTCAGTTTCTTTATGTATAAAATAGGCATAATGACATCTACTTTGCAGAACTATGTTGAGGATTAAATGAGGTGATATATATAAAATATTAGCATAATACCAGGCAGTTAGTAAACATTCAAAAAGTGGTCATTGCTATCATTATTATCATCATCTCAAATTTTTGCTTAGAACTCATCTTAATAACAAGGTTATTTCCTACCACTTCCTAATGTAACTTGCACAACTGTGTAGAGAATATCAATTGAACTTGAACAAGAAATCTAATGGATGGGTTTGTAAGTCAATACCTGCTTGTCAAAATCAATCTATTAAGCAGGGTTTCCCTGGTGGCGCAGTGGTTGAGAGTCCGCCTGCCGATGCAGGGGACACGGGTTCGTGCCCCGGTCCGGGAAGATCCCACATGCCACGGAGCGGCTAGGCCCGTAAGCCATGGACGCTGAGCCAGCACGTCCGGAGCCTGTGCTCCGCAACGAGAGAGGCCCGCATAACGCAAAAAAAAAAAAAAAATCTATTAAGCAAAGATAATTCAGATTCAGCAAACAACCCCTGGGCATCTGCCATCTACCAGGCATATTTTACGTTCTTGGTAAAACCCTTTTCTTTCTTATGGCTCAGTCATATTCCATTATATGTACATACCACATTTTCTTTTTCCATTCATCCACTGATGTACATTTAGGTTGTCTGCACAGACACTTTTTAGTTTACAAAATGCTTTCAAATATGTTATCACGTTTGATCCTCACTAAGGCTGGCAACAGCTCCATTTCCATTTTACAAAAGAGAATATAGAGTCAGAAGGTTAAGTGTCTTGTGGAAAGCTAAAGCCAAGATTAGAGATTTTATATATATATATATATATATATATATATATATATGAAATCTTCATGCTGACACTCCACTTTCTCTTATAGTGGTAACCAGGAAGATAGTCTTGAGAAGCCTGCTGGGAGAGGCAAAAAGAAGGCAAGGAAAAAGAAAGGAAAAAAAAAACTGTTCTGCATGAAAAACAAATGGGAGTTTCAGGAAAAGGGGAGGGAGGAGAGTGCACAGCTGAGCAATATGAACAAGTAAATAGATAAACGGTCCTTTAGAAATGGGAATCTCTGGAATTAAAATTGTTAAAGATGTTTGCATTTCTTTGATGTAAATCTCCAAATTCCTAAACCTTTACAAACATCTGCTATGTACCCCAAAATTCTTGTGAGAGTGGGTTTTAGTAAACAGGCTGAAACGTCACTTCAGACCCAAAAGAAAACTCGCAAAGGAGAGTGAGGTGACCCAGACACTGAAGAGTTCAGCAGATGTCAGAGCCAGGCCAGAGGTGACAAGGAAAACAAGCCACGCCCCAGGGTGCCCAGAGAGCTCATCGGAGGCAGAGGTGACTCCTGCTCTCAAGATGGTATTCAATCCAATTTCATTTGAATTTCAGGGGACAAGGAATTACAAAACGATTTGGCACTTTGAGGAAAGATAGGGTCTAAAACCCGTGACTGATTGCCAATTTGGGGGAAGTTTTCAGTTTGGAGTTTTATTGGCTGGAGATGGGGATGAGAAGATAATTTGAACAGAATACCTCCTGGCTACAGTTCCAAGGAACCTTGAAAGCCCTTGGACTTCTTTGCAAGGGAAAGATTAGGCAGGTGGCTCTCATGACCAAGTAATTTTGGACACTATTAAGTGTACAACTTCCCAAGGACTCCTGTGGCCAAATGTGTTTACAAATGCACATAAGCTTGGAGCTGAAAGGATTAGAGCATTGGCTTTCAAGTTTTCTTTAGCAACAAATCCTTTTCCTCATACCAACTCTTACACAGACAGCACAGGAGAATGAGGCAGGGAACACGAAGCCCACCCCCCCAGCCAAAACCGGGAAAGCACTTTTTTAAAACCCTAGACATTTAGGGGGAAAATCAATCTTTCCTGGAAAAGTTTATGTGATGTTAATTTTCTGTTACAACAGAAAAGAAAAATCCTCAAAAATATTGTTTTGACCAATCTAAGGTGGAAAAACATCAGATTGGGTTGGGGAGTGTTGGTGGGGATTGACTAGGAAAGGGGCATGAGGGAACGCTCTGGGGCATTAGTAATTTTTTTATATCCTGTTGGGGGGTTGAGTTACATTTGTCAAAATACAACAAATGTATATTTCAGATTTGTATATTTCATTGATGTAAATGTTATATCCAACAGGTAAAAAACTATAAAAAATATTGACCTCTAATGATATGCATGTTGAAGTATTCAAGGGGAAGTGTACAGATGTCTGCAAATTACTTTACAATACATCCAAAACAAAACAAGATGGCTTGATGGATGGATAGAGGGGTAGGTATGTGACAAAGCAAGGATGGTATAATGTGAACAGTAGAATCTAGGTGGTTGAGCACACAATTTCAACTGTGCTGTACGCTTAAAATTTTTCCTAACAAAATGTTGGAGAAAAAGAGTCCTTATCTTTTAGAGATACATATTAAATACTTATGGATAAAGTTATACAATATCTGATTTGCTTCAAACTAATGTGGAGGATCAAGTGTGAGGGAGCATAGAGGAAATAAGATTGGCCAACAGATCCTAATTGTCGAAACTGGTAGTGGGTACATTGGGTGGTCTTAGTCAATTCAAGCTGCTGTGACAAAATACCACAGACAAGGTGGCTTAAACAACAAACCTTCATTCCCCACAGTTCTGGAGGCTGGGGAGTCCAAGATCAAGGGGCTGGCAGATTCAGTGTTTGGGGAGAGTCCTCCCTCTGCTTTCAAATATGTTTCAAATATGCTTTCAAATATGATATACCATCTTCTCAAAGAGGAAGCAAACTCTCTCCTGTCTCTTTCTAATCTCCTCATGAGGCTCCACCCTTGTGACCTAATCACCTCCCAAAGACCCCAACTCCAAATGCCATGACTGGGGATTAGACTTTCAACTTATGAATTTAGAAGGGGACACAAACATTCAGTCCACAACAGGAGTTCGTTTTACCATTCTGTCTACTTTTGTGTATATGTGTACAATTTCCATAAGAAAACCTTTTTAGAAATGAAGAAAATAATACTGCATTACATATCCTTTTTTAAATGTTTCTCCTAATTTCTATTTTGTAAATATGATAAACTATTGTGTTAAAAAGCTTTTTAAAAAGCAGCAAACGTTTTACTCCTTATGTCCACTAGAGTAATGGGTCCCCATTTAAAAGATCAAGGTAGCAGACTTCCCTTGTGGCACAGTGGTTAAGAACCCACCTGCCAATGCAGGGGATATGGGTTCGAGCCCTGGTCTGCAAAGGTCCCACATGCTGCAGAGCAACTAAGCCCGTGCGCCACAACTACTGAGCCTGCGCTTTAGAGCCCGTGAGCCACAACTATTGAGCCCACGTGCCACAACTACTGAAGCCCATGCACCTAGAGCCCGTGCTCTGCAACAAGAGAAGCCACCGCAGTGAAAAGCCCGCACACCGCAACGAAGAGTAGCCCCCGCTCACCACAACTAGAGAAAGCCCGCGCGCAGCAATGAAGACCCAACGCAGTCAAAAATAAATATAATAAATTAATTAATTAAAAAAAAAAAGATCAAGGTAGAGATTGTGCTCTCTCATCAAATTCGTTTAACTATATTCATGCCTGAAGTGAAGAGCCAGTATCCATTCTGAAAGGATGTCTCATGAAGCATCAGTAGGGAATTCCAAGTTATGAAATTATACCTGACTCTGGTTCCTGACATAGGTGTCCCCGAAACAAGATAATAAGAAGCTGCTCTTTCGGGTGTGGCTGCCGTGCCAGCTTCTGGAGCACAAGCCCCGGCCACCCCGGCCAGGAAAGAACCCCAGGCCCAGGGAGTTCCAGGACTTGGCCGCACAGGAACCCAGGTTTCCTGTGGCCAGAGTCACTGCTCCTACTTGTTTCCACACTGCCTTTCTAGCAAAATGCTAGAACTCTCAAACCAAAAAGAAAAAGGGATCACAGTCTTGCAATTTATCAAAATTAAATTTCTCCTGTATGTTCCCTATGCAACAAAGCTTGTTTCAAAGCAACGCCCCCACATGCTGACGTTTGGCCAAACCAGCTCAGGCTTCACAGTGGGGTCAGAAACATGACAAAGCCCAGCTAGGTTCCCAGATCTTCCATCCTTCCCGCTCTTAAGAAAAGCTCTCTCTCCCCCACTCCCTCCTCTGGGCACTCTCTCCCCCGACTTGAACTTTCCTGTGGTATTTCAAAACTTTCCTTATGAACCTGGACAAAACCTGAACAATCGAGGCCTTGGAACGTTGTTTCCTGAACAATTTCAAACCTAAAAATAAATGAGTCACCGTGTGTTCTGAGTTCTGGACAAAAGCCCCAAATGTCATTCTTTTGCCCCTGAACTGGTTCACCTGTACCTGTGCAAGGGAGCCCCCCACCTCCCTGGGTGGAAATAGTGCCGGTTATTGTGCTGTGTGTTTTAAGCTTTGGGTATTATTAGAGAGCATTCCCCTAAGGGCAACAGATGTACCTGGATGATGGAGCACAGAGAACAAAGCGAGCGTGTGGAGGGAGTGATGGGCCAGCAGGGACTGGCGGGTTCAGTGTGCACTGGTTGGCCAGTAGGCTCTGCCCCTCGGTCTCCCTGAGGCCCGGTCAGCGCACTGGTAACAGAGCAGGGAACATGCCCAAAAGCTAGAAGGCCGTGTGGGAGCTGTCACGGGGAGCGGATGTAGGTCAGCCCTTGGAGATGAGCCGGTACCACACACTGGCTAAGGGAGAGAACTCCGGCGCCAGTCCACCTTGGGCTTGGACCTCGGCTCCCACTTCTGGCTGGGTGACCTTGAGGAAGTAACCCGGTTTCTCCAGGTCTCAGTTTCCCCATCTCTAAAGCAGGGGTCATCACAGCCACGTTGATCAAGCACCTTCCACAAGCCAGGTCCTATTCCGAGAGCTTGATGTGCAACCTTCTGGACAACTACCTATGTCGATATATTCAATATGCATGTCCCCATTTTAACTGTCTAAGTCAATGTCTAAAGGTCACACAGCTGCTCCGTGGTGGAGCCCAGCCACAAGCCAGGTCATCCGACTCCAGAGCCTGCTCCTTTAACCATTAGACTGTCTTACCCCCATTTTGGGGTCATTTTGCAACAGTGATTATTCATAAGATCCTCTGGGGGGCCCCCCGCAAAAATGTTATAAAGCAATAGCTGAAGGAGCAGGTCCTATTCACCTAAGACTGGAACAAGCAGGAACAAGTTCCCCATGGCTCAGTTAGACTCAAACCAAACTGGGAAGAGAGGAGAGGGCCAGGGCCCAGGGGAGGATGTCCAGAGGCTGATGCCACGAGGACCACCGAGAGACACCAGAGGGGGCTGCCAGACCCAGGTAAAAAGGCCAGAAGGGAGTCAAGGTCCAGGTAAAGAATAGCCTTCCACAGGGAGCCCAGTTACTGTCTGGAAATGTGACTGTCAATCCTGGAAATGACACCAACCCCAAATCTAAGAAGTTCAGCTCAGCATCCAACCTGGAGAAGGCTGGACAGAACAATCACCACAGGCAAACCCTGGAGGATTAGCACAATGCCACCTAGAAGGCGGGTGTAGAAAAGGGGATGAGAAGAAGCCCAGGCCATTTGTAACTCAGGGTAAAACCTGGAACAATGCACAACTGTTATTTCTTAGTCTACGTTCCTATCCAAATATGTGTTACTTGTGTCAGCTCCCCTGAGAGACTAACAGTAAGAAGCCCTTACAAATGAAAAATATTGTGCATGTATTTCAGTGACAGCAAGGAAGTAGGGTTGATGGAAAAGACACAGCTTGCTTTGAAGACAGCTCCAGGAGAGGGAGAATTTGGAAATGAGAGACAAGTGGGCCAAGTCCCAAGGGCTTATTGGATAAAAGAACGAACTACGTGGCAGCCCGTTGAGGCTGCTGAGATGGGTGCAGGGTAGCTAGGAGGAGGGCTTGTGTTCTCCAACTCATTACCTAACCCTTTGGTGACACCCACAAGGCCTGGAAGGGTCTGCAGATAAAACTTAGACCCAGAGAGGAGACAGTCACGGGGCGCTGCCGGCTGAGCACAAGCGCGTGGGAGCCCAGGGCAGGGTCTACACCCTGCTTTGCTTTCCCATCAGATCACCTTGTCATCAACACTGTCAGCCTCTGATGAGCCTCCATCCTCTCTGCACCTCTGTCCTTGTGAGGAGACGTGAAGGGAAAAAGGAGCTCTGGGTCTCTTCAAGACTAAGAGACAGTCAGAACTGGGGCCTGTAAAAAGTGAGGGGATGGGTTTCCCTGGTGGCGCAGTGGTTGAGAGTCCGCCTGCCGATGCAGGGGACACGGGTTCGTGCCCCGGTCCGGGAAGATCCCACATGCCGTGGAGCGGCTGGGCCCGTGAGCCATGGCCGCTGAGCCTGCGCGTCCGGAGCCCGTGCTCCGCAACGGGGAGAGGCCACAGCAGTGAGAGGCCCTTCTTCTGCACAGGACATTTGTGTCTTTCCCTCTGTTTTTCTATTTACCCAATCCTTTATTTATATCAGTATGGACTCTTGGACGTTTATTTATACTTTGGGTTATAATCCAACACTATTTTATCACTCAAAACCTTCCAGCTTTGGCCGTTGAAGCTCTTTCAGTGGGTTCCAGTCTCCCTTTGACATGCCCCCAGTCAATGCGGGTTTGGTTTGGTTTGGCTTTAAGGACTTTCCTACTCTCTGGCACTTCAAGAATCAACCTGTTTCTTAAATCACATCCTCAGCATACCCTGATTTAAGGCAGCCCCAGAAGTAGGTAATTAAAAGGATGTCCCTGCCTTTTATCCAAGGGAAGGGATGTTTCTAGACTGTAAGGCTCCGAGGAGCTCACTTTTATGAGGCTTTTGCTTTGCATCTCCACCAGAGGTCATTTGTCAAGTGCCAAAGGGCACAGGAAGCCACGGGATATGAGAGGTGCCAATAAAGGAGCCTGAAAGACTGGGATTGGCTGTGGCCTCCATGCTAGCTGAGTTACCTTAGAGACATCTCTGAACCCTGGAGTCCTCATCTGTTTGTTGCAGGACTTTGTGAAGATGAGAATACGCATGAACACCCAGCACAGTGCCGGGCCCAAAGTTGTTGCTTAAAAAATGGTTAGCCTCGTAGGAGAAAGTACGAGATAGCAGGTCCACTCAGCAGAGATCCCAGCGCTGGAAGGAAGAACAACCAGCTCTCCCATCAGCCACAGCTCCATCAGTTCAAAACCAAACAAATGACTCATGAATTCTAATCCATTCTTCTACTCTCAGCTTCCCTCCTTCATGCTGGGAGGCCAAATTACAGTATTTTATTATTTTGCCTCTTTACTGTGCATTTTATTTATCTCTTGTTGGGCTGCCTAGTTTTAGGCATTTTTTCAAAAGCCCTACTTGTTCCTACCTGCTATTTGTATTCCCGGTAAAACCACCAATCGCTACAATGTACCTCTCCCAACCCTCCGGAGGATTTCTATGTTGTATTCTTGCCAAACTGCTAGCTTCATTAATCTGGAACTGAATGCTGAAATTCCACTTACTGTTTTGATCTATATGTTCTCTCAGTATGCTTGTCATTTTCCAGAATCAGAGCTTCTGCTCCGGGATAAGTGGCTGCTCACCATGGCCCCCACCAACCAACCACCAACTGAATAATGGAACAGCTCTTGATAGAATAAAGGTGGGTTGTATCAGACTTCTAAACTGACCTGAAATCAGGAAGAGCAACAGTGCTGCAGTCAGCCATCCTCTGCATATAGAGCATAAGTTGGTGTCTGGCTTTCCTTCACTAAGCTCCAAGAGGGCAAGCCACCTCTGTCTTGTTTACTGCTGTATCCCCACAGTGTGGCACAGCGCCTGACACACATTAGGTGCTAAATGAATACTGAATGAATGAATGGGGTTTTTTAAAAAGTAGGCACTCCAGTTTTTCTTTCATTTCCTAGTAGATGCAGAAAAAGTGCTCTTTTCCTTACTCCAAAGGTTGGCTCCACTTTATGTGGCCTACCATGTTCACCGTCTTCTAAACTGTAATTTGAGTTACAGACTGGGAGGCAGTGCTTCCAGCCAGGGCCCTGGAAGACAGAACCAAGATGAATTTGAATAAGAATGCTCCAGTCTAAATGTCTGTGTCCCATTAAAATTCATATGCTGAAACCTAATCCCCAAGGGCATGATATTTGGGGAAGGGGCCTTTGGGCGGTGATTAGGTCAGAAGGGTGGAGCCCTCATGAATGGGGATACAGAGGGCCAATTGTGCTGTGCTATTTTTATGTAAGGTACTTGAGCATCTGCAGATTTTCACACCAGAGGGGACTCCTGGAACCAATCCCCCGTGGTTACCGAGGGATACCTATCACTACGGGGTCTTGTGAAAAAGACCCCAGAGAGCTCCCTCACCCCTTCCACCACATGAGGACACAGTGAGGAGACTGTGGTCTATGATCCTGGAAGCTGGCTCTCACCAGACACTGAATGTGCCAGCACCTTTATCTTGGACTTTCCAGACTCTAGAACTGTGAGAAAGAAATTTGTGTAGTTTATAAACCACGTAGCCTGTGGTATTTTGTTATAGCTCTCACCTCCTTCTCCACTGAACTTTCCCAACCATCCTAACCATATATAACTTTCCAGGCCTGGCCCCTGCCCAACACCAAGATGGACCTCTTCCATGAAGCCTTCCCAGCCCCACTGACTCACCTTCCTTTAAACCTATAGCATGAATGACCCACGAGGTTCCTCCACATGACAGGCATACTTTTTGAAGACACTTCTTGGACTGTCATTTTCTCTCTTATAATCTCACACTTTATGACTATTCCACTTTTCATGTCTTCATATCTTCCAACTACATTAAAAAATTCCTTGGGACTTCCCTGGTGGTGCAGTGGTTAAGAATCCACCTGCCAATGCAGGGGACATGGGTTTGAGCCGGGAAGATCCCACATGCCGCAGAGCAACTAAGCCTGTGCACCACAACTACTGAGCCTGCGCTCTAGAGCCCGCGAGCCACAACTACTGAGCTCACGTGCCACAACTACTGCAGCCTGTGTGCCACAACTACTGCAGCCCGCGTGCCTAGAGTCCATGCTCCGCAACCAGAGAAGCCACCGCAGTGAGAAGCCCACGCACCGCAGCGAAGAGTAGCCCCCACTCGCCGCAACTAGAGAAAGCCCACGCACAGCAACGAAGACCCAACGCAGCCAAAAATAAATAAATAAAATAAATAACTTTATAAAAAAAAATTCCTTGAGAGCAGAGACTGTCTCATTTCTTTACAGTTCTCTCTGACGCGCACCACCTCTGGCACGTGGAAAGTTCTTTCTAAAGTCCACCTTCCAGGCACTAGCTTTAATCACTACATCCCTTCATTTAAAAAGTCAGAGAAAGGAGGATGAGGAGAGAAGTTCAGAGAAAGGAAAGCGAGAGGATGGGGCAAGGCAAAGAACAGGAGAAAATCAAAATACAAAGGATTGAGCCAAGACACGCCCTGAGGTTAAATTTGGCTGAAATAGAGAGCGGATTAGAAAATCCGGTGCTGCTAAGGAAGAAAGGACGAAGCATTGTAAACCAACTTAATAACCCCCCCGCAGTGCATTTCGCACATCTGCATTTCGCGCTGAATAGTAGGACTCTTTACACAAGCTCCAACTACCTGCCTTGTGCCGCAGCTCTGCTAAGTTAAATGCTATTCCAAATAACAGACCCTTAGCCACCTGGAAATCCTAGAACATAGGTTTTCCAAGCTGGAAGAGCTATAAGAGACCAGTCAAGGTTACAATACTAAACTTAAAGTCCAGTGTCTCCTTTCAAAATATACATGACCCTCTGGAAATGGTATGAAATATCTAGTATAAGCCCATGTAAACCTGCCTCGGAAGAAGACATAAATTTCATCGGATTCTTAAAGGGGTCAGGTTGCCAAAAGGTTACAGATCACTCCTCGGGGCTAAGTCCTTGATGTTACAGACCAGAAAGGTTAGCAAGTGGACCCACAGAAACGGGGGGCGGGCAGGGAAAGCACCAGAATCCTGGGCCAATCCTCCTGACTTCTAGCTGCCACTTTCCCTCCCGCGCTCACACTCCTCCCTCTTTTGTTGTAAAGGGATTTTCTCTGTGACACCATTTGCTCTAACAGGATTTGACCTGTGGCGTCTGGATGCTTTGCTCTGTTACATTTTAAGTGTCTTCCATTGGCCTGCTTTCCTTCATTCACCCTAATGATGCCCACAGAGATGTAATTTTCTCACTTCTCTTTTTCTATTATCACCTTATCTGGCCTTTGCCCACTCTCTTTTCTGCTACACATGGAATGTCTCTGGGTACCCTTTTGTCCTCCCATCCTGATTTTATGAGAAGTATTTATTTCCATGTTTTCTGTATTTGCCTGGATGTATTCTCACAGAGCTGATGGTAAAACTCTTCTGTCTCAGCGGGAAACGATTGCTCACGGCAATTACACCTGCTGTCTTCCTTTTCATTTTCCTTCAGCTCTTGATGAAATTGTGTTTCCAGAAACCCTATGAATTCTTTCTCCGACTCTTACATAACTCAGTGTATTCAGACGTTTCTTTTCCATGTTGTTTTGTTTGTTTGGTTGGGTATCTGGCTCATTTTCTCTTCAAATAATTTGGTGGCTGTTGTATCTTCGGTTTCTCTCACGCTGTAGAGGATTTTCTGCATCCAAATGAATGGCTCAAGATTCAGTCAGATTTGGTTGGTATTTGTATCGTTAGCTGCAAAAATGAGCCTATGAACCTGCCAGTTGTTTGCGAGCCTGTTTTGTTGATTTGATGTTTTGGGGGGACTTTTTGTTGTTTACTCTTTTAGGGGGAAGGGATGTTCATTTTGGGTCCAGTCTTAGGGCTAAAGTTTAGAATGTGTTTTTTTGCCCCAAGTTGTATCCTTTATACCTTTAAAGAGTTTGCCCCTTGGGCAAAACTCAACGTGTGTGTGTCTATGTGTGTGTGTTTTCTGGGAATGATTCTAGAAAATATTTCATTGGGGCTGGAATATGGGTTTCAACATCTTCACTATAAATAAATCAACACGTGAGGATAAGTTCTCAATTCCACTCCCCCTACCCCACCCAGCCCCATGCTCTTGTCCCATTCTACTCTCAAGGTAAGATTCCAACCCTAAAGAGAAGCAGCAGCAAAATTAAGTCCGAAATCAGGCCCTTAAATACCACATGAGGGTTCAGAAGAGGCCAACAGAGTCACAGAAAGGGGCTGGGGATAAGGAGGCGGGCTGGGGGGTTGCAGGAGAAGATAATCCAAGAGCAACTTGGACACCAGACTATTCTTTCTTTGGGCCAAGGGGTTGACTGATAGTAAATGTACCTTAGGAACAAATGAGACTAACTGATTGTATCTGTTGGGACAAGGAGAGAGAAAATCCATCCTAAGCCCCACTGAATAAGCAAAGGAGTGAAGGAGGGGTAATACTGAACCTTCGCTATACTTCCTGGCAGGGTAGGACCAATTGTATAAGGAGTTCATGATGATCCCTAGGAAAGGAGTTGGGGGAGGCAGAGGCAGTGAGGCAGGGCCTGACATCCTTAGGGCTTTCACTATGGCAACCGCTTGCATCCCACTTGTTCTCTGTGTGTGTGGTACCCCGGTGAACCTTGAACCCTGCCAGGGGTGCCATCAAAGTTCGACCACAGTGTAAACTGTATTTCTGCTGTAAATGAGGACACATACAGGCACTGCCTGCCAGATAAAATCTTGAGCTGAATGGGTCACAGTATGCAGCCTGGGGTCTGGTACAAGTTCCTGCCAGTAGAAGGAAACAGGTATAGGATAACGTCAAGCCAGCCTGGAAGAGAGATCCCACGTTCAACGCAACTCACTAGGCCTTTACCCCTATGAATTTACAAGACAGTGTAGCCCAGCCAGTTAACAACGCTATGCAAACAGCATTTGGTGCTAAAAGAGTCGGCAAATAAATAATGTGATAACTGTTTAAAACATTTTTCAATTTTCTTTTTTTTTTTCTTTGACCTTCAAGGGTGCTGGCAAAAAATTCAAGTATTCAAAAGGTTGCCATGAATTCAGAAAGAACCAGTGGAACAGATGATAGGATTTTAGAAACCTGGAAATCAAAAAATAAAAATAAGACACATACATTCTCTTCCTCCCTCCTAAGATACTCAAAATGCCAGCAATGGAACTTTGAGAGGCAATATAATGAAGCAAACAGTGGTGTCAGAAAATGAAGGCATTGACTTAAGTCTGCCTTTCACATGATATAGGTCCCTGGGCAAGTTACCAAACTTCTTAGATTCTCAGCTACCTTATCCATACAATGAAAAGGTCAACCTGATTAGTGAAAGTAGACTTTCTCAGAAAAGGCTAATTAAAGAAAACTAAAGACATCAATGAGCCAAGTGTGTTCCTTTGTTCACTCAGAAAGTGAATTACTGGGTTTCCTTGGTGGCACAGTGGTTAAGAATCTGCCTGCCAATGCAGGGGACACAGGTTCATGCCCTGGTCCGGGAAGATCCCACATGCCGCGGAGCAACTAAGCCCATGTGCCACAACTACTGAGCCTGCACTCTAGAGCCTGCGAGCCACAACTACTGAAGCCCGCACGCCTAGGGCCCATGCTCTGCAACAAGAGAAGCCACCGCAGGGAGAAGCCCGCTCTCTGCAACTAGAGAAAGCCCACTTGCAGCAAACAAGACACAACACAGCCAAAAATAAAATAAATAAATTTATTAAATAAATATAAATAAATAAATAAGAAAGTGAATTACTTTGATTCCCCATGGCAAAAAGTGAATATTATATCAATTACTTTATGAATAGAAGAATATTAATGAGAATATAATCATTGCATTTACTCTATTAAAATGTTAACAACGAGACGTTTTTGAGAAAAGGCAATAAGGACGCAATTTTCTAATCTTTCCATCCTTCCAGCTGTTTCCATTGCCTCTCAGCCCTCACTGCCATGACTTCATTTCTTCCTCCAAGACACCCTGAGAGAAAAGCATATTCATCACCCTCATTTTACGCATGAGAAAACTAAGGACAGTGAATTGAAAGCAGAGTGGAAGCTAGAATTAGTTCATTATGTTCAATGCACGGCACAAATGTGGGGAGTTTTTTATACTGTATAACAGAATGTGTCAACATTTAGAAGACGTGCATAGCTCAGTGGACCAATATTTCCCAAACAACCAATGAAAAACAACACATCATCATGCATGGGCAAGAGATCCATTCAAAGTACAAGACAGATCAATGAGTTTTAACAGAATATGAAAAGTTCATTGATCTATTTTCAGATTTCATATTATAACTAACCTGTAAGGAACCACCCCTTGTTGAGTTTTAGAGTAGTATCAGAGATGAATGTACATGACTGTCTGAAAAGGCTGTGACAATGCTGCTTCCTTTTCCAACGACATATCTATGTAAAGCGGGATTTTTTTCATATACTTCAACTTCAACCAAAACAACATATCCCAACAGATTAGATGCAGAAACAGAAATGAGAATTCAGTTATCTTTGAATAAACCAGAATTTAAAAAGATTTACAAAGATGTAAAGCAATGCCACTCATCTTGCTAATTTTTTTTGTTTCAGAAAACAGAACATTTTAATTTTTAAAATGTTATGTTCACATGTAATGAGTTTATTACTATTATTTTTAATGAATTAATAAATAATTAATCTTTTTTTAGTTTCTAACATGGTAAATATGGATAGATATAACCCATATAAACATAAATCTCTGGGGTTCTCAATAATTCTTAAAAATGTAAAGAATCCTGACCAAAAAGTATAGAGAAGGCCACTATATCATGATAAAAGATTCACTTCACCAGGAAGATAGAACAAATCTAAATGTGTATACACTTTAAAAAATAGTCCCCCCCCCAATATATAAATCATAGAACTTAGCAAGTCCACTGTCATAATGGAAGGTCTCATCCCACCTCTCTCAGTTCTTGTTAAGTCACACAGCAAAAATGAGTCCAGAGATTGTATCAGTCAGATCTTAGCAGATCTGAGCAGTGATGCTACACTCAGATGAGGTGAAGAGAGAGAGTTTAATTAAATATTCACAAGGTATGGGTGAGGTTAAGGGACCCAACCAGGGATGGGTGCAGAAGCACATCCAGGGCTAGCAACAGGGGCAGCTTACCCCACCTAGGCCTAAAGGACTCGATCACCAGCACCAGTGAGAGCTGTAGCTGAAGGAGATGGTGCCTGACAAGCTCGGTGGCCTTCTTCAGAGGACTGCAGTCTTTGCTGAAATGCCCAAGAAGGAGGGAGCTGGATGAGTTAATATTCTGACCTTTCTCTCTACCTCTTTCCAATCTCCTACCCACATCCCCATTGGCTGAGCCAAGGAAGCCAGGGGTAGGGAGTCCTTGATCTAGTGCATGCTGTCAGCCTCCTGCAGCACAAAGCAGGGTGAGGAAACTTAGACAGAACGTCTGGAGGGGCAAAGGAAGAAGAGCCAGCACAGACATAGCTGATCTGAACAACATCATTTTTAGGTTTAGTTCACTGGATGCAAACAGAAGCCTGGATCCAACAAGTAAAGAACATACATTCTTCCCAAGTATCTGCATGGGACATTGATAAAAACTGACCACAATTCTAGGCCAACAAGCAAGTCTCCGCAAATTTCAAAAAATCCATGTCAAATAGAACCTGCCCTCTGACCACAAAACAATTCAATACTGAGGGATCAGAAGTCAATCACAAAACGATAGTGGGGGCCGGGGGGGACCTACATATTTGAAACTTTTAAGAACAAATTTCTAATAACTCAAGAAAAAAGTCATGGAAATTTAGACATACTCAGAAATTAATGATAACGAAAACACTACCTATCAAACCTTGTGGATGTAGCAAAAATAGTACACAGAGATGTATATCCTTAAATGCTTATGTTAGATCACTTAAAAACCAAAAATTAATGAGCTAAGCATCCAATTTAGTACATTCGGAAAAAAAGAAGTTGATAAAAATATAAGTGCAGAAATGAATGAAATGGAAAACACACAAAAATAGAGATGATCAACAAAGCCAAGTGTTGGTTCTATAAGATTAAAATGAAGAAACTCTTTGTGAAATCAATTTTTAAGAAAGATGAGCAAACAGGAACACACAAAGTTTCATCTCTGCGTCCCTCTTCATGGCCTCAGTCCCTACATGTCCAACCTCCAGCCATCATTTCTCTTGCTTTATGTGAGCTGAAAGGGCGTATGTGAAAGGAGAGCCTAAATGAGCAAAGTACACAGCTGATTAGGTGACCTTACTGCACCTGTTGACATTCTTACAGATTCTGCTGCGTCTCTGGGCTTAGCAACAATGGCTCTGGGTTCTGTGCTCCTGGGTCCTGGAGGGCAGGCTTTGCTACCTACGTGAGGATTAAAAGAGCAAAAGGGATGCTCAGTGCCTGAAGTGGAAAAAGAGTAGAAGTGAAGCTCCTGGGGGGGCGGGGTGGGGGGGAGGACAGTGCTGACCTGGGAGGCTAAACAAGCCGAAGACAAACCAGAGACCTGCATCACTATTTTATCTAGAGCCGGCTCTGCACTCAGCTGTTCGTGAGGCATGTGAATGAACACCGCTGTTCAGGTGGGATTTGGGTACTGAAGGGCTCTCCGTGGCTACAGAAAATCTTTTTGTTGTGCTGTTGGGGGAATTTTCTTTGGGTTTTTGTATTTTCCATTTTTCTTCTGCCGCTTTATAATAATACCTTTTCTGCAGGGACCACAAACACCCTCACAGTGTTCAGGCACCTTTATACAATGCAGGCCCGTTGACACATCCTATCTCAAGATGTGTGGACCAGAAATAAACATTCCCCCAAATCAACCATACCCCAGGGTTTTATATTCATGGAAGACTGTGAACAGCAGAAAGAACCGTGAACCAGGTGCAAAGAGTCATTTCCAGCTTCATAATTACTGAAGGGAAATGGCATTTCTAAACCTTAGGTGTGGAAATGAAGTTGGCATAGGACAGAGGTGCTATTACACAGGTTAAATAATGCCAACTACACTATAAATTAATAATATCAACACTCTAACTTTGAAATCTATTTATTGTTAATGCATCTCAAACTACAGCTGAATAAACGCTTAAAACGGAAATACAATGGTTCCTTTCTCTCACATCAAAAGTTGGTTCAAGTCCTTTTCACTCTTGAAATGATTGGTCATTAACAACTAAAATATTCCATGTAGTTGGAGAGAAATCCCTGCATTCCAATTTATTGGAAACTCAATTCAGAATTCAATTGAAAATATCAATATTCTTCATTCAGAGAAACAGCTCCCAAATAACTCTTTCATCTCCAACTTTAATTAAAAGAACTGTCTACGAATTGCATGTTCTGTTGCTTTACACACCCATTAAAAACCAGAAATGGACTGAAAGGGATTGATATTATCCTTGCAGTAATTACTTTAAAATTTTCTCGCCCTGGTCATTTATAATCACCATAAATAAGTGAAATACTTGTCTCTATTTGTTTAACGCCTAAGGAAAGAGACCTCATCTGTTCTCCAGTCATTTCTTCAACATGATAGAACTCTGACTTGAAAAAGAATTTTCTTCCGTTTCAATATCGGGGTATGATGAGATCTCCATGGACGATTATTATTCTTTTGTTTTTTCATTTTAAATTTGGATTATTCTTGTATATGCATGAAGTCATACTCCATGCTTTTTAACTCTATGACCCAGAAATCAGAAACAATATTTATAATCTCTGAAATTGCCCAGTAAATACAATACATAATGATTTTACTGTTCCAAGGTTTGCATTATATTGGCATTTGTATTACTACTATCAAGCTAAGACATAGATAAGGTAATAAACCTCTAGGCTAAATCTTATTACACAAGACTGTAATTCTTCTGAATTCTTCTTAAGAATTACCATATGCAAAATATGAATGTTTCCTTGTTTCAACCTATTTTTCTTCCTTTGAAACCTGGAAATTATTTTTGTTAAAAATTGTAATGTAATTCCATGATAAGTCTTACTCCACATGGGGTACAAGGAGCTCATCTTATTTAAATAAAAACATGGCTCCCATGCAAAAGCAATACTGAATTTTCACCCAAAACTGCATGTAAATGACGTGTAAATGAAGTGCTCCCTGAAGAGGCATTAATGAGCATTAAGAGGGAAGACCATAAAATTCCATCATTTCAGTGGTCCCAGCCCAAAGGTGCTCGAGTCGCTTTGACACATTCGAGTGTGACAGCTTCATAGACATTGTTTCAGGCTGCTGGGTCCAAACTCAGTGGAAAAGAGGGAATGGAAATAAGTCCAGGGAGTCACTGAAGGTTGTAGCCCATGCCCTTGGCCCCAGCTCACAAAGCTGATCACTTTCCCAGACTGGACTGGCCTCCTCCTTGAGGAAGGAGGGCTCTATGTAATTTTACTTTAAGTAGGTGATGAGCAACAGATAAGCCAACCAGTTAACTTTTTGTTTGAATCCAAATCTTGAGCAATGTTCGCGAGATGCTTCCCAAAGGACAGGAAGTGGTTCCTATCCCTCCTGGAACATCTCAGAGAGAGCAGCCTCTCCAGAGTTCCTACTCCAAGCTTTGCGTCACATGCTGAAGGTGTGCAGGGTGAATACCTAAAATGCTCTCTGCCTTTTGCCAGCCAAAGACTACTATTTGTAGATTTTTCTCCCATAAAGGAGACCCCATACAACAGTCCAATCTCAGTAAGAATGCATCTGATCACATAGGAGAACAGATCCAATGCTGTTATGGGATCTCCACATATCCCAGTACCTATCAAGCCTTGAGCATGGTAGATGCTCAAAATTATGTCATACAAGTCAACCTTAGGCATTTCATAAATATCAAGGGTGGATATATGCCATCCATCCATGTACTTGTATCCAATCCCCTAGGCCTGCATTTGCACCATGTCTAGCTGGAGGTGGGAGTGAAATCTATGTACAGAACACAATGTCATCACTCAGTTTGTAAGAAAATTACCCATAAATTGGCCTCATTAATATCATTCCCCACTGATATCATCAACCCACTGAATGTTCTACTTCTCAGTTATTTTGTTGAAGGAATATATTTTATATCTAATAAGGAAATTAATATCTAAATATTGGGATCAAAGAATATATTTCCAGGAAATAAATAAATATGTATGTATAGGCATACACACACACATGTATATTACACACACACACATACACACACGCTATAGTCATCTGACCTCATGTATTAGTTTATTTTACAAATAATCGTTTCTTTTCGAAAATAAGTCTTGATTTTTATCATTTTTATGACATTTCTTTTTTAATATGTGAATGCAATAATGTAATTTAAACTTTTCTCAATATTTAGGGTTGACCTTAGAACAGAAGTTAATGTTCTGTGGTGTGATGAATTGGGAGATTGGGATTGACATATATAAACTAATATGTGTAAAATGGATAACTAATAAGAACCTGCTATATAAAAATAAATAAAATAAAATTCAAAAAAAAAAGTTAATGTTCTGTCCTGTAATACAGCGGTACTCTTGGCGCCTGTCAATGTACATAAAACTCTCTTTTGGGGGGGTTACACTGAAAGGCTTCAATCTCGGGGTCGGGGGAGAAGGTGTCTATTTTTGGTTACATCTTTGCTTGTTTGGGGAGTTCTGTCTCCTCAAGCGAGAGAACGAGAGACCGTCATCACTTCTCCCTGCTGTCATGCGTCATCTGCCTCTGACTCTCTTCTTTCCTCCTCAACACACACCCCACGACACCACTGCATCTTCTGATGCTAAATGCTTGTTGGAATGTTCATTCACTCATTTCTTCATACTACTAGTACTGAATGAGCGTCTCCTATGTGCCAGGCACCATCCTGGGGATAGTGTAGAACCTGTTCTCGTGGAACCCACAGCCAGTGGGTGCAGACAGACATTAGTCAGAGAATCGCACAAATGAATGCAACATCCCCTCTGAGGAATGAGAGACTCCGATGCAGTGGAGAACCCGGAACTGGTCAGGGAGGCCAGAGGAGGCTTCTTTGAGCAAGTGGTGTTTGAGCTGAAATCCGGAAGTGTTGACTCGGTGAGGAAGAGCCTAGAGAGCTTTCCTAGCAGTGGGAAACGTGTGCAAAACCCCTATGGTCTAAGAGAACAAAAAGAATCCACGACACAGGACCCCCATGGCCAAGACCCAGGCCTTCCAGTCTCCAGTCTAAGAGCAATGGTGGCAGCTGAGGTACAAGTGAGTGGGGGACAGGTGACAACAAATTTTGCATTTTGGAAACACCACCTTGGCCACAGAATGGGGGATGGTTTGGACGTGGGCAAGTGTGTACATCCAATAGGAGACTGTGGCAGTACATCCAGTGGCTTGGACTAAGGCTTGGTCTCCACAGAAATCTGTGAACTTGGGTGGGAAAACAAGCACTTCTTTACTTTCACCAACTTCTGTTTCAAATTTAATATTTCCTTCCATGATGATTGTAGATAATAAACCACAGTAGTATCAGCAGCCTCTGTGACCCTGCAACCAAGAGGAGTCACAGGTGTGTTCAGATCACATTACAGCTGCTGCAGATACATCAAGATACCATTTACGCTCATCACTACTTGAAAATTACTGTAGTTGTCAGGCCTGCCACTATATCATATTATACGATGCATTAATAAAGAAGAACGTATTTTATTATAATTCAATTTTTTAAATGTTTTCATAACTGCATTTTAACATAATTAATTTCCTTTGTAATCCTATGTACTTCATTTAATGAATTTCAGTCTTATTCTGAAAAGGGGCCCGTGGCCTTCACCAGGCTGCCAAAAGTCTCCATTGCACAAAATAAATGAAGAACTCCTACGGGTGAAAGGGAGCAGACAGTTTGAGAACTATTTAGAAGGTCAATGCGGCATGGCCTGGATGGGTGTGCTAGGATGAAGGAAGGAGCCTGGGATAATTATTAGAGGTCTGGTTCATGCAAGCAGATGGACAGTGGCACACTAGTTTACTCAAGCGAGAAAACACCAGAAGAAAATCACAAGAACATCTATGGATAAAAGTGCAAGGGCTTTAGTTAATGGACGTGGGGACGTCTCGTTCAGCCAATTTTTTCTCACTTTTTGAATCATGGCAAAGTTGCAGATAACTGAGGAACATTGATAAGTTAGGTGTCACCACAAACAGACACACGTATATAATAGAAATTGTTATCAAGAAAAGTACAAGCTTCTATTAACAATGTCCAGTTACAAAGTGTTTTTAATATTCACAAATGAAACAGTTATCAAAAAGTCTGCCACTTCCTCTACAAGATTGTTTTCCAGGGGATTGAATTCCTTTTCCTGGAGGAACCCAGGAAACCCTTTAGTTAAGGAATGGATGTCATCCCCCAACATCTTCTTTCCTGGACTCTTAATCTCCTTTCTGTTTATTTAAGACCAAAACGTTCAACTGCAGCTCCTTCAAAAAAATCGGAAACAGCATCAACCCAAATATCCTCATTATTTCTACTTCCACCCATGAACGACATACTGACTTTGCCAAAACAATTAAACAAACTTAAATCATGAGTCACTAGCCAAACAGTTCCCTCGGTGACTTCATCCAAGCCTCTTGCCAGCTATCCCATCAGGCATCTGTTGAATTCCAGGCAAAGGAAGGGTTGCAAACAGGGAGTTTAAATTCAGTGTATGTCTCTATTCCCGTTTACCTTCAAAGTTGTACAAACCTTCTAAATACTTATGCATTCAGAATAAAGTTTTAAATATGAGAGTCAGGGGATGCAAATACTGGTTTGCCCTTAGCTCTGCATAACTTGATAGAAATTTTCTGCTCTTTTTCCTTTTGCTTGTGGAAAGAACACTTCTGGCAAGAATAAATTCAAAAGATGGTAGACGGTATTTGAGAAAAAGTGGTTTCCCTTGCCCCTATCATGCCCAGGTGTTCATTCACATTGTGCCAGCATTATAACTCTCACGATCATTTTTTTCTTTTCATTTTCTTTTGCCCGCTCACCAGGCCCCAACTCTCTCCTGTGGAAAAATCTCAAAGGAACCAAAGCCATGGAGATTTTCTTTTTTTAAGTCCCCTCTCCCATCAAGAACTCTATGATTTACACTACACTGTGTAAAATCCATTTCAGTTGTCCTGCCTTCAAATTTCCAGAATTTAATACAAAAGGTTATATTTGATTTGATTAATGTACCTATTCAGTGTTCTATTACTACTTTTGGTCAGGTGCTCAAGACAAAAACGTTTTTTCCCCCAAAGGTGTTAATTACTATGAATAGGTTGCTTTTTGAGAGAGCCAGTTCTTCTCTGATCTATAAAGCATTTCAACAAAAATGTTTGCATCAAACTGGTTCGTTTTAAAAGAAAATTTCCAGATTAAAGTCTGTCTGGCAGACTGGACTGCGTGGCAGTTGCATGAGCTTAGCCAGGTGGCTCGGCACATTTCTCAAACTTTATTTTTCTAATTTCCTATTACATAAATGATATAGAAGAATTATTGAAGTAGGAGAGAACTTAGAGGAAAAAAATATAGCGTGCCTGTACATATCTGCCTCATGCAGACAGTGCAATCTACATTCTAGGGTAGAGAAGGCATATTTGCTTAACTTGTTTATCTAACAAAGCAAAACAAAATCTGCATGTTAGAACTGTTTGGTTCTAACAAAGCGTTAGTTGGTTGCAAAACTTCAAAACACAAACTAGCAAAAAAGAAAAAGAATAGATCCCATTAGCCAATACCAGACCACAGGAAGAGGGGGTGCCTCCTGAGCAAGAGAACCAGATCCTCTCACACTGTCAAAGATCTCTCTGTACCCACTCCTCCTCCTCTCTGCTCCTCTCTGCTGCCGGCCTTCATTCCCTCAGATCACCTTTACCTCCAGGCTACAACCAGAGCCACTTACAGTTCACACAGTTCCACCTTCCCAGCATCCAGGCAGGAGGGTAAAGTACCACTTCCTCTTTCCTACGGGCTTCTGTTTTTCTAAAAGCCAAGGAAAGACGCTGATTGGTCTAGCTTACGACGCATGCGCATTCTCGGAGCACTCCTTGTTGCCCGGGAATCAGGTGCTGTGACTGGCCCAATTCGCGCCAACTTCTCGCTTGGTGACGAGCACAGTGCCAGACAGTTGAGGTCAAATTAAAAAAATGCAACTCTCTTTTAAATCATATATTAAACCTGCAGCTTCCCGAAATACAGTCTCAGAAGGGGGAGTGCTAAGCAAACAAAATAACAAATGCTCACCCCATTCATGCGGCAGTCACGACCCTACAGTCTTTGCCAAGTAAGATTTTGCCCTCATTTGACATTCAAGATGCCAGAGATTAAATTATTATAAATTATTTTATATCAGAGGCCTTGTTTCCCCAAAATACAATTATAATTGTATGAATCATTAATTACGATGTAACATGAAAAGGAATAATTCTAGGGGGCAGAGAAATGGGGAGATGTCTGGTCAAAGGGCACAAAGTTTCAATTATGCAGTTTCAAATATGCATAAGTGCTGGAGATCTAATGTACAGCATGATGACTAGCTAATAATACTGTATACAGTACTTGAAATGTGCTGAGACATTAGATCTTAAATGTTCTCATTACACATACACACACGAATGGTAACTATGTGAGGTGATGGATATATTTATTAGCTTGATTGTGGTGATCATTTCATGAGGTATACGTATATCAAAACGTCACGTTGTACATCTTAAGTATATACCGTTTTTGTTTGTAAGTTATACCTCAATAAATCTGAAAAAAATAAACTGATATAGTTCATTTTTAGCATTTCTCTGATTAAAGGAATAATTCTGTAGTGACATTAGTTGAACTTTCTTTTTTTCATTTCTAGCATTCTCTTTTATTCAAGTAGGTCTTTGTGGAAATAAAATAAAACACTAAAGAGTTTTCTCATCATTTATAATAGGCTACGTTAATAATTTTAGAGTGCCATTAATAATCTTTCCACATAAAAATAAATTCTCTAGAATTGTTCTAATTCAGCAATGTCAGCAGCGCCCAGGACACTAAATGAAAACACCACAAACACCTGTTATTAGTGGAAATGGCTGTGTCCTTCATCATACATAGCCAAGCAATACTAGGAGCCAGTATAAAGGTGTCTTTTCTGCTCAGTGTTGGACACCATAACCAACTGACACATAGGACTCTGAACCAGAGAGTTGGAGGTTATTATGGCAGGCAAGTGACCTCACTACTCCCAGCCATCATTTCCTTGGCTTTTGTGTGTGTGTGTGTGTGTGTGTGTGTGTGTGTGTGTGTGTGTGCGGTACGCGGGCCTCTCACTGTTGCGGAGCACAGGCTCCGGACGCGCAGGCTCAGCGGCCATGGCTCACGGGCATGTGGCCACATGCTCACTCCGCGGCATGTGGGATCTTCCCAGAGCGGGGCACGAACCCGTGTCCCCTGCATCGGCAGGCGGACTCTCCACCACTGCGCCACCAGAGAAGCCCCTTTCCTTGGCTTTTAGAATGACAGATTTGGGGTAGATAAACTTTAAGGTGCTTTCCAGTTCTAAAATATTATAATTCTAACAGAAAATAGCTTAGTGTAATTGGGACATCAAAGAGCCATTTGTTTTATCATTTAGAGGAAAGCCAGTTTTCAGCCTCTCGCTTATTAAATGTTTACACAGCCCCTTGCCGCCCTCTGGGCTGGGCGTCAGGGGCACAGAACGAGTATATTGCAGTCCTTGTCCTCAAGGAGCACACAGGCTGGGGGTGCAGAGGGGAGACAGGTGTGTAAACAGATCATTAACATGCAATGGCACAAGGGACCTGGCAGAGGAGCAGACAAGGAACAGACGGGAGGAAGTGACTAACTCACCCTGGGAGATGCCCAACAGAGGAGGCGCTGTTCACGATGAGCCTGGAAAGGCGAGTTCAATAGATCGTCTGTGCAGAAGGCCAAGTTAGAGGGAAGAAAATCTGGGTAGAGGAGAAATCATGTGCCAAAGGAGCCCAGGATGTTCCAAGAAAGGAAGTCTGGTAAGAATGGGAGAGGCATGGGGACTTTCTCCTGTTGACAGGAAGAACCACTGAAGGGCTTCACATAGGAGTGAGGCAGGCTCAGACCTGCCTTACAGCAAGCTTCCTGGTACTGGTGTGGAGGGTGGACCAAGGGAGAAGGGCCTGACGGCGGGGACACTGAGCCTTTGGGAAGCTCCTACATTAAGAGTTGAATGAGCTGGTGAGGGTCTGGGTTAAGGCAGGGGCAAGGGAGAGAGAAGACAGGTGCTACTGAAGGAAAAGAAGTTTTTCCCAGGGCCCATGAACTGAATTACATTTATCATGTTGAGGAGGAAAAACTTTTTTTATGCCCTCTTAGGTTCAGTACCTAGGGGCCTGTGAATTAAACTAACACAAAACAGATTAACAGGAGAAAAAGCACAGAACTTTTGTTAATATTTAAACACATAGGAGTTCACAGAAAAGAAGTGAAACTCAAAAAAGCAATCAGACTCAGAGGCGTATATACCATTTTAACAAATGAAAGAGGGTTTGGGCTTCAAGGGAGGATAAATCATGGAAAAGTGACTAGGAAATATATAGGGGAACCAATGGAAGATAAGTTATCTTAGTCAGTTTTAAGTCTGCAAGTTTATCTGGGTATCGACTCCCCATCTTGGTCTTCCCCTCCTGGTGGTGGGGGCAGGTTAGGGTTCTTAAAGGAAAATTTATGCCCTCCTGTTAGGCAGATAAAAGAAGGGTAGGGGGCTTCCCTGGTGGCGCAGTGGTTGAGAGACCGCCTGCCGATGCAGGGGACACGGGTTCATGTCCCGGTCCGGGAAGATCCCACATGCCGCGGAGCGGCTAGGCCCGTGAGCCATGGCCGCTGAGCCTGCGTGTCCGTAATTTGGAGTTTCTGGGAGAGGAAGGAAGTTGAGGTTGTTGAGACTTGATAGCTTATATTTTCACTGAAAAGCCAAGCTTGGTTTATGTGAAAGAGTTGGCAGGGTGATGGTGGGGAAACATGAGGCTTAGGATTTCCTGGAAGGGGCTCAGGACCCTGAAATGCAGGGAGAGGGCTGGCGATGGACACTGCCCTAAGCAAGACCTGGCTTTCCTGGACCAGGTGCTGCTTCTAAAGTCAGGAAGCCCCAGGGGGCCTTTAACAAGACCCAGCCCAGAGCACTGGCCTTTTTAAATGCTGATTTGGGGAGTCCAATACAGACAATACATGTGGGGGCCCCTCTAACGTGTGCCCATGGAGAAATGGACTAGAACCTGGCTCTTTCTGATGCAGCCCCAATTCAGCAGCAGCACAGGGAATTCGTTGCAGACTCTGGCCCGCAGTCACATTTACTGAATCAGAATCTGCATTTTAACAAGTTGCCCAGGTGATTCGTGTGTGCATTCGAGGGTGAGAAACACTGCTCTAGAAGGCAAAATGCCCAACTCCAAAGCGGCTGTTCAAGCCTCAAAGTCACTGGGGGTTGAGAGTCTCATTACCATGTTTCTCATCAAGATGAAAATCTCTGGAGAATCAGCAGTGCTCGAGCCTGTGCCAATGATGCTAGAAAAAGTCTCGATTTCAACGTTCAGATGAAAGATGACATGGGATGACTCCGTATGTTCTCTGCAAGGAGAAGGAAGCTGGTCTGAATGTGTGGCCTCGGGCAGGAGAGCATTCCTGTCTCGTATCCGGTGGCCTTGGGCAGTGTTCCCAGCACCATCCAGTCCTAACTGAGCACCTACTAAGTGCCAGGCGCTCTCCTAGCAGCTGGGGAAACCACAGCGAACAAATCAGGCAAAAATCCCTGCCTCCAAGAAGCTTACATTCTCCTGGGGAAAGAAAATAAATCAAATAAGTAAAAATACCTAGTTTGCTAGATAGTGTCAGTACGATGGAGGAATGTAAAGCGGGAAGGAGTGCAGACAACATCAGTGGTCTTTGCAGTTTTAGATAGTGGAGACCAGGTAGGCCTCCCTGAGAAGGTGACATTAAGTCAAGGCCCAGAGGAGATGAGGGAGCAAGCTCGACAGTGGTCTGGGGAAACAGCATTGCGGACAGAATAAACAGTCAATGCAAGGGCCCTGGGGCAGGAGTATGGCTCGCTTGCTTAAGGAACAAGGAGCCTGGTATGGCTGGAGAGGATGAATAAGAGGAGTAGGAGGGGCCCCCCTGGTGGCACAGTGGTTGAGGGTCCGCCTGCCGATGCAGGGGACACGGATTCGTGCCCCGGTCTGGGAGGATCCCACGTGCCGCAGAGCGGCTGGGCCCGTGAGCCATGGCCACTGAGCCTGTGCGTCCGGAGCCTGTGCTCCGCAACGGGAGAGGCTACAACAGTGAGAGGCCCGTGTACCGCAAAAAAAAAAAAAAAAAAAAGAGGAGTAGGAGGGTTGGTCAGAGAGTCAGCACAGGGCCAGATCCTGATAGGCCCTGTAGAGTGCAGCTGGAATTTTCACTTTTACCAGGAGTGAGATGGCAGGCAAAAAGGGTCTTGAGCAGAGGTGTGATGTAGGCTGACCTGGGTTGTAACAGGATCACTGTGTCAAGGATAAGCAGAAGCAGGGGAAACAGTTGCGAGGCTCCTGAAAGTGTCCAGCCAAGACATGCTAGGGACTTGGAGCTGGGTGGTAGCAGTGGCAGTGGTGAGAAGAGGCTGGATTCTAGATATTGAGCGAAGGTAGAGCCAAGAGGATTTCCTGGCCAGTTTAATGTGGGATGACTCCAGAACTCTTGGCCTGAGTAACTGGAAGATGAAGTTGCCATCATCTGAAATGGGGAAGACTGCAGGCAGAGCAAGCCAAACAAAAGAATCTGGAGCCACAGAGCCTGGTGCGAGCGCTCAAGGAGAAACATGTCATGTTTTCATTTCATATGTCTGGGAGCAAGTGGTTTGTAGTTTTTGTTGGAAAATTAGTTAGGTGTCTCCCGCTCCCCCACTTAAAAGGATAAACTAAACTATCGGATTACCAAGTCCTCGCAAATGTCAACAGTTGGCAGGCACCAAATGCATCTGAGCTAGTACATCACCCTGAGCACAAACAGTGAAGGTCCAGCTCATTGCGATGGAAATGGAGGGCCGGACGGGACCGGGAAATCAGGTTAGCGCCAGAAGTCGCACTGCCTGGGACCGCCCTGGCCCCATCCTCGTTCTCTCAGAACAAACCTTTAGTGAAAGCCACTTGGTGCTTGGCTTCTTCAGGCACAGATGAGAAGAGCCTTCCTCTGCCTACAGGGCCACCAGTGAGGCCAGGAGAAGACCTGTCCAGGGCACAACGTGGCCAGGCTTGATCAGCAGCTGGAGACCTCTTTATTCCCCCCAGCTTTACTGAGATATAATTGATGTGTCACGTTGTGTAAGCTTAAGGTGTACATTGTGATGATTTGATACACGTATATATTGTGAAATTATTGTCATAATAAGGATAATTAACACATCCTTCGCCTCACATAATTACCATTTTGTTGCTGTTGCTATGGTGAAAACCTTAAACCTCTACTCTCACAGCAACTTTCAAGTATACAGTACAGTACTGTTAACTAGAGTCACCAGGCTGTACGTTAGATCCCCAGAACTTATTCATCTTATAACGGAAAGTTTGTACCTTTTGACCAACATCTCCCCATTTCCCCACCCCTCAGCCCCTGGAAGCCCCCATTTTACTCTCTGCTTCTATGAGTTTGCTGTTTTTAGATTCCACATATAAGTGCAGTCATATGGTATTTGTCTTTTTCTGTCTGACTTATTTCACTTAGCATAGGCTAAGTGAGGCTCCTGAAAGGGACCCTCAAGGTCCATCCATGTTGTTTCAAATGGCAGGATTTCCTTCTTTTCTTTGGCTGAGTAGTGTCCCATGGTATATATACACACCACATTTTGCTCATCCATTCACCTGTCATGGAAACTTAGGTTGTCTCCATGTCTTGGCTATTGTAAATAATGCTGCAATGAACATGGAAGTGCAGATATCTCTTCAAAATAGTGATTTCATCTCCTTCGGATATATACCCAGAAGTGAAATTGCTGGATCATGGGGTAGTTCTATTTTTAATTTTTTGAGGAACCTCGATACTGTTCTCCATACTGGCTGCACAAATTTACATTCCCACCAACAGTGCACGAGGGTTCCCTTTTCTCCATATCCTTGCCAGCATTTGTTATTTGTAGACTGTTTGATGATAGCCATTCTGACCGCTCTGAGATGATCTCTTACTGTGTTTTTGATTTGCATTTCCCCGATGAGTACCGATATTGAGCACATTTTCATGTACTTGTTAGTCACTTGGGAAAATGTCTGTTCAGGTCCTCTGCCCATGGGATTGTTTGGATATTTTGCTGTTGAGTTGTGTGAGTTTCTTACAGATTTTGGATATTAACCCCTTATCAGACATATGGTTTACAAACATTTTCTCCCATTCCAAAAGTTGCCTTTTCATCTTTTTGATTGTTTCTTTCACTGTGGAGAAGCCTTTTAGTTTGATGTAGTCCCATTTGTTGATTTTTGCTTTTGTTGCTTATGTTTTTGCTGTCATATCCAAAAAGTCATTGCCAAGATTGATGTCAAGGAGCTTCTCCCCTATGTTTTCTTTTAGGAGTTTTACAGTTTTCGTTCTTACACTTAAGTCCTTAATCCATTTCGAGTTAACTTTTGTGAGTGGTGTAATTTGGGGTCCAATTTCATTCTTTTGCACGTGACTATCCAGTTTTCCCAACACCATTAGGAAAATGGAAGAGACTATCCCTTTGCTGTTGAGTGTTCTTGGCAGTTGGGGACCTCCTGATGGAACCTTTATGAAAATCAACAAGGAACATGCCAAGGTCACCTGACATATGTTGTCCTTTTAAAAAATTCACTGAATTTGTACACAGCCCTGTGAAGAACATTTGGCTTATATCGTGCAGTTTCAGCACTAGGAGCCTTAAAAATCATCAATTTGATGATTTTCCAGATGATGAAAAAGAGTCTATAGGTTAGCGGGAGTCACACAGCTAGTCAGGGGCCGAGCTGAAACAGAGATCCCACCATCCTGACACCCCCGGGGCCATGAGTGTGCTTGGGGAAGCCAAGAGATGGCAATGGTCCACCAGTTCTTGTAGAGAGAAAACTTTGAACCTGTTTCTTATGTATACAGTTGAAATTATATTCGACCAGGATTTGTAGAGCCCTCCCTGGAAGCATCCTAAATTCCCAGTTATTATTTTGACCTGTGAGACTTCAGGGTAGCATCTGCCTCCACACTGCTACATCTAATGTGGCCACATTTCACAGCACCACCCCCTGTTGTGTTGCTCTGACACTGCGGGTTTTGTCAGTGCCATGATGTGAGAAGGGTCGAGAACTTTTCCTTTTTATATATATTTTTTACCTTTTGATAATTTTAAAATATATCACTGTTGGTGGAATCTACTTTCCAGGTCATCAACCCCTTGACAATCATATTTCTTAAGAAGCTTGGCTGAGTACTTCCCTGGTGGCACAGTGGTTAAGAATCCGCCTGCCAATGCAGGGGACACGGGTTCGAGCCCTGGTCCGGGAAGATCCCTCGTGCCGCGGAGCAACGAAGCCCGTGCGCCACAACTACTGAGGCTGCACTCTAGAGCCCACGAGCCACAACTACTGAAGCCCGCGCGCCTAGAGCTTATGCTCCGCAACAAGGGAAGCCATCGCAATGAGAAGCCTGCACACTGCAACGAAGAGTAGCCCCTGCTCACCACTACTAGAGAAAGCCTGCACACAGCAACGAAGACCCAACACAGACACACACACACACACAAAAAAAAGCTTGGCTGAGAGTCATCTTAGACCAGCCTTTCCAAGGGCAACGGAAAGATGCTCAGCGTGGCCCACGATGGGAGGAAGGAGGCTGTACCTCTCAGGCTTCAGCCACAGTGACAGGAACCCGTCAGGAACACTCAGCCTCCATAAGGAAGGCGGCACCTGGACCTCCTTTAGACTGTGATTGATTTCCTTGTGATATATGTTCTGAAGCTCTGAAATTCTTGCATTGTTTCTCGAAGTCTTTCTTCATTCTAAGTGCATTTTTTAAAGTCTTCTAGATCCCATTTTTTTTTAATCTTAGGAATAAGGTGTGTGTAAGGCTGGCATAAAGAATCTGTTCAATAAAATGAGTAGTTTTTGACTTGTGTGAACGGGAAAGGAGATATTTTTTTGGATTTCTCCTAAGGGCTTGATGCTAACACTAAGTAGAGTCTGATTTTAACTCTTAAATGCAGCATATTGCTGTGCACATTTACAGAGTCTTTGCTGAGTATCTGTGTCCTGATTTTTTTTCATGCTGGTCATGACCTGAAGGAAATTTATTAGCACGTATACTGTATGTCAGGTGTTTTCGACTTGATCATGATCAGCTCTGAGGTGCAACTTTGTCTCACATACTGTACATACCTGTGCCTCCCCTGGGGAGGGCCGCAGTTCCACTCTTGTGCACAAGTTCTCTTGTTCAAATAAAATTTATTACAAAAATCTATACAGAGAGACAGATACACTTTTGACTGTTTTCTAGATATCTGCAAATAAATGCAATTTGTGACCTGTCTTAATGATTTTAGTATAAAACGGGAAAACTAGATTAAAATATGTCTTTTAACTAAAAAAAATAAAAATAAAAAAAATAAATGTGTGTTGAAAGCATATTGTAGTTAAAGTATACAAAGTCGTATGATAAAATAAGTGATCGCGCTCATTATCGGCTTTAACTGAATGCTTCACAGGACTTTTCCAAGTTGTAAAAAAAAAATAGTAAATGGGTTCATTCAGTAAAACAAAACAGCAAATATTTGCTAAAAGGTTAACTTTAAAAAAAAAGAGATCGAGTGAGACTAGATTCAGCAGGTATCATCAGTGCATTATCACCAGAATGGTGTGATGTGATATGCAGATTATTTTCTTAATAATCCACAAAAACAACCCAAAATAACCAAATGGTAGACTGTCTCAATCACCACTTTATTTTTTATCCAAGGATAATGTAAACTACACCGAAATTACTGTAATATGTGGAATACTGGCAAAGCCTTCTAGCTAGAAGTATGCAACTGTAAATGAGACGAGCTTGTACACTTTGTTCCACTGTGCTCACCCATGGGATCTCAATTGTACAGAGTACTTGCCTTCTTTGGAGAGTTATTGAGTTGAAGGTTTCATCTCTGTTCTTATATTTGAGGTCCTCCTTTGCTTCTTTTTTGGGGGGAGGGGAGAACTAGAGGTCCACAGCATGTCATGTCATATGGATATGCAATCAATATTAACCCCAAATCATTAAAGAATATGTTCTTCATAAAATTAGGCCTTTGTTACTCTTTATACTCTGAGTAAGCATTCACACACACACACACACACACACACACACACACTCTATATTGTAAATCGATGTACCTCAATAAAAAAAACATATATATATGTCAAAATAAGAAAAAGCGACACTCTAACCACCTACAAATTAACTATGTGAGTTTCCAGGAGCATTCACAAAAGCAATACCATAGAATTATTCTAGCCTGAATTCCTGCCCCTTTACCACACAAACACACAGCCAATTCATCCCACCTGCCAAATGACCAGTTTGATGCCTGCCAGTGAACTTCTGGGAATACTGTACTGTATTCGTGAAAACATATTCTAATCCTTACCCACCACCCCATCTCTTTGTATTACCAGGGATCATGCTAAACTGCCCTTTAATCTGTCACCCCCCCAGCATGCCCAGTGATCAATGGTGCCTCCACGTGAAGCCTCACTGTTCCTTTTTTTTTTATCATAATCCTTTTTTTTTAACATCTTTATTGGAGTATAATTGCTTTACAATGGTGTGTTAGTTTCTGCTGTGTAACAAAGTAAATCAGCTATACGTATACATATATCCCCATATCTCCTCTTTCTTGCATCTCCCTCCCTCCCTCCCTATCCCACCCCTCTAGGTGGTCACAAAGCACCGAGCTGATCTCCCTGTGCTATGCTATCCTCACTGTTCCTTGACTGGAGTATACAGACGACTCCTCAAGGCTTAGCCCCCTTGCAGTTGGGCGTGGCCGTGTGACTAGTCCTGACCATTGGGCTGGGAGGAGGAGGGAGTGCCCTTTCTGCGAGAAAGCACAGAAAAACCCCATGGGACCCTCCAGGGCGATGAGGGGCAGCTTACTCCAATGGGATTCTAAGTGGCTGTGTGGGCAGAGCCTCCTGCCGACTGAGGGGAACACGTAACAGGCGCAGGAGATGAAGGTTGCTCTGTTAAACCCCGGAGCTTGGGAGGTGCTTGTTTCTACAGCATCCTGATGAATCCAGAGACTTTAGCTGGCATTGCTTCTAAGCCACCTGGACCAGGTATTGTCCCTATAAATGTTCCGCACCTTCTCCAAGAAGCTCTATTTTCCGACCCTGTGGAAGGACACATAAATTTAGTTGCACAGATAGAGAACTTCTCCAGGAGGTGCCTTCTACCTCAAGAAACACAACCTTCTTCTGGCCCGCCTCACGCACCCCTCTGCTGCTCTTCCCAAACACGTTCGTGAGCATCCTGGAAAGACAATTGCTGGGAATCCCTGTGCAGCTCTCTTCCAGGACGCTCCTCCTGGGCAGCTCATACCCAGAAACCAGCTCCCTCGGGAAACTAACCTGCCCTTAGCTGGCCTCCTGGCTCTCCTCCAGCCTACGCACTGAATTCAATTCACAGCCCACTTCTCTGCAAAGCAGACTGAGACTCGCCTCGGTACCTAGGTGAGACGCTACGTTCTCCCTCAGTTCATAAGCAAACACCTGTATTTCTGTATTTCTCTCTCCTCTACCAAGGAAGGAATCAGCTGCTTTCCACTGGGAGCGAGAAGCAGAAACCTGAAATGCAGTCCCGAGGTCACAGGGATGATCTCACACATCTTATCATCCATTCCAACGCAGGCAATTCCTGGGTACATGCTTCCAGCTAAAGCTCTTCCGTGCTCCACTTCTGAGTTGCCAGGGTTTCCTTGCCTGCCGGTTTCAGCCTGCTCCCTCCTGTTATTTTTAGATTTGGTTTTACTCCTTATAAAGGGCCAGGGGTGGAGATGGGGAGAACATTTTTCCTTTTTCATTGGAAGTAGATGACAAAAGACAAGTCACTCATGGGGATAACAGGAGTCGCACTGTCTCTGTCCATTCCCTCCACCAGCTGCCACTGAGCAGAAAAGCAGCCACGCTAATCCAGTCTCCCCTGACTTTTCTAGAAGATGCGCATTATCTAAGCAGGTGCGTACTGAGATTCCATCAGAAAACGGCATATGGTGTTCCCTTTCCATTCCTGCTCGCAGAATGATTGCATCTTAGAGCTGGTAGGGAGCGTCTGTGATTGTCTTCACGTTACCAGGGAGGAGCCCGGGGCAAAGGGAGGCCAAGGGAGGTGACCGAGAAGGTCTAGCCGCTTGAGGTCTCTCCAGTTCCACCTTGCAAACACTGAGCCTGTCTGCTGAATCCACGTTTCTCCGCTATCAAAATAAAGCAAGAGCTCCTTCCAGGGAGGAACCCCTGCCTTGTATTTTCTGTTGCTCAGGCCTCAGGAACTAGCCCAGGCAGGTAATGGTTCAGGGCGAAGCACTCGGCCTTCGCTCATTCTCCCACGCACACTTCTTGTTGTTTACCTCCTTTCCAATGACTTTTTTCTGTCTCTCAACCAAATGTAGCCTTGTGCATACTCTGTAAGCCTGGATATTTGTTTGCTTCCCTGTTTCTTGACTCAAAGATAGTTTAATTCCAGATTTTCTTACAAGACTTCATTTAGATTCAAAGTTCCATTATTAAATGTGTTTACAGTTGAGATGTCCCAATATTGGATGTAATAATTCAAAAGTCCTGGTCTGTGTGCTCAGGTAAGTCACGCGGAACAAGCACAGTACTTGTGGTCATAGCATGGAATGCAGTTTGCTACTGTCCGACTCTTGCCTTCCTTCCTTGTTGCCCCAGACGTAAGAAGAAGGCCGTGGGGCGGGTATGACCAGATGACATCACTTACAGGTTATCCGCGGGATTGAGCCAGGGAAGGCCTGGTGAGGACAACCTCCGTTTCCTGTCCTATAGCTGATGGAAAAGGCGTGCGTTCTGGAATATCTGTGCTGCACACCAGGAAAATTAGGGCACTCGATTGCAAAAGACAGAAACCCAAACTAGCTTGAGCGAAAGCGCAAACTTATTGGAAGGCTCACATCCCCGTCTGGGGTCCGGGAAGCGCAGGGAGGCCGCTGGACGTCAGAGGGGGCGGGGCCCAGGGCCTCACAGCCCCCATGTGCTCTCTTTCTCTCCCTCTCTCTCTGAGTCAGCATTATTTCTCCCAGGAGAGCTTTGTCCATGGAGTGCAACCACGACCTCTTCCTCATCCCCAGTTTAAGCACTGGGGAGAGGTTAGCTCCCTCTCCCCAGTTCCAGCTACAAAACCCCCAGGGAATGATTCGGTTGGTCTGCCGAGGGTCAGGTGCCTCCCCTCGACACCTGGGTACTGCGGGCCTTTCTCAGATGAGGAGAAATCATAGCCGGCCCCGCAGCTACCTTGATTCACTTCCACTGCCACATGTGGCGATGGGCAAATTCCTTAGCTTCCCTGAGCCTTGCTTTCTTCACTGTAAAATGAAAAATTAGGGTTTTTTTGGGGGGGGCGAGGCAAAGATAATCGCTTCTTCAAAGAGCTGTTGATCATTTTACATAGACAACCAATGTCAGTGGCTGGTGCAGAGTCTGGTGTATATGAAGCATTAATAAATATTCATTTTCTTTCAAGGTGAGTCTTAAAGTCAAGGAAGAAGTCAGTGCGTTAAAATGGAGAAGAGAGGGCTTCCCTGGTGGCGCAGTGGTTGAGAGTCTGCCTGCCGATGCAGGGGACACGGGTTCGTGCCCCGGTCCGGGAAGATCCCACATGCCGTGGAGCGGCTGGGCCCGTGAGCCATGGCCGCTGAGCCTGCGCATCCGGAGCCTGTGCTCTGCAACGGGAGAGGCCACAGCAGTGAGAGGCCCGCGTACCACAAAAAAAAAAAAGAAATGGAGAGGAGAATTATTTGGAGCACAGGGAACCAAATGGGAAATGCTATACAATTCAGAGTACGAGGCACTATAAGCGTTGTTAAAAGGAGAGCAATTGAGTCTTAAATCATTCCTACCCTTAAATCACACACAAGATCTGTATTCTAGAAAAAGGGGGGCCAGCATTAGCTATCGGGAACCTGGAATGTCAAGGAGATCAATCAATCTGTAGTTTGTGAGACATTCTCCGCTATCCAGGAGAAGATTATTTCAGTCAAGTAACATTTTAGGGCCAACGTAAAAAGAACTGTAAAAGGTTCGGATTTTGATGAACTCCAAGGAGTAGAAGGTGCCTTTGCTCACATTCCCTCTATAACTTTTTGGAGTCAGGCCAATGAACGGACCCAGCTGTGCAGTAGGATAATTTGAATTTACTACTAGTCTACAAAAATATACCCTGTGTTGTCTTCCCTCATACATTTCATCCTTAAGTTTTATGAGAGGAAAAATAGACTCATATTAAACATTTCTTAGGTACGATTGCTACCCCAGTGCACCAGTGGAGCACTGAAATCAATAGATTGTAAAATTTCCAGTTTTCCCAAAGCTTAGAGAGTTTAGTACACCTAAGATTTGGTGGGTTTTGCATTTGGATCAATTTAACTCACACCAACATCTGCTCTTGATAAAATACTATGAAATTTAACATCTTCCTGGTGGCACAAGATCAAACTCTCTCCCCTCTCCCTACTCTTCATCCCTTTCTTCCATAGTCTCCCCGTCATCTGCTCTGCCAGTTTGTAAATGACCATGACGTCTGACAACTCACTAGAATTCACCCACCCCAGGACACACTTGTGGCGTGTGGCGTCCTGCACAGTTCAATCTCCACACCTGTCAGGTTCATCCCACCCCCTTGAGCTTTAACTCAGCCCAGAGCCTGGCCCTAAGACCCAGCCCCTCAATGAAAGCATCCCTTACTGTCCCAGCACAAGGCACATTCTCCTCCAAGCTCTTACTTAACAGCATCAGTACTTTGATCTTAATCAAAGGCTGCCTGGTATTGCAATTTCATCTTTACGTGCCTATGTCTGGGACCTTGCTGTGTACTTGTTCCCTGGTACCCAGCACAATGCCAATACACGGTTGAGCCTCCATAAATACGTGCATGCGTGAATGAGTGAGTGAATGGGATGCTTTTCTACACAGCTTGGCATTTAAGTCTTTGGGAATTGAGGTCTATGTCATATTTAGGTCTAAGGACAGCAGATTTTGGCTCAACCCTGTCAATTTCTCTTATAACAAATTGCCTCATGGATCTGGAGAAGCTAAGATCAGCATATGGAGATAGAATGAAACAGGGGGCTGTGAAGGATGAGCTGTGGGCAGGCACAGGTGTGGGGATGGTGACACAGGATGGGGCAAACATCTCAAATCCTTGTCCAAGAACCACATGACCTGTATTCTGCCCCTGGTCAATCACTAAAAAGCAGGTTCTGTGATCTAGGGCAAGTCACTGAATCTTCCTGAGCCCAAGAAAATTCATAGACATCTACCAATGTGTATATAAATTCCTCCTCTTCATTGGCAGAACAAATTCCAGCATCCATTTGAAAATCTAAGTCATGGACCCACTGTCAACCTGGCAGGAGACTTGCTACCCCAGGAGAAAATCATATGCAGACCTGAGGGCTGCTGGGATAATCATGACAATGTGGGCAGGCCATCAAGATCACTGACAGGTGACCCTCATATTTAAGGATCAGCTATCCCCTCTCCCTTGACACACTGGACACCTGAGCATCCCCCTACACCAGAAACCAGATTGGCTAGAAGAGGAGGAAGGGGGAGAAACTCCCAACGTTTGAGCATTTACCAGTAAGACCCTGAATTAACTGTTTTAAAGCAGAAAATAGAGATATCAGTCTTCAGTTTTCAATCAAAAATTTTTCCCCATCCCCTAAATCATCTGTGAGATGGGGTTCAAAAATAAGTTGAGGTAAGTTATATTCTATACAGAAAAGCCCTACAATGCTGACCAATGTTCCACAATAGACCCGCTGCTTTAGCTGAGTCATTCTATACCATCCATTAGGAGATCCAGTACTAATGCCCAAGGCTGAGTTTGGGATGAAAAGAGGGGGAAGTCCTAAAACACTTTTAGCGTTTTTTTATAAATATATTTATTTCAACATTTTTTAAAAAAATTGTCAGCAAAACCACCAGCAACTCTAAAACTCCAAACTCAAATATTTATTTTTCTAACATAGGCTTGTGGGTCTCCTTCTGCACTTCATGTTGCTTTAAGGCTGCGTTTCCAAACCTCCCCAAAGATAAGAGCCATTAGATGCCTATTAACAAAACTAAGCCCAAACCCCTCCCTGGACAGTCAGGTACAGCAAGTTGGGGCAGGACCCAAGATCCTTTGTTCCTTAACAGGTGCCCAGGAAAGGAGGGGAAACACTGCTTTAAGGCAGTGGTTCTCAAAGTGTGGTCACTGGACCAGCAGCAACAGTGTCACTTTGGAACTTGTTACAAGTGCAAATTCTCCTCCACCCCCAACACACACACATTTACTGAGTCAGAAGGTCTGGGCGTAGGGCCCAGTGATTTGGATTTTACCAAGCTCCCCAGATGATTCTGATGGGGGAAGGGGGGAGGGGGGGAGGGGGGGAGGGGAGGGGAGGGGAGGAAGAAGAGGAGGGGGAGGGGAGGGGAGGAAGAAGAGGAGGGGGAGGGGAGGAAGAAGAGGAAGGGGAGGGGAGGAAGAGGGCGGCAGGAGGAAGAGAACTAATGTTCTTGAGAGGTTCCCATGTGCCAAGCTCCAGGCCCCAGTCATTTTCTTATCTCCCTTTTGTAGAGGGCGATCTGAAGCCAGGGCAGGGTACGAACTTGCCCCTGGTCACACCTGTGAGTAGCAGAAGCTCTCACCAGTCAAGATGTGAAGGCTGCTGAGGGATCAAGGATGCCAAGGGACAGGAAAGAGACTCGGAGAGGGCAGACGGAGGATGCTTGAGGCTCACTGGGGGCCAGATCTGTGACACAGTGACACTTTACAAATTAACCTTACCAGCCGGTTTAGTCTAGGCATGACATTCTGGATCATGGCGGAGCGAAGGGAGGCTTCCCGTGGGGTCCAGAGCAGCTGGAGTGAGGGAGAGGGCTTGACACAGGCGCTTGCGGCAGGGGCGTCTACCAATGGGCACAGATAGATCTCCACATTCAAGCAGCCAATACACACATGAGTGTGTGCCAGCAAAAGGTGAATCTCGGTTTAACCCAGTGCGGACGCAGAGCATAAGGTTTTTTGTGGTTTAGGAGATTTAACTTTTTCAAAAGCCCTTTGGCATCCTCCTTAACCCATCTTTAATGAGGTCCCAGATGTCTCAGTTGAGCCTCGAGCACAAGCACATCCAACTGCATCCAAGAGAACACGGCTCCCCTCCTTCCACCGTAAGGCCATCCTGGGGGCTCTGATTGGAACCTGAGGTGAATAGTCATTGCACGTGAAGAACTAGTAGGTAGAGTGGTAGGGAGAGAGGGGGAGAGATTCATGAAACATTACCCAGATTTATCTCAACTTTCACATTTGAGCTTGGAAAACACACCCAAAACAACAAATAGGAGCAGCTCATTGCTTCAATGTTGCAAGTTTCCAGTCTGCTAGGCACGGGCATCACAGTTTTGTCATCTTCAGAGGAAATGTCATCCAGCTGGGAGGGAGGGTGAGTGGGAGGAGGGAGGGGCGAGGCCCACAGGAAGGTCAGAGGATTATGACAAAGCTGGGAGTCTCGGGAGATTTCAGTGAAAACAAATCACAAGTTTGCCACTTCAGAGATGTTAACCAAATTATGGCACAAAAATTCCTCAAGAAAAATGTGGACTGAAATGTATTGTTTCTGCAATGCTCTGGCAATCGTTTTGCACAGATTTAAGAAAATCAGAGCATATGGGCTTCCCTGGTGGCGCAGTGGTTGAGAGTCCGCCTGCCGATGCAGGGGACACGGGTTCGTGCCCCGGTCCGGGAAGATCCCACATGCCGCGGAGCGGCTGGGCCCGTGAGCCATGACCGCTGAGGCTGCGCGTCCGGAGCCTGTGCTCCGCAACGGGAGAGGCCACAACAGTGAGAGGCCCGCGTGCCAAAAAAAAAAAAGAATAGTAGCAAACAGCACGTGTGGAAAGTTTACCTCGTGCAAGCACGTCCTGACTATGTTCTAGATGCTGGCTCGAGTAACCAACGTGGCAACCTGTCCCCAAGTTACAAGGAAGGCCACACGAGTGGCACAAGGAAGAGCCAAGGAGTGACCTCAGGCAGCCTGATTCCAGAGCCCATCATTTCTTTATAGTTACGTGCTCTTTGCTTATGCTGTAAATCAGTGACATGTCCAGGCACTGTCCTAAGCGGGTTACAGGTATTAGTTCATTTAATTCTCATTGTTATGAGATACTATTCACACAGTTTTCTTTCATTCTTTCTTTTTTCTTTTCTTTTCTTTTTTTTTGACAAATGAGAAAACTGAGGCACAGAAAAGAGATGTAAATTTTCCCAGGTTTCATAGATAGTACACAGTGGAGCCAGGGTTCAGAATTAGGTAGCCTGATTCTGGGCCTCGTGTTCCTCACCAGCCAGTAACTGCCTAAGAAACACACACATCAGTGTTGAGGAAAAGCTTTCATTGAAAGCGTGAAAGCAGGAAAAAATTCTGCTGCCTGAAATCTAATCATGGTCATGGATGGGGAAAACCTCCACCTGACTGCCCGCATTAAGGCCAAGGGAATCATGGGAGCTCACCCCTTGGTGTTGCTGCCGTGTGAGCCCGGGTCCCAGTTTAACATGCATAGCTTAGCGTGGATACCACCCTCTCAGCACAGATGGGATGGGTCTCCACCCAGGTCAGGGCATCCCTGAACTCCTTTGTTTTTCTCATAAAAATGGTCCCTCTCTTTAGTTTCCCAAGCATGTGAATCTGCCCCAACTAGCACGTTGAGTAACCAACACTCCAGCCGTGTCAGGGAACCTAAGCTCAGACTGCTGCAGCCTGCTCCAACCCAAACCCGCGGGAGGAAGTGACGTTTATGGAAAGGTATACTTACTCTAGGTCCCAGCCTTGCATTTAGATGCACCAGCAGAAAGTTGAATCCCTGCACTATGTCACCCTCGTCCCTTGTAGAATGTCTTTCCTAGAGCTGCATTTGGATATTTTGCTGTCAACATTTACCAAAAGTCCTTTGTGAAGCGGTCAAATGAAACGCTTTACAGCGTCTGCCATGGGAAAATTTTTGAGGATATTGTCCACTGTATCACCCAGGCCCCAAAGGAAAAGCCCACATAAAAAACTTCCTTTTTTTTTTTTAAGCTGAGAAAAGCTTTATTTACCTTGAGAAAATAATATGTTTTGTCATTTCTGAGCATGAAAATTATGTCCTAACTGTCCATCACTCTTTCTGTCTCTCTCATTTTTTTAAGCTTCTAGGAAGCTCAGAATCAAACTTGAAGTTGTGGGCCTTTATAGCCTATACCAGGGGCCCCAGAACCTTTTTTTTTTTAATCTCACCATCTCCATAAGGGAAAAATTTAAAGATAAATCCCTATTCGGTATAGGGATTTATCTTTAAATAAAAGATAATATAGGGCTTCCCTGGTGGCACAGTGGTTGAGAGTCCGCCTGCCGATGCAGGGGACACGGGTTTGTGCCCCGGTCCGGGAAGCTCCCACATGCTACAGAGCGGCTGGGCCCGTGAGCCATGGCTGCTGAGCCTGCGCGTCCAGAGCCTGTGATCCACAACGGCAGAGGCCACAACAGTGAGAGGCCCGCGAACCGCAAAAAAAAAAAAAAAAGATAATATAAATCATAATATACACAGAGCTTGAAGTTCATTGTTAATGAATGGGGATATAAATGCATATTTCAAAGGGTCTTCTAATAATTTCAAAATTATTTTAGCCTCTTCTTTCAGCCCCAACTAGATTATATTTACTTTTAATTTTATTTATTTATTTATTTATGGCTGTGTTGGGTCTTTGTTTCTGTGCGAGGGCTTTCTGTAGTTGTGGCGAGCGGGGGCCACTCTTCATCGCGGTGCGCGGACCTCTCACTATCGCGGCCTCTCTTGTTGTGGAGCAGAGGCTCCAGACACGCAGGCTCAGTAATTGTGGCTCACGGGCCCAGTTGCTCCACGGCATGTGGGATCTTCCCAGACCAGGGCTCGAACCTGTGTCCCCTACATTGGCAGGCAGATTCTCAACCACTGTGCCACCAGGGAAGCCCTATAATTACTTTTAATGAGTCTAACAAAGAGCTTGCTCAGGCAACACCAGTACCTTCTTTGCTTCAAGGTAATACCAGTATGAAGCAAAACTGGCAGTTTCTTTGCAGAAATATTTTTAAGCTACTATCCTCCTTTTATGAGGATATACTTAAACATGGGCAATACAAACTAGAAATCCACTTAACTGGACGCACGTGTGCTGCAAGATGCCCCAGCCTGCACAAGGAAGCTCTGGGGTTCTCTGGTTGTAGGGCGTCTGCCCAGTGTTCCTCAAACGCCTTCCAGAAGTGTCAGGGGCCAGCTGAGGGAAGCACATGCCAAACACATGTTAGATGGCACTAAATCTTAACACCTCTCATTCTAGATGAAAAGTGTCTCTCAACATTCTAATGTATTTTCTTCCCATACCACCAATGTTCTCATATATGCACACCTCTCTGGAACCTACCTGTACGTCTGTCCGTTTTTATCTTTTCCTGATCCTGACTCCGTACTTATGCTTTTCCTCACCCTCGCTCTATTCTTATTTACACTACCCATTATTTTGGCCTGTGTTCTCGTTAAATCCTCTACGGAATGAGAGTGTGTGTACATTCCTACATGTTGTGAACAGAACAGATACGAGAAAGTGAATGAAAACACTTTTCCTCAAAGTCCTTATTGTTATTTTAGCTGATCATATATCTGAGAATCTGTAAGTTTGGGGTTATTCCATACACCTATGTCTCCGAACATTTCAAGGCCATGTTCAAAGGAATAACTGTGAGCTGGCATTGATTATCAGCTGAAATGCAAATATTTCGGCTTTAACGAGATGTTAAGTATCTACCTAATCAGGATTAGGTTTGATTAGGAAACCCTGAGAAAACAGTGAGAAACGCTGAGAAAACAGTGACTTTAACCCACTAGGTTTTAGCCTTTCATGTAAAAGAAGTTCAGAGAAGGTTTCTCTAGGGTTAGTCTGGCAGCTCCATGAAATTATCTGGGACGCAGCCACCTTCAGTCACTCCCAGGATGTGGTCTTCATCCCTGTGCTCTAAGACGGCAGCTGGGGCTCCAGCCACCTCGTCCGCTTTCCAGGCTAACAGCAAGAGGAAGAGGGGAAGGGCGTGTGTCCCTAAGGACACACCGCAGGGGGCTCCACACCACTTCCCTCACATCTTCTCAGCCAGGACACAGTGAGACAGCAGGTGGGAGGGAAACAGAGGCACTAAAACCAGGGAGAATGGATATTGGGAGAACAGCAAGCAGTCTTGGCCACAAGCGCTTTAAAATTTGAGCTTTTCATTAGCCAAGTACAGGATCCAATACTAGAATTGCATTCAACAGAATTCTAATTCTAGGTCATCAACTTATAACTGATTCCAACCTTTTCTTATTTTTTTTCTATTCGAAGAACTATTATCCATTGCTACCCAAGGGTATTTAAAACAAGGATCATCCCAGGAATACATTGTACATTGTAGAAGCCCTGAAACATGTCTCTGTGAATGCACAACTAATACAGACATATCGAAAGACAAACTTTTTCTGCCTAATAGAAACCACAGTAAGTATCTTCCTAAGACATTGTTTTGCATCAGGTTTTGCAAACCTGATCCTCCTTCAAATGCATTAGGAAAGTCAGCTACTTCATGGAACCCACAGTGAGTGTGAGGCAGGGATTTGGGGGTGGGGGAGACTCCCATCTTATAATGTGAATAATCACGCTCTAAAACATCTGTATCAGAATCTGAAATGTTCACTTATAAGATTTTCCTAAATTAATACAATCTCACAGATGATTTTAGCAAACTAAAAGAAAGCCTCTGAAATAAACCCCAAATGTGAATCTCATCATGGGTCATCATTTCCCTTTTTAAGTCTCATCTCAGCCATTGCCGTGTGTTCTCCAGTAAAGGCCCCACTGGGAAGACGGTCAGCGGATTTTGCTACTTTCCCATCGACTTGACTTTCACAGTGGGAGATGCAGGCAGACGCTGAGTGGCGGTCTTGCTGAGAGGATTCATTGTGCGACCATGCGCACCTCTCATCTTTCAGATGCCAAATGTTCCAAGTAGAAAAATACCTCAACTGGTCACTGAGTGAATAAGACAGGCGGTGTTGCATTCATGAGTTCACACCTCATGGGTGACATCACACTCTAACCAGGAGGGCCTGTGCAGTTTATAACTAATCAACCATCAAGCCTAAAATAGACAAAAGTTCTCCTTTGCTGGGCCTCATGCCCCCTCACCAAAGCTGGAGTGCTTGCTCGCTCGAGTTTACAGGAGAAGTCCAGGAATCTGGAGAGCTCCATTAAGCTGGAGAGTAAAACACGCTGGGAGACAGGGGTTGAATTTAACTGTGTCCCTTACCAGTAATGAAACGGCCATCTCAAGAGGTGTGGTTTCCAGAAAGCTGCCACCATGTGAGCGCATTCAGCGACCCATCAACATTACTTCCAACCCACAGGAGGGGAGGAAATCTCTTCCTCCGTTTTGTATTTTTCCTCCTCTGAATTTTATGGGAAAGAGGAAAATTATAAAATCAGGAGACTGCCTATCCCCTGAGACATTTAAATTTAAGCTGGAGCAAGCACTACCCCTGTAACATAGGCAACAATTTCACCCTGGCAGGGAAGTGGACTAAGTGACTTAATGGGTATTTTCCATCTCTAATTTCCATGATTAAAAGAAAGAGGTTGAGAGGGGTACATGTGGAGCCTATTGTGAGTTTGCCAATGAATCCTAATTTAGATCAAAGAGAGCCTATGTGACACTGAACCATAAACACCCTAGTGTGCGTTACTTCAAGGAAGTTGTTAGTGTGTCCCCGATGGCTATTATGAGATATAGTTGCGCTCTATAGGCTTCACCCTTCAATTACTAATATAGAAGAAAATCCCATATAAGAGGGAGGAATGTAAATGAGACCTCTGCTCTTTTGAACATTTTATGCACTTGCCAAATTAAAATTTGCTGTGGACTTTGGTTTTCCCTGAACGCTGTTGGTAGTGATCATTTGGCTCGTGGGATTAAATCTGACTTTCCAAAAACTATTTCCGATCAGTGGGCAGATTTCCAATCTTTGTGCGCGCTTTGCTTAAGACATGGATCATCAGAACCAGACTGGGAACAATTTTTTTGAAGTTTTCAAAGGTAGGGAAGAAATCCTCTTTCATCCTCATTTTTCTTTGTGCCAGGCACTGTTCAGTGCAGGTTGAGAGGGCTGCCACTGAGAGAGGAGCCCAGGGGTCCAGAGGCACAATGTCACACCACACTCGTGCACTGCCCCCAACACGTGCATGTGCTCCTGCGCTTTAGGGACGTGGGTCTGGCTCAGTAAGCACGACCATGCTCAAAGATGTGGGGCTTGCTCACGCTGAGTTTTAATGCACAATTTCAGGATGAGGACAACCACAAAGGTCAACTTGAACAGCATGATTTTTATGCTACTTCCTTCCCTAGGATTCTCCTGTCCTCAGCCTTTTGTAGGGGAAAAGGATTGAGAACAACTTTGCATTTAAATGAGGAGCTGAGTGTAGGTTCACATGGATGAATGGCCCCAGGGTGAGGGGCAGCCGCCCCCGCCTCTCCAGGGGACTCTTCAAGACCAGCAGCCCTGTGGCTGACAGGGTCTTGGTGCTCCGGCCTGGTGTCAGGCCTGAGCCTCTGAGGTAGGAGAGCCAAGTTCAGGACATTGGACCACCAGAGACCTCCCAGCCCCACATAATATCAATTGGCAAGAGCTCTCCCAGAGATCTCCATCTCAACGCTAAGACCCAGCTCCACCCAACGGCCAGCAAGCTCCAGTGCTGGACGCCCCATGCCAAACAACTAGTAAGACAGGAGCACAACCCCACCCATTAGTAGAGAGACTGCCTAAAATCAGACTAAGTTCACAGACACGCCAAAACACACCACCGGACATGGTCCTGCCCACCAGCAAGACAAGATCCAGCCTCATCCACCAGAACACAGGCACCAGTCCCCTCCACTAGGAAGCCTACACAACCCACTGAACCAAACTTACCCACTGGGGGCAGACACCAAAAACAACGGGAACTATGAACCTGCAGCCTGCAAAAAGGAGATCCCAAACTTGTTTGTAAGTGAAACAAAATGAGAAGACAGAGAAATATGCAGCAGATGAAAGAGCAAGGTAAAAACCCACCAGACCAAACAAATGAAGAGGAAATAGTCAGTCTACCTGAAAAAGAATTCAGAGTAATGATAGTAAAGATGATCCAAAATCGTGGAAATAGAATGGAGAAAATACAAGAAACATTTAACAAGGACCTAGAAGAACTAAAGAGCAAACAAACAATGATGAACAACACAATAAATTAAATTAAAAATTCTCTAGAAGGAATCAATAGCAGAATAACTGAGGCAGAAGAACAGATAAGTGACCTGGAAGATAAAATAGTGGAAATAACTACCACAGAGCAGAATAAAGAAAAAATAATGAAAAGAATTAAGGACAGTCTAAGAGACCTCTGGACAACATTAAACACACCAACATTTGAATTATCAGGGTCCCAGAAGAAGAAGAGAAAAAGAAGGGTTCTGAGAAAATATTTGAAGAGATTATAGTTCAAAACTTCCCTAACATGGGAAAGGAAATAGTCAAGTCCAGGAAGTGCAGAGAGTCCCATACAGGATAAATCCAAGGAGAAACACGCCAAGACACATATTAATCAAACTATCAAAAATCAAATACAAAGAAAAAATATTAAAAGCAGCAAGGGAAAAGCAACAAATAACACAAAAGGGAATCCCCATAAGGTTAACAGCTGATCTTTCAGCAGAAACTCTGCAAGCCAGAAGGGAGTGGCAGGACATATTTAAAGTGATGAAAGGGAAAAAGCAACAACCAAGATTACTCTACCCAGCAAGGATCTCATTCAGATTCGACGGAGAAATTAAAACGTTTACAGGCAAGCAAAAGTTAACAGAATTCAGCACCACCAAACCAGCTTTACAACAAATGCTAAAGGAACTTCTCTAGGCAGGAAACACAAGAGAAGGAAAAGACCTACAAAAACAAACCCAAAACAATTAAGAAAATGGTAATAGGGACATACATATCAATAATTACCTTAAATGTAAATGAATTAAATGCTCCAACCAAAAGACATAGACTGGCTGAATGGATACAAAAACAAGACCCGTATATATGCTGTCTACAAGAGACCCACTTCAGAGCTAGGGACACATACAGACTGAAAGTGAAGGGACGGAAAAAGATACTCCATGCAAATGGAAAGCAAAGGAAAGCTGGAGTAGCAATTCTCATATCAGACAAAATAGATTTTAAAATAAAGCCTATTACAAGAGACAAAGGACAGCCTCTTCAATAAGTGGTGATGGGAAAACTGGACAGCTACATGTAAAAGAATGAAATTAGAACACTTCCTAACGTCATACACAAAAATAAACTCAAAATGGATTAAAGACCTAAATGTAAGGCCAGACACTATAAAGCTCTTAGAGGAAAACATAGGCAGAACACTCTATGACATAAATCACAGCAAGATCCTTTTTGACCCACCTCCCAGAGAAATGGAAATAAAAACAAAAATAAACAAATGGGACCTAATGAAACTTAAAAGCTTTTGCACACCAAAGGACACCATAAACAAGATGAAAAGACAACCCTCAGAATGGGGAAAATATTTGCAAATGAAGCCACTGACAAAGGATTAATCTCCAAAATATACAAGCAGCTCATGCAGCTCAATGTCAAAAAAAACAAACAACCAAATCCAAAAATGGGCAGAAGACCTAAATAGACATTTCTCCAAAGACGATATACAGATGGCCAACAAACACCTGAAAGGATGCTCAACATCACTAATTATTAGAGAAATGCAGGTCAAAGCTGCAGCGAGGTATCACCTCACACTGGTCAGAATGGCCATCATCAAAAAATCTACAAACAATAAATGCTGGAGAGGGTGTGGAGAAAAGGCAACCCTCTTGCACTGTTGGTAGGAATGTGGATTAATACAGCCACTATGGAGAACAGTATGGAGGTTCCTTAAAAAGCTAAAAATAGAACTACCAAATGACCCAGAAATCCCACTACTGGGCATATACCCTGAGAAAACCATAATCCAAAAAGAGTCATGTACCACAATGTTCACTGCAGCTCTATTTACAGTAGCCAGGACATGGAAGCAACCTAAGTGTCCATCAACAGATGAATGGGTAAAGAAGATGTGGTACATATATACAATGGAATATTACTCAGCCATAAAAAGAAGCGAAATTGAGTTATTTGTCGTGAGGTGGATGGACCTAGAGTCTGTCATACAGAGTGAAGTAAGCCAGAAAGAAGAAAACAAATACTGTATGCTAACACATATATATGGAACCTAAAAAAAAAAAAAGTTTTGGAGAACCTAAGGGCAGGACAGGAATAAAGACGCAGATGTAGAGAATGGACTTGAGGACACGGGGAGGGGAAAGGGGAAGCTGGGACAAAGTGAGAGAGCAGCATATATGTATATATACACTACCAAATGTGAAATAGATAGTTATTGGGAAGCAGCCACATAGCAGAGGGAGATCAGTTCAGTGCTTTGTGACCACCTATAGAGGTGGGATAGGGAGGGTGGGAGGGAGACGCAAGAGAGAGGAGATATGGGGATATATGTATATGTATAGCTGATTCACTTTCTTATACAGCAGAAACTAACACACCATTGTAAAGCAATTATACTCCAATAAAAATGTTTAAAAAAAGAGACACTTAAACTGTAATTTTAAAGAAAACTTAAATTAAAAAAAAAAAAAGATGAGTGTAGAACCAGGCCCTGTGCAAAAGCCAAGATGCTTATTAGAAAGAATGAATACTGCAGATGTTAACCATTCAGGGAGATTTGCCATGTCCAACAATGCATCTTGTGCAGTAAAGCAAACTCCTTCTTTGCCATCTGTCTCATACTACAAAGGGATAATAATACTAAAATCATTGCTTAATGAGTAAACTAAGTAGAGGATAATTCCCTGGTAGATCATACTGGTGTTCTTCTCCAAAGGATGCCATATTCTCAATGAGGTAGAGAACACAGGGGAGAGTGTGTGCTCGTGCACAAACGAGGATGCCTAAAATCAAAAACCAGTGCAGCATATGTCAGTATTTAAAGCCCCATCAAAGAAACATCCAACTTTTCAGCTGTAACCCAAATATAAATTTTCCTTACCCCATCAATTAGCAGATTACAGAACTTCTGTAGCAGGAAGACCATTCTGCCAACAAAGCCGTAGCGTTTGGAATGGGTCCAGGTCTGACAGATGGTGTGGAAAAGAGGTGCAATGAGACGTTCCCTATCAGCAGAGGCAACTGTTCTTCCGTGCAGCAAACGTAACCTTCGAAGGGAGGAGCCCCAAGTTGAAGTGCATCTCCACACAGCTGGAGAAGCCTACACACGTCCAGAATCACCATAGTAGTGAGTGACAAGCACGACAATGGGCTTGCTTAAGGGGAAGCATTTACAGAAGGAAAATATGCAAAATATTAAATAACCAGAAACCTTGGTTTTTGGCACCTAAAACGTGCGCCCCCAACCCTAAGCCGATGGGCATAAAAAAGCAGAATCACATCTTCTCCAAGTAAGACATGATTGCTAAGTTAGGATAATAGTTCTTGCTCTCTTTGGAATACTGACTATACTATAAACACTTGAATGATGTAACCACAAGGGGAAGACAAAGAACATGTGTTATACTATTATTAAATGCCGCCTGTACATGTCACAGTCTGTTTGCAAAACTGGCTCACTTAGAAACAGCACCTACCCAGCTGCACAGAAAAGCTGGATTCGGAGTTGGTGATCAGTGAAGTTATTATGAATAGTAATAACAGTAATAGCTCATTGGATTTTAAAAGTGAGTTAAAAAATGTAAACACTAATTGACGACTTTTAAATTTCTTTTTAAGAATTTAAATTCGCTTTCATTAAAATCAAAGAAGCAAACCTACTTCATTAACTGAAATATTTTTAGGTCAGTAAAAGTGACTTTGTCGCTATTTCTTTAAATTAATAGTGACCAAGCCACTAGTAAGCACCAACAGTACACAACCTTTGACGCTTTACACGTGTCAACCTACTTAACCCTCTAAACAGCCCTACAAAATGGAAAAATTCTCACCATTTTAGAGGTAATAAAGATCCTAGAAAGGAGCCTGGCCACAGCAGCAATAACTCAAAGCACTGATATTCCAAACCCCGGGGTCTAGCTGGAAGGCTGTTTTCTCTCCATGCCACTGCAACGCCCTCAAGGAGGGAGTGGCTGCTTCCTGCAAGTTCTAAGTCAGACTTTTGCCTTCAGATGGAGAAGTGCCACCTGTTGATGTGCAGATGAATTGACCCAATGCAAAACAACCAGTTTCTTTATGTCTTAATTCCTATTTTAGCTAGCTCCAGGTCTTGGCTAGTAGAACATGATTTTGCACCATGAAGTTATTTGCACCCAAACAGAGGCTGGAGTCTTACTTGAAGCAGCTCTTCCTGAAGGTGTTCCTGCAGGACCAGGAACCTGGTTCCACCTGGTGGAACCACCTTGTCTTCTGCCAAGTGAGAGATATACACAACACATAAGGAGGGCCTGGCACTTTAGATCTTCTTGGTGCCCTTCCTCCTCGTACTGGTGCCCACTCACTCACAGAGGCTGTGGTGGCCAGGTGCTCTTGTTGACACAGCATAGAGAGGAAGACACCAGGGTCATCATCCTGACCATACTGGCTAAATTCTTTCCAGCTGCTTTAGCAAAAGTGGACTCTGCCTTCACACAGAGGATGCGTTTTCTTTGCCATCATCTTGATCGAACAAAATAGCACATGTCATGCTCTGTCTGCAATAGCTCCCGATTAAAGAGACTATAGACCTGGCAAAGCATTTGATGCTGTAGAGATTTCAGAACCAAAGCAAGGTTCACCCACCAAGCCTGGAGTGAAATTTTATGACTAGCACCACTGTTTTCACCTTACAACGACCTATAAGAAAGGTCGTGATTAAAACACAGTGATTAGGACTTCCCAGGTGGTGCAGTGGTTAAGAATCCTCTTGCCAATGCAGGGGACACGGGTCCGAGCCCTGGTCCAGGAAGATCCCACATGCCGCGGAGCAACTAAGCCCGTACGCCACAACTACTGAGCCTGCACTCTAGAGCCCGCGAGCCACAACTACTGAGCCGCGTGCCACAATTACTGAAGCCCGCTTGCCTAGAGCCCGTGCTCCGCAACAAAAGAAGCCACCACAATGAGAAGCCCACGCACCGCAGCCAAGAGTAGCCCCCGCGCTCGCTGCAACTAGAGAAAGCCCGCGCACAGCGACGAAGACCCAACGCAGCCAAAAGAAAATAAATAAAATTAATTAATTAATTTAAAAAACACACACAGTGATTAAAACAACAATTAACTTGGTCATCAGTTTAAACTTTTCAACCCAGGCCCCTGCCCTATATCCACACCCTGAGAAGAGAAGAAAAAGAAAGCACAAAAGCCTCACAGAAGTAACAATTGCCTACTTTAATGCTGGCAACGTATAAGTGACAATTATGTTGTTAATTGGTAGTTATTTCAGCGAGTTGTCATCCATGTAGATTGTTCAGATTAGCCACGTTGTTTCTGCATTGTGATTGAGACACCGAGTAGCTGCACAGAAACTGTTGTATTCTACGGTAGATACACTCTAACAACTCAGAAGAGAAAAGGGGCCAAGCTTTGTTTGTTTGTTTTTGAATTTTTATTGGAGTGTGGTTGATTTGCAGTGTTGTGTTGGTTTTGGGTGTGCAGCAGAGCGGATCAGTTATACATATACATTGGTCCACTCTTTTTTGGGTTCTTTTCCCACATGTGTCATTACAGAGTATTGAGTAGAGTTCCCTGTGCTATGCAGTAGGCCTTATTAATCTGTTTTGTGTATGGTAGTGTGTATGTGTCAATCCCAATCTCCCAATTTATCCCTCCCCCCCCTTTTGTGTTTTGGTTGGAGTCCTGGTTTTCAAACTCTCTTCTCAGTGTGTGCACAATAAATTTTTACTAATTACAAAAAAAAAAAAGATACAGATGACTTTTAAAAGAGTCTGGGAAATACAAAGTTTTGTTAAAATGTGATTTTTAGCAGAAGGCTGGATTAGTGAAATGCAATGTCTAATTAAAGAAGTTTTTTCCTATGTAAATGAAGTATTAATTAGACAGAAGGCAGTGAAAGAGGGAGTGATAGCAGCATGGTTACCGAACATGCCGAGGAAAATATTACTCCTGCCTGCATGAGGCTAACGGAGCCTGTCCCTGCAACTCTCTCTCAAACTCATGACAGGGGCTGGTTTCTTTTTAGGGCTGAAGACCAGAGCAAGTAAAACCCCAAAGAAGTCTGGCCTGAAGGAAAGATTTAGAATAAATTCACAGCTCAAGACTAAATAGCAATGGATAACTCTACATCTTTTAAAAGAAACTCCCAAAACTCTACATCTTACTTAAGTTTTCTGTGGCTTTCCAATCTTACAAAAACAGACTGAATCTCAAAGTTTTCCTACTGTGTAGAAGCTTAAAGCTATAGCCATTTGATTAGTAACATAAAACAATGATCTTGAAATCTGAGGGCAGCAACTCCAGAAGGCCTACTGGCCCCTCCAATCTCATGGGGCAGTCCTGGCCACAAGATGGCAGCTGCCCAAATCTTGGGTAAGTGACCTTTTGGAAGTAAACAGAGTCTAGAAGCCATTTCATAGAGTTTCTCCTTTTGGGTTGAGGTCTGGCTGGTCTCTACTAAAATGTAAATGCTGTGGCCCAATCTATAAATATTCATCCAAGTTTGCATCTGGAAGAGTAATATATTATTAACCATTAGCAACTTAGCATCGATTTATTAACCAGATTAGAAGTCTAAGAGGAGAGACCTGGATTGTGTGCTGACTTTAGGGGGCCAGGTAGCAGGACCCAGGTGGAGAGAAGAGAGAGGTGCAGAGAGAAGAGGAATAGAGAAAGAAGAGTGGCACAGTGCCGAGAACAATCCGCCTAAGTTTCCTGTCTAAAGCTGCCATTTGCAGGAATCATATCAGCCTTGGTTAAGGGGCGTATTGGATCAGAGCCACCACGCACCGTTATGAAGGACAGAACCTGGACAAGAGTGCAAGTAGGGACTGAAACCTAGCCAAGTCCCCTTGCCAAGCCCTGAGTCCTAGAGGGGCTGCATCTGCCCCGAGTGCCTTTCTCTGGTTGGTGCAAATACTTGGCAGTGGGAGCCCTGCATCAAGATCATTTTCAAGCCTTTTTTCACCCATGGAGGGACAAGAGCATGTTGACATTTCCTGGTGGCACAATCTTCTCCCACTTTGGGGAAAGTGACGAGGGACCTCATTGCCTTCCACGTCAATGGTACACCCAGGGCAATGTCCCCCAGTCACTCTCCTGACATTCAGGCTTGTTTGGGAGGTGACAGAAGGCAGAGGACTGTAGCCCAGGAAAGAACATCGCGGCAGTTATCAAATTACTTTCAGTGACAGAGCTGCTGGAGCCAAGGCTGTACTGGAAACATTGTGGGCACTGATCTATCATCAGGGTGGTCAGAGAAGGACAGCGGAGGAAGCTTCCATTTTATAAGAATCCTATTCAATGGAAATCAAAAATGAAACATTTTTATCTTCTCTCGTTTCTGCTACGTTATTTACTGGAAAAAACAACAACAACTAGAATCAACGTTAGAGAGATCCCTGTGCCCTGTAAGTTATCTCTCCCGACACTTTCAGGATGTTAGTTTGCAGGGTTGCTTCTATCATATTTTGACAAGGAAGAAGTGGCCAATTAGCTCATTATTTCTTTTGAGCAGCGCCAAGAGGCTCAGAGAAAATCTTGTCTGGCCTTAGAGTATCTTACCTGATGAAGATAACCAGCAAATGTTCATTCTAGTTTTGCCCAAACTTTTTTCTACAGCTTTTTCTCTGGCCAATAGCAGAAGCTGAGGCTCACTTTGGACCCGTGGTCATCTGGGGTCCCCAGCCCTTTTATACTCTTTCTCCTCTTTGCATTTTTCTTTTTAATCCATAATAATCTTGGCCTATGTTCTTAGGTTTCCCAGACCCACTAGCCATTCTGTGTTACCATGGTGTTTATCATCTTGAGCTCTTGACAAAAGCAGAGGCAATTCTCCGTCATGGTGAAACATTTGCTCAGTACTGACAAATACTATTTAAACATCTCCAAGAGCAGCTACTTTTGATGTGATAAAATAAAAGATTACAGAGTAATCTTTAGTCATAATAATCTTATTATTCATGATGACCCGTTTGGTTTCACAAAAATAATTCAAAGGGAGGAAGGGAAATGCACCAGTTACTAACTGTCAAAATATATTAAGAGGTATCATGGCAAGAGTAAAGTTATTAGGTTAATCTACAGAAACTTTGATTTCTCTGGAGTCTCCCTGCCCACAGTCTTCTGTTCAATATTTACTCTGTTGACAATACCTCTTAATGCCTAAGAACTGCTTTAAGATTTTTGAAACAGGAAAAAGAGTCATTAACATATATTTGTACCAAAGGTGTACAGACACTGATGCTGTAATTATGTATCATAATAAAGGATATATATAATTCAATGTCCTAAAAGCCAGCTTGCCTGAAAACATGTAGGAGATGATTTGGGCATGTGTTCAGGGATGGAGCAATTTGGTAGTTAGAAAATAATTTAGGCAGCAAGCAATGTGGTCTGCTTTCCCAAACCACAGAGCAAATGTAATTAAAAGGGGGAATGGAAAATATTGTGGGTTTGACTTAAAAAAAAACTGGATAGGGACTTTTCCTGACTAAAATTGTCTCTTGTTACAAATGTCAGCACAAGGAAGTATGGATGCAAAGAACATGAAACGATGGTAGATCTGTCCAGGCTCTTCCTCTTAACCACCTGGTATGCAGACAAATAGTGAGAAAGACAGAGATAACTCTAAACGGTAAAGCTGGTAAATTCAGATACTTCATCCCCTCCGATAAAAACCCGGTACCAGCCCCCTTTCCGTCTTTTGCTGAACTAACATGTAAGAAAAAGAAGTCCAGAGAAGGAAAACAAAGAACCTGGAGGTTAACATAAAAAGAGAAAGACGTATTTTGACAAAACATGGCTATCCCTGCCCACCCCCTTCTGCTGCCAGCAGGTTGCTGCAAAAATGCCAGAGGAGATATGATATAATGCTAGGGAAATCACCACACTCTCTGTTGTACATTATTCTATTGATACTTGGAATTTCTTTCTTCATAAAGTTCCAATTTTACCTGAGACTTTCCGAAAAGCACAAGGTCTTGAAAAAAATATTTAGGGCAGTATAACATGGTTATATTTTACTATCTAACACCATCAGTGCCATCCTCCGGACTAGAGAGATTGGTCATTTTTTCTTTTGTTAAGGTCAGGTTCCCCAAGGGGAAGTAGTGAAATAGGGTGAAAGCATGAGAACCAAGAGGACCCTGGTGCCAGGAGCTGGGGACCTGGATAGTCTCCAGCTGAGGGAGCCAGAAGGTGAGCTGATGATACAGATATGCAGAGCAGTTCTCTGCTTTGAGCTCAGACTGACCATTGCCACCAATTCACATTTCTCACTGGAATGGAAGCTGAGAATAAATCCACTCTCTACCCTACTCAGTGAGCCCCATCTGCTCTACAAGGCACAGGAGGTCTTCCCAGTGGACATTTCACAAACTGGAGCTGCCCCTCTCCTGGTGCAGCAAAGATGCAATAGAAGCATCTCAGACAGAAGGAAAAGAATTCAGGGTGCAATTAATGCCAGGCACGGTAGGCACAGTAGTGCCTAGGCTCACAATATGTTTAGGGGTCCATGAAAATGTTTTCAATTTCTTTTAAAATCAGGAGAATAATGAACCCAGCAATTATGCTCCTAGGTATATACCGCCCCCCAAAAGTTGAAACAGGCATTCAAATAAATACTTGCACACAAATGTTCACAGCAGCACTATTCACAATAGCAAAAAGGTTAACAACCCAAACGCCCATCAGTGGACAAAAGGATAAACAAAATGTGGTAAATCCATACAATGGAATATTATTCAGCTGTGAAAAAGAATCAAGTACTGATACATGCTACAACATAGATGAACCTCCAAGACATTATGCCAAGTGAAAGAAGCCAGATACAAGTGGCCGTGTATTGTATGATTCCACTTATATGAAATATCCAGAATAAGTAAATCCATGGAGACAGAAAGCAGAAGAGTGGTTCTCAGAGACTGGGAGGAGAGTAACTGCTTAATGGGTACAGAGTTTCTCTTTGCAGTAATGGTTTGGAACTAGACAGAGGGGGTGGTTGTACAACATTGTGACTATATTAAATGCCACTGAATTGGACATTTTTAAATGGTTATGTTATGTGATTTTAATCTCAATAGAAAAAAGAAAATATAATTATGGATTATATTCATCTTGGTACCAATGTAGTCATAAAATATATGGTTTTTTATTATTACTTATGAAGGAGCCCTTAAAGGCAAAAGTGCCTAGAGCCCACAGAAGTCATAATGCATCCCTGACAGAATACACGATCCCAGAGGCAAGCCGGCAGGAACATGAGGTATCCGAGGAAGTGAGAGATGGATTGTGGCTGGAGCACAGCAAGTGAGGTACAGGCTCATCTGAGGAGGACCAACCAGGCCACGGCAAAGACTCAGGATGCTATTTGAAGTGCCAATAAAGAGTTTTAATGAGGCCGATATATTTTTTTAAAAAATCATTCTGGGCTGCTACTTGGAGAGTAGCTTAGTAGGGGTTCAAGAAGAGTGGTTATGGGGAGCCCAAATTAAGGGATATTGTCATAATCCAGGCAAAAATGATGGCTGTTGGCCAGGATACTGGTGGAGGAGATGTAGAGCGATCCATGCCTTTGAGACACCTGGAATATCAACGGGACCGATATGGGGGATGAGAAGGGGGCTGTCCAGGTTAACTTTCACTTTTCTGGCATGAGCATCTAGGTGCATATGATGGTGCTAGTCATTCAGATAAATCCTGAAAGTCCAAGTTTAGGGGAAGACACGCAGAAACTGAGTTTTGAATACATAAAGTTTGAGGTACCTTCAAAACTGCCAACAGAGGAGCCTAAACAGATAGTTCAATATCTTAGCTGCAACTCAAGTGAGGAGTAGAGACAGAACTCTGGGAGTTGTCCATGTCTGAAGTAAAAGGAAATCCCCAGAATGAATGAGGTCATCCAGTAAGAGTGTAATGTGAGAAGAGAAATCAGCTCAGGATCAAGCCTGGAGAACACCTAACATTTAAGTGTCAGGTAGAAAAAGAAGAAAAGCCAGCAAAGAAGAGGAGACGTGGAAAGAAGCAGAAGGAAACCCAGGAGGACTGTGGATGCCAAAGAAAGCGACTGTATCAAGAAGGGGAGAATAGCCAACTGACCCGAACACTCTTGTCAAGCAGGATGTGCATGTTTGTGTCACAGGATTTAGTGACATGGAGGTCATTAAAGACTTGTCAAGAGCGTTGTCAGTGGAGTGATGGGGCAGAAGAAACTGAGAGGAAACTGAGAAGAGTGAAAGGAAGGTAGGTAGAGAGTGTGGACCACTCTTTCAAGAAGCTGACTTCACTCACCTTCGCTGCCTGTCCATCTGGCAAGAGAGAAATGAAGGCAGAAGAAACTCGGCCAAAGATAAAGGAGCTAGCAACCTGGCACTGCTGATTCTTAGAGATCCGTGATAAGCATGAACAAGGCCCTTCTGCAGCCGGAGGCCTGTCTGGCAACTTGATAGTAGCCACCCTGGGATCCTGCTAGTTTTATGACTGCAAAGGGACAGTCTTCTCTGCCCTTGCAAAGCAAAACCGGAGGAATAAAAGTTTGCAGCTTGCTCCCCAGCAGCTTTCAAGTTGTGAGGGAGAGCCTCAGGAACAAAGACTCTGGGGCAGAATCCCAAGAGCCATCTTCAGATAATGTTAAAACTCTGTACCAGCAGCAAGAAGTTGGCTCCTGTGAATAAATTCAGAGGTTCTTTCCGTATAGATGGTTAAGAGCATGCCCAGCACCAGGGCTGAAGGCTAAGCCCTGCCCCATGATTCTCCTGCACATGCCTCCACGTCAGCGGCTCTTAACTGCTCACTTCCTTTCTCCAAGCCTCTCCTCCCTGTGTCCCAATCTTAAATTTTGGGGCACAAAAAATATCTCAAAAGCTGTCCCTTTATCTTTTCACCAGTTGAAGAAGGAAGCAGGCCAGCAGAGAGGAGCCGGATACGACAAGGCCCTGGGCTTTCTGGGTGGTGTTTACACCTACTGCCCCTTCCATGTTGTCATGAGAGCAATGATTTTACAGGGCGGGATTATTATTTTTTTCCTTCTTCACCCACTGTGATGAGAAAGTTTGTTGTGCGCATATGTTGCTGCCTTGTAGTCTCCAGTTTCCACTTCAGGGCTGACTGTCTCCAGTAGTAGAATAGATTTGAAAAGACTTTGGCCAGAAAGACAGACCCCATTAGCAACTTTTCTTACTTTGTTTTTTTCCTACCCTGAAACTCGGCCTATCAAGTAAGCCTTGAGCTCAACAGTAGAGCCTGAGCAAGTCAGCCGCTATGTTCTTTCTTTGAATGTCACAGAAGCTTTATTAGGCGCCCTCATGTATATAACCCCGTGCCAAGCAGACACAGGGCCCACATCAGGCTCTTGCATGCTTGGTGTACGATGTTCCAGATGTCACATCTGTGGACAGTTAGCAGGTTTATGCTGTAGCTCTTAGAGGATCATGTGTATTAAAAAAAAAAAAAAAAAAAAGTTAATCTTCCCCTAACTTTGAAATAGAAGGAATATGTTGCTATAATGGAAAGAGTACATGAAACTAGAGAAACCAGGTAGAATTTTTTAATTTAAGTCAGAAAGGTAATTATAGTCAGAATGTCATCAGCCTCTCTAACTATATCCTTCAGGACAGGAACTATGGATTGATAATTTTTTTATCCCAAGTGCCGAGTGTGTATCAGAAGACTCAAACAGGGTTACGTGTGGGAAAGAAAGGTAAATGGTAGTCAGAAACAGGACAGAGATGTCTGTTACCACCACTTCTAGTTAATATTAAGCTGCCAATGCAGTAAGATACTTTTTGTTTAAATAAAGGTATCAGAATTGGAAATGGAGACAAACCTTTTCTTATTTGAGGCCCACTTGACTGTCTACATAGAAAATCTTATAGAATCTAGAGGCAAACTATTAGAACTAGCAAAAAAAGTATGTAGAATAGACAAAATCGATTTATAAAAATCAATAGCATTTATAAAGACCAACACTGATCAATTTACAAATTAACTTAAAAAAAGCCTATTCCCCAGAAAAAAAAATTACATAGGAATAAATGTAAAAATGTGTTAAGACCTTTCAAAGAGAAAACAATAAAGGACATTAAAGTGGACTTGAATAAGTGGAGATAAAGAAGGTCTGTGGGTAGGAACAGTCAGAACTATTTTGAAGGACAGGTAAGGGGTGGGCAGAGGAGACCTGCCCTACTAGACATCAAGATGTGAAAGCCATGCTGTGGACACAGGGGGAAGGGGAGGGTGGGACGAGTTGAGAGTAGCGCTGACATATATACACTACTATGTGTAAAATAGATAGCTAGTGGGAAGCTGCTGTATAGCACAGGGAGCTCAGCTCTCTGCTCTGTGATGACCTAGAGGGCTGGCATTGGGTGGGGTGTGGGGTGGGAGGGAAGCTCAAGGTGGGGGGATATATGTATACATATAGCTGATTCACTTTGTTCTACAGCAGAAACACAACGTTGTAAAGCGATTATGCTCCAATTGAAAAAAAAAGTGAAACCCATGGTATTGATTGTATGGTCTCAGCACAGGAAAGGCAGAAAGAAATCAAGGAATAGACCCACATGCAAATGGAAACTTGATAAATGAGAGGTAGCATTACAATTAGTGGGGAAAAGTTGGGCCATTCAATAAGCTGTGCTGAGACAACTGGTAATCCACATGGAAAGTGTTAGGAACTTCACACCATGAACAAAAATCATTTCAAAGTGGATTAATAAGCCAAACTGAAAGACAAAATAAGAAAATTTTTAGAGAAAAATACTTTTATGACACCAGAGAATTTGAGAAAGACAGAAAAGCTACAAGACATAGATTCAATAAAACTTTTGTAGAACACTACCACACATACAAAACACCATAAACAAAGTTAAAAGATAAGCCAAACTGGGAAAAGATATTATCTGCCCATATATATCTAAAATAATATGTATCTGGAATATTAAGAATGCTTAAAAATCAATGTAAAATAAAAATAACCATAAAAGCAAATGGGCAAAGATTCAAATAGATAATTCCTTTCAGAGGAAACATGGGTTACAAACATAACAAAAATACGCTCAACCTCACCAGAATACAGAGAAATCAGAATCAAAATCATGAATTATTTCATATCATTCATGTAGGGATGGAGATATATATATATAATATATATATAAAATATTTAAGATATATATATAAATATATATTTAAGTGGCAACACTGGGGTCTCTGCAAGAAAGGATTTCCCCAGTTTGAAGTGGGTTTCCGCAGCTGATGGGCTGATCTATGACTACTTGAGCTGGAATATGGGTGGAGATGGGGGGGGAAGAATTGGGAGAAAACAGGGCAAGAGGCCACAGCACAGACTATACTCCCAGCCCCTGGGAAAAGTGAACATCATGGAAAACAGCTAGCTAGGCCTGAGCCTTCTTTCCAATATTCAATCCAAGAGGACTGTATACTGTGTGAAGAAACCCCTACAGTGAGAGGCTGTGGGGAGTACCACACCAAGGCATGGGTTGAATGAGAGTTAAATGGTGGAACCAGTAAGAAAAACATGCATTGTTTCTGCTATAGTTAACATTGTTTGGTTATGCCTACTGGTATCAATATCTTTATATATACATGGCTTTGTTTTTCTGATTCCTTTTTAACTTTTTACACCTGCTTGTTTTTCTCCCAGATGAATTTTAAAGCACTTTGTCAGACTCCAAAATAAAATTGCATTGGTTTTTTCATTGGAAAGAAATATCTGCCAAGTCCAAGGATTTGGGGAGAGTGTGGGAAAATGTGAACTCCTATGTACTGTTACTAGCAGTGGAATTCGGCACATACACCGTGGAGATCAATTTGGCAATATCTGGTAAATTTGAAGATAAGAATATCTTATTGACCAGTGACTGAAGTTCTAGATACATACCTCAGAGAAACACTCACACACATGCACAAGGAAACATGTCAAGTATTTCATTGCAGCATTGTTTATAATAGACAAAAATTGGAAATAACTGAAATGTGCATCAAGAAAATGGATAAACTGTGATATACTCAAAGAACTACAGCATTTAAAATGAATAGTTTAGAGGAACATGTGTTAACATGGATACATCTCAAAAACATGAGTGCAAAAACAAGTGCCCAAAGATTATGTACAGTATGATACCATTTATATAAAGATTCAAAAACATGAAAACAACCCTATATATGCACACATATAGTAAGCATTTAAAACCATTCATGGTATCATTCTGATAAACATCAAATTCAGACCAGCAGTTACCCCTGCGTGTGAAAGGAAAGAAATGGAATGAGACAGGACTATGTAGATTTCAACTATAGCTATAATCGTTTCTCTTTAAAAGAAACAAGCAAATATGTGTAAAATGATTAAGACTGTAAAATCTGGATGGTGGATACACAGGTATTTGTTATATTGTTTTCTATATTTTTTCTATATATTTGAAATGCTTCATCAAAAAGGCACAATATGAATACTAGCAACTTTGTTAATGTCTGCTGACAGAAAACTAGGGGGATCTAAGTGAATGAACACATTAATACAAGATGGGGATAATTATTTCCAAGTGTAGGAAGATTATTGATTTCTCTAAGGCTAACATTTACTAATACTTAACTATGTGCCAGGCACTGTGGGAAGTGGTTTACATGCACTAACCTATTTAATCTCCTCCATCACCCTTATGAAGATGATGCTACTATTACCCCCATTTTACATTTTAAAAAACTGAGGCCCAGGGTGGAAAGGTAGAGTCCATGGTCACACAGCTAGTAAACAGCAGAGCCAGGACATAAACCCACGTGTGCCCAAGTCCAAAATCTATGCACTATGTTATACTGTGAAAAGTTTTCACCTTTACTAAATGATTCAAGATGAAAAAGCCACACAAAGTTACCAACAGTAAAAATGGGAAAGATGCAATTAACTAAGAATTCTTAAAGGATTTGGATGAGAGGAAGCTAAGTAATTGGGTACACACAATTAAAAGTGAACCAAACTGCACCTGAGTCAGAAGACATCATGAAAATATAAAGACCATGTGGTGGAAGATACTAACCATAAAGCTAATGCTGGCAAAAAGTCAGTGCTCCGTTAAGACCAAACACAGACACAAACATAGACACAGCCCTCTGATAAGTATCCTCAGACTGTAGATGGACTTCTAGGCCTTTTAAATCAGTTCTCCTGGGCACACCTTATTGGTCCTCCAAAGCTCACCCTTTCTGACTCATTCAGGCTCTATGCTGAGTTTTCCCTCATCTAAACCTAACTGATCTGGCACTAACCATGACTTTTCGTTGGTAATTTCTACAGCACCAAGTCTGGCACTAACCATGACTTTTCGTTGGTAATTTCTACAGCACCAAGTCATCAACCATTTCAACCAGTGTATTTTATTCAAGAAGGAACTGTATCTCAAAGATGTTTTAGTTGGCACTATTTGGTAGCAAGTAACAGCCTCTCAAACTTAAGAAAAACCTGAAGATAGAAGTGGGGGAGTCTCTGGAAGGTTTTGAGGGTATCTCATGGAACCCAGGAACAGGAAATGCACAGGCACAAAACACTGGAACAAAAACCAAAGTTATCAGGAATCAAGGCAGCCGTTCTCTTCATCTTTTTCTTCTGGGATTGTATGGTCTCTCATCTTTGATTTATTCTCTTTCTGCTTCACACGCAGGTTCCAAATGCAACTTCCCAAGACATCAGTTTTCCGACTCCGAACTCCTGGGAGAAATCATCTAATTGGCTCAAATTTGACCAGATGTCCACTCCTTGTCCAATGACCTAAACAGCTCGCCCCTGAAGGTGGCAGGAAGTAATATTCAGAAAATGGGACATAAGTTGGGCAGATATCCTAAAACGTATCTACCCTAACATTTCCTGTTATTTCACTGTTGCCTATTAATTGGAGGCTTAGACATTTTTTGGAGAAATAAGCTGCATTTCTTTGATGACCTCTTCCAATTTTAAGGTTGGGACCACTAAACTGCAAATGTTACCTTTCAATCAAAATGAACCTAAAGATTCTTTGGCTTGTTCCTAAAAATGTTAAACTAGAATTCTCTATCAGGGTGTAATTTCTGTTTCCTTCTTTTCTTCTTATTCCATCCTTTCTGATGAGGCAGTCACTTCAGACACATTGTCCACTATCAATTTAGATTCTATTCCTCTCTTTTCAGATTTCTGCTTTGAAAACTCCCCCTCATTCTGAAGGTGAAAATCAATGCATGAACCGTATTTAAACAATGGACACCCCAAAACACTGGTCCCTTCACTACGGAAAAGTGAAATCTCCAGTTAATAAACGTGTAGGGGACAGGGGATGATACCGTTTATTGAGTCCCTACTGTAAGCCAGGAACTATGCTAAATGCTTACATTTTAATCCTCGCAACAATCCTATGAGGGATACTATTGTTAGTTATCCCCTTTTTATGGATGATGAAAATGAGGTTTTAAGAAGATAAGAAACCTACCCAATATCACACCATATAGTATGTAGCTTAATATGGATTTAGGAGAGAAGCAAGGCTGTTAAAAAGCTGGGGGGTGGGGAGAGGAAGGCTAAAGGCAATAGACTCCTTTTTCAGCACATCACATATCTTAAAATATATAATTTAAAAAACCGATATAAATCATGTTACATGACAGCAAATCATGCAGCTTTTTCTAAATTTCAACTCCAACTTTGATATGCATTTTCAAAGGAAATAATAGTTATCTCTGAGTAGCTCAGAGGTTATTTAAATTCCTTCATACTCTTATTTTCTTAATATTTATCAATGTATCACTTATATAATCAGAAATTTTTCCAACAATTTTCTTAATCCTGACTGAGCCACACATCTGCCCATCTTTCTTCTCTTCACGACTTAATTTAGAATATCTTATGCTTCCTGTCTCCATAGCCTCTTTTCCTGTGTCCTCAGTTTTTGACCCATCGACTGCTAACAAAGATCAGTTGGCAACTCCTTATTGCCAAAATCTTTTCTGTTTTCATCTAACTTGACCTCTCTACTGCATTTGATGTTCATCACCATCTTGACACTCAGTTTCTATGTCAGTCTCCTTGAGGACTCCTCTTTCTCCACCAGTTCCTTTAACGTGGCTATTTTCCAAGGTTCAGGCCTTTGCTCAAATGAATCCCCATGTAGTGTTTGAACAGTTTTAACATTAGACAACAATGAAGACCTATGATCCCAAAAAGATTAGGAACCACTGGTAAAGATTAAAATCTGATCCCCTTCTCAATTTGACAGCCCCTCCTCCAAAGCGTCCCCACTCCATCTCTCACAATTTCCCCTATCATCCATAGCAAAATCGCACTGTTCCTTTGCTAGAGCCATCTCCTCTGCCTGAATTTCCCAACTTCTCCATGCAGAATTCTCCCTCTTTTAAGTTTCTAGAGCGCTTTTTATCTGCCACTAGCATGTATTTACCACAATATATTTGATTATACACAAATCTGCCTGAACAAGACAAGGGGCCAAGTCAGTATTATCTTTGTGTCTCCAACACTAAATAAAAAACATGATTTCACTAAAGTATCAAATCTTGTTCCCAAGATATTGACCAATTTTGTTCTGTGCTGATTATCAGACTACAAAAGACTTACTGCTCAGTCATGGCAAGAAGTTTTAAAAATACTGTTTAGTAAAACAAATTGTTCTCTTACACTGAAAACAATTCTTTTCTACTTAACATAATTAAAACTGAAAACCAAATCGTCTACTAGGGGAGCATGACCAACAATATTTTAAAACCAAATATTATTAATAACCCCACATTTCAAACAATATTGAATACAATAAAAATTTTAGTAGAACAAAAACTCTGGAATCATGAGTAAGTCAGTAATAGGATCCTTACTACAATTAAGATACTAAAGGGATGCTTGCTCTATTTAGAGTGATTCTAACCCAGGAGTGTTTATCAGAGCCACTTGAGGAGCTGTTAGAAATACATACAGTTGACCCCTGAAAAACAAGGGGGTTAATCCACATATATGGCCCTCACTATGCCTGATTCATCCACATCTGTTAACTCAACCAACCAGACTGTACAGCACTGCAGTATTTACTCCTGAAAAACAGCCGCGTTTAAGCAGACACCCCACAGTTCAAACCCACCGGCACTCACGGGTCACGTGTGTATATTCTCCATCTCCAGAAATGTAGATTTAGGTCAAGAACGAAGCTAGGCCTGTGGACATTTTTAAATGGTCCCAGCGTTTTCTGATGAACAATACTGGCTAAGAACTATTTTCTATGAAATATGTTTGACATGCTTTCAAATTACATGTACATGTATTTTTACTATTTAAGCGTTTTCACTATTCGAAAATAACTTAAGCATCTTCATTATTTTGCCCAAAGTTACTTACAGGGCACCCGACCTTTTGCAATAGGTGTATGTCTTTAAGACTTTATTAAAGTAATTTAATAATTACTTTTAATTTAATAAAGTAATTTAATTACTTTTCAAAGGCATTAAGTCTCAACAGAAAATAAAATTTTCTTAAGTGTTTATTTTCTTTAAATTGAGGTATAGAGTATAGACACCTAGTCCACTAGATGAGTATGTTCTGATAAACAAGAATTATCTGTATGTAAATATACTGAATATGCACTAACTCTAGCCTTTACAAAAATAAAGCAATTGCCAAAAACACCTTATTGAAGAATATACTTACACTAAGAAATATTATACCCATACACAATACTAATAGATTTTATAACTAGAAAAAAATGACTTCAGGGTAATTCTTCAAATATTAAGTTTCCAGAGTATATTCAACATTTTTTCAATAAAAATCAAGAAGTATTTAAAATCACCTTGGTTGAGGTTGAACAATAACTTTCATTTCTTTGTTAGGTAAAGATCCAAAATTCACAGGTATATTCCAGGTGGGCACTCAAAAAACTCTAAAAACTTATTTAAATAATATTTAAGACTACTTACTATCTTCATTGCATTCATGTTCTAAGAACTGATAAAATTTGCTTGGAAACTCATGGATCAAAAACTCTCTATAAGCTTACTATAAATTTTCAATATTAAAAACAGCTCTACTATCGCACTCTAAAAAGTTTTTTAATTTCCTTACTTAATAGGTGTTTCTGCTCAAGTGAGCCACCTCCTCACATAATCCTCTTCACACAACCTAATTTTTTAAATTCTAGAAATTATTTACAGGAGTTTGAAGATTCAAATTCTAACCATGTAACTTCAAAATAAATGTACATTAATTTCTATGATTCCAAGTAATACTTCCTATTTCACGTCACAAGCTTAAGTCTCACATGAGAAAAACTTTGTGTTTTTATGTGTATCTAGTATTGTCCTATGCGTTCAAAGATATTACTGACAGTATCAGATTGGGCCTGGAAAACAGACAATGGAAATCTTTAACCCCACTGTATACACGTAGAAAGTAATTGGATTTTTTATTTTAAAATATCTAAAATAGTCGTATTAATATCCTGTTAATTTTTCCTTCCCTCTTACCCTGCCTTTATGATTAGACATATATAAATTCAAAAACATAACCCTTTCAAATAACTCTTGCCATGGTTACCAAAGCTTGTCTTATGTTATCATTTTCAAGAATCTTCAAGTAAACTCAAGTTTTTGATAAATCAATATCCTGCATTGCTTTAACAGGGGAAACAAACAAAGGAAAAATAAGGTTTGCAAAATGGACTGATAACATTCTAATGAATCAATGTGGGCTAAAAGATTTTTTTCAAAAGTTCTATTTAATAAGTTCATTTTTAGGCAAAAAAAATAGTAATCTGCTAGAGCCTCTACTCTTCCCTTTTTAAGTAAATATACCTGTTTACAATAATCTCAGCATTTGAAATCAAGAATCTGCATATAAAATGCTAAGAAAAATAAACCACACTGATTTTCTTACCCCATACCACTGCAATTATTTTAAATGCATAGGAATACAACAAACTCAAAAGAAAAAAAAAATAGTGTTTTATTAACTACCACACTGTTATAATACACTTTAAACGTACAATAAGGTAGCCTTTAAATTTGAGGTGGTCTTAAGAATAACAAATGAACAGAATCCCAAATTTTTGAAATAAGTGAACTGCTGCAGTTATAGGTATACATTTTGGAAAATTGTATAGCTCTTACAAGACCAGCAATGAAACTTTATTTTGTACATTTTTTAATAATTGAAAATATAAACAATAATTAAAAAATAAAAAGAAAATACAGCATAATAAAAAACATACATTTCTCAATTAAATGTACTGGATACATATAAATTTTAAGGGAAAAAGCAAAAAAGGAAAATGGTTGATATTTAAGTGCAGACTGACTACCTAGACCAAAAACAAAACAAACAAAAAAAAAAGACTTAAAAAAATATCATAAAACCTCTAGTTCTCTATGACTAATATCCATATGGTTGGAGTATCGTCACTATGGAAGTGATTTTGTTATGTTTGCATATGTTTTACTTTACTGGTAATTTACATGATGGCTTTTAAGGCCCTGGCAGACATGTGGTTTTTGGAAACAAGATTGGATTCAAAAAAAAAAAAATAAAAAATCACTGCTAAGACGCAATAACACCTTATTTTTTTGGTCCTCCAATACTCAAGAAAAGGGATAATTCACTATAACATTTTCTTACCACCCAAATGCCTCAACCTATACATTTTAAACTTTTTTAAACATTGGTTATATTGCCCAACTTCGTTATTGAAAGAATATTAACAAGACATTATTTTGGCAAATTAAATCTTAAACATGGCTTTTCAACAGGATTTAAAAGGTGACTATCCCTAGAGTTCCATGTTAAAATGTAGTTTTCAAAATCTTACAAGAGTAATGCTTAAAATATTGTACATAGTTAACCTAATTAAAATAATTAGCTTCAAAATGACAAATTGATAAGCTAAGTAAAGCCTACACTATGTAACATTTGCTTGGAAACTTGATTTGTCAGTTATGCATAATAAAAATTCCAGTCATCAAGAAAATTACAAAAATTTTTTTTATCATAACATGATTTCTTTCACCCACCAACTTTTTTTTTTTTATCTTACAATAGATAAATACCAACATGTTCTCATTTTTACACTAAACCACACAGGATTGATGCATTTGGTTAAGACTACCATTCGCATTGTTAAATTCAATTTTCTCTTTATATAACTTGGTAAAATTTCATTTCTTCTAGATTCCAAAAGTACCTACAAAACCCATGCAATTTTACCATTTTTAATATACTATGGAATATCATACAAAGTAAGGCATTTCAGTGTCATGTATAACCAAGTTACTGTCAATCCAAAAATTTTTGCACATCAATAAAAAGATATCTAAGAACTTAGGAACAATGTTCTTCTCACTACTGTATAAAAATAACCACGATGAATAAGTATTTGTGTAATATTTACTCCATTGTCTCATTTCCAGAAACTGTGACAAGCTGTAAAGGTATTTCAGTGTTGGTCAGGATATCTTGATTGCTGGTGGTGGAAGTATTAACAGTTCCTATCCCTGAAACAGAACCTTGTTGAATATTTGCAAGGATAAGTGTTGTTCCTCCTGCAGTAATCAAAGTATCATCTCGTGCAGCTTCCACAGATGCCAGCACTGTACTGCTAGGGTGAATACCTTTTTTATTTTGATGTGTTTTAATATGTTTGGCAAGGTGATCACTTCTCATAAAGCGTTTTGAACATTCTGGACAAACAAATTTCTTCTCACCTGTTGAAGAAATTAAGTTACTTAGTCTTTTAAATTTAACATTATATTTCTCATTCCCTGAGAAAGAAAATAAGCCAACACTGACAGTTAGGGACAGGGAGCAGAGTTCAATTAGAACTATATTAGTTTCATGAGCTGTCCCTGCAAAATTTCTCTCATAGAATACTTTTCCTCAAAATAAATCTGTCACCTTTATTTCTGGATGAAAAGCAATCTTCAAACTTATTATACACTGATATTCAGGTAAGAATTTAATACCTCAACTATGCTAACAGTTTTGAAACATCTGTTACAAAATACCAGCTTAAAAACGACTATCTGTAGCATACTTCTCTAAAGAAAAATACACTGTTTTAAGCTATATTTAAGGTATTATTAACATGTGAGATCCCTGATACTCAACCTTCAACTCTTAAATGCGAATTTAAGTAACTACAGAGTACTTCTAGATTAAAGCCAAGACACAAGCTTGAAGTCTAATAAAGACTGAGTAGTCCCAAGAATAATGGAGATGGCCAGATGACCTGATTTCAGCTGGAATAATCAAGAGCAAGCCTAATAAATCATGATGTTAAAAGTTAATAAGACTCTATGATGCCTAAATTTATTTCCCAGCATAAATACTTTTTTTAAATACAAAAGACAGACAGAACTTCTATTATGTTGAAGACCTACTATGTAAGACAATTAGTAGAAGGCAAAAGGCCGACCTACAAGGAATCTAAGGAGAACTCAATCAATAAACAAATCCAGTATTTTCTTAATTTATTTTCTTCAAAATGTCTTTCTTACATATCTCTTGTTCCAGCACCTCTCCTCTCAGTAGGTCCTCATCAGACCTCATGCCTGAACTATATTACAATGGCACACTAGTCTCTCCCTTTCCAATCCAACAAATCAATGCCAGACAAATCTTCCTTAAATATCAAATTTTATTAGAGTACAAAACTTCACCACTGTACTAAGTGGTATGGGAATGCAAGAGTAACCTGCAGATAACTGAACAGTTCAGACTCTCCATTACCTAACTCCAGTAACGTGGTTCAATCCTACGTAACAGAAATGTGTTAAATAAAATCTCATCTTCACTTGTGACAAATGATCTCTCACTTCTTCTATTCATATACTATTCTATTCTTCTGGGAAGGTATTTCCCAAAGCTTCTCTTGGAACATTAGTCCTGAGACATACTCCATGGCAAAATGGCACAATGAGAGGTTGCCACTACCTCCCGCGACTTGGGAGATGTACAGTGCTCATTAACATTCTATTAAAGGTCCTAAGAGGCATTCTTTGAAAGTACTTGTATAGTAACCCTCTTTAACACAGTGTTTCCTACACTTATTTGATCATAGACCTTTTTTCCCTTTTACATTATTTCTTTTTATATCCTGCTGATCAAATTCCACTGAGGAAAATTCTATTATAGGGCCATGCTCAAAAATGCCTTACTATCCCAACAATAATGATCTCTGCCTCCAAGCACACTTTATCTACTTTCTTATATTGTCCGTTGCAGTTTCAAACAGGTTAAGCTCATCTGTCTACCTACCTGATGAGACAGAAATTAAAACGAGTAGAGTATGTAACATAATACTACATACTTCATGGGTTATTTTATATATTTAGATCTAAGAGACTTCAAAATCCATATCGTCCACCGTTTCACCATAGTTCTTTCTTCTATGCTCTCTAAACTTTGTAAATGCATTATATATTTTTCAATTCTTCAGTATCGAGCATAGACTGATGAACACCTTGATCATTACATGGCAGTAGATAGAAGAAAAATATGTTATATTAAGTTAGAATTCAATTTGGGTCATTCCTAGGTCCATTTCATGTAACAACCACACAACACTATGTGTTAAAACAATTAAATGAAAGAGTCTTCACATCAACAATGCCTTGGTTATTCCTCAGTGAAATATCTTTTGCTTACCTCACACATATTAAAACGAGAAAGGGTGAAATGCCTGAATTTATCAAAGGAAAAGGAATTATTATTTATTACAGTGTTAAGGAGGAAGAAGAAGATAAGGATCAAGAGTAAAAGCACACAACTAATTTAAAACTTTAACATAATTAACAATGATGAGATAAATGTGGCTTAAGACACTGAATAATATGAAAACAAAAGCTAACCAAAGTCTGCATAAAATAAAACATTATTTTATAAAATAAGCCATACTGACTTGCTTGGAATTAGTGTTTTTAAATTGGTGTTACTGAAGACAGAAATATGATGTAACTGGTCGTATTTTAAAAGATTCAGTTCAGTAAGGTATGCTTAAAAAAAAATTTCAAGGTAGTATGTAGCCTTACAGTTAACTTTTATCTGTTAAAAGTAAATATTAGTAACCTGTATGTGTTCTTCTGTGCCTCTGTAATTCATCACTTCGAGTAAATCTTTTACCACAGAACATCCAGTTACAAATAAAAGGGCGCTCCCCAGAATGCCAACGCAGATGAGCTCTCAGATGTGAGGTCTTCCCATAGACTTTACCACATCCTGGTATATGACAAATGTGTTGCTTCTTTTTCCCAAGATTGGTACCTCTAAAAAACACACACAGAATAATATATACTTATATGAAAATATTCAAATGGACATTATCACTCATATCATACTCCCCATGTTGAATTTCAAATAGAAGACATTATCACTGTGAGGTCAATCAGAAACCAAGACCATTTAAAATCAATTTAAAGAAAAATTAATAAGTTTTACATATTCATTTTACTCCACAACTAATGTGAGTGTTGTCCAAATGTAAATATGCTCAAGAAATATATAATTTAAAAGAACATTTCATACATAAAGAGTATAGTAAAGTTATTTATTATTCGGTCAGAACCATTCCCAAATTCTATGCATAAGCCCAATCCGATTAAATTAGTTGTACCAGAAACTAAATGGCCTATTCAAAGTCATGATGTTAGCTAATTTAAAAAGTAAATAAACCAACAATAAATGCATAACTAATCATAGGTACAATTAAGGCACCTTAAGAAGACTTTAAATTAAGATGATATAAGCATTATTTATTCACATATTTGTATGGCCACACCCTGAATATACACTGACTTGGAGAAAATCAGAGAAAAAAATCTAGACAAAGCTATTGTCTTAGATCCCTAGAACTACATGAAATAAATTAAAATTATCTTTACAGTTAAAATTCCCTATTAACCATGCAAAGATACCCAAAATTATAAATCAGAGAAATAATAAAATGCAGTTTCTCCACAGTGCAAAATTTGACATGTTACATTTCAGTATTTGATACCAAGAACAGGGTTTAGAAGATATGTGCTTATTAGATGGGTGAACACAGGTATCTTAGCCTAAGCAAGAAGAAAACGTTTTTCATTCCAGAACTGATATTCAAATCATATTAAACACTATAGAAAATGTTATTACTCAACCTCAAATAAAAAAGAAAAAGGCTAGTTACTGAATAAAAACAAATGAGTTTATAAAAAAATGACATTTTAGACTCATCAACTGTCAAAATCATATTATATAAACTTTGCAGTTTCTCTGAGATTACAAAAAGGTACATTTAAGACCCCCCCAACTTCCCCTCCTCCCACAATCTCACAGTCTAGGTATAGCCTGTAAGCCTTCCATAAGCCTGCAAATCCTCCTGTATATAATATACCTATCGTTTTTCAAATTTTACTGGAAAAACGCATATTTCCCCACATTTATATTTTAATGTACTCACACTCAGTAGCATGTGAAATTGCCATAGGACAAACAGTGCTAAACGGTGCAGTGCTGGCTGTTAGATGCCATAGGTGTTCTGAACAGGGAGACATCAATGTGGGCTCCAGTAGTGAGAGAAGGCTTCGTGGAGGAGGTGGGTAGGATTTAGATAGAAAGGAGGGAAGGCATTCCAGGCAGAGGAATAGCATAAGTAAAGACAAGGAGGAGTCATGCTGTTGTCTCAAGGGCAAGGATGTCATAATCTAACACAATTCTAGTTTCTGCTCCAGTCCACCCCCAATTTCTACAACTCTCTTCAAAGAGCTGAGTTGAGTGAAACAGGTTTTGCTGGCTCACCTGCAATGCCAAAGTCTTAACCAAAGCCAATAATATTTCCATTTAATTTAGCTTTTAAAATTTGTTTTATTCTTAAATGGCCCTAAGAAAAAGAGCAATGTCTGTGGCTATTGGTGTACAAACCGATTTTACATATTGTGTTCACCATAGCAATTTCACGGAGAACCCAATTCAGTTCACTCTACACTCATAACTTCTTGCCTCTCTTCTAATCCTACCACTCAGGTGAATCAATGTGCTTTTATAAATTCAAAAGTGCTATTTTACTAACTTAGCAAAATTTAGCTTTGAGAGCACGAACAAAGCACAAGACTATAACAAATTACAGCAACAAATATGAGTTCCCAAAGAACCAAAAATCCAGGGAAAGATGTTTTCATCAACTGAATTATAAGGTAACAAGACATACTCGTTGTCTGAAAATGGGACAGGCAACTAAGAAAAAAAAATGGAGACGGGGCACACGAAAATATACAATATAAGGGAAAAAGTCCAATACCGAGGTCCAAGTTTTTATCTAAAAAAAATTTTTTTACTCAAGATAACATCTAGATATGCCAGATATGGATTTATGGCATGTGATGTGAAGGAAGGGAACTGAAGTGAATTTATCAACAAACTTCAAGTAGTAAAAGATTACCGTAAGTTTTCCCCTTGATTTATATAGTTACACCACTAATACCTACTACATGATCTTACAAAACTAACAATTTTAAGTTCATTTTCTTGACTGCTTAAACTTGCTCCCAAAATTTTAATAATGCAAAGACAGAGTGACACAATAAATAAAGCTAAATTCTGAGTAGATGGATTAAGAAAAGTTAAGTAAATCGAGTCTTTTGCTTGGGACAGGAGAAACGGAACACAAACTGAAAGGCTAACAGGGAAGAAAACAGATTTTACAAATTAACTTAAATTTTTAAAAACTGGATTGAGGTTGTCTAAACCACACAAAACCTATATAACAATAACGCCTTTAGAATTTATTTTACTTTATAAAATTGTCTCTTCCACTAGAGTATAAAGTTTCTGAAGTCTGGTACTGCTTAATAAATATTGGCTAAATGCCCAAATGAATACAGTTTTAAAATATTTAATTATATTTTACACCTTGCTCAAAAAGGTAAAAAAATAAAATTTAGTTCTCTAAAGATGCCACTTTATACGTACTATTATTTTTTTAAAAGAATACTGTTGCGGAAAGGCTAATATTCTAAAATGTATAAAGTGCCACCTACCTCACCTTTGCAGAACAGGATTTACTATATGTTATGCTTCTACTAATGAGATGCAGCAACTGTCAATGATACAATTGTGCCTATCATGAGTATATTAGTTGAATTTTGTTCAAATGAGCTCTAAGAAACAACAGTTGTTTTTCTTAAGAACTTCAATTTTAATTGTTAGAATAAGTTATTAAAAAATGAACTCACAAAAGTTCTGGAAAAATATGAGTATTTTTATAATCCTCAGTTTAAGGAAGACTTTTAATAGCATGATAGTAATGCATCTCAACTAAAAATTTTGTACTTAAAAAAAGGTTTGCAAGCTTTAAGTGAGAACTTTCTTTACTCGTGTAAATAAATGCATTTTGCAAACTACTGACAAAGTTGAAAGACACTGTAAAATTGGAAAAATATGTGCACATATGACAGACAAATTAACAGATTCACAAAAGACAAAGAAATAATTCACGAAAGAAATTTTGACATGGTAAAATAACACAACAAAAAATGTTCAAATAAAGTAACAAAAATATACTGAATAAAACAATAGTGAGGAATTACTTTTCATCTCTCAGACTTTAAAAGGTTTTTAAAAATTATAAAATCCATTGTTGGCAAGGGTGTGGGAAAACATACTCTCATACACCACTGATGGGAGTATAAATTGATACAACCTTTCTAGCAGACAATTCCCTTTGATAAAACAATTCCACCACTGCCAACTTATAATGATGAAATAATCAGATGTGCAAAGATATATGTGTAAGAATTAGAATTTCAACAATAAACTCCCAAAAGTTGTTAAATTCTTACACATCCATACCATAGAATACTATACAGTCATAAAAAACTGATACAAACTCTATGTACACTTGGAAATATGATCACAAAAATTTTCAAAAGAAAAACAGACACATAAAACAGTGAGAGTAAAGTCTGGAAGGATATATACAAAAATGTTACAATAGTCATCTTGAAGTAGGGTAGAAGTTTCGTATTCTTTTAAAACTCCTCTATATTTCTGAATTTTTATGAGCATGTATTAATTTAATAAAAATAATTTTAAAAGATTTTCAATTTAAAGAAAAGAACAAGCAAAACACAGGCAAGGCCTTGACCCTCAGTTAGATTTGACTTTCATGAAAATTTATCTTGAAAGTTCCCGTAAAAATGAGAGTAAATTTCAGAAAAGTTGTCTAACCAGAATTCCACACTAACTTATTTAAATTGACCAAAACATTTCAAAGAATAAGTAAAACTTCAAAAAAGTGAATAAATTACCAGTAGGAAATACAAATGCCTAAGGATCAGATGGAGAAGAAGCAAATTCACCTGGGAGGCAGTACAGTGCAGTGGTTAAGGCCTTGATAAGAAACTGGGTCCAAATCCCAGCTGTGTATGCTGTAAAGAATCATTCAACTTCTCCATGCCTCACTTACAAGACCATCTAGAACACAGTAAGCTCTCAGTATTAACAGTTACTAGTCATTACTATCATTGTGAATGGGCTGGCCAATGTACAAATCAACTCAAAAGGCAGAGAGGCTCTACTAGGTCAAGTTCATTAACTGCATTAACAGGGTTTTTTTTTTTTTTTTTTTTCTGGTCTATTTAAATAGTTCATTTCTGAGAGAGTTATATTAAGGTCTTTCACTATGACTAGAGGATACGGTTATAATGTCTTTAGAGTTCTATCAGTTTTTGCTCTATGTATTTCAAAGTTGTGGGGGAAAGGTTCCATGGCTATTAAATGTTCTTGGTGAAAACTTCATATTATTAAGAAATATATCCCTGGGCTTCCCTGGTGGCGCAGTGGTTGAGAGTCCACCTGCCGATGCAGGGGACACGGGTTCGTGCCCCAGTCTGGGAAGATCCCACATGCCGCGGAGCGGCTGGGCCCGTGAGCCATGGCTGCTGAGCCTGCGCGTCCGGAGCCTGTGCTCCGCAATGGGAGAGGCCACCATAACGCGCAAAAAAAAAAAAAAAAAAAAAAAAAAAAAGAAATATACCCCTATCTATCCATTTGATATTTTCACCTTAATCTTACCATGTCCAAGTTTCCTTTTTGTTAACATTTGCCTAATAAGTCTTTTCCATTCCTTTATTTTCAACATTCCTGCACCAATTTGAGATGTTCCTTATAATCAATATAAGGCTGGGCTTTATGTCTTTTAAATATGACCTGAGAGTCAATCTCTCAATTATTAAGCTTAATCCATCCACATTTAATATAATTACTGATCTGTTTTGAGTTTATTCCTGTCATGTTATTATTTCTTAATGTTTATTTCTGAAAACACTGAATGGAAATATTACAGTTCCACTTTTTTAAAAATTCCATCATTAAGGCTTATTATTCATTTCTACTAAAAATGGAAAATACTTATGCTTTATTAACAATTTCTGAACTTATTTTATATTATATAACTGCTATTCTCAAGCTAAGAATCAACTTTTTTTAAAGATTTATTTTTATTGGAGTATAGTTGCTTTACAATGTTGTGTTAGTTTCTACTGTACAGAAGAATCAGTTTTTTAAGCAGTATTTAGGCAAATCCATTGCTGGTTTGCAAACAGACTAATATCCAATATGGGCCTGTTAAATGGCATCTTACTATACTTTTTTTTTTTAAGTAAACTAAGTAATTTTAGTTTTTTTAAAACAGGCATTTAGAACTGAAAATTTGATTTCATATATTTTGTTCTCTAACTTTTTCTGCCACACTCATACAGACAAACACACAAGATGATCATGTAATGAATAATTTCCCTTAGTTAAGTGACATGGCATGCAGCATTTCAAAAATTAGGGTGATGATATTAACAGTCTAAAAAGAAAAGTATGTTTCGTGTGTGCATACCTCCCACCACCTTCTTTACAGTTGGGACAGGTGCAAGCTACCCTTCGAAGTCTTTTTCCTTCTTGATGTTGTTGGTCCCCTTCTTCATCTACCACCTGTACTCTTAAATGTGTTAGATCATTGGTATTCAATGTAGAATCACCACTGAGCTGCCACTCTTCAGGATCAGGTTCTTCTTCCTTGATCCTAATATCTAAAGAAGAAAACAAATACAGATGAGAAGCAGCCCACTGGCCCAAAAAGATAGCATGAGATCTGAGCCTCTCTAAGGTAGAATGAATAAATACTATGTAAAAGTAAAAAATCATCTGTTTGTGGAGCATAATCATTGCTCCTTGTTGTGGATTATTCTTTTAAAACAATCTATTTTATTCTAAATATCAGAGATTAAGCCAAAAAGAGAATAAAGCCACCATGAGAGCTTGCTTTTAAAAATTCATTAAGACAGCCAATTTCTTTTGAGCAAGCTGAGTCATAAAACAATCTGAAACTTCAGTTATCATTGTTCAAATAGTCACTAAAATCAATGGTCAACTCAGAATAGAACAAATTCTAATGCCTGTTAAACCTCTTTTTTACAGCCTGTATCAATTATGCATATTTGTAGATACTATGGGAATGCAAAATGTAGGTCCTATGGGAATGAAATTATGCCTATTTGTAGGTACAATGAAATTATTACTCATAAACTTAAGTTTTAAAGTCAATCCTTACTAAAAATCTATAATGGCCACAACCACAATATCATTGTGGAAGGACATGCATAAGTATGAGAGAGTTTCTATTTTCAATGAGCTTTATTATAAAGCAGACTGGGAAACAAAATGAGCATGCAATGGTGAGGAAGAGTGGATATGGCAGGAAGTTACATTGTTCTGTCAGCATAGCCAAACATCTTTCTTTGTATCGATAATGATATAACATCATTTCCTATGTGAAACTAAGAGGTTTTTTCAACTCAGAAAACTAATTAAAAGAAAAAAAAAGAAAACAATACATGACTGCTAGCTTTGGCAGCACATATACTAAAATTGGAAGGATAGAGAAAAAATTAGCATGGCCCCTGTGCAAGGATGACACACAAATTCATGAAGCATTCCATATTTTTACAATTTGTATGGCAACACAAAAGACCCCGAGGAGCCAAAACAATCTTGTGAAAGAAAAACGGAGCTGGAGGAATCAGGCTCCCTGACTTCAGACTATACTACAAAGGTACAGTAATCAAGACAGTATGGTACTGGCACAAAAACAGAAATATAGATCAATGGAACAAGATAGAAAGCCCAGAGATAAACCCACACACCTATGGTCAACTCATCTATGACAAAGAAGGCAAGAATATACAATGGAGAAAAGACAGTCTCTTCAATAAGTGGCACTGGGAAAACTGGACAGCTACTTGTAAAAGAATGAAATTAGAACACTCCCTAACACCATACACAAAAATAAACTCAAAATGGATTAAAGACCTAAATATAAGACCAGACACTATAAAACTCTTAGAGGAAAACATAGGAAAAACAATCTTTAACATAAATCACAGCAAGATCTTCTTTGGCTCACCTCCTAGAGTACTGAAAATAAAAACAGAAATAAACAAATGGGACCTAATGAAACTTAAAAGCTTTTGCACAGCAAAGAAAACCATAAACGAGACAAAAAGACACCCCTCAGAATGGGAGAAAATGTTTTGCAAATGAAGCAACCGACAAGGGATTAGTCTCCATAATATACAAACAGCTCATGCACTCAATATCAAAAAAACAAACAACCCAATCAAAAAATGGGCAGAGGGCTTCCCTGGTGGCGCAGTGGTTGAGAGTCCGCCTGCCGATGCAGGGGACGCGGGTTTGTGCCCCGCTCCGGGGGGGATCCCGCATGCCGTGGGGCGGCTGGGCCCGTGAGCCATGGCCGCTGGGCCTGCGCGTCTGGAGCCTGTGCTCCGCAGAGGGAGAGGCCACAGCAGTGAGAGGTCCGCGTAACGCAAAAAAAAAAGGGCAGAAAACCTAAATAGACATTTCTCCAAAGAAGACATACAGGTGGCCAAGAGGCACAAGAAAAGATGCTCAACATCACTAATTATTAGAGAAATGCAGATCAAAACTGGTCAGAATGGCCATCATCAAAAACTCTACAAACAATAAATACTGGACAGGGTGTGGAGAAAAGGGAACTCTCTTGCACTGTTTGGTGGGAATGTAAACTGATACAGCACTATGGAGAACAGTATGGAGGTTCCTTAGAAAACTAAAAATAGAACTACCATATGACCTAGCAATCCCACTACTGGGCATATACCCAGAGAAAACCATAATTCAAAAAGACACATGCACCCCAATGTTCACTGCAGCACTATTTACAACAGTCAGACATGGAAGCAACCTAAATGCCCATCGACAGACGAATGGATAAAGAAGATGCAGCACATATATACAATGGAATATTACTCAGCCATAAAAAGGAACAAAACTGGATCATTTGTAGAGGTGTGGATGGACCTAGAGTCTGTCATACAGAATGAAGTAAGTCAGAAAGAGAAAAACAAATACTGTATATTAACACATATATGTGGAATCTAGAAAAATGGTACAGATGAACCTATTTGCAGGTCAGGAATAGAGATGCAGACATAGAGAACAAACGTGTGGACACGGTGGGTGAGTGGTAAGGGAGGGTGGGATGAACTGGGAGATCGGGACTGACATATACATACACATTACCATGTGTAAAACAGACAGCTAATGGGAACCGCTGTATAGCGCAGAGAGCTCAGCTCGGTGCTCTGTGGTGACCTAGATGGGCGTGATTGGGGGCGGGGGGAGGGAGGTCCAAGAGGGAGGGGATATATATATACATATAGCTGACTCACTTCATTGTACAGCAGAAACTAACACAACATTGTAAAGCAACTATTCCCCAATAAAAAAAATAAAAATGAAAACAAAAACCCCCACAATACATGATTTAGAACAAACACTGAATATAATCATCTTTGATAAAACATAAATTCCTACACATTTTAATTTTGATTTATGTAAACTAAAAATCTTAATGGACATTTATTTTAGATTTATACCAGTCACTAATAATTGGAGCCAAAAATAGCCTAAAGAAATCAAATGTGCCCTAATAGCTCCTGAATTTATACTAATGAAAACTAGAATGTGCAACCAAGAAAAATGCCTCTAACAGTTTAAAATTAATTTATTTTATCAGAAAAACTACAACTAAGAATCAAGGGGGGAAATGGAAAGAGAAGGCACTCTGGCCTGGGCAACCGGGTAGATGGTGGTGCCATTCACTGCAATAGGAAACACTGGAGAAGGTTCAGGTGGAGGTAAAGAAGGACAGTTAATTCAAGGTTGCTGGTCAGAGTCTGAACAGCTTGTGAGACAAAACAGTAAAAAAGCTGGATCTACACAGATGGAGTGCATCCAAAGTAGTAGGTTAGATCATTCAAGGACTATGAGTAGAATGAGAAGAGAAAGTAGCCTATGAGGAATGCAGACATTTAAGGAACAGGCAGAAGAGGATGAACCTGTGAAGGAAAGGCGTACCCAGAAAAATGTCCTACATTGAAGAAAGGAAAAGTGGTCAACATCAAATACTGCAGAAAATTCAAGAAGGAAACTAAGAAAATGGGCAAGAAGTGAAAAAGTGTTTAATAACAAGTACAGATATGTCTGGCTTGAGAGGGAGACAGAAACATGACACTACAGGCTAAAGGGGACCAAAAAAGAGAGTCTGGGGGAAGAAGTGTTTTGTTCTATGTTTGAAGACAGGGAAGACTTGAACATGTGTAAATGTTCATGAGAAAGATCCACTATAGAGGGAGAGACTGAAAACACAAGAATAAAGTCCCTAAGAAGTCAGGAGGAGATGATGAGCCATAGCACTTACAGGCTTAACTGCTGGAGCACAGCCACCTCCTCTATTACATGAGGGAAGAAAAGATACAGACACATTCATTCATTCAATAAGTGATTAGCTACTATGTGCCATGAACTGTGATAGACCCCAGAGGCAGAGAGAATTTGATGCCTAGAAATTAAGGGGAAATGGTTTCTATTTCCTCAGTGAAAGGATGAAGAATTAGATATGTATAAAATTCATCCAAACACACAACATAAATGAGTACTGACCTCTGTTCCTTTATAATCAGGTGTCCACCTGCATCATTATGACAAGACATTTAAACATGTGCACAAATACCGCATAGTATTAGCTTTTTTACAAGTTAAATAAAAGACAGCATATGGATAGCACATATCCAGAGTTAGATAAATTTTAAGTCCATAAAACGAGGAATTTTGTCAGATGTTTTTAAATCTACTCATCTTACATTATTTGTGACAAGACAACAAGGAAAAAGGACGACAGAATAATATTAAGAGCAGATAAAGGAGTCTAGAGAGAGAGAAGATTTAAAGAAATCGTAGAGAACAAATAAAGTAACTGATGAGAGAGGGCAAGAATGAAATACTACCTGACTGAGGGGATAACAATATTACAGGTCATTCCTACTCCTATTGCTAATTCTCTTACTGGAACCTACAAAATATCTTTAAAGAGTGTGTCATGGCCATGTATACTTATAACTTAGTTCTCTTTCCTACTGAATTCCAATAAAACAAAGGCACATAGAACATAACATGTCCAAACTGAACACATCTTGTCCACTCACCAAACCTTCTCCTGCTTCCCCCTTTATTGATAATTGCAAGCCACCTAATGGCTCAAACCATCAATTTCAGGTGAGTCCTGTCAGTCCATTCCCAGCCTCTCATGTCTCGCTTCTGCCAATCCAACTTCTACAGAGCTTCCAGAATCTTCTTCCTAAATACAAAATCTAATGGCATCACTTTCCTGATTCATTACCTGCACTAATTCTCTATTTTCTACAGTATTAAGTACTAACTTGTTAACTTGGTACTCAAGAACCTTCTCAATCTGGCCGCAACTGCTCTTCCAACTTCAGTATTAAAATACTGAAATTCTCATTACTGTCAGAACCCATGTCCTTTCTTAATGTCACACCCATAAGTATATGCCTGTCTTGCCTGGACTGTTTTCTAGCTCTTTTCCTTTTTCATGTAAAACTAACATCTACTTATCCTTCAATATTAGTTCAAATGTCATCTCCCTTATACATGCTTATGGTAGAATTAGTTCTACTTACTGGCTCATACATCCCTTTAGATAATAAATGCTTCACTCAAAAGTGCTCAGAAAATACAATCTGACTAAATGAACAAACCCTTCCTTAAGGAGGAACTTCCAGTCTAGGTAATAATCTACCTGGAAAACTCTGCCCTCTACTTCTCTGTGCTCCTTCTATCTGCAAATAATACATATAGAGAAGATTTTAAAAATTTAATTTTATCTCAAATGGATACTTAATTTTCTAGCATGACTTACTGAAAACAAAAAAAGAGTCAGTTCATATGGACAGGACCACAAAGTGTTCATTAAAGACAATAAATTATTTGCCCAAGAAGTGTTGTACCCAATTTTTAATCATTTTTCTTGCTCATACACATCTGGGGTATTTTAGAATCTTAATCATAAATTTCACCCATCTAGTAAATCTTAAATAATTCCTCTTTGCCAACCTGCATTATCAACTTAATACAGACACCTTTAAAAACAGGTCTTCAGGGCTTCCCTGGTGGCGCAGTGGTTGAGAGTCCGCTGCCGATGCAGGGGACACGGGTTCGTGCCCGTTCCGGGAAGATCCCACATGCCGCAGAGCGGCTGGGCCCATGAGCCATGGCTGCTGAGCCTGCACGTCCAGAGCCTGTGCTCCGCAACGGGAGAGGCCACAGTAGGGAGAGGCCCGCGTACCGCAAAAAAAACCCAAAAAAACAGGTCTTCAGTACTAGGCAGTCAAGTTCGTATCTCCCTCTATATCTTAGTGTAGATAATAGCAAAATATTTTTTACCATGCTGCATTAGTGTCCTGCATGGTATCTAGTTATTCTCAGAAATCTACTGTTTATAAAGCTCAGGAGAAGGGGAAGTGATACCCACCAAAATGGCCCACAGAAGTATGAAAAGGTACTCAATATTATTAGATATCAGGAAAATTAAAATTAAAATCATAGTGAAATATCCTACACATCCACCAAGATGGCTAAAACTTTTTAACAGGCCACCTGTTAGCAAAGTAATAGAGCAACTGAAACTCTCCCACACTGGTGGTGGGTGTGTAAATCAGTATAACAACTTTAGAAATCTTTTGACCGTATCTTTTAAAGATGAACCTTTGTATACCCTATAACGGAAGCAATTTCACTCCAACGGAAAGGCATATACACATGACACCAAAAGTACAGAAATGCATCCTAAACTGGAAGTAACTCATATATCCACTAGTGTTGGAATAGAAAAATCATAATATATTCATTCATACAGTGGAATATGCTAAAACAATGAAAATTAACAACTTACATGCAACAGGAACACCACAGACGTAATTTTAAACAAAAGAAGGCACATACACACTCTCTCTTACATATAATACCTATATCTATAGAGAGACAGATATACCATTTAAATAAAGCTCAAAGCAACAGGAAACACTACTATACAGTGACTGCCTACCTTTACGAGGCATAATGACTGGGTACAGGGAGATTGAGGAACTGCTGGCAATATCTTATTTCTTGATCCAGGTGGTAATTTTTCCTATGTGTTTGTTTTATAAAAAATCATCGTTACACACCTATGATTTGTACATTTTTCTGAGTGTATATTATACTTTGAAAGATCATTCTAAATAAAAAAATTTTAAGTAATCTATAGGAGATTACTTAGGGAATTTGTTAAAGACAGTCAATCAATGTTTGTTGTGGTTTCATCTCTAGTTCCTGTATAACCAACTAGCCCCTTCTCCCACCACTGGAATTAAAAACAAAAACATAAATAAACAAACAAAACCTTAAGATGACTGGGCTCCCAGCAAAGTATTGCACTGGATCTGAACCCAGACATTTGAATTTCGGAGCCTGCACTCTTAAGCACTAGTCCATACAAAATTAATAAACCCCTCGTTAAGATAACGCAGTAGCAAGACCAAGAAATTAATCACATTTTATTTCTCATTTGAATTTCCAGTGTCTTAAACGCATAACAATACACTTCCATATTCAGTAAGTAATTATTAAGAATCTACTGGATATCAGACACTGTGCTATGGGACAAAGAATTAAAGGGAAAAAACAGAAAAAGAAAAAAAGATGTCTAAGGGATTTTATTGTAAAAGAATAAAGTCATAATCAAAAGAAAAAAAAAGATGACTGTGCTCCAAAAATTAAGTCAATTTGAAGTTTAGGACATAATGTTATTCTCTACAAATATGTGAGTGATTACAATATGCCAGTCACTGTTCTAGGTTCTAAGGATAAAAGTTAACAACAGTTAAGCTCATGTCTTTATCAAGTTTCCTTTTTAGTGGGAAAAGACAGAACAAATAATCAAGTAAATATGGCTGACCCTTGAACAATGCAGAGTTAGGAGTGCCATTGTGTAACTTATAGTTCTCCTTCCGTATACATCTGCCTATTCAACCAACTGCAGATCGTGTAATACTGTTGTATTTACTATTGAAAAAACTCTGCGTGTAAATGGATTTGAGCAGTTCAAACCCATGTTCAAGGGTCAACTGTACACAGCATTTTGTGTGGTGGTGAACTGTTATGGGAATAAAGTGAGGTAAGGATAGACAGAAAGTGAAAGGAGAAGTACTTGCTGTTTTAAATAAGTGGCCAGAAAAGGCTTTGCCCATACGGTGACATTTGACCCTGAAGGAGGCAAAGGAGCAAGAAGGTGGGGGAAAGTATTCCAGGTAGAAGGAAGAGCAAGGTGGATGTATGCTTGGTGTGTTCAGAGAAATGCAAGGAGGCCTGTGTGGCTAGAAAGAAATGAATGTGAAAGAAGAGTAGTAAGTGACAAGAGAGCAGAGATAAAAATGTAAAGGTGGGAAAAGATTATATATGATGTTATACATTGTGTACTACCTTGTAGGCCACTAAAAGTTTACATTTTAGGGCTTCCCTGGTGGCGCAGTGGTTGAGAGTCCACCTGCCGATGCAGGGGACGTGGGTTTGTGCCCCCGTCTGGGAGGATCCCACATGCTGCGGAGCGGCTGGGCCCGTGAGCCGTGACTGCTGGGCCTGCGCGTCCGGAGCCTGTGCTCTGCAGCGGGAGAGGCCACAGCAGTGAGAGGCCTGCGTACCGCAAAAAAAAAAAATAAAAGTTTACATTTTATTCAGTGAGTGAAGCCACTGAGAGTAGAGGGGTGATATAGTGGCGTAAAACTAGTTGTTAATGAGGAAGTGGTAAGGAATGGTCAGAATCAGGAAATACTTTGTAGGTAGAGTCAAAGACATTTGCTAACAGGGTTTTATGTGAGGTGTGAGAACAAGGAGTTAAATATAACTCCAAGGTTTTAGTCCTGAGCAACTAAAAAGATGGAGTTGCCATTAACTGAAACAGAGTAGAGTGGGGGTAGAAAAAATTATGGGAGAGGGGTGCCATTCAGGGGTCCATTTTTGGATATGAAAGTTTTGAAGTACCTATGAAATACCCAAATGATCATGTTGATTAGGCAGCTGACAGATCTGGAGTTCAAACAGAAGTATGGCCCACAGATATAAATTTGGGCATCATCAACATTTACAGTTGGTTACTGAGAGTCACCTGGAATGGAGTATATATATATATTTATAGGAAGAAACCCTAGGCACTTCAAAGCTGACAAGCAGAGATTAAAAAAAAAAAAAGAAAGAAAAAAGGCCAGTGAGACAGGAGGAAGCTGGTATCCAAAAGCCAAGTGAAGAAATCATTTCAAGAAGAAAATAATCAGGGGCTTCCCTGGTAGCGCAGTGGTTGAGAGTCCGCCTACCGATGCAGGGGACACAGGTTCGTGCCCTGGTCTGGGAGGATCCCACATGCCGCGGAGCGGCTAGGCCCGTGAGCCATGGCCGCTGAGCCTGCGCGTCCGGAGCCCGTGCTCCGCAACGGGAGAGGCCACAACAGTGAGAGGCCCATGTACCACAAAAAAAAAAAAAGAAAAGAAGAAAATAATCAAAGATGTCAAATGCTTGTCAGTCAAGTAAAATGAGGATTGAGAAATGACTTTTGGATGTAACAATGTGGTAATATCTTGACAAGAGCTGTTCTAATAGAGAAGTGAGAATACAACCCTGCCCAGAGTACATTCAAGAAAATGGAAGGAAATGAACTAGAAACAAGTATATACAAGTCTTTCCAAGAGTTCTGCAGGGAAAGTAAGCATTATAAAAAGGGCACTGAAGGTCCTAAACTAGCCCACAAGGGTAGATTTAACACATAACACTACCTGAAATAGTGTAAACTCACCTTTATTTTCAGTAGCACTACCTATATGATATACACTAGTAATATAAAAATGAACATGCTTATTTAAACTTGACTTTTGGTACTTAAGGAATAACAAGTTTTAAACGCAAGAAAAAAATGTAAGCAATGGAAACAAATTCTCAAGGACATTTGAGTATACATTTAAGAACTTTATAAACTAACAGCACTGGTTTTTGATTATATCTATTCTCTACCTCAAAATGTTTAAATGTCCACTTCATCTGGCCTGGTATATGACTGACAGTATCTTTGTGCCATAGTTATAGTTGTTTTCAAGGCCTACCCCAATAAAACAAGTTTGTGAAAGGGATATATAAATGAAAAAAAATTTTTTTTCCAATTTCCTGCACACCTCGGTAAGAGCTAAAGGAAAAGAGAGAGAAACAGAGACTTTAAATGATGAAAAAGTACACACACACACACACACACAACACAGTATGGTTACAAAGATAAGACTAATTTTCTTGTATAGCCAATGGACAAACACAAAATAACAGAAAGGTATTATTTTAACATGTCATTAATACACTTTAAGTAGAGGAATACCAAAAAAGTAAGAGACTGGCGTACGGAAGTGTGGTGGTGAGGGTGTAGATGGATCCAACTTCCCACAGACACCACTATATAGCACTGATGACTTCAAAGAGTTTGGCTGTTTTTGTGGATTAGGAAGAGGATGAAGCCAGTGGTCTCCAAATCTTCTTGATTGCTCGACACTATTAGTAAAGTTGTGAACATGCACCCCGTAAATGTGTTTATTAAGTATATACAAGTAATACTATTCTAACTGATTATTAAACATTATAAAACACAAATAGTTATATAAGATAAACAAATGTATTGTTAACTGCGATATCTCAATATTAGATAATGTCACAACAATATTTAGGTAAGATTCAGTGTTATCAATAGCAGATGGAAACTCTACCATTTTCAATGATACTTGCATTTCTTTTCTATTCAATCCATGGTTTCTTTACATGAATATTAAAGCCACTTGTCCACTCTGAAGGACATTCAGTTAAAACCAAAAAATACAATTCCATTTAATCCAAGCATATCCAAGTACATATAAACAGCAATATGCAGCAGCATGCTAAAAGCAACAAAGTGGGTAAGTGAGCAGGCTTATCATATGTAACACAAACACAAATGACATGGAATTAGTGAAGGCACCAATGGCAATCTGTATAATCAATATTAGTTAAGCATTAATAACTCAAGAGTATGTTTACATTTCTATTAAAAATATTACAAGAAAATGTTAAATGCTTCCTCCTGAGACTATTTGCTACTTATTTGTCAATAGAGCTAACTGAATATTTAAGATAAATTATTTACTGGTTTATCAAGTCTGAAACATGCATATTTAATTTAAATAATACTAGATAAATATGAATTACAGTACTATTGATAAAATGAGACATTATCCTTTATCAATAGCGTATCATTAGGATTTTGTTGTTCTTATCAAAGGCTTTCATGTTCTCTGCCTTCAATTTTTAAAGTACTGATGAAATTACTTCATTTGATTCTGAAAGTTTATTTTCCTTACATTTTTTCTTTAATCAGTTTCACCTGCTATAAAAATCACCTAAACAGAATTACAGGATAATCCTACAAGATCTTTAATTACATTTTCACATTCATAACTATTTAGATTCCTATGGACATTTCAGAGCTACCAAGTCTTTTTTTCTAGTTTTTCTTTCAATGGGATAGTTCTAAACTATAGACATGGATTCCTAAAAATATAAGTTCACTAATCTGATCAAAAGAGGTTAACACTTTAGGGGAAGGTTTTAAAACCAAATTTTCTTTAACAAATATAAACTTTATATATATAAAATCTCTGCTTTAACATGAAGCAATCTCTTTCCCATAAACCCTATCTCCTTAGATTTGGATCATTACTCTTCTATGACTGCTCCCTTCCCCCCCCCACTTAAATTTAATCTTTTATTTCATCTCTACTAATCTTTTTCAAATCCAACCCCCTTCTATTTTTTTTTTAAAGCAGTTTCCCAAATTATTTTCAAACCTTTTCTACCCAACTGGAGATTATACATTAATAGGAGTATTCTTCCTAGTAAATCTAAACAATACAAGCTTTTGTAAGATACACACACGTAGATATAAACATAACTGGAAATGACTGATTTTCTAATATGCCTTACAGAAGACCTCATTTTACAGACATACCACAAATATATGAGAGACTATGACCTGCAATTAATACACTGTGAACAGTGAAATACTAACTTCACTTTAATCTGAAGTACTAAATAAGTTACTGTTAAAGGAAGTGTTCAATACCATATGCTAATGCATATATATGGAATTTTTAAAAGCTGTACTCGTGAACCTAGTGGCAAGGCAGGAATAAAGACGTAGACGTAGAGAACAGACTTGAGGGAACGGACTTGAGGGCACGGTGGCGGGGGGAGGAAGCTGGGATGAAGTGAGAGAGTAGCACTGACATATATACACTACCAAATGTAAAATGGATGGCTAGTGGGAAGATGCTTCACAGCACAAGGAGATCAACTTGATGCTTTGTGACAACCTAGAGGGATGGGATAGGGAGGCTTAAGAGGGAGGGGATATAGGGATATATGTATACATATAGCTGATTCACTTTGTTGTACAGCAGCAACTAACACAGCATTGTAAAGCATTTATACTCCAATAAAGGTGTGAAAAAAAAAAAGGAACAGTGTTCTACTCTATGATGACGATAACATATAAGATTTACTACTTGTTGGACACTATTACAAGCACTTAACATACACTGACTTACTTCGTACTCCCAACTACCCTACCGTTTTAGTCATACTTTTCTCCCAACTTTCTAGATGAGAAAACAAAGAGGTTAAGTTATTTGCCTGAAGTGACACAGCTAAAAAGTGGTGGAGCCAGGACATAAGACAAAGAATTATGCAAAACCGTATTATAAACATTGCAAAAATCAGTTCCCTCGCTTTTGAAAATGTCCGTACCTAGCACTGCCCCTCCATCCAAATACTGGCAACCCTACGGTGGTCACTATAATAATTTGGGGAAAACTGGGATGGGAAACATTACCTGTGTGTAACTTTGCAAAGTCTGAGACCTCTGAGGTAGAGCACAATGTAGAGTAGACCACAATGGAGGGCAGATGTCAAGGGCCCGACAACATCTTATTCAAAGAATCCATGTCCTTAGACAACAGACTTGTGATTGCTGAGAGGGAGGGGGTACGGGGGAGGGATGGATTGGGAGTCTGGGGTTAGCAGATGCATTATATACAGAATGGATAAACAACAAGGTCCTGCTGTTATAGCACAGGAAACGGTATTCAATATCCTGTAATACACCATAATGGAAAATAATTTTTAAAAGAATGTATATATACGTATAACAATCACTTTGCTGTACAGCAGAAATTAACACAACACTGTGAATCAACTATAGTTCAATAAAAAAACCAGGGGACTTCCCTGGTGGCGCAGTGGTTGAGAGTCCGCCTGCTGATGCAGGAGACACGGGTTTGTGCCCCCGTCCGGGAAGATCCCACATGCCGCGGAGCGGCTGGGCCCGTGAGCCATGGCCACTGGGCCTGCGTGTCCAGAGCCTGTGCTCCGCGGTGGGAGAGGCCGCAGCGGTGAGAGGCCCGCGTACCGCAAAAAAAAAAAAAAATCAGTTCCCTCCCAGGGCTAGTTCCCAGGAATAGTAGTCTAGCCTCCTTACATATGAATATGTAGTTTTAATTGTAGTTTGTTCAAACCAGTGTGACTTAAAAAATCTGGGGACGATAAAGAAAATGTATATACATACAATGAAATATTGTGCAGCCTTAAAAAGGAAATCTTGTCATGTGCTACAACATGGATGAACCTTGAGAACATTACACTAAGTGAAATAAGCCAATCACAAAAGGACAAATGCTGTATGAGTCTACTAATATGAAGTATCAAAAGTAGACAAAATCATAGAAACAGAATGTAGAATGGTGGTTGCCAAGGGCTAGGAAGAGGAAAGAAGGGGAATGGATACAGATTTTCAGTTTTTCATTATGTAAAGTTCTACAGCCTGTTGCACAGCAGTGTGAATATATTTAACACTACTGAACTATACACTTAAAATGGTAAATTTAATGTTATGTGTTTTTTACTATAATTTTTAAAAATCTGGGAAAATCTCCCCTGTTACTTCCCACTCCCAGAGATGACTTATGTTAGGAAGCTTACAGATAAAATCTTCAGTGTCACAGGTAAGAAGTTCAAATTATCTATGAAGGATACACATCAATATAAGATATTACTGCAAACAGTACTCTTTGCTAAGATTCATCCCTTCCTCCATTAGCTGCAGAGACTAGTTTTCCTCTCTAATTTCAGATTTATAAAGACTACTTTAAAACTATTGCAAAGTTTTTTTAAAAGTAAAAGCTGTTTTCCTCCAACACTCCCCCAGGTTAAAATAATACCAAAAAGATAGTTCTCAAAAAGCCCTGATTGCCCCCTAAGAAACAATAAGAAAGCGATTTGTTACCAGCAGCTCTCACAACTCTCACTATTCAAATCCTAACAGTACCAAACATTCATACTAAGAGTAGATTCAATTTTTAGAGACAAGATGATAACCAGAAGTCACATGTTATGAATAATACTAGTATTTAAACTGGAAGATATAATTTTGCTCTTCATTCAAAACAAACCGTGACCACAATATAAATTGGATCCCTACAGCAGCTTACCTCCCTAGCACCTAATCATCACTGGAATTAGCAGAACACCTCCTCAGCCTAAGCAATTCAGGACCAATTTTTTTTTTTAAGTCTTCTTAGGAAGGCCAAGAGGGGAAATATACAAAAATGTAGTAAGTTATACATGATTTTGTTTTTTAACCTCACCTCTCACAATCCTATTCTCAGTTTTTATATCATCCATCCGGTAGATAAACATATCTTCTCCCATGTTCACAAAGCTATGTTTATGTTACTCACCAAGGGTGCAAAATATAGCTCTACATTAATTCTACTACTAATCCATTCTAATTTCATGTTGCAAGAAAATTCTCTTCCAAACTGGTTTGCAGTCAGGAATTCCCTGGAGGGTCAGTGGTTAGGACTCGGCGCTTTCACTGCCAGGGGCCCAAGTTCAATCCCTGGTTGGGGAACTAAGATCCTGCAAGCCTCGCAGCACAGTCAAAAAAAAAAAAATAGGTTTGCAGTCATCTGTTAAAACACTATTTTAAAAAATAGCTATGGAAGAACAGATAGTTGTTTGAATACTATGTATTATCATAATTTGTTGAAATACAATGGCAATAGCATATAGTATACTATATGCTCATCTCAAATTTATATAACCTGGGTTTCTTTTGTAAGTTTTAATTATTAAAAACTCTTTAAAAGGACTTCCCTGGTGGCACAGTGGTTGAGAATCAACCTGCTAATGCAGGGACACGGGTTCGAGCCCTGGTCCGGGAAGATCCCACATGCCGCGGAGCAACTAAACCCGTGCGCCACAACTACTGAGCCTGCGCTCTAGAGCCTGCGAGCCACAACTACTGAAGCCCATGCGCCTAGAGCCCGTGCTCCACAACAAGAGAAGACCCCGCTCACCGCAACTAGGGAAAGCCCATGCACAGCAAGGAAGACCCAACGCAGCCAAAAACAAACAAACAAAACTCTTTAAAAAATTAAACGTTGGAAAAGAGTATGGAGAACTGCGTCTTGTCTCTCAACTCAGGCGCCAGTTGCTGAAGGGGACCAGGCAAGCAGTGCTGCCGCCACCGCTTCCTGATTGGCTGCGGGTGGCTCCCTCTTCGTTCTGATTGACAGCTGGTGAGCTGGATGATGCTGAGCAAGGGCCTGAAGCGAAAGCAAGAGGAGGAGGAGGAGGGGAAAGAAGCCCTGGCATTCGACACCTAGTGGCTGGGTCCTGGCCACCCAGCAGTGGCACACGCACCCCCAGCCGTGGCCTCCCGTTCCCTCTTTGACCTTTCGGTGCTCAAGCTCCACCACAGCCTGCAGCAGAGTGAACCGGACCTGCAGCACCTGGTGCTGGTAGTGAACACACTGCGGCGAATTCAGGCGTGCATGGCACCCACAGCTGCCCTGCCACCTATGCCCAGCCTGCCTACAGCCCCAGGCATAGCTGACAACCTGCTGGCCAGCTCTGATGCCTCCCTCTCGGCCTCCATGGCCAGCCTTCTGGAGGACCTCAGCCATATTGAGGGCCTGAGCCAGGCTCCCCAGCCCCTGGTAGATGAGGGGCCACCAGGCCACCCCACTGGGGGAGCCCCACCCAGCTTGGGTGCCTTGGACCTGCTCGGCCCAGCCACTGGATGTCTGCTGGTCGATGGGCTTGAGGGCCTGTTTGAGGACACTGACACATCCATGTATGACAGTGAACTTTGGGCACCAGCCTCTGAGGGCCACAAATCCAGCCCTGAGGATGGGCCAGGCAAGGAAGAAGCTCCAGAGCTGGATGAGGCCGAACTGGACTACCTCATGGACGTGTTGGTGGGCACACAGGCACTGGAGCGGCCACCAGGGCCAGGGTGCTGACTCTTCCAGAGCTGGGATGTTGATCTGGTGTCCAAACTGAGCCTGGTGGCTGGACCAACTCTCCTTTGAAAGACACAGCTGGCTTCCCCTAGAGAGGGGCTTTGGAGAGAAAGAATCCAGTCCTGGGCAACTTCACCTCCGTCTTCTGGTCTCTGGCTGATGGGGGTAGTCTGGAATTGGCCCTTGTGATGAAATGACAGGGCCTGGTGGCTGGAATGTGATTGGACCAGGCCCAGTGCTGAATCCCTGGAGGCAGAGCTTGGTATACTCTTTCCCTGATGTGGGAAAAGACCCCAACCAGTTTTTTTGAAATTAAAGCCAGTCGTGGGAAGTCTCAAAAAAAAAAAAAAAAAAAGAGTATGATCTACTACTTCAATGTTTAATTATTTGTATATCACTTTAAAAATACATAGAAAGCGTCTAAAATTTTAAACCTTCAGGGCATGAGTTGTTTAGGATGGTAGTTTACCAGATAACTACAGGTTACCATATTTTGAATGGAAATCTCTCCAGAATTAATTATACATTTACCTACCTTATTTAGTGGGAAGCTCAGTCTAATGACTCAAATTATTAAAAATAATTTATGGTAGTAAACAAGCCCTAGAACATTGTACTAAAAACATATACAGAATTCTGGCTTTTTATTTCTTGTATCTACTTGTGGGTTTTTTGGGTTTTTTTTTTTTTTTTGCCTTCTTCCCAACTCTTCCTTCCTCCATCTCTCAGGCTACACATCCATTGTCCATTCTAATGTTTATCTTCCAAACCAGTTTTAAACTTGGAAATCAGCCAGGATTGTTAAAACTGTGTATAAATATTGGATAAATTAGGTCTACAGAAAGAACCTAAAGCTTTTCCTAAGAAAACCAAACTGAAAACAATGAAGATGGGGACTTCCCTGGTGGCACAGTGGTTAAGAATCTGCCTGCCAATGCAGGGGACATGGGTTTGACCCCTGGTCCGGAAAGATCCCACATGCCACAGAGCAACTAAGCCTGTGCGCCACAACTACTGAGCCGGCGCTCTAGAGCCCGCGAGCCACAACTACTGAAGCCCATGCACCTAGAGCCTGTGCTCTGCAACAAGAGAACCACCACAATGAGAAGCCCGCACACCGCAATGAAGAGTAGCCCCCACTCACCGCAACTAGAGAAAGCCCGTGCAGCAACAAAGACCCAACGCAACCCAAACAAATAAATAAATTTTTTTTTTAATGTTAAAAAAAAAATGAAGATGGCCACAGTGGCTATACCTGCTCCAGCAAAGGGATTTTCAAACTATAGTTTCTTAAAAGACACTACAGGTGTCAGCAGAAAAGATGACTATGTATAAAGTCTCAGATCCTCATATAAATCAGAGCAACCCCATAAGATTAGTGTTATACACTGGAGTTCTACCTAAGGCTTCATTTGAGGTTAGGTTCTGCTCTAGCACTGAACTAAAACTGATGTTGCTGCCACTGACACTAGGGTTAAAAAAAGATAATGGTTTAGGGTTTTTCCCCTGCTCACCTCATTTAAAAAAATATTCCCTTTAAACAAAACAGTCCCTTGATTTCCTCAATCCTGTGTTTAAAATGCATATTACTTTTTCTAAGGATTATTCACTACACTTTCTATAGATTCAACAATCTTAATTTGAGCTTTTACCACCAGAAAGAGGAAACAATGCTTTAAATGATTCAGTAAACCATAATGATGCTACGTATAGCTTTGAACAATTATTTCTAGTTAAAATGTTACAAGTTTCATTGTTCTCTAATTTTTCCTGTGTCTTCTACAATCTCTCTGCCACATTACTTATATATAAAAGAGGGCACTTAGTCCATGTGTGTGCTTGGCTATTATAAGGAATATAAGCCCAAAAGCTGTATTTTGGCAGTTTCAGAATTTGTACATTTTCTTCTGCCCTCAAATTTCAATGTATTCAATTCAAACATTTATTGAGCACCTCCTGTGACTAAAATTATAACCTAACACATCAATCGGAACTAGTGAGGTGGTGGTACAGTAACAAACAATCCCCAAATCTCAGTGGCTTGACATAACAAAAGTTTATTTCTCATTAATTTTACATGTCCAACTCTGGTTGGCAGGAGAGATCTGCTTATCACAGTCCCTCCACTTGACACATGCTTCCAAGATTGTCTTGCCAAGGAAGGTAAAAGATAATGTGGTAAATCACATCCTGCTCTTAAACTTTCATTCACATTTTATTGGCCACAGTAAGTCAGACAGCCATGCCTGATTTCAATAATGACATGAAAGGGCAATCCTATCATGTGCTTAGAAGAGAAGTGGTCTATTTATGAAGAAGCATGATTCCCAAGTCCCTGTGCTGATCAAATATTCAATTTACTTTTCCTCCCACATTTGGATACACCTGTCCCCTTTCATGCAGAAGATAACCCAAAAATCCCACCTAGTTACAGCACCAAGCTCAAAGCTCTCAGGTCCAGACGTGGCCCTTGTTCACAAAGGCCTGTTTACTAAATCAAGTTACCTACCTCCCTTCACAGACACAATACACAATGACAGAAAAAGCTAAGTATAACCATAAAAAACACTCCTGTTCAAAAGAGGAGAAACAGGAGATAAAATAGTCAATAGTTCATAGCAATTCACATACCCCGCTGAACAGATAGTGTAAGTGCTCTCTGTTCTGGGGGAGAGAATTCTCTGACTGATCACTGGGAGGAGTTTCTCAGTCTAGTATTCTCTGAGCCTTTTGGCTCTACCTTCCAGGAGATTTTTTTTCTTGCCTGCTATCCTCCTCCACCACAAGTGAAGTGAACACAGGGAGTGTGCATCCTTAGCTAAGAGGAATTTTCAGCCTGCTGGTAGAAGGTTAGGGGGTGGTGACCAACTCATGCAATCATACTTTCTTCACACTTTCCATGCTGGTTTCTTGGGCTGTACAACTCCCTGAAAAACTTAGAGGCTTCTTATCTGTTCTAGCCATTTCCAAGTGCCAATGTCTAGAACCATAGCTTTTTTTCTAGATATGTCTTTTAGACTTTCTACATTTCTTTGCTTTCTTGCCCCAAGAGACTGTGTGCTATCTATTTCTCTCTACTTAATTGTGGGTGCCCTGGAACTACCTGGCTTTAGTAGGGAATCCATACCTTTTTTAAAAAGTCTCTTTTCCCTAACCCAACAGAAAGGCACCACCCCCTTAAGTAGACCTTTACTCTGAATCACCTTAATCCATTCGGACTTTTTAACAATGAGAGTGATGGTCATAACCCTGATTGCCAGAAAAGTTTTAATTATCTGCTCAAAAGGCTTCTTAGTTTCATCTCTTACTGACTGACAGTGAGAAACAATTGCTTCTTCCAATCCTACAATTCCCCAAATTTCTGGACTCTCTTTATTGCTCTTCATTCCCACTTGCAAACTAGCCAATCATGTTCTAGCTCATTTTTTTTCTTCCATCTTGTCAAATGGAGCCAACAGCAGCTAAAATACAATTTGTTTTCCAGCCTCGTCCCTAAAGCTATAAATGCATTAGGTACATTACTGGCCTTCCAAGTTATTGCAGGCAAGTTTTACCAAATGCTTCTCTGCATTGCATCTTCCCAGCCTCTAATATCAGTTTCCTTGCTACCTGACCCTTGACCAATGCAACATTTGAGGGGTTCTGTTAGAGTACCCTACTGCTTGTACCAACTTTGATTTTAGTCAGGATAGGTTACATAAATGCCCAATAGAAATATAATTCAAGTCACATATGCAATTGTAAAGTTTCTAGTAGCCACATTTAAAAGGTAAAAAGAAACAGTGAAATTAATATATTTCATTTAACCCAATACACCCAAAATAATTACATTTCAACCTGCAAGCAATGTAGAAATTATTGAGTTATTTTACATTTTGTTCATACCAAATCTTTAAAATCCAGTTTATATTTTTATACTTAATCACATCTCAATTCAGTCTAGCCACATTTCAAGTGCTTATTAACAGCATCATGGAGCAAATGGCTACCGTATTAGACCATGCAGGGCAAAATAAAATTGCAGTAGCTAACAGCCCCTGAAATCTCAGTGGCTTAAAACGAAGACTTATTTTTTACTCATGTCCACCGTAGCCAAGAATGTTCTGTATGCTTTCCTCACTTACAGATCAGGCTGGCAGAACAGTCAGTAGAGCATACATAGTTCACTGGCCAAAGCAAGCTACATAGCTGCATCCAACTTGGTTGTGCCCGGAAAGAAATCCGGAAATACAGGTAGATAGCTCTAATGACTATCACACCCAATTTTTAAACTGCAATTAAAAACTTCCAAATTATGTCTTCAAAGAACTATATCTTTAAAATTTTCCTTTTTTCCCAATAGACACCTACTTCAAAAAGCAAATAAAGCAATGAAGTAGTAAGCTACTACTAGCTAGTTAGAACTCTAGGACAAATGCACTTTCTTTGCTATGAAATGTAACTTTTTCAATACAGTTTCTGAAGAGTCAGTAAAAGTAATTGAAAAGGTGTGACTAGAGCTCAAATACTATTCCTTTTACTTCATTTTGGCAAACAAGTACTTCAAATCCTCTTTAACTTCTCTTATCAAGCCTTTCCAAGGGACTACTGCCACTGAAACAAGGCTGAAGAAAAATTAAATGGCAGAGGAAAAGCCACATTTATTCCTCAAAAGTGGACAAAAGAGAGGAAAATAACATTAATCAACACTAAAGATACTTCTACTACTTTTTTCTAAAAGATTTCCTTATCTCCTTTAGAAGTTAACATTCTGCCATTTAACACTGTAACATAAAAACCAATTGCCTGGGCTTCGCTGGTGGCGCAGTGGTTGAGAGTTCACCTGCCGATGCAGGGGGACACGGGTTCATGCCCCGGTCTGGGAAGATCCCACATGCTGCGGAGTGGCTAGGCCCGTGAGCCACGGCCGCTGAGCCTGCGCATCCGGAGCCTGTGCTCCGCAACGGAAGAGGCCACAACAGTGAGAGGCCCGCGTACCGCAAAAAAACCCAAAAAAAACCAATTGCCTATTTATTCATCCAAAATAAAGGTATTACTTCAAAGCCTAAAGTTCTACTTTCACAGGTCTAAGGCTGAAACCCCTTTCTTCTAAAAAATAAACTCTTACACTCTATTCCACCTTCACTTAAGCATCCAAAGAAAGAATTTTACCCTATTAGAGGACCCAAGATACTGGCTGGATTACATGAAGTTTAAGGTATTAAAGGGTATCTCAGTGAGGTATAAGTGGTAGGCAATAAAAGAGCATCATGGACTTTCCTGACGGCACAGTGGTTAAGAATCCACCTGCCAATGCAGGGGACACGGGTTCGAGCCCTGGTCCGGGAAGATCCCACATGCCACGGAGCAACTAAGCCCATGTGCCACAACTACTGAGCCTGCGCTCTAGAGCCCACGGGCCACAACTACTGAAGCCCGCGTGCCTAGAGCCCATGCTCCGCAACAAGAGTAGCCCCTGCTCGCCACAACTAGAGAAAGCCTGCTCTCAGCAACGAAGACCCAACGCAGCCAAAATTAATTAAAAAAAAGCATCACAAGGAGGGACTAATGTAAATAAAACAGCAAATTTTGCTTAGGGAATACATGTGTGCTGGTATATATGGGGATTGGTTTCATATAACCATTAATACCGCCCTATAAAATCCTTGTTTTGAAGCCGGGTATTCTAACTTAATTATGAATCAGGGTAAAATAAACTCTTAAATAAAGAATAACTGATAATATCTCGAACTAATAAGCAATCAATGTAGATGACTTTCTGAGAGAAAATAATAAGACAAAGACAAACCCCAAACAAACAAACAAACAAACCAAAAACTATACTGAATCCAAACTAAACTTTCTGATGCCAGACATCAAAGAGAAATACCTGTTTTTCTGCTACCCAAAGAAATCTACTACCCACTAAAACTTTATAATCCTAAAAGAATATCTTAGAAATGGTACCAAATATACACATTTTCATTAATGCTAACAGAGTACCTAATTAATTTATAGTCCCCATCCCCAAAACTCTCCCCCAAATCTTTTTTATAACTTTCTCGTTCAGTTTACCTACTTATAACTTTCTCATTCAGTTTACCTACTTATGACTTCATGTTATCACCTCTCTTCTACAGAATTCCAGTCCTCTGTCTTGAGCTCAGTCCTCTATCTCTACCACCAATAGTCATTGCAACCTAGCACCACAAATTCAATCCATTAAAACTGGTATCCCTTTACTTCCCCCAGATCAGTTTCCCTTCCGAACTCTGCCCATGGTATGATCTTTTTAAAATAATGGACTCATCTTTTTTGTTTGTTTGTGGTACGCGGGCCTCTCACTGTTGTGGCCTCTCCCGTTGCGGAGCACAGGCTCTGGACGCGCAGGCTCAGTGGCCATGGCTCACGGGCCCAGCCGCTCCGCGGCATGTGGGATCCTCCCGGACCGGGGCACGAACCCGGGTCCCCTGCATCGGCAGGCGGACTCTCAACCACTGCGCCACCAGGGAAGCCCTAAAGGACTCATCTTTTATTCCAGATAGCTTATCACTAAATCCTGTAGATTTATCTTTTGAAATGTCGAGCATTTTTACTTCCTTACTTTATCCCTGTATAATTGAAATAGCTTCCTATCATCTACAGTGCCAGTTTCTTCCCATTCCAATATATTCTTAAAGTACAAAGAGTTGATTTATTCATGTTATTCATTTGTTCAAAAACCTTCAAGGGCCTACGTTAAAAATATTAAAATCCTCACCAATAGTACTTAGCGCTGTCTACTCTTACCCAAACATGTCCTATCAGTCTCTGGTCCCCAGACAACATCAAAGCCTTCTATTTATGCTGTTACTGCATTTCCCAAAGCGTTTCTCACAATTAACCCAATGAAATACTTATCTCCAGAGATGTATAGTCTAAAAAAGAAAAAGGATGCTGCTTCCTTTCCTTAAACAGTCAGGTTTATTTTCCACAGGATTTCTCAGGCTTTAATAAGCTAATGAGAATTTTTCATAACCTATTTAATAATATCCATTAATATCTTACAAGCCATTTTTTGGGAAATGCTGGGCTATTAAACTGTCTTCTGGATAGACTGTCTCTATTCTCACTTATATGGCTTTTTGCCTTGTTAGAACATACCTTCCCCTCATCTTTCTACCTATACAAATCTATATTCCTCTACTGAAGTTCTCTCTTTTCCATAAAATCTTCCCTGACAGCTGGAACCCTCTTTGATCTAAGACTTCTCTGAACTTTAATTCTTCTAAATTTCCTCATATGCAGACAAGACTAAATCTAAATTCTTTTTGCTTCTCTTGTTTTTTCCCCCCAGATTTATAGATTGCTTTCTGAAACATAATTCTCAATGCCAAGAGTCTTTAAAAAGCTACACATTTAACACAATTACACAATTGGAAGCAGTATAAAATAAACAAGTACCAGGAATCTCACACAACTGAACAAAGTTAATCATTTCAGAAGCAAGCAGGTAAAATTTACATTATATGTTACCACACAAACCTATGTTTATCCTGTACCTATTACTGACATTTCATTCATTCACTCTCAAAAAAAGCAGAGATCAAAAGATGAATAAGAAATAATTGCTGATTTCCAAAAGAAGACAAACATGTTAACTGTAATACACAAACATGCTATTAAAAATAAAGGAGGCAGGAGTCAGGAAAGGCTATGGGATGAGGTAGTATCTGAGCTAAGCCTTGGAAGATGTCCACTCAAAGGTTACTCCTCTACTCCTCCCTGTTCCCAACTGTGGTTCAATGTTAGTGTACCATTTACCACATTACATCAGAATCTTCTACCTGACTGCCTAACCCAATGGTTCTCAAAGAAAAGGGGGGAAATTTTGCCCTCCAGTGGACATTGGGCCATGTCTAAAGCCCTTTTTTTATTGTCATGAATGAAGGATTAGGGGGTGCGACTGGCATCTAGTGAGGGATGCTGCTAAACATCCTACAATGGAAAGGACAGTCTCCACAACAAAGAATTATCAGGTCGAAAATATCAGTAACGTGGAGACTGAGAATACCCAGTCTAATCTTTAGATTATCAACAATTCTGGTGCAAGAAGTATCTTATTCACCTTTGTATGCCCAGCACTGGACACAGCAGGAACTCTATACATAGTGGTAAATAAACCTCAATTTAAAGGCAATGGAATACAATTTTACATGTCAATTATACCTCAATACAAATGAAATAAAAAATAAATAAAGGCAATGGAAGAGCCAGTGAAGATTTTAAAGAAGGCAACAACATGACCTGTGTTCACTGATGTAAAGGATATACTGGAACAACTTCCAGGATCTTCCAAAATTAAAGATGTATATAATCTCTAGATATATATCTATTCTTCAGATACACATATTTTCCATAAGTGAAAAAAAAATATGTGTATAAGGATATTCACTGCAGTATAATTTGAAGTAAGATAGAAAATAAATACCCACCAATAAGGATCTTACTAAATGACAAGATTCTTGTTCAATAGAACACTGTTACTGTCACTGCTAAGAATGAGATAGCTCTCTACTTGTAATATTAAGAGATCCAACATAAAAATTTTTTATGCAGAAGAATGGTACAATTTCAGGGAATGGTAGAGAATACATAGGTATGGTAGTGCTTGTAAATGTATCCTTCCACCAGAGATATTCCATACAGTTAAAAAAAAAACCAAAAAACTGGTAACAACGGCTATCTCTTGGGAGAGAAACTGGGGGGTTAAGATAGGAGGGAAAGAGACTAACTCTTTAATGATTACCCTTTAATATATTTTCTGAATGTATGCCTTGTGCAGGTATTACTTATTGTTCAAGAAAAAGTTTTTCGAAAAAGGATTTTAAATGCACTATAAAGAGGAACGATTAGAGGCATGGAAAACAAATTATTATAACAGCCGCCTAGGAGGACAGTAAAAGCCAGACTAATAAAATGAGAATGGAAAGGAAGAACAGATCACAAAAACATGGCAGAGATAAAACCAAAAGGACTTGGAACTTTCTACCAGGAAACAGAAAAGAGTTAACCCTGCACCTGCATGCAAGCAACTAAAGGTAACTGGAGAAAAAACACAATTGTGCTAATTATTCAACTGAGCACCCAGTAACACCTGCAATTGTCTCACCAATAATTTCACTTTGCAATTGTCTCAGATGACCATTTCATGCCTTTTTCCTTCTTAAATTTCTAAAACCTGCCCTCCTCACCCATCTCAGCTTCTTATAACAAAAGGAAATTAGAAGCAACCTGACAAGAATGACCTTATCTTCCTACCAACACATCTGTACCCGCAAAGCCCTATCCCATGCCCTTCCCATTAAAACATGATTATTCCCACTCTTCTCTGTGGCCAACCTCTATACCTGTGTCCTGTATTTCATCTTGCTTGCCTTCTTAATAACTTTCCTCCATTATACCTTCTTCCTGCATCATCAATTTCTTCCTTTTTTTTGAGACATTCCCAGAAAAACCCACCCTGACCTCAAGCTTACCTCCAACTACCATGTCTTATTTCAACATTCCTCTTCTTAACAGAAAAAAACCCTTAAATTATTTGTCTGTAATTACTGTTGCTACTCCCTCTTCCCTTCATCTCCTTTTAAATCACTCTATTCAGACTTTTCTCCCCAACACTCCACTGAAACCACAACAACCGATTCCCATTCTTTACCATCTTATGTACCCTCCACAATATCTGAGAAGTTGAGAACTCTTCCTTTAAGCGGTTCATTCACTTGGCTTCCAGGATATTCCTCTCTGCTGGAAGCGCCTTCCATTTCCTTTACTGGTTGCTCCTCTACTTCTTGCCCTCTAAATGTTGAAAATGCCCTCAGAATAAGCCAAGGATTTCCCTCAATTTTGGTCATTTTAAGTTTCAGTTCCTGAATTTGTATTTGGTCCTTTTACAAATCTGCCATGCCATTTTCATAACAATCCCCAACTCTGTTAAAAATTTTCAACCTTGGCTTTTTCCTTCCAGACTATAGTAAAACAATTGTTTAAATCCATATGTGGTATATAAAGTCCCAGTAAGTCTTACTTCTATTGTCTGATGTTTCTGCTGGTTCTCACTCATGGCATGTCATCTCCTCATACGCCCAACTACCTCTGATTCTGTGCTAGACACTGCATTTGAAAAATCAAGGAAAATAATCTGAGGCTCAAGATACTATTTTCCAATCTCTTCTTTATCTATATTCGTTCTGTATTAAGTTACTAATTTTCAAACCAGTTGTACTTCAAAATCTCTTGGGGGCTTTTAAAATACATCTTTCCTAGGCCTAATGCAGCAATTAAATTAGAATTGGGAGGATGCTCAACACAAATTGTTGGCATTTTTAAAAAGTTCCCTGTGAGAGAGAGCAGACAGCAGAAGCAAGAACTACAATTCTGCAGCCTGTGGAAGGAAAACCACATTCACAGAAACACAGACAAAATGAAAAGCCAGAGGACTATGTACCAGATGAAGGAACAACACATAAAACCCCAGAAAAGCTAAATGGAGATAAGCAACCTTCCAGAAAAAGAATTTAGAATGATAGTGAAGATGATCCAGGACCTCGGAAGAAGAATGGAGGCAAAGACTAAGAAGACGTAAGAAATGTTTAACAAAGACCTAGAAGAATTAAAGAAAAAACACCTAGAAGAATTAAAGAACAAACAAACAGCAATGAACAATACGACAACTGAAATGAAAAATACACTAGAAGGAATCAATAGCAGAATAACTGAGGCAGAAGAACGGATAAGTGACCTGGAAGACAGAATGGTGGAATTCACTGCTGCAGAACAGAATAAAGGAAAAAGGATGAAAAGAAATAAAGACAGCCTAAGAGACCTCTGGGACAACATTAAATGCAACAACATTTGCATTACAGGGGTCCCAGAAGGAGAAGAGAGAGATAAAGGACCAGAGAAAACATATGAAGAGATTATAGTCGAAAACTTCCCTAACAGGGGAAAGGAAAAACCCACCCAAGTCCAGGAAGCACAGAGAGTCTAAGGCAGGATAAACCCAAGGAGAAACAAGCCAAGACACATAGTAATCAAATCAATAAAAATTAAAGACAAAGAATAATATTGAAAGCAGCAAGGGAAAAATGACAAATAACATACAAGGGAACTCCCATAAGGTTAAGAGCTGATTTCTCAACAAAAACTCTACAAGCCAGAAGGGAATGGCATGACATATTTGAAGTGATGAAAGGGAAGAACCTACAACCAAAATTACTCTACCCAGCAAGAATCTCGTTCAGATTCCATGGAGAAATCAAAACTTTTACAGATAAGCAAAAGCTAAGAGAATTCAGCACCACCAAACCAGCTCTACAACAAATGCTAAAGGAACTTCTCTAAGTGGGAAACACAAGAGAAGAAAAGGACCTACAAAAACAAACCCAAAACAATTAAGAAAATGATCATAGGAACATACATATTGATAATTACCTTAAACGTGAATGGATTAAATGCTCCAACCAAAAGACACAGGCTCACTGAATGAATACAAGACCCATATATATGCTGTCTACAAGACACCCACTTCAGACCTAGGGACACATACAGACTGAAAGTGAGGGGATGGAAAAAGATATTCCATGCAAATGGAAATCAAAAGAAAGCTGGAGTAGCAATACTCATATATTAGATAAAATAGACTTTAAAATAAAGAATGTTACAAGAGACAAGGATGGACACTACATAATGATCAAGGGATCAATCCAAGAAAAAGATATAACAATTATAAATATATATGCACCCAACATAGGAGCACCTCAATACATAAGGCAACTGCTAACAGCTATAAAAGAGGAAATCGACAGTAACACAATAATAGTGGGGGACTTTAACACCTCACTTACACCAATGGACAGATCATCCAAAATGAAAATAAATAAGGAAACACAAGCTTTAAATGACACAATAGACCAGATAGATCTAATTGATATTTATAGGACATTCCATCCAAAAACAGCAGATTACACTTTCTTCTCAAGTGCACACAGAACGTTCTCCAGGATAGATCACATCTTAGGTCACAAATCAAGCCTCAGTAAATGTAAGAAAACTGAAGTCATATCAAGCATCTTTTCCGACCACAACTCTGTGAGATTAGAAAAGAATTACAGGGGAAAAAAAAAAAACGTAAAAGCCACAAACACATGGAGGCTAAACAATATGTTACTAAATAACCAAGAGATCACTGAAGAAATCAAAGAGGAGATCAAAAAGTACCCAGAGACAAATGACAATGAAAACACGACCATCCAAAACCTATAGGATGCAGCAAAAGCAGTTCTAAGAGGGAAGTTTATAGCTACACAAGCCTACCTCAAGAACAAAAAAAATCTCAAATATACAATCTAACCTTACACCTAAAGGAACTAGAGAAAGAAGAACAAAAAAACGCCAAAGTTAGCAAAGGGAAAGAAATCATAAAGATCAGAGCACAAATAAATGAATTCGAAACAAAGAAAATAACAAAGAAAACTAAAATCTGGTTCTTTGAGAAGGTAAACAAAACTGATAAATCATTAGCCAGATTCATCAAGAAAATGAGGGAGAGGACTCAAATCAATAAAATTAGAAGTGAAAAAGGAGGAGTTACAACAGACACAGCAGAAATACAAAGCATCCTAAGAGACTACTACAAGCAACTCTATGCCAATAAAATGGACAACCTGGCAGAAATGGACAGATTTGTAGAAAGGTATAACTTTCCAACACTGAACCAGGAAGAAATAGAAAATATAAACAGACCAATCACAAGTAATGAAATTGAAACAGTGATTAAAAATCTTCCAACAAACAAAAGTCCAGGACCAGATGGCTTCACAGGTGAATCCTATCAAACATTTAGAGAAGAGCTAACACCCATCCTTCTCAAACTCCTCCAAAAAATTGCAGAGGAAGGAACACTCCCAAACTCATTCTATGAGGCCACCATCAAATCACCCTGATACCAAAACCAGAGGAAGATACTACAAAGAAAGAAAATTACAGACCAATATCACTGATGAATATAGATGCAAAAATCCTCAACAAAAGACTAGCAAACAGAATCCAACAGCACAGTAAAAGGATCATACACCATAATCAAGTGGGATTTATCCCAGGGATGCAAGGATTCTTCAATATACGCAAATCAATGTGATACACCATATTAACAAATTGAAGAATAAAAACCATATGATCATCTCAATAGATGCAGAAAAAGCTTCTGACAAAATTCAACACCCATTTATGATAAAAACTCTACAGAAAGTGGGCACAGAGGGAACCTACCTCGGGCTTCCCTGCTGGCGCAGTGGTTGAGAGTCTGCCTGCTGATGCAGGGGACAGGGGTTTGTGCCCCGGACCAGGAAGATCCCACATGCCGCAGAGTGGCTGGGCCCGTGAGCCATGGCCACTGAGCCTGTGCTCCGCAACGGGAGAGGCCAGAACAGTGAGAGGCCCACGTAGCGCAAAAAAAAAAAAAAAAAAAAAAAAAAAAAGAAAGAAAAAGAAAGAGGGAACCTACCTCAACATAATAAAGGCCATATATGACAAACCCACAGCAAACATCATTCTCAATGGTGAAAAATTGAAAGCATTTCCTCTAAGATCAGGAACAAGACAAGGATGTCCACTCTCACCACTATTATTCAACACAGTTTTGGAAGTCCTAGCCACGGCAATCGAAGAAGAAAAAGAAAAGGAATACAAATTGGAAAAGAAGTAAAACTGTCACTGTTTGCAGACGACATGACACCATACATAGAGAATCCTAAAGATAACACCAGAAAACTACTACAGCTAGTCAATGAATTTGGTAAAGTTGCAGGATACAAAATTAATTCACAGAAATCTCTTGCATTTATACACGAATGATGAAAAATCTGAAAGAGAAATTAAGGAAACACTCCCATCTACCATTGCAACAAAAAGAATAAAATACCTAGGAATAAACCTACCTAGGGAGACAAAAGACCTGTATGCAGAAAACTATAAGACACTGATGAAAGAAATTAAAGATTATACCAACAGAAGGAGAGATATACCATGTTCTCGGATTGGAAGAATCAATATTGTGAAAATGACTATACTACCCAAAGCAATCTACAGATTCAATGCAATCCCTATCAAATTACCAATGGCATTTTTTACAGAACTAGAACAGAAAATCTTAAAATCTGTATGGAGACACAAAAGACCCCGAATAGCCAAAGCAGTCTTGAGGGAAAAAAGCAGAGCTGGAGGAATCAGGCTCCCTGACTTCAGACTGTACTACAAAGCTATAGTAATCAAGACAATATGGTACTGGCACAAAAACAGAAACACAGATCAATGGAACAAGACAGAAAGCCCAGAGATAAACCCATGCACCTATGGTCAACTAATCTATGACAAAGGAGGCAAGGATATACAATGGAGAAAACACAATCTCTTCAATAAGCGGTGCTGGGAAAACTGGACAGCTACATGTAAAAGAATGAAATTAGAACACTCCCTAACACCATACACAAAAATAAACTCAAAATGGATTTGAGACCTACATGTAAGACTGGACACTATAAAACTCTTAGAGGAAAACATAGGAAGAACACTCTTTGACATAAATCACAGGAAGATCTTTTTTGACCAACCTCCTAGAGTAATGGAAATAAAAACAAAAATAAACAAAGGGGACCTAATGAAACTTCAAAGCCTTTGCACAGCAAAGGAAACCAAGACGAAAAGACAGCCCTCAAAATGGGAGAAAATATTTGCAAACGAATCAATGGACAAAGGATTAATCTCCAAAATATATAAACAGCTCATGCAGCTCAATATTAAAAAAAAAAAACAACCCAATCCAAAAATGGGCAGAACACCTAAATAGACATTTCTCCAAAGAAGACATACAGATAGCCAAGAAGCACATGAAAAGCTACTCAACATCACTAATTATTAAGAGAAATGCAAATCAAAACTACAATGGGCTATCACCTCACACCAGTTAGAATGGGCATCATCAGAAAATCTACAAACAACAAAGGCTGGAGACAGTGTGGAGAAAAAAGGGAACCCTCTTGTACTGTTGGTGGGAATGTAAATTGATACAGCCACTATGGAGAACAGTATGGAGGTTCCTTAAAAAATTAAAAATAGAATTACCATATGATCCAGCAATCCCACTACTGGGCATATACCCAGAGAAAACCATAATTCAAAAAGACACATGCACCCCCAATGTTCATTGCAGCACTATTTACAACAGTCAGGTAATGGAAGCAACCTAAATGCCCATCGACAGACGAATGGATAAAGAAGATGTGGGGGCTTCCCTGGTGGCACAGTGGTTGAGAGTCCACCTGCCGATGCAGGGGACACGGGTTCGTGCCCCGGTCCGGGAAGATCCCACATACCGCAGAGCAGCTGGGCCCGTGAGCCATGGCCGCTGAGCCTGCGCGTCCTAAGCCTGTGCTCCGCAAGGGGAGAGGCCACAACAGTTACAGGCCCGTGTACCACAGAAAAAGAAAAGAAAAAAAAAAGATCTGGTACATATATACAATGGAATATTACTCAGCCATAAAAAGGAATGAAATTGGGTCATTTGTAGAGACGTGGATGGATCTAGAGACTGTCATACAGAGTGAAATAAATCAGAAAAACGAATATCATATTAATACATATATGTGGAACCTAGAAAAATGGTACAGATGGACCGTTTTGCAAGGCAAAATAGAGATACTGATGTAGAGAACAAACGTATGGACACCAAGGGGGGAAAGTGGTGGGGGGCGGTTGTGGTGGTGGTAGTGGTATGAATTGGGAGACTCGGATTGACATATATATACTAATATGTATAAAACAGATAACTACTAAGAACCTGCTATATAAAAAATTGAATAAAATTCAAAAATTAAATTGAAACAAACAAACAAAAAAGGTCCCTGGGAGATTCTACCATACAGCCAAAAAAGCTATGACCCAAATTTTTTCATCTGGTCACTTCTATCTACATTAAAGCCTCCCAAAATTTTATCTCTTGCTCGACCTGAGCTCCAGATTCTGATATACAACTGTTTACTTGAACCATCCACTTGGCTATCTAATAGACATTTCAAATTTAACAAAGCCACAACAAGTCTTACTTCTCCCTTCACCCCTCCCTTCTCCAGGCTTTCCTTACTACTAGGCCTAGCCAGACTCACTATCTCCTTTTGCCTGTATTACTGCACTAGCCTTATCCTTACTCTTGTTATTCCAACCCCCAACCCCCATCACCGCCTGCCACAGGGATCTGCCAGACTGATCTTCTTAAAACATAAAAACCTCCAATGTTTTCATATTAAAAAAAACCAAAAAACCCAAGTTCCTTACCATGGCTTTTATTATCCCTGCCTAGTTCCAATCTCATATTCTGACTCCACCCATTCACTAAATCCCAGCCACCTTTGCTCATTACTTTTCCTCCAGATGTCAATAAGACAGGCTCCTCAATGTTCAGATCTGAACTTCTTTTTCACCTCCTTATAAGGTTATTTCCTAACCACCCTACCTAAAATAACAACCAAGCTCCATGGTTTTCCCTATTCCCTACTATTCCATAACCCTAACTTTATTTTCTTCAAACACTAGTCATGTAAAATTACCGTGTCTGCTTATTTGTCTTCATCCACTAAAACACAAAATTTATGAGAGTGGGGACTTTTTCTCTTTTACTGTTGCAAAGAACCTAAAAAACATTACCTGGAAAACTGTAGTATAGACTCAAGTATTTGTGGACTGAATGAATGATGACTGACTTCCCTAATCTTAGTTGCTAGTAAGATGGTACCGTTCATCAGAGGAGAATTTATGAGATTTATGAAGTGTCACATGTCAAGTACCCTCACATAAAATAAAGTTGGATACAAAATCTGTCCCCAAGAACCACTAAAATGGACAAAGTAGTTTAAAGACTAGCTTTAATAAAGTTATTCTCCTAATTAAAAATAATATGGAACTACAGAACAATGTATCAAAGAAGGCATACTAATGAAAACCACACATTAATTATGTGCTTTCCATTCTGTTGTGTCCATCAAGAATTCTAATCTGCATTATTACTATTACATTATGAGGTAAATTTGTTTAATCATAAATTATACTATTTCAGAAAAGAAAGAGAAATGTATTTAAAAACAGACACCAAGCAGCCATTTGTTGAAGATGCATCTGATGAGTTAAACTAGTTGACCTCTCTAAGATTCCATGGTTTAAATAACAGAGATACACAATACTGTTATTATATATTCCAATGTTACTATATATACCATATAATAATACTACTATGGAATATTACACCTAAGATATTTGAGACCTCTAGAAGTATCATTGTCAAGGGATTACTCATGGATCTGTGAACACTAATTTTCCACAGGATACTAAGAAAATAACAAGTGTGACCAAAAACATACACTAAAATGATTTATTTTAAAAGACACACAGTGTACTCTAGATATTTTTCTAGGCATAGGTATTATAATTTGAAATTCCCAACTTCTTGCACAAATTCTTGAATTGCATCAGATGACTTGTAAATCAATACAAACTGAGTTCAAAAACTATGGTTCAAAGTTTCTAAATTATTTTACTCAAAAAAAAAAGTCTAGTAAGAACTTACATGTACTAAAACTCACCACTAAACAAACTTAATGGCAAACAAATGGAGAAAATATCTGTGGTGTGTGACAAAAGACTGATGTCCTTAACATAAAGATGTCTTTTAAAAATGTCTTACAAATCAGTAGTGAGGGAAAAACAAGCAAAAAACATGAAAGGATAATGACCAAACACAAAATAGACAATAAACATGCAAAAATGTTCAAGTTCCCCAATAATAAATGAATGTATTAGAGTCTATTTTTACCACCCCAAAACTCTGCCATTTGATAAAATGACATCCCAGTACAAAAAACCCCATCCTCACATACAATGGGGGTGGAAGAGCGTTTCTGCAGTATATATAAAAGCCTTAAATTCTTCTGCATAAGGAAATAATCAGAAGTGTGAGCAAAGATTTCTATGTAATGGGAAAAAAATGAAAAATAACCTAAACACCTAACAAGAGAGGATTAGTTAAATCATGAAATATCTGCACCAAAATACTTAGTAATGAAACTAAATAATCATGTTGTGGAAAACTAATGATCTGGGAAATGCACACAATATATTATTTGGAAAAAAAAAGATAAAGTTGTGTATATGACCTCAATTTTAAAGTGACCCCAAAGTGTAAAGACACAGTATGCAATATGCACAAAAAAAAGACCAGAAGATTATACAGGCAATTTACCAACTTTATTGGTTGTAGGATTACTAATTTTTTTTTCTTCTCAGGACTGTCCTGAATTTCTACATCTGATATTAGTCTTTTTCTTTGCTATACTTCTTCTCCTTTCCTATTTTCTGTTGTATTGATAATTTTCTACCTCCTGCCCCAGTTTAGAAGTTAAAAATTGCACTTTTGGAATAGACAGAACACAGAGGGTCTCCAGGGTAGTAAAAATACTCTTACTATACCATAATAATGGATATGTTATTATACACTTGTCCAAACTCAAATAATGTACAACACCAAGAGTGAACCATTATGTAAACTATGGACTTTGTGTAATTATGATGTATTAACGTAGGCTCATCAGTTTTAACAAATGTATCACTATGGTGAGAGACGTCATGATGGGGGACGCTATGCATGTGTAGGGGCAGAAGGTAGATGGAAAATCTCTGTACCTCCTCTTCAATGTTGCTGTGAACCTAAAACTGCTCTAAAAAAAGTCTTAACTTAAAAATATATATATATAAAATCACACTTTTGTTCTCTTAATTACTTATATCCAAATTATAAATTGATGTAAAATGGCTAAAACTACTTTCTATAAAGCTGATCCTCCTAAAAATGACAAGAACCTCTACCCAGGAACCAATCCCCACAAGTCCCACACCGCTATTTCTTTTTTAGGCTTAGTATTCCATTTCTTAACAATATAAATATTAATTTCCAAGAATAATGAATACCATGTATTAAAATACAGCTGATAAAAAATGAGTTCACCATGATACACCAAAGGAAAAAAAAAGAGAGAACCTCTGATGGCAGCTAAGACACCAACTCATTCTGAAAACAGATAAATAAAAGGAATGGATTTAATAGCTTATCCTGCCTTTCTTGTACAAACTGTGCTTCGGGGGTAACCAAATAGCTAGCAAGGGAAGGATCTTTTCAGAAAAAAATCACAGCTTAACACAAAAGGACTGAGAAAATTAGAAAAATCACCTTTTGCAAATCTTAATGAAATAATGAATCCAAGTTACAACAATGAAAAGCTGCTAAAACCATTATTTGAAAAGCTGAGACTTGGAGGCACATGAACCAATAAGACACAGTGCTTGTATGAATCCTAACTTCATCAATTCTAAAAAGGTATTTTTTAATCATTTGGGGAAAACTAAACATTACAAGGCTATTAAATAATATTAAAGGATAACTATAAATTTAGGGTATTGTAAATAACGGTACTTTGGTTATGTTTCTTAAAATCCTTATTCATTAGCGCAGCAGTTTTCAAACTTCTTGATATCAGAATCACTTTAAGTTTTAAAAATTACTGAGGACTTCAAAGAGTTTTTGTTTATGTGAGTAACACCTATTTGCCAGAGAAGAAGAGTAAAGGAGAATGGCTGACTATGAAGTTGCATATGGGAATGGAGAGAGGTGGTAAAATGATACTATATCTTAATTATGGTGGTGATTATACAACTGTGTTCAGTTACTGAAAGTGCAGAATGGGGCACTAAAATTTTAGAAGGAATTTTACTGTATGTAAATTATGTTGTTAAAAAAAATGGAAAAAAATCCATTTTTAAAAAATCTGAATGAAGATTTCAATTGTCCTCTGCTTATATATCAATATTTTCCATATTAGGAATCAAAACTGGGAACATTTTAAAGGTTGATTTATTAATTTCAAAGTAACAAACTCATAAATTTAACATAAGTAACATGAAAAATATATATTTTTAAAAATTAGAATAGTTTGACATTTTTGCAAATATCTTTAATATCTGGCTTCTTAGAAAATAGCTAGATCATACTAAGTTAAATAAGTCAAAAAAAAAAAAATAAGTCAGACACAGACAAATATATGCTATCACTGATACAAATTAACATTTACAAAACAGAAATGTAATCACAGACATAGAAAACAAACTTATGGTTACAAAATGGGAAAGGAGAGGGAAGGAATAAATTAGGAGTTTGGAATTAACAGATACACACTACTCTATATAAAACAAATAACAAGGACCTACTGTATAGCACAGGGAACTATATTCAGTATCTTATAATAACCTATAATGGAAAAAAATCTGAAAAAGAATATATACATATATATAACTTTACTGCTTTGCTGTACACCTGAAACTAACACAACATTGTAAATCAACAATACTTCAATTTTAAAAAGAAAAACAAAAAACAGCTAGATCTTTATATCTGCTTCTGTGTTCAATCTGCTGTGTTATCACATATCATATAGCCTCTGAAAAACTCCATTGTACACCACTTGTGAGGCAAAAATGAGATAAGCAAATAGCATCTTGGTATTATTATGAAAATAACTTGGACCTCACAGGCACCTATGAAAAGGGTCTGGGACTCCTAGACCACACCGTGCAAATCACTCCATTAGTATTACTGGGTAAAGTTATACACTCTCTGGAATTTACTTTAAAATACTCCAGCAAGAGTAAAATTTCAAACAGTGGGGAAAGAGGAAAGAAGAAAGGCAGAATGTTGATAACTGTTGAAGCTGCGAGATGGTTACCTTAAGGTTCATCATACATTTATCTGCTTTGGTGTATCTCTGAAATTTTCTGTAACTTAAAGTTACTAGTGTTTTACGGTCAGTTAAATTATTAATTTTTTACCCACTGTAATCATTACTATGTCCTCATTTCCTCTGGATCCATTTTTCTACTTAACACTTCAGTAGTTAGTTTCATAAGGGTCTTTGAATAATAAACTTGCAGTCCTTGATTATTTTAAATATCTTCATTATATTCTAACTCTTAAGTAGGATTTTTAATTGCATACAGAATTCTTGCCTGCTGGTTACTTTCTCTCAGTGCTATAAAGATACTACTACATGATCTTCTGGTATGTGTGTGGCTGATGAGAAGTTTGTAGGTCTGTAATTTGTTAGCAATCTGACTTTTCCGTTAAAATTTAAGATTATCTTTCTCCAAAATTTTAGTTTAAGACAGGGGTGGACTTATTTTTGTTTATCTTTCTTAATACTTGAAGCAAAATTTTCATCTGTAAACTATGTATCTCCAACACCAGAAAATTCTCAGCCATTATCTCATCCAACACTGCTTCTCTTGCCATTCACTCTATTCTCTTTTTCTGAAAATCTTATGTTGGTGACTCTCAATCTTTCAAGTCTCTACCCGTTCATTATCTCTAAACTATATTCTGGGTAAATTTCTAAGTATATTACTATTCACTCATTTTTTTCTCTGTCCAGCCTAAAGGTTCTCCTGTTTGTCCTGCCAAATTTTTCTATTTCATCTAAACAATGCTATCAAGACATACCACTACTAGTAAAAAAAGAAAAAGCACTGTAAATTAAACACTGACATGCCATGGTCGGTAAGATATACTCAGATCTCAGAAGAAATGTTAAAACGTTAAACAATTCGTGTCTTTGAATCAATGAAATACGCTTCTCCTTTCTAGGATTTCTGGTTGTTTCTTTTACACATCTACCTTTTTTGTTTCACAACTTTTCTAAAGATGCTACAGCTTCCTTTTATCTCATTGACAGGTATAAACATACTGATTTTAAAGTCTTCCACAGATTTTTAAATTATCTTTCTTTAATTGGACATGAATTCATCTCTTGATTGTTGATTTTACTGGCTATCTTTCATAGATTTTCCCTTCATCATGTATTTTGCAATTTTGGTTTTCAGGCTTATACTGAGTATAATTTTTCTCTCTGCATTATACCTCCATGCCTGGCATTTTTCCAAGTGTTTCCACCAAGTCTGTTTGGCCCTAATGTAGACCTAGGTCTTTTATTGGCTTCAGAGCTAATACTGGAGATGTCATAAATCTAGACACCAAGTTAATCGCCCAATGGTTCAGACTGGTTCAGAATCTGATCACAAGATTTTTGATGTCCTCCTATTTCCCCATGTCCTCTTCTCATTTCTGTAAGTGTACAGCCTCATTTAAGCTGTACCTTAGAGTAACAGACAGCAACAAACTTTTTTTTTTTTTTTTAAGCTCGCCTCTACAAAAAGGAATCCTAGGCCAGGCCCTGGTTTTAGGCAGTGAATTTGACAGCTCTTTCTCATGTGGGGTCTTTTTAACTATATTAATAGAAAATTAAATAGAATATAATTCCTGACCTAAATACTTAACAGGTATGGTCACCCTACCAAAAAAAGTAACTAAAAATTGAGCAGGATAAAAAAAAACTGTACAAGCAGTATAGTTATGACAATATTTTAAAATGTGCATGACACCAAGCTTTAAATATACCCAATCTTAGAGGATAAGCCAAAATCGGGTAGAGAACTAAAATTTGAGAAACTGGCTAAGTCTTGGCTTGAATTTGGGAGAAATTTTCTCACTCGAAAAGATGTCAGAAAGATCGCCTAGCTTCAAATACACAGCAAATGGTAGAGTAAAAATTAAATTTCAGAAACAGCATGCATTTCTCAGTGGGCAAGGAAAAGAAATAAAGGGAGTGAGTGGGGTTGCAGCTTGGGGCCCAATGAGCTCTATGTTCCAAGGAAGATGGGGGTTTGGTTTCTAAGGGATAAGAGGCACTAAACATACCCCTCATGAGGAGAGACCCTGAATCAGATTCACTTCTTAAAACAGGTTGGAATAGAGGTCATTTTTGTGAAAGGGGAGCTTAGAAAAAAGGTCAAAGAAATTGCAGAGTCCTGGTAAAAAAAACGGTGTGGTCTCATTTATTTGGGAAATGTGTTACATTGTTTCCATACTCACCAAAAAGCAAAATGCAAACCAATGGTGTCAAAATTTTAAGCAGTTCATCTGTGCATACTATGCTCTAACACCGATAAAGTTTTTTTTACTGATTTTTCATGTAAGAAAACACATCCTAAAATAATTTCTTCCTTCTTGCCAATTAAAAAGACAGTACACCAAGGGATAGTTTTCCTATTACCAAATTAACCCCAAATTACAACTTCCTGGTTTTTATTTCTAAATATGCTGTTATGTACTATGCAGCATTTTTATTCTGATTCTCTTTAACTTTTATTTTCTCAAGTTCTTTCCCCATTCCTTTAAAATTCGGAAAAAAATTCAAATTTAATGGCCTTCTGGAGTGCTTATTTTACCCTTCCTTGACAACATAAAATAAACTAAATTATCATCCTAAAAATTCGATTTTGCATTTAATTCAAACACTGTTGCTATTTTGATAGTATTTTGGAAATAAATTATTGTACTGAGCACTTAGTGCTTTATATCAATCTAATTTCATGACCAACATAAATCCACAAAATTAGAAATAAATTCTCTAGAGGTGTTTTTCTAACATGTATAGATCTCCATAACTTTCACTTTGTGGAAGCTTTAAAAACTGGTTTCTAAAAACTATCTCCTATGTCTTCAGAAGTCTGTCATCTACCAATATTCTCAAACTTTTTGGTCTCAGGACTCCTTCTAAACTCTTAAATATTACTGAGGTCCCCAAAAAGCTTTTGTTAAGGTAGGGTATTTATTTTGATATTTACTGTATTAGAATTAGAAGAGAAATTTTTACTGTTTTGATTCATTTGAAAACAATAAATCCATTAAATGTTAACACAAATTAAGATTTTATGAAAAACAACTATTTTCCAAAAACATAAATAAAAGTTTAATGAGGAGAGAGGTCATGTTTCACATTTTTGCAAATCTCTTTAATATCTAGGTTAAAAAAAGACAACTAGAGTTTCATATTTGCTTTTGCAGTGTGTTGCAATACGTGGTTTGGGCTGAAGCATATGAAGAATATCTAGTTTCACAAAGATATGTGGCTGGAAAAAGAAGTAATCTGATAGTCTTTCAGCCAATTGTGGTTATTCTTCTTGGATACTATACCAAATCTGACAAGTGCTAAATTTCTTAAAGGTCAGTTGTAATGTAGAATCTGAAACTATATTGGTAAACTTTCCACATGCTTGTTGTTGGCCTATCTTGAACTCTGAACAGATGGATCTTTTACCCATGCAGGATTTTGTAACATGAGTTGATCATCTGAAAACTACTGGTTCACTCAGTTATCATAAAGATCTTCCAAATGATGGCATATTTCATTATAATACAGTATCCCCCAAAATGCTATTTATTAATATTAATATCACTGTCCATTTCATCATAAAAGTATGTAATTATTAACAAGTTACCAAGTTCATAGTAGTAGATTCAAGTTTTCCAAAATTCTAATTTTCACTGGAAAGCCCAAATTTTATCATTGGTAGCAAACAGTCAAGTTTTTTTCCTTTTAGGGACAGGCTCACTTATTCATTATACTTTTTAGAAAATATCTGTCACTTAAGTACATGAGTCTCTCAATAACCATAGTTTGTCAGTCTTTCAAGTAAAATGTGTTTCCAAAAAATAGCACCTAGTTCAGCTTGCAACTCATACAATTGCTCAATTGAAAACAATATATATTTTTTCAAAGATAATCATCTTATTTTGGTATGCAGCAGAAGTGCTTTATTAAAGTATGCTTCCCATTTTGTCATAAAGAATATTACGAAGACATGCAGCAGGAACTACAAATCAGAAACACAATGAGATACCACTTCACACCCATTCTTAGTATATCTAAAATCAAGAAGGAGGACAATGATAAATGTTGGTGGGGATATAGAAAAACCGGAACCCTTCTGCTGGTGAGAATGTAAAATGGTAGTCACTTTGGAAAAACAGTTTGGCAGTTCCTCAAAATGTTAAACATACAACCCAGCAATTCCACTGCTAAGTATATACCCAAAAGAAACAAAAACATGTCCACACCAAAAAACTGTACACGAATGTTCATAGCAGCATTATTCTTAATAGCTAAAAAATGGAAATGTTGTCCATCAATGGATAAAGGAATAAAGTGTGGTATATCCATACAATGGAATATTATTCAACCACAAAAAAGAACAAAGTACGTTTAAAGGCTACAAGACAGATGAACCCTAAAAATATTATGGTAAATTAAAAGTCAGACACAGAGAGCCACATACTGTATGATTCTACTGATAAGATATAATAGGCAAATCTAAAGAGACAGAAAGTAGATTAGTGGTTGCTGGGGGCTCAGGGGACGGGGCAGGGAATGTGGAGTGACTGCTAATGGGTACGGGGTTTGGGGGAGGTGCTGAAAATGTTCTAAAATTAGAGAGTGGTGATGGGTGCACCAGTCTGTGCCTATATTAAAAACCACTAAACTATATACTTTAAAGGGCGAGTTTTATAGTATGTGAATTATATTTCAATAAAGCTATTATTTTAAAAAGGACATGCAGCATTCAAGGGTCAAGGTTTAGTAAAAATAACTCTTTTGACTTGTTCATCAAGGTCATTGCTCAGTGAAGCTAGCTAGCATTTTTCTTTAACTGCAAGTGGATGGTCATAAAGAATACAACTAGTAGTAGTTTAGCATCACAGCTTTGATTTGCGCTAAAACACAGCAGTTTTAGCCACCATCAGTGAAAATGTCTATACAAGAAAAAAGGCAAATAAATTGTACTATTATTATTAAAAGTAGTTTGATATCAAGGACCTCTGACAGGGTCTCAGGGATCCTCAGAGATCCACAGACCACACTTTGAGAATGCTGCTCTAAACCATAGCTTCAGAAGGCTCAAATGCAATTAAAGGCTTTCTAAGCACAGACAATTCCTATTTTCTAAGTATATATCACAAATTCCTCAAAAGAAAAAATACCATTACTTCAAAAAATTAAATCCAAGTGTCCCAATTTAAGAGTTTAGAATCACTGACTCAGTGGAAGGTTGTAACAGCACAATCTCCACAAAAACCCAAATAATGACGTAAAAGAGTAAAAGTAAGAATTTAGTGTACAACAAAGGATTCAATAAAACACTATCTAAATAAATAACAGCACAAAGGTAATGAGGATACTATCTTTTAAAAGAGTTATATTTTTATTATTAAATAATTATGTACTACTTAATTCTTACACAACAAAGAGTAGACTTCCGAAATTTCTACCCATACTATCAATAATAACGTATCTAACACACCTAGGTTTAAGTGCTTCACACTTGTAAGAATAAACTATCACAGAACTGAAGAATTTTAGGTCTAGAAGGTACCCGAGATATAGTTACCTAGGCCAACAGCTGCATTTTACATGCTGAGAGAACTGAGTTTGCAAGAGAAAAAGTAACTTAGCCAAAACCACACAGGCTAGCTAATGGGTGAGACAGCATAAACAGTACCTACTCCCAGTACCATGTTTTCACTATACCAACCTGATTGCCCAACCAAATAAAATGCACAGAACATTTAATTTACATCACACCAAGAACAGCCAAGACACCTTACATGCCAAATAAAAATTTTGTGATGCTTGAGAGTACCAAACAGATGTGAAAAAATGTACAAAACTAAGTGATGAAAAACAACAAATGTAATTGGCATAACAGAGAAATGAATCTTTGACTTCAAAACTACAATCTTTCAATGAAGAACAATTTGAAACACATTTTGGTGTTGACTTTTCACAAAGACACAAGGAAATGTATCATCACCTTTAAAGACAGCCAGATACTGATGAACACCTCACTGAACTTATCTATAGCATGACATGACTTGGAAAACTCACCTGCAGGACTGTCAGCATTCTCTCCGGGGTGTAGTTGTATACCAGTAGAATCTATAGAGTTTACTGTAACTGTCTGTAGATTTGGCAACTGACCAGTGCTTAGACTAACTGGAGTTGAAGTCAAGGCTCCACCTGCTGCAACTTGACCAAGCGTGAGTGTCTGAACAGGCGTCAAAGTTATTTGTTGGGCAGCAGTATTCTGTATTTGCAAATTCTGCAAGTTCTGAACCCCTTGTACTTGAAATGTTTGCCAAGTTATCTGTCCAGAAGGGGTCACTGTCTGTGCCTGAATTAAAAAGGTTCCAGGATTCAGCTGCAACTGAAGATTTTGCAAAGCCTGTTGTGATATATTCTGACCACTGGCTTGCACACCATGGATTGTCTGTGGTGTAATACCTTGCACAATTTGGGCTTGACTGGTTGGCTGCTGAGACTCTTGAAGTTGTAGATGTTGTACAACAGGCTGTGCTGTAGAAACCTGAATATTCTGAGCCTGTGTCTCTTCAGAAACAGGCGACTGGATATAATTTCCCTGAAGATCTGAAGAATGGACTTGCCCACTAGTAGTAGTCAAGCTATTTGTATTTTGTTGTAATATACCTGTACTATCTATAGTAACAGGCAACTGTGATGAAGAGGATGTTGGCACAAATAAATCTGTCTCAGTATTAGTTTCATTAATATCAGGAGAAACCCGCTCACCAGTCCTTTCTGAATTGTCTGAACTATCCATAGCTTGTCCTGTGTTTATCAAATGTCCATCAGCATTAATGCCTGCGGTCATTGTCTGAGAACTGCCCGAGAGTCCCAAAGAATCTAGATCGACACTATTGATTGGTACAAAGGTAATATTTCCTGGAAGACCAAGAGGCACATTAGCAACTACTTGGGTTTGGCCAGGAAAGGATGAACCACCAATTGCAACTCCCTGAACCTGGACTTGACCAGTCTGTGGTATGAGATTCTGGATATTAGCAGGAGGTGTTCCAGAGGCAAGCAAGGTTTGATTAGAGCCAGGAATGATCTGAATTTGACCACTTTCTTGATTTATACCCCCATTATCTGAAGAGCCTGTGAAACCAATCTGAACCTGCTGACCATCTGATGACTGAATCTGTGGTATTACTTGATACTGAACATTGGACACTGTACCATTTGATGAATCTGATCCTGGTGCAACTGAAAATATTTGCTGATTCTGCAAATTCTGAAGGGGAAGGACATACTGCCCACTGGAAGTAGCAGCACTTGGAATCTGTACTAGATTACCAGCTTCATCTTTTATAGTTGTAGGTGTGGCTGACAAAACCTCCCATCGGTTTGGTGCTCCTCCTAACTGTGCAGAAGCCAAATCACCTGTCTGGGTAAAGAAAACAAAAAATGTTATGTGATATGTATTTGTGGTACATTTAATCCAATCCTCAAAAAACTGATATAAACCCTACCACCTGAAAATAAAAGTTCTCTTAGTAACACAACACAGCTCAAATACAGAAGTACTATATAAACTACAATAATCATCACTTCCAATTTTGTTAGTTATTGCAAAGATAAGCCATGCTATTTGAGCAGGAAAAAAGTTCAATTAGAATATTATTTGTTTTATGACTACCAACTGATTTTCTAATCCCTCACCTATGATCTACAGTTAAAAATAAATAAATAAAAGTAGAAGTAGCTAGAGAAAAGATTACGGACAGCTCAAACCAAACATACCTCACTGAAAAGAGTTCAAAAGGTATAAAACTCACTAAAAACATACCACTAAATCAGGTACATTACATACGCATACGAAAAAGAAATATCAGAGCAGTGTCAGCAGTTCCCTGAGTTAGAAAAAGTGAAGATTTGTATATTACTGCTATCAACCTTAAATCAAACAATTAAAGCTACTCTTTCATGGCATGTATTAAGGTACTCCAGAGTAAACTCAGGGTGAGGGCGATTCCTTTAGTGAGCCATCAAATTCTTTTTCCCATGAACTACTAAAAAAATATGAGACCTTAAAAAATTTTAATGAGGAAAGGTTATTGCCCTGTGACCACCACTGCAAAGTCAGCCCATCTGAAAGGTTTTTCTAGAATCTAAAAGCTGGAGGATATAGACTGTTGCTTTACCTACTATTTCTACCTAAGTTTGCAGAAGAATGCTAGACATATACATTTTGTATTCTGTGACCTGCTAGAATCTCAGATATCATCTCCATATTTTATGGATTAGACAAGACTAGAAAAATACCAATGGAGGAAAGTAGAAAGCAATAAAACCCAACAAATCAATGTCAAATTTTTTTTTACATTGACATTCAAAGGGTAAATTTTTTAAGGAATAATAACAGTAACATCTAACATTTGAACCGCTCTTTTATATGCCAAAAACCACTTTTATATGCCAAGAACCATGATAGGGATTTATAAGATTATATCACCTGTTGCTTACAACTATCCTATGAGGTATTATGACTATCCCCATATCACAGATGACAAAATTGACAGACAAAATCACACAGCTATCAAATGGCCAAAACAGGATTTAAAACTAAGCCAGTCTAACTCCAGAAGCCAGGCTCTTAAATACTATACCATACTTGTCTCCCACTAAGACCAGGGGTAAAGATGTGGGGAATGAGACCCTATATGAATTAATCACCATCAAAATAATGCCATCCCTAACCCATTTCCTTCTAGATCTGTATATGATTTCCCATAACTCCACACACCACTAGACAATGAGAACATGAGCATATCTAGCCCAGAATTCTCAACCTAGGATCCATGCCTGGGATTCAAGGGATCTTTAAATCCTCTAAAATAGCATACCAACTTTTTGATAGAGGGCCTGGGGTGGGGGTGGGGGCAATGGTATCTAGAGTTTCTTCATATTCTCAAAGGGGGGTCTTGTGACCATAAAAAAAAAAAGGTTAAGACAAATACTGTTCTCTCAACATAAACCATTCCACAAAATTTAATACAAATATTGTACAATCAGATGAACCTAAAAATTTAAGGAGACTCACTACCTAATTTTCATGTACACATACAGTTGAAGAGTATATATTTCAATAGATGAACCACAGTGTAATGACTCCATTCAAGACATTTGAGCCTATCTGCCAAGATGAAATAAGGATGAGTAAGCCCATGAGACATACAAGCTCATCTTCAAGTGGTTCACAATCTATCCAAGCAGACATACACATACAAGCTACTACTATGTGAATAGTGGTGTACACTAGGCATATAATCAGAACACTTTGGGGGAACATAGAAAAATGAAAAAAAAAAAAAAACGATTTCACATAAGAGATTTTAAAGTAATTGTGGATAAAATTTAAGATTTCACTGTGTGTGGTTAGGAAGCAGAAATACAGGCATTAACAAGGTATAGAAATAAAGTCACAGACTTTTAAGAGACTTTAAAAAAATAATGTGTAGTTTGGAGTTCGAGAGGATCCAGAAAACATTCATATTCATAGAAAAGAGTAATGGGGAACAGGACTAGGCATTTTTATCAGGGCCTGTAGTAAATGGTTTCACAGGTCCTACTAAGGAGTTTGGACTTTATCCTACAGATAGTGAATGAAAGCTATAAAAGGTTTTGAGGCAAGTGAGTGGCGCAATCAGATCTGTGCTTTATAAAGATAAACTAAGACCTAGTGAAGAAGACTGAAAGGCTGAAGACAATAAAGGCAGAGAAACCGTAGGACCCAGTACAAATGTCCAGGCCTGAACTAAAATAGTGATCTATCTTTTAAACACAAACATTTAAACTTATCAAACTTAAATTGTTAAAATGAAGCACCAGACTTTAAAAGTAGCTTACATTCTTCAAATTCTACCTGGTATAAAAATTACAAGCTTAAGTAATCTTTCCCTATATTAGAGTAACAATTCATGTTTCACTTCAGTCTCTTGGCTTTTTTTTTTTTTTTTTTTGCGGTATGTGGGCCTCTCACTGTTGTGGCCTCTCCCGTTGCAGAGCACAGGCTCCTGATGCGCAGGCCCAGCGGCCATGGCTCACGGGCCCAGCCGCTCCACAGCATGTGGGATCTTCCCAGACCAGGGCACGAACCCGTGTCCCCTGCATCGGCAGGCGGACTCTTAACCACTGCGCCACCAGGGAAGCCCAGTCACTTGGCATTTTAAATAAACTAAAGATATTTAAATCTATCCTTTATACTGACATCTACACTAAAGTATAGTGCTTCAAATCCAATTCTTATCTTCTTAAGGTTATTGTTCACCTTTGGAGAACCAACCTTGAATTTTTTCTGACCGGCATTAAATATACAATTTTTCAACTTATACCAAAGAATATAGTATCTTACATACAAATTAATTTTACAATGCAGTCATTCGTAGGTATCCCCAGGGTATTGGTTCCAGGACCCTGCAGATACCAAAATCCCCCATGCTCAATTCCCTTACATAAAATGTATACTACAGGCAGACCTCCAAGGATGCAGAACCCACAGATATAGAGAGACAACTGTACTGGCATTTTGTCTCTTCTTCATCCTTAAAATAAAAAGTCAAATTTATGGCATCTGAGTATTTTTTTAACAAAATCTTAATAAGAGCAGATATTCAACCATAAGTGAACAGCTTTCTAGTTCAAGAAATTCCTTGAAAATGCATACAACTACTCAAATGACAAGTCTGAATAAATACTAGAACCCCCTTCTCCAGAAGCTAAATAAAAATAAACTACAGTGCCACTTTTCCCAACAATGCAGGCCATTAATTGAAGGGAAATCCCCAAACCTAGGACAAAATGATGTACTTGAACTTTTTTGAGTAAACCTAAGGTTAAAAGCATATATAAAAACTATTTATGAACACTGAAACAAGAATACTAGACTTTCATAATATAAGCTAAGACTATAAATGCTTAGAAGAAGGGAGTACATTGCACTAGAAAGGAAAAAATTCATAACTGGGTTCTAGCCTAGCTAGAACTGTGGAATCATGTGTGATTTAGAGCAGGACCTTATGGGAAAAATATTACCTTGCAGGGTCATAAGATCCTAAAGAAAGTGTTAAGTTTCATAAACTGTAAAGCACTATATAATCCTATATTATCCTTATGATAACTAAGATTATGAAGACAGATTTGAAAAACATCCAATTGTGCTTAGCATAATGATCAATAAATACTTATTGAATGAATAAAAGTATTTTATTTTAAAATTATTGCAAAGGAAATGATAGGAAAAATGAATAAAACCGACCTTGAGATATTACAGTCTTCAATGAAAAACTCTACACCAATTTTAAACCAATTCCACAATGAATAACCCCCCAATATTTCAAAACTACAAAGCCTACTAAAACCATTCATTTGTAAGAGAAATTTCGTCAGCAGCATACCAAAAAAATAGGTAAATTAGAATCTGAGACCAAAAAACAGTTGTAAGAATGTGTGATGGGGCTTCCCCCGTGGCGCAGTGGTTAAGAATCTGCCTGCCAATGCAGGGGACACAGGTTCAAGCCCTGGTCCAGGAAGATCCCACATGACATGGAGCAACTAAGCTCGTGCGCCACAACTACTGAGCCTGCGCTCTAGAGCCCATGAGCCACAACTACTGAAACCCGCGTGCCTAGAGCCCTTGCTCCAAAACAAGAGAAGCCACCGCAATGAGAAGCCCACGCACCACAACGAACAGTAGCCCCTGCTCACCGCAACTGGAGAAAGCCCACACACAGCAACGAACACCCAACACAGCCATAAATTAATTAATTAATTTTTTTAAAATGTGTGATGTTAGGCTACTGGAAACACTACAAAGGGAGGGAGACATAAAAACACATATCCCAAGCAAGAATTAGTATTTGGTTTGGATTCAAGATAACCCTCTTCATTAAGCCTAGACATTAAAAGAAAAATCCACCAGTGTTTCTCTCAGTAATTCTAATATTCTTATTGACAAACAAAACACCTATTAACATGGACACTGGCATTACTGTAAAAGGTTGTAACTGAAGGTAATCCGAGTTTCCCTCTGTATACAAACACATAATCACATGGTAAATAAGACCACATCCAAGAGTAGCCCTGGGACACTGCTATAGCAAATTCATTACAAGGGCATTCTCCACTACAACCAGGCATAAAACGGGGACACACACACACACACACACACACACACACACACACACACACACACACACCACCCAAGGACACCTTCTCCATAACACCTGTGTAAAGGAAAAAAATTAACTTCATACCAACTTGTTACATCACATTTAGAAAGGATTATTAACCTCTCAGTTAATGGCTTTATGAAAGCCAGAAATGGGCAAGGAAAGAATATAACTGGAAACAAGTGTGAAGCTAAGGTGAAAACAAACTTAAGAACCACTCTTAGGCAAGTACTAAAGTTTCTTAAAATCTTCAAAGGAACCGTAAAGAACACAGACTGCAGATACAAAAACAATTACCTAATGAATTCCTTACAATGACAGTGTAAGTCTTATTTGAAATAACAGCCAAAATAACCTTTTTTTGAAATAAGCTATTATTCACTTTGTAGTTCACCAACATTTACGTAGTAAATGAACACTAAATTTACAAGTTAAACTGAAATTCAGGCAATGCCTTTCATAATATTTACTTGTTCAATTTATTACACTGAATTACAAACGAAATAAACAAATTAGTAATTCACAGGTTCACACAAATGTAGACTGGACAAGTTAATATCTCATAAAGGTCTACTTTTTCTTTTCTTTTTTTTATAAATTTATTTATTTTATTTTTGGCTGCATTGGGTCTTCGTTGCTGTGCGCAGGCTTTCTCTAGTTGCATTGAGTGGGGGCTACTCTTTGTTGCGGTGCGCAGGCCTCTTGTCGCAGTGGCCTCTCTGGTTGTGGCTCATGGGCTCTAGGCATGCGGGCTTCAGTAGCTGTGGCACGCGGGCTCAGCAGCTGTGGCTCACGGGCTTAGTTGCTCCGCGGCATGTGGGATCTTCCCGGACCAGGGCTCGAACCCGTGTCCCCTGCATTGGCAGGTGGATTCTTAACCACTGCGCCACCAGGGAGGCCCAAGGTCTACTTTTTCTATACCTTGATCTATTACTAAAACTACACAACTCTTAATAAGTATAAAAGAGTCTTGCCATCAAACCAATTTTGAGAGTCCACGCTGTGGGACATTACAGGTGAGACTGCTTTGTGATTAGAACTATTCAGCTCTGTACTGAGGGTAACCAAACACTCTTGGCCAGGATCCAGGATGAACACATAACATACTCTAACAAATTCTAAATTGAAAATATGTAAAGCAAATCTGCAGTACAGCTATTGGCTTTTCAATGCCCTTTTAATCTTAAAATACCAAACTAGGGCTTCCCTGGTGGTCCAGTGGTTGGGAATCTGCCTGCCAATGCAGGGAACACGGGTTCGAGCCCTGGTCCAGGAAGATCCCACATACCGCGGAGCTCCTAAGCCTGTGCGCCACAACTACTGAGCCTGCACTCTGGAGCCCGTGAGCCACAACTACTGAGCCCATGCGCCACAACTACTGAAGCCCACGCGCCTAGAGCCCATGCTCCACAAGAGAAGCCACCGCAATGGGAAGGCCTCGCACCACAACGAAGAGTGGCCCCTGCTCGCCGCATCTAGAGAAAGCCTGCGCGCAGCAACAAAGACCCAACGCAGCCAAAAATAATAAATAAAAATTTTTTTAAAATGCCAAACTAAACTGGTATAAAGTTGCATTTTATGTGTATATTTCCCCTTGGTTTTAAACACAATAATACTATATGCAATGTGGTATCCTGAACTGGATTCTGAAACAGAAAATGGGCATTAGTGAAAAAATGGTGATATCAGAATAAAGTCTATAGTTTAGCTAATAACACTGTATCATTGTTAATCTCCTAGTTTTGACAAATGTACCATGGTTATATTAACATTAGAGGAAGCTGGGTGAAAGGTAAAAGGTGCTTCTCAGTTCTATCTTTGCAACTTTTGTGTAAATATGAAGTAAACCCAAAATAAAATTTTTAAAAAGCACAGCTCCAAAAAATCTCTCCCTAAACCTCTCATAATTCCCAGCAATTTGAATAAAGTAACATTATCCAAGCACATTTTTAAGCGGGGAAAACTACTATGAAATCACTTAAATTCTTTCATTTTCTGAGATGTCCATGTCTAAAATTCATCTTTGAACTGGAAAAATAATTTTCCCATTCGCTAAGGCAAACATACTCAAGCAGTCTTACTAATTTTTACTCAGTGAAAAATGTTATGCACAGGTACCAAACATACAAAGAAAAAATGCTCAGACTGATTCTGGTTCATGTTCATCTGGCGGGAAATGTAATGTCAGTAGAGATTTGGCAGTTCAGAGGAGCTGAAGAGGCATAGAAACAACTTCCCTACAAGTATATGGCCACAGCAGGGTAAGGTTGGAGACAGTATTCTATTCTTTGGGTGAGACTCATGTACATATACATATTTTTTACCTGTAACTTCCTCCTTCATTTCTCTCCTCCCCCAATCACTGAACTGATATCTAAAAACTTGGTAAGTTGCAGTTACAAAAAGTTTTTTGTTCTATTTGAAAGATTAAAAAAGATAAGTAGAAGCAATCTGCTTTGCAATTTTACTCATGCAATGGTTTTTAAGATAAACTTTTTGTGTGTGTGTGGCACTGTGGGCCTAACGAGATATAGTTCATAAAAGAGGTTTACCAGTCCATAAATTTGTTTAAAAAGTAACAATGCCTCTCACATACATGATTTTAAGCCTTTACATTTTAATCTGCTTACAAAAGGACAAAACCTAAAGTCATACTTTTAAGTCACTAAATCTACTCACATCCCTCTACAGTATAATTTCAAACACTAAAATTAAAAATACAATATTTAATATAGCTTAACATTAGCTTCACTTTTTATGCCTTGGAATACTAAGAATTTCCTGCAGACTATACCAAATATCAAACTTTTTTGTCCACAGTTACAATTCAAAATATCACGACACAAACCGATTCCCATAATCCACATTAAAAAAAAAACACGCAAAAATGATGGGAGAAGTTTCAATTATTTTAATAAGTGAACACATCTACATGTTAAACTAACCCAACAACAAAGATTCAAACGAATATAAAATTCACAAAAATCTTAGAAACAGTTTATAGCTACTTGGTATGAAGCCCTCCTGTAACACTGGCCAGCTCCTCCCCCTGCCCCCGACAAACTAAAAATCCTATAAAGAGAATCCCACCACATCTTATCAGACTGGCAATCACAATAAAATGAAAATATAGCTTTGCCAACCAAATTCAACTAAGTATGGTATGCATTAGCATTAATGTAAATATTGATATAATTCCATACACGTACTTTTGTTTCTAACACTGGTATACCTATTCAATTTCAAGAGCCAAAGTACTACGTAACTTCGCCGATTTCAACGGTCACTTAAATTTCATTTATGAAAAATTACTGTGAATTTAAGTAGTCTGCAAAAACTAAAATTCGACAATTTAGAATGGCCATCAAAAAAGCACTTAAAAAGTATTCAAGTGTTCATTCTTGTATACAAGAGTAATTCAAAGAGTAAACCTTCGTTCCTTTTCGTAAAAAAACGATTTAACACTTAAATCAGTAAGATCTAGTAACTTCCAGCAGGAAAAGCCCCGAGTTCAAAAAATACTAGAAACTGAAGACACTGCCTCCGTAGCTGATACTATCTATGGCCGATAGGCTGTGCCTGAAATTTCCGTAGCGCTCGGCGAAGGAGTTTTCAGCACTGATATGAATTGCTCTAACATCCATTTTGGAGTCCTCTACCCCCACCCTCTCAGACTTCATTTTGTAGTGAATTTGGATGGAGGTGCCGCAGTGACAATGTAGAGAAAGCCTGGTCTGGCTTCTAATCCGAACAAGCATGCGAAAGAGCAGGAAAGGGCGCCCCGGCCGCGCGACCGTCCCTCTCCGGGAAGGCGCGGGCGCCGGGGAGGCCTTTCGGGCGGGATGGCGGGCGCGCCGCGGGCCCGGGATGGCGGGCGCAGGGCCTCGGCGGGGGCGGGCCGCGCGCGAGACTTACCGCTCCGGCGGCGGCGGGGGCCCCGGCTGCGGCGGCCGCCTCCTCCTCGTCGTCGCCCGGCGATGGTGGCCCTATCTTGCTGCAGGTAGCGGCCAGCAGAGCGAGCGGTGACGGCTGAGTGTCCTACCCCCGATGGGCGGGTTCAGAGAGGGAGACAGGGGGAGGGGGTGGCGGTTAGGGCCGGGCCGCGCTCGCACAGGAAGTGCGACTCGGGCCTCGCAGGCTGCACCCGGGCGAGCGCCAGCCCGCGCTCTCCTCCTCCTCCTCCTCGCCTCCGGCTCGCGCCCTCCGGCTCGCACGCACACGGGCTCCACCGTCCGCGGGAAGGCGGGCGGCGGGCCGCGCGCCGGGCCTCCACCTTCCGCCCGGAACCCAGCCCCGGGAGGGCGCAAGCTCACACACACTCACACTCTCTCTCTCTCTCTCACACACACACACACACTCACACAAAAAGACGGCGGGCGGGGGAGCGCGGGCGGGGTCGGAGCGTTGGCGCCTCGGGCGGGCAGCTCCCGGGGCGGGGGGAGGGGAGGAGAGAAGCGCGGAGGGAGGGGAGAGGCGAGGGGAGGAGAAAGCGGCGCGAGGGGGGAGCCGGGCCGGGGCTAAGCCGCTCCTCACCTGGGCCGCCGCCGCCGCCACCGCGCCGTTTCCGTGCTGCTGCTGCTGCAGATACTCGCCGTGGCCGCCGCCGCCGCCGCCGCCGCTGTCCACGTCCAAGGCAGCCATTTCCTCTTGTTTCACGGGCTTTTCGGGAGCTGCAGGCACAGCGCGGGGGGGGTGGGGGTGGGGAGGAAGGCGGGTGGAGGAGAGGGAGGGGGCCCGCGGGCCGAGGCGAAATTACTCCGAAAGCCCGGACCGAGTCCCCTTCCCCTCCCCCACCCGCCCCCCGGCGGCGGCGGCGGCTGCTCCCTCCTCCCCTCCTGCTGCTGCCCCCGCCCGCCGCTGCCTGTAACCCTCCTCCTCCTCTTTCCCTCCTCCTCCTCCTCCCCGCGCTGCCCCTGCCCCCTCTCCTCTCCTCCCCTTTCCCTTCGCGCCGCTCGCTCTCACTCGCGCTCGCTCCTCTCGCACCGTCAGTCACTCACACGCTCGCCCGCCGCCCGCGCCCGCACACAGGGGGATACGCTCCCGGCGGCCCGGACCGCCAGCCCCGGGCCCGGCGGGGACACTGCGTTGCTGGGGCTTGAGGGGTGGACGGTAGCTGGCGGGGAGGGGAGGGAGGCGGAGGGGATTGCGGCTTTCTGCCTCTCACAGATACTCGGTCGCACACAGGGGGCCGGGAGCCGGCGGCGGTGGCCCCCGGCAGGCTGTGGTCGGCGGTAGCGGCGGCGGCGGCAGCAGGAAGGGTTGCTCTCTCTCGGCTTTACGTACCGGTCATAGTGTGTTTAGGGCACCTCAGGCGGGGCTCCCCGCCGCCTTACACATGGTGAGGAGCGAAGGCGGCGGCGGCGGGAGAGGATGCGGGAAGCGGCGGCGGACACGGCCGGAGCGGTCCGGGGATTTTTTTTCCTATTTTGATTGACTGTGCGGGAAACACAAAAGGTGGAGCCTCCAGCCCAAAAGGGGGGAAGAGGGTGACAGCCCGCCCGGAAGTTCCGCCCCTCTTCTCCGCGCTCATTCGCCACCACGCTCTTCGTAGGCAGTGCTCATTGGCCCGGATGCCCGTCCGTCACTCGGCCAGGCGGCGCGCTTCCTGTTTGCCCCCCGGGTGGAAGGGGAGAGACAATGAGCGGTCGTGGCGGCGAAGGTTCCCGAGAGTGGCTACGGCTAGCCTGTTACCCCGCTGTGGCCGCCTAGTTCGCCGGCTGCCGCTGCCAGGCCGAGGCGAAGGCCTCTTCCACCTTGCAGGCGCTCGGAGCAGGCCCCAGCAAGCTGTAGGGGGGCTGAGCTGGGGAGGAAATCCGTCCCCGGAGGATCCGGCTCCACTCGACGCTTCCTCCATCCCGGCGGCAGCCGGATCTCCCCAGGGCGCTCTCGGAGCCTCTGCTTCCCTGCGCTGCCAGGAGGCCGCCGTCGCTCAGCCCCGGGGCTGCTGCTGCGACCGCTGCTGCTACTGAGCAAACCGGGCCCGCCCCGCGAGCCCGGGAGGAGGGAGCTGGTATTGGGGGAGACACCCCCTCCGAGGCTGGAGGAGGATTTTCTCTCGCACACGTTCAGCTCTTAGATTCAGTCTGAGCATCTCGTTCCCATCCCCCTTAGCCCTTGGTTTCCCAACCAGTCTCCCACTTTTACGTACCCTGGAAGCAGGCATTTTAAGCAGAAAAGAAATCTCAATTCACCTCACAGATAGGAGAGCTTTCATTCTGGCCAGTGGCACCAAAGCAGACAAATATATTTCATTTAATACGTAGTGCGTATATTCAAAGGGACACAATCCTTTAAAAAAATGGTTTTTTTGGCCACATAACCATTTTGTTGCACAAACATAAATTATTCCCTGCTTCTTAATCGTCTTGGTAACGAGTGAAATATCTGAAAAAGCCCATCAATAATTGCCAGCATTTTTAAAATAGTGAATCTCAGCGAAGTTTTTTTTTCTTGGAACATTTTAGTTACACTTTAATTAAAAATCCCGTTTCGCTTACTGGATTAGGTTAACACTCCTTTGCTCTTTGGCATCCTTGACATCTTGATGTCATCCTGGGTGGGAGAAATACTCAAGTTTTGTGTGTGTGTGTTGCCAACCAAGAGACATCTCTGCCTATTACCTTTAGATCTAATTGCCAAGAGAGAGGTTAAGCTCAAGAGGTAGAAATGCTGTCCACCATACGCTTTTTGTTAGAAATCTGACTCCAAGAATTAGTGTTGCAACTGTGATTATTATATTTGTTTCGTAAATAAAGTTGTGCTGGGGGCTGGAGTTGTAAAGCCCAAGCACTTGAACTAGATTTTGTGTGCGCTAACTGAAAAGAATTTAAGAATTCTTTTATGAGAGACAGAGCTTGCATCTCAGTTTTTATATTTTCATCTTCTCATAGGATCAGAAACATTGCATGGTTAATGGGCACTTAATTGTACAAAAGATGGAATTTCCAGGGAAATGACCTAAAAACCACAAACATGCAAAAACAAGACTTGAAATTCTAAATCTAAGAATGAAGTTGATGTCTTCTAACAGTGAGAACTTTTGTCTCATAAGTAGAAGAATCACTTTTTAAAGTAAATTGTATAAACCCTCCCTGTACCATTTCACACTTAAATTCTAAAGGAAAATTAAAGTGTTATAGAATAAGCTGATTTTTGAAGAAGAAAAAGAGGGATGGGAGGCTTCAGGGGAGGACAAGTGAAAACAAGTGGAGGGAAGTCACAGTATTGTCACTCTTTCTACTTACATGGATGTAGTGGATAGAGAATAGCTCTTTCCCTAGAAGAGATACTTCAGACATTTTCAGGTGTTTTTCTAGGAGTGGGGATGTGTTTTATGAGTCTAAGCATACTACCTCCATGCCCCTTTCACAAAGTCTTAGTCTAGCCACCCATAGAAAGCAAAGTACTTGGCCACAGAAATTCAGTTCATTTCCTCACTGATACCAATTGACAAATGGAAATGAAAAAATCATTTTCAAACATTTTTGGTCCATATACCATTCTGACAAGATGCAAAAACAGTTCATCTAATCTAACTGAAGAAATAATAACCTACCAGAGCTAACTATTCTGCTTTTAAGGCAATGCTTTTAAGAGACACATATACCAAAAGTATCACTACTACATAATCAGATTCAGAGGACCTGCTCAGACCACACTGAAAAGAGTTATTGTCATGGAATATCTTAAGAAGACTGGAAATGAAGGTAGTCTCTGGAAAGAACATCTTTTCTTAGTTATTCCAGTACTGTAGTCAAATCTTGAAATACAACTTGTGTTAATTAAAAGATACTTGTTTTTCGGTAGAAGACGGCCTCTCAATGGCACTTACTGCTACACTACATAGGAACTCAGAAACTGCAGTTGCTTATCAAGAAGGGAAGAGCTGTGCTGGATATTATTTATACTTTCTCCTTTCCAAAGATGATTTGAGGAAGCTCTATGCTGGTCACTGTTTACATCACAGCAGGAGATCTGAATGTCACTTTATTTTCCCTTTTTCTCAATTTCCTCACTTATTTTTTTAAAACTTATTTGTGTTTTTGTAAGTTAAATCCTTTGGAAACCATGATGAATGTCAAAGGGCCTCAAAGACCTACAGACCCACTGGCATGACATCTTCATGCATCTTCAATCCCCTTTTTCTCTACAAAGAGAAGAGGGCACTAAATAATACTTGATTCACATCTGCAGGAGCCTAGCCATTCTGTATTAAAAACAGTGACAGCCCTGGTTAACTGCACCACAGCTAAAGGGCTCTGCCCTTTCCTTCACAGCTCCTACTGCCTTTCTTCCCTTCTGAACATCTATTAAGTGAACAATATTAAATTGCCAGTATTCACCCATTTTTTGTCTAAAAAGGTGGCAGTTTTGTATAGTTCCACCTAAGTCAATGTCTATTTAACATAAAATTTGTTGCTATTATTGTGACCCTCCTTTTACCCACCTCTGAATCTCTTCAGCTTGTGTACACTGGATTTCAAGAATCTTCAAGTTTGTTCTACTTATGTAATCACTATCATATTTCAGAAGCATTCTAGTTGACATTGACTAGGTGTACTTAACCCCCTTCATATTTCTTATCTTCCCTACTTTCTCAAAAATATACCTCAAAAGGGCTTCCCTGGTGGCGCAGTGGTTGAGAGGCCGCCTGCCGACGCAGGGGACACGGGTTCGTGCCCCGGACCGGGAAGATCCCACATGCCGCGGAGCGGCTGGGCCCGTGAGCCATGGCCGCTGAGCCTGCGCGTCCGGAGCCTGTGCTCCGCAACGGGTGAGGCCGCAACAGTGAGAGGCCCGCGTACCGCAAAAAAAAAAAAAAAAAAAAAAAAAAAAAAAAAAAAAAAAAAAATATATATATATATATATATACCTCAAAAGCCGTGTTTCCTGTCTTATTTTTACTTAGTCTACCAAAAAGGAGAGCTTTTTGAGCTTTTGCTATGTGCCAACTCCTTTGCATCTTTAATCCTCACAGCGCTAATAGGTAAGTATCATACGTTCATCATTGTATAGATAAGGAAACTGAGGCTAGCAAGGTTTTCAGACTTGCTCAGTGTCATTTTCAAATAAATGGCAGAGTCAGGCTTCAAACCCACGCGTCAGTCTCACCAATCAACATATCAAGTCTTCTTAAATGATCAACTGAAAAGACTCACTTACCTGTTATGTAAAAAATAAAGAAAAGAGAAAAGATAAACACAATAAAGTAGATCAAACATACATATTTATAAAGAAGATCATTTTTTTTTTTTTTCAGTACTAGGGCCTCTCACTGCTGCAGCCTTCTCCCGTTGCCAAGCACAGGCTCTGGACGCGCAGGCCCAGCGGCCACGGCCCACAGGCCCAGCCGCTCCGCGGCACGTGGGATCCTCCCGGACCGGGGCACGAACCCACGCCTCCTGCATCGGCAGGCAGACCCCCAACCACTGCGCCACCAGGGAAGCCCAGGAAGACCATTTTTAAAGCAAGTCTTCTTAGAATGTGAACTCCTTGTGTTAGGGGTCATATATTTTGAATGCTCTAACCAATACTGAACACGTTGTGGATGTTTAATTAATGCTAAGCAGAAAGACTGTCAAGATAATTATCTTGTGGGAAAATGAATGATGAATTAAAAAATTACAATTAACCAATACATACTGTATGATAAAATTTCTTTGACCTTATAATAGTTCACCTCTTTCAAGATCAACTTTCCCAAGTGAGTTAGACCCTTATTTTCATTCAAGCTCCACACCAATGATATCACCATGGTACAAAAGGACTGATATTTTTACAATTCAAGAAATCCCATTCTTTTCATTCAGGCTATTGATGTCCCTGGGTATTCTAAATTTTCTAAGTATCCGTAACACTTCTGAAGTCATATTCATGTCAGTCCAGGAACCTTAGTCTACTGCCATATTTCTGAGTTGTTGCAATTTTCTAAGAAAAGGTGGATTATGCATTTCTACCTTGTTAATAATCTGTCTTAGAAGAATATAAAGTGCTAGAAAGTATCTTGTGAATTATCTTTCTTAGAATAATATAAAAATGCTAGAAATTCTCTTGGTTATAAGTTAGCAAACTTATGAGGTAGCTTTACTTAAAAATATCAACACTTAAAAATATACTTAAGGGACTTCCCTGGTGGTGCAGTGGTTAAGAATCCGCCTGCCAATGCAAGAGACACGGATTTGATCCCTGGTCTGGGAAGATTCCACATGCCGCGGAGCAACTAAGCCCGCGCGCCACAACTACTGAGCCTGTGCTCTAGAACCCGCGAATCACAACTACTGAGCCCACGTGCGGCAACTACTGAAGCCCGCGTGCCTAAGAGCCCGTGGTCTACAACAAGAGAAGCCACCACAATGAGATGCCCGCGCACCGCAACGAAGAGTAGCCCCTGCTCGCCGCAACTAGAGAAAGCCCGTGCGCAGCAACGAAGACCCAATGCAGCCAAAAATAAATAAATTAATTTTTTTAAAAAGAATATTATAAAAAAGTATATATATATACTTTAATAATACTTAAAAATAAATAAACCTGATGCCATTAAGTTGTGGTGTCTCTCAATGATGAACAATAACCTTCAACATGAAGTGTATTCAAATTTATTTCATGATTAAATCTCTATCTTATAATGGAATTTTTTGTTTGTTTGTTTGTTTTTGGCCACACGGTGTGGCTTGTGGGATCTTAGTTCCCTGACCAGGGATCAAACCCCGGGTCACGGCCGAGGTGCCGAGTCCTAACCACTGGACTGCCAGGGAATTCCATTTTTCTATCCTTTAATTCTATAAGCCAGACAGATCTACCAACTATTCTCAAAAAGAGCCAACAATGCCCAAGGCCTAGTTAGATGAGGTAAGAGAAAGAGGAAAAAATAAAGAATGAGGTGGCAGAGAGCAAGCTGGATAGAACTGTAGAAAATATTGAAAAGAGTTTTTACCTGCCTTGAGGAATAGAATTTTTCCAATTACCCAAAAAATGGCTGAAATGCTGCACCATGTCATCACTCCATTTCAACTCTAGAGTCGAGTAAAAAAATAAAAGCAATTATACACACACATATATTTATTATATATAGAAATACGGGTGTATATATATACACATTATATACAGTAAAATGCACAATGGTTAATAAATTATGGTATATTCATTAAATAACATTTAAAATAAATGAAACATGATTCATCATGGATAAATCTCAAAAATAATAGTGAGTGAAAAAAAGTTATAGTAGAATAAACAGTATACCACCATTTATATAAAGTTTAAAAACATACCGACTTATATTCTATACTATATATGGATACATGTGGAGTAAAACTATAAATCTTGCATGGGAATGATAAATACTAAATTTTAAATGTTGATTACCCTTGGTATGGAGAGAAGGATGGGATCTGAACGGATTTCATATTTCAAGTTTTTCTTAAGCTAGGCTGAGTATACTATCATTATGATATTTTTCTCTATTACTGCCCTGTTTGCCTGAAATATTTCATAATCATTATTTTAAACAAACAAACAAAAAGAATAAATTAATACATGAGTCTATGGCAGAGGTATTAAAAATAAGCATGCCCGGGCAGCTGACTGACTGAAGGAGTGGAGGGGAGGGAGAGAATGATTCACATATGACTAAGTTTTCCAGCTTTAGTAACTGGAAAGATGAGCTGGGAATAAAGAATATAAAAAATGGAATGCGTATGGGACAGACAATCATGAGTTTGATTTTAGATGTGTTGAGTTGGAGGTGCTAGCAGGATATTCATGAGCTATCCAAGTTTACAGACTATTGTAAACTTGAACTCATAACTAAAAAGAGAAGCAAATGCAGGGCAGGGATTTGGGTGCCTGTGAAATAACAGAAAATACATGTATTGCTCTCTGCCCCCTCCCCACACCCCCAGCCCTGTTCCTGGCACACAGCTCCTGTCACTCTTGTGATTTCCTAAGTGATAGTAGCACTAGGAGGATCTTTTGTTCAAATATTTGGCTTTGACCCTGGATCTTGACACAGAGCTCCTAAATCCCTTGGAATTTCCTGGATGATAGGAGTATCTTTTGTTCTAATGAGCTGACTTCAAGTGGGCTCCTGGATGGGGGCCAATCACTATAAAGACCAAGCCACGATTAGAAACTTGGAACTTTCAGCCCCACCCCCTATCCTCTGGAGAGGGGCTGGAAAATGAGTCAATAATCGGTCGTGCCTATGTGATGACGCCTCCATAAAAATCCCTAAAGTATGGAGTTCAGAGAGCTTCCAGATTGCTAGATGCTAGGAAGGTGGCATGTCAGGAGAGGGCATGGAAGCTCCTAACCCCTTCCCCAAACCTCACCATACATATTTTTCATCTGTCTGCTCATCTATATCCCTTACGGTAAATGTGTCTTCCTGAGTTCTGTGAGACATTCAAGCAAATCATCAAACCCAAATATGATGTTGTAGGGACCCCAACTTATCGCTGGTCGGTCAGAAGTACTGGAAACAATCTAAGACTTGCAACTGGTGTCTGAAGTGGGGACAGGCTTGTGGGGCTGAGCCTTTAACCTGTGAGATCTGACCCTAATTCCAGACAGTGTCAGAACTGAATTGTAGGACATCCAGCTGATGTTGGAGAACTGGTTAGTGTGGGATTAAAAACACACATTTGGGGACTTCCCTGGTGGTCCAGTGGTAAAGAATCCGCCTTCCAATGCAGGGGATGCAGGTTCGATCCCTGGTCAGGGAATCAAGATCCCACATGCCAAGAGGCAACTAAGCCCGTGCACCACAACTACTGAGCTCGGGCACCTCAGCTAGAGAGGCTGTGTGCCGCAAACTACAGAGCCCACGTGCTCTGGAACCCACGCGCCACAACTACAGAGCCCACGCACCCTGGAGCCCGTGCACCACAACTAGAGAAGAGAAAAACCCGCAGGCCACAACTAGAGAGAAGCCCAAGTTCTGCAACAAGGAGCCCACGCACTGCGACGAAAGATCCCGCATGCCTCAACGAAGATCCTGCGTGCTGCAACTAAGACCCGACACAGCCAATAAATAAATAAATATATAAGTTTTTTTAAGAAAACACACATTTGGTGACTAGAAGTGAAGTGTTCTGAGGATTATGACTGTGACAGTAAAAAGAGAAACCAGGAGTTTTTCCCAGACAAAGCCCTTAACATCTTCATAGGCCTCTGTCCATTCTCCAAACATGAACAAGTCTCCCATCTTTAAAACCCCTCCATGTGACTCTGCGGTTTTCTTTAATTATTGTCTTCTTTCTTTCCTTTGCTTGCCCAAGGTCTCAATAACTTGCTCTCTACCTACTGCCTTCCTAATGCAATGCTACATCAGTTTCTGTCCCTACCATGCTACCTGAAATTGCTCTTAAAGGTCTCCAATGACTTCCTTATTGCCAAATCCATGGATTGTCCCTACGCAGATTTTCATTCTTTTTCGGCATTTGACACTGTAAACGTTTCGTCCTTAAACTTTCTCCTCCCTTGAAAGGTCATAGGCTTTCTGGTTTTCTCTCAAATGAGTATTTCTCTATATCTTTGCAATGCTGTCCAATAAAACTATGATGAGGGGAACATTTTGTTTGCACTTTCCATTACAGTAGCCACTAATCACACGTGGCTAGTGAGCATTTGAAATGTGGCTATTGTGACCCAGGAACTGAGTTTTTAATTGTATTTAATTTTAATTAATTTAAATTTAGATGGCCACATGTGGCTAGTGACCACCATACTGGACAGTGCAGGTTTAGTGTTTCTTGCCCTCCTTCCAGCTCCTAAATGATGAACATTACTCCAGACTCAGGTTTTGATTCCCTGAGCTTTTCTTTACAAGCTCATCCCCTGGAAGCTCGACCATTCCTGCAACTTTAGCCATCTCTAAATTCAATCCCAAATCTCTGTAATTGTCTCCTGTCACCTGAGTTCCAGTTCCATAACCTCAAGCACTGTAAATTCCTCTGGAATGTCTCACTTTCACCTCAAACTCAGAATGTTCAAAGCTAAACTGATAACTTTCTACAGAACCAGCTCCCCTCTCCCTTGTGACTTTCCTACCTCTGACAGCAAGGTTCTCATTTTCTCAGATGCCCATACATGAAATTGCCTTTGACACATTTCTCTCTTTCTTCTCTCACTGGCAGCCAGTTACGAGGTGCTAACAAGTTTTCCTGCAGAATCTCTCTCAGCTACCCTCTGAAACCACAAAATTTATTGAACCCTATTCCATAAGGTACTGCTTGGTCTCTACTGCCAAGAAGCAGATAATCCATTTAAGAGACAAAAGATAAACATACACAAATCCAGATAAAACAGAAGAGAAATAACAAAGTCTAAAGTCCACTACATACATTGCTAAAGGAGTATCTTCCAAATTCAGAAATCACTGAGGGTTAGACAGCTCCTTCTGAAAGAGATCAAAGGGTGCTTTGCCCTGTCTGGACTTCTGTAGCTCTAGATGGTACTCCAGACTTTCCTGCGCCCTTCTTTTCTGCATCTGCCACCAAATTAACCTTCCATTGCCTCAAAAATGTTAGTGAGGGCTTCCCTGGTGGCGCAGTGGTTGAGAGTCCGCCTGCCGATGCAGGGGACACGGGTTCCTGCCCCGGTCCGGGAAGATCCCACATGCCGCGGAGCGGCTGGGCCCGTGAGCCATGGCCACTGAGCCTGCGCGTCCGGAGCCTGTGCTCCGCAACGGGAGAGGCCGCAACAGTGAGGGGCCCGCGTACTGCAAAAAAAAAAAAAAAATGTTAGTGATTCTCATGATCTAATGCATACAAACCCCTCACTGCCCTATGTGTGTAATCACTCCTACCCCTGAACCTTTACTCACTCTACCACCAGGCTTGTCCTGCCCTCTCCCCTGTGCTCTTGCAAATTCAAACAAGCTTTTAAGCCTCAGTTCAAGTCTTAACCTCTTCCATAAAGCCATTACTTCCAGCAATTAGTAATTCCCTTGCTTTTAATTTTCCAAGACACATAGAGTATGTACCCTTAATATTATGCTTAATTCATGACCACGTTGTCACCACTGTTTCAATCCTACATGTTTTGTGCCCCAGCATGATGTCTCACCCTTTTTCTGTGACTTGTAAGTGGTGATTCTCAAGGAAGGAGAGGAGTATGATTTGAAAACAAAACAACTCTTCATTTGTGCCACTGGGACTTTTTTTTTTAAAGCTATGACATTAACTTATTTGAATTTCAAATATTAAAAGAAAATGTTAGATTTTTATGCTTTATCAAAAGAGACATGTTTGATATAAGTTCAGGAAACATTTGTTGAGCAAAGAGAAAATAATGAACAAATATCTATTAAATGGTTCATTGATTTCAATACACCACGAATTTGTATTCTGTTAAGATGAAAGTCTCAGACATCTTATTTTCATGGAGAAACTGCTAGTGATATGACCTGCTGATTGTAAAGGGGCCACAAAACTAGCATTCACCAGCTGAACAAATCATCACAAACTTGTAAGGAAATCTTTAAATGTCTTTATTATATACCGTTTGATATATATAAAATATGTGCAATATATATGTAAATTATAAAGCATAATAAATAATAAATTAGGTGACTCTACCACCTAATAAGATATTTCTGGTATTGATAGACTACCCAGAATACAAGTGTTCTCTCATCCCTGACAGCAAATGTCACTATTTTCTTTTTTTGGGCCGCACCACGTGTCTTGTGGGATCTTAGTTCCCGGATCAGGGATTGAACCTGGGTCCTTGGCAGTGAAAGCTCGGAGTCCTAACCACTGGACCGCCAGGGAATTCCCAAAGCATAATTATTTGCTCTAATTATATATATTCCAGTGAGTTATTATTTTAGTCTACTACATTAAAAATACACTTAATTTTTTTACTTAGAATATTAATATTTAAACTCTATAGTTAATATTCCTTTCTTACTCATAGCATTTGAATTATTCTATTTCTAGCATGCTTATTTACTCACCTAATGAGTTTTCATTCTTTTACTCTATTTTGAACATTGTGATTTCATATTACTATGAGATGATCTTTCTTCTTATTTCCTCCACCTTGAATTGAATAAGCCACTTATCTGCTTCTGTTCCTAGTCTACTCAAGTCTTTTCATTCCTTCTTTGTATTGACTGTCCCTCCCTCTCGTTTTGTATAACATACAAAACTGCATGTTCCTTCTTCTAAGTCATTGACATATAAAATGAATAAAATTGGTCCTAATATTGATCACTAGAGCTTTGTAATCCATCCATTCCAAACTATTCCACACTTTGATATCAAAGTCAATGTTTAATCTACTTAAGTAGTTCATCCTTACACCTTACTTCTCTAACTTCCAGATTAGTTGTTTGTATAGTATTCTTTTCATGGTGCTTTATCCCAAGTAATTGGTTCATGGCTTCCCTCAGCTGATATTTCTTGTTAGACCCAGAGGTTATTTCACATAACTGAGGCAGATAAGATGTGAATTCATGCTGACTTTTTAAATTAAATCATAACTTTCTGATACTTTCAATCATTGATTTCCTACAGAATTTACCAATGTCTTGTCCTCCATGAAATTTAAACTTAATAATTCTGAATCTTCAGGAGAAAAGGAATATTTAGGAAATAAACAATAATTTAATGAAGTTTTTATTTATTATAACTGGTATAGACATAGTCCGTAAGTATTTCAAGTCATCTTTATCTTGATTGATGAATTCAAACATCTATTAAGAATGAAGAAGGGAATATTTGAATTACAATTGTAAAAAATCTAGTATAGTCCAAAATCCATAGAATTGTGCCTGAAAAGGATGTTTTATTGTATGTAAATTTTACCTTGATTTTTTAAATGGGAAGAAAAAAAGTAAATAGAATCTTCACTTTTAAAAATCTAGTAGAATACTGGAGTGAAAGACTCTATAAGAACAGTATAGGGACCTGTGCATAAAGGGGTTCAACCAATCATGGAAACTTTTTTGAGAGGAGATGAGAGCATATGAACAAAGGCTTAGAAATGAATATTTCAAAAGTAAGTAAAATCCATGGATAAAGCATGGAATGAAGAAAGTACAAACTTTTAGAAGTCTATTTAATGTATACTAAAAGTGAATACATCTAAAAGGCCACCTGCAAACAAGTATCTCTGAAAACACAAACGGCAAGATAATAAAAAGATGAGTAGTGTATATTTCATATGTAGAAAGTCCCTCTCCCAGGCAAACCAGGATGGTTAGTCACCGTACAATGTTAACATCTTATATTACCCTGGTACATTCGTCAAAACTAAGAAAACAGCATTGGTGAGTTACTACCAACTAAACTCCAGACTTTATTTGGATTTCACCTGTTTTTCCACTAATGTTCTTCTGTTCCTGGATCTAACTCAGGATACCACGTTGTGTTTAGTTGTCCTGTCTTCGTGTCCTCTGACCTGTGACAGTTTCTCAGTCTTTCCTTGCTTCTCACACCCGGGACTCTTTTGAGGAGCAATTGTATTTTGTAGAATGCCACTCTCAATTTGGGTTTGTCTGATGTTTTTCTCATGTTTAGACTGGTGTAATGGGCTTTGGGGCCCTAATTTATTTTTAAACTCTGCAAATGTCAGTGCTTATTTTCATGGTTACGTTAGTCCTTGTGGACTAATTTCCTCAGAACATCATTTTAATTTTAAAAGGGGATTAAATCACTTGTCTAAGAGTCAGAGTGAATTTTTAATTCTAGAGAGAGTCCTCACATTACTATTCCACAAAGAGCAAAGTCAAATTGCTTCAAATTCAAAAAATTCTTATTTAAAATTTGAAAATGATAGAGCTCATTGCCCAAGTTACCTTTGAAGCCATAAGGCTTCTTCCACTGGCACCATCCTCAGGGAATAAAAATATACCACCATTTGGCTAAATATATAATGCTATGAAGGTTTATTTTTCTATTTATGAAAAGAAAATATATTCTCTGTAGAAAATTTATAAAACAGAGATGATGAAAATGAAGAAAAATTAAATGCAATTCCACTACCCTAGAAAAACCACTGGTTATAACTGTTAACTTTCTTTTCCATCCTTTTAGTCTTTTTCTCTATCCATCAGATTTTCTTTTGTAAAAACTGGATTATACTGTTATATGCTAATTTTTTTAATTATTTATTTTTCGCTGTGTTGGGTCTTCGTTGCTTCGTGCAGGCTTTCTCTAGTTGCAGTGAGCGGGGGCTACTCTTCATTGCGGTGCACGGACTTGTCATTGCAGTGACTTCTCTTGTTGTGTAGCACAGGCTCTAGGCGCGTGTGCTTCAGTAGTTGTGACATGTGGGCTCAGTAGTTGTGGCCCACAGACTCTAGAGCGCAGGCTCAGTAGTTGTGGCACAAGGGCTTAGTTGCTCTGGGGCATGTGGATCTTCCCGGACCGGGGCTCGAACCCGTGTCCCCTGCATTGGCAGGCGGATTCTTAACCACTGCACCATCAGGGAAGTCCCGTTATATGCTAATTTTAACTAACTTTTAAAATTTGACATATTATGAATATCCTTTTATATAATTAAATACCTATGACATCATTTTAATACCTGCGTATTTCATAGTATAGGTATATTATTTAACATCCTTGTAGCTAAATAGTTACACAGATCCATGATAATTCCTTAAAGTTAAATTCCTTTTCTTTTTTGGCTGCGCCATGCAGCTTGTGGGATCTTAGTTCCCTGACCAGGGATCTAACTCGTGGAAGCGCAGAATCCTAATCACTGGACTGACAGGGAGTTCCCTAAAGTTAAATTCCTTTAATTGGATTTGCTGTATCAAAGGGTACACACAATTTTAAGGTTTCTGATATGCACTGCCAAATTGCCCTCCAATTTATACACTCACTAGCTACTTATAAAAGTAAGTACCCATTTCTCACATACTCACCACCTCAGTTTCTATTTTTATTTTTAATCTTTGCCAATTTGATAATCAAAAACATGGCTTTTTGTTTAAGTTGAAATTCTTTGATTACTAGTGAGGGTGAGCATTTTTATATAGTTAGTACCATTTGTATTCCTTATACTGTGCATTATTATATTATTATACCCTTTGTCGAGGTATTCGCCATTTTCTTCTTGATTTGAAAGTGCACTTTTTGGGCGGTGGGGGCCACACCACGCAGCATGCAGGATCTTAGCTCCCCGATCAGGGATCGAACCCGTGCCCCCTTCAGTGGAAGCGCAGAGTCCTAACCACTGGACCATCAGGGAAGTCCTAAAGGTGCACTTTCAAATGACATTAAACTTCTCTTATATATGTTTCAAACACACTTTTCCCAGTCTTTAACTTGTCTTTTAATTTTGAAATTCAGAGGCGTGAAATGTTCTCATTTATTTTCTGCCTTTGATAGCTGTTTTTGGTTTTGGGTTTGGTTTTGGTTTGGTTTTAATATTGAGCTCAGTCCTAAATCCTGCCTGTCCCTATTCAGGGCACATCATGCGAGTCTAGGCATCCTGTAGCACAGCAGTTTCAGCACAGGTTGACATGTTCCCTTTCCTAATGAAGCAATGCCCTAAGTCCTCACAACCCCAAGCTTTAGGAGAGGAAAAAAAGAAAAAAGAAATGAAAGCAAATTCAAAAGCACACTGCCCTGAACACTGCCAAATTCAGGCTGCCACCAACCTCCAAGGAAATAAATTCCAAAGATAGTAGTAACTCTCAGTTAAATAAAAGAAAAAAAAAGCCCACCTCTTAAGACAAATCAGCTCCCAAACCTCAAAATCATCTGTTTTAGAAGCTTTAGTGTTGTGCAGAGTAAGGCTCCCCAGCCCACTGTTTGTGAGCACCCCCGCCTTCAAGTCCTTCCCTGGGGCTCCTGGCTCCTTCTGCATAGGGAGGAGAGCCTGGGCTCCGAAGTCAGGCTCAGGGAGGCCAGGAGTTCTCTTCCTGCTTCCCCTTCCTCTTGCCTAAAGTCATGGCAATTTCAAGGCAAATGTCAGAACTGAAAGTTATTAGAAAGAACCAGAAAGATTTAAAAGCCTTCTTCTCCCCCTCCCTTTATTTTTTTAATGAAAACATTTAAGACAGCAAAAGTTTTACATTAAATTTCAGCCAAGAAAAAACAAATAGAAAAGAAAAACATAAGGCAAGAAGAAGGCCTGGTTCACAAGACAGTAGACATAGTCGCTTTTCTGTTGTGAATCAAGGGGTCTCAGGAAGGCCTCCTCCTCACACATTCCCCAGAATATCTCCCTACCACAAACTCACCATAAATGGTTCCTTTCTTTTTTTTTTTTTTTTTTGGTGGTACGCGGGCCTCTCACTGTTGTGGCCTCTCCCATTACGGAGCACAGGCTCAGGACGCACAGGCTCAGCGGCCATGGCTCATGGGCCCAGCCGCTCCGCGGCATGTGGGATCTTCCCAGACCGGGGCACGAACCCGTGTCCCCTGCATCGGCAGGCGGACTCTCAACCACTGCACCACCAGGGAAGCCAATGGTTCCTTTCTGAAGTGCCTGACCCAACACCCAGATAGAGTGGGTGTTTGTGAGTAACTGTTAGAAACGGAGAAATTCCTGGGAAGTACTGGAGTATATGAACTAGGTGTTTGTCCTCAAGTCTTCAGAGATACAGATTGCCCTCCAGAATAAAGAGGTACCGTTATACCCCCAGGGTAAAGTTCTGCTTGATTTGCCCTTTCCAGTTGAGAAGGGGGTCCTGATGGGGACAAGAGCCATGTAGCTTTGATTAAAGTGGGAGTAGGAACTGCGACAGGGCACTGCTGGTGCCTGAAGCACATGCTTACTCTGCCCATCAGGTAATCCAGCCTTGGTCGTGAGGGAGATACCACACTGATGTTCAGTGGTATTAAAAGTAGGAAAGGGGATGTGGTTTTCACCCCAACCTACTCACTACTCCCAGAAGGCAGTCTAATTCTGAAGCTGCAGAACATTCAGCCAACAACCCCAGGTCACATCCCTGATTCTAAAAGGTTCCAGCCCAGCTCCTGTTCAAGGAAGTTGTGATAAATATTTTAACACTTGTAAACTGCCTGCTTTCTAGAGTTTCCTTGTTGGTGACCTTATTTTGCCATCCAGCTGCAATATTAATTCAGCATGGAAGGGGAGTGGAGGGATGTCCCAGCTTGAGCCTAAGCTGGGCTCAGAGCCAGGATTCAGATCTGTCTAGGCATGTCTGATGCACCTGCCAGGCAGGAGTTTCTCAGCACAAGGGATGCAGGAGGCTCACAGATAATAGCATCCTAAGGCAGTGAGCGTGGAGGGACACATCACAGGTATCAGAATCACCAGGGAAACTTTTAAAAATGTGTACACCCTGCACAAATGCATTCCCCATTCTGATAGTGTGTGTGTGTGCGTGCGTGTGTGTACACATGGGTTCACACTAGCAAGGAGCACTGCTTTGGAACCAAAATTGGCCCTCGGAGTTACACAGGTCAGCCTGCACCAGGAGCACTGAGGACCCCAGAGAATACAGCGTGGCTTCCGTATGTGACAGCTCCCGATGCATCGACAGCAGGACCCTGCTGCGTAGCTCTGAACACTGATGGCTTCCACACTTCAGGGACTGTCTGCATCAGGAATTCTTTTTTTTTTTTGCGGTACGCGGGCCTCTCACTGATGTGGCCTCTCCCGTTGCGGAGCACAGGCTCCAGACGCACAGGATCAGCGGCCATGGCTCATGGGCCCAGCCGCTCCGCGGCATGTGGGATCTTCCCAGACCGGGGCACGAACCCGTGTCCCCTGCATCGGCAGGCGGACTCTCAACCACTGCGCCACCAGGGAAGCCCTGCATCAGGAATTCTTAAACTGGAGACCATGGACTCCTGGGAGTCCAAGAATAGGCTGCAAGGGTCCATGAACTCTTGAAAACTGCATGCAACTAACTGGGTATGTATGTTTATTTCTCTGGAAATAGGTTCTATAAGTTGCACAGATGCTGAAAAGAGGATATGATTCTCAAATGGTTAAGAACTGGCAAGTGCCAAAGAATACTGGGGCAGGCAGACTGGGTAAGGTTTAGAATGCCACTATAGTAGATTTGGACCAAAGCCAGAGAAATACTGTTTTTTCAGTTACCGTGACTTATTTTTACCTCGAGGCATCAGTGACCTGGTGAAACATTGAAAATATGAAATCCCACCTATGCTTCAAGCCCACCTCAAATACCCGCACCTCCTCCCCAGCCAAAAAGTGTTGCTCCCTTGCCTGAGCCTTGTTGGTGTACCTCTCGAAACACTGAACACTTTCCCCCTCGTATTTTAGATAGGCATGTGCACACATCATGTCTCTTCTACAAACTATAACCTTTGAGAGTAGGTATCATGTCTTACCCATCTTCTTTCTATTACCGTGTCCAACATAGCATATTTACTTAGTTATTACTGGATGAGGGAGTGAACAGATCACAAATCCATCCTATCTGCCAGACTTTTTTACTCTCTCTACTAAAAGCAACTAACCTATTTTCTTGTAAATTATGCATTTTGAATGTATTCCCTGTAATTTATATTGTCGTAGTTAATTGATTTACTTCTTTACACCTTATCCAATATTTACCTGCTTTATCTGTTTACTTGGTTGCAAATTGCTTAGAGGGCAAGGATCATGTATAACTCAAACTAGGTAAACCCACATGCCTCTTGGGAGGAACACATGGGGCTAACCAATGAGGTCAGTGCCTTGGCCAACACACCCAAGAGGAAATCTTTCATAAGAAGACACAGACTCAGATGGAACAGAGGTTGGTAAAAAAGAAAAAAGCAACTCTTAACAGGAACTAAGCAGAAGAGCAAACTCATCAGGTTGTGGAACTGAATTATAAAGAGGAGATAAACCAAAGAGAACAGCCTGAACCTGCCTGAGGAAGAAGAGTGTGAACCAGAAACAGCCCTGCCTCAGAGGAGGTGTGGCTGGACAGCAGTTCAGAGCTTTGGCCCTGGCTCCATGCAGGTTTTGCAAGAGCTGCCAGGTTTTTCCTAGCCCTGTTACCCTATTTGGATTGTTCTCTATTTGTGTCGGGCTTTTCTTGTGTTCAAAAAACCCTGACTGCCATTATTATATGTGCAATGATGTTAATGAAATTGTTTTACGAAGTTAAATCTGTTTTCAGAGTGGAACACAAGCCAAGCGGAGAATTTTTCAACTGCTCTGAGCACATCCCTGAGTATCAGAGAGAGGCACGCGCAAAGACAGGGCAGCTCTCTCCTCTTTTTCTCCTCTTGGTCTCAGTTTAATATTTACTTACTTACATATCCACCCACATGTTACCATACCCTTAGTTCTCCACAATCAAAGTCTGGAGGATTGTGTGATCTTGCTAACCATTTCAGCTTAATGACTGAATTGATACAGTATGATTATTCTGGGGAAGTTTATTAACTGATGATGGGCAGAGCCATAAATGTCAGACCAACCATTCCACAGGCAAGGGTCACACCAGGGAAAGTGCAAGTAGAAGGAGGAAAGGCCAAGCCAATTAGTGGCTACATGAATAGTAGCTTAGCTAGTGATTCAGAATTATCCAGAGATCGGCCCTAGGGCACAGGGGGTATTTTGGGGTGAATGCATTTCGATAAATTAGACACTCTCACATTGCTTATTTAGCTTATCACAAGTTTAAAGTATTCATTTGTCATTCAATAGCATATATTGAGTGCCTAGGTATGAGATCCATCATTAAACAGAACGAAAATCCCTGCCCTTGTGAAGTTTACATCCCAGCAGCAAAGAGTCCTATCTGGGCATCATCCGTCAATCCTTGCAGTAGTTTTGCATCTTCTCTAGGTCTAGGGGTCATTATCTTGCTTGTCTCTGTCATTTGCATCTCTGGACCCCAAATGAGTTTGTATTCAGCTCCTTAAGTCTTTAGAGAAGCAGGGTCTCTACATTTCTGGGTCCCAGGTGCAACTTGACCCTCTCCCATATGCACATTTAAACATGCCGTTTTCCTCACCACCTCAGCCTGACCAGTGGAAATCTGTGATTACTGAGAGAGACTTCCAGGACAAAGGTTGGGGAAAATACGACAGATATCCAGTCTAACCCACATACTTCTCAGATGTGGAAACTGAGACCCAGAAAGGCAAAGTGACTTGCCAGTGTCACACATGGGGACCTGGTCTTATCCCTTGGCCCCTTCCTCCCAGTCTAGCGCTTTTCTATCATATGATAAATAACATAATTCTTGGGATCAAACAGGCCAAAAGAGCCAAAAGTGACTATAGAACAGAGGTGGAGCAGGACAGACTCAGAGACAGCTCACACTTGAAGAATAATACTAGGGAGGACTATTTTGTTAGACCTGAAATCCACCCTAGCTTATGTGTTTGAGTACCTTGGCATCACATCCTCCCCAGCACCCCAGACAGGATGAAAGCAAGACCCAGGACCTGGAGTTGGGTGTCTGTCCTGAAAGCTAATGCAGCTATTGGCCAGACTGTCGGTAAGTTAGAATTTAAAAATCTGTGTTCCATAAACTAACCCATGTATGTGTTTTTACAATGGTTTTCTCAGTTTACTAGGGTGAGCCAATTTTGAAAGGGTCCAATGTTGTCACAGCTGGGCTGGACTCCGCTAAGAGGAAAGAGAATATTTCTAGATCTCATTCAATATTGGGATGAGGAAAAACAGTTGCTTGAGCCAACAAACCTGACCATGGGACAGAGGGAGCTGAAGCCACAGGAAGCTTCAGCTTGCCCACCCGCCGAGATTTTCTTTTAAAGAACCCTCACAAAATTTAAAACTTTAATAAGAAACCATATGATTCAAGGCACATATACATAATTCATTAGTTTTTAACAGTCCTTACCAGACTAATCAGTTAGCAGTTAAAGGAGAGCATGGGGTTGGGATCAGAAGACTTACATTCCTCATGTGACAGCTTTATGACTTGGGACAAGATCCTTAACTTTCCGGAGACTTGACCTCTCCAGCCATAAAGTAGAGAGAGTAAAACCTGCCTCATCTTACTCTCTATGTTGCAAAAATTAAATGAGCAAGCATATGAATGCTTTTTATAAACTGTAAAGAACTATAAGATTTTAATTATCATTGTCAATTAACGTTCAACTTGAAAATTTTCCTAATTAAATTCAATCTTAAATTTAGCAACAATATGAACTTGACACTCTGTTTGGGGGTGGGGGCAGGGGCGATGGTTGCATGTTACCAACATCAAAATTTTTAAATTCAAAGAAACAAAACAAATTCCTACAGGTATAATCATACGAATAAAAATTACTTTTCTTTCTTTTTTAAATGAAAAATACAATTTCTTTCCCTTGTCAGGAAAAGTTTTTTAAAAAAGGAGCCACTGGGGTGAATTTTCTAATACACACTTCAGGGAGCAGATAAGATATTATTTACTCAATTGCTGAGTGCTGGAGCAGAGTAAGAATCAGTATTAGCTGCCCATCCTTCAAAAGGGCTCACACGGGGCTTCCCTGGTGGCGCAGCGGATAAGACTCTGCGTTCCCAACACAGGGGGCCCAGGTTCGATCCCTGGTCAGGGAACTAGATCCCACATGCATGCCGCAACTAAGAGTTTGCATGCCGCAACTAAGGAGCCCGCCTGCCACAACTAAGGGGCCCATGTGCTTGCAACTAAGGAGCCAGCGAGCCACAACTAAGGAGCCCTGGAGCTGCAACTAAGTAGCCCGCCTGCTGCAACTAAGGAGCCCACATGCCACAACTAAGGAGCCAGCAAGGTGCAACTAAGGAGCCCGCCTGCTGCAACTAACACCCCATGCAACCAAATAAATAAATATTTTAAAAAACAAAAACAAAAGGGCTCACACTTTTGACTGCAGGAAAATCTTGTCTCATCAGATCCTCTACTTTCATTTTACACCATAGAAACATTTGTTACCTGCTCCCAAATTACATGAAGACCTTCTTTGCTGAGATAAACAAAGCTTTGCCATTTTTAGTACTTTTGATCGCAAACTGATTCTACAGATCTGGCTGCCCAGACAAGCCGACTGATGGGCAGATATTTATGAGCCTGCACATAACTGAGGGATGCCCTTACAATGCAATAATTCTTAAGCCCAAATCTGCCAACCTCCAGGGCATAATTATTTTATTTTTAAAATTGCACCCTGTGCAACACAGCCCTTGGGTACTTGTAGAGAAAATGAGCACATTATAAGAAATAAAATACTACAGAACAACTAATAGCTTAAACCCATTAAAAATAAGAACCCACAAAATAGCCTTACTGCTGGGCCACTGGGAAGGAACAAAATCCTTTAACCACTAACACCGGGATGCACTGGAAAGAAGTGACTTTGCTTAGGCAATGCAGGAGAAGCAGGAGTAGGTAGAGGGAAGAAGGCTGGAGGAGGAAAACATCAAGCTTTATTTGGAGCACGTTACTTCCCAGCAGGCCCACCAAAGGTCCCCACATATGGCCCAGGCAGCACTGGCCCACATCTGCCCTGAGGACCATAGGTAGGTAGGTCATATTTGGTTTCTTGAGATGTGTAGTCCAACTTTACATCACTAACTGAAGCCTCCCCTATTTCATTTTCCTGCCAGACTTAGAACCTGATGTCACCTCCCTCACTTTTCCAAATAGGAAAAGTTCTTTTATATGTTATTTTAAAACTTAAATAGAACTTATCTATTTCATATACACAAATCATAAGAGTAAAAATGTATAAATAAGTGTACACAGGCATATGGCATACACACGTTTACACACACACTCCCACATGTGTATCTGTGAACTTGCCCTTCCCCAGATGACAACATAGGATAACATAATTAATCTACTAGCCAAAATACAAAGCCAGTAGGCATTCTTGAAATGAGCGTACTCTAACTTTTCTTTAAGCCTCCACAAAGTTTTGCCTTGCTATCAAAATATTTTTGGAAATTCTGTAATGTTTCTCCTTTTCCCTTGGCTTCTTATTTCTGGCAAGGACTAAACCCCAAAATATCTTTCCTCTGGGACACTGAAATAACTGTCCCAAGGCAGCTGCCAGAGCTAAAGCTATTCAGAATTTTAGGACAGATTTCAAGGAAGGCCATTTGCAATTTTAATTATTAGAGTCAAAAGCCCCACCTTCTCAGATTCTCTAAGAACAGGTATGGGGGCGGGTGAGGGGTAGGGGTGGTAATCTTCCTGGATTCTCTCATTTTCGTTCATGACTCTATCTTCTGTTTCACTTCTGCTTCTTCCCTCCTTCTGTCTTTGCCCACCCCTCCTCTGGGTTTTATTTTAGATGTAAAGAAAAAATCAGCAAACCACTCCCTCTCCCCTCAGTGCTCTGAAGTTGTATTCCTCCTCTGCTAACTTTCCGAAAGCTCCCTTTCTATAATGGTGCCACAGAACTGGGTTCTTTTTACCCAGGACCACCTCCCTCAAGCTTAGAACAAGTTAGAGGAGGTATCTGGTAGATAAAGAGAGAAAGAAAGAAGTCTTCACCAGCAAGTACAGCTGCCTGACTGGCCCAGACTGAGGGACTTCCTGCAGACAAATAAGGTTTGTACCCATTATGTAGCACACAGGAACCTTGACTGTGTTCATGCCCAGGCTATTCACCTTTACATCAGTGGTTCTCAACCCTGGTTGCATCTCAGAATCACCTGGGAATGGTTACAAAAAGTACCTTTGTCAAACAAAAAACAAAACAGAAAACAGACAAACAAAAACTTTGTGCAAGTCTGATGCACTGAATCTGGGCCTGGGCCTGAGAGTCTCAATTTTTTAACAGCTCCCAGATGATTCCATTGTGCAGCAGTGTTAAGATTTAGCTCGTGGAAGCTATCCAACCCTGAGCTTACTCCCTTCCTTCCAAATACACCCCAGGAGATTCCTCTGCCTGTTCTCACACCAAAGATTTCTGGGAGCCAGGAAATAGAGTACCACAGCCTAGGGAATGCAGTTTAGTTTTCAAAGGGAAAGGGGTTGAAAAGAGAGGAGGTGCCAGGGCAGGGGGGAGGCTGGCCTTGGTGGTCCTCCGGGCCCCCTGGATGTGACGGCACACAGCTGGTGTACATGAGGCCACCTCCTCTCCCCAGGGTCTGATTCTCTTAGGACTTGGAGGATGAGATACTTTAGGAGTCATAATTCTCAGTTTCTTTCTTGCCTGGGTAGGAGAGGGGGAAAACTAAGTTATGGAGGACACCGGAGACTCAGGAACTGTGATGCAGAGACTTGGGAAAAGAATACAATCCCCAGCCAGCAAAAGGGCAATTTAAAAATTAAGTCACATCTATGCTGAAAAGGTTAGGATACAATAACGAGTATGATTTTACATGCAGATCGTAGCTGGAGAGACACACAGCTGCTGCCGTGACTCAGCCCACTCCTGGTCACAGGACTCAGCTGGCCTGGGGAAAGTGGCTCCAGAAGCCCCGAAACATGACGGCCACTTCAGACCCTCCAGCTGCTCACCACACAGTTTCGAAAGAATAAGGAGGCCCCTCCTTGGAGCCCAGAGTTCTAACAAACCCCCGGGGCTTCCAACCACCCCCCCGGTTGCTGAGGCAACTGGTGGGCACTGTCTGATTCTCCTGGTTGGAACGGTGCTGGGAGAGGGGCCTGCCCTGATGCTCAGCTCTCGCTCAGAGATTCTTGGCTCTCTGCCAGCCTCCCTCTGGCACGTTGACGGCTGCTGTTGTGCTCTTGGCTTCTTCTATACAGACAAGGTCTCGCTGCCTCTCCCTGTCTTTCTTCCAATCTCTCTCTCCCCAGCTGTCTCAGGGTTTATGTGGGAAAGCATGAGCTTACCCGCTATGAAAGAGACTTTCAAAGCCATGCCTTCCCCTGCAGCCTCTGGAGTCAACCGTGTCCAGGCTGTGTGAAGGGGACTGAACCGGAGCGGGTGACTATTTGCATTCTCTGGGTAGAGTTGCTAAATGTTTCTGGGTTTCCCCTGGTACGGTTCTGATTAGTGAGCATCCAAAACTCAGGTCCTTGCCCTCAGAAACAATCGTGAAAAGCACGGGCAGCAGGACTAATGCAGATGTGCAACACGGATGGGTTCCAGCTAGGAAGGAGCAGGGGTTTACATTTTCTTGTTCAATTAAAACCCTCCCCATTTACACGACCTTGGTGCTTCCAACTTAATGAAGTTCCATTACTTCAAATTCTGGGTGTGTTTCTTTCTTTTTTTTTTCCTCCAAAGAAGTTCAAGCAATGACCAAATGAGAGTGAATGATCGCTCTTTCAGATAATGAACCTCCAGAGGCCAGGCTGAGCTGTGCCTCACCAAACCAGCATGTGTCAGCCTGTGCTGGTCACCACCACTCCTTCCAGACTCAAGCCGTCCAGCTGACTCCTCTGGGGCTGGGGGATGGTCCCTTCTTAGAGCTTCAGCATAATATTAGTAAACACGTGTACCTCCCAACTTCAAGAATAGTGTTTTTTTAATGAAATGAAACCATGTAACCTACTGTATTTGCATTCTAATCTAACAGTCAGACCTGGACACTGAATGTGATGTATCTTTAAAACTTATCAGAGTGATCACATACCAAGGAAAGGGAATAGGAATGCCCAAAGGCAGGTCCTCCTGCAGGAGGAGACTGGCAGGAACACCCTGCCTGGAACAAGCACTCCTGCTGGAGGGGTTTCTTACCCTGTTTTGTTTTTAGAAACCAGAAAAACATGAAATGTAAAAAGGGCTCCAGTTCTAACCATCCCACTCAGGCCTGGCCCCAGGCAAAATCAGAAACCCAGCCAGCCGGGCCAGGCCAGGCTTCCAGCCCCATCTGCCCCTGTAAAAGCCAAGAACCCAGTCAGGGACACCCTACTCCCCAGCCCAGAGGAGACAGAGCAGCTCAGGGGCACGTGCATTCCAGAAATCTCTGTGTATAGGAAAGAGAGCAGAAAAGACAGAGAAGTATATCAAGGAGTCAATATAATAACCAGCATGATGATAATAACAAAAATAATAATGGTTATGAGGAGTCTTATCCTAGTTCTGCTACTTAGAGGCTTTGTAACCTTGGACAATCATTTAACCTCTCTCTTTCTTCACCTGTAAAATGGTTATAATTATCTGTGCTGCCCTTGTCCCAAAGTTGTCATCAGAACCAGTTGAGATCATAAGAAAGTTATTTTGAAAACTGCAAAGTTGATTTGTAACCGTTTAGAATATTTATTCTTTTTAAGACTACTTAACCACACCTAAATATTATACCTACTAGATAGTATCTTAGTTATCAGTTGATGGCTAAATATGCAGAATTTGGTGGGCACACCTGCTATATTGTATTTTTCTTATACTAGTCCAAACTGTTACTGAGGATATGTAAATAGCCTCGTTGCGTAAAACCAGTTATCATAGCATTTGCTAAAGTGGGCTTCTACCAGTGATGTGGTCTGGTTTCAAGGGTCCTTAAGGGGTGCTCTGCACAACTCTGAATGGGTGGTGCACATCTTTAACTAGACCACATAAAAATTCTCTCTATTCTTGTTGAGTGCAGCTATCTCTGTGATTTGTGAGTAGGCTGCTCGATGAGTTCAAAAAAACATTTCCCTCTAGCTCCAGCTGGCAAGATGTCAAGATTGAAAAACACATTTCCTGGTTCTCTTTCTTGCCCCAATTGGGATGAATGACCCCAATTCTCACCACCCCATTTCCTTAAGGCATTAGCAGTGACTGAATCTCTGCCCATCCCAATGAGCCTCACACAGACAATTTTAATGCACAGCGGCACCCATAATAGAGAGAACTATGTTGTGAAACTTCAAATTTACCTTTAATTCCATCTTTGACAGAGCAACTTGCAGCCATGGGTTATACTTTGCTATGGTCACTTAACACTAGTTGGAAATTCAGGCACCCTTCAGTTTGTAAAAGTTTCCCTCTCCCATTAGCCCCAGATCAAATAGAGGCATCTCCATTTCTATCTTGATGGCTTTCAGTCCACGGAAAGGGTTCATCTTGACAAGGAGGTGGTATAGGAAGGACAGCCAGAAGCCAGTGTCCCTGAGGAATTGGGGACGTAATAGGAGAGAGACAATGAGACAGCCAAGTGTCCTCTTACTGTACATACATTCACTGTGCACTTGTTAAGTGCTGCTGAATGAGGAAGGAGTTTCATGAAACACAAAAACACTATAAGTAATATTCACTCATTCTTAAGTGACCAAGCATCATTTATCTGCTATAAAGTTTCAGAGAAGAGAAAGATAACAGCAACATCACCATTGACTACTATCTCTCTTTACTCTCACAACAAACCCATGAGGGACTATGATTCCCATTTTATAGATGAGGTAATAGGAGGCTTAGAAAGGTTGAGTAACTTGCCTAATAGTCAATAGATATTGGGTGGCAGACAAAAAATTCCAATCCAGATTTATCTGATTCCCAAGCCCTTTCTCTTTACCATTATACTCAGCTGCCTACCATTGTCCGGAGGGGTGAATCAGGAAACCTTTAGGAAGGTGAAGCTTGAATTGGCGCTTGAGGGCAGTGTATGGTTTGAATTGCCTTGGATTAAGGAAGAAGGGAAGACAGCATAATCCAAATCGCTGAGTTTGTATCCCCAGGACACAAAACACTGCTTCATATATGGTATATGCTAAATATCTATTTAAAGAATGAATGAATGAGAAACAGTACAAATAAAGACAAAGAGACGGGTCCAAGGATGGAGAGCAAGGGCTGGGAAAGCGAAACTGAGAAAGTGGAAGGGGAAAGAAGAACAAAGAGGCCAGATTGGAGCACAGTATTCACTGTGGCAGGGAGCTGAGGTCATCTAAGCCAGGTGGAACTATCTGATGGGAGAAAACTGTAGTGTGAGGAGTTTGGATTTAGTCCTATGCATGTTGTAAAATTAATTCCTAAAGGGGGACCCGATAAGGTGAAAGCCATGATTTAGAAGGATTCATCTGGCTCTAATGAGCAGGAGGGACTGGAGGTAGAGGGACCAGAGACAGTGAGACCAGAATGACAATGAACACTGGGGGACTCACTCAGGAGGACCTGGGGGCTCTGATTGGTGAGCTAGGGTAAGAGGCAAGCTCAAACTTGTGTCTTAGTTAGACAAGAGACGGAGGTGTTTACAGCAAGCAGAGGACTGCAGGGAAACATACAATCTCCCTTCATCTCCAGGGCACTCTGATATGGAGGTACTTTGAAAATATTCAGCTAAGCCTCACTGTGCAAACAATTACCTTTAAAAATCTTTGGATACCAGGTCAAAGGAATTGGCTACTGGTCTAAGCAAATGGTTACATGTACTTTTTTTTTTTTTTTTTTCCTCGGTACGCGGGCCTCTCACTGTTGTGGCCTCTCCCGTTGCGGAGCACAGGCTCCGGATGCGCAGGCTCAGCGGCCATGGCTCACGGGCCCAGCCGCTCCGCGGCATGTGGGATCTTCCCGTACCGGGGCACGAACCCACATCCCCCTGCATCGGCAGGAGGACTCTCAATCACTGCGCCACCAGGGAAGCCCTACATGTACTTTTAATGATCTTCATGACTTGAGTTTTTAAGTCCTCAAATTCAAGCAGTTCTTTGGTTTAAATTAGGTGGATCCTCTTGCTGATAAGAGTTAGGAACCATAGGTGGCCATTTCTACAGAAAATTCCCCAGCCAGATGGCCAGCTTGTTGAGAACAAGGATGGGGCCTTCTCCTTTCAGGAGAACCTCACAGTGGATTCAGCACTGGGTACATAGAAATGAACACTTCACAAATACATACTGTCTTGACTTTCTAGTCATTGAGAGAGATTTGTCCTTATGGCCTATGCAGACTTGGCACTCAGTTGCTTCTGGTAAACGCTCAAAGAGCAACTGGAGCATCAAACACTTGTGTCCAACATCAGTTCTCTGACTATACATCAGTTCTCTGACTACACTTTGATCACATGCACCCACAGGGGCTGTGCCTTTAAGAAATGCACCTTAGGGTTCTTAGATATTAGTAGTATTCTCTGAACAGAAGACGTTTTTAAAGTACAGATATATAGATGTCCATCAATCATTCAACAAACATTTGCTGTGTGCCTGCTATATATATTTATATATATATATATACACACACACACACACATACACACACACATACACACACACACACACACACACACATATGCCAGGTACTGTTTATGGCGCTAAAAATATATCAGTAAACAACATGGGTAATCCTGCCTTCATGAAGGTTACCTTCTAGTAGAAGGAGAAAAATGATAAGCAATAAATATAATAAAAGAGTAAATTAGTAGATTGGAAAGTGATAAGTACCATGGAGAAAAGAAAGAGTATGATGGTTGTGGGTGGTATTACAATTTTAAATAAGGTGGTCAAAGTTGGCTTCATTGAGAAGGTGATATTGATAAGCGACCTGAAAGTGATAACTGTCCGTGTTGTCCGTTAGTTATAATACTTAAATTTAAAGTCTTTCTTCAAATTTAAGGTAAAAATAAAACATTAGCTTATATCTGGTATAAGGAGAATTGGGGGCTGGGCTTCTTATTATGAAACTAATCAGACACATATATTATACACTTGCATTTTAACAACAAAAGCAATTAGAAAACTTAATCTTCCAAGGGAAACTGTGTTAAAATACCATCTCCAAAATCTTTCTGGGTAACAAAACTCCCCTCGTTAAAACACTGGCCCCACCTGTCAGTGGGGCTCTCTCTCAGGTACCAGTCTTCCTCTGAAGACTACAATAACAACTGCTCTCTTACCAAGATTAAAAACAGAAACCAAATTTCTGTAGGGAATCATCAGTAGCCGACAGCAAGCTCTAGCATGAATGCAGCAGCATATGAACAAATTACAAACATTTCCTTTGCTAGAGAGACAATCAGCTGTCTTACCGATCACCCAGCAGCCTTTATTTCCCACTTCGTACTATATTTATGGCTTTTATGGGGAAAAAAAGAGGTTGAGAATTATGGGTTGAATAAATTTGATATCTGTCTAACCAATGATAACAATTCACGTTTAAGTGCATATTGTTAAATTTGTAATCTCTCTTCCGGATTCTAATCTATTGTAATATGCTTCTTTTCAAGACTTTCATATTTCAAATGGCTCCCAAATCTAGAAAATTATCTTACTGGTCAGCTAGCCAAGGCGTTGACCTTGAATGAAACCAGTTTAGAGAGAGCTCCCCTGGGGTACTTTCAAGAATTCTGAAACATAATGTGTCTGAGAAATTAGCAAATTCACAACATGTGTTTCTGTTACATGATTATAACTGGGTTTGTGAGTGGTGTTCACGGCTACTAAGTGGTTCTGCTCAAAGATTCACCCCCAATACCTCCACGTGCCTGCCTCCTGCCCGCATTCCTCTGCTGGCGTATAAATCTTCACTCTGACCTTGCTCAACACAGCTCAGGTCTTCCCCGATTCTGGGCTGCCAAGACCAGAGTGCGTGGCTGAAACATTTTTGAATGCTCATGTGAAAGGAACTCAACTTCTGCTTTTGGGTCATTTAGTAACAGTTGCTCTATTTCCTTTTCTTCTGTTAAGCAATTCTATTTGCACAGGAAAATATAACCAACAAGTGACTTTTCTTTTTACCAAGTAATAAAAACAATGACAATAAACTAAACTATACCAGACATTTACATAACCTACTCCATGCTCACTGGTCACATCTGGCAATGTGTTGTGAGCCCTTTCAGAGGAGAAATAACAAAGAACTTAAAAGAACTTTACAGAGAAAAGAAAGCATGGTTTAATTGTGATTTGACCTGATGAGAAACACTTCCTGCTTCAAGCAAAAAAACTTCAGACTATTAGGCAAATTATCAGACTGATGTTTGAATACCCCTGTTTATTTTCTCCATCTTTTGCCAGATGTTCAATTCCAAGACTTGGTCTAGAACCAATAAATACTTCCTGTTAAAGCACAGGCAGGAAATAGATTCTTCCACAGGAAGGCTCAACAGGAAAGCTCAAGCACTATCCCCTTGACCTATCCATTCTTGAGGCTCCATTCATGACTTTCTACATGCATCGAACAACCCTGTATCTCACTATAACCTCAACCATCCCCCTATTGTGTAGATGAATTGACTGTGACAAGGTCAAGTGATCTGCCCAAGGTCCAAGCGCAGGTGTCAGCACCAGAACTCAGGTCTCCAGACTGCAGAGGTGCTCTATTGCCCAAGGTTACACAAGTAATTAATGAAAAGTACAATTATTCCCTGCTTTCCAGCTTCTAGCAACACCCAACTCCCCTACCCTCTAGTGCCTCCCTCAACACACCGAGCCTGTGCCTCACACACAACGGAAATGTCTTACTGCTATAACATGCACTTGAATACACTCTCTCTTCTACGTCATTTGGTTGAGTGCTGCCTGTCTTAGATGCAGCGGTGATATTCAAAATTTTTTACAACTGGTATGGCCTAGGCACTGACCAGTCAGAAGGGATGCTGGCTTACTGCTGGATCAAGGACCTGGAGGCTACCCTCCCCCTGCAATAGGCCCCTGTAGCTGCACGTGTGGGGGGAGATTAGAGGAGACTCCAGGAAAGCCCTGCTTAGGGCCAGCTTCTGAAGGGAAACTTGTAAAGGATCCCGTCTTCTGTAATTTGTGCACCATGTGCACAATGCTTCCGATTTATTATTCATTCAACAAATATTAAGTAACTACAATGTGAGGAACCTTATGAGAAAAGCAAAGGCAGTCACACATGCCCCCATGTCCTACCTTATTTCCTGGTAGAATAGATAAGAAATGTATCTCAGTAGCTACAATACAAACCAGAACTTTGTCTATGTTTTAGGATAGGTCCAGGAAAATGGGTATGGCTGTTGACAAAAAAAGAAGAGATCCTTTCTGGTTGTAGATCATAGAAGGCCTTCTAGAGGGCTCATTACAGCTGTGGCTTTTAAAGGAGGGGAGGAGTGATGATCATTTTCGTAATATATAGAAATATTAAATCACTATGTTGTGCACCAGGAACTAACACTGTAGGTCAATATACTTCAAAAACAAACAAACAAACTCATAGAAAAAGAGATCAGATCCGTGGTTACCACAGAGGCAGGGGGTAGAGTGAGGGAGAACTGGATGAAGGTGGTCAAAAGGTACAAACTTCCAGTTATAAGTAGTAGAGATATAACGTACAACATGATAAGTATAATTAACATATATGAAAGCTGGCAAGAGAGTAAATCCTGAGTTCTCATCACAAGGAAAAACATTTTTGCTTTATTTTGTATCTATATGAGATGATGGATGTTCACTAAACTTATTGTGGTGATCATTTCATGATGTATATAAGTCAAATCATTATGCTGTACACCTTAACCTTACACTGTATGGCAAGTACATCTCAATAAAACTGGAAGGGAAAAGAAATGAATGAATGAATGAATGAATGAATGGTGCGGAGGATTTAGCGAGGAGGAGCTAAAAGGGATGAACATTCCAGACTGCGGGAAGAAGATGAACGGCACACATTCCTGAGAAATGGTAGGGTAGAGAAAGTCAGCAGTGGCTGGACTGAAAGGCGCTGGAGGGCACTGGTGGTGCCTGTGTAGGCATCTGCTCCGAGTGGTGTGGCAGACCAGGTAAGGGGGCTCAGCAAGGACCACATGCTTAGATCAAGGCTCCCTGGGGTTCAGCGCGTGCTCCCTAAGGGGCCTCTCATTTCCAAACTGGCCAGGCGCTCCCTCCACACCCCCTCCCCGTTCTGACAATACTAGAGAACAAATAGGCATTTGCCAAGTGGCCTAAGGGATTACATGCCCTTGCCCGGCTCCGAGGATTCAATGTTGCCCCTGGAATCGCTGCCCAGGAACAGGATGCATTCTCTCAGCCTGCTTGGAGGCAGCCCAGCGCTGAACCTGGCTCCAGTCCAATCCAGTGCGGGAGCCAGGAGAAAGTACGTGGCAATGGGCGGTGGGTGCTCCCTACTTCCTAGCACTGACTCAGCTGAGGCTGGAGGTGGGAAAGGGGAGGGTTGGTCAAAGGCAGATTTAAAATAGGAATAGGCAGACAACACGGGGAGAAGTCATTTGAGAAGAATGATGGATTTCTCAGAGTCTGCTGGAGACAAAATTGGAAGAGAGTTAAAAGTTGTTTTTACCGTCTCCTATAGAATATAAGCGACCCTCATAATTTTAGTTGAATGACAAAAACTAGCTACGTGCTAACTGGAAAGAGCGTGGTCTCTGGAGTTCCCTAATCTGGTCCAAGTCCCTTCCTTGTCAGGAGAAGAGCACAATTCCTATTTACCTAGAAATGATGCATTGGCAGGGAGGGTTCATGGATTCATGTTGAAGTCTAGGAAAAGGAAAGTTAGTGAACAATAATTTGTTCTTGCCTTCTCTATCATAAGGCAAGAAAGATGGAGCTCTGTTCTCCATGACTGGTAGAGTCTTAAAACAAAAATATTTGTAGAGCAAATGCAGGTTAGGATAACCAGCTACCCTTGTCTGAGGACTGTGTTCCCTGAGAACAGCCAACTCCCTCTGTTCTTATTCTACACCCACCAATCTGCCTTCTGATCTGCAATCTGGTTTCCTGAGTGGACTTGCTTTAGAGCATCCTGTATACATAACTAGCTCCCGTTTTCAAACAAAGCCTTTCTTCTATTGCATTATTTTTCATATTGGAGTCTTCAATCATATTCTTAGAGGTCCAGGAATTCTTTAGAATAATTTTAAAATTTTGTGTTTTCATTTTAAAGATAATATAAAAATTTTAACACAAGCATCACCTGGATTGCCACCTTTTCATAGAATAATGCCAATGTTCAGACTAGATTTGCATTTCTGACTGTTTTGATCAAGTGATCACATAAAGTCTCATGATGTAAGTACGAATACAATGTTTCTCAAAGTGGGATATATTCAAGAGTCTACAAGTTCTCAAGTTTGAGAAATATTTCCTATTTTAAATAATCTGACAAGCTGGTCTATACGTCCGTTTCTTATAAGTTGGGCTATATGAATTAATCCTTTCCAGCCTAATCACCCTGAGTGAAGGGGCCCGGTAGTTATTTGATGTGTAAGGCTGAGGATCACATCTGTGGTATCTGTACCAGTATACTACCAGTCAGTGAAGCAACCAGCCAGATGATCTCCTCCTGAAAAGCTCTACTCTCTTCTATGTGATAGATGGATTGTAATTGGTTAATCAGACAAACCCATCTTAGATTTGAAATAGAAGACTTTCTGATCCACGGTAAATCCCTTAATCTCTGCTCTCAATTTTGTAAACTACAGGTGATACTAGCACCACCACTACTACCAACAACAGGGATCTTGTGCTAATAATTTCACACTTTCTGCCGTGCCGGGTCTGTCTGGCCCTGCTCCTGACACAGTACACTAAGGGGCTTACAATTTGCCAAGAGACCAGTGAGATAGGGAGGCATGAGAAGGAATATTTTGGGAGTCATCCCTGAGGTCTGAAGACTAGCTCTGGTGGAACTGTGATAAGTGTCTTTAGGCAAATAGCACATCTCAGAGACACCTTAGAGTCTGGGTGGGAGTAGCAATAAGTCTATTTTGGAGGCAAGTGACAAAGGACTCATTGGCTCTTGTAACTGGAAGTGCAGAGGTGGACCAGGCTTCAGGATCAGCACTGCCCTCAGGACCATTTCTTTCTGCCGCTCTGCCCTGCCACCCACAGTTTGACTCTCCTCATGGGCATAGGACGTCTGCCATGTGCTTCCTCATTTGGACATGCTTCTGTTCAGCATTCCAAGCAAGAATTGTAAGGTTCACCCTGATTAGAGTCCTCCTTGACATCTGTCTTCTCCAACGTTCACATCCAATCTGTCAGAAAATGGTTCTACCTTCAAATTTTATCCAACATCTAACACCTCTCACCATCTCTGCTGCTACTACCCTATTGCCAATCATCAACATTTCACCTGCATTACTGGAGTCATCTCCTAACTGGTCCTCCCTGCTTCTGCTCCTGTCCCTCCTACCGCAGCCTGAACGATACTTTAAAAATATAAGTCAGATCATGTCACGGCTCAGAATCTTCCAATTGATTCCCATCTCACTGGAGTAAAAGCCAATGGCCTTGCAATGCCCTGTAAGGACATGATCTGACTCCCCTGTAACCTCTGACCTCAGCCTCTGCCACCTCCCTCCCTTTCGTACACCACTCCAGGCACACTGGCCTCCTGTTTCTGTTAACAGGCCAGGTGTGCTCAGCTTCTGACCGGGGACTTTGTACTGGCTGTCCCCTCTGCTTGGGACAGTCTTCTTCTGGAGAACCACATGGCCCACCTAAGTCATGTTGTCAGTGAGGCCTGCCCAGGACACGCCTTTGAAAACTGTAATGCCCACAGACCCTCTGCATTCACAATCCTTCTACACTGCTTGTATTTGTCTATAGCACTGCTCACCTAGTGTATTTATTGATTTGTTGACTGTTTACTCCCAGCTAGAATGTAAGGGGTTTGTATCTATTTGTATTATTGATGTATCTCCAGACCCTAGAACAGTATTTAGTTCATAGCAGATGCTCAAAAATTTGTTGAATGAATGAATGAACAAATTGGACTGGCTTGGATACCCACTCTTCTTCTGAACTCTTAGCTGGGGAATGCCTAAGTCCTTAAAGCTAAGAGTACAACCTACCAAGGTTGGACCAAGCTGGGTGTCTCCAGAACCTGGAATTTAGATTATGCTCTAAGAAAGAATCTAGCACAAATCAACAGATAATCAGTGAGGTTAACAGCACCTATGATGCTTATTTAACATGATTATCCTTGGGTCCCACCATAAACTTACAGATCAAAATTCTGAGCGGCAGGGGTCACAAATCTGCTTTTCTTTTTGGTGTATTCATTTGTCTCTTTTAATCAGCAGCCTGCAGCTGATTCTTTCATTAACTAAAACAGAATAGCCTGGGTGGTACGCGTAAGTGCTTGGCAGGAGCAACCCAGGTGTACTGTAAGACATACCTGGAGTATGGCAAAGAAAATTGAGATATGATACATGGCATTGACCTATCAGAAAAAAGAACGTATAAACAGAAGAAGGAAGATGTAATATCATGTCATCTGCAAATAGTGACATTTTTATTTCTTCCTTTCCAATTTGGGTTTTGTTTTGTTTTGTTTGCCTAATTGCTCTGGCTAGGACTTCCAGTACTATGTTGACTAAAAAGTGGCAAGAGTGGACACACTTGTCTTGTTCCTGATCTTAGAGGAGAAGCTTTCAGCTTTTCACCATGAAGTATGATGTTAGCTGTGGGCCTGTCATATATGGCCTTTACTATGTTGAGGTACATTCCCTCTATACCCACTATGTTGAGAGTTTTTATCATAAACGATGTTGAAATTTGTCAAATGCTTTCCTTCAATGGGATGATCATATGATTTCTATCCTTCATTGTGTTAATGTGGTGTATCACATTGACTGATTTGTGGATCCCTGGAATAAATCCTCCTTTATCATGGCGTATGATCCTTTTAATGTATTATTGAATTCAGTTTGCTAATATTTTGTTGAGGATTTTTGCATCTATGTTCATCAAGTATATTGGCCGGTAATTTTCCTTTCTTGTGGCATCCTTAATCCTGGTTTTGGTATCAGGGTAATGCTGGCCTCGGAAGATGAGCTTGGAAGAGTTCCTCCTCTTCTATTTTTGAAAGAATTTGAGAAGGATTGGTATTAATTCTTTGAATGCTTGGTAGAATTCAGCAATGAAGCTGTCCAGTCTTGGACTTTTGTTGGTTGGGAGAATTTTGATTACTCCTTACCAGTAATTGGTCTGTTCAGACTTTTTATTTCATCAAGGTTCAGTCTTAGCAGGTTGTATGTTTCTGGGAATTTACCCATTTCTTCTAGGCTGTCCAATTTGTTAGTGTATAATTGTTCATAGTAGTCTCTTATGATCCTTTGCATTTCTGTGGCACCAGTTTAACGTCTCCTCTTTCATTTATGATTTTATTTATTTGAGTCCTCTCTCTTTTTTTCTTGGTGAGTCTAGCTAAAGGTTTGTCAACATTGTTTATCTTTTCAAAGAACCAGGTCTTAGTTTCATTGATCTTTTCTACTTTATTTTTTCCTTTTTTTTTTTTAGTCTCTTATTTATTTTCACTCTAATCTTACTTTCTTCCTACTACTAGCTTTGGGCTTCATTTGTTCTCCTTATTCTAGTTCTTTGAGGTGTAAAATTAGGTTGTTTATTTGAGACTTTTATTGTTTCTTGAGGTAGGTATTTATTGCTATGAACTTCCCTCTTAGAACTATTTTTGCTGCATCCTATAGATTTTGATATGTTACATTCCTAATTTTCATTGGTCTCAGGGATTTTAAAATTATTCTTTAGATTTCTTCTTTGATCCATTTGTTGTTCAGTAGCATGGTGCTTAATCTCCACATATCTGTGAATTATCCAGTTTTCTTCATAAAATCAATTTCTAGTTTTATACCATTGTGGTCAGAAAAGATGCTTGATATGATTTCAATCCTCTTAAATTTATTGACTTATTCTGTGACCTAACATATTTTCTATCTTGAAAAATAGATAGAGAAGAATGTATATGCACATGAGAAGAATATATTCTGTTGCTTTTGGATGGAATGTTCTGTAAATATCTGTTAAGTCCATTTGGTCTAACATGTCATTTAAGACCAATGTTGCCTTATTGATTTTTTGTCTGGATGATCTATCCATTGATTTAAGTGGGTTATTAAAGTTCCCTACTATTATTGTATTGCTATCTATTTCTCCTTTTAGATTTGTTAACATTTGCTATATATATTTAGGTTCTCCTATGCTGGTGCATAAATATTTACAAGTGTTATAAATTCTTGTTGGATTTACTCTTTTATCATTAGGTAATGCCCTTCTTTTTCTTTTAGTCTTTGTTTTAAAGTCTATTTTGTCTGATATAAGTATAGCGACTCCAGCTTTCTTTTGGTTTCCATTTGCACAGACTATTCCATCCCTTCATTTTCAGTCTGTGTGTCCTTACATCTAAAGTGAGTCTTTTGTAGACAGCATATAGGTCTTTTTTTTTTTTTTTTTTTTTTTTTTTGCCGTACGTGGGCCTCTCACTGTTGTGGCCTCTCCCGTTGCGGAGCACAGGCTCCAGAAGCGCAGGCTCAGCGACCATGGCTCACGGACCCAGCCACTCCGCGGCACGTGGGATCCTTCCGGACTGGGGCACAAACCCGTGTTCCCTGCATTGGCAGGCAGACTCTCAACCACTGCGCCACCAGGGAAGCCCTCAGTCTTTTTTTTTTAATCCATTCAGCCACTCTATGTCTTTTGATTGGAGAATATAGTCCAGTTATATAGATATTTAAAGTAATTACTGATAGGTATGTGCTTATTGCCATTTTGTTAATTGTTTTCTGGCTGTTTTTGTAGTCCCTATCTGTTCCTCTCTTCTCTTGCTCTCTTCCTTTGTCGTTTGATGACTTGCTTTAGTGGTATGCCTATATTCCGTTCTCTTTCTCTTTTGCGTATTTACTATAGGTTTTTGCTTTGTGGTTACCATGTGGCTTACATATAACAACTTACATCTATAACAGTATATTTTACGTTGATAACAACTTAAGTTTTCTGCCATCCCCATTTATAAGAATGCCAGTTATAGTGGATTATGGGCCACCCTACTCTTAATCTTAATCAATTACATCTGCAATGAATGACTCTATTTCCAAATAAGATCACATTCCAAGGTACAAGGAGCTAGAACTTCAACATAAGGATTTGGAGGGGACACAATTCAACCCATAAGACCATCCACTTCTCTCATGTGATTCTGAGATCACCAAACAACTTTCTGGTTCCCCAGGTACACAGGATTTAGCAGTGAGGGTCCTGGAGAACAAATAGGAGTCTCCTGATCACTGGAGATGAATTTCCCCATTGCGAACTGGCATTCTGTTCAAAAGACTTCAGTGAGTCTGGCTAGCATGAATCAGTCCCTGAGAACCTCATCATTCTAGTTGCATTGACAATGTGAGTTTTGGGGACTACACAACTGTGATTACCTCTCATTAGGCCTGTTTGCAGAACTGGTTGGCTTCTCTCTCTGATATTATTGTGTTCTCTCTATATCTACAAGAGGGAGCTCCATCTCAGGATTTAGAAAAACAGCTCGTGAAGCCAGGAGATATGCCTAGTGCATATCCCTTACAAGCCCTATTTCCAAGCAATCTCCACACCAAACCTAAGGTTCCAGGCCTAACATCCTCAAAAATGAAGAACATCACACTGTGTGCCCTCATTTAAAAGGGGTTAGAGGTACCTGAGTTGCAGGCAGGTATTCCCAGATATTTTGCCAAAGATGGTCCATCCTTCCCTGGCCACATCTTCCGTGAACAACAGGCATTTTGAAAAGGGGTAAACTTCTGAGAGCTAGTCCTGCAGATCAGGGTAAATACATTTATCAACCCAGGAAAATACCCATCTGTCTTTACTATGCTCTCTGGCAGGATAGCCTCCAATACCTTTTTTATCTGGGAAGCTCCACCAAGAAGGAAGGTCTTGACTTCAACTTAAATATTCTTGCTTGCCATATCCTTTTCTGGTACCATCAAATATCTTTCAAGTGCTGTGTCCCTGGAAAGAATACAGGACTTAAATGGAGGTTCTCAGAAGCCCAGATATTGTCACAAACTAGGAAAACTGTTTTCTTATATTAGCTTAGACATTTTATCAATTAACTTCCTTGTTCTAGCCGTAGAAAAGGATATAATAAAAATGGCCTTAAAATGGCTCAGTCATGGTTGGTTAACTATATAACATGAACTCTGTGGGTCATTGGCACTAACCCTGAGCTTGAGAGTTTTAGATCCAGGCCAGGTTTCTTTAAAACTCAAGCCACACATCCAAAACTTGAGTGCAAGGAGATTTCCAAACCCTGGTGGTTGACCCAGAAATTTAATCCAACAAAATTTTAATATAGTAGGAGCCCTCTTAATGAAACAATGCTTAACTAACTAACTGGATTAACCTTCACTCTCTATCCCTCTCTAACCCCCACTGATGCCAGGCGCACTGAATGCTAGGTGACTACTCTTTAAAACAGTATTTTTCAAATTGTAGGTCTTCATATCAATTTACTGGGTTGAAATAAATTCACTGGGTCATGACTAACATTTCTTAAATGAAACGTTACAGAACAGTTGAATTGCATGCTTAGAATCAGTTATTTATTCTAAAATGTGTTTATGTCTATTACATAAAATAATGAAATGAGTGCAAAAGAAAAAAACTCAAAACAGATAAAGTGGACATGAAAAATGATATAAAAATGAAGTTGAATGATTTCTGAAAAGACTCTATAAAGGCAGGTCACTAAAAAATAAATAATAAAAATTGATGTCAAATTAGTTGTGAGCTAGAAAACGGTAAAAGATGAAGAAAAAAATTGTAAAGCCTAAAAAACTCCCCACTTATAATTGTTTTACAAGTGTCTTTATTTTCTCTCTCCACTATAGAAAAACAGAGGCTGGAAATCCTGAACACAATGACTCAACAGTGGGACTAGGGCTTCCCTGGTGTCACAGTGGTTAAGAATCTGCCTGCCAATTCAGGGGACATGGGTTCGAGCCCTGGCCGGGGAAGATCCCACATGCTGCAGAGCAACTAAGCCCATGGGCCACAACTACTGAGCCTGCGCTCTAGAGTCCATGAGCCACAACTACTCAGCCTGTGCTCCAGAGCCTGTGAGCCACAACTACTGAAGCCCGTGCGCCTAGAGCCCACGTTCCGCAACAAGAGAAGCCACTGCAACGAAAAGCCTGCGCACCACAATGAAGATTAGCCCCCGCTCACTGCAACTAGAGAAAGCCCACACACAGCAGCAAGGACCCAAGGCACCCAAAAATAAATAAATAAATTTATTTATTTATTAAAAAAAAAAAAGTGGGGGCTTCCCTGGTGGCGCAGTGGTTGAGAGTCTGCCTGCCGATGCAGGGGACACGGGTTCGTGCCCCGGTCCGGGAAGATCCCACATGCCGCGGAGCGGCTGGGCCCGTGAGCCATGGCCACTGAGCCTGTGCGTCTGGAGCCTGTGCTCCGCAACGGGAGAGGCCACAACAGTGAGAGGCCCGCATACCGCAAAAAAAAAACACAAAAAAACAAAAACAAAAAAAGTGGAACTAACGCAAGACAAAACTATGAGTAAGTTTAATCAGAGGACCCACAGTGAGCCCAACACCTAAAGACTGGGGAATGAATGTATACACTTTAAGTAAAAATAAAAAGTTTAAGGTTTAAGGTGTTTTCTAAGCCTCAATCATATCTAATAAAAGGACTTATATATTTTTAAATTTTGGCCAGTCCTTGGAATATGGTGGAATAGGACTTGACCATTATAAACTCACTGCCCCTATCAAGTAAGGAATCACAAAGCATGCCCTTAATGTATCAGAGAATATAAGAAAACATAATTAGGGCAAAGTATGCAAAAAATAATAGTTTCACATCAGGAAGGACTACCCACTTATAAGCTAAAGATTTGTAATCGGCCCAGATAACTAGTTTTCTATGAAGCTTTTCCTGTCTCCTCCTTCTCACTGTGCTCTTGCCCCACTACAACGGGCTACTCCTTCGTGTCCCACTGGCTGCTGTAAGTTTGCCTACTCATGGACGTATCAAAGCTCCTGTGATAATTCTCTATAACATCATTATTTATATATGCATGTCCATCAATGAGACCCTAACCTCCTGGAAGATAAGGACAAGGTCTTGACCGGTATTCCCAGCATCAGCACAGGGTGTGGCATTTGGTACATGCTTAGTAAATTTTTGTTGAATGAAAGAATAACTGTGCAAATAAATCAAGCTGTTGTCCTCATTTTCAATAAAAACAGAAGGTAACTCTGTTTGAAGTAAATCGCAAATTTGAAATTAAAAAAAAAAAGTGTTTTCCAACAGCATTTGCTCACTCACTTCATGTCTCTGTGTCCCATTTTGGTAGTTCTCGCAATATTTCAAAATTTTCCATTTTTATTATATTTGTCATGGTGATCTGTGATCAGTGATTTTTGATGTTACTACCACAAAAGACTATGATCACTGAAGGCTCAGATGATGGTTAGCATTTTTTTAGCAATAAAGCATTTTTAACTAAAAAAAAAAAAAAAGTTATAGTAATACAAGCAGAACGGCACTGGTGCATCTCTGAGCCAAAAAAGAAAATCACTGGAAAGGTCAAAATTCACTAGACTGCTACAGCTTGGGTGAAATAACCATTAAGACCACTTTGCCTTGACTCTGGATTTAATATGAACCCTTCTATGATTTTCATTCCCTGCCTTGGATCTTGATCCTTCAAAGGAAGTGCCTAAATAGGCAAGACAAGTATTCTGGTCACTGAAAAGGAGATGTCTTTATACTTCAAACTAATCAGTTGATTTTCTAGCACGAATCAGAAAAGATTCACTAGTCTGAAAAAGAAGAAAAGAAAACTATTGATTTATTCTCAGGATTTTTTTCCCCTCCATCTCTAAGTATCCAAAATATGATCATTTTTATAACCTAAATTATATAAAGTACTTTTCCTAAGTAACACAGTAATACATACTCTGAAAAGCATGGAAAGGACTAAAAAGTATAAAGCAGGAGAAAAAGAACCACTCATAATTCTACTCCAGCAGGGCATCAACTCTATACTTTGTCATGTTCACTTCCAATTGTCTTTTTTACAGTTTTCTTTATATAACTGAAATTACTATAATGATACCTTTTATGAACAAGATAATGAACAAGATAACTTCATCTATTAAGTTTTTTCTATTTACCCTGCCCCATGAAGAGCTTTCCTTTTTCATAACTTCAAATTTTCTAGAAAAATCTCTCTCTAGGTATCAGATAAATTCTATGAATTATTCAATCCACATGTATTGAACACAAGCTATGTGAAATGTATCAAATTGGTGTCAGAGTATACATAGAAATGACATTATGTTTAAAGAACTTAAAAAGCAGGTTGAGGAAACAATCCACCTATATGTACACAAAGAAAACATGTCAAGCAACCCCCTGCTTAATGGATTAGGTGGCAAAATAATGGGGTGCATAAAAGGGGATACCCAGGGTAGCTTAGGAGAAAGGGGGCTCATGGCTCTGACAGATAAGACTAGATAAACTCTACATGAATCATTTCATTGAATCCTCCAGTCAACCTGGTAAGGTGAGTATTATTATTATCTCCATTTCACAGTGGTGGAAACTGCAGTGTAGGGAGATTAAGTAATTTGCCTCAAAGCATAGGGCTAGTTAGTGGTGGAGATGAGATTCAATCAAAGTCTTTCTCCAGAGCTGGACTCAGCACTGCCTTCTATGAAGTGTCCAAAAGCCCAGGGGAGTCAAAGAATAAGGGGAGACATCCAATTAAGTGTTAGCAGAAACGAAAGTATGAGCTTGTTACCTGGGGTCGGGAAGAGACAGTAATAGGCAAGAAAGGAAAACAAATGCAATAAACATGACTATTCAACGATAGGCTTCCTAGGAGATCACCACGGGCAGGACAGGAAGGAAGACAAGGTGTCTGGACCATTCTTCAAAGATGCTCAGCACTTCGGTCCTACTGGAAGACGGCTTCCCAGGGGACCTCCTGGCTTTTTGATTTCGGACACACTGCCTCGCTTTCACCCCCACCACTCGGTGTAAGTTTGGGGAGAGGGGTTCCTGGAACAAAGACATTCTTCTTCATGGATGCACACTCCGGCTCACATACCTCGGTACATGTTCGCATTCACACACCTTAACCTGGAAGTTTCCCCCGCACTTCTTCTGACAGTTTCCCACATGAGGACCACAGAAATGCAGACCTCACTCTCAGATATGGGAGCCCCTTGGAGAGGGGCTGGTTGGGGAATCGGAGGAGTCACACTGAACCCCGGGCCATCGGGCTCCCGCCATTCAGACGAGCACCTGAAGCTAGGTGCGCTCTTGGCCAATGCCTTCTACAGAAAGCACCGCGCGGCCACACTCCAGCCTCACACCCGCGTTCGGTCACTAGTGCAGCTGAACCGGCCTCAAGGGCTGCGGGCCCTCCGCCAGCCGCCCCTCCTTCCGCGGCTTCGACGCTGACTTCCGCTCCCTTCCCCGGGCCGCGACGCCCCAGCTGTGCCCCAGGCCGCCCGGGGACGTCCGGAAAACAGGAGTTGGCGCTCCCCTCGACGTACGCAAGCGATCACCAGCCACCTCGTACGACTTCCGCGGGCCCGACCAGAATTCCGGGGGCCCAGGCGGGAGGGCGTGGCCAGGAACCCCCGCCCCGAGCCCCGCCCCCCCGTGGCTCGCGTTCCCTCCCCCCAACTCCGCTCCGCCTCCACCTCTCCCCTCCCCTTCCGGCTCTCCCTCTTTCCCAGCACCCACACTCTTCCCACTCTTACTCCCTTCCTCTCCCTTCCTACCCTCCCTTCCCTCTCTCTTTGCCATGTCCCCTCCCCCTCCTTCTCTTCCCTCCTTCCTTCTTCCCTCCCCCGCGCCCTGCAGGGAACGGGGCACCGGGCGGAGGTGAAGACCCCTTTCCTCCCCAGGGAGCTAGAAGCCGTGACACTTGAGGCCCTGGCCGCGCTGGCCGCCTGTGTCTCGGCGCTTCTGGACCCGGAATCGTTAAACACTGAGCCAGTGACACCCGCCAAACGGGTTAAAGGCGAGCAAAGGTGTTTCGAGGAGGCTCTTTCGGTAAATCAAGTTTTCACGCGAATGGCTCCTCCCTTAGGGTCAGGGAAGTAAGAGGCAACATTGCAGCTCCTTACAGAAAATGTTTGGACGCTCTCGGCCCTGAGGCATGGTGGAGAGTGGGAAAGATTTTAGGTGAAGGAGCAAAAGGCCCAGGTCATGCCCAGCTCACCTGTGTCCTGGGCCTCTTCGAGGGGGTTTGAGCCCCTTGACGTCCCTGCAGGTGCCCTCCAGGCCCTCAAGGTGCTAGAACCATCGTCAGTGCCTTCCCCTGGTGATCCTCAAGGCTTCACTAGAAAACAGTATTTCAGATTGGGGGAGGGGATTACAACCCCAAATCCTAGGAATTTAGAGCCAACAGTCTGATGTGACCAAAAAACAAAGTGATGTGCTCAAGGGAAAAAAAAAATTAGAAATACAGGAAGTTCACCAGATCTGAAGTAAAAAGATTGACTTAAGCCCTGGCATTGCCTCAGGCTAGTTTTAGGCCTCGAATGAGTTACTGAAGCTCTTTGAGACCATTTCTTCATCTATAAAATGGAATAATAATCCCTACCCTCAAGGTTGTTGTGAGGAGAAACTGAGGTAATGTATGTGATGATGTAAACTATAAAATTCCATACAAATGTAAGCTATTATATCTTCTGAGATTTATGGCCCAATCTAAGGAGAAAAGAAAACAGGATAGCTTAACCCCAACTTCCAGCAAGACCACAGTGAAAGCCATATTTCCCAACACTGTTTTAGCAATACCCTGGAGGAGACTCCAGGGACCTGTGGGACTGTCACAAAATTCTTGCAAAATTGTCTTTAACTGGGATACTTGTATTTCACCATCATTTTTTAAAAGCTTACCATGTGAGAAGAGGGAATGTTATGAATCAAAGATTGGGTGTCAAGATAGTGAGGATTAGGAAACATTCAGTTAAGCCAAATAAACCCCGTTGTTTCTTTGTTGTTTTACTACAGAATTCCTCAGAGTCTTTGGTATGTTATGCTCCAGAAAACAAAACAAAACAAAACATTATTACTAATAGTTGTGCTAATGTTGATGGGATCCAAGTGTTTGCAGCTTGGCATCTTTGTCAGCCTTAAGCCTTTACCCAGAAATACCCCCATCTTCCTGACAGTGGGCAGTAACCAAAGCAGAGAGTCGTGCAGTGCAGAATCACGGGAACAGACTCTAGGGGCCACCACCTCATATAGTGAGCTCCTACCATAGTGCCCCGAGATGGTTTTATAGGCCCGACGTGCCTGCCTCCACCCTGCAGACCCCTGACGCATTCAACAACCTTCACCCTCACTCTTCTCAGTCACCTCGCCTTTCACCCTCTTGGACCTCAGGAACCCTAATGTTTGTCAATGGTGAACAGACATGTGCCCGTTTGTGTTAGAAGGGCTTGCTGCCAGTGTCTTCTTATTTAGAGAAAACTGCCTCCATGAAGAGAGCCCGGTTTCTCCTCTAGGCCCTTGTGCATTCCGCTCCTGTTCCCAGCCAGGCCATGGTGGATTTTTCCTCATTGAGAGGGGAGACCCCACCTAGCCATTGGCTGAGGTCACTGACCTCATTGTCATGAGAGACTTGTGGCTCCATAGATATTGTTGGTCAGGATGAGGCTAACGTGGGCATTATGTTTTACTAAAAGAAAAATAGTAAATAAATCATAATCCATATGGTTTGTGGATAAAGCAAAATCATGAGGGTTGTTCACAAATGGCTGTAGTTGAGGGAGCATGCATCCAGTGAATAACTCACCTGGCATCAAGGAGTGCCCCGAGGGTATGAGGGAGGCTGGGCATGGGAGTGGGGGACTGAGACGGGTGAGAGAAAGGGGAGGGAATCCTGTGTGTCCAGCCTGAGCCAGTGGGCCTTCCCTCACAGCATCACACCTCCACACTCTTCCCTGAGCGGAGCTTCAGCTGCACTGTAACACTAATAGTGAGAAAAGCCTGACAGTTCTTGACGAGAAAACTCACTGGGGTTTTCAGCAGGAGGGCAGGAGTTTTCATGACACTGTATCCCACAGACAGAGCAGAAGGTACCTTTGGGTATTTGACTTCACGTGCTCAGAGGAGAGGGCCACGACTGTCACTCTGCAGTAATAAATTGCCAAATTAATTATCTACTAATGTCTCCTAAAAACTATCACTCTATTTCACTGTAACCTATTTATCAATAAAGACCTTCCCCCTCCCCAAAACAAGTCATTCAGTAATTCGATATTTTCTCCAAGAAAATATCTCCAAATTGTCAGCAGTCTCCCGTGTGTCCTAATTATTGTGTCTAACTGTGTTGGTTCCATTTCTTTTTTCCACAAAATGGATCCCTCAGCATTGGCTGATCGTAGTTATCATTTTTTAATGTTCAACTCTGATGGATTCACAAAGAGTTTCCCCAAAGCCGCACGCCATTTGAGCCAAATGCATCATCGTGAGATGAGTGTGAATTAATTCCGTCTCAGCCATTTGTGAACACCTCAGAGGAGAAAATGTCAGCAGCACATGACTGTGATTGAAATAGTTATGAATTCAAATTCAGCTATACTCCTTCTAAGGATTATAACTGCATGCTGTTAACCACCTATTACCTTTACATTTCATAGTTTGTACATAGTTTAATTTTTCTACCATAATTCTTGGCCTACCAATTATGGGTAAGATAACACCAAAGGAACCAGAGATTTACTCAATAATAATAATAATTACAAAAACAATAATAGCTAACAGTTAGGGCTTCCCTGGTGGCGCAGTGGTTGAGAGTCCGCCTGCCGATGCGGGGGACACGGGTTCGTGCCCCGGTCCGGGAAGATCCCACATGCCGCGGAGCGGCTGGGCCCGTGAGCCACGGCCGCTGAGTCTGCGCGTCCGGAGCACAACGGGAGAGGCCACAACAGTGAGAGGGCCGCATACAGCAAAAAAAGAAAAAAAAAAAAAAAAAAGCTAGCAGTTAACAAGTACTTACTATAAGCTAGGCCCAGTTCTGAGTGCTTTGTGTATATTATTTAATCCAACAAAGACTCTATGAGATGGTTATTGTTATCCCCATTTTACAGATGAGAAACTGAGGTGCAGAGAGTTTTATTAAGGTTACATAGCTGGGCATCTGCCATGAGTCCATGCCCTTAAAACCGATTGCCCCTACCAGAAGCAGCAGCATCTTCATTATCATAAAAAAATATTTATTGAATACTTATGACAGGCAAGTGAACAGCTTCACATGCATTCTCTCGTTTAATTCTCACACAAACCCCATAAGGAAGTGCGATTATTCCCCATTTTATGGAAGAGAACACTGAGGATTACATAGTTGTGTGCCCAACTACTACGTGCCAGGGTAGGGACAATGACTCTGTCAGACTCTTTACGACTGTGAGAGTTGCCTGTAAGGAAAGGATTCTGATCCTGGCAAAGCAGCAGGCCCTAAATAAAGCCACTAGCATATCAGCAGGGAAATTTAAAATGCCTTGGAACACCCTCTGGAAAAATGGCAGATTCCATAGCTGGAGTAGCTGGAGCTGAAAATACAAAGAGACTGTGGGACACAGAAAGTAAAGTACCGCTTAAAACAAAGCAAAACACAAAAAAGGATGAGGGCATGCCAAAAGGACACAAGAGCAAATCTGAAAGAGCTCCTAATGTCCAAAAGTGGAACAATTTGAGCAACAAAATTAATAATAATATTATTAGATTATAACTCAAAGAAAAAATAAAGATCCATGAGTCCATAGTGGTATAAATAAATGATTGAATTCATTAATAAATGAGTAGAAGAGACGAACTGTCCTTACAGAAGGATTCCAAATTATAAATGTGGAAGGAATGAGGGAAATCAGAAATTACCTTTAAAGCCCCATAGTAGTAATTGCTGTAGGCAGGATCCACTGAGGAATGTGAAAAGTAGTGGGTGAAACTTTAAGGAGAAACAGGATCTTTGTATAGCCTCAACGCATGCACCCAAAGATATTAATTAATTACTGTGGTGTGTTTAACATATACCCACAAAGGTTTGCTACTCCTTACTCCAGAGAAGGAGCTTAATTTCTTTCCCCTTGAGTGTGGGCTGGATTTAGTGACATACTGGTAAGAAGGTTATGGAAAAGAAAATTAGTAACTTTATAGTGGCAAAATCTGGCAGATACCGCCTTAACTAAGTGACCAAGGTTCATATCATCTGTAATATATCATGCTTATATCATGAGCCCCCTGATATGATGTCATGAGAAAGGCACTTCCCCTTTGGGGTCTTCTTCCCAAATATTGATAACCCCAGTCTAGTCATGAGAAAACATCAAACCCAAGCCCAAATTGAAAGACATTCTACAAAACTCCTGACCAATGCTCTTCAAAAGTGTCAAGGTTGTGAAAGACAAGGGAAGTCTGAGAAGCTGTCACAGATTGGAGAAAATTGAGACAGGACAAGTAAATCCTACGTGGTATCCTGGATTTGATTCTAGAACAGAAAAAGTCAGATATTAGCGGGAAAACTGGTGAAATCTGAACAAAGTCTAGTTAATAGTCCCCTGTCAATGCTAGTTTCTCAGTTTTGATAACTGTATCATGATATGTAAGGTATTAACAGTAGGGGAAGTTGGATGAAGGGCTGAAGGGACCCCTATGTGATGGCTTCAGGGAGGGGAGTGCCCAGAGGTTGAGGACTGGGTCGAGGCTGTCGATAATCCCTTGCACCTGTAGGTTGCTTTGTGACTGTTAGTGCTTCTAGATGTTCTCTCCTCAGACTGGAACAACTCACCCAGTTTCAGGATTTTCTCTATTAGCTTTTGAAAGCTTGGAGGAAGATGTATGGAAACAGGTAGCCAGATTATGGAGTACAGAGTGGGCATGGAGACAGCTTGGGTTGATGGCAAAAACTAAGAAAATCAGAATACAGTATGGACTTTAATTAATAATATATCATTATTGGTTCATTAATTGTAACAAATGTGCCATGCTAACAGAAGAGAGTAATAATAAGGGTAGTTGTTGGGGAGGGCGGTGAGGATAATATGGGAACTCTCTGTGCTATTTTCTCAATTTTTCTGGAAAATTAAAACTATTCTCAAAAAATAGAGCCTATTTAAAATGAAAACTTAAAAATTGCCCTGCCTGTGCTCCTAAGGTAAACAGAGCATGAAGATTCACCGAAGGTTCAGCAGAGCTGCCCTGGTTTGGCTCCAAGGACTTGTGACGGTGCCACAGAGAGGATGGGACAAGTGGCAGAAGAACCACAGAGACGATAGATGGACGTGGAGGAGGGGACACAATTAGTCATAAGCAAACAGGGAAAGGAGGGCTGGTGGGAGAGAAAATGAAGGACACCCTGTGCTTCAGGCGATCTGTTTTTACGTGGCTGCCCTGACCCATGATTCATCCCTCTTACCTGCTCCTCTTCCTCTTGCACCTGTTGCCTTTACTAGATACTCCGTTTGCCCCTTCAGATTCCCTCTCCACCCTTTTCCCGCCCTGCTCTGTGCCCCAGGGGACTCCCCGCCTGTGGCCTCTCTGGGCCAGGTCACAGCCCCTCCCCACAGCTCTCACTGGGTTCTGGTGATCGCCTCTCCTCTCGGCCCGTCCAGCCTAGGTGTGGGTGTGCTTCCCCACAGTGGGTAAATCTGGGGTTCGGCACCATTCCTTGCTGGTTTCCTTGAAGTCAGCCCACATCTTGGTAAATCCTCCCTTTATTAAACTCGTCTCAGTGACTCCAATTGAATGCGTCATCTGTTTCCTGCTGAGACCACAGCTGATATGTTTATTGTCTATTGTTTATCCTGCCCTTTAGAACAGAAACTCCACGAGGGCAGAGATTTGGTATGCTTCCTTCACTGCTGTGAAGAAAATATTTGTTGAGTAAATGAGCGAGTGTTCATTTTATCCTTACTGTAATTACTAAGCTGCATGTGGCTACTGAGCCCTTGAAATGCGGCTGGTGCGACTGAAAAACAATTTTAAATTTTATTTAATTCTAACAGCCGCACATGGCTAGTGGCTACAGTGCTGGTCTAAGGAGACTTCCTGAGCTCAAGGCAATTGTCTAACTACTGAGGTCCACTCTGCCCCAATAGGGGTTGAACAAGAGTAACTCAAGGGCCTTGGCCGATTCCTTTGCCCTGGGTAACTGCAGCGCTGGGCTTTCCGGCGTTCTCTCTAGGCTGGCAAACTTGGGAATGTAGGTCTTGCTTTTATATATTTACATTTTTATTTCCTTGCAAACTTTCTGTTCCTTGGATAATAGAGTTATAGTGGCTCAACAAGCCCTTGCAAACTTGCAGCTTACAAAAGAGCTCTGGCCCCTAGCCAAGGGAGTCTCCAGCTGCTGACTGACCCTGCCTGGAAAGTCAACTTGGAAGAGATGCAAATGTCCTAATCCTCTTCCAAACCACTCTAAGTAGGTTTTATCCAGTGACCTGTAAAACCAAATTAGTAAAGGGACACTTTAATTCCAGCTCATTAGAGAGCTTCTAAAATCTTTGAGAAAGCCAACACAGCAAATTTCTGTGCTGGGGGGCTGAGAAACCCATCCCGTATTCAAAAGCAAAATGTCCTTGCTTTCCCATAGTTTCTCTTACATTATTCAGCATACAGAAAATATTTTCCGAGGCTTTCACAAGATCCCCGGTGAAGGTGGGAAGCAGTTCTCCAAAAGGAGGCAAATATGGTGGCCCAGCGAGGTCAAGTGATTTTCCCCAAGTTCTGCCACGTTTGATCCCAATTCTGGTCTCCTTACTCTCGTACAGGGAACATTTGCACTGTTCTGATTATTACCCAGGAGCTGGCTTATTGCACAATATCAGGAAATAGTCCATATGAAATCCTGGCCCACAGAGCGTACATGTTCTGCTTTTTATTCTGCAGCTTTTTTATAAAGTGTGTTTTCCTTTCCCATAATGTCATCTGGAAGCAATTCCTCCCAACAGCTGGATTTGCTTTCACAATTGGTAAACATGTAAAATGGAAGGCAGGGGAAGATGCTGAGTGTCACTAGAGAGCCTTTTCCCCACCCGCTTGGCTCACGTTCTGAGGCTTATCTTGGGTCTCTGCACAAGCCTCATCAAAACCGAGAATGTCTTCAAACAAGCGACCCACCCTGCACTCCCTCCTTCAGAGAGTCAGCATGTTCTTTGGGGGAGAAATTTTCTGAATACTTCGCAGATAAAATGGATCAGATGCAGACCAGATTCCAGCTGCCAGGATCTCTGTGCTACATGTGGGGGCCGGCAGAGCAGCATCCCCCCAAGTTCCCACCATCCTGGTTACAGTCAGAATGTCTGGGGTCCCCCGGGGAGCCTGTCTGAGAGCAGAGTGCTCCCAGCGCCGTGGTCACCAAAGCCAATAAAGGGAAGACAAGAGCCCAAAGAGCGCTAAGTGGGTCATCAAAGAAGATATGAATGTCCCCCAAATGCGCTCAGCAGGAACATTTCCACGCAGACACGAGCAGAGAGGCAGCCCAGTGCTCTGGAATGGCCTAGGCCTGGGGCACAGCTGTCATCTGGGTGTTGGCTCACACCTCTCCACTCTGTTCACCAGCATGTCTAGCTCTGGTCCAAGAGGTCCAGAAGCACACTTAACGCTGCAATACCGCACTAGAGGACAAAGCTCAGGCTCCAGGCACTTCCTGCTCTCATGTGAGAAATGCTATTCTTTGGATCAAAGTTTCACATCTAGGGGAAATCAGCCTAGCATAAGGCTGAACTCTCAGAGGGAGCACGAGAGTATGCCAGTGACCAGGCAGCTGTACGAAGATGTAGGAGAGGGCCTGTGTGACCCGGCCCAGCTGCATGGATGACCTCAACTCGGTACTGGCCAGTTTTGGGGTGGGTGAGGGGCTTCCTTCCAAGCACCACTAACCCTCTAGGTAGCCAGGGCCCCGAACCCCATGAAGGAGCTTCCCTGTGTTGTGGGCCTTTGACTGCAAAGTTCTCCCGGCAGTGGTGGGCGTCCCTTCCACTGAACACACAAGAGGAGAGTCAGGGGCAGTGCTCACCAGAGGACCCCGAGGAGGGTGGCTGCCTAGCCACTCAGCACAAGCCGCAGAGGGAGCCCCTCTGCCTGGACCCTCAGTGTGTGGAGCACTGCCCCCTCAGTTCTGCTTCTATCCTGGGGTCCCTCTTCTCTCTCTCTCCTCCAGCTTCCTCCTCTAGGTGGAAGCTGTATCTTGTCTGGAGCCAGGGACAGAAACTGCATCATACATTTCCCCAAATCTCACGGTCTCATACCTGGAATTTTGAAAATCTGCGATTCTGGTTCCACGACAGGGCTGATACATTCAAATCGTGGTCACTCTGGTCTGGTCAACTGAACTGCCCCAGAGGTGCCTCAGAGTACACTTGGAAAGAGTCACAGAAGCCTAGGACAGAGGGAGGGGTGATAAGAACAACCCACTGGTTAGTGCCGCAGAATGATCCTCTAGATTAAAGCGACAGAAGAGACGTAGCAACCAAATGCAGCTGTGCACCTGGCTTGGATCCCGATTCAAACAAACCAATTATAAGAAGACATTTGGGGATAATCAGGAAGATTTGCATTTGGATTGGGTATGTCTACAGCCATACCACCTTGAATGTGCCTGATCTTGAATTTGGACTGGGTATTAGAAAATATTTAAGAATTTATTGTTAATTTTGATATGTGTGATAATGGTGCTATGGTTATTCTATAAGAAAATGTCCTCATCTCTTCAAAAGCATATACTGCATATTCAGGGGGTGAAATACAATGTCTGGGATTTATTTTAAAATACTTAAGGAAAGAAAAAACTGATGAAGCAAATTGGCATTTTAGTCCATTTTGACTGCTGTAGCAAATACCATAGACTGGGTGGATTATAAACATTTATATCTCATATAAATGTTTTTATCTCATAGTTCTGGAGGCTGAAATTGGATTATAAGCATTTATAAGATATAAATGGATTATAAGCATTTATATCTCATAGTTCTGGAGGCTGAAAGTCTAAGATCAAGGTGCTGGCAGATTTGGTGTCTGATGAGAGCCCTCTTCCTGGTTTATAAATGACTGTCCTCTCACTTAACCTCACATTGTGGAAGATGTGAGGGAGTTCTCTGGGTTCTCTTTTATAAGGGCACTAATCCCATTCATGAGGGCTCCACCCTCATGACCTAATCACCTCCCAAAGGCCCCAGCTCCTAATATCATCACAGTGGGGATTAGGTTTCAGCACATGACTTGGGATGGGACACAAACATTCAGTCTATAGCATATAGCAAGGTGTTAATGTTTAAACTTAGATGATGGGTATATGGGAGTCTTTTTTTTTTTTTTTTTTTTTTAGTAAAATGATTTTTAAGTTTTTAATGGCTGCATAGTAGTCTATCATATGGTGGAAGAGGAGTTTTTTTAAATTGTATTTTTTAAATTAATTTTTAGAATTGAGGTGTAATTGAAGTATTACATTGTGTAAGTTTAAGGTGTATACTTGAGATTCTTTGTACTTTTATGTATGTTGAAAATTTTCTTATAATAAAAAGTTTAAAATAGAGACTATTTTATCGCAACAACTCACAGAACCAAACACCTGTTTACCAACCTTGATGGTGGCTGAATTCTGCACTAAGTTTCTTAATCCGATGGTCAAACCAGGAGTCAGGTCTCAGGTATAATGGGGAGATGACAGAGAGGGGCCAGTGGAAGATGACCCTTATAAGCTTTGACCAGGGATTGTAGCATACCTCCCAGCTCGTCTGCCTGGTCAGAAGTGGAGGGAGCTTGTCTCCCAGGACAAATGCAGCCTCCTTCGCTCCAGCTCCTGCTGGTTTTTAGGGCTGTGGTTTCCCTCCGTGTGTGCTGCATTGCTACGTGAGCAGTTTGGGGCCTGCAGGAGGGAAAGTAGGACACAGATCATAAGCCACTGGAACCACAAAGTAAAGTTCTGGTTGTTCCACCTTCAGATGGCTCTCGCTGCCCTCACTCCCAACATTCCACACCATCCCATCAGTGTGCTGACTGCCATCCAGCGGTGACTCCCTCACAGACTTGTTTTCAGGAATAACCTTCTGCCCGTCTCCTCTCCTCCAGGGGCAAAGGGGGTGAGGCCTCTACTTAGAAGAGTCAAAGCAGGCGTGACACTTATTCTCTTCCTAGCTCTGGCCCTTGCCACCTTCCCAGCTTCTACCTTCCCATTCCAGGTTAGTCTACAATCTTTAGCCTTAACCTGGTCTTGGGAAGGAGATGATTCTTTGCTAGTTTCTGATCTCCTCTTTCTGGCTGAAATGCAGTCCATCTTTTTCCTCCTGCTCTGGAATATTCTGCCTATTCTATTTTCCTTTAAGTCCTGAGTAAAAGGTAAGTGCATTTTCCTGGTGCCGGGCCACGCCTGGTTCTTTCTCGGTCCCCGCCCCAGACCCAGCCCTCCCGAGTGGAAAAAGGCCTGCCCGTGTAGAGGTGGTGCCTAGAGAGTGCTGTTGCCGAGAACCTGCCCAAGCTGTTGCTAACACATGTTATAAGGAAGACTACTCTCACAGAAACAAAAACTACATTTGAAAAATCCTAATTCTACTTTGTGAGACTCGATATGTGATATTCCTACAACATTTTAAATAGGTTCTCTCATTTTCCTTTTTTCCTTTCTAGTGGTTTCCATCTTTGTCTCAATTATAATAAGTTCACGAGAACTTACACACTTTCGTTTTTCAAATTTCTGCTCATTTTTAGTGAATAATAAGGGTACTGACACTACACAAACGGGGCTGGTGTGACATCACGCAATAGCTCAGACGTTTCACTTGTCGGTGGGTACATGAAAGTCCAAATTCAGTCTACAAAAGGTGATTGGGGAAGGTCAATGGATAAAGTTGTTAGCCATTCAAAGCCAAATATACAAAAGTTGAAAATGTTGCCCCATTTTCGGCCCAGCCCCAACTAGAATATAAGCACCTTGCAGGCAGGAATGTTGTCCATTTTGTATAGAGCAGTATCCCAGTGTCTAGAACAGGGTCTGCCACATGGTAGATGCTTAATACTTACTGGATGCATGAACGATCTGTGCTTTGGAATTCTTGTAGCCACCTGTCACATGCTACCATTACTATTACTATTATGTCATCATAATTCAAGATGGAAAGTTTCTCGGAAGCAGAAGTAAATCTTTCTGTTTCATGACACCTACATCATCCATAATTAGGATTCAATAACTGTCTATTGAACAGATGGAAATATGTTCTATTGGGAACTAGCTAGTGATTAAATAATTTAAAAACAAAATCCCACATAGGTCATGAGAAAAGCCATGGGCCATGCTATAGAAATGAACGGTTGCTGGAACCCCAGAAGTTTCTAACGTACTGAGTGGCAGGGAAGTAAATTTCCTGCCCCAGAAATCTGGCAAAAGAATTCACTCTAGGATTTAAGTCTCAGAAAAAAAGACCGAGGGAAGGAAGCAGAGAAGAGGAGGTCTTTTCCAGGGCCGATAGATTAAGGGTATTTAGATACCCTTAAGAAAGGAACCAGATGCCAGCCAGGTTTGCGCTTCAGTTTAACCACATTCCCTGCAAAACTTGCTTATGGGAAGATCAGAAGCTCTGGCGATCATTACTGAAGAGGATTCAGAGAAATTATCGCCTACTCCCAGTTGAAGAGAGAACAAGTCCTGGTCTTTTTTTGGTGTCAACCTCTACTGAAATGTGCTGTTGTCAAATCAAAAAGGGGACAGATCTGGAATTTTACAACTCTGATGAAAGTGAAATAAAAGGAAATCTGTATCATCTTGATCAAAGCGTGTGCCACCTGAGTCGGCTCCCTGTCTCGTCCCTTGGCCTTGGTGACTCTCCTGTGCTGGAGGTTAAGGATTTGTTAAAGAAGATGGGTTTTGATTAAGTGTCACATTTAGTGTGATGTGACATGCTCTTTATCATTGCAAGGGAAGGCTGGGGGCCAGGAGGAGCTTTACAGCTAGTTCCCAATATAAATTAGGAGTCTTGGGGAATGGGTGCTTTGCGGTTGGCCTTGATCTTTCTATGGCCCAGTAGATGTGTGTATGTGAGAGCGTGCACACATGTGTGTGCGTGCATGCATGTGTGTGTGTGCTTGGAGAGATGGCAGAAAAGTCAGTTTCCAGGTGCCTGCGCTAATAAGCTGGTTACCCCTCTTGGAGTTTGACTTGCAATTGTAACACAAGGCTCCAGCTCTAAATTTGTCCACGTTCTTGATGTACCGGGCAAAGGTCTTCTGTGCCTTTCCTCCTTTGGAATTTCATTGTTGCTTAGGGAAATCTCAAAGCCTTCACTCATCCCTCTTGGGGACCATGGCATGATTTTGAAGATGGAGAAGCAGGAGGAAGGATTCCAAGTGCTGCATGCCATTTCTAACCAGAGGCCATGGGTAATGGCTCCCCCAGTTTCACCTAGAAAAAGGAGAGTAGGCAGAGCTAAAGCTGCCTCCCTCCAAATCTAAGATTGTGCAACACACCTTCAGATTCTGATCCTGCTTAGTATGGAGCAGTAAGAACACAAAGAAAATGGGGGCACAGAAAATCCTCAGACTGATGGAGAGGGCTAATGAGGTGGGGGACACAGGGGGTGGGGATCTAGGAAAACCTCCCGGAAGAGGCCACTCCCACCCAAAGGCACTCCACCTCCAGATTCATCTTCCTAAAATATTACTGGCATCAAGTACCTTCCTGCTCAGAACCCATTCCATAGTCCTTCGCTTCCCTCCCATTGTCTATGAAAGAAAATCCACACCTCTTATCCTGGTATTTGATGTCACACACCCTGGGTACCACCAAATCGGTCTACTCACTGCTTCCCAAATGATTTCCTTCCTCCTATCTTCCAGCATTTTTGCTCATGTTGCTCCCCTACCTGGTTGCCTCCCCTGTTTCTCCTATGGAAAGCCTGCCCATCTTCCAAGGCTTGGCAAAAGCCCTTCCTGTTTTATGAAGGAGTCACAGCCACCTGGGAGAACTCCCTTGTTTTTACTCCAAAAATATGAATGGAGGGCCTGCTAGATGCCCACAAGTGCTCTAGGCACCTGGAATAAGTCAGAGGACAAAATAAAGATGCCTGCCTTCAAGGAGCTTGCCATATAGTAGTCAGGGGGGAAATGTGCAGCAAACACTAAAGGTAATGCATAAGTAGTATTACTTGCTTAGTGGCTATGACAGTTGCTATGGACAGTTGCTAGTGACAGTTGCTATGGAAAAAAAGAACAAAATAGAGCAGGGAAAGGGAGATAGGAGCCCCTGCAGTTTGGGGGCAGGGGGCCAGCTGCAGTATTACAGGATGGTCACAGTAGGTCTTACTGTGATGGTGGAAGACTCGAAGGAGGAGAGAAGTTAGCTAGGGAGACACCACAAGGGAGGGTTCTAGGCAATGGGCACGTCTAGCGCGAAGGCCCCCAGGCAGGGCCACCCAGTCTCCAGGAGGGATGGAGGGCCCCTGCTTCCTCTTCACTTTCTAGGTGGTTCTGAAGGCCATATGGCTCTGGAAGAGTGTCTGTAGACAAAGGAAATGTAGGAAAATCCATAATGTCAAATATTGAACAGAAAGGTCCGCAGTGTTTGTTGTGGCCAATTCTGCATTAAGGAAGGAGACAGCAAAGCGATGGAGAGGTGCTTCAGTTTTCATTGATATATTCAGAGGTAATTTTTTTTTAAATTCGAAAAAAATTATTTATTTCTGCTCCTTTCTTACTGTTGAGGAAACAGTCTTAGATACACGTCTGAAGTCATGTACTACCACCCACTGTTTAAAGGCAAAGCACCATAGGTAAAGTTGATCAGCCATCCAGGGTTCTCAGCATATGGGATCCTGCTTCCTGATTTTACCTTAATTTCTGAAAATCAGAAATGGTATCTCCAAAAAACGTTAAGGGCGTTGTAAGAAAGATCATTGTATTTAGTAGCACAGTTGTAGAAATGGAGCATATTTTCTTTAAGAAACAAAAAACCAAGAACATGCCAGTTAACATCGTCAGTATGTCACCATAGGTCAGCAGGACAAAAATACTGTGATAAGCTTATCTCTTCCAAACGCAGAAAGCATTCTAGTCCAAGCTTTAATGTTTCCTATCTTTTCACAGATGCTTCTTTTTCTGCTGCTTTTCATTCTTTCCCACATTTCATGTTAGAGGATTGATACAGCCTTTAAAACTTCATTAACAGGAGCAAATCCATTATCCACTGATTTCTTCTCAAAAGGCAGGCTAACATTCAGATAGCCCGGCAGTTTCATTCTCATGAATACTCTAGCCATGAAAAACTCAATAGGACACAAATCCAACGAATAGAACAAGAAATCTATTGAGTTTTGGAACGTTTGCTGCATTGGATCGGCCCAGGATTGTGAAACCTAAACCTCCCATTGTAAACAGGAAGCTGTCTGCGGTCCTTCATAGTATATCGTCCATTTGCTCTGTAGGCCAAGAAACCTGCAGGTCTCCGAGGCCCATGTTCATCAGTCACGGAGCCAACACTGGGAGGTTCCACAGTGATGTCATCAATTAATCCTCTGGTGATGAGACGTAAAATACCAGCGCGCAGGCTGCCGTGGCCAGGAACCCAGGGCGGCTTCTTTAGCTCAAGCTGGGACATCGGAGTACTAAGCATGGGACTCAGGACAAAGTCTCCATGTTTTTGGCAGCAGAAGCAGCTCTCAAACCCTACACACCACCCAAAACCAGCTAAGATAATTTTTAAAAGACATTAAAATTATAAACGTATTAACTGGCAATCGCTTCTTGATAACAAATACATTCGTGAAATTGCAAGCCACCCTTCATTATACAGTCACTTGCTGTCTCCTTGATCCATCGCTGACTCACCAGTTCCCCTGCAGTTTGGCCGGGGCCCTCATCACAGACACTGCTCTGAGCCTTTCTAATACCTTCTCCTAGGGACACTCTTCCAGCCCCACTTGCACTTGGAGGTAATCTGGCGTTGTGATGGAGTCAGGAGCGGAGTCCCTGAGTCTTCACTTCCTTCCTCTACGTCTTTCGGCAACTCAGCCTATCTGTGCCTCAGTTCACACATCTATAAAAAGGGGTTTATCCTAACATTGTCCTGCAGCTCACTTGAGATAATCCACACAAAACACAGGGCTGGGGCCTGGCATACAGTCGACCCACACGAGTGCTCAGCGCTGTAACCGGCCTCCCGCCTGGGCTTCATGCCTCCTGTTACAGCTTTCTTCCTCTTTCTGCTGGAACCACTCAGACTTCACAGCCCCTGCTCTCTTTATCACGTTCCTGCCCACCCCATGAGTGCTGAGGTTTCCCAGGCTCTCTCTGCCCAAACTTCCTACGTGGCCTCTTCGCAACCATAGCAGTGGCTTCAATCCCCTCCCTCCCCATATATGTTAGTGGCCACCACCGGATTTCTCTATCCCAGCCCCTCGCCTGCCCTCCAGACTGGAGTATTCCTGTGGACCAAGCACCTGTCTCGCAGTCCACTCAATCCAAACCTGTTTCAGACTGCCCTCGCCTCCAACTCCACACCACCAACCCCCCACCTTCTCCAATCCCTGTCTGTCTTTTCCACTCCCTCTCTCCCATCCTGTCATTCATTCATTTAATCCTCAACTCTCTGGAGTATTCACAAGGCTAAGAAAGATCTTTACAAAGTGGTCCCCACTCTCAGGGATCTCCCAGGTCAGGGGCAGATAATTACAATTCAAAGAAGGAAGAGGTTTGACAGAAGGAAGCACAGGACTTAGGAGAGAGGGCAGGAGGGGGCCTATCTAGTCTCCGGGGTCCAGGCTGATGTCTCTTAAGAGGGCGTGCTCAGCAGGAACAGACTTGAATAAATTTTCATCTAGGAGCAGGGCAAGGGTGTGGTGGAAGGCCTCTTAATCGATTGCTTATTACCTGAGGGAAGAAATAAGGAGGCCTCCAGGCCCTAGTCACTCTCGCCTGAGGAGGCTCTGTCCTACTTCGGAACAGGGATTTATTATTCTTATTATTTTTGGTCGTGCCCCATGGCATGCGGGATCTTAGTTCCCCAACCAGGGATCAAACCCACGCCCCCTGCAGTGGAAGTGCAGAGTCCTAACCACTGGACCGCCAGCGAAGTCCTAGAACAGGCATTTAAATACATGTCTATCCCACAGGAAACAAGTATATTGCTGTTGCTGAGAGATCCCTTACCATTTTGCTTTTAAAAATTATATAGCTACCAAAAAAAGAACTTAACATTTATTACCTGTGAATTTCTCTCAAAGGTCATGAATAGTCCGAAACTCTTGGATATGAGAGAAATTTAGCCTACAAATTGATCTCAAATTTAATGACATTTTTATGAAATCAAAGGTAACGATGAAAGGAGCTGACATAATTTACATTTAATCCTCAACGCTCTGGAGCATTGACAAGGTTAAGAAAGATCTTTACAAAGTGGTCCCTACTCTCAGGGAGAGTAGCCACTGCAATAAAAATCTGTAAATTTTAATTTTGCACTTTTCTTCTTATCTTTTTGAGTCCATGCTTTCCCCACCCCCGCTCCTCCAGATTTCAAGGGTTTTAGTAAGACCTTGGCACATTTGTAGCCCTGGTGATAAACTTAGGGAATACATGGGTCATCAGAGACAAGCCCTCAACAGCCAGGACAGAAAGGACAGCTGGCTTTATGCTCTCCCCAGAGGTGACAGTTTTCAGTGCTGGTTCCATTCCACCCAGAATGGTGACATTAGGCACCTAAACACAGACTGGCAGGGGTGTAGGGGACCCAGGGGAAACAGAGGGCAGCACCTTCTGAAACTGAGTGGAAGGCACAAGGCTGACTTTTAAAACATTCCCTCCTTTACCAAAGTAATACAGTCTCATTAAATAAAATTTGGATAACATGGGAAAGTACATTAAAGAAATTTTATCCCACCTGGACCTGTTAGCCAAACACAAGCATTGCTCACTTTTTTATCTTCTGGTGATTTTCTCTGCAAAGAGTCGTTCCTTTTTTTTTTTTTTTTTAATGTAGTTGTAATTGTGCCTACTATTTCATATCCTGCTTTTCCTACTTACTGTATTGTGTTTCCTTCTCTCATTATTCACTTCAGTTTACAGTAAGGGTACATAAAATGTCATCACGGGATTTATCAAAGTTTTCTTAACCATTGCCCTATAGTCAAACATTTAAATTGCTTTCAATGTTTTGCTATTATACATGGTTTTTTGTTATTTTCAGTGGTATTGCGATTTAAACCTTTTTTGACACTTAGGATTGTTTCTTAAGATAGATCTCAGAAGTGGAATTATTGAGTTAACAAATATGAATATTTCTAAGAGTTCAAATCCATATTGCTGAATTGTTCCCCAGAGAGGACTCTATTAATGTACACTGCCTCTAGCAATACATAAAAATTCCAGCTACCTGATGGCTTCAACTGCATGGCTATTATCACTAATTTTTTTTCTTCTGCTAACTTAATAGGTAGAAAGTGAGCTTATTTCTTATGTAAACTTTACAATGTGGTTTATCATACATTCAGAGAAGTATACAAATCATGAGTGAATGTTCACAAAGTGAACACCCCCTAAGTAACCAGCACCCCGATCATGAAACTGAACATTACCAGAAGCCCAGAAGCCCCTGCTGTGCCCCGTTCACCCTCCTCTACCCCAGCCAAGGGTAACTGCTATCCTGACTTCTCACACCGTAGGTTAGTGTTGGAAAGTGGCATTATTAAGTATTTTCATTTCCTTGATGACTAGAGGAGTTAACCATTTTTCCGTGTGTTAGTTGATGAACTGTAGTTCCTCTTTTGTAAATTGTCTTTTCAAGTTCTTTGTCCAGTAAATGGTTGACTCTTAAGCAATCTCCTAATGTGAGTTTGGCTAAGGTTGGACTGCAGTCATCATCACATTGTTCAAAAATGGAGAAGTGTGTGTATGTGTGTGTGTTTACGCTCCCACGATCTCACTCTGACAATACTCCTCTTATTTATTTATGCTTCTTTACTGCAAAGCAAGATGGTGCCTCTGTAGGCAACACCTGGCAGGGGTAACTTTTCGGTGACAGAGCTGAGCCTAAATAGACTCTGCTGTTCTTTCGGTGTCTGTGAGAATAACAGAAATAGGTCACTGAACCTTTTTAAAAATAGAACTGACACATTTGGGGAAAGCATTTTTTCTGCTGAGATAGCACACAGTACAAGATGAAATGATCTCTAGAGGGTAGATGAATTTAGACACTTGATATTAAAAATAAATAGTCTTCATGGCAGTAACTCACAGGAAATAGAGTGTCTTTCATAAGAAAGGTCTCTAAACAGTGCTACCTTATGTAAAGTTTTCCCACCTCAGTTCCGGTGTGGGCTCTTCTGAGGGGCAAGCAATAGCTGTAGATGGAGAGAAGGGCCACCTCATCAACTGTGGTCAGTGTTTGTTCCCTCACCAAAGCCAAGATCTCCTGTCTCACTGGGTTTGCTTTCTCCCCTCTTAAGTGTTACACAACCGCCTGCCCACCCTTGGATGGCTCTCCATAGCTGCAAAACAGGCAGGGACAAGGCCATCTCGTCACCTGGGTGCATGCAGCTCCATTCCAGGCCTTCCAAGGGCTTCACTGATTTGTGGAAGGCCAGCTCCAGCATCTCTGCCCACAGGCTCCCCAAGAGCTGTCTAGGGGCCCCAGGCCTGCCCTGTGGGGGGCCCTTCTCTGTCTGCTTCTGAGACATCCTCAGAAATCTCTCTCTGGCTATTGCCCCAGCTCCCGCCCCTTCTCACCCACCCACCCATCCTGCTACCTTCAGAAGCCCTGTGCACCTCAGAGGCAGACACTTATGTCTTCTCCAGGGATTACCAAGCTGCCTACACCACCATGCTTGGGCTCCACTAATGAGAAAGGCAAGATCTGTTGGCTAGAAAAGCAGGGCCTGGAGTTACTGTGGGAAAGACACTTCAGTACAGCCCCCCAAATGTCAAGGAGGATACATGAGGAGGTTGGCTATCGCAGGAGTTGGGGGGTGAATAGTAGCAAGGAAGGAGGATGCAGAGCTGGGACAGGGACACCTGTGTTTCAGGAAAGTCTGGCCGCAGGGAGAGAGAGACAGGGTAAGCAAGCAGTGGCTATGGGGGATTGGGGAGTAGGAGAGGACCGACAGACAGCTGTGAGGCATTTCTCAGAAGTAGAGCACACAGGCAGGACCTGATGACTTTGACATTGGCACCAAGGAAAGAGGAAGAGGAAGAAAGAGGAAGATGCTGATGCAGCCCTTTCTAATGAGAACACGGTTCTTTAATACAGCACGCATCCACTTATCCACTCACCTATCAAGTGTGTGTTGAGCGCTTCCCTATGTCAGATACTGTTGCAGACTCTGGGAATAATATGTTTCTGCCCAGATCACATTTTCCCTCTGCTGGGTGGGGGGCCGGCAGTGCAGACAACAAACGAGTAAGCAAATAAAAAAGATGACCCCACATGGTGATGGTTGCTCTTGGAAGATAATTTGGGCTGGGGGAATTGTGTGACTGGGTAGGACTTTTCTGAGGAATTGATATTCCAGCTGAGACCTGGATGATATGAAGCAGCCAGTCAGGAGAAGACCCAGGGCAAAAAGAACATTCTAGGTAATCAAAAATGCCTCTGCAGAAGGCCCCAAGATGGGCATGACCTTGGCTCATTTCAGGAACAGAGGGAAGACCGTTGTGGCACGACAAGTTTTGCAAGACAAAATTGTTTTCTGACCTATTTGCTGAGCTGTCCCTGGACCCACACTTCCTTAGGGTTTCATCCTTGCTTTCTAGACACTTCAGACCTCTTGTAGACCCTTCCTACATCTCTTTTCTCCTTCTCTCCAGACCAGCTCCACTTGCAAGTGAGACCAGTAGCTATAAGATCCAATCTGGGGCTGAGGAAGGAGCTAGAACCAGTTCAGTCCTTTCAGAGCCAAATGGGGAGAGGGCCCTGGGGCCAGCGTGGCTCCTTTTTTTCAGGTGGTTCTTAACCATTTTTCGACTAAGAACTCCTTTATCAATCTGATACAAGCTGTGAAAAATACACAGGTATGCAATTCTGTACACAATTTCAGGGGGTTTAGGGACCCTTAGGAAAGCTCATCGTGGGCCTCTTCTAGGGTTTCTACTTCGGCAGTTCTTTTTAAGCTAACCTTGTCCATTTTCTCATTAAGGCTGTGTCACTTCCATGAGAGGATACGTGGAAAAATCACCTTATATAGCAAAGTAGCCTATCACTACAAATTCTTTTGACCATAATATCTTCCAGAGGGATAAATCCATATATGATAAGATATAACCATGATGATAGTAAAAATGCATTTGTACAGTGTTTTTTACTTTGCACACCCATTTCCACTTATATCATTTTATCCCACTGACATCCTTGGCACACAGGTAGGGAAGGTGTTGTTGTCCCATTTTACAGATGAGGACACTGAGGAATAGGAGGCTAAGCGGCATGCTTGTGATAATAATGCCAGTTGGCAGTGGCTTTGGGCAGGAACCAAGGTCTTGTCACTCCCAGGCCCAGGCTACCAGAGAAGTACAGGTCAGGGCAGGGGCCATCGTGACCTCTCTGCCCACTGCCTCACCCCAGGGCCTGAAGATACCGAGGAGGTGATCTTTATGCACACACACTCTTGGCCCACGTAGCCTTCCTGCTGGGACACAGAGACTTGGAGGAAATGATACTTTCTAACATGAGGAAAGAAGCACGGAGCTGCCTATAGAAGTCAAGGTTGTGTGGATGGAGGGGAACTTCCCACTAGAGGCTTCCTCTTGGCCAATGAAGCCTAACCAGTCATTTCTTGTTTCATCTGAAGACTTACATCCTTTCCTCCTACAGTCCCGCAGAAAAGAGTCTAGCGGAGCGCCACCTAGTGGCCAAGACCATAAGGAGGCCAAGACCATAAGGATGGCCGCTTATTCCCCACACCGCCACCGCCACCCTCTCCCGCAGCTCTCCAGGGGCACCTTGTCGATCAGAAAATTGGACCCATACCTCTTACGAACCACCAGGATAAACGCCAAATGAACCAGAAGTCTAAATATAAAAGATGAAACCACACAAGTATTAGAAGAAAATACGGTGGACTTATTTATACCCTGGGTGTGGGAAAAGTCTTTCTCTGACTCAGACCCCATGCAATCCAAGGGCAGCTATGGGTACCTGCTCCTCCAGTTGAGAGAGAAAATGTGAGGCAGCTTTCTCTCCCACGTAGCATCCACCCCTCCCAATGAGAGCTAAGCGACTATCCCCAACCCAGGCGCCTTGGGTAAAGGAGGGATGTGGAACTCCTGAGAGAGAAACAGATGAAAAACTAATCAGACTGTCTAGGCTCACAGACCCCATCTTCTCGGCAAAAGGGGAAAGAGGTCTCACCATGGTGACTCACAAAAGGTAGACACAATACCGACATGCAGGGAAACCCAGTCCAAGCCCAGCCGAACTCCCAAATAAACGCTTTCTAATGAAAAGTAAAATATCCAGATACAAAAAAAGAAAATATTAATAAATTCAACATTTTTTAAAACCCTGCTGCATGGCAAAAACAAAAAAAAGCAAACTGAGAGAAAAGCTCTGTAACATTTATCATAGATACAGGCTAGTCTGTAATATTAGGAATATAAGGAACATTTAAATATTGGGAAAAAAGGCTAAGACTTGATAGAAAATTGGGCAAAAATGTGGATAGACAGTTTACACACATAAAAAATATGTAAATGGACCTTAAAATATGAAAAGATGTTCAGTTTCACTCGTAATGATACAGATGCATACCTGAACTACAATAAGATACTAGCCTTTATCAAATTGTCAAAAATTCAAAAGTTTGGTAATACACTCTGTTGTCGAGGCTGTAAGAAAAAGGGGATTCTCATAACGGTTGGTGGGACTGCAAAATGGTACAGCCCCTATGGAGGTAATCTGGAATATCTAGAAGACTACATATGCGTTCACCCTTTGACCCAGCGATCCTAATTCCAGAAATTCACCCTGAAAGTACACTTCCCCAAATATAAAACAATATATTTATAAATTCACTGAGACATTATTTATAATAACAAAATATTAGAAACAACTTAAATGCTTATCTGTTAGGTAAATACTAACTGAATAAACTCTGATGAATTCACACAATGGAGTAATATAAAGCTGAAAAAGAGAAATATTTCGATGAATTAACATGTGGTGACTTCTAAGATATATTAAGTAAAAATATCAAGGTGCTAGAGGGTGGATTTAGTAGGTTACTTTTTGTATAAGAAAAAGAAACACAGGAAGAATAAATCAGAAACTAATAAAAATGGTTGCTTACAGTGGATGGATAGGAATGGAGTGGAAGGAATAAAAATGGAAGGAAGACTTCTGAGTATACCTACAGAGAGTTTTGACTTTTGAACCATGTAAAAGTTTTATAAATTCTGATAAAAAATATAAAATTTTAAAAGATTTGAAGGGCTTCCCTGGTGGCGCAGCAGTTAAGAATCCGCCTGCCGGTGCAGGGGACACAAGCCCGAGCCCTGCTCCAGGAAGATCCCACATGCTGTGGAGCAACTAAGTCTGTGCACCACAACTACTGAGCCTGCGTTCCAGAGCCCGCGAGCCACAACTCCTGAAGCCTGGGCGCCTAGAGCCCATGCTCTGCAACAAGAGAAGCTACTGCAACGGAAGCCCGCGCACCGCAATGAAGAGTAGCCCCTGCTCACCGCAACTAGAGAAAGCCCGTGTGCAGCAACAAAGACCCAACGCAGCCAAAAATAAATAAATAAAACAAATAAATTAAAAAAAAAAAAAGATTTGAAGAAGCAAATCCTGAAACTAAATGCAAATAGAAACAAAGAAACCTAACTGCCTATCAGATCAGTATGGAGCCCCACCCATACACAGAGTCAATTTCAATGATTTGTGAATACTGTCCTCTGTATACCTTTAGTGGGATACATTCTAAGAACAAATAGAACAGCAAAGTCTTGAATTTTTCTTAAAAGTCTTTTTGTTGGAAATGGTATTGGGATAGTAATTCTGTTTTGAGTATGTTGTAGGACAGAGCAAATGATTAAATATAATGCTGTTGAATCAGGTTTCTCACTGTGGAGGAAGAGAGACACAAATTTGGAATGGGAAGGTGAGGAAGAAACCTACAGAGTTGCATTTGAATTGGAGGACATTTATTTTAGAAAAAATGCATTTCCTACCTCTGTCCACTAAAAGGTCTATAAGCAACGATATCCTAGTAACAATGAGCAAACCTAGGGACCAGAGCCCGGTTTCTGAATGCCGTTCTCCACTAAAAGAAACCTTGGCGAGATGGCTGATTCCAGGTCTGGGGCAGGGAAAATAAAAAGTGAGCCAGAAAGTAAGAAAGTGCTCAGAGACTGATGGAAACCTGTCAAAAGGATACAGACCTCAGCTTGAAGGAACTTCTACTAATTTGGGACAGTTTGGCTATCAGAAAGAAATTATGATAGTCGATTATATCACTCAGGTGGCAGCCCTCTGAAGATTCACTTCCAAGATCACTCCTGTGGGTCTCTCCACATGGCCACCTCAAAACACACACACACACACACACACACACACACACACACACACACACAGCAGCTAACTTCCCCCAGGGCAAGTGATGCAAACAGAAAGCTCCCCAAATGAAAACCACAGTCTTTCTATAACGTAATTTCAGAAGGGACATTCTATATCTCCTGCCATAGTCTCGTCTTTAGAAGTGAGCCACTAAATCCAGATCACAGTCAAGGTGAGGGGTACACAGAGGATGTGAATACCAAGAGGTAGGAACCATTGGGAACCATCTTAGAGGCTGCCCATCACTCCAAGTAATCAAACATAATAATATCACCAATAATGGGACAAACTGACATTCTATGCCTCCTGATACAATACAGCAGGAGATACACAATGACACTATGTACTACTCTTGGTGAAAAAATACAAGGGAAAAACAGAGAGACCCAGAATGTGGGACACTCTACAAGAAAATTTTCTGTACTTCAAAATGTCAGTATCACGAAAAAGAAAAAAAAAAGTCAAACTGTTTTAGGTTACAGAAGAGCAAAGAGAAAAGATAACTCAGTTAGATCCTGGATCAAAAAACAAAAATAGCTATAAAAGGACATTCCTGAACCAGTTAGAGAATTTGAGTATAGACTATATATTAACTGTTAAGTATATGTTAATTGATCGGGTGTGATAATGGTGTTGTGACTATGGAAGAGAATCTTTCTCCTTAACAGAAGCATGCCAAAATATCTAGGAGTCTGCAAATTATTTTCAAATAGTTTAGCAAAACAAGCAAAACACACAAAAACCCTAAACCGCTAATGTGTAAATACATATATGAGTGTATATATATATATATATATTTGCTAGTATGAAGGGTATACTCATGTTCATTGTCCTACTCTTTCAACTTTTCTCCAGGTTTAAAGTTTTCCAAATAAAAGGTTATGGGGGTGGGAGACAGGGTGGGGGAGAGGAGTGGTTACAAGGAACTCAGTGCAAATCTCTATGAAGAAGACCCTTGGTATTTGCTAGGCTGTTATGAAGATTCCAAGGAACCGATAAGCACTACAAAGGTCTCTTGGTGGTGCCCAGTGTATGTTCTTTGAATGAATCCTCATTCCATCATGTGGGTGAAAAGGTGGATTAAGGAGTCAGACAGACTTGCTCTAATCCTTGCTCTGTCCCTTCCTGGCTGTGTTAACTTGGGGCAAGTTACTAAACATTTCTGACCCTCAGTTTTCTTATTTGTAAAAAGAGAGATCATGCCTACCCTGCAGGAGTACTCAATAAATAATAGTTCCTAGTCACACCTACCAACCTGTCAAATCATTCATTCATTCATTCATGTATTCAATAACCATTTATCGCCATGCCCTGTAATGAGCAAGGGATACAAATATGACTCCAGTTACTTTAGGGAACTCATGGTCAAATGCGGATGGGGGCACATAAATACTAAAAGGTCAGTGCTGGCTGTGACAGGAGCACGTGGGTACATAGTGGGGGGTGAGGGGCTTCCCCAGAAGACTTCACAGAGGCAGTGCACTCTGGAACGGTGAGCTTGGTGGCCTGCATAGATGATGGGGAAGGAGAGTGACCTGCACGGAGGGCTCTCAGGGACAAAGGGTCAAGAGAGTTGGGCAGAGTGGGAAGGGCCAGGTCAGGAAACGGGTGGTGGGGGCTTGTGAGCCGTGTGGGCCCTGGTCTAGGATGATGGGATGCCCCTAAGGGATGCGTTTCCAGAGATCTTTTATTGTCACTGACCACGGGGGCCTAGATGTTTGGTTCAGAAAATAGAACCAGCAGAGCTCAGCTGTGTTATATTAGTTTAAAAAACACTTGCAGGAGGACAGTTCCCCAATACAGAAAAGAAATAAGATAAAATAAAAATTAAAAATACTTGAATTGGAAGTCCCTGGTGGTTCAGTGGTTAGGACTTGGCACTTTAATGCCAGAGCCCAGGTTCAATCCCTGGCTGGGGACCTAAGATCCTGCAACCCATGGTGGCGGGGAACACAACACTTGAATTGGCAAACAGAAGGAAGTTATGGACTCTAACCTTTTCCCTGTTGCCCTTCTCCCAGCCCTCTTCTCCGAAGGGGAAGAGAGAAAGTGATTGCCGAAGAGTAAAGCTCATCTGTCACCTCGTCTGCCGCCAACCCTTATCCAGCCTCTGTCCCCAAGCACCTAAGACTGTTAGGTCCACGCACTACCCACCACCCAAGACAGCAGGGATTTCTACATTCTAAATCCCACGTTTCTGTAATGCATTAATATTCCCCCTTGCTGGGGGAAGCACAGAGAACCCCACCTGTGCCAGCGCTCCAGAGGGCTAAGAACTCCTGGTCTCCTGTCCCAGCGGGTGGGCGCCTGGGCCCTGCTGTGGGCCCAGGCAGGGGTGGGGGCCAGGGAGCAGACCGAGGGCACACACGGGGAAGGAAGCTTCTTGCCTAATTCCAAATCATTTTTCTGAGAACAAAAACTATGTACAAATGAATATTTCCATCTTTACTTCAAATTCTAGGTTTCAACTGCAATATTAATGCTATTCCACAGTGTAATTTACTTGTAATACTATATCATTATTTCCATTTTACAGTTCTCTTCTTAAAGTAGTAAAGCAAATGTTTAAAACAGCACCAATCCACAGCCCCACAATTCTCCATTCAGGCTCAGAATTTGTGCTCTCCTTTCAGAATTGCACATAATTGAAAACAATGAAAACCCCCGATGTGCTAAATGCTCTAGTCATTAAAGCATTTTTTAACTCTGGAATAAAAGACCGTTCTTGTGGTTGTGGTTATTATTTATTTATTTATTTTTAGAAGCCCCAAACAAGCTGCTTCCTGTTCCCAGACTGACATCTGCTGGGGATGTCAGGCTGACCGGCTTCCCAGGCAGGCCCGCAGCCGGCTGCCAGTCAGCCCACCCTGGGAGGGCAGGGGGCTGACCCCAGGGGGCCAGGGCTGTAGGGGCAGGCCAGGGGCAGGGGGCCTCTGCTCAGCACTGCTCTTCCCTTAGCTGAGATCCAAGCTCAGCAACTGGCCCCGGGGCCCCCAGTTTCTCTCCTGCTTCCAGCAGCGGGGTTAAGCCCCAGAATGGCACTGGCTTGGCACAGGGTCCCTGGAGTCGGTAGCTCAGACAAGGGGCTGATGGGCAGGAGAGAGTTTGGGGGCAAAAATAGGCAGGTGGGCAGGATGGGTGTCCTCTGCGTGCAAACAGGCCCCCAGACTCTGTAGAGGCAAGCCCTGTTTCCTTGCTTTCTCCAGGATGTCTTCATGTGCATCTTTCATTTTTTTTGGTATTGGTTCTTTGGCCTTTGGTAAAACAGCTCCCTGCTTTGGCAGCCCTGGGCATCGTGTCCTCTAGGGGAGGGTCTCCATCTTTCTCCAATTAGATCCCGATTCCACTGGCATCACGATTAACAACCAAGGACCAAGCTTCCTTTTCCACCTACAATGAGGGCCCCTCTGCCTATTTCCTAATTTGTAAGAAGTCTGGGTCTCCTCCTCAATTTAAATCGCAGTTGGGGGGTGGAGGTGGGGGATGTAAGGGGTTGGGGGAGTGGAGTGTTTTTTTCTCTTTCCTGGAGATGTCCTCCAGCTCCAGGGCCCCATTATGCAGAAGGATGGCATCCATACTAGCATCTCTGGCTCTACGCTCTGACTTCCAGTCCCATGAGGGACATTTTCTGTAAGGTGCCCTTCGTCCCCTCAAAGTCAGCATCCTGCCTCAACCAGCCCTCTGACACACTCTTCTACATACCCTGGCCCTGTCCCAATACCTCTAGTGGGCGTGGATCCCTACCCCTTTGAACCCTCCTGTCCTCCCATAGCTGTCCCACATCTGTCCCCTCATGACCACCAACCTTTCCCTCCCCCTGCCCAGCTTCTCCCGCTTCAGCCAAACTGTCTACCCCATTCCCAGGTGAAACTCTCAAAGGCACCCCCAAACCTACTTAAACACCATTAATGAAACCTCATCATCCACAGAAAGAGCCCAAGCCCTTGGCCTGATCTTTGGAGAGCATGGCCCAGCCCAGAGTCAGCCAGGGTTTCCCAAGGCTGGGAGCCTGCCCTGGGGATTGGCAAATCCATGGGTTGATTTTAGGTGGAATGAGGAGGGAGCATTAAAAAATGAAATGACGGGGACTTCCCTGGCGGTCCAGGGGTTAAGACTTCACCAGTGCAGGGGGTGCCTGCTCAATCCCTGGTCAGGGAGATAAGATCCCACATGCCTCCCGGCCAAAAAACCAAAACATAAAACAGAAGCAATATTGTAACAAATTCAATAAAGACCTTAAAAATGGTCCACATCAAAAGAAAAATAAATAAAAAAAAAAACCAGAAATGACTGAATGAGAAGGTGATTCTGCTTTTTATTCTCTTTCAGTTATCAATGTCAAGAGAAAGTTGACTTTTAAAAAAATTAATTTTAGAATAGTTTCAACTTTCTAGAAAAGTTGAAAGAATATCACTTAGAGTTTCTGTCTACCCTACACCCAGTTCCCGGCACTGTTAACGTTGCTGGGGGAGGCTGTGAACACCTACAGCAGGGAGGGTGAGCTGGACTTGAATCACACGGTTTCCTTTGCAATGAATATATTTTCTGTTACCTTCCATTTCCAGCAAGTGATACTACTCATCCACATTCTAAAATGCAAAAAACTCTGAAAAACGAAGGGTTGTAAGTCTGGAGCCAAAGTTGATTCAAGGCAAGCTATACAGTCTTCATCTTAGTGTAAATATTCATACATTTCTCTGCAGAAATATTCATTGATTCTTTTGCCCCCTGGGGTGTGTTAACTAACGTTAAGTATATGCATTATATCACCTTTCTGAATCAGAAAAAAATCTGAATTTCAAAACACATCTGGCATTTTGAGCTTTCCACTTATGGCTGTGATATAAAGTTTCTTTGAAAAATAAATTGAAGTTAAAAGAGCAAGTCCTTTAAAGAAAAACAGTAAGTAAATTGTAAGTACAGATGACCTATATTTTAAAGTTTCTCTTTCACTCTTTCCCACTCTTCATATAAGCACATAACTAACACCAAAAATGAGACAAAGAATCTGCAAGGCCTCAAGATCCAGACCAAACTCCTCAGCTGGTATTCATGTGTGCTTTGCCCACTCCCTGCCCCCCATACCTCAGGTACCTCAGTTCCCCCAACATACCAGTCATGCTTTCACACAATCAGGGGGACTTCACACAATCAGCTCCATCTCCCAGAAATGCCTTCCACCACTGGCAAACTCTTGGCCCTTCTTTCAAACTCAGGTTGGATTCCACTTCTACAGAAAGCCTTCCTTGGTTGTACCCAGGCTTGACCTATGCAGTCCCATGGTACACTACTTTGTGTCGTGGGTAAGGAAGTGGTTTGACCCCTAGCTCTACCCCCTTTTAGCTGGCTGATTTTTGTCACTTAATTATAGTCACTAAACTTAATCAGCGAGATTAGTAATGATAGCTATTATTTATTGAACTTATGCACTGTTCTCAGTGCTTTACATGTATAAATTCATTTCAGCCTCACAAGCCTGAGAGGTAGAAACTGTTTTGATCCCCATTTAACACACAAAGAAACGGAGGCCAGTGAGGTTAAGTTCCTTTTTCCAAGGTCACAGTAAGCAGGGGCAGCTGGAATTTCTTCCTCGATCCCTCTTGCTCCCCACTATGGAGCAGCTGGGGCAGTACCCGAATCACAGGGTTACTGGGAGAATAAAATGGGAGAACCTTGGTAAACTCTGTGTTTCATCCTTGCAGGGTCCTCCTGGCCGAGCCTGCACTCATACCCCAGACACAGTGGGCTCTTACATGCTACCGAGGGGAGCTCAGCGAGGGGCCTACAAGTCCCTGCTCCTGCTCTCTCCTGATCCTCTTTGCTTTATCATCTCCTCATTGGAATCTTCTGGCCTAAGCCCAAGCTGGGTGGGGCCTGCCCACAGCTTTATACTGTAGTCAGAATTTACAATTTCGGCCTCTCCCTCTGAGCTCAGCAGAAAGACATGTGCCGGACTCACATTTGTCTTTCATCTAGCGCCCCGCACAGGGTCTGAAACAAAAGAGTTTGGTAAACATGCAAAGAATAAATGATGAAGTAAATGTATGGACAAATGGATGGATGAAATAACAAGAAGTGGACACATTTTTGTCTTTAGAATATCCAACACATTTGACATACCATGACTAAAGCAGAGTGAAAAATAACATTATCCAGGTAACACTGTTCCAACCAGATGTTCAGAGGCTGAAGAAGAAAGGAAAAAAACAAAAACAACCTTTCAGGGCTTCCCTTGTGGTGCAGTGGTTAAGAATCCGCCTGCCAATGCAGGGGACACGAGTTTGATCCCTGGTCCGGGAAGATTCCACATGCCACGGAGCAACTAAGCCGATGCACCACAACTACTGAAGCCCATGCACCTAGAGCCCGTGCTCTGCAACAAGAGAAGCCACCGCAATGAGAAGCCTGCGCACCGCAAGGAAGAGTAGCCCCCGCTCGCAGCAACTAGAGAAAGCCCGCGTGCAGCAGCCAAAAATAAATAAATAATTTTTTTAAAAAACCAAAAACTGTCACACTGTGTCTGCACTCTGTGTCTGCATTTCTAGTAAAATAATGTGGTAGTGATATTCAACCCATACGATTCTCACTTGAGATGGGAAGCTGTGAAGGGAACAACTGCATTCGTGATAAAGTTAAGACACATTAACTGGCACTGAATAAGTGTGATGGTATAATAACACTTGTAAGTGAATGTGAGGCAGAACCATAAATGGCAGCAAACAGCTGCAGTGGGCCAGCGGGCACTGAAATGTGCCCGGCCACGGAGGACCAGAAGTGATGACTGCCACACTTCAGCACTGGAAAAGTAGCTCCTTATGCAAAAACTACATAGGTGACCAGATATGATCCAAGACAGTCTGTATTTCAATGATGACAAAAGGATGAAATGTCATTGACATTTAACTTATTAGACTACTTTCCCCCCTTATCTTTTTTCTTCTCTTCTAAATTTGGCAGAGGAAGGATAACATACTCACTAATGAGTGCAGTTTTTAAAGGTAAAAGTGTCTAATTATGGGGTAAGAGGGAATTATTTTGCCAGGGTGCAGAAGAGCCTGGAGTCCGGGAATGGTACCCTCAGGCACTGCTGTTTAATCCATAAGCTATTTATCTCCTCACTTACACCTGGCAGAAACAATTAGCACTTGGTAATCTGTTGATCTTATCGAGGCCCTAGGACCTGCTATCATAGGTGCCACAAATATAAATGCTATGTGAAATAAACAGTGTAGAAGTGGCCTGCTATTAAATCACGCCCGTTTAACCAGGTTTGAGTTTATTTTAGTCTGGTGGAGTCTTTGAATTTTGGCGTCACTTCTAAGTCAATATGTTAATTTTCCAAGGGATATTAAGATGCTTTCAGAGCTCTGTGGGGATCAGCATCCTTTTCAAAAGTGCCATCGGCGCCTCAGAAAGCAGTACCGGTGTAAACACAAGTGCAACGGCGACAAAGATGCAATCTTGTAAGAAAGTTTTCAAAAAGCCACCAAGAACAGCAACCTCCCCTAACTTGCCTTCTGCGGTCCTGGGACTCAGTACCTCCAGATCAACTGGGACTCCCTGGCCTCCACCCTCCCTCCTCTTTTGCACCTACGCTCCACAACGGCCGACAGAGTCCGGATGTGAAAGCCTTCCCTACTGTCTGTGTCCGGCTGCAGACTGTGAGCCCTGAGGCCATCCCATGGCACTTGCTGGGCACCCGGCAGGGTACTCAATAGGCCACGTGGGAAGCTGCTGGCAGACTTTGCCTCAAATGTTCCGAAGTTCAAAGAGGTGTGATGGAGAGAAAGGTATTTTCAGACATGAACTTCTTCACCCCACCTCCCCCAATTTCATACTTTCTTACCCATATAAACAGATAGGGGATACAGTGCCTTAAAAGAGGCTTCTGTTAGGATAGAAAACAAAACAGCCAGCCTTTATGACTTTTGTTATTTAAAACCTAAATCCTTAGGAGAATTCAGCCGATTTTTAAGCAGAGACTGGTTGACTAGAGAGGGATTTCCCCAGCCGGGAAAGTATTTGAGTTGGTGAGGAGAGAAGGACGGGAGGAGGGAAGGAACGAGGAGAGGGGAGAGCGGTGGGGGGCCGGGTGGGGGGTGGAGGCGCGGGGCACTGGAAGGGGGAGTCGGGAAGAGAAGGAGGTAGGGAGGGATCCTGTGTCTGCGGTGTTGTGCAACAGAGCCCAGGGAGGTGGCGAAGGAAAAGGTCAGCACAGCCCGGAGACCAGGGTTTGCAGCTCAGAGGCTTTCAGGAGCCTGGAGAATGGGGGAGACCAGCCCGAGGCGACGGAAGTGGTGCTGACAGGTGAGCTGGAGAAAGTGCCTCCCACCTACAGGACAGGATATTCCTTTACTTTGTCACAGAAGGACTAGCTCAAACCTCAGACCTGGCCAGGCTGTGGGCAGGGATGTGGGGCATCTGAGCAGTACCTGGGTAGGCCAGTGAGTGAGAACCAGAACCACTCAAGGGCACCTCTCCTGCCACTTGGAACCAGTGTACAACCCCAGGGGGTAGAGGTGGTGAGGGAATTTCAGGAAGGAGGGAGGTTATGTTTTGTTTTCTCATCAATCTGAAAGAAAGGGATTCAGAATCAGAAATTAAATCGCTTCTTGTATACTTGAGCCTGTGCCTAAGATTTGTATCCATGTCATATGTTTGGGAAATGCTCATTTCACAAAGTTAAATACTTTTCCTTTTTGTAGGACTTCTCAGAATTTTAATTTTCTAAAATAATACATTCTGGACCTCAGAGAAAGGGATTCAGTAGATCACTTGTGTGCTGGTAAATGGTCAATAACCGACTCAAGGATCAGATCGGGGATTAAAAACTCTGACTTGTAGCTTTTGCCCATTTCCATGGTGTAAATACTCTGAAGGGCCATCCTAGCTCCAGAGCTCCCCTGGGCATTTGCTGAGGCCTTTGTTGTAGTTCAACAACTCCCTGATCCCAATCCTTCAGCTGGCACTCCCCACAGTGGACGTGTGGGGATCCAGAGGGCTCTCCACAATAAAATTCTTGCATGCCAATCTCTGCCTTGCAGACCTGACCTGGGACTTGTCCTTTTATACATGTGTCATCAGTTTTGATTAAAGGAAACAGTTTCCTGATTCATTACAGTATTTGTGCATAATTGGGTTAAATGATTATACCAATGCCAAGATCTATGACCTATGAGGCACAACATAAAGAATGAATAAAGGACAGGATCCCCATGGTAGCCAGGCTTCAGGATGGCCACAAATGATTCTTGCCTCCTCGTATTCACATCCCTAAAAAGGGCTGATCTGTGTAACCAGTAGGATATTTTGCAAATGAATGTGTGACTTATGAGTCTAGGTCAAAAAAGCCTCTGTGGCTTTTGCCTTGTCCTTTCTTAGATCACTCATACTGGGGGAAGCCAGATGCCATGTCATGAAGACTCTTGAGTAGCTCTATGGAGGAGTCCACGTGGTGAGAAACTCTGTAGCATCAATTTGCCAGTCTGAGAGTGCACCATCTTGGAAGCAGATGCTCCAGCTCCAGTCAAGCCTTTGCTAATGGGACTGCAGCCCAGCTCCTCAACTTCTGACCTGCAGAAACTATGCTAGAAAATAAATGTTTATTGTTGTTTTAAGCTGCTAAATTTGGAGGTAATTTGTTATTCTAACTTATAACTAACAGAGTACTTAATCTATAGGTGCTTTATAATTAGCAGGGGAGAAAAGACAGATATGGGTATATACAAATATGTGAAGCCAGTATGGGTATAATCATATACTGACTGTTATAAGTTCTGAAAAATGGAGGGCAGGAAGGGGAATGAGATTGTACAGTTGAAAAATAAGGAGCCCCACTTGGGAAGCTTTCAAGAGGTCAGTTTTGGAAGAAAAGGAGGTTTGACAAAAGGCAGGACCATATTTGGGGGTTTCTCCTTTTTGGAGAAACCAAATTCCTGAGGAGTTGATGCAAGTGTTCTTTGCAAAATGTGAAATTCACTTGAAAATCAAGAATATATCTTTTGGGACTTCCCTGGCAGTCCAGTGGTTAAGACTCCATATTTCACTGCAGGGGGCCCTGGTTCCATCCCTGGTTGGGGAACTAAGATCCCACATGCTACGTGTGGCCAAAAAATATATATATATAAGTATAAATATAAATATATATTAAAAAATATATTTTAGAACATACAAGTCAACCTGTTTTTATTTTTATTTTTTTAACTTTTTATTTTATATTGGAGTATAGGCAATTAACAATGTTAGTTTCAGGTACACAGCAAAGGGACTCAGCCATACATATACATGTATCTATTCTCCCCCAAACTCCCCTCCCATCCAGGCTACCACATGACATTGAGCAGAGCTCCCTGTGCTATACAGTAGGTCCTTGTTGGTTATCCATTTTAAATACAGCAGTGTGTACATGTCAATCCCAAACTCCCTAACTCTCCCTTCCCCCCATCCTTCCCCCGTGGTAACCACAGTTCGTTCTCTAAGTCTGGAGTCTGTTTCTGTTTTGTAAATAAGTTCATTTGTATCATTTCTTTTTAGATTCTGCATATAAGGGATATCAAAGGATATTTCTCTTTCTCTGTCTGACTTACTTCACTCAGTATGACAATCTCTAGGTCCATCCATGCTGCTGCAAATGGCATTATTTCATTCTTTTTTATGGCTGAGTAATATTCCATTGTATATACGTACCACATCTTCTTTATTCATTCCTCTGTCAATGGATATTTAGGGTGCTTCCACGTTTTGGCTACTGTAGACAGTGCTGCAATGAACACTGGGGTGCATGTATCCTTTCAGACCATGTTTTTATGCCCAGGAGTGGGATTGCAGGGTCATATGGTAGCTCTATTTTTAGCTCTTAAAAGAACCTCCATACTGTTCTCCATAGTGGCTGTACCAATTTACATTTCCACCAACAGTGTAGGAAGGTTCCCTCCTCTCCACACCCTCTCCAGCATTTACTGTTTGTGGACTTTTTGATAATAGCCATTTTGACTAGGGTGAGGTGATATCTCATTGTAGTTTTGATTTGCATTTCTCTAATAATTAGCAAAGTTGAACATCTTTTCATGTGCCTCTTGGCCATCTGTATGTCTTCTTTGGAGAAATGTCTATTTAGGTCTTCTGCCCATTTTTTGATTGGGTTGTTTGTTTTGATGGTATTAAGCCTCATGAGCTGTTTGCAAATTCTGGAGACTAACCCTTTGTCAGTCACATAATTTGCAAATATTTTCTCCCAATCTGTGGGTTGTCTTTTCGTTTTGTTTATGGTTTCCTTTGCTGTGCAAAAGCTTTTGAGTTTAATTAGTCCCATTTGTTTATTTTTGTTTCTATTTCCATTATTCTGGGAGACAGATCAAAAAAAAGATACTGCTGCGATTTATGTCAGGAAGTGTTCTGCTTATGTTTTCCTCTAGGCGTTTAATAGTGTCTGGTCTCACATTCAGGTCTTTAATCCATTTTGAGCTTATTTTTGTGTATGGTGTTAAAGAATAATCTAATTCCATTTTTTTTACATGTAGCTGTCCAGTTTTCCCAGCACCATTTGTTGAAGAGGCCAACTTTCTACCATTGAGTGGTCTTGCCTCCTTTGTTGTAGATTAATTGACAATAGGTGCGTGGGTTTATTTCTGGGATATCTATCCTGTTCCACTGATCTATATTTCTATTTTTGTGCCAGTAGCATACTGTTTTGATGACTATAGCTTTGTAGTATAAAGTCAGGGAGCGCAATTCGTCCAGCTCTGGCTTTTTTCTCAAGATTGCTTTGGCTATTCGGGGTCTTTTGTGTCTCCATACAAATTGTAAGTTTGTTTTGTTCCAGTTCTGTGAAAAATGCCATTGGTAATTTGATAGGGATTGCATTGAATCTGTAGATTACCTTGGGTAGTATAGTCATTTTCACAATGTTGATTCTTCTAGTCCGCGAACATGGTATATCTTTCCATCCGTTTGTGTCTTCTTCAATTTTTCTCATCAGCGTCTTATAGTTTTAGGAGTACATGTCTTTTGTCTCCTTAGATAGATTTGTTCCTAGGTATTTTATTCTTTTTGATGTGATGGTAAATGGGATTGGTTCTTGAATTTCTCTTTCTGATCTTTGTTACTGTACAGAAATGCAACAGGTTTTTATGTATTAATTTTGTAACCTGCAACTTTACCAAATTCATTGATGAGCTCTAGTAGTTTTCTGGTAGTGTCTTCAGGATCTTCTATGTATAGTATCATGTCATCTTCAAACAGTGACAGTTTAACTTCTTCTTTTCCAATTTGTATTACTTTTATTTCTTTTATTCTCTGATTGCCGTAGCTAGGACTTCCAAAACTATGTTTAATAAAAGTGGCAAGAATGGACATCATTGTCTTGTTCCTGATATTAGAGGAAATGCTTTCAGCTTTTCACCATTGAGTATGACATTAGCTGTAGGTTTATTGCATACGGCCTTTATTATGTTGAGGTATGTTCCCTCTGTGCCCACTTTCTGGAGAGTTTTTATCATAAATGGGTGCTGAATCTTGTCAACAGTATTTTCTGCATCTACTAAGATGATAATATGGTTTTTATTCTTCAATTTATTGATGTGGTGTATCACACTGATTGATTTGTGGATATTGAAAAATCCTTGCATCCCTGGGATAAATCCCACTTGATCATGGTGTATGATCCTTTTAATGTATTGTTGGATTTCGAATGCTGGTATTTTGTTGAGGATTTTTGTGTTTATGTTCATCAGTGATATTGGCCTGTAATTTTCTTTTTTTGTGGTATCTTTGTCTGGTTTTAGTATCAGGGTGATGGTGGCCTCATAGAATGAGTTTGGGAGTTTATTTCCTCTGCAATTTTCTGGAACAGTTTCAGATGGATAGGTGTTAGCTCTTCTTTAAAGGTTTGATAGAGTTCGCCTGTGAAGCCATCTGGTCCTGGACTTTTGTTTGTTGGAAGACTTTTAATCACAGTTTCAATTTCAGTGCTTGTGATTGGTCTGTTCATATTTTCTATTTCTTCCTGGTTCAATCTTGGGAGACTGCATCTTTCTAAGAATTTGTCCATTTCTTCCAGGTTGTCCATTTTATTGGCATACAGTTTCTTGTAAGAGTCTCTTATGATCCTTTGTATTTCTGTGGTGTCAGTTATAACTTCTCCTTTTTCATTTCTAATTTTATTGATTTGAGTCCTCTCCCTTTTTTTCTTGATGAATCTGGCTAAAGGTTTATCAATTTTATCTTCTCAAAGAACCAGCTTTTAGTTTCATTGATCCTTGCTATTGTTTTCTTTGTCTCTATTTCATTTATTTCTGCTCTGATCTTTATGATTTCTATCCTTCTACTAACTTTAGGTTTTGTTTGTTCTTTTTCTCTAGTTGCTTTAGGTGTAAGGTTAGGTTGTTTATTTGAGATTTTTCTTGTATCCCGAGGTTAGATTGTATTGCTATAAACTTCCCTCTTAGAACTGCTTTTGCTGCATCCCATAGGTTTTCGATCATTGTGCTTTCATTGTCATTTGCCTCCAGGTATTTTTTTATTTCCTCTTTGATTTCCTCAGTGATCCATTGGTTGTTTAGCAGCATATTGTTTAGCCTCCACAGTGTTTTTTTTAATAGTTTTTTTCTTGTAGTTTATTTCTAATTTCATAGCATTGTGATCAGAAAAGATGCTTGGTATGATTTCAATTTTCTTAAATTGAGGGGCGGCGTCAAGATGGTGGACTAGGAGGACACAGAGTTCGTGTCTCCGCACAACTAGGGAACCTACCGGGCAGCAGTGGGGGACTATGGACACCTAAGGGGATGGGAGGAACCCCCAGCAAACAGGTAGGACATGTGGCATGGGGGAGAGTGAGGGGAGAGGAGAAGTGGAGGTGGGACGAGACCAGTGCCCCTGAGGGGCGGCTGGGGGAGGGGAAGGGATCCCATGCCCAGAGGGGGAAAGCGGGGGACCATTGTGAGGGTAGAGGATCAAAAGGGAGCATGGCCAGCATTTCCCCTACTCACTTGGGCCCCTGGGAGCCTGCTGAGATCCCTGGCCTGGTCCTCTGCCCACCAAGGCCCCCTCCAGCCATGCGAGTCCTGAGGCAGTGGGAGGGAGGGAAGGGGGAGCAAAAGTAAAGGCTGGACCTACAGGGCCGGCACCCCTGAGAGGAGGCTGGGGGAGGGGAGGAGTTCCTACACCCAGTGGGACCCAGCCATGGTGAGCGGTCCAGCGGCGACGGGGTAGACCCTGGGAGGGGGGCAGAGGAACAGAAGGGAACATGGCCAGCACCTTCCCTATCCACTTAGGCATTGGGGAGACTGTTGGGTTCCCAGGCCTAATACTCTGCCCTTGGAGCCTCCCTCCTGCTGCACAGAGCCCAAGCCCTGCCCCTACATCCCTACCCAGGGCCCCACCTCTACACTTGAAGACCCCATCTGAGACCCCCTCCAACTATGCTGGGCCGAAACCCCACTCACACACCCTCACCCAGGGCCTTACCTTCAAACTCTGGAACTCCACACTCTGGAGGTCCCCCTTTGGAGGTGCTGCCTCTCCCCTTCCGTGCAGGTCCTAAGCAGAGGCCTCACCCCACGCTTGAACATCACCCCCCCACGCCTAGGCCACCCCCACCCTAAACCCCACCCTGCCTAAGTTCCACCCGCCACCTAAACTAAGACCCCCCATAGCCAAGGCTGTTTTTTTTTCTTCTTCTTTAAGTTGGGGTTCTGTTTTACGTTGTTGATGCATTTACTTTCTATTTTTTCTAGTAAACCTTTTATTTTTCTAATTTTATTTTATTCTTTACACTTTGTTATTGTTCTGCTCCTTTTGGCTTGTTCCCCCCCCCACTACCCTTTTATACTTTTTACCTTTCTAATTTTATTTTATTTTTAATTTTTTGTTATTATACTGCTCCTTTTTTTCTTTCTTTCTTTTTTTTTTTTTTTTGCTTGCTGCACCATGCAGCTTGCAGGGTCTTGGTTCCCAGGCTGGAGGTCAGGCCCGAGCTCCCGTGGTGGGAGCGCTAAGTCCTGTGGTGGGAGTGCTAAGTCCAAACCACTGGATTAACAGAGAACCTCAGACCCCAGGGAAAATTAATCGAAGTGAGGTTCCCCCGGAGGTCCTCATCTAAGTGCCAAAACCCGGCTCTACAACCAGTAAGACAGGAATACAGCCTCACACATCAAAAAAGAAAAGAATGAAACAAAAAAATGTTGCAGATGAAGGAGGAAGGTAAAAACGTACAAGACCAAATAAATGAAGATGAAATAGGCAACCTACCTGAAAAAGAATTCAGAGTAATGACAGTAAAGATGATCCAAAATCTCGGAAACAGAATAGAGAAAATACACGAAACATTTGACAAGGATCTAGAAGAACTAAAGAGCAAACAGTGATGACCAACACGATAACTGAAATTAAAAATAGGGCTTCCCTGGTGGCGTAGTGGTTGAGAGTCCACCTGCCGATGCAGGGGACATGGGTTCGTGCCCTGGTCTGGGATGATCCCACATGCTGCGGAGCGGCTAGGCCCGTGAGCCATGGCTGCTGAGCCTGTGTGTCCGGAGCCTGTGCTCTGCAACGGGAGAGGCCACAACGGTGAGAGGCCTGTGTACTGCAAAAAAAAACCAAAAAACAAAAAAGAAACTCTAGACGGAATGAATAGCAGAATAACTGAGGCAGAAGAACGGATAAGTGAGCTGGAAGATAAAATGGTAGAAATAACTGCCAAGGAGCAAAATAAAGAAAAAAGAATGAAGAGAATTGAGGACAGTCTCAGAGATCTCTAGGACAACATTAAACGCACCAACATTCGAATTACAGGGGTCCCAGAAAAAGAAGAGAAAAAGAAAGGGTCTGAGAAAATATTTGAAGAGATTATAGTTGAAAACTTCCCTAACATGGGAAAGGAAATAGTCAGTCAAGTCTAGGAAGTGCAGAGAGGATAAACCCAAAGAGAAACCCACCAAGCCACATATTAATCAAACTATTAAAAATTAAATGCAAAGAAAAAATATTAAAAGCAGCAAGGGAAAAGCAACAAATAACATACAAGGGAATCCCCATAAGGTTAACAGCTGATCTTTCAGCAGAAACTCTGCAAGCCAGAAGGGACTGGCAGGACATATTTAAAGTGATGAAAGGGAAAAACCTATAATCAAGATTACTCTACCCAGCAAGGATCTCATTCAGATTTGACAGAGAAATCAAAAGCTTTACAGACAAGCAAAAGCTACAAGAATTCAGAATCACCAAACCAGCTTTAAACAAATGCTAAAGGAACTTCTCTAAGTGGGAAACACAAGAGAAGAAAAAGACCCACAAAAACAAACCCAAATCAATTAAGAAAATGGTAATAGGAACATACATATTGATAATTACATTAAATGTAAATGGATTAAATGCTCCTACCAAAAGACATAGACTGGCTGAATGGATACTAAAACAATACCCTTATATATGCTGTCTACAAGAAACCCACTTCAGACCTAGGGACACATACAGACTGAAAGTGAGGGGATGGAAAAAGGTATTCCATGCAAATGGAAATCACAAGTAAGTTGGAGTAGCAATATTCATAATAGATAAAATAGACTTTAAAATAAAGACTGTTACAAGAGATAAGGAAGGACACAACATAATGATCAAGGGATCAATCCAAGAAGAAAACATAACAGTTAGAAATATTTATGCACCCAACATAGGAGCACCTCAATACATAAGGCAAATGCTAACAGCCATAAAAGGAGAAATCGACAGTAACACAATAATAGTAGGGACTTTAACACCCCACTTACACAAATAGACAGATCATCCAGACAGAAAATAAATAAAGAAACACAAGCTTTAAATGACACAATAGACCAGACAGATCTAACTGATGTTTTTAAGACATTCCACCCAAAAGCGGAAGAATAATCTTTCTTCTCAAGTGCACATGGAATGTTCTCCAGAACAGATCACATCTTGGGTCAACAAATCAACCTAAAAATTTAAGAAAATCGAAATCTTATCAAGCATCTTTTCTGATCACAATGCTGTGAGATTAGAAATCAATTGCAAATAAGAACCTGCTGTATAATAAATAATTTAATTTAATTTAATTAAAAAAAGAAAAAAGAATACTGAAAAAAGAAATCAATTACAGGAAAAAAACTGTAAAAATCACAAACACGTGGAGGCTACACAGTGCACTGTGAGATAACCAAGCAATCACTGAAGAAATCAAAGAAGAAATTTAAAAAATACCTAGAAATAAATGACAATGAAAACACAATGATCCAAAACCTATGGGAGGCAGCAAAAGCAGTTCTAAGAGGGAAGTTCATAGCAATTCAAGCTCACCTCAACAAACAAGAAAAATCTCAAATAAACAATCTAACTGTAAACCTAAAGCAACTAGAAAAATAAGAACAATGAAAACACAAAGTTAGTAAAAGAAATAATAAATCAGAGTAGAAATCATAGCAGAAATAAATGAAATAGAAATGAAGAAAACAATAACAAAGATCAATAAAACTACAAGTTGGTTCTTTGAGAAGGTAAACAAAATTGATAAACCTTTAGCCATCAAGAGAGGGCTCAATAAAATCAGAAATGAAAAAGGAGAAGCTATAACTGACACTGCAGAAATACAAAGGATCATAAAAGACTACTACAAGAAACTGTATGCCAATAAATTGGACAACCTGGAAGAAATGGACAAATTCTTGGAAAGGTACAACTTTCCCAGATTGAACCAGGAAGAATTAGAAAATATATACAGACCAATCACAGGTAATGAAATGGAAACTGTAATTTAAAATCTTCCAACATACAAAAGTCCAGGATCAGATGGCTTCACCAGCAAATTCTATCAAATATTTAGAGAAGAGTTAACACCTATCCTTCTCAAACTTTTCCAAAAAATTGCAGAGGGAGGAACACTCCCAAACTTGTTCTATGAGGCCACCATCACCCTGATACCAAAACCAGACAAAGATATCACAAAAAAAGAAAACTATAGACCAATATCACTGATGAATATAGACGCAAAAATCCTCAACAAAATACTAGCAAACAGAATCCAACAACACATTAAAAAAATCATACAGCATGATCAAGTGGGATTTATCCCAGGGTTGCAAGCATTCTTCAATATATGCAAAACAATCAATGTGATACACCATATTAAATTAAAGGATAAAAACCATATGATCATCTCAATAGCTGCAGAAAAAGCTTTTGACAAAATTCAACACCATTTATGATAAAAGCTCTCCAGAAAGTGGGCATAGAGGGAACCTACCTCAACATAGTAAAAGCCATATGTGACAAACCCACAGCAAACGTCATTCTCAATGGTGAAAAACTGAAAGCATTTCCTCTAAGATCAGAACCAAGACAAAGATGTCCACTCTCGCCACTATTATTCAACATTGTTTTGGAAGTCCTAACCATGGTAATCAGAGAAGAAAAAGAAATAAAAGGAATACATATTGGAAAAGAAGAAGTAAAACTGTCACTGTTTGCAGATGACATGGTACTATACACGGAGAATCCTAAAGATGCCACCAGAAAACTACTAGAGCTTATCAATGAATTTAATAAAGTTGCAGGATACAAAATTAATGCACAGAAATCTCTTGCATTCCTATACACTAACAACGAAAGATCAGAAAGAGAAAGTAAGGAAACAATCCCATTTACCATCACAAAAAAAAGAATAAAATACCTAGGAATAAACCTACCTAAGGAGGCAAAAGACCTGTACTCAGAAAACTATAAAACACTGATGAAAGAAATCAAAGATAACATAAACAGACGGAGAGTTATACCATGCTCCTGGATTAGAAGAATCAATATTGTGAAAATAACTGTACTAACCAAAGCAATCTATAGGTTCAGTGCCATCCCTATCAAATTACCAATGGCATTTTTCACAGAACTAGAACAAGAAATTTTACAATTTGTATGGAAACACAAGAGACCCCAAATAGCCAACACAATCTTGAGAAAGAAAGATGGAGCTGGAGGAATCAGGCTCCCTAACTTCAGACTATACTACATAGCTATAGTAAACAAAACAGTATGGTACTGGCACAAAAACAGAAATACAGGTCAATGGAACAGGATAGAAAGTCCAGAGATAAACCCATGCACCTATGGTCACCTTATCTTTAACAAAGAGGCAAGAATATACAATGGAGAAAAGACAGCCTCTTCAATAAGTGGTGCTGGGAAAAATGGACAGATACGTGTAAAAGAATGAAATTAGAACACTCCCTAACACCATACACAACAATAAACTCAAAATGGATTAAAGACCTAAATGTAAGTCCAGACACTATAAAACTCTTAGAGGAAAACACAGGCATCACTCTGACATAAATCACAGCAAGATCCTTTATCACCTACCTCTTAGAGTAAGGGAAATAAAAACAAAAATAAACAAATGGGACCTAATGAAACTTAAAAGCTTTTGCACAGCAAAGGAAACCAGAAACAAGATGAAAAGACAACCCTCAGAATGGGAGAAAAAATTTGCAAATTAAGCAACTGACAAAGGAGTAATCTCTAACATATACAAGCCACACATGCAGCTCAATATCACAAATACAAACAACTGAACACCAAATGGGTGGAAGACCTAAATAGACATTTCTCCAAAGAAGACATACAGATTGCCAACAAATACATGAAAAGATGCTCAACATCACTAATCATTAGAGAAATGTAAATCAAAACCACAATGTGTCACCTCACACCAGTCAGAATGGCCATCATCAAAAAATCTAGAAATAATAAATCCTGGAGAGGGTGTGGTGAAAAGGGAACCCTCTTGCACTGTTGGTGGGAATGTAAATTGATACAGCCACTATGGAGAACAGTATGGAGGTTCCTTGAAAACTAAAAACAGAACTACCATATGACCCAGCAATCCCACTACTGGGCATATACCCTGAGAAAACCATAATTCAAAAAGATACATGTACCACAATACTCATTGTAGCACTACTTACAATAGCCAGGACATGGAAGCAACCTAAATGCCCATCAAGAGATGAATGGATAAAGAAGACGTGGCACATATATACAATGGAGTATTACTGGGCCATAAATGGAACGAAATTGAGTTATTTGTCGTGAGGTGGATGGACCTAGAATCTGTCATACAGAATAAAGAGGCAGACGTAGAGAAGGTACCTGAGGGCACAGGAGGGGTAGGGGAAGCTGGGATGAAGTGAGAGAGTAGCAGTGACATATATACACTACCAAATGTAAAATGGATGGGTAGTGGGAAGCTGCTGCATAGCACAGGGAGTTCAACTCAATGCTCTGTGACCACCTAGAGGGATAGGATAGGGAGGGTGGGAGGGAGGCTCAAGAGGGAGGGAATACAGGGATTTATGTATACATATAACTGATTCCCTTTGTTGTACAGCAGAAACTAACACAACAGTGTAAAGCATTTATACTCCAATAAAGATGTGAAAAAATTTATTTTTCTTAAATTCACCAAGGCTCGCCTTGTGGTCCAGCATGTGGTCAATCCTGGAGAATGTTCTGTGTGCACTTGAGAAGAAAGTGTTCTGCTGCTTTTGGATGGAATGCTCTATAAATATCAATTAAGTTTATCTGGTCTAATGTGTCATTTAAGGCCTGTGTTTCCTTATGGATTTTCTGTCTGGATGATCTGTCCATTGATAAAAGTGGGGTGTTAAAGTCCCCCACTATTATTGTTATAGGTGCTCCTATGTTGGGTGCATATATATTTACAATTGTTGTATCTTCTTCTTGGATTGATCCCTTGATCATTATGTAATGTCCTTCTTTGTCTCTTATACCAGTCTTTATTTTAAAATCTATTTTTTCTGATATGAGTATTGCTACTCCAGCTCTCTTTTGATTTCCATTTGCATGGAATAGCTTCTTCCATATCCTCACTTTCGGTCTGTATGTGTCCCTGGGTCTGAGGTGGGGCTCTTGTACACAGCATATATTCGAGCATTGTTTTTGTATCCACTCTGCCAGTCTATGTCTTTTGGTTGGTGCATTTAATCCATCTACATTAAGGTAATTATCGATATCTTTTTTTTTTGGTGGTACACGGGCCTCTCACTGTTGTGGCCTCTCCCGTCGCGGAGCACAGGCTCCAGACGCGCAGGCTCAGTGGCCATGGCTCACGGGCCTAGCCGCTCTGCGGCATGTGGGATCCTCCCAGTCTGGGGCACGAACCCATGTCCCCTACATCAGCAGGCTGACTCTCAACCACTGCGCCACCAGGGACCTGATATCTGTCTTCTTATTGTCATTTTCTTAATTGTTTTGGTTTTGTGGGTCTTTTTTCTTCCCTTCCTTGTTTGTTCTCTTCTCTTGTGATCTGATGATCATCTTTAGTGTTGTGTTTGGGTTACTTTTTCTTTTGTGTGTTTCTTTTGTAGTTTTGGGGTTTGCTGTTCCCATGAGGTTTTGATATAACAGTCTATATGTGTACAAGGTTTTTTGTTTTTTTGGTTTTGTTTGTTTGTTTAAGTTGCTAGTCTCTTTCCCGCCTAGAGGAGTTCCTTTAGCACTTGTTGCAAATCTGGTCTGCTGGTGCTGAATTCTCTCAGCTTTTGCTTGTCTCTAAAGCTTTTGATTTCTCCATCAAATCTGAATGAGAGCCTTTCTCGGTAGAGTATTCTTGGTTGTAGTTTCTTCCCTTTCATCACTTTAAATATATCATGCCACTCCCTTCTGGCTTGCAGAGTTTCTGCTGAGAAATCAGCCGATAACCTTATGGGAGTTCCCTTGTATGTTATTTGTCATTTTTCCCTTGTTGCTTTTAATATTTTTTCTTTGTCTTTAATTTTGTTAATTTGATTACTATGTGTCTCAGCATATTCCTCCTTGGGTTTATCCAGCCTGGGACTCTGTGCTTCTTGGACTTGGTTGACTGCTTCCTTTCCCATGTTAGGGAAGTTTTCAGCTATTATCTCTTCCAGTATGGGATTTGATTTTATCATGATTGTGCCCCTCCTATCGTCTCATTGCAGCTTCTCCTTTGTCTTTGGGGTATCTTTTTTGTGGGTTCCAGTGTCTTCCTGTCGATGGGTGTTCAGCAGTTAGTTGTGATTTCAGTGCTTTTGCAAGAGGAGGTGAGCACATCCACCATCCTCCAAGTCAACCTATTTTTAGAAAAGTAATTCACTCTTATAAAAAGTGCAAAAAATGTACCAATACACACAAAAGTTGTTACCAGTTTGCTCTCTATCACCTTTTATGTTGGGTGAGAAATAATAGAATATTTATTTATTAGGTTGGCTTAAGTTAAAAAATAAAAAGATTCAGTTCTTGGTGGGTTGGTTTCCATGTTGGAGAAATGGATATAAGCTGAATTAAAGGGAATGAGTTCTATTTAGTTGAAAGGAATAAACAAATAAGCAAAAGCCCTTCAATCAACCACTGGCAATAAGTACTTCTTTCCAGTATATTGTTTTTCATTTAGCTTAGCTTTTTTTTTTTTTTTTTTTTAAAGAAGTTTAAAACCATAGTGGAAGTCATGATGGTGTGGAATGCTGGCTGGGAAAGCATCTTGGTATCTTTTCATTTTGCCTGAGTCTTATTCAAAATAGTAGTTTCAAATGGCATGGGAAGTTTGCTTAAATCAAATAGAAAATTAAAGCACATGAATTAAGCAGCTGGAAGAAAAAAGTACTATAAATATAACATAAATGCATAAATATAAAAGAAAAAGATATCCAGCCCCACAATAATTAAAGAAATGCAAAGTAAACTGAAAGGAGATGCAATTTTTAAAAGCCTATCAGGTTGATAAAGACTAAAAAGTTGGATAATTCTCAGTAATTGGAAGTAAGGGGAATCAGGCAGATCACAGGCCAGGGGTTGGAATGTAAATTGGTACAACCATTTTAGACAGCAATTTTACAACACCTAGCAAAATGTTAAATGCATATAGCCTTTGGCATACCAAGCCCATTCCTAGAAATTTATCCCAGATGTGAATGTATAAGTACAAGCTCAAGGAAATTCATTCTGGCCTTGTTAGAAATAATGGGAAAATAGGTACATTGCTAGAAATAGCAATGTACCCAATAGAGGGCAGGCTGAATAAACAAATAAATGATAACATATGGAATGCTTGCTTGTTTTGTGTTAGTACTCTTCTAAGAGCTCTACATGTGTGAAATCATGTGATCTCACAGGAACCCTGACAGTTGCTTCCCTTCTTATGATGGTACAGCCATCATACAGCCAAAAGCACAGGGGTAGGTCCAGATGTGCTGACACAAAGACTATTCGTGAAATAGAAGGGATAAAAGGAAATTTCAGAATTGTCTATAGAGCACAATTTCATTTATGATTAAAAGAATAATAAAGTATGTATATATGTTTATATTTGTGCAGAAAATGTCTAGAAAGATAAACCAGAAAGAAACAGTTCAAGTGGGATTCTGTGGGGAACTGGGACTGGTGAAGCTAGAGAGGGGAAGAAAACCTTCCCTTTTTTAAATTAATACCTTCTTTACTTTTAAATTTTATTTCTTTATGTACAATGCATGTGTATACATTAATACTTTTTGCCTGGAGTTAGACAAACTGCAAAGTTTGAGGTCCCAGTTCCCAAGACTGCCTTCCCTTCTAACACCAACTGCATGTTTTGGGGGGAGTGATTCCCAAGACCACCCTCAAGTTTGATAAATCACTAGAGGGGCTCCAGAACTCACTGAGAGGTTTTATATTTATGGCTATGGTTCATTACTGGGAAAGGAGACATTAAAATCAAAGGAAGAGAGGCGTTGGGCAGAGTCTGGGAGGGTTCCAGATGTGCAGCTTCCATCATCCTGTCCTGTGGAGTTAGGATCCATTTCCCTCCTGGCCTCTACATGTATGCATGGAGTACTGCCCACTGGGGAAGTTCATCTGAGCATCAGTGTCCAGTTTTTATTGGGGTTTCACTATGTAGGCATGATTGAGTGCCCACATGGTTGAACTCAGCCTGTCGGTTGATACTGTGTGACCTAAGCCCTACCTTAAATTACAGCTAGTCTTTCTGGAGAGTCCAGTCCCCACGCTACAATCCAGTGTGGCCATCGTGGGCCCTACACAAAGACAGTCTTATCAGGTATGACACAGATTAATCCTGTAAGCTGAGGGCAAAGGCCAGACCTCTCTTTGGGCAAGGCCAAATTCTTTACTGCACATTTTTATAATTAAAACCTGCAATAGCTATGTGGTTTGTTTCCCATGTGCTTGTCCATACGTAGTATAGTTTCTAAATTATGTTTTTATGTAAGAGGATTGATTTGCACTGAGACTTCCTGATCATGTGGATTTTTGTTCTGTGTTTTCTTAGATTCTGTATTTGTCTAGTTGGCATTCATTATTCACAGGGCCAAACTGATGGCCACCATTGTTGACATCTCCCCTGTGAGCTAGCTTTTGTGGATGCACAAAAATCATATTACAAGGCCTCTAAACAATCATGAGTCCACACTCCCAACCACCTCCTTTATTTAACTCTCACACACCAACCCAACATTCCTCTCCCCTAATCACCAGAGCTAGGTAGCACAAAACCAGACACCATCCCTATAGCCCAGAGCTTGCCAACGTTATTTAAACTAGCCAATCCTAAGCTATTTTCCCTGCCTTGCTTTGCTTTTCCCGGGGAAAACAATAAAAGTCTGGGCCATGTTTTCCCTTTGCTGCTTCTGCCTTCTGACCAAACCTGGTGCTTCCCCATGAGGCCCTGCATGGTATGGCAAGCTCCCTTCTCTTGGGAAATATAAGTAATCACAATCTTCTTTCAATGGCATTAGCCTCTCAGTCATCTCCATAAATTAAAATCCTGTGGGTACAATCAAGACAACCTTAAAACCCCTCCTCCATGGGCCTAGGTTTCAAAAGGGTGATAGTCCTTACTAGCTGGCACAAGCCTGGCTCATACATGCTTGTTGAATTTAATGAACAAGTTTACAGTCATTGCTCCAGTGATGCAGGAGATAAATTATTCATCTTGCTTGACGCAATCAGCACTCTACATGGAATTTGAAAATAAGTTCCACAAACCACTTGTGGAAATGTGCATTGGCCTACAAATTCTTCACTGAGTTTACTAAGCACCTATGTCCTAACTTGGTCACTGTAGTTTTGCCACTCTTCCCTCCCCTCTCCCCCACTTTCACCCCAATTCATTTAGTTAGAAAAGAAGCTTGTACCTACTGTCAGTAACTAAATCTGACTTGGCCAACATAAAAGCTAAAACTCTGAATGAAGAGAAGATTGTGCTTATTCCCTCCAGGCTTGTTGCATGGTTTGTTTCAGGCTCTGAGAAATGTTAGTTTATGACTGTTTTTGTTTATCACAAAATGTCAATTTCCTGGAGCTGGTTTTAACCCAAACACCTCAATGGTACTCTCAGGTAAAGATATGGAAAACAGAAAACCTGGTAAACTGGAGATGTACTTTTGGTAGTTAATTATAAATGACAGTATCATCATCTTCGATTTGACCCAGCCGTCCCCAGAATGAGATTTGGCCATATTCCCACATTTTCAGGGACAAAAGGTATAAAGATATGAATGACTGGAAAGGAGAAAAACTGTGATAAGAATATTAAATGCAGAACAAATTTAAGTCTCTAGTAATAAAAAGTGGATAAAGTGCTAAAGTTATGGACAAATAAGGTTAAAAATGCCAAGTCATAAAGGATGAAGAATATTTTGGGTTTTAATAACACAGGTGAGCTTTTATAGCAATAATAATAATAATAATAAACCCATAGTGACTGCCTTAGGCAAAAGCAGAGGCTGTTTATGGTTGATTTCCAATAATTTACAAAGGCTGGCTCAATTAAGAACTCAAATTCTGGCTTCCCTGGTGGCACAGTGGTTAAGAATCTGCCTACCAATGCAGGGGACATGGGTTCAATCCCTGGGCCGGGAAGATCCCACATGCCACGGAGCAACTAAGCCTGTGTGCCACAACTACTGAGCTGGCACTCTAGAGCCCACAAGCCACAGCTACTGAGCCCGTGTGCCACAACTACTGAAGCCTGTGCGCCTAGAGCCTGTGCTCCACAACAAGAGAAGCCACCACAATGAGGAGCCCGCACACCGCAACAAAGAGTAGCCCCCGCTCGCCACAACTAGAGAAAGCCCACGTGCGGCAATGAAGACCCAACGCAGCCAAAATAAAAAAAATAAAAATAAAAAGAACTCAAATTCTGAACCAGAAAGCCTGAAAAACACTTTAAAGAAGAAAACTCTATTTTATACATATTAGTTAGTGTATATATGTCAATCCAATCTCCCAATTCATCCCACCCCTCCTTTCTCCCCTTGGTGTCCATACGTTTGTTCTCTACGTCTGTGTCTCTATTTCTGCCTTGCAAACAGGTTCATCTGTACCATTTTTCTAGATTCCATATATATGCGTTAATATACGATATTTGTTTTTCTCTTTCTGACTTACTTCACTCTGTATGACAGTCTCTAGGTCCATCCACGTCTCTACAAATGACCCAATTTTGTTCCTTTCTATGGCTGAGAAATATTCCATTGTATATATGTACCACATCTTCTTTATCCATTTGTCTCTTGCTGTACAGTAGAAACTAACATAACACTGTAAAACAACTATACACCAGTAAAAATAAAATAAAAAAATATATAGTGATTACACTGAGGGAAAAAAAAGAAGAAAACTCTAAAATGGCTATTTGGGAATACTGACATTCTTTCTTCTATAGATCAGTTAATGAAAAATCATTTTATTATATTATTCCACTTGGCCAAAGTACATTAGAAAAATCAGAAGAATTAAAACACTTTGCTTTTTATAATACTCTTGGATCTTCAACTAAATGTAATAAGCTGCTCAGGAACCATGGTTTAACAGCCAAGTAGAAGATGGGGAATTGTTTTTGTTCAGTCAGGATAAAGAGTGTTAAAGATGCTCTGTGAAGCATAGTAAGTTCTGTGAAGTCAGATGTGTCTGAAGGCTTTTAGCTGCAAGTAACAGAATACTCAAATATAAGTGGCTTAAACAATGAGAGCATTTAATTCTTGCACAAAACAAGAATCTGGAGGGAGGCTGACCAAGATTGGCTAACAGTTAGGGATGCTTCTTTGCCCATCTCTTGGCTTTCCTTTTCCACAACTCCAAACACAGTTCTTTATTAAATCGATTTTCAAATAACAAAGGAATGATGTACAGAGGGCCCTGGAATTCTTCCCAAGTCCCTGGTAGCAGGAAAGAAAAGAGAGTGACAATGTCTTCTTGTCTCCCTCTTTTTATCAGGGAGAAATTTTTCCCCCAAAGCTCTGTCAAGCCCCTCCCCAGACTTCTTTACATTTCACAGGCCAGAACTGGATCACCTGCCTATCCCTAACCCTGGCAGAGGAGAAACGAGATTACATGGTGAATTTAGACCAATAATAATGTACTTCCTGGAGCTAGGCACACTTACTGTCTGTTGAACAAAATTAAGATTTTGTTGCAACACACCACTGTAAAGCAATATACTCCAATAAAGATGTTAAAAAAAAAAAGATTTTGTTGCAAGGAAAAGGGGGTGTGCTGGGTATGAGAAATGGTTACAGGTAAATAATCAACAGTGTTTGTGAGATTTGAAGGCATTAGCAGGTAAAAGGTGGGACTTTGGTCCCAATGCCTGAGCTGGGCATCACTATTCAAGGCATGCATAAAAAAGGAAATAGATCTTTCCTTTGTTACACTGTTTAAACTGAGTAAAGATGTTAGTCAAACCAGACATCAGATGTACCTTTGGATGAGTTAAACCACAAGACAGGCTCTTTCCTTGGAAATAAAACTTGGCCAAATCTAATACAGTTCTTCATTACATCTATTTTCAAGTAAAAACAGGAATGATGTCCTGAGGCCCCTGGAATTCACCCCCAAATGATACAAATACAATAAGCCAAATGGCTGAAATCACTTACACACAAAATTTGACCAAAGCAAATATGCTTGCTCTCATGCTGTGATCAGAAGAGCAGCAAACTGGAGGCTTTGCTCAAAGTAACGAGAGCAGTGGATTCTAAAGATGAGGGTCTTCAAGAGGGGGCTGAAAGATATTAGTAAACAGGGTTAGTTAATCCACTCAGGCAAGAGTCACAAAAGTCCAAGGGGTACTCTCTGGTCTGCACTGTCATGAGATTTCAAAGGACTGAAATGAAAGGCTATGAACTGTACACTCCCCACACCCTCATTTATATCACTGTAGCAGCAGCTGCGACTGCTGTTCTCTACTGAGACAAACTTTTTTGAAGAGGGTAGTTACCCTAAACAGAAACTGCTCAGATTGGGCAGGACTCACAAGAGAAGGAAGTGAGGAATTTTACCACAAAAATAGAAAGATAAAATGCAGAGCCTCATGAGAGATTAACTTAAATGCTGGTATTTTCTATTTCCTGGAACAAGGTAAAGGGCAGGCTCACAAGGAGTGAGAAGGTACCCATTCCCCCAGGACTGACACTCAGCTGGTACACTGTCCCCGCTGATACTAACCCCAAGTGCTCCTCCACTTCATGATCCAATAAATAAAAGGTTAATAAATGGAGGCTTCCAGGATTCTGTGCTAGCCCACGGAAACTTGGTTTTAAAAAAAAAAAAAGAAACAAAATCAAAAAGGCAAGTTGAAGAGAGCTGTGGAAAAGCTTCTACTAACCCTTCAAACCTACTCTCTTCACATACCCTCTGCTATGGCTTTGATTTAAACATCACTGGGAAAACAAGCTACATCTCTACTCATGTTCTCACTGTCTTCTCTTCTATGCCAGTGGAAGAAGCATTCCTGCATCTACTAAAGGCCAGTCCTTCCACCTGGGTTCCAGATGGAACCCTCCCACCCCATAGCTTCTCAAAACTACACTTCTTCTGTCCTCTCCTTTCTCTCTTACCTCATCAGCCTCAAACTCTCCTCTCCAGGAGCATACCTATCAACACCCAGACATGCTCTAGCATTTTCCATCACACAGAAACAAAACAAAACGAAAAAACCTACCAACAACCAACCAACCAAAAAACCCTCCAGCCTCTACCCCGTTTCTCTTGTCTCCTTTGTGGAAAAACTTCTCAAAAGAGTAATTCAAACTTGCTTTCAAATGAAACAACTTGTCAACCAGCATTTTTTTTCAACTGCTCAGCAGCATTTGCTTTCTTTTGGAACTCTGCCTTCTCCTGGCTGCTCTGACCATACCCCCTTGTTTTCTTCCTACCTCATTAGTTGCTTCTTCGAGTCTGTTTTGCTGATCTCTACTCCTTTCCTTGACCTCTGACCAGACTCATTCTTGGTCCTCTCCTCTTCTCTTTCTATACACTCTATGTAATCTGGGTGATCTACTCTAGTCCCCAGGTTTTAAATGCCATCCATATAGTGATGACTCTAAATTTATATGTCTGCTGCCTCAAACTTTCCTCTGAGCTTCAGATACTTGTAGCTAGTGGCCAACTTCATATCTACCCATCTTGAACCTACCTTTAAAACATTTTTTAATTGGGCTGTTTTTCTTATTGTTGAGTTTTAAGAGTTCTTTTTATGTTTTGGGTAACAGTTCTTTATCAGATATGTCTTCTGCAAATATTTTCTCCCAGTCTGTGGCTTGTCTTCTCATTCTCTTGACAGTGTCTTTTACAGAGCATAAGTTTTAAATTTTAATGAAGTCCAGCTTATCAATTCTTTCTTTTATGGATTATCTTTGGTGTTGTATCTAAAAAGTCATCACTGTATCCAAGGTGATCTAGATTTTCTCCTATGTTATCTTCTAGCATTTTTATAGTTTTGCATTTTACATTTAGGTCTGTGATCCATTTTGAATTACTTTTTGTGAAGGGTATAATTCTGTGTAGGGATCCATTTTTTGTATGTGGCTGTCACCTGTTACAGCATCATTTTTTTGAAAATTTGTTGAAAATCTTTGCTCCATTGTATTGCCTTGGCTCCTTTGTCAATGGTCAGTTGACTGTATTTATTCTGTGCTCTCCATTCTGTTTCATTCATCTATTTGTCTATTCGTTCACCAATATCACACTGTTTTGATCATGGTAGCTTTATAGTAAGTCTTCACGTTGGGCAGTGTCACCTACATTCAAAAGATTCTTGATCCCCATGCCCCCCACACATCCTGTACCTGCTCCTCCCCCAGGTCTCTCCCATCTCAGGAAGTGGCACCATCATGCATCTACCTGCTCAGGCTAAAAACCTAGGAGTCATTCTTGATTCTTCCCTCCCCACCTCTCATCCATTCCATCAGTACGTCTTGTGAACTCTTCCTCCAGTAAGCAGGTCGAATCAAGTTACGTCTCTCCATTTCTTCATAGTTCAAGTCTAGAGTCAACCTCATTGGTACCTCTTATAACTGATCTCTCCCATGTATCCTCTACAGTCAGTGAGCCCTCTCACCCTCTTTTCTTCAAAAAAAAAAAAAAAAATCAGGAATGAAGATTTATCATATACTTTTTATATTCAGCCTTAAATGAAAACACAACCGGTCTGAGCAAAGTGGGTTTTTATGCGCTCTGTTGAAATCAGGTGGGGATGAGAGTTTTGGCTAAATTCCTTAGGAGGAAGGGCAAAGCCCTAGACCTGTGCTATCCACTACAGTAGCCACTAAGGCACATGTGGCTGCTGAACACTGGAAATGTGGCAGGTTTAAATTGAAGTGTTGTAGGTATAAAATACACTTCAAATTTTGAAAACAGTATGAAAGAAAAAATGGAAACCATCTTATTAGTAATTTTTAGGTTGATTTTTTTTAACATTTTAAAAACTTATTTTCCTTATTTTTTTGGCTGCATTGGGTCTTAGTTGCAGCACACAGGATCCTCGCTGAGGCATGTGGGATCTTTCATTGAGGTGCGTGGCTCCTCGTTGTGGTGTGCGGGCTTCTCTAGTTGGGGCATGCGGGCTTCTCCCTAGTTGTGGTGTGTGGGCCAGAGCTCGCAGGCTCAGTAGTTGCAGCACACAGGCTTAGTCGCCCCATGGCATGTGGGATCTTAGTTCCCTGACCAGGGATTGAACCCATGTCCTCTTCATCGGAAGGCGGATTCTTAACCACTGGATCACCAGGGAAGTCCCCTCATTGTAGTTTTGGTTTGCATTTCTCTAATAATTAGTGATGTGGAACATCTTTTCATGTGTTTGTTAGCCATCCGTATGTCTTCTTTGTAGAAATGTCTATTTAGGTCTCCTGCCCATTTTTGGATTGGGTTGTTTGTTTTTTTGATATTGAGCTGCATGAGCTGTTTGTATATTTTGGAGATTAATCCTTTGTCAGTTGCTTCATTTGCAAATATTTTCTCCCATTTTGAGGGTTGTCTTTTCGTCTTGCTTATGGTTTCCTTTGCTTTGCAAAAGCTTTTAAGTTTAATTAGGTCCTATTTGTTTATTTCTGTTTTTATCTTCATTACTCTAGGAGGTGGGTCAAAGAAGATCTTGCTGTGACTTATGTCAAAGAGTGTTCTTCCTATGTTTTCCTCAAGAGTTTTATAGTGTCTGGCCTTACATTCAGATCTTTAATCCATTTTGAGTTTATTTTTGTGTATGGTGTTAGGGAGGGTTCTAATTTCCTTCTTTTACATGTAGCTGTCCCAGGTGATTTTTAAAAATATGAATCAGATTGCATGTCTCTCTTGTTTAAAACTCTTTAGTGATTATCTATTTAAGTCAGAATAAGATGCCAGAACTTTCTCATGCATGCAAGGTCCTGCATAACCAAGAACCTTTTACTTATTACACTTTAGCCACTCCAGCTTCCTGTTCCTCCAAAACACCAGGCCCTTTCCTGCCTCACAACCTCTGCATTTGCTGTTCCTTCTGCCTGGGAATCTTGTACCCTACTTGTTTTGTTTTTGTTTTTGTTTTTTTGCGGTACGCGGGCCTCTCACTGTTGTGGCCTCTCCCATTGCGGAGCACAGGTTCCGGACACGCAGGCTCAGCGGCCATGGCTCACGGGCCCAGCCGCTCCGCGGCATGTGGGATCTTCCCGGACCGGGGCACGAACCCGTGTCCCCTGCATCGGCAGGCGGACTCTCAACCACTGTGCCACCAGGGAAGCCCTACCCTACTTGTTTTGATGGCTGCATACTGTTCATTCTTCAAGTCTTAGCTTAAAGGAATACATGAAAGTTCTCAGATACGATGTAATTCTAGATGCATTTTTTACATTGCCTTCAAATCTTTAATTCAGTTATTTAAGTGAAAACATTGCATAATGATTATAATCCCATTTATGTAAAAACATATGTAGAGGTATACATATATGTAAGTACAACAATAACTATTGGGAAGGATACACACCAAACAGTTAACTGAGGGTTCCTCTGTGACCATACTATGCATATTGTTCTGCAACTTACTTTTTCACAAAGCAAAATGAATAAGAAATCTTTCTATGCTGCTCATATTGATGTACTTTATTCTTTTTAATGGCCGAAGGTAGTCTTTTCTATGGATGTATTATAGTTCATTTCACCATTTTCCTATATTGATGAATATTTAAATTGTTCCAATTGTTTTTGCTATTACAGTTGAATCTTATTACAGCTGATATGGATTTCAATTCTTTTGACCACAGAAAATCATTTACCTTCTCATCTGTGGGAATGAGTCTTTTATCATAGTTTCTGAAATAATACCTCCTGTTCAATTGTGAAATGTGTCCATCTTAAGCATTAACAAACTTTTTTGGTCTGTGGTTTATATACTGATATTATCACTAGCCAACATCTTTAAAAATTTTAAGTATATAAGCACTTTACGAACACTCAATATTGCACTTTGGGCATAAGGGCCGTACCAACCAATCATTTAATTGAGGGATGCATTTCTTTTCTTTTTAAAATTGAGGTATAACTTATATACAGTAAAGGACTCAAGTCTTGACTGTACAGCTGGATGAAAATTTACATATATGTACATCTGAGTAACTGTTCCCCAAATAAAAGCATAGAGCATGTCCTCCACCTTAGCAAGTAGAGAGGGACAGCACATTTTCACTGAATAGCATACTTGTTTTTTTGCTGTGCAGCGCACGCAGGATCTTAGTTCTCTGACCAGGGATTGAACCCGGGCCCCCTGCAGTCGAAGTGCTGAGTCTTAACCACTGGACCGCCAGGGAAGTCCCAAGTAGAATACTTTTTAAACTGCCTTTTTTTCTTTAAATTTCCACATTCTTCACTTATTTAGGATAAATACTCCTTTATGATTCTCATGGTAACAATAATTTGAAGGAGAAGAGGGTAAGGTGAATAGAGGCTTCACAAGGGTCTGTTAGTATTCTCTCATCTCTACTCAACCCTAATCATTTATTTATTTTTAGAAACCGCTCGTGGATATCCTAGGCTGGATTAATGGGAAAATCATGGATTGCTGAAATCTTTTGCGTTTATATGATTCAGGCTGGCAGGATTTTCATTCTACCCTCCCAAACTTGTTTCTATTCATTAAGGCCAAAATGGGTCATTCAATGCAAATAATGCTCTACTGTACTGGTTTAAAAATTATGAACAATCATCTTTTTTTTTTTTTTTTTTTTGGACAGAGAAAATAATGAGCTGTGTAATTGGTTAAGGGATTTAATTTCCTTGTGCCTTTACCAAAAAAAGGAATAATGAGAGAGAAATAGGCTGTGGCCAGATCATCAATGGCCTCAATTGCCAAGTTGAGATGTTTGGATTTCCTTACCCTTTCTTTTCCCTTGGCTGTCCAAACCCCCCTACAGTATTTCAGTTACACTGTGTTGAATAGGATTTTGTGGCTACTCTGAAAATGTGATAACCATTTTCCATGTGAAAATTAATTTCAACTTCCAAATAACAACTTTATAAATTAATCTTTGCAACAGTTTATTATTTTATGACTTGTCATTATGGTTAATCTTAATCTTCCTGCTCCTCACTTTTTTCTTTTTTTTAAGTATTTATTTATCTATTTGGCTGTGCTGGGTCTTAGTTGCAGCACGTGGGATCTAGTTCCCTGACCAGGGATCGAACCCAGGTCCCCTGCATTGGGAGCGTGGAGTCTTAACCACTAGACCACTGGGAGGTCCCCTCAGTTACTTTTTATTTATAGGATAGGTTAAGTTAAGCAAGAAATGACATTTTCAGTCTCGGAATTCAATGATTTATATGAGGTCCTGGCATGTTATTAGCAAAATGTCAACATTTATCCCTCAATTCAACTATTTCCTCTTTTGGAATATTCTTTAGCAACGTTAAAATATTAATATTTCTTCTACAGCACAGGTATTTAAATAACCCCAGAAAAACATGCTCTATAGTTTTCTTGAGTGTGGTACATAAGGATTGGGCCTATTAGGAGCGCTTACTTTTGGGTGATGTTAAAGGGAACAATATGGAATTTACATTTATTGTGTGGCTATTGTATATCTGGAATGCTCTTTAGTCCTTTCATACTAGGCCATTTAGTCTATGATCTCCATTATACGTGTGAAGAATGTAAGACAGGAGGAGTAATTTGCGGAAGCAGTGGAAGTGGTACCTGATCCAGATTGGATTAGCTCTTTCCACCCAATAAAAGCTGTGCTCATAACACAGAAGGTATAAACTCCAAAGAAGGTATAATGGAGACAAGAACAGAAAAAGTCTATATTTGCTAGGGTAAAAAGCTAGGCTGCTACAACAGAAATATGGTAGCTCAAATACAGTAGCTTAAAGAACCCTGCAGTTTCTCTTTCACATACCAGTCCCAAGGGAAGCGGTCAGGTTCCTGGGCGCCCTGCTCGCCAGAGTCCTTCAGAGATGCAGCTTTCTGTTATACTGTTGCTCCGCTGTGCCCTAAGGTGATGTCCTTGTTTGCATTATTAACAAGGGGTTCCCTGGAAGCAAAGTAGCTCCTGAGGTGAGCACATATTCAAGGTTTTAAGGCCTTCATTCACATTCCACTGACAAGAACTTAGTCATGGAACCTACACCTAGCTGCACAGAGTCTGCAGCAGGACAGCCAGGTGTCCAGCTATACTCTATTTAAACTATGAAGAAAGAAGAATGCATTCTGGTAGAAAACTAGCATACTCTCGTATAATGTCATTTTCTCAGGGTAAAATCAACATAGGATGGATGAAATAATCGGCAAATAACCTTTTTCAAACAAATAGTTTATAGTCATGATCTGGAGAGTAAAGTATTTTATAAAACAATATTAAGACAACTAGGAAAATGTGACTGAAACTTAATTAACTGAAGATGAGATCTACTCCTTATACTCTAAGGCAACCAAGATGGTTTATTTCACCAGAGAAAATGTAATTTGCATGAAGACCTGAAGGAGAGTGCAAGAACTGAACATATCATTATTTACCTTTCTCTCCCCAACTCCTGTGGCAAGAGACTGCTCTGACCTTACTGGATGGACTCTGTGGGCCCTCAAATGCAAGCCACATACACAGGCCCCTTATGACAGGTTCTTCCCTCCTTGGTTGCTTGCCAAAGCATGAAAGCAACTCTGCTATCCATATAAGAAAGCAGATACAGAAGTGCTCCCCGGGAATGGTATCAAAGTAAACCACTCTCTGGGCTGGGAAGCATAAGTCAAAGGAACAGCTGGATCTGAGCATTCCAACTCATGTGACTTGAGTTTTTTTCATGTTTCATTAAGAACTTTGTTGCACACCCTACAGCTTGGAGGTCTATGATGCTAAAAGAGTAAATCCCCCTATTATCTCTCATTTTTATGTGTCTTTAGAAGAAATACCATAATTATTTGTTCCCATCTTTTTACTGTGACCATACAGAGGCAGGACTAATAAAATGACCTAATGATCAAGTAGACAGAAGTATCCTCAATTGGGGACAACCACTAGAAGTCCTGGAAGTGATTTCCTAATAACATTTACATTTCTCTCTTTTAATTTTACATTCACCAAGCAATTTACTGTTCATACTATAGTTTTGCCTCGTGAATGGACACAGATGCTAGAAGGGACCACTCTGAATATACGTTAAAAGAATATAAATTAAAAGAATTGTTAACATTGGCTAAGTACTTACTAGTTACTAAGCAGTTTTAGCTTTTTATGGGCATATCTCACTTTATTGTGCTTTACAGATACTGTGTTTTTTAGAAATTGAAGGTTTGTGGCAACCCTGTGTCGAGCAAGTCTATCGGTGCCATTTTTCCAACAGCGTTTGCTCACTTTGTGTGTCTGTGTCACATTTTGGTAATTCTTGCAATATATCAAACTTTTTCGTTATTATATTTATTATGGTGATCTGTAATGAGTGATCTTTGATGTTACTATTGCAAAATATTACAACTTACTGAAGGCCCAGATGATGGTTAGCATTTTTTAGCAATAAAGTATTCTTAAATTAAGGTATGTACATTGCTTTTTCAGACGTAATGCTATTGCACACTTAATAGACTACAGTATAATGTCAACAACTTTTATATGCACTGGGAAATTAAAAATTTGTATGACTCGCTTTCTTGAGATATTAGCTTTATTGCAGTGGTCTGGAACCCGCAATATCTCTGAGGTATGCTTATACATATATAAATTCACTTAATCCTCACAACAACCCCATGAGGGTGGTCCATTATCCCCATTCTATAGCAGAAGAAACAGGCTCAGAGTAGTCAGGTAACTTACCTAACTGAGGTCACACAACTAGGAAGTGGTGTCGTCAGGAGTCAAACCCTGGCCTCCTGAGTATGGGCCTTCACTACCATTTCTTATTTATATATCTGGAACATCTTTTACTGTAAACAAAAGAAATTGGCATTCTAGTTTATAAATTAGACTCACAGAATTTGGAAAATGTCACATACAGCATCAGCTGAGCTTAAAAAATCAAGTCCCTAGACATGTAAAGCCAAGGACCAGATCGGATAGGTGGTTTGAGAACTCTGTAAGTGCTACCCGGGGTGGGGTGGGGCGGGGTCGGGGGGGGGGTGATGGTGGTCAAGTGAGTCCCCTCTTTTTTATACCTCCTAATTGCATCATGGGGCTTTCCACTGAGATACTAATTTACAAGTGGCTCAGGATATTCACAGACCATGAAGGCAAACCAAGAACTGTCAGTTTTTATATGAGGCCCCAAATTAGTTCAGAGACAAAGTCACTCAAAAGTCAAGCCTAGCTCTTTTATTCTATCACAATCGTGTATTTTTACAAGCTTAAAATGAGATCAGTTTTCCGAGCTAATGTTCTGTGCTGTTAGGACCAACATTTCTGAAGTCTCTGGCAAAGTAACAAAAGACCACTACGTGTAGACTAATCAGAAAAATATAAGGGACAGGAAATGAAGAGATTTTCTGTCTCTGACTCTTGGAATCAGAGGGGACAGAGATGTTACAAAGGAGCTTTGAGAAAATAATACTAAGAGACAACTAGAGATAAACATCAATCTGGATTTTGATGCAGGAAAACTGATTAATCACGAGTTAGAAAATTTACTCTCCAAATGGGGCTGGCAGATTATAAGTGAACAGAAGCTTCACACAAATATGTTAACGATAAAAGCATTTGTGCTTTTTGGGGGGTTCTGACCTGAGCCATGCCCAAAGTGAAGTTATGAAGGTAATATGATAAAACTAAACTAAAATGCTATCACGGACTTTTTTTCAAATCAAATTTCTCTTAACTAAAAATCTGATTAAGATGGATCTACAGCAAGGTGAAAAACTGTTCACTTATTATCCTAAAAATACATTAACTATCACTAATATTAAAGGAGGGAAAACATGAAGAAATAGGCATATACCCAGTTATCGATATGCAAAAGTTCTTGGAATTCTCAACTTTTGTTGATATACAAATTTGTATACATATATAGAATGTTACAGAACTTCTAACCAAATTAAACATCTTTAGCATTTAATTTCAGCCCCTAATGAAGGCAGTTACCTCAAAACTAATTCCTTTCTCTTACTAATGGTTCTGTTCTACAATATGCAATTATCACATTAGAAATTAGAGAAAGTAAAATTACACAATCTTAAAGGCTTTTTAATGAGATTCCAAACTTCTTTAAGAAGTCTATGCAATTTACTTTGGAAAGGACTCAAAAGCAAGAGATTGGCTTTTTTCTTATACTGCTGACACCCCTAACAAGCCACTAATCTCTACATTCTTCCAGTATAGAAATATAACAGGAATTTTCACTGCAAACTTGGTTAACTGCACCTGTACCTGAGTTTCATTTATGTTTTACTTAGTTCTTAAAAAATAAAAAAACAACTTTTCACTTCATTTTATTCTTATTTCCCTGCTGAAGTTTACTAATTTTTATGTTAGCAAAAGAATATCACTATTTGATTCTCAAAAACAACATACTCACTAAAGAGCTTCTAAACTGTATTCATTACTCAATTGAATCCTCTTTAAACAACCTTTCCTCTGTATAGCAAATTGCCTTTAAAATCATTTCTTTTCTTGCTTTTTGTGCTACATTAAGTAACTTCCAATGTTAAATTTATGTGTGTGTGTTTTAAAACTTCCTTATCTTTAGAGTAACAAAGTAACACAGTAGAGAGGCAAGGGCTGGCCTAGGTAGGAGTCTGCACTCCACTGCAGTGGTCTTCTGATCACAGAGGAGCACAAAAGGGCCGTGGATGGGGACAAGGGCAGTCTTGCAGGAGTGTGAAATGGGAGAGAATGGGAGGGCTCAGGGAGGAGGAAACTCTAAGACTGTCATCATAAAAGAAGAAGGCTAAGTGGCAAATGATCTCCAGATAACTATTTTGTCATTATTTTCTTTCAGAACTTTCTGCTACAATTTTAGAAAGTGCTTAACTTATACATACTAAAATTTCAACTGGTCTTAACATATTTTAATAGCAAGTATTTTAAAAGTTTTGTAATTTTCAAGGTCTAACCTTTTTAGTAATGAACTTTTTACACTCACTACTGAATTGAAACAAAAATATAACCCACCAGATATGAAAGGGTTAGTTTTCACAATAATTTCATAATTTCAAAGGAATGATTAAAAATGAACATTCTATTCAGTATGGTCAGAACAACAGCAACAACAACAAAAAATCCTTTAATTTTTGAAGCAGAATTTTTTTCCAGCATTATTTTCTTTTTGGTCACAGTCACCTATGTTATATCCTCTGTAATATCATTACCATCATCTTTTTATGAATGTCCATCTACAAATTAACTTTCTTGAGACAAATCCCTGGTATACTATTCTTCTGATTCCTATGAAAGACCCACTTTTAAGATACAATTGCAGCTGCCCCACAAGCTAGTTGCTGTGTCACACACACGCCTTAAAATTCTGTAATCAGCAACCGCCAGGTGCCGTATCGCATTCAGCACACCACAGTCAGTCAATACAGACATCCCCAAACACACCAAGGCTGGTTTTGTCAAATGTTTTATTGAGTGTAGACATCTGGAGTACTGTAAAACATGCATTATCTGTAGATTCAAAAAGGAGCAAGCCACATTGTCCTCACTGTCAAATGTGTCAGGCTTGGCATACATGATGGAGATTAATGAAGTATCATGAGAGTAATATGGTTCCTGAAAAGCTTCTACAATTTGGAGTAGGGTCTTAATCACGTGAAAAGCAAAGCTGTTCACATGTAGTGAACTTGCATTTCATTGGAGGTACACAGTATTTTAATTTTAAAACAAATAAAAATAATTCTGTTTGTAGAAGATTCCCATCCCCCCAACTTTATTTGCCCTTTCAGTTTTCAGAAATTTTAATTAAAAAAAAAGTATACGCCTTTTGGAAGTTGTACGTTTATCTGAGTGATGGCTAAAATTTATTTCTTCTTCGGTTGCTGAGGTGTATTAAATTTGAAGAAGATAATATCTCCATCTTCAACAATATAATTTCTGCCTTGTTGTCTGTACTTTCCAGCAGCCTGTAAACAGGAAACACAGAGGAAATGAGATTTTTTACAATTAAATATATAAGGTAAATGGTAGGAGCACACACAAAAAGTATTATACTTCTTGGGTCATATTAGAGAGAAAAAAAAAAAGGAAATACAGGAAGGCACACAAGTTCAAGACTAGACTTGGAGAGGAGCAAAGTACTCCTGATTTGGGCAGCACTAGATTTTCCATACATACATAATCAAAATGTATTCTCCACTAAATTGTTGGTACATAAATGTAATTATACCAATATCATTAAGTTTCATTACATGGTGTTTATGGTACATTTCTGATGTGTCTGCAAACATCCGGCAAGTCACTGTAACAAACAGATCAAACCAGGCAGGAGAAAAGATTATATAACTAGGTTAAAGCTGCTTTATTTGCTTAAAGAAATTCTTTGGTGATACTGGTGATGCCAAAAAGAGAGCTTGCTACAAAGAAAACCATTATCAACTGTCATGTACAGATTTTAAATTATTTCTTTGTAGTTTTTAATTTGATCTTGACAACGACAATACATAGTGGTGTATACTAGAATTGAACACAAATAAGTTTACTGACTAATGGCCCTAGTTATAAGCAGACTCTAATAGGTTGGAACTGCAAAGACAGATATACTTTCCACTTGTAAATTAGTCAGCAAAGCAACTGATTCCACCCGCTGGCATGTAGATCAAGACAGCAATCCTCCGGTAATTCTAACATAAACAAGCGGCAGTTACAGAGACCCAGGTTCACCCCGTGGCACAGCACACACACTTCATCCTCAGCACAACAGGCTCTTCAACATCTACATATTCTCACTTAACACTGCACACAACCAACCCAGTCCCACATGACCCCACACTGACCACTCAACATTGAGGACTTGATGATCTTTTGGAAAAAATTCTCAAAAGTATTTTACTTCTGTTGGAATTTACTGAGAACATGAAACCTTTGCCCAACAGATTAGTGCTTCCCTTCGAAGATATTGATAAGAATGTTCAAAGTCAAATGCAATTATACTAATTAGAAACAAGACTAAGAAAGACCATACATCTGAGGTTAAAATCAACAAACCAGGTCATAGAGCCCTAGTAAGCATATTTCAATTATCTAGACCACATATAAAAAAACACCTAGTAATAATAAGTGTTTTTAAAAATGAAGCTAATTTTTAAAAAGCCAGTATACCCTAACATTCTAAAAGGCATACACACACACACATGATTTTTGTAAAGCTGTGATGTATGGAAGGCCATATGCTACTTGTTTTGAGAATCTGAAGTCCAATGTTATAAAACTATATAGACAACTTAAATCAAATACATATTGACATGACATATTAATGTAAGTTTATATACGTTGTTATCACTCAAGTTTACTACTAATTAAAGGTGACAGTGTTCCTTTAAATTCTCTAGAGACCATTTAATCCATTTCCACTGCTATCAGAAACACTGGTTGAAAAAAAAAATCAATACCCATTTGTGAATCTTGAGTATGTATTAAACAAGACACGTCTAACCAGTTCATTTGCACTTGAAAGCAGCCATCTGTAGAAGCCAGCTTTGCCTAAGCAGATATGATTGCTAATAATGTGATATCCCTGTAGACTACAAAGCCCACACAGAGCTATTCAGTATATAGTTCACAACACTGGCATTAAATTAGTTATGCTGTACTGGTGTTCGAAATACATATACATACATACACATATACACAATCTTGCTCTCAAACCTAAAATCTACTTGATAATGTGCAAGTAAGTATTTGTTGAATAAAAGAAATTCATAAATGCTTCATTTTATTTGGAGTTCAAATTTCGAAATGTTAGTTTTGGAGATTAAAAACCACATAAAATACATCATGGTATTCTAAGCTGAAAAGCCAGAGGTCAATCTTTTCCAATTTATTGTATAAAAGCTCCCAGTTAGTGTTAAGCATTTCTACAAGTAGGCAATATTATTTTATTGTATATTAAAAAATTTCCCTGTATTGTTAAAGGAAGTATTCACAATTTATATATCTTCAAGTTTATTACAACATAGACATCTATTAAGGGTTGGTAAAACAGGCTTATTCCCCGAGAGTATAAAAAAGAAGCAGCTGATTTCTGAATTCTAGTAATAGAAAAATATCCTTATTTTAATCATCTTTATGAAAAAAATATATGCCAGCATCATGTAGCATGTTGAAAAATAATCTGAGATTTTTCAAGTCTAATTAGTATTCTTGACAAAGTCCAATCTTAATACACTATATTTGCATATTTATCTATCGACACAGATGACACTATTGGAAAGTTAATGACTTTGTTTAGTTGTAAATTGTAACTTCTTTCATTCCTTTTTAAAAAACAAAATAGCTCTCATTCCACATTGAACCAATTATACCAAGATTTTTCCCTTCTCTTCCTGGGGTTCCAACAATTCTATTATAGTCCTGCTGTTCAGTATGATCTTTCCAATGATAACAGTGAGAATAAACTAAACTTGAAATAAACTTTTTTGCATTCCTTTGAAATTATGAAATAGTAAACACAAGAGACCTCTTTAAATTCTTTAGCGTTTTCTACAGTAGTCTTCAAATAACAAATTAAGTTAATGATAAAGAAGCCTTCTTACAATGTTAGTTTAATCCCTTGACCTATCTATTTATTGATGAGAGATGACATACCCCCTGGACTTTGCTAAGTAAACCTAATAAAGTCAAACAAAATCAAGTCTGCAACAGAATTTACATTAAAAGAAATCATTTATTACTCATGTATAACACAGCTTCACTATTAGTGGATACAAATCAAATTATACTTAATTAGCTAAAATAAAGCACAATTTTGGACCTGCCCTCTAGTGTTGAGAAAGCAAATCAAGTTCCCAAAGATCTTTAAAAAAAAACGTACAACCATGAAGTTCAGCAAGAACAGGTTTTATTTAACTAAATTTATATTGCTTTCTTTGAATTAATGTTAAACATATACATACTACTTCTATTTCACATATTCAAATATATTAAGTATAATTTTTCATTGGTCATCAGTGAACAAATTCTTTGAAATTATTTATAACTACTTAGAGCTAGCTTTAAAAATTTTTTTTGTTTTAGAAAAACACAAAATTACTGACAATTTACACATTTAAAAAATTGTCTAAAAAGCATGTAAACATCTACAGCTCTTCAATCAGTTGATAGTAAAACTAATGCTGACACACAGTTTAAAAGACAGTTATTCATTTTAATCCTGAGTATCTTCATATTAGCAAAAATTATAAAGTGTGAAACTAGAAAATAATTCCTTACCTTGACCGCATTTTCAGAACCTTCCTCTTTAAAATCTTCGTATTTCATTACTTCAGCCATAATGAATCCTTTTTCAAAATCTGTGTGAATCTTTCCTGCAGCTTGAGGAGCCTTCGTCCCTTTCTTTGAATAGAAAGACCAGAGAAAACTAATTGCATTTAAGATGACTGACTGAAAGCGTAGAGTTTCTTTTCTCTGATCTGCTGTTGGGCTCAACTTAAACTTAGTTTAATATCAGTTAAGATGTCAGATATACAATTAGAACATTTTCAACACTGGGCACTATCTGTGCAGCAGATTTAGCACAGACAGATCAGTAGATATTAAAGAAGTGTAGCTTTGTTTTTCCTAATAGTCATCCACGGATTTATCGATTTAGATGCAGTGGTCTGGTTTCGGTGTAGGTTGCATTTCGATTTTCTATTCTTCACAGTGGAAAAAAGTAAGGATTTTAAATAGCTTTCAAGTTGAATTATCAAAGGTTTCAAAAAGATAAAAAGCCTTGAAAATTTCAGCTCATCTAAAGAACATATAAAAATCAATATATAAAGGGATATTTTTAAGATATTTCCAACAAATCATACAATATATGTTCAGCAAATAATTTTAAAATCCTCATAAAATTTTAATAGAATTTTGAACACTTTACATAATACATACACCCTGCCTCTAACCATGATAAAGGAAAATTCAAGTTGATACAGGAAGAGAAATGTCTTATAATTACCCCATATGTTAAATTACAAGGACGTACATTCCAGACACACACAGCCATGGAAAGAAATTTGAGAAATAATGGTGACCTAAAGGCTGCTTAATAAAGCATGTTAAAGTGGTAAGGAGTCTGACACTATAAAGCACAGTTTTTACAATAAAAGATGTATTGGGTTAATATGGCTACTCACTGACGCTTACCTGACTAAATATCTTAGCACATTAAATCGTGGATACTTACAATCAGTCTTAAAATAAACCAGCTTTCATATTTTCAAGCCCAGAATATGTTATCTTTCCTGCCGTACATACTTAAGTTTGGAAGTTTTAAGGCTTTAAAATATATAGTAAAAATAAACCCTGGCAATTTGTTTACCAACTTGGATTTGCTTTGACATTATTTTTTAAGTGTATATAAAAGGACCTTAGTTTTAAGTCAATCAAACATTTTCTTTACAAAGGAAAGAGGAGATCAAAGAAAAGTGAATCTCACATTCACAAAACGCATTTAGCATTATGTTCAACTGACTCCATGTTCCTATCCATCTTAAATCAAAATAGATGTAACAATAAATTAAGGTAGTCAGTGAAAACAGAAATCAAAGCAGCCCTAAAATTTATCATGTAGCATATATTAAAAAAGCATAATAAAAGAATGAATAAGACACTGAGTATTTCTAAAAGTTCTGACATTATTTTTATATTCTGTAACACTATTTCGGATTACATATATTTCAAAGTATTTTTCAACAGTAACTACCATATTACAATATATTTTCATTTAAAAGCAAGCCATTACAGTTCAGTTTCTATTGTCCTCTGGGAATAAATTAGTCATTCTTTCTGGTGGTAATCAGTTATACATCAATATTTAAAATACATATCACATTATTAAAGAAGATTGAATATAAAACACTGCAAAAATAAACACTACTTTTATGAATTCAAATTTTAAAAGCCATGAATTATTACACATTGAGTTTAGCTCTTTGAGCCCAACTGTGTATCTATGAAGAGCATAATGATGTCATATTGCTTTTATTGCTGAAAATGTAATCCGAGCAAAGCAAAGGAGGAAAGAACCACCCGCAACCCAAACAAACTTAGCGAATACAAAATGAAAAGCAACATCAATTTCACTGCAGACAAACCCAGTCACACAGATTAAGCAAGCACAATACTGGTGTGTCTTATCTCTGACCACAGGAGGAGGGTAGACAGATTCTACAGGATGAAGAAATTCAGACTATGTAATAGGCAGAATCAATTGTTACCTGCCTCAATCAATGCCGCTCCACTTTCACTGTTCAGCAGCTCACAAATAATTAAAGTTATCCTGGACAAAAACCTCATCTGTAATGACTAGCTAACCGCCACCATGACAAACTTCAAAGTCAGTGATATCAATCTGAATTCAATAGTGTGGAACTGGATATAGCTGATGAATAAGTATGAATCTTACCCTGATGGTCCATGCACGCACTTCATCTGGGCCTGCAGTGAAAAAGTATTCTAGTTGGAGTGCTGCAAACCCAGCCTTAATGATCTTTGGCAAAGCGCTGAAATAAAATGTAACAAATTCACTCAACATATAAGTTGATTGTGCCAGAGATCAGTACAAAGCTAAAATTATTCATTTCAAGCAGAAAATGTTAGAGATATTAGTAAATGACCATTCATCTTTTATAATACACTTGAAGAAGTCAGAAAGCACATAACTATTCCTAAAAAATCCCTTCTAAAATTGGTTTTAATTGTACTAGTCTGAACATATCATTTTGAATTGTTTATTATAAAAAAAAAGAAAAATTTGATCTACCCATTCTATGATTATTTTCCTCCAATATCAATTATTTCCAGGACGTGGGTCATGAAAGCAAAATTATTTGATTGAAATCCAATGTTTAAACAATATATTACTGTTACTCAGAAAAAATTAAGGCAACTGATTCACCCTTTCCCCTCCCCCACTGAACATGACGAAAGAGTTTTGGCGATCATTCCTTCTCAAAAATATACATAACTAATACCTATGTTATAATTAAAACACTGTACGGAGATGACAGATGACAGTTAAAAACTTAATTTAAAATAAATCTTTTCACTCTGTCTCATGGTAAAGAAAGGAGAAGATTCCCTCTTTATAATGGTAATTACTCTGTCATTTATTATTCTATCAGCGCAAGCAATTAAATTACTGCAAGGAAATAGTTGATAATAAAGTGTAGGGAAAATGAATGCTAATTAACCTTTGTGTCATGTTCGCTTCCAGATACTTCTGTCTCTCCTCAGCACTCAATTCTTGCAACTTGAGTTCCAAGGCCCCACTAAAAGGAATGACCAAGGCACCTGGGTCATACTTGTCCACCCACTCTTTAATTTTTATCAACCTGTAGACAAAAAAGGGCACAACATTATCTTGTAGTGCATGCATGACTGTACCACATTCATTATTATCAAGTAGCACATACATATTCATAAGAATCGCACAGTTTTATGACGCCATCTTTTTGTGTATAGCTTTCCAAGGTCAAGGCATTAACAGGCAGCAATTGCTTCAGGTATACGCCATAATATTTTACTGCAATCTAGTTTTACTTTAACACATTATCTATAGGAACTAATACAAATATTTTTAAACTTTTTACAGTTACACTAAATTTGCTCAGCATTAACAACTGTGACCTTGAAAACCTCAATGTTATGATTTATTATTCTCCTTACTTTACAAAGTATATTTTTAAAAAGCAAAAACACAAAGTTCTATATTTATAGGAATCACACCTAAAAGCGTCAGCTAATTTCGAAGAGCTCTGACAAATAAAGAATTTGTTCCACCCAGATATCTATATGCCTGGTTCAGTTCCTTCTTGGACTAACAAGACTTTACAGTTGTCACTGGTTTTGAGGGAGATTTTTGTTAGTTAAAAAAAAAAAAAAAAAAAAGTCCGGAAATATAGATTTACAAAAACCTAGTTGATTGTGTACACATTGTTCTTATGAATCTCACTTTTGTAGGATCATGAATAATAGAACTACAGAGGAAATAAAGTACTTTAATAGCAAAAGGGTTTGGAAAGCCAAATCAGTTAGGAAATTGATATCGAGTGTTACCTGAAAAGACATTATTGAGTGATCTGTTCCAAAACGTGGAGTATTTTAGCCAAGTGGTAGTTAGAACATAAATGAGATAAGTGTAGTGAGTATATTAACCAGGTTCTGATCCTACCACTTTTCTAGCTTTTTATTCCTGGGCAGGTTACTAAACCTTTCTAAGCCTCAGTTTCCTCACCTATGGAGATAATAACAGTACATATTATAATGTAGGTAAAGAACCTAGAAAAGTAAAGCGAGGCATATAGTAAACAAATATTAACAGCAGTTAGTATTGTTAATTTTTATTCTCAGATAATCACAGCATATGTGCCTATGATTCTGGAATAGAGCTTAGTATAGAACTGGATATGGATTTCATAGTTCAATATATATCATAGTCTCATATAGTTCCACTTGTCTCCCATATTTAGACCAAGGTTTTAATAACTATCATGGTAAAAAAAAGTGAGGAAGTTATCCATAAATAAACAATGCAAATGTCACTACAGTGGATAAGAAACACAAGAACTAAACCACAAATTCATCAACACTCACCCATCAAAGAAAATGGCAGGGATGAGAGTTATTAGAAAATTAAGAATATGGTCTACTGAGTAGAATGGGATAAAGGAATGAAAAATTCACACAATAGTTCATACATGTTTGTTATACAAGGCTAACCTATAATTTACTTATTTAATATTTATCAGTGGTTTTTGATCTTCATAATATATTTTTCCTCTTTTGGTCACATCCTAAAAATAACGAACCAATCCCTAAAAATGTATTTTGGAATAAAGTATGTGTCCTTTAAAATAGGGAATCCAAACCAGCTATTTTCTTACCTAAAATTATGAAGGAAAGGTTAAAGAAAAAAGTAAAAATTTAAATTGATACTTCTTCCTATAATAACATTATGAGATTCTAACTTAGTTTGTAGACTTACAGTATTCAAACAAAACTGTATATTAAAATTTACCATCAATGATTTAGTAACATACATTTATTATACAAGTCAAAATCAAATATGTAATTTAAAAAAAGGAAAATCACATACCAAATATAGATTTAATAAAGTAAAATAAAACAAGCCCAAGTAAAAGGATAACATATATATAAAATACACATTTTGTTTCATAAATATGGTCAACATAACTAATAAAACTAGAACTGTTATGAGACAACAAGATAAGAAATAATTACTTTGGCTGAAACATCAATTCAGAATAACAATAGTTTTACCCTGTCATTTTAACAGCCTTTCCTGCAGATTCCTCAGAGGGATTATTTGCATTCCTCAGGTGTTCTATTGTACAATTCAGATGAATAAAGACTTACAAATCATTCCTCTACCGCCAATGTGAGACTTTGATCTGGTGAATACACCATTGTACCTTAACTATAATTGGCAAAAAACCTGACAGTGTAGAGCATCACAAGCTTAATAACAAAGGAGAATATCTCAAAGTGTTGACAGATGATCTTCATAATGCAGAAGCAGAGCTGGTACATTTTAGCAATAAATGAGCACTGAGGTCTAAAGGTCTCTAAAGTGACTGACATCAGACCTGCTATAGCCTCACTAAAAGAAAAAGGTACCGTAGCACTCTCCGTAAAGTGAGTTAGGTCTTTGCCTGCAAGCTTCACTTTTGTGACTTTCACTGTCATAGAAAACACAGGGAAGATGAAAAGTGAGTTAGGTTCTTTGGCTGTCTGCTTTACTTTTGTTACTTTTACTATCAAACAAAAGCGAGAAATGTCCCAAAGTGATTTTTAATTACATATTTGAAATAAGCCTTGAGTAATTAAAAATACGACTTGATTTCAAGGTTATAGACTGAAATACATATAATATATCTGTTAGGTCTTATGGTTACAAAAGTGTGATAATGAGGCCAAGATCACAAGTTTGAACCCCATTGGGACCAGTTACCTTTTGCAGAAAGATGTCTATTCTATTGCTACAAACCATACCCCAAACTATAGTAGTCATCTAAAAAATGTGAGCTATTGGCACATGAGGGATATGGAAAATCAAAGTTGAGCTCAGTACCACTACTAGAAAAACAATTTCAAGTACATTCTGTCAAAGTGACTGAACAGTAATCTCCATACACAAATGTTAGCAAATGTCTAAAGAAAACTATCCAACTATTAGTAACCAAAATAATAATGATATTGTCATAGAATATCAAATTATATGAGGGGAGAAGAAACAGTAAAGATAGTACACTCCTAAAGAGTTAAACTGTAAAGACTTTCAGAGCATTCATTTTATAAGTTTATATAAATAGATTATTGCACAAAGCCAGAGATTACTAATAAGGAGCCAGAGCCACACTGATTTCCCCAAAGTCTTATGAGTGACAAATGGAAACAGGAACTGCCATTAGTTGTATTTTTCTTCCTAGTAATGATTCCACAGCAAGGAGACTAAGCAGGGACAATCAGTTTTCAGGCTAAAGGGTTATGCTTTGAGACGCACTGGCAGGTTATGATCTGTTAGTGTCTTCGGACAAATGAGATCTTTATTAAACTAGCATTAGATTTCTAAAAGATTATGTCTCAAATATACCTTTGGTCTTATAACCTGACCTTCTTATCCAATCTTGAAATTCCAGATTCCACAATTTGATTTTCCTAGGGTTAATTTACATGGTTTATATTTCTCTTCCAGGTACAAATTTTATCTAAAAATTGTATTTGTTTCTCTTTCAAATCTACCTGTTCTTTTGGGATAACATTTTACACTTGTTTAATGAATTCTTATTCTCTTTCAAGATTTCTAAAAGATTAACTTAAAAGTTCCTTTCAGACTGCTCTAATTATTTCTAATTTCTTGTGTATAACTCTGTCCCCACCGCCCCATCATATGCCATCTGCTTATGACTTCTCAAAACCGCTGACTCCTGTGTATGTGCTGTGTTGTTCTTGGATGTGTGGTCATTTGGCAGGAGCCATTTTGTTCCAAGAGAGTCTGTGGTCAACTGCTGGGTTGCTGACGTAGTTTTGTGGTTGTTTCTTCCAGGGAAAGACCTATGGAAGGTCTTGGGCTCCAGATCACTTTGACAGAGTTTCTGCACTAGGTTACTGGTAATGCAAATTGACCTGCTTCTTCTTATAGTACAGTCCCAGTCTCTAGTTTCCTGAGAATAACAGTTTCTTCCCTTTTCCAGAAGGGGTGGGAGCTGGGGGGTGCAATTTTCTAGTATCTGATAACGGAAAGGACAGCTCTTTCTAGGCTTTATGAGTGAGCCTTGTTCCAGCACCTGCAGCCTGGGCCTGTGCTCTGAGTCTTATTTCTATATGGAAACTAAGGCCTCTAAGCCATGCGCTCAGTTTTCCCTGAGGGCCACACACTGTTGAGTACACTTGCGACTATCACTGAGTTTCCTCTTTGTTTCTGGCACCTAGAGAATCCTTCTTCTTGCTTTCAAGTCCTGCCGCGTTCTAAAAATATCACATCATCATCAATACTATCTTTCCTGGTTATTTCCTCTGGTGTTTCTATATATTAGAAACAAGAAGGGAGCCCCCTATATTGGTTCAGTCTACCCTCTTAACTGGAAGCTCTCCATACTAGAGTTAAATTCTCCATTTTATTGTGTCCTAATACAACAGCTTTCAAACTTTTTTTGACCATCACCACAAGAAGAAATCGATTTTATACCTGATTCAAACATATGGTGCACATGCACACATTATTTTCATATACATATCCAAACTGAGACTGGTTTCACAAAACAATACTTACCTTTATAATGGGAATCTCAATGGTACGATATTCTGCATAAAACTAAATTCTTGAAACTTAAACTCCTGAAATAGTTTTCTCTAATATACTTTAATAAGAATTTTAATTTATTCTTTTCTACACTTCATGCCCATCCAGCCATTCAACTATCCCCAGCTACTCAAATTCTGATTTTCTACAAATCCTTTAAAGATGGCTCAATTTGGCTCTAAAGCCAAGTTATATTACCATTTATGCTATCTTTGTTGAACATCAGAACTCTCTCAAATCTGCTTATTCTACTTTCCAGCGTCAAAGTAGATTTAAAATCTTTAAAATTGTTACATATGGTAATATTAGGCCCTTATACACACCTTGTATGGTTTCCTGTGTGAATCTAGGTCTTAACTTTAAAAAAAAATCACTGATATCTTGCTTTTGACTGAATATAAATGCTGGCAAGAGCCATATGTCAGTACTCAGAAAATGAGGCAACTTATACGTCAGAGGATCCAGGGCTGGTTCGTGCAGTGACCTAACATGATTCAGTCAATGTTATTAAGGACATGACCTTTACTAAGCCAGTTCCACTCATGTTGTTCAAGGTATAGATATACCAAAAATCCAGGGGGCACTGATAAACACTAGTCTCCTCCCTTGCAGGTTTACTCCCATTTCTATTAAAACCACTCAAAGTCCCAAATAATGACTTTAAGATATCACATTTTTCTTTTCCATTTTCCAAACATGATCACTGCAAATTAATGTCAATTTGCAGTGTTCTAAAAGAAAAAAAAAAAGAGTAAGGCTTATGGAAGGTAAGGCTATCTTCTTAAAGATGACATAAACATTATTTATTAATCCAGTTATTTTACAAATGGCAATAAATACTAGAAACCTGCACTAAAATTAATACCACAGGGCTTCCCTGGTGGCGCAGTAGTTAAGAATCCACCTGCCAATGCAGGGGACACGGGTTCGATCCCTGGTCTGGGAAGATCCCACATGCCGCGGAGCAACTAAGCCCGTGCGCCACAACTACTGAGCCTGTGCTCTAGAGCCCTTGAGCCACAACTACTGAGCCTGTGTGCTGCAACTGCTGAATCCTGCGCGCCTAGAGCTCGTACTCTGCAACAAGAGAAGCCACTGCAATGAGAAGCCCACGCACAGCAAAGAAGGGTAGCCCCCTCTCAACGCAACTAGAGAAATCCCACGCGCAGGAACGAAGACCCAAAACAGCCAAAAAAATAAATCAATAAAATAGATTCTAAAAAATAATCATAATAAATAAATAAATTTATATTAAAAATTATCTTGCAATGAATAAACAGGAGAAAACATCAGGATGAGTCCTAATTACTTTGTGTAAATAACAGAAATCCCATTCACCAGCTGGCAACTTGTCTGAGAGTGGGCATGTGAACTAGTTCTGGTCAATAGGGCATGAGAGGAAGCCTGCTAGGGGCTTCAGGAAGATTCTGAAAGGCTCCTTTGGCTCTTAAAAAGGGAAAAGAAGAGTGTCTCTGCTGGACACTACGTCTGGATCTTACCTCTAGGATTCCAGCAGCCATACTTTGACCAAAAGAATGGATGTAGGAAAAGATGAGAAAAACCCTTGTTCTTGAAACTGTCACAGGAACACTGAATTAACCAAACCTGAAGACAAACTGCCTTGGGTTTAACTATTACATGTTGGGATTGTCTTTGTTATTTGTAGCTAAAAGCATCTTGATACTGATAATGACCACATTTGGGGGTTATCTTCATTTGAGTATATGATAGCAGCTCCTCTTAACTGGTCTAAATTCAATGTATTCTTTAAGAAACCAGCTCCCGTAGAGCTTTCCCCGAGCTTCCACACAGACAGATGTTATTACCACACTCCATCCTACACTATAAATTGCCTATTTCTTGGTTATCTCCTCCCACTATAATAAAAACTTCTTGAGGTCAGGGACTTGTCTTTGTTCCTTGATATGTCTACAGAACTCTCCTAGCACAGCGCTGGTATATAATGGATGCAAAGTGCTTTGACTAATAACTAGCTGAGGGACTACGGGCAGTTAAGTTCTCTTAGCTTTAGTTTACCCACCTGCAAACTGCTGAGTAGTTTTCAAATTGTTCCGGGTTCCCTATAGGAGCTCCCAAGGTGCTAGGAGGAGAAATGGTGGAGACAGCAAGAGGGGAAGAATAGGGAGGTTCTCGACCCTCCACTTTTGCATTTTAACCAGAGCTGCGTCATTCTTATATGCTGGATTTTTGCATCAGATTTCATCAGAAGAAAGAGTTCTGTTGTTTTTAACAACTCTGAAGTTCAATGATTAAATGATCCTTTTAAGGTGGAAAATTCTACCATTTTATGGCATATGCCAGAAATTGAACAAATACAAGTGCTGAAATCTTTAGGCACTTCAGATTTCTGCTTAAATGTTACTTTCCACCATCTTAAAAAAGAAGCCTTTCCTTTTCCATTTCCTGTCACTCTCTGTTCCTGCACCCTGACTTATTTCTTCATCACACATGATATATTATGTTCTTTTTTTACAAATTAATTAATTAATTAGGCCATACCTTGCAGCATGCAGGATCTTAATTTCCCGACCAGGGATCGAACCCACGCCCCGCTGCAGTGGAAATGCGGAATCTTAACCACTGGACCGCCAGGGAAGTCCCATATATTCTTAAAGTTTATTATCTTCCACCCATTATTGGTAAACCCACTTACTCAGTTATTAGGGAAAGGAACTTTTTGAATACTTTGTTCACTGCAATATTTCCAGAACCACTTATGACAGTACCTGGCACAAGCATACGCTCAATAAATGTTGGGTGGATCAATAAATAGGAAAGCTGAAAGTTAATCTAAAAGATTAGGTAATGAACACTCAGAAGTAAGTATGTACTTCCTAGCTATCTGTCTCTTCTGCCAGAGTCAACCTTTAGAAATTAGTAAGCTAGAGTTGACCTGACCATTGGAGGTATGCACATTTACTAGAATGGTGAAGTGAAAAATGATACCAACATTAGGTGAAGTACACCTAATTCAGGTAAGGCTATACAAAGAAAAAATCATAGTATAGTGGGATTATTTTCATTCCCAAGGTAAAATCTGTGGCTTGAACTACTGTAATTCAAGTCAGAACCATCAAGGTTCTCTGAGAATGTACCAAAACGAGCACCTTAAACTTCAAAATGTTCCCTGAATCTCAGGCTTCTTACCTCTTGAAAGGCTACCAGGTTAGGATTTGCATTCATATACTAAGGGGTCCCAAGCAGGGTACATTTTTTGATACTTTAGGGCAGTGTTTCTCAAAATATAGTTTCTAGACCACCTGTGAATCTAAGGACTCTACGAAAAAACCTAGATTTATGATCGCTAGAAGTGGGATTTGCACCTAACCCTTACAACACTCTGTACTTTGATGTCTGAGAGCCACTATTTGTGAATCTCTGCCATTTCCTTGCAATTTGATATTCTAATCTTAAACGTTACACATAGAAATATTCTGTAACAATAGTTGTCATGAGGTATAAATCAATATTTGTAGCTTGAGACTATGAAACTCCGTTAGCTACAAGAAAACTTCCCAACTATATTATGATCCTATAGATGAGATTTAATTACTTCTGGCCATGGTGCCCCAGGATAAACTATCTTTTCTTCCACTTTTGTGCAAAGGTTGATTCAATCTATAATCAAAACATAAATTTACAGGGAGAGCCGCAAATCTTGATTTAACTATCACAGACACAAATTTTTTAATGTAGATGGTATCATAAATGGGACTTCCATACCCAGACTACTTATGAAGATGAAGAAAGTCAAAAAGACTATCTTTGACAGACTGGGAAAGATAGAGAAGATCCTTGGAATAGGAGAATGTGTGTATACGTGGGGGGAGAGAGAGAGAGCATGTGTGACAACACATGTCATCGTGGTAGTGTGCCAAAGAAATACAGTATCACAAAGGTGATGAAAACTTCAGCATCCAGTCTTTTTGAGACTGGTCTAAATTTATGAAGGGCTTATAGATGATAAATAAAACTAAACTGAGATAGGAATATATTTAACAAAAGAAGTATACTTGTAACAAAAACTACAAAGCATCATTGATAGACATTAAATATCAAAGCAAATGGAAAGACATACGTGTTCATGGATTAGAAGACCTAACATTGTTAATAATTCATCTACAGAGTCAATGCAACCTATAAAAATTCCAGCTGCCTTTTGTGCAGAAACTGACATGCCCATCCTAAAATTCATATGAAAAATGAAAGAACCCAGAAACCCCAAAACAATCTTGAAAAAGGACAAAATTAAAGGTCTCACCCTTCCATATTTCAAAACTTACTATAAAACTAGAGTAATCCAGACTATGTGGCACTGGCAAAAGACTAGACATATAGACCAATGCAATAGACTTGAGAGTTCAGAAATACACCCATACGGCTAGATCAACTGATTTTTTTTTAATTTTGTAATTGTGGTTAAAAATAACACAAAATTTACCATCTTAACCATTTTTAAGTGTACCACTCAGTGGTGTTGACTACATTCACTGTTCTATAACAGATCTCCAGAACTTTATCTTACAAAACAGAAATTTTATATCCACTGTTTTCTACCACCCCACCCACTCCACCCCACCTCCAGCCCCTATAAACCATCATTGTGCTTTGTTTTTATGAGTGTGCCTACTTTAGACAGCTCTTATAAGTAGCATCATACAGTTTTTGTCTTTTTTTGGATTGGCTTATTTTACTTCACAATGTCCTCAAGTTTCATCCATGTTATAGCAGATGACAGGATTTCCTTCTTTTTTAAACGGCCGAATAATGTTCCATTGGATGTATATACCACATTTTGTTTATCCATTCATTCTGTGATGGACATTTCTTTGGAGAAATGTTTATTCAAGTTCTTTGCCCGTTTTTTAAATTGTGTTATTTGGGTTTTTTGTTGTTGAGTTTATGATATGGTCAACTGATTTTTGACAAGGGTACCAACACAATTCAATGGGGAAATAACACTTAACAAATGGGGCTTAGACAAGTGAATATCCACAAACAAAAGTTAAAATGGACCAAAGACCTAAATGTAAGAGTTAAAACTATAAAACTCTTAGAAGAAAGCAGGTGGAAATCTTCATGACCTTGGATTAGGCAATAGTCTGTTAGATACGACACCCAAAGCACAAACAACCAAAGAAAACACAAACTTTTCAAAATTAAAAATTTTGTGCACTAAAAAACACTGTCAAGACAGTGAAATGACAATCCATAGAATGGGGGGAAAAATGTTTGGAAATCATACATCTGATAAGAGCCAAGTAGAGAGACTACATAAAAAAATTAAATAACAGACATGCAACAAGGATTTACTGTATAGTATAGGGAACTATATTAAATATCTTATAATAACCTACAATGGAAAATAATCTGAAAAAATATATATGTAACTAAATTACTTTGCTGTATACCTAAAACTAACACAAGATTGTAAATCAACTACACTTCAATAAAAAACACCACACAATGATAATTAAAACTTACAACTCAATAAAAAAAGGCAGAAACCCAGTTTTAAATGGGCAAAGGATTTGAACAGACATTTTTCCCAAGGAGATATACAAATGGCCAACACTTAAGATGTTCAGTATCACTAATCATCAGAGAAATGCGAATCAAAACCACAATGAAATAGCACTCGACACCCACTAGGATGGGTAAAATTAAAAAGATGGACAGTAAGTGGTAGATCCATACAATGGGAAGCAATTCAGTCATAAAAAGAAATGAAGTACTGATACATGCTACAACGTAGATGAACCTTGAAAAACATTATACTAGGTAAAAGAAGCCACACACAAAAGGCTACATATTGTATGATTCAATTTATGTGAAATATCCTCAACGGGCAAATCCAAAGAGACAGAAAGTAGATTAGTGGTTGCCAGGGGCTAGGTGGGGGAGGCAATTGAGAGTGACAGCTAATGGACAAAGGGTTTCTTTCTGGGGTGATGAAAATGTTTTGGATCTAGTGGTGATGGTGGCACACTGTGGATATACTAAAACCTACTTCAGAAGGGAAAATTTTGTGTATATTAATTATCTGAAAAATAAAAAACCCAAAGCTGAACTGAGAATATAAAGATAAAAAACGAAAGTGCGAATATTCTGCACATTATGATCCTATAATGTCTAACCTTCCTGCAGAGATAGAAAGGATCAACAGAAAAAGCAGAGATTTTGCAGTAAAGCAAGTACTAATTCAAATGCCAGCTTAATCACATACCAGCTATAAGATTCTGGGAAAGCCATTTAAGCTTCCTGAACCTCAGTTGAATCATCAATAACACAAATAATATATCCTCACAGGTTGATGTATTAAAGTGCCTAGAACAAAGGAGGCCTTCCAAGGTTAGCCCCCAAACTTAGCTGTCTCCTATCAGTGAGTGGGGTCATTCTCAACAGTTACTGTAGAATTAAAGTAACTGGAAAGAAGGAAAGCACAATGATTGCAAATATATGTAGTAAAAAACTATGTGAACTAATAAGCATTATATTAAACCTTGGGCAAGCAACTTTGAAAAAGGGGGTGTAAGGGATGGGGGAGGAAAAACAGACAAATGCATAGTTTAAAAACAGCATGATAAGCATTGTGATAGGGGAAGTAATGTGCCACAGGCATGACAAAGAGCAGGGGATGCATAATCTCCATAAAGGAAGAATTTGGCCTCATTAAAATCAAGAATTTTTAGAAAAAGAAACCAATACATTTAGTGGTCTTTTCAGTTATATAACTTTTTTTTAAAAATAGGAAAAGCAGAAAAGGAAAGGGGCTTTTGTTCATGACAGAGCTGGGATTTTGTGGGCCAGTAACAAAGTAAGAAACACCCAAGGGAAAGATAAGTATGGGTATGTATGTCAGAATCAATCTGCACAGACCTCCTTTCCCATATGGATTCTTCTGCCTGAAGTTGTTCTTAATTCAGCCTCTGGAGGGTGCTTCCATATTCTAACAAAGAAGTCCATTCCCTCATGATCCCGTTTATCCAAATCCTCTATTTACCATGTGGGATACATGTGAATTTCATAAAGGAGCAACTCAGAAGGATACAAACCCAAGGCAAATAGTCATTGTAAAAAAAGGAAAGTCACTCTTTCTGTATCTTTGGAGAACAATGATTTAGGGACAGTGGAGAAGCAAGAAGCACTAAAAAAGAGAAGAGCTCTCAATGCAAACTTCAGTAGTTGCAAATAGATACATGCACCTATTCTTATTAACAGACATTTTCACAGATGCTAAATGGAACCATGTTAGATGAGAAATGAAATGCCTTTTCCCTGTCAGTGGTAAGTAATCTGTGGCAAAACTTCCAGCTTCTTCTGAAAGAAGACTTATTCTCTGTTATAGGAATATTTATTTTGACATAATTTGGTATGCATAGTCTTATACAAAGTGCCAATTTGCTTAGTGGAATATTTTTATACAAGAAAAGGGATAACTAGGAAATGTGGGAGTAGAATCACAGCTAGCAAAATTTGTAGTTGGTTTCATAGCTTGTAGTTTGTCCTAGCAAGTAATAATAGGTCAGAGTCCATTATTTTACTGAAAAGACACTGTATGCAAAATGAACTTTTGTAAATCAAATACAAAAGTTAATTTATTTTAATGAAAGGAATCCTATAATTAAAGGATTCCCACACATAATCCCTTTGCAAAGGGAGGCAGTATAGAATATGATTACAGAGTACTGCAGCCAGAGAGAGGAAGTATCCTAGCCGTGTCATGGAACCTTTCTAAGGTCTCAGTTTTCTCATCAACAAATGGAGATAATAATAGCATCTACATCAGAGCGTTGCTGTAAAGATTAAATAAGAAAGTTCATGTAATATGCTTAGCATAGTATCTGACACAAGGTAAGTGCTCAACATTTATTATTTATAAAGTGAAGAATGGCTTTGCTTTTTTTGAATACCTCAATGTTCAGAACAAAATTTCTTAAACAGGAGTGTGTTGTATATTTATCTGTGATCTGGCTATTAATCAAATTTATCTGAGAAGGCAGGTCTAAACACTAACCACTTCAAACTTTATTTAAAGGGATGTCTTTTCTTTCTTTCTCCTTAAACTGTCCCGTCTGCTGTATAGGAAAATGGCAAGTTTTGCTACTCATTAAAATCACTGCTCAGTGATATTCTGGCAGTTTCTAAGAAGGGCAAAAAATTACCTAGGGTTGCAAATATATAAAAAATAGATTTGAAGTGAACCAGTAGGAAGTATATTTGACTTTGCTATAATTTCTAAACCAATATGAATCAAAGGAGTCAGTCTAGGAACCACTTGTTACTTGCCTCTGAATATGAAAAGCAGCTTCTCACTTCCTGTTCCCTGGCCATATTGGGAGACACAAAATTAATAAAACCTTTATTCCTTTGTTCCCATTCTTAGTTCAAAGGTTTCTCTCTACTGCCTTTACACATTGCCTGCTACACTTATCTACTGTTTTAAATAAATTCACTTGAAAAGAAATTGCCAAAAGTCATTTTATTAATGACATATTACAGTTAAAGTATATTCTTGAGTGGTTTCTCTTACTTTACAATAAAATTTCTGCCCTTAGAATACGTCAAAATAATAATTATAAGTGAGAAATTAAATGCTATGCAACTGACTTAAGCCCATGTTTAATTCTGTTCCTAGTGGAGATACATCTTTTCTCTAATAATTAGTCTAACAGTTATTAAAGGTACCCTATCTTTACATGGTAATCAAAGAAATAAAAATTAAAATAATATACCACTTTTTATCTGTCAAATTAGTAAAGATTAAAGCAAGAATAACACCCAGTGTTGGCTGGGGTTAAGGAAAAATGTACTTTCTTGGATGGCTACAAGGATGTTCATTGTAGTTTACTCACCAGAAAAAAAAAAAAAAAAAAAGTCAAATAACCTCAATAGAAAACACTGGGGGATCTGGGTAATCGAAAAGGGCTAATATCTAAATTATATAAAGGAATCATACAACTCAATATCAAAAACCAAACAATCTGATTTTAAAATGGGCAGATAACCTGAATAGACACTTCTCCAAAGAAAAAATACAAAAGGCTAAGAGACACCTGAAATGATGTCCAATATCACTAATCATCAGGGAAATGCAAATCAAAACCACAATGACGTATCACCTCATATCTATCAGAATGGTTATCATCAGAAAGACAACAAATAACAAGTGTTGGTGAGGATGTAGAGAAAAGGGAATACTTGTGCACTGTTGGTGGGAATGTAGGTTGGTGTAGCCACTACGGAAAAAGTATGAAGGTTTCTCAAAAAATTAAAAATAGAACTACCCTATGATCCAGTAATTCTGCTTCTAGGTATTTACCTGAAGAAAACAAAAACACTAATTAGAAAAGATATATGCACCCCTATGTTCACTGTAGCATTATTTACAATAGCCAAGATATGGAAGTAACCTGTGTCCATTGACAGATGAATGGATAAAGAACACACACATGTGCATGTGTGCTCACGCACGCGTGCGCACACACACGCACAATGGAATACTACTCAGTCATTAAAAATGAAATCTTGCCATTTGTGACAGGACGGATGGACCTAGAAGGTATTATTATTCTAAGTGAAATAAGTCAGTCAGAGAAAGACAAATTCCTATGATCTCACTTATATGTGGAATCCAAAAAACAAAACAAAATGAAAACAGACTCACAGGGAACAAACTGGTGGTTACTGGAGGTTGGGTAAAATAGGTCAAAGGGATTAAGAGGTACAAACTTCCAGTTATAAAATACATAAGTCATGGGGATGTAATGTACAACATTGGGAATATTTAATAATACTATAATAATTTTATACGGTGACAAACGGTTACTAGACTTATGGTGACCATCTCATAATGTATTTGACTGCCAAGTCACTATGCTGTACAGTGAAACTAACATAATATTGTATGTCACTATAGTTTGCTTTAAGAAATAAAATATAGCACATCAATACAATAGCGTATCATACAGTAATTAGAAAAACTATTATAAAATATGTGCAAAAACATTCATGGTGTGTTAAGACTATTTACTCACACAAGAGGTATTTATTAAATATTTACTAGGTGCTAGCAAAGTGCTGGGTTGGTAGGAATAAATGAGATAAACATTGTCATCGTCTTCACAGAGCTTAATCACGTCAGCCTGTTATCTCTTTAGGTATTTTAATGTATATTTGGATACACCTGATAGGGAACAAAAAGCCATTGCTGGCTTTTTAAAAAATTATTTTGTTGCAGTATAATTAACAAAAAATAAAACATACAGATCTTGGGACTTCCCTGGTGGTCCAGTGGTAAAGAATCTGCCTTCCAATGCAGGGGGCACATGTTCGATCCCTGGTGAGGGAACTAAGATCCCACATGCCATGGGGCGACTAAGCCCCCACGCCACAACTACTGAGTTTGCGCACCTCAACTAAGAGAGCCTGCGTGCTGCAAACTACAGAGCCCACACACCCTGGAGCCTGTGTGTCACAACTAGAGAGAAGCCCATGTGCTGCGACAAAGAGCGCACACACCACAACTAAGACCAGACACAGCCAAAAATAAATAAATAAAATAAATAATAAATCTTAAAAAAAAGTATAGATCTTGTATGTTTCAATGAATTTTGAGAATTTTATATACACATGTAACCACCACCTCAAAACAGAGAACATTTCCATGTCCCCAGAAAGTTCCCTTACGACCTTTCCCAGTCAATCCACCCCACCTCTCCATGTTGCTCTGTGTATTTTATTGGTGAGGTATATGATTTCCATCACATAAATATGCCACAATTTATTTATCCATTTTTCTACTAATTGCTCCTAGTTTGGGACCATTACGAATAAAGCTGCTATTATTACTTTGTGTAAGAAAAACATTTATAAGATATGAACATATGTTTTCATTTTTTTTAGATAAATACTAAAAGTTAGAATTACTGGGTCAGAGGATAAATGTATACTTGAAATAAACTGCCAATTTTCCAAGGTGATACAATTCCTGCTCCCCCTTCCTTGTCCACTTTTGGTGCTGTTAGTTATTTTGATTTTAGCCGTTTTAGTGATTGTGAAATCATAACTCACTGTGGTTTTAAACTGTCTTTCCCTGATGACTTAAAGATGCTGAGTACCTTTTCGTGTTTATTCATGTATCTTCTTTTGTGAAGTGTATGTCTAAGTCTTTTGCCCGTTCTTAGAATTGGGTTATTAGTCTTTATATTATTTATTTGTAGAAATTTTAAAATATATTCTGGATATAAGTCCTTGGTCAGATATATGTATAGTGAATATATTTTTCCAGTCTGTGGCTAATCTGTTCATTTTCTTAACAGTATTTTTTGGTGAACAGAGCTATTCATTATAATGAAATCCAATTTTTTCTTTTATATTAGTATTTTTTCTATTTCATCCAAGGGATCTTTGCCTATCCCAAGTTGTAAAGATATTCTCCTACGTTTCAATGAAGGATCATGGATTGAGGAAATGTCAGCGTGAATATGTTTAAAGCAAATCAGAATGCCATGCATAGGAAAACAACCTACAAAGTCAAGGATGATAAGCTGGGAGGCTGTTACCCAACTTAAAAATGAAGCGATAAAGTTTTGGTCTGGGTTGATAAGCAGTGTAATGGAAGAGGAAGGAATGAGTAAGGGCCAGATTTAGAAGAAAAAAGATGGAACTTAGTGATTAACTGAATATGATGTATGAAAGGACATATGTTAAAATGATTTGAAGAGATGAGCTTAAAAGATTCAAAGAGTACCAGTGCTACTAACAAGGATAAAAAAGTTTGAAAGTAGTTCCTACTGTGGATGTATTGTAGGAAAAAATAAGGAATTTAGTTTTGTACATATTAAGCTTCATAATTATAATGGCATAGCCAAATGGAGATTTCTTGTTGCCGGTCTGGAATAATGAAACTTGAAAAGGGCTAAGAGGAAAAAGTAAGGCTATGGATTTGCAAATCATTAGCAGAGAGCAGCACATCTCAGAGTAACATCCATGCACCAGGAGCACCAGCAGCACCTAGGAACTTGTTGGACTTGACGATTCTCAGGCCCCATCCCAGACCTAATGAATCAGAAACTCTGGCAGTAAAGGCAGCAATCTGTGTTTTAATAAACCCTCCAGAGGATTCTGGTGCACACTAAACTTTGAGAACCACTAGCATATATCCAGGTTAGAGTTGAAGGCATGAGCGTAAAGGGCAAGTGAAAAACGTTAACAGAATCACTCAATTACTAATTGCCAGGGAAGAGCCATGACAGGCAAAGAGAAAATCACTAAAGGAAAGATATTAGAAGTGGAAGGCTAATATGTCTGTCACCCAAAAGCCAAGCAAGAGAATGTCATGAAGTTTCTAAGCACAGTTTATTCAGAAAGAGACAGAGACAGAAAGACAAAATGGAGCCTTTTTCCATCTATTATATACCTCTTCTTCCCCACCCTGCCTCCCAATGGGGTCATATTGTCTAGTTTTCCTTTAAATAAGGAAAATCTGCAAACAAAGTAACGTAAAAAATACAACTGTAAAACTCCATTCTTTTAAAATGAAAGGAGAAAATGACAGGCATCTTATATATGTAATTTCATTTAATACTTATATAACTCTTTCCAGAGGAAGGAGAGAATGGGCTGTAGTGTGTAAGGCAAGTGGGGTCAAAATAAGCTGTTGTTCTAAAGGTTGGAGAAATGACAGCATGCCTAGATGCTGATGCGAAACATCCACTGGGAAAGGAAAAACTGATGATGTGGGAGACAGAGGAGGAACTACTTCAGTAGGTGAGTGGGGATATATAATCACGTGCACAAGTGAAAGGCTGTCTTCGGCTAAGTGCATAGAACAGGGGCCAGCAAATCATTGCACATTTTTGTATGGCCCACAAGCTGAGAAGGGTTTTTACATTTAAAAATGATTTCTCATAAAAACAACAACAAAAAAGGAAGACTATTTTGTGACAGTGAAATTATACAAAATTCAAATGTAAGTGTCCATAAATGAAATTTTATTGGCACATGCCATGCCCATTTGTTTACATACTGTCTATAGCTGCCTTTGCAGTACAACAGCAAAGGTGAGTAGCTGTAACAGAGACTGTGTGGTCCTCAAAGCCAAAAATATTTACTTTCTGACCCATTATGGAAATCATCCACTGCCACCTGACATAGACATCCATCTAACTGTGCTCTAAACCTTTGATGTATCTAACCAGAATAGACAGACTTCAAGTGATCTACATATTTCTATTAATGAAGACTAAAAGTCAGAGTTGAAACAATGGAATAAAGTCAACTGATTTCATCCAGCCAGCCATTCAATCAATCACAAAATTTACTGAGTCTGGTGCCAAGCACTGGAGATATAAAATGAACAAAACAGGCATGATCCTCATTTTCATGGAATGTAAATTCTTATGGGACAGAAAGAGAAACAAGTAAGTGAGATTATATAACTTATGCGAAGTGCTCAGAAGCAAATACACACGATGCTTTGAACAAAAGGGAGTCTGGGGATTACTCTAGACAAGGTAGTCAGGGAAGGGGTTTCTGAGGAGGGCAGAAGAGCCAGCCACAGTGGGGAAAAGGGGTGTGGTGAACAGGAGAAGCAGACAATTAAATGTTCTTAGATTTCCAGACACAGAAACATGCCACGATGGAGAAATTTATACATTATGAGTAGCACATGCATGGAACACTTTCCCTGATAAATTTTCCAATGATATTTTTACTACAAAGTATACACAGAGTAATTATATAATGGGTTCAAATGGTTTGGGAACAAAATACAGATTAAAAAAAAAGAAACAACAACAACAACAACGCTGTATAATTACTTAATTACCCGAGAGATAGGAATGGGTCCAGAAAGCCATTTCTGCTTATCAGGTATATAGAGTAACAGTCTTTTTTTTTTAAATGGGGAGAAACATTCCACACAATGTAAGTTTTATAGGATACTGGCAAATGCAAACGTACCAAAGAAAGTATAAATGGTAGGCATTTCTTAATTGCTTAAATAAAATTAAGCTTTTCCTACTACATCACAACAAATATCAGAAATGATCATAAAAGGACAAACAATACTAGAAACCATAGAACGTGCTTCAGCTGTAATTTATACATAGCTAATGCAGTATAACATACCAGTTGAAGCTTGACAAATGATAAGCTATGGACTTTGGGAAAGAGTTAGCGTCATTTGGTGCTTAATTCTAAATTTCTTATTTGGCATATACCAAGTTAACTATTTAAAACACAACCTGTCCATTTTGTGGGTTGGTTATGTAGTTTGTTCCATCTTAAAATAATCAATTCTTTCATTTTCTTGTTTTTCAGGCACAAATAACTTTCTACTTAAAATTTAAGCAGGTTGAATGAGTACAAAATAAAATGTTCAGTAATCTTTTAGATATTTATAAAATTATGCAATTCTAGTTTATTTCTCCTCATGAAAAATGATAAAACATGACTTTCAACTATTTGAAAATCCAGACACACAGATCTATCGAAACGTAAGGTACATTCAATGTAATGATTCATAGTGTCTCTAATAGAAAGATTCAGCAGTTCTCAATCGAGACCTTTATTCCTTCTCTGAATAAATGATGCCTGAAATTTTTATTCTTGTTCTAATGGAATTTCAATGGCCTTCACTGCAAATCTACTGGAAATTTTTGCATATTAAGTAGAAAAAATTAAATGATGTTAACCACATTTTAATGTGATTAAGGCTGACAGGGTCATTATTTCTGCTAATCACTCAGTTTAAAACGCTCAAACAAAACTTTATAACAGACAAGGTTTTTAATTTTCTGTATATCTTGTTGAATTTATTTTTTTTTAAACTACAGCAGAAAAAGAAGGGGAAAAAACCATGCTATAGTCCTTGACAAAAACCAATGAGTATTTCCTACAATTTGCAGATGGGTTTCATTATACTTAATCTGGTGATGTAAAAACAAAAATGCAAAACAATCTTATACTGCACATGCTTCCCTGGTTTCTTTCCCTTTAAACATGAAGATGGTAAGAAAATACACTTTGTAGAATTCTGAGTTCTGTGTTTCCTATTTACTGCTAAATGGAAACAAATATAGTTTTTTCTTTAGATCTTATAGCAAACTAAAAACAGAATTAATGTATAATACTGCCTCAAGCAATTCTTCAATGTCCTGTTTTTTAGATTAATCTATGCCATGCAACATAGAATATTTCAAATATATCAAAAGAATGATGCTAATTGCTGTAAGAATAATACAACTTCTCCTTACAGATAATTTGTTTTTTCTGTTTTCTGATAAGAAGTTTACTTTGTTCATGGTCATTCTGTACTAGAAACATAATATTAAATTAACTACGTAAGATGGCAGGTATATTTGCTGTAATTTTGGTGCTCTGCTTGCAAAGAATTGTTTTTAAAAGTATAATATTTTTGAAGTGAAAATGACTTGGAACCTAGCCTAAAAGACTTAGCCAGTATCTTCTTTAATTTTCTGGGCATTTCAATATTTTCTGAAAAGAATAAGCTAGGTACATAACCCATATAACTATATAATGAATGAGTCAAGTATCTCACTACTTCTTTTGTTGGCTGTCAGCTGCTTAACCAACAAGAGTTGCTGAAAATCATCTTTATCTTTCAGCTATTAAAATGGTAATTTCTAAAAATGATTTGAGGACTGTAATTCATTTTGACATATGAAGGAAATATGTCTATTCCTAATCCTGGAGCTACAGTTTTTACAGAAACAAAATTAATTCGCTTTTAGAAAAATATGACGAGCAAACAATTTTTGAAAAGGAATACACACCTGAAGTTCAGACAGTCTAATTCATATTGATTCACCCCAACCTAGTAAACTTAAACCAAATTCAATGACTAAAAACAAAACACTTCATACATAAAAAAAGATTACGTAAATATTTTTTGCATTGTAGTTTTTCCAAAGCTGCATGAAACTATGATTATTGCAAATAATAGTTAAACCAACAATTATAAAACTTAAGCTACAGGTGCAGTACCTTTGTCAAAAAAAAAAACCAACCCGAAAACCAAAACAAAACAAACAAAAAATAAACGATCATCCTTTTCATGGTAAATTACTCAATTGCATGCAAATGGATAAATGAGTTTACCTCACTGATCACAATCTAAGCAGCTAACAAAAGCAGAGCACCTGGCCACAAACAAGTCCCTTGAAATACAATTTACTATGAAGTTTGAGAAACTGCCGTTCTGCTTTCATATTAAAAATCATAACCAAACTACTTTTCAGCAGGAAGCTCAGCCTTTTGTGAAGAGAAAGAGATTAGGGTCTGTAGTAGATTATTTAAATATCAAGAAGTTCAAATTAACGCTGCATTGCAGTCATCATCTTTGGTGTTTCTCGAAAGAATTAATATTGCTGAAATTCAAAAACATTTTAGTGTGATGCTATGCAATGGTGTATCAACTAATAACCCTCCAGAATTTCTGTGCTCATCTAAAAAGAGTCCCTGCTGAAGGTTCTAATGCATCTTATTGTGAATCTTCAGCAAATAAAACTTCATGTATGAGCTCATGATGTGCTTTGCTGCCGGAAAGTCACAGACTCTGTGGGAAGCTCTTTATCTTCCCAGCAGTCAGTTCTCTGAGAACATCAGCGCAGCTACTGTAGTTACCTGTAGATTACTTGTATTTTCTCACATCTGTGTCCAGCAATCTAAACCATGATGATAAAGGGTCATTAGGTTTTGAGTGAGGAAGGGGACGGACTAGACAATTTGCTCCGATAAGCTCCTTGTTGGGAGCTCCAGTTTAGAATGTGAAATGTTGGTATGTACAGTTTTACACTAAAAAGAAAAAAAGAATTTCACTTTTCTGCACTAACAATTAAAAATGATACAGTTTAACATCTCACTATAGTCTACTGATTCACATTTTACTTGGGGGATTTATAATTAAAAGTATTTAAGAGAAATTTTTCTGCTTGTAAAATGGACGTCTATGCTCTATTAGCCACAAAGAATTCAGGTACAATTACTAAGATAACTGCTGTTTGGAGCACAGCAAAGCAATTTCCCACAGTGGGACTTACAGTTCAATTTACCAGTTGGGCAAATATTTTGTGCTCTGTAGTGGCCAGAGAGTTAAAAGCTATAGGTAACAGTTGAGCCGTGTTATACCTGGAGAAAAGTTTCTTCAATTCAAATGGATGGTTTAGATTTCAAAGTAAAGAGAGTACCCCCAAAAACACTGCCCCAAATTAAAATTGTATAATTTTAAAACTAACACAAAATACAGTTGTCACAGAAACCCTGACTGACCTCTTGTCCTCCCTAAAAATAGAGTTCATAATTTGGAACTCAACACAGTATTCTATTTTCATATTTGTGTTGCATCCTAAATCATTCAGATACTTAATCACATCTCCTAGTAATCAGCTGATAGAATATGTTATATTCTTGATTAGATTATAGAATGGGAATACTAATTACTTAATTTCAAATGGCTTAGAATAACTGTGTCAGGTTACAGAAATACAAAGAAAAATTTTTTTTCTGGCATCCTTCAGTTACGATGTGACACACCATATAGACAGGATAAAAAGAAGTGTTTTAGCTTAGCGAGAGAAAGAAGAGTTTAAAAAATGCTTGCTAAAGTTGCATTCATAATTTATTTCTTTATTTATGTATGTTTATTTTTGTACAATATTATATCTTCTACACATCTTCCTCCAAAAGGAAATTTTAAGAGATAATAGTGACTGGAATTAATAAAACACTACCCTGCCTTAAAGAACTATATTAAAATTACGAAAGTATGTGAATAAATCAATATTTAAAAATAAAACACCAAGTAGTGATTTGGCTTTTTGGAAATAACTTTAAAATAGTATTCATTTGGACCATCTGAAGGCTTTCCAATGCTGCTAGAGAAGAAAAATAAAAATATTTATTTTGAAAGTTGTTTGCTAGCACTAAACACAAGCAAGCAATATTTTCCAACAGATTAAAGATAAACTAAGCATTTAAAAATTCCTGTTCTTGGGCTTCCCTGGTGGCGCAGTGGTTGAGAGTCCGCCTGCTGATGCAGGGGACACGAGTTTGTGCCCCGGTCCGGGAAGATCCCACATGCTGCGGAGCGGCTGGGCCAGTGAGCCATGACCGCTGAGCCTGCGCGTCCGGAGCCTGTGCTCAGCAACGGGAGAGGCCACAACAGTGAGAGGCCCGCGTACCGCAAAAAAAAAAAAAATTCCGGTTCTTCCTTTCAAATATATGAATTGTCTAAAATCCTTTTAAAAAAATCATACGATGGAAGATATGTCACTAACACCAATGTGGAGACATTTCTTAAAATAAAAATTACCGTATGGGCTTCCCTGGTGGTGCAGTGGTTAAGAATCTGCCTGCCAATGCAGGGGACACGGGTTCGAGCCCTGGTCCGGGAAGATGCCACATGCCACAGAGCAACTAAGCCCTAGTGCCACAACTACCGAGCCTGCGCTCTAAAGCCCGCGAGCCACAACTACTGAAGCCCACGCTCTGCAACAAGAGAAGCCACCACAATGAGAAGCCCATGCACCACAAAGGAGAATAGCCCCCGCTCGCCGCAACTAGAGAAAGCCTGTGCAGCAATGAAGACCGAATGCAGCCAAAAATAAATAAATAATAAAGTTCCCTTAAAAAAGAATTACTGTAAAATATAACATTTGGATAACTAACATTAACATCCTAAGGCAATATGGGAACACAAATCCATAATAATTATTCATACACCAAGCCACTGTAAACCTAAATCATTTCTGAAGACCTGAATGTGTCAAGAACTTTGACAATTATGACTGGAGCCAGGAAACTGTAGCAGTGCAGAATTTCTTATGAATTTCTCCAGTTACTTTTTATAAATGCTGTCTTGGATGACAGCTTAATGTGTACCACATGCAATATTTATTCTTCTTCAGTGTCAGACTGTCTAGCCATCCAAGGGAATACAAAGAATGTCACTTATTAGGATAAAAGCACAGGGAAGGTAATCAAGGACATATGTAACATCAGCCAATCATGCCCTATTTCAACATCCTATTCCATTCATAACAGTTCAACAATTATTTGCTTACTGATAACTTGCTTTCAGGCTGTTTGTGTTCACCGTAATGGTGGTTTGCATTTATTTTGCTCTTTAGAATTGGACACTTGCTGTGCCATACGTGTTTGTCAAAACTTTGTATCTTCTGTCAGAAATGGCTTAGCATATCAAATAATTTCTATTTGTCAGGAACTACTAATACAACAATCAGTAACCCTTGATGTCAATAGGGCACTGAAATAACCATAAGACAGCAAATATAACTAGTAAATATTTTACAAAAAAAAACCTATAAAGTGATACATAATAAGAAAGTCGTTATTATTAAGCTGAAGCACACTCACATACACTCCCATGCATATAGCTAAGAATACTTAATAGGCATTGCTTTTTCTTTTGTTTTGTTTCTCCAAGATGGTAAAACTGTTAAGAATTTCGCAAAGTAATTTGGTGGTCTTTAAACTGTACAGCCAAAATGTCTAAGTGATACCAAGTCACATTAAAACTTGTACTTGGCCACCAATACAAATTTCACTTAATAACAGATTTAAAATAATGTCTCATCATATATCATAATCACGAAATGGGTAACTGTAGAAACATAATTACTTAATCATATTTAATCATTAAACTTTAACCAAATAACGACTTGAACTATTTATTCTAGTAACAATTAAAAGCTTTTTTTTTTTTTTTTTTTTTGCGGTGCGCGGGCCTCTCACTGTTGTGGCCTCTTCCGTTGCGGAGCACAGGCTCCGGACGCGCAGGCTCAGCGGCCATGGTTCACGGGCCCAGCCGCTCCGCGGCATGTGGGATCTTCCCGGACCGGGGCACGAACCTGTGCCCCCTGCTTCGGCAGGCGGACTCTCAACCACTGCGCCACCAGGGAAGCCCAATTAAAAGCTTTGAAAAGTACTAATTTCAAGAGATCTAGACAACTAAGATGTTTACCTCTGAATATAGGAAAGGAAACAAATTGTTGGTATTCTCTTTTGGTCTCTTTTTCTCTTTTGTCTCAGATTTGGCCTGAAGTAAAGTTCTACAATGCAAGAAATATCCCATGCAAACTATTCCATACGATATATTTTTTAAAAGACTCACAAAAAAAACACTTTTAAATAATAAAAACATTATTACAAATTGTTCTTTTTCAGTCTACATCTACCTGAACTGTCTGGTAAACCACTGATTTTCTTAGCTACGTACGTGTTACAACATACCTGCTGACAAGACTCAGGAAAAATCCATTTGGGTAGAGATGGCAAGGTATAGGGATTAGTCTTGATTAATACAGGAGAAACACAGCAAGATTTTCTAACTGCTACTGTTCCATTTAAAAGTGTTCACGAAACAGTAAAATCTCTACAAATATGAAGTCTGGTACTTATATTTCTAAATAGACTTCTAACTGGATCACAAACTTAAAAAAAATTTTTTTTTGGTAGGGGAAGCAGAGAGGAAACAAAAATACAGTGAAAGGAAGAGAAATGCAAGTGACCTTATCCTTGTAAATTTCAGAAGGCAGAACATTACAATATAAAAAATAAAAATATGTATAATTAGAAGAAATAGAAGAAAATGGCAAGTTGCTATCCTGTATTTCTTGAGAATTAACAGGTTAACAAAATGTTTTAAAGACTTGTTTTAACTTGAGGTCATGAGAGAAAAGTATAAAACATTTTACTGCATTTATAGCATGTTTTTCATGCAACCAAAAGGGCAAAAAAAGAGCTATGTTGGTTGTATACCAGTGAAAATTACAGAAAAGCGTGCTTGTTGGAAAGCAAACATAATTGCAGTGGCTTATGTAAGCAGGACTCAAATTAGTTAAGAGAATTTATTGTGCAATTACAATTGCCAGACACTAATTAACTATAGATCTATCATATATACGTTTTCATCAAATTATGAGAATTAAATTCCAAGACAAATGGATCTATCTACCACAGAATAATTTCACTTAATATATGTAAAATATTTTATTTAACCCTCATTATTCTGTAAGAAAGTTATTATTCTTCTGTTTCACAGGTGAGGAAACAAGGGCTATTAAGGAAACCAACCAAACTATCTTGAGTCCTGCTTATATAAAAACACTGCATAAATGTTTGCTCTCTAGCTGGTAGGGGTTTCTGTGTAATGTTTACCAGGATACAACCAACACAGACAACTCTTTTTTGCACTTTTTGTTTCATGAAAAGCATGCTATAAACGCAATAAGATGTTTTATACTTTCATGAGCTTGAGAGAAAGATAGATATTTGGGTAGATATTTGCCTTGTTGTGAGGATTAAACCAAATGAGACAACATATGTAAGTGTCCCAAAGTCTGGCATATAATAGGTGTTCAACAAATGGTAGTCATTATTCTGCCTAAGACTTGGATCTATGTGTACATATACATACATACATATGAATATGCATATACAATGTTCTTTCAATTATATTGCTATGTGTTAGCAAAGCATCTGAACAGAATATTATACAAATTATCTGCATGCACTTCAGCTAATAAAAGAGATACATACACATGCACATACATGCACAATTCCCTACTCCCAGAAAGGTCTCAAAAACACATCCAAGTAACTGAAAATGCAAGAAAACACAACAAATCACTATGTGGTTAAAAACAAACATACAAACAAAACCAAGTGGTGGAAGAATGTACTTATCTTAAAAAAGAATTGATAACATGTATTTTCCACGTAAAAATATATAAACTATTTTAATTATTGACCCGACAAAGGGTTATTAAATTGGTACAGAGATAAGTCCATGATAATAAAGATAAGGTTTCAGGTAAAATTTTTATATTACCTTCAGTTAGCATTCTCTAATCAGGTTATAGTGAAATTTTAGTCTCAAATTTTATAGTGCATGAACTATGTCTAAATGAAATGTATAGTGATAGGGAATGTGGCAAGTATGTGACCTATTTCTCAGGCCTTGTCTACCTTTCCAACATCACCAGTGCACCAATGCTGAGACATCATGGCGCAGTAGTAAAGAACGAGAACTCTGGACATAAACTGCTCAGGTTTGAAGCTTGGCACCATTCTTGGCTAAGCTCCTCAGTCTCTCTATACTTGCTTTGACTTCCTTAAAATACTAATAGTACTTACTACTCTATAAGGTTGGTGGGAGTCTTAAATGTAATGCATATAGTTAAGTGTTCAGTACATGTTGACTGCTGCTACTACTAACATAACAACAACACTTTAGGCGCATGAATTATCCGTTGTTGTTCTATTTCATGATATTCTCTCATTTCCCTGTTCATTTACACACCAACTTCCTTACCCCAGCAGTGAAGAATTGTTCTTAACAAACTGTATGGTATGCTAGAAGAAAGAAAAAAGGAAAATTTTGCTTATCATATTAATATATAAAAACTATCTGTAGTTATAGCTGTTTTCTGAGGTCTAGTCTGTAGTATTATTTTAGACTTGGCAACTTGATGCAATTTTTATATCGGCTTCAATGAGAACAGTTGTATTTTCTCCACCAAAATTTTCATATATGGTATTAATGTTTAAAAATGGATGCTAAAGGTACTAAAATATTTAGTGCTAAAGGTACTAAAATATTTTATATGCTAAAGGTACTAAAATATTTTGCTGTAACAGTATCATATAGTTAATAAAACTACAAGGCAAGAGAAAAATGGCAGCAGCAAAAAACTTATTATCCTAAGAAGAGCACATAGTTGTCATCTTAAGAATTGTTTCCTTTTATTAACTAAAACCCTAAACAATTTGGTGGAGATGTTATTTCCTGAGATAAAACATAGCAGAACACAAAGTTAATTAAAGCAATATATTCAAAGATCTCTGAAGATTCACAAATATATCTTGCAGTGTCGTGTGGAACTGGCACAAACATTCAAGTCAAATGGGTCTATTTCTTCTACTACTACAAGAACTTGGGCATGTTCTGAATCTCTCCAATTGTCTTATCTGTAAAATGGGCATGATAATATCTATGTTTCATAAATATCCTTAAATTTTTCATGTTTCATCTATTCTTCTATTAACATCTCACCAATTTCTAACCTCTAAAGGATGCCTGGCACACAGCAGGAACTCAATAATAAATGATGGTTTACTATGTATGTCTTTGGGTTTGGTACATGAAAAGCTAAGTCACTGTCACTTAATGGGAGGGTGGGGGCAGGACAGAGAAAAGAAAAATGGCACAATTTAAAAGGTAACAATTTTAAGTATAAATTATGTATGAAAACTACCAGTGACCTTCATGTTTCCAACATCCAGATATGCTCTTTGGGAAAAAATGAAACATCACTTAAAAAAAAAAAAAGCTAAAAAACAATTACCAAGAGACAGATGTTATTCGATCTTTTCCTTTTACATTTCAAAATGGACTAAACCCAAAGATAATTTCCACAGACTGTTCTTTTTGGAGAATTTCTAAGGAAAATGTTGACAATCACCTAGGAATATTGATGAGTACTCCCTTGATATTAATGACAAATACTTAAAGTACTAAAAAGGCACCTTTGTATCTGTATTAATGGAAACACAATCTTATTTCTCTCTCTGCTAGCTAAACACATTCCTAAACTAAAACGCAGATCTCTTAATTCAACTATGAAAATGCTTCATTTTAGTAAAAATTCAATTCGAGGCCAAATAATAGTGTCATGGAGGCCATCTTGAGATTTGTCTGAGGATCCAATGAAGTAACCTAAGTTGAAACACTGTGAAGTTTTGATAAATGTTGGTTGTTATTATTCTTAGTAAAGTTCAATCTACTTATTTGAGGTCATACATCAAGGGACTTTTAAAAGAAGTGATTTACGAGTAGTAGTGTGGGGCAGATGAAATTCAAAATAAATCTATATAATTGCAAATTTTATTTGAACACACTTAGGATGTTTTAATATGCTTTTTAATTGCAATGTATTTGAATAAAAACTTATTAGCTCTTTTCAAGTGGTCGTCTTCACATTTTATATTCTTTTTCGATGTTCCATCACATTTGCCTTTGCATTAGCTGTTCCCTCTCCCTGGACTAAGCTTTCCTCAGATCCTCCCTCTCATGGTGCACTACCTTGCTTCTTAAAGGCCTTTCCTGACCACCCTAACTAAAATAGCACCCTCCTGCCCTGCTTTATTTATTTATTTATTTTATTCATGCATTTATTCTTTCATTCATTTGTAAAAATCGAAAATGTTTTTTGGGAGTTTACTAGGTACCAATTACTACCCTAAGTTATCAAGTGTATCAATTCATGTAACAGTCATACCAACTTTATGAGGAAGACAGTTATTATTTTTATTCTTAAAATGAGAAAGGTAAAATTTCCAAAAGATAGACTTTAAAAGCCAGATATAAAATTCTGGCAGCCTAATTTTCTGCCCGAATTTTATATCTGGCTTTTAAACTTCACCAGCACATTATTCATTCGACAAATATCCTCTGGCTGCTAACTAAATGCTAATTATGCATTATGCTATATGCTAGGTTTATTTGAAAAAAGAAGATAGAGTGATAGTCTTTCAGCAATAAAATTATATACAATAAAGAGGGCTGTGGCAAAGGAAATGGAAAAAAATATATTAAAATGTGAGAAATATTATGAAAAAAGTTTACCAAGAGTTAATATTTAATTTTGAAGAAAAAGAAGTATAAATCTTAAATATTAATGCTGAGATTTCAAAGATGTAGACTAGTATAATGATGGTATCATAAACATAGATGAGGAAATAAAAATAATCAAGTGAAATAGTGATATAAGTTAAGCCACTGAGGTAATCTATTTCTTTTTTTAAAATTTTTATTTTATATTGGAGCATAGTTGATTAACAACGTTGTGTTAGTTTCAGATGTACAGCAAAGTGATCCTAATCATTTCCTGACATTATATTAAATATTTGTTTGTTGATTGTCTATTATTCCATGAGACTATAACCCTTATGGGGGCAAAGACTTTTTTTAATCAGTCTCAATGTTTATTTGCTTAGAAAAGGAAAAAGGAAGCATAGTACCTATCTCTTCACTGAGCTCACAGTCTTCATAAGAATACATAAACTTGAAATTTATATTCATATTGACAGTTTTTATGAAGTTAATTGTCTTCTTGATAATAAGCATTAAAAAGACTGAACCAGGTACCATTGTGCAGCCCCAAATTTATAGACAGGGGTGTACTCAGAGTTCCTAAGTCAGTTATTTTGAAACATATTTTTTAGCAGAATTTTAAAATTGGTAATAAAAATGGTCACAGATACCAAAATATGTCTCACCCAAACTGTACTATTTTTACTACATGGTGGATTAAGTAAGCTTTTGAGGGTGTTTTATAATCAAATGTTTTTGATGGGGAAATGCTTTCTAGGTCAATTTAGAATAAGGAAATGCAATATTTTGAGTAACATAACTATCTTCAAATATAGATATGCCAATTCTACAAATAAGTTTTATTTCCACTTTGTTCTCATTCTAGACAGAGCAATAGCTACTATGAGGAAGATAAGAGCATGGTAAGATCCAGAAAAGACTTATTTTCAAGGGGTAGAGATATGGGAGTAGGAATGAGAGGAGGGGGAAAGACCAGGTCTTATCTTCAATTCAGTCCAGAAAAGTTGCTCATGAATTATGTATCTGCCAACCTCAGGAATGCTCTGGATTGTCCCATGGTCACAAAAAAGTCTTACCATGACAAACCTACATATGAGGGTTGAGAAGGTACTAGACATTTGCATGGGCATCTTTTCACTGTGAATTTGCTATAATTCACTAAAATCATAAAATTCTAGCACTAGAAGGGAACCTTAGAGATGATCTCCTTTAATTCTTTATTAACCTTCACTGCCTCATCCCCAACACACATATAAACATTCAGAAATAGAGAGGCTGTGATACAATGGAACTGTCTTAAAAGGCTTTAAAGAATAAACACCATTTTTTTAAAAAAAATTATGCCATCATAACAGTTAAAGAATGATTTACTCTAATGGAAGCCCAGGAGTGACAATAAAATCCTCTAAGCTTCAAATGATGAAGTCACAGGGCCTAACCTGAGAGAGAGATGAGGGCAGAGTCCTATGGAAGATGGTGATATCATGGGAGTTTTATCGCTACCGCCACTGTGCAATAGAGATGGTTCTCAGTTTGGTTTTGTTTTGGATGACAACTGTTTCAAAGCATAGAATTATAGCTGTAAACATATACATGATACATTTTGTTTCTTTATCGATATAATGGAAAGAAAAACCAAGGGAATGTACCCCAAAGATACATTTAGAAGACTTACCAAGTCCTTTTTCTATTACTGTATTCTTTTTGAGTTATGTTAATTAAATTTCGGAAATATTGTTTATACAGAACACATTTTATGTGAACATTCTGATGAACTGTCTTCAATATGTGAATGGCTATATAATTTGCCTGAGGTTGAAGAACTAGTTAGCAGCAAACAAGGACCACAAAACTAGCATTTCAAATTCTAAAGTAGCTGTATTCTTAATACATCAAACTTCCTGATAACATACACTACCTAATTTACAAATAGACTATATGCTCTAAGTTTCTTAGAATTCACTTTCCTTACAGAACCAATGTTATCAATGGTATCCAGCATTTTGGTCCAGCTTTCAGAAGTCTATTTAACTTATAATGTAGTTGAACTACAGTAGTATCTCCAAAGGTAGATCTAGTGACTGGGGAACACAGGAGAGACCACAGAAGACAGGGGCACAGAAAATAATACTCCTCTCCTATCCTGCATAAGCAGGAGATATTAGGCAAAACATTGAAATTGCCCCAAATGGCACTTTCTCCTTTCCTTTTCTACAGCCTTCTCCCAGGAAAACACTGTTATTGAGATTGCATATACTACAGTTAGACTCCATTCTTCAGCCTTCACAAGGCCCTGCCCTATCTCTCATCATCAACAGTCCTAAGATTTCTGGGCTTCAACAGTTGCCTCTATCTATACCAACTACTACTCAAAACTCCCATTTTATGAGTGTAGTTCATCTCAACTCATAGTTTTAGAAACAAAATCTGACTCAACAGTCCTTAACCTCTGGGACACAGATTTTTAAGAATATTAATAGACCTTGAAGTATTCACCAAAGTGAGTCGGGTAGAGAGGCAGAGAAACTCTCTGTGTACATGAATCACTCGTGATTTGAGGAACATTATATAGCTGTATGCCAAAGTTTGTCTTTCATTTCCTAGGTTATATATGTGTGTGCATGTATGGGGAATATATGTTTTAATTTCATGAAAGAATCCTAGAGAACACTTGTTTTTTGTGAAAGAGCTTTAGGCTCTTAAAGCTAGAAGAAAATTTGTAAAACTTCTCCCTATTATATGCAGTGAAATTCTTCAGTCACTTTAAAAAAGATGAAAGTCCTGACACATCTCATAAATTATACTGCTCATAAATTAGTAAGTCAACAGATGGTGCTAATGAAGATAACAACTGACTCCCAAAAGTACAGTATCACTTTCTCAAATTCAGTGAACGATCTTGCAAAGAGAAATTATTGCCTATAAATTGTATTGGGCAAAAAGGCAAATAGGCCAGGGGAAATTCCTAACATGCCTAATACGGTGGGTCAGTAGCATTATATCCATATAAAAAGATGTGCTTTCTTCCATAATTAGCTCTTTTTAAAAAAATTTTATTTATTTACTTATTTTTATTTTTGGCTGCATTGGGTCTTCGTTGCTGCACACGGGCTTTCTCTAATTGTGGCGAGCAGGGGATATTCTTCCTTGTGATGTGCGGGCTTCTCATTGCAGTGGCTTCTCTTGTTGCGGAGCATGGGCTCTAGGCACGCGGGCTTTAGTAGCTGCAGCATGTGGGCTCAGTAGTTGTGGCTCGCAGGCTCTAGAGCTCAGGCTCAGTAGTTGTGGCGCATGGGCTTAGTTGCTCTGTGGCATGTGGGATCTTCCTGGACCAGGGCTCGAACCCGCGTCCCCTGCATTAGCAGGCAGATTCTTAACCACTGCGCCACCAGGGAAGCCCTATAATTATCTTTTTCAAACATGGAATCAGAGGTGTGATTTGGTTTCATTATGACTACGTGCTCTAGGGCACTAACATCTCTTGACAGGAATTATGAAATTGCTGAAAGAGTAACCAAAAACCACTTAGTGAAACCAGAAAAGTACACAAGTATTATTACATGTACATACATATACAAACGCTAAAGGACATTCAAATAAAGATTCCTGAATGGCCAAAGGTCTTTTCCCTCCCGCTTCTTTCAGCCTTCCATCTTTTGTAATAAAAAGATTGTCTTGCTTTAGTATATTTTTTTCACTCTCAAGATTTTGGCCAGAGAAATTAAGAAATATTCAACTCCACAAAATCCATTCACCAGAAATTATTGAAATCCTAATTCATAGTGCATATGGTACTGTTTCAAAGCTTTATCATAATACAAATTAAAAAGTAAATAATTGATAATTATCCAATAGCAAAAATAAGAAACTATAAAACAGGGAAGGGGTCTTAAGAAAATTTTTTCTTTTTGAATTCATTTACAACTTACTTCAGTAAAATTAAGAATATTTTGGGGCTTCCCTGGTGGTGCAGTGGTTGAGAATCTGCCTGCCAATGCAGGGGACACGGGTTCGAGCCCTGGTCTGGGAAGATCCCACATGCCGCAGAGCAACTAGGCCCGTGAGCCACAACTGCTGAGCCTGCACATCTGGAGCCTGTGCTCCGCAACAACAGAGGTCGCGATAGTGAGAGGCCCGCGCACCGCGATGAAGAGAGGCCCCTGCTCGCCACAACTAGAGAAAGCCCTCGCACAGAAATGAAGACCCAACACAGCCAAAAATAAATAAATAAATAAATAAATTTATTTTTTTAAAAAAAAGAATATTTTGTATAGGATTTACCAATTTAATCAATCTCATACTAAAAAAAGAATCACTCAGTTTAGGCTTCCAGAATATCCTTAACTTGTTCTATCACCCTTTTATATCTGGCAAAGCAGCAAATAAACACTAGTCCTCATAAAGCAATCTCCACTAAAAGTTACAAATTATAGCTTTTAAAATTTAATTCAGCTAAAAAACTCCTCACATGTTAAAACAAACTTAACAACATTACGTTGTGATTTCAAGAAGGTAGGAACACACTTACAATAAAAAATGTTTTCTCACAGCCTTCATAATGTTAGGCACTTCAAGATGAAGCTGACACAACATTCCCCCCAAACCATAAGAACCACGAGTGATTTTTTAAAAAAACATAAATTATAATCCCAAAGAAACACTGCATGGATATTTCAGGGCTTTTACTTTGCCAGACTAGTGGATGATAAAGTGAAACATTTAAAAAAAACCTTATACATGTGAATCTTGCTTTATATAGTAGTGTATGTTCCTGAAAACTTTATATGAATTGAACCTAATTTCAAATCTACTTGGGAAGCTTTCTGAAGTAAAATGAATAATTTATTTAAGAATAATTAATCATTCCCATTTTATTTGTTTCGAGTAAATCGAATGTATAACAATGTGATTTTTTTCAAAGCAGCATTATCTGTGTTAAATTTCTAGCTTCAATGAATACTCTTGTCAGAAATTGATGACTTCTTATAGTAGTTTTACAGAATACATCATGGCATTCCTGAAAGGCCAAGAAAATGCTGTGGGAAGAAGGTTATATTAACCTTCTACAAATATAATTGTGAAGTGGACTTTTGCTCACGTTGAGTTAAGTGTATAGCCTGAAAATAATGGAAATCAGTGAATGATAGAAATCGGTGAAATCACCTATAACAGTGAATACTGCTCCTATTGATAAGACGTAATGGAAATGTGCTACTACATAACATGTGTTGTGGAGAACAATGTCCAAGGATGAGTTAGGTAGAACAATTTCTGTCAGACCTCCGACTGTAAACAAGAAAATAAAACCTAAGTCTCACAGTATGGCAGATGATCACTCAACATTACCTCTGGGGAGGGTTGCCAATCAACTAAATACTTCTACTCCTATAGGAATAGCAATAATTATAGTAGATGTGTAAAGTATGCTTATGTGTCAACATCTATACTTACTGTGAATATATGATGCGCTTGCACAAGAAAGCCTAAGAACCAATCGATATTATAGCTCAAACTATCCCTATATACCTGAAAGGTACTTTTTTCCTGAATAGTATATAACATATATAAATATAATTTTATATTATATACACATACATTAAAAATTATATGCAAAAAATGTTCACGCTTCCCCTTTGTAAATAGTTGCTGAGATATAGTATCTGTAATTCTTATATACAGTTCAAGATATCAAGAATATATTGGGCTTATTCCATGATTTTCCCCCTAGCCAGGTATACAATATACAGTATCACCAAACTACATTTAATTGTTATGTACAAATTATGTGGAAAACTAACAAAAACAGAAAAGTTGGGGTACGGCAGACAGAATCATAGTAAAATATGAATTAATAAAACATTTTTCTATTTAAAATTCATTTAGTGAACCTGACACATTGCCCTTGATTACAAAACAGCTTAAAAGACTGCAACTACTTGTCTACCTATCTTGAATCAATTTCAACACTCAGATTAATTGACTCTTATATAATATTAGAGAATAATGTTCAGTGACCACAAGCCCACCAGGGCATATGCAAATACATGTTTTACACACACACACACACACACACATGCATACAAGAAGTCTGAATGTCTTAAATTTTAGTTATACTTTTCAGTTGAATATGTAGTATAATAAACAACAAAATAAAATTATCCTTTATCAACAGTTTTAAGAAGGATGGGGACAAGAGAACACAAACAAGAAACAAAATTGGAAGCTACGTAGGTGTACAAAATTAGTTCTACCAATTTCATAATTGGATAGGATATACTACTAACAGAGCAGCAAAGGTGCAAAGATTGAAATTTACACCCCTAATTAAGCAACAGTTTGGCAGGTCTAATGTCCTATACCTGCTTGATACCATGACTCATTAGGCGATCTCAAACGAAAATTAATACTACATGTAATAGGATCTTAGTTATAAGAAACTGATCATGTTTAAAATATGAAATCCTCAAGTGTTCAAAAATCATTGACATCTGCCAGAGATGATGACGACGACAACACAACAACAATTTCTGCATAGTTTTATTCATTCAAAGAACAACAATATATAATAATAAAAAAAATTTCTGTGGATTCCCCTTACAACATCTTGATTACTGTCATCTAATCACAACACAACTGTAACTAACCCGGCTGCCATGTTATTAGCTTCTCTTCAGGGGCTAGGTCTTAATCATAAATCAATGAAATGACTAATTCAACATTGTTAAAACCAGTGAGTAGATGCTTGGAACCATTCCGGTTTTTACATCTTTCAAAAAGGTCAATACACCTACTCAGTAACACAAAAGACTTGTCTTTCAAAATGCTTCCTTATTTTCTAGGACTTAAAAATTAACATGTTTCCATTTAAATTTAAAGTGAACTTTAGTAATTAAAACGTTCATTACTTCTGAAATGGTGACCCCCTAAAATATAGTTTGTCTTCCTCTTGTGGCCAGAATCACAAACTCCTCCTCCTCTTTCCTGACCATTTAAAATAGCTTCCTAGATCTAAAAGACCCATGAAAATATTTATTACTACTTCCTGCATCAGTCTTAATTTGCTACAGTAACATTACATAATAACCTTAAAAAACAAAACCTTTTTCTTTTGCTAAAGGAGCAACTTATGCAAATGGAGCTGAGATATAAACATTACCAAAAAACAAGATGCTAACACAAATTTAAAGGATTTAGTAATTAAAATATATTTTAACTATTTACATCTGCTTGCAATGTTATAAGTGATGAAAACCTAGTGTTCATATCCTTCATAATAAAAATTTATTCTGCACTTTAATACAAAGGCTATGTTGCATAGACAGATTTAAAGCTGTAGCAGAATGGCTGAATGAAAGGAGAATGGCAATCTTTCTGGCTCCAGTAGATGCCATTCCCTATCACACAATGTTTCCCACTCATAAATACATGACAAATACTTCCTCAATCATTTTTTACGAGCAGGGATGCACAGGGGGTAGTCAATGGCTAGCTTGAGGGAAAATAGGAACAGCAGGCGGCAGAAACTGTACAGAAAATGGCTATGTGGTAAATTCTCTTCTGGAACATCACTCAGTTACCCAGTCTTTGATCTTTCAGCTACAATTACACTAACTTCCACAAGATCTGACTCCCCCCACCCCCACCAAACATACACACTACCCCAAACCAGATCATCAGTCATACATAAAATCTAAAATTTGATTTTATAAATAGGATCATCCATACCTCTATATTTTTATAAATTAAAATGTGCTATTTAGACAAGAGTTTACTTTCAATTGGCTATAACCATATCATCATCACAACTGGTCTCACAAAAAACATGGGGTGTCTGGCGACAGCTAAATCACAGACTGGCGTCTCCCAAGCAGTCTGTCTACCATTAGGGTCTGGGAAATAGTATTTACTGTACAATTAGAGCCTGGGAGTTCTACCTGTAATCATCCAAATACAGGTGTGAGAAGCTCCTTTGGGCAAGGAAACTGACTCATCCCTTTTCATGTAAACTTTGATGTCTGTATTGTTTCACGGAGCCCTGGGAAACCTTACCATTCACACTACAATGAGATTTATTAACTGAAGTCAAATAATATATTTAAAATTCCTTCCCAAAGGTGACAATTTTTAACATATCAATCACAAAATTTATAAGAATTTTATATAAGAAACAAGACAGAACTGTTTATTTTAAAGTTAATTATCTGCTGGAAGACACTGACCAGTCAGAACTGAATTTTCATGTCAGGTTTATGCTTTCTAGAACATTACAAATTAAGAGGCCGAATTCAGTTTCCTATCAGGAACACAAAATGTCTTATAGTAATATCAACAGGGCATTTTTAGTTGCAGTAATTTCACAGAATTTATTCTAATGATTTATTGGAGTTAACCATCTGACATTAATTATTGTTTTGGCTTCCAGTCTATGAATGTTTATTTTTCAGTTTAAAGCTTCTCACTCTTTGATATCATATGGAAATGAGAATTTTTAATGGAAAATTGAAACCATGTGCATCTAAGTACTTAATGAAGTACAGGGGAAAACAAATGAAAATATATTTTAGGAGAATTCAGATATTTTACTTTGGATAGTTTTGGTTTGTTTGTATGACTTAACAGTATAAAATACTGAGGGTCCAGTGAGTACCATGCCAAATGTGTACATGCCCTTATGTTACATAAACATATGATTTTTTGAAGTTAATAGTGAACTAAAGGAAACCTGGCACATTTTGGTTACATGTCAAAAATGACAATCAATACATGAATGCATAGTTTTTACCTTTGTGTATTTTAAAGTATTTTGAAACAAATACCTGGTCTTTCCCTCCACCATACCTTTTTTTTTTTAATTAAAAAAATGTTTTTTAAGGGCTTCCCTGGTGGCGCAGTGGTTGGGAGTCCGCCTGCCGGTGCGGGGGACGTGGGTTCGTGCCCCGGTCCGGGAGGATCTCACATGCCGCGGAGCGGCTGGGCCCGTGGGCCATGGTCACTGGGCCTGCGCATCCGGAGCCTGTGCTCCGCAATGGGAGGGGCCGCGACGGTGAGAGGCCCGCGTACCGGGAAAAAAAAAAATGTTTAAGTATTCAATCTGGATTTTAAGACTTATGCCCAGCTACAATTCCAAGTAGATATTTTAAAGTCACATATAAAATCAACAAAGCTAGAATTTCCTAGTTTAAAAAGTTTTATTGCTCTAAGTAGATTTATTCTCATTTTGCAAAGGAAATATTAATGTCTATTCGATAAATTTGATAATTAAATATGTATAATTCAATATTGCCTAATATAATTCCTTTTCTTTTTCCTCTTAAGTTCTCTCAGTGTAAATCATTAGGCGATTCATCTCGGAATGTTAACACTAGGCAAAGCTTTCTCATCCATTTTAAACTTTTTAATAATAAGGAGAAAATTTTTAAATCAAACATAGCAGTAAGTACATATGTATGTGTGTTTGTGTGTGCTCAGATATGATATGTCGGGGTACATCTGGGGAGGAAAAAAAACTTACCATTTGTTTTTCTTTCTAATGTAGTCTTTTTCAGAAAGATTAACCAAGTAGACCATTGGTTTTGAAGTCAGAAATAAGTGTTTATTCAACACTTCAATCTAAAGTGGGAGATAGAAAAAGAGTCCTTTTTAAAAGTTGAGTAAATATTAAGTCACTAAAGAACTTGAAAGAAAACTATTTAAACAAGAAGCCATTTTTATAATTCTTGTTTCTAAAAGATTAGTTGTCACAAAATATCAGGAGTAGGGGAAAAGAAAAAATAACAAGCCTGGGAATAAGAAATCATTGAGAGAAATAAAGTTTAACTAGATATAATAATAAGTGTAAAATAATGACAATTTTGTTCTCTAAGAAATCGAAGCAAAGGTAATAGTAGATCGCATCATATTTATAATTTACCTCTTTGTCATTCCAATCATGACAGAAGCGAACAGGTTTCTTTTGATCTATAACCCAGGATTTGACTTTGCACATTATGTCCTATACACAATTGAGAAAAAAAGTAAATACAGGATGAATACTAAGCATTTAGATACTAAATATTAAAATTAAAAGTTTTCAAACCCTCAATTAAAAGTTGACTATAAAAATAAAGGCAACTTTTTAATGAAAGAACTAAGTTGCACAGATAATTATTTTCAATATCTCATTAAAATACGAAATGAAACATTAATGTGGCATTAAAATTTTACCATATGAAATGTGGAATACTAGCAAAATTAGTAACAATCTTAAAATTATCAAACCATTAAAACATACCAAAGACTACAAGAGTTAATAATATCTCAACATTATCTAGTGATGTAAACTGCAAGATAAACATGCTGTTAGGAAACGGGGGGGGGGGGGACGGACGGACGGACGGACGGACGGACGGACGGACACTGGAGAAAGACTGAATTATAATTTTTTCCTTAAAAAGGAAAACAAAATAGATGAAATTGAGCCTATTACTGATGATCTACCCTCCAAAATATTAAATCAACTGACCAAAACCCTTTTTATTCTGAATTAATTTTTTGCTGACACCTTCTCCCTGCCCACTTCTCCTGTCCCTGCTCCACCCCCCTCCCAACCTGCCAAAGCCTCCATTACACAATGGCAAGAGCCCTGCACTGGTGACCTCCAACCAGCTGCATTCACTTTCAGAACATCTCTCTCTGCTGGAAATCTAAAGGCCTTTTAGTTAGCAAGCTAGTGTGCATTCAGAAGGAGTAACTGCAGGAAGAGCCCAATGTGCTTTGTTTCTCTGGCCTTTCTTCACAGAAAGATTAATCATCTGTGAAATGGAAACGGCAAACAGCAAGTGACACAAACTGAACCCTTCAAGCCTTTCCTCATCAGTTTTGTGGTTCTGAATCTAAAAGCTGCGTGTGGCAAGGTTCTCCTTACAGGCAGGTGTTAATAAAAGGCTCTTGGGTCTGAAAGGTCAAACTTAGCTCTTCCAGAAGAAGTGCGTTTGAGAGTCATCTGTTTTTTGTTGTTGTTGTTGTTAAAGATAACTTACGGGTATGTTTTAAATATGCATTTCTCAAATTTTATTGTAATACACAATTATTAGTAATAGATTTCTTAGATTTTCATGATGTATTTTATTTTATCATAAATCATTAGTCTTCTATAAATATCCACTTGTTAAATTACCTCAGTATTTAGTATACCTTCCTTCCAAATCTTGCTGTTACCAACAGGAAAAATAAGGAAAAAGCCCTATATCCTTAGATCCTGATTTGAAACCCTCCAGGAAAAGGACTTCCCACAGACTTCAACAAGGAAGGGGCAAGCCGAAAACTTTTAATGAAATCTAACATGGTCTGCTTAAGAATAATCACTTTTACTCTTCTATTTCACTCATAAATGTTTAAAAGTGGCTAATGTAACACCATTTCCTACAAGGAGAAGATCAAAGTGCTATATTACAAATGCATTATGATTAAAAAAGCCCTGTGCAGCCTTGCTATTAACTGTTCTTTAAACCCTAAAAGGCTTCCCATAGATCTCACTTGGCACTGCATATACAACCTTTGACAAGTAATGTAGACCATTTTTATTCATTGCCTAAAATTGTAGGCAATTATGTGCGTCACACTGGCCACCTGCAAATTCTGAATGCCTGCTCCAGTTGTCAGTGCAAAAAACTAATGTCGGAGGGGATTAATCTAGGGGGAGAGAGTCCTCTTTAATGGCTCCAGCAGGTGAAATGGCCCAGCTGGTTACTATGATGAGAGGCCAGAACAGCTTATGTGGAGACACGCAACAAGATTATACAAAAGAAGGAGAAAACAGTGGTACCATCTTACATTTGGTTCCATTAGTTTTTTTCAATTAAAAAAAGAAAAGAAAATAGACAAAGGAAAGCCAAACCAAAAATAAGGAAGGAAATTAAATCTTAATCATATAAAAAGTATAAAATACTTTTAACTATAAACATTTTCACAAAACCAAAGGGCCTCAATAAATGCTGATTGCTAGTGAAGGAATTTCAGTATTTCAGTTTCATTTTAAATTAACTAAAGCACCACTTCAGAAATAGAGATCCTATCACAAAATCTTTTTGGCGTTAGTTTCTTTCCCCCTTCACACCACCATATTATATTACAAATTAGGAGCACTCAAATTTTAGATAAAGAGAATCAATTCATAATTAAAGTTCTAAAGAAGTATATTCACTAAAGCCACATTCAAATCCTTTTAGAAAAATTTAAAGATTATAACCAAGTTTTTAAACAGTTTAAAGTAAAAATATTTTAAAACTTAAAATATTTTATTTTATACTCAGTACTCTCTTAATTATCCCTACAAAAGATTTAAAAGCCAAGAAAAGACACCTTAGATTATTAAGATGTCAGTTTTACTTAAGACAAATCAAAAATAGATTGCTTTCAGGTAAGATTACCTTATGTAAATGATCATTATATGGTATAGCTGCAAAGTGCTGTCTTTCTTACATAAAGTAAAAATATTTAGTTTTAGCAAAATTAAAGATGCTACGTTCCTTACCTGAAAAACTGCTGATCAAATGAAAGAAAACATTTGGACTTATTTGTATAACCTACTTAATGGATTGACTGAATTTTTCCTATGCTTGTATATATAAACATATATATTAATAATTATAGTTAGAACAATATTCCATTTAATTGAATTTGGTTAACTGAAAAAACCTATTACATAACTTAACCTACTTTTAACGAATTAGAATACAATAAAAGCATAAAATAGAAACACTAATGCTTGATGCATCAGAAGTTACTTTAGAATTTTGTATGTCTTTAGTAACATCGTTATATAGAAATACAGATGTAGGAGGAGGACTGTTCTGATAACTTTAACAAATTCCTCATTTCCAAAATAAATTCTGTACATGATGAAGACTGTGTAAAAATTCCTGGTCATTTGAACTTTTTTGGTTATATTGCAACAACATGAGTATCTAACTTGAGGTAACCACTTTATGTTTAAATGTGGGAAGAAATCCTAGATCCACCACTTACCAGGTCTATGACCTATTACTTCATTAATAAAATGCAGATAATGATGCTATCTACCTCCTGCGGGTTGTTGTAAAGATCAAAAGAGATAATGTATATAAGGTGTTTAGCATAGTTCTTGGCACAGAGTAAATAAGCTCTCGATAAATATGAGTTTTGTCATTGTTTTTATGATTGTTGAAAGATTAAATACTAGTGATCTACAAAATGCCAATATAGTCTCTTGAGTACTCCTTTAAAGCACACATCTTCTCCAACTGGAATAATTGTTCATTAGTCCTTTTCTTCAAATTTCTGACGGTTACCAACAATACTGGCTCTCTTAGTGAAATCTCAATTCAGGCTTCTATCCTTAACATTCTATAAGGTCTAGCTTTTGCTGAACAACTACCTTTTAACTCCAAAAAAACTTAATCCAAACTCACCTTGAATACTTTGCTCTTCTGCCGTGACTCTTATTGATGATAGCCTCACATTTAACTTTAGAAATGCTCTATGTTCTTGATATATTTTATTACTGTTGTTGTTAACAGCAGCTATAATGTATTTAGACTCAGGATGTATGATTTGCCTAAATTCCTATTGCCAGTAAGGGGCAGAGCTGAGATTCAAATTCAGGTCTAAGTGACTTGAAAATTCACGTTCTGTCCAATCACCCTGGCCTGTCTTCCTTACTGCCTTTCTAATTACTCCTGTTTAGCCTAGGCATTCCCAAGGCTGTTATTTAAAGTCCTCATTCTCATTCCAAGGTCACCAGGAAAATTCTATATTCTTTCTATGTGGGTAAAATATCTGATTGTCAGTCCATGAACCACAAAAATAATATTTTCTTTGCAAACACTAATATAACCTCGTTATGTTATATAACCCATATAGACTTTCTAAAGACTACTTGACTTCTCTATTTTGGTATTTTCTAGTTCCCACAGCAGAAATTATTAATCCATGATCCATAAATGGATTTCAGGAGTTTCCTAATACCCTGAAATTGTATGTAAAGTTCTATGTTTATGTGCATTTGAAGGATAATGGCACATATCTTCCAAATGCTTTTAAAAAGGATTCACGATCCAAAAATCCAAGAACCATGGTTATGTGACTCCATGGCAACACTCAAATGCTCCAACGACAGCCAATTTAAGTATATGTTCTAGGTTCATGGACTCCCATACTTGAGGTCCAGAGACACTGACCTAAAACCTGCTTCAGCCAGACTCTGCACTCAAAATTCATCTATTCTTATCAAAACCGTGCTGATAAAAATTCTAGCCACTATAATGTTTATCTAACACAATTACAGTTAAAATCATAACAGGGTTGTTGGAAAACATTACAAATTAAATATATCATTATTTTAAAAGATTGAATTGCTTGAGAGTTAAATATGTTTAGAGAAAAAAATATGTAGCTTGCTTTACTATATATTTAAATAAATCATAAAGCTACAGTAATTGGAACAGTGTGATACTAGCACAAGAAGAGAGGTACAGATTAGAAGCAACCTAAAAACCCATAAACTGGAGATTCGTTAATAAATTATGGGACATCCATACAACAGAACAGTTTTTATCCATTAAGACAAGACATATCTGTATATATATTTGCATAGGAAAATGTTCAAAATACATTGCTAAGTAAAAAAAGCAGGTTCAAAACAATGGAAAAAAGTTAAGAATATGGATCTTGTTGTCAAACAGATTTGGGCTCAAGTCCTGGCTCTATCACTTTGTAGCTGTGTAACTTTGGGGCAGCTACTTAACCTAAGTTTGTCTCTGTAAAAGTGGGATAGTAACTCCAATTCAATATACGGTGATTGAGAGGATTAAATGAGAAAATACATGTAAAGTAATTGCCACAGTTCCAAGTACATAGTAAATATTCCATAGATATTAAGTATTATTATTTATGGCAGAATGCACAATGTGATTCCATTTGTGGTTCTGAAACTACATATAATACATATAAATAAATGTACTCATAAAGTGAAACTGGATAGATGCCTTAACAAATTGGTAGCAATAGAAATCAGGAAGATTGGATCCCAGAGAGACTTTCCCTTTCTGCCTTCTTTTTTAAAAATATAATGCTGTTTTATTTATTTTTAACCAATAAATATCATCTTTAAGATAGGGAAAAAAAATAAAGGTATACTCACAGGGTGAGGGGGAAGGGAGGACTTCATCTATCCTCTGTCCACCATCTGTAATCCTAAAATTTGGTGGCTAACTGGATAGGCTTGGCAGTTTATCACTCTTATTCTGCAATAATGATAGCTTCCAAGCCTGGTACTTCTCTCTAGCCAAACCCACTACCTTAATACCTGAAGTTAACACCCAGATGAGCTGACCTATGCTGGTTGGGTGGCTTTAACACACACAGCCAACAATGCACTGAGACCAAAAGAATGGGGGGCAAGGCCTCCAGCTCAAAATAGTCTGGTTAGAAGTCCACTAATACAGCTTCCTCCTGCTCCAACCAAAAATCCCCTTTAAACAACCCAAATAGAGGAAAATCCTAACTACACTTTCACTCATGAAACAGACCTCCATTGTATTCTAAGTTGAAATTAAATATCTGCCTGAATCAGAATATTAAGCATTTGTTTCTCTACTAGATGAATGCTGCTGTTTATGCAGACCAGAGAAGTGATCACTGGCTACCATCTTTCTACATGCTTCAGTGACTAAAACTTCCAGAAAAGAGTCAGGCAACACAGAAGCAAACTAAGACACCTGGCAGCAATGCTCTGATGGCTGAGCGAGTTATGTGTGGGAGGGTGGGGGGGGGGATGTCCTCTAAGAATTAAAATGATCAGTTAATTCTAGCAATCACCTGTTAGAATGTATGTTGGCAGTTGTTGGTTTTCAGTTATCTGATTCACTGAAGTAAACAGTGGAAACTTAAAACAGCAATGTTCCTAGACCATCGGCTCTAAAGTGGCAACCGGGATGGACACCCATTTATTTCTGAGGTATAGATCTCAGCGGAGGATTTGACTATTACTAAGAAGGCAACTGTCCCTATGATTTCTATAAATAAGTCTGAATGGATTTCACCATGTTCAAGGAAGGAAAAGGGAAGAGGAAAAGCCCACAAATCTGATTTTAATAAAAAGGCTACTGAATAAGGAGAGTCATAAAGGAAGAAGAAAATGATCACACACACACACACACACCACTCTCTCAATGAATCATTTGGCATACTTGGCAGAATGCAAAAAGAACGCCTATGAAACAAGAGCATGAGGCCATAAATAGAGAACAGAGTGAGGTTAGAAAAAAATGGATGAGATGTCAAGAGAGTTGATGAACTAAGACAGATTTTTAAGGAAGCAAAATCAAAGCCGGAAAATAAAAATCCAAGTTGGAGATTCACCTGATATGGCAGAATATAATGTGGTTTGAAGGTCAAACTTGAAAAGGGGTTATACTGAAGTATAACATATACTCAGTGTAACATACATAAGTGTACAGCTTGATGAAGTATCACAGAATGAACATATGCATGTAACTACCACCTGATCAACACAAAGAATATTACCAGTAATGCAGTCACAATGTTCCACTCCTCTCCAGAGATAAGCACTATCCTGGCTTTTTTACACCACAAATTAGCCTGTTATTGAAATTTATGGAAATAGATTCATAAAATACGTATTGTTGTGTCCAGCTTCTTTCCTTCAACATTGTTCGTGAAATTCATCCACGTTGTTAGATATAGTCGTAGTGTGTTTTCTTTGCCATGTAATATTCCACTGTAGGAATATACCTCAATTTGCCTATTCTACTATTGGTAGACACTGAGGTTGTTTATACTTTAAAACTATTACAAATAAAGCTTCTATAAACAGTCTTATACATGTACTTCAGTAAATTTATGTATGCATTTCTCTTGAGCATATACCTAAGACTGGAATTGCACCAGTCTCAGGTCACACATTTACTCAAACTTCATATACACTGCTGATCAGTTTTCAAAAGCAGATGTACTAATTTAATTTACACTCCCATCAACACTGAGAATTCCATTTGCTTCTCATTTCCTCCAACGCTCGGTACTGTCAGTTTTCTTAATGGTAAGTGTGTAGTATCTCATAGTCTGAATTTGCATTTCCCTAATGATTACTGGGGGATTTCATCTCTTATGAAGTACTTGTTCAAGTCTTTTGCCTATTTTTCTATTGGGCTGCCTTTTTCTTATTTATAGTTCTTTGCATATTCTGTAGACAAGTTCTTTATTAGATACTGCAAATATGTTCTTTCACTCTGTGAAAGACGACTGCTGATTTTAATTCCATAGTGGTCAGATAACATATTCTTTATGATTTCAATCATTTGAAATTTGTTCATTTGCTATATGGCTAATAATATGGAAAATTTTGGTAAATGTTAAATTGGTACTTGATAAGAACGGACATTTGTGGTTGTTAGGTGCAGTATTCTATATGTCAACTGGGCCACATTCCTTAATCACATTGTTTAAGTTTTCTATATTCTTACTAAAATTCTGTCTGCTTGTTCTATCAATTACTAAGAGAAGTATTAAAATATTCTATCATGACTGTAGATTTGGGTCTTTTTTAAAAAACTTTTTAGTTCTATCAGCTTTTGCTTTATATATTTTGAAGTTATGTTATTAGGCATATACAAACTTAAAATTATTTTATCTTCCTGGTAGATTGAACATTTAGCATTATGAAATGCTTCCTTATAACTCCTTTAAAGTCTATTTTGATATTACTATATAATACAGTGGCTTTTTTTTTGAGAGGGGTGGTATATATTTTTCCATCCTTTACTTCCAATTTTTCCCATGTCTTCATATTTAAGATGTATCTTATAAGCAGCATAGAGGTGGGTTTTAAAAATCCAATCTGACATTCTCTGTCTTAACTAATCTTTTAAAAATTTATTGAGATGAAATAAACATAAAATTAACCATTTTAAAGTAATTTAGTACTAAGCCTTCATACTGTAATGCGGCCACCACCTCTATCGACTTCTAAAACATTTCAATCACTTTAAAGTAAAACCGTGTACTCATTAAGCAGTTTGCCCCCATTTTCCCCTCCCACTAGCTCCTGGCAACCACCAATCTTCAGTTCTGTCTCTATGAATTTACCTACTCTGCATATTTTACACATATGGAATCATACAATATATGTGACCTTTATGTCTGGGTTCTCTCACTTAGCATAATATTTTCAAGGTTGATCCACATCTGGCATCTGCATTCATTTACTTTTTAAGGCTGAATAATATTCATTGTATGTATATACCACAATTTGTTTACTTAACCCCGATGGACATTTGGGCTGCTTCTATCTTCTGGCTATTGTGAATAGTGCTGCTATAAACGTGCATGTACACGTATTTGTTTGAGCACCAGTTTTCAATTCTTTTGGAAATATCAATCTGGGAGTGGAACTGCTGGGTCACATGGTAATTCTATGTTTAACTCTTTGAGAAACTGCCAAACTCTTTGTCTTTTAACTGGAGTATTATATCATTTTAAATTATGTCATTATCACCCCCATTGCGCTATTATTGTCATATATTTTATTTTATTTTATTTATTTTTTTAATTTATTTATTTTTTTGCGGTACGCGGGCCTCTCACTGTTTGTGGCCTCTCCCGTTGCGGAGCAACAGGCTCTGGACGCGCAGGCTCAGCGGCCATGGCTCACGGGCCCAGCCGTTCCGCGGCATGTGGGATCTTTCCCAGACCGGGGCACGAACCCGTGTCCCCTGCATTGGCAGGGGGACTCCCAACCACTGCGCCACCAGGGAAGCCCTGTCATATATTTTAACTGTACCTCCTTACATTAAAGTCATAAGACATTTTAATTTTGCTATGTTTTTACCTTTTATTTTGAAATAATTTCAAACTTAAAGAAAAACTACAATAGAGAATGTCTGTACACATATTCATTAAAGTATCATTTTGCCATATTTGTTTTATCCTTTATCTTTATATGTATGCATATACACAAGAAAATATAGGCATATTATTACATCTGTATATTGCCAAACGTATTGCCAGAATTCAGTGATAGACTAGATATGAGAAATGATGGAAAGAGAATGTGTCAAAAACGATTATGTTTTTGGTTTGCATAATCTAACAGACAGCGGTACAATTCACTGAGCTAAGAAACCCTGAAGAGAATCAGGTTTGAGGGAGGGAGTTTGATTTCAGATGTGCTAACTTTTGAGTTGTCTTTGAGAAACACATGAGATGTCAAGTCAGGAATTAAATATACTAGCCTGGAGTTCAGAGGACAGATCGGGGTTAGAGATACAAATCTGGAAGCTATTTGTATTTAAATAGTAATTGTATCAATGGGTATGGATGGCATCACATAGAAAGAGAACTGAGAGAAGAGATGAGAGCCTAAGACTCAACTTTAAGTAATGCCAATATTTAATAGCAAAGGTATAAGAAGATGAGCCTGCAAAAGAAACTGAGAAGTTGCTAGAGAAGTAGGAGGGAAACCAGGAGAATGTGGTCATGGAATCCAAGGGAAGAGTAGTTCAGGCAATGACACAACAGTGTCCAATACTACTGACAAATCAAGATGACTGAAAATGTTCCTTGGATTTAACAATGCAAAAGCCACTAATGACCCTGGTGAAACTGTTTGAGTTTAATGAGCAGATAAACCAGATAGATAGAACTGAGTTATTAGGAGGTAGAAAAAATAACTCTTTCAAGAGGTTTTGAAGAAGGAGAATAGAGAAAATATGGTAATTGAAGGATGAGAAGTGTGGTATTCAGTAAGAAGTGGTTTTTAAGATTAAAAAAGACATCTTTAAATAGTTGATGCAAACGGTCTAGTTTGAGAGGGACGAATTGTATATACAAGAAGGAACTACTGGTGACTGAAATACAACTCTGTGAATACACTAAAAACCACTGAATTATATATATGAAAAGGGTAACTTAATGCTATGTTAAGTTACCTCAATAAAATCACTTAAAAGCAACAAAGGGAAAAAAAACAAGGGATGACTAATAGTGTAAGATTTCTAGAAAGTTAGTAAGTGATAAGATTCAAAGAATTGGAATAACTAGCCATAGATAAGAGGAATGAACAGTAGGCTTTAGTTTTGGCTAGTGGAAAATTAGAGAGAAAATGAGGGAATTCCTATGTCTGATGGCTTTTACTCTGATCTTTGAAATAGGAGGCCAGGTTGTCTGCTAAGGGTAGGGATGGATGAAAGCAGGGAATGGACATAAATAAGAGGTTTGAGGAGAGTAGGGAAGCAGTTGCAGCAGAGAGCAGGGGAGCAACTAGGAAAGCTGGATGTAGCTGAGGACCCACTTGAGGTTGCTAATAATGAGTTTATGGGGATACTAACATGTCCTATTTTTAATTTTCTCCATCTGTGTTCCATTGGCGACAGGCAAGGAGAAAATGGACAGATAGAAATATCCAGGAAAGTATGCCTATAGCATATGCACCAAAACATCAGTTGTTATATGAGTTTATTCCCCTCAGGGTATATATAAATTGATGATTCTAAAGTAGTTTGGTCTCAAATGAGTCTAATCCTTGTGAGCCTTGCCCCAAACACAATACATTCTTTGTGTTATCATGCTAGTCTTAAACAGCTTTGCACTTCCTAATTGCTGTCTTCAAATAAATAATAGTGAGAACTGAGGACCTATAAGCCAGATACAGAAAGACAAAAATTGTATAGTTCCACTTTCATTAGGTACCTAGAATAGGCAAATCCATAGAGAAAGGAAGTCGAATAGATGTTACCGGGGCTGGAAGGAGGAGGAAATGGTATGTTATTATTTAAAGGATACAGAGTTTCAGTCTGGGATGATGAAAAAGTTCCCGAAATGGATAGTGGTGATGATTGTACAACATTGTGAATGTACTTAATGCCACTAAATTGTACACTTAAAATGATTAAAGTGGTAAATTTTATTTTATGTACAGTTTGCCACAATAAAATGTTTTTTTAAAGAGTAAGAAGCTTCTGATTTAGGCTGTATCTCAAAGGATGACTAGGAAACAGGACTGAAGGGGCAGCAAAAGGGTAGAGTTGTAGTTAATGAGCTCATGTGAAACCAAAATGTTTAGTTCACTGTTAGGAGAGCTGAGAACGTATAAGTCAGGCAAAGTCGGATCACAAAGAAATTTGTAAGCCATGTTTATGTTGGCAGTATCTTACAGGAAGATGGTGAGGTATCTTAATCAAGGGAATAACATAGTGAGATCTGCAGTTTCTAATTGTGGAGAACAAAAGCAAGAATGGAGGTAAAGAAATCAGTTTAAGCATAAATGAGGCCCAAACTAAAGAAGTTTTTAAAATAAGGAGGAAGGAAGAGATACAAGGAATATTCAGGAGATAAAATCAACAGGATGGGATATAAATTGTACATGAGAGAGAGGAGTCAAAGATACTGATACTCAGTTCAAACAATTTGGGTCCACTGAGTTGGAGACCACGAGAACAGAGAGGATATGGGGAGAAAGGTGAATGAATGCAATTCAGTCTCATTAAGTATTTTTAGTATCTTGTTCTTTTAGAAACGATCTTTTTAAGTCATGTAAGACTTAGTTCTGGAAAGATACATAAGAATCTAGAGAAGAGAAAAGGGTAAATGAGAAGGCAGAAGTGGGTAGGAGAATTATGTTTTTACAGTATACTCTTTTTGAATCTTTTGATTTTAGTGAAAAACACGTTACATATTTAAATATTTTTAATGTTTTTTTTTAAGTTACGTAAAAAGTCAACTTTAAAAACTGCCATAAGAATAATGAGAAGAAATCTGCTAATAGCCATATGTTTGGTGGACGTTAATTATTTCATTCAGAGAGACTGAGAGGAAAAAAAGATCCATTAATTACAATTCCTGGTTGCCTTATTTAGTTGTTTAATTAAGTAACTGTTAGTTCTATAAATATTTTTTAAGTATGATGATTTCCAAATACTTGATCAATACAAAATAAAATTGTCCTTAAAGCTTTCTACCTTCATTTTCCAAATTTTGTTTTTCCAGATACAATGTATACACACTTTAAAATCAACCTTGAACTTGATGCCTTGTTATGGCTTAAAGTGTCCTCCAAAAAGACAGGCTGAAGTCCTAATCCCTCAGAGTAGGACCTTAGCTGGGAATTAGCTAAAGATGCCTATCTGGAGTAGGGTGGGCCCTTAATCTGATTACAACTAGTATCCTTATAAGAAGAGTGAAATTTGGACAGAGAGAAGGTGGCCATGAGAAGGTGGAGGCAGAGATTGGAGTTATGCTGCCACACACCAAGGAATGCCTGGTGCTACCAGGAGCTGAAGGCGCAAGAAACGATTCTCCCCTAGAGGCTTCAGAGGGAGCACGGCCCTGCCAACACCTTGATTTCAGACTTCTAGCCTCCAGAACTGTGAAAGAATACATTTCTATTATTTTAAGCCATCTAGTTTGTGATACTTGTTATGGCAGCCCTAGGAAACTAGTACACCTAGCTAATAATACCAATAGTAAATGTTTATCCCACTCTTGCCTTCTTTAGTGCCTCCGTTTTAACACAACAGCAAGACCCACTTTATAAAAGGTATCTTTATGACAGAATATATGGACATTATAGTCAGGAAGATTCTGTTTTAGCATTAAAAAGTTGGCTCATGTTTTATGCTAGAGTATATCTAATTCACCTTTCTCCTGCTTATTTACATAAAAATACATAACAACCAAATCTAGAAAATGGAAACTTCATAGGAAGAGAGGCTTGAGTGTTAAATTTCTGAAAGATTACCCAGAAAATAAAGACACATTTGAACAAGTATTAAGGAATAATTAGTAAATACCTAGTGAACAAAATACCTATTTTTCTTATAACTTCCAAGTAGCTTTTATAGCCTAGGATCTACATCCAATTAAAGTCCCTGATTCTGTTAGTCAAGATTACAAACATAAACTGAAGAAAAGAAGACAATCACATTTTATACCTTTAGACCATTTGTTAGAGAATACAAGAAAATGTTAAAAACAGACAACTCCCCTACAAGAACTAGTTGGTACCAGAATCACATAGATAGCCTCTTTGTATTAGGAAAACTAAAGATAAATCAGAAACAGGAATATAAAACACCACCAAATTAAACTTGGGATACTAAAGAACCACCAAAACTAAATAGAATGATTAGGATACAAAGTTTAGATGCACACTGGATGAAGACATGCTAGCAGAGACTGTTGGTGCCCTGCCTCTATGCCCTCTGCCCTCACAGATCGGTACATGCTGAATGGCTTCTTACTATAAGCATCCACAACTGCCTAAGCACCATGCTCAGACCACACAGGCGCCAGGTGCCAGGCGGTAGTTAACACTCCGAGGAGCAGCCCACAATCAACGACTGATGGGAATTAGTTAATCATTAATTACCCCAGGTTCCTCATCCTTCCAGTAGAAAAACTACAAGACACTTTCTACACTGTTTTCTAGAGATCCCTGGAAGGGCTGATCCCCTTCCGCTCAGGGTTTTCCGCCTGCTCAATATACATAACTTTGTATTGGTTTCCTTCCCTTCCTGGTCTTAATTCCCCACTCCCTGATGTGTGCCTCCCGAGTTAACTCCCAAGAAAACTACCTGCACTCCAGTTCTTGGTTCAAGGTCTACTTCTGAGGAGACACAACCAAAATTTAGATTAAAAGGCAAAGAGTTTGAGATATGACTCAAAATGGCTTTGTAACTCAAACTGTCACAGCGTTAAGAAAACACATAAGGAGCTTCTTCTTAATCTTCATAAATTACATTGCCCATCCAAATTTTCACGTTAGTGAAGATGAAATTGATCCTAAAGCCTATGACTTCTCATGTATGCATCTATTCCAGCTTCAAATCTCCTACCACATTCCTTTTCCAATCTCGGATAGAAACTTCAAAACCCTTTCTCTAGTGCAAATCTAAAATTATAGTTTGATGAATATAGGTCAGAAACAGCTAAGGACAATATATATGCATTTACCTCTTTATTTGGAGGCCACCTAAAGGAAATAATTTCCTTAGACCTTTTTTTTTCTTAAAAAAATTAATAATACATTGCTATGAAAAAAAGTCAAGTAACAGAGAGGTATAGAGGGTAAATAGTCAAAGTGCCCACCCCAATCACTCACTCTCTCACAGCCACTAGTCCCTTTCCAAACACTTTACTGTTAAAAACCTTTTTTAGTTTCCAAATGTTTACTGTTAAAACATAACAATTGAGCATATTTCCATACCTCTTTTGATGCACTTATAAAAATACAGCTATCATTTTTTACGTAAACCGGATTATACTATAAATGTTGTTTGTAACTTACTTTTTTTTAAGGCAAAAGTAGTTATAATGTAAAAATATTCACTAATAAACTACTTAAAATAACTCATCCTAAAATGTCTTTCCCTGCTTAACATTGGTCTTTATCCCCACGAACTGTCAGATTGTTATATTATGATATCAAGCAAACTGTTGGTAAAATTGTATCGAGGAGACCTCCATTTTCACTACTAATGAACTAAGCGAGTCAGAGTAACTGTGCCTATAAAGACAACAATAAAGCAGGCCTAAATAGAGAAAAATATTATCTTCTTAATAGTACCAAGGACCTAAAAAGGTAGTGAGGCATTACTAGACCAAGAAAAGGGCAGGGGAAGGCCTAAGACTCTTCTACCCTGGGGTGGAGGGTAGAGGGCTGGTGGCTGCTCTAAAGCAGTGATCCTCAAACTTTGTGTAGCGTGCATAACAGAAAAGCCTGTTAAAACACACCCCCAGAGATTCTGATTTAGTAGATTCTGATTTAGTAGATTCTGATTTAGTAGCTTGCATTTCTAAGAAGCTCCCAGGTGATGGTGATGCTGCTGGTGTGAGGACCACACTTTAATTGTGCCTGATCTAGACTAGAGACTGGGACAGCAGGGGATGAGGAAAGTATAAAAATGATGTAAGGAACACACATAAGACCATAGAATCCATGGGATATTAACCCCTCATTCCATCTTCCCTTCTCACCTTCACCTCAGCAGGTTTGGGATCCCACTGCTGCTCTTGGCCACTTTTACCTAGACTCATCTGCCAATCCTCAGGAAAGAGCTAAGACGCCAAAGCTCTTTGATTTACGACAGAGGAGGCACCTCACTGGAGTAGGGAAAGGACAGTATTTTTTTTTTTTTTTGGCTGCGTTGGGTCTTTGTTGCTGCGCACGGGCTTTCTCTAGTTGCGGCGAGCAGGGGCTACTCTTTGTTGCAGTGCACGGGCTTCTCATTGCGGTGGCTTCTCTTGTTGCAGAGCATGGGCTCTAGGTGTGCAGGCTTCAACAGTTGTGGTGTGCGGGCTCAGTAATTGTGGCTTGTGGGCTCTAGAGCGTAGGCTCAGTAGTTGTGGTGCACGGGCTTAGTTGCTCCGTGGCACGTGGGATCTTCCCGGACCGGGGCTCGAACCCGTGTCCCCTGCATTGGCAGGTGGATTCTTAACCACTGTGCCACCAGGGAAGCCCAGGACAGTCTTTTTTTTAAATGGTGCTGGACCAACAGGTTTTCCATATGGGGGAAAAAAAGTCAAATTGGATGCCTGCCTTAAACTACTTACAAAAAATAATTTCCAGGTGGGTTAGTGAGCTAAGTGTGAAAGATAAAACAATAATGCTTTTAGAATACAAGAGATTATCTTGATGACCTTAAGGTAGGAAAGGTTCTTAAACAAGACAGGAAAACACTAACCTTAAAATTAACACCTGTTCATCAAAAGATACTATTAAAAAGATTAAAAATAAAAGCCACAGAATGGGAGAACATATTTGCAATCCATTCAAAGCAAATGACTAATATCCAAAATATATAAGTAACTTTCACAAATTATTGAGAAAAAGACACTGATCCAATAGAAAATGAGCAAAATAATTAGAACAAGCACTTCACAAAAGAGGAAATCCTAAAGGGCCAATCAATATTTAAAAAGGTCTCCAATCTTATATAACTAGAGAACTGCAAATGAGAACCATAACCAAATACCATTACACAGCTATCAAACTGCAAAAATGAAAAAATCTGATAATACCAAGTACTGACAACAGGATAAACTCTCACAGACTAGGAAAACAGTGTTATCTAGTAAAGTCGAAGATATACATATACTACTGACTTCTATAATAAATATAAGACTTTATCCTTACATGCATCAGGATGTAAAAGAATGTTCACAGCTGCATTGCTCATGATTATAAAAAACTTTGAGGGAAAATTCAAATGCCCACTGACAGTAGAACAGATCTTAAAATTATGGTATATTTTTTTCAATGAAATATTTTACATTAAGAAAAACAAATGAATTAAAGATAAATGCAACATAAATGAACTGTACAAAATAATGCTGAATGAAAATGCTCATATAAATAGATAAAACATGATACCATTTATATAAAGTTTGCACTCAGGAAAATAATTCATATCATTGCAGGTGGCACATACACCGATAAAGATATTATTATAAATTTCAGGATTATGGTTAGCTGTGGGAAGACAGAAAGTTTTAAGACTGGTAAGTGTTGGAGATACTTTGGGGTGCTAAACAATATTCTATTTCTTGACCTGCAAGTAGGTTTTACTCCCATTTGTATCACAGCTATTTGTTAAACTATACATATGAGGTTAATGTTTTACAATTTTTAAAAGCATAAAAAAAAAACCCCAACATATTGGCCCTGTGGTTGGACTAATATGGTTGAAAAACTTGATCTACAATTTACTAAGTATGAAATCTTGAGCAATTCACAAAACCTCTTGAAACTTGGCCTTCCTCAGTTTTAACATGGAGATAATAATATATACCTTGCATGTTGTGAGATTTAAATAACATATATAAAAAGTGCCCAACAGTGCTTGGCTCAATAAATAGAAATATAAGATGTTCCTACACTGAAGGATTCTGTATTGTAAAGATGTTAATTCTTTCCAAATTGCGTTATAGACCCAACCAGAATCCTATTTTTGCTAACAACCAACTGAAAAAAAATTTCTAAAAAGCCATCTGTTTTACCATACTTACCAGTATTGGCTTTGCTACAAGATAATCTATAGCATGAATTCACAATAGGGGTAATATTACTCCCAGAGGGGCAAAAATTGGTTCTTGGGGGTGAAAAAAAACTTCGTTATTAAAATGTTTTGTGGCCCTCCAAAACTCAAGTCTATCCAACAAATTCTTACTTGTTAGTATTTAATTTCTCTCATTAGGGAGAAATTTAATTAATTGAAATTTAATTCAATTTTTTTCCTTAGGGACAGTGATAATTAAAAAAAAAAAGTTGAGAAACATGAATCTATAATTTATTCTGAAGCAGCTGAATCTAATATGAGGAAAGAAGATGATGAAATAATCACAGTTTGGGGAAATAAGGAGTAATAACACCCAGCATTCTAGTTTTCTTTGAGAAGAAAGGCCAGGAAATGGTAGCCCAAGAATTTCAGAAGAACGTGATGCCTCTTTTCTCCATTTAAGTAAAAGTAAGATCGACAAATTTATTTTGAAGACAGTTAATGCTTCTGAAATATATATGGATGTCAGTAAGTTTCAATTAACTAAAGGATGACTGCATAAGGCTTTACTCTAATCAGAAACCATGCTGTTTGGGGCAGAGGAATTGCCTTCAATCCCAACATCTGTCTCATGACGTTTTCCCCCTTTACAGAAAGGGATATCTTTCATACCCACATGTGAAATCCCCTTTTCCATCCTAAATCTTGTACAATTTCCTCAGACAAATCGCTCTCCTTTCTCCATTCTATTTGAACAGGGAAAAAGTGAAGTAACTCTGATGTTAAGAAAAGTAAAATGACTTGGGCTCACTCCAGACTCTCAAGGAAATCAGTAGCACAATACAGGTCTCCCTGTTCCAAGACCAGGCACTTTCGACCATAATTTATTGGTAGTGTGACTGTTTAGAGGTTGTTGATTCTGTAATTGATTTCTTCCTATTAGAGTTCCCTAATCAAAGGTGTGTTTTCCAAACTTATTAAAAATAAATAAGAAAGCAAAAAGATAATCAGTTTCCAAAAATTAGAAAATAAAAAATATTAAAAACACATGAAAAGTTAAAAAGAAAGAAATCTCTTCCTATAACAAAAAAACATAAAAATCAAGAACAGTTTGTGGAAGATGTTAATTAATGAGAAAATATATAATTAAGGCTGCTTTTTTAAGGTAAAAGACAATTTGATGATATTTAAACTAAAAGCTTCAAAACAGATTTTGAAACATTTCCTACACTATTACTAATAATTATTCACTACAATGTGATAGAAAACACATTTGAATATTAAAGACAATGACATGTGTTTTCACACCATAAAAGATTAAAATTATCTGTCTACTTTAACAGTGCATTCATTTGGTCAATCGCTGTGGAAGACCAATTCCTTATGTAAATCACTTCTTCCAAATCCACAAAACTCATATTCAGTCCTTTATCTAAATCCAGTTAAGTGTTCATCATAAAACCCCACATCTCCAACACCAAAACTTGAGGATATACATAGTAACCATAAAATACTCAATATTACTGCTATATATGGTCTCCTAAGAACACCTTAAACAGCCTGTCACCACAATCCTTCGCTGCCAAGAGAAAACAAGGTTTCTCAACAATTTTTTAACAGAAATGATCCTTGAATCCTAAAATTCCATAACAATATTAGTTATTGTATGTGCTTTATTTTTAAAATTTAATCAAGGAAAATGAACTCAAATATCTAAAGAAGCTGTAGATTTTACTTACATATTCAGGTTTTAGTTTTTTATCTCCTCCTCTCACAGCCACTTTTTCTAGTTTATCTATAATGGGCCCAATCATTTCCTCATCTTTAAGCTGAAGCTCTTCATGTATAATTTCTATATCTCGAATAGGATCTACACTTCCTTCAACATGCGTGATATCATCATCTTCAAAAGCACCTAAAATAAATTAAAGGGAAGCAATTCAATAAACAAATAACACAGAAGTTCATTATTAGAGTGAGCCAAGATTCCTAGAAGGTTAACAATTTATTCAAGTTATTCTGAATTCTTACAAGTAGGACAGAGTATTTTTTTCCTATTTAGTACTATTTAGGGCACTAGCAGCAAAACAGTAATTCAAGAGCCTCAACGTTTCGAAAACTGATTGAAATAAATAAAATTATGGTCTTTAAAGAAAGAAAATTATGCGCCAGAACTACTGGTATTTTCAGGTTTGGTACGTTAAAAGATACTGTATTCCAGGCATGAGAGCCTGAAGTTCTAAACTGCACTATTAGGGTTTCCAAGGGAAACTGGATTTGGGGCGGGGGGATGGTGGTGGTGGCGAAATCATCTGGCAGGCCTCTTCCCTGCTTCAATCTACTTTATCACTGTGGTTCTGATGGTGATTAGATAATGAACCACTCAGACACACAATTTACACAGCAGCTAATTTCATCGGCCTGATTTGAGGGTATGGTTTTTAGGGGACTATCAAAGAAGCAGATGAAGGTGCATTCGTCATATATGAGTGACAACCATTCACAGTATCTGAACAAAATGGTGCTGGCCCTTATTAGAAACACATGTTATTATCACATATTTAAAGTGCAGTTGAAGCCATAATTTCAAATTGCCAACTGGAAACATAAGGGTAAAACAACCAGACATTACTCAAGCATGTGTACTGACTTTTTATGCCCTTTTGAAGACATAATGTGGCAACATAATTCAACTGGGATTTACTCAAATTATCAGATAACAGTATCACAAAAATGAACAAATACTAAGAAATATTATAAACAGAAAGCAATGATATACCCACCAAACAATAAACACATTTATAAACAAGTTAATTTAATTAAAATTACGAATTAGATTATATTCCCAAAATGAGATGCTTTCAAACATACAGTATCAATTATTTTAGATAGAGGTATCATAGGAATCATGACAGTTTGACTGAGTTTGATAAGAGAAAAACAGTGACTACAGCTCATTCTTACATACAAAAAAACCGAGACATTCTCATTACAGGTTGCAAACTTTTAAAATATAATTCCCCAGAATTAAAATAATTAATCTGTTCATACCTTAACGTGGAAATATTTGGTAATAATAATTTTAAAAGTAAATTATTACAATTAAATATAACTATTTAAAATAATACTTAAGTATTCTTGGCAAACAATCGATGTTATATAGTACCTGATTCATATGAACAAAATTAGTAAGAAGTGAGGAGGTACATTATATCTTACTAGTAAACACATCAGACAATGGTTTAGGTAAATTTTTTGAATACCTGAAAAGTATGAAAAAAGTTTCCCTGGAAGCACAATACTATTTACTTCTTATCATGATGAGGCAACTTACACAAATAGCACAATAAAACAGGAAAACTGAAAATAAAAGTTAGTTTCCTGGCACTCAGATCAACAAAGGAAATGCGGTCAGTTCAGTCATAGAAATAAAAAACATTTTATGACACTTAGAATGAAAAATTTCTTATATAGTCATCTTGATGTAGGGGCTAATGAGTAACTATAGTGATGTCCTCAACAACATCCCTACAGTAAATGCATCAGCAGATTTTAAATGGCAATTTCAGCCCTCCTTTTAAAATTTATTTTTAAAACTTAATTGATTTATTTATTTTTGGCTGTGTTGGGTCTTCATTGCTCTGCATGGGCTTCCTCTAGTTGTGGTGAGCAGGGGCTACTCTTCGTTGCGGTGCACGGACTTCTCATTGCAGTGGCTTCTCTTGTTGCAAAGCACAGGCTCTCGGCGCACAGGCTTCAGCAGTCCCAGTACATATGCTCAGTAGTTGTGGCACACGGGTTTAGTTGCTCTAAGGCATGTGGGATCTTCCCAGACCAGGGCTCGAACCCGTGTCCCCTGCACTGGCAGGCGGATTCTTTTTTTTAACATCTTTATTGGAGTATAATTGCTTTACAATGTTGTGTTAGTTTCTGCTGTATAACAGTGAATCAGCTATACATATACATACATCCCCGTATCTCTTCCCTCTTGAATCTCCCTCCCACCCTCCCTATCCCACCCCTCTAGGTGTTCACAAAGCACGGAGCTATGCGGCTGCTTCCCACTAGCTATCTATTTTACATTTGGTAGTGTATATATGTCCATGCCACTCTCTCACTTTGTCCCAGCTTACCTTTCCCCCTCCCCGTGTCCTCAAGTCCATTCTCTATGTGGCAGGCAGATTCTTAACCACTGCGCCACCAGGGAAGTCCCAGCCCTCAATTTTAATTAAGTGGATAACAGAAACTGAACTGCGTTGTTGTTCCTATGCCTGAAAGTTAGTGTTCCTATTTTATTCATTTGTATATGAGGTGGTAACATATTATGCAAATAACTTAAATTTATTTTTAAAAGTAAATAGTGCCAAAAGTTAAGATAAAAATGAACTGAAGGGAACATTAAAGTTATCCTTCAAAACTGAATAGCCCTGTGATCAACTGGGGCCTAAAAGAGCTGTAAAATATAAGCTTACAGAAAATTTGGCGGCCATTTGGGCAACTTCCCATTTCTTACAACTAAAAAATCAGAGATTAATTTCCAAAGACATGCTCCTGGGTCAACAGACATCACTGTACACTCACATCATAACATTCTTTCATATCTTTTTTAGTACAAGATTTACTGGTTAAGAATAAGGGCTTTAGGGCTTCCCTGGTGGTGCAGTGGTTGGGAGTCCGCCTGCCGATGCAGGGGACAGGGGTTCGTGCCCCGGTCCAGGAAGATCCCACATGCTGCGGAGCGGCTAGGCCCGGGAGCCATGGCCGCTGAGCCTTGCGCGTCCGGAGCCTGTGCTCCGCAACAGGAGAGGCCACAACAGTGAGAGGTCCGCGTACCGCAAAAAAAAAAAAAGAAGGGCTTTAGGAACTTCCCTGGTGGTCCAGTGGTTGGGACTCCATGCTCCCAATGCAGGGGGCTGGGCTTCGATCCCTGGTCAGGGAAATGGATCCCACATGCCACAACTAAAGGTCCCAAGTGCGGCAAATGAAGATCCCGTGTGCTGCAACTAAGACCCAGCGCAGCCAAATAAATAAATAATTTTTTTTTTTTTTAAAAGAATAAGGGCTTTAACAGCCTTGCTGGTCATAAAATCTTAGACAAATCACTGAACCTCTAAGGATCTCATTATCATATCTTTAAAATAAGATATTTCTACCTTTCAGAGGATGGGTATGATTAAATTGGACAATATATGTAAAGTGCTTAACAGAGAACTCTTTCAGTAACTGGGGCATATACTATTTTTTTTATGATGTAGGAATTAGTAATTTAGAAGAAACTCCATAGTAATATACGCAAACATTAATTTTGAATAATATCATTTCATGTCACTCAATTCACCTTGGAACAGTTTATAATAAACTTTGTGAGTTTACAGGTTTTCCCCCCACTAATTCTTACTAGTTCACCACAACATTTTTACCCTAGTCCATGGCAAAAGTTATTTATTTCAACTTTACATTAACTAAAACAATTAGTATCATAAATGTTACAATTATTATCACAATTCCCTTTTGGGGGAAATACTTTACTGATAAAGAAGATGACTAGAGTCATCTTGAAGACTATATCATACTGAATTGCTTGATGAGAAAGTTATTTATCTTTCAATTCTCGTTTAGTCCTTCTGACTATGTCAAGGAGAAAATGTTGGTTTGATGCCATTGATCTTTAATGTTTAACATTTATAAATTTATAAATGTTGATAACTTGTTTTTGGATAACTTTTTATCAACAGAACAGGCCTCAGCCTCAGAGCTTCTAAAGGCTAAAAAATTAAATATGTAGTTTTCATTGTATTTATTTTCATTATCTTCAATTTTGGCAATTTCCCACTTACATTAGTGAAAACATTTCCTATTTAAATAAATTAAGTCAAAAATGTGAGATCACAATTTTTTTTTGTAAAATCAAGAAATGTCTGAAAATATTAACTATGGTCATTTTGGTGGTGGGATGTCATCTGATTTTTAAAAACTATTTTGGTACTATTCCGTATGAAATAGGATAATGTGATAGAGCATGTGTGTGCTGGGGGGAGGGGGTGGCATTGCTGGGCAAACTTTTTTTTTATCTTTATTGGACTATAATTGCTTTACAATGTTGTGTTAGTTTCTGCTGTACAACAAAGTGTATCAGCTATATGTATACATATATCCCCATATCCCCTCCCTCTCGCGTCTCCCTCCCTCCCACCCTCCCTATCCCACCCCTATAGGTGGTCACAAAGCACCGAGCTGATCTCCCTGTGCTATGCAACAGCTTCCCACTAGCTATCTATTTAACATTTGGTAGTGTATATATGTCCATGCTACGCTCTCACTTCATCCCAGCTTCCCCTTCCCTACCGTGTCCTCAAGTCGCTCTCTACGTCTGTGTCCTTATTCCTGCCCTGCCATTAGGTTTGTCAGTACCATTTTTTTACATTCCATATATATATGTGTTAGCATACGGTATTTGTTTTTCTCTTTCTGACTTACCTCATTCTGTATGACAGACTGTAGGTCCATCCACCTCACTACAAATAATTCAATTTTGTTCCTTTTTATGGCTGAGTAATATTCCATTGTATATATGTGCCACGTCTTCTTTATCCATTCATTTGTTGATGGATATTTAAGTTGCTTCCATGTCCTAGCTATTATAAATAGTGCTGCAATGAACACTGTAGAACATGACTCTTTTTGAATCATGGTTTTCTCAGGGTATATGCCCAGTAGTGGGATTGCTGGGTCGTATGGTAGTTCTATTTTTAGTTTTTTAAGGAACCTCCATACTGTTCTCCATAGTGGCTGTATCAATTTACATTTGCTGGGCATTACTTGTACTAGGATAGTCAGAGAAGCCTCTCTGAGGAGACGGTATTGGAACTGAGAATAGAATGGCCAGAATGAGGGAGTAATGAGAAGACCTGAAGGAAGAGAGTTCTAAGAAGTAGAAATGAGGTCAGTGTGGGTGAACCACAGCAGAGGATAGTAAATAAAGTTTAAGTTGGAGAAGTAAAGCAGTTCACAAACATTTGTAAGCCATGGATGTTTGGATTTTATTCTAGCTATAAGGGGAAGCCATTGATTAGGGAGCTTTAAATAAAGGGAAAGTAGGATGATGATATATGATTTATGACTTAAAGAAGCCACTTTGGTTACTCTCAAAAGAACAGACTCTAAGGGAGGGGACAAGAGTGCTGGCAGAAAGACTAAGTTAGGGGGTAGTTGCAGTGGTGCAGATGAGTGGTAACCTGAAATAAAATTGCTGCTGTAGAGAAGATGAGAAATGTTTGTACTGAGAATATATGATAGAATGGGCTAGATGTAGTTTGGAAGGTCATGACTGGAGATACAAAATTGGGAATTATCAGATGTGTTTAAAGTTATGGGTCTGGATGACATCATCCAGGGAGAGCACTAAAAACTCAGGTGTCTGATAGGGAAGGATTTGGCAAAAGAGACTACGAAGTGGTGACAAAGTCAGTGAAAAACAAGGAATATGCTCTTCCAGGAGTAGGGGAAAGAAAATGTTTCAAGAAGAAAGGAGTATTCTCCTTTCTCCTAGAGAAAGATGATCATTGCTTCTGGCACAGAGTAGTTCTTTGAGAAATATTTTATAATAGTTATGTCCCTTTCCATTAGAGTCTATTTCTTCCATATGCCAGAGATGAGAATACTATGACTCAAGGATGTAAACATGGACCTCTTCTCTTATTTCTTATAACTGAAGAGTACGAAAGAGCTAAATTTTAGCATTGCTAAGCTCATTCTGGTTTTGAAAATATTCCTCTCTATATATACTCTGAGTGGATTAATTATACAAGGTAACACCGTAAGATTTCTCAGTCTTTGAAAGAGATTCTATCTGTCAAGAAGGCCTTTGAAAGAGATTCTGTCAAGAAGGTGGCCCACTTAGAAATCGTAGCCACTTTCAAAGTTTCACATTCTAAGTATGCCAGCATAAACAAACACTGAAACAAAAACTGACCAACCTCAAGTTGGTCAACCAAATGGTACAGAATCATTAATTTCTTCTGTATTACTTCAGTTCTTTTTCTTTCTTTCCAACTAAATATAGTATTCTATTTAAAACAGTATATACATTAATGATCACATTTTAATAAAACTGTTTCTCTCTTTTAATAACACAGACCAAATGCTAATAAAAATAATTCCTAGGCAAGGAGCTGTTGAGTAATTTTTAAATCTTCTTTATCAGTTTTGTCTTGCTTAAACTTTTTATAATGAACATGCATTGTTCATAAAAACAAGTCATTTTTATAAGTCATTCTTTTTTAAACACAATAAACAAGTTTAACTTGTAGAAAAATTTACACAAATTTTAGTTAAAATTTTGGTTTTGCAGTGACTAGCCACAGGGAGAAAAATACCATAATCATGAAAATTATTTTATATCTGTACATTTCTTTATATACATATAAAAAGGGTGACTGAAAATAATACTAACTATAGTAAAGTCTCATTATTAAACAATGTGTTATACGAGAAATTTAACCGTAAGCTAGGCTCAGACTGGATTCCATCACAAAGATTCTTCACCCAGCAATCCTGCAATGTTTCCTTTCCCAATAAAGCATCTTTTTCAAACCTTCTTGACTTCTCTCACATTTCCGATCTTTCGTATTCCCTCCTGCTACCCAGGAGACCTAATCTTTCTCACTTCACAGAGAAAATGCATGTCACCTTGGAATACCAAACCCCCTTTTTGTTTTTACCCAATCTTTCCTTCTTTCCAGCAGTAAACTGGAAAGCATTACCTTCTACTATTTATGTCCAATCTCTACTATCTCTGCTCTGGATCTTATCCCCTTCCAAGGAAGTTTGCTCCGCAGACTGTTCTTTGTATTTCCTGAGACCTCAATCTATTATGCCTCTCTCTCTCCTATATTTGTATCACCACCATTTCCATCAATACTTTCCCATCAATATTTAAGTAGGCTTAAGATTCTATGTTAAATCAGTCAAGTCAGTCACCCTCAGACATCAATTCCCTTTCCAGCCAAACTTCTTGGCTCCAAGCCATTCCTGCTCTCGCCACTTCTTTACTTCCTATACAAAACTTAACCCACAACAGTTTGGAGTGTGCCCCCACCAGGCTATCAGAAATCGATCTCAAAAAGAACACCAATGATTTGCCTTCATGATGCTAAATCAAACAGCCATTCTTCAGGAATCTTGAATCACCTCTCAGTAGCATCTAACTTCAGAGCACTGACGATGTCTCTTTCATTTCAACTGCATTCTCCTGATTTTCTTCTATTTTCTCTGGCCATTTCTTCTCAGGCTATTCCTTTCCTTGCTCTAACCAACACATAAATGTTGATATCTCTCTTAGCTCTCTCTCTTAACCCTCTATTACACACTCTTTCACAGAATTTCCAGCCCCAAACTCGCTTGATTGACTCCAGTATACTTTGAGGTAACAGCAAATAAAATGAACAAAAAATATATTTTTAGTTATTAAATAAATTATTTCTATTATAAAATGTGTTCACTAAGTGAATGCAAAATGTCAATGCTCATATTAAAGCTGTGACTTTTAAAATTTGTGTACCTCTTTACTGAGAGCCAGTCAAAATACAGACTTGGTGAGATACATTTGACCATCCACGTGGTATTGAACACTCTGCATCATATTTATTTCTTGGTATGATTTGGCGGAAATGAGTTGGCTATTTTCAATTATAAATGGACTGAAGATTGACCAACTTACTCATTAATTAATTCATTCAAATCCTATCTTATTCCATAAAGATTTGAGTAAGACAGATAAATCCATACTTTTAGGATGCTTAATCTAACTGGAAAAGACTTCAGAAATAAAAATATACTTTGAAAATTCAGCACTTCAGTGAACTGCTTTGCTATATTACTACTTAAATTTGGGTTATATTCAGCTTTCAGAAGCGAAGCATCCCTAGCTATACAGAAATAGATTTTAAAACACGTGATGTATTTAAGTGTACAGGCTTCACAGCAGTACTTTATAAACTACCTGTCATGGAAAACTTGATATTCCAAATTGTATGTCTAGAGTTTACTTGGAAATAAGAGGGTATGTGGTCAAGATGGGCCTATTTTTCTTAAGTTCTTTCCATCCTCTACCACTATACAATCAATGCATAAACTGTCACCTCCTCAACATATGCAGACCACAATATGCCTTGCTAAATGTAAGTTCCCCACTTAAAGAAAGCTTGCTTATACATAACAATGTGCTAAGTCTTAAGAATTAAAAACAAAAATCAAAATATGAGGACCTTAGTCTTAATAATTAGACAATTGGTTGGGAAAACAAATCTAAGCTAATAAAAAAGGAGAACAATACTCACTAGCAAGGACCTTAAATATAGGTTCAATTAATAGTAACTAATCATCAAGGCCTTTAAATACAGAAATTTGGTATAGGTAAAGAAGATAAAGAAAGGCATGACAAGTAACAGGAAAAAGCATCAGATAAAAAAATGAAGGTTGAAATAAAGAAGGCTTACGGGAAAGCTGACTATAGTGAGACGCTGTATCGAGGAGTGGTAGGAGACAAAAACTTAGTACGTCCAGGAGGGTAAAGAATAGGGAAGTCCAAATAGCAAGGTAAGTCTGGGTTGCATCTGCTAGTCAATAGGGAGACAACATTGGTTTTTATGTTATTGAGTAACAAACAAAAAGTGGCATTTTAGAAAGACTAACCAGAAGTAGGGAACCAGCTAAAAGAGAATTGCTGTACTCCAAATATGGTGATAAAGAAGTACACTAGAATACTGATGGGAGATATGAAGGCAGGATACATAGTGCAACTTTAGCAAAGAAAATAATGTCGTCTACATAAAAGCAATGAGAAAGAGAGAGACAGAGAAAGACAGAGAGAGACAGAGAGAGGTGTGGGGGAGATATCATGACAAGGTTTCAAGTCAAAAGATCTTTATTTGCATCTAAGGTAACATCGGTACATGTAAGATTTAAGAGCCCAAATCAAGTATGGAAGTAAAAAGTATTATATAACCAAAGACTCTAGAAATATCCACAAATCAATCAATGTGATATACCACATCAACAAGTTGAAGAATAAAAATCATATTATCATCTCAATAGATGCAGAAAAAGCTTTTGACAAAATTCAACACTGATTTATGATAAAAACTCTCCAGAAAGTGGACATAGAGGGAAACTACCTCAACATAATAAAAGCCATATACGACAAACCCAGAGCAAACATCATTCTCAGTGGTGAAAACCTGAAAGGCATTCCCTTTAAGATCAGGAACAAGACAAGGATGTCCACTTTCACCACTATTATTCAACATAGTATTGGAAGTCCTAGCCACAGCAATCAGAGAAGAAAAAGAAATAAAAGGAATACAAACTGGAAAAGAAGAAGTAAAACTGTCACTGTTTGCCGATGACATGATACTATACATAAAAAATCCTAAAGATGCCACCAGAAAACTACTAGAACTAATCAATGAATTTGGTAAGGTTGCAGGTTACACAGAAATCTCTTGCATTCCTATATGCTAACAATGAAAGATCAGAAAGAGAAATCAAGGAAACAATCCCATTTACCATCGCATCAAAAAGAATAAAATACCTAGGAATAAATCTACCTAAGGGGGCAAAAGACCTGTACAGTAAGTCCCCTACATATGAACCTTCAAGTTGCAAACTTTCAAAGATGCGAACATGCATTCGGATGAGGAGTTGAAAGAGGTCTTCAGCAACTTAGTGACCCTCAGCAAGAAGCTGGAGCTAGATCTGCAAGAGTACGACTTCACTGAACTCCTTGCTGTGCAACATGAGGAGCTTACTAATGAAGACCTGATGGAATTGGGGGCCCACAGAAAGGACGAAGAGAGACAAGAGGAAGAAGTAAATGATGAACCAAAGAGATTCACGAAGCAGGAAATGGCAAGGGGATTTTCTTTGAGGAGGCACTGTTAGTTTTTGAGGCACAGGACCCAAACGTAGAATGGTACACGAAGGTTGCAGCAGCCATTAAGAATGCAATCCGGTGCTACCGTGTCATCTATGACAGGAAAAAAAGAGATATTACCCAGACATCACTGGATCATTTTTTCAAGAGGGTAGATACAACTGAATCCAGCAAGGAACCAGAACCCGTGCCATCAATGTCAGGCATGAGTGAAACTGCAGCTTGCCCTCCATCTCCTATTGCTGATGATCCTTCAGCTCTACCATCTCCCACCTCCACTTCCTCCTCCAGTCAGTAACTCTTCTTGCCTGTTCACTCGATGCCAGCCCCTGTATGCCAGCTGTTGTACTGCACTACTGCACTTTTCAAGGTACTGTGCTGTAAGATTAAAAATGTTTTCTTTATTTTTTGTGTTTGTTTTTATGTATTATTTGTGTGAAAAGCATTATAAACCTATTACTGTACAGTACTATAGAGCTGATTGTGTTAGTTGGGTACCTAGGCTAACTTTGTTGGACTTACGAACAAGTTGGACTTAAGAACATGCTCTTGGATCGGAACTTGTCCCTATGTAGGGGACCTACTGTACTCAGAAAACTATTAAGATACTGATGAAAAAAATAAAAGATGACACAAACAGATGGAGAAACATACCATGTTTTTGGATTGGAAGAATCAATACTGTGAAAATGACTATACTACCCAAAGCAATCTGCAGATTCAATGCAATCCCTATCAAATTACCAATGGCATTTTTCACAGAATTAGAACAAAAAATTTTACAATTGTATGGAAACACAAGAGACCCCAAATAGCCATAGCAATCTTGAGAAAGAAAAACGGAGCTGGAGGAATCAGACTCCCTGACTTCAGACTATACTACAAAGCTACAGTAATCAAAACAGTACGGTACTGGCACAAAAACAAATATAGATCAATGGAACAGAATAGAAAGTCCAGAGATAACCCATGCACTATCGTCACCTAATCTATGACAAAGGAGGCAAGGATATACAATGGAGAAAAGACAGTCTCTTCAATAAGTGGTGCTGGAAAAACTGGACAGCTACATGCAAACAAATGAAATTAGGACACTCTCTAAAACCATACACAAAAATAAACTCAAAATGGATTAAGGACCTAAATGTAAGGCTGGATACTATGAAACTCCTAGAGGAAAACATAGGCAGAATGCTCTCTGACATAAATTGCAGCAGTATCTTTTTGGATCCACCTCCTACAGTACTGAAAATAAAAACAAAAATAAACAAATGGGACTTATATAATTTAAAAGTTTTTGCACAGCAAAGGAAACCACAAACAAAATGAAAAAGACAACCCACAGAATGGGAGAAAATATTTCCAAATGAATGAACACAAGGGATTACTCTCCAAAATATACAAACAGCTCATGCAGCTCAATATCAAAAAAACAAACAACCCAATCAAAAGAAAAAAACAAATGGGCAGAAGGTCTAAATAGACATTTCTCCAAAGAAGACATACAGATGGCCAAAAAGCACATGAAAAGATGTTCAACTTCACTAATTATGAGAGAAATGCAAATCAAAACTAAAACGAGGTATCACCTCACACCAGTCAGAATGGCCATCATCAAAAAGTCTACAAACAATAAATGCTCAAGAGCGTGTAGAGAAAAGGGAACCCTCCTACACTGTTGGTGGGAATGTAAACTGGTACAGCCACTATGGAGAACAGTATGGAGGTTCCTTAAGAAACTAAAAATAGAGCTACCATATGACCCAGCAATCCCACTCCTGGACATGTATCTGGAGAAAAATATGGTTCAAAAGGATACATGCACCCCAATATTCATTGCAGTGTTGTTTACAATAGCCAAGATGTGGACAGCTGTCCATGGACAGATGAATGGATAAGAAGAAGTGGTACATATATACAATGAAATATTACTCAGCCTAAAAAGAATGGAATAATGTCATTTGCAGCAACATGGATGGACCTGGAGATGGTCATACTAAATGAAGTCAGACAGAGGAAGACAAATATTATATGATATTGCTTATATGTGGAATCTAAAAAAAGGGTACAAATTAACTTATCTACAAAACAGAAATAGAGTTACAGATATATGAAACAATCTTATGGTTACCAGGGGGTAAGGGGGGGGAGGGACAAATTGGGAGAGTGAGATTGACATATACACACTACTATATACAAAATAGATAACTAATAAGGACCTACTGTATAGCACAGGGAACTCTACTCAATACTCTGTAATGGCCTATACGGGAAAAGAATCTAAAAAGAGTGGATATATGTATATGTATAACCAATTCACTTTGCTGTACACCTGAAACTAACACAACATTGTAAATCAACTATACTCCAATAAAAATTTTTTAAAAGACTCTAGAAAAAAGGAAATAAAATTATTATACAAATATACTGAATCTTAAATCACAACAGCAAAACATCCTGTGTCCTATGTGGTAAATAATAAATGTTCTGAGCATCTATATTCTAATCCAGAGTCCCACCAAAATCACTGAATGGTTAAGGGCCACAATCCTAAACCAGTAAAAAATAAATTATTAAATACAATGTTAGAAATCAAGACAAGGATATCCTCCTCAAAAAAATCTCTATCTTTTCACATTTCTAATCCGTTCTTTAAAACAAAGTCCTACCTTGTGTCAGAACTATGATTCCCAACCTACTTATAATTCTATAGCTCATTACTATTTAAAGAGAAGGGAGAGAGCTAAACTTGCATTGGCAATTCACTTAACATCTACAGCTTTATTCATAAACACTGAAAAATGCTAGTTCCTATTTATTTTTTATAAATGACATGACAAAAATTCTTTATTGTATGGGGGAAGAGTAGTTTAAAGGGGTAGTTATGGCCATAAATAAAATAAAATAAAATCTTGCCATTTGCAACAACATGGAATAACTTAGAGGGTATCATGATAAGTGAGATAAGTCAGACAAAGACAAATACCATATAACCTCACTTATGTGGAACCTAAAACACAAAACAAATGAACAAACAAAACAAAATGCAAATAGATTCATAGATACAGAGACCAAACTGGGGCTGCCAGAGGAGGGGGCTGGGTGGGTGAAATAGGTGAAGGGGATTAAGAGGTACAAACTTCCAGTTATAAAATAAGTAAGTCATAGGAATGTAATATACAGCATAAGAAATATGGTCAATAATATTGTAATAAATTCATATAGGGACAGATGGTTGATTTATCATGGTGATGATTTTGTAATGTATTTAAACATTGAATCACTATGTTGTACACCTGAAACTAACATAATATTGTACATCAACTATATTTCAATTAAAAAAAAAAGAAAAGAAAAAATGTTGCCTGCCTGCCGCAACTAAGACCCAGTGCAACAATTTTTTAAAAAAATAAATTTTATTTATTTATTTATTTTTGGCTGTGTTGGGTCTTCGTTGCTGAGCACGGGCTTTCCCTAGTTGCGGCGAGTGGGGGCTACTCTTTGTTGCCGTACGCTTGCTTATTGCGGTGGCTTCTCTTGTTGTGGAGCATGGGCTCTAGGTGCACAGACTTTAGTAGCTGTGGCACAAGGGCTCAGTAGTTGTGGCTCACGGGCTCTAGAGCGCAGGCTCAGTAGTTGTGGTGCACGGGCTTAGTTGCTCCACGGCATGTGGGATCTTCCCGGACCAGGGACTGAACCTGTGTCCCCTGCATTGGCAGGTGGATTCTTAACCACTGTGCCACCAAGGAAGTCACATACATGTGTTGCTGATTAGAAGCAACACATTACAATATTTTACAATATAATTCTTTTAAATGTACAGAACACCAGAAAACTCTACCTAACGGTTACTGGTATTGTACTTATATTGTAGATAATTAGATATTCACACCATTAAGGAATCCTTAAAGTCACTTAAAAGTTATGAATTATAACCCAGAGTCAACACCTGTACTTAATTATATTCAATTGCTCAAGGGTTTTACATTTTTAGTTGCTGCAACGTATCAACTCTTTCCAAAGAACCAGGCAGAAAAGTACCTTAATGAGAACTAACATTCATCTCTGAACAAGATTTTCACTTCTTATTCTATATAATAGATACTTAGATGTATAAAAGCTAAATTTAATCAATGGTATTTTGAATTAATATTTATTGAGATTCTGCTCTACTTCCAATGTTGAGCAAGCTGCTTTTGCTGTATTTAATCTTACTAACTTCCTAATTTCTAAAACATCACTTAGGCTTCTGTCACTAGAAAAGGTACTCTATAAACTGACCTTGCCCTACCCTCACTCTCCACAAATCCTCAGCTAAAGTCAAACTCTTGTACTGACTCCCTAAGCCCTGAAAGTTCTTGATATTCAACTGTCAGTAAACTTTTGCCCACTCCCTTCCCTGGGCCTCAAAGATACATATTCTTTCTTTCTATTACAAATCATATCCATCCCTAAAATGCATAGCTTAACTTCCCCTCATCAGCACAGCAATTCTAGGAGTCCAGGTCTAAGAGATCTCTACCATCCTTGGGTCAGAATAGGAATTGAAGACACTTGTTTGGAATAAGGTGTGGTAAAACTGGTGATTTAATATATTACCCTAAATATGACTCCTGGGAAAATCCATTTTTGTATCTTTTTAAAGAATAATGTTGTAAGGAGAGAAAATGCAAATGGAGTAATGAACAAAACTAGAATTCTAACTTTATTACCAGTACTGTAAGCAATGAATAAAAGGAGTCATGTGAACTCTCTGCCCTTTAAGAAATAAACTAAATGACAAATCAGAGCTTTAATTTTTCTAATGTTGGTGCCCATTAATATCCCACACCTTTCAATCAAACTGACCTACATTCAATGCTCTCATTTTACATTTTCAGTGCTGTTACTCATCATTCTGCATGGAATATTCTTCCTCCCCACTTCTGTCTTTCAAAAAAAAGTTACATATCTTTCACGACCTTAATTAGATGCCACTGAAATGGTATCTCCACGATGATGCCTTCTCTAACCATATCCTGACCTGTAGCATGTATATCTAATATTAGAATATGTGATTCTATCTTCTACTTATTTAAGTTCAAGGATTCTATCTTAAATCCCTTTCTGGTTCCTTCCAGTGCCTTAATCAGAGCTGATATACAATTAGGTACAAGGTGAAGTGAAGAGTAAAGGAATCAATGAATGAATGAATGTCTCGAGCACTTTTTAGCACTCAGAATGAAAAACTGTTAGAGGAGAACGACAGATTCTAGACGAAGTTAGACATGCAGCACAACAGCAAAGGATCAATTTCACAGCACACAGTAAGATATTTAGCAAGTACTTCAAAGAAACCAGTGCTAAGCATGTCAATCACATAAAGTAACAGGGTAAGTAACGCACAAAACATGGCAAACTGAAATAACAGATGTGAGACGTTTCTTGTGTTTCATCTCTTCACCTCTGAGTTGCTTGGCTATCAGTGACGATATTCACTTCATTATTTTCTGAGGACTTCTTGGGCACTGGATTACATATTATGGCATAATTTTTTAAATGTATAAATCAAATTAAGAAGAGGGCAAACCTATACACTATAACTAAGACAAATAAATGCAGCCATAAAAGAAAAAGAGAGAGAAGGGATTGATTAGCGTGAATCAAGATTAAAGAGGGAAGGCTTGAGTACAGATTAAGACTTTTAGGGACAGATATTAGCAAAGGGAAGCAGAGAGTCAAGAGGAAATTCCAGGCAGGATAGAAGTATAAATAGAGCAGAAATGATGCAGGGCACAGACTCTGGAATCAGATTACTTGGATTCAAATCTGGATTTCAGACTGTTTGATTCATTAGTTGTGTGATTATTTAATTTCTCTGTGCCTTAGTTTCCTTGTCTAAAATCTAGAGAATAATACCTACCTCATAAGATTGCCCTGAAGATTAAAAGTGGTAACATATGTCAAGATCTTAGGATGTAAACACTCAAAATATGTTAGTTACACTTATAAATGAAAAGCTGAAGACAAGGTGTATACCAGGGTTTCTCAACCTTGGCAGTCCTAACATCTGGGGCCAGGTAATTCTTCTTTGCGGGGGTTCGACCTGTGCATTGCAGGATGTTTCAACAGCACCCTTGGCCTCTCCAAACCAGATGCCGGTAACACACACACAGCCACACCACCCGCGTGAGTGTGCGTGCACATGCACACAGGCACACACCCCAGCTGTGAAGATCAAAACTGTCTCTAGACGTTGCTAACTCACAGGTGAAAACCGCCGGTGGACACGAAAAGACAAAGGTTGTGCTATGTATGGACCAGAAGATGTTGCCATAGGTTCAAATGTGTAGTGTCAACTGATGAAAAGATTAAATTAAAATTTAATCTCCTTGATTATAAAATTCCTATGTAGATTTTCAGAGGAGTGCTCTTGTGATCTTGCCCTCGCTCGCTTATTCACTCACACTCTCTTTAAACGATTCTATCAGTTATATACGAGATCTAATAGTAGCTTGGAAAAAGACTACTAGTCACAAACAGTGCAGCTGACTGTTGGGTACTAGTTATAGGAATAACAAGAAAGTGGTTAAATCTAAAAAAAAAAATTAAAATCTTTACAAAGATTTTTTTTTGTCTAGTGGGTAGGAAAAATGACATTAAATTGAGAAGAAATGAAATGTGGCCAGTCATAAAATTGGAGATGTTTAAGATGCATATTTTAAGAGACATATTTGACAAAAGTGTACTGAATGTTAATCACAAAGAGAATGATGCCAAGAGCTGGAAGGTGAGAGAAAGCTGAATAAGATTAGTTTCTGCCTTTAAAGATGTTTAGGAGAGAAATAGGTCAGCATATAATAAATACAAGAAAGTAAATCCAGGATGAAGGGAAGTAGGGAGGGGGTCAGTATTCAGTACAAGCTGATGGAAAGTCAGCCTTAAGGTTTCAAACTGGAACACTGGTGTTACATAGACATCATTTAAACTTTAAGATATGTGTGCAGGTTTTGATGGAAGTATAAATTATTTTTTAATCTCATATTTAAGTACATGGATGCTCTGATAAGAGATAATATTGCCTCTGCTAGAGTTTGATACTGGTGTTTAAATACCTGAAAAATGTAAACATGTGACAGGTATTAATGAGTTAAATAAATGACTGGCTATTAATTTTTTAGATAATTATTTTTAGCTTTATCTATAATATCAATGGATTATAACTTTTACCTAGTTTTTTTAAGATATGGTGGGGTGGGGGTGGGGATAGAAGGAATGGAAAAGGAAGGACTCACCAAGAACATCTGGTGTTAGAATAGGAAAATAACGGTTTGACTAAATCCACATTACATGATAGGGATCATTCTTGGGTCCAAACTGCGAAGGCAGATGTCATAAAACCAAATAACATACCTCATAAAATAATTATGCCCTTAAATGCAATAATCCACAGTTCTAAAATGAGACCAGAAACACAGAAGGAAGATTAAGGACAGGAAAGCAACTGAACCTTTTGAAGCAGATTGTGTAAGGTAGGTCACTGCATACCCAGTAGTCTTCCAACCCAATCCACCCGAATTGGCTCAACAAAATTGGTACCAGCTACCTGAGAAATTCCTAGAATTCTACTGCTACCCTAAAGATCACCATCAATAGTTAAGTCAGAGCAAACAATCACCACCAGGTGGTGCCAAATCAAAGCCAGTACCAAAAGGGATTTGGCTGGGCCCGCACCTTGCCACACCCTCAGCCCCTGCAACTAGGTGTGTGGGCTCACCCCAGCCATTCCATTCATCTGGCAATAAACTGCCCTCGTATTTTATGCAGCTGAAACTTTTGGACCCCAGCAGAACATTATAGCAGAGGAGGGGTCGTTACTGTAATACATTCTTTGGGGTGGGGGGGAGGGGGAAGATGAGAACCAGGACTTATTTAAGCAGACTAGTTACAAAGGAATAAATTCGAAAAAAAATTTTTTTGTTTTATGCCAGTTTTCATTCATGTAAACTCAGATAAAGCCTTAAAATAATCAGGAAATCATAATGCCATCTACAAAAAGTTCTGACTAATCAAGACTTTAAATAGTTAAATAACAACACAATTAATGCTTCAAGGCTTTCCCACATGGCTCAGCTAATGAACCATGATATTCAACAAGAGTAAAAAGATATAATATTGCTGATGCCCCTAAAGAAAGTTAAATGATCCTACAGCTCTTCTGTCTTTAGAGCTATTTTGTCTTTAGAGCATAAAACATGGGGACTATAGTATTAAAGTAAGACAAATCTCCCTACCCCTTCCCCAATGTAAAAAAAAAGTTAGTTCCTCTTAATTCCTTTAAGAATCACCTTAAAATTTCTAATAAAAGACTTCATGGCAAACTTATTCCCCTCCATCTCCACCTTATCCCCACTACCACCAGATTTTAGCACTGCTTATATGTTATACCTGTCAAGATCTGATGACTGTATGTTATGTATTCATCTGAACAGAACCACTACACTTAGTTACAGGCTATCATCAACCAATTCATTCTCTTGCTAAAATCAAGTCATCCAATTACTCCTTGACTAATCAAGGCTGTTTTGGCTTTTTCTTTTTTCAAAAGGTACTCAACAGCATAAACAGTTCACTTACAAGAAATGGAAAGGGGCTAATCAGCAGAATTATTGTTTTGCTGCTACAATTTGCAGTATTTAAATTTAGTTGCTGATTGGACTGAAAGTTTTATGATATAGCGTATGAAACTAGTTTAATACAACTGCGAAGCTGTGTAGCTATATTGTCTTACCATGGCTATACTGGTCTACTTTGTAGGGTAGACTGCTTTCTTTAAAATAAAGATATTTTAAAAAATAAGTTTCAGTATACTTTCCCACATACATTCCTTTTATAAAGGCAACAAGCTATTACTTCCTAAGCATTATTTTTAAAGTTAGCAACTCTGTGCACGCATGCATATTGTGTTTGTTACATGTGTATAAAACCCACAACTGCTTAGGTTTTGTTTTTTTTGTTTGTTTTTTTTTTTTGCGGTACGCAGGCCTCTCACTGTTGTGGCCTCTCCCGTTGCGGAGCACAGGCTCCCGGATGCGCAAGCTGAGCGGCCATGGCTCACGGGCCCAGCAGCTCCGCGGCATGCGGGATCTTCCCGGACTGGGGCACGAACCCGTGTCCCCTGCATCGGCAGGCGGACTCTCAACCGCTGCGCCAACAGGGAAGCCCTGCTTAGGTTTTTAATCTACATTTATTTTGGCTTCTAAGCAACAATAAACTAAAGAGGCATTATTTGATTATTAGTTCAGAAAATAAGGATTATCTACAATAGGTACATGTTTTAAATAGATACATGTTACCCCTCATATAATAAATAAAACGGTGGACGTGACATTTCTAGAATGGGTGTATTTCACTTACATGAATAATTCTGGGTGCACAAAAGCTGTAAAAAGAAATTATTATCCATCAGTATTGTTACTCTTATCTATACAGAATTTCTGAGAGAATATTTAACGGAATGACCAAAGAATAAAATCTAAATACTAAACTAAAACTTTGAATTTTATTTATTCACTAAAAAATAAGAAAAGATTTATATGTCAAAACCTGGACTGAAAATTTTGAAGAGAGATGCGATCCAGTCTTTTAACTCAGATTTACCTTGCTAAATATGGAAAAACATTAACAAAAAGGACACATTTTATTTTGCAGGAGGAAGACATGCTTTTATAGTAAAATGAATAGTCTGGCTTTTTTAAAACCTTGAAAGATAAACAAATTCTTTATACATTAAAATAATGCTGTGCAGTAACCATCAAGAAGAACTTATATAGAGAGAGGAAAACATAACACCCACACATATACAGGATTAAAATAATTTCTGAATCTTTTATATATGTGCACATACATTACACAAGTAATACTCTAAAGGTATATCTTTTGCATGCTAAGACCCATCCAGAAATGGAATTGTAGACAGAATTATAAAATTATACTTCCATCATATGTCTGATAGTACCATATATTGATACACAAACATTTCAGACAAGTCTTAATTTCACAAATGCATTGAAAAGGTATGTAGATGCCAGTACATTTCAAACCAATTCTGCTTAATTTCAAAAAACATGCTATTATTTTAATATTTTTTAAAGAAGATTCAATCTTGTTATCTATGCTGAAATTCAAGGAAGCAAACAAAAACTAAAATACATTAAACAACAGGGAACTAATATTCTTTAAAGCTGAATATTTCTCAGAGTAGGCACACCTGCCAACATGTTAAAAATAAGTAAAATCAACTACAAAAGTGATAAATCAAATGCCATGGTAGACTTGACTTCTCGAGACAGCATTTTCAGCCGTCTTTTGTGGCTTTGTTTGGCGCCATAGTCCTTTAAGTTTTGTCTTCATAAAGCCCTAACTAGTTGTAATCATTTGCAGCCTAATTGTGGACATTTATCTGCTTTTCTTATGCATAGAACATAGCTATTAAAGCTGAATGGTGATGGTGTGAAGTATAGGTTAAATTGGGTGAAATTAAAGCAAATTACTCCGGGATGTGGAAATCTGAAAATAGAAACCACCAATGATTTGCAACCCTCTTGATGATCAGCTTCACAGAACCCTAACGACAAGAAAACTTACATATTTTAAAGTTAACTAGGTTTTTAAAAATAATATGTATAAATGTATACATATTTTTAACTACATGCACTTCTTAGCAATGGTAGAAAGATTATTTGTTTAACTCAGCTGCAACGTGAAAAAGATCTCAGATCTCTATTTTAAATAGTGCGGTTCTTTTCTTAAATAAGATTTCCTTTCCGTCATATAAATTTTTACCTATAAGAATTCATCCAACGATATTAAACACATACTATATATATTATCATATATTATTTTGCTAAGTTTTAACCCTGAATAAAAGTATTAATATTAGAGATAATATAACACTTAAGTATAATAATAAAAGTAAATTTTAAATATAAACATGAATGTATTATATGTATAGGCTTATTTATACATATGCCATACATAAATCTGCATGTGTGACTAGCATACAGAAAAAATATACTGAGGCCTAGCAATAAATGTAAACATTAAAATACAAGAATTTTATTTTCATTTATCTAAAATCTTACTGATAATCCACAGTTTGGATAAAAACAATAAAAACATACCCATTTGCACTTTGCATATTCTCTTAGGCCTTCCCAGCCTTCCCCCTGATTCTGGATCACCAGGGTCCCACCTAGGATTCTGCATTTTAAACAAAACATGTCTGACACAAATGGTCCCTGGGTCACACTGATCAGAAAAAGAGAGGCCCAGCAAGAATTTATTACAAAGGACAGTTATAACGCATAAGAGCCTGAATTAGGAAATAGTAGTGGAAATAAAATGAAGTAGAAAAAGAGAAGATGCACTTCCAGAAAAGACCAACTGAAGTGATACTGATTATAGCAATAATATAAAATAAAACATTACCTCTAAACAAAAGTATGGGTGACTACTAAGGAAGCTGATCAAAAATTTAAATCAAAAGAAAACTTTTAACCTAAAAAAGTGGGGAAAAAAAAAAGGTTTTCATTTGGAGAACAAAATTCTGTTTAAAAATAAATACAAACAAATAAAACTTTTAAAACATGGAATTAAATAAAATATGCACTAACCGATACAGAGCACTATGAGGAGGCTCTAATAACACCATTCTGCTTTATGTTTGGTGATCTCACAAAGTAATATATCAGTTTCATTTTCATGAATAATAAACTTCACATATTTAATGAAGAGGAAACATTTTTATTACCACTCTAGTAATGAAATTTCATCAGAATTATACTGCTTTAACTCATAATAATGGGATGTTTTAAACCAGTATTAAGAGGTATTACCATGAAAAGAACGATGATATGAGCCAGTCAAGAATCAAAGTATCAAAGTGAATTAATTCCTAAAAATTTTTTAACTTAAAATTTAACAGGTATTTTCTCTCCTCTCCAATTAACAAAACTGCAAATAACAATGTTCAAGTTTGACACTGGAACATACAGATTTATTGTCAACTCCCCGACATCTATCTATGCCCCCTCTCTTCTAACCACTTAGGAGTTTAGGGAGTTTAGATGATTCTATCTGCCCACAATGAATGGTCAAAGATTGGACATGTCCAAAGCAGGTCCAAGTGGAGTAAATCTCAAAGCTTTTGACTGGAAGGCTGGGCCAAAGTCACTCTTTTTCCCTGATGGGTGTGAACTAGAAACCACGTGGCCAGTGAGATGCTGGAAGCCATCTTCAGTGAGAGTAATCAGCCTTAGGATAAAGTTGGTCAAGGCAGAGGGCAAAGACAGAAAGAGATTAAGTCTTTAGGGACAGTTTTGAGTCAGTGGATCAAATACTGCCTGAAACCATATCTTACCTGCTTAATAGTACAAGCTGAGAGATAATCTTCATTTTTATGCCATTTTGAAATGGAATTCTATTGTAACGGGAAATATCACAACTCAGATATTATGCTTCCTACCATAGGTAAAGCATTATAGAATAATGAGTATCTATTACCCCATATTTAAAAATTAATGCATCCACTTAGTATAAGGTGTCATCAGGCCAACAGTCCTGGCTTCAGAAATTATGAGTTCTGCCATTAACTTGCCTAAGGTCACGTAGCTAACAACAATCTTTCTGGCTCCTAGTTTCCTCCTCTCTAAACAGAGATGCTATCTACTGAAAAAAAAAAAAATTAAAAAAAATTTTTTTTTGCATAGCAAAATCTTTGATACACAGAAGGTACAGAACAAGTGTTGGTACTATCCCCTTTCACCTAGCCAAAGTCTATCCAGTTCAAGTTTTACTTCTCCCTTAAACATAAGACGATTCACTTGGGCTTCGCTGGTGGTGCAGTGGTTGAGAGTCTGCCTGCCGATGCAGGGGACACGGGTTCGAGCCCTGGTCTGGGAGGATCCCACCTGCCGCGGAGCAACTGGGCCCGTGAGCCACACTACTGAGCCTGTGCGTCTGGAGCCTGTGCTCCGCAACAAGGGAGGCTGCAATAGTGAGAGGCCCGCGCACCGTGATGAAGAGTGGCCCCCGCTTGCCACAACTGGAGAAAGCCCTCACACAGAAACGAAGACCCAACACAGCCATAAATAAATTAATTTTAAAAAAAGATTCACTTAAATGAGTTTAAGCCCTCATCGATTGTATGTATGAGTACCTCCTAACAAAGAAATTGGATTAGCTTGTCAAATAATTTCAGTTAAACTGTACCTTATAAGATACTGAGAATGTCTTTCCTCTTTTCATTGTCTAGCAAATAATTTATCACTCATAGCTTAAATGTCACCTCCTAATATTTATCAGAAGATAATATCTGATATTTTTTTAATGTACCTGATGAACATTTTACTTTTGACCCAGCTTTAAGAAGTTCAATTCATATACTAAAAATAAGCCAATGTACTTACACAACTGGAACCTAAATTTCCCTCCTGCTGAATAGGAAGATATAACAAAGCCTTTGAGAAGCAATTTCCTACACAGAGTGAAGACAGCTATCACTGTATCACTTATGAGCACACAGACACAACAGAAGACTAGGAAGCTCTGACAAGAACCCAACTGTGGGAGTGGCAGTGCCAGTTCACATACCTGGGAAACATGATCTGAACATGAGCTAGAAAATCTCAAGCCAAACAAACAAACAAACAGACGAATAGCTTATTTGAATGGGGTTCTGGTCCCCAAGAGGAAGGCTGTTTTTATTGCTACTATTACAGAGTACAATAGCAGTCCTTTATCATTCTGTGAAGTATCTCCATCCATGTAATTTTAAATATCTGCAAACTTCTGCTCTGTAATAATACAGTCTCTGCTATAAAACTTCTGTTAGTGATGATCATCAGTACTACCTTTAAAATAACGGGCACAAAGATGCAGTAAAATTAATTTCTTGTACTACTGATTTATCTACCTACTAACTCCAATTTATGGCCCAAATTTACCATGCTAAAAGATATTAATTTAGACTTTCTTTAAGGGAAAAATATTTTAAGGTTCTCTTCCCTTCTCCTACTGTGAATATTCAGTTAAGAATGTACTTAGTATGTCTTCTTTTATAATACTGTCATTTTAATTGTTATACAAGCTCACATTAAAAGGTATCAACAGGGCTTCCCTGGTGGCGCAGTGGTTGACAGTCCGCCTGCCGATGCAGGGGACGCGGGTTCGTGCCCCGGTCCGGGAGGATCCCACATGCCGCGGAGCAGCTGGGCCCGTGAGCCATGGCTGCTGGGCCTGTGCGTCCGGAGCCTGTGCTCCGCAACGGGAGAGGCCACAACAGTGAGAGGCCCGTGTACAGCAAAAAAAAAAAAAAAGGTATCAACAATCATGTCTTGAAGAATCTTAAGTAATTTTTTTTTTAAACAGGGAAAAAACCCAGAAGTCAATACAATATTTAGCCTATCCCCAACAAAAATATTCCCATCAGTAAATATAAATTAGTTATCATTTAGCCACTAACACACTGGACTGAATCTTTTATATCTTCTTCAATTTAGCCCCAAAGGCTATATGAGAGATAACACTGCAGCACAAGTAAATTCAGAATCCTCAGAAATGTAATACTTATAATTATCAATTATTCACTCAACAGAATTTTATAATAATCAAGGTATAATGATAATATATTATTACTAAGGATAAATACTGTATAATAATCAATTCAGGATTCAACTATATTTTGGTAAGAAGTTGAATTTAACTATAAATCTCAAATACATTTTTCTTAAGGTTCAAAACCCACTGCCTTAATATGCATGCTAACACTATAGGAAGTGCTGGTGTACAAATCTGAAAAGAAATTGTATTCCAGTTTTGGCGTGCCACTGAGTTATTAGGGAGCCTAAAACTCCACCCACAGGGCTTCCATTTTCAATAATGGCATGGTAAAATCTCACTGGAAAACTACCACTCCCCACTCTAGGGGGGAAAAGTGCTACAGAACAAGACAAGATACAAAAAAAGCAGCTACCTAAAGGCACTAAACAACAAAGACAGACTAGTTGAGAATACATTCTTAAAGGAGGGGAGTTATACGAAGTGGATTCCTATTTTCAAGACTTTCTCTGGAACCAACTGTAGGCAGCACAGCACAAGAAGCAGATAAATTGTCTGGTCTGGGGAACCAGAAAAGTAAAGCCAGGGAAACTATGGCAATGAAAGAATGCAAAGGGACAGGAGAGAGCAAGGGAAAATAGAAGGAATCCCCAAATTCTGTACACACATCTCTTTACCTGATGCCAGAACCATGCATGGGCAGGGCAGACTCAAAGCAGACTAGTTAAAGACAAAATATCTGAAGTGAAACGGGAGGTACAAACTGAGAAATGGAGTTTGTAGTTCAAGTCCAATTGCCTACTAATACAAAGGAAACAACACACAGCAGAGAAAAACAATGGAATCCAGAATTATAACTTAATATTCACAATGTCCAGGATACAATCCAAAATTACCTAAGGAAAATCAAACATATTGTTAAGAGCAAAGAAACAAGTGAAACTGAACTTGAGATGACTGGATATTGGAAGTAGCTAAGGAAAATTTTAAGTGCCTATTAAAACTATCTTCAGTAAATAAAAACAAATATGCACATGATGAACAAAAGTCAGGCACTGCCAGCAGAGAAATAAAAATGATTAAAAAAAAAATCAGAACTGGGCTTCCCTGGTGGCGCAGTGGTTGAGAGTCCGCCTGCCGATGCAGGGACACGGGTTCGTGCCCCGGTCCGGGAAGATCCCACATGCTGTGGAGTGGCTGGGCCCGTGAGCCATGGCCGTTGAGCCTGCGCATCCAGAGCCTGTGCTCTGCAACGGGAGAGGCCACAACAGTGAGAGGACCACATACAGCAAAAAAAAAAACCAAACAAACAAACAAAAAAACCCCGAACTGATAAGACAATACCTTAAAAAAAAAAACCCTGTAGGACATAACAGCCAAATTGAGATGAGTTAACTTTTAGATAAATCAATACAAACTATCTGGTCTGAGTAACACGGAAAAATAGATTAAGCAAAAATGAACAGTCTCAGAGATCTATTAGATTATATAAAATGGTCCAGCATGCATGTAATTACAGTCCTAGGAGGGAAGAAAAAATATTTGAAGAATTAATGAGTAAAAGTGTATGTACATTTATTGAAAGACAGAAATTTACAGATTGAAGAAGTTCAATGAATACCAATAAAATAAATTCAAAGAAGTCCATGAAGAGACACACTCAATGGCAGACACAATAGCAGAGGTACAACACAAATGTCAAAAATAAAGAGCAAATCTTGAAAGCAGAAAAAGAAAAATGTTTCAATTAATGGTTGATTTCTCATCAAAAACTAAGGTCAGAAGAGTGCAATAGTTTTAAAGTACAGAAAGGAAAACCAAAAAACCTTTCAACTAAGAATTTTATACCCAGCAAAAATATTCTTAAAGAATGACACTGAAATAAAGACATTTTCAGATGAAAGAAAACGGAGAGAATTCATTGCCAACAGCCCTACACTTAAACATTTGGAAGACATCTTCAAGCTTAAGGGAAATGATAATAGGTAGAACCTCAGGAGATACATTTCAAGATGGCAGAGTAGAAGGACATGCAATAGATAGAACCTCAGATTCTCAGAAAAAAAACAGAGCATCAGAAATGGCAAATATTTGAGTAAATGCAACAGACTAATTTTTTCTGTTTTTGTCTTCTTGATTTATTTATAATACAAACATATGTTTAAAGCAAAAGCCGTTTGTGGGATGTACTAAAGGCCACTGGAATGTACATTTTTAAATGGTTAATTTTATGTGAATTTGATCTCAATTTTTTAATTGTTGCATTTATATATGTAGAGTATTACATAGAACAACTATAGCACAAAGGACTGGAAGGGAGTATGGGTTTATATAGTTGCAAGGTTTTTATACTTTACATGAAATGATACGATATAAGCTATGTAAACTGTAAGAAACTTAAAAACATCTACACACTATCAGTGAAAAGTTAAGGATGTGTATTGTAAATGAAAAAGCAACAACTAAAGAAAAAAGGTGAAGTCTAGTTAAAAACCAAGATGAATACTAAAATGAAACCCTAAGAAATCTTCAAATAATAAAATAATGCATAGAAAGAGAAACAGGAACAAAACACAGAAGCAACAAAGAGAACACAAAGAGAAGCACACAAATCTAAACCTATCAATAAGTACATTAAACGATGCATTTTAATAGTTGCCAACTATCAAAATTAATAAAACAGGACATAACTATATGCTCTGTACAAGAGATGTACTTTAAATATAAAGACATTGATTGGTTGAAAGTAAATGAATGGAAAACAATAAACATAAGATAGTTATAGTGACTCTAACTATCTTATGATTTCAAAATTAAAAGTATTCCTAAAGATAAAAGGATATTTTATAATGAGAAAAAGTAAATTCATTAGGAAGGCACATATTCATATATGTGTATATACTTTATAACAAAACTTCAAAATATAGGAAATCGAAATTGACAAAATTAAGACAAAATAGACAATTCCACAATCAAGAGTTGGAGATTTTTTATACCCTTCTCTTAACTAAATTGATAGACCAGACCAAAAAAAAAAAAAAATCGATAAATACACAGAAGATATGAAAAATGCTATCAATCAACTTCACTTAAATGATTGATATTTATCAAACATTATACCTAATAATAACAAAGTATACATTCTTTTCAAGAGTACACAGCTCAGTTGGCCCATACTACACACTGAGTCAAAAAACAAGTCTCAATAAACATAAAAAGACTAAAACTAAAATCATACACAATATGATCCTTGACCACAAAGAAACTAAATTAGAAATCAGTAACAATAAGCATAACAGGTAAACCCCAAACATTCAGAAACACACATACTTCTTAAGAATTAAGAAGAAATTACAAGAGAAATAAGAAAATATTTTTAAATGATAATAAAAATACAACATATCAAAATACGTGGAATGCGGTAAAAGCAGTACTTAGAGGAAAGTGTAACTTTAAATGATTACATTAAAAAAGAAGCTCTAGGGACTTCCCTGGTGATCCAGTGGTAAAGAATCCACCTGCCAATGCAGGGGATGAGGGTTTGACCCCTGGTTAGGGACCAAAGATTCCACATGCACAAGGCAACTAAGCCCACGCACCACAACTAATGAGCTTGCACACCTCAACTAGAGTCCATGTGCCGCAAACTACAGAGCCCACATACTCTGGAACCTGCACTCCACAACTACAGAGCCCACGTGCCCTAGAGCCTGTGCGCCACAACTAAAGAAGAGAAAACCCGTATGCCACAACTAGAGAGAAGCCCGCGCGCCACAACAAAAGATACCGCATGCCTCAACGAAGATCTCACGTGCTGCAACTAAGACTGGATGCAGCCAAAAATAAACTGGAAAAAAAACAAGAAGCTCTAAAATCAATGATATGAGTTCTCACTTTAAGAAATTAAACAGGAGGGACTTCCCTGGTGGCACAGTGGTTAAGAATCTGCCTGCCAATGCAGGGACACGGGCTCGATCCCTGGTCCAGGAAGATCGCACATGCCCCAGAGCAACTAAGCCCATGTGCCACAACTACTGAGCCTGCGCTCTAGAGCCCAAGAACCACAACTACTGAGCCCGCATGCCACAACTACTAAGCCCACATGCCTAGAGTCCATGCTCCACAACAAGAGGAGCCATCACAATGAGAAGCCCATGCACTGCAACGAACAGTAGCCCCCGCTCACCACAACTAGAGAAAGCCCATGTGCAGCAACGGAGACCCAACACAGCCAAAAATAAATAAATAAATAAGTAAATTTATTTATTTAAAAAAAAAAGAAATTAAAGGGGAGAGTAATTCCCTGGCAGTCCAGTGGTTAGAACTCTGTGCTTTTACTGCCGGAGGGCCCAGGTTCAATCCCTGGTCAGGGAACGAAGATCCCACAAGCCTCTTGGTGCGGCCAAAAAAAAAATTAAATTAAAGAAAAAAACGAAAGAAATTAAAGAGGAAAAGCAGATTTAAACCAAATACTTAGAAAGAAAATTTGACAGTCTAGATGAAATCATCAAAATGCTGAAAAGACACAAATTACCAAAAGGGAACCAAGAAGAAATAGAAAATATGAATAGCCCTATATCAATTAGAGAAACTGATTTGCAAACAAAATTCTTCCCACAAAGAAAACTCCAGGGTCAGAAGAACCCAGGGGCAAGACGGGAATAAAGATGCAGACCTGCTAGAGAATGGACTTGAGGATGCGGGGAGGGGGAAGGGTAAGCTGGGACAAAGTGAGAGAGTGGCATGGACATATATACACTACCAAACGTAAAACAGATAGCTAGTGGGGAGCAGCCGCATAGCAAAGGGAGATCAGCTCAGTGCTTTGTGACCACCTAGAGGGGTGGGATAGGGAGGGTGGTAGGGAGGGTGGTAGGGAGGGAGATGCAAGAGCGAAGAGATATGGGGACATATGTATATGTCAGTTTCTTGTTATAAAGCAGAAACTGACTCACCATTGTCAAGCAATTATACTCTAATAAAGATGTAAATAAATAAATAAATAAATAAAACAACTAAATAATAACAAGGAAATGGAGGGAAAAATGTTTCTTTAAAAAGATAGCCAAAGATCTAAAGATGACCATTGTCATCTTTAGATGACACTTTCTGATGATGTCATGAGAGCTTGTTTGCTGGCTTTCCCCAACCACACTGTCAGGATCTTGATGTAGAAAGCTTGCTCATGCTCAGTGTTCTCTAAGAAGTGCCTTTCACCAGACTTATTTGGCAACTCCTCCTCTAAATCATCTCATACAAAGTTCTGAATTGTTGTATCTGCTCAGAGAGAGTCATTACCTCTGAATTCACTCCTAAACGTTGCTCTGCCCTGTATCACAACTATAATTCACTTTAAGCCAACTCAGTGTAATAAAGTATGGATTTACACACACACATTTAAAAAAAAAAAAAAAAAAAGAAAACTCCAGGCTTAGGTGGCTTTACTGGTAAATTCTATCAAACATTTATGGTAGGTCTTCCCTGGTGGCGCAGTGGTTGAGAGTCTGCCTACCGATGCAGGGGACACGGGTTCATGCCCCGGTCCGGAAAGATCCCACATGCTGCAGAGCGGCTGGGCCCATGAGCCATGGCCGCTGAGCCTACGCGTCCAGAGCCTGTGCTCCGCAATGGAAGAGGCCACAACAGTGAGAGGCCCGCGTACCGCAAAAAAAAAAAAAACATTTAGGGTAAAAATAACACTAATCCTCCACAAACTCTTTCAGAAAATCAAGGAAGAAATACTTTCGAACTCAATTTATAGGGCTAATATAACCCTCATATCCAAATCAGACAAAGATCTGGAAAAAAGAAAGAAAGAAAAGAAAACCACAGAATTGATGATCCCTCATTAACACAGATGCAAAAATCCTTTAAAAAATATCTTAGCGAATCAAATCAAACATAATGCAAAAAGGATTATTCATCATGAATAACTGAGTTTATTCTGGCAATATGAGCAGCTTATTATCCAAAAATCAGTCTATGGAAGTCACCATATTAATACAATAAAAAAGAAACACCATATGATCATTTCAATAACAAAAAGAAGTACATTTGGAACAGTCTATGACATAAATCACAGCAAGATACTTTTTGACCCACCTCCAAGAGAAATGGAAATAAAAATAAACAAATTGGACCTAATGAAACTTAAAAGCTTTTGCACAGCAAAGGAAACCATAAACAAGACAAAAAGACAACCCTCAGAATGGGAGAAAATATTTGCAAATGAAGCAACTGACAAAGGATTAACCTCCAAAATTTACAAGCAGCTCATGCAACTCAGTATCAAAAAACCAAACCACCCAATCCAAAAATGGGCAGAAGACCTAAACATATTTCTCCAAAGAGGATATACAGATTGCCAAGAAACACATGAAAGGATGCTCAACATCACTAATCATTAGAGAAATGCAAATCAAAACTACAATGAGGTATCACCTCACACCAGTCAGAATGGCCATCATCGAAAAATCTACAAACAATAAATGCTGGAGAGGGTGTGGAGAAAAGGGAACCCTCTTGCACTGTTGGTGGGAATGTAAATTGATACAGCCACTAAGGAGGACAGTATGAAGGTTCCTTAAAAAACTAAAAATAGAACTACCTTATGACCCAGCAATCCCACTACTGGGCATATACCCTGAGAAAAACCATAGTACAAAAAGAGTCATGAGCCACAATGTTCACTGCAGCTCTATTTACAATAGCCAGGACATGGAAGCAACCAAGTGTCCATCGACAGATGAATGGATAAAGAAAATGTAGCACATATATACAATGGAATATTACTCAGCCATAAAAAGAAACGAAATTGAGTTATTTGTAATGAGGTGGATGGACCTAAAGTCTGTCATACAGAGTGAAGTAAGTCAGAAAGAGAAAAACAAATACCATATGCTAACACATATATATGGAATCTAAAAAAAACAATGGTTCTGAAGAACCTAGGACAGGAATAAAGACGCAGACGTAGAGAATGGACTTGAGGACATGGGGAGGGGGAAGGGTAAGCTGGGACAAAGTGAGAGTGGCATGGACTTATAAATACTACCAAATGTAAAATAGATAGCTAGTGGGAAACAGCCACATAGCACAGGGAGATCAGCTCAGTGCTTTGTGACCACCTAGAGGGGTGGTATAGGGAGGGTGGGAGGGAGACACAGGAGGGAGGAGATATGGGGATATATGTATATGTATAGCTGATTCACTTTGTTATAAAGCAGAAACTAACACACTATTGTAAAGCAATTATACTCCAATAAAGATGTTTAAAAAAATACAAATTTAAGGAGAGCTTGCCAATTACTTCCTAGTTTTAGCTGCTATCATGTAATAATATGAGGCTTGGAGAGAGGATATCATGGAAATACTAAGGGTGGAAACGTGAAAAGATAAAAATAATCTGGGCTTTTATGACATTGTTGGGTTGCTGAACCAACCCTTGAATTTTTTCATATGTAAGACAAATAAACTCCTTTTGTTAAGCCAAAAAAAAAAGAAATGCATTTGATAAAATCCAGTACCCATTCAGGATGAAAGTCTTCAGGCAACTATAAATAGAAGAGAACTTCTTCAACCTGATTAAGGGCATATACAAATAACCTACAATAGCAAGAAAAATTTTTTTAAATACTTCAGGATAAATTTAAAAAATATGTACAAAACCTGTATACTATAACCTATCAATACAAAATATTGTTGATAGAAGACCTTTGTAAATTAAGAGATTTACCGTGTTCACAGAGTGGTAGTCTCCATATTTAGTTTCAATACAAAGTCAAAAATCAATAAAAACTCAGCAGGCTGGTTTTTTTTGTTTGTTGTTGTTGTTGTTGTTGTTTGCGGTACGTGGGTCTCTCACTGTTGTGGCCTCTCTTGTTGCGGAGCACAGGCTCCGGACGCACAGGCTCAGGGGCCATGGCTCACGGGCCCAGCCGCTCCGCGGCATGTGGGATCTTCCCGGACCGGGGCACAAACCCGTGTCCCCTGCATCAGCAGGTGGACTCTCAACCACTGCACCACCAGGGAAGCCAGTAGGCTGTTTCTTAATTTGTAGAAATTAATGCTGAATCTAAAATTTGTATAGAGAACCTAGAAAAGCCAAAAGTATCTTGAAAAAGAACAAAGTTGGAAGACCTATACTATTTGATTTTAAAACTTACTAAAGCTACAGTAATCAAAACAGTGTGGTATTGGCAGAATAGACAGAACAATGGAATAGAATAGAGTCCAGAAATAGACCAACATTTGACCCCAAAATGTGTTCAACTGATTTCTGACAAGGTGCCAAGTAAATTCACTGAGAGAAAATATCAGATGTTTCTGAAACAACTAGCTATCTGTATTGAAAAATATTAACTTTAACCCCTTACCTCATGCCATATGCAAAATTAAACTGGATGACAGACATAAATGTAAGTACTAATATTATTAAACTTTAATAAAAGAAAACCTTTGTGACACTGAGTTGGGTAAAGGTTTCTTATACAGGGTACAAAAAGCAATGAGTCACTGGAGAAAAAAATGATAAAATGAACATCGTAATGAAAAACTTTTGCTCTTTGAAAGACAAAATCAAGAAAACAAAAAGGCAAGCCACAGTCTGGGAGAAAATTTCACAAACATATATCTGATAAAGGACTTGTAGCCAGAACATACAAAGAACTCTTTCAGCTCTAAATAATACAAACAGTTCAATTTAATACAGGCAAAAGGTCTGAACAGATATTTTACCAAAGCAGACATAAAGATGAGTGTGAAAAGATGTTCATCATTAATCATCTGGAAAACAGAAATTAAAGCCACAATGAGAAACCCTTTAGAATGTCTAAAGTTTAAATGACTGACAATATCAAGTGTTGAAGAGGATGAAGAGTATCTGGAACTCACATATTGCTGGTGTGAAATGAAAATTGCAGCCACTTTGTTTTGTTTTGGCCACACCGCACAGCTTGAGGGATCTTAGTTCCCCAACCAGGGATTGAACCTGCACCCTCGGCAGTGAAAGCATGGAGCTCTAACCACTGGACCACCAGGGAATTTCCAACAGCCACTTTGGAAAACAGTATGTGGCAGTATCTTATAAAGCTAAACATATATTTACCATATGTTTCAGCAAGTCCATTTCTAGGTATAATATTTATCCAAAAGAAACAGAAATATATGCTCACACAAAGACTTGAATACCTATATTCATAACAGTAAAGTTGGAAATTTGAAATTCAAACATCCCCATCAACTAATAAATGGATAAGCAAACTGTGATATATCCATACTATCATTACCATAGCAATAACAAAGAACAAAATGTTAACACACAATATGGATAAATCTCAAAAACATTATGCTAGTTTAAAAAAGTCTAACACAAACATACCATGTGATACTATATGAAATTCTAAAAATGATAAATCTATAATGATAGAAAGCAGACTAGTGGTTTCTAGAGCAAAAGGGTTGGAGGAACTACAAAAGAATATGAGGAAACATTCTAGGATGATTAAAATGTATTTATTGATTGTGATGGTGGAAACATACTGTATACAATAAACAAAATTCATCAAGCTGTACAGTAAGAATGGGTGATTTTATTATATGTAAAATATACCTCAATAATGTTTGGGGAAAACTTCTTATCTAGAGAAAAAAATATATAAAATTATCTTTGATAAGATTTCATACTTGATTACAGAAGCTCAACATTATAGGCTCTTAGGAAATTAAGATTGAATTTCACATATTTTGAAATCTTAATATGGGAGAAAAGCAGTTTACAATGATTTGTTGTCAAACGAATTTCAAAAATTATTCTGGTCTCAGGTTTCTAGAAATAAAAGTGAAAGGTGATTAAAAATTTTTAGTAAAAATCATAGAAGAAAAAATTGTAAACAATATCAATTTAAAATTGTGTTGCCTGGGACTTCCCTGGTGGTGCAGTGGTTAAGAATCTGCCTGCCCAATGCAGAGGACACGGGTTGGATCCGTGGTCTGGGAAGATCCCACATGCCACAGAGCAATTAAGCCTGTGAGCCACAACTACTGAGCCTGCGCTCTAGAGCCCGTGAGCTACAACTACTGAAGCCCATGCGCCTAGAGCCCATGCTCCACAACAAGAGAAGCCACCGCAATGAGAAGCCTATGCACTGCAAAGAAGAGTAGCACCCGCTCGCCGCAACTAGAGAGGGCCTGCGCGCAGCAACAAAGACCCAACACAGCCAAAAATAAAATTTAAAATAATAAACTAAAAAATAATAAAATAAAATAATGCTATCACAAAAAATAAAAAATTTGAGGGGATCAATTTGTTATAGAGGGATTAATTGCATTCTACTCCTAATAACTTAGGGACTTTCCTAGATTCATTCTCTATGATTTGGGGCTTTTCTAAACTCCTCATGTGACCCTGTGGCTACATGAAGAGGCTCTTGACAAGGTACTTAGGATATTAAAAGCTGAATATTTCACCATGGTCCTGGACCTAGAGAAATAAAGAGCTTCTTATCACAAAACGGGGGTGCAGGGTGGAATAAAACGAAGAAAACAAAGTATGTTTCTGCAAAAAACTTTATTTTAAAAAGGAACCTTTTTTTTTTATGTCAAACTCATCAATGCAAAATTTTGTTTTCAAAAGATTTCCTCAATGAAGCAGTTCCTTTCTGTGCTATTTAGTACTGTATTTTTACAAGCCCCAGGCTGAGCAAACCATGATTGAGAGAAGCCATCTTATGCACATTGCTGTTGTCCCACATCATTCAGAACAAACCTTTTTAGATCGTTAACTACCACAGGAATGCTGATTACACAGGCACCAGCAATTTCCTAACCAATGACCACCTGAACAATGATGTGTTCAGCTCCTCAGACCCTGCAGCCTTTCAAAGGTGAATCATTTCAGTTTGGAACTAGATCTCCATAGCAACTTCCCTTTGAGGGTTTTAGAATCACCATACAGTAATTCTATGATCATCAAGCTCAACCATTCCCAATGGTTCTTTTCACAGCAGATGGAAAAGGAAGCCTTGAAATTTTACAGTCTATTTCAAGCAATTCATCTGGCAGCCTATTAGAATTCAAAATATTTCGACCTTCAATCACAAAGCATGTTATCTGAAGCTGTGGTGATCTCAAGTCAAGACAAGCAGACGTTTTAGTCTAATCATCCATGATGAGAAGAGACTGACAAAAACTCTTAATTCAACCACCATCAAAATGCTTATTTTAACTGCATGAAAGTCTTTCAACAGGCAATGAAAACATACCATGTACCATTTTAACACAACCTTCTGTTCAAGGAAAATATGAATTCTTAATATTGACATGGATCTCTGCGCTTCTTAGACTGCTTGGAACAAATATGTTTCTTAAAAGTCAGCATAAATCCAATTTAAGAGCACTATTATTCACCACTTGTAAAAGCCAGAAACCATAAGCAAATGGCAATGGACTTACAATAAAGTCAGCCAGTTTAATAAAATCAAGTACATCTGGATCATTTAAATTTTTTTTCAGGCAAACCCTAACATGCTTAATCAGAAAATATGAATTCCTCAAGAAATTAATACCACTTAAAAGAAAAAGACAGATCTTAAAGAAAAATCTTAATTTACAAAAAGTCCTTGATTTACCCCAATTTAACCAATTCTCTAATGGGTTCAGAATATACTAACCTTCTTTAAAATACTGGATTCAATCACATTAAAAAGCTGTACATTTCAAGTTGCTAATAAATTCACTTCAGTTTTATCCAAACCCTTTTATACTTGAAATATCAACTATATGTAATAATTTCATTAAATAATTTTCAGAATTTATTATACATGTAAACCAAATATAGGTATTTTTCAGTATTCTTAGAGATATTTAGTGGCATTATAGAAGCCTATGCAAAACTTTTTAAATGCCTATTTTCTAATTACTAATCAAATCAAAACAGTTCCCTGTGGCTTCCCTGGTGGCGCAGTGGTTAAGAATCCTCCTGCCAATGCAGGGGACATGGGTTCGAGACCTGGTCCGGGAAGATCCCACATGCCACGGAGCAACTAAGCCCGTGCGCCACAACTACTGAACCTGCACTCTGGAGCCCGCAAGCCACAACTACTGAGCCCATGTGCCACAACTACTGAAGCCCACGCACCTAGAGCCTGTGCTCTGCAACAAGAGAAGCCACTGCAATGAGGAGCCCGCGCACCACAACGAAGAGTAGCTCCCACTCGCTGCAACCAGAGAAAAGCCTGCGTGTAGCAATGAAGACCGAACACAGCCAAAAAAAAAAATTAAAATAATAAAATAAATTTATATATATATAAAAAAACACAGTTCCCTATGAAGAACTAAACTAACTTTAAGGATAAACTAAACACTGGTGTAAAAAAGAAAAACAAAAAACAACACAACAACTATAATCTATGAATCACTAAATCAATTCAAAGCAGATAATTTTTTTAAAATATCAGAACATAAATATTAACTACTTTTGCATAACCTCAAATGTAAAATAGAACATGGAAATATACATGGTTTTTCAAACTACCACTATTGAACTAATAAGCCATTATTAATTTATGAATCCACCTCCTTCCACAAAGGAACAAATACCAGTTCCTCAGCACTCTGGAAAAAGATCTAAATTTAATTATTTAAATTTAGCAAACAAGAAAAATTTTAATAGACTTACTCTACTTCCTTAAGACAAGCAGAAAAACAGGCGTAAACACACTTCATATGATCAAACTGTTATTACTTTCTGCATAAATTGTGCCAGCTAATTTAAATTGTCTTTATATGAGCCTATGAAATAAGTATATTTCAAATCAAGTACATATATATTTTATTTTCTTCCTAATATCTTTAACCTAAATTTTATGCTTGGTTTAAATATTTAATCACAAAGAGAAAAGATAGCAAAATTATTTTATGTTGTAGAATTAGTTCCCCAAAACTTGTACAAGCTAGATAAACTCCTGACTTCTGAAAACTGGTACAAATTTTTAAAGGAAAAATAAGCAACTTAACTTATTTTAAATAACAGCAACATTAAAATCTCCTTCTAAGGAATATCTCCTCTTATTCTCAAAATCTCCACTTCTACCAGGAAATACAGAAGTGTAAGGAAGATGCCAGAACATTATGCCTTATTTTGGATTGGTTTAGTTTATGATCTGAGGTATATGACTTAAATTTAAACCAAGGATAATGCTTAAACTAAAAGGATAATGAGGGCTTCCCTGGTGGCGCAGTGGTTGAGAGTCCGCCTGCCGATGCAGGGGACACGAGTTTGTGCCGCGGTCTGGGAAAATCCCACATGCCGCGGAGCGGCTGGGCCCATGAGCCATGGCCCCTGAGCCTGCGCGTCCGGAGCCTGTGCTCCGCAAACGGGAGAGGACACAACAGAGAGAGGCCCGCGTACCGCAAAAAAAAATAAAAAAAATAATGAGCAGATTATACGCACATACGTTCATGCATTTTTCTTTCTTTTTTTTTTTTTTTTGCGATATGTGGGCCTCTCACCATTGTGGCCTCTCCCGTTTGCGGAGCACAGGCTGCAAACGCAAAGGCCCATCGGCCATGGCTCACGGGCCCAGCCGCTCCGCGGCACGCGGGATCCTCCCGGACCGGGGCACAAACCCGCATCCCCTGCACCGGCAGGCGGACTCCCAACCACTGCGCCACCAGGGCAGCCCTGCATTTTCTATTTTTAACTGTAAGTATTGACAGTTTATTTTACCCATATCGGGGGTGGGGGGAAAACACAACCAAGAGGATAATTTAAAAACTTACTAATAAAATTCTCACTAATACCCCAAATTCTCAAAGTGCAACTTAATGGCTACAGTATGACAACAATGTGAAAAATTGCAGGCTATTAGTACTTCAAAGCTTAAAAGAACAGAAACTTCTCAAAGTAGTTACGTATGAACATTGTTACATAATACTGAGTTCAGTTTTTTAAAAATTCTAAACTTCATGTCGATATGCTAGATATTCAAATATATATCTTTGCTGGCCTACAAGGCTCTTTTAGGGGCACCCTACCTTAACTAAAGGAATACTTTAAAAATCTTCACTATCAGTAATTATAGAACCTCTAAATATTTTTACTCAATTATCTGTAGAACAGACAGAAGCTCACATGGGATGCCTGACAATATGTAAAGGTTAAACAGACATTTCTATTGGTGGTAACATTATAATAAACTTCCATTTATTGACTAATTCTGAATTATTATGAATGCTATCATTTGTCTTAATTTCCCAACTTGGCTGTGAATTTTTTAAGGACAGATATATTATGAATTTTATTAACCTAGCCCTAAGGGCTTTACATTGTAGGTATTTAATAAATGTTTGCTATCACTTGTTAGATAGCAGTGATGGTTATAATTCAAAAACTCCATGTTCCTAAAACATTCTGGACTGGTAACTAAACTTACATTTCACTTGCCAGTCACATAACAAGAACCAGAAAAAGAAAATTAATTTGTTGTGAAAGATTAATGAAAGAGAAGATATCTTGATATCTTTATTTTTCACATTAATTTTACTCTTCCCTTCCAAATTTACAAGAACCCTATTCCTAACAATAAGCTAACATGCAACTATTGAGTTTAGCAGTCTAGGGCAAACTTAAGTTTATTTTATAACATATAATCAGGCAAAAAACTGCACACTGAAAACAGCAGCTACTAGCTAATAATAGCAGAAACATTTCTTTCAATGAAGGAAAAAAATCTGAAGATTCCATAATAAAATATAGTTTGTTATAAATATTTACATGGAAAAAATTTACATTCAGTATAACACTACAACTATAGAACAAATGTATCCATTTTTATTCTTATCAATAGCCTTATCAATATTCTTATCAAATGCCTACATTTTAACAACAAAGTATTGGGAATATGTGAGTAAAATCAAACTATTCGACTTTTAAGTCCAGAATCAGAAATCCACCCATATGATCAGGGTACAAATCTGGTGCGTGTGTGTGTGTTAGTGCTCTGTTTCTTCAATCAATATAGCAAAAGTGTAGTTACCACAGTACTTGACCTCTGACTGGGGCAGCAATCTAAAGGAAAATACCTCTAGCAAATGTGTTACTCCTCAGATAAGACAGCAGGATGCAGTATAATGGCTAAAACTTCTTTCCTAAAGACAGTCATACTGCTTCGATGATATTCTAAGTCTCCAATACTCTGTGGACACAAAACTTCAGGAGCACCTTTTTCTATTAGACTATAGACAGAATATTAAAGTAAGAAACTGTAAGTTACACTGGAATTTTGGCTATCTGGGAAAACATACAAATCTAAAATATTAAAAGCATTTAAGAGGTGTTCACAATAAATGCTAAAGCCTTAAAGATAAACAAATACTAACAGTATGTTCTGGTTAAGGAGGCAGCTTACTAACAAGCCTTTAAAATGTGTACACTCTTTGGCTCAGTAATTTCTACTTTTAGCAACTTACCCTAAGGAAAAAAACCTCAGGCAAGTGGACAATCGTGTATGTAAGGTATGTACAAGGACGTATGTAGCAACACGTACCCACACATTCAACAAATATCGAGGGGCACCCATGTGCATACTGTCATGGAACTTACATACTAGAAGGAGAAACAGATAATGAAGTAAATGGATAACTGGCTATTATTTACTCAGAGAATGATGAAAAAGGAGCATTTGGCAATGTGGAGCTTATTGATGACCTAGACAAGAGCATTCTCAAATGCTCTTTTGGGGGGCAAAACCTCACTGAAGTTAAAAAAAAAAAAAGAATGGAATGCAAAGAAGTGGACACAGTACAAACAACCTCTTTTCAGTCTCGTTGCAAAAGAGAACAGAGAGTAGTAGCTGGACGGGGTCATTACCCCATGTTTGCACAGTCATGGGAACAAATCAATAGAGAGGAAACATGATACAGGAAAGAGAGGGCAGTGCAGCAGGATCACAATCACATGTGAGAGGAAAGCAGATTTAACAAGTTGGCCTTGGCAGGGACAATTCACCTGTTATACTAAAAGGAAAAGAAGAGTATATGATACAGGTGGATATAGAAGAACAGAACTCAAAAACACCAGGCCCTACTCCACCTCAGGCCCCTTGCATTTCCTACTGTGCCCCCAAAATTTAAATAATTTGATCCCTTACCTCCTTTAGTTCTTTACTCAAATGCCAACTTCTCAGTGAAGCCTTCCTTTGCAGTGTTTAAAACTGCAATCCCCACCCAAACACTTACTATCCTCTTTCTGTACTTTATTTTCCTCAGTATTTATTACCATCAAATATACAGCATAATTTTACTTTTTAAACATTTTGTTTATTGCCTAAAACAAATCTCTAAAGATACCATTAAAAACTCTGACATCTCTTTAAGAAAATGGGACACTACTTCAACAACCACAAAAAGGTCAATCTTTGCTAATATGACTACTATATCTGCATATTAACATAATCTCAGAAAAAGTTTACCATCATCAGTTCTGAGGGAGAAATCAGTTATATCAGCCACTGGCATCAGAATGAACTGGCCAATGGCAAAGTCAAACTATTGATAATCCAACCATCAGCTGTGCAACAGCAAGCTGGAACTGAGACCAGGAGAGCCCAGTCGCTTACGGGTTTCTTCAGGTATTCAGGAAGTATAAACTAGGGCAGAGAAAATAGGGCAGCACGTGATCTAGGTTGGGGAAAAGAGAATCCTAACTTGAAAATCTGATTACAACACACAGCACTAATAGTTTTCATCTTTTCATATTACCTGTTAAGTACACCAAATAGCTATCATATACCTATATTTAGTGATAACTAGGTTGTTCTTATTGATGTAGAGACAAAAGAACTGGTGGCACTGGGATATATAAGATGGAAAAAAAGGAGGTGGGGGAAGAAATGGTTTTGACCTAGATACTACATCTTATAAGCTGAATGACATTAGGCAAGTCAAAATCTAGTCTCAGTTTCTTTGTGGTAAAATGTACTTTCCTCTTAAGATTGTTCTAAAGATTAACTATGATTCATGTGAAAGGCCCAGCACAGTACTGGCCCTAAATGGAACTCAATAAATGGTACTCAGTTAAATCTTCCCATTGTACTACCAGAAATGTTCAGATCTCCAGAGATAGGGAATTTAACTTTGATTTCCAGATCAAGATGACAAATAGAAAAAAATGAGGCATTTGGGGAGGGACACAAGTATATTCTCCAATCCCATTTATTCCTCTCTTGTTCCCAACTTGTAGGCTATACAATGTGCAATTAAAGAAGGAAATTCAAGCCTGGTTCCATGCTGATTGGTCAGCTGCCCACAGAAGCAAAGCAGAAAATTTCAAGTATCCAAAGTTGGTCTTTGGACATCAAGTTTGATATCTATCAGATTAAATTCAGCCTTCAAAAATAGGTATTTTCCCCTTTCCCTTTTATTGTGGGCTAGATTTGACTTGCTTCCAAAGAAAAGGAAAAATATGAAAAGGAAAAAATAGTAACTTTACAGTGAAAATACCTGGCAAACACCACCTTCATCAAGTGATAAAGCTTTACATATCCCTGATGTCATGTAGATACCATGTATTCCTGGATATGATGTGAAAGGCACTTCACCTCTGTGGTATTCTTTCCAAAAACCCATAACCCTGGTTTAATCATGAGAAAAACATCAGATAAACCCAATCTGAGGGAACTACAAAACACTTCAACTGTCAAAACTGTGAAGGTCATGAAAAAGAAGGAAAGACTAAGAACTATCAGAGGAGACCAAAGAAGGCTAAGGAAACATGACAAGTAAATAAGATGTGGTCTCCTGAATTGGATCCTGGAATAGAAAAAGAACTTCAGTAGATAAAATGGTGCAATCCAAATAAAGTCTGGAGTTTAGTTAATAGTAATGTACCAATGCTGGTTTAATAAATGTACCATGTTTTATGTACTTAGTTTTTACAAATGCACCATGGTAAAATAAGAGGATATTGAAACAATGATAACATAAGAGGAAACTGAAACTGGGTGAGGGGTATATGAGAACTCTCAGTGCTATCTTTGAAACTTTCCTGTAAATCTATAATTATTCCAAATAAAAAGTTTATTTACACAAAAAGGGGCATTTGATGGCATGGAAAGATATTCAGGATATTTTAAATGAGAAAATCAAGTTTCAGTAAAATAAGTATAGTATGATCTTACATTCTTTGAAAATGGATTTTTTAATTATAAAAGTAATGTGTTCACATATTTAGAATACACAAGTGTATTTTTATTTTTTTAAATGATCGCCTTTATGCCTGTGGGCTTTTACCAACTCTGTTTGGTTTTTTGTTTTTTTAATTTATTGTATTTTTGGCTGTGTTGGGTCTTCGTTTCTGTGCGAGGGCTTTCTCTAGTTGCGGCAAGCAGGGGCCACTCTTCATCGCAGTCCGCAGGTCTCTCACTATCGCGGCCTCTCTTGTTGCGGAGCACAGGCTCCAGATGCGCAGGCTCAGTAGTTTGTGGCTCACGGACCCAGTCGCTCTGCAGCATGTGGGATCTTCCCAGACCAGGGCTCGAACCCGTGTCCCCTGCATTGGCAGGCAGATTCTCAACCACTGCGCCACCAGGGAAGCCCTACACAAGTGTATAAGCCACAGTAAAACTAGAACACAAAGAGAGCCAAAATCGAGTGAATTAACAAGCAAAAAGTTTATTTCTCTTTAATTTCAATCTTGAAACAAATGGTCCAGCTTAGCGAGGCAGCTCTGCTCCTTGCAGTCATTCATGGATCCAGGTTCCTTCCAAGACATGACTCAACCATCCTCTAAGGCACCACCATCATCTGCATGGTCTAAGTGCTTCCAATTAAATCAGCATAAGAGGAGAAAAGCAACTACTATAGGAGGCATAGTCAATGCCTTAAAATCTAGGACAAGTATCACCTATCACTTCTTTTCACAATCCACTGCTAAAACTGCAGACACATGTCCATTCTCATGGTGGATTTGGAAATGTAGTAAAGATGAACGGACATGTACAAGGAAGGAAAACATGGATTTTTGTGGACTAGTAACTGCCACCAGAAAAGTTATGCAAAAAGAAGAAATTATCTAGCAATCCCCCAAAAACCATTGTTAACATTTGAATACATTTTTGAGACTTTTTTTCCATAGGGCTTAAACAAAACCAGAATACCTACTTTTTCATTTCATGAGTCACAGGCACCTGTCCACTTTAATATAAACTGCACAGTATTCCACTGAATTAATGTGCTATATCCAATTTCCCTTAATCTATATTTTATCCATTTTTAAGACCTTCCTACAGTACCTAAGAATCACGTGAACAGATTGATTTTTAAAAGTATTCTTAATATACAAACAACAACAGAAAACATAACGAAAGGGAAGACCACTTTTATAATACCAAAAGCAACAAAAAAGATAAAAAACCCAGAAATTAATTGTACAATAAATGTACAAAACCAACACAAAGAGGACCTTTCCAAACACTTCAAAAGTAGACATGAACAAGTAAAAGAACACACCATGTTTCTGAACGAAAAGATTATAAATTCTTTTAAAATTAACATAAATTTAATGTCATCATAATAATGCCAACGAGATTTCTTTTTCAGAGATGAGGAAAGCTGATTATTAAGTTTATTGAATGTCATCATAATAATAATGCCAACAAGATTTCTTTTCTGTGATGAAGAAAGATGATTATTAAGTTTATACAGAAAAATAAATAAGCAAAACTAGCCAGGAACACTATGAAAATGAAGGGAACAGCCCTACCAGATACTACAATATGTACAAAGTCTTGATGATTTTTTAAAAAGTGTCACATTAGGAAATGAATAAACTGACACACTGATGAAACAGAGAAAGATTTGAAATAGACCCAAGTACTTATAGGAATCTAGCATATGCCAAAGGTGTCAAGTCAGTAAAGAATAGACTTTAATAAATATTATTTGACAACATTATGAAAGGAATACTTAAAAAATATATACACATAGTAGAATCGATGTGTTGCAGTGTACACAAAGATAAACTCTAAATGGATTAGAGATTTACAAGTAAAAGATGAAACCATAAACATACTGAAAGAGAATATGATGAATTACTTTATAGCCCTGAGTTGGGGAAGGCCTGTTTTTTTTTTTGGCCGAGCCAGATGGCTTGCAGAATCTTTGTTCCCCAACCAGGGATCGAACCCATGCCCCCTGTAGTGAAAGTGCAGAGTCCTAACCACTGGACTGCCAGGGAATTCCCTGGAGAAGGCCTCTTTGATAACAACTGAGCTCAACTACCAAAACATTATTTGTATAGCAAAACGGACCATAAAGAAAAAGACAAATGACTAATTGGGAAAAAATATCTGCAACTCATAGATCTAATATTCCCAACATAAAAGAATTCTTAGTTATTACGGAAAAGAAAGAAAGAAAGAAGGAAAGAAGGGAGGAAGAAAGGGAGGGAGGGAGGGAGGGAGGGAGGGAGGGAGGAAGGGAGGAAGGGAGGAAGGGAGGAAGGAAGGAAGGAAGGAAGGAAGGAAGGACAACCCAATAGGAAAATGGGCAAGCAACATAAACAGGCAATCTGAAGAAAAACACGAACAGCTATTAAACATTTGAAGAGATGTTCAACTTCACTTATAATGAGAACAGCAAATTAAAACTACACCCACATACCAATTCTCTCCTAACGACCTGCAAAAAATCTGTAAGTTTAACACACATTCTGCTAGCAAGGTTATAGAGAAACAAGTATTCTCATACATTGCTGGAAGCAGGACAAAAACTGCACAACCCCTATGAAGGAAATCTGGCAGTATCTGCCATAATTACCAATGCATTTTCCCTTTAACTCAACAATTCCATTTCTGGGAATCTCTCTCATAAACTTACACATTTATGAAATAACATAAGTACTAGATTACTCATTGTGGCATTATAACATAATCACAGTAAAAAACTGGAAATAAGCCAAGTATCCAGCAATACTGAACCTCCTGAATAAATGATGACCCAGCCACACAATGAAATACAATGTATCTGTGAAGAAAAATGAAAACAATCTCTGTGCACTGATATGGAGAGCTCTCCAGGACATTTTAAATATCAAAAGCAAAGTGCATCACAGTTTATATGGCAGGCATTTTGTTTAGGAAAGGGAAAGAAAAAATATTTAACTGTATTTGCTTGTAACTGTATAAAGAAACTATCGAAGAATAAGCAAGAAACTAGTAAAAATAAATACTAGGGACTTCCCTGGTGGCGCAGTGGTTAAGAATCTGCCTGCCAATGCAGGGGACGCAGGTTCGAGTCCTGGTCTGGGAAGATCCCACATGCCGCAGAGCAACTAAGCCCGTGCGCCACAACTACTGAGCCTGCGCACCAGAGGCCGCGTGCCACAGCTACTGAGCCAGTGTGCCATAACTACAGAAGCCCGTGTCCCTAGAGACCGTGCTCGGGAACAAGAGAAGCCACTGCAATGAGAAGCCTGCGCACTGCAACAAAGAGTAGCCCCCACTCGATGCAACTAAAGAAAGCCCCCATGCAGCAACAAAGACCCAACGCAGCCATAAATTAATTAATTAATTAAATACTAGAGTTGGAGGGGGCATAGTAGATAGAGACAAGGTGAAGAACACTTTTCAGTGTTTATCTTTAGATATCATTTTACTTTTGAGCCACATATATAATTACATATTCAAAACAATTAATTTGAGATTTAAATTTCTCAGTATTTAGTGTTTTACATACATTATATCTCATTTAAACCTCACTATGTAAACGAGGTATGATAATAATCTCCACTTTACTCAAACAGCCTAACTGTTACTGCTTGTACAAAACTAGTTAGTAAGTAACAAAGCTGGAATTTAAAACCACAAATATCTTTCCAAACATTGGATTATTTTCAAAGGCAAGCAGTATTGCTTCAAGTTATTTACCTGAAAGTTACCAACAAATATTAAGCACAGATTTTAACCTACAACACATTAATATTTATCAACAAGTAATGTGTAAGCATTCTTACTGTAGTATATATAGTCAGCGATATTCCAAAGGGAAAAGTATAGCTAGCCCTAGAAATGGATGTGTACCTAATAACAGATTATAGTTCACAAATGAATTTTGAAAACTTCCTACATTAAAAACTAACTCCTAATCCAATGTCATTTAGGTAACTGATAAGACAGAACAGCTTTAATGTGTATTTACTGTAATGCTTTTTTTCCTTTATTTCAGATTGGTGTTTCTAAAGTCTGGAATACAATGTACCCTTTTATCTCTAGTCATACCCAAGTCAATTTTTATTCCCTAAAATGAAAATTACTCCTTGAAGTAAATTACCATTAAACAGGTGGGTATCACAGGACAGTATCTGAATTCTTCCTTATGCAGGTAAATGAGTATCTAAATTCTAGATGCCCAATAGGTCCAAGAACTTCCTTTATCATGGCACACATGTACAAAGAAATGAAACTGTGGTTGGAAGTACTTTGCCATTCCCTGGTTTAGACTATCCACGTTTAACGTGATTACTGATATGACTAGATTAAAATCTACCAACCTAGTATTTTCTATTTGTTCCATCTATTCTTTGTTTCTTTATTCCTCTTTCTCTAACTTCTCTTATGCTGAGGATTGTTTACAAGTCCATTGCATTGCTTCCATAGATTTATTATTTATGCCCTTATTTCAAAATTTTTAGTGGTTTTCCAATATACATTTTTAATTAATCTGAGGGCACCTTCAAATATTATACCATTTCATGTGTAGTACAAGGACTTACAGAAATATTATATTTCCAATTCCTTTCTTCCATCTTTTATGCTATTGTTGTCAGATCTTTTATAAATGCTATAAACATATAATACTACTTTTGTCTTAGATAGTTATCTGTTAGAGCAGGGATGAGCCAACGATAGCCCATGGGCCAGCTCTAGCCCTCTGCCTGTTTTTAGAAATTGTTTTACTAGAACACAGCCACATTCATTCACTTATATATTTCACACTACAATGGCAGAGCTGAGTAGATGCAATAGAGTGTATGGCTCTTAAAACCTAAAATATTGTCTAGCCCTTTATATAAAAAGTTTGCTGACCTTTATCTCAAATAAATTAAAAATAAGTAATAACTTTTTTTTCCATGTCCAGTGGTCTTTATGTAGATCTAAGTTTGTGTAGATCATATTCCTCCTGCTTGAAGAACTTGCTTTAACATTTCTTATACAGTAAGTCTGCTGTCAATGAATGCTTAGTTTTTGTTTGGCTAAGAAAAACTATTTCTCCTTCATTTTAAAAGAAATTTTCATTGGGGCTTCCCTAGTGGCACAGTGGCTGAGAGTCCGCCTGCCAATGCAGGGGACACGGGTTCGTGTCCCGGTCTGGGAAGATCCCACATGCCGCGGAGCGGCTGGGGCTGTGAGCCATGGCTGCTGAGCCTGCACGTCCGGAGCCTGTGCTCTGCAACGGGAGAGGCCACAACAGTGAGAGGCCCGCGTACCGCAAAGAAGAAAAAATAAATTTCATTGGAGTATAGTTGATTTAAAATGTTGTGTTAGTTTCTGCAGTATAGCAACGTGAATCAATTATACATAACATATATCCACTCTTTTTTAGATTCTTTTCCCATAAAGGTCATTGCAGAGTATTAAGTAGAGTTCCCTGTGCTATACAGTAGGTCCTTATGAGTTATCGATTTTATATATAGTAGTGGGTATCACCATTTTTTTTTTTTTTTTTTTTTTTGCGGTACGCAGGCTTCTCACTGTTGTGGCCTCTTCCATTGCGGAACACAGGCTCCGGACACACAGGCTCAGTAGCCATGGCTCACAGGCCCAGCCGCTCCGCAGCATGTGGGATCTTCCCGGACCGGGGCACGAACCAGTGTCCCCTGCATCGGCAGGCGGACTCTCAACCACTGCGCCACCAAGGAAGCCCCGGTATCACCATTTTTGAAAGATATTTTCATTGAGTATATATTTCTAGGCTGCCAGTTTTTTTTTCATTAAGCACTTTTTAAATGTCACTCCAAAAAGTAAAAAAATAAATGTCACTCCACTGTCTCTAGACTCCCATAGTTTCTGATGAAAAGTCAACCATCAGACAAAATCCTACCTTTGTTTCTCGTATGTTTCTTTAGTCTCTGGGTGCCTTTGAGATCTGTTCTTTGACTTTTGTTTTCTGAATATTGTGTGTGTGTGTGTGTGTGTGTGTGTGTGTGTGTGTGTGTGTATGTTAAGTATCCAAGTTGTTATTCTCTGAGCTTGTTGGATCTGTGTTTTTGTGCATTAATTTTGGAAAATTATCAGTCGTTATTTCTTAAAATACTTGTTTTACCCCATTGTTTACCTTCTGGTATTTCAATTATGTGTAAGTTAGACCTTTTGATGTTTCCCCACTGGTCTTCAATATTCTTTTTTCTTTTTTGTCTTCAAGTTTTCTTTTCTTTGTGTTTCAGTTTTGGTAATTTCGATAGACCTATCTTAAAGTTCACTGATCCTTTCTGCCACTGTGTGGAATCTCCTAATGAAACTATTGAAGATATTCTTCTCTCTGTTACTATGTTTTCCATTTACAGCATTTCCACTTGATTCTTTTTTTCCCATCTCTGCTGAAATTACCCATCTTTATCATGCATGCTGTTCACTTTTTCTGTTAAAGCCTTTAACATATTAATCATAGTTATTTTAAATTCCCTGTCAGATCCCAAAATCTGTATTACATCTGAGGTTAGTCCCAATGATTGCTCTTTCCCTGAGTGTGATTTTTCTTGCCTATTTGTATGCCTAGTAATTTTTTTGTTGAAAGGTGAACATCTTGTGTAGGACAGCAGAGACTGAGGTAAAAAGTTTTTATGCCTGAAAAGGGGCAAGTTTTTTCTTCTCCTAGGCCTTTCAGGTGGAGAAGGTGAGTCTATTTAGTTAGGTGTTGAGCTGGGTTTGACATTATCACTATTGTGACCCTCAGTGCACTACAGGCTTCAAATTCCTATAGAGATGGGCGTTTGGCTTATCAGAGTAATGTCTATTCTATTCTGAGTTTAGGTCCTTCCCCTGCACTATGTCTCTTTGTCTATTCTTTTTTCCTCTCCTTTACCTATTCTGCTATTATTCATTATTAGAAACTTCTTAGTTCGGTGGTAGAAAATTGTTGGGGGAGGATCCATCTTCTGTTCTGAGTAAGCCTCAGCCTTAGTCATGTATTGTGTCTCTGGGTCTTGAGGTTGTAGTTTTTTCAGTTCTCCTTCCCCTTGATCTAACCCCACAGTTGTGGGTTCAGCATATTCCTGAGAAAGTAGATGTTCCCCCTTTCCCTTCCCCCAGCTGCAATGAATTCCATCAATGCCCTAAGGCAGAGGTGCTGGTTGCCTCCTTCTCCACCACTCCCACTGTCCATAGATTAAGGCTTTTGTTTTGTAGTGGAGAGAGAGGAAAAGGATCCTGTCACTGCTATCCTCCTCCCTAGGGTGTGCATCACAATACTTCTTAAGGCTCTTTCCTAACTCCTATCTCTTGGGGTTCTTACCCACCCCACCCCCCAGGGTTAGTGGAGAAAGAGCACACGTGAAGGTACAAGGTTCTCCAAGTTCTGATGTCCTCACAGATTTCATATGCTCCTGTCAGCCTCTACTTGACCTTCCCTAATTTGTCCACAATTCTAACTGAACTGTTCTTACTGCTGTCCAGCTGTGTCTACCTCAGGTGAGTGAGTGTTCATGTCTCCTCTTTCCCTGCAGGTACTGTGTATCCTTAGGTTTTGAAGTTAGCCAGGTTGTTTTTCATTGTAAGGTAGGAGTAACACTCCTTCCAGCTCTCTACATCCCAGGGCAGAAACTAATGATAACTTTTTTAAACCTTCTTTTGGAATAAAAATATTTTGTAATGACTGTTCTCTATTTCCAAGATTTAAAAATCCCAATATGTAAAATAACATGTGCCCAATTCTTATTCAAACCCCCTACTCGAGGGCTTCTCTGGTGGCGCAGTGGTTGAGAGTCAGCCTGCTGATGCAGGGGACGCAGGTTCGTGCCCCTTCGTGCCCCGGACCGGGAAGGTCCCACATGCCGCGGAGCGGCTGGGCGCGTGAGCCATGGCCGCTGAGCCTGCATGTCCGGAGCCTGTGCTCCGCAACGGGAGAGGCCACAACAGTGAGAGGCCCGCGTACGGCAAAAAAAACAAAAACAAAAACAAAAAAACCCTACTCTAATTATACTTGTTTCTCTCTTGTTAAAAAGGATTAATTGAATGGCTAAGTATAAATTTTCTAAGGGAAGAGGGCAGACTTCTACTTTAGATCATATCCTTTAGTAAAATTAAATATGATCATAAGAATTTATCTTCTGTGGCTTGTTGATTATAAGAATAAAATACACATACATATACCACAATTCTCTGTATGTCATTATCATCATCTGGTATTCTACAGTGCGTTTGGTTAGAAGTTTTTACTTTGTATGAAACACATGAACATGCACATACCCTCCCTCCTTTGCCCACCCTTCCTTCCCCCACCACCCCAACTCTCTCTGGTGGCAATTTTAAAACTATAGGAATTCTCCAGCTCAGAATGGACCCAAAATACAGGCTTCTGTTTTAGTTAAATATCCTTTCTGAATCCTGCTGTGCTTCAGGTTCCATCTGGATTTTTCTCCTGTTGTAACATCAGTATTTGCAAGAAAATTTCCTCCAGTAAGCATCTACGGGTCTGCAATGTAAAATCCTATCATAAATAACCACTTTAAGGCAGGTAAAGGTAAAAGTTTATATGTTCATTGCTATCCCTTAATTATTACTATGCTTTAAAAAAATCACTGTTAATTTTTTATTCAGATATCACAGGCACAAATTTTCCAGTTGCATGCATCAAAAAAAAATTGTTAATATACTGTCTTCATATAGTAACTAATCCAAAATAGAAAACTATCCTTGCACCACTGAAGTCTCAGGGACAGATGCACTGATTAGAGACTTCAACAGCATAGCTTATGCTGTCTGAAAGGGCTTCTGAGGCAGATGTTCCATCTTATGACTCATTTGATCATTTACTTATATACTAATGTCCACTATATTACATCATTTACATCAGAGCAACCATGCAGTGAAAAAGAAATTCCAAATTTTGTTCCTGCAAACATAAAGTTCCCATTTAGTTTCAGACTGTTTCTGAAAAGAACAAAAAAGTCTTATTTGTGAGTAGTTTTCTGTAGTAGTTCATGTTGAGTTTCTGTACACAAACTATTGTCAAGGTGTAGGAAGCCAATTATATTGCAGAAATATACCACTGGCTACCTTGGAAAATGTATTTATACTATACTTTACCTTTATAATATAACTGAATAGTGGCATTCCTACCTAAGCTTTATACAAAATACAAGATAAATTTGCTTTAAGTGAGTAATTTTATTCCATTAGTTCTGAAATCTGTTCACTAAAAAAATGATCTGGATAAAATATTTGTCATTTTAAATAATGTCAATGTATTAGTGCTGTTAACTTATTTTAAAAAATTATAACCAGGACTATTAACAAGACAACAAAAAGGAAATATTCGGATTACTTAAAATCCACTGGTAAAGTTATCTAAGCATCCAGATTGCTGTGTAGAGTTAATATTACTATAAGTATAAGAGAAGTTATCTAACAGTCTAAATATTTATTCTAGTATCAATCTTAAGTCTTAATCAAACAGTTATACTTTGTTCTTTTTTAACAGAAGAAAATGAATAAAAATGACTGCAAACACTTTTAACTGGGAATTTAAAAATTAGAACAATACTATTAAAGTGATCATGAATATATCATATCAGAAGTATTAAACTTCATTTGAAAATCAAATCATATGAGAAGGATTATCCACACACGCAGGGTTTTCAACATGTTATCCCTTTATGTAATATTTATTGAAGGCAAATTTTTAAATTGAGAAAAACCTTTAATAATATAACCACCTTATTTGCTACCAAAATAGGGGGGAAATTTTTATGAATCTGTCATGTTAAACAGTAGTCAATAGCTACATATAATCAGTAAACAAATTCAGTTCAAGGCAAGAAGAATTAAATCACCGTTTAGTGGTTGCAATTTAGATTATTCTAGCGTGTAATACTTTAATTGTATAAAACAAAGCTGATGTCACAAATACAAAAGAACTTCTTGCAAAGCAAGTACCACAAGTAATTTCTATGCTGCCACTGATGGCTGACAAGTGATGAGCACTTTGTTCAAATGTATACACTACGCACATAAGACAACAGGTGGCTTATAAAAAGAAAATACTGAAGTGAAGCTCTTAAATTGTTCATAATCAACATTTTTATAATGTTTTGCCAGAATATGTTTTAATCTTTGAATAGCCAAAAGGTTTCTTCTACAGGAAAATACAGTATTCCGAACATAAAAAAGACGTTGAACCAGACAAACTAAGACTAATACTGGGCTAAAAGTATTTATATGAGACAGTATATTAATATATTGCCAATGTGTTAATATATTACGAGTGTATTTCATAGTTTAGTAACTTAGGTTAAAATATTTTCAAAATTTTTAAAAAATCTATTCTTATTAATTGATATCGGAGTACTATTATTCAGTGCTGGACCAAAACCTCCCCATAAAAGCAAGAAACAAACACCCAAGCTCTTTAGGCCTAATTAGCTATCAGCGTTAGAGGTGTTTTCTCTTTGATGGAGAAAAGTGAAACAGATGGCGGTGTCCAAAATGACTAGCATTCCTCACTACCACCACCACCCAACCTAAAAATCTAAACTTTTACTGGAGCACTAGAAGCTATGTTGTTTTTGATGTTGTTTCTTAAAAGAGAATAAGGCAAAGTAGAATGAAATAAAACTTCAAGTTTAAGACATACTCACTACCCCAATTCTGCCACTGCAATGAACTAATCACAGAAAAAGATTTGATTAGGAATGGATTATGATTAAAAGATTTCTCCTACTCCCAAATATTCCTGTACACAAAGGATCCTTATTCGTCTTAAATGATTTTAACTGTTCTAGTTTAAAGAGCAACAACTGGGGATGGAGAGGGTAGACTTAAGTCACAAAAAAATGAGGAAAAAATAAACAGGCAAGTGTGATCTACGACATCCCTTATAGTCACATTAATATCAATACAACCAAGGAATACTGAATTATCTCTAAAATTCACATTACAACTGTTTAATTCTAGGATATATATGTAACATCCAATTTATTTACACACAAATATTTACATACAAATATTCATTTGTAGGCTGATATACACAATGTCTATTATTCAAAGCCCTTTCAAATGACCATGTAGCTGAACATCTGCACATCTGCAGTAAACTTTTGTATGTGATGCTCGCAAAACGAAAATGATAAAGTTGAGTGATAAATTACTTACATTTACCTGAAACAGTGGAACTTGAAGAAATCCAGGTTGTATGAACAAAAGATGTAGGTAGATTCATAAAGACTAACGAAGACTTCTGGGCATTTTCAAAGAATTTAGAACAGTGGTTCTCAAAGTGTGGTCCATGGACCCCTGAGGGGTGTGCAAGTTTAAAGCATTATGTCACAATAATAATAAGATGCTATTGGTTTTTCTCACCGTGTTGACATTTGTAGTCATGGTACAAAATCAATGCTAAGAACTACCAGGATGTTAGCATGAATCAAGGTAGTGATGCCAAGCTGTACTAATAATCATTGTTTACTTCACACACACATACAAAAACAATAATCAAGTTTCACTTAACAATGTCCTTAATGAGAGTAAAAATTATTAATTTTATTAAATCTCAGCTTTGGGTGCACATCTTTTTAATATGCTGGGTAAGGACACAGAAGTACACATAAAACACTTCTGCTACATACTAAAGTACAATAGTTGTCATGGAAAAGCATTTGAATTGCCAGCTGAAGTAGCCACTTTTTCCATGGAGCACCATTTCTACTCGAAAGAACAACTGACATTCAAACCATGGTTATTTAATCTTTAGTATATGGCAGCCATTTTATTATAAACGATAAAATTCAGGCTTTCAAATTAAAATTAAAATTTTGGAAAACTTGTAACTGCCACCATGACCTTGACAGCTTCCCAATATTTTTTTTTAACATCTTTATTGGAGTATAATTGCTTTACAATGGTGTGTTAGATTCTGCTTTACAACAAAATGAATCAGTTATATATATACATATGCTCCCATATCTCTTCCCTCTTGCGTCTCCCTCCCTCCCACTCTCCCTATCCCACCCCTCCAGGCGGTCACAAAGCACCGGACAGCTTCCCAATATTTAAAGACTTTTCTTATGAGATCTGTGGCGATATTAACATATGTGATTTTGTGCTGTTGTATAATAAAATGTGTCATAATTTAAAAGATCTGCATCACTCACTGAGAACTGGTATTCTCCAAATGACTCAAGGCATGCATGGGTAAGAGAGTCATTCAAAGTACAAAATAGACCAATGGACTTTAATGTGAGAGAAAAAGGGTCCATTGCTATAGTTGAAGATTCTACATTTCAATTAACTTTTAAGAAATTTCTATTTGTCAAGCTTTGATGTAGTATCAAAGAATAATATTCACAATTATCTGAAATGGTTATTAAAGTACTCTTCCTTTTTCAAACCACATATCTGTATAAGGCCAGATTTTCTTCATCTCACCCAAATCAACATACTGCAAAAAATTAAGTGTACAAGCAAATATAATCCAGCTATCCCCTATTATGCCAGATATTAAAGAGATTTGCAAAATATAAAATAATCCCACTCTTATTAAATATTTTGCTTTAGAAAATATAATTATTTTTCAAAAATATGTTAACATATAATGGGTTTATCACTGTTATTTTAAAATGCATTAAGAAGAAATTTTTTAGTCTTAATTTTAATTTCTAATATGGTAAATACTGATTGATCTTAACCTACATAAACACAAGTTTTCGGTATATTTAATAATTTTAAGAATATAAAAGAGTCTTCAGACCAAAAAGTTTGAGAACTGCTGCTTTAGAGGTTATTAATCCCCACTCTTTTAAGGATAATTTTCCACCTTTCCATATGGAGACAAGTGGCTGGAAAAATTGCATTCTTTTTTAAAAAAATGAATTCCTCTACGGGATATAAAGAGAGAGAGCTGAGCGAGAAAGACTACAGCAGTTAGAAAAGGGAACCAGCATTCTTTGGACACTGTGCTGTTTCCAGACCTGGGGCAGGAAATAGAAGAGATAAGCCAGGAACATCCTTCATATCATACCAGATAGCATAAAACTATCAAAGACTACTAGTGTGGTATCAAAAGAGATCCAAAAAGTATCACCAATCACCTTTAGAGGATGCCAATGAACCATCTCACTATTGTGCCAACTTTATCCTAGGAAAATGCCAATATATCCCATTTTTTGTATTCCACCCAAATGCCCAAGAGGGGGGAAAAAGCTTAAGTCAGAAAAGTGTTTCAATGGAATTCTTATTTAGTAAAAATAAGATCCTGTAACCTTTAAATACATTTTTTAAAGTCCAGATAAAATACTGATACATTGATGCTAATAAACAGTAAGCATCCACTTTCCAACCGTATTTCCCTTACCATACATAAATCACCTTCAAAGAAACCCACACAAAACATCTATCTTTACGAACCAAGCAAAATCACAACTTCTCTGACTAAACGTGATCTCTCTTTCCCTCTGAACTCTATCCCTAAGAAGTGCATGTGAACCTCAAAGTAATTACCATGAGTACTTTGTTCAAAAACAGAATGTGAAGATTTCCTTGAAATAACTAGGTTCTAAGGCAAAGGAGACTAAAGACTTGAAACATGGGACCATGAATGTTATAGTCAATTTAACTAAAAATGTACACAACACATGAGATAATGGTTAAAAGGAAGGGCTTTAGATCAAAGCCAGTTCTGCCATTTACTAACCTGAGTTATTTAACCTCTCTAATTGTTTCTCTAGTATGTAAAATGGGAATAGTAGTGCATACTTCAAGTAAACCTTGTGAAAAATTAAATGAGGTAACAGATGTAATAATAAAGCCTTCAGATGCTGCCTATAACATATTAATCCTCAATAAATAAAGCTTCTGGTAATAGTACTTGTAATTCTTCATGTCTTGTAAAGGGAAAGAAAGGAGATGACAGGAAAATGCTGGGCAGAACAGTTCCTTCCACCACTGTCAAGGGATATCATCATCAGTCCAGTAAAGATTAGCGACCACTCTGCCTTAGCTGGTGTGGGATAGTTATCAAAAATGATAGGAAAATACAATATATAAATATGTACATATATTTTCACAGACACCAGGGTTAAGTATACCATCTGAAATAACATTAACTTTGTTTCCTTCATTAATTTCCTAATAAAATATTACCTAACAAGTCATTTAGTGATGCTTATAACATAATCCTTCTATGTAAATACTCAGTCTAAATCTTCTATTTGCAAGTAAAATATGCCAGTCTCCTAATGCCTCTCAAGTCAAATGAAGCAAACTTTAAAATTCTCATCCACGAATTACAATGTTAGCAAAGAAAGGCTGACAAAAAGAACAAAAAGGGATTATAACAAAGAAGGATTCAAATTCAAATTCAAATTATAGTCTGGTCTTAATTTACATCAAATTTAACTCAGAGATTAACCAAAAAACCCTGCCAAGAAAAGCAAACCAGGTACAAACCAATTCCCTGGTAAATTCCAGTGCGTTCAAGCTCCTCCATTCTCTTCCAACAACTGTTCTCTAGGAACAGTCCCACTCTTGGGGCTTCGCCAACTGTTTTCTTATCAAAGTCACTCAGCTTTTCCCCTTTACTCTCCATACAGTAAATAGTTACCATGTAATCTTATTTCACTGATTTATGTACACTTTAAGTTGTTCCCAATATACGTTGTACAATGGGTATTTACAGTTGGTTAAATGGGGTATGGCAATCTCTACAAAAAGCAAATTCAAGAAACCCTATTGAAAATCAACATGGCAATGGCTAGCAAGAAATGAAATGTAAAAGAAGTGTATCCTTTGATTCATTAATTTCTCTCCAATAAATATTTCTTAAGCAAATAATACAATAAAGGCAAAAAGACATGAATATTCACTCACTGAGAGTTATCTATCATAGTAGAATAACTGAAAACATATTCAGTATCTAGGAAATGATAAATCATAGATCACTGACAATATTATCCTCTCATTAAAAATTATTAATATTAAAGCTATTCTAAAACAAGAAAAATATTTTATGATATAATTTTAAGCAATAAAATAGCTTTAGGAAGTAAACATAGGGTAGCAATTAAAGTATGGGTTTTGCTAAAAATCTTCACTCTGCCACTCAGTAGCTGTGTGATTTTCCAAAGTTATTTAAACTCCCTGAGACTCAGTTTCCTCATTTCTAAAATGGGCTAATAAGATCTAACTCATAGGGTTCTTGGGAGAATCAAATGAGAGCACTGTAAAGCGCCTCCTCCTAACTCAATAAATTCCTTTCCCTATTACTCAACTGATTCCTTCCTATTAATACAACCATGAGTTTATAAATAGCAGATCATATCTAAATGGTGATTATAATAAGACTGGGGTTCTATATTTAAAATCATAACCTGCAGTAAAGTTCCTTAATGTGGCTTTATTTTCCTCAGTTCTTTAAAATAAAATATCAACACTTGGTCTGACTGTAACCCTTAATATACCAATGTTTCAATTGTTTTTAAAAATTGTATTCAAAATAATTTTAATTAGTTTTTTCCCAAACATTTTACTCATAATACACAAATCAGAATTCAGTCTGAATATACAAAAATGGAAAAAACAAATTAGGAAAATGGGTGGAGTACATTCAACCCCCTACATTTTCACACTAAAGCTTTATTAAAATGTGAACAATAAATTTAGTTGCGGGTGAGGGAGAACACTATTCTCAGAAAGCTATAAATTAATGTATAACCATTGTTTCAGTTCTATCCATCTGACACCCTGGCATACAAGAGAAGACCTTCACAACTGGCCTAAAGAGAAGGTGGACACAGTTGTCCCTTTCAACTCAGGGAAGGGGGAAGAGGAACAAAACCACCTTCACCTGACCCAACTCTTTACCTATGTGATGTGCAAAATATCTAAACGTCTGGTGGAACAACGGGGTCTTCTTTAGGTCCCAATGGCAAGAACTGAGTCAGTCAAATCCAGGCCAGCCAGGCAACGTTCCTTCCTCCCTCCTACATTGGGAGCAAGGACAGCAAAGACAGGGTTAGGGTGGGAGGAGAAGATGCACCAGGAAGGAGACGTCACAGACCTGGACAAGATAATTCCAGGTTCACGGGCAGCCTGGGGGTTCTGAGGAGACACCTTGACCTCACCAGTGGAGAGAAGAGGAATCTTCCAGTTCCAAAGGACTAGTGCTGCTACACAACCTACAGCCCTTAGAGGAAGCCCTGCCTTTCCCTCAACTGCCTCGGCTGGCAACCCGTAAGCTCAAAATTTTAAGTCACTGATGCAGGAAAACTGTATCAGGCCCACAATGAGTGGTTATGGGTGTCAATGTCAAATCTGCAGAGGGACAAGTTATGAGGAAATTGAAGACTCACACTGTGATAAAAAACAAGTGCTCATCTGATTTCATTCATGCAAGTCAAGTATAACAATGAATACACTGGTTTTCAAAACCAAATCAGTCTCAACCTTACATTTTTAACTTAACATAATGACAATGTTCTGACAACTAAGAAAAATGTGGTTCAAAATTTAATGTTTAAAAGATCAAGAGACTCTCCAGGACCTTAGAAGTTGCCCTTCCATCCCTGAGTGATTTCAACTCGTTAGTGAGAGAAGAGTTTTAAAAAGAATCCATATAGTTGCTATTTTGAGAAGAGGATAGGAAAGGAGACCTCTAAAATATGTCAGAAAAGACAATCTAGAAAAAAAATGAGAATGCCTCAAGCACCTAAAGTAGATATAAGACCACCATGAATATGAGGATATGTTCAAGCAATTAAATTGTAAACAGCTAGTAGATTACTGCATACAATATTACAATGTATACAATATTACAATGCAAACTAGAAGGAACTGTTTCCTACTGCTGCATTATTTCCACAGTAAACAGAAGTTGATTATTAGAATGCATTGTATATGTAGATGAGAACCACTGCATAATTACTTAACCCATTGAATTTGTACCGAAGAAACAAAGGAAACATATGTTTTTTGGTCAGATTGTTTACTGCAATCCAATACTAGATTAATTTAATAAATACTGCTGAAAAAGAAAATTACAGGACCCAAAGGAAAAAAAACCCATTATTTTAGGATACAATCAAAGACAGCTTTATATTAGCAATTTGTGTTTAGGCAAAAATGCGTGACTCATTTTAAACTCTTAAATGACGTGCTTATGAGGAAGGGGGGAGGTGGTCTCTTGAAAAACAGTAATTTATGTTCATGGTAATTAAAGGTGATTTACAAAACATATAAACACCTAACTTAACCTAAAAGGGGGGATGGCAATTAAATGAAAGCCTTTTCACCTTCTCATTTAGCAGTTCAATAAAGTCATAGTGCCTTGAGGGTTACAACTAGAAAGGCAACTTAAAACCTATTTCTTCCATCAATGTTACCTTCATCCCTTTTTAGCAAACACAGGCAACAAAACTATAGTAGCCCTCTGGAATCTTACTGTTAAAGCTCTAACTAAGCAATTTAGACATATGAAATTTAAACAGATATAGAGTAACTGCAATACAAAACTGAGTGAAGACGCATCTGCCACTGATAACAAAGGAGAAAGGATAAGGCTTTTATTTTTCCTGGTCAAAAATTCTAACCATCTGCACAGAAATCATCTACATAGATTAATCTTAATTCTATCGCATAAGAACTTGTCTGTCCAGTTTGAGAAGGGTAAGCCCAAAAGAGAAGTAAAATCAGTCAATGGCTTAAAATCATCCTGGGGTGTGGGGGAATGACAGACACACTTCCTAAGAATTATAAAACTGCAGAGATCTTTCAAAATAAAAAGAAATGACATCAAAATCGAACTACAATTAGCAATTATTCCCAAAATGGAAATATTCTACTTACTGAAGTAGACTCCTTTTTTTAAGGAAAATAAACATTGGAAAGTAAATTCAAATAGAAACTAAATTCCTCCCTGTAATCAGGAGAAGAAAATAAGCATATATCCTTTCAGATTTTAAAGAAAAGAAAAGAAACAGAGTGAAATCTGATAAAACCAAAACTGCCTTCTTATTAGAGATGATGGAAAGGGGGTGAGGATAAACACATATTAACTTACAATTTTATGTGGACTATGGAATGACACTAATTTTTTTCTAAAGCACAAGTTTTTGTACCTAAATTGCATATAATTCAATCTATTTTAAGGGAATACTTTTTGATATCAAGTAGATGGCTACTGATTATATCTCAAACAACAATGGGCTGGCATGGCTAGCAAGGGTTTCCCTTTGCTTTGACAAATTAACAAAGGAATTTTGTTTAGATGACTGCACTGGGCATATTAAAACAACTGGTGTAAAGACAATAAAAATGTTAAGAATCTATTTAGAAGACTATGCTTCTTTTCCTATTATCATTCTTACTCTTAGGGGGAAAAAACCCAGATGAAATGAAACACTGAGCTCTCAATGAGCTCTCAATGACCTTAACTCAATCTTTTCATCGTTCAAAGCCCAGCTCAGGTTAGGGGGCCAATTCCTGGCTCTACCTGGCAAGGGCACAGATAAAGCTCCCACAGCCTCCCAGGGTAGAAGGAGGAAGATGGATAATATCGCCTTACCAAGAATACATGGAATGGGGGAAGAGATACCTGCACAAAAAGGAATTAGTTTGTTATTAGAACAAAAAGGTATAAAGGCAGTCCGGCCTTCCCCACAGCCTCCTCTTCTCCCCTCAACACACACACACACACACACACACAAACACACACACACACACACACTTTCACTACATAACAGTAAGGTATCTTAGAAATGCACATTTTTTTCTTACCCAAAATTTATTAACTTAAAGGTGACAGAGACAGTAGGATTTGTGGAAAACATGAAAGAAAAAGGGAGTGATGAAATGTGGAATTAGTATATAATGTAAACAAAATAAAATAAAACTGGAAAATCTTAGGTATTTTTACTCTATGAAATTCTTTCATTTCGTTTTCCTTCTAAATTACTTACAGGGGTTTTTTGTCTGCTAAAGATTCAAACAGAGAAAAATATTTTTGAAAATAATCAAAATTAATTTTCAGAACTACATTATCTTTCTTTTCTTTCAAAATAAAACCAGGCTTACAGGCTATTTTTCTAATTACAAAACAATACCTGGCCAGAATATATTTAGTTTGAGAACATTTGTGACAACAGAAAGGCAGGAAAAAAAGCAGTGAAAATTACTTATATTCCCTCTAACAAAATGTAACTATTGCTAGCATTTTTGCATATATTTTTGCAGATTTTCTATGTGTTTGTATTTTACTAAAAATAAGATCACATTATAAATGTTCTTTCGCAGTCTTATGTCTGCATGTAATAATATACGGTGATGGTATTTTCATTCAATGACCACAGAGTTACATTAACATTTTTAAAGACTGCAAAATATTATGCAGTATAGATGTTGTATAAATTATTTTTCTAACATCTTTATTGGAGTATAATTGCTTTACAATGGTGTGTTAGTTTCTGCTTTCTGACAAAGTGAATCAGCTATACATGTACATATATCCCCACATCTCCTCCCTCTTGCGTCTCCCTCCCACCCTCCCTATCCCACCCCTCTAGGTGGTCACAAAGCCCAAGCTGATCTCCCTGTGAAACGCAAGTATTTTTATGGCAGAACAGACCATACAAATATAATGTGTGGGAGCTCTCAATGAAGTACTTCAACAACAGAACCCACTAATTTAGTTACCTGAGAGTAAAATTCTTAACTAAATCATCCTGGCAGAACTAATTTGATTAGCCCAGCTTAAAAATCAAACATTTTACAGAGATGGCAGAAGATCACTGACAACTCCTGAATCACAGCATTCTAAGCCAAAGCCATCTTCTCCTTAATTTAATACAGAACTCCTGAGAATTTTATTTGAATCATTTGTGCATACCTTACATTGGTATTTAAATAAGAAAATTCCTCATGTTTTAAAAATCAGAGTAATACATGTTCACTTTTTAAAAAGCCAAGGATCTAAAAAGGAAAGTCACCCACCTCTCTCTCCATCCCAATTCTATTCTCCCAAAAACCTATGAACAGTTTGAGGTATCTCTTCAAATTTCTTTCTATGAATATAGTGTAGAGCTGAGCTATCTAATACTATAGCCACCAGCCACATGAGGCTAAAATACTTGAAATGTGGCTAGTCCAAACGGAGATGTGCTCTAAGTATAAATTACACACCAGATTTCAAAGACATGGCACCAAAAATATAACAATAATTTTTCATATTGACTACATGATGAAATAATATTTTTGATAGATTAAATATATGTTATTAAAGTTAATTTCACTTTTTACATTTTTAATGTGGCTATCAGAAAATTTTAATTAGATACTTAGCTCACATTATATTTCTATTGGTCAGCACTGGTACAAAGGCTAATGGTGCAGGTTTTGGAGTCAGACTTGCCTTACTGAGTACTACTCCCAATTATATCATCTACCAGCCATGTAACCTTGGACAGATGTTCTAACCCCTCTGTACCTACTTCTGACTTGTTTTGAGAATTGAATGAAATTCCTCACAAAAACCACTTAGCACAGAGCCTGGCACATAGTAAGTACTTAATAATATTTCCTGGCAACAAAAGAATAAAACTATAACCTAATTCTTTTAAAATCACTATACAGCACCTGTCTCTTCAGAAAAGTCTCCAGTTATACCTGTAGGTCACTACTGTGCAGAGCAGGTAGTCTCTGAAAAACAATGTATACCAAGCACTTGAACTTTCTTTCTCTCTCTTTCACATACACACACACACACACACACACACAAATACATGGATCTTGAACATGTTTACTATATAGATCCTAAACGCTTTTTTTTTTTTTTGGCCGCACCACGCGGCATGCAGGATCTCACTTCCCCCACCAGGATTTGAACCCACGCCCCTTGCAGTGGAAGCAGAGTCTTAACCACCAGACGACCAGGGAAGTCCCATAGATCCTAAACATTTAGATCTAAAAATGTACAAAAGCAGTGTGGTAATGGTGAAAACCTGGAAAGAAAAAAGGACTTAAAGAAGAAAGATGGGGGAGTTCCCTGGCATCCCAGTGGTCAGGGCTCGGCGCTTTCACTGCTGGGTCCGGGTTCTGTCTCTGGGGGGGGAACCAAGATCCCACAAGCCACGCCGCTCGGCCAAATAAAGAAAGAGAATAAGGATGGACTCTATGCGCAGTATACTAGCTATGTACCCTAGCAAAACTGCTTAGCCTCTCTCAGTATCCTCATCTGTACAGCTGGGATAACACCAATCCTGCAGAATTGTTAAGATTAAATAGAATAATATATTAGAAAGAATCGACCATAGTACCTAATTCATACTAGGTACTTAATAATCACTTCTCTTCTTCTGGAAATCAAAATAAAATGCCAAAACAATTCAGACAGGCTAGTAATGTTAATGCTGAAGTGCTTGCCATGCCATAACTGCCTGTTCATACCCTGAAGAGGTAGTTTAAAAACATGCTGGCTGTATAGTCATCCCAGGTTCCCTACATTTTATCCCTTTAACAAGCAACTGGAGAACAGAACTCTGGAAAGAACAGGGCACCACATACCCCGTCCTCCCATCATCACTACCAACATAATACACGCACAAGAAAACACATACCAATTTAGCTGAAAATAATCAAGTTGTATTTGAAATTTTGTTTCCTATAACTATAAATGATTACATACTTTATAATTAGCAGTTCTATAAATCTGGACCTCCTATATGTTTCTAAATGGGGAACAAAACTGTCCCATACCTCAGAAAACAGAACCTTTGTTTCCAGTCTACAAGGTCTTATCTCTAAGTAGCTGCTGAGAAACTAACAAGTTTTATCTATAAACAGCTTGACAGTAGGTGCAACGATAGAGCCAAAGGTGCTGTCCTTCAGATAACACACAAACACCTTAGCTTCCTATTGAAAAATCACTTCAAAACTTCTAATGCCAGCTTTAAAAAGCTAAGGATTCAGTGAAATCAATAGCCTCGTCATGTTCAAAGCTTTAAAAATTTAACAATAGGAAGTTACATGGCTTCTAAAACAAGTCATATGGCTCACAAAACCCTAGAGAAAAAATTAATCATTTTTCTAAATAGAAAACCTGTTACAAGTTACTGCATGTATATGAATTTTAAAAGAATTTGCTTCCCATAATATTGTCGCTGTTTCCCTATTCTGTACTGAATCTTTGGCAAACAGTTTTATTTGAAGAGACTCCTGTTTATGCGAGATGTAGGAAAAGCCTATCCCTTCTTCACAAAGTCTCTCAAATTTGCTTTCCCTTCAACTGCCACTGACAGTTTTCTGAAATCCAGTCCTCATTATTTCCTTCATGAAATACTATAAAAACCTCCTGGCAGTTCTTTTTGCCCCAAACTTCTTCCCACTAAAATCTGTTCAGAATGTGTTCATACATAGTTGATAGAGCATCAACTCTGTTAACTAAGTGACATAATCCTGCATATTACCCATGAAGTGGATAAAATCCAAATTTCTAACTTAACAAAACTACAAATTATCAATATCGATATACCCGATAGGGATGAATCTCACAGACATTATGGCAAGAGAAAGGGGGAAGGCACAAAAGAATACAGAATGTGCGATTACATTTATAAGAAGTTCAAGAATAAGCAAAACTAATCAATGATGATATAAGTCAGAACAGTGATTACCCTGAGTGGGGAACTGACTGGGAAGGGTGACAGAAATGTTCTCTACCTTGATCTATGTGGTCGTTACACAAGCGTATATACATGTACAAATGCATCCAGCTATGCACTTCAGATTTGTGCATTTTATACTTTACTGTATCTATTTTCTATCTCAAAAAAATAATGGGAAATCAACTAGAAGAAAACAGTTGTGAATATTTACCTGATTATGAGAAGGATAAGAACTTTCTAAGTATAAAGGTAATAGAAGAAATCAAAGGAAAAGACTGATAAAAGTATTTTCACGAAGATGACACATATAATATATCCCCATGTGTCTGCATTGTATGAACAAACTCTAGAACAGAGATCAGCGAACTAAGGCTTGTGCCCTATTTTTGTATGACCTTAGAGCTAAGAATGATTGTTACACTTTTTGAAGTGCTGCAAACACACACACACACAAAGAACATGCAACAGAGCAAAATGTTTACTATCTGCCCCACTAAAGAAAAAAATTCCCCAAGCCTTGCTCTAAAAAATAACACAAGAAACTAATAAATGCCTCACTTATAAAGGCAAGACAGAGGAATCAGAATGTGAGTAGGAAAAAGATTTCTCAATGTATACCCCAATGTTACATCAATTTTCTTTTTGAACCATGTAAATGTTTTACCTATTCCAATATATGACCTATCTAAAATTATTCAAAAAATAAAAAAATTAAAACACTATTATCCCCTTGGAGATAAAGGAGGAGAATTTGGATGTATCTGATAGAATTCTAAGTGTATATACCCATTGGCCTAGTAATTACACTTCTAGGCATCTCTTAGAGAAATACCCAGACATGTACCAAAAACAAACAAAAAAACCTGTATAAGAATTCCATTAGCAACATTCTCTGTTAAAAAAAAAAAGTCAGAAATGATAATGCCCATACATTATGCTAAGTGAAATAAGTCAAAGAAAGACAAATATTGTATGATCTCACTTACATGTGGAATCTAAAAAAGCCAAACTCGAAACAGAGAGAGTAGACTGGTGGCTACAGAGAGTAGACCCCAGGGGCTGGGGTGGGGGAAATGGGGAGATGCTGGTCAAAGGGTACAAACTTCCAGTCACAAGATGCCTAAGTTCTGGTATCTAATGTAAAGCATGGTGACTATAGTTAACAATACTCTATTGCATGCTTGAAAGATGCTAAATGAATAATCTTAAATGTTCTCAACACACACAAAAAATGTTAATTATGTGATGTGATGGATGTGTTAACTAACCGTACTGTGGTAATCATTTCACAATATATACATATATCAAATCATCACGTTGACAATGTTATATGTCAATTATATCTCAATAAAGCTGGGAAAATAAATAAATAAATGCCCACAAATAGGAAGTACTAATTCAATAAACTCTGGTACTTTCATACTGTGGACAATGGTGCAGCAGTTAAAAAATAATAAAGCAGGGGGCTTCCCTGGTGGCACAGTGGTTGAGAGTCTGCCTGCCAATGCGGGGGACGCGGGTTCGTGCCCCAGTCCGCGAGGATCCCACATGCCGTGGAGCGGCTAGGCCCGTGAGCCATGGCCGCTGAACCTGTGCGTCTGGAGGCTGTGCTCCGCAATGGGAGAGGCCACAACAGTGAGGGGCCCGCGTACCGCAAAAAATAAAAAAATAGTAAAATAATGAAGCATGAAATAAGCTAGTCACAATAGGATAAATATTGTATGATTCCATTTATATGAGGTACCTAGAGTAGTCAAATTCAGAGACAGAAAGTAGAACAGCGGCTGACAGGGGCTGGGGGAAGAAGGAATTGGAAGTTACAGTTTAATAGGTACAGAGTTTCAATTTGGGAAAATGAAAAAGTTCTGGAGATGGATGGTGGTGATGGGTGCACAACATGTGAATGTACTTAACATCACTGAATTGTACACTCAAAAATGGTTAAAACTGCAAATTTTATGTTATATGAACACTTTACCACAATTTTTTAAAATTTGTAATTAAAAAAATGTAGAAATTAAAAATCTAAGTTCACAAGAAAAACAATGGAGCAGCATTAAAAATAACAGTCTATATGCACTCACACAGAATGATCGTTTATTTAAACTCCAAAATAATTCTTTAAGTACAGTATTACAATCCCCATTTTACATGAGAAAACTGAGGTTCAAAGACAAGGTGTTACTTTTTCACAGTTACACAGCTAGAAAGTAAGAACTGACAGTTACACTCAAGTTTGATTCTAAAACCCACATTCGTTCCACTTTACTCTAGGCACTAGACTGAAATGGCAGAAAAATAAAATAGTTGCTTTATGCTAACATGATTCTGATTTATTTTCCCTTTCATTATTATCTTTAATGTCATTTAAACAGTAACTAATTTTTAACAGACCACTTTGAAAAGTACATCCTGAACGTCATACCTCTGCGTTTCTGCTTCAAAGTGAATGAAGGCTAGTTTTTTTGGCTCATAAAAAAGCTAACTCAGCTTATGTGAATAACTAACCTATTAAGGAAATGTGGATAGTTTGCTTCAAAAAACTTTTAAAATAAACAAACACGGTATTTAGCTTTTTAAAACAAAATCTTCATAACAAAATTTTCCATAAAAGTGATATATACTAAATATAATGGGTATCTGTTTTGTTTTCAAAAGCAGTTAATCCATTAAGTAATTTTTAGAATGTTAATTTCTATTTATTTTTTCCCAAACACTGGAAACTGTTATTTTTCTTTCTCAATGACATGATCAAGTAAGGAAAACCAAAAGCAAAAACAAAAAAAAAAGGAAAATTATGAATACATAAAGAATTTCTGTTCTATAGCTAATACATATAACTAGCAATGTATAACACACCCATATCTAGTCAGAGTTGTTTATCCAAAATCATAGGTGCCACACGGCAAAAGTATGGAGAAATTCCCACTTTTTAAAAGTTTTTAGTTTTTTAAATCATGCAAACCATTAAAAAAATGTTCTGTATGGTTCAAGAAACCTGAAAAGCAGTCAGCTGAAGAGTAACACATCTGGATCAAGAAATAATTTCTGCAGAATTTCAAAAGTTCAAAATACTTTGGGAAAGGGGGAATAATTAAGTAGGAAGATGATTATTTAGAACATCATCAACATTCAAAAACAGTTTGACACTTAGACCAAAGAAAGGAATATATACCTCAGATAAATAACTGCAGGCACATGAAAAAATGCTCAACATCGCTAATTATTTGAGAAATGCAAATCACAACTACAATGAGGTATCACCTCATTCCAGTCAGAATGGCCATCCTCAAAAAGTCTACAAATAATAAATGCTAGAGAGGGTGTGGAGAATAAGGAACCCTCCTACACTACAGGTGGAAATATAAACTGGTACAGCCACTATGGAGAACAGTATGGAGGTTCCTTAAAAAACTAAAAGCAGAGTTACCATATGAACCTGCGATCCCATTCCTGGGCATATATCTAGAGAAAACCATAATTTGAAAATCTACATGCACCCCGATGTTCATTGCAGCACTATTTACAATAGCCAAGACATAAAAACAACCTAAATGTCCATCAACAGATGAATGGATAAAGAAGATATAGTGTATAGTATCTATGTATATATATATATATATATGTATATATATATATACACATGTATGTGTGTGTGTGTACACACACACACACACACATACACACACACACAATGGAATATTACTCAGCCATAAATAAAGAATATTGCCATTTGCAGCAACCAACATGGATGGACCTAGAGATTATCATACTAGGTGAAGTTAAGCCAGACAGAGAAAGACAAATATCATATGATATTGCTTATATGTGGAATCTTAAAAAAAAAAAAGATACAAATGAACTTATTTACAAAACAAAAATAGACCCACAGATAACAGAGCAATGCAAAAAGTTTCTAAAACCAGGGATTGTGAGACCAAAGCTATAGTTACGTGAATTTTAGACCAAGAATTTTCAAACTGTTAAATGTTGCCTTTATGTTGGAAATAAATGTCTTCAGAAACTTGAAAAAAAAAAAAAAAAAACACAGACATAGGAAACAAACTTATGATTACCAAAGGGGAAGTGGGGTGGGGGGAGAGGGATAAATTAGGAGTTTGAGGTTAACATATACATAAAACAGATAACCAACAAGGACCTACTGTATAGCACAGGGAACTATACTCAATATTCTGTAATAACCTATAAGGGAAAAGAATTTTAAAAAGTATATATATATATACACACACACACACATATATATACATGTATATATGTATGTATAACTGAATCACTGTGCTGTACACGTAAAACTAACACATTATAAATCAACTATATTTCAATAAAAAATTAAAGAAATTTAATGAGACCTCAAAAAAACTTTAAAAATACAATAAAACAAAAGTATGAAAAAAAACATTAAAAATGCAACTCAACTGAATAACTCCTGTAAACACTTTAATCTGCCCCCCTGCCCCAAGTCTCCATTCAAAACTTTATACTTAAGTCATCAGAGAAGAAAATCCTTAATATAGTGGACATGGTGAATCCCCAGCTACCTCCCAGGATCTTTTCCATCACTTCTACTCCTTGTTATTAATCTTATCCATGCTGACAATTCCTTCATTGTGCTAGGGCCTTTGAAACAAGCCATTTACTCTGAATAATCAATCTCTCCTTCCCTCCTGCTGCTAACTTATTAGCCCTCACCCAACCTTTACCTCTCAGCAAAATCATCACTTCCTCAAGGTAACACCCCACACTCACACACACACATACTGTCTCTGTTCTCTGTACGCAATTGGAGAATGACATCTAGTGTTCATGTGACCATTTATTCAATGTCTGTCTCCTCCACTGGACTGTAAACTCCATAAAGGAGGGTCATTTTCTTTTTACTCACCATTACATCCCTTAGAATCTAGCACACTAAAAAGAGAAGCTCCACAAATAATGTGTCAAATGAATAAAACAGAGTGGTCTAAAGATTCAAAGTCATTAAGAGGTACAAACAACTAGGTATAAAATAAGTAAGTTACAAGGATGTAATGTACAGTACAGGGAATATAGTCAGTATTTTATAATATCTTTATATGAAGTGTAATACATAAAAATATTGAATCACTATATTGTACATCTGAAACTATATTTTGTAAGTCAACTATACTTCAATTAAAAAAAGAGTGCTTGTTAAAATAACTAGATTTAAAAGTTAAAAAAAAAAGATTTAAAGCCAACAAAACTGTCAGAATAACTATTTACATTTAAAACAAGTATAAATTTTTGATGCAAGGTATATATTTACATCCATCTAATAACCAAGGGAAATAAACAAGGTGAGGGGAAAATTAACCTTTAAGAATCAAACTAACGGAGAGAAACATAACATTAATAAATTAAAACTCTGTAATAACCACAACTTACCATTAAAAATTTTTTCTCTCTGCTTTCAGAAGTTCTAACGAAAAGCTTTACAGTGCCCTGAACACACTAATACATATCATCCTACACTGTCCCTTTCCTTAGTAGTTTAAACCAATTGTATAAAACAAAAATAGATGACTTCCCTGGTGGCACAGTGGTTAAGAATCCGCCTGCCAATGCAGGGGACACAGGTTCGATCCCTGGTCTGGGAAGATCCCACATGCCATGGTGCAACTAAGCCCGTGCGCCACAACTACCGAGCCTGTGCTCTAGAGGCTGCGAACCACAACTATCGAGTCCACGTGCCACAACTACTGAAGCTTGCATGCCTAGAGCCCGTGCTCCGTAACAAGAGAAGCCACTGCAATGAGAAGCCCTCGCACCACAACAAAGAGTAGCCCCCACTCGCCGCAACTAGAGAAAGCCCGTGCGCAGCAATGAAGACCTAATGTAGCCAAAAGTAAATTAATTAATTAATTTTTAAAAATAGAGAAACTAAAAGATATTAACATAAAAAGTGGATTTTTCACACCAAAATTAAAATGAAGTAAAGAAATAAAACAAGTTTCAAACATGCTAATAATAAGCAAATAAGTAAACAATTCACAAGTACGTCTCTTTTTAAGTCCAAATACAATAATGTAATTACACATTTATTAACATAATCAATATCTGTTTCCACCACTAGACTAGAAGCTTCATAAAACGAGAAAATGTATTAGATTCTGCTACCCACTATATATTTCCAGCACCCAGAACAGAAAAAACATTTACTATTTAATTAATAAATATTAAATAAACAACAAATGAACTGCATTTCTGGTGACTTTAAGACGTCTGAAGAGAATAACCTTTATAAAGAGTAAAATTAAAGATAAAATTTTATTTCACACTCATATTTAATAACCAGTTGAAGATGAAAATATACCATAATTTGGAATTAAAGAATTCTCACTTTTCATAGCTTCAAAGTAATCACTTTATCCTTTTATTCTCTTCAAGTCTTTTTTATTGCCTGTAATTCTACAAAGGTTTTTTAAAAAATTCTTGTTATAAATGTATCATTCTGTGTTCTGTGCACTATACAATAACATATACTGTATTTCATCAATTCTAAGGTGCATTTTTTCACAGTTTAACATATTTGAAATCAATCACTACAAGAAAGCATGTTACCTAGTTTAATTGGATTTTTTTCCCTTTCTTAACAACAATATCTTTAGCCTGAATGAAATACAATAAAGTATGTATGCTCCTAACCAAATTCATTTTTCCCCTAAAGGTTAGAAAAACATATCAGATGAATATTATACAAGAGACAACAAAACCAAAGACTTTATTACATATATGAATGGTTTCAGGCTATTCTCAGGAACTTATCATCACCCGAAACTGCTCCAGCTCTGAAAATTTTACGTCAAATATCCCTCTCAACCACACACCCGCTTACAGCCAACATACCTGTTCCTGAACCTCATCAGGAAATAGATCCTTCCACTTTTCAGTCCTTTCCTACCTTCACTGCTACCCTATGGTAAGCTCTATCCCACACATCAGTTCAATCACTCACACCCCAACCTTCAGTTCTCTTGCCCCCCATCCTCCTGTCATACCTGCCCTATCAATACTACTTCCTTAAAGACATCCCTATCTGGATGTCCCAGGTACACATTCAAAAAACTGTCCCAAACTGAACTCTTTGACTCTGCCAAGACTTGCTGCTCCTTCTGTATTTAACATCTCAGTGAGTAGCATCAAGAGTCATTCAATTGGCCCAGTCCAGAAACCCAGTTGTCACACTTGATTCTACCCTCTCTTTGAAACTCTCACATCAGTCACCAGAACCAGTGAAAAAACAAACTGTCAGGAAAACAGAGGCTCCCGCCAATGTACAGACATTAGGTAACACTACTCAACATAACTGAAACCCCACACACACAAACATATAACCTTATTCTTTGCCTACATTCCAAACCCTTCCAGAAGGTGTCTCCAAACCTTCATCCAAGTAAAGCTACCTAGACTAGTGCTTCTCAAACTACCTGTTATGGGCTTTTGTAAAATACAATAAAAATGAATTACTAGGCAAATGAATTTTTAAAAAGACATACATAAATACTAGCACAATATTTTAATTAAATTCAAATGACCAAAAAATTACTCAGATTTTCTAAATGCTCACTCTCAACTGCTTATAGTTATCTGTCAAGGGCCAGTACCAAACAAAAGCACTGAACCAGACCCCACCTCTAATTTATGTTTCCTTCGTTTGCTCATTATAATATTATTAATATTATTACCATAAAGTACAGTCTTGACCTGAGCCTTAACCTAAAACTTTCTATTTTGTCAGAGAATTACTATGTTCTTGGTTCACTTCTACAGTCAAAAGAACACAAACCAATATATAGCTCTACTTATTTTCTCTCTTTGCTTTATATCCCTCTCTCCATCAAGGACTAGCTGATCTATAGTTTCTCCTTAATCCTTTCATCTTTAGTAAATAACCTGGATGATTTTCTTTCCTCTGAAATAATGGTATCCCCTCCTCTATCAAGTCTGCCTTTCCAACACATGGAAAAGCAAAAATGCAGACAAATTCCACAAGTTAAGAAAATTTCAAAATGCCTTTACAATCAACAAAAGTACTTCTGCATAAAAACACTTTTCAATGGGTCTAATCCAGAATGGGATAAAATTCAATTACAAAGTGACAGCAACACAGCATATACTTACTATGGAATAAGCCTTCTCATATGGAGATGATACTTAATCACATTAAGTCACAATCAATAGACAAATCCACAATTCACCTTGTGAAGCTAAGCAAACCTTATTTTATTAATTATTTATTAATTTTACTTTCACAATAATGGAAAGAAAACACGGATCATAATGAAATCAATCAATTAAATAAACAACTGTACTTACGTGTTAGATGAAAGATTCCATCACAGGCACTAATATGAGATAAAAAGGCATTTCCCAGGCCTTGCCCATTGTGAGCTCCTTTCACAAGGCCAGCAATATCCACTACATTTAGAAAAGCAGGAATTTTGCTGAAAAACAAAAGATGATCTTAATATAAAATAGTACTAAGAACCTGTTTATTAACCAAATGGCTTTCCCAAACATGTTACATGAATTAATTCTTTCCTTTCTAGAACAATGTTTATTAGACTCTCAAATGAATAAAACAAATTTAAACAAGAAATAATCTTTTAAAACATTAGGACTTTCTGGGGCTTCCCGGGTGGCGCAGTGGTTGAGAGTCCGCCTGCCGATGCAGGGGACACGGGTTCGTGCCCCGGTCCGGGAAGATCCCACATGCCGCGGAGCGGCTGGGCCCGTGAGCCATGGCCGCTGAGCCTGCGCGTCCGGAGCCTGTGCTCCGCAACGGGAGAGGCCACAACAGTGAGAGGTCCGCGTACCGCAAAAAAACAAAACAAAAAAAAATTAGGACTTTCTTACCTAGGAAAATGAAGGGAAAACATTTTAAAGCAGAACAGATGTTTTTATTGTTACTCTAAAAACTAAAACTCATATCATTAATTTTATTATACTGGCACATGCACACATACACAAAAGCAGAGAACATTTAAAGAGTATACTGATACAAGTCAAGGTAATCATCATAGAATGAGCCAACGTACTCAACAGATACTTTGTGCCAGGAACTGGACTAAGTGCTTTACATGTATTATCATTCCAAAGTTCAAACTTACTCTATAAGATGGGTGTTATTTATTAAACCCACTTTACAGATGAGGAAATTAAGCCATAGAGGAGTTAAGAAATCTATTGCACACAGGATCACTCAGCTAATAGTGACAAAACTGCTATTCAAATATAGGATATCTGGGTTTGCATTTAATCACCATATAGGTTTTACAGCCCCAAAATGCATGTAATGATGTGAGCCAATTGTCAGCATAGTAATAACGCAGTTGTTAACAGCAACAGAATTAGACACAGTAAAGTAACAGTTAACACAAATTAGAAAACAAGAAAACCAGTCAATCATGTAGAAATGGAGATTAAAGCATATGAGTAAATAAAGCTACTTTCAATGTCATATGACAAAGGTGTACGGTATATGCATTTATGTATCCTTTGTCAATTTTCAGAGTATCCATTTTTCAGAATGTCAATTTTATTACATGATAAAATACAACATAAAAGTTCCACAAGGGCTTCCCTGGTGGTGCAGTGGTTGGCAGTCTGCCTGCCGATGTGGGGGACATGGGTTCGTGCCCCGGTCCGGGAGGATCCCACGTGCCGCGGAGCGGCTGGGCCCGTGAGCCATGGCCGCTGAGCCTGCGCGTCCGGAGCCTGTGCTACGCAGCGGGAGGGCCACAGCGGTGAGGGGCCCGCATACCGCAAAAAAAAAAAAAAGTTCCACAAAATGCTTTCCTATTATCTGCATGGAAACTGAGTCTTTTTAAAATAACTGTTCTATAAAAAATTTTTATACAAATAGAAATTACTTCATAACTGGTACCAGCAAATCCACAGAAAACATACATAAGATGGGGTTAAGTTTTTGGTGACTACTGTGGTTGCCTCTCCAGCATCCTTTGCCCCTTCTCTTGATGACTATTGACTGTCATTTGGCTAGCCATACCTCGCCAGTGTAGCCTGGAGCTTTGAAAAAGCTGGCTCTACACCTAACTCTAGAAGGGGGCATGTAGCTTGGGCCTATACTAAGCAGCTTAATCTCATTCCCTAGGCACAATTAATGATTCTAGGACCTCTGCCTTGTCCCATTTGCCTAGAAAGGCTTAAGGAGAGATTTGCCAGAGAGGGTTAAGAGGATTCTTGAATAGAAGATCATCAGTCCTCTGACAGGTCTTCTAGAAGCAAACCCCTCTTCCTTCACTCTGAACAAGGATGAGAAAGTATACAGTTCCAAGATTTGAGAGTTCCAAATGATTTGGTCATTTGAGATGACCAAAGGGGAAGGCGATCTTATGATCAAGCTGATAAAGTAAGTAAAATGGAGAGGGGAACAAAGCCAGGTCCTTGATGACACAACTGAGGTGCTGAAACCAACACAAAATACCATGCTATCTGTTACTAACTCAATAAATCAATTTTTAAGTCCATATGTTAGGTGCAACCAAACTCATCTAAATAATATAACTTCTAACAACTAAAACATATCACCCATATGATAAATATAAAGTACAGTAGCATAGATATGAGAGGAAAGGCCCTGAAGTTGAAGAAAGAAGCCTGGGGTTTTAGCCCTGGTTGACGTTAACTATCTGTATGACCTTGAGCAAATCATTTCACCTTTCTGGGCTTCCGTTCCTTTTATAAGGAAACCACACAGGACAATCTATAGCTCTGAGATTCTGTTTTCTAATGAAAACGAGCTTCTTAATTCTGATTCTTGATATAAGGCCAGGATAAAGGTTTAAACCATTAATATCATATCTCAAAAAATAAAAACTTGAGCCCTAATTCAAAGATTTTCTATATACTGTACCAATGATTTTAAGACTACTTTATGTTTTTAGACCTTATGAAACTTTCTTGTGATTAAAATAAGGTTAAAAATCTTTTTAATCACTATGATATAATGAACACAGAATACCAAAAACATTTATAAGTCTTTCTTCAACAGAAACAAATGAAAATGATGAGGAGGATTTTTCTTCCATCAAAAAAACAAACAAAAAACCTGGAAACTTGCAATATAACAGATAAGTTTGGGGTTGCAAGAAGAAAAACTATGAATTACTATCAATTCTTCCTTATTTGCTTGACCACAAAGAGGACAAAATTAAGTTATGGAAAAAATGAAGATGGGTTCCCATTCAACTTTTGTATTTCCATAAAGGTGTTTAATCAGCGTTTACCAGTAAAGCAAAAGAAATTTTGAGAAATTAATTCCCTCACTGCCTAAAATTTCAATAAATTTGAAGTCCATGAGCTTTATTATTGATTTTTTTTTTAATAACATGACATTTCTTTATTTATTTATTTGGTTGCATTGGGTCTTAGCTGTGGCAGGCGGGCTCCTTAGCTGCAGCTCACGGGCTTCTTAGTTGCGGCACGTGTGTCCCTTAGTTGTGGTAGGCGGGCTCCTTAGTTGCAACAGGCGGGCTCCTTAATTGTGGCATGCGAACTCTTAGTTGCGGCATGCATGTGGGATCTAATTTCTTGACCAGGGAGCAAACCCAGGTCCCCTGCACTGGGAGCTCGGAGTCTTAACCACTACACCACCAAGGAAGTCCCTCCAAGAGCTTTATTATTGTTGTTGTTCTCTTCATGTCTCTGGAGAATTTCAGCAATGTCACATGACCACACAGCCCCTCAGTGGCAAAGGCTCACACAAGGAGAGAGTCAGAGTGGGCAGAGAAGGCAGCACAACAGCAGCTGTGGCCTGGACAAGGAAGGCATCTGGGCAGGACAGCAGCCCAGCAATAGGCAGGGCCCAAGCCAGGAGAGTGTCCAAACTGGGCAACAACCTGGTGGGTTCAAGGAATTTGCAACATATAAAGGGAATGAGCAAATAAGCACATTATGGGGACAACTGGAGAAAACAAAATGGAATCTGTGAATTAGATGATAATATTAGATCATTGTCAATGTCCTGATCATGATGGTTTACTGTGGTTATGTAGGCGAGTGTCTATACTTAGCAAATACAAACTGAAGAATTAAAGTGCAATGTGGCATCATGTCTGCAAGTTATTTTCAAAGGTTCAGAGAAATTTGAGTGAAAGGCATACAAACATTCTACATATAATTTTGCAGCTTTTATATAAAATTGAAATCATTTAAAAATAAAAAGTTTTTAAAAAGGATTCAGAAGTCAGCTTGAGGAGCCAATTTGAGGGATATAATTTGAGCTATATCCAATGACTGTGACATATTATAACCAAGTGAGTAACACTGATATGAATGAATAAATGAAAACAAGAAAGCTCTTCTTACAGCAGAATGTCAACTAATAAATGAAGAAGAAATGGTGGAATTGCAAAATCATCATATGACAATCATCACAGTAATAATTAATTCATAAAAAAAATCAATAGATGCTAAAACTAGAGGATGAAAGTAAGAGAAGTAAATAAATTTGGTATATATTCTGTAGTTAGAACTCATAGGAATTGCTGATAGGTTGGATGTGGGGGTGAGGAAAGAAAAGAACCAAGGATAGATCTTGGGCTTTAACGTAAGCAACTGAAGAAATAATAGTACTATTTATTGAATTATAAACGTCTTGAGGAAGAACAAATTTGACACAGGCAGGGTGAAATCAAGAAGTCCATTTAGGACATGTAAAATCGGAGGCACCTGTTTAGCCTTCTAAGTGTCAGTGTCAAGCAGGCGGTTAGATATACATCTAGAGTTCAACAGAGTTCAGGGCTGGAGACAAAAATTTGGGATTTATCACCACATTCAAAATAGTGAAAAACTAAAAGCAAACTAAATTCTCAATAATAGGGAAATGGTAAATAATCTGTGTACATTCATATAACATAGTACTAAACATTATATTAGAAATTATTATTTAAATCTGTACTTTTTAATCTAGAAAAATATTATCGATACCCCAAGTAAAAATATATCAAAAGTATGGAAGGATCTACCTCAAAAGTATTTATATCTATTATATCAAGGTAGAAGTATAGGTGATTTTTACTCCTCTCTTTATACATTTCCATATTGTCTGAACTTCCTACAATAAAACTGTATTATCTTACTTTTTCTAATTAAAGATATAATACATGCTGTTATAAAAACTTCAAACAGAGAGAACTACAAGAAATGAAGAAAAAAATGACCTAAAAATTCCATTCCCCAGAGATAACCATCAATTAGTTTGTGATCTTCAGTTCATACATTTTCCTATGAATACACACATACATGTATCATTTTACATGAATGGAATCACATAATACAGACTAATTATGCCCTCTACTTCACACTCCCCAGAAAAAAATAACTTCAATGTTAACAATGGATGTATCCTTCCTCACCCTTCTCCAGGTTCTAGGTTACTTTTATAATCACCCAAAACAATAATGCTACATTAATTTTGAAATAAACAACACAACCCTTCTACATAATTTTAAATATATCACTTATATATATTTACTCAATCTATACAGGGCCAACCACATGAACAATGGCATAAAGATTCTTCTTACCTTGCTGGTTTGTGGTACTGGCAAAGAAAGTCAAACCTTTCATCTGGCACAGGTACTCTGCTCTCATTAGGATCAATAGTGCAGAATGGGAAGTTTTCTGCTGAAGCTTGACTATTGGTTAATACATTGAAGAAAGTAGATTTCCTAAAATGAATAAAAACGATTTCAATCAATTCTTAGGCTAACACTGAGAAAAATTTATCTCACTCTAATTTCAATGCTCAAATAAAATCCATAAGGATTATAAAACAAATCTGGGAATGCAGGGTGGAGGGTAGGGCGGGGAATACATTTTTACTAACAGAAACGAATGAAATTTACAACAATGCAGCTCATGATTTACAATTAAGTTATGCTCCTCTCTCAGTCTATTTGGAACGTGAAAAGCATCTCCCCAAAGAATCTTTGTTATAAATGATAACTAGTCTCACAACACACCACAAAATCTATTTTACTCCTAAAGTACCTGGAACACCAGTATCATTTCACCTGTATCTAGTATAATCTTCTCTGGCATAAATGTAGAGAGGTGTGCATTTAGTTAGGTCAATTACTTCACAAGCATTGGCTAATTGTCTAATAGGAAATGGGAGTTTGGAGCTCAGACTCCCTTCTAATTGTTAGTGCATAAGAATTACTGGTAATCTAGAACTGTGAATGGTGGATTGTGAAAGTCAAAATGTGAATTTTTTCCAAGGTATAACTTTAATCAAGAAAAAGCTATTAAAAATGAAAGAACTGTTCACTAATTTTCTGTTATCTGATTTTTATCAGATAATACACACTCAGAGAATGCCAACTCGTATTACTATTCTATCTTTTCCAAACACTTTTTAAGGTAAAAATGTCTCCCAGATGAGATCTAACCCTATATTCATCAGAAGTTTATACTTGCTACAGTTAGTTCATCTGACTGAATTTTAAATCAGAGAACCAGTCCTTTTTTTTTTTTTTTTAAACTCTGAGACCCTTTTAAAAGAGTAATGAACAGGGACTTCCCTGGTGGTCCAGTGGTAAAGAATCCACCTTACAGTGCAGGGGACGTGGGTTCAATCCCTGGTCAGGGAACTAAGATCCCACATGCCACGGGGCAACTAAGGCATCACGCCACCACAACTACTGAGCTCGCATGCCTCAACTAGAACCCCCAAGCAGCAAACTATAGAGCCCACCCGCTCTGGAACCCGCGCACCACAACTACAGAGCCCACACACCCCGGAGCCAGTGCACCACAACTAGAGAGGAGAAAACCCACACGCCACAACTAGAGAGAAGCCCGCACACTACAAGAGCCTGTGCGCCACAACTAAGACCCAACGCAGCCAAAAATAAAAATTTTTTTAAAAAGCCATCTCTAAGACACCCTCTAAAAATAAAATAAAATAAAATAGTAATGAACAAAAGGCAACAAGGAAGGCTTACCTAAATACTACTGGTGAGAAGGATGGTTTGGCAACGATATATTAACTTGAACCTGCCCATAGGTCTTTAAGATATTGCTCTTATATCACATTCAGACTAAATATTTAGGATTAAAGTAGAAAAGTTTCCAAAAACAGCCACTTAAATCATTACTGGTTACTTAGAGTACCAATGGTCAAATCAGTAGCTTTCAAATGCTTGCCTATAACAGACTCAGCTGAGAATTTAAAGGCATGCACTACCAGGTCTCTTTCCAGATTTGGTGTAGGTCCCAGTATTTTAACTCAGCTAACAACTCACTGAATAATACTGACTGTTGTAGAATTTATATTGGTAACCTCTAAGAGCCTGGTAACAATCCCAGAACTCTAGGAATGATAATTAAGAGGAAATTACTAGCTCCTATAGAGACAGCTTTTCTTTTCAATCCTGTTAAGATAAATGTCATAGTACTTAATTTAAAATAGTCTGTATATTTATCAAGTTATAGTCCATCTATTTCAAGAAAGACACTGAAGATTAATACAATTTTTAAAATTAATATATAAAATAAGGCAGATAATTTTTAAAAAGAAAACTCACATTCAAATTATGAGCTTTAAATGCCATGTCCATTAAAAATAACGAGGACTTCTTGGAGAAATTACTAGTTCCAGGTCTGGGACCAGAAGTATACAAGATGAATCTCAAACAATTTTTTCCCAAGGGAAAACAAGGAACCTACTGAAGGCCATAGAGTCCTATCAAAAGCACTCTGGAGCCAATCTGAATAGGCCCACAGGCCAAAGATGGGTCAATCTGAGCATCTTTAAGGATAGCTACAATGAACTATAACAAATCAAATAACTTCATATCCATGAGCTGTTAATAATCCTCAACAAGACAAAATCAAAAAAAAAATTAAAAAAAAACCCTCTCTGGCTACCTTTTAATGATGCTAGGTGATTGATTCTTCTGATAACCATTGAGTGAAACATTCATTGTGTCTTTCCTATATAAACTGCACTTTTAGAGTAACAAAGAATTGATGAAGAAAAGATTCTTTTATAGACATATTCCAGCCAATAAATGAAAAAAGAATAAAAAACTTAGAATACCACCATTTTGCAACCACTAAGGAACTAATGAATTGGGTAATTATCACCAATGATCATTAACTGTCTCCCCCCCAAAAAGTACCTCCTAACAATTATGTACACCATCTTTCAAGTATTCCTGACATAAAAAATTATATGATCAAAAATTATCTGAAACTTACCTGATCAAGCCTTTAGATATTACTATCACTTAACAGAAAATACAGAGGACAGGAGAACATATTAAATGACACCACATAGATGCAATTAAGAAAATTTGGACTTTGGAAAATTCTGTAAGACTAACATCCAGATTTCTCTAACAAGTCAACTGGTGGGGGGAGGAAATTCTGCTTCTGGGTGAGATGCAAAAGCTAACAGCAGACTAGAACTCTCACCCCAAACTAGAAAAGCCATTTAAATGCAGAATACAGAAAGTATCTGTTTGAAGGGGCTAAGAATCTAGAAATGGGACATTTGCCCATTCTAGGCAAAGTAAGGCGGCCAAGAATCCAGGGATCTCTCTTATGCAAGAACAGGTTTACTCATGTAAGCTGATGCTGGAGTACAGGGAACCCAGCAAAGAATTAGGAGAAGACTTGGAGGATGGACCTCAAGAACACAACCAGTTTTCCCCTCAGGATACTGCTCCCAAAAGGGAGAATTACAAAAGTGTACTGAAGTAAATGAACTGGAGAGTAATACGCTCCATACCTTATTCCCCTCCCTACACAAAAATAAAACATAAAAAGTGATACTTAGGTTGCCAGAACAATCCATAAGTCCTTATTTACCGAAAATGTAAGTAAAGGGAATTCCCTTTGTGGTCCAGTGGTTACAATTCCGTGCTCTCACTGCCAAGGGCGCAGATTCAATCCCTGGTCAGGGAACTAACATCCCAGAAGCTGCACAGTGCAGCCAACAAATAAAAATTTTAAAAAATAAAATGTAACTAAAATATTGCATACCTGCAACAAAAACATTACAAAATAATGGTACAATAAAAATACTTCAAGGAAAATTTAAATATCTTAATTAATCCACTTACAAGACATTTGTGCCTTTCTTGGGGGACAAAAAAAGGGCAGTTGTATTTTTGTATACTGTAGATAAAAAACTGCTCGTTGCTATTACCACAGTCACAGTAATTGCAATATAAAAAGTCCAGGGGCTTCCCTGGTAGCGCAGTGGTTGGGAGTCCGCCTGCCGATGCGGGGGACACGGGTTCGTGCCCCAGTCCAGGAGGATCCCACATGCCGCGGAGCAGCTGGGCCCGTGAGCCATGGCCGCTGAGCCTGCGCGTCTGGAGCCTGTGCTCTGCAACAGGAGAGGCCACAACGGTGAGGGGCCCAAGTACCGCAAAAAAAAAAAAAAAGTCCATAGGGAGTTCATGGAGTTATTTTCAAATTTATTGGTTTTATTAAGTACTGCATTTTTGACTGCCTTCCTGGACAAAAATATGTTTAATACTAAAGAAAAAAGTTTATCCCTTAAAACATATTACACAGTAAAAATAAAGAAAAGAAAGTCCCATTATCTCTTAGGCTAAAAAAATGCTTACATGCAGTCAAACTAAACATGGAAGACATCTCCATTTTCACAGGTCACCTCATCTTGGACATGATTTTAAATTTCATAAAGTCCAAGTAATCTGTACCTTCCAATAGCTTTGTACGTACAAAAAAGTAAAAAGGAAGAAGGAAAAAGAAAATTTTCTAAGGATTATTAGTACAGCCTTTAGCGGCAAGTTAAGACATTTTGATCTATTCAAATCTATTAAAGAAAAGCCTTGCAAAAGCAAAGAATTTTAAAGTTTTGGCTTAAATTGGAGTGGTAAAGCCCATAAGGCTTTTTGTGAAATGAGAATTTTACACACACACACACACATTCAGATCCCTTATAAGGTTATTATTGAAGCTTGAAAGTATAAGATTCAAAATTGTAGGGATCTCTCTTATGCAAGAACAGGTTTACATAAATATTATTTCAGCAATGATATTAAAAAAAAGAGTGGCTAGACTTAATGTATGCCCCCTCCACTTAAGACTTAAATACTTTATTTTTGAAATTATATATTTTACTGTAATAAATAAATCTGACTGAATATATGTTTTATCTAAAACCTTATGCAAAATTACAATATGTATAGGGAAGTCAGGATACCAATGCAAACTCCCCCAGCATTCTGAATTAACCATTCATACAACACACAACCAAAAGCATGGAAAGAAGTAGAATATTCTTTCGAAATGTTTTGAATTTAGATATAACTAAACTGTTAAAAAATATCTATCTGCTAGATACAGAAAACAAAAAAGACAGGAATAAATACCAATGTGTATATACATGGGTTAGTATAACCACATATTTTTCCTAATTCTATCAGGTGAGAGGGCTTAAAAGAAGTAACACCCCAGCAGTAGGATCACATCTAGAGCCCAGATCTTAGTTTCTAAATACCATTCTTCGATAAAAGAAACCAAGGCTCTCTGGAGACAAGGTTGGGACACGAAAAACACACTATTAGCCTGAAATATCTTACAGTGTCAGAGAGTAAGGAAATGCTTGAAAAGAAAAAAAAAAGACAGGAAAAAAAAAGAAAGGAAAAAACAAAAAGAATAGAAAAAAAAGATGGAGGCATGTAAAAAGGACATAAAACGCAACTTAAAGGAGCTCCCAATGACCAAATCTGAACAATTTGAGCAATAAAATAAATACTGATAATATTGGATTAAAACCCAAAGAATAAAAAAAATTTCACTGAGTCTAAATAGAACTATATAAACGACTGAATAAATAACTTAATTGTAGGGGAAAAAAAAAACATTCCATACAGAAGAATTCCAAATAATAAATGTAAAAGGAATAAGGGAAGTAGAATATCACCATTAGACCACCACACTAATAATTGCTGCAGGCAAAATCCACTAAGAAGTGATAAAGTTTAGCTGGGGAAACTTTAAGAAGAAACAGAATATTTAAATAGCCTCAAGATACCTTTCCCCCATAATATTAATTAATTACTGTGGTGATTTTAACGAATGTCCACAAATTCTTTGCTACTCATTCCTTCAGGAGGTGGAGCTTAATTCCCCTCCCCTTGAGCATGGATTGGACTTAGTGACTTGCTTCTAAGGAACAGCCTATCAAAAAGAAAAAGGATAATTTTACAGTGGAGAAATCTGGCAGACACCACCTTAACCAAATGATCAAGGTTAACATCACCAGTGACAAATCATGTTGCTATCACATGTAGCCCCTCAATATGACACAATGAGAAAGGCACTTCACCTCCACAGTGTTCTTCCCAAAAGTCTATTGCATGATTTCTGATACCAAAATATATTATAAAACTACAGTAATCCAAATAGTGTGGAACTGACATAAAGATGGACCCATATACCAGTGGAACAGAATAGAGAGCCCAGAAATAAATCCTCCCATATACAGTCAGATAATCTTTGACAAGAGTATCAAGACCACACAATGGGGAAAAGACAGTCTCTTCACTAAATGACACTGAGAAAACTGGATAGCCACATGCAAAGGAATGAAGACCCTTACCTTACACCATACACAAAAATTAACTCAAAATGGATTACAGACCTAAAGGTAGAGCCTAAAACTATAAAAGTCACAGAGGAAATGTAGGGGAAAAACTTTGTAACACTGGATTTGGCAATTATTTCTGAGATATGACACCAAAAGGACACGCAACAAAAGCAAAATTAGAAAAAAAATGAGACTACCTCAAACTTAAAAACTGCACATCAAAAGAAACAATCAACAGAGTGAAAGGTAACCTATAGAATGGGAAAAAAATAATTGCAGATCACATGTCTGATAAAGAGTTAATATCCAGAATGTATAGAGAACTAGTATAACTTAACAACAACAAAAGTAACTTTAAAAAGTAACATTAAAAAGTAGCAAAGGACCTCAATAGACATTTCTCCACAGAAGATAAACAAATAGCCAAGAAACATATGAAAAGATGCTCAACATCACCAATCATCAGTAAAATGCACATCAAAACCACAATGAGGTATCACCTCGCACCCATTAAGACAGTCACTATCAAGAAAACAGAAAACAAGCGTTGGCCAAGACGTAGAGAAATTAGAACTCTGGTACACTGTTGGTGGAATGTAAAATGGTACAGCTGCTATGGAAAACAGTATGAAGGTTCCTCAACAAACTAAAAATAGAATTACCATGTGATCCAGCAACTCCACTTCAGGGTATTTACCCAAAATAATTAAAAGCAGGATCTCAAAGTGATATTTGCACACTCATGTTTACTGCAGCATTATTCACAGTAACCAAAAGGTGGAAGCAGCCCTAATGTCTATCGACAGAGGAATGGATAAAGAAAACGTCCACAGCATGAGGAAACATCAAACTGGAATTGAGAGACATTATACAAAATACCTGAATAGAACTTTTCAAAAGTAAATGAAATTTTTCATGACCTTTAAAAGGTCTATACAGGAAAAGAAAAAGGACATTAGCAGGAAAACTGGTGAAATCCAAAACAGTCTACAGTTAATAGTAAATAAATAAATGAGCAAAAAAAAAATCTTAAATTATATGATATAGCAACAGTGACCAGGCTTCAGGTTCAAGATGGTGGAGTAGAAGGACGGGCTCTCACTCCCTCTTGCAAGAGCACCAGAATCACAACTAACTGCTGAACAATCATTGACAGGAAGACACTGGAACTCACCAAAAAAGACACCCCACACCCAAAGACAAAGGAGAAGCCGCAATGAGACAGTAGGAAGGGCGCAAGCACAATAAAATCAAATCCCATAACTGCTGGGTGGGTGACTCACAAATTGGAGAATACTTATACCACAGAATACTTATACTCCACCCAGTGGAGTGAAGGTTCTGAGCCCCACTTCAGGCTTCCCAACCTGGGGGTCCGGCAACGGGAGGAGGAACTCCCAGAGAATCAGACTTTGAGGCTAGTGGGATTTGATTGCAGGACTTCGACAGGAGTGGGGGAAAAAGAGACTCCACTCTTGGAGGGCACACACAAAGTAGTGTCCACATCAGGACCCAGGGGAAAGAGCAGTGACCCCACAGGAGACTGAACCAGACCTACCTGCTAGTGTTGGAGGGTCTCCTGCAGAGGCGGGGGTGGCTGTGTCTCACCATGAGGACAAGGACACTAGCAGCAGAAGTTCTGGGAAGTACTCCTTGGCACGAGCTCTCCCAGAGCCCGCCATTACCCCACCAAAGAGCCAGGGTAGGCTCCAGTGTTGGCTCCCCTCAGGCCAAACAACCAACAGGGAGGGAACCCAGCCCCACCCATCAGCAGAGAGGCATATTAAAGTTTTACTGAGCTCGGCCCACCAGAGCAACACCCAGCTCTACCCACCACCAGTCCCTCCCATCAGGAAACTTCCACAAGCCTCTTAGATAGCCTCATCCATGAGAGGGCAGACAGCAGCAACAAGAAGAACTACAATCCTGCAGCCTATGGAACAAAAACCACATTCACAGAAAGATAGACAAGATGAAAAGGCAGAAGGCTATGTACCAGATGAAGGAAAAAAATAAAACCCCAGAAAAACAGCTAAATGAAGTGGAGATAGGCAACCTTCCAGAAAAAGAATTCAGAATAATCATAGTTAAGATGATACAGGACATCGGAAAAAAGAATGGAGGCAAAGATCGAGAAGATGCAAGAAATGTTTAACAAAGACCTAGAAGAATTAAAGAACAAACAAACACAGATGAACAATACAATAACTGAAATGAGAAATACACCAGAAGGAATCAATAGCAGAATAACTGAAGCAGAAGAACAGATAAGTGGCCTGGAAGACAGAATGGTGGAATTCACTACTGCAGAACAGAATAAAGAAAGAAGAATGAAAAGAAATGAAGACAGCCTAAGAGACCTCTGGGACAACATTAAACACAACAACATTCACATTATAGGGGTCCCAGAAGGAGAAGAGAGAGAGAAAGGACCAGAGAAAATATCTGAATAGATTATAGATGAAAACTTCCCTAACATGGGAAAGGAAATAGTCACCCAAGTCCAGGGAGCACAGAGAGTCCCATACAGGAAAAACCCAAGGAGAAACACACCGAGACACATAGTAATCAAATTAGCAAACATTAAAGACAAAGAAAAATTATTGAAGCAGCAAGGGAAAAATGACAAATAACATACAAGGGAACTCCCATAAGGTTAACAGCTGATTTCTCAGCAGAAACTCTACAAGCCAGAAGGGACTGGCATGACATATTTAAAGTAATGAAAGAGAAGAAACTACAACCAAGATTACTCTACCCGGCAAGGATCTCATTCAGATTCGATGGAGAAATCAAAAGCTTTACAGACAAGCAAAAGCTAAAAGAATTCAGCACCACCAAACCAGCTCTACAACAAATGCTGAAGGAACATCTCTAAGTGGGAAACACAAGAGAAGAAAAGGACCTACAAAACAAACTCAAAACAATTAAGAAAATGGTAACAGGAACATACATATCGATAATTGCCTTAAACGTGAATGGATTAAATGCTCCTACCAAAAGACGCAGGCTTGCTGAATGGATACAAAAACAAGACCCATATATATGCTGTCTACAAGAGACCCACTTCAAACCTAGGGACACATACACAATGAAAGTGAGGGGATGGAAAAAGATATTCCATGATAATGGAAATCAAAAGAAAGCTGGAGTAGCAATACTCATATCAAATAAAACAGACTTTAAAATAACGAATGTTACAAGAGACAAGGAAGGACATTACATAAAAATCAAGGAATCAATCCAAGAAGAAGATATAACAATTATAAATATATATGCACCCAAAAAAGGAGCACCTCAACACATAAGGCAATGGCTAACAGCTATAAAAGAGAAAATTGACAGTAACACAATAATAGTGGGGGACTTGAACACCTCACTTACACCAATGGACAGATCATCCAAACGGAAAATTAATAAGGAAACACAAGCTTTAAAAGACACAATAGACCAGATAGATTTAACAGATATTTATAGGACATTCCATCCAAAATAGCAGATTACACTTTCTTCTCAAGTGCTCATGGAACATTCTCCAGGATAGATCACATCTTGGGTAACAAATCAAGCCAAAGTAAATTTAAGAAAACTGAAATCATATCAAGCATCTTTTCTGACCACAACGCTATGAGATTAGAAATCAAGTACAGGGAAAAAAATGTAAAAAACACAAACACATGGAGGCTAAACAGTATGTTACTAAATAACCAAGAGATTACTGAAGAAATCAGAGGGAATCAAAAAATACCTAGAGACAAATGATAATGAAAACACGACGACCCAAAACCTATGGGATGCAGCAAAAGCAGTTCTAAGAGGGAAGTTTATAGCAATACAATCCTACCTCAAGAAACAAGAAAAATCTCAAGTAAACAATCTAACCTTACACCTAAAGGAACTAGAGAAAGAAGAACAAACAAAACCCAAAGTTAGTAGAAGGAAAGAAATCATAAAGATCAGAGCAGAAATAAATCAAATAGAAACAAAGAAAACAATAGCAAAGATCAATGAAACTAAAAGCTGGTTCTTTGAGAAGATAAACAAAATTGATAAACCATTAGCCAGACTCATCCAGAAAAAGAGGGAGAGGACTCAAGTCAATAAAATTAGAGATGAAAAAGGAGAAGTTACAACAGACACCACAGAAATACAAAGCATCCTAAGAGACTACTACAGGCACCCCTATGCCAATAAAATGGACAACCTGGAAGAAATGGACAAATTCTTACAAGGTATAACCTTCCAAGACAGAACCAGGAAGAAACAGAAAATATGGACAGGCCAATCACAAGTAATGAAATTGAAACTGTGATTTAAAAGTCTTTCAACAAACAAAAGTCCAGGACCAGATGGCTTCACAGGTGAATTCTATAAAACATTTAGAGAAGAGCTAACACCCATCCTTCTCAAACTCTTCCAAACAACTGCAGAGGAAGGAACACTCCCAAACTCATTCTATGAGGCCACCATCACCCTGATACCAAAACCAGACAAAGATACTACAAAAAAAGAAAATTGCAGACCAATATCACTCATGAATGTAGATGCGAAAATCCTCAACAAAATACTAGCAAGCAGAATGCAACAACACATTAAAAGGATCATACACCATGATCAAGTGGGATTTATCCCAGGGATGCAAGGATTCTTCAATATATGCAAATCAATCAATGTGATACACCATATTAAGAAACTGAAGAAGAAAAACCATATGATCATCTCAATAGATGCAGAAAAAGGTTTTGACAAAATTCAACACCCATTTATGATAAAAACTCTCCAGAAAGTGGGCACAGAGGGAACCTACCTCAACATAATAAAAGCCATATACGACAAACCCAGAGCAAACATCATTCTCAATGGTGAAACACTGAAAGCATTTCCTCTAAGATCAGGAACAAGACAAAGATGTCCACTCTCACCACTATTATTCAACATAGTGTTGGAAGTCCTAGCCATGGCAATTAGAGAAGAAAAAGAAATAAAAGGAATATAAATTGGAAAAGAAGAAGTAAAACTGTCACTGTTTGCAGATGGCATGAAACTATACATAGAGAATCCTAAAGATGCCACCAGAAAACTACTAGAGCTAGTCAATGAATTTGGTAAAGTTGCAGGATACAAAATTAATGCACAAAAATCTCTTGCATTCCTATACACTAATGATGAAAAATCTTAAAGAGAAATTAAGGAAACACTCCCATTTACCACTGCAACAAAAAGAATAAAATACCTAGGAATAAACCTACCTAGGAAAACAAAAGACCTGTATGCAGAAAACTATAAGACACTGATGAAAGAAATTAAAGCTGATACAAACAAATGGAGATATATACCATGTTCTTGGATTGGAGGAATCAATATTGTGAAAATGACTATACAACCCAAAGCAATCTACAGATTCAATGCAATCCCTATCCAATTACCAGTGGCATTTTTTACAGAACTAGAACAAAAAATCTTAAAATTTGTATGGAGACACAAAAGACCCCAAATAGCCAAAGCGGTCTTGAGAGAAAAAAAAAGGAGCTGGAGGAATCAGACTCCCTGACTTCAGACTATACTACCAAGCCAGTAATCAAGACAATACGGTACTGGCACAAAAACAGAAATATAAATCAATGGAACAGGATAGAAAGCCCAGAGATAAACCCACACACCTATGGTCAACCAATCTATGATAAAGGAGGCAAGGATATAAAATGGAGAAAAACACAGTCTCTTCAATAAGCGGTGCTGAGAAAACTGGACAGCTACATGTAAAAGAATGAAATTAGAACACTCCCTAACACCATACACAAAAATAAACTCAAAATGGATTAGAAACCTAAATGCAAGACCGGACACTATAAAACTCTTAGAGGAAAACATAGGAAGAACACTCCTTGACATAAATCACAGCAAGATCTTTTTTGATCCACCTCCTAGAGTAATGGAAATAAAAACTAAAATAAACAAATGGGAATTAATGAAACTTAAAAGCTTTTGCACAGCAAAGGAAACTACAAACAAGATGAAAAGACAACCCTCAGAATGGGAGAAAATATTTGCAAATGAATCAACGGACAAAGGATTAATCTCCAAAATATATAAACAGCTCATGCAACTCAATATTAAAAAAAAATAACCCAATCCAAAAATGGGCAGAAGACCTAAATAGACATTTCTCCAAAGAAAACATACAGATGGCCAAGAAGCCCATGAAAAGCTGCTCAACATCACTAATTATTAGAGAAATGCAAATCAAAACTACAATGAGGTATCACCTCATACCAGTTAGAATGGGCATCACCAGAAAATCTACAAACAACAAATGCTGGAGAGGGTGTGGAGAAAAGGGAACCCTCTTGCACTGTTGGTGGGAATGTAAATTGATACAGCCACTATGGAGAATAGTATGGAGGTTCCTTAAAAAATTGAAAATAGAATTACCATATGACCCAGCAATCCCACTACTGGGCACATAACCAGAGAAAACCATAATTCAAAAAGATACATGCACCCCAATGTTCATTGCAGCACTGTTTACAATAGCCAGGACATGGAAGCAACCTAAATGCCCATCAACAGACAAATGGATAAAGAAGATGTGGTACATATATACAATGGAATATTACTCAGCCATAAAAAGGAATGAAATTGGGTCATTTGTAGAGACAGGGATGGATCTAGAGACTGTCATACAGAGTGAAGTAAGTCAGAAAGTGAAAAACAAATATCGTATATTAACGCATATACATGGAACCTAGAAAAATGGTACAGATGAACCAGTTTGTAGGGCAGAAATTGAGACACAGATGTAGAGAACAAACGTATGGACACCAAGTGGGGAAGCGGTGGGTGGGGGGTGGTGTGATGCATTGGGATATTGGGATTGACATATATACACTAATATGTATAAAATGGATAATTAATTTTAAAAAATGCAAAAAAAAATTGTGAAAATAGAAAAAAAAAAGTGACCAGAATTCTGAAAAATAAACAATGAAAATTAAAAGATTTAACAGAAAGTAAATTATGAAGTACTTTTAAGGTACACAATTACTGTTGATAACAGGAAAGAATGAGTGGGAGAGCATATCCATTGTCCAAAAGATTATTCATAACATATTGAAAAAGAAAACAAATAATTCCCAAGTCATGAATTTCCATGAAAGAGGAGGCACCCTGGAATACTGAGAAGTATACAATAAGATTTAAGTTCATTTAAATGTTATTGGGGAATTTTGCTTCCCCTTCTATTTATGGAACTGCCCTCCTGACACAAAGAGCTAGGAAATCAGATAAAATATGAAATAAACAGTTTTCAAACAGGGGACAGTATGTAGCACAGGACTGTGTTCCCTGTGAAAACAACAAATGAACTAAGCTCTAAAACTACCCTAGCTTACTGCCTAAAGGTGGTTTCAAAGCCACAGCACAGGGAGGGGGAACCAATAGAACCCGGCAGTCATGCCAAGTTAAAGAGACTGAGATGAGAGTTTGAGCAGGCCAAAGCAGCTAAAATTTACAGGACAGCATACTAGAAAGGAAGCAGCTGCACAGAGAGAGGGCTCTGGAGATAAGCAGAAGGTATCTTCAAGAATATGGCTTAGTAATATTTGTACATGAGGAAGCTCAGTCTCCAAAGGCCAGGAGAAAAAAAACACTCAAAAGCAGCACAGTGAACAGTTCTCAGGTTCACACGGAGCTTGGAACAGTTCACATCCCCACCAGCCAGAGCAGAGAAAGATATAATAATATAAGGGAACTTGGGTAGAGTCCTCAAAGAGTCACATCTTAGTATCCGAGCTAAAGTAGCACCAGAGCAAAAAATATTATGAACTCATCATAAGAAAATATAATAAACAGCCTCAAAACAATCAAAATGATACACAAAAACTAAATGCCAGAACAAAGTCCTACAGTCGTTAAAGGAATACTATAACATTCAGCACTCAACATAAAATCCAGCATCTGGAATCCAATAAAAATTAACAGGCATGCAAAGAAGCAGGAAAATATAGATCCAAAGCAAGATAAAAGTCAATAAACACAAACACAGTAATGATAGAGATGATGGAATTAGCAGACGAGGACCTTAAAATAAATGTAATAGATTTTTAAAAATTTTTCTGAAGGATATAAAGGTAAATATGAAGATAATGAAAATATGAAAACCATCCAGACAGAACTATTGTATAAAAAATACAGTATATGAAAAAATTGAATTGAAATGAAACACATTGGATGTGACTAACTGTAGATTAGACACTGCAGAAAAGATCAGTGAACATGAAGACAGAACAATAGCAGCTATCAAATGAAGCACAGGGGGAAACAATTGGACAAAAACATAACCAGAGCTTCAGTAGAATATTACCTAGTGGACTAACCCATATGTAATAAAAGTCTCAGAAGAAGAGGAAGGGAAAGGAGGAGAGGGGAAGAAAAGAGCATTTGAAGAAATGCTCTGGCCAAATATTTTACAAATTTTATGAAAATCATAAACTCACAAGCCTAAAGTCTCAACAGACCCCAAGCAAAAGAGGCATAAGGAAAACCACATCAATGCATATGAAAATCAAATTTCTGAAAACCAGTAGTAAAGAGAAAATTTTAAAGAAAGCTATAGGAAAAAAAAACAACAACAACACATTATGTACAAAGAAACCACGATAATAACGACAACAGACTTCTCATTAGAAAGCCAGAAGAAAATGGAAGATACCTTCAATGTGCTGAAAGAGAAACTGTTCCTGGAATTCCCAACGAAAACCGTTCCAAAATGAAGGCATAATAAGCACATGAAAAGATGCTCAATATTATTAGGCATCAAGGAAATGCAATTCAAAACCACAATGAGATACCACTTCATGCCTTCGCTATAATTAAAAAGATGATAACAATCAGAGACCACAAATAACAAATATTAGCTAGGATGTGGAGAAAAAAGAACCCTGTACACTGTTAGTGGGAACAAAAATTGCTGCAACCACTGTGGAAAACAGCACGCAGGTTCCTCAAAAAACTAAAAGTAGAACTACCATATGATCCAGCAATTCGACTTCTTGGGTACATATCCAAAGAAAATGAAAATACTAATTCTAAAAGATACATACACCCCAGTGTTCATAGCACCATTATTTACAATAGCCAAGATATGGAAGCAAACTAAGTGTCCATGAACAGATAAAGGGATAAAGATAACATGAGATACACACCACACACACACACACACACACACACACACACAATGGAATACTACTCAGCCATTAAAAAAAAGAAAGAAATTCTGCCATTTGCAACAATGTGGCTGGACCTGGAGGGTATTATGCTTAGTGAAATAAGTCAGGCAGAGAAAGACAAATACTGTATATTATCACTTATACGTGGAATCTAAAAAACAAAACAAACCAGTGAATATAACAAAAAATAAACAGACTCACAGGTGAAGATAATGAGGAATGAAAAAATATGAAAACTATCCAGACAGAACTATTGTATAAAAAATAAAATATCTGAAATAAAATGAAATCAAAATGAAGATACAGAAAACAAAATAGTGGTTATCAGTGAGGACAGGGAAAGGGTGTAGTGGCAAGATGCGGGTAGGGGAGTAAGAGGTAAAAACTAATATGTATAAAATAAATAAGCTACAAGGATATGTTGCACAGCACAAGGGATATAGCCAATATTTTATAATAACTATTAATGAAGTATAATCTATAAAAATTTTGAATCACTATGTTGCACACCTGAAACTACTATAATATTGTAAATCAACTAAACCTCAATTTAAAAAATGTTTAATAGGGCTTCCCTAGTGGCGCAGTGGTTGAGAGTCCGCCTGCCAACGCAGGGGACACAGGTTCGTGCCCCGGTCTGGGAAGATCCCACATGCCGCGGAGCAGCTGGGCCCGTGAGCCATGGCTGCTGAGCCTGCGCATCCGGAGCCTGTGCTCCGCAACGGGAGAGGCCGCAACAGTGAGAGGCCCGCATACCGCAAAAAAAATAAATTAATTAATAAATAAAATTTTAAAAAAATAAAAAATGTTTAATAAAGATAATTACAAGCACTGGTGAGAATGTGAAGAAAGTAGAACCCACATACATTGCTGGTAAGAACACAGAATGACACACTCGCTTTAGAAAAGTTTGGCAGTTCCTCAAATAGTTAAATATACGGTTACATACAACCCAGAAATTCCACTCCTAAGTATACACCCAAGAGAGATGAAAACATATGTCAACAGAAAAATTTGTTTATTACAAAGCTGGGACAGAGAAGGTACAAATAAGCCTGGAACATAATGTGGAGCTAGAAACTAGAAAATACTCAAAAAATAGAGGACACATCAAAAGTAATACGAGTGAACAGGAAGGCTCCTGATGGCCAAATGTGGGCAATTTGAGCAACAAAATAAATAACAGTAGTAACGCATTATAACCAACAAAGTAAAAACTGATCCTGATATAAACAAATTATAAGTAATTTACATGAGAAAATGGGGGGTTCTTCTTGACAACAGAATTCTAAACAATAGAATTCTAAACAATAGAATTTCCATTGTTCCTTCTATAAATTGTTTCCTCTATAAATGTAGAAGACCAACAGAAATGTTTAAATCTCCATTTGGTAAACACCACAATAATAACTATTTCAAACAAGAATCATTAATACACGCCAAAACTGGGGGGCAAAAGTATGAGAAACACAATATTTACATAATTTCAAAGTATCTCCCTAAAAGATATATTTATTAATTGCAATGGAAAATATAGTAAACTTTTCAGTGAAGAAATTTGTCAGACACCTCCTTAGATAAGTGATCAAAGTTAAAATCACCAGTAACTGGACAAATCAACATTGTGTGCTTCCTGATATAATGTACTAGGAAGCACATGTCACTTCTGCATCCAAAAATGCATAATTTGAATTTAATCACAAGGAAATATTAGATAAACCCGAAGGTTTAAGAGCCTACCATAAGAGGTCAGCACTCCTCAAAAGTGTCAAGGACATGAAAGACAAAGTGAGAAACTGTTCTAGGTTAAAGGAAACTAAGGACACAGCAACAATTAAATGCAACATATACGTAATCCTGTATTAGATCCTGGACTAGAAAATGGACATTAGTGAGACAACTGGTAAATCAATGCTAATTTCCTGATTTTTATAACTGTACTATGTTAACATTTGGGGAGTGTAAGCAGACCTCATATAGGAATTTTTTTAACTAGCTTTGCAAGTGTGAAATTTTTTAATTGTGAAACTACTTCAAAAACAATTTTTATTTACTCTTAAGCAAAAAGTCACACAGACTAGGAAGAGGTAGTTCTAATGCATATCCAACAAGGAACCCATATCCAGAATAAAAAAACACCTAATTATTACTAAAAAGAAAAAATATCCTTCACAAAAGATGTCCAGTAAACATATTAAAAGATGTTCAAAATCATTAGCTATCACAGGTATGCAAAACGATCATGATACTACACACAAGTATGGCCAAAATGAAAAAGAATGATAATACCAAGTGCTAGTGAGGATGAAGAGAAATTAGAACTCTTTTTTACAATACCAGCACTATAAATTGGAATAACCACTTTGGAAAATTATGTGGCAGTATCTAAAGATATTTAACTCCTAGAGGTGGGGAGTTTGGGGGATAGGGTGAGTGGGGTAAGTGTATCCACTCACCCAACAGAAATGAGTTCTTGTATCTACCCACCAAAAGACATGTACATGAATGTTCAAAGCAGCTCTATTCATAATAGACAAAAAAAGGAAACAACCCAAATGCCCATCAATAGCAAAAAGGGTAAATACAGTGTATATTCTCTCAGGCATAATGTTGACTTGTAAAAGATATAAAGAGTGCATAATGTGGGCTTCCCTGGTGGCGCAGTGGTTGAGAGTCCGCCTGCCCATGCAGGTGACGCAGGTTCGTGCCCCGGTCCGGGAAGATCCCACATGCCGCGGAGCGGCTGGGCCCGTGAGCCATGGCTGCTGAGCCTGCGCGTCTGGAGCCTGTGCTCCACAACGGGAGAGGCCACAACAGTCAGAGGCCCGCGTACCGCAAAAAAGAAAAAAAAAGAGTGCATAATGTGTGATTCCATCTGTATCAGGCAAACTAATCAATGTGGTAATAGAAGTTGGAATATGGTTATCCTAGGAAGGATAGTACCAACTGGGAAGGGGTACAAGGAAGTCTTTTGTGGCTCTGGATTTGTTCTAGATCTTGATGTGGGTACTGGTTACATGGGTGAATTAAAATGTAAAAATCCGATATGTACATTTAAAGTTTTCGCATTTTACTGTATATGTTATACCTCAATTTAAAAAACAAAAACAAAAAAACACTGGGACAAAACAAAAAAAGATTTACTATAGATAATGCCCTGACAGAAAGCCCACTTAAGAAGCCTCTGGAATAATTCAAGTAAGAAATGAGTGGCAAAAAGATGCGAAGAAAATAGATCAGAGAGATATTCAGGTACCAGGTTTGGTGCCCTACTGAAAAATACAGCTGAGGAGAAAGAATGAAAAGATAAATCTCTCAAGTATCTGGGTGGAAAGTAGTATTATTAACCAAGATAGGGAATGCAAGAGGCAACAAGCTCAGTTTTAGACATGTAGGGTATAGACATTTAACTGGAGATATTCAGGGCAGTTAGATATATGAATCTGGAAGTCAGATGCAACCTGAGCAGGACATATAAATTTAGAAAAGAGAAGCCAACATATGATTAAAATTAGGAGAGGATGAGACTGCCCAGGGAGAAAGTATAAAAGAGAAGACAGCCAAGGACAGAAACCTAATATAGAGCGCAAACACAGGAAGTATAGCAAGCACAAAAGACTGAAGGAAGAGTTGAGAGAGGTGGGGAGTTACTAACAGTGCCAAATAGGGCAGAGAGGTTAAGTAAGTTAAGGACAAAAAGTGAGTACCAGCTTTGACAATCAGATCATTATTGCCTTTTGCTATAGTTTTTGTCAAAAGCAAACATTTTTAAGAGGTCTTAAATGACCTACAAAGGAGTTAAAATACACAATCTATACCACGCTGTACCTTCATTTCCCCATCAATTTCAAACTAGTTCATGCAAGCAATCTGCAAAAAACAAATTATTAATAGTCATAAGTGGAAGATTACTATTAAGACTTTAAAATTGTAAAAGAAAAATATAATCTATCCCAAGGATAGAATATACATAATTGCTTATTGTTTCTTATATATAATGTATATATAATAAACACTATTCTGTATAAAAAGTGAGTGGCTTTTCTGTACGTGAAATTTTTTATAATCAAATATTGGAAAAAAACTGGCCAGCATGAAAAATAAATATATGCATTAAAGAGAGCATTATTAATTGAGCACCTAGAGATTAATCTTCCTCCAGTGAGTTTCTCAAAGCAATCAAGAATGGAGCCTCTTCAGTAAGAACAAGAAGCTAAGAATGAGCCAGGAAGACTTCTCCAGGGAACAAATGGGTGTCATACAAAACTATATTAGGAAAATAGGAAAATAGTAGAATGCAATGGATTAAAGATGGCCACATGTTCTTTTCTACTCCTCCCCTCAAGAGGCTGAGTCTATTTCCCTTCCCTCCTTATCTCTGGGCTGGTGTCACGACTTGCTTTGACTAAAAGAAATAGGTGGGAGTGTTTTGTACCACTGGCACATTTTCACTCTCTTGGGAGTCAGCCACCATGCTATAAAAAAGTTTGGGCTGGAGACCACTTGGAGAGAAAGAAGCCAAGTAAGGGAAGATAGAAATGCCCTAGACTTCCAGCCTGATAAGGCCCCAGCCCTGTGGGTATAGCCATCTTGGACCTTCCAACCCAACTAGCCATCAGCTGAATGCAGCCACATGAAGGATCTCAAGTGAGACCAGCAGTAGACCCACCCAGCTAACCCACAGAATCATGAGAAATATTATTATAAATATTTATCGTTTTAAACCACAAACTTTTGGAGTGGTTTCCTACATAAAAATAGATAACTAAAACATTGAACATAATTACCCTGTGATTTTTTTTTAAAGCATTTCCTACAATGTTTTCCTCAACAACAGTACATAGCTTTGTGGTTGGACTCTGGCAAATTGGGAAAAGGCAAGCTGTAGGAACAACCAAAGGACATTCCCAGAAGTCTCAACTAAGCAAGACAAATACTCTCCTGAGGCAGTTGCTGAGTAATGGAACAGAGTATACAGTTGTCGCCCAATATTCATTCTTTCCTCCTTTCACAGTAACAGAATTTTTAACTGAACATATGTCCATCAAAATAAAGACTACATATCCTAGCCTTCCTTGAAAGTAAATTCTTATGACTATATCTGGACAAAGGAATGTTACCAGAAGTATGGTGTGGCAGCTTACAGGAAAAAAAAATCCCTCTTAGACTGCAGGGCAAGTTGTTTGGTCCTTTCACCCCTCGGATAACCAGTTGTCTGGAATTCACAACACTTTGGTCCATGAGAATGAAAGGCCATTCCCTTGGGATTGCTGAAGCATGAGGTGCAAGGAGCTGGGGTTTCTAAGATTTCATAAAGCAAGGTCAATATACCAATCTATGACTGCAAAATTTACACTTTTACATAAAAAAGAAACTTCTGGGCTTCCCTCGTGGCGCAGTGGTTGAGGGTCCGCCTGCCAATGCAGGGGACGCGGGTTCGTGCCCGGGTCCGGGAAGATCCCACATGCCGCGGAGCAGCTGGGCCCGTGAGCCATGGACGCTGAGCCTGCGCGTCCGGAGCCTGTGCTCCGCAACAGGAGAGGCCACAACAGTGAGAGGTCCGCGTACCGCAAAAAAAATTTAAAAAAAAGTAGCCATCAAAACGTGCCTCCTTATCATTAAACCTACACATGGCATCAAGGGCAGAAAAACTATCCATTCACAGATAATTACTGAGTGCCTACCTACTAAGTTCCTAACACCAGTCTAGGTGCTAGAAATACAACAACAAACAAGAACAAGACAATCCTTGCCTTTACGGAATGAAATTCTAATGAGAAGGGGGCAGGGATGTTAAACATTGATTAAATTAGATAATACACATAAAGTGCTCAGAATAGTGATAGGCATACACTAAATAAGTATTCAAATAAATATCAACTGTTGTTAGCTATAAATATCTCTCTATGTTTCTAGGTAATCAGCAAACCTTCTTATTCATCCAGTTCTCTAAAAATCAAGAGATTCTTTAGATGGTTTCAGCACTAAATGTCCTTATTTTTGATGAGCAGGCCATCCTTCAGAGAACTGTCCTCTCTCCCCAATCCATTTCTTGTGGGCCTATCCAGAGGTAGACGTGCCCAGTAAGATTTCCTTACACAGGAATCTATATCACTGGAGAGGCAGCAGGTGATGAGAAACACCCAGAAGTTCAGTTCATATGGCTGAGCTCCACGTGGACCCATCTCTGCCAGCACTACCCAGGCTCCTGTCCTTCCTGAGGCCTGGCTGTTCAGCTTGTCCTTCAATGCTCTCCTTCCAATAAGTCTCTTTTTCTTGCTTAAAACAGCAAGAATTTGTGTTGCTTACGAAGAACCCTACCTGATACAGTTAGGCAATGTAAGATCATTCTAAAAAAAGGAGTGTTCATAACCAAACACAATTGCCAAAACTCACTGAACTGCACATTATTAAAATGAGTGAATTTTACTGTTTATAAAGTATACGTCAATAAAACTGGGGGAAAGTGGGAGGAGTATTTAATTTAAAAGCATAAATAGCACATTTATACTGGATAATAAAATATTCTAGGTTATTTTCCTATATATTGACTTTATTATGCTCTATGCTAAAAAACTCATACAGGGAACATTTTTTAAGATGGCCCATTTTAAATCAGTCCCATTTAAAGTCAAGCTGCATTGACTGCAATGATTCTAGAATGAAAGAAGTATGTTAATATCTAAAAACTATGTCTTGCTTACTAACGCAATAAAGTTCACAACATACATAATGATCATATCTTGCTTTCAAGTTTATTGACAGCACCCTACAGTACTTTGCTTAATTATTTGTTTTGCTTATATTCCCACTCTCTATTTAGTCTTACTTTGCAAGCAGCCTATATCACAGCAGGAAACCCCCTCAAAATGCAAACCTCTCCAGCTCCAGACTGAAATTAGGACAGCCCCACTTGTCATGTTTTACATTACAAGAATTTCAGAACTGCCTTACTTGGTCACACCATGCTCCATTCACTAAGCAATCTCTATGACAGGGGCTCCTAGGAACACGTGAAAGAACATAGTTGTCCTACCTGCCACCAATCTAAAAGCCTAAAGCACATTCCAAAATACTTTCCGTCCTCTTAATAAATCCATATTGGATCTGTTACTCCTTAGTACACCCTAATCACTTCTGAGACATTTTACATTTTAAGGTTAGTAAAAGGTATTAAAATAGAAGGGCAAATAATGAAAAAAGTAGACTTTGAACAACCAAGTTGCATGTGTACAGATTTATATAATAAACCCCACAAGTATTTCCTAATTAGTCTTATTTGCAGTAATAATTCACTTTAATTTTAAACATTACAAAACTCAAAATTTTATTCTCACAACTTTCAGATTTAGCCACTTTATAAGATACCCTTTTAGCACACAACTTCCAATATTAAGTTCAAACTTGTCACCTTCTTTTCTAGTAAAAATTCAGCCATCTGATCCCTGATCTCCCAAAAATCTAATCAAATTTATAATGGGGCTTTTAAAACTATTTCCTAAAGTATCCTACTGCATGGCCTCTGGTAGCCAGCCTAAGTACCCTACGGAGCCAGCCAGCATGAAAATCTAATTTAAACTACTCTAATTCCTCATAAATTCAATACTGTGTATCTCCCAACAGTGTTTCTGGCGAACCAGAGCTGATCTGGTTCAACTTGACGTTTAAACTCCCACTGCCTCTTCCTCTGAGTTTAGCAAAACAAACAATATAAGTAACTCAAGTTTCAACCCAGTATCTGTGTAGAAAAGCAAAAATAAGATAAGTGTAAATGAAAACCTTGTTTTGCAACATATTAATAGTCCAGCTTCCTAGCCTCTTTTCTTCAATTTAAATTTTTATTACCTCATGAGTTCCCATTTCTACAACAAGACCCAAAGTATTTACAAAACGAAAATGAGAAAAGCCCAACAACATTCACCTACCCAACATTTGGCAACCCAACAACACCAATTTTCAAGGAAGTTCCAAATCTTCCAATGATTGGGGGTGGTTTAATTCCATCACCTGCCTTTTTGGGGGGCATCTGAAATGTCAAAACAAACATACATATGAACAAAACTTTTTACTGTCCCCATTGACCAAAAACACATTTCAGCACACACAATATATTATTGAATAATAGATTAAGAATACAGCATACTGTATATATCAATCTAAAACTGACACACTTTATTTTTCAACAAAAATGAAAACAAAAAAGTTCTGTTAACAGATCTGATTCTGATAGTAGTCAAAGCAGTCACTCCTGAGAAGTCCTGGAAAACTGATCTAAAAATATGTGGCACCAGAAATCAAAAATAAAATTTAGCTGCCAATCTTCCATCCAGACTGTTCACAAAACATTTTCTTAACCTGACATGTGGTTATATGAATGAAAGCATTTGGAAGCAGGAGCACAGGTAAGAGTGTCAAAGAAAATCCATTCTAGAACCACTAGCAACCGAGTCACCTCCCACCAAACCATTCCCTCAATCTGGAACCTGTTCTTTCCCATTTCGCCCACAAGCACCATTTTTCGCGTGAATGAACACACGCCGGTATCAAGGTCTTTCCAACAAGCCTCTTCCACCTTTGGCACTGTAGTTACGACTCATCGGTCCTCATAAGCAACCTCCTGAATCCACCCTTTGGTTACTTCTAGTCGTAAATGGATCTACTAAGCCTTTTTATTTACAGGTCGAAACTTTCTCGGTCCCTGACAATCTGGCTCTAAGTTTCTCCGGGCAAAATTGAGCCGACTTTAGTACTGCAAACTGAACTCATGAGGACTGCTAACCTCACGTTTTATAAGCTGGGAACTAAAACTATCCCTGTCTTCTGGCTCCAATTGAACCTCCCGGGGCCACGTTGACGCCCTGCTCATAAAGTGATAGCCTCTGATCCCTGACCCCGAGGGCCAGGAATCTCCCTTCTCAGGGTCGTAACTCACAGCTGTTCCCAGCTAAACCCCAGGTCTCCGAAGCACAGCTGCACGAGCAGAGACTTTCCAGTCCTCTGGCCTCCTACCAAAGAGTGGCTGGCCGCCCAGCCAAAGCGAGGTCCCACCCAACATCTTCCCCCTCTGGACTGGGCCACTGGCCGTCCCCGCCTCCGGAGAAGGCTTTCCCCATAGCGTGCCGGGTGAGGCGTGGGCCGCTCCCGGGACACGCGGCCTAGTCCGAGAGCGCCTCATTCATCCACACGCTCCACGCCGCCCTCCGCCCAGGCCGGCCACCCGGCCCTGGCGGGACGCCGGCCTCAGAGCAATGGGCCAGAGTCAAAGACGCGGCGGGGGTCGCGACCACAGGCTCCCTGAGGACCTCACCGTGCTCAGGGCGGACGATGACACAGGCTCCCAGCGGCAGCGGGAAACGGGTCCTACCGGCAGCCGGAGGCCGGGAGGAAGGAGGAGAAAGCGCAAGCCCAGCCCCTCCGCCGAGCGGAATGCACGTCGGCGGCGGCGGCGGCGGCGGCGGCTGCGGCGGCGGCAGCGGAACAGGCGGGCCGGGCGCCGGGCTGCACCTGCGCGCAAGCCGCGCGCCCCACCCCGCTCCGCCCCGCGCTCCCCCCATCGCGTCCCGCCCATTGGTTTGGCCGCGGGAGGCGGGAGAGGGTGGGAGGAGTCGCGCGGCGCCCGAGCTGGCGGGAGCTGGAGAACCGTCCTTGCAGGCCTGAGCCGGTGGCGTGCAGGAGCGCGAGTCTTCCGCCATCCCTACACGTGGGGCTTCTCGGCCCCGGATCTCCGCTTCCTTACAGGTGCGCGCCCCGCGTTTCCCGCACACGCTCGCTTGCCGCCCTCCAGCCCCACACTTAACCCGCCGCTTCACCTCGAAGCACCCTCGGCCTGACCGCCCGCGCGGAGGCGGGTCGCCTGAGGTCTGGCGATCAGCCGCGCCAGCCCCGCTTGGCCGCCAGCTGAGTCCTCGGGGACCACGGCCCCAGCTCGCCTCCTTTTCCTATAACGCTCTTCAGTCAGTCCAGATGGTGAGAAGCTGTTAAACTTTCTTAACGGAAAAAAGGGTTAAGGGTATGATCTAAGGAGTCCTTCGTCGCCTTATTTTTCAGGCGTATTACAGGCACTGGATCCCAGAATGCGTTTAACACAGCCAGTTTCCACACACATCCCGCTCCTTTTCCTCTGGAAGGTTAAAAGCAGAAGCCTTTGGAATTTGGGAAACGTTGGTTCCAATCTGGATTCCACTACCCATTAGCCGTTTGACCCTGACCAAAATAATCTCTCTGGGCTTCAGTTTCCTCTGGGATAAAATGAGGCCACTGAGACCCACCTTAAGAGGTTATTGTGAGGATTGAGGATAAATGAGATAATGTGTGTAAACCTTGTAGTAACAGTACCCAACACACATAGGAAAGGCTCATAAATAGTAATAAAGGCTATTGTTAATATTAGGGTTTCATCTCATCTCACCCCTACCTGACTACACCATGAGCTCCATCTGTAGAAGGAATTCATTCATTTAGGTCCTGGCCTTCAGTCAGCATTCAAGTATTTGTTGCAGTGAATGCAATACTTGTCCAAAAATTGTGACACTTTTTTTAGGTGCTTCTTTCAAAGAGACTAGTTTCTAATAAAGGAAAAGTTCTGAGTTGGCTGGTATGGGTATGCCCATTTTACAGATGTGGGAACAAGATCAGAAAGGTTATATAATTTGGATAGAGTCACACAACTAACTGGCAAATGGCAGAAGCCAAATTTCAAGCCCCAATCAAACGGAAAAATCTGTTCCCTTTCAGCCAAAATTCTAATAGGGACTTTTTATAAGCAGCAACGGAGCCATTATTGGTAATAAAATTGCATAACATTTTCCTCTTTCCTATGAGAGTGATCTACTGAGATAAGTTAAAAAGCTTTTTCTATAAGTTTGGAAATTCTCAAGGACATGGGCAACTTGATTTGATTTTGGTTTTCTATTATTTTTTCATTATGTCATTGATAAGTATGCACCGTTTAAATTCTCCCAATCTAGCTCCCTTGTCACCAATACCTTGTATTTATAACATGGGTGTGAGTACACAGTAGGTACGAAACAGAAGGAAGCTAAATAGCCCACATTTTGTACCCAACCTCAGTATAAACGGTTATGAATAGTCCTAACAAAGTAATTCCTAAATTGCTTACTGTTCAGTAGTGAAGTTCTATAGTTGGCTTTCACACTGCTGCTTGTGAAAAGAGAGGAACCATTACCTGAAAAGCTCAAGAATCCCAGAGAGCCCAATCTGCCCAGCAACCGGCCGCTCCAATAGTAATTGAAAATGTTCCCCAGTCATGGAGAGGTAGAATTATCTTCAAGTTATTACTGTCTTTTAGCCAGATCTTGCTCTTTCTTCAATCTCAATATCTCTGCGATCTACCTGTTCCCTTCAATTCACACTATCAAGTCCTTGAGTCAGTTACCTGTTTCTCTGTTTGCAGCTGCGTCTTTTACTTGCACTTTTCACCACCTTTAAAGTGCTTTGACAAAGCAGGTCACACAGATGTCAGTGAGCTAGGAAGTTTCAGGAGTGGCCGATAGCTGCTGCTAACAGTTGCCCAATAATAAGACTCCATTTCCAACTCACTGGGGGAAATGCCACGCACTCGCACTCACTGGGGGTCAATTCATATTCATGAGAAAGAGGATCTGATTGGCCTGATTTAGGTAAAGTTCTACCAAGGGTCCAGTCAGCCTTGGTCAGGTGGGTAGAGGTCACATAGTAGAAACATCTCTGTGCATGACCTCCCTCTACTAATGAAGCAGGCATGTCTCAGAGAAAACCCTAGTAGGTATCTTTTATTCTACATGATAAATGAAGATTCAGTGAGACAGACAGGATATTAAGAGTTAACACTAATGCCAAGCCTAAGAAAATGACTTTGAGCATAGGAAAGTTTGTCCTTGAGCCTTTTGCACAAAGGGAAGTCTATTTAGTATCTGTTGGGCTCAGTGATTAAGTGAAGCCTAGAGGAAAGAATCAGAAGTGGTCTAGAATGGAAATTTTTTTTTTTCTTTTTTTGGCTGTGTTGGGTCTTCGTTGTGGGCTTCTCTCTAGTTGTGGCGCACAGGCTCAGTAGTTGCAGCGCGGAGTTTAGTTGCCCCGCGGCATGTGGGATCTTAGTTCCCCGACCAGGGATTGAACCTGTGTCCCCTGCATTGGAAGGCGGATTCTTAACCACTGGACTACCAGGGAAATCCCTAGAATGGAAATTGAGCAAAAGATCTCTGTCAGAGGAAGGATGAGAATAGGCCATCAGATCAGCTCAACATAAGGATGCTGCCAAGGAAATATCAATGGGATGAAAATAAGTAGAGCTCATATTTTTTGTTCTTTGTTGTTATTAGCTTTCAGAATTTTTCTTACCTTACTAGGGTAAGAAATGACCAGGGATCAAGTAAGTTGACCAAAGGTCACAAAGGATCTAGGGAGTGGTTTGGAGTCAGTAATTTTTACAGACTAGCTCAGTTGGAAATCCAGAGATTTAATGATCTTGTAGAGAAGGCTAGGGGACAGGAGACAGGAAGACTTTAGAGAGAGTCTAAGGAGGAAAGGAGGAAAATGGAATAGTGACACATTCATCATGGGCTGGCAAGGCTGGACTACACGTATTGGTCAACTTCATCCACATCTGTTACAGGCATAACAGATAACAAAATAATAGTAATACCTACACTAAGAGGGAAATTGAGTCCTGAGGATAACTTTACAGGGGAAGGGAACAGCTTGCAAAAAAAATAAGTACCCTGGGGGTGGGAGGGGGAGTTGGGGACATGTTGGTCAGAGGGTACAAACTTGGAGTTAGAAGATAAATAAGTTCTGGGGATCTAACGCACAGCATTGTCATTATAGTTAACAATACTGTGTTATATACATATACTTGAAAGTTGCTAAAAGACTAGATTTTAAATGTTCTTATCACAAAAAACAATGACAATTGTGTGATGGAGGTGCAGTGAAGAACAAGATAAACATGGTCATTGCCCTCAAGGAGCTTGCAATCTAACAGGGCAGGCAAACAAGTAATTACACAAATAACTATCTAAGAACTTGGTAAAAATCTATAGAATACCTAAGTACTTTGATTACAATTTCACGATTTAAAATACACCACCACCTTGATTTTCACTTACTTGCAGAACTTCTGATATTATGTTCCAGGCAGTGCTTAATCCTTGCCCTTCCCTGTTCTATTACCAGCAGTACCCAGACCCTGTCAGGCATCAGCAAAGAAACAGATTTTCAGTTTTCATTCTTCCACTTGACAGATCATTATTTTGAATCTTTGAAATGTGGCCATAAGCTACCTGTGAAGTAAAACCTGTTTAATCATCAGCTCTGTATTCTGGAATTGCTCGTAGTGTTTGAAAGAATGCTGACTGATTAGAGAGTCCCGTTATCGCAGAAACTACTGGAGTTTTGTTATCTAATCTCTATCGTAATTCATGGATAAAGATTTAGGAAGCCTTAAAAGAAAATTTTACATGCTGTTTTCTCAGAGGCAACATAAAAGGCATATGCTAACCTAAAAGAGCAAATATATTATTAATGTATTAGCCAGGATGCTTTTAGCTTGCAAGTAATAGCAATTCTGATTCAATGGAAATTTGTCCTATGCAGCAGAAAGTCCAGAGAGGAAGAACTTCAGGATTGATAGATTCTGTAGCTCAACACTATTTTCAGGGATCCTGGTTCTTTCTGTATCACAGCTCTGTCTTCTCTGGGCATCCTCTGGATTCATCTTCAGGCTAACAGCAAAAAGACTGCTGTGGCAGTTCTAGGCAACACATCCTGAAATGACAATATTCAGAGGGGGTAAGGGGAAGAAACCATCTCTTCCTGTAACTCTTTCTTAGAAAAAAGGAAATATGCCCTAGAAACCCTCTAGCATACTTCTTCTTCCACTGGGCAAAGTAGGGTCTCATGCCTGTATTTGAACCGAACACTCGCAGGGGAAATGGGGTTAGCCTGAGACCATTCAGCCCAACCTTGGGACTGGAGTAGAGCTCAGCTTCCTCTGAGGCATCTGACTGTGAGGGCTATGGATAGGTCTCTGAGCAAAATCAGGGTTATATAAGAAAAGGGCACCTATGTCCACTTACACTTCCTGAACCATTTTTTCAAGATAACAGCTTGAGTACAGAATGATAATTCTGAAACACATCAGTGGCATTGGTGGTCATCTGATTGAATGTACATAATTGTCATAAATGTTGATACACCTAGTTCACTGAGAAAACACTGAAGAAAATTGCTCCTCTTCTGATAACACTTAATGGTGTTATATAATGAGAGTATGTGAAAATAATATTTTTATTAACCTTCACAAGATACTTAAAATTCTAGTCATGAGAAGTGAAGATTACCAAAATGTATCACAAGAGTCCCGTCAGTTGAACTGGAAACTGGGGAATCTTGTCCATAGGCCTAGGTCACCAAACTTATGGCCTCTCAGATTAGCACCAGCTCAGGATAATATTTCACCTTCATTACATTGTTGAACCTGTGTGGTTCATTTCAGGGAATATTTGTACTAATCAGGATAGGCTAGATTATAATACAATAACAGACAACTCCAAAATGTCAGAGGGGTTACAGAATAAAATAGTTCTCTTACAGGAAGTCCGTTGGAGCTCTGCTAGCTGTCCATGAGTTGGCTTGGCACTTGCAGGCTGCACTGGTCTCTAAATCCTTCTATATCAAAGTATTTCCCCCCACAAAGTGACGTTTCATTGGCCAAGTGAAGTTACATGGCCACATCAAACTTCAAGGGGCAGGGGATCCGTACTTGTACCCAGCAGTAGAGAAGAATTAGTTATTAATAAATAGTGATAATGCCTGACACAATATTCATAATAGATTCACAAATAGATTCTATGAAGCACATTCTTTCTAAATCGATTTGCTATTGTCAGTATATGATATACTGCAATCAAGGCTGCCCTTCTTTCTAAAATGATTCTTGTAAAGAAGTCATGGCTAATGTTACTTTGGTGGTGCCTACTCATCCCATGGCCCCTTCCTTCTAAGAAAAATCCATTCCCCTCACCCAACTGAGGGGGCAGGCCTAGACCTTCCTATTTATAGCACATGAATTTTAGCCTCAACAGATTGTTTCTAGGGTTGGGTGAAAGCCCAATCCAAGCTGGGCTATCAAGATTCTCTTTCTTTTGAGAAGCTGGACTTAGGACATAGCAATAAATACTATTGACAACTTAACGGGAACATAGAACGGGACATAGGCTATGTCAGACACTTTCTTGACAATATAGACAAAGCTCTTCAAAAGAAAGAAAAAAACAGGCAGGCAGGAAAAAAGCATAGGTAATCAATCACCCACATGGTCCTTTAATCACAGGTTCTGACTTTCAAGTTACAGTCTAGTCCTCCTAAAACTCTATACTTTCTGACTTTGGACTCTGTGTGAAAGCGCTGTTCTACCAAGACTTCCATCTTCTGTTTAAATTGGTTTGCAATGGGTTTCTATTTCTTACAGCCAAACAACAGTTGCAATAGCCAAAGCAAAGAATAACTTATACTGTCCTGAAAATGATTAATGTACATTAGGGGCCCATTGGTCCAATGTTCCTCTTACCTGTAGTTTTAAATTATGGGACATTATTTCCCAGAGTGTATTCTCTGCAACACTGATCCTCCACACTGCTCTGTGGAACAACAGATCTAGGATCAGATAAGTTTAGGAAGTGCTGCATCCTGCATCCCTGCTTAGGAGACTGTAATATACATTAGTATATTTAAGGGTCTGAGAAATTCTGCAATAAAGAGACCTGTTAAATCTCCTTAACCCAGCATTACCAAATGGGTACATGCATTTTCATATAATACACGTTAAAACCTCTTGGAGCATATGCTCTGAGGAGATCAACTCTTTGAAAGTTGCTATTAAGTAGTGATTTAGGAGGAGTACTTTTTGCTGCAGCAGAAATCTGTTGAACAGTGCTCTCTTCCCTTGCTTTTTTAACAGCTACCTAATGACAAAAATGATTATTTAACAAGGAAAAAAAAAAAGTGAGTACCAACCTAAGGAAAGCATTGCTCCCACCAGATGTCTCACTACCAAGATGAAGTTTAGAATTAATAGTCTTGTGCTTCATTTTACTCTGGATGAAAAAATGCCTTTTCACAAGGAGGGAAAGATCTCCAAAGAGTAGGATGAAACACGTAGGTTTTCTTGAGTGACCTTGGAAAATTACTGAGCAATCTCCTTCTAGAAGCTATCTTTGGGATATCCTGTCTGACAGCTGATAGGAGAACCCGTGACTAGGACAGCCACTGTTTTATATTACCTCTGTGCCTCATACAAATTAACAGGACTTAAAAGACTGCTTAACACTTTGCCTTCCTGGCCAACTGAAGCAATAACAGCTCATGTGGGTGCTCCTTTAAAGTAGAGCCGGATTACACACAATGATCTAAGAATCAAGAGAGGGAGTAGCACTGTACTCACAGTCATCTTCAAGATCAAATGATTTTTCTGCTGCTTTCATTTGTCCTAAGAGGTTTTTAGGTAGAGAATGAAGGTAGTTATTAAACCCTTATTGTGTGCCAGATACTGTCCTAGCCACTATATATTTGGGACCTAATTTACTAACTCTATAGGTAAGTGTTACTTTTGTAGCTAAAGACACCAAATCCATAAAAGTTTAGGCAATTTTATTACAGTCTCTTTGTTAGGCAATAACCTAACTATTAGGCAAGAAAAAAACCAATTCCATCTGATTCCAGATGCACTTTGTATTTAAACATGCTTGTCACACAACAGCCAAATGATGTCTTACATATAGTAAATGATGCAGTCTAACAGTATAGATAAAGAAGAAAGGGGTGTGTATATGTGTGTTCGTGTGCAGCCATGTCTGTGTGTGCTTTTAACTGGAGCAAAAGATTAACTCAAATAGTTCATGTAAAAAAAACTGACCTCATAGGGAACTTCTGGCTAGGATTTCTTTTTTTAATCATGAATATTTCAGTTCAGTAAATAGGACTATTAACATTACTGGAAGACATATTCAGCATATCTGTAGGCTTTGATATTCAAGGACAAACAAGAGCCTGAAACATTAAGGCTTCAGTGGTTATGACATGACCAGAATTATCTAAATTGATGCAGTGATTAAAATGTTCCATCAGGAAACAGTATATTCAGGGAATCCTGGATGAAATGCTGTGAAATCATTGGTGAACTATTAAATGATGCATATAAGTAGGAAGATGAAATCCCAGAACTGTGCTTCTTCCCATTTCATCTGTCTTTTAACTTCAGTTCTCATTACAGCTTGAAGAAAAGCATTTTTTTTTAATTTTGATATGGTCCAATTTACCTATTTTTTTCTTTTGCTGCTTCTGCAGCCTTTGTCTTTTTTTAATTAATTAAGTTTTTACTTATTTTTGGCTGCGTTGGGTCTTCGTTTCTGCGTGCGGGCTTTCTCTAGTTGCAGCCAGCGGGGGCTACTCTTCCTTGCGGTGCACAGGCTTCTCATTGCAGCGGCTTCTCTTGTTGCAGAGCACAGGCTCTAGGCACGCGGGCTTCAGTAGCTGTGGCACGCAGGCTCAGTAGTTGTGGTGCACGGGCTTAGTTGCTCCGAGGCATGTGGAATCTTCCCGGACCAGGGATTGAACCCACGTACCCTGCATTGGCAAGTGTATTCTTAACCACTGTGCCACCGGGGAAGTCTCTAGAACTTAAGACTTTGAGTATATATTCTTAGAAATAGGTATTCTAACGACAAAAAGAAAGATAAATTTTAAATTTCATCTAGTAGTCTAATTAGTGAAAAATACTTGGATCACTCTGCAACTATTTTATGGACATTATAGAGCAAATGATTATGTTAATGTGTTGGGATCCAAAATGTATAAAATGAGCCCAGGATGCCTTCTACCTGAAAGCAAGGAAGTTATCAAAGACTGTTGGGATCATATCAAAATGACACAAAAGTCAATTTCCTCTAGGCTCCCTCTAGCCAAATACAGAACAATTTAAACACCAAAAGAAAAATGATTGCAACAAATTGAAACACGTTGAATGTATAAAATCCATGCATTCATAATGATATGAAAAAGAGAAAGAAAGCTAATTAATTAATTAGCTAATTAATTACATAAATATACAAAAAATTACTGATCACCATTACAAGTAGCTAGGGCATTGTATGCTCACTAGGGCTGCCATAACAAAATACTACAGACTGGGTGGCTTCAACAACAGAAATTTTTTTCCTCACAATTCTGGGAGCTAGAAATCCAAGATCAAGGTGTCAGCAAGGTTCATTTCTTCTGAGACCTCTCTCCTTGGCTTGCAGAGGCCCACATTCTCCCAGTGTCTTCACATGGCCTTCCCTCTGTGTATATCTGTGTCTAATTTCCTCTTCTTGTAAGGACACCAGTCTTGTTGTATTAGGGACTACCCTAATGACTACATTTTATCTTAATTGCCTTTTAAAGACATCTCCAAACACATACTGGGGATTAGGACTTTAACATGAATTTGAGGAACAACACAATTTAGTAACAACAGGCACCGAGCCCTTACTTTGAAAATTAAAAACTAAAGGAAAAGAGGAACTTCTCTGGCAGTCCAGTGGTTAGGATTCCATGCTTCCACCGTAGGGGGTGCGGGTGTGATCCCTGGTCGGGGAACTAGGATCCTGCATGCCGCACACAGTACGGCCAAAAAAAAAATTTGTTTTTAATTAAAAAATAAAGGAAAAGAATGTATCCTGCCCATCCTGTACAAAATACACTAAATCACCCTAATTGAGGAGGGAAACCCAGTTAATAAATTTAAACAGAGGGACTTCCCTGGTGGCACAGTGGTTAAGAATCCACCTACCAATGGAGGGGACACAGGTTCTAGCCCTGGTCCAGGAAGATCCCACATGCCTCGGAGCAACTAAGCCCACGCGCCACAACTCCTGAGCCCGCGTGCCGCAACTACTGAAACCCACGTGCCTAGAGCCCATGCTCTGCAACAAGAGAAGCCACCGCAATGAGAAGCCCGCACACCTCAACAAAGAGTAGCCCCCGCTCGCCACAACTAGAGAAAACCCGCACGCAGCAATGAAGACCCAAAGCAGCCAAAAATTAATTAATTAATTTAAAAAATAAAAATAAATGTAAACAGAATGATTGAGTTAGAAAAACACTATTTTGTGGTATAGGCAGTGCTTATCAATGGATGATTAAAACTATTAAGGAGAAAAGTTGGTAGTTCACTTTACAATGATTAAGCTGTTACCACTTGAATCTCCCAATCAATGTAGCATCACTAAAAGTAGAACAACGAAAAAAAACTTAAAATAAAATAAAGGTAAAAGTAGAACAACCAGATGTTATATGCCTCCTGATGTGACGCAACATAACTTATGCGGCATCGCCTATGAGATATTCTTGCTAAAGAAGCTAAAACTGAATCTAATCCAACCTTTAGTACTGACTTCCAGTTTACAGGAAATACAGTGGATGGGAGGACAAGTTGAATTACACTATGAAGAAGCAATTATCCAAATCCAGAAGGTAAGACATTCTACAGGGTAACTGACCTGATTTTGTCGACAAGTCAATGGCATGAGAAAATAAAGGGAAAGACGACTGTTCTAGATTAAAAGAGACTTAATCACAACAAAATGGAATGTGTTAACCTTGTTTTAATGCTGATTTGAGCAAACCAACTATAAAAAGTGTTTTTGAGATAATCAGAAAAATGTGATCATTGTCAATGAGGGATATTAATGAAGTAGTGTTAACTTTTAGGTGTGATGATATTATAATATGTTTTTTAAGTCCTTATTGTTTAGATATATACAGAAGTATTTAAGGGTGAAATGATAGAGAAACGTCAGACATTTGCTTTTAGAAATACAGAAGAGAAAGGAAAGAGGAAGGAAGGGAGGGAGTGATAAATGATAGATATGGCAAAATGTTGATAATTGTTGAAACTGCTAGGCCTAAAGTTCTCAAAAGTAGTCCCCAGACCAGCAGCGGTAGCATCATTTGAGGATCTGTTAGAAATGCTAATTTCTAAACTCTGAGGGTAGGGCCCAGCAATTTATAGTTTAACAAACCCTCCAGTTGATTCTGATGCAACTAAAGTTTGAGAACCACTGTGCTGGACAAAAGGAGGTCTGAGAATTTTAAGTGTTGAATATTTTTCAGTATGTTTGAAAACTGTCATTATAAAAAGAAAGTTAAAAAAAACACACAAGCATTTGTGGTATATGCAAGAGTCTGAAGGAGAATAAATTGTAACTACCTGCAGGGGTTTGTCATAGCATAAATAACCCTAAGAAGTGAATTACAGGGCATGTGAATTATCTCTCAATAAAGCTGTTTGAAAGAGAAAGTAAGTTAGTGTGTTTTTCTGTGGATCTCCTTGAAGGTGCCTTTCTAAGGCTTGTATTTTTTTTTTTTTTTCTAAGACAGACTTCCCTTTCATTCTGTCCTTTAATAAGCATTTATTGAATCTAATGCTGTGCCAGGTACTCTGCTGAGGGATGGGAAGATAAAGATGGATAAAATGCAATTGCTTTCCTCAGTGGTTCCATAGCATAATGGGGAAAAGAGACAAAGGAATCACAGTGTAATAAGTGAGGGTTAAACTGGGGGTGAGTAAATGCAGTATGGCACCAAGACCGACAATGATGGAGGGCTTACTGGAGTAGGGGACACTTGTGCTGAATTGTAAAGGCTGAGTTGAGATTAATGAGATGGGGAGCAAGTCTCAGAGACATGCAAGAATACCACTCACTCACAAAGTCACAATAAAGAGCTGCCAGTGGCTAGGACAGAGCAAGGGGTTCATGGCGGCAGTGGACAGAGACAAGACCCTAAAGGAACCAGCCTGCCAGACTTTTCACCACTGTTGTCTCCATCAGTATTTCTGTGAGTGTACACAAAATGTAGTAAAATCCCTAGCAACTGGAAAATAATCCTAAGAGCCAGACTATGAAATTGTGAAAGTCTGGAGCAATCAAATAAAAGGAAAAATTTGGCCTAAAACCATTGCTCACATTTGTATAGAACTATACTGCTAAAAAGAATGCTAAGAGACTCCTTTGTATAGAATTGTTAGCTAAATATAACTACCTAATCATTTGTGAATAAATTGAAATGAGCTATCTTGGGAAAGAATAGAAATGTCACTATTCTTTAACCACAGATTCCATCTTAGCTATGGGGCTTTGAAGCAGGTATTTCAAACTCTTTGAAGATTTTTTTAGTGTTATTCTAATCCACATTATTTTTTTAAGTCAAATTCTCAGGAATGTTGTGCCTATCAAATATAACTATCTTCTGTTGCATTTTCTATATTAACTTTAAAGAAAGTGAAATGTAATGAATATATATATATATATATTTTTTTTTTTTTTTTTTTTTTTTTTCCCGTACGCGGGCCTCTCACTGCTGTGGCCTCTCCCGCTGCAGAGCACAGGCTCCGGACGCGCAGGCTCAGCGGCCATGGCTCACGGGCCCAGCCGCTCTGCGGCATGTGGGATCCTCCCGGACCGGGGCATGAACCCGTGTCCCCTGCATCAGCAGGCGGACTCCCAACCACTGCGCCACCAGGGAAGCCCTGAATAGATTTTTGACAGCATTAAACCAATCGAAGAATTCCATAAGTAACAAAATGAAAGATTTTTCCATAGAAATATAATTAAAATGCATTACCAATATAAGCAAGGAACATATCTCCCTGTTACTTGGATAATACATACTAAAAGAGGAAATTAAGTTCAATCAAAGTCTATTAATTAAGACTATGATAAAGCAAAGATTTGGCTTTCTATGCATTAGCATGGTATATAAAATAAGAATTTGCTAGGACTTAATATAAACAAGGTTTCCAGAGTAATATTGTTTAAAATCACCAATCAAATTTTTCTCTATGTTAAACCTGAGGTTTGCCCATTAATTATAAAATATTGTTGAGTGTCACAGCGTACTAAAAGGAATACAGGCTTTGGAGCCTGATAACCTAGACCTGAATTCTGGTACTACTGCTTACTAGCTATGTCATTTGGACCATCTTATTTGTCTCAGCCTCAGTTTCCTGATCCTACCACCATCTTCCTCACAAAGGTTTTATGAGGTCTAACGAAAATGGTGTGTACAGCAGCAACCAGGTTACCTGGCACAAGATGAAAGCATTCTTCAGATATTATTAGTTCCCTTCAACTATAGTCTTCTGTACAAACAAAACTTAGTGCCTTAACACAAATATTTAGTATTTCTCACATTTCTGTGGGTTATCTGGGTAGTTCTGCTTTGGGTGGAATTGCTAAGGCTAGGCACTGGGATTGCTAGAAGATCCAAAATGGCCTCACTCATTTGGCTGACATTTGTTGCTAATCAGACAGGGCTGTTGCTTAGGGCACCTCAGTCCTTCTCTACATGGCCTTTCTCTGTCACTCAGGCATCTCACAGCATGGCGGCTGGGTTCAAAGAGGGAGCATTTCAGTAGCAATAGGCAGTGGAAGCTGTCAGTTCTCTTAAGGTCTAGTTCCAGAAGACCTAGAATGTCACTTTGTCTATCTCCTACTGGTCAAAGCTAGTCTAGATTCAAGGAAAGGGAAATAAGCTCCATCTCTTAATGTGAAGAGTGGCAAGTATACTTGTAGGAGAAGTATTTGTGGGGGACAATCTTTGGAAACTAGCTACTTTAGTCTACCCTCTGGCCACAACAATTCACATCCTTCCAATGTGCAAAATATACTCACTCTTCAGAGCTCCTAAAATCTCATACTTTTATGGCATCAGGTCAAAGTCCGGGACTTTGTCAGTTAAATAAGGTCCAGGAGCAACTGAAGCTCTTCAAGGGTAGTCTCTCAAGTGCAGCCCTTATTTGCAAAGACATGTGAAAAAGAAAAATTATCTGTCCCACCTGCATCCAGCAATACCTTGGTGAAAAAGGGACAGGATAACCACAATAGACACCTCCATTCAAAAAGAGGGGAATAGATATGATCCAGCGATCCCACTCCTAGGTGTATATCCAGAGAAAACTCTAATTCGAAAAGATACATGCACCCCAATGTTCATAGCAGCGCTACTCACAATAGCCAAGACATGGAAGCAACCTAAATGTCCATCAACAGATGAATGGGGACTTCCCTGGTGGCGCAGTTGTTGAGAGTCCGCCTGCCAATGCAGGGGACACAGGTTCGTGCCCCGGTCCGGGAAGATCCCACATGCCGCTGAGCGGCTGGGCCCGTGAGCCATGGCCGCTGATCCTGTGCGTACGGAGCCTGTGCTCTGCAATGGGAGAGGCCACAACAGTGAGAGGCCCGCGTACCACAAAAAAAAAAAAAAAAAACAGATGAATGGATGAAGAAGATGTGGTATATATACATATATATATATATATATATATATAAAATGGAATATTACTCAGCCATAAAAAATGAAATACTGCCATTTGCAGCAACATGGATGGACCTAGAGATTATCATACTGAGTGAAGTTAGTCAGACAAAGACAAATATATCACTTACATATGGAATCGAAAAAAAATAATACAAATCAACTGATTTACAAAAGAGAAACAGATTTGCAGACATAGAAAACGAACTTATGGTTACCAAAAGGAAAAGGGAGTAGGGGAGGGATAAATTAGGAGTTTGGAATTAGCAGATACAAAATACTATACATAAAATAGATAATAAGGTCCAACTGTATAGCACAGGGAACTATATTCAATATCCTGTAATAAACCATAATGGAAAAGAATGTGAAAAAGAATATGTATGTACATGTGTGTACATATAATCTATCTATATAATTGAATCACTTTGCTGTATACCAGAAACTAACACAATGTTGTAAATCAAATATACTTCAATTTTTAAAAAAATTTTTAAGGGGTGGGAGGGATAGGAGGTACATAGCAATCACCAGACCATAGTAATTCTGAAATTGGGCCAAGCACATACTATCATTTCCTCCAACTCTGAGATCAGAGAATGTGCCTTAATTAAGGCCCAGTTCCACGTGCTGGGAGTATCAGATTCTCTAGGCCCTTGGCTCTGCCCTCTGAGTCATTCTTCATTTTCCATAAGAAATTGTCCAGGGACTTCCCTGGTGGCGCAGTGGTTGAGAATCCACCTGCCAATGCAGGAGACACGAGTTCGATCCCTGATACAGGAAGATCCCACATGCTGTGGAACAGCTAAGCCCGTGCACCACAACTACTGAGCCTGCACTCTAGAGCCCTCGAGCCACAACTACTGAGCCCATGCACCGCAACTACTGAAGCCCGCATGCTCTAGCGCCCGTGTGCCTCAACTACTGAGCCCATGTGCTGCAGCTGCTGAAGCCCACGCACCTAGAACCCATGTTCTGCAACAAGAGAAACCACTGCAATGAGAAGCCCGTGCACCGCAATGAAGAGTAGCCCCCACTCGCCACAACTAGAGAAAGCCTGTGCGTAGCAATGAAGACCCAGTGCAGCCAAAAAAAAAAAAAAAGAAACGGTCCATGTTTGCAACTGAGTAGCAGTCTCTGCTTGCTTCTTGTCCAGAGGAAGTTGTGGGCTCAGAGGCCTCTTTTGTTTTTGCACTATCTCTGTCCCTTCAGGCCATGCTTATATAATTCCTTTTTTAAAATCTTTAAGGGTTTCCAGTATATCAAATTTTAATCCACTCTATTCGATAAAAGCCACACCCTCAAATCTGTGTGAGACAGGCTCCCTCTATCTTGGATTTAGAGTCAGGTGCTATGGGACAATGCCTTTAAGATTCTCAGGGGTCCTTTTGTCTAGCAAAGAAAATCCAAGAGGTGTGCACTTAAAATTCTTAGAAGCCCTGTCATCTAGCTGGCAGCACCTTGGATTTGATTCTTGCCAGCAAAGTCCTGGCTCGGACTCTATATTCCTGTTTCATCATATGCAGCTTAGAGAAACCAACTGGTACTTGCAATATTCTGCCTGCAAATCTCCTTAGCCATATTGACAAGTTCATGAGGTATGTTTTCTATCTTGTATTGATGTATTACTATAGTCAACAGGGTTGCCAGACTTTCCACCACTACTTAACAGGGGTTGCCTTTTCTCCAGTATACAATAACATTGTTATCACCCTCCTTCCAACTTCATTTACAGTTCCCTCAAAGCCCTTCTGGCCTCTGCCCTCCAGCTGGTCCCAAAGCCAATGCCACATGTTTTTAGCTTTTTATTACCATAGCACCTCACTTCCAGATTCCAATTTCTGTTGTAGTTTTCTATTGTTATATTAAAAAGAAAAAAACAGCCCCAAACTTAGTGACTTCAAATGACTGCAGTCATAGTGGTTGGATCTATAACATACACATGCTTCTTTACTCACATGTTTGGTCCCTCAGTGCTCTTCCTGTGGCCTCTGTCTCCACATGATATCTCATCCTCCAGGGTCACCATATGAGGCAGACATCTCTCCAGCAGGATAGTCAGGACTTCTTACATGATGGCTCAGGGTTCCAAGGTGCAGGAGGTGAAGTGCCAGCTCTCTTAACCTGCGAGCTTGGAAGTCCCGGAAAGCCACTTCTGTTGTGTTCTGTTGGGCAGAGCAAGCCACGAGACCAGTGCAGATGGAAGGGGAGTGGAAATAAACTCCATGTCATGAACTGAATGTTTGCATACCCCTAAAAATTCATATGTTGAAATCTAGTCCACAGTGTGATGGTATTAGGAGGTGGGGCCTCTGGGAGGTAACTAGGTTTTGAGGATGGAGCCCTCCTGAATGAGTTTAGTGCTCTTCTAAGAAGAGGCCAGAGAGCTAGCTCTCTCTTCCTGCCATGTGGGGAGGATACCACATGAAGTCAGCCATCTACAGCCTGGAAGAGGGCTCTCACCAGGACCCAAACATGCTGCCACCCTGATCTCAGGACTTCCTGCCTCCAGAACTATGAGAGATAAGTTAGTTTGTGCAGTTTTGCTATGGCAGCCCGATCTGACTAAGAAATGACTAAGCTAAGAAGTGACTACACTTCACTTCTAAAGATGAGGAACAAAATGTGCATTCAGGGAGGGGAGGAACTGTTGGGGCTCAATTTTAGCCCCCAATTTTATCACAGCAGTTAAGTCTAGCGCTGCCTTGTTTAGAGTAAATTGCAGGAAGTCTGGGGTCTGACTCCTTTATGTTAGTGCATGTACGTGTGGAGGTAGATCTCTGACTAGAGTAAGCGCTGCCATTCTCACCCTCAAACCCTGATTCAGGTCATTGGGGAACGTTATGCCAGACATTAGAAGATTGCTGAGTTCCCCCTCCCTTTTTCTCTTTCCTTCCCTCCCTCTTTTTCTTTCTTTTTTTTCTTTCCTGGTTTTTTTTTTTCTTAAAGAGGCCATGATCTTGGTAAAGAAGTTAATCTTGCTTCTAAGTCAAATTAATGATATTTCCTTTGACTCAGTCACCTTTTCTTCAACTATAAAATCCTATTTCAATCAATTACTATTTGACTGGTTTTCCCAAAGCAGTATAAGAGAGTGTGTCAAGTAGTACATTACTTATTACTGGTAGATTCCACTCCTGGCTGTTTGACTTACAGACTAGAGACTCAGACTCACCACTAAGAGTTCAGTATGTGTAATGAGGCTTTTAAACAATGGGCATAAATAAGAAATGTTCAATGCATGTAGAAATCTTAAATTCAAACAAAAAGGAAATAAGACCAAATGATTAAAAGATTAAGTTTGACTCTGTTTTTTAAAACCTTAAATCAGATAACTTCATAGCTTAAGGGTGATAGACAAGTATAGCAAGGCAAAATAAACTAACCATGGGGCAGAAAATTGTAGTAAATGGTTTATTTCTATGTAGCATGTCCACTGTGTCATATAGACCTTACTTTAGTCTCTAGTAGCTTTATTCACTTTATTTTTTTGTTGAGATATATTTCACATACCATAAAATTCACCTTTTTAAGATGTACAACTCAGTGTTTTTTAGTATATTCACAATGTACAACTATTACCACAACCTAATTCTAGAATATTTTCATCACCCCCAAAAGAAACCCTATACCCATTAGCATATACCCATTGGCTCTTTGCGTCTGGCTTCTTTCTTAGCAGTACCATATATCAGTAATTCATTACTTTTTATGGTCAAATGGTATATAATTATATGGATAATACCGTATTTTATTTATTCATACATCAGTTAATAGACAATTGGGTTTTCACTTCTTGACTATTATGAATAATACTATAAACATTTGTGTACAGCTTTATTCACTTTAAAGATTCCTATAGAATATCCTAAGTGAACAAGGTTATTGCTTTTTCTTTTTTTAGTTTTTATTTTAATATTATAGAGAGTTTGGAAAAGAAAGCTGTCTAAAAGAAAACTGATTTCTGGAGGGAGAAATTAGGGCAAATAATGAATAGTTAGATAAAGTGCAGAGTGTGAAGTTAGAAATTACAGGTCCACTTTACTAATCAAACTCATAACCCCAGGAGGATGACAAGAACATAAAAGAGAATTCAAGCTGTTTTTCAAGGGTAGGGGGGATTTATATAACAAAACTTAAATAAAAGTTCTCTGGTTTCAAGATTTACGGGAACTATAAACCAAATAAAATTGCCTTATTATGAAGATTTAGGCAAAGAATTCTTTCTAGCTAGTTATTTAACATCGAAAAAGGCAGAGTGCTTACCACTCCTGTCCTGTTTCTTGTTTTAAGGGTGTTTTTGTTTTTACATATAATTAATGGTCCCCAGATGTACTTGTTTCTCAGAGCTCTATCTTTTCACTTTCGTCTTCCTTAGGGAACAGAGGTTTCCAATATTCCCCAAGCCCAAAGTTTAAAAAAGACCAAACAACAGAGCCATGTTGACAGCATTTTTAGGAAATGTTCCTTTCGGGTCTAATATCAAACTCTCCTGTGTCATCTCAGCACATATCTCCACTCATTAACACTGACTTTAGGACACTGTCGCTACCTAAACCTTCTCTTTCCCCTGAAACTTTTCATTAGAAACCTCTTTGTCTTCACCACCGCTTCCTTTCCACCTGCACTTCATGTGTCCTCTCTTTCATTAAACCAGCTCTTCAGCCTTATCTCTACCTCAAACGTCCTAAGTTGTCAGATTTCTAGCCTCTCCCGGTTCCTTTTCTCTCCCCTGGCCTGGATCCCAAAATATCACCCACTCTCTCACCAGCCCCCCCCCCCCAGTTCCCTCAGCTTGGGGCTTTGGCCTCATCAACTCTCTCAGCCATCCAAACAGAAACTCACCTCATTCAATTTCTCTGTTCCAGGACTACTACCCTCCCGCCCCTCCACACTCCTGTGAAAGCCATGCACTCCACTGAGTATAGCTCAGAAATTACTTTATTCCCTTTCAATTCACGGTGGTCACTCCAAATCTTTACTATTCTCCTCAAGTCCCAGACTTTATCCACCATCCTCTTAACAGAAGCAAAAACAAAAGCAAAAACAGAGGCATCAGGCAGGGACTCCTTTAATGCCCCTACATCTGTTAAGCTCTCTGAATCCTTCCTCATCCTTACATCTTTCTTCTTTTCTTCACTGACCGCCTTCTCCGTGCCTTTTGTGCCCTTGGCTTCCTTCAAGACCTCATCCTGTCCACTTGCTCATAAGAGCTTCGGGTTCTTCCACACCGTCTCCTCCCCTGAAGTCTCTACATAGCACCCTGAAAACCGCCTTCCAGCTTCCTCATCTCTCTGGATTCACCCTTAACTTCCTAATTAGTTTCCTTGCCTTCAAACACTTTCCCCCTTTACAATCCAATCCCCAGTGAAGACAGAGTATCCAAAAACACAAATGTGGTTGTGCCATTTCCATAATCTAAAATTTTCAGGCTTCCCAGGTGGCGCAGTGGTTAAGAACCCACCTGCCAATGCAGGGGACACGGGTTCGATCCCTGGTCCAGGAAGATGCCACAAGCCGCGGAGCAACCAAGCCCATGTGCCACAGCTACTGGGCCTGCACTCTAGAGCCCGCGAGCCACAACTACTGAGCCCGTGTACCACACTACTGAAGCCCATGCACCTAGAGCCCGTGCTCCACAACAAGAGAAACCACTGCAATGAGAAGCCCACGCATGGCAACGAAGAGTAGCCCTGGCTCGCCGCAACTAGAGAAAGCCCGCACACAGCAACGAAGACCCAATGCAACCAAAAATAAATAATAAATAAATAAATTTTTAAAAAATAAAATAAAATAAAATTTTCCATGGCTTCTCATAGTCTCCAGGATAAAATCCAAACTCCACAGCCTGGTAGACAAGACCCTTCATCCTGTGAGCCCCATCTACCTCTCCAGCTGCATCTCTCCCCACTCCCCAAAGAGCACGTTACACGTCTGCTACAGCAAACACCCAGTCATCATCATATACTTTTCATGTCTTCATGTCCCTGCCTAGATTGCTCTCTGTTATGGGATGAATGTGTCCCTCCTCCCAAATTCATGTGTTGAAGTCCTAACCTCTAGTACCTCAGAACTGACTCTTTGGAGACAGGGCCTTTAAAGAGGTAATTAAGGTAAACTGAGATCAGATGGGTGCTCCCTAATCCAAAATGACTGGTGTCCATGTAAGAAGAAGAGATTAGGACACAGACAAACAGGGAAGGCCATACAAAGACACAGAAAGATGGCCACCTACAACCCAAGGAGAGAGACCCTCAGAAAAAAACCAACCCTGCAGATATCTTAATCTTGGACTTCTAGTCTCCAGAGCTGTGAAGAAATTAATTTCTGTTGTTTAAGCCACCCAGTCTGTGGTACTTTGTTATCACAGCCCAAACAAGCTAATATACTTCCTATGTACTACACCAGAATCTCCTTCTAAATACCTACTACTTAGGCCACCTACTGCCTCCTTCAAACTTTGTGAATCCCATCTCTTCTCTAAGATACTTTTCGTATTAGCACACAGCCCCTCCTACCTTGAGCTCCATTCCTCCAGGGAGTCCTGAGCTACCTACAGGCTCCATTACATTGTCACCCTCATCAGTCATCAAGGTTCTATATGCCTCAGTAGAAACAGTGAGAGTAGCATCTATATTACCGTGTGATCAAACTCTAGACACGAAATATTAGGAACAGATATTTCTTTTCAGAGACACCAGTAGCCTAGAAACCATCATAATTTCACATCCATATGAAAATTTCTCAGTATCTCCTAGTAGACCAACAACCTGATGTGATCTGAAAGTATATTGTGTCACACAGATGTTTGTTCAAGAAGTTTCTGTGTATTTTAAAGATTCTTGCCATGTACAATTAATGACATTTAATGATTTTTAACATTGAGCTTTTCAGATCTTACCTGTAGTATTTATGCCACCTAAAAGTGTGTTTTAAAGCGTGGGGGTAAAGGATATGGGAGAATTTTACGTAAGGAAACAGGTAGTTGTAGAGTGTTGCTTTTTAAAGACACCCCCAAAAAAGAGTAATCCTTGAAGATGTGAAATAGGTTACAACCTTTGCCAGACCAGCTGGAGTTCTTACAAGACTGCAAAAGGCATCTTCCTTTAAAGATGGCACTTTCTGCAGTAACGATGGAGACAGAATCTGACTGCATGCTATCCAAGGTCAAAGGAGTAGAGAGAAAGGAGCAGTGACATGTGTCTATATCCTCACTCATTAGAGCCAGGAAGAGCATCTTAGGCAGGCAGACAACAAAAGAGACTACAGGAAGATCACCTCTATCATGATGAAGGCACTGGGAGAACTGTGTGCTTGCCATATAGTTGGAGGTTGGAGTCATCTCAGTAAGGCTTGCTTCAAGCACTTTTCAGGGTTATTGTATGACTATCCAGCTTTATTATGACTCAGTTCTAACATTTTAAAGGAAATGAAAATGTGGTAAACACTTCAGGTGCAGAATTTAAGGGTAGAAATTGTATTTTGTAGGTAGAAGATAACACCTCCAAAAATCTAGTCTGAAAAAACAAACACAAAAAGACAGCCCAGGGAATTATGGAGGAAGAGTCGCCACAGACAGTATAATGCACGGAAGACTCCATAGACTCATTTTCATTGCTGCCAGATGCTCTGCAGCAATAAAGGAAGATAGTCCCATTTCTTGGCTGGTACCTTCCTCACTGATTGCTTAAGTCACTATTCTTAACTTCTAGAAAAAAATCACAGTCAAAATCTAATCTGGTCCAGTTTGCAGTAACTCTATTTCCTTGTCTGTTTCCAACTTTTCCTTATCCATCTTCCATCCTGTATAGACAGTGACTTAAGCAATAGGAGAACTCATTGGCCAAGAAATGGAACAGCCTCCCAGGGCTTTTTTCCACTGATGGGAATGAAATTGTAGGACACTGCTCCTTCCTGCTCTGGGGTTATCAGTGTCAGATTCCTCTCTTTCCCACCGTTTCTGGCTCTTACTCACCATCAAAAGGTATCTTGGGCTTCCCTGGTGGCGCAGTGGTTGAGAGTCCGCCTGACGATGCAGGGGACACGGGTTCGTTCCCTGGTCCAGGAGGATCCCACATGCCGTGGAGCGGCTGGGCCCGTGAGCCATGGCCGCTGAGCATGCGTGTCCGGAGCCTGTGCTCCGCAACGGGAGAGGCCACAACAGTGAGAGGCCCACGTACCGCAAAAAAAAAAAAAAAAAAGGTATCTTATCTCAGGTGCACTGAAGTCCCACTTTAACCCCTAATTGCCAGAGGCATAGTAGCTAATGTTTAGGTGTGAGGGAAGGAAGGGTATCTGGGGCAAAGGTACCAGACAATGGTACTACCTACCAACTTTTCACGTCATCTTACGGTCTGCACATTTTCCCGTCCTGTTGATCATTTTGTACTGTGTCTGTGGAAAAGATCTTGGGCTCCAAACCTGAGTTTAAAGTTTAACTTTGCTTCTTCACTCTTCCATTGTACTAAGCACCCTAATTGCTGCCTTGCTGTAGGTTCCTGGTGGTTAAGAACAGCAGTCTCACATCTGCACTACTCATTCTGTTATTATGACATTCAGACGAGGTGATGTATATGAAAGGTCTCTGTGAACTCTAAATCATTATGGAAATATTAATAGTCATTTTTATTGTCATTGTTCTAACATTTCGAATATACTGGGGAAAAGTGCGCTGCAATTCATTCCTTTCTTCACTCATTCAACAAACTGTTGACCTTAGAGATGGAGAGGTAAATATATATATATATATATGTATATGTATATGTATACATACACACACACACACACACACACACACATATATACTATTTCTTCACTTTTACTTTGTCCAGAAAAGCTGTTTAAATACTTTACATAATTTATCTCATTTAATTCTCACAAAAGCTCTTTCAGGTAGGCTATGAGGTAGGTATTATTATCCCTATTTGCATAGGAGGAACTTTTGGCTTCTATAGATGTATAGCTCAAGATCTCATAACTTTTAAGTGGTAGAACTGGTTCTTAGCCCAGGCTTTAAAAAGGTAATTTATTTTTATTGTGGTAAAATATATACAACCTAAAATTTACCATTTTAACCATTTTAAGTGTACAATTCAGTGGCATTAAGTACACTCACATTGCTGTGCAACCATCACCACTATTGATCACTAGGAGTTTTTCATCTTCCCAAACTGCAACTTTTTAGCACCGACTCCCCATTTCCCCTTCGTCCCATCTCCTAGTAACCACTATTCTACTTTTTGTCTCTGTGAATTTGACTATTCTAGGTACTTCATGTAAGTAGTATCATATAATACTTGTCCTTTTATGTCTGGCTTATTTCACTTATAGCATGTTTTCAAAATTCATCCATATTGTAGCATGTATCAGAATTTCATTCTTTTTTAAGGCTGAATAATATGCCTTTGAATGTATACCATATTTTGTTTAACCATGCATTGCTTGATGGACATTTAGCTCACGTCTTTTGAATGACAAACTTCTTAACCACTAAGCCAAGCCCAATTTTTATTTTAATAGCTGTTACCTTGTCAAAATATACTAAAAGCTAAACTGTTGCCCTTAAGATTTTACTCTGGGTGATTCTAGGAATCATTTAATTTCCCTAGCATAATTTTGGGAAGCTAGCTAAAATACAGATTCATAGGTCCATGTTAGGAAATGAGCCACAGAAAATAGCATTTTTAACAGGTTGATTCATACCCGTATGGAAATTAGCAATCTTAGACCTCTTTAGAGAAGCTCATTATCTTACAAGAAGTTTTGTCTGGCAAACAGAGCCTGGCACATAGTTACCATAAGTAAATGGCAGGGGCTTGTATTAATTATCGATTGCCACATAGAAAATCACCCCCAGGGAGTTCCCTGGTGGCCTAGTGGTTAGGATTCCAGACTTTCACTGCCATGACCCAGGTTCAATCCCTGGTCGGGGAGCTGAGATCCCACAAGCCGCACGACGTGACCAAAAAGAAAATCACCCCCACATTTAGCAGCTTAAACAATGAACATTTATTACCTCACAGTTTCTGTGGGTCAGGAATTTAGAAGAGGTTTAGCTGAGGGAGTCTGGCTCAGGGACTCTCACGAGGTTGCATCCAAGACAGGGTTGCATTCAAGACGGCCCTGGCTACAGCCATCTGAAGGCCGACTGGGACAAGAGGATGGCTCACCCGCATGGTTCTTGACAGTGAGGTCCTTTTACTCCTGTTGGCTGCCGTTTGGAAGGCTCAGTTTCTCAACCAGTCGGGCTCTCCATAGGATTGTTTGAATGCCCTGGAGATTACCTCATGAGATGGCCCGTGCTTTCCCCTGAGTGAATGATTCAAGAGAGAGCAAGGAGGAAAACTTAATGCCTTTTATGACCTAGTCTCCAACATTATGCCCCATTATTTTCATCATATTCTATTTGTCACTAAGTCCAGCCTAGTATCAGGGAGAGGAGAATTAAGCGCCAGCTCTTGAAGGGAAGAATACCAAAGAATCTGTGGACATGTCTTTAAATTACTACAGTGCTAATATTTCTTTATGATAGTACAGAGAGCAGATCTGTGTGAAAGCGCGCCTTGGTTTAACTTCCCCAGAAATGCCCACAACTTCCCACCCATTTTTTAGGGGGAGACTGGCAAAGAACCCAACCCTACAGAGGCAGTTTTATGCCAGACATGACTTGCTTTTCTAATTGTGGATGGGAAATGAACCCCCCCTATACTCTTTCTTCCCCTGCAAACAGGCTTTGGCTCAGCTTGTGGTTAAAACAGCTCAACAACCTGCAATCATAAATGTTATAGAGCTATAGGAAGAGAGAAAAAGCTTGAAGTGGGTGTTATTTTCTCCCTCTGTGGTACCACATAGCAATGGAAGTGCCAAGTGGAATTGCCACAGCTACTCTGAGACATAGCCCCTGGACCTGTCCATCTGGAGGACAGCACTCCATAAAACCAACAGGGATATGATAATTGACAACTTGCCTTTTAATAACAAAGCCTTCATTTTATAAAAATGTGGACTGTAACATTCCTTTCAGTAACCAGCGCTATTAACACACTTAAACTATTTATTTTAAAATTTGATCGACAGGGATGCATGAGACCTCTGCAGAACTCTAGGAGCCTGTCAAAGTTATACAGCTTCCAAAAGCATTTAATTTACAACCAGCAAGCGGGTTAAGCAGTGGAAGCATTGGGCTGATTCCAGGGCTGCCTTAGCTAACAATTTGAAGGGAAATTGAGTACATTACAAGACAGAATCAAATTCTGATCTTTCTTTGAATGTCTATTGTCTGTTTTATCAAAGACATTCGATATTGACACAGTGCAGGCTATTGAGTCTCAATAAAATCTATTCTTCACTTTCTTTTACCTCATCTGCAGACTGTTGACATTTTCTTTTATTTCACCACTGATGTTTTTCTTTTACATTGGAGATTTTAGCACTGATGTTGTAATTGCTTATCACACAGCTGGCCCTGTTATGATGTTCTTGTGAATGTCCCTTCATTTTCCTGATGGTCCTGTGATCCAATCTACAATCCATTTAAAAACAAAACATTCATGTGCCATTTTATGCTGTGGCTCTTTTGGAGTTCTATTTCAGCTTCATTAATATTGATGCTGTCTGTCTCCTTGCTTATTTCAGAAGACTCTGAAATTAATCTTCAGAATTTGCTGTGATTTGTTGCTGTTTGGTACATCAGCCCCAGTACAGCTTGTCTCTCGTTAATTTTGTTTTTCTTTATTTTTATGCCTCTGCTATGACTGTTCTCCTACTTGTACTACTGGTATGTGTCAGGTCCTTTATGGAATCCTGGTTTCGCCTCTGCCTTTCACTGTGATTTTCCATCATTAGGGACCTCTTGAATAAAAATGTAGTCCTTGTTTCTGACAGAGTCCATGTTCCTTTTCTTTTCTTTCTGTGTGATTTTCCTTCATTATGGTTCTTAAATTTCTTGAATAATGATGTATACTATGAACAAATGGACAGAGCAGTAATGCCTTCATCGGTGTTTTCTAAAATGTACCTGCAGCTTTTAGAGCACACAGTGCCACAGCAGAATCTGTACTATGTAAGTAAAAGAATTTTTTAAATAGATTTTGTGGTCTTTTGGTGACAATGCTATGTTGCATTAATAAGTCACATTCTTGCTTACAGCATCTGCTTGTTAGAATGGCAGTTCCACAGAAGCCATGTTGGAGAATGGCCTTAGGTCTGAATGTCTTTGAGGAATATAGGTGCATTGCTTTTTTTTTTTCCCATAAATTTTCAAAGGTAGTCAGTATTTCCGTGATCAGGAATGCTAAGTTGGAAATTGCACTAATTTCAAAAATGAGGTAGATGAAGCCAAACTTTACTCATTTGAGTTATTTTTGTCTGCCAGGATGAGTAATTTCATTGACCATTTCTGAATAAAATAGCTCCATACTTCTCATTACAAATAGGCAAGGGAACATTATAGGTGATAGGAGAACAGAATTTAAATTTAACAACTACAATTGACTAAACCCAAGTCAATAAATGCCAAGAAATAAGAGAGTAAAGCTAAAAATATTGGCTGTCTAATCATTAGTGTAAAATGATAGAGAGAGAGTAATGCTAAAATAAGATAACAAAATATACTGTTCACTATTGGTTAAAAACTATCCTTGCTTCAGAATACCAATTACCAACTGAAGAATTCAAAATCAACAAGCAGTTTGATCTTTGAAAATGCCCTATAAGAAACTACCAAGGGCTTTCCTGGTGGCACTGTGGTTAAGAATCTGGCTGCCAATGCAGGGGACACAGGTTCAAGCCCTGGTCCAGGAAGATCCCACATGCCGCGGAGCAGCTAATCCCATGCGCCACAACTACTGAGCCTGCGTTCTAGAGCCCACGAGCCACAACTACTGAGCCCACGTGCTACAACTACTGAAGCCCATGCGCCTAGAGCCCGTGCTCTGCAACAAGAGAAGCCACTGCAATGAGAAGCCTGCGCACTGCAACAAAGAGTAGCCCCAGCTCGCCACAACAAGAGAAAACCTGCGTGCAGCAACGAAGACCCAATGCAGCCAAAAATAAATAAATATTTATTTAAAATATCTATTTAAAAAATATCTATTTAAAAAAAAGAAACTACTAAAACCTATACACAGCTGATATTTCAGAGTTTTATAACTTTATGATGCACAAATGATTTCAAAGTTAAGCAAAAGAAATCTGGTGGTTTCCTTTAGATGAAAAGCACTGTAACTTGGACATAAACCTAGAAATCAGAAATTTTGAGTTCTCAGTTTATTGTTAATATATTTCATTAGAATTATATCAGTTCCTTTATCAATACTTTCCATATTTTAAACTAGAAGGGAAAATGCCTAGAAAATGGAATAGAAATCCACATGCAAAATCTACATGCAAAATCCACATGAAGTTGGACCTCTATCTCACATGATATTCAAAAATTAATTTAAGATGGATCAGAAAAAACTAAAAATAGAACTACCATACGACCCAGCAATCCCACTACTGGGCATATACCCTGAGAAAACCATAATTCAAAAAGAGTCATGTACCGCAATGTTCATTGCAGCTCTATTTTCAATAGCCAGGACGTGGAAGCAACCTAAGTGTCCATCAACAGATGAATGGATAAAGAAGATGTGGCACATATATACAATGGAATATTACTCAGCCATAAAAAAAAACGAAATTGAGTTATTTGTAGTAAGGTGGATGGACCTAGAGTCTGTCATACAGAGTGAAGTAAGTCAGAAGGAGGAAGACAAATACTGTATGCTAACACATATATATGGAATCTAAAAAAAAAAAAAAATGGTTCTGAAGAACTTAGGGGCAGGACAGGAATAAAGATCCAGACGTAGAGAATGGACTTGAGGACATGGGGAGGGGGAAGGGTAAGCTGGGACGAAGTAAGAGAGTGGCATGGACATATATACACTACCAAACGTAAAATAGATAGCTAGTGGGAAGCAGCCGCATAGCACAGGGAGATCAGCTCGGTGGTTTGTGACCACCTAGAGGGGTGGGATAGGGAGGGTGCGAGGGAGGGAGACGCAAGAGGGAAGACATATGGGAACATATGTATATGTATAACTGATTCACTTTGTTATAAAGCAGAAACTAACACACCATCGTAAAGCAATAATACTCCAATAAAGATGTTAAAAAAAAAAAGATGGATCAGAGAGCTAAATGCAAGAGCTAATACTGTAAAACTCTTAGAAGAAAACATAGGAGTTAATCTTCATTACCTTGGATTAGGAATTGGTTTCTTAAATATGACACAAAAAGAAAAAGCAACCAAAGAAAAAACTAGATAAATTAGGCTTCATCAAAATTAAAAATTGGAGTGCTTCAAAGGACACTATCAAGAAAGTGAAAAGACAGCCCACAGAAGAGGAGAAAATATCAGAAAATATTTACGAATCATTTATCTGATAGGGCTCTAGTATCCAGAATATATAAAGAATTCTTACAACTTAATAATAAAAAGACAGCCCAATTAAAAATGAGCAGGGACTTCCGTGGTTAGGAATCCGCCTGCCAATGCAGGGGACACAGGCTTGAGCCCTGGTCCGGGAGGATCCTACATGCCACAGAGCAACTGAGCCCGTCTGCCACAACTGAGCCTGTGCTCTAGAGCCCGCAAGCCACAACTACTGAAGCTTGCATACCTAAAGCCCATGCTCTGCAACAAGAGAAGCCACCACAACGAGAAGCTCATGCACAGCAATGAAGAGTGGCCTCTGCTCGCTGCAACTGGAGAAGGCCCACACGCAGCAACGAAGAACAAATGCAGCCAAAAATAAATTAATTAATTAATATTTTTAAAAAATGAGCGAAGACTTGAATAGACATTTCTCCACAGAGTATATATAAATGGCCAATAAGCACATGAACAATGCTTACTCAACATCGTTAGTCACTAGGGAAAAGCAAATCAAGACCACAATGAGATATTACTTCATACCCACTAGGATGGCTACAGTGAAAAAGATGGACAATAACAAGTGTTGACAAAGATGTGGAGAGATTGCAGCCCTCATACATTGACGATGAGAATGTAAAATAGTGCAAATGGGCTTCCCTGGTGGCACAGTGGTTGAGAATCTGCCTGCTAATGCAGGGGACACAGGTTCGAGCCCTGGTCTGGGAGGATCCCACATGCCGCGGAGCAACTAGGCCTGTGAGCCACAACTACTGAGCCTGCGCGTCTGGAGCCTGTGCTCCACAACAAGAGAGGCTGCGATAGTGAGAGGCCCACACACCGTGATGAAGAGTGGCCCCTGCTCGCCACAACTAGAGAAAGCCCTCTCACAGAAACGAAGACCCAACACAGCAAAAATAAATTAATTAATTAATAAACTCCCACCCCCAACATTGAAAAAAAACATAGTGCAAACACTTTGGAAAGCAGTCTGGCAGTTTCTCAAATAAACACAGAGTTATTATAGGACCTAGCAATTCCACTCCTAAGTATATACCTAAGAGAATTGAAAACACATTTTCATACAAAAACTTGTACACAAATGTTTATAGCAGCATTATTCATAATAGCCAAAAACTGAAAACAACTCAAATGTCCATGAAGCAATGAATGGATAAACAAAATGAAGTATATCCATTAAATGGAATATTATTCAGCCATTAAAAAGGAATGAGGTAGTGATTCATGCTAAAACATGCACAGATCTTGAAAACATTATGCCAGGTTAAAGAAGCCAGAAACAAAAGGCTACATATTATATGGTTCCATTTATATGAAATGTTCAAAATAGGCAAATCTACGGAGACAGAAAGTAGATTAGTGGTTGCCAGTGGTTCTCATTCCATGAGGACACAAGGGAACGGGAAGTTACTGCTAATGGGCACAGGATTTCTTTTTTGGAGTAATAAAAGTATTCTGTTACTATATAATGGTGATGGTCACATAACCTTATGAATATACCAAAAACCACTGAATTGCATGTACACTTTAGAAGGGTGAATTTTATGATTTTTTTCTTTGATTTTTCTTTTTTGAATTCTTTATGAATTTTCTTTTTAAAAAGAAGAGAAAAATACCGGAAAAGTGTCTTTATCAAGCAGATTATTCTGAGAACTGAAATACTCTATTAATATGGATAACATGGATTTTTTATTTGTGTCAAATAGAGGTGATTGTTTAAAGCTGGAAGAATGTAACAGAATTGGGCATTGAGTGTAAATCAGTATTTGAAGGCCACATTCACACTGTCCCATGAAGATAATACTCTGATAAATTTTCAATTTGTAAACATCTGGATGTTGGACATTACAGTTTTGAAATTTCACCAGAATATTTTGATATTTAGACTTAATCTCTTTCCCAACCGTATCCATTATTTGATTCATCTTTTCAAATACTATATATGCAGTAAATATATGTGGAGTTATAAGTGTTGACATAGTCACTGGCTCATCTATATAATACTGAGTTCCAATTATCACTCAGAGCAAGAAACCCTGGGAAAAGACATTTTTACTTCTGAATCTAGAGTGTAATGATGCAACAATAACATTGAATGTTGAAATATATTTCAGTTAAACTAAAAAAAAAATCGGGCTTCCCTGGTGGCGCAGTGGTTGAGAGTCCGCCTGCCGAAGCAGGGGACACGGGTTCGTGCCCCGGTCCAGGAGGACCCCACATGCCGTGGAGCGGCTGGGCCCGTGAGCCATGGCCACTGAGCCTGTGCGTCCGGAGCCTGTGCTCCACAACGGGAGAGGCCACAGCAGTGAGAGGCCCACGTACGGCAAAAAAAAAAAGAAAAAAAAAATCACTAAGTTCTGATCAGAACTGGTTACTTAGTTTACCTGAAGTAATCATATCCATAACTCATATTCTGAGAATTCTTGGATTTAAATCATGTTATAAATCAGGTAAGAATCAGAAAGTGGCAAATACTCCCAGTTCATGATCTTCCTCTGAAGTCCCCAGGAATGCTCTCAATTCAGTGTTACTTTGCTCTCTTCCTGCTCCCAACAGACAAGGCCATCAAATTACCAGGACAATTTCTGGTGAGCAGCTTAATTCTAAGGTTACATCTGGTCTCATGGATCTTGGCAGAAGGTGATAGATTCCTGATGGATGTACCTCCAAAGATCCTAGCAGTTAGCTCCCCATCATGATATCCTATCTTATTGTTTCCTACCACTGTCTGAAAGCCTGAAAGCAAGTTCCATATCGTGCTGCTATCCTTCCCACACTTTTTTGTTCCCATTATGATTTATGGGTCACCTTCTGGCCAACACAGCCTTGTTCCTTGAGGGAGCAATATATGCAGAGAGCCTAAACACTTTAGTGATTTGATTTACATGAAGCCGGTCCTTTCATCTACCACAAAAGAGTCTGCAGAAGGCCAGCAGCAAATTCCCATCCGGTGCAGCACTTCAAAGGGGACAGGATAGTTGTGTGCAACTTCCAGAAATTCAGCCAAATTAATTTGTAGTATTCACCCACCATCAAATGGATTTTCTGGAATCACATGCTTCCTGGATACAATATTTGTGACAGCAGAAATAGGAAATATGCAGGGAACTATATACTTTCATTATTCTTAAAAAGAAAAGGCCCTCTGAAATAAGGGCTGTAGAACAGCTTTCTTCCCGGTTTCACCCATAAAAGACTCCTATATGTAAAACACCTGTAGAGCATGGATTATCTGATATGTTTACCATAAGTCCACTACCCAGTATATTGCTTATCCAGTCATGAACCTGTACAAACATTTGAAACAAATGAAAGCTAAGCATCTGAATCTGAACACCACTGAACACATTTGGTAGCCCTGAAAATCCTGCCTGTTTTTTCTTTGATGTTGCCCATGAAGAGTGAATTAATTCTCTCCAAGCAATAGAATGAAGCAGGGTTGGAAACAGGTTCAGGCTGGTGTATCCTGTTCTTCACAGAAATTTCCAGAGCACAAGAAAGATTTCTTTTTTCCTTTTTTAAAGAATCCTCCTGGATTTTATTTTACACAGAATACAAAATAGCTTCAGGAATAGAAAACTGAAAAGACAAAGCAGAAAAGACATGGTTCTACATAATTTATAATTATGTAACAGGAGGGCAAGTCATTAAATGCATAACAAACAGTTGAGCTTAATGGAAGAATTCTCCTTTCCTGGCACACATACTTTTGGAATTCCCACTCTCTGCTGTCCAACAAACACACCTGTTATGTTCTGAGCCCGCGGGAGATGCAATGGAAGTGAAAAGAACGTTACAGACTCCCCATGCAACAGCACACTGTTCAGAAGTAGCAGATGCCTGGTTAGCTTGACATTCTACGCAAAGAACCATAATGTGGTTCCTGCAGGTGGCACAGTTATCAACCACAATATCCCAGGCCCAGATTTTCCACTTTTTCATTCCATCTTTTCACTTCAAATCGCTTCTCACCCACACCGCTGGTGGCGCTGCTCAGGATATCCACGACCAACACTGCTGCTGTCTGGAAATGCACAGTCTGTCTTCTGGCCACTACAAGAAATATTTCTTAAATTGCTTAAGAATATGGGTAGTTTTACCTGGACCAAGCAAGGCCACACTTCCCCTGCAGGAGACTTAACCCAGGAACTAAAACATCTAATGAAAAAGGAGAGAGAAAGATAACCCAGCCTTCCCTAAGGAGGCAGGCTCCAGATCATCTGATTCCTTCTGCTGCATGAGCCAGCAGAAAGTACCAAAAAGGAGCAAAATATCTGAATGGGTTTTTTTGGTTGGTTTGTTTGTTTTAAATTTTATTTGGTTTTGGCTGTGTTGGGTCTTCGTTGCTGCGCACGGGCTTTCTCTAGTTAGGGTGAGCGGGGGCTTCGCTCACTGCGGTGGCTTCTCTTGTTGCAGAGCATGGCCTCTAGGCACGCAGGCTTCATTAGTTGTGGCACGTGGGCTCAGTAGTTGTGGCTCACGGGCTCTAGAGCACAGGCTCAGTAGTTGCAGCACATGTGTAGTTGCTGTGCAGCATGTGGGATCTTCCCGGACCAGGGCTCGAACCATGTCCCCTGCATTGGCAAGCAGATTCTTAACCACTGTGCCACCAGGGAAGTCCCTATCTGAATGTTTTGAGCAGAGGCCGTGTCATCTCATTACATGAAAGCGAGGAAGAGAAGAAAATCCATGTCTTTAATCACAGTGACCCTGCCCACAGGTAATTGTAGTCTAATAAGTTTCTTGACTTCTGACAAGAGTATCAACTCCTCGTCCGTGGAGAAACGGACAGATTTCCCTTTCCCTTTTTATAGTTTACAGAACACAAAATCGTTATCTAAGAAACTAGCTTTCAGCCCCAGATAGGCTTTGGCTGACAGAGCGCCCACCTCCATGCCTTGCTCCAGTCTGAGTTAGGTACTTGGTGAGGTAGATACTTAGCAGTCAGAGTGTTAACCTGAGCAATATCTGGCAGGCACCAACACCAGAACTGACAGAATCCTTGTCTCTTCCAGGAACCATCTGCTGGTTCTTATCACAGGATGTGGGCCCAGTGCCCTAACCGGTACCATCAGACACTTTGCTTCTTGAGTTCTGCCTTTTCCTAATTGCCTAGAGACAGAAGAGAGACTTCCCTCTCTGGTTTCAGAATTCCTTGCAGGAATCCTGTATTGATTGACTAGTCATCTCTTTCACATTGGTGAAGATGGAGCCTTTAACCTTGACCTTTTTCTCAGTCCCTTATAGGATTTCTGAAGGCCTTTTGTTGGTGAATTATAAACATTTGCAAAAAAAAAAGAAAAGAAAAGAAACATTTGCTTTTTCAGCAATTCCATTCATCGTAGTGCTCAAAGCATGAGTTCCATCTTATGGCAGCATCCCACCAGGGGCAAGCAGAAGAATTTCTGACTCTTCAAGTTCAAAGTTTATGCCTCTCTGTTGGATCTTCCACTCAGTTGATGTTTTTTTTCTTTTGGAAACCTCGAACTCCCCACTCAAGTGCTTGGCAAAGATAAGAGGCGAGTTCTAAACAAAATGAATAATCTTACCTTTACCTATGTACACTATCAGATCTGCCCATTATCCAGAATCTCTTTGATGACTCAACTAGTCCAAAAATAATGACCAATTTCTCTATAAAGACAGCAGGGTGGGGTGGGACGACGATAATTCTCTCACATGCACTAATAAAGAAAATTTAGCAATAATATCAGGAAGACCATCATATAATGGAAACTGAAAAACAGGGCAGCATCAAGCTACAGACAAAAATTAAGGTCTTTGAAATTCTGGCAGAGCTCAGTCTCTCTCAAAAAAATATAAAATTCAACATCACGCCAAAATACTTGAATCACAAATGAAGACTTACAAAAACCATATGGTAGCAGAGCTCTTCAAAAACAGTTCCCTGCCCAGGACATGTGTGTGGCATCAGAACAAACTAGCTCCTACATGATGAGCCAAAGTGAAGGTGTGGGGATGATTACAAGCCAGAAGAATTGTTGGAAGGATATTCACTGACATTTTGCTTCAAACAATGTGGCCTCTCAGTGGAATACTGGAGAAAAATCAATGACAGCTATTCCTGAGGAAAGATTTTGAGTAGGGGACAAATTTTAAAGGACAGGGTTATAGACAGTAATAGGAACTGTGAATGGTGGTGGCTGCCATACATTTTAACAAGAACATGTGAGCCTGGGCTTCCCTGGTGGCGCAGTGGTTAGGAGTCCGCCTGCCAGTGCAGGGGACACGGGTTCGAGTCCTAGTCCGGGAAGATCCCACATACCAAAGAGCAACTAAGCCCGTGCGCCACAACTACTGAGCCTGCGTGCCACAACTACTGAGCCTGCACTCTGGAGCCCATGTTCTGCAACAAGAGAGGCCACCGCAATGAGAGGCCCACGCACTGCAACGAGGAGTGGCCCCCGCTCTCCACAATTGGAGAGGGCTTTGTTGCACAGCATCAAAGACCCAATACAGCCAAAAATAAATTAATTAAATAAAAATAAATTAAAAAAAAGAACATGTGAGCCATATGTAGGAAGAAATGCTTTACAACACAGCTGTTATTAGAGAAGAGTCACTATCTTTGGCATAACTAGTTAGTGATTGATCTTGTTAAGGAGACTTTTCTCCCCCATGTTTCCACCACCACCACCACCAACAACAACAACAAAACACAACACAATAGCACTGAGTGGCAATGGTTTGTATTTCACTAGAAGTTCCATGATTCTTAAATTGAAAGTGCAATGATAAAATTTCAAAGGATGCTATAAACCATCGGGTTGGTCTTATTTGAATAATCAGAGCAGAACAGTCTGTTGAATTACTTCTTCATCTGATGCATCCCATTTAATAATGGTGGAATATTGCGTTATTGTTCTCAGCTATTCACCACACCTCCTGTAAGAGAGTTATATATCCTACACATTTCCATGTGACTTTCAGTCCCTTTGTATAGGAGACACATACTTCCTCAGTTTATTAACATTGGGTTTAGCCATGTGATTTGCTTTGGCCAATGAAATGTGAGGTGTAATCGACAGGTACATATAAACAGAAGCTTAAGTGCCATTGCACAGGTCAACCATTACACCATTTTCCCTTTGCCACAATAATGAGTGTCCTTAATAGGTGTTGCTCCTTCAGCCTGGATCCTGAAATGAACACATATTGAGCACAGCCACAGCTGACACATTCCATGAGTGACAAATAAACCTTTGAGCCACTGAGATTTGTGCATGTTTCTTATTGCAGTATAAACTATCAAAACTCATTCATAAAATAACCATGTAGGGAACTCCCTGGCTGTCCAGTGGTTAGGACTCAACGCTCTCACTGACTGACAAGGGCCTGGGTTCAGTCCCTGGCTGGGGAACTAAGATCCCACAAGCCACGTGGTGTGGCCAAAAAAAAAAAAATTTAAATTAGTACAGTAGCTATCCATTAACAATAGTTGTCAACTATGCAATATATATTTTGCAGTGCTAGAGTCCAAAGAGCTCAGATAGAAACATGCCTCAAAAAGAAGTATAATTGATGCTAATCTTAATTTTCTACCTAGGAATTTTTCACTTATTTGGAAGGTTGATAACAGGTTGTAGAGTATAATATATCCAGCTTCTCCATCTTCATTAAAAAGATTTTCATTGTGCTCAAGTCAAATTTAGACTGTTATCAGACTGGTTCAAGATGGCGAAGTAGGGCTTCCCTGGTGGCGCAGTGGTTGAGAGTCCGCCTGCAAATGCGGGGGACACGGGTTCATGCCGCGGATCCTCCTCATCCGGGAGGATCCCACATGCCGCGGAGCGGCTGGTCCCGTGAGCCATGGCCGCTGAGCCTGCGTGTCTGGAGCCTGTGCTCTGCGGCGGGAGAGGCCACAGCAGTGAGAGGCCCGCATACCACACAAAAAAAAGTCTTTCAACAAACAAAAGTCCAGGACCAGATGGCTTCACAGGTGAATTCTATCAAACATATAGAGAAGAGCTAACACCCATTCTTCTCAAACTCTTCCAAACAATTGCAGAGGAAGGAACACTCCCAAACTCATTCTATGAAGCCACCATCACCCTGATACCAAAACCAGACAAAGATACTACAAAAAAAGAAAATTGCAGACCAATATCACTCATGAATATAGATGCAAAAATCCTCAACAAAATACTAGCAAACAGAATCCAACAACACATTAAAAGGCTCATACACCATGATCAAGTGGGATTTATCCCAGGGATGCAAGGATTCTTCAATATATGCAAATCAATCAATGTGATACACCATATTAACAAACTGAAGAATAAAAACCATGTGATCATCTCAGTAGATGCAGAAAAAGCTTTTGACAAAATTCAACACCCATTTATGATAAAAACTCTCCAGAAAGTGGGCATAGAGGGAACCTACCTCAACATAGTAAAAGCCATATGTGACAAACCCAGAGCAAACATCATTCTCAATGGTGAAACACTGAAAGCATTTCCTCTAAGATCAGGACCAAGACAAAGATGTCCACTCTCACCACTATTATTCAACATAGTTATGGAAGTCCTAGCCACAGTAATCAGAGAAGAAAAAGAAATAAAAGGAATACATATTGGAAAAGGAGAAGTAAAACTGTCACTGTTTGCAAATGACATGGCACTATACATGGAGAATCCTAAAGATGCCATGAGAAAACTACTAGAGCTTATCAATGAATTTGGTAAAGTTGCAGGATACAAAATTAATGCACAAAAATCTCTTGCATTCCTATACACTAACAACAAAAGATCAGAAAGAGAAATTAAGGAAGCTATCCCATTCACCATTGCAAGAAAAAGAATAAAATACCTAGGAATAAACCTACCTAAAGAGGTAAAAGACCTGTACTCAGAAAACTATAAGGCACTGATGAAAGAAATCGAAGATTACACTAACAGATGGAGAGATATACCATGTTCTTGGACTGGAAGAATGAATACTGCGAAAATGACTATACTACCCAAAGCAATCTACAGATTCAATGCAATCCCTATCAAATTACCAGTGGCATTTTTTACAGAACTAGAACAAAAAATCTTAAAATTTGTATGGAGACACAAAAGACCCCAAATAGCCAAAGTAGTCTTGAGGGAAAAAACTGGAGCTGGACGAATCAGACTCCCTGACTTTAGACTATACTACAAATCTACAGTAATCAAGACAATATGGTACTGGCACAAAAACAGAAATATAGATCAACGGAACAGGATAGAAAGCCCAGAGATAAACCCACGCACCTATGGTCAAATAATCTATGACAAAGGAGGCAAGAATATACAATGGAGAAAAGACAGTCTCTTCAATAAGTGGTGCTAGGAAAACTGGACAGCTACATGTAAAAGAATGAAATTAGAACACTCCCTAACACCGTACACAAAAATAAACTCAAAATGGATTAGAGACCTAAATGCAAGACCGGACACTATAAGACCCTTAGAGGAAAACATAGGAAGAACACTTTTTGACATAAATCACAGCAAGATCTTTTTTGATCCACCTCCTAGAGTAATGGAAATAAAAACAAAAATAAACAAATGGGACCTAATGAAACTTAAAACTTTTGCACAGCAAAGGAAACTACAAACAAGATGAAACGACAACCCTCAGAATGGGAGAAAATATTTGCAAACAAATCAATGGACAAAGGATTAATCTCCAAAATATATAAACAGCTCATGCAGTTCAATATTAAAAAAAAACCCAATCCAAAAATGGGCAGAAGACCTAAATAGACATTTCTCCAAAGAAGACATACAGATGACCAAGAAACACATGAAAAGCTGCTCAACATCACTAATTATTAGAGAAATGCAAATCAAAACTACCATGAGGTATCACCTCATACCAGTTAGAATGGGCATCATCAGAAAATCTACAAACAACAAATGCTGGAGAGGGTGTGGAGAAAAGGGAACCCTCTTGCACTGTTGGTGGGAATGTAAATTGATACAGTCACTATGGAGAGCAGTATGGAGGTTCCTTTAAAAACTACAAATAGAACTACCATATGACCCAGCAATCCCACTACTGAGCACATACCCAGAGAAAACCATAATTCAAAAAGACACATGCACCCCAATTTTCACTGCAGCACTATTTACTACAGCCAGGTCATGGAAGCAACCTAAATGCCCATCAACAGACGAATGGATAAAGAAGATGTGGCACATATATACAATGGAATATTAGCCATAAAAAGTAATGAAATTGGGTCATTTGTAGAGACGTGGATGGATCTGGAGACTGTCATACAGAGTGAAGTCAGAAAGAGAAAAACAAATATCGTATATTAATGCATGTATGTGGAACCTGGAAAAATGGTACAGATGAACCCGGTTTGCAGGGCAGAAATAGAGACACAGATGTAGAGAACAAACGTATGAACACCACGGGGGGAAAGTGGCGGGTGGGGGATTATAGTGGTGTGATGAATTGGGAGATTGGGATTGACATGTATACACTGATATTATAAGATAAATAACAAATAAGAAAAAGAAAAGAGTGATAAAATTTGTTGGAGGCCAACAGGAAAAAAAAAAAAAGACTGTTATCAGCCTAATATCTCTCCAAATAGAAACCACATGCTGGGGCTTCCCTGGTGGCACAGTGGTTAAGAATCTGCCTGCCAATGCAGGGGACACGGGTTCGAGCCTGGTCGGGGAAGATCCCACATGCCGCGGAGCAACTAAGCCCGTGTGCCACAACTACTGAGCCCGCGCACCTAGAACCCATGATCCACGACAACAGAAGCCACTGCAATGAGAAGCTCCTGCACCAACAAAGAGTAGCCCCCGCCCCTGCAACTAGAGAAAGCCTGCACACAGCAACGAAGACCCAACGCAGCCATAAATGAATGAATGAATTAATTAATTAAAATTAAAAACCGCATACTGACCTTTAAGGGAATCTTCATTCTAGGACAAAATATTACTAATTTCCAGTATAATTGTATAGAGTAAGAAATGAATTTATGTTTATGAGTTTTAATAAATAATTCAATTGCTCTGCAACATTCCAAACAGTATTAGAAGCAAAGTCATATATTAGAACAGAGCACAAAAGCAGTAGGAGCCAGACAACTTTCTATGGGTTTTTATAGCTAATGAAGCTCCAGACCATAATTAGTTCCTCTCTCAGTTGTATTTTATCATGAGAACCCATCTTTTAGAATTTCTAGGCTTGGCATCTTTAAAGCCAAATACTGCAGCCTCAATTTTTGAAGGAAGAAACTATTTCAAGTTCTGTATCTGCACAATGTCAAAATGTTTGGTGAAATCAGTGAAAATATTAGGCAAATCAGTTGTTTGATATAATGTTGGCACAAAGTAAGTCCTTATTCCTGGCTTTGGTCTTATATTTAGAAATATCTTTGCTTTCCTGTGATTAGAAAGATAGGTATCATTTTCTTTGCGTTCTTGTATTGGGGATCAAATAAGAAGACCTAGGGAAGTGCAGCCAGGCCTCTGTAGAGGGTGGCTCCCTGCCCACTAGCGTCACCTGGGGCGGCAGCTCCACTAAGCCAGGTGGGGCTTTGCCATCTGAGTATTGACATAGCCAGGTCCTCCTAGCTTGAGGAAGGACAACTTGCCGGTCTGTTCCTTGCCGTGTACCCTAAAAAGGGACCTTCCTGAATGCCTGTTCCCCAATCTCAGCCTACGCTCAGCCAGGCCTACCCGCAGGGCCTGCTGTCCTGGTGGCCTGGGGACCGAGTGAAGGGGACCTTCACTCAAAGGGACACTCAAACACTGACCTACATCATTGCTGAGGAAATCCATACCAAATGCCTGTACAAATCAGTCTACACCTTCTTTCCTTTTCCTTTTCCTTTTCTTTAGGAAAGAAAATATTGGCTTTGTACTTACCAATGGAGAGCTTGACTCAGCCTCTAGGCCAGACAGGTTTTCTAATACTTCTACTAAGTTTAACAAATCAGTCAGTCACAGACAGAGCTCCTGGACCACCCCACTTTGCCTCCCCTCCAAGCAAATTGGCACTTTGTCCTATTGTTGTCATGCATTTTACTTCCACATATGTTGTAAACCCCACACTACATTATTTTGTTGTTGTTTAAACAGTCAATTATCTTTTTAAAAGATTGAAATAATAAGAAAAAAATCTTACACATTTACCTACATTTTACCCTTTCAATTGCTCTTTATTCCTTTTGGTAGATCCATATTTACAACTGATAATGTTTTCCTTCTGCCTAGAAGATTTCCTTTAACATTTTTTGTAATGTGGATATGAATTCTTTCAGCTTTTTACTGACTGAAAAGTTCTTTATTTTGCCTTCATTTTAAAAATATATTCTAGTATAGTATATATATGACTATTTTCATTTTTTAGTACTTTAAAGATGTTGCTCCACTGGGTTTTTGGTTTGTATGTTTGTTTGTTTTGTCTTGTTTTGTTTTTTGCTTACATTGTTTCTGACAAGAAATGTTCTGTCATTACCTTTGTTCTTCATACATGTCATGTTTTTCCACCCCCTCTGGTTGCTTTTAATATTTTCCCTTTGTAACTTGTTTTAATGAATTTGATTATGATGTTACCTGGGTGTAGTGTTTCTTGTTCTTGGGGCTGGTTGAACTCCTTGGATCTAGTTTTTATTGCACTTGGAAAATTTTGGGCTTTTATTTCTTCAAATACATTTTTTCTGTAAACCCCTCCCCCTGTCACCTTTCCATCGGGGCTCCAGTTACATATATATTAGGCCACTCGATGCTGGCCCACAGCTCACTGATGCTCTGTTCCTTTTCTTCCCCCAGACTTATTTTTGTCTGTGTTCATTGTGTATAGTTTATATCGCCACGTCTTCAAATTCACTCCTGATTTTTCTGCAGTGTCTAATCTGTTGTTACTTAATCCTATTCCAGTGTATTTTTTCATCTCTGTCATTGTTGTTTTCATCTCTAGAAGCTCAGTTTGTGTCTTTTTCACATTTGCTGTGTTTCTACTTAACATGTTCTATCTTTCCTCTAGATCAGGATCTCGCAACTTCAGCTCTACTGATATTTGGTTTGAATAACTCTCTGTTGCAGAGGCTGTCCTATGTATTGTAGGATGTTTAGCAGCATCCTTGGCATCTACCCACCACATGCCAGTAGCACCACTACCTTCAAGTTGTGATAATCAAACTGTCTCCAGAAATTGCCAGATGTTGGCTGGGGGAAAACAAATCAGTCCCCTCTTGAAAACTACTGCTCTAGATTTTGGAACATATGTGATACAGTTATGATAACTATTTTAATGTCATTATCTATTAATTCTATCATCTGTATCAGCTTTCTCCAATTTCTATTGTTAATTTTTCTCCTGATAATTTTCCTGCTTCTTCACGTGCCCGATACCTTTTTTATTATATGTTGGACATTGTGAAGTTTACTTTGTTGATCATGGATATTCTCATATCCCTATAAATATTCTTGAGCTTTGTTCTGGGATGCAACTAAGTTACCAGGAAAAAAATTTGATCCTTTCAGGTCTTGCTTTTAAGCTTCATTAGGTAAGACCAGAACAGCATTTAATCTAGGGCTAATTTTGCCCTGCTACAGAAGCAAGACCCTTCTGCATGCTCTACCCAATACCCCATGAATTATAAGGCTTCCCAATATGGTTGGTGGGCATTGGCACTATTCGTGGCCCTATGTGAGGTCCTCATGGGTGGTTCTTTACATGATCTAGTATAGTGTCCTCACACACATGTGCTGGTAAGCTCTCAGGTGAATACTTCAGGGAGGACCTCTGGACATTTGGGGGGTTCTTTCTCTCTGAGAAGCTTTCTCCTCTCTGGTTCATTGTTCTTCGAACTCCAGCAGCTTTGGCCTCTCTCAGCTTCATCTCTTCAACTCCCAGCTTCATCTCTTCAACTCCCAGCTCCACCTGCTCCACTCAGAGATCATTGCATTCTGCTTGGGTTCCCCCTCCTACACTGCAGCCTGGAAACTGTCCCCAGGCACTAAGCTGTGATAATCATTGGGGTCCCATCTCTCAGGGATCACTGTCTTTCATTATCTCATGGCCAATGTCTTGAAAACCATTTTTTCATATAATTCATCTGATTTTTTTTTTTTAATTGTTTCAGGCAGGAGGGTCAATCTGGTCTCTGTTACTCCATCTTGACTGGAAATGAGTACATTTTTAAGTTACTTGGAATTGACGTGGGTGTTAAACTTTCTGAATTATTGAATTTCTGAGAATAACTGTACATTGCTCTTACTCTTTTTTTAAATATTTTATTTATTTATTTATTTATTTGGTTGTGCCGGGTCTTAGTTGTGACAGGTGGGCTCCTTAGCTGCAGCTCACCAGATCCTTTGTTGTGGCATGCAAACTCTTAGTTGTGGCATGCACGTGGGCTCTAGTTCCCTGACCAGGGATCAAACCTGGGCCCCCTGCATTGGGAGTTTGGAGTCTTAACCTGTGTGCCACCAGGGAAGTCCCTGCTCTCACTCTTGATTGAAAAGTTTGGATTGAAATAAAATTCTACTCAATATAATTTTCACTACAAACTGAAGACATTTTTCCCTTGTTTTAAGCATCCAATGGTGTGTATGGGAAGCCTGATGTTTGTTTCATTTTTGTTCCTTTGTAAATATTTTTTTCTACAGGATTTTAGAATCATCTCTTGACCTACAGTGTTCTGTAAGTTCAAAGTGATCTGTCTAGATATGTTTTTTAAAAAAATAGTATCTGTGAAATCATGAGTTAACTAATTTTAATTTTACAACCCATTATAAAATAAATGTATGATCATTAAGATACAAAACATTTATCCATGCCACTTAAAATCATCTTTAGTATCACTAGTGTTATATCTTCCACCCTTTGGAAAACTTTGGATTAAAGCATAGTGTTAAACAGCAAAGGAAACCACATACAAAATGAAAACACAACCTACAAACTGGGATAAAATATTTGCAAATGATGCAACCAACAAGGGATTAATTTCCAAAATATACAAACAGCTCATACAACTCAATATCAAAGAAAAACAAACAACCCAATCAAAAAGTGGGCAGAAAACCCTTTCTCCAAAGAAAACATACAGATGGCCAACAGGCACATGAAAAGATGCTCAACATCGCTAATTATTAAAGAAATGCAAATCACAACTACAGTGAGATATCGCCTCACACTGGTCAGAATGGCCATGATCAAAAAGTCTACAAATAATAAATGCTGGAGAGGGTGTGGAAAAAAGGGAACCCTCCTACACTGTTGGTGGGAATGTAAATTGGTGTAGCCACTATGGAGAACAGTATGGAGGTTCCTTAAAAAACTAAAAATAGAGTTACCATATGATCCAGCAATCCCACTCCTGGGCCTATATCCAGAAAAGATAAAAACTCTAATTCGAAAAGATACATGCACCCCAATGTTCATAGCAGTACTACTTACTATAGCCAAGACATGGAAGCAACCTAAGTGTCCATCAACAGATGAATGGATGAAGAAAATGTGGTATATATATATATATATATATATATACAAAGGAATATTACTCAGCCATAAAAAAAGAATGAAATATTGCTATTTGCAGCAACATGATGGACCTAGAGATTATCATATTGAATAAAGTAAGTCAGACAGAGAAAGACAAATATTATATTACATCACTTACCTGTGGAATCTAAAAAATAATACAAATCAACTGATTTATAAAACAGAAACAGACTCGCAGACATAGAAAACAAACTATGTGGGGGGAGGGATAAATTAGGGGTTTGGAATTAACAGATACACACTACTACATATAAAATAGACAGGCAACAAGGATTTACTGTATAGCACAGGGAACTATATACAATATCTTGTAATAACTTATAATGAGAAAGAATCAAAAAATTATAAATATATGTGTGTATATATGTATAACTGAATCACTTTTCTGTATACCTGAAACTAAGACAATATTGTCAATCAACTCTACTTCAATTTTTAAAAAGCATAGTGTTAAGAAAAATTATAATAGATCATCAGGGAAAATTCAGAATGGGTGAAGATTACTAGGTATCTTCTCAATGGATGTTGTCTAGGTGATCCTTTGGGGTTTTCTGACTATATAGGTGTCTGTGGTTTTCATGATCTTCAGGCAATTTTACATCCAACTCTAAGTTGTATAAAACTGACGCAAATGAGTCTTGTCTGTAGACGTGACAATAAATTGTCTCTGGTGAAGATGCAATTGACTGTCACCATGTAAAAGAGACGATTCCAAACATTACACTTTATTCCCTGTAAATATTGTTTTATCACCTATTGGCAATTTCATTTCAGTATTCTTGGTTGCTCCTATATGTGTTTGTTCTTTGAATTCTCTTTTGAAAAAGTTTTAACCTCTCACTGTTTCTCTCATTAATTATTTAATTTTTATTTATTTATTTTTTTGCGGTACGTGGGCCTCTCACTGTTGTGGCCTTTCCCGTTGCGGAGCACAGGCTCCGGACGCGCAGGCTCAGCGGCCATGGCTCACGGGCCCAGCCGCTCCGCGGCATGTGGGATCTTCCCGGACCGGGGCACGAACCTGTATCCCCTGCATCGGCAGGCGGACTCCCAACCACTGTGCCACCAGGGAAGCCCTCTCATTAATTATTAATAAATTAAATAAGATCTTTGACCTGTGTGTTTTCGTATTTACATAACAATCATGATTTTGCCTTATTTTAAAGTATATTTTATTAATAGCATATATGAATTATTATAATGTGCATTATTACTCTATTTATCATGTTTGAGAGGATTTGGAGAACACTTCAAACGGACTTTGGAACAAAGTGCCTTTTTGCTAAGCCTTGGCTTGGTATCAAATTCTCTATGACAAATCCGGCTGGCCACCCGTTTTGTAAATAAAGTTTTGTTGGCACACACCCACGTTCATTCATTTACATATGGAGTTGACAGTTGTAACAGAGACCATTTGCCCCACAAGCCTAAACTATTTACTATCTGGCCTTTAATAGAAAAAGTTTGTTGACTCCTCTTTTACGATATGACACCAACCTGCTTTAGCATATAAACCGCAAATGAAAATTCGATTACTTTTTTAGCTTGAGATGGTTAGGGTTTTCTGTACCTCCAAATGGAAGTACAATGCCATTTGCAGGGATAGAGGGAACTTCTTCATTTTGGGAGACTGAATATCATAGTGTTTAATATCTCCCACCGGCCTTGAAGTCAGAGTGTCCTGGGTTTGAATCCACACTCTCTCACTTACGACTGAGAGACCTTGATCAGGCTGTTAAACCTTCCTAACCTTTAACCTTCCTAAGCCTCAGGCACCTCATCCATAAAATAGGGATAATGACATTTTATATGGTAGTTGCAAGAATTAAATGAGCTGCAATATGTAAAGAGCTTAATACCCAGAACATAGAAATCCATGTTGTTATTGGGCATGGGCAAACTTTGGAAAGCACAGAATAATTAGATCTATGCCTGTTTTTGTAACATTCAAAATAAAGTCCAATATCTGTCACCAGCCTACCTAACTTAAAGCTTCTCTCCACTATTCCAAAGAAATTCTCTTCTTCTTACTCAAGAGGTAAAATACTTTGTTTGGTTAGTTGGGGACACTCCAAGAGGAAACCTCACTAAGGTATCCCTAGCAAAATCTCATCTTTATTATGGTAGACTGATTGCAAAAAAAATGGCCCCAATTCTTCTCTTCTAGGTATGTATGTCTCTTATGATGTGACTTTGCACCCCATGTAGAAGTGGAATCTATTTTCCCTGCCTTTCTCTACTGGCCTTGTTACTTGCTTAACCAGTAGAAGCAGCAGAAGTGAATGTGCCAGTTCTGAGCTAAGGCCTGCAAGAAGACTTACACACTTCTGCTTGCTCTTTTGAACCCTGCCTTCACCACAACAAGCATGGGATAGCCTGCCGGAGAACAAGAGTGCAGAGATGAGTCATCTCGTCCATGAACATCCTGCTTCAATCAGCTCCCAGCTGACCTGCCCACTGAGATCAACCAAGACCAGCTCAGATCAGCAGAACTACCTAACCAATGTATACATTCATGAGCAAAAATACATATTTATTGTATGTCAAAATAAATTAATGTCGTATAATTTCTATCACTGAAATCTTGGCTACTGAATGATTGCTCTCTACTGTTATTTGCTAGCAGAGTGTCGAGCATACGTATCTCACACATAGGACTAGAGTGATAATCTGAAAATGTGGTCCTAACTCAACCCTGTTGTGTCAGGACATTGCTGAAGTGATTGATCCAGATGCATACTCAAGTAGAGAATTTCCCATGAAAGACTTGGACAGAAGTCACAGCTCTTGGCTACAGAGATCATGTAACAGTATTATGAGAACTTTTAAAGAAAAGAGGTAAGTAGTCATTCCATTTACAAAATCAATTCTTACAATAGTGACCGTTAGAACCAAAATGTTTGCATGACAAAAGGACTTTTGAGTCCCCTCTGGTTGACCTCAGGTTTAGAAATAGTAGTTAACAAAACAAAACTGAGTACTGCTAGAAAATGCACTGTTCCTTGGGACTCTAACAAGAAGTGACGTGATTATATTATGGCATGTTTTTCCCAAGGTAGTTAAAAAGAAAACAACATTCTTTTCTGGGTCTCTGGTGTTTCCCTTGTAATTTTGAGGATGACTATGCCTTTGCCTTTCCACTCTACTGACCCTCTGCCATCCTGTGTCACTTTAAGCCAGTCATTTAATATGTACTATGGATAAGTTCTCATGTCTCTTCTAGCCCATGTCAGTTGCAGATACAAATTTTTTGCTTACCAATTTTTGTTCTCAGTCATCGGACATTTATTTCATATCTATTATGTGCCAGGCATTTTACTAGTCACTGGAGATACAGCAGTGAATAATGAGACATGGCCTTTGCCCTCACATCAATAATGATAACAAAAATGACAGCAAGCATATCATTAACAATAACTGATACCATACCACATTATAGGTTCCGAAACACTTTCACAGGCATTTTTATGTTTGACCCTTGCTGTGGCACTGTTAAATGGTTAGGACAAGTTATTATCATCTGGATTTTACATACGAAGAAACTGAGACTCAGTAACATTAAGTAACTTGGCCAAGGCTACAAGGAACTCATATTATCACTTAGGATCTAGAAATTTCAATCCTGATTATTTACAAAAAAATATTTTATAATGAAATGTTTCAAACTTACTAAAAATAGTAGGATGATAGATCCCATATACCTAAAACCCCAAATTTTAAATTATCAATATTTTGACCGTATTTTCTTCATCTTTCCCCCATTGTTCCTTTGCAGAAATATTTTAAGCAAATCCCAGAGATCATGTTATTTCATCTCTTCATACTCAACATAAATCTTTAAAAAGTAAGGCATTATGTTTACATAACCACAATGCCATTTTCACACTTAACAATATCAATAATAATTACTTTGTCTCTTTTAGATACAATTTTTGATGTTTACTTGGAATAGAATGAAATTTAAAAATCATTTTGCTATTCAGTCACATACTGACTAGCCCAATGTTGTACAAATTTGCCTCATCACAACAGTTTGTTGGATTCTAGATCATCCCTCCTCCCCCAAAGCACATATCTTGTGGTAGAGGATACCATTTGGCCTCCAATGTCTCATCTCTCCCTTTTCCTTATAGATTTGTTATCTAGAAATATGGTCATGAGGAATAAAGACTGTATTTCCCAGCATTCCTTGCAGCTGGATGTGGTCATGTGAGTAAATTCTACTACTACAGATGTTAAGTGAAGTGTTAAATTAGCTCCTGGGTAACATTCTTTTTTTTTCAAGATTTATTTATTATTATTTTACTTTATTTTTTGGCTGTGTCGGGTCTTAGCTGCGGCACGCGGGATCTTCGTTGTGGTGCGCAGGCTTTTCTCTAGTTGTGGCGTGCAGGTTTTCTCTCTCTAGTTGTGGCACACAGGCTCCAGGGCGCGTGGGCTCCGTAGTTGTGGTGCATGGGCCCTAGTTGAAGCGTGCAAGCTCAGCAGTTGGGGCACACAGGCTTAGTTGCCCCGCGGCATATGGGATCTTAGTTCCCTGACCAGGGATCGAAACTGCACCTGCATCCCCTGCATTGTAAGGTGGATTCTTTACCACTGGACCACCAGGGAAGTCCCCTGGGTAACCTTCTTAAGGGGAAAGACTATGTTTTCTTTTCCTTTCCTCCTTTTTGCTGACTAGAATGTAGAATCAGTAGCTGGAACTTAACATCTTGACCTGTAAGGCTGTGTCCTAAGTAAAATAGGTGAGACATCAAGAGAGGCGGAAGATCCCTGATGATCATGGAGCTGCCGTATCAGTTCAGAAGTAAGTTTCTACTTTGTAAACTTCAAGCCAATGTTATTTATCTTGGTTTCTGGTTGTTTTGACACATGTAGCCAGATGAATCCTAACTTCTATACACTTCTGTGTACATCTTCCCCATCCCTCAATTATGATGGAACTAGCACACAGAAAAAGGGGTTAGCTCTGAGCTAATGCCTCCAGATCTAATTTAACTATTCACTGAGGTGTATTCCATTCAACTTGATGTTTTAAAATGACAAATTGTCAACTTCCAAAACTCCTTTCCGTTGAGTCTTTCCTTGTAATATGATCAACATCTTTTCTGTCTTCTTAATTGAAAGATCACCCAAACGCACCAATTGTTTGGCTCTTGAAAAAAGTGTTTTGTTCATAAGATTTGCAGAAAGGATTTGGAGAAGAGTGGAAAGGGCCTGAACTGTTGTATGCATAGCAAGCGTTGGATAGTGAAATCAAGTCCAGCCTTGTGACCTGTCTCAGATCTCTGAAAATGCATCACTGATTTCAGAGCTGGTCTGGGTGAGCTGCAGTGATCTGTCACAATTGATATTGTCATTATCAGAAGATCACAGCACATGTACAGAAGTTGAACTATTGTTAACAGTTCTACATTTAAAAGATTTCTTACGAAATTTTACAGCTGATAAATCAACCCCGGATGACACAGTGAAATAGGACCAGGATATTAAAGCATTTAAACATGGGTTTTTAATTTGTTAACCAAACATTAAGACATTTCCTCAGTCTTTTTTCATATTAAAAAAAAAAAAAGACTTGCAGTAACAAAGAAAAGTATTAAAGTTTCTTTCAAAGGTGCCCATTAATTTCGAATATTCCAAAACTTTGCATTATGTAATTGAATAGAAGCTAATAAAAAGGAATGCACAACTGAGAGACTGGGCATTATATTTTTCTATTATCAGTAATTCTCTATTAAAGCAGTCTATCACATTTTACTTTAAAGAGATGCAAGTGATCGAGTTATTAGATCAATACTTTTATTACAGTATTTTGAGCCAAAAGAGAAACTCTGGTAGTTACTGAAATTCTGTACTTGCTGTTGTTCATCTGCTGACGAGAAGTTTAACGAATTGTAATGCACTTGCCAATTATGCGTGTGAGAGCAAAATGTAAATCAAAGCACTGCAAAGTTTACACTTGCAAGAAATTAGTGGAAAATAATTCTTAATAAAGAAAGCATAGGGAAGATGTAAAATCCTGCTTTACATCTCAGACTGACTTTATTGTTTTTTAATGGAGAACACAAAATATTTATTTCTCACTTCTATGAATTCCAAAATGGGTGTTCATGTTTGGTGAGCAGCTGCGGAGGAAAGACTTTATTTTATTTATTTATTTTCAACACTTCATTTTTTAAAATAAATTTATTTATTATTTATTTATTTATTTTTGGCTGCGTTGGGTCTTCGTTGCTGCGTGCGGGCTTTCTTTTTAGTTGAGGGGAGCGGGGGCTACTCTTAGTTGCAGTGCGCAGGCTTCTCATTAAGGTGGCTTCTCTTGTTGCAGAGCGTGGGCTCTAGGTGTGCGGGCTTCAGTAGTTGTGGCACATGGGCTCAGTAGTTGTGGCTCACGGTCTCTAGAGAGCAGGTTCCGTAGTTGTGGCACATGGGCTTAGTTGCTCCGCGACATGTGGGATCTTCCCAGACCGGGGCTCAAACCCATGTCCCCTGCATTGGCAGGCAGATTCTTAACCACTGCACCACCAGCGAAGCCCTATTTTTTTTTTTTTTAATATTTATTTATTTAGGCTGTGCCGGGTCTCAGTTGCAGCATGCGGGGCCTTAGTTGCAGCATGCGGACTCTTAGTTGCGGCATGCGGGACCTAGTTCCCTGACCAGGGATCAAACCAGGGCCCCCTGCATTGGGAGCATGGAGTCTTACCCACTGGACCACCAGGGAAGTCCCAGAAAGACTTTAATTTTCAACTGCCACAGACAGTGAAAAATAGCTCTCAGATGTTAACTCTCTGCACTCTGTTAGGAAGCTCCCTTTACATGTATATACATATATTATTGCAGACAGTATTTTCCGAAAGGGACTGAAACAGTATCTTCTATCCTGAGTGCTCTTTTTACAATGTGATCTTAACACTCCTCCCATGGAGAGGTGGAGTTTATGTCCTTTCCCCTCAAACCTGGGCAAATACTTGTGACTGTCCCAATCAAGAGATCACAAAGATACCATGCTATTTCATCTTGCTCTCTTGGACACTGGCTCTAGGAATTCACATGCATGCTGTGAGGAAGTCCAAACTAGCCCATGCAGAGATACCATGTGGAGAGACCATGTATAGATGTCCCGACCAGCATCCACTGACAGATGCGTGAATGAAGAAGACTCATCCAGATGAGTCTAGTCCCTGCTCTTTGAGTTTTCCCAGCTGAGGCTTCAAATATGGTGGAGCAGAGACAAGCCATCTATACCCACTGTACTCAGTCTGAATTCCGGACTGGCTGTGGGGAGGAGAAACAAGGAGATGTTGGTCAAAAGGTACAAACTTCCAAGTCATAGGATGAATAATTTCTGGGGATCTAATGATGTACAGCATGGTGACTATAGTTAACAGTATTGTATTGTGTACTTGAAAGTTGCTAAAAAAGTAGATCTCAGGGCTTCCCTGATGGTGCAGTGGTTAAGAACCTGCCTGCCAATACAGGGGACACGGGTTCGAGCCCTGGTCTGGGAAGATCCCACATGCCATGGAGCAAATAAGCCCGTGCGCCACAACTGAGCTGCGCTCTAGAGCCCGCAAGCCACAACTACTGAGCCTGCGTGCCACAACTACTGAAGCCCGCGCTCCTAGAGTCCGTGCTCCGCAACAAGAGAAGCCACCGCAATGAGAAGCCCATGCACCGCAACGAAGAGTAGCCCCTGCTCACCGCATCTAGAGAAAGCCCACGTACAGCAACAAAGACCCAATGCAGCCAAAAACAAATAATAAATAAATTTATTTTTTAAAAAAGTGGATCTCAAATGTTCTTACCATCACCACTACCAAAAAAAAAAGGTAATTATGTGAGGTGATGAATGTGTTAACTAACCCTATTGTGGTAATCATTTCACAATATACATTTGTATCATATCTACATGTTGTATACCTTACATTTACCCAATGTTATGTGTCAGTTATATCTCAAAAAAGCTGGGTGGGGGGCTGGGGGAAAGAAGCAGTAGATTCCTTTAATGATTCAAGTAGTTAAGAAAAAGCCCTAGCTGATATTGCTGTTTCTGCTTTTTTTTTTTTTTTCCTATTTTGACCTAGAGAGGAATGTGCATATGTTTGCAAAAAATTTTGTTGCTGTTCAGGGTAAGTTTACTGTACAGAAATTACATTTTCCGCAAATGGAAGCAACATTCTCTCTTTCCTCTCTTTCTTTAGTTCTTACCCTGGCTCAAAATGTAATTCCTCAAGTCAAAATATTTTACATAGGTAGGGCCATCTAAAATAAAAAGGGGGCTTCCCTGGTGGCGCAGTGGTTGAGAGTCCGCCTGCCGATGCAGGGGACACGGGTTCGTGTCCCGGTCCGGGAAGATCCCACATGCCGCGGAGCGGCTGGGCCCGTGAGCCATGGCCGCTGAGCCTGCGCGTCCGGAGCCTTTGCTCCGCAACGGGAGAGGCCACAACAGTGAGAGGCCCGCGTACCGCAAAAAATAAAAAATAAAAAATAAAAAATAAAATAAAATAAAAAGGAAGGACTGGAACCTTCATTTTGTCGAGCCATTACATTACAAAGGAGGACTTCCTGGCCCACGAGACTCATAAGAGGAGGCATCTTACCAACAGGAGCAGAACTGCCCAGCACTTCTTTTGCTACCTTTTGGCTTACTCACACCATAGCCCCAGGTCTTGAAACCAATCTTCCTTCTAGTCAAGAGAAAAGGATTTGGATATTTGTAATTTATAAAGTCAGTTTGTTTTGTAAAGAAAAAGGAATCTAGAGTTGTGTGCATTAGAAGCATGAATACTAGGGGAATTTTATTCAGAAGCAAATGCATGAATATTCTTACAAATGCTCAGAGTCTAGTTGCTCCAAAAAGCCCTAATGTAGAGCTTTTTTCCTTGCTGATTCTTCTCTACTTCACCTCCTTGAAATACTAACACATGTTTTATCAAATCTATAAAACTCAACGCTATGTGCATCACCCCCTCTCTTATTCCGTCATCTCACTAACTAATATCATTGCCCACTTTGGCAACTGCTCACCTACCAAGGTGTTTCCAGAAAGATTCCATAGTAGATTCCATAATGGCATAGCCAATTCCATATTGGCTCTTCTACTCACTTTTTTTTTTTCCCTCTTGCTAAGTCTCAAGGGACTGATCTAATGCCCTCTAACCATCCTCCCTCTTTTTTTTTTAAATAAATGAAGCCTTTAGGTTTGTTTTAGTGTTTCCTCTCACCTAGAAGCTCCACTGACAGGTTGAGGCCCTTGTATGGTATCCAGTGATAGATGCTGAATCCCATCCTTACTGGTATTTGCTCCTCGGAGGTAAAAAAATAAATGTTTTATAAAGCTCAAATTGGCCTTATCAAACAAAACATCTGCTAGATCAGTGAATGACGGGTGACAGCAGGAGACAGCAGTGCTGGCCTCTCCAATAGAAGTCACTGCAGTTAATGGAGGCTATTACAGGAAAATTCTGGCAATAAGTTTTCTTTTTCTTTTTTTTCTCCTCCAGACAGCTAAAAAATTTTTTAAAGAAAAAAATGTATTCAGTTGCTAGGGTAACTGTGGTTTCAAAACTACCGTAACAAAAGCCAGATATCACATATCAAACTACCAAATTGTTAATTTGACTGGTATTTTAAAATAACTACTTAAAAGAGATGTTTTTTTCCTTATCTAGCTATGGAGAACAGAGAAAAGGGGAATATAGGAGGAAAATAAGGAGGAAAGAAAGAAAAAGGAAACTGGTAGATTCGTTTAAGAAATGTTTTTGCTTTGCTAAATATTTGTTGGAAATAAAAATCCCTTCACCATGTTACAGATACATATGAATGCAGGAATTATTTAGTCAGATTCAAAACAGAAGGAGGATACTGGGTTATCCTGTTTTCAATTTCTCTTCCCACATTCAAACCCTGCCTGGGTTTGAAATGAACAGATTTCTGTGGACGCTTAGTAAAGGAACTAGTCACTTAGGGGAGTTAGACATGTTCCGAAATCTTTTATGGGTGATTGTGTTTTTCCTGTGTCTTGCTTTTCATCATTTGATTTAAAGGGAATATAATAAAGCCATTAAGCACTTGGACTCTGGAGTAAGACATGGCTGGGTCTGAATTCCTTTTCTATCTCTTACTAAATTCCTTTAACCTCTATGAGCCTGTGTCTTCATTTATAAAAAGGATAAATGACTAGGTTACTTCAATAAACAAATTGCAAGGAAAGAAAAAGAGGGAGAGGGACCTATGATTAAAAGAGACATGAGAGACTAAATGTGTGGGTATTGCTTAGATCTGGTTTTGAAAAAAAAAAAAGCAATTGTAAAGATCATTTATGAGATAATTGGGGGACTTGAACACTGATAAGATGTCTGATAATATTAAGGAATTATTTCAAATATGTTTATGTATGATTATAACATGGTATTGTGATTTGGGTTTTTTTTTTTAGTTGTCTTTTGATAGTAATGGAATATTTACAAGTAAAATGATATGATGTCTGAGATTTGCTTTAAAATAAGGGAGGAGGAAATGGATGGGGTAGGGATTAAAGAAGTCTGGCTATGAGCTGACAGTTATTGATGCTGGGTGATCAACATAGAGGGGTTCATTATAATATACTCTCTAGTTTTAAATACATATTTGAGATTTTCCATAATAAACGTTTAAAAAGAGAGATATCATTAATACTCATAATACTTACCTGATAAGATTATTGTGTTCATTAAATCACATGCTGTGTGTAAAGCAATTGGCAGAATGCTTGGCATATAATAGGTGCTCAATAAATGTCAGCTATTATTGTTAGAGACAACATCTCCTGTTTCCCATGTGCAGACCTGTGAAAGCCAGACCGTAAAATGTGTTGCTGACTGGAGCAGAAAACCTCACTCCTTCCCAAACAAGCAGCTGCTAGCTGTTGTTGCATTCGTCCTCCTCCAACCTGATTTTGTACTAGGCCCCGTACTTTCCACACGCACTAAAATTCTGTATTATAGTTGCTGTTGATTTTGCTTTTAGTTCCACAGTAAGTTTTAGTTGGGAATTTCAATGGAAAATGGGAGGCAACTATTAATAAGTATTGAGCAGTTGCTAGGAATTTCCCTACACAGTTTTATTTAACCTTTCTAAAAATCCTTCGAAGTCGAAATTGTTAGCTTCATTTTCAAGAGGAAGAAACTGAGAAGCTTCCTGGCCCACCCAAGGTCACAGCATTAAGTGGTGGACCTTAACTCACACTCAGCTCCTGAGAGCCCCAAAGGGCTTGTGCTTATCCAGGAGCCCTGGCCATCAGCCTCCTTGCCTTTCTTTCCTTGTCCTCGCTTAAAAACAACCACAATCCAGAAAAAGTTAAGTTGTCCCCAGTCAAAAGAGTCCGATACCATATTTATCTGTCCTGTGGACTTCCTGGCAGGCTGGTTTGCCGCAGGGTGGTAAAAGAACTGCACATCTGATAAGGAGAGTCACAGGCTTGGGTGGGAGCTTGAGGCTGGCAGAGGGGATTCTCAGGAAGAAGTATTAGAAAGAAAAAGGACTTCAGGATTGCCCTGACATTTGTGTTTAATTTTCCTCTTGTTCTAAATGCTATTCAACTTTTATGGGAAGGAGAAAGCAGAGAGAGATACCTTATACGAGAGCATGCAATTCCAAAAATTAAAACCAGGCAGCTACCATCCAAAACCGTGGGCCCCAATTCAAGCCCCAGCTGTCATTTAGTTCCGTGGTTACGCCGACACCCTAAACTTGCAAATCATCAGTTGACTTTAGAATCCAGCTTATTGAAAGCGGGTCAGTTCCGTGCTATGAGAGTATCTGATTACAACCGGAGTTATTGGTTGTTTATATCGAACATTCCCGGGAATGGAGCGGAGAAAGAGACACCAGAAGAAACAAACTCCAGGGACCAAGTGCCCAAGGAGATAGTGCCTCAAACTAGAGGCTCAGCCTCTTGGGCCCCGCTCCAGGGCGTCGGGAGGGGTTGGGTTCTTCCAAACGCCGCCGGGAAGTGGCCTAGCTAATTAACCCTTTCCCTGCAGAGCCCAGAGGCCCTCACTCTCAAGGCCACTCCCGCAGCCGGGCTGCAGGAAGGAGTCGACACCACCCCTCGCCAGAGAGGACCGCCCACCTCCCCAGGCCTGCCTATTCCCTGCTGCGAATCCGGGTCTCTCCGCCTAGCGCTGGGCTAAGGTCCTCTTAATTAGGAAACAATAGCTGTTTAGGAAGAAGCGCAAATACCCCGAGCTCTGCGCGCCCAAGCCTGGCATTCTCGAGAGGTCCCGCGGGGCGAGGAACCCGGCAACTCAGAGCAGAGGGAGATGAAGAGACGGAGCCCGCTTGCGGAGGCCTGGGCGTCAGGAATAGCCCGACCCGTCTCCCGGGGCCCTGCCCTCAGCCTTTCCGTGTGGCGGGGACCTGCCGGGTGGGGAACCACCCTCTTCACTGCTGCAGATTTGGAGGGGAGGGGCCAGAAGCCCTGGGGGAGAAGGCGCGGAACGCGGGATTTAGCCCCTCGGATGTAAGGGCGGTCCCCAGTCCAGCCTCAGGCCCCCGCGCCCGGCGCGCGGGGTCACAGCCACGAAGTCCTTTTCCTCCCCGAAGGGAGCCGGCCCTCGATCCCTCGGAGGGTGGAGATTCCTCACGTTCCCTCCGCTCGCTCCCCGGGGTGGGAGAAGAGATGTGGGATTAGGCTGGAGTGAATATTCCGTGTGCTCTGTAATCACACACACAGTGAAATCTTCACCGTTGACTTAAGTTACTTGGCGCTGCGAGGGCTGGGGCCCCGCGTATTGATTAAACGCAGCCTCTATTTACCTAAACAACAAATGTAGAGATTAGCGACGTTCACTTGATCACAATAATGGGGTTGACAATTAAGGGGCAATGCATCCCAGATGTAACAGAGCCTTGGAGGAGGGCGGGCGGGCGGGCGGCAGGCTTCTTGGAGACGGGCGCTCGGGGGCTGCGGCGGTGAAGGTGCGGAGCCGGACGCAGAGCAGGGGGCGGCGCGGGGAGCGCGGCAAGAGGCGGAGGGGAGGACCAGCAGCAGCGAGGCCTCCGGCCACACGGCAGGGGAGCCCCGCAGCTGGCTTTGGGGGACCCGAACATCCCCACTCCCCGGGTGGCATCTGGGGCGCGGAGTCTGCCTCCCCGCGGCGATGTCACCTGCTTCAAGGCCGTCTCGCCTGCTGCCGCCTGGCAGGGAAGGAGGATCGACGCCGCTGACGCGTGCCCGAGTGAGTGTGTCAGTGTCATCAATGTGCATTCTGCCTGCGGCAGCGGGGGAAGTGGGAGGGGCAGGAGGAGGCGCACGTGTCTAATGTGTGCGGAGCCTCCCTCTGCCCCTCCGTGTACCCGGCTCTTGATACTTCAAGAGGCGAGTCAGGGTGGAGGTGTCAATCTGGCCTCTCGATGGGGGTGGGTGTGACAAGAGAGGACTCTAGAGTGGCTGAAATTCAGAAAGCATGAAAGTGTCGGCCCAGGACAGGCCTGTTCTCGGAGATGTCACAGGAGTACCTGGGTGCTTGGTGGGACTCTTAACCGACCTTCTTTCTCAATCTCTCACTAAGCTGTAGAGCCCTGAGAAGTCCTGGGAAGGGAGGCAGGGTGGGGAATGAAAGGAAGCAACTCAAGGAAGAACTCAGGAGAGTAAGATATGGGGTAATAAAGGACAGATGAGAGCGGTTGTGGGGAGAGGGGTGTGTGTGTGAGGTCACCATCCGCCTAGAAGAGTTTCCGTATCCTGGGGTCCCATCGCAGGTTGGCTGCAAAAGACACAGGTGGCAACTCTCCCAATGCATGTAGTTTCTCTGTTTTTCCCCTCTTCCCTCTGTGCCCCATTATCAACCCGGAATGCTTCCCATTCCACATATAGACACAAATAAAATGATTTGTCCCAGACACCCATGGACAAGCCAGGACGAAGCCCTTTCCCGCCAAACCACTAAGGCCGGGAAATAAACTGCGTCTGCCCAGGCTCTAGGCGCTGGAGCCCGCGAGAAGACTTGAGTGGTAAGAGGATATAGAGAATTGGAAAAAGGGAGGGAGAAAGGAAAAGAGAAGGTTGGGAAAGAGAAGAAGAGAGAGGAGAAAAGGGGGAGGAGATCTACAGGGACAGAGTTGGACGTGGGGCTCGGTTACTATCGCCCCCTCCGCGCCCAGGGTCTTTAGGCCCACTGCCTGTCCCCCATTTCAGAGCTGAGGGCGGACTGGGGGAGGGGGAGATAAGACAAAGGGAATTCTCCCCTGGGAAGTGTGAAGTGCGTCTGTCCTCTCCTTTCAGGCTCTGGAAAAACTGGCTGGAATTTCCTTGTCGTGAGAAGACCGACGAGGCTGCAGTTCAGGAGACAACTACAAACAGACTTTGGGGCGGGAAGGAGGGCGGGAGGAGGGGGCTGGCAGGGGCCTGCTTTGATCGCTTTGGCTCTGTTGTAATTTTGTCTTCGCCAGTTAGATTAGCTGAAATAGTCAGCCCGAGCGAGGAGGTCGGTTCCGAGGAGTTCTCTCCCTCCCCACCGCCCCCTCCCCCGCGTCGTGTGCAAGCGGGGAGCTGGGTCGCGGCTCCTCCCCGAGTCGCGCCTGAAACTTCAAGGGCTAATGGTTGTGTGTTCCTGCCGTAATTAGGAGGCCACACTGCACTCGAACACTCCGTTAAAACAAATCTGTAAGTCATCCTCCCCCTCTCCGGGGACAGACCCGGGGAAAGGAGGCAGCTGGGACTGCTCGCGGCAGTGTCCTCCGCTGGGGGAGTGGCGTCGCTGTGAACCCCGGCCTCGGTCCTTCTAAGCTCTTCCTTAAAAAGAAGAGAAAAGGGGCAAAGAATGGGCACCTCGCCATCCATCGAACGAGCCAGGGGAGCCTGTGTCTTTGCTTGAAAAGTTTTCAGAATAAATCGCTCTGGTGGTTCTAAGCAGTGATGAAGAGAGGCTGGACCCGTGTTTTCTCCAGAACATTGCGATAATGTGAAGGATATGGAGTCGTCCTCCCCCCCCCGCCCCTTTTCTTTTTCCTCTCCATATAAATCAGCCATATAAATCATTTGCATTGTTTAAGGTACATTGATCAATCTAATGGCTTGTAATAGGCTCCTAATTGCCACTTGCAGAGTTCTGAAGGCTCCGGTTTGAACGGGGAAGGTTCTCGATTCCAGAGCAAGGAAGAGCACCATGATGACCAGGTCATCTGCAGTCTCAGAGCCTCAGGGGAGGGAGGAAAGGGGGCTTACTAGGGATATTTGCTATACCTTTTTTTCTTTCTTTCTTTCAAATTGCACTAATGAGCAAAGCCCAGGCTGTGATTTATTGATTAGTGTAGACAGGATGATTTTGCTTTTATCAGAAAAGAAATCTTCCTTATTTGCATTCCTTGTGTCTGTATATAATACAGTAAAAAAAATTCCTTAGCCACAAACCGCTCTTAGTCATACCTTTTCTTTTTATGTACTTATTTCTCACAGCGTAATATTAGGAATTGTGATAGAAAATAATATGGGGGAGGCGGACACTGTTAAAGGAAGGAAGAAAAAGCCAAACTTTCTCCAGTATGGATGGAGTCCTGGAGATATGCCTAAAGTCCTGTTTCACAACTTGCAGTTGTGCCTCCTTCAAACCCTGAAAGGAGGAGGGAGAGTTGGAAGTCTCTTCAAAGCCTGCCCATGAAAGAGTAAAACTGAGGAAACTGGTACCCTGGCTGGGAGAAGCTGATGAATGACCAGAATTCCCTGGCCTTTGGCTTTTTAAAAAATATTAGCTTAAGGTCTGAGTGAAAAGATTGCTTTAATATCTCCAAAGATGGTTCGATTAGAGTTGGCTGAGACACAAATGTGCTCCATTTTGGTAGAAATGCCCTAAAAGAGAAGAAGGAAGCCAACAGTGAATGGCACATTTGCTTAGGTCTAATACCCCTCTGTGGTAGTTGGTGAGGGAGGGAGGAAGGTAAAACCCCAAGCCGAATAGGCCCCCCGTAGTTTCCAAGCAAGGCAGTAAACAAATCTATGATGCTTGTCGAATAATCTTCCAATAATTGCAGTCATTAAAATCATCACACAGTCTACAGTCACCTTCCTTCCTTTGACACACCAGAGTCTTTCCTTTAATTGTTCATGCATTTTTGGCTCAGATAAACAGATCAAGGCAGGCTTAAAATATATGGCCCAGATACATCTAGCAGCAGAAAATTAGTTGTGTAGCAAATGTTTGGAGTGTACTTAACAGACTAAGCGTTTTCAGTTTCTCCAGTAGACCTTATAGACAAAACGGATTTGCATCTCCTGCCATCTCTAAATAGCAGTAACACTTCTGAGATGGAGAAAAGATGAAAGTTCCAATGGCCTGGTGATCCTTCCTGGCTCTTTTATTTGCAAGGGCTGGGATGGAATGAGGGTGTTATAGAACAAATATTAAATGAAAGCTCAATGGAAATTGTGGGAGAGTTCCTCAGTTTTCAATTTATTTTCTCCACCCAGATGATCTCAAGGCTAGTGCTTTTAAAAATATAGATATGTTAACTATAAAAGATTCCCTTGTAATCAAAAGCTGCATTTCATTTTCACCCATAACTGACAAACTCCAACTGAGGAAAAGACTCATTGGACTCAACAGGCGCTATAGTCTGTAGTGGCTTCCTCAGCCCCTGTTCATGGCAGGTGACTGTGGTACACAAGGGCAGCCTTTCGTGTGTGTGGTTTTTTTGTTTTGTTTTTTAACTCATTATTAATGTATCTCCCCAAATCCCACACTGTGCTGACCTGATAATCACTGCTGTAGTGTAGATCATGCAAATGAAAAGCATAATTAATCGCGCAAATTATCCAGAAAGGGAACGCGGTGGCTAAGCAAATAAATAAAGGCATGCAGGAGGAGGACAGGTCAGATAAATGCTTTTTACGGGCTCCTCTCCCTGCCTTCTCCTTTCCCTGCTCCCGGGCACCCAGGTCCTGGTGGCCGAGGCTTTGGCAGCAGCCAGCAGCGCCCAGGTGAGAACCTTCGGTTCCTCCTCCCCTCCCGCCCACATCCTCTAGTCTCCCCAACTCTACCTCACCCCACCCCTGTGCAGTATATCCGCTGCTCAACTCTGCGACTGGCCAAAGCCCCTGGGAGACTGGGCAGCCACCTAATATTTCGAGTTATTCAGAAGATAACTGTTCCTCCCCCGTCTCCCTGTGCATCAGGGAGAAGCTTTTTTTTTTTTTCCTGTGGCGTAGGAGCTCCAATCCTTCGGATCCGCGCTAATGACGGAATTGTTTCACCGGTTTTGCCCACTAAATGCAGCAACTTGAGCAGTTGCTCAGATCAAAGCTCTCGGGACAGGCAGGATGGGGGAAACAATATTTGTTCAAAGGAAGTGAACTCTTTCCTTTAATTACCCCATTCTTCTTTATTAGGATTCCTATTGAAATTTTTTGTAAAAAAATTATGTTGATTTAACCATAGTGTATTTACGATGTAAATATATTCCAAGATGAAAACGTCATGGATCAATTGTAAAGGACCCGGATACATAATTTTAAAAAATCAGTTTCAGTGTATATGAGGTTCTCACCCCACTTTCGCTGCTCAGTCAGATTTGTTTATGCAGAATCGACATTTAATAGTGCTAATTGCACTCCAGTTAAATTGCCCTGATTGCAGAAAGGGAAGCAATTTTCGTGCTCTCTGTCTGGGTTTGGAAGAAATTGTTTTATATTCACCTCTTTATAAAGAAGTGGAGATAAGGCACCGGGGCCTTTGCACAAATTGCACTTAGAGGCTGACTGGCAGCATTCAGGCGCTATAATAGAGCATTATTTGGCCGTTTTGAATAATGTAAAGCGTTTGCTGAAAGCTATTCTCCTGAAAATTGCTTTAACTTTTAAAAGGGTGATGATTCACTCCAAACCAGGCCTTTGTTACATTGTCATTATTTCCCCAAATGTTTTAACAGTCAGCTCAACACTTCAGCATAACACATTGATCTTTGTTTAAAAACTAGATTTTTTAGAGAATGAAAAAAACTGTCACACACACACACACACACACACACACACACACACACACAAACTGGACTTCTTCTGAAAGATTTCCATGGGGGCCCCACTTTAGAGTTGAAGTGCCCGGAGCGTCTGCCTGCGATCGTTTGGAAGATTTCCTAACTTTTATTGTGATCCGGTGATGTGTATCTAAAGGAATATCCGAGTGCCCACGTAGAGAGTACGACAGCTGGAACTACACTGAAAACGGAGGGAGGGGAGGGGAGGGGAAAAGAGGAAGAAGAGGAGGAGAAGAGACAGGCAACCAAGGCGCCGGCAGCCCGAGGTGCCAGCGTGAATTGTTTTAAATGGTTGACTTGAAAATGTCACGAGTGCTAAATGGCTTTTCGGATTGTCTTATTTATTACTTTGTCAGGTTTCCTTAAGGAGAGCGTGTGTTGGGGGTGAGGGAGGATGTGGATAGGGGAAGCCTCCGCGCTTCTCCTCGGGGCTGCACTGGGTGAGTCGGCAACGCCTGGCTGCCACTTAACAATCCCTCTATTAGTAAATCGACGCGAAGACTACGCGAAGCCGAGCACCAGTCTGACCTTCTAGGGCAGAAGTCACCTGTTGGGAAGGGCTCCCGGGTCCCACTGCCGGGCTTTCTGGCTCTTCCGGGCTGCTTGGACTCCCCCTCACCCCTCCACCCCGAGTGTCCCGGTGGCTTTTCACACCTTTTCCCCCCGCTTCCCCCGCCGATTGCTACCACAACCCCCCAGGGCACAGAGTTTCATTATAGCCGCGCCGGTCTTCTCACTCTCTCCCCTTTCTCTGTCATACGTGCCTCGGTGCTTTCGCCACCTTAGATCAAAGTGCGGAGGGAGGCATTTTGAGCAAAGATATTCTAACGACTAGCAAAGAAAGCAACCCAGATAGCCTTCTCCACCTACGGAGTGCTCCGGGATACACGCAGGCTCCATCTCAGGGCCGAGAGAAGAGCCACGGTGGTCACACTCTTGCGCCAAGAGATATTGCAAAAGAAGGAAGAAAACGCTGGGGGCATAGTTCCATGTCCTCCTCACTTGCTCCCCCTCCTCAACAACTCGCCTTTTGCACCCAAGCATCTGAGGTTCGTGGTTTAAAATATCTTTGAAAGCAGGTTGTGGGCTTTCAGGAGAATGTGGCACATTAAAATCAGTACCCAGGTCTGTCGAGGGCACTGGTATTTCTGGTTCAAAAGCTGCTCCTGGCTGCCCTGAAGAAGAAAGAGAAAAGGAGACCCAGAAAGAAGAAAAACAAACAGCTCAGCGAGTGCCGAGGGGCTCCAGGACGCTCAGTTGTCCGTCTGAGGACGTGTCTCCTCACACTGACAGGATCCGGAGAGGACTTCAGGATGCTTCCAGCCTGCAAAATGCGGAGGCGCCCACGTGTGGCCTCGTCCCAGTCACTCGTGGACAGAGGTCCGGGAGAGAAGCTCCCTGAGCACGTCCACGAAAGCAGGGCTAGGGGCGAGCCCACTTCTCAACCCGGCGCCCTTGCCCTGCAAAGCAGCCTCCAGGCCTAGGAGGTCTGGAGTGGGAGTGGGCTGGAGCTGGGGCAAGAAAACTCGCTTCCAGGCTGAAACGTGACATGCAAATTTTCACCGGGTTAAACAAACAGCCTAGCAAGCTTCAGCTTCAGCGGGGGTGGCGATGGGGGCGGACGCGGCTCGCGCGGGTCTCTGTTTCCAAAGTCGTTACATTGTGAAAATAAGCAGCTTCGTGCAGCGTGTTGTATGGGCTGATGCCTCCCACCCCCACGCCAGCCCCCAGCGAAACCCGGCAGACAGCACGTCCCACTGTTTAGTCATATTTGACAACTGGGTTAGCCTGGTATCTAGGCGCTGGCGAAACGGTACAAAGGGTGCCCTTAATTACCACTAGAAGCTTCTGGTGTGAGTGGCACTTGTATTACCCCCCGGGTCAGAGGCCAGAGCGACAATTAGGAAGTCACTTAGGCCGCTAGGGGAAATGGCGGGATGCGGGAGGCTCCAGGCCCTCCCAGCAAGTCTGTGGGTGTAGACCTGGACGGAGAGGCCTATTTCTCTCCTCTCGGAGGAGCTGTCCCTTCGCCCCCTTCTCTTCAATGTGACTCTGAGAGTAAAACTGAATCCAGTGGGAATAAGGAACTAGGTAGATAAATGACAATGATAAAATCGCAAGCGAGAATGATGGATTCCAGCTGAAGTTGTGCTCCGCGGGCGAGAGCCTGGACACACAAAGTGAGAGTTGACATTTCCGTCTCCACTTGGGTCTTGCTGGTGCGGCCTCAGCCTCGGGCCCCCTCCCCTCCTGCCTCCTTTCCCACAAGTGGAGAGTCGAGGACTGTCAGTCTTAACTTGCATCATCTCGGGGAGGTTCGGGGGGCTTGTGGCTCGGTCTCAACGATAGTTAAACCTGGCTTGGTGCGTGTGTGTAAATTTTTAATTGCGCTGTAATTTCTTCGATCTCCAGCCCGCGACACCCCTCCCCCCCCGCCAGCCGCGGTGACTGGCACACGCCAGGAGCCCGGGCTCGGGCCCCTCGGCGCGTCTGATTGGCTGCGGGGCAGCTCCAGTCTGCTCTGCCTGCGCCCTCATTGGGTGAGAGGCGCCGCCAGCGGCACTTCAAAGCGGGTGCTCCTAGCACTTAGGCTGAGTTTAGCCGGCGGGAGCCCGGAGTCCGCTCGGCGCGAGCGCGGGGACACGGGAGCCGTGCGGTACCCGAACAGTTCTCCCGAGCAGCCGCCAGGTTCAGCCCCGCTCCCGGCCCCGCCGCGCCGCCCAGGGACCTGCTATGGCCACGTCTATACTTGGGGTAAGTCGGAAGTGCGGCATTTGCTTAACTGGAGTAATTTTTCGTTATGGCTTCTCCGGGTCCGCGGCTCTGGAGAAACTGTTGCTGCCCGACTTGCAGCCTCAGCTTCTTTTAGCACTTTCCACATTTCCAGGACTGATTCTTCCCAAGTTATTGGAACCCAGGAGGTGTCTTTGTAAGAAAAGGATTTGTTAAGCAAGTCCTTTTAATATTCGGTTTTAGAGGTTTCTTTTCTGCCCCTCGTGATTTATACCCCATCCCCCCTTGCTTCGGGGATTGTTGCAATTACGCGACATTGGTGTTTCCAGAAAACAGCCTTAATTGTTTTGCAGTCCATGTAGTCACGTTAACAAACATTTACACTTTTGCGGATCCCCAGTTCGTCTGTGACTCTGAAATCCATCGCGGGGGTCGCTTCTACTCGGACTTTTTCTTTTCGTAATTGTGTGTATATGTGTGTGTGTGTGTGTGTGTAAACATTTAAAATGTTTTCTGTTAAAAAGTCAAGTCCTAGCCACCCTTGGGAAGAGTGCCCCAAGTTTCCCCCACCCCCGGGTCGCTATTTCGGCCGCCTCTGCCCTCACCTGGCGTTTGTTGTCGATGTGTTTACCTCCGTGCTTCACCCCGAAGGGCGATCTGGGGGCTTCTGTGAGAGGAGCGGGCTTATGGCGAACGGAAGGCGAGCGACTCGAGTCCGGTTTGGGGCAGGGTTTGCAGCGACTGAGGCGGGGAGAACCGAGACAGCTTTCATTTGTAGTCCCACTGAAGAACAACTTTCCAGCGCCGGGACCCTCGCCCTTGTGATCGCCTCTGCCCCGCGCGGGGTGCGGCGCATCCTCGGCGAGCGTGCGGGGAGGAGGCGCGAGCCGGGGAGCCACGACCCCCCGGGACCAGCCGCGGGAGGACGAGGCTGCTCACGGGTGCACTCTGTGTCTTCCTCCCACTTGTTCCTGCCCTCCTCCTCCTTGTTCCCTCCCCCACCCCACCCACTCTAGGAAGAGCCGCGCTTCGGAACGACCCCGTTGGCCATGCTGGCGGCGACCTGCAACAAGATCGGCAACACGAGCCCGCTGACGACGCTGCCGGAGTCGAGCGCTTTCGCCAAGGGCGGCTTCCATCCCTGGAAGCGCTCCTCGTCCAGCTGCAACCTCGGCTCCAGCCTCTCGGGCTTCGCCGTGGCCACCAGCGGCCGCGGCTCAGGCGGCCTGGCGGGCGGCTCTGGCGCAGCCAACAGCGCCTTCTGCTTGGCCTCCACGTCCCCCACGTCGTCCGCTTTCAGCAGCGACTACGGCGGCCTCTTCTCCAACTCGGCGGCGGCCGCGGCGGCGGCGGCCGGGGTGTCCCCGCAAGAGGCGGGCGGCCAGTCGGCCTTCATCTCCAAGGTGCACACGACGGCGGCCGACGGCCTGTACCCGCGCGTGGGCATGGCGCACCCGTACGAGTCGTGGTACAAGTCAGGCTTCCACTCAACGCTGGCGGCGGGCGAGGTGACCAACGGCGCGGCATCGTCGTGGTGGGACGTGCACAGCAGCCCGGGCTCGTGGCTGGAGGTGCAGAACCCCGCTGGGGGGCTCCAGAGCTCGCTGCACTCGGGCGCCCCCCAGGCCTCGCTGCACTCGCAGCTCGGCACCTACAATCCCGACTTCAGCTCGCTCACGCACTCGGCCTTCAGCTCCACGGGCCTCGGCTCCTCGGCCGCCGCCGCCTCGCACTTGCTCTCCACCAGCCAGCACCTGCTGGCCCAGGACGGCTTCAAGCCGGTGCTGCCCTCCTACTCGGACTCCAGCCCCGCCGTGGCGGCCGCCGCAGCCAGCGCCATGATCTCGGGCGCCGCGGCCGCCGCCGCCGGGGGGAGCTCGGCGCGCTCGGCCCGCCGCTACTCCGGCCGCGCCACCTGCGACTGCCCCAATTGCCAGGAGGCGGAGCGGCTGGGCCCGGCCGGGGCGAGTCTGCGGCGCAAGGGCCTGCACAGCTGCCACATCCCGGGCTGCGGCAAGGTGTACGGCAAGACGTCGCACCTGAAGGCGCACCTGCGCTGGCACACGGGCGAGCGGCCCTTCGTGTGCAACTGGCTCTTCTGCGGCAAGCGCTTCACGCGCTCGGACGAGCTGCAGCGGCACCTGCGGACTCACACGGGCGAGAAGCGCTTCGCCTGTCCGGTGTGCAATAAGCGCTTCATGCGCAGCGACCACCTGAGCAAACACATTAAGACGCACAACGGGGGCGGCGGGGGCAAAAAGGGCAGCGACAGTGACACGGACGCCAGCAACCTGGAGACGCCCCGCTCCGAGTCCCCAGACCTCATCCTGCACGACTCCGGCGTCAGTGCCGCCCGGGCGGCGGCGGCGGCGGCTGCAGCGGCGGCGGCGGCGGCGGCGGCCTCGGCAGGAGGCAAGGAAGCCGCGTCTGGCCCCAACGACTCTTAGAGGCCGGGCGAGAGGCGCGAGCGAGCGAGTAGAGACAGCGCGAAGGAGCGAGAGGTTCGGAGGGCGAGCGGGGTATGGACGGGCGGGAGCTCCACGGCCGCCCCCGGGCCGGCGCGAGGTAGAGCGTCATCCGGCTCGCGGGCCGCCCCTTGCCGGCCACGCTAGGAGCTCCCCTCTGCTGCCCGAGCCCAGACGAGAATCAAACGCGTGGTCCAGAACAAAAGCGAAGCATCTTTCGACACAAACAACACTTTAAAAAGCTGCACGCACAGACACACACACACACCGGAAACCTACAACCACAAGCACGCACACTCGAGCGCGCGCACACACACTTACCACTCGCACAAACTTCTCGAGCGAAGAGCAATACACAGAAACGCTCCCTCCTCCCCCACCGCCCACCCCCTTCCACCACCCTTCTCTGTCCTTTTTTCCAAAAGCAAACCACCACCCTGCAAAGGACTGTCAGAACATTTGAAAACAAACGGGACCTATAAAAACAGACCCTTTGCGTGGATTATATTATATATAAAATGCTCCAAGTCCTGCTTGATATCTACTTACAATAAGACTTTTTTTTCTTATAAAAGGAAGCATCAAAAAAGGCCGAAGGTGAGAAATTAAACTGGAAGTCTAGTGACAGTTTCTCTGTATTTCATAACATCTGTATAAATAGGGTTCAAAAGGTTGTGTTCTCTTTTATTTTCTTGTAAATGTTCATTCGAATAGAGTTTTTTTGGTGAATTCCTGAAATTCAGGGAGTTTTTTTTTTAATTTTCTGATGCACTTTGTGAAAGTCAGTATATATGTAAAAGATATTTAAAATGTTGAGTTATCATTTCACTCACAAACACGTAAGTTAAGGTCATCTAAAGAAATTAAATGCGTTTATCTGTATGAAGAAAATCTTGACATCATATTTTCACTTTGGTATTATTAAAGGACTCTGAACAATACACTTTCTTTTTTTTTTGATCCTGTTACCCCCTCGATAACCTTTAAGTGGGCCGACTTTTTTTTGTTGGGAAAAAAATCCCTTAATGTTAGTTTTAGGTGATGTAAGGTTTATGTGAGTTATGAAAGCGATACGTTTTTGAGAAGTGAGAATTATTTATTTGTATATTAACAGCGTAAATTAAATTAGGTTATAAGAAGGTGTAGTTGTATTACTAAACGAGAGAGCTCTCAAAAGGTAACATTTTAAAACTCTGGAGCCCCTTCAAAAAAGCAAAGGTCCTTGGCAGCTTTAACTGGGGAGGTGCCTACCCCTCCCGGAGGGGTCTGACGAAACTCCAGTGGGTTTGTTTGTTTTTAAAAAGCGGTTTTTAAAACAATCTTTGAAAGGAAAAAGCTTTTTAAAAGAAGTCGTAGCTCCCAAGACCCTCTACGTTGGGAGGTGACTCAGGGGAATAAATCGCTAGAGTCAATACCCCGGAAAAGACATTTCATGCCTAAATGAAAATCTTGTTAAATGTTATTAATTTTGACTTAGAGCACACAGCAGCCCCCTGTGCCTTGTATTCCCTTATTAGGGATTCATGTCTTATCAAATATCTAATTAATCTCCTAGACATCATTTGTTCTGGCCAACTTTATCTCAGCTGGTCCACGGGGAAAACTCCAAATATTCTCCGTGACAAAGCTCCCTTGAAGATCTTTTTAATTGTCTAAATTAACTGCACCAAATTTGCATGTCAAACGGTAAAGGGCAACCTGAGATAAAATGTAAACGTTTTAAAAGCCCCCAAACTAAGCACTTGATTTGATAACTAGGCTTTTTAATGTTATGGAAGACAACTGCTCCTTTCCTTTTCAAAGACGGCTGATCTATGCAAATAGTGAATTGGAAATGCCTAGGTCCCCGCGCCGTCAAATGGCCCTCGCAGGTTATTTGAATATCAGTGGCGCTGCTTCTGAAAAGGTTCAAGGATGCTCTCTGACTTCTTTGTGATTACTCAGTGCGGCGTCTTATTCTGAAGAAAAAAAACTCAGGAATAATTAAAGGCTGGGATCAGGCCTGGGAACACATTTGGGACAGGAATCTCATTTAGACAGTCTCTTTCAAAATAAGGCACAGTTAAATTGACCAGAAGGCAATTATTGAAATGAAAATTATTTTCACTCTCTTTGTCTTCTGACCACCAACTTAACAGCCCCAGTTTAAAAGAGAGGGAGAAGAGAGGGAGAGACGAAAAGAAAATTGGTAAATGAGATAATTTCCCAATTCGAAAAAATGTTAGTTTAGAAAATAAAGTACATATTTACAGAATAAAAATATTTCTAAAAAGCTCCCCACACAATAGGAAATGCAAGTAAAGTCAGCCGCAGTGGGGGGAATTTTTTTATTATTATTACTGCCTTGGGAACTTGAATGAATGTTTTTATTTTCATGGGGGAAAAATAAATTGTTGTTATTAATAGTCAACAAAATTCTTCTCGCAAACTGCAGTGAAAAGCCAATTAGCAAAGTAGCGATAAAACGTACAGCGAAGGTCCCCAGAAGGGCGTTTGCAGCGTGGCGCTGGGTGGCTTCTTCCCGCTCCTCCTTCTTGCTGTCCCCGCAGCCTCGGCTGCCCCTCTCTTCCTCGAGTGTTTCTTTTCTTTGGCCATTTTCGCTCCCCGCTCAAACAGTTTATCACCGGGCGCCCCAGCCCACACTCCTCGCGCCTCTGGTCCAGGTCTGGCCTGGAGCAGCTGGCCAGGGGGACGTTCACCCTGGGGGCTCGGGGCCGAGGTGCTGGAGGCCGGGAGGGTGCCCGGCGTGTTTGGGGGCTGAGGGCGGGCGGCGCGGAGGTGAGGGTGTGGTGGGGTCTCCCGAGGAATGAGGGCGCCCGGGCGTCTGTCCCAGGCAGCTTTGTTTCTCGTGGATAATAAAAGCAGATCAAAGGGCCTGGCCGTGCAGGTCCCGCTCGCCGCGCGGCTCCCTCCGCAGCCCAGTGATCAAGGCCTCTGCGCGCTGCCTCTGCCCCGCGGGTCAGCCGACGTCCATCACAGCGGCTCCCGGGAACGGCGGGCGGCGGCCGGGCCCGAGCGTCCAGTCGGGGGGTGGGCAGAGCACGCGGAGGGAGCGGGCCCCTGCCCCCAGCCGAAACCAGCAGGCAAGGCAGACCCCCGCGCTCCTACCCAACCCCCAGCCCCAGGGGGCTCTGGGGGGCGCGGGTATACCTTGTCTTGAGCGGGCAGCCATCCGCTGCGGCCGAGCAAATTGGAGAGAGCGTGCGTGGGAGGAGAGTCCACGAACCAGGGAAGAGTCCGGTCTCCACCCGAGGTGGAGACGCGTCTCCCCTGGGCCACCTGGGGGCTATGGGGCCCGGGCCAATCTGGCTCCTGGGCCTGGTTGAAACGGGAGGCCGCGGCCAGGGGTCGGGGCGCAGACGGGGGCTGCTGCTCGGAGGCCGGTGTGGGGCGAGGGGCGCATACAGGGGTCCTGAGTCCGCTCAGGACCGGGTGAGGGGAAATGCGATTTCGTTTCAGCCGGTTTCTCCCAGCGTTTCCTGTGCTGTAGTTTCCTGCGTAGTAGAGGAACGAAGACCAAGTTTTCCTCGGCTCTTCGCCTAGCCAGCGCCGATCCACACCCTCCCCCGGCGATTTCCTTTTCTGGCTTTATATTTTTCCCCGCGGAGTGAATTGGATCCTACCTGATGAAGGGGGGAAAAAAAGAAAGAAAAAAGAAAGAAAGATTTTTCTTTCCTCAAGGAGGGAAAACAACATTAGTTTGACACGATTAGATGGTGCACCTGAGCGGCTTGTCTGGACATTCCGTCAAATCGTTATAAGTCGTGTAAAATTGAATTTCTTTTTATTCAGATGGAAACTTTATTTGTTTTAACTCTAATCTTATTTGCATCTATTATCTGTATTCACCAAGGCTCTCTCCCACTACAAAAATGCAGATGAAGTAAATCTTACATAAATCCCGCCCATTTGTGTAATTGGTATACTAAGTGTTTATTTTAAGTGAGAATAATTTAGCTACAAATTTTCTTAAGGAATAACATTCTTAACACATTAAAAAAACTGAAAACTCTGATTTGCTTTTATGTTTGACAGTCGCTCTTGATTCCCTTAAGAGGAGCTTGGCGAGTGCGGCTCGCTGGCGCCATCTAGAGCTCCGGGCCGGGAAGGCCGCGCTGTCCGCCCTTGCTCGCCGCTTCGAGCGCGGGGAGCCGGCGTTTGCCGCGAGCTGCAGCAGCCCAGCGAATCGAGCAAAGAAAAGCGAGTTTTTGTGCTTCGTGGGGGACAAGCCCCGCTACTGGGCGGCACTGCTTAGTAATGGCCGGTATTAAATGCTCCCAGACAAAGGAAGTCTTTTCTGGAACTTGCTAACTGAAAATCCAAACAAAACAATATAACGCCCTGCTTGGCCCTAGTCTTAGAATTGGCGCATTTAGCATTTCCTTCAAGGCAACTTTAGGGTCTTCCAACTTGGAGGTGAGCACGCTGGGCGCTGTTGTCGGCGACGTGAACCCCGGCATGGGGACCCGGCCGTGGCTGCAGCGCCCCCGCTCTCTTCCCCCAACTACCCGGATCCGAAGGCTCCCGGTCGGCGGGACCCACGTGGGTTATCTGGGACCGACCGAACCAAGCTGATTAAACCAGGCAAGCAGACCGTCCCAGGTCCCCAGGCCCCCCTGTGAAGGGGAGGAAGCGAGGGACCCGCAGTTTTCTCCAGGCTGGACCCGGGGATGGCCGAAGCAGCCTCCTGCCTCGCCTCTGTCCTCCAGGCGCCGTCCCGCCCGAGTCGGGTGCTGGGTGCTGCTGGGCAGGCCGGGGCCCTGCGGGGAGCGCAGGGCCCCCTAGGGCTGCCAGAAGTCCCGAAACCCCTGACCCCAGACCCTTGCGAAGGGTCCGCACTCCCTGCTGGCGCAAACTGACCCCTTTGGCCCCCACCTTTTCCCTTCGAAACCCAAATCTAAAATCGGGTAACACTTGGGGGCGTTGATCAATTTTCTCTCCACTCTGCCTCGCCCTCCTCCCGCCGCCCCTTTCCCTCCTCTTCCTAGTCCACTACCCAACCCCGCGTCTTCAGAAGTCGTGCAGTGGCTTCTTCCCCTCCTTTCTTGTCCCCCACCCTCCCCGCACGTTTATTGTATTTTAATCTTGAAAGCTACACCTCCAAATCCCGCGCCAGAGGCCGCAGAGGCGCCGGAGCCCGCAGCAGCTAGAGCCGGCCCAGGCGCTGGGGCGCCGGGCTCCCCGATCTCGCGCCAGGGAAACGCCGTGCATTTCCGGGAACTCGCAGCCACCTTTGCAGCCGGTAACTCGGTTGGGTTTGTATTTGCTGTTTTAATACAAACCCCGCCGCACTGCCTGTTTCAAAAAGATGTGCTAATTACTACTTGGATAGCAGGGCGCAAAGTCCTTGTCCATTTCCCAGTACAAAGTAGGTTGCTAGAAAATTTGAAATTGCCTTTCAGCCTAAAGCTGCCTTACCTGAATGTCATAATTACAGTAATTATGTACATCCAAATTACATGCTAATTAAATTAGAATCAAATCGTTCTAAATCGAAATCAAATGAGGTAGTGAAGAATTAATCAATGACAACATAAATAGAGAGCTTCCTTCAGAGATATTTATTGTAACGATCCAAGGAGGGATTTGATCTGAAAAAGTCACCTGTTTATTTACTTTCAAATTAGTAATCAGTTATTATCCCTTCTCCATAATTTTAACCGTTCGGGGTTATTTACCCCCACCCTTTCCAGACGCTGGAGTTTATAGAAATATGTATGAGGTAAATACATACAGACATGCCTACCCTATATGTTATTGATATAAATATATACAGTGTGTTTGCAACTCCAGTTAAGGGGAAGGTTTCAGTAGGTCCGTGGAAACGTGTTCCGTCAGGGCCTGTTCTCAGGGACCCGGGAAAGAAAAACAAGGTTTAAGATTTTCCAAGACCCTTGCACTCATACCAGGGATTTTGCATTGTTTTGCAAACATCTAACCGTTTCAGGGTGATTCATTTATAAAAGAAATGCAAAGTGATGTGTTGTCCCCCCCGACCCCCTCCTCGGCAACCCCGATTTGTTTTCTGCTTGCAGATTGCTGGCGAGAGTCAACGTTTTCACTTTTGCCCCAGGAGCGAGAGATTAGCAGCGGCGCCCTAAAGCGCCCTCTTCACCTGTGGAGCCCGAGAGACGAGAGAAATTCGCTCGCTTTCCTAACTAGTGAAGGCAAGTCCGCCCTCTGACCTGCGTAGGCGAAAGGCGCTGGAGGCCGGGCGAGCTTAGGCTGGAACTGGCAGGCGAGGGCGCGTGGCGGCCCGGGAGTGCTGGTCCCCGGGGCGCAGCTCCCGTGGTCCGCAGCCTGGAATTTCTTCTGAGTGGGCCACTGGCAGGGTCGGGGGGGGAGGGGAACCCTTGCCGCGAGCTAGGCTGCATCCTTTCCCGTTACACTTTGTCGGTGGGGAGTCCAGCGGCCTCCTCGCACGGGAGGCGCATATTCTAGGAGGGAGACGCTCCCCCTAATTCTCAGGCTTTCATCTGGGTTTGAGGTATGTTCAGAAGGTTGCCAGGCGTGCGTCTAGAAGGAAAGCACCACCGTACGTAGGGGTGGAGGCGCCTGTGGGGATGGGAAGGGGCACGCCAGCCCGGGACTCACTCCAGCCCCCTTCCGGCCTCCGGTCTAAGGCGAGGTCCTTGGAAGCCTCGGTCTGGTCAGCACCCAAACCGCTGGACCTCCACTTCTGACCACCCCGTCGGGAGGACCTTCGAACCGAAAGGACTGGGTTTTTCCCGTGCCTACGAGTCGCGGAAAGGCGACTCACGGGCAATTTGGGCCAGAGTATGCGTTTTCCATGACAAGCCGTTCCTGCGTTTCACCCCACACCTCGCTTCATTATTACTGTTACATTCTGAGGGTGATGTTAAGTGTGGCGTGAAGGGAGGAGAAAGGGGGAAGGGCATGAGGATCTGCTTCCTTTTCTGTCAGCAGGAACGGGGTTTGAGGAGCTTCATCAGCTCTCAGTTGCCATGGCATTTCCCAAAACTTAAGAGTTCCCTCGGTCTTATTTGTTCCTCACAACTTTAAAAAAGCATTTCTCCTTTTGGATCTGAAAAACCCGCTCCCAAGGTCTGCAGCTATTGCATACCTTTAGCTCTTTTCAAGAAGTGGTAACTATCAAGGTTTTCTTTTCAGAAAACCGAAATAAGATTTCTTAATACCCCTCAGCTACTGAAGCTAAGAGGCAGCCTTCTCCCTGATCTTAAACACAGGGTGTGGAGGACGCGGCCTTGTTGAGCGGCCTCCACCTGCGTCTTGGCCGAGTGGTCGTTAGGGAAGGAGAGTGCAATGGCTCAGGTGGATTTGAAATCTTTGAGATTCAATGCTAAAAACATAGTAAATATTTGATTGAAACTTGGAAACGCCGAGCTCCCTACAGCGTGGACGGATGTGAGTCACTGTCAGCAAGCCGTCTCATGGAAGAACAAGGAAGGTCTCTCCAAGCCTTTCAGATAAAAAGCTTTCTTCAGATTAAAACCGTATGATACAAAGTAAGATCTCCATTTCCTACTGCAAGGTAAGCAGACCTGCCGCTGTGCTGCAGCAACCTCTGCCTATTTTGGCACATTTATTAGATGAAATTATGACTAACTTACCACATAGACGTTCAGATAAACAAGTCCTAACCTAGTAACCTGATCGTGCCTGACCATTTGTAAATCGACAGCACCTCCTACAGGAATTAATTTGCTAGTGTTAAATTATGTTAAATGTTAGGCCAGGGAAAAGGGGAGGAGGGGACCCCAATAATGTCTCCCAAGTTGGCCAGTGCAGTGCCAGGCCGCTGAACAAATGTCACCAGGCACACCCAGATTTCGTTAAAAGAATTTCTCTATTAAGGGTGAGAAGAAGGACGTATCACCAGACGTTTCCTGTGGTTTTTCTAAAAAAAAAGTCACTCACTGTTGGGGACTCGAATCATATTCATTAAACTTGGAGGATTCTTTTTTTGGTGTTAGTACTTAGGGGAACCTCTACACATACAACTAGATATCTTTTTTATTATGAGGTTTATCTCTTTGGTTTTTACCTTGTATTTCAAAAGCAAAAGTATAATTAGATGCTTAATATTTTATTTTAAAAATCACTTTCAATTCCTTTTACCCTTATCATTAGAGTGTGCAGAACAAGTCAGGTGAGCCTCTTTAAAGCTATTTATTAACATGTTATGATTGTACGTGAAAATGCCTCCCTTCAGTTTTTAAGTTTGCCAAGTTGGAATGCTAGCCCCTTGGGGCTGTCTAGCATCCTTTAGTGACCAAGTCTGAAAGCCAAACAGCAAACCAACATTTCCTATAATTACATGGGAATTTTTCTCACCATTGGATAGATAAGAATGTTGGGGCTATTGGTACTTTATAGTTTCTCAATCTTAACGGTGAAGGATAAGTAAACCAGAGATTTGAAAAATTCTTGCAGCCACTTATAAAGTTAAAAGGGGACCACACTTTTGTGGAAGTCAAAGTGTTAAGAAATGATAAAGTATATAATTCACTTTAATTACAGGATGCTTTTCAACATTTCTCTTCATGAACACTGGTTCAGAAATCCTTTAAGGCAGTAAATATTGCACAGGTTTTGACATTATAAAAATTATAAAGTCTAAAAAGGCATAAGATAGAAAATAATCAGTGCAACACTGATGAACTCAAGGTGTAAATTAGTGGTCTCTATCAATCTCAAATGCATGCTTTTTTTAAATGAAGAGGGAAAGGGATCTTTGAGGTGCGCTGTAAGTTATTGAAGAGTACCGTAGAATGAATTCAAGTTCTCCCCTCCCAACTCTCTTAAAAATATAAATAATCAAAGGGTTGCTTATGCCTTTAGTTAGCTGCTTGTAAATCAGAGGACATCTCTGTGTGTGCATATACAAGACAAAGATACATATACCAGACTACACAGAGAGGTTTTACTTAATTCTTCTTTCAAACTTCTTTCCTATAAAATTTATGAAATTAGGACTTCCATTCTCAAAACCATCCAAACTAATCAATATTTGTATTGTATTAAATAAGAAGTGTTTTTAAAATGTGGAACCCTGATAACAATACTTGTGTCCATGATGGTTAGTATATATTTTTTGGAATTGCATGTTACTTGTAATTTGAACTAAATGATTTTTTTCTATAGTTTTCCTTCACCATATGCTTTGAAACACAAGGGGAACCTTGCAGCTAAATTTAAACATACCTTATATACCTATACTTATGAAATATATCTAAACCGTTTACACTGGTTCATTTGTGACGTTATGTAAATGCTTCACCTTTAGAAGTAAAATCTGTAATAGCTGAATGTCAGTAGTAGAAGGGCCATCTGTCCTAGGTAGAATAATGGTCCCTTAATGACATAGCAATCCCAATACCTGGAACCTGTGAAGATGTTAGGTTACATGGCACAGGGCAATTAAGGTTGCAGATAGAATTAAGGTTGCTAATCAATTGACTTTGAAATAGGGAGATTTTCCTGGTGGGCCCAATGTAATCACAAGGGTCCCAAAGAGTGGAAAACAATGCAGAATGTGAAAGTGTCAGAGTGATTAGATGTGAGAACTTGACTTTGTTAGCTTTGAAGATGGAAGAAAGGGCCAGGAGCCAAGGAATGCAGGTGGCCTCTAGAAGCTGCAACGAGCAAACAGATTTTCCCTAGAGCCTCCAGAATCAAACCTGCTGACACCTTGATTTTAGCCCAGTGAGACCCATTTCAGATTTCTGATCTCCAGAACTGTATTCGCGTTAAGACTGAGGTTATTTGTTATGGCAGCATAGAAAATACATCATCCAAATGTAAATAGCTTCTGACCCTAGAGCAAAACTGAAGGGAATTTAAAGTCTTAAAGAAATACTGACCAATCCATTACTTAATTCATAGCCGTGAATTTCTACAATGATTACACTTGGCTTCAAGTAAATGCAAATCTTAAGAGTAATAAATTTGAATTGAAAAAAAAATAAACTATACCCATTCAATGTACTGTCATTCTTTTAATGATGTTTCAGAACAAAGAGAATGTCACGCAGTTACATGGGGTTTTTGTTTTAGTATAGGGCACAAGAAACATTAATGAACAGAATTTTTTTTTTTTTTTTTTTTTTTTGCGGTACGCGGGCCTCTCACTGCTGCGGCCTCTCCCATTGCGGAGCACAGGCTCCAGATGCACAGGCCCAGCGGCCACGGCTCACAGGCCCAGCCGCTCCACGGCACGTGGGATCCTCCTGGACCGGGGCACGAATCCGCGTCCCCTGCATTGGCAGGCGGACTCCCAACCACTGCGCCACCAGGGAAGCCCAACAGAAAATATTTTTACAGCCCCAAAACAGATCACTTACAAATATTTGCCAAGTTCATTCTTATGGGATTCATGTAGTTTTGTACCTGATATAACAGTTTACAGGGATGAAAAATTAAAATAGAGCTTTTTTATTAGAAATACAATAGTACATAATTTAGCCCTTGCTAAAGGTATTCAAGAAGGAAGTGGAGATATTTTTATTTCCAGGTAATTGTCACATACAAGTCTCTATTCTCTACTTCTCCATTCTCTTTGCATCACTCTAGTGTGCCTGTCTCCTGATAATGCTCTGTGCATCTTCCCTCCTCTGTATCTATCTGTGCCATGGCTTCTGGTGTCATTTCTTCTGTCCCACTCTTCACTGGGACTTGGCCGTGGCCGTCTTCTTATTTCTCCTGGCTTGTAACCACCATGACTTCTGCTTCGGCTTCTCCTACTCCTCTCATCCCTGCTCTGGCTCCTGCTGCCTCTCTCATTTCTTCCAGATCCTCTCTCCTCTGGACTCTGGTTATGGCTTCTGGGCTTTCTGTCAGAATCAGAATGCCTCCATTTGCTCTTCTCCCCAGAACTCTCTTGTTTTAAAAACCTAGGCTTTTCCTTGTTACTGTGACTGCTAGAACGTTCTTCATCAAGTTTTCTCTTCTTAGACTTGTCCATCTCTTCAGAACCACTGTTGTAATTCCCTGAACGCTTGTGTTTCTTTCTTTTCTTCTTCTGTATTTTTTTTTCTTTGTTGTCACTCTCACTGCTGCTTTCTGAAGTGCCACCAGAGGAGGAAGAGGAAGAGGAGGAGGATTTGTTTTTATGTTTTTTGTGTTTACTTCTGCTCTTCTGAAGCTTTTTCTTTTTTCTATCTTTTCTCTTTTTCTTTTTTTTCTTCTCAAGTCGATCCAATTTCCTGTTATTGGGAAAAAAACAGTGACAGGCTATGTAAAAACAGTCCTTTCACCGACAAGTATAAAATTTTGAATAGACAATATAGTTTCTTAGAAGCTATTAAAAGTGGTATTCAAACACAAATACATTCTTTACTTTTATTAAATGACAAAGCATTTTCTTCCCTGTAAATTATTCAAGTCACATATACTATAATTTAAATTTAAAAATGCATTAACTGTCTCAGTATACTTTCCTCAATAGTAATAACTATTAAAAAAATTCTTACTGAATCAGAATTTGTAATTATATAGTACCCTAAATAAATGGTCATCGTGGCATAAAGAAAAGTTTGTAACATTAGCTGGACCAACTGCAAACTGAAATATAAAGCTCTAATCAGATGAAACATTAATTTTATGTATGTACTATTTTAAATATGGAAATACCCAATAACATTACACTATCAAATTTCAAGGGCATTTTCTCCAGAAAGTCTGAATAAGTTTAATACATTTTACATTTTTTTAATATTCTATTTTAGTTACATAAAATAAAATAATCACATATTAGTTTTCAACAATTGTTTAGACTTATAAATAAATAATTCGGACAATTCTATTATGGCATTCTGAATTTCTAAAGAGTATTTCACATTCTCAGAAGAGTAACTTGTTTATATGATATGTTTGAGTTACTCTGAAATAAAAATGTCTTCACTGGATTCTGTCCAGCCATTCTCAAAACTCCACATATTGAAACATCATGAGCTCCCTCTGTTGGACTCAGCAGACATGTCTTGGATTCTTTAATCCAGAGGTAGTCAGTTCAACACGATTCATACTGACTTTAAATTTAAGCATTCTTTGGCATTCCTCATAAAATTGTACAAAATGTAAGAAGAGTAATACATGGCCCACAATTTTCTAAGAACAAACCGTATGCAAAGATATATACAAATCTGTGAAAACTAAAACCTACAAATAAATCTATTTCCAAATTAAATGTTCTGAAAAGTGCAGTGACTTTGCGGTATAAACTGAGTATATAATCTTACATTCATTTTCATATTACTGAAAGAAAGATAAAATTGTACTACTATAGCTGAAGAATAAATCAATAAATGAATGTGATACATGGTTTAAGTACCTTAAACTTAGGATCAGAGTTGAATATGACACTAAGATGAAACATAAGAAAAAATGTAGTTGAATTCATTAAACAGACACTTTTTAATCACCTGAGAAGTTTCTGTTTTTGTTTGGTTGTTAGTGACTTTAAAAATTCGACTTCTGGATCTTCTTCACCCTCACTTGCAACATATTCCTAAGTCAACAAAGACATCATTAAATTGCTAGATTATAAGACAAGTTAGTTATCAGACAGGAAAGGAAACATTTACAAATAAGAAATTTTGTATTAGGGACATACTGTAAGTTAGTATGACATTTTGGATTGGAAAGTGGAATTAAAAAATTTTTGTAGTCTACCTGCCAAGGAGGATCATAATGCCCTAAGAGGTTAAGATGACTGCTTTGCCACCATTAACAACCTTTATCAGGAGAGGACGACAGAGAAGCATAGACAAAATGTTTATAGCATGGTTTCTACTCTCTCAATTTTCTTTTTAATTTAATGGAACATAAAAACCAGGAAGATCATGAACTTTAGGAGAAGGTCAAAACATCCACAATTTTTGCCTTTACAAGTTCAATAGTACATTATCAAGTATATTAAAGAGTACAAATACATGATATATACGTTATACATACAATCCCTAGCAATGTTTGAGAAGGAAGGTGACTCTTTCAGAGCAGTACAAGTTTATGCCAGTGGGAGTCTGGGTTTTAGTCTCAGCTCTGTCTCTAAAAAGCCACATGATCTCAGGGAAATCACTTAACTTCTGAGGGCTCCAGTTTCCTCGTTAAATGAAATAAATGGTTTGTATTAGAACATCTGCATTTAACCCTTTAAACTCAACCATTTTCTGGATCTATGTACACTTTAATCAAGTAACTGTTTAAAATATTTTCCATATTTTTTAGGGGTTTGCTTTTATACACTTCTTCCCATTGGTTCTGTTTAATGTCACTTCATGGGTAAGTTAGCAGAAAGGAAAAAGTAACAACTGTATCACCAGATCAGTTAGATATTTTATCCATATAAACCCAGAGGAGCAGGTTCGTTTATTAAAATATAGGTTTAAAAACATTTCTCATTTAGGTTAAAATAATAAGCAAAATCAAAATACGTTTTAGGCATTTTCTTTGCTCTATCTTGCCTTCCTATGGATATATACATATTGGAAAACATTAAGTAGCAATTCACAAGCAATCACATTTAGATTTATAGACATTTTCAGCTTACTGATAAAAAGATCATTACCTGTGATGGATCATTTGCGGTCAAGTTTCTCCCCAGTACGTTTCGTTTCAATGCAAACCCACTATTTCTCATCTCTGCTATTAGCTCTGAGGGGTGCATCGATGGTCCTGTTCACAAAAATCACAGTTTGAATGTATCATTTATAACTCTCTACCTTTTTCGGACTCCACAGTAGGAATGCAGTTGAAGCTTTGTTAAGTAAAATCACAGCTAAATCAACTCAATAATCTTCTGCTGAGCAAATAATCAGATATGATTTTCTAAAACAGCAGTCTGGAGATTCAGAATAGAAAATAATTGCATTTTTCTTACGTGCTAGGGGATTCTCTTATGTAACTTTGTCATATTGAAAAAGATACACTTAAGTGTTATCTGCTTGGCAGTTTTTAGTATAAAATCAAAGCAAAATGATAAAAGACTGCAATTAAACTTGTAATAGTTATTCTCTCAGTAAGAATTCAATTTGAAAAGAGATACTTACACATACGCTATCAGTAACAATCAAGTACTTTAGTTAATCTTGCATATATACATTTTCAGAGTTTGAAACTTCTAGTCATTAGTTTGGGGTTGGTGACAAGCAATTTTAGGCTAGCTATAGGTGTGTATGTGTTATATTTTCTACAAGCTGTTGTTTCCACTTTTACAAAATCCCCAAACTTTTTGAAAAGTGAGCTTGTTTTTGGTCACATAATATGCTCTAAAGACAAATAATATGGACTAAACATAGATATAATTAAAAATAAAAAATTTTAAACATCTGCACCCTTCCCTCAAACATTATTACGTTTACATAGGATAGGAAAGATTCTTTCCTCCTTCTTTTGTATATTCCAGTTTCATTTTGTTTTCCCTGCAAGTAGCAAATAATGACAACATTTCATGGAAGCTTTTTAGTTTCTGGCCTAAATCATTACACTGGCTTAAAAGAACTGTACTGGGCAATGTATCTGGAATACAGGTAAGAATACGACAGTTCCTGCCAACAAGGAACTCATAAGGGAGGGTGGGGGATAGAGAAATATTCAGAAACTGATACTCTAGTTTGTTGATTAAATACGTCATCTAATTTCTTTACCTTTTCCCTGATTTATTGGTCTTTTACTACTTATTTTGCATGCTCACTTACATGTTACCATAAAAAAACAAAAGGCAATAGGCAATATAATTCAAATCTGTTCTCTTGCCAATAGCATCTTTGGTAAAAAGTTTGGTCAGACAAGTTCAGGTGTAGGTTAATAACTTTTATTGGACTCTGGGCTTTACCATTCTACTCATATTACCAAAAACAATTGAAAGTTGGCTATAGGTATTAGGGAGATAATTAGAAAAAACTGCCTATTACTGGTGTATGGGAAGTATTAATAATGTGATGCTTTAATTTGCTGCAGGAAAAAGCCTTATTTAATTGAAAACAAAACAAAAACATCATAACAAAAACAAAAACATTTATTTCATTGATATTAATATTTCATTTTAAAACAACACTGGATTTTTGGTTTGTTTTTTCTTTTATACAATTAATTTAATTTCCTGTGGATTACTTTAATGACTTCTAGAAAAATTCAATTTGGTTGATAATACTGATAATAATATGTTAAGTAAAAAACTGAATTTTATAAATTCATTTATTTTATTTATTTTTGGCTGCAAAAATATTTTTGCTGCGCGCGGGCTTTCTCTAGTTGTGGCGAGCGGAGGCTACTCTTCGTTGTGGTGCACGGGCTTCTCATTGCGGTGGCTTCTCTTGTTGCAGAGAATGGGCTCTAGGCGTGCGGGCTTCAGTAGTTGTGGCATGCGGACTCAGTAGTTGTGGCTCGCAGGCTCTAGAGCACAGGCTCAGTAGTTGTGGCACACGGGCTTAGTCACTCCACGGCATATGGGATCTTCCTGGACCAGGGATCAAACCTGTGTCCCCTGAACTGGCAAGCAGACTCCTAACCACTGTGCTACCAGAGAAGTCCCAAAAATTGAACTTTAAATATTAGTATGGAGTGCCTCTAAATGGCATTGAAGTGCTAATATAATTAATAGCTTTAAATTAATTATAGAGTGTCTCACTTTGGTGGCTTCTCAAACTTCACATGTAGGAACCTAATTTTATAAAGTAGAAAATGTCTTTCCTGAAGTGTCAAAACTACATTTCCTTGTCAACAACTTTTTTAGATGTTCAATGAATTCAGAAAGCAAACATGCTAAGAATTAGGATAAAAACCACTCCAGTAAAGGGCTAAAGAGCTTGGCCATTATGATGAAAGGGTACTGATTTCATCAGTTTTCATCAAAAGATGGGTAATTTTAATAAAATGCTTTAGAAAACATACTTTAAAATTTTTCATTACAGTACTTCCAACTACTTCAAGAAAATGATCTCTCTTTCCCCAGGCTGACAGAGATTATTCAGACTATAAAACAAACATTACTCTTCCATCATTTGTATTTCTCCAAAATCTCAACTGAAATTTTGTAGTACGTATGCTTAGCATATACTTCCACACTGTAAGACTCTAAACAATGTTTAGTGAAGTACCTAACAAATAATAACTATTATTTTTGTCAGTAGCTATAAAACTTTTGTGATTATTATATATTTTTCACAAAAAATGCTCTTAATAGTAACATTTTTCAAAATCCAGTCTTATTCACTTCTTTTTGTACTTAAACTTTCTCCTTCTATCATCAAAACTTCTAGAAAGATATGACAAGTCAGGTTTAATTAAGATATATTCAGCAAGGTATCTTTATACTTTCATGTTACTGTGGTAGTGGCTATGTAGAGTTAACCTGACAGAAATGACTCCAGCTCTCTGAGAACTCAAAATTTAATTGATATAATATCAATAGATTATATAGATATGTTGAAGACAGATTTTACAATATGTTCAAATGCAAAATGACTACTTTTTTTGGATGCCTTTATAATTTAAATTACAGATGGAGCTGGGGTTCAGGAAGGTTTGGTTTGCTCTTAAATTTGCTATGGCAGAATGATTCTAGAGAACTCAGAAAAAGGGCATTTGTTTTAAAATGTAGATTTGTGAAGACTCCTTTCTAGATCACTTCAGTCAGGCTGGGTTAAGCCTCCATAGCTTGAAAACCAGTGTTCCAACTTAGAAAAGTTGGTCCACTGAAGAAACTGTTTTTCAACATTCATTAATTTTGCAAACTTTCTTTGCTGTGATGTGGGTAAGCACCAAAATACTAACTGTGACTATGGTATTCAGTTCTATGCCCTGATTAGACCCAGACTATTTTCTACTAGAAAAACAACATGAAGTCAATGTCACAGAAAAAATAAATTCTCAGAAGGCAAATTATGTCGTACAAAATTATGTTTGTAAAGGGTTTAATCTATTAAGAGCATTCATTTTTATAGAACGAAGCAATAGAAGGTAAAAAATGTTCTGTAGTAAAATAGGTATTTTATCAGAGAATAATATAAGAGTCAAAAGTGCTGGCCGTGAGAAAGGCCCTGTCGCCGACTTCCCAATTAGAGGACAGCAATCCCACGTGAATCCCACAAATGGCACAGGAGGGAGACTAATGATGAATGAAGGAAGAGATATTCCTGTGTCTCACTGTTAGCCTGGGCCCATCTGCTCTTCCCAAGGACAGAGCTATCTTCCTTCCAAAGTTCACTGTTCCTTTCAAATGAAGCATTACCTTCTACAGTTTTATGGTATTCAGTGGGAAAAAGGACACTGAGTTACAGGTTAAGTATGGCTGTATTAGAAATACTTTCCCCTCCTTCCCCCAAATTTAATACACTAATTTAATTTATAGGATGCTACTGCTTCCTGAGACTAAAATTCTATTCCTAGAGTGAATATCATTTTGTTTGTGATGACAGTGGTGATTAATTATTTTCCTTCTCATTCTGTGTGTGTATTTTAACTTGATACAATGAAAAAATCTCAAACCTAGGGAGAATAAAGAGTTCTATATATTCATCACACAGCTTCAACAATTATCAATGTTTTGCCATCCTTGTTTTATTTATTACCTCCAGGGTTTTTTGTTTCTTTTTTGATAGAGTATTTTAAATAAAATTTCAGACATCACTTTGGTATATAAATCACTAATATGGGCTACTTCTTAAAAATAAAGCCCTAACACCTTTGTTACACTTATTAATACTGACAGTTATAAAATCCAGTCAACATTCAGATTTCCCCAATTACCTCAAAAAAATTTTTTTTTTACAGTTGGCTTGTTCACATTAGGATCCAAACAAGTTCCACACATTGCATTTGGTTTATGTATCTCTTAAGTCTCTCTCTCCCTCTCTACTTTTGAGGTACAAATGACACATATCTTAAATCTCTTTTAATCTAAAAAAAGGTAGCCACTTTTCCTCCACTCCCCCCTTATTGCTATTCATTTGTTGAAGAAACTGGGTCATTTGTACTGTAGAATCTCCCCCATTCTGGGTAGTGATGTCATTTAATATGTTCTTCTAGCCCTTGTATTTACTGTAAATGAGCAGTTAGATCTAGAGGCTTATTATTACATTATTTTGGTATTTTATAACACATACTTTAGGGGAATAATGGAAAGTTTTCTAAAGTTTGGATTCAGGAAAATGAGACCTGAAAAGAAACACATTTTTGCTAATGAACTAGACTAAGGAAAAAAGGCTGAGACTTCAACCTGGTATGTTCTTGCTTTCATCATGTATTTATTGTAGTCACAGTAACAGTGATACAACCTTAAAAATGCGTGGGTTTGAAAATAAACCCCCAAACACATCACAAATGAATTATGATTCTTATTTCCATGAAAAGTATGACATTTATTTCTTCCTTCTTTCTTACGGTTAAACTGACTATATATTGTGAAGAAGCCACTCCCTGTCACTAAATGTAAAACGGACACTTAGAAACACTAGTAATAGTACACGATCAAGAGGGAGAATTATCACAGTTATCTTACATTTGTATTTGAATCCTAATATTACCTAACCTTTTTGCTTTAAAGAAAGCTTATAGAAAGTTACCTTAAAAAAAGACTGAAAAGGGGGGCACAGCATGCAGCACAAGTCCCAGGGAAAAAGTGAACAAAGCTATTAATAAAGTGTGTGGGTGATTTTTATTTATATAGATGAGAATGTTTTATGTATGATTTTCTAAAGGTTATGCAAGAACCAATTGTACTGAATTGTAATAAAACTGCTCCATACTGAGAATTTTCTTGACACGTTGCCAGTTCATCTTAGTGGAGGCTGGAAACAATAAGGTTTCTTATTGCCCTTATCCTGAGTTCATACTGAAGAAAGCTAATTTGATCTCTATTAAGACATACAATGTAAAAGAAAAATTAAACATTTCATTTTTGTCTGTGTGTCTGGAAAATACACAAAGGCAGGGAAAGATGAAACTGCCCTTATTGTATGCTAGTGAAAAACACTATAAAACACAATCTTGCCTTACAGAATCAATAACGTTAAAGATATTGGAGGTATATCTGATTATGTCTTCACACTTATATTTTCAACTTAATTTACATGCAGGTATTTTACTGATGATACAACTATCACTAAATACTAAAGTGAATAAAGATAATAAAGTGAATTCATAGTCCTAGAGGACTAAGAAAAATCATTTGTGTTGTGATGAACATGAAGTATTAGAAGTCAGCACTATGTTCTAAAGAAGTTATGAGAATATGAACGCTCTTGAAAAGTTGTGCATCCATGAACCTCAAAAACAGTATGTTGAGTCAAAGAAGTCAGACACAGAAGAACACATACTGTATGATTCCATTTATATGAAGTTCATGAACAGGTAAAAGTAATATATGGGATTAGAAATGAGAGTAGTAGTTGTATGTGGAGGATGCCAACTGGAAGGGGATAGAAGGGTATTTACCAGGGTGACAGCAATGCTCTATGCTCTGTATTTGTCAGAAACATTGGTTACATGGGTGCATACATTTGTCAAACTCAATCTACACTTAAGAGCAGTGCATTTTACTTAAAAATAAATTAAATCAGTCAACAGTAATTACTGAATGACTGAGTTACTATAGACTCTCACTACATTTCTATACTAGATCTCTCTCAAACTATGGAGAGAGCCCTGCATAGGGAATTTCAACTTATTCTTCCCTAGTATATAACATAGAAAGTGATTTTACAAATCAATATGTATTATTGAGGGCTTATTATTTTATCTCACTAAGTACTTGAAAATAAAGAATGGAGAACTTGGTTTTTGCCTTCAAGCTTATAATCTTTTTTGGGAAAATTAGTTAATATAAAAGAATAGGAAAAATATAAATTTGTGTTATAAGATATATTCAGAGAATAAGATGATAAACAGTGATGTTTAGTATAGTTAGCAAAGCCTAACTCTTTAGCCACTCACTAAACTATTATTTAGTAAGCATGTGCATTGTGGAAAGCATTGGGAATACAAAGATAAATAAGATACATTACATATTTCAGAAAAGCAATACTTTCTAGGAAAGAACTAGAAACTGAGTTTGACTTTCAAACTCATAGGATTTAGAAAAAGGTAAAAAATATGGCATTATAAATGAGTGGAACATGACGAAGGTTCATGTTAACGTAAGTTTGATTTGGGTAGAATTAATATTTACTAGGTAGACTACATTTCATTCATTGTCCTTTACCCAGGTAATCAGTAGTTAATTTCCTTTACTTGAAGTTGGCAGACCTTGAGTAGATGGAATGATATTAACAGGAAGAGTCATGTAAAAGAGAGTTATGATTGGGATCTGAGAATCATAATACCCCTTTGAGATTAGGGGAGGTGTAGCCTCCACTAGCCCCACATATGCCTTTAACACAAAGCAGAGCCATTTACTGACAGAACAGGATTGCAATTAATTTGTTAATGTCAATGGAATTTCAAGGCATAGCCACTCTAACAACACATTTAATCACTGAATTGTAATAGTGCTTATAAATAGTTCAAAATGAGTAACCATCTGTAGTCACTTAAAATAGCCAAAATTTAAAGTACTAATCAAGAACATCAATTTGACCTTTGAAACACTATGAATTGACAAGTTTTACTGAATAATCTCTTTAATAGGTCAATATTTCTTTTTAGATAATTAGTTTTCTCATGCATTTAAAAACATGTATGTTCCCGACTTATCAAATTTTTTTAAAACTTATTTTATGTTTTTTTTTTTTAATTTAATTTTTATTTTTGGCTGCATTGGGTCTTCGTTGCTGTGCGCGGGCTTTCTCTGGTTGCAGCGAGTGGGCCTCTCACTGCGGTGGCGTCTCTTGTTGCAGAGCACAGGCTCTACGCACGCGGGCTTCAGTAGTTGCAGCACGCGGGCTCTAGAGCGCAGGCTCAGTAGTTGTGGCGCACGGGCTTAGTTGCTCTGCGGCATGTGGGATCTTCCCGGACCAGGGCTCAAACCCATGTCCCCTGCACTGGCAAGCGGATTCTTATCCACTGCACCACCGGGGAAGTCCCTAAAACTTTTTATTTTATATTGGAGTATAGCCGATTAACAATGCTGTGATAGTTTCAGGTACACCACAGAGCGACTCAGCCATACACATACATGTATCCATTCCCCCCCAAACTCCCCTCCCATCCAGGTTGCCACATAACAGTAAGCAGAGTTCCCTGTGCTATAACAGTAGGTCCTGGTTATGCGTTTTAAATACAGCAGTGTGTACATGTCAATCCCAAACTCCCTAACTATCCCTTCCCTCCACCCTTCCTCCCTGGTAACCATATGTTTGTTCTCTCCCTTCCTCCCTGGTAACCATGTTTGTTCTCTAAGTCTGTAAGTCTGTTTCTGTTTTGTAAATAAGTTCATTTGTATCATTTCTTTTTAGTTTCTGTGTATAAGCGATATCATATGACATTTCTCTTTCTCTGACTTACTTCACTCAGTATGACAATCTCTAGGTCCATCTATGTTGCTGCAAATGGCATTATTTCATTATTTTTTATGGCTGAGTAACTACTGACAAGGGCTTAATTTTCAAAATATACAAAGAGCTCATACATCTCAATAACAAAAAACCACACAACTACATATTAAAGGGAGAAGAAGTGGTGCCTGCCTAACTTTCCTTTTTATTTTGAGGTCAATCCTTTATTAGTTTTAATATCCACCTATTTGAAGAGTTTAGCTTTAAAGGGATTCTGGTAACACAAATACTTTTTCTGCAGCAGAATTATGTTGAAGGATTTAAAAAAAATTCTGCCATCAGATGTAGGGCTATCTCAGTAGCTATCCTGGGAGGATTCAACTTCTTCAAGGAGTTACATAAAAGAACTCCGTAACAGATAAGGGCCGGATGTGCCAGAAGGGCAACTGAGTTTATCATCTTTCTTTCTAAACAAAGTCCCTCCAGCATGCTCCTAGGTGTCCTTCTAGTACAAGCTTATGATCAGACAATTATTTTGTTAAATTTCCCAAACATATTCTCAAGCAACAAAAATTCCTCCAACATGATAGGTTGATGGAAAGATGGAGGAGCAGCATGTGGGAGTACTACTGCAGGAAACTGCTATTAGTACTACAGCTTAGTGTAATATTCTTCAACAAAAATTAGATCAAGACTTAGGGGAAATAAGGCAAGGAAAAGAGCACTGATATGTAAACAAATGTTTGCAACAAGTATAAAATAATACTTTCCTCAATTTAAGCTATTATTAATTTTCATATTGTTTAAATGCACTAAAACCTTTGGCATACACAAGACTGGTTAGAGAAACCTGAAACATTAAGTACCAATCATCATTTTAGCTGTCAGTGGTATGGCTGGATCTCATACTTAAGTGTTATAAAGAAAAAGAAATTTTGTATATGTCAAGAATATCCAGTGATACCATTTTGCATTTAAAATTTACTTTGATTAAAAACGTGAAATTTACCATATTATCATATAGAGTCAGTTCCAAACATTCTTAAAATTAAGTTTAAAAAAATGGCAGGGGGCTTCCCTGGTGGCGCAGTGGTTGAGAGTCCACCTGCCGATGCAGGGGACATGGGTTCGTGCCCTGGTCCAGGAAGATCCCACATGCCGCGGAGCGGCTGGGCCCGTGAGCCATGGCTGCTGAGCCTGCGTGTCCGGAGCCTGTGCTCTGCAACGGGAGAGGCCACAACAGTGAGAGGCCTGTGTACCGCCCCAAAAGAAAAAATGGCAGGGACTTCCCTGGTGGCACAGTGGTTAAGAATCCTCCTGCCAATGCAGGGGACACAGGTTTGTGCCCTGGTCTGGGAAGATCCCATATGCCACAGAGCAACTAAGCCCATGCACCACAACTACTTAGCCCGTGCTCTAGAGCCCGTGAGCCACAACTACTGAGCCCATGTGCCACAACTACTGAAGCCTGTGCGCCTAGAGCCCGTGATCTGCAACGAGAAGCCACCACAATGAGAAGCTCACATACTGCAACAAAGAGTAGCCCCTGCTCGCCGCAACTAGAGAAAGTCCACGCACAGCAACAAAGACCCAACGCAACCAAAAATAAATAATAAATAAATTTTAAAAATCATTAAAAAAAATGGCAAAGTAACTTTAAATATATAGCAACTTAAACCTAAAAAAACAAAAGTCAAATAATTAGTACAATATGAATTTTATGTTAACAAATTTCGAATCAATGTTTCTTCACTTTTATGTTGCTTTTACAACTTTTAGGCTTCAGTCCAATATATGAAGAGCCTGAAATTCCTCCCATTCTCACAACAAGAAAAAAGCTGAAAAAAGTGAACATCAATAAATCTTATAGATCTATTGGAGAATTGAGATCACAGGGCAAATCACTGCCCCCAAATGGGAGAGACAGGTGATACAGAGACTCAGTTTACCGAGACCAGAAACCAACAGAGCCAGCAATTGGTAGAAATACTTAAAGGATAACTGACTATTCTTGGAGACTGAGCAAGGACTAGCTTGAGAGATGAAAACTCCTGGGGGCTCAACCTTAAAGGGGCCCCAACACTTCTGTGAGTTTTACTTCCAGAAGCCCCACCAGGTTCTCACTGTGAACATCAAATAACAATCCCCTTGTACTTCCAACAGTGGGAAGGGAAAAGTAATCATCTTGAAATACGCCCAGAGCATTTTGTTGTCCTGAACAAATGCTTACCCTCAAAGGAAGCTATTTCACCAGAGCCTAACCTATGTGGGTGAAGAAAAAAAGCTGAGAAGTGGGGGAAAAAAAGCTGAGAAACACACATGAAGGTTACAGCCCAGGGGCAGAAGCTCACTAAAAAACTGAAACCTAGTCATAGGATTATAGAATGCTTCCCCTCCCCTCATATCTTACCACTACAACAGTAGGGCTCCTGTAAAATAACATAAGATTACAACTGAAGCCAGGCTCAGCCTCTATTAACAGAGTCTGTAGGGAAGCCCAAAGATAACAGAGGAGACCAAAACAATGACACCAGAGGATATTTATCCTCTAAAATCTACAGCTATAGCAAAGAGTAAATACAACCTAACTCCTAGCCAGATAAACATAAAACCTCACACTAAAGGCCTATTTATCTCAGTTCTGTCTACCTGATACACCATGTCTGGCTTTCAACAAAAAATTACAAGTATGATAAGAGGCAAAAACCACAGTCTGTAAAGACAAAGCAAGCATCAGAATCAAGCTCAGCTATAATGAAGATTCTGGAATTATCAGATTGGGAATCTAAAATAACTAAGATTCATATGCTAAAGGCTCTAATGGAAAAAGTGGACAACATGCAAAACAGATAGGTACTGTAAGCAGAGAAATGGAAACTCTGAGAAAGAATCTAATGGAAATGACAGAAATAAAAAACACTAATAGAAATGGAGAATGCTTTTGATGATGTCATCAGTAGACTAGGCATAACTGAGGAAAGAATCAGTAAGCTTTAAGACAGGTCAATAGAAACTTCTCAAACTGAACAGAAAATTAAAAAAAAAAAAAGGGAACCCAGAATATCCAAAAACGGTAGGACAATTACAAAAGGTGTAACATATGTACAACAGGAATACCAGAAGGGAAAGAGAGAAGACAGAAAAAAATATTTGAAATAATAATGGCTGAGATTTCTCAAGACTAATGATAGACACCAAACCACAAATCCACAAAGCTCAGAGAACATGGAGCAGGATAAATACCAAAAATCTGTACCTAGGTATATGATATTCAAACTGCAGAAAATCAAAGATGAAGAGAAAATCTTGAAAGATGTCAGAGGGGGAAAAAAACCTTACCAAGAGAGGAACAAGGATAAGAATCATGAGACTTCTCTTAAGAAACCGTGCAAGCAAGAGGAGAGTGGAGTGAAATATTTAAAGGTTGAAAGGAAAAACCTACCAACATAGAAATTATCCAGTATCCAGTAAAATTATCCTTCAAAAGTGAAGAACAAATACTTTCTCAGGCAAACAAAAATTGAGGAACATGTTACTAGTAGACCTGCCTTTCAAGAAATATTAAAAAGAAGTTATTCAGAAAGAAGGAAATGACACAGATCAGAAACTTAGATCTACATAAAGAAAGAGCATTTGAGAAGAAATAAAAGATACAATATTTTATGTTTTTTATTCTTAACTGATCTAACAGATAACATATTATTCAAAATAATAACAGCAAGAATAAACTGGATGCATTATAACTTATGGATAAATGAAATGTATGACAGTAATGTTATAAGAGACAGGAGAAAGGAACTGTGTTGTATAACAGATATTGGTTTACTCTGTTATAAGGTACTGGCACTACTCATGAAGTGGTACAGTGTTATTTGTAAGTGGACTTAGATTAGCTGTAAATGTATACTGCAAATTCTAGGGCAACAACTAACATTTTTTAGAAATTAAGCATAATTGATATGCTAAGAGAGGAGAGAAAATGGAATCACATAAAATACTCAATTAAAACCAGAGAAAGCAGAGAGTGGAAGACAAAAACAAAGAACAAGGGGGCTTCCCTGGTGGTGCGGTGGTTGAGAGTCCGCCTGCCGATGCGGGGGACACGGGTTCGTGCCCTGGTCCGGGAAGATCCCACATGCCATGGAGCAGCCGGGCTTGTGAGCCGTGGCCGCTGGGCCTGCGCGTCCGGAGCCTGTGCTCCGCGGCGGGAGAGGCTGCGGCAGTGAGAGGCCCACATACCTCAAAAAAAAACAAAAAAAAAAAACAAAGAGCAAGGGCAACAAATAGAAAACAATTATAAATATGGCAGATTTTAATCCAATTATGTCAATAATAGATAAAAAAAGATCCGACTCTGTGTTGTCTACAGAAACCCAAGTTAAATATAAAGACACAGAGAGATTAAAGGAAAGATATGGAGAAAGATATACCATGCTAACACTAATAAAATAAAGCTGGAGTATTACATTATTTTCAGATAAAGCAGATTTCAGACCAAGGAAATTTATCAAGGATAAAGAAAGACAATTTACATAATGAAAAAGGGGCTCATTCTCCAAGACATAACAATCCCAAATGTATATGCACCTAACAACAGAGCATTAAAATATGTGAGGCCAAAACTAACAGAAGTGTTTTTAGAAACAGACAAATCCCCAACTACAGTTGGAGACTTCAGTGCTCCTCTCTCAGAAATGGACAGATCCAGCAGGCAGAAAATCAGCAGGGTATAGTTGAACAGCACCATCTATCAACCTGATCTAGTTGTTATTTATTGAGTACTTCATCTAACAACAGCAGAATACACATACTTAAGCTCATATGGCAGCAGTCCCCAACCTTTCTGGCACCAGGGTCCGGTTTCATGGAAGACAATTTTAACACGGACGGGGGGTGGGGGGTGGGATGGTATGGTTCAGGCGGTAACGCAAGTGATGGGGAGCGATGGGGAGCAGCAGATGAAGCTTCGCTTGCTCACCCACCGCTCACCTCCTGCCGTGTGGCCCAGTTCCTAACAGGCTGCGGACCGGTACTGGTCCACGGCCCAGGGGTTGGGGACCCCTGTCATATGGAATAGTCACCAAGACCACATGCTGAGCCATAACCTTAGCATATACCTTAATACTAAAAGAATAGAAATCATACAAAGAATGCTCTCAGACCAAAATGGAATTGAACTAGAAACGAATAACAGAATGATAGCCAGAAAAATCCCCAAATATTTGGAGATTAAATAAACACACTCCTAAATAACACTCAGATAGAAGAAGTCTCAAGAGAAACTTAATATTTTGAACTAAATGAAAATACAACTGTTGTATAATGAAGAACTCTGTCCCCAATTCGTGGAAGGGAGCCTCTAAATCTCAGAGTTTTCTTGAGTGATAGGAGTGTCTTTGTTATTCATGGTGAGCCCCTAGACAGGTTTTGCCAAGGAGATGACTCAGGATGGGGCTGGCCACACCAGAAAGGCTAACCATGTGATTAAAGAGTTGGAGCTTTGAGCCACATATCAGCCTGACCTCTGGTGGAGGGGAGAGGGATGAGAGATTGAGTTCAACCACATGGCCAATGATTCAATGAATCATGCCCATGTAATTAAACCCTAATAAAAACTCTGCACAGCCTGGATGAGTTTCCCTCATTAACAATACTCTGTGCATATTGGTGTACGTCAATAGGTAAAGAAGATGACATGTCCAGACCCGTGGAGAGAGGACACTGAAGCTACGTGTTTGGGGTAGGGAGAGGCAAGGAAATTTTGTGTTAAAGTGTGAAATTTTTCATTGCCTAGGACTGGGGGAGACTGGGGACTGGGGATAAGAACTGAGGGGTGTGGGGTTTCATTTTGAGGAAATGAAAATGTTCTAAAATTGACTGTGGTAATGGATGTACAACTCTGTGAATATGCAAATTCAAAGCCACTGAATTGTATACTTCAAATGGGTGAACTGTATTGTATGTAAATTATAACTCAATAAAGCTATGAAGAACACTTGCTCAAGGAAATGAAAAGACAAGCCACAGACTTGGAGAAAGTATTTGCAGAAGACATATCTGATAAAGGACTGATACCACAAATATATAAAGAATTCTTAAAACTCAACAATAAGAAAGCAAATAACCCAGTTTAAAAAAATGGGCCAAAGGCCTAACAGATACCTCTCCAAGAAGATATACAGATGGCAAATAAGCATATGAATAGATGTGCTGTATAACATGTTATCAGGGAAATGAAAAATAGAACAATGAGCACTACATACCTACTAGAATGACCAAAATTCCTAACACGGACAATGCCAAATGCTGGTGAGGCTGTGGAGCTACAGGAACTCTCATTCATTGTTGGTGGGAATGTAAAATGGTGCAACTGCTTTGGATCAGTTTGGCAGTTTCTTATAAAACTAAATATACTCTTACCACATGATCCAGCAATCACATTCCAAAAACCTGCACATAGATGTTTATAGCAGCTTTATTCGTAACTGCCAAAACATGGAAGCAACCACGATGTCCTTCAGCAGGTGAATGGATCAATAAACTGGTACATCCAGACAATGTGCTATTATTCAGCACTAAAAACAAATACACTATCAAGCCGTGAAGAGACATGGAGGAACCTTAAATGCATATTACTAAGTGAAAGAAGCCAATCTGAAAAGGCCACATACTATAGATTCCAACTGTATGACCTTCAGGAAAAGGTGGAACTATGGAGACAGTAAAAAGATCAGTGGTTGGTAGGGGTTAGAGGGGAGCGGGGGATGGATACTCCGAGCAAAGATGATTTTTTAGGGCAGTGAAACTACTCTGTATGATACTATAATGGTGGATACATGCCATTATACATTTGTCCAAACCCATGGAATGTACACCACCAAGGGTGAGCCCTAAGGTAAACTATGGACTTTGGGTGATAATGATGTGTCAATGTAGGTTCATCAACTATAACAAATGTACCACTCTGATGGGGGATGCTGATAATGGGGGAGGCTATGTATTTGTGGAGGCAGGTGGTATATGGGAACTCTCCGTGCTTTTCTCTCAATTTTGCTATGAACCTAAAACTGCTCTTAAAAAAAAGTCTTTTAAGAAAAAACACAAATAAGACTGAAACAAAACAAACAAAAAGATTAAGTAGTAGACATACAGATATCTGTGACCATTAAATCTACTAAAGCCAAACAAAACAAAACAAAACAAAACAACCCGCTTGCCTTGTTGAAAACCCCCACTGTGGATTTAAAAAATGATGTTTAATTTCAATATACATTAAAAACATGAGTAAGTAACAGAAGGTAAGAGGCAATGATAAGAGTAAGGGCTGGGCTTCCCTGGTGGTGCAGTGGTTGAGAATCTGCCTGCCAATGCAGGGGACACAGGTTCGAGCCCTGGTCTGGGAGGATTCCACATGCCACGGAGCAGCTAAGCCTGTGCGCCACAACTGCTGAGCCTGTGCCCTGGAGCCTGCGAGCCACAACTAGAGCCCGTGTGCTGCAACTACTGAAGCCCACGCGCCTAGAGCCCGTGCTCTGCAGCAGAAGAGGCCACCACAATGAGAAGCCTGCGCACCACAACAAAGAGTAGCCCCCACTCACCGCAACTGGAGAAGGCCCATGCGCAGCGGTGAGGACCCAACGCAGCCAAGGATAAATGAATAAAATAAATAAATTTATTTCAAAAAAACAAAAACAAAAAACAATAACCTAATCTTAACCTTAAGAAGCAAACTAAAACCAAAGCAAAAAGAAAGAAAGGAACAATAGATATTGGGGTGAAAATTTATGAAATAGAGAATAAAATACAATAGAGAACATCAACAACAACAACAAAAAAGAGTAAGGGCTACAGAGTATAAACAAGGCTGGTGGGTCAGGCATTTAGTTATGTTGTAATATAAAAATATTTTATAAAAATTCAGTCACCACTGAAGCTTGTAAGTTTTATATATAATTTTGATATATCTAGAGTGGACAAAAACTTATAAAGTTAAGATGATCTTATCAGTAGAAAAGATATTCTAAACCAGCTTAGCCAAAAGAAGCATTTTGATTGCCTAATTTAACTTTGTAAAGGAGAAGTAAATCTTATAGCTGGTCTCTGTAAACCTCACAGCTGGAATGTTCTAACAGCACCTTGCAGTTTCCAGTGATCAAAGTAAGTTACTTTATGTACTAAACTAAGAATTTCATAATAGAAATAATGTAACACCAGGGGGTGCAGTTATCATGAAATAATTACACTCCTGGGAGATTACAGGCACAAGGCTGTACCCCAGGGGTGTGATTATCCCATGATAACCGTATCCACTGAAATTGCCTTATTGCAAAAATAATCTCTATTCACTGGTGAGACATTATTCAATAGGTGATTTTTTTAAATGAAAAGTTTTTAGCTTGAATCAGCAAGTGGATTAGGAAATTGGCCAGTTTATTATTCATTGCATTCAAATTTTGAATATAACATCATTATTTGCTTTCCTCTTTGATACAGTAGAGTATTTTTGATTTGGTTTTGAGAAACCTTTAGGAGTTTCTAATAATGTTAGTTAAGTGGTATCGCTAAATTCAGGTCAAACTTTAAAAGGTATTAAGTGAGCAAAACCATTTTAAATAATTTATTTCTATGTATAAATTTTAATTCCTCTAATATTCCTTTAAAAACTATAAATGTATAACCACTGTTAATATTTTAGTGTATCTCCTTCCAGGCATTTTTATTTTTCTAAAAGTATCTCTCTATATGTCTACCTAAACATATAAAGAGAAACATGAATGGAATCCATGTAATTACCTTGTTTTATAATGTTTATTTGACCAAATGTTGTAAACATCCATTCATTAAGAAATCTTCCTGTCATTTTTAATGGCTGCATAGTATAGTATTCCCCTGTGGCAATATCCCATAATTATTCACTTACATCCTTTTATTAGATATTTAGGTTCTCTACCTGTCTTACTATTTTTTTTTTTCCTGTCTTACTATTATACACAATGCTTTACGACAAAAATCTTGGGACGTATTTCTGTAGAATAAATTTATGACTGTGTAATATTAGTAAAACATAATTTAAACAAAAAAAACAAGGTCCTGTTTCCCAAATCTTCCGTTGTTCTTACATACAGCTGAAGCTGATGGTTCTCAACGCTGACAGTGCATCAGAAATAGATCAGTAACTTTCATCATCTTATGTGGTATCACAGATGGTGAAAGTTACTGATCTATTTTTACCATAATCTTATCACAGAGTTCAGTGCTTTGAGGTATTCTTAGAAAAGTAAGACACAGGATTTAAGAAATTTAAAATACTGCTTCTTAATTTTTTTTTCTTTACTTGATATATCCTGGTATACCCTCATGTGTCAATAGCTTGTCAATATAGATCAATAGCTTGATTCATATATCTATATCTAATGGCTATATGGTATTCCATTTTGGCTATATTGGTATTCCAATTAATTCCATAATTAATTTATTTTAAAAATTAGAAAAAAATTTTTGGCCACGCTGCGCATCATGCAGGATCTTAGTTCCCTAACCAGGGATTAAACCTGTGCCCCCTGCAGTGGAAGCGTGGAGTCTTAACCACTGGACCGCCAAGGAAGTCCCCATAATTAATTTTTAAAAAATACACCAATAGGGCTTCCCTGGTGGCACAGTGGCTAAGAATCCACCTGCCAATGCAGGTGACACAGGTTCAGTCCCTGGTCCAGGAAGATCCCACATGCCATAGAGCAACTAAGCCCATGAGGCACAACTACTGAGCCTGTGCTCTAGAGCCCGCGAGCCACAACTACTGAAGCCCGTGCACCTAGAGCCCGTGCTCTGCAACAAGAGAAGCCACTGCAACAAAGAGTAGCCCCCGCTTGCCACAACTAGAGAAAGCCCGTGCGCAGCAACGAAGACCCAATGCAGCCAAAAATAAATAAATAAAATAAACATATATGTAAAAAAATACATCAATAAAGTGTATGTGCCCGGTGCTATTCTAAGCACTACACATGTATTAACTCATTTAGTTCTCTTAACAACCTTATGAGGTAGGTACTAGTATAATACCTATTTTACAGACACCACAAACTGAGGCACAGAGCAGTTAGGCAGCTTGCTTAAAGTCACATGGCTACTAAGTAGAGAGCAGGGGTTCCAAATCAGGCATCTACGTACCTCCACACCTCCAGAGTCTGAACTTACGGTTCCTTCTGTGTGGAAGCTTGTTCCTTTTGCCTGAGATACCAAATGCTCTTCTCCCAGATCCTGCATGGTTGCATTTTTCTGTCATCTAGGTCTCAGCCTAACATCACTTCCTCAGAGGGGCCCTTCCTGACCACCTCATCTGGTTATTCCCCATTTAGTTCTTATCACAGTATCCAATGTAATTTTAATCACAGAATTTATAAATACCTAGTACTTTCTTATTTATTAGTTTATTTTGTGTCATTCCCAATAGAATGAAAGTAAGAACCTCTTCTGTCTTGCTACTGTGTTCTGAGAGCCTAGAAAAATGGCTGGCACAGAGTAAGCAATCCATACGTGATTGTTGAATAAATGAGTGAGTTTATTTTACCAACACCTTATTGACAGACATTTAGGGTTATTTCTAATCTTTACTACTATTAACCTTTGAGCATCTACCTTATCACTTTCTTACTATGAATTCCTGAATGTTGAATTTCCAGTAAAACGATATGCATGTTCTTAAGGCTTTTGATACATATCATCAAATAACTCTTCAGAAAGGCTGCTCCAATTTATCAATAGTGGATTAAAATGTTCATTTTATCATATTTGCTCCAACACTGTATGTGTTTTTCTTTTAAACCTTTAGCACTCGTTCTTTTTGTTGCTGTTAGTAGACTTTCTAATACAGATTCAAGAGAAAGCAGGTCTGTTAGTTACTAAATAAAGGGCTATCCTCGTCTATGTATAGTCTACATCCTAGTCTCCTAGTATCCTGGAGTCTATCCTACTCATTCTCTCCAAGCAGAATCAAAGTAAGACAAGGCTGAGGAACAAAGACGGCAACTGCTACTGCCTGCCCCTAGCCAACACAGGGGTCATGTAGCTGGAAGAACACCACAAGGATGGAGAAAGAATGAAGAAAGATGCAACCCCTTCCAGCAAACAGAATATACCTTTCAAACATAACAAAAGATCCCTGTGACTACCAAAACAAGTGGTCAGAGATATTTGCGCCAGCGGGTTATTCATCCTACTTTGCCCTCATTTTCTTTGGGGCTTTATTTCTTTGGGAGCTTCTCTCCCATCTTTCATCAGTTGAGTGAGGGCACGGGAGAGGGAGCATAGTATGTGGGTTTTAAGAGTACCTGCACTTAGGCATCAACAGGATGTTCTTTTGTCAGAGATTGCCAGACCAAGGTCTGTATGGCTATTTTCTCACTACTGAGCAGTTTTCCCTTTACCTAAGATGTGGTTTTTTAAACTTTTTTAAAGAGCAATAAGGATTTTTAAAAAATCAGTTGCAATATTCTGTCTGTACTTCCTCTAGCCATCCTGACATTCGTAACACCATTAATGAGACAGCATCAAACCTGATAATGGATCAAATTTCTAAACTCCTAATATGAGAACTGGCATCTTGAATCCTATAGCCTGCATCTGGCTTGCTGGAAGAAAGCCCAATGTCTAGCTATAGCAGAGGGCTGAAGGTCATATGCTGATTGAGGGTGAACCCTGGGCTCAGAAGTGGCACTGGAAGCCTCAGGGAGCCTAAAGAGGTGCATCACAGGCCTAGATTAGCTGAGAGGTTGGGGCTTCACGCCCAGAACGTTTGCTTCAATACAGCAGCTCTGCCTTCATATGTTCTATACACTGGGATTATGTGTAGGATTTATTTTTAAAAATTAAAAAAAGGTTCTATAGCTGTTTAAAAAATTCTGAAAATCTCAAGTTATATTATCATCCTTATTTTAAAATGAAGAACTGAAACTCAAAAAGGTGAAATGACTTAAGGTTACAGGGTTAAGCAGGTTATTGCTATTATGATTCACTATGAGTTACTGTTGGATTAGTGTGGCTGTCTCAACAACATACTAACAAGGCACTGATAAATTTAAGTTAAAAGTTCTCAGTTTTAGTATCTCTTTATAAAAAGAACCCAAATGATCCAAACCAAATTAGACCAATTTTTCTTAAGTAGACAATAACATGCAGGAAGGTAAATAACTTTCAAGTAAAAATTAATTTTAATATATCTAACATCTTTTAAAACTCAATTTTGATTTTATCTCGGAAACAAAAAATACAATTGTTGAGGCTTTTGTCCAGCCCAGTTCTACAACTCAGAAGGACATGAATATGAGAAATAGCCATGTCTTCCTTCTATTTTTAGGTTACCAACCTGATAAACTATGTTTAAACTATGTTTAAAACTATGTTTAATTAACTATGTTAATACATCTGTTACTTTTAAAATCAATTTCACAGGGCCCTTGGCTAAAAAAATTAAATTCTAATATACAGCATTTCAAATTCAAAACATATGATCAGAGTTTCCTGTTGACCACCACATTTTGGGAATATAACCTAACCCCCAAAAACCAAACCAAACCAAATCAAACCAATACCCAGAGACACACACACAAAAAAAGTTATTTTACCTTCCCTTGTTTGCCCTCTTATAAATTCTAAAACAAACAAATAAATTATGTCTAGTGCCTACCTGAGCCATCAGTGGGAACTGAACTTGCATTAATTCCAGAAAGACCAAACAAAGGACATTCTCGATCTGTATTGACATGACCCCATTTGTGACATTTAATGCACCTCACATTTCGAACCTGAGAAATAGTAAACGTTAATTATTTTGGTTACTAAAATATTAATAATCTAACCAATGTTCAACTCCCCGCTCCTTAGCAGAGTTTAGGTTAAATTAGTCTTGTTTTTAAAAGATCTCCAGGGAAAGAGACTCTACAACTATATTTTGTAATGTAATTCAAACACTAAAATCTTTTATCATAAATTATGCCTAAAAGCTAAGCTGAATCCTGTTTCTTTTTTCTAAAAATATTTATTTACTTATTTGGCTGCATCATGTTTTAGTTGCAGCACGTGGGATCTCCCTTGCGGCATGCAGGATCTTTCATCGCGGTGTGCAGGCCCTTCTTTGCAGCATGCGGGCTTCTCTCTAGTTGTGGCGTACGGGCTCAGTAGTTGCGGCGTGTGGGCTCTCTAGTTGTGGCACACGGGCTCTAGAGTGCACGGGCTTACTTGCCCAGCAGCACGTGGGATCTTAGTTCCCCAACCAGGGATCGGAACCCCTGTCCCCTGCATTGGAAGGTGGATTCTTTTTTTTTTTTAACATCTTTACTGGAGTATAATTGCTTTACAATGTTGTGTTAGTTTCTGCTGTATAACAAAGTGAATCAGCAATATGTATACATATATCCCCATATCCCCTCCCTCTTGCATCTCCCTCCCACCCTCCCTATCCCACCCCTCTAGGTGGTCACAAAGCACCGAGCTGACATCCCTGTGCTATGTAGCTGCTTCCCACTAGCTATCTATTTTACATTTGGTAGTATATATATGTCAATGCCACTCTCTCACTTCGTCCCAGTTTACCCTTCCTCCTCCCCATGTCCTCAAAGTCAATTCTCTACGTCTGCGTCTTTACTCCGGTCCTGCCCCAGATTCACCAGAACCATTTTTTTTTTAAAATTCCATATATACGTGTTAGCATACGGTATCTGTTTTTCTCTTTCCGCCTTACTTCACTCTGTATGACATACTCTAGGTCCATCCGCCTCACTACAAATAACTCAATTTCGTTTCTTTTTATGGCTGAGTAATATTCCATTGTATATATGTGCCGCATCTTCTTTATCCATTCATCTGTCGATGGACACTTAGGTTGCTTCCATGTCCTGGCTATTGTAAATAGTGCCACCATGAACACTGTGGTACATGGCTCTTTTTAAATTATGGTTTTCTCAGGGTATATGCCCAGTAGTGGGATTGCTGGGTCATATGGTAGTTCTATTTTTAGTTTTTTTAAGGAACCTCCACACATATACATATGTCCCCATATCTCTTCCCTCTTGCATCTCCCTCCCTCCCACCCTCCCTATCTCAGCCCTCTAGGTGATCACAAACCACCGAGCTGATCTCCCTGTGCTATGTGGCTGCTTCCTACTAGCTATGTTTTACGTTTGGTAGTGTATATATGTCCACGCCACTCTCTCACTTTGTCCCAGCTTACCCTTCCCCCTCCCCGTATCCTCAAGTCCACTCTCTAGTAGGTCTGCGTCTTTATTCCCGTCTTACCCCTAGGTTCTTCATGACATTTTTTTTTTTTTAGATTCCATATACATGTGTTAGCATACGGTATTTGTCTTTCTCTTTCTGACTTACTTCACTCTGTATGACAGACTCTAGGTCTATCCACCTCATTACAAATAGCTCAATTTCGTTTCTTTTTATGGCTGAGTAATATCCATTGTATATATGTGCCACATCTTCTTTATCCATTTATCCGATGATGGACACTTAGGTTGTTTCCACCTCTGGGCTATTGTAAATAGAGCTGCAATGAACATTTTGGTACATGACTCTTTTTGAATTATGGTTTTCTCAGGGTATATGCCCAGTAGTGGGATTGCTGGGTCATATGGTAGTTCTATTTGTAGTTTTTTAAGGAACCTCCATACTTTTCTCCATAGTGGCTGTACCAATTCACATTCCCACCAGCAGTGCAAGAGTGTTCCCTTTTCTCCACACCCTCTCCAGCATTTACTGTTTGTAGATTTTTTGATGATGGCCATTCTGACTGGTGTGAGATGATATCTCATTGTAGTTTTGATTTGCATTTCTCTAATGATTAGTGACGTTGAGCATTCTTTCATGTGTTTGTTGGCAATCTAAATATCTTCTTTGGAGAAATGTCTGTTTAGGTCTTCTGCCCATTTTTGGATTGGGTTGTTGGTTTTTCTGATACTGAGCTGCATGACCTGCTTGTAAAGTTTGGAGATTAATCCTTTGTCAGTTGCTTCATTTGCAAATATTTTCTCCCATTCTGAGGGTTATCTTCTCGTCTTGTTTATGGTTTCCTTTGCTGTGTAAAAGCTTTGAAGTTTCATTAGGTCCCATTTGTTTATTTTTGTTTTTATTTCCATTTCTCTTGGAGGCGGGTCAAAAAGGATCTTGCTGTGATTTATGTCATAGAGTGTCCTACCTATGTTTTCTTCTAAGAGTTTTATAGTGTCTGGCCTTACATTTAGGTCTTTAATCCATTTCGAGCTTATTTTTGTGTATGGTGTTAGGAAGTGTTCTAATTTCATCCTTTTACATGGAGCAGTCCAGTTTTCCCAGCACCACTTATTGAAGAGGCTGTCTTTTCTCCACTGTATGTTCTTGCCTCCTTTACCAAAGATAAGGTGACCATAGGTGCATGGGTTTATCTCTGGGCTTTCTATCCTGTTCCATTGATCGATATTTCTGTTTTTGTGCCAGTACCATACTGTCTTGATTACTGTAGCTTTGTCATATAGTCTGAAGTCAGGAAGCCTGATTCCTCCCGCTCCATTTTTCTTTCTCAAGATTGCTTTGGCTATTTGGGGTCTTTTTGTTTCCATACAAATTGTGAAATTTTTTGTTCTATTTCTGTGAAAAACGCCATTGGTAGTTTGATAGGGATTGCATTGAATCTGTAGACTGCTTTGGGTAGTATACTCATTTTCACAATGTTGATTCTTCCAATCCAAGAACATAGTATATCTCTCCATCTGTTTGTATCATCTTTAATTTCTTTCATCAGTGTCTTATAGTTTTATGCATCCAGGTCTTTTGTCTCCTTAGGTAGGTTTATTCCTAGGTATTTTGTTCTTTTTATTGCAATGGTAAATGGGAGTGTTTCCTTAATTACTCTTTAAGATTTTTCATCATTAGTGTATAGGAATGCAAGAGATTTCTGTGCATTAATTTTGTATCCTGCTACTTTACCAAATTCATTGATTAGCTCTAGTAGTTTTCTGGTAGCATCTTTAGGATTCTCTATGTATAGTATCATGTCATCTGCAAACAGTGACAGTTTTATTTCTTCTTTTCTGATTTGGATTCCTTTTATTTCTTTTTCTTCTCTGATTTCTTGGCTAAACTTCCAAAGCTATGTTGAATAACAGTGGTGAGAGTGGGCAATCTTGTCTTGTTCCTGATCTTAGTGGAAATGGTTTCAGTTTTTCACCACTGAGAACAACGTTGGCTGTGGGTTTGTCATATATGGCCTTTATTATGTTGAGGTAGGTTCCCTCTATGTCTACTTTGTAGAGAGTTTTTATCATAAATCGGTGTTGAATTTTGTCTAAAGCTTTTTCTGCATCTATTGAGATTATCATATAGGTTTTATCCTTCAATTTGTTAATATGGTGTATCACACTGATTGATTTGCGTATATTGAAGAATCCTTGCATGGAAGGCGGATTCTTAACCACTGGACCACCAGAGAAGTCCCTCCTATTTCTTTTTGTGTGTTACTTTGTGGAAATAAAACAATGTCATCCAAAAAGAAATGGTAAAATACCAAAAAAGAATGATGTCATGGCTTAATGTTAAATCCTCTCATTTAAAAAAATTAACCTTTGAGGTTTCAATTTCCTAAACCAGGGGCTGGCATACTTTTTCTGTAAAGGGACAGATAGCAAATATTATAGGGTTTATGGGCCAAAGGTCTCTGTTGCAACTACTCAGCTCTGCCAATATACCAGTAATATATAAATGAATAAGTAAGGCAGTGTTCAAAAAAAAATGTTATTTATAACAAGGACCTGGCCCTCTGATGATAGTTTGTTCTGGTTCCAGACAGTTTTAAATATTTTTTTGACCTTGAGCTAATTCTCCAAATTCCTTGAAAACCACAGAGACCATTATCATTATACCCCTTACTACAAAACTTTGAATCCTATCTTTTATCAGTTTAGTACATTTAATATTTTCTCTCCTAGTCCTTCTATTATCTGATACAAATAGAAACCACAGAGCCCCTTTTCAGCTTAAATACCTTTTGGACAACAGTATAAAGAAGTGTTTATAAAAAAAACTTATTCTTACAGTATAAATATGTGTCACTTGCCTGAATACCAAAGGGCTGATCTCTGATGTTCATGTCATCTTTGGCATATCTATTAAGGAGAGAAAATGTACAAACTCAATATTAAGAACAATTTAATAATTAAACTAAAAATAGTTTTATAGTTCTGAGTAAATTATGAAATGTACGACTTCAATAAATAAATAGAACAATAAAATCTATTTAGTATTTGCAAACACCACTTCATTATTAAGTATCCAGTCTGATGATCTGTGATTTAAAAAAATGAAAAAAATAAAAATAGAACTAAAGACTATAATCAACCAAATGAGTTGCATAAGACAAATCATTAAAAATAACCTTTCACATTAGTTGCTTTCTCTAATGAATAAAAAGGCAACATAAGATGGGATATTATCTAAATTTAATGATACACATTTTATCTTAAAAGAAAACCAGCTCTTACTTTTCTCGTGGGGCCCCTTTTTGCCATTCAAATTTGTATTCAGTCTCTCCTTCTGTTTCTTCTTTCTAAAAACATTCATTAAAGTCTTTCAATTTTTCCATAAAATTACAATCTATTGCAAATAAATCCAAACATAGAAAACAGTACTTTACCTCTTTGTTTTCTTGATTGCATATCAAAACCATGGGAGGAAAAAAAGGTAGGTCAAGTTAAAAACTTCAACATAAAAGTCTGCTATCATATACGACACTATGATATCACGGTATTTAATTGTAACTTGTAAGAATGTATTAGTTTGACTTTTTTCTTTCATAAGATAAAATTCAAATCACTGAAGGATAAAAAACAGTGAATAAGAAATAGTGTTTAATAAGCACACTTATTTCTAGTCTTTAAACTTTTCTATTTTTCATTGACAGTGAATATTATGCTTTGTATTTACAAGTATACTCAGTAAGAAGGACTAAATACACAAATTATAAAAGAATAAATGTAATTCTGGTGATGTTGAGATTATTTTCCTCCCCAAAGGACAAGTCATGAAATTATTACTAGATTAGACAAATATTTTTAGTATTTATTCTACTGTATTTTTTTTTTTTTTTTTGCACTACACGGGCCTCTGACTGTTGTGGCCTCTCTCTCCCATTACGGAGCACAGGCTCTGGATGCACAGGCTCAGCGGCCATGGCTCAGGGGCCTAGCTGTTCCGCGGCATGTAGGATCTTCCCGGACCGGGGCACGAACCAGTGTCCCCTGCATCGGCAGGTGGACTGTCAACCACTGTGCCACCAGGGAAGCCCTATTCTACTGTATTGATTGCAGTATTTAAAAAAATTATTTTACAAAAATAATAGCAATTTTAAAAGATGAAGAGCAACTTCTAAACAATGTTTGTCATAACAGTTCTCAATCTTTACTTGCAAACACATCAAAGACTTAAAAAAAAGGAAATGACCAAGTACCTTTTTTAGCCCCTGGTGGAGCCTCATACATGAAATTAAGGCCATTCTTTACACGTTCATCTCCCATAAGCAATCTAAATAAAACAAGACATAAAGTTAGCAATTTTTTGTAGGAGGAAAAAATTACAGAAAAACTGTCCCTCCATACCCCTAAATCCTAAGGGAATTAAGATTAAAATATTTTTATTAGAGATAAAGTTCCAGAAGTTTACTCCACTGATTAGATGACATCTGAAATATCTGACTGGAAATTCCAACAGTGCTGCCTCTTTAGTAACTAGTTGTAAATTCTGAGACTTCCTCATTACCTGAGAGATCCCGGCACTCCCAACTGAAATGAGGGAAAAAATGCCATGCTTCCCCTCACATGCTTTTCTTAAACTTTGAAATGCTGTGGAAATAGGGACAACTTTGAAATCCTATAAGCCAACACAAATTTGGAATTAAGTTAAATAGTGCCAACATTTTTCATTAATTGTGAGGAATCAAACAGTTCTAGGAAAATGAGTCTCTCTGGAATTTCTTTAGGAAGGCAAATCCAATTAATTCTTAAAAGAGTCAAAGGCAATAAGAGAATCAAATTCTTTAGCGAGGTAAATGAAGAGAGAATAAAGATAATCTACAACAGATTAATTACTATGATGGACTGCTGCATCTTAAAAATCATTTTCTTTCTTTTTTTTTAAATAAATTTATTTTGTTTATTTATTTTGGCTGCATTGGGTCTTTGCTGATGCGTGCGGGCTTTCTCCAGTTGCAGTGAGCGGGGGCTACTCTTCGTAGCGGTGCGCAGGCTTCTCGCTGCTGTGGCTTCTCTTGTTGAGGAGCACGGGCTCTAGGCACGCAGGCTTCAGCAGTTGTGGCTCACGGGCTCTAGAGTGCAGGCTCAGTAGTTGTGGTGCACAGGCTTAGTTGCTCTGTGGCATGTGGGACCTTCCCAGACCAGGGCTCGAAACCGTGTCCCCTGCATTGGCAGGTGGATTCTTAACCACTGCGCCACCAGGGAAGCCCCTCATTTTCTTTTTTATCATTTCTGTTTTAACACCAAAAGTTCCCTGTTTGGGTTCTGTTTAGAGAGATATGCTGTGCTTTTTAGAAAAAAAGCTCTGCTACAAATTGAATCAACGGTCAAGTTAAAGCTTTAATTCACAAGATCCAAGTAAAGTACTGATTATAAAGAAGAAGGCTAAAGAGTGAACAGAATTTCCTCTTATTTGGAAAAGGCTATCACAAAGGATAGCCTACATGATTATAGTTCCTCACTTCTTATTCCCACTGGTGTTTACAAAGAATTGTAAAAGAAGAAGAGGGCAAAAGGATGACAGGATCTACCTCTATACAGTGGGATATTATTCAGCAATAAAAGGGAATGAACTACTGACACATGCTACAACATGGATGAACTTCAAAAACACTGAAAAAAATGTTTTTAAAAATACATTTAAAATTTTTTAATTTTTAAATTTTAAATAATTATATTAAATGAAAGAAGCCAATCGCAAAAGACCACATATTGTATGATCCCATTTATATGACATTTCCAGAATAGGTGAATATATAGAGACAAATAAATTAGTGGTTACTTAGAGCTGAGAGGTATTAGGGGGTACAGGGTCTGGAAATGGGGAGTGACTGCTAATGGGTACAAGATTTCTTTTTCGGATGATGAAAATGTTCTGAAATGAGTTATGGTGATGGCTCCAAATTCTATAAATACACTTAAAACCAACATATACTTTAAAGTATATAAATTATATCTTATATTAAATTAACACCATTTAAAAAATTAAAATGGACCATGTGAAAAGCTCAACATCACTAGTTATTAGGGAAATGTAAATTAAAACCATGAGATATCACGTTGTAGTCATTAGGATGCCTATTATCAAAAAAAAAAAAAAAGAAGGAAAATAACAAATGTTGGCAAGGATGTGGAAAAACTGCATTGCTGATGGGAATGTAAAATGGTACAGTCCCTATGGAAAACTGTTGGGTGGTTCTTCAACAGCCAAACACAGAATTACCAGATGATCCAGCAATTCTACTCCTAGGTAATACCCCAAGGAACTGAAAATAGGGAGCTGAACAATATGTGTATGCCAATGTTTATAGCAACATTATTCAAAACAGCCAAATGGTAGAAGCAATTCAAGTGTCCACTGATGGATGAATGGATAGACCAACTGTGGTATACACATACAATGGAATGTTATTTGGCCATAAAAAGGAATGAGCTGTGATACATGCTACAATATGGATGAATCTTGAACATGTTATACTAAGTGAAGTACGCCAGACACAAAAGGACAAATACTGTGTAATTCCACTTATATGGTATACCTAGAATAGGCAAATTCATAGAGACAGAAAGAAGAATAGTGTTTACCAGGGGCTGGAGGGAGGGGGAATGGAGTTATTGTTTAATGGGTATAGAGTTTCGATTTGGGGTAATGAAAAAAAATTTGGAAATAGACAGTGGTAATGGTACCAACACTGTGAATGTAATTAACGCCACTGAACTGCACACTTAAAAATGGCAAATTTTGTTTTATATATTCCCACCCCTGAAAAAGCATTTCATTTATATTGGAACAAAAATAACAAAATCAAAACTGGAATATCAATTTCATTTTGTGCAAAACTCAACAGGTATACAAAATAAAAGGAAAAGCTATGATATTGGCATTTCTGTTTTAACTTCAACTAAAAACCTGTACAGATTCTGTTTTTTTTTTTTTGCTGTTGACTCTAAGCTGAGTGAAATGTACAGACTTTTGGACATCCTTTTATTTGTTCAGTCAGAATAATAAATGTGATTGTCATCTTTAAAAAAATGTACGTAGGGATCAATATCCACAAACATTAAGAAACATCTAGGACAGTTAAAAACTTAAAAGGGAAAAAAACAGAGTACTAAGGAACAGAATTGGCTATCAAGGACAATACTTTTGAATGAGGAAAAAAAGAAAAATGTAGCAAATCACTCCAAATACTCATAAATTTGCTTTTATATACTCATAAATTCAAACAAACAAACCTAAAAGCAATGAACACACCTAGTGTCCAGATCCTGGTATGTAAATATCTTTCTCCAATAAAAAGAACGAATAAAACTGCTCCAATGCTGGAGCAGGGAAAAATAAAAGACAAATATTTGATGATCCTGTAGTGCCAGGAAGAACTTTTTTTTTTTTTTTTTAAAAAGGATGGGGCATGTTAAATGGACATAGGAGTCAAGCTGACAGAGCAGGCAAAGGCCAAAACTGGAACAATTTGAGTAAAAAAATAAATAAGAGTATTAGATTATAACCAATTAAATAAATATCTGAGTCCAGGCTGATAGGAATAAATGATTAAATAAATAAGTGAGGGAAAAGGAAAAATCCTCTTTCCAGAAGAATTCAAATTAAACAATGTATAGCAACTGAAATAGAAAATCACTATTATAATACCACAGTAATAACTGATGCAGGCAAGATCTATCAATGAATACTGACATCAGTGGGCAAAGTTAAGGATATGTGCATAGCTTCAAATATTTCCACCTCCACTATCTCTTCATTGGTGTAACTCAACTATATTGGCTGTTTCCTGAACATCCTCTCCATCTTCCCACCGTGATCATCTTTAATAAGCTTTTACTATATGTAAATCACAGTCTCTCAATGGTAGTGCTACTGACATTTTGGACTTGATCATTCTTTGAGTGCACTGTAGGCTGTTTTACAGCATCCCTAGAATCTACCCACTAGGTGCTGTTATCACCCAACCCCTGAGTTGTGACAATCAAAAAATGTGTCCAGGGACTTCCCTGGAGGTCCAGTAATTAAGAATCCACCTTCCAAAGCAGGGGACACAGGTTCTATCCCTGGTTGGGGAACTAAGATCCCACATGCCACAGGGCAAGTAAGCCTGTGCGCTCTAAACCCCACCCGCCACAACTAGACAGCTGGCGAGCTGCAACTACCGAGCCTGCATGCTCTAGAGCCCACACGCCGCATGCCTGCAACTAAGACCTGATGCGGCCAAAATAAATAAATAAATTTTTTTTTTTAATTAAAAAAAAAAAAGTGTCCAAACATTGCCACATGTCTGGGCAATAATGGCCCTCAGTTGAGAACCAAAGATCTATATCCTTACCATTCTTCACAGTTCAGCTTAAACGTCACCTCTTTTATGAAGTCTTACCTTGTTATCCCAAATGGAATTATTTTCTTATGCTAGCATGCCACAGTTTTTATAAAGTGTGTTTTCAATCAGTTATTACCTTCAGCCTTGAACTATATGTATGTACATATCCCTTATTAGATTTTCTTGGGGGTAGAGAGAAACTATGCATCACAATTTTATAGGCCACTACAATACCATTTGTTGTCTTACATGAAGTAGGCACTCAATAAAAGTTAATCAGATTAAATAAATTAGTGAGAAAAGTACTTAATTAAACTAAACATTTTATTTCTTTAATTTTGCTCTTGATATACTATATTTTAAAGAGAGTATTTAGTAATAGTTTAGTATTACTTCGCTTAAGTTCCATGTTTTGATGAAATATACGACTGAGTGGAAGAGAAAATATGACCTATTTAACTAAAGCACCACTATTCATTTGCTTGATTAACCAAGAGAAATCAGCTTCAGTGTTAGACCTGCAAATACAAACATAAATGACAATAGCTAAAGGGCAGGTACTGTACCGTAGTAAACCAATGAAGAACTCTAGCTCTGATCCTGCCATTAACAGAACAATGACATGCAGGTCAAATAGAGACACTTCAATTTACTTCTTGAAACTGTCCTGTGCACCTTTTCATTTCAGTGTATGTTGAAGAAATATCTTTGTAAGAGGCCTCAGTAGTTCAAGTATAGACATTTATTTTTCTTCTAAGTTTTGTATAAGTTGGGACTTCTCTATAAACTGTATGTGGAGTCACATCAATCAGTATTTTATGTGAATTATGGGTAAGGTTGGAAAAAGTGCCCATCTATCAATATAAGAGTAAAGACAGTTCACAGGGAATACAATCCTATCATTGGGGCATTCAGTTCAATAAAGCTCATTTAATATATGATTCAGTAAAGGATATTCTCATGCAACTGACTATTCTAAAAACACCAGCATAGTGGAATTTCTTACCTATTATCATATGATTCTTGTTCTTTAAGATATTGTTGCATTAATTCTTCTTGTTTCTTCTTATCATATGATATTTTCTGTTCTGCCATCCATACCTAAATTAGTAAAGTACAAAACTTAAGTAGGAAGTTTGCTCTCTTTTATAATAAAATATAAAATGCTATTGTATATAGTTTACAACATCATCTAATTTGGTCATAATGTCATTATCACAAAACAACAGTTGAAAATCTGATTTGTGCTTTTATATAAGTCCTTAAATATAATCATTCAAAACAGCTAAACTTTCAGGCAAAAATGTCAAACTTGATAACCACGCTGAGCACTTGGGGTACAACTGCTTCTTGCATTCAATCCCTCTGTTGTTGTTTCAGAGATGAGAACAACCATCTCTCTACATGGAATATGTCTAGTCCAAAAAACATACAGGGCACAACCAGTAAGGTTAAATGGTGCCCATGGATGCCAGTGGGTGTCACTGACACCCCAAGAGAGGAGAAATGGAAGACAAATAGGAGAAAAAAAGGAAAGGAGATGAAAGGTAGTTGTAGAAAAAAGGGAAGAGACAAGAGAGGAATCAAAGAGATGCATCTGACGTCCTGCAGTTGCTCAAGGGCACCACCACCACAGGCTGAATGCGTCCCTGTGTGAAATTCTCAGAATCGTAGAAGTGGTGACGGTAAAAAGCCCACACAACTTATGCAGGATATTTAATCATGTTACTTCCAGGTTTAAAAGGTATCAGTGACTTCCCACCTCCTATAAAGTAAAGGACAAAATGTTTGATAACCATTCAACATAAACAGCAAGGCAAAACTTTCTCTCCCAACAAGCTAAGTTTTAGAAGGTAAATTCAAGGAAAAATATTTACACTGATAAAATTATAATTATTAAATGTAGGTGGGGGCAGATAAGTTTGGGGAGAAGGACGGGGAACAAGACTGCCATTATTCAATTTTAGATGCAAAACAGTAGTTATCAGTATTTAATAGTGCTCAGATAGGAAGCTTCTATGGGCACCACAATCTGAGATTAATATGGAGATAAAAGCAAAAATAGAAATGAAAAGAGAACCCTTCAGGGACAGATATACCAGAAATTTCTTTTGGTATAAGTTTCTGAAAGTTTCTTCCACTGCCTTCATAACATAATATACATGCCATAACCAACATAACATTACCAATGTAATGTTATAGTAGAAGAAAAGTCTACACTTGGGATGGGCAATAAAAGGCACATGTTTGGAATTTTCACTGTAGCTCAAAATGCAAACAGTTGCAATAGAAAAATGCAAGGTGTCATTGCCTGGTCAAATAATATATTAATAATAACATTCTAATGATTAACATATTCTAACAATAACTACCATTTATTTAAAGCTTTAGATTTTACAAAGTTATTTTACTAGTCTCAATTGCTCAAGAGCTTAAATACATGAATATTTATGATGAACCAGAATAAAAAGTAGTAAAACATATTCTTGCCTACAAAATACTCAGAATCTGCTAATAGAAAATCATACTAACTTTTCCGTATGTTTAAGATATTTCATAATAAAAAAGACAGGAATTGTGTAAATAAACAGTAACAATACTTGGGCCTGGGCTGAGGGTGGGGGAGGGGGGCATATGGTGACTGTGTTTTTCATAACTTATGTTTTTATATGGTTGCATTTACGCCAATAAATCCTCAGCTGGGAAAAAAATAGTAACAATAAAAATTGATATTTGGAACAGAGTATGTTCAACATGAAGAAATAGAACAAGACAGTGTTCTAGGGGGCAAGGAAGAAGGCTGGTATAATGGAATGCTTTATAGCCAAGTTTTGGTTTTTAGAAGTTCTTTATTTTTTAAATGAAGTAACTATATTCACAGGTAGCCAATATTATTCCTGTTTTGTATATCCTTCCAAAGATGTTCACATGGACATACACATAATATACATAATATAATATACACACATGCATTTTTTGGTCACTCTTTTCATAAATGGTAACATATACAGCATATATATACAATATGCTGTACACAGAGAATATGTATAAAATAAAATTCTATACCATGAAGATCATTCCCAGATCAGTAAACAAAATGCTTTCTTGTTTTCTGGGAGATGGGGTGCTGAAGAATATCATTCTTTTGTGGGGCTGCACCACCATTCATTTAACCAATCTCCTGCTGTACTGATGGGCATTAAGAAATTTCCAATCTTTTACTATTACAAACTCAGCTGCAATAAGTAACCCTGTTACACAAGTAGCTTCATACATGTTAAACAGGATTTTGAAGCGGATCAAAATTTTGCCAAGGGAAAAACAGGGTAAGATATTACCAGCAGAGGGAACAACTCAGACAAAGATCCAGAAGTGTAAAACAGGAATTAAGTAGCTTGATTTTACCAGAGTATAAAATCTATGGTGGGAGAATAGCAGTAAGGCATGAAGAAGGAAAAATAAACTGGAGCCTGGTTACCTGGACTTAATCCTGTAGTATTTTAATAAGGAGCTAGAAGAAATCAGAGTTGTGCTCTAAAATGACTACTCTATGGAAACACCCAAATATTCATCAAATGATAGATAAATAAAATGTGCTATATCCATATAATGGAATTATTCAGCAATAAAAAGGAATGTAATACTGATACATTCTACAACATGAACTCTGAAACATTATGCTAAGTGAAAGAAGGCAGTCACAAAAAAATAACATATTGCATGATTCCATTTATGTGAAATGTCGAGAATAGACAAATCCACAGAAACAAAAAGCAGATTAGTGGTTGACTAGGGCTGGGGAGGGGGAAGGATTAAGGACAAATGGGGAGTGACTGTTAATAGATATGGGTTTGGGGGGCGTGATGAAAATCTTTTAGAACTTTTGTGGTGATGATAAAATTCATAAATATACTAAAAACTACTGAATTGTACACTTTAAATGGGTGATTGTATGGTATGTGAATTATACCTCAATAAAACTGCTAAATAAAAAAATTATTATTCTGATGGCTAGATGGGTAGAGAATGGATTTGAGAGGGGTCAAGACTGGCAGCAGAAAAACCAGTTAGGAAATATAATTGTCTAGGTGAAAGATGATGAGGGTCTAAGCTGAGATACAGGCAGTAGTGACAAGGAGGAGAGATGGATTCAACAGATATCTGAGAGGTAAGACCAACAGAATTTATTAGCTGACAAGATAAAGGAGTGATGGGAAAGGACGAATCCTGAGTCTCTGGCCTGGGTGACTGGATGAAGGGTTGTGTTACTACCTGTATTTCCTACTGATATGAGAACAGGAAGTATAAAAAGAAGAGCAGATTTAGGATAAAAGGTAAGTTCCATTTCAAGTATGCTGAGTCTGAGATGCCTGTAGGATATCAAGATGAAACTGTCTAGTATATAGCTGTCTTCAGGTGCCTCCAGCTAAGGGGAAAGATCTCGCACTGTAGATTTGAAAGTCAGGAGTAAATAAGGGGTGGTTAAAACTATAAAATTGGCTGTGATTGTTTGGGAAAGCATACAGAGTAAGCAAGACATGGGCCACGGATGACTCTTGTTACCACCTGTATTTTAGGAGCAGGCTAAGGATAAGGGTGTGTGTAGGGGCAATTAATATTTTATTGAGCACTCACTCTATGTGTTGGGCAGAGTGCTAGGTGGTGGTACTTATTTCAAAGTCTTTATCTACACCATCTTATTTAGTCCTCATAACAATTTTCACAAGTCAAGGCAACTGATAATAATCATTCTTAACTTATAGATTAGGACACTGAGGATCAGGGACATTAAATATTTTGTGTAAGGTCTCAGGGCTAAAAGTGACTGTGCTGGAAAAACAGAATCTAGGTCTGGTTTCAATGCTCATACTCCTCCTACCTCACCATTCTGCTTTCCACTACTATAATACTCAACTCAGTTTTTCTGTACTGGACATAGTAGACCTGTAAGTGGTTATTTAAAAAGCCAAAGTTCAATGAGGTCACCAGACATGATCAAGTGGGATAAAAAGAGTAAGCAAGGTGTGGCTTTATTTCCCTTTTAAGATCTATCTTAAATAGACAGGGAGTCTTCTTTGTACAGGACAGCAAAGCTCAGAAGCCGCGATCTCTGGGATTCGAAAAGTCAACATCAGAATCTGCTGCGGGAAGTTATGAGGAAGCCGGTTATCGGTCTTCATATCTTAAAGATTTACATTCTAGCTGACAAAACCGAAAGAGTACACAGAGCCGCCCGTCTCCTGGCTGATGTACAACAGAATAAACGAGGGCCAGCGGAGAAGGGACGAGAACGCCAGGGCTTTAGGCATGGAGAAGAGGCGACTGTCCCAGGGATCCCAGAGACTCCACCACTCTCACCTCCAGGAACCCCTGGGAACACAGGCGCCAAGGGCCTGCTCCCCGTACTCACTTTCTTGATGTTGGATTTGGAGGCAGGATGAAAGTCCTTCTTGCACATGAAATTGGCGAAGGATTTTCCCATTTTGGAGCCTGAGCTGGGGTAGAGAGCCGCTAGATCTGAGAGCAGCGTAAACAAACTCTGCTTCCTAACCGGAACTGCGCCTCCCGTGGCAGAGGGAACTTCCGGGGTCAAAAGGGACAGCTTCCGGCAATTAGCGCCTGTGGTGCTCCCTCTTCGCCCCTTCCTCCTTTCACTTTGGGCCCCTCGGAGGCCAGGTGAGGGGCGTGCACGGGGGTGGGGCGAGCATAGTAGTTGTTGGAAGCGGGAAGTCGGGAACTGCGGCGCGGCGGCGCCGAGGGGCTCCTGGGAGGGGCTGCTGGGAGGGGCTCCTGGGGGGGGCTGCAGGGAGGGGCTCCTGGGGGGGTGCTGCAGGGAGGGGCTCCTGGGAGGGGTCCGGGCCGCGGCGCAGCCTGCAGTTTGGGTGCAGCCAGTTTGGGTGAGGAGTGCGGGCTGGGTGGCGGCTTTTCTGCAAGGAGGTGCTTGAAGTCCGAGCCCTTTACTCTGTGAACTCCATTTCGAGTTGCATAAACTTTTCTAAACCAACTTTTTCCACCTGTGTTACTAAAGTAGTAATTCTTGCCCTAACTGTAGCACGTTTGTGAGGATCAAACGATGTGATGTTTCTGAAATCGCTTGGTGAACTAAAGCATATAAAGTAGAATGTCAACTCCAGAGGAGCGAGGACTCTATTTTGTTACCAGTACGGTGCCTGGTGCAGAAAGATATTTATGAACATTTGTTAAATGACGAATACATTTTAGGAGTTAGTAAAGGCTCTCAAGGCTTCCCCTCCTAAATGGGCTAGGTGTCTTACTAACTAGGTGGCATGTTTCCTTAGCTTTCCTTATTACCGCAGTTAGCTTAGATCACCTAGTGAAGCTTGATGGCTCTTGAAGCTTCACGGTTTTGAGTGGACGTGGCTGTAGGGGATCCACCAACCAAATCCTCTCGCGGGAGGGGGTGTGCGTGATGTCAAGAATAAGCCTTTTGTAAGAAATTGACTCTTCTGATGAATAATAATAACAGCTTTAAGTGATATGTTCTAAGAACTGAAAAACGCTTTACACAGTCTTATTAAATTCTCCTAACAGCCCCCAAGATATTTACCGATGAGGCAGGAGACTTAGAGATTAAATAGCCTGCCAAAGTTAGGTAGTGGTGGAATTAGTTTTGGAACACAAATAGAAGGCGATCTAGGATATAAAGGTTGAAATTCCCACGGAAAAGAACAGAAGCAATGGTGACCGCTCTGTTTCCATCATTGAAGAAAATAGAAAAACCCTTAGGTGTTTCAGGCTGAAGTTGTTTCTTTCTTACTTGAGTCATTTTGTTTTCTTTTGAATGAATCATTTATTACATTTAAATCTGAAACTCTAAAACAATGTGCCATTCTGGAAGCAAACAAATTCGACTAAATTGAGGATTTAAGATTTTCCAAATTACAAATGAAGACATGATCTTGATATTAAATTATACAATCAGGATTCACAAGTTGAATGTGAACGTCTTCCTGGAAATAACAACAATTTGGAATTTTATTGACATGTTTTTGTATTTGTCTGATTCAGTGAGTCTGTTTCAAAATTTCAGTCTTATTAGTATTGTAACCAGTTCAAAAGAGACCCCGTCTTCCCATCTTTGAGGAAACACTGGGTATATAATACTGTGACTTTTCCATAAGTGCCAGTGATGAGAATACAAAGATTAATAAGACAGACTCTCAGCTCTCAAGGATCTCACTGTCCACTAAGAAGACATATATACACAAATATAGTCTTTATAACAGTAGAGCTAGGTACAGGTGTTCCCAAATATGGAAATAGTGAAAGGAGATTCAAGGAAGACTTCAGGAGAGAAAGAGCTTAGAGAGTAATTTGACCTATAGACTAGAAGAAGGTACTTGTCATTCCTATTTTCTTACTAAATCTTGTAGTACTAGATTCATTCCCAAGTCATTTTCTAACTGATACGAAATTTGAAACTTTAATGAATATCCTATGTTAGATATGGCAGTAATATCCCCTGGTCATCAAGTAAAACTCTTTGTTTTGTATATACTAAAAATGCTTTTCTCTTTTTATTTTGAATCTTCCATATGATTTTTAGTTTAAAAAAAATGGAACCTTGTTCCTGTGACACTTTTGTGGCACTACCTCCAGCAACAGTTAATAACAGGATTATTTTTGGAAAAAATTCAGATAGACCCTGTGATGAAGTACAGGAGGTAGTTTATTTTCCTGCTGCAGTTCATGACAATCTGAAGGAACATCTTAAGGTAGGTGAAATGCATGTTTTGTTAGCGATATTTTTCTTTAAAAATGTCATAAACAGGTTTTTAAAAATCATTAGCCATTTGGCAGAGGCTATAGAAGTTAAAAATTTAAATTTGAAAAATAATTTGAATCAGAACTAGACTTCTGGTCTTTAATGTCAATGATTTGGAGGAAGCTGAAAGAACAATAATAAGAATTGTTAATTCTTTGATCAGATATTTGAATGCTTACCATATGCAAGCATGTCGAATAGGGCAAAGCCTGCTGTCAAGACTAGTTCTGTCTTCCAGGAGCCTAGAGTCTAGTAGAGGAATAGGATGTGTATGTAACTAACCGCATTGTAAAAAAGGATGGTTTAAATGCTAAATTTAAGTAAGGGCAGCAAGTTGTGACATCAGTGGAGAAGCAAGTAATTCAGACTAGGAATTAAGGAGGGCTTCACCAGGAGTTGGGGTTTCAGCTGGAGTTTGATGGGCAAAAAGGATTCTGATTGGTGTAGAATAGGAAAAATCATTCCAGACTCTGGAAGTAACAGTTTTATCATCAAAAAAGGTTTTTGGATCCAGTGGTAACACTATCAACACTATACACTTTATGCAGTCACTTGATAGTATACAGGTCAATTAAGGACCCTTTAAATTTTTTATTTAAAAAATCCATTTAGCATGGAACTTAAAGTAAAAATTTCATACTATGCTTTTATTCCTGTTATATATTTTTTAGATTCCGTTTTATTGATATTCTAATACCAAAATATATTAAATATTAGACATTTTATGTGTACAGTTGTTTCTCCACATCCGTGGGGGATTGGTTCCAGGAGCCCCTAGGATATCAAAATCCTTTGATGCTTAAGTCACTTATATAAAATAGCATATAAATGCATATAACCTATGCACATCCTCCCATAAACTTTAAATTATCTCTAGATTATTTATAGTACAATGTGAATGGTATGTAAATAGTTGTAAATACAATGTAAATGCTGTCTAAATAGTTGCCAGCAAATGTCAAATTCAAGTTTTGCTTTTTGGAACTTTCTGGAATGTTTTTTCTTTTCCTGAATAGTTTCAATCTGTGTTTGGTTGAATCTGTGGACGTGGAACCTGTGTGTGTGGAGGGCTGACTTTACTAGGCCAATTTTTTTCTTTTGCTGAGATTATTTATTCATCTTGGGTCCATTTCTTTTTTTTATTATTTTTTATTTATTTGGTTGCACCAGGTCTTAGTTGCGGTAGGCAGGCTCCTTAGTTGCAGCTCATCAGCTCCTCAGTTGAGGCACATGGGCGCCTTAGTTGTGGCGTGTGAACTCTTAGTTGCGGCATGCATGTGGGATCTAGTTCCCTGACCAGGGATCAAACCCAGGCCCCCTGCACTGGGAGCATGGAGTCTTATACACTGCGCCACCAGGAAAGTCCCTTGGATCCGTTTGTATTTTATCTCTTCATATTTAAGCCTCACCTATCCTCTAAGCCAGTGGTTCTCATTCTTTTCACTGCTGTGGATATACTTGGTGATTCCCACATGTGACATGGGCATCTATATATTTAAGGGCTACCATATGGAACTTACATCACCAATCAAGAAACACTGGACATTGAGTTTGAGATCTGTTTCCTTACACTTCAACTCAGATACGTCTTTCTCTACAAAATGTTTCAAGATTCCACAACTAGAAACTATCCCCTTCCTGAGCTTCCATTAGCACCCCATCTTCACTTTTCTTCATAGTCTTTATACTTTATATTTCATTGTATCTTAGGTAATAATGTAGAAGTCTTAGTTTCTTGACAGCAAGATCTGCATCTGATTCATCTTTGAAACCAATATATCTCTTAGCAATGTTTTATCGTAGGAGATGCTTAGCAAATATCTGAATGAATAAATGCTCTAGGGACAATGTTTTAAGTGTAATGCCTCTATTATTGAAATTTTCAATTTAGTTATCTCTTTCATAATCGTCATGTCTTCTGATGGATTTTAAGATTCTAGACTTCGATAACTTTTCTTTTTTGGTTTTATTGTTATTGTTATGACTTTCTCTACAGTGTACTTACATAGAAATTGATCAAGTTCCTGAAACATATGCTATTGTCCTTAGTCGCCCAGCTTGGTTATGGGGGGCAGAAATGGGAGCCAATGAGCATGGAGTTTGCATTGGGAATGAAGCTGTATGGGGAAGAGAAGAAGTTTGTGATGAAGAGGCACTACTGGGCATGGACCTTGTCAGGTTATTTTTTTGTTATATTTTTGCACTGTAGAACTTGTCTAAATTTAAAATTTGTTGTTAACTCTTAACATGTTTTTATCTTCCCTTTTTTTTCATTTTTTGGACTTTGATATTTTAGTTTGTGTTAAAAATGCTTCAGAATACAGGCATTCAATTTCAAGACTCTCAAATATCATTAATTAGGAGAAGGGAAGGAGTTGAAAATTATGATTCATTGGAAGTACCTAACTTACTTTATCAGACTGTAACTAATTCTCACAGTGACCTTGTGGGGTATTATTATTATCCTAATTTTACAGATGAGATACCTAAGGTTCAGAGATAAAGTGATTTGCCATTAAACTACCAAGTTGGAATTTGAACGATGATCTTTTTGACTCCAACTCTTTGTTTTCATGATTCCAAACTGACTTCACTACTTCACAAGGAATAGTTTAGAAGTTGGATTTCAGTGTATCTGTTAACTTGAAAGGATTTTTACTTGGAATATAAACACAAAATCTCATGTGCATGAAATTATTTAAGAAACGTAATAGAAATTTATTTTAATCTGAGAACTTTAATATTTTTATTTTAGACTTGGTCTTGAAAGAGCTGATACAGCTGAAAAAGCCCTCAATGTCATTGTTGATTTATTAGAAAAATATGGCCAGGGTGGAAATTGTTCAGAGGGCAAGATGGTATTTAGCTATCACAACAGTTTCCTGATAGCTGATAGGAATGAAGCCTGGGTTCTGGAGACTGCAGGGAAGTACTGGGCAGCAGAAAAAGTACAAGGTATGGACAACTTTTCATGATTTAATTTGTTTTACAATTAATAAAAAACCTCTTAGTTGCATTTAATTGTTTTTCAAGATTTATAGTCCAGTGCAATGAAGGCGAAAACTGAAGGGGAAATGAAAAAATTTGAAAGAACATACATTGAAAGAGCACTATAAAGGGCTTTCTTGAAAAAGAGGAAAAGGTGGTGTTATCTCTTTTTAATATATATGATATTAATTTCATATAACCTGTATACATTTTCTGTGCAGTAGCTCTTGGCTGTTTTATCGTACTTTTTCACTTTTTTTAAACCCCTCCCCTTTTTCACTTTTTTATGAAGTGAAACCATTTCTTTACCATTTTTTCCTGTTTTAACTTTGGGCTGAACTCCAAAATTTTATCATGTGTGGATATGGAGGTGAGGACAGGGTAGTGTTATTGGGGATTGGTGACTGGGTTTAGTCGTTAGAAAGAATATATTGATACAATAGTAAAGTATAAAAATTTGATGTCATTGAGTAAATAACACAGTTGATTGTTTTAGAATGCTTTGCTTTTTTTTCCCTTGATTTCTTTGTAACCATATATTCCTCTCATTTTTCAAGTGAGGAGATCCAGAGATATGAAGTGATTTACTCAAGGCAGTGAATGAGAGACTTAGAATTTAAATCTTTCTATTCTGACTCTCAGTTCAGTATTCTTTCACTAGAGTACAACCTTGTGCTTAAGCATGATCATGTACTTCTTGTGTAATTACCTCCTGCATCTCATAGTTTTACAGGGGGGATAAGATACACATGTGAAAATATTAAATGGCAGGTGAATGACACACACACATATATGCTATGAACATTTAGAGAAAGGAAAAGTCATCGTGAGCTGGAGAAGTTTGGGAAGTCTTCATGAAGGTAGCCTTGAGCTTTGGAGGATTTGGATGTTATTTTTCAAAACAGGTCATTGACAGTTGTTTTGATGGACATTTTATTTTATATTTTGCATGTATGTTTATTAATACACAAAACTGAATTTAGACTCTTTTTATTATTGTGATAATTGGCCTGATTATACCATTAATTACTTTTTATTTTGTCAAGTGTGCTACATCCAAGAGAAAAACAAATTCTGTTGAAAAAGATAGCCCCACCGAGCCATCCAAAACAAACACCTTCACTGAGTCTGATTATCCAATTGTAGATTAACTTTGCCAACTTGTTTCTCTTCCTATTACTAAATTAGCCCAAGAACTAAGTAGTTTAACTATAGGGAATTATCTACTCATGGAAAATTCCTCTTCTCTTTGATTCTATCATGACTTAAGTCTATTTTTGTAGTGAGAATATCCCAAGTATGATTTCATTAGAGTTATTAAATTGATTTCTACTTGGCAGACTATCATTCTAAATCTGTTTTAAAATGTTATTAATTTTCATTTATCATGATCTATTTCACTTATTCTGATCTGTTTAGAACAGACTTTTATTGTTTCTTCTGTTTTGTATTTTAGTTGAAAATTTTGTTATAACTTAGTGCCATGATATTTTTAGAAGCCTTATATTTCTGTTCTAAACTTACTTATGACTATTTTTTAAACAGTAATTCATATAAAAGACTAATATCTAGAATATATAAAGAACTGTCAAAACTCAACAGTAAAAAGACAAATGACACGAAGAGACATTTCCCCTAAAAGGATATACAGATGTCACAAAAGCACATGAAATGATGTTTACCGTCATTAGCCATTAGGGAAATGCAAACTAAAACCACAATGAGATACAACTCTACCTCTATCAGAATGGCTAAAAATTTTTAAATGACACTCCCAAATGCTATTGAGAATCTGTAGGATGGTACATTGCTAATAAGAATGTACAGTCACTCTGGAAAACAGTTTGGCAGTTAAAAAAACCTTAATATGCAACTATTATACAGTGTAGCAATTGCAATCTTATGCATTTATCCCAGAGAAATAAAACTTAAATGCACACAAAAACCTGTACATGAATTTTTAGAGCGGCTTTTCCCATGATACCAAAAACTGGAAACAAGCTAGCTGTCCTTTAACTTGTGAATGTTTAAACAAACCATAGAATGTCTATAACATGGAATACTAGTCAGCAATAAAAAGGAATGAATTGTTGATACATACAATAACCTGGAATAATCTTTAGGGAATTAAACTGAGTAAAAAAAGCCTAAAGATTGTATATTGTATGATTCCATTTATATGATTTTCTTGAAATGACAGTTATAGAAATGGATAACAGATGGTTGCCTGGGGTTAATGAAGGGGTGGGCGTGGGAGATAAGTGGGTGTGGCTATAAAAGGGCAACACGAGTGATCCTTGTGATATTCTGTACCTTGACAGTATAAATACCAGTATTTTGGTTGTGATATTATGCAAGATGTTACCATTTGGGGAGACAGTGTAAAGGTGCATAGCTCTCTCTTTAATTCTTACAACTGCATGTGAATCCATAATTACCTCAAAATAAAAAGTTTAATTTTAAAAAGTAATTTATTTATTTGAGTATGTAATAAATAGATGCACATGGTACAACATTTAGAAGCCTATATTTACATTGAAATAATGATTAAGGATCATAATGTACAGAGATAGATATATTACATTAAATATGACTTTTCTTCTCCCTTCCTCTCTTCTTTGAAAATAGAGGGAGTTCGTAATATTTCTAATCAGCTTTCTGTAACAACCAAGATTGATCGGGAACACCCAGACATGAGAAGCTATGCTAAGCAGAAAGGTTGGTGGGATGGTAAAAAGGAGTTTGATTTTGCTGCAACATACTCTTATCTTGACACAGCCAAGATGATGACTTCTCCAGGCAGATACTGTGAGGGCTACAAGCTTCTGAATAAACATAAAGGTAATTTTAAATAATATTAGAATGAAAATGGTATTTCGTGTAAATATAATTTGGGTATAATAAAGTCTGTTTTTTGAAAAATTATTCTAAGTAAGATATAGTTTTATGAAAACTGAAAACAGGGAATTCCCTGGTGGTCCAGTGGTTGGGACTCCGTGCTTCCACTGCAGGGGGCACGGGTTCGATTCTTGGTCGGCGAACTAGGATCCCACAGGCCGTGCGGCACAGCCAAAGGGAAAAAAAAAAGAAAAAAAAACTGAAAACATTGTGATACTGTAAGCTGTTTTCTTGGGGTTTTTTTTGCGGTATGTGGGCCTCTCACTGTTGTGGCCTCTCCCATTGTGGAGCACAGGCTCCGGACGCACAGGCTCAGCGGCCATGGCTCACAGGCCTAGCTGCTCCACGGCATGTGGGATCTTCCCAGACCAGGGCATGAACCCGTGTCCCCTGCATTGGCAGGTGGACTCTCAACCACTGCGCCACCAGGGAAGCCCCTGTAAGCTGTTTTTTGAGATGAGTGAAGTGCTATATAATTGTGAGATGGTAATAATTCTTTCTGAAAGACAAGTTCAGATTTGCAATCCTCAAACCCTTTTTTCAGTTCTTAGTAATATTCTTAAAGCCAAATTCAGATTACTTTTCTTCTCAGAGTTCATTGGAACATGGAGATGGTTTTCTTTGACTGTTGCTGCTGCTTCTTTCATTTATCTTTTGATAGTACCCTTATTAGTTATTTTCTAATTTCAAAAGTTATATCTATAACTTGTCAAGAGACAAACTGAGCAGATATAAGAATTCTCCCTTTCCACTCTTAAACTCTAAAAATGTTGAATAACATATTTAAACATTAAGGACATATATAAATAGGTTTAAACACAAGAAGAGGAAATCACTAGGTACCAAAAATGAAGAGAGAACCCATAGTGTCAGCAAGATTTGAGGTGTCTCTTCTCCATACAGTCCTCCTTCTCTCTGTGTCAAAGGGGAGATTGTGGACCACATATCATCCTTAGAGGCTAGTTTTAACATCCATGAGAATGTAGGTGCCTAGCTGAAAGACCTATTTGGGGAGAAGGAACTGGACTAGTTACTAAGATTAGTACTCTGCTCCATGCCCAGAGTCCCAGCCTGGAATTGAGCTGTCTGCTGTCCCAGGCTCTGGGTCAGTACATTCTCTTGTGAGTGACTGAACTCTGAGCTACATGTATTTTGTAGACTCAGCTAAGGCTACCTGTGCTGTGTTGAGAAACAAAGTGGTTTGGAACCTGCGAACCACAGGTATGCAGAATTCCAGCATACCTGTGTCTCTATGAATATATGACAAATATTCAGATTTTACTCAAATTTCCCATCCAGATGAGAAATCTGCTATAATGAAACTTCATGTAACTGCCATTAAAAACATGGATATTCAGATAAAAGGATGTAGTTTCTACATTTATTATGGATAGTTTCTATTATTACGTCCTCAAGTTCATTGATCTTTTCTTCTGCATTATCTAATATGCTGTTAATCTCAGTAATATTTTCATTTCAGTTATTATATTTTTCATCTCTACATGTTCTAGTTGGTTCTTTTTGTATATCTCTCATTTCTCTATTCATTACCTTCATGTTTTTCTTTAAATCCTTGAGCATATTTAGCAGACAGCTGTTTTATAATAGTTGTTTTAACATCATTGTCTTCTAACTCCATTATCTCTGTAATTTCTGAGTCTGTTTCTGTTGATTTGATTTTCTTCTGGTTTTGGGTCATATTTTCCTGCTTATTTGTATGTTTAATAATTTTTGATTAGATGATGGACATTGCAGATTTTAATCGTTGAGTTCTGGATTTTGTTTTATTCCTTTAATGAGTGCTGGACTTTGTTTTATCAGTTAATTTCATTATTTAGGGAACAGTTTCATCTCTTTTAGGCCTATTTGCTTTTCTAGGGTAGCTCTAGAGTAGCTATTATACCAGGGCTAGTTTAGTCCCACTAAAGGCATGTGATCCTTCTGGGATCTCTGCTGAATGCCTTATGTATTAAATGAGATCTTCTTACTCCAGCTAGTGGGAACTCAAAAGATTCCCAGCCCTGTGTTAGCTTTATGGATTTTTAAAAAACTCATAGTTTCCAATAATTGCTCTTTCCTTATAATTTGTTCTTTGTTTGGTCTTGTGGAGTTTCACCCTATGTGTGTGTGCAAATTGGTATTCAGCCAGAGGCTCAATGGACCCTCTGTACAGGTTGCTAGAAAGTTTTTGAGAGGTAGCTCATTCCTCTTTGGTGCTCTGCTTTGCAAATTCTACCACCCTGACCTCCCTGAACTTCCATCTCTGTTTCCTCAACTTAGAGTGATCTTTGGGCTATGTCTGGGTCCCCCTCCCTGCACTGTTGTCTGAAAATTGCCTCCAACAACACTGAGCTCCTGGAGTCAACACAATGGTAGGGCTTACCTTATTTGTTTCCTTTCTCTCAGGGATCATAATCCTACATTACCTGTTGTCCAATATCCAAAAACAGTTTTATATATTTTGTCCAGTTTTCTGTTTGTCTACAGTAGGAGGGTAATTCTAGACCCTACTGTTCCTTCATGGTTGGAAGCAGAAGTTCTATTTACATTATACTGAGTGTTTTTTGCAGTATAGAAGAGAAATGCAATTCATATCCAGTAAGATATGTTATTATTTTGAACTGCACACAAGCACAATTATTGGGCATTCATTGAGAGTTAAATAAATAGATGATTAGTGTTTACACACTTCCCATTATGCAGAAGTTCTTGGTTGATTGTTACATAGGTTTTACAAGTATTTAGTAATATTTGGGGAAATTGATTGAGTTTTAAAATATGGGCTAGGAATACATTATTATTTCTTCCATTTAAAATAATGGGTTGTAGGCTCTTGCTATTCAGTGTTTATAACAGTTTAGATTCAGGTAAGGAGGCTGTATGTATTTTATTAACCACCCATATGGAAGCCTTCATTATCCATGGTCTGCCAGGACTCTCCCAGAAATTCCCTTTGAAGATGATTTCACAGGAAAAAAATTATAAACACATGAGCAAATACAGTACTAAAAGAGAAACAATTCATAGACCCAACAAATATGGGAAATTCACACCCAAGAACAAATTAGCTGATTTAAAGTTAGCTAATGATTAAAACTGTCAAAGGTATTTGTTAACATTAAGGAATTATTATTTTAAAATTCAGATGTGGTCATTGTATTTTAGCTATATTTATAAAAAAAATTCCTTTTGTATAGATAAGTACTGAAATATCATGGATGAGATGATGTGACTGGTATTTTCTTCAAAATAATTTGATGGGAGGGATTTGATAACTGTTGAAGCAGTAATGAATATTTGAGGATTCATTATATAATTTTTCTGAACTTTTATATATTTGAAATTTTTTATAATAAAAAGTTAAAAAAATAAAATTAAAATGTTGAAAGATATAAAGGAAGGAATGAAATCCATAAAGCAAGAGTAGGAGATTATGAAAAATAGACAGATAAATTTGCAAATTCTAAAATGTGCAGAAATTCTAAAAATGAAAATTACAGTCACTGAAACAAAACCAAAATTGAACGTTGTAACAAATGTTCAAAGTTAAGCATTTGGAAAATGCAGGTAAACAAAGAGGAACAAAAATTACTCATAATAAGTACTCAGCACTCACTTAACATTTAAATATTTTTAATTGCAAAAGTAAAATGTATCATTGCTAGCAGATATTCTTTGTAGCCATATTTCCCTGTATACATATACAGCTTATTTTTTAAAATAAAAATAGGTCAATACTGAATATATTCTACTTTAATCCACTTTTTAGTTGATGGTATATTTGGAATATCATTCCACATCTTTAGTTATCATTCATTTGAAATGTTTTAAAATTTCCCTCGTGATTTCTGACTTGTGGATTATTTAGAAGTGTGTTAACGAATTTCCAAATATCTGGGCATTTCCTAGATATCTTATTGTTCTTGATTTCTAATTTAATTCCACTGAACTCAGAACATACTCTATATGACTTCAGTCCTTTAAAATTTACTGAGACTTATTTTATGGCCTGGCATATGATCTATTTTGGTGTACAAAATATACACCTTGCACTTGTTAGGTATAGAGTTTTATAAATATCAATTAGGTCAATTAGGTCAGGATGGTTACTGTGATCATGTACATCTTTAATGATTTTTTTTTCTTGTTGTATATATTACTAAGAGAGGAGTGTGAAAATCTCCAATTATGTTTATGGAATTGTCTGTTTCTCCCTTTAATTCTGTCAGTTTTTGCTTAATATATATTAAACATCTGTTATTAGGTACATACACATTTATAATTGTTTTGTCTTTCTGGTGAATTGGCCCTTTTCTTTTTTTTTTTTTTGCGGTACACGGGCCTCTCACTGTTGTGGCCTCTCCCATTGCGGAGCACAGGCTCCGGACGCGCAGGCTCAGTGGCCATGGCTCATGGGCCTAGCTGCTCCGCAGCATGTGGGATCTTCCCGGACCAGGGCACGAACCCGTGTCCCCTGCATCGGCAGGCGGACTCTCAACCACTGCGCCACCAGGGAAGCCCAGGCCCTTTTCTTCATGAAATATTATTTCTCACTGTTAATACTGTTTATCTTGAAGTCAACTTTAGCCCAGTTTTCTGTTTACTGTTTTTTTTGTTTTGTTTTGTTTGGCGGTACGCGGGCCTCTCACTGTTGTAGCCTCTCCCGTTGTGGAGCACAGGCTCCGGACGTGCAGGCTCAGCAGCCATGGCTCACGGGCCCAGCCGCTCCGCAGCATGTGGGACCTTCCCGGACCGGGGCACAAACCCGTGTCCCATGCATCGGCAGGTGGACTCTCAACCACTGCGCCAACAGGGAAGCCCCTGTTTACTGTTTATATGACATATACTCACCTGTCCATTTGCTTTCAAACTACCTGTATCTTTATATTTAAAGCACATTTCTTGTAAAAAAAAATACGGTTTAATCTTTTTTTTTAAACCATTCTGATAAGTTTTGCCTTTTAATTAGAAACTATAGTTCATTAACATTTAATGTAGGCTGGTTCAGGTTCCAGATAAGATGCTGTAAGTAAACTCTATTCTATCTCTTTTTCTGAATATAACCAAAAGCCTGGAAATATTGTATGGAACAGTTATCTGAGGACCTTTAAATGTAAAAAGGAACAGGCAATAGGAGAAAGAAACCAGAACCCAAAGTATGAATTCATCCAGCAGTGAGTTTCATTGCTTTTTTCCTTCCATATCACCTGGCCTGGTTTCAAACAGTATGATTGCTGGAAGTATGCACTGGGTGTGGACAGAAAGTGGCCCCAAAATCTCATAACATAATGTTATAATCTAAATTATACAATCCAAAATTACCCAATATATGAAAACCAGGAAAATCTCAACAACTTGGAAGGGAAAAGACAATAGATACCAACCACAAGATGATCTAGATGTTGGGATTATCAAATGAAGACTTTATTCAGTTATTTTTTTGATTGAAGTATAGTTGATTTACAATGTTGTGTTAATTTCTGCTGTACAGCAAAGTGATTCAGTTAAACGTATATATATATCTATATATATATTCTTTTTAATATTCTTTTCCATTATGGGTTATCATAGGATATTGAATATAGTTCTCTGTGCTATATAGTAGGACCTAGTTGTTTATCCATTCTATGTTTAATAGCTTACATCTGCTAACCCCAACCTGCTATTCCATCTCTCCCCCAGCCTTCTCCCCCTTGACAACCACAAGTCTGTTCTCTATGTCCATGAGTCTGTTTCTGTTTTGTAGATACGTTCATTTGTGCCATTCAAATGAAGACTTTAAAGCAGCTATTTTAAGTGTGAACACTCCCAATATGAATGGGGAAGTAGAGCATCTCAGCAGAGAAATAGAAGCTATAAAAATGAACTGAATGGAAATTTTATAATTGAAAAACACAGTAACCAAAGTAAAAAATTCCTCTGATGGGCTCAATAGCAGAATGGATATGACAGAGGAAAGTGTCAGTGAATTTGAAGATAGATCAGTAGAAATTATCTAATATGAACACAGAGAGAAAAAAAATTGAAACAAAGAAAGAACAGAGCCTTAGGGACTGTGGGATAATACCTAAACATCTAGAGTCATTACAGTCTCAGAAGGAGAGAAGAGTGTGATGCAGAAAAGTTTTTGAATAAATAATGCTTGAAAACTTCTCAAAATGGCAAAAGACTTAAATTTACAGATTCAGGAAAGTTAGCAAACCTCAAACAAGATAAATGAAAAGAAATCCATGCCTAAATGCACAAACTGCTGAAAACCAAAGACAAAAAGCCTTAAAAGCAGCTAAAGAAAAGTAACACATTATATATAGGTAAAAAATGATTCCTGTGTGTTTTTCATTATAAGCCATAGATGCCTAAAGGCAGTGAAACAACATTTTTAAAGCTCTGAAAGAAAAGAATTCTGTATCTAGACAAAATATTCTTCAGGAATGAAGGTGAAATAAAAACATCCTGACATGTGGGAAAACTAAGAGACTTTGTTGCCAGTATTCCTGCTATAAAAGCAATGCTAAAGGAATTTGTTTAGATAGAAGGGAAGTGATAGCACAGCGAAACATGGAACTTCAGGGATGAAGGAAGAGCCACAGAAATGGTAAATATTGGGGTAAATATAATACCATATTTCTCCTCTTAAGACCGTAATAATATGTCTAACAATTATAAGCCAAAATTACATTTCCTATAATACACATGATAATCACAGTATAAAGAGGGGAGTACATATGGTGTTAAGGTTTGTACATTGTACTTAAAGCTGTAAAATATTGATTCTAGTAAACAGATAATTGAATTTTGTATATTATAGCCTTAGAGCAACTATTTAAAAAGCTATGTAATAAGATACAGTAAAAAAAAACCCAACACATGAATTAAAATGGAATACTAAGAAAATATTCAAAAAGAAGGCAGGAAAGGGGAAATGGAAGAATAAAAATAGAAGCATCGAACATAAAACAATATAATGTAGATCTAAAGTTCAACATATCTATAATTACATTAATTGTTAAGTGGTATAAACATACCAATTAAAAGATGAAGTGTGTCAGACTGAAGTAAAAAAAACAAACCATGACTCAGCTATATGCTGTGTATGAGTGACTCACTTTAAGTAGGCGAAGAGTAAAAGAATGGGAGAAGCTATAGCATGTAAACACTGATCAAAAGACAGCTGGGTTGGCTATATAAATATTAGATGAAGTAGACTTTCGAGCAAGGTACATTACCAGGGAGAGGCATATCACATAATCAAAAAAGGGTCATTTCAGGGTTATTATTTTCTCCATGGTAAATGTATATGAACCTAACAACAAATCTTCAAAATATATGAAGAATTAACAGAACTGAAAGTAGTAGACAGTTCCACAATTATAGGTGGAGACTGCAATGCTTCTCTCTCAGTAATGGGAAGAACCAGTGGACAGAAAATCAGCAAGGATATGAAAGAATTGAACAGTATATCAACCACTGGATCTAACTGATGTTTATAGAGTTCTCCACCCAGCAACAGTGGAATGCACATTCTTTTCAAGTGCACATGGAACATACACTAAGTTGACCATATCCTGGATCATAAAACAAATCTTAAAAAGAGACATAACAAAGTCCAGTCTTTGACAATAATAAAATTGTGTTTGAAATCAGTTACATAAGGATATCTGGAAAATCCCTGATACTTGGAAATCACACAACACACTTTATTATTTTTTTATTTTTATTTTTTGTGGTACGCGGGCCTCTCACTGCCGTGGCCTCTCCCACCGCCGAGCACAGGCTCTGGACGCGCAGGCCCAGCGGCCATGGCCCACGGGCTCAGCCGCTCCGCGGCACGTGGGATCCTCCCGGACCGGGGCACGAACCCGTGTCCACTGCATCGGCAGGCGGACCCTCAACCACTGCGCCACCAGGGAAGCCCACACTTTATTTTTTTTTAATCTATTTATTTTTTTTGGACGCGTTGGGTCTTCGTTGCTGCGCACGGGCTTTCTCTAGTTGCGGCGAGCGGGGGCTACTCTTGGTTGCAGTGCGCGGGCTTCTCATTGAGGTGGCTTCTCTTGTGGAGCACGGGCTCTAGGCGTGCGGGCTTCAGTAGTTGTGGCTCGCAGGCTCTAGAGCACAGGCTCAGTAGTTGTGGTGCACGGGCTTAGTTGCTCCACGGCATGTGGGATCTTCCCAGACCAGGGCTCGAACCCGTGTCCCCTGCATTGGCAGGCAGATTCTTAACCACTGCACCACCAGGGAAGCCCACACAACACACTTTAAATGTATGGGTCAAAAAAGAAGTCTCAAGGGAAATTAGAAAATATTTTAAGTGGAATGAAATGAAAATCAATATACCAAAATTTATAGCATGCAGCAAAAGTAGTGTTTACAGGAAAATTTAAAGCATTAAGTGCTTATATTAGAGAATAAGAAAGGTCTCAAATCAACAATGTAAACTTTCACCTTAATAAACTAAAAAAAAAAAGAAAAGAAAAAAAAATCCCAAGTAAAGAAAAGAAAGAAATAATAAAGTGCAGAAATCAGTAAAATTGAAAACAACAAAACAGTGGAGAAAATGGATCAAACTAAAAGCTGGTTCTTTGAAAAGATTAATAAATTGAAACACTCAGCTCCACAAAGGAAAAAAAAAAAAAAGGAAGAAAACACAAGTTACATGTCAGGAAAACAGATATTATTATAGACCCCCTAGACATTAGGAGGATAATAGGGAAACACTATAAACAGCTCTAAGTGTGTTCAGTAACTTAGAGGAAATGAACCAATTCCTTGAAAGCCACCAATCACCAAAACTCACCTAGGAAGAAATATCAATAACTTTTGATTTAGCAATTGAATTGGTTGTGTTCTGTCTGCAAAGTCTGTCTCCTGGTCAGCAGCTCAAATTCCGGTTTCGTTCTTTTATCTTTAGCTGAGCTGCTATCATTCTCCCCCACATATGCTGATTCATGAAACAGATGGAGATTTGGGCAGAGTTTTGTTTTTTTTTTTTACAAAGAATTTGGGTGTTCCTCTCTATAACTCTCTCCTTTCTGCGATTCTCCCTTCACCTTCTAGTACCGGTAGTTGGCCTCTGGTTCTTCAGGCCAGAAAGACCAAGGTTTTCTATAACTACCTGCGCCACATTGCACAGCATTGACCGTGGCCTTCCCTCAGGCTAAAGCCGTAACAAAAATGGGAAATTTATTCTGTGCTTCATCCCATCTTCCAAGTGTCACCTCTCCTCCAGAATTTTCCTGCTTTTGCTCACAGTAAAGAGCCTTAGTGTATTTTGTCCCAAGTTCATAGTTATCTGAGGGAGGGTTAGTATGATGGAAGCTTACTCAGCCTAAATGAAAGCAGAACTCCTTCCCATGTCATTTAATATTCTATGACATTCTTTTACTTATAAAAATAAATATATTCACATGATTCAAAATTCAGAGGTATACAAGAGTATACAGTGAAGCCTCTCCCTTCTAACATGCCCCTGTTCAGTCCTTTTTCCTACAGGCATTTCCTTGTATATGCCTTCAGAGATGATGTATGCTTAATGAAACAAATATGTATAGATATTCTTCTCCTTTTTACAGAAATGGTAGCATGCCATACACACTCTTCTGCACATAAGTTTTCTCTAGTTACCAATATATAGTGTAGATCATTCTATTTTAATATATATAGAACTTTCTCATTTTTAACAGATGCATAGTATTCTATTATTTTGGTATATTATTTATTTCCATGTGGTTGTATTTTATCATTATATAGTAAAGACTGATTGTATGAATCATACTTTAATTAACAAATTCTCTGTTATTTAGTTTGTTTTTAGTTTTCTACCACTTAAAATTATACAATATGCTTATAGCTTCTTTATTTTCACATCCATGTTTATTTTCCTAGAATAATTTCCTACAAGTAGAATGTGGGGTCAAAGCATGTGCATGTTTTAAGGCTTTTGAAACTCATTGCCAAAATGACCACCAGAAAAGTTGCATCAATTTAAATTTCCACCAATAATATTTGAGTGCCCATTTTCTAATATATTTACCAATATAGGATATTGTTTTTATGCCATCTTGTTAAATTTTTAGGCAAAATTGGCATGTTATTACTTTAAAATATATTTCTCCTATTAGTGAGGTTAACCATATTCTTATGTTAATTTATAATTTTAAAATAACTTTCCTGTTCTTAATATATCTTTTCCCCATTTTTATATTTGGTTACTACTAACTCTTAAAAAATTACTAGTAATGTACCTTTGTCTATTCACCTCCAAATAATTCTAGAAAAATAACTTTTATTTAGAAGATTATTGGGTGGCAGATAAATGCTAAAAGGGTCTTTGCACTAATAAAAATCTGTGACTGATTTATCTTCCTTCACTTGAAGGATAAAATGGTTCTATAAATCAATCAGAAAGCAACTACTCAGAGATAGATAAGTCAGTGATTGATACTTGCTTCTCAGGTATTCATTAATCAAATTAATTATATGTATAGCAGAAAAAAGTTTGTGACAGAATGTTTTTAGAATGCCTTAACATCATTGTTTTCAAAGTATTTAATATCTTATATTTTAATTTCCAGAAGAATGTCATCATTTGAAAAGTTTCCTATAAAGTTTCTTAATATTAGTTTGCCATTTTATAAGTAGGTTATTTAAACTATCTTTTTTCATATAGATACATATGTAGAAAATGCTAAAATATGTTATTCTAAGGATTTTGATTTTAGGCTTACTGTTGTTGTAAAAGTAGAGACAGAGTACTGGTTGCAGCAACCTACTCCTATTTATTAAAAAAGTGTATCAAAGGCTAGACACTGTGCTAAGTGATTACATTATTTTCTTTAAGCAACCATGTGAAGTAGGTATTATCTTCATTTTACAAAAGAGGAAGTTGTGTTTGTGCTCTTCATTTGTCTCCTGTATGAAATTGAAAAAAAATGGACTTTCATTTGTCCTTACATTTCTCTCAGCACCTAGTTCAGCGTCTTGCACTAGTGTGTGTGTGCTTAATAAGTTTCTTTTTTTTGTTAAATTAACAAAGGATTATTAGTTGAATTGAATTAAATTGTAATTTGCAGATAGTTTAACAAAGATCATTGTTGTATCCTTTTATTCTGGCAATAAACCTGTCTGGCTTAAGACATAAAATTAGCAGGTATTCTTAAAAAATGAAGAATAACAACACATAATTAAGGCGGAGAGGAAAATGTCAAGAATCATAAGGTTTAGGGTGATCGAACGAAAGGAAGGAAAAATAGGTAGAAATAATTATAAATTAATTAGCCACTGTATCATAATAATTAATTCTGTTATATTTAACTACAAAATAACTGAATTATAGATTTGAAATGCATAAAATATTATAGTAATAGATGCATCTGACATGAAACTTATTTTTCCCCTAAGTATGAAGTATAGTTCATCCCACTTTCTGTGCTTTGCCAAAAGAATAAATGTCTTTCCAGTACTTTTATAGAAAATTGTCTACTAGTACGTTATGGCTAATTCTTCCTATGAGTCTTCTAGATGGAAGAGCCTACCTCTGTTCTTTACAACTATTCCTACCTGATAGCTATTAACTCTGCTGCATGTATATCCAAGTTGTATCTATATTCACTCTTGTATTTTAAATAACTAGTTTAAATTGCAGTGAAATTGTACCCTGTGTTTTGCATTCATTGTAGTGAACCCTGCCATTGCAGTCTCAGTACTTATTCAGTGCTTACAAGTGGATTACATATAGTTATCCTACTCAAGTGATCATGTAAATCCTTCTTTCATTTTGAGAATTGTAGGTTTTGACTACAGAAAACATTTTCATAATACCTGTGTTACTGCAGTGTTATGGTTCTGACACTGTTTTTGTTAAAACTTGCCATTTACAGGAATTTATATTTGAATCATTCTAAAATCTCACTAGGTGCAGAAGCTATGTGTGTGATAGATAGGTGTGGACGGCTTTTGCTTTATTGTTTAGTTTTAATATTAAGGGTTGTTTTCAGGTGTATCCTTTTTTTTTCTCCCTGCATTTTTTCAAAACTAACAGAAAGATATTGATTGCTCCTGTAACAAGTTATCTATACATTATTTTTCTTGAATTTGAAGTCATAGCTATATTATGTAGAAAGTGAAAATTTGCTATTAACATAAAACGGAAGTTTGCGTTATTAACTGAGGGTGGAACATTAGACTGTTTTATATGGAAATCAATTTTATTTTAATTTGAAATGTCACAAAAATCACAATTTGGGTGCAGACTTGATGTAAGCTTTTGTTCTTTTAATTATTCCCATATATCATGGGGATGGGGGGAAGTTCTTGCTCTTCATGCTTTCTTTGTCTTTGTGAGTAATTTCATTTTTTATTCCTTTGCTGTCATTGTAGTAGGGTTTGGGGAGAGAGGAAAAACATACCTGTGGTCAACCAACTATGTTAAATGAGAGTTATTTGTTTCTTTAGAACTAATTTTAATGAAGTAATTAAACATTTCCATACAAAGTATCTGAAAATATCTTATCCGCTGACAGGAACTATATGTTTTGTGTTATTTTTTTAAACTGTACTTGTTACAGTATGGGTCTACCACATTCATTACTGTTATTCAGAAATTGATACTACTTGAGAGTAAAAAGAGACTGATGTATTTAATAAATGGGAGGCATAAAATTGGAGTGGTTAAAAGCACAAAGCTGGACATTTGCTTCTGGTTAACAAGGAGTAGCTAGTACGAGACTAACCTCTCTCCAAGAATAACTAAAAGCTGGGAAAATAAAACCCACTGTTTGAAGGCATGGTGAACACCCAAAACAGTTAGGACATGAGGGGCCTAGATCCAGGAGATTGGGAAAAGACTATGTGCACTCTGAGAAGAGTCTGACCTTCTATGTCACAATTTCTCCTTAAAGCAGTTGCTGACTTCTAAGCCGTGCATATGTAGGATGAGACTCTGTAGGATGAGTAGTTATCAAGAGATTAAAACGTTAAGTAGAGATTTTGGCAGTCTCACAAGGCCTTAGGGACAAAAATTGGATTTGATGAACAACCAAGAAGAAGGGGCCTGGAAAATACCCCAGGCTTTCAGTTAAAACCCCAGAAAGGCTACACCTTAGGAATAAGAACAAACAGAATAGACCAGTCTCAGCTGGATCAATAGGTAATCTACCTATATTCCATCTGTTTGCCAGAAGAAAATTAAATACTCTGTGGAGGAAAATATCATGCAGTGCCTCTACAGATTTTAATCTATAGTGTCCAACGTTCAATAAAAAATTATCAGACATGCCAAGAAATAGGACCAAGTGATTGAAAATCAAGAGAAAGCAGACAGTAGAAACTGACCCACTGGTTATCCCCAAATTAGTTTTATCAGATATAGACTTTAAAATTAGTATTTTTATATGTTCAAGAAAATTAGACAAAAAGATGGAGAATTTCATCAGAGAACTGAAATCTATAAAAGAGAACCAAATGGAAATAATAGAACTGTAAATTTCTAATAACTGAAATTAAGAATTCAATAGATTAGGGGCTTCCCTGGTGGCGCAGTGGTTGAGAGTCTGCCTGCCAGTGCAGGGGACGTGGGTTCGTGCCCCGGTCCGGGAAGATCCCACATGCCGCAGAGCGGCTAGGCCTGTGAGCCATGGCTGCTGAGCCTGCGCGTCTGGAGCCTGTGCTCTGCAACGGGAGAGGCCACAACAGTGAGAGGCCCGCATACTGCAAAAAATAAAAAAGAATTCAATAGATTAGTTTAACAACAGATTAGACATAGCAGAAGAAAAAAAATAGTGAACTGGAAGATCAGTAGAAAGTTCCCTGATTGAAACAGAGGTAAGAGTTTGGAAAATATCGACAAGAGTGTGAGAGCCATATAGGACTCACTGAAAAGGTCTCATATATATGTAGTTGGAGTCCCAGCAGGAAAGGAGAGAGAGAATATGGAGGGGCAAAAGCAAGATTTGAAGAGATACTGGCCAAGAATTTTTCCAAACTAATAAAAGTCATCAAGCCACAGCTCCAAGAAGCTCTGCAAATCCCAAGAATAAATAAAAGGAAACCACACCTGGGCACATCGTAGTGAGATTGCTAAAGGGGGAAAATAAACAAAATCTTAAATGCAGTCAGAGAGAAAATATATATTATCTTCAAAGGAACAACTATAAGACTGACAGATAACTTTTCAAAAGAGAAAGAATCTGGAAGACTATAAAATGACATCTGTAAAGTGATGGAGAAAGATAATAACTACCAATTTAGAATTCTATACCCACTGAAAATATCCTCTAAAAGTAAAGTTGAAATAAAATTGAGAAAATTTGCCACTAGCCAACTGGCATTAAAAGGAATACTAAGGGCCATTCTTCAGGCAGGAAAAATGATCTTTGATAGAGGCAAGGTAAGCAGGAGTGAATGAAGAGCAACAGAAACAGTAAATACGTGCGTGAAACTAAATGAATATTGTGTGTTTAAAATAATAATAATTTTATGACCAATGGCCATAGCTGCAGTGCTCAAATTCTGTTGTGCATTGAATTCATGTAGTACCAAGGCTGCGCTTCCCACAGGCTGCTCCTGGCCAATGACTGAAAGCAGCAGGGAGACTAAGGTAGGCCCATTCCTGGGGTCATTGGATCCCTCTGATGGCCGACTCTGGGTCAAAGACTCCCTAAGGGCCTTGCAAAGCTTTCCTTAGGTGGTGTGGCAGTCTAGGTCACTTTCACCCAACCTTTCTTCCCTCTCTAGTAAAGCCAGGCTCGGACTTCTGTCACAGTCCAACTTCCTCCCCATTTTCTCTCATAGGCATTTTCCCTCGTAAAATCCTTGTACATTTAATCTCATGTTGTGGCATCTGCTTCTCAGAGGACCCAGATGAACACAGCAGAATTAATGTATGAGAATAGCACTAAAAACAGGAGGCAGTAATTGGAGTTAAAGTGTTACAAGGTCCTTGCGTTAACTAAGTGGTGAAGAACTAATTTAAGGCAGACTGTAATAAGTCAAGAGAAACTAATAAAATAAAAGAATATATAAGTAATAAGCTAACAGGGGAGAAATAAAATAATAAATACTTGTTAAATTCAAAAGAGGGCAAGAAAGGATAAAAAGGGAAAAACAATAGCTGGCATAAATAGAAAAGTAATAATAAAATGGTTGATTCTGTCCCATGTGGAATTGCTTTTATATGGTTTCTAGCATTGATGTCATGCTTTTAGAATGGCCATTTCACTGTACCAGAAACGGTTATCTACATCTTATATTTATAGTTTTATTTTTAAAATTTATAATTCTTCTGAAATTATTCTAAAATAAAATATGAATTAGGATTACTGTTTTTTTCCTCACTTCTCAAATGATTACCCAGTGATCTCAACACCACATTTTAAATGAATTATCTTTTCTGTTGATTTGAAATGCCAACCAACTTTATCAAATATTAAATTCCTAAGTAAACTCAAGTGTAAATTAGATTACTGTATTTGTCCAGTTTCATTTAGAACAGTGTAAGTATACATAATAAGTGCCCAATACTTGCTTTATGAGCCAAAGGACAATATGAATGAATTTACAGGTTTTTTTTTAATGTGGTAAGACAAATACTTTCCTCATTATTCTGCTTTTTCAGAATTTTCCTGACAATCCTTGACTGTTCATTTTTCAAGGTTAATTTTACAATCATTTTTCCAGCTTCTCCCCAAAGAATCTTTTTGAGGTTTGATTGGATTTGAATTAAAACTATAGATTATTTTAGGGGAGAATTCACATCTAATAATATTGTCTTCCTAGTCAAGAACAAGATATGGTTGTCCATTTATTGAATTTTTCTTTTCTGTTCTAAGTAGACTTTTATAATTTTATTTGTCTAGGTTTTCCATATTGACATTTTTGTTGTTGTTAAAGAAATCTTTTATAAACACTTGCTCTGTGCTAGGCATGGGGCCACATAGTGGCAGACATGATACAGTCTATGACCTTCTGGAACATAGAAACTGGTGGAGGGGAGGACACAAATGGTATTGTTCACTATTTGGTTGTTTCCCTTTTACCACTGTAAATCATGTGAACATCTTATTTATTAAGTTTGTCTGCATTTCAAAATTACTTCTTTAGAATAGATTCTATAAGTGAAGTTGGACCTACAAAATTTGCAGTTTCAACCTAAATGAGAAAACACTGTCTCTAGTTCTCTTCTATAGAGCCTAAACAAATTGTTTCTTAATAAGAACTTCTTTTCAAAATTTCAGATTGTTTTAATTACTTTTTTGTATGTTGATCTTGTATTCTGTGACTTTGCTAAATGAATTTACTGGTTCTAGGAGGTTTGTTTTTTGGGTTTTTTTTTTTTGGTTAGACTCCTTGGGATTTTTATGTATAGACTTTCATGCCATCTGCAAATAGGGACAGTTTAGTTCTTCCTTTCCAATCTGTATGCTTTTTATTTCCTTTCCTTGCCTTATTGTGCTGGCTAGGACTTCAAGTGTTATACTGAATAAGAATGGTGAGAGCAGACATCCTTGCCTTGTTCCCAGTCTTAGGGGGAAAGCATTTAGTCATTTACCATTAAGTATAGTATTAGCTGTAGCTTTTTGTAGATGTACTTTGTCAACTTAATGGAGTTAAGGTAGTTTTCCACTATTCCTTGTTTGCTGAGAGTTTTTATCATGAATAGATACTGAGGTTTGTCAAATGCGTTTTCTGTGTCAGTTGATATGATTCTCTTTTTTCTTTAGCCTGTTGATATGATAGATTACATTGATTTTCTAATATTGAACAAGCCTTGTATCCTGGGAATAAACCCAGCTTGGTCATGGTATATAATTCTTTTTATATATTGTTGGGTTCTCTTTGCTAATATTTTGTTGAGGGATTTTGCATCTGTATTCATGAGAGATATTGGTCTGTGTTGGTTTGTTTGTACTGTCTTTGTTTGGTTTTGGTATAAGGGTATTATTTGCCTCATTAAATGAGTCAGGACGTGTTCCCTCCTTTTTTATTTTCTGGAAGAGATTGTGTAGATTTGGAGTTAATTCTTCCTCAAATGTTTGGTAGAATTCTCCAGTGAAACATCTGGGCCTGGAGATTTCTGGAAGTTTTAAAGTCAATTTCTTTAAGAGATATAGGGCTAGTCAAATTATTTCATATTGAGTGAGCTTTGGTAATATGTGCTTTTCAAATAATTGGTCCATTTCTTCTAAGTTGTTAATTTATGGATATAGAGTTGTTCATAGTATTCCTTTATCATGCTTTTAATGTCTGCAGGGTCTGTCATGATACCCGTTTCATTTCTGATATTGGTAATTTTGTAATTTGTGTTTTTTTCTGTCAGTCTAGCTAGAGGTTTGTCAATTTTATTGATCTTTTCAAAGAACCACTTTTTGTTTCATTGGCTTTTCTGTTTTCTGCTTTCAATTTCATTGATTTCTGCTTTTATCTGTATTATTTCTTCCTTCTGCTTGCCTTGAGCTTATTTTGCTCTTCTTTTTCTAGTTTGTTAAGGTAGAAGCTTAGATTACTGATTTCTACTTGACTTTTAAGTTTTTTTCTGGATATTTAGTATTTTTTTACTGGTAATATGAATGGAATATTTTTCTATTATGTTTGTTAATTGGTTGGTTTTGATCTATAAGAAAGCTGTTGAGTGTTTTTACTTATTTAATGGGACACCTCATTGATAGTCTATTTTTTTTCATAGTTTTAAAATCTATTCTCTTCGGTTTTTCAGGTAAGTAATTATATGTTAGTGGTCCTATTTTAATTTTCTTGTCGAATTATACTTTGGGGAATATAAACTTTGTACAAGCATGAAAAATTAGGAGGTCATATAAGAAAATTGGGGAGATGTAGATACTTTAAAAAAATGACCTCATTTTAGTCATATATCAGCTGTTTAATGAAGCAAAGATTGCAGCAAGTTGTGATGGATGGTAGGAGGGATGTCCATTTTATCTGAATTTTCAGTCTGATGCCCCAAAGTTACAAGGGTTGCATAAGGAAGCAAAGGTAGTCTTAAACATAAAGATAATCACTGATGAACCATCTATTTATAAAATTAGTCCTCATTCAAATATCTTTCCCAACTTAACACTATCCTTCCTCTTCTTTGCGTCAATATTTTTGTTGATGTCTCTTAATGATTATTAACACAATACAAATAAAATACAAACTGAAAGTCTTACAAAAGATGCAAGATTTCCAGAAGCCCATGAAATTAACATCGGATACTGATTAGGTCACATACAAAGCCACTGGCAAATAAAAAATGAACAGAGAGCTAGACCTATTGACAACTGAAGAAAAACTGAGAGCAGTAACACAACAAAGTGCTTCAAAAGAAAATGATTTGAATATTAAATAATTAAGAATAGATAACTAATAACAACCTGCTGTATAGCACAGGGATCTCGACTCAATACTCTGTAATGGCTTACATGGGAAAAGAATCTAAAAAAAAAAAAAAAGTAGGTATATGTATAAGTGATTCACTTTGCTGTACACCTGAAACTAACACAACATTGTAAATCAACTATACTCCAAAAAAATTTAAAAAAAAGAAAAAAAATAAGATTATTATACAGTAAAAAAAAAAAAGAATTAAGAGAGGGACTTGAGAAACTTGATGAAGTCCTCATATATTTTTGCAATCATTATCTGTATGATCATTCTGCAATAGTCAAGTCGAATTCTCTTACCATTTTGTTGTAAAAATTACACTTGTTTCATTCTTTGTTCTAAGAATTAGCATATTAAAACTTTAACCTAAATTTTGTTAACTATAAGCTTATATAAACTTATTTTTGTATTTTAATTTCATTTTAAAGATCCAGTCAATCCTTTTCCTCCACTACATACCATGAAGTTTTGATTCTTATTTTAAATATGTTGCTTTAAGTGGCTATTTTCTGGTACCAATTTTCTTCTGATAATGAGAATTTCTTGCATTTATTCAAAGAAAAGGTTTCAGACCTGTTCTGAAACTCTTCAGGAGAAATCTTTTTTTTTTTTAAAAAATTTATTTATTTATTTAGGCTGCAGCAGGTCCTAGTTGTGGCATGCGGGATCTTTTGTTTTTAGTTGCAGCATGCAGACTCCTAGTTGTGGCATGTGGACTCTTAGTTGTGGCATGCATGTGGGATCTAGTTGCCCAACCAGGGATCGAACCTGGGCCCCCTGCATTGGGAGCATGGAGTCTTACCAGGGAAGTCCCAGGAGAAATCCTTTTTGAATTGTTAACTGTGGTTACCTTAATTGAAATTGGATCAGGGGACTTTCATTTCTTTATATTCACAGAGCTTTATATCCATGTCTAAATCTATCAATATCTGTCTTTCTGTCTGTCTGTGTCTATCTGTCTATCCATTGCCTAGGACAGTGCCTGGCATTTAATAGGTGTTCAATAAATATTTGTTGAATGAATGAGAACTAAACAGAGAAAATCCCATTCTTGTCTTGAGAGAATTTGTAATCTAATGGCAGAGATATGACCAATACAGACAAAAGATCAGGAATTTATAATCTGATGGCAGAGACAGGACCAAGACAAACAAAAGATAGGACCAATACAGACAAAAGACAGATGGAGAGGAAAAGTTCATTTAAGTTAAGCTTAGTAGTAAGTTTTAATTTGAAGGGTTTTAATGTGATTCAGGGAGAATTGAGTCATAAATTTTGGAGAAGAGAATTATTATCATGTGAGAAGAAGATATTTTGGCTACTTTTGGAGGACTGCATTGTGGAAGGGTAAGATTATTCATCTTGTCGTGAGACAGATCCTAAATCACATCTTTGACTATGGATATATATAGAAAGAAACAGAGCTGTCTGAGGGCATGATTGGCTTTTAAAATTTTTTGGTGGAAATGCCTTCCAAATATGGGATTCTGAGGTTCTCTGTAACCATGGACATGTTGTGTTTGCTAAAGAGATATATTTTCTTCTATTTTTCTCAAAAAAATCTCCTTAAAATATCAAACTTTACCTATGAAAGCAGAAAACAGAATATAACGCCATTTATTTTCATTACACATGATGGACATTTAAATTTTTAAAGTAGTCCAGTGGAACTATGTACATACAAATTCCATTAGCCAATAATGTCTTTTGCCTCCTTCATTCCCACTCAGGTTACAATTCACACTTTCATATGAGAGTATTAATGTCAGGCATAGCAATTATATTACAGGAAAAATAATTTGTTATTTTGTAAAGAACATCTTGTATAATATTGGAAACTAAGCACAATATTCTCTTAATATTTGGTTCCCAGAATGGATAGACTCAGATAATAGTTATTATTGTCATTAGTTAATTGTTAACTACATACCTCTTAAAAATTTTTGGAAGGGCAGTGAGATTGAGTGTATTTTGCATTATTGATTTCGTCTTTTTAGGAAATAACAGATTTAACCTGTTATAATGTTTTGAGATTTTGTATATTTTATATTAGAAAAAAATCTTCCTTGGGACACTGCAGTGAGTCTAACAGTTATGGTACAAGATTTGCTTATAGTCAGTCTTACTTAATTTATACCTAGACCAGTGTCTCATATTATGTATTATCAATAGAGAAAGCAGTTCATAATTGCAGGATACCAACCTGCAAATGCATATGTATTTGATCGTCTTAAAATTCATTTCCCTAGGAAACATAACCTTTGAAACAATGATGGAAATTCTCCGAGATAAACCAAGTGGCATTAATATGGAGGGAGAATTCCTGACCACTGCAAGCATGGTTTCTATTTTACCTCAAGACTCCAACGTTCCTTGCATCCACTTCCTTACAGGGACTCCTGATCCTGAGAGGTAAAGTCACAAAATACTATAAACCAGGCAGGGGGTCAGGGGTAGGGTAGAGTCATTAGTTTGGTGATGATTTTGTCAGGCTAAATTTTTGTTGCACAAATACCACAATAATTTTTGAATGCATTTTCTTTTTTTAAAAAAATTAATTAATTATTGGCTGCGTTGGGTCTTCATTGCTGCACGTGGGCTTTCTCTGGTTGCAGTGAGCGGGGGCTACTCTTCATTGCGGTGCGCGGGCTTCTCATTGCGGTGGCTTCTCTTGTTGCGGAGCTCGGGCTCTAGGCTTCAGTAGTTGCAGCACATGGGCTCAGTAGTGCTGGCTCTAGAACGCGGGATTAGTTACTCCGTGGCATGTGAGATCTTTCCAGACGAGGGCTCGAACCCCTGTATCCTGCATTGGCAGGCGGATTCTTAACCACTGCGCCACCAGAGAAGTCTTTTGAATGCATTTTCTATTCAGGTTTTAGTCTGCCATTTTCCTATGTGTATCATTGCCATAACTATTCTCATTCATATGGGACGAAAATGTTTATAGTTTCTGGTACGCAGTTATTCCTACTCCCTCTTTCCCTAACTATATTTAAAATTGTCAAGAAAAGTAGATTGGGGCTTCCCTGATGGCGCAGTGGTTGAGAGTCCGCCTGCCGATGCAGGGGACGGGGGTTCGTGCCCCGGCCTGGGAAGATCCCACATGCCGCGGAGCGGCTGGGCCCGTGAGCCACGGCCGCTGAGCCTGCGCGTCCGGAGCCTGTGCTCCGCAACGGGGAAAGGCCACAACAGTGAGAGGCCCGCGTACCAAAAAGAAAAAAAAAAGTAGATTGGTTTTCTAATGCAGATTTCAGTATTAAATATTAGATGATGAGTAAGAGTAAAAAGGTTAAATGATCTAGAAAATACATACATGTAAAACAAAATATCAATAGTTCAAGTTATATCTTAAGTAGGATATATACAGACTACCTTGATTTAAATCATTGGTATCTCATAAAACTTAATGCACATTACATTTAGAAGTGATCTTATATTCACTATCTCTTAGTATTATAATCTTTCATATTATTAAAGATATCTTCCAGAAAAAGGAATAAAACTTGTGAATCCCTTATTAATACTGCTGCTTATTTTCATCCCAAATCCTAATGCTCAATCTGTTACATTGAGGATTGTTCTTACCCTCCAACTGTGGAATTTGCAGTAGAAAATGATGAACTATAATTTTACTTGACACTGTTTATATGCCAGGCCCTTTGTTAGGTTCATGGGAATATAAGGCTAAATAAAGTATGATCCCTTGCCCCAAAAGGAGATCCCAGTGTACCAGTGAAGACAGGCATGGGTATAAGTAGTATGACAGGAACAATTAATATGTTATAAATTAGTAGAAATTAAAGGGAATCTTAGAAGATTTAGAATAATGCTGAATATTTTTTTTCCGGCTGAATATTTTTATATCCCCACATACCAAACTTAATACTTTTTCTTCTAGATCTGTTTTTAAGCCTTTCATATTTGTACCAAATATTTCACAACTATTGGACACCAGTTCACCCACATTTGAAGATTCAGTTAAAAAGAAGCCACAGTTTAACATTAAGCCTGACAGAAGACACCTACTCTACCAAAAACATCAACAGGCCTTGGAAATACTAGATAATAAGGAGGTATGGTTAGATTATATCTCTGTTTTATCATTAAGAATAACTTAAAATATGATTCAATCCATATTTTGAACTTTGAAATTTCAGCTTTCTTTCCTTTATATAAAAATAGTTTTAAAAATAGTTTAGATGCTTAGACTATAATAGAGCTATATTATTTTTGAACTTTGGTTTAAAAAAATGGTTAAGAATATATTGCGAATTTAGAGAAATTTAGTATATTAAACATAATAACAATAGCTAACATTTATTGAACACTTATTATACACCAAGCACCATGGTACTGTTACTTGGGATATTTCATTTAATCTTCACAACCACTTTATCAGGTAGTTACTATTTTTTTTTTTTAATAAATTTATTTATTTTATTTATTTATTTTGGGCTGCGCTGGTTCTTCATTGCTGCGTGCGGGCTTTCTCTAGTTGTGGTGAGCGGGGGCTACTCTTCGTTGCAGTGCGCGGGCTTCTCATTGCAGTGGCTTCTCTTGTTGTGGAGCACGGGCTCCAGGCATGTGGGCTTCAGTAGTCGTGGCACAAGGGCTCAGTAGTTGCAGCTCCCGGGCTCTAGAGGGCAGGCTCAGTAGTTGTGGCGCACGGGCTTAGTTGCTCCGTGGCATGTGGCATCTTTCTGGACCAGGGCTCGAACTCATGTCCCCTGCATTGGCAGGCAGATTCTTAAACACTGTGCCACCAGGGAAGTCCCAGGTAGGTACTGTTATCGTTTCCATTTTACTGATAAGAAATCTGAGACTTGGAGAGTTTAAGTAGCTTTCTTAGTGTATCTCACACCAAAAATTACAAAACCTCTAGAGGGGAGTTAACCTGGTCTCTAAAATAATGTTCTTAATCATATACCCTCAGATTAATTTTAATTGAAAGTGACTTGACACCCCGTAGACTTAAAATAATAATTATTATAATGAGTTGAAGTTTTAATAAAAGATAAATGCTTATTATTTTTAAATGTAAGCATAATAAAAGATTAAACACATCACCCACAATCTCATCTCCAGAAACAAGTAGATATATAATTTGGGGGGACAGATAGATTGATGGGTAGACAAATAATTTTATAATGTTCATACCTCTTCAGCCTTCCTGCCCTCTTCTGTCTCTGCCCCAGAGATTAAAAAAATAGATTAGAAGGAAATGGAAGGGCTACCTAAAGGCCTTTCTCAGAACTCTCAACTCATTCCTTGCAATGAAGGAAAAGATTGGTCATCTTATACCTTTTCTCACCTGCTTCTACCAGCTTCGCTTCTGATTTTTATTGCCTATAATAACTTTTACTTTGTGAAGGTATATACATTTACATTCTTTCTACATTAAATGAATTAGATGAATTTTCCTCCCCGGCAATTATTTACTTATTTCCTTTTTCTGTAGTATGTTTACATAGTTGCCCTTGCTTTTCTCTCCCCCACCCCACCCTGGCCCACCCCCGTGCTTATGCTTAAAGCAGAGAGCTCTGTACAGATCCTCTATTTGCTATAGATTCTTGACACTACTGCTTTTTTCTGAGACCAGTTTGTTTTACTTCTGACCTACAGTGTAAACACCTTTTTGTAGCCTAGTGGCATGGAGTGAGAGGCAAGTGTTTTGTTCTAGGAGCCTATTAAGTGCACTGACTAGGGCCCAGTGCACCGGGCCAGAAGTGTCATTCCCTCCATGGGCTTGGCCCATCCTCCAGACTCAGCACAGTGCTGTGAAAAATGATGAGCCCCTGGTTCTTCTTGCCTTTGCTCAAGTTCTTCAGTGATATGTTTCATGAATGTCTGCTCTGGAGGGATTTCCCCTCCTTCCTGAGCAGCCTCTGCACTGCTCTCATTGCTTATGATAGTTCTCAAGAGTTGTTAGCTCCCTTTCCCCCTTAAATACTGCTTCTGGGAGGTGGGTTTTGTAGACTTATTACTAAATGCCCGTTAAACTAAATTAAATTGCTGATTGACATTTTTCTAAGTAATAATGAAATAAAATTTTAAAGCAGTTACTATTTCAGGCTGTATTTAATAGGTATTAAATGTTGATTGACAACATGAAGTAGTGGAAAGACAATGGGATTTGAAGGAAGAAGTGTCAAAGACCTGGGTTCTAGTCCTGGCTCTGTAAATAACTACTTTTATGTTTTAGGGAGAGTCAGTCCTACTGGTAGTTTAGTTAACATTTCTTGATTACTAATGAGGTTGAAAATTTCATATGTTTATTGGCCTTTGTATTTCCTCTTAAATGACTTGCCTATTATTTTCCTTAGTCTGTTTTTCAATTGATTCTTGGTTGTTTTTGTCTTTTGCCTCAGAGAGGCAAAAATATGTGAATAACTTCGTTGTGTAGCAAATTTTTAATCTCAGTTTGTTTATTTAACTTTTTTTGTCAGACAAAAGTTTAAAATTTAATCAGTTCATTTGTTAGTCTTTTCCTTTAAGGCATCTTGATTTCATGCTTCAAAAGGGCTGCCTCACCTCAAAATAAATATAACTTCTGTTTTTTCTTTCAAATACATATATGCATATTTGAAAAAAAAATTAGCTCTTTATCTGGAATTTATTTTTATGGGTGTTATGAAGTAGGGTTCTAACTTCATTTTCCAAAGAGATGACCAATTATTCTAATACCATTTATTGATAAAATACATTTTTTGCACTGATATGAAGTGCAGTGTTTCTTCAGAAAAAATTGCATACAATTTCATACTGAAGTATAGGTCAAAGTTAAGAATCCTTGTTTTGTGGAGTTCTGCCCCGTTATGGCTCAACTTTTAAAAATTACGCTCACTTTCTAGTAACTCTCTTCTTATACACTTCTTCTGTCAGTACCTACCCTCTAACTGATGATGGTAATTCATTAATAACTTAAAAATTGCTCCTTTCTATAAGAATCATGACCTTTTCCCCCCCTTGTTGATACAAGGAGGAATCATAGAGAAAATGACTTTTCTTTTAGTTGCTCTTTCCCTTGAACGTCACTGTTCTAGTTCCTTTGTTTAATCTGATAATGCTGGTTTTAAATGTAGAAGATCCAAATTCATGAAAATATTTCAGCTTCAGTTTTCAGCAACCTTCCCCATCCACAATTAATATCAACTTTTCAATTGACCTGTTATTTGTCTTTTAAGTTTCTTGCTTATAGACTAATACTACATAATTGTTATTGTATTTTCTACTAAAAATAACTAATAGTTTGTGGTTAATAGAGTAACTGAATCTAGAACAATGATTTTTCCCAAAGAATTTCATTCTTTCTTTATCTAAAGAATAGGAGAAGGGGAACCGAACCAGAAGTTGAAACCAGAATGAACAAACCTTGTCTGTAGAGGTGGTTTGGAATTTTGTTAGACTCGTGTGTGTGCATGTGTGCTCATGCACACACGTGTATCTGTGTATTTATTTATTTTTATTTTTTAATTGTTCAGGAAAAAGCCAAAACAATGTTGGACAACATGAGCAAACTGGAGAAGGAACTATTCAAAGAGATGGAATCAATCCTTCAAAACAAGCATCTTGATGTGGATAAAATTGTTAATCTTTTTCCTCAGTGTACAAAAGATGAAATTAGAATTTATAAGCCAAATATTAGTTCTTAGTGATCGCATAAATGGTCAGCAATCTTCCTCAAAATTAGAATCTGTTACATTGGTAAATAATATAAATTAAGTTTGAGCAGATCTGATTATTCTTTAATAGCATTCAGGTGATAGCTTGGCTATTAAAACTACATGTAGCCTTGATGAAATATTGAGAAAGAAAATAACATTGGAATTGGACACATATATCATGGATAGCTGGGTATCACTTTAAGTACCAACTTGTATTTTTTTTTCTAGCCCCAATACCTTTTTAAAAATCACAGTAATTAAATATCCAATTCTGCATAAAGCATGAAACATTAAAATAATGTATACATTTATTATAATTATATATTGTCCTCAAATAATTTTCTGAGTTACAACAGAAAGCAGATTTTTTTTTAGTAATGGAAAATATTGTCTCAACTAATAAATTTTTTGTGCTTTAGGCAAGTATTAGCCAGCTCTAGCAAAATTTTCTAGATTTACACATTGTCTTATTCCAGTCTTTTAATTATGCAAATGTTTTATTAAACTCAGACATGCTCTTTGTCAAGACTTAGCTGACCAGTGAGCTTTTAGCTCTAATTATCTAGCATTTTTTCGCCCATACCCCTTAACAGACTTTTATGTTAATATTTTTAGAAGAGCTTTCCTGGGAGATTAGGAAATGGAATAAGCCAAGACCTTAGGAGATATTATTTTGGTGTCTCAAATCTCTCTCATCTTTTACTTCTGTTCATTCAGTGAAAACAGGAACAGGAATGAGACAGTGGTGATGAAATAGAAATATTAGCATATTATGAACATTAAGAACGTTATAATATATAATATATTATGAACCTTATATATGAATAATAATACCTGTCCAAAGATTATAAAACTCTGTTAAAGGGCTTCCCTGGTGGCGCAGTAGTTGAGAGTCCGCCTGCCGATGCAAAGGACACGGGTTCGTGCCCCAGTCCGGGAAGATCCCACATACCGCAGAGCGGCTGGGCCCGTGAGTCATGGCCGCTGAGCCTGCGTGTCCGGAGCCTGGGCTCCGCAACGGGAGAGGCCACAGCAGTGAGGGGCCCGCGTACCGCAAAAAACAAAAAATAAACAAAAAAAACTTTGTTAAAGTTACACAGGGATTACCAAGTAAGACTCAAAGTTGGAAATATAAACAAAAGAAAACTCCAACTCAAAATAACACTATGTTTTTATTGGTTTCTAGAAATTTCCATTTTAGGTGTTTGATTGCATTATGATATTTATTGGTCACTATCACTGCACTTAGGATTATTACTAAAATAATGGATCATTATATTTAAAGAGTCCTCAGAAATTATTTTTTAAATTCTCTCATAAAAATCATAATCTGCCTGATGGCTCTTGTCTAATGCAGGGCTGCCATTACAAAAGAACACTGTATCAAATGCTCAGTTAATTCTGGTTTGCCTTACATATAATTCAGTGATAGGTTCTTCCTAAATCATGAAGCCCCTTGGGCAACCCCCAAATGCCCCCCCTCTCTTTTTTAATATGTGAGGAAACTAAGGGTAAGCAGTTCATTGATTTATTTAGGCACAGAAACGTGCCTCTCTCTAGGGCCCGCATGTTTTCACTTTCTCCTTTGACACCATGCTAGACCAAACTAGTACCAGGCTCTCACCTGGACCACTGCAGTTAAGTTCTTCTGCACCCATTTTTGCTCTTTATCTTCATGCACATGGGTCACTGCAGCTAGAGTGATCTATTAAAATTTTAAATATGTTCATGAATTTCCCTCCTAAAACTTTTTTTAAAAAATAGACTTTATTTTTAGAGCAGTTTTACGCTTAAAGCAAAATTGAGAAGAAAGTACAGAGTTCCCATGTACCCCTGTTCCTCTGTCCTCCCCTCCACCATCAACATCCCCCACCAGAGTGGTACATTTGTTATAACTGATGAACCTACACTGACACATCATTATCACCCCAAATCCAGAGTCTACATTAGGTTTCACTCATTATACATTCTATGGGTTTGGATAAATGTATAATGACGTGTATCTACAATTATAGTATCATACAGAACAGTTTTACTGCTCTAAATATCCTTTGTGCTCCACCTATTCATCTCTCCCTTCCCCTAACCCCTGGCAATCATCTTTTTACTGTCTCCACAGTTTTGGCTTTTCCAGAATATTGTATAGGTGGAATCATACAGTACGTAGCCTCCTTTTCAGATTGGCTCTTTAACTTAGTAATATGCATTTAAGTTTCCTCTATGTCTTTTCATGGCTTGATAACTCATTTCTTTTTAGTGATGAATAATATTCCACTGTCTCGTTGCTGATATCCACTACTGAAGGACGTCTGGTTGCTTCTCTGTTTTGGCAATTATGAATAAAGCTGCTATAAATATCCATGTGCAGGTTTTTGTGTAGACATGGTTTGAACTCATTTGGGTAAATACCCAGGAACATGAGTGTTGGATGGTGTGGGAAGAGTATGTTTAGTTTTATAAGAAACTGCCAAACTGTCTTCTAAAGTGACTACCGTACCATTTTGCTTTCCTACCAGCAGTCAATGAGAGTTCCTATTGTTCCACATCCTCGCCAACATTTGTTGTTGTCAGTGTTCTAGATTTGGGCCATTCTAATAGGTATGTAGTAGTATCTCACTGTTTTAATTTGCATTTCCCTAATGACATATGATGCAAAGCACCTCTTAATATGCTTATTTGCCATCTATATTATCTTCTTTGGTGAGGAATCTGTTCAGATCTTCTGCTCATTTTAAAAAATCAAGTTGTTAATTTTCCTATTGTGTCTAAAACTGTAAAGAGTCAATGAGATAAGTCCCAATCCTTAACAACTATCAACAAGATCCTGCCAATCTGCCCCATCTATATCTTATTATGCTTTTTTTTTTTTTTTTTTTTTGCGGTATGCGGGCCTCTCACTGTTGTGGCCTCTCCCGTTGCGGAGCACAGGCTCCAGACGCGCAGGCTCAGCGGCCATGGCTCATGGGCCCAGCCGCTCCGCGGCATGTGGGATCTTCCTGGACCGGGCACGAACCCCCGTCCCCTGCATCGGCAGGCGGACTCTCAACCACTGCTCCACCAGGGAAGCCCTATGCCTTGTTTTTTTAAAGTTTCTATTCTGCTCTTTCAGTTCCTTGAATGTGCCCAGTTCCTTCATCATGACTGTACCCTCTGCTTGCACCATTCATTTCATGTGCTTTTAATATAAGTAGTTCTTTCCATCCTTTAGAGTTTTGCTGAAACATGACTTCCTCAGGGAAGTTTTCCCCACTCAAGATCAAGCCTCTTGATACATACTCTGAGAGCCACATGTGATCCTGATCACAAGTGTAATTAAATGTTTAACATCTGTCTCTCACAGCAGAAGAAGCTTTATGAGGATAACAACCATATTTTTTCCCACTGTTGTGTGCTTAATGTTCAACATTATGTCTAGCACAAGCTAGATGCTCAATAAAGATTTAAATTAACATTCAAGGACTGATGGAGAGAATTTACACAGTCCTCTTCTCGACTTGTAAAGTTGAGAAAATTAGCTAGACAATCTATCTGTACAACTTGATAGCCTTTTATAAGGCTGAGGTCAACCTGTTCCCTTTTTCCATATTCAAAATAGGAATAATAACTCCCCAGATAAAGATAAGGATTATTATATTTATAAAACAGCCAATTAATTTATAAAACATTTTGGGAGACTTTCACTCTATAAATCCAATATGGTATTGGGCTTTGGCACTTCAGTGAGTAATTAATACCTTGTGGTATATTTTAGAAAATTTAAGGTTTTCTTAAATTTCATGTGTTTCTTAAGAGTAAAAAACATAGTAGCTGGGGGGACCTTCAAGATGGTGGAGGAGTAAGATGTGGAGATCACCTTCCTCCCCACAAATACAGCAGAAATACATCTACATGTGGAACAACTGCTACAGAACACCTACTGAACGCTGGCAGAAGACCTCAGACCTCCCAAAAGGCAAGAAACTACCCATGTACCTGGGTAGGGCAAAAGAAAAAAGAAAAAACAGAGACAAAATGGGGATGGGACCTGCACCTCTGGGAGGGAGCTGTGAAGGAGGAAGTTTCCATACACTAGGAAGCCCCTTCACTGGTGGAGACTGGGGGTGGGGGTGGGGGTGGAAGCTTCGGAGCCACGGAGGAGAGCGCAGCAGCAGGGGTGCAGAGGGCAAAGCGGAGAGATTCCCGCACGAGGATCGGTGCTGACCAGCACTCATGAGCCTGAGAGGCTTGTCTGCTCACCTACCGGGGTGGGTGGGGGCTGGGAGGGGGCTGGGAGCTGATGTTCCAGCTTCGGAGGTCGGATCCCAGGGAGAGGACTGGAGTTGGCTGCGTGAACACAGCCCGAAGAGGGCTAGTGCGCCACAGTTAGCTGGGAGGGAGTCGGGGAAAAAGTCTGGAACTGCCTAAGAGGCAAGAGACCATTGTTTCGGGGTGCGTGAGGAAAGGGGATTCAGAGCACCACCTAAACGAGCTCCAGAGACTGGTGCTAGCCGCGGCTATCAGCGTGGACATCAGAGACGGACATGAAATGCTAAGGCTGCTGCTGCAGCTACCAAGAAGCCTGTGTGCAAGCACAGGTCACTATCCACACTTCCCCTCCTGGGAGCCTGTGAAGCCCGCCACTGCCAGGGTCCCGTGATCCAGGGACAACTTCCCCGGGAGAACAGTGTGCCTCAGGCTGTTGCAACGTCATGCCAGACTCTGCCGCTGCAGGCTCGCCCTGCATTCCATACCCCTCCCTCCCCCTGGCCTTAGTGAGCCAGAGCCCCCTAATCAGCAGCTCCTTTAACCCCGTCCTGTCTGGGTGGGAACAGACGCCCTCAGGTGACCTACATGCAGCGGCGGTGGGGCCAAATCCAAAGCTGAACCCCGGGAGCTGTGCAAACAAAGAAGAGAAAGGGAAATCTCTCCCCGCAGCCTCAGGAGCAGTGGATTAAATCTCCACAATCAACTTGATGTACCCTGCATCTGTGGAATACCTGAATAGACAATGAATCATCCCAAAATTGAGGAGGTGGACTTTGGGAGCAACTGAAGACTTGGGGTTTGCGTTCTGCATCTAATTTATTTCTGGTTTTATGTTTATCTTAGGTTAGTATTTAGACCTTATTATCCCTGGTAGATTTATTGATTTGTTTTACTCTCTTCCTTTTTTAAAAAAATATATATTTTTCCTTTTTCTCTTTTTGTGAGTGTGTATATGTATGCTTTTTTGTGTGATTTTGTTTGTATACCTGTGCTTTTACCATTTGGGCTAGAGTTCTGTCCGTTTTTTTTTTTTTGGTATAGTTTTTAGCACATTTTATCATTAGTGGATTTGTTTTTAGGTTTGGTTGCTCTCTTTCTTTTTTATTACTTTTTAATTTTAATACTTTTTTAATTTTAATAACTAGATTTTTATTTTACTTTTTTCCTTCTTTCTCTCTCTCTCTTTCTTTCTTTTTTCTCCCTTTTCTTCTGAGCCGTGTGGTGACAGGGCTTTGGTGCTCCAGCCAGGTGTCAGGCCTGAGCCTCTGAGTTGGGAGAGAGACCTCCTGGCTCCAAGTAATATCAAATGGCGAAAGCTCTCCCAGAGATCTCCATCTCAACACTAAGACCCAGCTCCACTCAACGACCAGCCAAACAACTAGAAAGACAGGAATACAACCCCACTCATTAGCAGAGAGGCTGCCTAAAACCATAATAAGGTCACAGATACCCCCAAACACACCACCGGACGTGGTCCTGCCCACCAGAAAGACTAGTCCAGCCTCATCCACCACAACACAGGCACCAGTCCCCTCCACCATAGAGCCTACACAACCCACTGAACCAACCTTACCCACTGGGGGCAGACACCAAAAACAATGGGAACTATGAACCTGCAGCCTGCTAAAAGGAGACCCCAAACACAGTAAGTTAAGCAAAATGAGAAGACAGAAGTACACAGCAGATGGAGGAGCAAGGTAAAAACCCACCAGACCAAATGAAGAGAAAATAGGCAGTCTACCTGAAAAAGAATTCAGAGTAATGATAGTAAAGATGATCCAAAATCTTGAAAATAGAATGGAGAAAATATAAGAAACGTTTAACAAGGACCTAGAAGAATTAAGAGCAAACAAACAATGATGAACAACACAATAAATGAAATTAAAAATTCTCTAGAACGGTCTTCCCTGGTGGCACAGTGGTTGGGGGTCCGCCTGCCGATGCAGGGGATGCGGGTTCGTGACCTGGTCTGGCAGGATCCTGCGTGCCATGGAGCGGCTGGGCCTGTGAGCCGTGGCCACTGAGGCTGCGTGTCCGGAGCCTGTGCTCTGCAACAGGAGAGGCCACAGTGGTGAGAGGCCCACGTACCGAAAAAAAAAAAAAATTGTCTAGAAGGAATCAGTAGCAGAATCACTGAGGCAGAATAACGGATAAGTGACCTAGAAGATAAAATAGTGGAAATAGCTCCCACAGAGCACAATAAGGAGAAAAGAATGAAAAGAATTGAGGACAATCTCAGAGACCTCTGGGACAACATTAAATGTACCAACATTCAAATTATAGGGGTCCCAGAAGAAGAAGAGAAAAAGAAAGGGACTGAGAAAATATTTGACGAGATTATAGTTGAAAACTTCCCTAATATTGGGAAGGAAATAGTCAACTCCAGGAAGTGCAGGGAGTCCCATATAGGATAAATCCAAGGAGAAACACGCCAAGACACATATTAAACTATCAAAAATTAAATGCAAAGAAAAAATATTAAAAGCAATAAGGGAAAAGCAACATATAACATACAAGGGAATCCCCATAAGGTTAACAGCTGATGGTTCAGCAGAAACTCTGCAAGCCAGAAGAGAGTGGCAGGACATATTGAAAGTGATGAAAGGGAAAAACCTACAACCAAGATTACTCTGCCTAGCAAGAATGTCATTCAGATTTGACGGAGAAATTAAAACCTTTACAGACAAGCAAAAGCTAAGAGAATTCAGCACCACCAACCAGCTTTACAACAAATGCTAAAGGAACTTCTCTAGGCAGGAAACACAAGAGAAGGAAAAGACCTACAATAACAAAACCAAAACAATTAAGAAAATGGTAATAGGAACATATATATCAATAATTACCTTAAATGTAAATGGATTAAATGCTCCAACCAAAAGCATAGACTGGCTGAATGGATACAAAAACAAGACGTGTATATATGCTGTCTACAAGTGACCCACTTCAGACTTAGGGACACATACAGACTGAAAGTGAGGGGATGGAAAAAGATATTCCATGCAAATGGAAATCAAAAGAAAGCTGGAGTAGCAATTCTCATATCAGACAAAGTAGACTTTAAAATAAAGACTATTACAAGAGACAAAGAAGGACACTACATAATGATCAAAGGATGAATCCAAGAAGAAGATATAACAATTGTAAATATTTATGCACCCAACATAGGAGCACCTCAGTACCTAAGGCAAATGCTAACAGCCATAAAAGGGGAAATCAACAGTAACACAATCATAGTAGGGGACTTTAACAACCCACTTTCACCAATGGACAGATCATCCAAAATGAAAATAAATAAGGAAACAGAAGCTTTAAATGATACATTAAACAAAATGGACTTAACATATTTATAGGACATTCCATCCAAAAACAACAGAATACACTTTCTTTCCAAGTGCTCATGGAACATTCTCCAGGACAGATAATATCTTGGGTCACAAATCAAGCCTTGGTAAATTTAAGAAAATTGAAATTGTATCAAGCATCTTTTCCAACCACACTGCTATGAGACTGGATGTCAATTACAGGAAAAAAATATGTAAAAAATACAAACACATGCAGGCTAAACAATACAGTATGAAATAACCAAGAGATCAATGAAGACATCAAAGAGGAAATAAAAGAATACATAGAAACAAATGACAATGAAAATATGACAACCCAAAACCTGTGGGGTGCAGCAAAAGCAGTTCTAAGAGGGAAGTTTATAGCAATACAGTCCTACCTCAAGAAACAAGAAACACCTCAAGTAAACAACCTAACCTTGCACCTAAAGTAATTAGAGAAAGAAGAACAAAAAACCCCCAAAGTTAGCAGAAGGAAAGAAATCATAAAGATTAGATCAGAAATAAAAAGAAATGAAGGAAACGATAGCAAAGATCAATAAAACTAAAAGCTTGTTCTTTCAGAAGATAAACAAAATTGATAAACCATTAGCCAGACTCATCAAGAAAAAAAGGGAGAAGACTCAATAGAATTAGAAATGAAAAAGAAGTAACAACTGACAGTGCAGAAATACAAAGGATCATGAGAGATTACTACAAGCAACCATATGACAATAAAATGGACAACCTGGAAGAAATGGACAAATTCTTAGAAAAGCACAACCTTCCAAGACTGAACCAGGAAGATACAGAAAATATAAACAGACAGATCACAAGCACTATTGAAACTGTGACTAAACATCTTCCAACAAACAAAAGCCCAGGACCAGATGGCTTCACAGGCGAATTCTATCAAACATTTAGAGAAGAGCTAACACCTATCCTCCTCAAACTCTTCCAAAATATAGCAGAGGGAGGAACACTCCCAAACTCATTCTATAAGGCCACCATCACCCTGATACCAACACCAGACAAAGATGTCACAAAAAAAGAAAACTACAGGCCAATATCACTGATGAACATAGATGCAAAAATACTCAACAACTAGCAAACAGAATCCAACAGCACATTAAAAGGATCATACACCATGATCAAGTGGGGTTTATCCCAGGAATGCAAGGATTCTTCAATATACACAAATCAATCAATGTGATATACCATATTAACAAATTGAAGGAGAAAAACCATATGATAATCTCAACAGATGCAGAAAAAGCTTTTGAAAAAAAGTCAACACTGATTTATGATAAAAACCCTCCAGAAAGTAGGCATAGAGGGAATTTAACTCAACATAATAAAGGCCATATATGACAAACCCACAGCCAACATCGTTCTCAATGGTGAAAAACTGAAACCATTACCTCTAAGATCAGGAACAAGACAAGGTTGCCCACTCTCACCACTATTATTCAACATAGTTTTGGAAGTTTTAGCCACAGCAATCAGGGAATAAAAAGAAATAAAAGGAATCCAAATCGGAAAAGAAGAAGTAAAACTGTCACTGTTTGCAGATGACATGATCTATACATAGAGAATGCTAAACATGCTACCAGAAAACTACTAGAGCTAATCAATGAATTTGGTAAAGTAGCAAGATAAAAAAATTAATGTACAGAAATCTCTTGCATTCCTATACACTAATGATGAAAAATCTTAAAGAGAAATTAAGGAAACACTCCCATTTACCATTGCAACAAAAAGAATAAAATACCTAGGAATAAACCTACCTAAGGAGACAAAAGACCTGTATGTAGAAGACTATAAGACACTGATGAAAGAAATTAAAGATGATACAAACAGATGGAGAGATATAGCATGTTCTTGGATTGTTAGAATCAACATTGTGAAAATGAGTATACTACCCAAAGCAATCTACAGATTCAATGCAATCCCTATCAAATTACCAATGGCATTTATCACAGAAGTAGAACAAAAAATTTCACAATTTGTATGGAAACACAAAAGACCCCGAATAGCCAAAGCAATCTTGAGAAAGAAAAACGGAGCTGGAGGAATCAGGCTCGCCTACTTCAAACTATACCACAAAGCTACAGTAATCAAGAAAGTATGGTACTGGCACAAAAACAGAATATAGATCAATGGTACAGGATAGAATGCCCAGAGATAAACCCACACACATCTGGGCACCTAATTTATGACAAAGGAGGCAAGAACATACAATGGAGAAAGACAGCCTCTTCAATAAGTGGTGCTGGGAAAACTGGACAGCTACATGTAAAAGAATGAAATTAGAACACTTCCTAACACCATACACAAAAATAAACTCAAAATGGATTCAAGACCTAAATGTAAGGCCAGACAATACAGAACTCTTAGAGGAAAACATAGGCAGGACACTCTATGACATAAATCATAGCAAGATCATTTTTGACCCACCTCCTAGAGAAATGGAAATAGAAACAAAAGTAAACAAATGGGACCTAATGAAACTTAAAAGCTTTTGCACAGCAAAGGAAACCATAAACAAGACAAAAAGACAACCCTCAGAATGGGAGAAAATATTTGCAAATGAAGCAACTGACAATGGATTAATCTCCAAAATTTACAAGCAGCTCATGCAGCTCAATATCAAAAAAAAAAAACCAACCCAATCCAAAAATGGGCAGGACACCTAAATAGACATTTCTCCAAAGAAGATATACAGATTGCCAACCAACACATGAAAGGATGCTCAACAACACTAATCATTAGAGAAATGCAAATCAAAACTACAATGAGTTATCACCTCACACCAGTCAGAATGGCCATCATCGAAAAATCTACAAACAATAAATGCTGGAGAGGGTGTGGAGAAAAGGGAACCCTCTTGCACTGTTGGTGGGAATGTAAATTGATACACCCACTGTGGAGAAGAGTATGGAGGTTCCTTAAAAAACTAAAAATAGAACTACCATACGATCCAGCAATCCCACTACTGGGCATATACCCTGAGAAAACCATAATTCAAAAAGAGTCATGTATCACAGTGTTCATTGCAGCTCTATTTACAATAGCCAGGACATGGAAGCAACCTAAGTGCCCATTGACAGATGAATGGATAAAGAAGATGTGGCACATATATACAATGGAATATTACTCAGCCATAAAAAGAAACAAAATTGAGTTATTTGTAGTGAGGTGGATGGACCTAGAGACTGTCATACAGAGTGAAATAAGTAAGAAAGAGAAATATATATATATATATAAATACTGTATGCTAACACATATATATGGAATCTAAAAAAAAAAAAAAAGTTCTGAAGAACCTAGGAGGAGGAGAGGAATAAAGACGCAGATGTAGAGAATGGACTTGAGGACACGGGGAGAGGGAAGGGTAAGCTGGGATGAAGTGAGAGAGTGGCATGGACATATATACATTACCAAATGTAAAATAGATAGCTAGTGGGAAGCAGCTGCATAGCACAGAGAGTTCAGTTCGGTGCTTTGTGTCCACTTACAAGGGTGGGATAGGGAGTGTGGGAGGGAGATGCAAGAGGGAGGAGCTATGGGGATATATGTATATGTACAGCTGATTTACTTTGTTATAAAGCAGAAACTAACACACCATTGTAGAGCAATTATACTCCAATAAAGGTGTTAAAAGAAATAATAATAGTTGATAAAAGAGTAGCAGGAAAAGAGAGGTTTGGTCATAAAATGAGGTTAGCTAATATTTAATAAGCTCATGATTCCCTAAGGTGTGCCAGGCTCTTTATGAAAGTTATTAGATTTAGGGCTTCCCTGGTGGCGCAGTGGTTAAGAGTCCACCTGCCGATGCAGGGGACACGGGTTCGTGCCCCGCTCTGGGAAGATCCCACATGCCGCGGAGCGGCTGGGCCCGTGAGCCATGGCCGTTGAGCCTGTGCGTCCGGAGCCTGTGCTCTGCAATGGGAGAGGCCACAACAGTGAGAGGCGGCCCATGTACCGCAAAAAAAAAAAAAAAAAAAAAAGAAAGTTATTAGATTTAATAAAGGTGTTAAAACTATGGGAAAAAAATATAGTAGCTGAAATTTAAGTTTTTTCTTAGTCAATCCTTAGATGATGTGGTTTATTATTTACCATTACATAATAAACCAAGGGAATAATCTAATAAATTTGAGTATTTTAGAGAAAGCTAGTTTGATCTTTGATGAAAACATCCATTTACATATTAATTTTCAATAAAAAAATTTGCCCTAGAAATAATTTTGCAGTCTAGAATTTTGGAAAACTAGTTCCTATTTGTAAAATTAGCTCCCAAACAGGTTCAACAGGGTTAGTGTTTTCTCTTTTTGTTGTTGTTGTTGTTTTGCGGTACGCAGGCCTCTCACTGCTGTGGCCTCTCCCGCTGCGGAGCAACAGACTCCGGACGCGCAGGCTCAGCGGCCATGGCCCACGGGCACAGCCGCTCCGCGGCATGTGGGATCCTCCCGGACCGGGGCACGAACCCGTGTCCCCTGCATCGGCAGGCGGACTCTCAACCACTGCGCCACCAGGGAAGCCCACTGTTTTCTCTTTTTAATTGATTTTAGGCTTTTATCATAACAACTGTAGAAATTTATCATCCCATCTTTTCCTGAAAAATGGTGGTAACATTTCTAATCTGAACTGTTTCCAACCATAACTCATTACTGCATTACCTAGTTTAGTGATCTAAAGTAATTTAATATTTTACATGATATGAGGTATGATGGGGCAAAAACCAAGCTGTATTCTACTGCATAGCAAATGTAACATAATAGTTTTACATTATTTTTTGCTTTTAGAAGCTGACTGATCATTAATCGTTATTCCTAAAATGCCAAGCACAGTTTACCTTATTCTAAAAATACTGAAATTTAAATACAAGTTAGGCATGGAATTACTCATTGAGAACAAAGAAAAAGAACAATTGACCATGCTGAAGATTGGTATAAAAGGGGTAGATTTTAATCAAAACAGTATTGGATAATTTTCTCATCTGTGACCCTGCATATTAAAAATTATGAAATATGTGAGGACTCTAATATCATATTGACTCATGAATAAAATGTGTTTACTGAGTGCATAATTGCACAAGGCCTTGTGTACAGATCCCATAGGGTCATGAAGAATAGAACAATCTCAGGAGACCCATTTAAGGAAACATTGAAAACCTATAGAAAAGATCTCTCTGATGGCTTCTGCATTATTCAGATTACTCAAAGAAAATACGTTGGCACTGCAAGTTAAAATAGATATTTTATTGAGAAACTTGCTTTGTCAGTGAGTGAGTAAAAGTTACAAATATTTTTATTTAATAAAATTAGCATATCCTTAATTCTAAAAACATCTCTTAAAAGCTTTCATTATCTGAAACTGCAGATCATTCTGAGTCAGGGTTTTCTTTTAGTGTCTTCCATGGAAAAAGATGCTGCCAATTCCTGTCATGCAAATAACAGAACATGTGTAGTATGACTTGTTCACAAGCAAAACAAATTCCCCACTTGAGTTTGAGTTTCTTGCATGCATAGAATTAATATCTTTATTGCTGTAACTAAAAAATTCTCTTGGTACAGCAATGAGGCTTTATGCTTACTCCTGAGGATTCTAAGAGTTATAATAATGTGGTCATATGTATTTTTTTAAGTTATGTAGCAGACAGTTCTGCTGAAAAACCCCATTCCCCAGTTATAACTTAAAATTGGTATAGGTTAATACTACACACTAATGTGTAATTTACTTGTTAAGTACACTAGGCTTCCATGCAGGTTTTTTTTTTTAATTACATTTTTGTTGCATTAAAAGGGCAATGATTTAACCCTATAAATTATTTTCTAAATGGCTTTTACATATAAGACACTAAAAGTATGAGACAAATATTTGAAACAGTTTTAAATAAGTTAAACCAGTACTAACAGCTAATAATTAAGTAGAGGGCAACATTTAGTAATTTTCAAATTTATAAATTTTTATACATGGACACTTAAAAAAACTAAATTGTAAATGTAAAAATAGGATGTTAGGCATAGAATTTTAAAATCTTGGCTTGAATTACATAGTTTTTTCTTCTCTTTAACTGCAGGGAATAAGGTAATAGGTCATAAGGTAATCTCTGTCCTTCTGCACAGAGATGCTTTGTGCAAACACCAGAAATGATATATCACACAGCAATAATTTTGCTGATAAATTTAAATGGATCTGCTCAAATTATTACTTTTAGTACAAAAGCTAAAGGTTAGACTATACTTCTGTTGATGAATTTTAGAGATAATAATATTTATGGAGGTTCTTATTTCCCTCCTAATGGCACAGATTAGTACGTTGGATAGAAAAGCAAGAGGAGATGAAGCACTTGTTTTTTAAAAAAGTGCTTCTAGTTTTTAATGAGTACTATTTTTCAAGGGAATGGAAAAATAGAATAAGAAGGCCTCTCATAAGAATCAATGAAATCTTTTGCAATAAGTGCAAACTGGTCATAATTTAAGGTCCATATCCTCCCAACAGCTGCCAAATTTGGCAATTTGAAAGAATAGTAAATTGGATATTGATTTTGAAATTACAGCACGCAACTGCAGGAAGCAATGTTTTAAAATATTGGCATAGTTTATAGTAATTATTATATTCATTATCAGAACTTTAAATTTTGATTTGTTTCTCTTTTTTCTAAGTCAATTAACTGTGTGTTTTACATACACATGAAATCACAGAATATTAGCATGGGGTGGAAACATGTCTTGTCAAATTTTACAGAAGAGGCAACTGAGGCTCAGAGAGGTTGTGATTTGCCCAAGGTCCCCTAACTAATAAGTAACAGATCTGGGGCTAGAATATGACTCCATGTGGGCTTGTCTCCTTTATAACTTAGGTCTTAAGGGATGGGGATGAATGCTCAATTTCTTTGTATCTTTCCTGTTGGGGAATGTTTGCATTACTAGCAGGAGGACTCTGTTCAGGACTCTTTTGAAGAAATCTGTAAAACAAGTACTCATCCCGAAATTCATAATTGTTGGTGATATGTTGGATGACTCCCCCTTGCACCAGTTTATCTCCGTATATCACAGCTTCACCACGGTCGGAGGCAAGGCCAACTTCAATTAGCCAGCTCACCAGGTCACAGCCACAGAAGGTCCCGACAGAAGTCTTTGCACCACACCTGTATGTCAAAGGAATGATTCACCCATATGTTCTGTAAATCTGGTATCAGCACTGCATGATGGAGGACAAGCAAGGAAAAATAGAAGGAGACAGGGAAAGACAGCATGACAGTTAAAAGGTGGCAGGGATGAAACTATTCTGAATATAAAGGGTTTATTAAATTACCTGAACCTAGAAAGACCCACCAGAGAAAAACAAAATAGGCCAATAATGCTTGTGAAAACAGAAACACTTAAAACAAATGACTTAGATAATGTAAGTGCATCAACAAATAAATATTCTTTTTAGAGTAGATGGTCTTTTATGGTCAGATGCATTCTGTAGATAGCAATTATATATTTTATAAGTTATACTCAGTTAAAATAAATAATTTAATTGTCTCAGGAGCATTAAATAATATTTTTGCAAACTCTTAAGAAGTGACAATTTTTACTAAATTACTGAGATCAAACTTTTTATTTTCTGCTTATCACAATACCTTTCTTCATGTCCTGAGCAAGATAATCTTACTGATATGTTAGGAATTTGCTCCATTAAGAAGCAGGCAGGGCTTCCCTGGTGGCACAGTGGTTAAGAATCTGCCCGACAATGCAGGGGACATGCGTTCCAGCCCTGGTCCGGGAAGATCCCACATGCCGCGGAGCAACTAAGCCCGTGAGCCACAACTACTGAGCCTGTGCTCTAGAGCCCACGAGCCACAACTACTGAAGCTGCATGCCACAGCTACTGAAGCCCGTGCACCTAGAGCCCGTGCTCCACAACAAGAGAAGCCACCGCAGTGAGAAGCCTGAACACTGTAACGAAGAGTAGCCCCTGCTCGCCGCAACTAGAGAAAACCCACGCTCAACAACGAAGACCCAACGCAGCCAAAAATAAAAAAAATAAAAAAAGAATGACTATTAAAAAAAAAGAAGCAGGCAAAGGGTAAGTGAGATCTGTCTTGCTATAAATCTAAGATTTGTTTTTCATAGTTGTTGACTATATTCCCCACACTGTACATTTCACCCCTGTGATTCATCTATTTTACAACTGGAAGTCTGTACCTCTTAATCTCCATCACCTATTTCTTTCTTCCCCCCGACCTCTTCCCCTCTGGCAACCACTTGTTTGTTCTCTGTATCTATGACTCTGTTTCTGTTTTGTTATGTCTGTTCATTTGTTTTGTTTTTTTAGATTCCACATATAAGCGAAATCATACAGTGTTTGTCTTTCTCTGTCTGACTTATTTCACTTGGTGTATTGCCCTCTAGGTCCATCCACCTTGTCGCAGATGGCAGGATTTCATTCTTTTTTGTGGCTGGGTGATATTCCATTGTATATCTATACCCCATCTTCTTTATCCATTCATCTACTGAGGGACACTTAGGTTTCTTCTATATGTTGCCTATTGTAAATAATACTGCAATGAACAAAGGGGAGCACATATCTTTTCTAATCAGTGTTTTTTATTTTCTTTGGGTCAATACTCAGGAGTGGAATTGCTGGATCATATGGTACTATTTTTAATATTTTGAGGAATTTCCATAAGATTCCTCAGATTTTTTTTTTTTTTTTTTTGGCCATGCTGCATGGCTTGTGGGATCTTAGTTCCCAGACCAGGGATTAAACCCACACCCCCTGCACTGGAAGTGTGGAGACTTTTTTTAAAAAATAAATTTATTTATTTTACTTATTTATTTTTGACTGCGTTGGGTCTTCGTTGCTGCAGGCGGGCTTTCTCTAGTTGCGGCGAGTGGGGGCTACTCTTCGTTGTGGTGCGCGGGCCTCTCATTGCAGGGGCTTCTCTTGTTGCGGAGCACAGGCTCTGGGCACGTGGGCTTCAGTAGTTGTGGCACGTGGGCTCAGTAGTTGTGGCTTGCGGGCTCTAGAGCGCAGGCTCAGTAGTTGTGGGGCACGGGCTTAGTTGCTCCGTGGCATGTGGGATCTTCCTGGACCAGGGCTCAAACACGTGTCCCCTGCATTGGCAGGTGGATTCTTAACCATTGCGCCACCAGGGAAGCCCCAGTGCGGAGTCTTAATCACTGGACTGCCAGGGAAATCCCAGATTCCTCAGATTTAAAAAATTTTTGATAATAAATCTGCTTCTTAATTATTTAAAATTTGTCTTCCTAATGCAAATGTGAGGGTGCCTCAGGTATGAATAAAAAAACAAGGGAAAAAGAAGTGTAAAAAAACAAATTAAGTAGATTCTGTTCATTTTTATACAAGTATGCAATAGACAACATGAATCTGTCCACAAGCATTAGTTAAGCTGCAAAACCTAAAGTGCTTGACAATAGGAAACAGTGGATGAATATCAAGATGAAATGAGAAATAGGTGACGAAAATTTTAAAGCATTTAACCACAAATGAATGTACATTAGCGTTTCATATAAAAATTAGAAAAGAGGTTAATATACATGAAAAAATTTCTCAAGTACACAAAATCACAATATTGTAATATCAGTATTTTACTTAGTAATAGGATGTCTTAATTTATGCTTTGCAACTACAAACATCACTTTAAACAAAAGCCTGAACATTACACCCAGAGCCTGAGCCTTTTTCCTCCTCGTTGATTTTAAATTTATAGCCCTACACCTTCTAATCCAGACACCAACTGATTAATATTTGCTTCCTGATGACTGATCAGGCAGCTACAACCACAGCCCACGGAGTTGTGCAGAGCGGCAGAGGATTAGCCACTATGCAGGATGCAGAGCAGTCCCATCACCAGCCTGTGCCCATTTGCCATCTGGGACGGAGGCAGCCTGACAGCCCTGCAAATGGCAAAGAGCCATGCCAGTCGGCAATCACAGTGGGCCTGGTGGAGGTAACACAGAGTTCCTTTTTTTAAATTTTAAAAAGCAATTTTAAATAGTTGAAACTATCCATAGATGGTACTTTGAAATAATTGTGTTTGGGCCTTTAAGGGTGGGAAACTAATATTTTTTCATAGCTTACCGTTTCCAGAAACTGGGCTAGGCGCATCATATAGATTTTGTTATCTAATGCAAATAACCCCAAGAGCCAGGTATTTTAAAGAAGAGGAAAACTAAGGTTTAGAGACTTAAACTTGCCCAATGTCACAGAGCTAATAAGTGGCAGATCCAGTAATTGAGTTCTAGTATTAGTCCCCACCCAGTGAGTCCCCTTTCCACGAGCTATACCAGGATACCTCCAGTTATAATGAAATATAGTGACATAATATTTGTAAATATTCTGAATGGTAATTTTCATAAATTTTCAATTTTTCAGTTATAGACATAAAAGTATTCTTAATACCATGATTTGTTTTTTTCTCTTTTTTTGACAACCAAAAATATTGGCACTAAAACATTTGTTTATTCTTTTCCTGCTGTATACTCCATACAGGATTAGAAGAATACATATGCTGTCACAGACTGAAGGTTAGGACTTGAGGTGAAAAATAAGCAGCAGAACTAATTAAGAGATAGAAATTTCATTTCATTTTCTTAACAATATCATTAGTAATATGAAATAGCATATGACTAGCATACTCCTAGGAGATGGGGAATATAAAATCACTTCTAAATACAATGTATCTCAAAGGTTTTTGAGAGGTACTAATGGCCAACATGAAATGAATGTTCATATTCTGCTACATTTTGGTTCATTCTAAAGTTTTCATGTTTTACATGGAAATCAGAAGTTATATGGCATTTAAAAATGTAAAGATCAAAGTGTTATGGCTGCTATATATGCTGTTTCTTAAACTATAAACTGACCCATAGCTATTTTAACTTTTATGTGTATATGTGTTATTGAAAATAACAATAATAAAGTTAGTCACAAGCACATTACTTAGCTGATTACAAGCCAAAATTAATCATCTAAAATATAATTATCTAGAACCTGTACTTACCTTCTTTCCTTCACAATGTTTTGGATACAGAGGTCACGGTGATAATGGATAAACTGTTGACAGGTCATTTTTATTTCCTCAGGAACAGAAGAATCCCTATTTTCTGCTGTTTCTTTATTGTTCCATAGGAATTCAAGTCTAAAAACCAAAATTTAAGGATGCAATTTTTAAGGAAAGAAAAGCCCTGAGAGAGAGCCCCTTCTTGCTTATCACCCCATCAACATGGCTGTTCCAAAACTGTCACTCACCACAGCTGTCATCTACAACACCCAGACATCCTTAGTCTCTGAAGCAGAAACATATTTAACCTGCATTTGGTGGCTGGGGTGGGGAACTTGAACATTTTATAAACCCTCCAGACATGCTGGAGCCATTTCAGTAACTACCAAAAAATGAAGTTTCTCATTCTACATTCTACTGTTTTAAAACGCAAAAAATAACGTATAGAGATCAAGTATATTATTTAATCATTTTCCAATTTTGGTACCAGAGACACAAATAGTGAGACCTGGAGTACAAAACAATTATGTTTTGCCAGCCCAGGCAATAGATCTGTTGACTCTTTTAACCAATCAACATTATGAAGCTAATAACTAAGTGCAGTGACTTTCCTATTATGCTTTTCTTCTTTCATGAAAGGACTGTGACCCTAGCAACTATATTTTAGTTGCTAAATGCCCAGGGACCATTTACTGGGCACTTTTTATATAGGCAATAGGATAAATTCCACTAGCACTTCTAGTTTCTACTAATTTTGACTTTGAAAACAAATGAGGAAGTACGGATTCACCCCTCTACCTCCACCACTTCCTCCCACCCCCAAGGTGAAGTGTTCGCATTTCATTATTTTTCATAAAGAAATTCCTGATCTGAATTCAAAGAAACTCTTCACCAAGTTAATTTAAAAAAATTGAAATTTAGAAAGAAGAAAACTTGAGTTTTCTATAAATTGTCGGTTTGACAGAAAGAGAAATCCTGTTGTCAAACAAGAAAGACAATCAAATATAGACCTTTGGGGGCACATCACCTACTATTTCCATTTCTAAATACATTTTCAAGTTTCATTTTACTTTATGTAGTTAATGGCATAGATAGAAGTCAGTGTCCATCAATTCTTGTTAAAATACAAATTAAAATGTTGGATTAATGACAGCTCTTCTGTCATTTTCTCGGCAATTATTTACAACAAATATGTGAATCAGCAGATAACCTTTCTGTGGTTTCCTAGTAGTTTCTAAAGGTTTAAAAATATAAGTATCTTAATAGAATGGCTTTGTCATCACCTTTACAGTTACAGCTTTATTTCAAAACTAAAAGTACCTTCTTTTGAAGGGTAGAATGATTAAATGTTTGTCCAATCCAAAGATGCCAAAGGAAATAAATCCCTATGGAAGAAAAAAAAGTTATATTTTATGAGTTCTAAAATAAATTTTAAGACAGAGAAATGATGGAAGCCAAAATATTTATTGCTTGGGGAAGTAAACCTCTAGTGATTAGAGCAACATTTTAAATAGAACCCACAGGCAATACCTCTAAAGTTCAGTGCCTGATGGCACGTACAGTCAATCCTCTGTATCCACAGATTCCATATCCATGGATTTAACCTACTGTGGATTGAAAATATTTGGGAAAAAAATTCCAGAAAGTTCCAAAAAGCAAAACTTGAATTTGCCGCATACTGGCAAGTATTTACATAGCAATTAAGGTGATGGAACTAACCTAGAGATGATTTAAAATATACAGGAGGACATGCATAGGTCATATGCAAATACTGTGCCATTTTATATGAAGGACTTGAGCATCCATGGATTTTAGTACCTGAGGGGTATCCTGGAACCAGTCCCCCTCAGATACTGAGGGATGATTGTATGGTCCTTGGCTACCTCTTCCCAATCATCTTTCCTACTAATTATGATGGGTGAAAAAAGTGAGTGCTGAACAACCACATTGGCAAGCTAGCTTACTGGAGAAAAATGAAAACATTTAAGGGCTATATGACTTTTTTCCCCTTTCTAAAAAGAAAATAAAATATCTCCCATTATGCTTAAGTACTTCTTTATTATTTTTCTGTTAAAACTTCAGAAATTATAGAATTAACAAGTGCTATAGGTTCTGATTATAATGAAGTAACTGAAAAAAATTTATGTGAAATGAAATTGGCTAGTGTTTAGGGAAAGGGTCTGAAGAATTTGGGAGTGATGAGGCAAACTAGCACCAGATATTAGCCACATATCAGGACAATCAGGACTGCCTTGGGGAGATGAGAGGCTGGGAACTGCCATCTGTCAGGCACAGTGGGGTAAGGATTTTAGAGCAGGTTGGTGTGGGTGGGATGGAAAATGCAATGACATGAAGGACCTACCTGTCTTCACCTCAAATTATAAACCACCTAAAGGGAATGATCTTACTACCACAACTCCCCAAGAGAAAAATGGAATGGGAGCAGGTTTTGTGTCTGTCTCCCTCCTTTGAAGCACTTCAGCCATAAGCTGTGGGGACAATATTTCAAATGCAACATTCCTGGCATTAGCTTCTGTTTGCGGAGCTTTGTCAGTCCCAGTCCTGGGATGGCTCAGCTTGGAGTGGGCTTTCTGAATGCAAAATGCTGAGTAAGACTAAGATTTTCAACCTAGTATTTTATAGTTCTTGGGTACAAAATCAAATCTTGGACAGTACCACAGAGTGAGGTGGGCATCAAGTAGCCCTGGGATGCTCATGTCTGTCTATAATAAACTGATAGGTCACTTGTCTGTCTAAATATAGCCATTTTTGCTCCCATAATAAAGGCAAAGCAAACTGGAAATATTTCAAGAAATTAATGTTAGGGAAAAACTTGCAAGAGTGTCTACTTATAAATGTTAACTAACTCATATGGCCAATTATTTCAGGTTTAATAGGCAAGCGCAATGATTTCAAGTACTGTAGTTTTTTCAACCTGATAATTAATCTTGGGACTAATATTCTTTAATTAAAAAGTAAGGGATGTGGTTAAGACTTCGCCTTCCAATGTAGGGAGTGCAGGCTTGATCCCTGGTCGGGGAGCTAGGATCCCACATGCCTTGTGGCCAAGGGACCAAGACATGGAACAGAAGCAATATTGTAACAAATTCAATAAAGACTTAAAAAAAAATGGTGCACATCCAAAAAAAAAAAATCTTTAAAAATAAAGTAAGGGACTGAAGACAATTAAATTTTTACATCAAAATATTTTCCCAATATCTAAAATATCATTTACCCTTAAATATCCATTTTAATAGTGACATAAACAAAGACAACAGCACCTATCATATTAGTTCTTCATGGAATTTTAATTTCTAATTTTTAAACTGGGGGTGACAAGTCTACTTTGCAGATATTCTTGTGATGTTTAAATGAAATAATTAATGTAAAGTGCTTAAAAATGTTTGGCATATAGTAAACTCTCAAGGAATGGTATCTACTATCCCTGGTCAAATTTTATTTATATACCACATGATTTTTTTTAAAGGATTTAAGTACCTGTAGTTCAAGAAACATCAAAATGTAAATGAAATGATGTGCATTAAAATAAGTTGCTAAACTAAAGGCTCAGAGAAGTTAAGTCATTTTGCCAAAGTAACTTATTAAGGCCACAACAAAGTTTAAAAAGAACTTGGAACATCTTGTCCCTGCTAAATTATCATTCTTTATCTCAAAACCAAAGCAAAAAACTATTTGGTATTTCTGATTGAAACACTCAGTGTGCATTCTGATGACTTTAACCAATATAATAATTCATCTCTACTAGGAGATAGGCAGCAGCTGTCAGCTGTCACGCATACCAGCAGCTGGCAAACAAACTAAACCCTTTTGATTTAAAAGAAAACAACAACATCCGTACCATCCCCCCACCCCCACCATCAAACCATCCAGGAAAACAAAAACCCCTCAAAGTTCTCAGTAAATAAATACCTGGCCAAAGTTAAACACAGCACAGAAAAACTGTAACTCAACATACAGTCTCCCAGGCTCTTGGTTGAATAGCCACCATAAACAACTGGAAAGATTCTGTAAAGGAAGGAGAAAATAGTACTTTAAAATGAAGCAAGCTAATCATTTCTCTCTATCCAGAACATAGTACAATAACTTATCTACTTAACAATTAGGAAGAAAAGAACTAAAGGGAAAAACACCAAGAGAATATAGAGGCTCTGTCTTTCAAACAAGAGGTTTCAACCTCTCTTCTTGACAGATGTCATTCAAGCAGCATCTATTCTGATCAGATTTGAAGCAAGAAGACATGAGCCATAATACAGAAGCTTACATAATACATCAGGACTTCGACTAGCCGAAGACAGGTCTGATTTTAAAATTAGTTTTACACAGTGAAAACAATCACATCACCGAGCAGCAGTTCTTGGCTGCATTTCTTACTTCTTGATTTTTGTTCTTAAACAGCAGTTAAAATGGTGCTGGCTTATATGATTCTATGTAATGAGCATCCCAGTTTGGAAAGGGTAAGGGGGTTTCTTCATGGGTTATATGGTCCATCTCCCATCGCTAGGCAAGTTACACTTGAACTATCACAAAGAAGTATACAATAACTGGTAATTCACTAAAGAGGACATAGAACTAATTTTTTAAAAACCCTTTAGTAATCAAAGAAATGCATTTAAAAAATGAAGTGCTATATTTCACTTATAAAATTATCAAATAAAAAATTTATAATATTCAATGTTGGTGAGAGTACTTTACAAACCTATACTACTTCTTTGGAAAACAACTTAGTAGAATGCATCCAAAGGCACAAAAATATTTATATTCTTTGATCCAGGTTTCCCAACTTTGAGAATCTATCATAAGGAAATATATTTCACGGAGATGTTTATTAGAGCATTCTGAAAAACTAGGAATGATCCATAGATCCATAAGGAAGTGGTTGAGTGAATTATAATGCTTCTCCTCTATGGTTTATTGAGGAGCCATTTAAAGTAATGGTTATGAACACTTTGCAGCAATATGAAAATGCTTGACATAAGTCACAAAGCAAGACATAAATCTGAATGTATTATTAGAACCATGAAAAATGTATTGAAAAAGAGAAGGCAGTAGTATGATGGATATTTTTCCTCTTTTCTCTATTTTGTAAGTATCCATTGTATGAAGTGGTTATGTTATTTTCATAATATAAAATTATTTCTAAAAGTTTATTTATCTGAGGACTATCTTCTGAGAGACCATGTAGTCATTTATCCACAGAAGTCAGTCAAGGATGTTAGGAGTAAGTGGTCCTGTACACATCATGGAGATGCCTGGTTTTACCCCAAATTCTAGGTTCAAGGCATAGGATGAGTAAGTATTCTAAGCAAAATAAGCCATTGAAGCACTTAGGCAACAGAGTAATGTGAATTATTCATTCTTTACCCCCAAAAAACATTTAGCTCAAGATTAGGATTCAGATGGTTGAACTGCCACCCCCCTGTGAAGGAGCAACTAAGTTTCTCCAGATGCCTGAAAAAAACCTTTGCCAAACATTTAAAGAAATGGCCCCAAAACAAAATCAGAAGAAACATTTACAGCAAACAGGCCAATGATGAGAAGTAAACACAAAAACACATGTCGAGTCAGTTGCTGGTCTCCACTCTGTAGATACTGCTCCTCTTCCTGGGCTAATATGCAGCTCTGGGAGTTACAGCGACTCACACAATGTTCATCTATAAAACAGCAAGTACAATAATTTGTAATCAGAGCTTTTTATCTGAATGCATTTTAAATTCATAATGACTTCCTAAACAAACCACCACATATGCACATTCAGCTCAGAATCAGTATTTTATTTTAGTTGAAATCCAAGGAAGTCTCCTCCATGTTGTTTTAGGAGAGTTCTACTTGTAGAATGTTTTTATCCCCCCAAAATACAAGTAGTACGCAATGGTTCTCTTCTACATTATTTAACAATGTAACACCCACACCCACACACTTTTTTAAGGCTAAATTAATAACTCAAGTTTCACCTGTGATAAATCTACACCTTGGGGTAATTTTGTAAAAATGTAAAAATCTACACCTTGGTGTAAATAGGTCACGAATACCCTATTTTGGCTAAGAGCAAAACAAATTTACTACTACCACTTGCCTTTCATTAAAGAGTTTAAAATTTGCCTTAGAAAAGACCTTTAAGAAACCAAATAAAAAATATTATACACTTTGTTCTGTTCACATATGGAACTAAGTCCAAATCACAACATGACTCTTCTCTGGCCTAAAAGAGAAGTGAGGGGCCTTTCACAAGAAACCTTTAATTCTCCCACCTCAGCTCCACTATATCTAAGGCATCAAATGCAGGGGAAAACATTTTTACAAAATAGATGCTAGTCTAACATACAGTCTTATTACAAAAAGTCAGAGATTAAAAAACACAACTTTACAGCTCTTACCTTTAAGCGAACAAAAATTTATACTTCCTAAAGGCTCTTCTTAGAAAAGAACATATACAACCATTAAACATGGTAGGGCACAATAGCTAATGGCACAGGTGAATGTTCACAATAAAAGTAGGTTAAAAGTAAAAAGAAACCAGGCTGCCAAACAGTTTCTGTAGTATGATCCTATTTTATAACAATTATTTGGGTACATACTGGTGTAGAAAAATTCTAGCAGTATATATAATAAACCTGGTCTTAAAACATTATGTAGAAGTATTATAAAAATGGATAAAAATAAATTTTACTATCTTTTATTCCCCTTTTTTACACATTGCGATATTTATTTTGCCTTTGTGGTGTGTCAGTGTTTTGGCGACAAGGAATTAATCACATTGTTAAACTCTAAAAATTCGCATTTGTCCATGGTTTGATTTCCCTTAGACTTTCTTTATTTCAGGCTTAGGAATGGTACTAAATTATGTGGGCAGATGAAGTCCTTATATGATGGCTCTCATTCTATATAATTTTTGTAAAATATGATCAGAAGATCTAATAAGCCCCTATAATTAAAAAAAATTTTCAGGAATCAGCATTATTAATGGAGAAATGATAGATAAGAAAATTGTAAGGGGATTTTGGGGGGGTAAAAAAGGTTGTTGAATCAAATCACATGTTGAGTTTGCTAATGGACTTTACTATTAGGTATACTGTATAGGGAAGAAAAAGCAAGGCAAACCCTTGGGAATTCTGATGTAAAGAAATATTAGCTTTAGAAAAGAGGCACACAAAACTTGAAACACATGTATCTGAGTGCCAGGAGGGGTTTCCTATTGAAAGTCAGTGAAGGCTCAACATCTGATGTATTTTTACTTCTTTCTGTGGAAATATGAATTCTACTATTTAAGATTCATTCCTAGCCAGCAGAAAGCAGTCAAGTATAAATCCCACCTGAATAATAACAACAACTACTGCTGCTGCTACTATGTTTAATAAGCATTTAGTTTGTATACCACTCACTGTGCTAAGTGATTTGCACACATCATTTCTTATAATCCTCACAACATTTCTTATATAAAAACATAATGACAGCAAAACAGTTGACGTACGCTCCATCATAAAGAGGACTTTTTAGCGTTTCCCTTTCTACTTTGATTAAAAATAAGCATGATCAACTGAAGGTACACTGCAATTTCACATAAATGTATTCAGCTGTCTTAACTAATTTGGAATTCAGACCATAAATGTGATTTAGTCTCTTAGTCTATATGCCAAAAGGTTATTATTTGTAAAGATTTTTCTTATTTTATAAGAAAGGGCATATTTTAAAGCACATGGATTCCAAATGTAATTAAGCACTAACTAATTAGTCCTGGCCCTGGGGGAATGGAGTGGGGGAAAAGTCTCAGCTTCTAAAACAAGAGCCCCCAAAAAATAATGGTCCTTAGGGCAAACTTCTTGGAATTATCACTTGGGTTAAATTTATTGGAAAAATTCCACGCAAATTAAAAATCAGTACCCTATGTATGCACAATTATTATACTATTTGTACTTTCTTTGAGAATATTCTCAAACAGTAGCTTCTATAGAAATTCTATATAGAGTTCTTTTAAGGCATAAGAATAAGGAATCTTTTGTTCCTTAGGCCCATCCTCATAGCCCAGATGCACTTACTTTTCTTTCTTTCTTTTTAAAAATATATATTTATATTATTTTTTTACTGGAGTATAATTGCTTTACAATGATGTGTTAGTCTCTGCTGTAAAATGAAGTGAATCAGCTATATGTATATATACGTCCCCTCCCTCTTGGACCTCCCTCCTACCCACCCCATCCCACCCATCTAGGTCGTCACAGAGCACGGAGCTGAGCTCCCTGCCAGAGGCACTTACTTTCCTCAAACGAGGGAGTCACAGAGCCACTGGTGCTTATGTTTGCTACTGGTTCTGTGGATGGGCAGCATAATTCACCATTTCCCATGGAGCAGAAGCAGCAACCTATATAGACAAAATACCATGTGAGGGAAGAGTCCAAGCACAACAGGAATGGACAGCATGAAGAGATGCCAAGTAAAACAAACCAAACCCCCCAAAACAAAAAAAAAAAACAAACTCATTCATACACAAACACAAATTTTCCATACAGCCACATTGTATGGGTATCTATCAAAAAGTATTCAGGGGCTTCCCTGGTGGCGCAGTGCTTGAGAATCTGCCTGCCGATGCAGGGGACACGGGTTCGTGCCCCAGTCCGGGAAGATCCCACATGCCGCGGAGCGGCTGGGCCCGTGAGCCATGGCCGCCGAGCCTGTGCGTCCGGAGCCTGTGCTCCGCAATGGGAGAGGCCACAGCAGTGGGAGGCCCGCGTACCGCAAAAAAAAAAAAAAAAAAAAAGGATTCAAATGTGCTTGTACAGAAGCTAACATTTAAAGAGTGGCAGACAAAGGATCAGTCTTTTACATATTGTCTCTTCTTTGTGTGAGACAAGGAAAATGTTTTTGTTTGTTTGTTCTCCAGCTGATATCTTTTTTGGACCCTCAGGGAATTCCCATAATTCATTAATTTTTTTTTAAGGAAAATGTTTTTATCCATGCTGTTTTATTAGTTTCCACTGTGCTTTGGGAAATAAGAATTTGACCACTTTCCTAAAATACAGCTTTGATTTCATCTCTCCTTGAAAACATGCACTAATGCTCTATTGCTAACTGCAGCTAATTCAAACTCCTTAGCCTGAATTTGAAAGCTCTCTAGGACTCGGCCCCTCTCCCCCTATCCAACCACTCCCACTATTCAACAAAGGCCCTTCCCTTCTTTCAGGACAATTCTCTAGTTGTCCTCCACAAACTTCATGTTTGAGTCTCCTGGCCTAATTTGACATAGATTTCATCCAAACCCTCTCCTCCTCTAAGTTTAGCTCAAAACTCACTTCTTTCAAGAACATGTTTCCTACTAGTTTAGAAGATGCAGTAAAAGCAGTTGTATTCTTTTTTTATTTTTAGATATATACTGCTGAAAGCCTCTTGCTGGTTTATAGGTAAACTGGTTTACACAAGTCATACTGAGACATCTGCTATAGAGCTGTAATTTTACCTCTATATAGTCAGAGAACTGCATGCAGTGTCCTTTAAAACATCTCATATATATGGACACGGTGCTCCTTGACATGGATTATAATAGAATAACTTCAGTGATAAACTGTATTAAAACTTAATGTACTAAAAAGGAACAATTCATAGGCTGAAACTTTCACTGATAATGTGCTTTAATTTTTCAGTAGTGTTCTTAAAAACAAAACAAAAAAAGATTTCAAAGTATAAAGACTATAATCTATAATAAGCTATTACAAATGTCTTTCTAAATTTAAGATAACGATGCCACAGAATAATCGAAAAGAAAATACAGAAATCAGCTGGCCTTGCCCTCTTACCTTCATAAATTTGAAGGCTTAAATTCACTAAGATAAAATTGTTAAGAAAACAGATATAAAGCCAGCCCATTCCAATGACATATGTATAGGGAACACACACATATGGCAGTTTTTCCCTTCAAATGTAAGAAGGATGTGTAAGTGCCCCATTAGCCTTCTCACTTATGTATGTATGTCTGTATGTTGCTCAGTAATACACCATACTTATTTATTACTTTTTTATTTTACCCTTTGACCCCCTTCACCCATTTTTCCTACCCTCTACTCCCTGACTCTGGCAACCACGAATCTTGTTTTCAGAATCTATGAGCTTGTTTTTTTTTTTTTTTAAGATTCCATATATAAGAGAGATGATATGGCCTTCTCTTTTATTAACTGAACCTTTGCTCTCATATTAAAATAGGTTAATTTTCCTTTCGATTATAATTCCACACTTAGAGTGTAAGCAAATCATGTGTCTCTGACAAATGTGTAGCGAGGGGCAGAAGGGAGTGAACTACTTTGGATTACTGAGATTTGGGGAGGCCAGGCTGGACATCTAATGTGTTATGTGTTAATACTACTAGCAAAGCAGAAGAGAGCAGGCTTTAGGGAAGGAAAATAACCAGACAGGTTTAAAAACCTTTTTCCTAGGAACATGGGTGAATAGGCAAATAAACAAGTGCTTTGCCACAGGAGTTTTCAGGGTAGCTTCAGAAAATCATGGCACATCTTATCGACCCATGCATCTATCCATTCATTTAACAAATATTACTAAACATGTATAGGAAGCCTGATACCATGCTAGGTGCTGAGGCTATAATGATGGGCAAGTCAGTCACAGCACTTACACTCTAGTGGGTTATACTGAAAATTTATAAAGCAATTATAAAGCAGTGAGATAAGAGGAGAGGTAAGTATAAACACTGCAGAAGGTTTTCTATTGAGATAAGCCATAGCTGTCTTCTGGCTCTCCATTTACTTATACAAAAGGTGCAAGCCAGTTTTCCTGCTAGAGATGACGATGACAGGATTTAAAGAACATCTATGGTACTGTTTATTTGCTATTTTTAAAGGACAGTAGAGACGTAGCAGAAGTCTCCGGGCTTAAGACACTTAGTTTAGGACTCCCCACACATGTTCACAGGCCTTTGGTGGCCAGTTCTAAAACCCTCGCAGGAGAAGAAGATGTAGAGAGTGGTGGTCTTTACGCCCTGTCTGAAAACATAAAGTAGATGGATTTATAGGATAAATGTGAGAGTACACAAAGAAAGCGAGGAAGCAAAGGATGCTGGGCATGATCAGAAAAGTACTCGAGACTTCAGAAAAGTGGCTTTTAAAATCTTAGTGAAAGCATACACATAATCCTTGAACTTCTGTTTTAAAAGAGAAAATAGTCAAGAGGACTCAAAAGAATGAAATTATGATGATATAATCACAAAGGATCTGACAAAGAAATTAGTGAGCACCACCAATAAAATGAACTAAAGGAGACCTGATTGAAGCAGGGTTAATGTAAATCACTAGTTGGCAAACTACAGTCCTATGTAGTGGGAACCTGCAGTCCTATGTAGTTGGTATTAGCAGCATTAAATATGGAAACCAAGGCACAGAGAACTTGCCTAAGACCAAATAATAGTAAATTGTAGAGTCAGATTTGAACCCAGGCAGACTGGCTCCAGATCCGTGTTTCTAACCCCCATGCCATCTACTTCCAGTTTGGGAGGAAGGAAGGCAATGTAAGACAGTAAGATTTGTGGGATCTTCTTCCTTTTAAGTTAGTTAAAATGCTTTTTAAAATCTCTTTTTAAAAAGAGATTTATTTTTGCTCTTTCTTTACTCATTGCTATTTACAACTAATAGTTTTAAGATTAGTCATCTCTCTACTCCACACACTCTCTAAACAAAATAGGTACCATCATTTACACTTCCTAGCACAGTGGTCTATGTTTATGAAATCTCCACATGCACCAATGAATCCAAAATGCATACTCAATTGCTGAGTTCCCTTCACGAATTGAAGCAAATCCGATAACCGTTAACACATTAACAAAGTCACTGGTTAGGGTCATATTTTCACTTATACCAAGGATTGCCGAATATTTTCTATAAAGGGCCAGATAATAAATATTTTAGGCTTTGCAGTCCATTGAATCTCTGTTGAACGACTCAACTCTACCAATATAGCGTGAAAGCATCCATAGGCAATATATAAATAAATAAGCATGGCTATGTTCCAATAACATGTGATGGACACTGAAATTTAAATTTCATATAACTTTCAAGTGTCATAAAATATTTGTCTTTTAAAATTTTTCTCCAACTCTTTAAAAATGTACAAGCTATTCTTAGCTCTTGAAACATGCAGAAACAGATGGCCCACTGTAGTTTGCCAACTCCCAACTTTCACCATTAACCCTGCTTCAATCAATCCTCTTTAGTTCATTTTATTGATGGTGCTTACCTGATACAATGTTGTTAAATTAACAGACACAGGTGCTTAGTTTCCTAGAAAGGGCCTTCCTTCAGTTGTTACTCTTCTCTAAACTCTCAGGACCAAGGAAGTCTTAGGATTTAAAAAAAGATTATCCTCACAAAAGATTTATAAACAAGAATCTAATAAATGAACTTGCAAGCTCTTTCTATTATTGACTATGATTCAAATTCATTTCATAAATACCTGTGATATTCAAGATAGTTCAAGGAAGTTTCCTTAAAAACATTTAGGATACAGGCTATACAGGCATGTAAGAGTTTCTTTATAATTAAGGATCATACTTGTTTCCGGGATAGAACTTGTAAAAGGTTCAGGTTCATTTATCGGCACTGGACTGTCCTCGAAAGCAGTGCTTCCAGGCTCTGCTGCTTTGTGGTCTTGAGCCTGGTCGAAAACTTCATAGCGTCCTGCTTGGGAGGTGCGGTACATACACATGAGTGATACGCTGGCTATCACAATGCTGCAGAACAGGGTGACTGCCGTGATGATCATCTGTCAACGTTGCAAAGAGACGTTAGGCCAGTTTTCACAATCCCAGCTTGAAATCTTAGTAGACGAGGTTAAGGGCACTTTTTTGGTTGAAAATGCGTTATCTCCATAGCTATAAATGCTCTACAACAGTAGTTCTTAAAAAAGAGGAAGAGTATGGAAGGAATGTAAGTTACTTGAAGAGAAATTAGGGTTTGCTTGTAATCAAATGAGATTTCTAGATGCTTCGTTCACTATGCATCATGTCCTTGGTTTCCTCTACAAGTAATCTAAATGATTACTTATAGACTTTTTCTTTACTTCAAAGATTTTGCTTGCTTTAGTACACAGTTCAAGTGTATTTCAACTAGAAGCTTTGTTATGGTGATAATACTAAAAATAAGTGACTATAGCTAATACTTACTGTGCACTAACTATGTACCAGCACTAGTCTAAGTCATTTGACAATCTTATTCATTCTCACAACAATCCAATAAAATTCAAAATTACAAAACAGAAAAAAAGGGTAAGAAATCAAAATCATTTTAGGAAGTTCTTAAAAAACACATCTTTGGGAGGGGCAAGGTAGGGATGTGGAATTAAGAGATACAAACTACTGCGTATAAATAGACAAGCAACAAGGGTGTGTTGTACAGCACAGGGAAATAGGGCCATTATTTTGCAATAACTTTAAATGGAGTATAATCTATAAGAATATTGAATCACTATGTTATACACTTGAAACTAATGTAATATTGTAGACCAAACTATACTTCAATTAAAAAAAAAACACAAAAACCACACAAATCCGTGGGAATTTCTGATTCAGCAGGTCTCAGAAGCCTCCTACTCAATAGCTTTTCAAGCACACTTTTTCCCCAAATACTTTCTGTTCTGAAATTTATATGTATGATACAATTGAAAGTCAAGAACTTGGCTTTTATTATTACTGCTAACTTATTAAATGGCTTTAAATTAATCACCCTTTCCTCCAATAAAGGGAACATAATTCATAGGTATGCTTAAGAAGACCCAGTTAAGTTTCAAATATTTGGAAATCCTCAGCTACAAACAGACTTAAACATGTGAAATCTTCTTTTTCAATTTCATTTTCCTTTTTATAGACATGTAGAATCTTTACTGCATTTTGAGGTGTGAGTTAACAAAGTGACATAGGATCACCAGTGTGATAGGCAATAAACTGGAATAGACTTTCAAAATTAATTTTAATTTAAGTATAGCAAAACACATTAAGAAGCTAAAGAGAGACATTCTCAAGAACAGAACTGTCAATAAACTCTTCTCACCTGCTCTTTTCCATAAAAGAAGGCTGAGTCAATGCTGTCTCCATTATGTTTTCCAGCTATCAAAAGAATACCAACAAGGAGAGCAGGAATCCTATAATAACAAGAGTTTAGAGGGAGAGAAAAAAAGAGCGAGAGAAAAAAAGAGAGGATGAATAGTAACTGTGTATGTGGGAACATGTAAGCAAACAGAAAACTACCAACTTACCCCCAGCCAGATATTATGAGGATTCCAACAGGAATTTGTACCCTTTCTCTCTTTTTCAAAAGAAGCAAAGAAATTGCTAGAAGGCCTAAGAATAAAAAATAGAGATTGAAAGATAGGTGATTACTCTTGATGTTGATCAGACTTCATGGAACTTTAACCAAGCTTATTTCAATAGTAGTCTGTAGTTCTTGCCCTAGAATTCGCTCCTTTTAAATAAATGCTTTTCCCAAGATTTTGAAGCAAGTTTTCTTAATTCAGAATCATTCATGTTTTCCCTCCTACATTGCTTCTTTACTGAAATCTTCTTGTTTAATACATGAAGAGTTTTTTCAAAAAGCCCAAATCATTTTGTTCTTTTGACTGATGTGTTTGGAATCGAAGTATATTTGGAAAAAAAATTTTTTAACGGGATACAGAACGATTCTAAAAATAAAAACACCCCCACTTTGCTGGTGCTAAGAAAGTACAGGTAATTCTTTTTTTTTTTTTTTTTTTTTTTTGCGGTACGTGGGCCTCTCACTGTCGTGGCCTCTCCCGTTGCGGAGCACAGGCTCCGGACGCGCAGGCTCAGCGGCCATGGCTCACGGGTCCAGCCGCTCCGCGGCATGTGGGATCTTCCCAAACTGGGGCACGAACCCGTGTCCCCTGCATCGGCAGGCGGACTCTCAACCACTGCGCCACCAGGGAAGCCCCAGGCAATTCTTATACAGGTTTTGTTTTGGGAAAATTCACCAAGTCTAAATGATGGACCTTAATACGAATATAATATAAAGTTAATACAAAAACAAATGTTTTAAACAAATATTTCAAGAGCTTTCCTTATATCTTATACCCAATTATTTATAGAAGTAACATCTTATTTAATAAATTCTACATAGCTATAGAAGCTTAGAACTTTAGGGTTGGAAGGGACCACTGTTCTAAATTAATGCCTTCATTTTTTTTTTTTTTAATGCCTTCATTTTATAGATATGTAAACAAGGGTTTGCCCAAGCTACACAGCCAGCAGAGGGCACAGCAAGACTAGAAACCCAGCCTTCTGCCAGAAGGTTAAGTCCTTCAACTCTGTCAGTGTTTCTAAAGTTCAGATCTGTGGACCCATAGGGATCTGGAAATTTCTGTGAGAAATGTTAAGTCTTTTTGGTTTATTTGCAATGATAATCATCTGGATGACCATCTTACAACCAAAGTACAGTCTCGTTATTTCAGGGCTTACATCTGGTTTTATCTGAAGTTTGAGCCAAGTGAAGGCCAAATAATATCACAACACATAGCCCAGATGAACATTCTGTGGTAGTTTGAAGAAGAGAAAAGCAGCAAGATAACGAGGTCATAAACCCACACATCAAAGTAGAGCCAGGCCAAACCAAAAAAAACCCTACCCAGAGAAAAATGAGTTGCATTTTACATTTCAAGCTGTGATTCAGATTAGCAAAATAAGATCCTTTGTCATGTCAATTAATTTTGCTAATTAGAGTTACTGAGCTTATAGTTTTGTTTAAATCTAATCTGTGAATTTGCTTTGGTTTTAAAATTGTATATTAGCTGTATACAAGGAATTCATACCTAGATTTAAGATTATACAGATTAAGTAACACTGTGCTAGAAATAATACAAATCAACACTGAGATCCTTGAGAATTGTTTTTCTTTATAGAGGACCCACACAGTACTCAAGTTCAAGAGACACTGTAATACCAGTGCTCCTCCCAATGCATTTGCACACTCTGTTTCAGGTTTTTAAAGTGCCAGGGAAGCAAGTAACCAATCACAAAAGAGCGCCAACTGTGTTTTAGTAGTGAGGGCACTCTTTAAAATTCCAACATTTATCATTTCATTCCTGCCTTGTGAAAATATTGACATATGAAGAACAGGCTTAGTCTAGGCCTGGATGTCTCACTGAGGAAGCTGTGAGAGTTCTTGCCTGAATCAGTTAAACTCTTTGGGCCTTATTTTCCTCCATTGGCAAAATGAAAGATTTAAACTAGACCCGTGTTTCCGAAAGTGCGGTGACTGTAGGTGGCACGGGGGGAACATTTTTTGACTAATTATGTGTTTATTTTAACATGTGCTTGAAAAATTTTTAACTAACACATGAAACCTGGGATTTTACTGAGATATGGCTACATTTATTAAAGTAAAAAAAGTGAGTTAATTTTAAGGTGGAAAGAAAGGACAGGTGGTATGCAGATATGGCAAAATTCATGAGGATGGTTTACAAATGAGTAAAACTGAAAATGGCTGAACAGGATGATTTAAAATGACCTTTTAGGTCTAAAATTCTGTTATATCACAATAATCTCAAGGTTATTCTTCATCGAGGTCAAGGAATTCAGAACAGCTTCTTTGGAGAGATTTTGGTATGCATGCTTGAAGAGGATATCAGAGAAACTTGGGGCTTTTTGACAGATTGATCTATATACTGCTCTCTTATTCTCATTATAAATTTAACCTTAATAAACCTAAGTATTAGAGATCAAGTTGGTTCATCTGTATTTGGAAATAAAGTATTCAGGCTCTTTTCACTTGACAGCTCGTGAAAACTCTTATGCCTTGCAAGGTGTACTTGCCTTTAAAAAGCACAAACCTTCTCCTGTTTGCACTGAATTCATTTTGTAATTCCTCGCCACATTGTCGCTTCACTTCAAAAGGCTGTTGACTGAGATGGGTCCTGCTTTGATCCTGAAGGCATGAAATCAAAGGCCTGTCCGCCCCCCCCACCCCGCCCCCAGCCACTTCCCGACATCTGCCTCCTAACCAGTGCTACCATTCTACAGTTTCCTTTTATGTGCCATTTTATAGGTTTGCATTTGTGGTATGAATACAAATCAGCCAGACTGAATGTTTCACAAACATACCAGAATGTACACACCCAAATAAATGTTATACTTCAAAAGAGCAATGTGCTAAAACATTTTGAATATCCTTTATGGGGCCAGTTGAAATGAAAAATAGTTTTTCTTCCTGGGTATTCTTCTCTTTCCATACCCTTTTGTTCACTTGTTCTTCTCGTTCTCATATTACTGCTCTTCCCTCTATTTAATAATATAGTTACATTTGTTGAGTGCCTACCATGTACCAGGCATAAACATCCATATTTCATTTGATTCTCAAAATAACTCTGTAAGGTGTGATAATCCAGGCTTACAGATAAGAAAACTGAGACCGCAAAAGTTAAGTCATTTGCTTAAGGCAGAGCCAGAATTTTTCATTCAGTTCAGTTGGATTCTAACAGTGAGCTCTGCGACACACCTCACATGCCTCATCCCTCTCTGCCCATTCTTTCCTTTCCCTACCTGCTTCTAGTGCCTTTCCCCCTTGATGGCTCCAAAGGGGAGCTGTGCTGACTGTGGCCTAGAACCCAAGACCCTGAAGAAAAAGGACATGTGACTGGAAACCACCTGAGCCCAGGCAGAAACGGAGCGATTGGGGAAGAGAACTCAGCTTTGCAGACTGTCTATGTTAGTGGGTGTAACTGCCCAAGTGAATGCCCTAATCCTGTACTACTAGACTTCAACTAGACAACTAGAAACTGAGGCCTCAAGTGATGGAGGAGAGGGGGACCTAAATATCTCTTCATGATCCAACTTACCTGTCCACAGGTAGGTGCTGTAGAGAGAGCTGTACAATAAAACAAACACCAGAATTTGTCCAACAAAACTTTTTTCTTTAACAAAATGCCATATCATCATTCCAGCACAGACAACAGACTGAAGAAAAAATTATAAAAAAACAGTCAGTCATACTCATATGACTCATACTCATGAGTTTTATTCACAGCAACTATAATTATTCACTTAAAATTATTACTGAGTAACTATTGCATTCTAGTGATACTAAAACTTCAAGTTTTATGATTAAAAAACTTTTTATACAGAGGCTTTAACAAGCCTTTCTATTTAATTGAAATAGATAATGACAACATTCTAAATACTAACCTTATATTTAGAAAAGGTTTACATAGAAAATGTAAACTTCTTTCCTTTATGATTTGAGACATGCAAAGATTTAACTAGAAAAGTAAGATTATGAGAGAGTTTAAATTGTAATGATTCAATTATTTCTATTAAAAAACGCAAAATTATCACTAAATGTCATTACAGTTGTCTTTCTGTATCCATGGAGGATTGGTTCTAGGACACCTCCTCGCCCCCCCAACAGATACCAAAATCCAAGGATGCTCAAGTTCCTTATATAAAATTCTGTAGTATTTGCTTATAACCTATGCATATATTCCTGTATACTTTAAGTCATCTCCAGATTACTTATAAAACCAAATACACTGTTAATGCTATGTAAATAGCTGTCGGCATATGGCAAATTCAAGTTTTGCTTTTTGGAACTTTCTGGAATTTTTTTTCTGAATATTTTTGATCCATTTTGGTTGAATCTGAGGATATGGAACCCATGGATATGGAGGGCCAACTGTATTAGCCTCAACTTTGTATAGTTTAAGACACACTGCAGTATTTAATAAATTCGGCATAAATTAGTTGTAATCAAATTGTAATTGATTGTATTTGGTAAAAAAATACTTTTGACTTTATACCTGGAAAAACCCAACAAAGCGATTTTTTTCCTCTATAGTAATATAACCAATGAGAAAAACACAGCTTTAATTATCTGTAGGTTTACTAACCTGAGCGATGAGTAAATTAGTTGTAAGCATATGAGGAAGCTGTTTATACTTCTTGCTCAAAAGGAGAATAGCCAAAGACCAGATCTTAAACACAGAGGTTCAAAAGTTACTCAGGTTTCTTAATCTTTATAATCACTTATTAATTACTAACTTTTATTTTATAATTACTTTACTAATTACTTATTAGCCTCTTTAAAGAATTCTCTTATCCTGGTTCAAAAAGGAATTGCAATATTTTATTTACTTTAACTTGTGTAGCTCCCAAAAGGGCATTAAGGTAAACTAATAGTAAAAGTAAAGTAAAATAGAAAGCATGGAGAGATCCTATGGTAAATTAACTCCAAAAATGACAGAGTCTTTAAGAACTAGTCCTTGAACAGGGAGGGCCACGTTCCAACTATCCCTACCTTTGGTGGCTGGGGTGGGACACAGGCTCACAGACAACTCTTCAGGAAAGGAGCTTTAGTGGGAGACGCAGTTATACTGCACTATCTTGAATTTTCCTTTTGATTCCACCACATTGGCTCATGAGGTATCTACATTCCAGGCTGTCTTACTTCAAACAACACATGTCATCCACCTTAAGATTAATTTTCCTGTATTCTTTATATTTAAAAGGATACCCAGTAGTCAGCTACGTATGCTGGTTTGATTTCCTTCTTTCTTCTCACCTCATTGTCAATCAAAATTTATATTGTCTCTCCCCCTACGAAACTGCCCTCTTATCAACGGGCATCATTTTTAAGAAAATGTAACAGAAGGAAAATTTCTTAAAAATTACATTAATCACACATTTATTTGTTGCCAGTATACATATTCATCCTTATCTCCTTTCCTTTAACAGCAAAAGTTGTCTTTTTATTTTCAGCCAGAATACTGTTTGAATTCAACAGGCAACTCAATCTACAAGATACTCTAGTTGCCAAGTGTATAAGTATTTAATTTGAGCTAGATATATCCAAAAGTTTCATTAACATTAAATGGATGTTTGGTCTTAATCCCAAAGATCCCTTCCTACAACATGATTCTACAATAGCTAGTATTTATGTAGCAATTCACCATTTTCAGAATGCCTTTTACATATATTGTCTCATGTAATCCTTAAAACAAACCATGGAAATACGTTAAATTATTATCTGTATTTTATAGTTGAGAAAATTGAAGCTTAGAGAGGCTTAGGTAACTCCACAGAGAAATAACAGCTAGTTTGTCACAGGGCCAGGAGTCAAATCCAAGTTTGACTAAATCTCATGGCTTGTCTGTTATATAACTCTAACTCCCAACTGGAAAGACAAAACTCAGAAGGCTGATACTATATTTTATGGGTAGGCTTTAGCTTTCTGTATTGCATAAGAAATTATATTTTTACTCCCTAACTTTCTGTTACCAAGCTATTCTCAAATTCATTCTGTGATTCTCATTCATTTTTACACTGAAACATACTTACCAAGGAGACCAGACTGATAATACTTATATCAAAACTAACATTCTGGATGGCATATGCCAATGGCTTCGGGTCCATGGTGGGAAAAGTCAGTAACCAGGCAGAGACGTACATGATTGGCGCAGACACAAATGTGCTTATTACCATCCCTGAGGTTATCTGCAAAAAATGAAGTCAAATTGAGGAAGAGTCACAGACTCACTTAAACAATTCTCGTAAACTTTAGCCACAGCACATTAAGGCATTCTAAAATAAAAGCAGGAGTCAGTAAAGAGACATCACAGAATCCAGCATGTTATCTAAAATCATATTCCCCTTTTCTTAGAGTTCTTAAAAGAAAACACAGTTAAGTTCCCTTGGCTTCTCTTCCAGTCTATGCTCAATTTATATTTGCATATAACAATGCTAGAAATCCCACATCTGATGTTTATATCTCCTAGATTCTAGAAAGTAAACCATATCAATGATCTACTTAAACTGATGACCAGTTTCCTTCCATACTATTTCATAAAATATAGGGCAATAAAAGCAATTTCAAAAAGAGAAAAATTACCATGCAAACATTCTACCGATTAAATAATGGAACTAAGCTTCGGTCAACAATTTAGTTCCTTCATGTTATATTTCAAAAACATCTGCTCTAATGCTGTAGATAACATGTATAGTATGCTTAGACACTAATTGATGTTAACTGATTTAGCTATTTATTGCTAAATATGTGGTATTTTGCATCTGGTGGTTGGATTATCAATGAATAAATCAGATTTTTTCCCCTCAAATTTTGAAAGTTACCCTTCTGTAAATAACCTTTAGGCTTAACTAAAATTACAGCATTAAAATACTTGAAACTAAAAGAGACTACTGAAAAAAGTCATGGCTGAATAAAGACCCCAGATTAAATAAATCACTTGTTACACGATGTTACATAATGTCTCTTTACTTATAATGAGGCAATTTACAGATATCAAATTCTCATAAAAGAATGTAGATTTCTGTGTTTTAAAAATTCATTTTTCTACTAACCAAACAATCAAACTTAGAAAGTAATATATACATACAATCTCTACTTCCATGTTGAACTGTGTTGCAAAGATAGCCACTCCTGGAGCTACAGGAAAGACACCATACAAAAATGCATAATTCGATACACTTGCATGGTTCACTACACTGTTGCCCTTATCCAAGAGTTCCACCATTTCTCGGCACAGAAGTGGCAGCACCAGGCTGAAGAAACAAGAAAGGCATCATTTGCTTGGTATCAAAGTATGCTGGTCCCCAAATAGTAAATTGCTCTAGTGAACTTGGCATTAGGTTATTCTTCTCCTGCCCAGAAGGTATCATTTTATTGAAAGAATAAAAAATTCAACTTGGAGCTACTTAAAGTAAAACAATATTCTAGAAATACTTCAAACATCAGGAATTAGGAGGAAAAAAACTAATTTTTTTTGTTCTATGAATAATTTTCTTGCAAAAAATCTGTAAAAGTTGCAATTATAACTGCTGTTTCTTGCTTTCCCTATTAGTTCATTGAAATGTTAAAAGAAAAAAAGAAGACTGACAATCTGAGTAAACTTTTTCAAGAAAATTACTAAACTCATTCTTGGAAAAAAAAAAAGTGGACCTTTATTATGATTAGAGGTTTAAATGGTTCAGGTAATGATAACAATGCTACTCAGTTAGATTTCAAAAACCAGTAGAGAAACAGGTATCTTACAATTAGCTCTTTATCTTAATAAAGAAAAAACGTTTAGCAAAGGGAACTGAAATAACTGAGGTAGAGCAGAAAACTAATGAAATCCAGATCTGGTGAAGAGTTAATTATTAAACAAATCCTCCAGGATTCCATAGAAAGACCATATCAACAGTAGCAAGTTAATGGAGCTTTCCTTTAGAAAGAACAAAACCAAGGTTAATATTGTCACAGCAGCACCTACAGACATGCTCTCAGATGGAGTAAAGAACTACTCTTATGTGTTTTTTTTTAATTAAAAGAAGAAGAAATTATGTAATAGGGATCAAAGAACCAGAAAAAAGATTTTTAAAATGAGAATATTTAAATACTTATAAGTAATGGTTGGTATTACTATTATTGTTAGAACCATCTTTATTGCTGTGAAAAACTAAATAAGGGACTTCCCTGGTGGTCCAGTGGTTAAGACTCCACACTTCCACTGCAGGGGGCGTGGGTTCAATCCCTGGTCGGGGAACTAAGATTCTACATGCCATGCAGTGCAGCCAAAAATTAAACAAAAAAACTAAATAATACTTTATTTCCAAGAGCATAACACCACTATTAGTAATCTTCAGAATTTATTATTTTGAAAATATAGATACTATTTCATATTGCACTGGTCTCATGAATTTAATTGTCTATACAAGAGCTAAATTCAATAGTTAAATATGCCCCAAGTGCCTTGGGATAATCTTGTAGTAAAATTATGTCACCTTTACCAGGAAGTATAACTCCACGTCTAAAGAGCTAAGGAGGCTGAAGGAACTATCAACTAAGGAGCTAAGAACTTTTCATTTACAGGCTAGGATCAGATGGTTAATAATAATCATTCCTACTGACTTACCTATATTCAACCACCCTCAGAATTTTAGAATATTTCCCTCAAATTCATGAAATAGAAGTTTATATTCAAAATTATTGTTTTCATCATGGCCAATAGGATTTTAATAAATTTAGAAAGCTCAGAAATCCTGCAAAATTCCTTTAAAAATATGATCAAACTAGGACACTGTAAGATATTAAGTAAAATTATATAAAAGCTGAAAGGAGGGCTTCCCTGGTGGCGCAGTGGTTGAGAGTCTGCCTGCCGATGGATGCAGGGGACACGGGTTCGTGCCCGGTCCGGGAGGATCCCACATGCCGCGGAGCGGCTGGGCCCGTGAGCCATGGCCGCTGAGCCTGCGCGTCCGGAGCTCCGCAATGGGAGAGGCCACAACAGTGAGAGGCTCGCGTACAGCAAAATAAAAAAAAAAAAAAAGCTGAAGGTAAACCAATAGTCTTTATCCTCTGACAGTAAAATGTAAAGAGTAACCTACATGGAAATGACTTTCCACAATATACCAACATCACATTTTCCTTTAAATTGTAACTACTCAATTAGGAGGGATTACTACTATTAAACTATTTAATGGAGAAAATAGAGACATATCCCAACGAACGGGCGAAATAAGGCTTTCACAAAGTACAATCCCCAAGTTAAATAAGTGAAACTTACAGTTTAGCTGTGATGAGAAGGATTAGTACAACAAATGCTGACTTCTTCAGTTTCTTTATTTTTCCTACCATTGTAAGACCAAGATAAAATAGAGCTGATCCAGAAAAAGAATTCGCAAGTCCATCAAGAAAATTTTCCATATATACAGGCACCTTTTGATCAAGAATAAAATTGAAAGCAATGCCAATGAAAACCATAAATACTATTGGGTTCTGTAACACATGCAGAAGTCCAAGTCCCACAATTTTCACTTTGTTTTGAGAAGCATTTGGAGTGTCTTTCCATCTCTGCATTTCACAGAAGATAAACCCTATAGGGTTTAACATCATAAGAGATATTGGCGCCACTAAGTAAATGTACTGGAGATACTCTGGGTATGTCGTTTGATATAAAGCTTCAACTGCAAAATACAAATTAAAATTGATTTTTAAATGGTTACCACAGAAATATATTAATAAATTATGAATATAATGTTTTCCATGCTTAATTATAACATATTGTAAATTAACCTAAATAGTGTAGAATGACCTCATTACCCTAGTTTTGGAAAAGTATGTTTTAGTAATAAAGCTGAAAAGGAAAAAAACCCCACTATATTAAATGACATTTAGCTTATAAAATGATAATCAACTTTTAAAAAGTATTTTTAGTAAAACCCACTAATTGTTACTACTTAGAGGCTAAGACTAGTCTCAATAAAGGGGCAGAATTGTAGAATTCTTAAAACAATTCAAAGTAAAAATCTACTAACAAAATGTTTAAGTAGTCATAGCAATAAGGTGGTTGTTGGTTCTCTTGAGAGAAGTTTCATTGGAGTGGTGAGGCAGAAATCTGAGCACAGAGAACGCAGGAGAGAGGAGGAGATAACAGACTAAAAAATGAGCACTGAGGGACTTCACTGCTGGCACAGTGGTTGAGAATCCGCCTGCCAATGCAGGGGACACAGGTTCGAGCCCTGGTCCAGGAAGATCCCACATGCTGTGGAGCAACTAAGCCCAGGTGCCACAACTACTGAGCCTGCGCTCTAGAGCCCGTGAGCCACAACTACCGAGCCCACGTGCCACAACTACTGAAGCCCGCGCACCTAGAGCCCATGCTCCACAAGATAGGCCACCGCAATAAGAAGCCTGTGCATCGCAACAAAGAGGAGCCCCCGCTCGCAGCAACTGGAGAAAGCCCGTGTGCAGCAATGAAGACCCAACGCAGCCAAAAATAAATAAAATTAAATAAATTTATTTTAAAAATGTTTAAAAAAAAAAGAGCACTGAGGCGATGGAGTCCAAGCTATATAGGAAAAGAAGTGAAGATGGGAGATGGCTAACAGATAGATAGCAGAGCGGTTAGAGACTGGAGGTCCCTGTGAAGTTCAAGAAGTAGGTGTAGCTGGAAGTTTAGGAGTTCACAGTAAGTCAGATATTGAGCTATTGGATTTAGTATTTCCCAGATGACTTGGTCCAGGATGTGGCCATTGGAGTTGGTGGCTGAAGTGGAGTACAGGAAAACATCATTGGAGGTGAGGAGGTCAAGGAACTGAGAGAGCAGAGAATTTGGTGGGTAGTTCACATGGATGCTAAAGTTAAACAAGATAACAAGCAAAACTTGGGAGTAGAGAAGATGACAGTGGGCCAGATATTGGTCTTCAATGAATGAGGAGGAATGACGAGTGAGGTCAGCAGATGACAGCAACGAGGATGAGCAGTTTAGCCAGGCAGCAGGAACCTCAAAGAAGCAGTTTTTACAGAAGAGAGAGAATAATGGCCTAGCAGTGGTACACAGTGGCTATGAGGATGCCAATCCTGCCTACCCACTGCTCACATGGTACGCAGGCGATGAGAAAATGAGCAGCCTCCACTGGAGAGGAATGAATACCTTCAGGAAGGAAGACCAGTGAAGATGCTGAAGAATCAGAGATGGAAAGGTGGATCTAAGAAATGTTTGGGAGGAGAATACAGTAAATTCATGTTAATGCACATTGAATGCAAATTCAACTACACTTTCTTAGGAAAACATAGGCTTCATTTTTCTTTTTCATAAAACATGTTCCCAAGTGCCAACTAATTACTTGTTCATTGAAGAGGAGCAATGCCTGCAGAAGAATCTGGCTATTAGACTTATGAGAAGTGGTACAATATACACAAAGTACGTGTGCTGCATCTTGTGGGTGATTTGAGGGATTTTTCAAAGGTTCAACTGTATATGATGACTTTAGAACCTAACCACTGCATGAGATGAGTCTCCTTGGAAGGGGATGGGTTGGATCAGACTTCTAGCAGTTTCTTGGTTCATGTGAGGGTTGGTGGCCTGGTCTTGGCTTGATCAGGGCAACTTAGAGCCTTGCAGCATCAAACTGGTCTCAAGGCACATTTTTGGCAATGAATTCTGAAATTATTCAACTTAATATATGCAAAGCCTGATTCATAAATGATTTCAAGTTGAGAAAGACAGATAAAATAAGAACAGCCACAATCACTCACAATCACTTGCTTCATAAGAGAGGCAATCATGTGAAAAAATGAAAAAGATTAGGTTTCTCAATTTACATTAAGATAAAGTGACACAGGTAGGAAAATATATTTGTTTGCTTACTCAGGATACATAAGTTCAATTAATGTCAAGCACATGTCCCGTTAGTTATGAAACTAGATTATATAACCTTTCGAATGCCTTGTTCTCATTAGCTAAAAGCCACTTTTTATAAGATTCAATTCCCTTTTTTTCAACTAAGCACATACAGAGGTCTCTAATATCTTTGAAATGTTAAACAAAATATATTTGATTACATAAAATTTCACAAATTCTTTCCACTGATTTCCAAATTAGATATATAGCTCTATAACTCTGTGGTTCTCTTTCACGTTTCATAAGGTTTCATCCTTTAAGTAAAAAAAAAAAAAGCAGCACTTTTGATAACTATTTCTAGTTAGCTACACTTCTTCTGACTAGATATTTTAGCTCAAAGAGGAAGGTGTCTATACCCACCCCTCAATTTTTAAAATAGAGAGTATATTTTAGAAAAGCCTTGTGTTTTCAACCTGAGCCTAAGAATTTTCCCAAATAGCCAAAGTAAAATGCATAAGGTATTTCCTTTGACAACTTACAGCACACAACGCTTCTTAAGTTAATGCCTTTTTACCAGAAATGTACTTTCCTGGTACAGTAGCACTTAATCACCATTACATAATGGACTTCGGGTTGTTTTAAATGCTCAATGCAAATTTGAACAAAAGTCTATATTTAGGCCTAGCCAATCACCAAGTCCTTTCTTCTTTTGCATGATCTTTTGTATTTGATTCCTACTTGGAATCTTGATTCCTGCTACTCCCACTAGTCAAAAATCTCAAAAGTGGGTTACCTACTCTGTTTACCAACGTATACTCTTCTGGTTTTTCTTGACCATCCCCTTTATCCATTTTACTTGCTACCAACAATATCACCTAAATCTTAACTTTCAAAAATTAAGATTTTCCCACAGCTCTCCCTGCCCACAAGACCACATATAAAATCTTTCTTTTGACATTCACAATCTAGTCGCCACAATTTGGTCCTTATTTATCCAGCTCACCTCTCACTATACCTTAGTGCAAAGCCTCTATCAGCCAGTTTATATCACTGTAATGCTGGATAAACACCAGGTTCATAATTTCTAGTTCTACATGCCGATCATCATTCCCCAACTTCATCAACCCCCAACTTCTTGAAATCTCTCCTTTCTTATCCAAATCTTGCCTACTATTTAAGGCCTGTCTCAGGTACCACTTCTTCCACTGAGTCTTCAGTCTACATCATGGATCTCTCCTTCCCTGGATGGCTCTGGTACTTTGTGAACTTTTTGTATCAGTGCCATCTTAACAAATTCTAAGTTCCTTGAAGGTATCATTTTATAACCCCCAGTCCCAGCTGAGTGCTAAGCAAAATCTGAAAATACTTGCTGAATGGAATTAACACATCAATGAATGTCAAAGGTTTCAGACAGACTAAAAATGTGTTTTGTAACATAGACTAAAAATGTGTTTTGTAACATAGCAATTTATAACTAATTGTTATCCATGAACCCATTTCTTTTTATATCCAATTTTTTTTCTTTTTTCATCTTCTGAATATTTATAAAGCAGGCTACTATTGGGGTATTTTAAGTCAGTTGAACAGGTATACAAAGGCAAAAGAAGTATAGTCTAGTGGGAAAGCAAAAAGTTGGGAATAAATACTTGTTTAATTACTAGAATAGGGTTCATATGGGAATTTCAGTTCATTCTGCCATTCATTTGCATAATTACTTAACATTCCATCTTTATAAATAGGCAGCACTATTTTTAAATTTAATTTATGTATTTTTTATACAGCAGGCTCTTATTAGTTATCTATTTTATATATATTAGTGTATATATGTCAATCCCAATCTCCCAGTTCATCCCACCACCCTCCCTCCCCCGCAGCACTATTCTTTTGTTATCAATCTGAGTATAGTTTTTCAAATCTGAAAAATAATTGAAAGTGGTGACCCATATTAACAAATTAGATTTATAATCATTGTATCAACTATTAAGTTCTAATTAATACTTATAAATAAGGCTCTTGGGGGGAGGGGAGAATCCCACTCTGAGGAATTATTATATAGCTTTGAAGAACTAAGAGACAAAATTAGCCACCCACTGTGGCTCCTATTTTGATTACTGCAGGGTTTCAATCCCTAGCAAATAACACAAAGACCCAGACAAGACCATTCTATTATTTAATGGCATATAGTTAAATGCTTCATTTCCTTTCTGTTTACAGCTCAAGCACTAGAGCATAATTATGATTAGTCAGGGTGCTTATGCTATCAGCATTGTTTAAGAATGAATTATAGCACTTAACTATGCCCTATTGTATCTTTTAATGACAGAGGCAGGGAACCATTCTAATTTGCTAAAATCCACATTTCACCTCAGTGGAGTCTTGGCTTCTTCTCATACTCAGATTTCTTAAAGTACCTCTGAAAAGAATTGTTTTTAAAAATAGCAAGCATGGGTTTCCCTGGTGGCGCAGTGGTTGAGAGTCTGCCTGCCGATGCAGACGACGCGGGTTCGTGCCCCGTTCCGGGAGGATCCCACATGCCGCGGAGCGGCTGGGCCCCTGAGCCATGGCCACTGAGCCTGTGCGTCCGGAGCCTGTGCTCCTCCACGGGAGAGGCCACAACAGTGAGAAGCCCGCGTACTGCTATTTTTTTAGTCTGCAATGACGCAATGTAGTATTATGTCACTTGAGTATAGATAAATCATTTTAATGCAATTTCATAGACCATTATAATTATAGTATAGAGGAAAAGTAAACACAGACTGTCCTTTTTCTTTAATCACTAACTTATCTCTTCTGAGTCACCTGTAAATTGGACCAATGTTGTAGAACAAATGCAGTCATAAAAAGGACATTTCCTTTAAGCTACCATGCTTATCTGTGAACTAGAGAGTAGGAATTCTTGGGAGAGGCCACAGAACAAACAGAAAGAATGGTCTTCTCTCTAGAGACATAGTCTTCTCTGTTCACCCTGAGCATAGCCAGAAGGCAGATGGCTATGAACAGCAGTAATAAATAATCTCATTGGAGCAGATACATGGCCCTAGTTCTATACCACAGCTTCCAATCTGCAGATATATGAAAAAGCACTTCTGTGTATACTGTTGGTTTCTGGTAAAGTTATTGTCTACAACCTAATGTCACAAGAGCTCTTACATTATCTGTGATTTAAAATCAAACAAACAATTACAACTCAAAATCTGCAAGCATAATCATCAGGGGAACTGGGCTAGCACACTGCTGGGAACATGATTATTACCAGATTTAATGTGGGACATGAGAAAAGCAGCAATGAAAATGGCTGACTATATTTTTTATTTGGAGATTCTGCCTTAATATGAAAATGGATAAACTCATCTAACAGGTCTTTTTCCGCTGCTACTCATTTTATGAATTTTTTTGAATAATGTAAAGATTATGAAAAACTTTGATTCTCTGTGAAAATAATGTATTATAAGGGCTAGCTGGGTCTTCTGATGATCAAATGGGCATGTTATATAAATGTGTGGCATAAGAGAATGCCCAGGATTTAAATCTAGGTTTGGGTCTCAGTCGCCTGTTAGCTGTGTGACCTGGGGTAAGACAATTAAATCTCTGTAAGTCTGCCTTCTTATTTGAAAATGAGGATAATAATATCTGCCCTACCTCAAATGAGATAAGTATATAAGAAAATACTCTTATAAGGTTACAAATGTTAGTTCTATTTAGTTATGGGCTTACTACTCTATAACAGCATGAAACTTACAGTTCATGTCCAAACTAAGATATAGCACTATTTATTAAATATTTAACACTATGATACTCAGCCACTTCTAAGGTCCTTATACCATCAATACCTTGACAAATGTACATTATTAATGCTCCTGAAGAGAGGGGCACCACATTAACTCCTTGCTCTTTTATTTCCAAAGTCTTTATTTAAATGCTTGGCTCAGCCTTTAATTTTAAAATTGACTAACCTTAAAGGAACACCTATCTAGGTTCTGACTATTCACAGCTCAGTTATCTAAGAGCCTGGTTTTTCCTCCTATTCATAGTTATATAATTTCTTAGGTATATCTCTATTTCTGGTAAGCAATACGGAAGAAGAGAGTGATGAAAAGTATAGTCCACTAGAATCCTTTTGGTGCCAGAGGTATAATAATTTTTTGGGGGGTGGTGGGTAGTTAAAAGATAAGAAATTTGAAAGTTAATGGCAGATTTCAATTGTCCATTTCATTAAGTTTCATTCAGTCTCTGCTCAGGAGATATATCACCAGAGAGGCCTTCACTGACCCTGCTCCCCACCTCAAATGCCATCTCCTTGTAAAATAACACTACTTTGTTTTTATGGCCCTTGTCATTACCTGATATTATTTTTGTTTTTATTTTACTTTCCCATTAAAATGTAAATTCAGTATGCACAAGAACTTTGTTCACAATTGTATTCCCAGCAGCTGGCACAGTCACTGGTACTAACAGGTTCCTATGAATGAATTACTATATCCATAATATTCAGATCCCTACATTATGATACATGATCAAAGCAAAACATAAACTTTAAAAATATTAAAAATTCATAGAAAGTACGCTGGTAGATGCCAGGGGCTAGGGGCTTGAGGGGGAGTAGGGAGGGGGAATGGGGAGTTAGTGTTTAAAGGGGACAGAGTTTCAGTTTAGGAAAGTGAAAAATTTGGGAGATGGATGATGGTGAGAGTTGCACAATGTGAATGTACTTAGTGCCACTGAACTGTACACTTAAGTATGGTTAAAATAGTATGTTTTATATTATGTGACTTTTACCACAATAAGAAAACATTAAAAAACAAGTAGTTACTAAGTATACATTTTCTTGGTGGCAGAGAGTTCTGGAAAATAGAATATGTTTCTAAGATATCTCAACATCCCCAACTAGTATGTTTACTATTTCATCAGGAAAACATATACACATAGAAACATAAAATTAGGCTGCTTAAAGGGTTGGAAAGTTAAAGAAGGAAAAGTTGGAAAGGTAAAAAAAGTCCTCATTTTGTCCTTAAACAAGAAATTAACTTCGACCAAAGTACACTGATATTTTGAATCAAAAACTCAATAACAAGCATTAATGTAAAATAATATACATTCTAGAGGGAAAGAAAAATAAGGAAGGGAAAAAGTCACTCATAAATTTCCACTGCTAACATTTAATAATGACAGTTTTTAAACAGGTGTATGCCTATGCTTTTTACATAATTTAAATCAGAATCTGATCTCTTCTGGAAATTATATTTCTTTCATATGTGATTATTGAGAAGAAAAAAAATACTATTAGAAAGATGACTCACAAAATTTATTTGGATATGCCCATTTATTTCAGGTAGATGTTTGAAGGTGCCTCAAACTCTGAAAAAATATAATTCATCTAACTTAAGGCATATTTAAGAAAAAAATATGAAAGATTTCTTAGATATAAGAATAAGTATAAATCACTAACAAATGCTTAGTTAAAAGATTCAAATTAAAGCCTTACATTTTGTTACCTTCTAAAAGACCTGAAATTTTTTAAAACTTAAAAAATAAAAAGTAACTTACCTATAGGATATCCCAATGCAAAGTCGTTACTTTGTGTAGCAAAAATAGGGAATAGTCCAGCTTTGCTAAATCGACTATCGGGACTGGCAACCAATAAGGTTAATACACATACAATGAAAAATACAGAAGCTTTGGCAATTAAGATACTATATAGAAAAGACCAATCCACATTGGAAAAATTAAGTACAACCATGTTTTTGAATAATAAAGCTGGAAGTGCAAACCTGGAGACAAAATTTCCCAGTCCTTTCGCCTGTGTTGATGTTATAACATTGGCCCTTCCTGCTATGTAGCCACAAAGGACTATGCCAAAGCATTCTAGTAAGGCTGGAAAAAGCCTTGTTATTGACATTGAAGGTGGGTCATTAGTGGAATTAAATCCATGTGTTACTGGTGAGGACAAAGTCTTGGTCATATTGACTGCAATGGTCAAGTTCTTGGCAGGTATATCAGAAAAAGAATTCATTTTCTTTCACCCTCCAACTGCAACCTGATCTCTGGAAAGAAAGAAGAAAGATTCAGTGTGAAATCAATGAGAAGAATTCTAGTTGAAAGGATATACTGGCAAACATAGATTTATTAAATGGCCAAATAAATATACAAACTTTTTTCAACAACCATCAGAGAAAAATACAATGAAAAATAGAATGGGTGGAAGTGTCTGCTAACAACAGCCTCTTGACTCTCAAAGGTGGGTCAGCTCAAAATATTTATGTTGCTTTCCGATATCCAGTATCAGATATGAGTAAAATAAGATCCACAGATTTTACAGCTGTAATATGATGCCCTGTGGTCCTCTCCAGTGCTCCACAGTCAAGCTCTGCCTAGTGGATGAGAGCATGGCACCCACAGAGTCTACTGAATGTCCACCTGCAGCCAAATTTTCCATAAATTTCAGAAGTTCTCAGGGCTACATCTAAGAGTCACAATGGACAGGAAGGTCCTTTCCAGCCTGCGGAAGGACTTGACTATAGGATAGGAAGAAGAGTATAATAGAATATCACTGATCAACTTTGAACCAGTAACTTACTTTTCTGTACCTCATTTCCTCATCTGTGAAATGGCAATAATAGTATGTACCTCATAGGAACTTGATATTATTCAATATCAAGTCCTTACAAACACATCTGGCACAAATAAATCACTTAACAAAAGTTAAATATAACTTCTGGTGGCATATAAGAGAGAGAATGAAAGAAAAAATGATGGCATCCCACCAGCCTACTCTTAGTTCCTTTTACACCAGCCAGACATATTGGCTGTCTTGAATTCCCCATAGTCTTTGTGCCACAGGGGCTTTGCCCATGCAGTTCACACTAAAATATTCTCTTCCCTGCCCACCCACATAACAACTACCCATCCTCCGAATCATATCCAAATCAATTCAGGAGTCGTTGTATCAGGTAAGTCTCCTCTAACACCATAGCCAGGCCAGGAGTCTTTCTCAAATAGAATCATGTTCCTTAACTTTAGGCCACTCTTCTCAGTTTATAATTATACTATGTATTAGAGTGACTGTGTGATTTATGTCTGTCTCCTTGACTAGACTTTAAGTGCCATAGAAGCAGGGACTATGCATGTTTTTGCTCACTTTTGTGTCCCTAATGCCAAGCACCGTGCCTGGAGCACACAGGAGATTTAGGAGACTAAAATAATTACCTGCTCTTAAATAAACCTTTCACCCTTTAGTGGATCAATGTTCTTTCTTAGGAGCTATCTACTTCATGGACAGAATTTTGTTTTTTTTTCCTGAATGTTAAGTATTCTAAGTTTTTCACCAAGACCACAAAATGTGTTCTGAAATGTTCCAAAGCTGTTCATAAAATGTTAAAGAACACAAAATGTCTTGTAAAATGTTCTAAAGATGTTCAGAAAATGAAGCAAGGAAAACTTTACGTTAATATGACAATACTTACCAGACTTTCCTCTTGCTGCCAGGGACACAATGAACATTAGGTTTGAACAACTCTGCAACTAACCAGCTTTTATTAGTAACTTGAAATTGACATACTGACAATTGCCAATTCCTAAGTGATTATTCTGGGTTAACCATCTAAAGTAGCCTTATACAAGGTAGAAGGTAAAAAAGCTTATGCTTCCTGAAATGTATAATGCCCAGGTTAAGTTCTCAAACACCCACATCACATTAAGGACTCAGATGGCAGGCCAAAGACCAACAACTGATACAACTGGGGGTGTGGATGAGATAATTTTCTCTGTGCTACCCTGGTATAAACTGAACCATTTAAAAACATTACATTTAATCTGGATCAGGACAAATATTTTCCTCCTAGGATTAGATAGGAGTGGTCAATATACACAAAACCTGTAATACTCACATAATTGAAGTTTACCAAATAAGCATCAAATTATATCCTGAGGAGGCTACTGATTGGTATAGGCACCCATAATTGAAGTAAGGAGCTGGTAAACAAGTGAACAAAGGTGTTAAACATTTGGAGCCCCTGAGAGATGTGGACTTGAAAAGACAGTGCTAAAGATTAAGGTGATAAACTACTCCAGTCTTCTGTTATTTTTTTAAAAGTTCCCTATATTTCTTTGCCTGGAGCATTATAACTTACACTGCTCCCTACCCCTTATTTGTACCACACTTGCATATCAATGTATTCCAATAATTTTTAAACCAACAGTTTTAACTAAACTTGCAGTTGTTCAGTGAAAAGAGTCAAATGGCCTGAACCCAATTTGGGGCCTATCACTTATCAACTCTTTGGGTAACTCAGCCTCTCTGGACCATAGCTTCTTCAACTGTAAAATGAGAGTAAAAACCTCCTTAGAGAGCTATTGTGAGGATTGGAGCTTCTTTTTTTTTTTTTTTTTTTTGCGGTACGCAGGCCTCTCACTGCCGTGGCCTCTCCCGTTGTGGAGCACAGGCTCCGGATGCACAGGCTCAGCAGCCATGGCTCACGGGCCCAGCCGCTCCGCGGCATGTGGGATCTTCCTGGACCGGGGCACAAACCCACGTCCCCTGCATCGGCAGGCGGACTCTCAACCACTGCGCCACCAGGGAAGCCCCAGGATTGGAGCTTTTATACACAGCTTATCACAAAGTAGGCCTTCAAGAAGTGGTAGCAGTTGCTATTAGGAGTTATGTGTCCTAATAATAAGAAGAATGGTAGTAAATTAAATATAATTCATTGTTCTATGCAGTTCTTCAAACATACTTGGTATTAAAGAGCCTCCAACTAAAACAGAGGGATGGGATGGGTTGTAAGGTTATCAATTTTCATTTTATACCAAACAGTTAAGGAGTTCAGTTTAATTTAGTTTGATCTTAGTTGTTAGCAGGGAAGGGAGAGCTCTTTATTTCCCTCAAGGTGATGGTCAAATAGCTGTAGCAAGGCCCAGGTTTAACTTTCAGTTAGTCAAAAATTAAGAGAAAAACTTTGGAAAGTAATCTTCCCCTTCCCGTGAAGTTTCTTTTAATGTTCCTTGATATTTTAAAAGCAATATCTGCTAATTGAGGGGCAGTCAAAATAACCAAAAAGGACTTACAAATACAAAGTTTGATCTCATCTTAAATTTTTTTCCAACAGGAAGAGAATATACTTCTTTTTTTAAAATAAATTTATTTATTTTATTTTTGGCTACGTTGGGTCTTCGTTGCTGCACGCGGGCTTTCTCTGGTTTCGGCGAGCGGGAGCTACTCTTCGTTGCGGTGCACGGGCTTCTTGTGGTGGCTTCTCTTGTTGAGGAGCAGGTGCTCTAGGCGCGAGGACTTCAGTAGTTGTGGCTCGTGGGCTCTAGAGCGCAGGCTCAGTAGTTGTGGCGCATAGGCTTAGTTGCTCCGCGGCATATAGATCTTCCCGGACCAAGGCTCGAACCCGTGTCCCCTGCATTGGCAGGTGGATTCATAACCACCGCGCCACCAGGGAGGCCCCGAGAATATACTTTTTAAAGCATTCTTTTAAAATAAACAGGAGCGGGCTTCCCTCGTGGCGCAGTGGTTGAGAGTCCGCCTGCCGATGCAGGGCACACGGGTTCGTGCCCCGGTCCGGGAAGATCCCACATGCTGCGGAGCGGCTGGGCCTGTGAGCCATGGCTGCTGAGACTGTGCGTCCGGAGCCTGTGCTCCGCAACGGCAGAGGCCACAACAGTGAGAGGCCCGCGTACCGCAAAAAACAAAAACAAAAAATAAACAGGAGCCACAGCAATGGAAGTTAAAAAAAAAATAGCATCCAGTCTTTCCATCTCACTAAAAACAAGGCTTGTTAAAGAACAAAAAAGTTGGCTAGGGCTTCCCTGGTGGCGCAGTGATTGAGAGTCCGCCTGCCGATGCAGGGAACACGGGTTCGTGGCCGGTCTGGGAAGATCCCACATGCCGCGGAGCGGCTGGGCCCGTGAGTCATGGCCGCTGAGCCTGCGCGTCTGGAGCCTGTGCTCCGCAACGGGAGAGGCCACAGCTGTGAGAGGCCCGGGTACCGCAAAAAAAAAAAAAAAAAAAAGTTGCCTTGTCAGAGTAAAAGACCACGCACTGGGGCGGGAGCAGAGAAATGCTATACACCAGCCACTTCTGGCCACTCATATTTGGTTTAGATAACATGGAGGAACCACTAACATTGTAAACAACTGCTATTAAGTGAAAATGGGGAGGAGGGTTCTGACGGGTTTCAAAGAGAAAGCTTTAAACTCTTAAGCTATTTCTCAAACACCCAATAACATTTAGCCGGTGGGAAAAGCATAATACAGTGTGGTCCTATTCAAGCACCCTTCAACACCAGGAGTCACACCATCCACCCACTCCCACCTACTTGCAGGGGACCAAACGTCTTCCCTAAAGACCCAGAGTGGGGAGGGAGTGCTGAGCACTGCCTCTTCTCTTGTGGGCAGGGACAGACTTTGGCCCTCTAAGATAAGGAGGTAGAGAAGCCGTAACCAAATAGGCCGCCTAAAGAACAGCTGCCACCCAATGCCTGGGCAGGCAGCAGTGGAAGTGTAAAGGCAGCCTGGGTTCTGTGCCTGGGATACAAAGTTGGTCGCTCAGATTCCCCAGGGCATGGCAGTCACAAAGCATGGTAAGTGAAATGCTCCAAAAAGGGCTAAGGGAGAAAATTTGGCGCAACGCTCCAGGTACCTGGGCAGAAGCTCCCACGATGGCATTCACTGAGGCCACCCCCCCGGAATAAAGGGAAGAGTCTGAGAATGGTAGGGTGGACGCACGTACAATGATGTGCTCCTCAAACTGAGGGATGGCAGCTCTGTCACCAAAGGGGGCAAGCCGCCCCTTCCCCTACGTAAGTCTTACCGGGCGGCCCCGCACGTCCTAAAGGCGGGCGCTACGGGGCAGAGGCGGGCAGGCGCAGGCAGCGGATTGCGGGCCTGGGCGCTGCCCACCTGCTCAGACTCGAGGGGCGAGAGCGGGGTCACCAAGGGCCCGCAAAGCCGAGCCGGGACTGCGCAGGTCGGCGCCCCGGGGGCCCATCTCACCTGCTACGGCTGCATCCCGGGGCCGCGGGAGAAGGGAGTCGATGTTCGAGGTGGGCCAAGCAGGGAGGAAATCACCGTCACCTCCCACCCCAGCCCTCCTAGCCGAGAGCTGCCGGCTGCCAGCTGCCCGCTATAGCAGCTCATTCACATTCCGAAAAAGTGAGGCGCTCATAAGCTGGGACCGGGTCAGCTCCTCCCTGAGCCGCCGCCCCGCCTCCTGGCCCCGCCCCCGGCCGGGGGAACCACAGAGCCGCGCCGTCCAAGGCCCCGCCTTCAGGCTCCGCCTCCCGCCGCGAGACTCAACGCCGCGCGGCCTCGGCCCCGCCCCTGGCTCCGCCCCCGACCGCTGAGACGCGGAGGCCCAAGGTCCTCCGCTACGCCAGCCTCCAGCCGCAGGCTGCGAGCTTCCCAGCCGCTAGACGCCGGCGGCGGGACTTCCGGCCGTTCGGCTCCCGCAAAATGGCGGCCGCCGTGAGGGTTTTGACGTTTCGTTTTCCTCTCCGTAAATTCAGGTGTAGAAGCCTCTTGCCTTTCCGCCTAACCCCAGCCTCGTGTGGTCTGTCAAGTCCTCTCTTGATTAGCCTAGTCGTTTTTATAGCACAGTTTAAAGCAAGGTCTTTAATCGTGGGTCAGACTCCTGCCTTTCACCTTTCTCAAGGCAGTGTGACCTTGACCTTCCTAAATCAGAGACTAAAATGTCTGTAAAGCTTTAGCCCTGTGCTTGGTTTAGAATAAGCATCCAGACCCTGACTGCTTGTGTTTTCTATTGTCGGGGGAACGACATCCATATCCCCTCAGTGTACTGAGCGGAAACTGTATTGGTGGAAAACTTACAGAGCAGGAACTGAATATATAGAACCTGAATTCTGCTCCTGTTCTCACTTCACCCTTGTTCTCTATCTTCTTAACTTTTAATAGCTTCCCTGTTTCCCTTGAACCTGGATGCTATTTTTTTTTAATCTCCTGATTATATCTCAAAGCTAAAAGGATTTGTGTTTAGAAAGTATGGAGATTAATTCAATTAAATAAATATTTATTCAGCTTTGACTTCTAGCGGAATACTGGAAGATAGACCTGGAAAGGTAAGTTAGGGTGAACCTGTAGGAAGTTCCTTAGGTTAGCCTTACAGTTTGGACCCATCCTCTGACCACAGTAAAACCATCAAATTCTTTTTTCATGAAAACATGTCTTAGTGATCACACTATTTTCGGATATGCAATCTGGAAGCTTTCCCAGGATTAGCTGAAAGACTGAAAGCAGGAAAAACATGACTTTGGGAAAAACCAAGCCACGAGGAAATAAAGATGTACCCTGGGGAGGTGGTAATGAAAAGAATGAAAGAGGCTTGAGAGACATTACAAAAGGAGAACTGATGGGACTGGATTACTGATAGGGCAAGAAAAGGAAGGAGATAATGAAGGTATGTATTTGTTCATCCATCATACTAAAGAAAAGGAATTGAGCTAGGGAGACTCTAACATCCTTATTAGTTCTAAAGTTCTGTTTCCTATCGTTCTGTTATCTGAAGATGAAAGGAAGAAATGTTTCAAGTGAGGGAAGTGGTTACAAGAAGATAATGAATTTGGTTTTAGGCCTAAAATCTAAAACCTCAAGAAACTTAGTTTAGTCTCCTCTCTTGAAGAAGTTATCGTCATCTTTATTTGAGGTCCTGGAGATTAGGTCATTGATCTAAGAACAGCCAGCAAGTGAATGAGAGTGTAAGTGCTCACTGTCCTGTGAACTAACTGCTCATGAAGGTATCAGCACATGTAAGTAGAGATTTCTAGTAGACACCTAAAGAGAAAACAGAAGCTCAAGAGAGAGAAAAAACAGAGCCAAAGGTGTGGTTTGGAGACATCTGTATGGAGTGGACAAGTAAGAGCAGCTGGCAGGAGGGACAGTGACTCTAGGAACAAAGTGTTTACGGAATTGAAGGACTTCATCAAAAAGTCATTCTTAGATAAGCAATTACTGATGAATGCCATAAGGTACTAATTTAATTCCACTATCATGTCTGCCAGTCATTCTGTGAGATGCTGACCTATACTGTTAACTGAAAATAGGAAGTGAAAAGCACAACACCTAAGATAACTTCTGTTAACGTTTTACTACATATGTATCACTTTTTCCTGTGCATATATAAATCAGTGAAGAAAAATAGGGTCATACAATACACATTATTTTTCATATAGATGATTTTTAGTAACCTTTTTCATTTAATATATAACCTTTTTATTCAGAAATATAGATCTGTGTCATAATTTTCAATACCTATTTAATATTCTGTATCAAAAATTTGAGGATGATCTCCCTTGAAAAATTTGGACTCTGGGCCATCCATAGAGTCTAATCAAAGATGAGTAAAGAAGAGGAAGATAAAATAGTACAAGTGTTTAGAGTGACTTAAAATGTGTTGTTTGAATATGTCTAAAATGATTTCTAGTTTCTTCAAAACTGCCTGTCCCCTTCCTGTCAGTACCAGTTTCTCCTTAGAGATTCATATGATTCCAGAGAAGCTAATCTCACTCCGCCTTCAAAGGTGATGTAACTAACCTATGCTAACCAATCAGTATGTTCTGTTCGTTGGACTCAATCATTGAGTCAGGATGGGCATTGGCACCAAGGTGTTTTGATAGAATGGCTCTTAGAACATTTGCTGATAATGCTGACTTTCTTTTCTACTGCCAGGAAGATACTAGCAGCCATCTAGGGACCATGAGAGGAACCAGTCTTAGAATGATGCAGACACCAAGGAAAGCACAGCAGAGGGAAGGAAATAAACGGGTCCTTGATGACATATTGAGTTGTAGGATCAGCTTCACCTGAAGCCAGTCAACCTGTGGACTTCGCACTCATGTGAGCCAATCAATTTTCTTTATTGTTTAAACAAGTTTGAGTTGGGTTTTCTGTTACTTGAAATCAAATGTATAAAAAAAATTCTAGAAGAAAATGCCAATAGTAATTATCTTTGAGTGATAAAAATACACTTTTTTTTCTGTGTAGAAAAGTTCCCAAAATTTCTACCAAAAAATGTGTATGTATTTTATCAGGAAAAAGTCTGAAATAAGTCATTAAGTATATATTTTGGCTATATGGAAATGTTGAACCATAATAGTAAATATTTTTCTAAAATTCACTGCTAAGTATTAAACCAGGTAGGTGTACAAAATCCACCTATAAAATAGAACAATTTAAGGGCACTGATACAGTGCAATATATGAACTTACACAAGGCTAAGGCCTTGTTTTTGTTAATCTGTGTATCCCTAGCATTTATAATAGTGCTTTCCATGACATACAGCAGCTGTTCCATAAATGGTTTTTGAATGACTGAATAAAACATAACTGCCTGCCAGCTATCCAAGATACCTTCTTTGTATTCAATGGGAATGATGGGGCTTGGGGCAGGCCGTTCCCAAATAATGCCAAGGTGGCATATTGATTATTTTGATTTAAAGTTACTTGAGAAACAGCTTGTATAAGAACACTCTGACCCTCCTTTTTTCCCCTGAAAGCAGGAAACAAAGCTCCCATAGGAAGGTATCCTCCGTATGCCATGAGGATGAAAGGCATTGAGATAGGGAATTTGAGTCTGGGAAAGGTGTATAAACAAACTTTGTTACTCCTTCATTAATTTGCTACCCCAAGCAAAAACCCCTTTGTTTTGTCAGATCTTCACAAATGTTTGATTCTTTTTCTAAAAAGGTATGTAAACAGCCTGCTTTGTTCTCTTCTTAGGTATGTATGAAGTTAAATTTGTTTTTCTCTTGTTAATCTTCCTTATGTTAATTTGATTGTTAGACCAGTGGAAGGAACCTAGAAGGGAAAGGAAAATTTTTCTTCCCCCACAAGAAGCTATTTGATACAAGCAACTGTGGTATAGCTCTTTTATAGTGACTGGATTTCTTATTTTCTCCAGCTTTTCACTTGGCCCAGGTTTATATCTTTATATAAACATTCTCTGAAACTATGGCTTCTGTTTGTTATTTTTTTTAATTTTTTTTTTTTTCTGTACGCAGGCCTCTCACTGTTGTGGTCTCTGCCGTTGCGGAGCACAGTCTCCGGACACGCAGGCTCAGCGGCCATGGCTCACTGGCCCAGCTGCTCCGCTGCATGTGGGATCTTCCCGGACTGGGGCACAAACCCGTGTCCCCTGCATCGGCAGGCGGACTCAACCACTGCGCCACCAGGGAAGCCCTGTTTGTTATTTTAAATGCTATAATTATTTTAATATCTGATCTGTCAAGATAAAACCCTGAAAATTATCTTTTAATTTAATATTGTGTTTTTGTAAATACATAATAACTTTTTCCCCTTTTCAATTTGCTATTAAAATATTCTTACAGGGTTTCTGGGTTGGTGGGCACATGGAGGTACCTGGAGAGTGGCTCATCCAGAGAGGGCATGGAAGCTCCATACCCCTTCCCACATACTGTGCCCTATGCATCTCTTCCATCTGGATGTTCCTTCATCATATCCTTTTATAATAAACTGGTAAAAATAAATATATATAGATTTTATATACACATGTAATATGTGTATTATATATCTATTCTTACAAAAGCAGTGAGGGAAAATAGAATCTAAACATCTCACCTTGTTATTGATCTTATTGACTTCAGGTAAGGCTCAAATGTAGTTACATAGGCAAGGGCTTTTGTCTGGGCCAGCACTTAAGAAGTTTTAAGCAGAAAAACAATGAAACCAGAATTAGGTTATGAAACTGAAAGTTAAATCAATGATTTAGATAAGAAAGGGTGGAGAAACCATGCAATAGCAAGATGATGACTTTGGAGCCCATCCTGTTTGTCTCAGGATTTAGCTGCTTGATACTTGTGGTTTTGTTTTGATCTTTTTTTTTTGTAAAGGGGTTAGAGATCAGGTAAATGGGAATGAAAAACAAACAAACAAAAAATACTCCTGTTTTTACTGCTACTCTGTTCAGTTAAAAATGTGCTCACAAATTTGTGTAATAGGCAGTCACTCAACAAAGAATCTTATAAATGTGCAGAACATTTTGTAATTTGAATTATGTCTAAGATGAAACACCATAGAACTAACAAATTTTGTATGATATAAAGAGGAAGTGGCAAAACCCTCAGATTTAGTTTTGACTTTGGAGTAAGAAGTTCTTTAGCTGATTCTAGTTAAAACCTGGGTGGAACTTTTGAGTAAATAGCTAATTCAAAAAAAGGTTATCTATCATATCCTCAGCATAACAATTAAGCACAGACCTCAGAAGCACTCTTCCAGTAGAGTATGTGTTTCAGGAGTTCAACTGTCCTTTCCTCCTTGAAGGGGCAGGCACTCTATCTGTGTTGATTTCCATAGTATCCTCAGTACCTGGAACAGTGCTTGGCACATAGTAGGCACTTGGTAAATGTTAACCTACCAACTCTTGGAATGCCAGCTAAACATGTTTATGAAATTTCTGTATTTAGAGAACTTAGAACGGAAACACCTGCTCTTTCTTGTGCTGCTTCTTTCAACTATTAACAAAAATAACTGAAGGGGCTTCCCTGGTGCAGTGCAGTGGTTGAGAGTCCGCCTGCCGATGCAGGGGACGCGGGTTCGTGCCCCGGTCCGGGAGGATCCCACATGCCGCGGAGCAGCTGGGCCCGTGAGCCATGGCCACTGAGCCTTTGCGCCCAGAGCCTGTGTTCCGCAACGGGAGAGGCCACAACAGTGAGAGGCCTGCATGCCGCAAAAAAAAAAAAAAAAAGTAACTGAAGGAGAAGTATCAGAACTCAAGTCTCTGTGTAGCAGCAGAGGAACCAGATGGTTTTGTGACTGACAGTGGCTGGAAAAGCCAAATCATGAGGAATTATCATTGGATGTGACATAGCATAAATGTGATAATGTCCCAAGAATCAATTCTACAAATATTTTAATGTCCTCAGAATTCCAAAAGTTATTTAGACTTTCCTTTTACCTTAACTTCTATGCAAGCTTTCCCTAAGCCATTCCAAAAAGTTGAAACAGGAAAGAGAACTTAAGACTTCTGAACTACAAGAACATTACCCAGACTGGGTCAGAAAGAGGCCTGGGCACTAGGTTTGGAGACAGTTGTTCTTGGAGAATAAAACTGATAAAAGTAAGTTTCTCAGTGCAGTGTTAATTGGCACCTAGGCTTCTATAGCCTATAGCTAATATCACTATTAACTATATCCTCAAGTCTGGCTTATTATTAGTTCTAACGGCCTACCTCAAGCCCTCTCCCGTGGGTGTACATAAACATTTTGGAGACAAGATGCTTATAGTAATGCTAACATTTGATAAAATTCTTAGAAAAGTCTTAGAAATTTAATTTCATATGTTGCCTCAGTAACTGGTCAAGGATTTTGTTTTTTAACATAATAGTTTTTGTCAAACAAAGAGCTACTATTAAAAGTTTAAGCCCAGAGGTATACATTTTATAAAATGTTACAATGAAGCTCATGACTGACCTTTGAATGGTAGGAGTTTTAAGTATGCTGTTGAAAATCTGTAAAGGACAGTTAAGAAAATTATCAGACTGTAAGAGAAATATGTGAGCTCACCAAACAAGAGTTTTAGTGTAGACTTTGTCTTTTTTATTTATTTATTTTTGGCTGCGTTGGGTCTTTGTTGCTACGCACAGGCTTTCTCTAGTTGCAGTGAGCAGGGGCTACTCTTTGTTGTGGTGCACAGGCTTCTTATTGTGGTGGCTTCTCTTGTTGTGGAGCACGGGTTCTAGGTATGTGGGCTTCAGTAGTTGCAGCTGGTTGGCTGTCTTTGTGGCTTGCGGGCTCTAGAGCGCAGGCTCAGGAGTTGTGGCACACGGGCTTTGTTGCTCCACGGCATGTGGGATCTTCCCGGACCAGGGCTCGACCTGTGTCCCCTGAATTGGCAGGCAGATTCTTAACCACTGCACCACCAGGGAAGTCCCTAGACTTTGTCTTTATCAAATGAAGTTAAAGGAACAAGTTAAAGTTTGAATGGAAGAGCCTTCCCTTGTTCCACATCCGGTTGTTGCTGTTTGCATTCCTTTATTGAGCCTACATCTTCATAAGCTTTTTGGCAGGTATATGTTGAACACTTCTGTTTCATGGTCAAGACAGGATCAGAGGCCATGGATACTGACAACTGATTTGTCTGTTTTCTTCTTTTTCCATGACTGTATCTACTGCCTCATCTTGATTTACAAGCAAAACCTAGAAAACCTACAAAAATAAGTGTTTTGTGGTTTATCTAGCAATAATACAGAAAATATTGCTTTTATTTTTGGTGTAGAAAATCAATTTTGTATAGTTTATTTCAACCTAAATAAAATGTGAATTTCGTTTAAAGAAAAAATTGTTTAAGCCCAATATTTGCCATAGTGAATGTAATTGTTTATTTTAGAGGCAAAAGGAGACTATCCCTGAGTGCAATTGAAACAGTTTTTGGAAATCTTCAAACCCAGGCAGTGATCCCAGAGAAATTCAGAAGCATCTCCCTGAATCTTTCTTCTCAGCCACTTTAATCTCACTCGTCCAACCATGTGTGTCAGAAATTAGAGTATGAAGGAAATGACCATTTTTCTTGTTTGTCCGAAATTCCTCTGCTAACTTTGGAAGGTGGGAAGCAGGAAAGAAGCATGACCTCTGTTACAGGGAGTTTAGCCTGTGTGAAGAGGTTGGAGAGGAAAAAGCCTTCATGACTTTTCGTAGTGGCTAGTTCAAAAAATGTAGAGGGTTCATGAAAGTAATTACAGAGTAACCTGAAGAAGAGAAATTTGTCTCCTCCACTCTTGGAAAGGGAAATAAGAGAAGCTTTATATAAGTCCCTCTGAGGGGAGGCGACCAATGGGAAGCTGTTGCTAAGGGGCCAGCTGGTGCAGGGATTATGCTGTAGGTAATTTCTATAAAAGGATAGAGGGCGGAGGTTAGAGTTGAGACATTTCCTCCAATTTGACAAGAGCTGTTCCATTGTTTCCTCTTTTAATCCTCAGTCTTGATGTGCTTTCAAGCACTCTATCATTCTTTCTCTTTCTCAGCATGTTCTCATCTTCTCATTTCACTATTATTACAGGTATAGTTTGGAGATATTGTGGGTTTGGTTCCAGGCCTCCACAATAAAGAGAATATTGCAATAAAGTAAGTCACATGAACTTTGGGGTTTCCTAGTGCCTATAAAAGTGATGTTTACACTATAGTCTGTTAAGTGTGCAATGCATACAAATGTACATTATGTCTAAAAATCAATGTACATACCTTAATTAAAAAATACTTTATTGCTAAAAAATGCTAACTGTCATGTGACAACACAGGGTTTCCACAGACCTTCAATTTGTAAAAAGCACAATTATCTGTGAAGTGCAATAAAGCCAAATGCAATAAAACGAGGTATGCCTGTACATGCTAGCGATTTGGTGCTAACAGGCTACCTGCTTGCACCACACATTATTTGTTCAGTATGATTTTTGTGCATAGGTTACTGATCAAGGACCTAGGAGAGTCATGTGAACAAACAGATGGAATAACATGGGGCAGGGATCATTCATAAGAATTGAGGTACAGAGGGTAAAAAGTAGAACGATTAATCATAGTCAGGAGCCCAAAGGTCTGTCACAGTGCTCAGTCAGCTTCACACTAGAATCACTTGGGGAATAAAATTTTTTAAATTGAAGCATAATTGACCTACAACATTATATTAATTTTAGGTGTACAACATAATGATTTAACATTTGTATGCATTGTGAAATGATCACTTGGGGAATATAATTTTTAAAAGCATAGATGCCAGGGTCCCTGTCAGACTTACTAAATCAACATCACTGGGATTGGGTCCAAAACCCGTATTTTTTTTTTTAAGATTCTGCAGATGATTCTAATGCAAATTTCTAGGTGAGAGCTACTCATTTAGGGAATAAACTAGAAATTAGAACTCTGTTTCAAGGGCAGGCAGGAATATTTGTCTCAGAGGAGGGCAGAAAAAATTTCCAGAGTCTCGGTACTCTATGGGGAGAAATGTGTTCTTACTATACGAAAAAGGGCACACTGAGTCTGGTAACTTCCTTTGGAAATCCATCTCAATAGCAGTTTTCCTATCAGGACATATTTCTCACATGAGACCCATTTCTTTTTGGTTTGTGGACAAAAGCAAAACAAAATAAAACTGACCACCGTCTTCGTTTCTCGTATATGTACACCATGTCCTCGCTGTAGTGCCATTAGCAAATTCCAGTCAGAAAGTTCATGTTGGGGGTAAAACTGGGTCAAGTAATTTTCTGGCACGTTCAGTAACTAAACCAATACATTTACTGTATCGTGGATTATGTAACAAAACCCCAGTGCAGTCATTTCACCATCTCTTAAAGCTTCAGTTTTTGAGAAACAATCATAATTCCTCTTATCTTTCTTCAGAGATGTTATTTTCTAAAATACGGCTTTTTACTAATCTTTTATGATTTGTGCATTTGGTGTCTTATTTAAGAAATCCTCACCTGCATCAAGGTCATAATGATATTCACCTACATTTTCTTCTAAAAGTTAAATGTCTTTCAAAATTTTTATTCTTTGTACCATTTTCCAAATTCTTATATGCTATTAGAGCCCCACTGTAGATTCAAAGTGTAGAAAGTTCCTGCCCAGCACAGAGAAGAATGCTTCTATAGCTCCTGCTACAGTCTAGATCCAAAAATCCTCAATGCAGAGTAAATAAAGTAGGAATGTACAGAGATAAAAATCTATCAAATGTGGTACAAAGAAGATAGAGTAGTATCAGCTAACGGAAATATAAATTATCTTAAAGTTAATGTATATTTCCTCTAGAGATAGTGAAGAGATGAGACCTTAAGCCTTGAGAAGAGCGAGCAAATGCAGGACATGTGGACTAATGACTGGTAATCATGCTGTGATTACACTTATTGCATGTTTGTCAGATGTCTAGCAGGGGGATACTTATGTGTTTGCCAAATGTCTAGCAGGGATATACTTATGTTTGTGAAATGTCTAGCAGGGATATACTCATGTTTGTCAGATGTCTAGCAGGGCCTTTAAGATGTCCTTGAGTTAAAAGTCACTGTACAGCTCCATGTCAGCTCTAATGAAAAACCAACTACTTCGAAGAAAGTAATCTTTTGATAAAATTCCTAGAAGATAACCCATATCTGAACCCCTGCTCTGGCATTCCATACCCAGCTACTCCCTCAGGTTCTTGGCTCAGTTTTGGAACTGGCTGTTGGATTTGGGGCTCCAGCTCTTGCACTGCTTTATAAATGTCTGTTGTCTACTGTCTTCCGCCTGCCTCCAGGATTGTGTCAGATATCCAGTTGGGCCTACCTGTGATTGACTTGGCTCAGTTGTATACTCTGCTCTATCTAATCAGAGTCATAGGGTCTCTGTGTAGGATCCTTAATGTCATCTCAAGCTGATGAGAATGAGCTTCTGGCCCCCACTTTCCAACTGTTACATAGTGGGGACTAAGATTTGCATTAACAAAGCCAAACCTTTAGGATACTCTCCATATACTCAAATGATCTAATTGACAATTGTCCCAACAAAGGAGGCATCTCTACTGATAAAAAAATAGTCCATTTTCAAAGGTGTGACTTGTGTTAGGTTACCCTGTGCAGAAGAGCACCACCCTTTGTGGGAGGGCCTGTTTCCCTCTCATCAAGTGAGTCTGCTAGTTGGGTGGGCCCAAGGGGTGATTCTGCTGCTCACCACGGTAAGAAGTGTTACTGCTGTCCCTGCAGCCTTGCCTAGGATTGGATGGGCCTCTGGATGTGAGGGGGAACTGACAGGGTTGATTCAGTTGCCTTGGCGGGCTAGGTAGATGGCCCTTTCCTTCCTCACTGCTTTGTGTGGCTTCCTCCAGTCTGCCTCTCAGTAAAAAGGCACAGCCTGATATTTTTTCATTTCTGCCACTCCCAAATGCCCTCTGCCCTGGTGAGTCCAAAAATCTGAGGCCCTGTCATCTTGGATCCCCCCAGATACCCTTCTCTCCTACAGTCATTGCCTTTGGGCTCTTATCTGTGCCATGATGTGGAGTCCTGGTTAGCATTCGACACTGAAGCAGGCCACAAGGATCCTGTGTGTCTCCAAAGTCCCTGTAGCAGCCTAGGGCCCTGCTTAGCTTCCCTTCAAGAATTGTAGGCCTGGGTTCCCTTGCACTTTCTTCACAGTCCCAGGTGTGCTATGACAATTCCCAGTGTCCCCTCCCTGCTGATAAACCTCAACCTGACCAACCCTTGAGTTACAGCATTTCTGTCAGCTCCACAAAGAATTCCGGTCAATTAGAGTTTACAGCTCTGTCCTGGGCATGCGGACTAGATCACTTAGGAGTGGCACCATCACGCCCTGGGTACATCCTCAGTAGTGTCCCCTGTCCTGTGCCAGGAGTCAGCATGTGCCCGTGGCCCAGGGGAAGCTTAGTGTGAGTGGACCTTCTGCCTCCCTTGCAGCCCCCAACTCTAGTAGAGAGGCATTCAGTGAGGCTTCCTCGCTGATGTTCCTATTGTGAGGAAGCTGGCCTTTGCGTAGCCCTTAATGTGCGCTTCAGGACCACTGAACCTTTGTAGGCTTTTCAGGTCCTACTCCACCTGGGAAAATATGCGTATTATGCATGTTGTATAAGTTTCCTATTGTTGCTGTAACAAATTAACCACAAACACAGTGGCTTAAAACAACACAGACTTCTTATAGTTCTGGAGATTAGAAGTCCAGAATCCTCCTCACAGGGCTAAAGTCAAGGTTTCTTCCAGAGGCTCTAGGGAAGAATCTGTGTCCTTGCCTTTCCCAGCTCCTAGAGGCCACCTCGGCTGGGGAGCCCCTTGCTCCATACGCAAAACCAGCAATGTTTCATCTCCCTGACCCTCCTTCTGTAGTCACATCTCCCTCTGACCACAGTTTTAAGGACCCATATGATTAGATTGGGTCCACCTGGGTAATCCAGAATAATCTCCCCTTCTCAAGGTCCTTTACTTAATCACACATTTGCTTTGTGTAATTTTTCCAAGTCCCTTTGGTCGTGTAAGATAGCATGTTCACATGTTCACATGTTCACATGTTCACAGGGTCTGGGGATTAGGACAGGGACATCTCTGGAGGGCCACTTTCGGCTACCACACATATTTTCATAGGAACACCAACAAACCAGATTATTCACAAACTAAATTAATTCTATCCTGTAAGAGCCTAATTGCCCCTAGTGTATGTCTTCCTGACAGATTATAAACCCCTGTTTTTGGTTCCTAGCATTTAGCTCAGTTCCCTGAATACTGTAAGTACTCAATGGAGCTCCGTTTATAAGAATAAGGATGCCCAGTCTTGGGGGAGGGGGCACAAGTCTGTCTCTGTGTGTGTTGGGGACAGCGGAGGTTCATGGTAGCAGACATGATAATATGGGCTGCAGTCAGTTGTCAGAGTTATCATTGGACAAACTGGTCTGATTGGGCGTGACGTCTGGTAGAGGATACAATGAACCAATGTGCCAAAATGCTGAGTGAGAGCAATTGTGCTGCTAAAGCCAACTTGCAGAGTGAGACTGCCACACTGGTCAAACTTCTAGTCATAGGGAGCCATTCTTTTCCTCAACGCAGTTTTCCTTCCCTAGCCACAACCATTGGTATTGTCATCTGAGGAAAAAACCAAGCTCTCCTGCTGGAGCAGGATGTCAGCCTGTGTGCATGGGGCCTGGGTCCCTCCTCCCCTTGATCACGCACCTGGGGTTGGACTACATGCCAAGATGTGCTTGCATTTTTGTCTTATTTCCCCTCCCTCAACCATGCTTTTCTTTGTTTGCTTTTAGTGATGTTGAAGGCTATAAGTATTTCTAGTAACACAGAGAATCCTGATCCACAAAGAATGTTTCATATAAACTGCTATTTGAGGTCAATAGGGACAAAATATCCAAAAATAGTGGAATGGCCAGACAGAGCAAAACATGACATTTTCTTTTCCCCCCAAATCACAAACTTTTCTTTTTCTTTTCTGATTATAATAACGGACAGTATGTATGCACACTTTTAAAAATGTACCAACATTTATGTAGTAGAAAACAAAAAGCATTCAGTAACGACAACAGAAATAATCTCAGTTAACATATGCAGAAACATGTATACATATATATACACACTCAAAAGCACATATATGTTTATTAAAATGCAAACATTTTATAACCTCTTTTTTTTACTCAATATATTGAGAATATTTTTCCATTTCAACTCACACATCCTTTTTTTAAACTGGGTTATATTATTCTATATATGTGTGTCATAGTTCATTTACTTAATTCTCTAATGGGAAATTCAGTAAATTTCATGAATATTTTCTTTATTTTTTTAGTAGTCACCATTAAATTATTAACACATGTATTTAAAGTTAACAAACAACCAAAAAAAAAAAACCCCAAGGTCTGAAATTAATCTCTGGCTCCTTCCTAGACAAGAAAAGAAATTTAAAACACTTCACTATTGAACACAGCTCGCCTCCCCTATCACCCTACAATCTTCCTTATTAGTATTGCTCAGAATTTTAATTTTGCCTCTTTGAAAAACCACAGAATAATTCAATTCATTAAAGTTTAGAAAACATATCACCCATTCATTATTACTAATTTCTGTGCTCACTAGTCTTTCCTGAATCTGACTCCTCCCCACCTGGGCTCTGGAAGTGGCAGGGGTGTGCAGAAGCTCCAAAGCCAGACTGCCTCCATCAGACCGTCAGTTCTGCCACTTGAAAGCTGCGTGGCTTTGAATAAGTGACTTAACTTTTCCGTGCTTCAGTTTTCTCGTCTATAAAATCAGGGTAATTATAGTAACTACCTCATCAAATTGCTGTGAGAATTAAATAAATTAATGCCTTTGAACAGTACCTTTGCACTTGTAAGTTGTCAATAAATATTTGCTACAATTATTATATTCTTATAGTAGGTTCTTTCCACTGAGGGTCTTTCAGTTACATACATATGTTTTCATGTTACTAATTAGCATCCTTTCATTTCAGCTTGAATAACTCCTTTCAGCATATCTTATAACACAGGTCTAATGGTGATGAACTCCCTCAGCTTTTGTTTGTTTGGGAAAGCCTATCTCTCCTTCGTTCCTGAAAGACAACTTTGCTGGGTAAAGTATTCTTGGTTGGCAGATTTTCTAGTTCTTATACTCTGAATATATCATCCCACTCTCTCCTGGCCTGCAAGTTTTCTGCTGAGAAATCTGTTGGTTATGGCCTTTTGCAGGTACCCTTTATATGCGAAGAAGTTTTTTCTCTTGCTGCTTTTAAAATTCTCTCTTTGTCTTTGATTTTATATAGTTTTATTATAATGTACCTTGGAGAAAATCATTTGGGGTTGAAATTTCGGGATGACCTATTAGCTTCATGAATTTGGATGTCCAGACATCTCCTCAGATTTGGGAAGTTCTCAGTCACTGTTTCTTTTTTTCCTTTTTTAACTTTTTAATTTTTAAAAAAATTTTGGGTGCGTTGGGTCTTCGTTGCTTCGTGCAGGCTTTCTTCTAGATGCGGCGAGCAGGGGCTACTCTTTGTTGTGGTGCGTGGGCTTCTCATTGCAGGGACTTCTCTTGTTGTGGAGCATGGGCTCTAGGCACGCGGGCTTCAGTGGTTGTGGTGCGTGGGCTCAGTAGTTGTGGCTCATGGGCTCTAGAGCGCAGGCTCAGTAATTGTGGCGCACGGGCCTAGTTGCTCCACGGCATGTGCGATCTTCCTGGACCAGGGCTCAAACCCGTGTCCCCTGCATTGGCAGGGGGATTCTTAACCCCTGCACCACCATGGAAGCCCAGTCACTATTTCTTTAAATAAGCTTTCTGCTCCTTCCTCCCTTTCTCCTCATTCTGGGACTCCAATTACGTGTAGATTGTTTCTTTTAATGGTATCTCATAATTCACATAGACTGTCTTCCTTCTTTTCATTCTTTTTTCTTTTTGCTCTTCTGATTGGATGATTTCAAATGACCTGCCCTTTAGTTAACCAATTCTTTCTTTTGCTTGATTGAGTCTATTTCAACTCAGTTGAAACTGTTGAATTCTTCAGGCAGTATTCTTCAACTCTAAGATTTCTGTCTTTCTTTTCTTTATGGTTTCTGTTTCTTTGTTGAACTCATTTTCTTCATGCATTATATTCCTAAATTCATTTAATTGTCTGTTTTCTTTTAGTTCACTAAATTTCTTTAAGAGGATTATTCTGAATTATTTGTGAGACGGTTCATAGATCTCCATTTCTTTAAGGTCAGTCATTGGAGTTTTAATAGCTTCCTTTGGTGGAGTTGTGTTTCTTTGATTATTCATGATCCCTCTGGCCTTGCGTTGGTACCTGTGATTTTGAGGAAGTAGTCACCTCTTCCAGTCTTTACAGGCTGACTTTGACAGGCAAAGCCTGTCAGCCTATCCAGAGATTCTGGGTGGATCATCTGGTGTGTCTATGGGCAGGCTTGCTGCTGGATTCCTTGGGCAGGCAGGTCTGGTGCCTGGGTCAGAAGGTAGAAAGGCTTGGTGTTTGGGTAAATGGGGATCAGCTTGGTGTCTGGGTCCATGATGGCTCACTGGGGCAGGCCTGGTGCTTGAGTCTTGCACTGATGGGCCTGGGACCTGGGTCTGTATGGGCAGACCTGGATCTTGGGTCCACAGGAGCCAACCAGGTACCAAGGACCAGTGGGTGGGCCCATCATCTGAATCTGTATGGGGCTTATCTGGTACTGGGATGGACTGGGAGCCTGATTTCATAGGAACTGGCCTGGAGGCTGGAGCCACAGGGCCAGCCTGGCACTAGGGCAAGCCTGGAGTCTGGGGCTATAGGAGGCATCCTGTCACCTGGGGCCTCAAGGGCCAGCCTAGAGGTTGTGTCTGTGGGTCCAGACTGGTTCTGGTGCAGACTGCAAGCCTGGGTCCATGGGAGCCAGCCTTGAGGGTAGGGCCTCAGGGGCTGGCCTAGTGATGGGGTGGGCTAGGAGCCTGGGTCTGTAGCAGCCTATCTGGAGTCTGTATCCATGGGGGCCAGCACGGCACTGAGGTGGGATGGGGGCCTGGGGTTATAGGAGCTGGCCTGGTGCTGGGTTGGGTCAAAAGCCTGGTCTTTGGTAGTCGGTCTGGTGCTGGGCCCAGCCAGGAGCCTAGGTTGGTGGGAGCCCACGTGGAGCCTGGGTTTGTGGGGGGGTGGGGGAAGAAGGGAGGTGTCTTATAGTTCTATGATTAAGTCTCAGTCTTTTAGTGAGACTGTGCCTCTGGACTGTGAACTTCACATGTGCTTCTCAGTCCCCCCACCGATATGCTGAGATGGAACAGGATGGCTAGAGGGGGCTTGAACTGGGTATTTCCCTTCCCTAGGCCATTTAGGCTCTGATAAAACCCCACCAGGTTAGGCTCTGGTTAAATAGTTTCTCCTGAAGGCAGACCTTGTTAGGAACTGAATGTTCTGGTTTATTCCAAAATAGTTCCTGCAGAATAGTTCTGCCAGAAGCATGGTGGGGAAGCAGGTTGTGGTGGGATTTTTCTTCAGTGTTTACTGTGAGAACCTGGTGGAGATCCAGAAGGTAAAACTCACAAATATGTGGAAGCCCCCAATGACTGGGGCCCCCTTGAGTTTTCAGAGTTCTCCACACTGAGCCTCCAGCAATTTGTAAATCATAGTTCAGGTTTCCCTACCTCGGTGCTGGTTCCCACAGAGGTTGCTGCTCCAGTGAGCTGTGATTCTCAGTATTTGCCTGTTGGTCTCTCCAATTTTGGGAGCAGCATTTTGCCCTGTGACTTCATTTCTCTTTTGGGTCTAAGAAGATGTGTTGATTTTTGCCTTTTACTTATTGTTAGGTTGGAGCGGCAACTTCCAAGCTTCTTATGTGCTGGACTAGAAACCAAAAGTCTCTTTTTACCTTTTCGTCACTGAAATATGAAAAGGCTTAGTGATTTTGTATGAATCATTGCTAGGCCTCTTTCTTCCAGCAGTTCTTATCTGTTTCCCTTGTTTACCCTATTATTTTACTGAGGCTCCCAGAAGTTATATGTCAGTGGACTTCATGTTCTATTGACAGAATGTCCCCTGGCCAAAATAGATGAAAAAGTGAATAACTGGAATGGCTTGATCAGTCCTACCCTTTCTAATAAGGCTTTCCCAATCTGTCATTCAGTAAGCCTACCCACTTCCTTTTGGTTCTTAATGACCCCTCTTACATTCCAAAAAATAACCCAACAGTTCTCACTAGTTTATCTTATTTTCACAGATGTTTATTATTTTTTTCTTTTTACTGTACTTAATGGTTTTACACACTGCTTTATGGAACCTGGTTGTACGTTTTGTGATGAGTGAGTACTTTATATATTTTAAATACTTATGGCTTTACATCTTTTGTTGCTAGCGGATATCATCTGTTGGACTGTGATTGGGCTGAATCTTCAAATAAATGTCTCTTTCATCTTCAACCTTCCAGTTCTCTTATGTTTTACATCTGTTTCCTTGGGAGTGGGCTCAAACTTTCACTCACTATATTCCTTAAATTTTTCCCCTTAGCCTTTTATTGAGTGTAAGAATTCTGGTTGTATTGATATAGATTTGCCTCACACATCAATTCTCTCTTTCCAATGACTCTTCTTCTCACTGCTGCCTTGTGCCTTATCACTGCAGACCTAGTCTCCCACCTGGTCTAACTCTTTTCAGTGTCTCCCCATTCCATATTATTTTTCTAAGACAGTGGAATACTTTTAATCTCAAGTACCTAAAAACTCAACTCAGACAATTTTTAGGCAATGAGTGTAGTTTACTGGCTAATAGAACTAAAAAGTCCAAGGTAGGATAGGCTTCAGGGTTGGTTTGATTTAATAGTTCAACCATGTCCTCAAAGACCTGGATTCTTTACCTTTCTCTGCTCTGCCTTCAGTCTTGTCAGCCTCGTTCCAAAACTGGCTTCTCTCTGAGTGGCAAAATGAATCCAGAAATTCAAATTTCATATCTATATATCACTCTGCCCAGAAAGGGAAGAAGTATCCCTTATGGTGGCTCTTCCAGAGAACTGAAAAAGCTTCTTTCCTAGAAGCCCATTACTGTAAAGGATACATTATGTGTTACTGGACAAAATTAGCCCAGATGCCCTTCCTGTACTGACATGTGTGCCTGAGAAATGGCATGCACTGTGTGGCTTAGCTGCGGCTTATATGATCCAGTCATTGTAGAAAGAGGAATGGTATGACCTAATGAATTTAGACCAATCTGAGACCACTCCTCTAGTGCTGGGAGTTCAGTCAGCTTCTTGATAAACATAAGAGAGAAGTTGACATCTGACTGAAAGTCTGGAAATTCTGAGGAAGGCGGAATAGGGAAATGGATGTTGAGTAAGAAATGCCCGGAACCTTTACATGGTTACTTTAAAAATTGATAAAACACCAGTTTTATTTTATTGTTCTGCTGCTCTAGTCCAAGAACAAAATCTGTCCTGCCACCTGTTTTTGTAAGATTTTACTAAAACACAGCTGCACTCATTTGAAAAGTATTGTCTATGACTGCTTTCACACCACAATGGAGAGCTGAGTAGTTGTGACAGAGACCCTATGACCTGCAAAACCTAAAGCATTTATTATTTGGCCCTTTCAGTTTGCTGAGCCTTGGCCTGAGAGATTAAATCTAAACTCATCCTGGATTTCAAAGTGTTCTATCATCTGTTATCACTCTACTGATCTTATTTAATTGGCATTATCCACTGTATACAACCTCTCTAATCCAATCAGATTAGTTTATTCACCTACCCCTAATAGTGCATGTTCATTCTTCACTTTTCTCTTTTGTTCCTGGCTTATCCAACTTGGAATGTTCTCCTTCAGTCTTATGTATCATTGAAGGCCCATCTCAAGTTCATGAAGTTTTCTTTCTTAACTTTACCCACACTGGAGCCTTCTTTCCTACATTTATTGCCTCTATCACACTCTGAAGCATTTTGAGCCTGTATATGTTTTATAAATATATCAGATAAATACACATCTGTCCAATTAAAAGCAAGACTCCTAGATATTAGAGTCTTGGTAAAATAATATTTTTTTGTGTCTTTTATAGAAATTCAAGCAATACTGGACCAAGAGAAGGCACTTAGCTAACACATACTAGTCCCGTCAAACTCCGCCTCACACATAACCAGAATTAGTCCACTTCTCAGCATCCCTCTCCCACCCTAACCTGAGCTCCACCTCCTCTCATCTGGCCTAATTCTACAGCCTCCCAAGTGCCCCCTGCTCCTTCTAGCCCATACAGTCTTCTCCCCACGTAGCAAACGGACTGACTGTAAATATTTAAATCAGATGGTGTTATTCTCCTACTTAAAATCCTCCACTTCCGTGACATATCTAGAAGAGAAGTTGTGATCTGTTTCTGCCTAGATCTGCCCTTTCATCTCCTTTCGCTTGTCGGTGGTCACTCAGCTCTAGGTTCTCTCAGTCCCTTCTGCCTGGAATACTTCCCTCTGGGTCATGAACACCTGGCTTTTCATAATTGAGGTCTCAGCTCTCTCCTCCTTGCCTGATCACCCAAACCGTACTGACTCCTCACTTCCTGTATATCACTCTATATCACAGCATCCAGCTTCACTTTCTTCATTGTCCTGATCTTGACAAAATTTGTCTTGTTTACTTGTTTAACTGTTTCCCCTATAAATGCAGCTCCATGAGCTTACCTAATTTGTTCACTGCTGATTTGTTCATGGCTATATTTCCAACTCCTAGAACAGTGCCTGGTGCATAAGAGGTATTCAGTAGCTCTTTGTGGTCGTAGATTTATTTTCTTTCGAAATAGGAAAAAAAGACTTTTGTTCACTCTCATTAAAATGCATTTACTAAGCACCTACTTTCATGGTGCTTAGTAAATGCATTTTACCACTTAGGGTTTTGCCAAAACTGTTCTTAGGGGCTATGTTAGTTTCCTAGGGATGCCGTAACAAATTACCACAAACTGAATGGCTTAAATAACTTTATTCTCTCACCATTCAGGAGGCCAGAAGTGTTGGCAGGGTTCATTCCTTCTGGAGGCTCTGAGGGAGAATCCATCCCATGCCTCTTTCCTAGCTTCTGGTGGTTGCAGCAATCGTTGGCATCCTGTGACTGATAGGCACATCACTCCAATCTCTCCTTCCATCTTCGCATCACATTTTCTCTGTGTGTCTCTCTGTGTCCTCTTCTGTCTCTTATAAGGACACTCTCATTGGATTTAGGGCTCACTCTAATACAGTAAGATCTCATCTTGATCCTTAACTAATTATATCTGCAGTTGCCCTATTTCCAAGTAAGATCACATTCTGAAGTTCTTCCTGAACATGAATTTGGAGGGGGGGGACACTATTCAACCCATTACAGGGGTCTACAATATGACACAGAAATTAACAATCTACTCTTCCTGTAGTTTAGTGCACCTAGGTTGTTTTTTGAGTGGCCAGCAATCATCTCCCTTCCCAGGAACATCCCAATTTCTTATTGGGGAGTTACTTCTCCCCTTTTGTGGACAATCTTGGTAGGGATGTAAATCAATATTTCTCATCCCAGTGTAACCAAGGAGCCACATGTGACCCAAGGGAAGGCAACTGGACTCCAGGGATTTTTATTTTTCCAAATTTATGTTTCTTTATAATTTGGCAGCCTTTCACAACAGAGCCTTTACTCCATACTAAATTTCCCATGATTGTAGCACTAGAAATCTGTGAATTCACAGAACACATTAAACAATCTAGACTCTTAGAACTTTTAACCTTGAGTTAGGGACATACAAGGATGGGAGATAAAGTGTGAGTATACATTGGAGCAGCAGCACCTTGACAAGATCTGTAAGTTGTTTTTGCTGCCTGGGCCCCTGGAGCCTGTCCTCATTCCTGTCTTGTGTCCAGGTCTGGCCCTCTAGCCCCCTGTCCATCCCGTGAGTTCCTGGCTAGCACTCTGTTAAAGTCCGTTTTTGCTTGTTAGCCAGAATCCATTCCTATCATTTGCAACCAAAGAAACTCAACTGTTACACTGAAATCCAGATTTGTTCGGTACTGGTGCAGTTTTGCATATTTAGCTCTGAATTCTGACATGCTGAGTTTACTACTACATGAGATACTACCTTCAAAATGTCAATTTCATCTCAAACCTACAAATTAGTGCAATTACAAGACAGCATATTAGCATTATTATTAATTTATTTATAACCCGTCTTGTTCCAAAAGGATTGCATTGTGTTAAATTATCCTACAAAGCAAGGAAAAGTACATTTAAAATAAGAAATGAAAATGAGGCAAGGGAAGAATAGGATAGAAAAGTGAGATGGGGCCATGAGTGAACCTAATCCATAAAATGGTTACTGAGAAGACCTAGACAATAGGTAGAGAAAAGATGCAATAACATGAGAGGGTCCACAGGCTACTGTTTTTGCTATGGTATTGAGCAACAGTATTTTCTACTTGAAATAGTACCTTCTCAACCTACATTTCTGTTAAAAAAACTTGAAATCTCTTTATAGTAAAGTGGGACCATGAGATAATTAAGCAACTTGCCAAATAGGAACTGCCAAATACCAGAAAAGACAATGAATTTGCTTAAAGTCATTATGTTATCAGTTTAAAGACGGTAAAAAAAGAAAAAAAGTCCTAAAACATCAGCTTTAAATTTATTTATTTTTTTGGTTAATATTACTCAAAAAACCTTTAATCTATAGTGCCTTATTTTAAATTGGTGATAATTTATTTTGCTTTACATAATAGATGGATCTTGGAAAACTTAATTTTATAATCTTTTGTTACAGATTAAAATATTTTAAATACAATAGAGAAACTGACTGTTTCAAAGAACACCTGTAGTCAGTTTTTTTGCAAATCAAATATTACCCCCTTGTTTATTATTTTAGTGATTTGGGGTTTTCACATACTATAGAAATGCTGGTTCCCCTCTTGCAGTTTTTATAAAGGAAGCAAAGCCCAGATTTTAAATGCAAATGCTGCATAAAGATATTGCTCATACACAGTAACACAGTAAACACAATCATAAGATACTGATCTTCATTATTATAATGAAGATTTTCCCATTTTAATATTTATTGCATTTTTTTTCCTACCAAACCTTTTCCAGAAAGGATCTGAGGCAACTATTGAATACATCACAAGTGCCACCTAGTGCTTTCTTTGAAAGTAACATTTTTATTTTATTTATTTATTTGTTTATTTTAAAAATATTTATTTACTTATTTATTTGCTTGCACCAGGTCTTGGTTGTGGCAGGCAGGGTCCTTAGTTGTAGCATTCGAACTCTTAGTTGCGGCATGCATGTGGGATCTAGTTCCCTGACCAGGGCGCGAACTGGGGCCCCCTGCGTTGGGAGCACAGAGTCTTAACCACTGCGCCACCAGGGAAGTCCCAACATTTTTATTTTTTTATAAATTTATTTATTTATTTGTTTATTTTTGGCTGTGTTGGGTCTTTGTTGCTGTTCACGGGCTCTCTCTAGTTGCGGTGAGCGGGGGCTACTCTTCATTGCTGTACATGGGCTTCTCATTGTTGTGGCTTCTCTTGTTGCAGAGCATGGGCTCTAGGCTTATGGACTTCAGTAGTTGTGGCACACGGGCTCAGTAGTTGTGGCTTGCAGGCTCAGTAGTTGTGGTGCACGGGCTTAGTTGCTCCACGGCATGTGGGATCTTCCCCGGCCAGGGATCAAACCTCTGTCTCCTGCATTGGCAGGCAGATTCTTAACCACTGTGCCGCCAGGGAAGCCCGGAAAGTAACATTTTTTTTAATCTTCAGAAACAAGAACGAAACAAGATGTGAAAGACCCTTACTCCCAGGGCACAGCCTGTTTAAATAGCTCTGCTTCCTAAAAAAGAGTCTCTTTTCAGTCAAAAAAGGATTTGAAAGAAGAATTTGGAAGTAAGTTTGACTGTAGTTAGATCTTCCAATACTGGTTGGTTTTATTTCTACATAAGTACAGGTTTCCCCTCTCTCTGAAAGCAGTGTTTCACAGAGTGTTTCTGTGAAACCTTTTATAAGCCAAAATGACGTAAAGCAAAGAAGCAGTTACCTTAGGACACTTCTTGCTAAAGGATGCACAGAATAAATTGAGATAAAGCACAAGTGCTCATAGACACAGCTCGAAGCTATGGAGGCTTGATGCTGAGATGCTGAGTGTATGTAGTTACCGGGGAAGGAGGTTGGCAGTGCTACTCTACTGCTCAGGGTGCGCGCTGCCTCTATAATGGCTCGCTGCAAAACAAGCACTGAACACTATTTTTGCCTTGTTTTGTAGAAGTGAAAATCTTTTTCAGATTTCTTTTAATAAGTGAAAACAGGTACTAATGTAGGTCTTTCGTAAAAGTGAAGTGGCATAGAGCAAAGTTTGGAAAAGCAGGGGATCCCTGTATAGATGGAGTTAAGTAAAGGGTACTAAAGAAAGGAAAAATGAAGGTATTTCACTACAGAAGTAACAGCAATATTTTCAAAAGTACTTTCTTCGAACTTCCAATAGGAGCTGATATCTCTCAGAAGCTCTAATTCTACCATCATTATTTTATGTCCCAAGTCACTCCTCCTCCCCACTGTCTTTAAGGCACTGAAACATCATTGTTATCATCATCACCATCACCACCACCACCACCACCTACAGTCACACAATCACAAGCACCAGCCGAGTGACTCTTGTTGTAGGACCCAGTGCTGCCGTCAAGGAAACAAACACAGGCTTTAGTGTCTACAGTCAAAGGAGCTTAATGTCAGCTTGGAGAGAGGAATAGAAGGAGGAGGAGGAGAAGTATGAGCATAATAGTAAAACAGCAACACTAGATAACAGCCATCACCGCTTTCCCAGTTCACAGACCAGAAATCACTGGAACTATCCCCAGCCTTTACCCACTCCTGGTACCAGAGTCCTGTAGTCCTTGTCGGAAATGCCTTTCTGGTTTTTCTCTTTTCCTCCTCTATTGTCCATTTATCCCTCCACCTCATGCCTGGAAAATTGCAACAGGCTTATCCTTTGGCTCCCTGCTTCTCCTCCTGCCAGCTAACATCACTGCAGTGCTGCCTTTATCTTTTCATTCTCCTCCTCAAGAACCAGTATGGCTCTCTGTGCTTATCAGACCGTGGGCACAAATTTCTGAGTCCAGCTTTGAAGGCCTTCTGTAATTTACATGGACTTTGTCTATTCAATTTGATGGGCCACTACGCTCCCAACACGAAATTTTTATCCCCAAGGGGTAGTTTCTCTCTTTACTTTGAAACCAAGGGCCACACTATGCTTTCATTTCCTTTTTTAAATTGTGTAGGGTTTTTTTTTCTGGTATTTCTACTCTTTTTTTTTTTTTTTTGGTCTTTTGTGCCGTTTGCTTAGTTTCAACTTTTCCCAATTATTTCATTATATTGTTATTCTATCACTTATTACCATTCTCCTCCCCACCCCTTTTTTTCCTACTGCCCTCCCTCCTGGGCATCACATTCTCCTCCAATCTCTCCTGGTTGCTCTTTCATCTTGCTCCACGGCAAATCATATGGGAACTTCCCTTTCCTGCTCTTTTGATTTATTTTGCTGTTTCCTGGGTCACTGGTCTTCCCCTTTTTTCCTCCTTGTTGTGCTGCAAAATATTTTCAAGCAACTTCCCCAAAATGAGCATGTTAAGAAATAAATGTTCCAAGTTCTTACATGTCTGAAAATGTCTTCATTCTACTTTCACACTTACTTGAGTTTGTCTGGATACAATATTCTAGTTTATAATCATGTTACCAAAGAGCTTGGTATCTGTTTCCTCACCATGTGTTAGTACCTGAGTTTCTGATAAGAAGTTTGATGTCAGACTGACTCTCGTTCTTCTGTAATGTGGAAGATGAATTCCTACTATTTCACTACTGTCAAGTCAAATCCTAACAATCCATTTTTCCATTTTAAACCTGAGCCCCACAGGTCTGTGTTCTTTTTTGTGTGTGTGTGTGTGTGTGCGTGTGTGTGTGTGTTCTGCTTTTAATGCTAACTTATGGTATTTCAGAGATGGACTTTGAAAATATAGAAAAAAAGTCTAGTAAAGAGATGAAGAAAATGTTTCTTCTCTACTGCAGCTACAAAGGGAGAGGCATTCTTCCTCATCTTAAAACTTGGTCAAGGGATCTGATGAGGCAGGTGGTAAATGTGTACTCTCACAAGGACACCACTCTTGTTTCCTATGTGGTATGAAGTCTTGCACAAATATTCATAACTGTTACCAGCTCATTCTCTTCTCTCTAATATAAATCTATCATTGGAATTATTATTTGAGCAAAGGAGTCTTGTAGATGCTAGAGATTTTAAAAATTATTGCCATGTCATGTGAACATAACCTTCAGTGATACCTGTTTTACTTGTTATGGTTTGTTAGGATAGTCTTATTTGTTGTCCTGGTGATAATGTTGTAGTTGACACCTGTGTTCCCAAGTGGTATAAACATTATCAGAAGAGGATTCTTGGCTCTCTCCTCTTCCTATTTGCATAATGGACAAATAAGTCTACTTTGCTAGAGTCCTTAGCATGACGAAGAGTTTGAGTCTTGTCCATTTACATTTCCACATGGTTGTATATTCAGTTGCTTCAGCACCATGGAACACAGCGACAATTTCTCAAACCAAGAGTTAGTTGTTTTTTTTTTATTTAATTTTATTTAACTAATTAATTAATTTATTTATTTTTGGCTGTGTTGGGTCTTTGTTGCTGTGTGCGGGCTTTCTCTAGTTGCGGTGAGCTGGGGCTACTCTTCGTTGTGCTGCACGGGCTTCTCATTGCAGTGGCTTCTCTTATTGCAGAGCACGGGCTCTAGGCACCTGGGCTTCAGGAGTTGCGGCTCGCAGACTCTAGAGCACAGGCTCAGTAATTGTGGCGCACGGGCTTAGTTGCTCCGTGGCATGTGGAATCTTCCCAGACCAGGGCTCGAACCTGTGTTGCCTGCATTGGCAGGCGGATTCTTAACCACTGTGCCACCAGGGAAGCCCCAAAAGTTAGTTTTATAAGATATTTTGCTTCTAATACCTGAGTACTATTCAAAACATGTCACCTACAGCAGAAACTAACACACCATTATAAAGCAATTATACTCCAGTAAAGATGTTAATTAAAAAAAAGTCACCTTTTCAGTGTTCCTTGCAACGTATTTGTATCATTTCAGTGTCCTTCAGGAACTTTGGGAGGGGAGAAGAATATTGAACAACAATATAAAAATGCGAAGTGGCAGTACCTTTAATTTAAAAAAATGTCACCCCCTGCCTCCAGACACACAAATATTCTAGAATATTCTAAATATGGTAAAAATCTTCCTACCAAAACCAAAATTATTCTCTGTATTACCATAACATCAAATCTTTACTAAATCTATTATTCTATAGAGTAATCAGTTCTAGGACATAGAACAATAGAAAAAAATTATATTGTGGAAAAGGAACTTTCCTTAGATCCATATGAAGCTCCATATCATAATTGAAAGTGCTCAAATAGATAATAGATAAGCAGAACAGAATAGAGTCCAGAAATAGGCCCGCATATAGAAGATCACTTGATTTATCACAAAGGTGCCAATGAAATTCATGGGGGAAGGAGAGACTCTTTAATATATGGTACTGGTTCAAAGGATATTTGCATTTTAAAATTGGATAGATATTATCAAATTATTCACCAGAAAACTAACACTAATTTATACTCACCAACATGGCTGAAGAGCACTTCATGGCCTAATCATATAAATATTCAAGGATGTTTGCAAAGAATGGATATTCTGTTTATTGAGCACAAAGTACTCTTTCTGTATAATGCAGTTCCTTCATTATTCAAGTGACAGGTATTTCCTAGATGCCTCCTATATTCTAGGTACTGCTCTAGGCCCTGGGGACTTGGCTGAAGGCAAAGTACCTGCTTTTTTGGAGCTTACATTCTTGGCGGGGCGGGAGGGGGGTGGGGAGAGATAATAAACAGATACAAAAAATATAATTTTATAGGGTTCTAAGTTGTATGAGGGAAAAACCCAACAGGGCAAGGGGTTAGAGAGACTAGGGGTGAGGGCTCTAGTTCAGATAGGAGAGTCAGGGAAGACCTCTCTGCAGAGGTAAGAAGGAGGCGGCCAAGCAAAGTTAAAGGGGAAGGTGTGTGTCCAGGCAGAAGCTCAGCAAGTAGAAAGGCCCCAGGTCAGGAAAGTGCTTGGTGTGGGAGAGACTCCAAGAGAGACTTATGTGGCTGGAGAGTGTAGGAGAGATGCTCACAGCGGTAGGCAGGGGCTGGTTCATGCTGACCTTGTTGGCCATAGCAAGACGTTTAGATTTTATTCCAGTGTAATAGGAAGCCGTTGAAGGGTCTTCAGCACTGATGTGGCATGATCTGATTAATACTTATAGAAGATAATTTTGGTTGCTCTGGGAAAATGAATTGGAGGGGAAAGAAATGGGGCAAAAAGACCTTTAGTTGTGGCCAGAGGGACAGTAGTTTGGACTAGGTGGTAGCTGGGGAAGTGTTGAAATGTGACCAAAATTGGGATATACCTGGATGTTATAACAGTTAGGACTTGCTGACGGTTTGGCTATCAGGGGTTGGGTGGGGCCGGGGGAAGAAGGGAGTCAAGGATGACTCCTAGATTTGGGGCCTAAACAACTGGGTCAGTGGCAGTGCTGCCAACTGAGACAGAGATGATTGAGGGAGACAGTGGGAGGCACTGGAAGAAAAACCTTTGTGTGTATGGGTGGAACAACCCAATGCCCATCAATAGATGAAAGGATAAACAAAATGTAGTATATCCATACAATGAAATATTATTCAGCTATGAAAAGAAATGACATACTGATACCTGTTACAACATGGCTGAACCTTGAAAACATTATACTAAGTGAAAAGGAACCAGACAAAAAAGCCCACATATTGTATGACTCCATATATATGAAATATCCAGAATAAGTAAATCTACAGAGTCAGAAAATAGATTAGTGTTTGCCAGGGGCTCAGTGTGGGAGGAGGAACTGGAGAGTGACTGCTTAATGGAAGTTTCCATTTGGGGTGATGAGAAAGTTCTGAAGCTACACAATAGAGGTGGCTGCACAGCATTGTGAATATACCAAATGCTGTGGAATTTTATACTTTAAAATGGCGACAGCGGTAAATGTTATTTGTATTTTACCACAGTAAAAACATCTGAGACAACAACAAAAATTTTAGGATGTATGTAGGGAAACTCAAGAGTTTAGTTTGGGACATTTTAAATTTGAAATGCCTATTAGGTATTCAAGTAGAGCTAGATAAAGGAATCTGGAGCTCAGGGGAAAGTTCAGGACTGGAGAAATAAATCTGGGAGTCATTAGCATAGGGATGATATTTAAAGACTGAGAATTGGGTGAGAACTGCCATCTAGGCAGTGTAGGGAGAGAAGAAAGGAAAGACTGAGCCTGGACTGCCTTGATACTGGTCAGGAATAGGAGGAGGAGCCAGCAAAACAGGGTGGGCACACTGCTCCACAAAGAGTGGGAAAGTAGGAGAACGTGGCATCTCTGGGGCTCGGGTAGAGAGCATTTTGGGGAGAGGCGCACCAAGTGTCAATTACCATTGAGAGATGGAATAAAATGAAGACTGTTGGATTTTGTGCGATGGAAATCCCTGTGATCTTTACAAAGTTGTTTGTAGTTCCAAGTGGTTTTATGCATTACTCAAATATACTAGCTTAAAATATTTTTTTGGTCTATTAATTTCTCCAATAGATATATTAAAATTTTCCACCATCAATATAGATTGATTGGTTTTTATTTCTCCTTGTTGAATTTTAAAATTCTGTATTAAGAGAATGTGTTCTTGACTCTCATGTCTTGTTAGTGAATTGTGATTTTTATCACTTGAAAATAGCCTTCTTTCCTTTTAATTGTAATGGCATATGTAGCTGGACTTTTTTTTTAACTCCAAATTAAAACTTGGTTTTTTAATACAGGAACTTAACTCATTCACATTTTGTATTGTTAATATGTTTAAATACACTCATGTTTTCCTGGCTTATGTTTTCTATTCAGGTGTTTTTGGTTTTGTTTTTTTCTGTTTCTTCTTGTTGTCTTTTGTTTGAGCAAGTTTTCTTTATTCCATTTTCTTTAGGGGTTGGCAAAGTTATGAACTCAGTTTTGGTTATTTAGATAGTTAACTTAAAATTTGAACTCTCATGGTTATACACGTTTTTTATCCGCATCTAGAATTAATCCACCTTCATGTCTTCCCATTAAACAAATTTTTACTCTGACTTCCTCCTTTTGCCTCTATAGGTGTCAGCAATTTACCAAATTAGTTTTATTCTAGTTAAGTTTTACTTTTTGTTTTGACTCAGTTTTTTCCTTTTACTCCATATTATCTTTTTCTTTGGGTTACCTTTTGTCATTGTTCTTTTGTTCGAGTGCATTTTTGAGAGCCATAATTATTTTAGAGATAGTGTGATTGTGGCGAAACTCCTGAATCCTTGTATGTTAAAAATGTCTCCAATTTGCTCTCACAGTTGATTGTGCATTTCCCTTGGTATAGATTTCTAGGTACAAAATCATTTTTCTTTCAGAATTTGGAATGTATTACACAGGTGTCTTTAGCACCCAACATTGTTGATGAGAAGTCTGATGCTAATCTGCTTCTTCTCTGATCATAAGTAACAGAAACTGGCTCTGGCTAATTTGTGCAGAAAAATAATTTGTTGGCAGGCTATTGGGTAGCTCACAGAATTACCTAGAAGGCTGAAAATCAGGCTTGGAAAGCCAGCAGGAACCAAGGGGGCAACAACCAAGGATACTTTGTAGGAACAGTCTGGTTAGGTCATTGCCACCAGTCTTTGTGGGTATCACTCCAGATTCAGGTCCTGGGTGGAACAGCTAACACTCAAATTGCCAAACCTGAAAGCGGGGTTATTTGCCAGGCGCCCAATAACCACATGTGGTAGGCAGAAAAATGGTCCCAAAGATGTCCATGGCCTAACGCTTGGAACCTGTGAACGTTCCCTTAAATGGCAAAGGGACTACGCAGATGTGATCAAGTTAGTTTGATTAGCCTGGATTATCCAGGTGGGCCCAATTACATGATTCCTTAAAAGTAGAGAAGCTCTCCCACCTGTGATCAGAGGGAGCTGTGACTAATACAGAAGGGTCAGAGAGTTGCTGTCTCTGAGGATGGAGGAAGGGGGCCATGAGCTAAGATACGTGATGGCTGTTGGTAGCTGGAAAATGCAAAACACAAATTCTCCCCTAGTCTCCAGAAAGGAGTGCTGACACCTTGAGCTTAGCCCTGGACTTCTGATCTACAGAACGGTAAAGTAATAAATTTGTGCTGTTTTAAGCCACCGTTTGTGGAAAATCGTTATGGCAGCAATAGAAAACCAATACACCACACATTTGTAGTATTTCTTTGTCTTGATACTAAAGCCAGTAAGGCCTCACTCTGGCGGCAGCCTGTGAGCATTTTGTTCCTTGCAGAGCTACCTTGTCATCTAACACTTCCTCTTGGGTGCTCGCTTCCTATCCCCCTCTGTCCCTGTGAAAACACTCCTGATGGTTTCTTTCTGCTAGTTCAGGGGCAGGGGAAGGCTATTGGGCCCCATGTTCTGAATACAGTGCTTTTTAAAATATATATAAATTTATTTGTTTTTGGCTGCATTGGGTCTTCATTACTGTGCACGGACTTTTCTCTAGTTGTGGCGAGCGGGGGCTACTCTTCGTGGTGGTGCGCTGGCTTCTCATTGCGGTGGCTTCTCTTGTTGCGGAGCATGGGCTCTAGGTGCTCGGGCTTCAGTAGTTGTGGCTTGCGGGCTCAGTAGTTGTGGCTTGCGGGCTCAGTAGTTGTGGTGCATGGGCTTAGCTGCTCCACGGCATGTGGGATCTTCCCGGACCAGGGATCGAACCCGTGTGCCCTGCATTGGCAGGAGGATTCTTAACCACTGTGCCACCAGGGAAGCCCCTGAATACAGTTTTTCTGGGTTTTTTTTGCGGTACGCGGGCCTCTCACTGTTGTGGCCTCTCCCGCTGCGGAGCACAGGGTCCGGACGCGCAGGCTCAGCGGCCACGGCTCACGGGCCCAGCCGCTCCGCGGCACGCAGGATCCGCCCAGACCAGGGCACGAACCCACGTCCCCTGCATCGGCAGGCGGACTCTCAACCACTGCGCTACCAGGGAAGCCCTGTTCTTTAATAAATTATCCTGCTGGTTGATTCAGAGCCTTCTGTATTATTGTAAATGTCTCTGAGTATGGAAACTCTGGATTTGCTCTTTCCATGATTTTAATCATTTATTTGGTTTGTTTTCTGCAGCCAGTTTGGGGATGTGATTTTTCCTCACTCTTGTAAATGTTGATTAACTTTTATCTTTTAAGTATTTCAAAACTTTCTGATAATAGTGCCTTTTCCTGTTTATCAGTACCATGTGAATTTCTTTGGGGCTTCCCTGGTGGTGCAGTGGTTAAGAACCCACCTGCTAATGCAGGGGACATGGGTTCGAGCCCTAGTCAGGGAAGATCCCACATGCCATGGAGTGACTAAGCCTGTGCGCCACAACTACTGAAGCCCGCACGCCTAGAGGCTGTGCTCTGCAACAAGAGAAGCCACGGCAATGAGAAGCCCGTGCACCACAACAAAGAGCAGCCCCCGCTCGCTGCAGCTTAGAGAAAGCCCGCGCGCAGCAACGAGGATCCAAAGCAGCCAAAAATAAATAAATTTAAAAAAATAAAAAAAAACAGTAAATAAATTAATCCTTTAAAAACAAACAAAAAAACATTTTGCACCTGTCATTGTAAGAAAATTTGGGTGGAAGGGGACATGATCTTATGAGCTCATTTCACCATCTTGATCCAATTGTTGCCTATTACTTAGGCTGATTATTCTGAACCCGGGGCTCAGACAGAATCTGAAGGACTAGAAAGTTCCCTGAAGAGTGGGCTGTGTGGTCTAGTCTCAGCAGCATGGAGGCCCAGGAGGAAGCCAATGGAACACAGGGGTTGGGAGGGCCCAGGTGGGGGTTGGGGAAGCCCTTTGACAGGAAAAGACAAAACAGACCTGAGTTCAAACCCTGATTTTGCCCCTTTCCAACTATGTAAGCTTAAGCAAATTTAGCCTCTGTAAACTTCAGTTTCTTCGCTTTAAAATGGTGATAACACCAGCTATCAGACAAGGCTGCTGTAAGAATTAAATGAGACAATATTGGTAAAGTGCTTTTCATAGGCTTGGCATTTAATAATAATGGGTATTTACTGAGTGCTTTTACATGGAATAATCTTGTTTAATCCTGATTTTTAAACCTGTTACACAGATCAGGAAACTGAGGTGTAGAGAATTAAGTAACCTGCTTAAGGCTGTAATCAAAAAGTGGCAGAGGAGGGATTTGAACCTGGGCAGTCTGGCTGACATCTCTGCACACACACATCATGCTACAGGTTACCCCCATGGGTGAGGGCTATTGGGCTGAGTGCTCTCCTCTGGTGTTTAAAATTTCCTGTGTGGTTTTGGTGGAGGGAGCCAGATTAATTTTAGGAATTAGGAAGGGATTGAGTCAGCAAGAGAGGATTAAGTGGCCCCAGCAATAGGCAAGCTGGAGCTGGCAGGTCATTGTAGGTTACTGTTTAGTATCCAAGTTTGTTGGCTTATTTGCTTTTATTATGTACTTATTTTGTGGAGGTAACACATAATACGTAACAGTAACATGCACATATCTTAAAGGCACAGCTCAATGAATTTTCACACGTGTTTACACCTGTGTAATCACCATCCAGATCAAGCTATAGAATATTTCTAGCACCCTAGAAGGCCTCTAGCCCCCTAGAAGGCTCCCTTGTGCTCCCTCCCAGTCAATACCTGGCCAAAGGTTAGTAGTACTAACCTCTGTCATTATGGGTCACTTTAGTCTGTTTTGGACTTCATATAATCGAACATATGGTTTCTGTTCTCTCATATCTGGCTTCTTTCACTCAGTCTGTTTATTTTGATAAAGAACCAGATGCTTTGAATCTGTGAGCAGATGACTACATTCCATGAGCAGGTAGCTAAGCTCCGAGCGTTACCCCAAGGGCTCTGTACACAAGTACAGCCTTTTGTGCATCTCAGTAGCCAGCTGTGGGAGATGGGAAAGAGAAGGAAAACTTGCCCAGGCAGGGCTGCCATTGGCTCCACACCTGAAGGCTCTCAGGACGCCCTGGGCTCAAGGGTAAACGTTCTAGGTATGCTATGGCTATGAAGTGAATGTTAGTTCCTTTCCTTTTTCTGGGATTCCCCATGAGTCAGGTTTTGAGATGGGACAGCTGCCTGAGTTTGGTTGAGGGTGGCACGTTCTTTGCCCTTTTGCAGCTATAGTGGTGCATTGGAAAACTCTGAATTGTTCTACACACTAGGATGCAAGTAATGTCCACACCTCTCTCCAGCCTCTGGGAACCCATCTTCTCAGGGCAGGGGCATAGCTGTCTTCCCTGTGAAACATTGCCTTCCATCTCCTCCCTTTTTAGGGTAATTCCAGCTTCTGTTCTTGAAAAGACAATAATTCTCAAAGTCTGTAAATTTAAAAAAAGAGACTTCCCTGGTGGTGCAGTGATTAAGACCCTGTGCTCCCAATGCAGGGGGCCCGGGTTCCATCCCTGGTTGGGGAACTAGATCCCACATGCATGCTGCAACTAAGAGTTCGAATGCCACGACTAAGGAGCCCTCAAGCCGCAACTAAGACCTGGTGCAACCAAATAAATAAAAAAAAATAAAGTAAGTCTGGCTTTTTCCAGTTCTTAACCACAAAGAAGCTCTTAAAGCTCTTACAACTGAGCATAAAAGGGTCCTGTGCCTCAGAACAAAAAGCCAGGTTTCTTTCCAGAGAGGAAAGGAAGGGGGAAATCACCTTTCCCTCTACCAAGTAAGTCCCCAATAGAAGTAAGAACAAGGCACAAATGACTACATCAGTAATCTCTCCGGTCCCACAGCACTGGGTTCCAAATCTGCCCTCTGAGACTAACCATGGGGAAAACCTGGCAAAATCGCACTCTAATCATCTCAGCCCCAGTTTTTTCTGCTACAAAATGGTGGCGATACCAACCTTGCAAAGTTGTTGTCATTGGTAAATTAGCTATTTGTAAAGCTCCATACTTAGGGTCCTAATGAGTGTATTTTCTTTTTTTCTACAGGAGGAATCACCTGCTTGTATGGAAGTAGGAACAGCTGAACTGGGTGGCCTGGATTACAGGGCTCCAAGAACAGAGAAGCGATGCACTTTGCCAGGTAGTTGGGAAGCAGGCTGGAGCTCAGAAAGGCTTTTCTCCCTTTTCTTTATGGTTCCAAGCAGGTAAGTGATATGACTTAGGAGGTACTGCGAGGTGGCCCTGTACTCTCAACATAGTGCCCGAACCTGACTGATCATTAGAATTTCATGGAGAGTTTAAAAACATTCCGACCCAGCCACTTACTTTCTCCCACTCTGGCTGAGAATCTGATTCAGGAAAAAAAAAATCCCCAGGTGATTCTGCTGACTAGTAAGGTTTAGAGACCTGTTCTAAAATATATTCTTGCCTGAAAGTCCAATAGTTTATTTATTTTTTCAGCTTTGAGGAAGGTCTTTAATATCATTGCCCCACACAGTGAATTTGGGTAAAAGAGGAAACAGATGGAACTTTAACAGGCAAGTCTGGAGCCTGAAGCTTCATGGGAGCCCCTGGCACCAAATAGAAGTGTAACAGGTCACCTGCACCCTTTCATGGCATTAAGAACAGAAACGCAGTGCGTGGGTCTTGAGTTTTAGGAAAGTCCAATAGTTTAAAACATTTCCATATTATCTCAGTGGGGGGCATAAAAAATAGGACTGGGGGAGTCATGAGTCACCTTGACTACCCCGAAGGAAAAAACTTTTGTGGAACTGTCTAGATTACATGAACCTTATCACATACATTGTAAAGCCTACATCTTGATTTCTGTGACAAAATTTTCATCAGGGTAGAAGAACAAAGCTTACCAGTACCTTGTTCAAGTAATTGGTACGACCCTCATTTCCAAACACTAACTAAACTGTACCTTTAATTGGGAATTTTTACTACATTAAAGTAAATTAGAATGATCAGGCATATTTTTCTCTTCCCTGTAGCCCCTCCTTAGCTTGTTATTGAAGGCATATTAATAACTACCTCTCTAGGATGCAGCCGCTGAGCATTCTGATGAGAGAGAATGTAAGGATGATAGGTCCTTAGGACTGTGAGCTGGTAGCTGAGAATGTCCATTAGAAGTAGTTAGAATCCTAACTGCTAGATTAGGTCAGCACACGGAGAGAACGGGAATTAGAATTCTGATGGAAGATGGCTTTGGGAGATCAAACAAATCTAAAATTCTAGTAGTGTTTTATTACATATTGTTGTGATTGAAACCTTAATTTCGGAATTTATAATTGAATTTGGGAGCATTGAAAATTTAGAGAGAGGGCAGAAATGAGAAAGGCTCAGGGAAGCCAGAGGACGTGGGCACAATACAAGCTCAGGTGGGAGATGAAGAGGGATGGAGTCAGAAAGTAAGAAGATTGTAGAAGGGAGAACAACACCAAAAATAACGATTATTTCCTTCAACCCTTTATGGTCCTTGCTGGGCAATTCCCATTCCAATTTTTCCCTACCTCTTGTTATTATTTCATCCTGGTAAAAGGGAGAACCAAACTAGTTTCTTGAGATAGTCTCAAGATCATTTAAGTAGAAGTCTAGGAGATGCTTAGATATAGCCAGGATAATACCTGCATGTATCAGATCACAGCTTTGCCGTGTATTGTTTAGATGCCTTATTGGGGGCGGTGCTCATGGAACTTTTGCAAACAATCTGGAGTTTGGAGGGTGTCTTCATCACTCATATTTTTGAGAATTTGAATCCTGTCTGTGCTGTTCAGTGTATGTGTGTGTTGCATTTGTTTTTTTGAATTTGAATTCCTATTGGAACAAAACTGGCTTATTGCTGTGAAGAGGTTTGATTTTTGGCTTTGCTGTACTTATAGAAAGCAAATGAAGTCTAAAAATTAAGTTTCTTGGTTCTAAGTGCACCAGATTTATACCTTCTCAAAATGAAGAGGCTTTATTGATAGTGAGTAAATGACTATACATCTTCATAGCATGTCATTCCTCCCACTTTAACTTCCACCTATGATCCCACTGGGTAATTTATTTTTTTTTGGCTGCGTCGGGTCTTAGTTGTGGCACACAGGCTCCAGGGCACGTGGACTCTAGTTGAGGCTCTTGAGCTCAGTAGTTGTGGCGAACAGGCTTAGTTGCCCCATGGCATGTGGGATCTTAGTTCCCTGACCAGGGATGGAACCCGCGTCCCCTGCATTGCAAGGCGGATTCTTTATCACTGGACCACCAGGGAAGTCCCCCCACTGGGTTATTTTGAGGCATCTGAAGTAAATCTCAGATGTCATTTCGTTTCTGCTGTAAGCATTTCAGCATGTGTCTCTAAAAGATATGGACTCTTTTTAAAAACATAACTGCATATTTGGATTAAGTGACTAGCAAAATAAAGAGGTGTGCTTGCAAAACAAAATATAACCACAATACCTTTATAACTCCCCAAAATATTGATAAAATTTCCTTAGTATCAAATATCTAATCAGGTTTAAATTTCCTGCATCATTTTTGGATTTTGCTGATTATTTCACTGAGATGTTGCTTAACAAATTCCTCTGTTTCCTGTACATCCTATAAGCTGAGTGTTAGATCTGGAAGTTTAATCTGACTTGGCTTGGTTTTTTTGGCAAGAACACTTCATATGTGGCATTATATAATTCCGTAGGAAACATATGATGGTAACAGGCATTAATTATCATTGTCTAGAAGATTGTACATTTTTGACCGCCTTCAACTCAACCATCAAGCTATACACACCCTTAGACACACCTCACATATACCCTCTCCTTTTTACTGTTTTTTTTTTTTCTCATCTCTAAAAACACCATTGTCTATTAACCATCACTGCAGATCCCTGCAGGTCAGGGTGTTCTGCCTGATACTCCACACTCGCTGTTAATTATGATAATTATGTATACTTTGCATCTGATGCTTACGTGTTGCCACTGGCATCTGTTATCCTGAAATCTTACTCTTCCCATTGACTCTAGGAAGATTAATTTTGTAAAAGCACCTATGATTATTTTTTGTTTGTTTTTTTATTTTATTGAAGTATAGTTTTTTAATTTATACATCTTTATTGGAGTATAATTGCTTCACAATGCTGTTATTTCTATTGTACAACAAAGTAAATCAGCCATGTGCATAGTTGATTTAAATGTTGTATTTTTTTCTCATTAGTTACCTATTTTATACATAGTATCAATAGTGTACTGTTTTAACTGATTAGAAAATCGTTACTTGATTGTAAACTCATCTCACAGACATAATCTCCTTGGAAAATAATCAGAAGTTTCCATTAACTTTCAATATATGTAAATAAACATTCTCTCAGTTCCCACCTATGGTGATATTGTTGGTTGTCTATTCAACTGCCGTCCCTCTCACCCTTTTCATGCGCTGACAGAGAGCCCACTTCCCATTAAAGAGGCTGACCACTTTCCAAAGTGCCTGGTTTCTGGGAAACTCTTTCTTTCCCTCTTTATGAGGATACTGTCATCTTTGGTTCTTTACATGAGGTGTGAGGTTGTTATTTGGTGCTGCAATGACCGTCCTCTGACCATAGGGAGCAGGCTAAAGGATTAACACCAATGTGCCCAGGATGATGGGATGGAAATGTGGGAAGAATCCAGATGCTCAGTAAGTCACTGAGCCCCTGAAATAGCCAACCTTGCAAATGCCATACCTCCAGACTTCTTATGTGAGATTATAAAAAAGGGGTATTTCACCCACTTTTCGTTGATCATTTGCAGCTATAAACAACACACCAGGTATATTCAGATACACTTCTTTTGTGTTTCTGCTTACTATTTAAAGCCCTGATGTAGGGAAAAAAGCCCTATAGACTTTGACCTTGAGTTTCCTATAAAATCAAAGTCTCTCTTAACCACTCTGATAGAGCTAAAATGGTGATACACATAGCATAAATCATTGAATCATCAAAATAAACTTGTTTTGATGTCATTTTAAAAAAATAAAATCAGTTTTTTGATAAGATACAAGTTGAAAAAGCATACAGTAACTTAGAAGTGGAGATAGAGGCCTAAATGTTCTATGTTGGTGATAGGAATTAGAGTTGAAATATTTTCCAAGGCTCATTCTCAAAGCACATAACTAAGAGTTGACTTTGAGTGTTGGCAACAAAGGGAGACTTTTCTCCTATTACATTATGCTGGACATAATACTTGTATTAAGTAGGAGAACTGGAATTTCTGAATCTCCTCCTTTGCAACAAAACAATTCCCAAGTTTCAAATTGAATGCACAAGATTAGCAGGCAGAGTGATGCGGATTTAATTTTTAAAAATAGTGTGATGTTTGAAATCTGTCTAAGAAGCAGCTATAGAACCAAAAACGTAAAGGATAGCTATGAGCTGTCTGTGCTTACTGCTGCTTCTGTTTTTTTTAAATTGAGATATAATTGACATATAACAGTATGCTCCTGCTTGTATTTTGCATTCCCAGACTGTTATTTGGAAGCAAAGCTTCATTGATTTTTGGTCAGTAGATTGCGCCTTTGTCCTTGCAGACAAGGTGATGACAGCAAGTAGTTCCATGAAACCCTTGGTAACAGACCTTCTTTGTGCTGTGTGAGGAAGCCCTGGCTCATAAGTGGATGACATCAGCAGGCTTCCACCCACTCCTTTGGATCCCTCAGTGTACAGAGACTCATCGGTAATGACTTTCACTCTGAACAGCTGCCGGTCTCACTGGCTTCATTCACTGTGAAGATGGTGATCATACATCCCAGATTTCAAATAATCTGTCCTGTTTTCAGACCATGTGTCAGGCTATCTGCCCTTGTGTCTGATTAGGAAAATATGATCACCTTAATTATGGCACAACCCCTTCCAACTTCTCTGCCTGCTTGGAGGTTTTCCCAACATGTCTCGTTGTTTGGGATACCTCTCAGGTGGTGTCCCTTCTCCTTCGCTAAATAAGCAAAATTACCCATGTGTTCAATGGAAATACCCTCCTTTAGGGATCCTGTCTAGAAGGGATTTCAACATAACCAGTACTTAGACACAGTAAGGCAGAGCCTACCTGCCTATGAAAAGCTACCTGATCAGAATTCTGAGTGAATTAAATGTCTATTAGCACAATAAAATTCAAAGCCTTTGAAAATGCATAAGGTGATACATTTAAGCAGGTGAGCATAGCTTATCTTGGAAAAGTCACTGAAAGGAAGAAGGCAGGGTTAGAATTCAGCTTTGGAGATGAGATAGGAGCAAAGGGTAACTTCAGAGCCCACTGGGGGCAGCCTTGCTGTCTATAGGTTGTGGGTCAGGCAGCAGGCTCACTGTTTACTCTGACACTGTGGCTTGGAGAACATACCAGAATCTCTGCTCTCTTTGGTGTCCTTAATTCAGTGAGCCAGGTACACGAAGGGTGCTCAGGAGATACTTGTTGAACTGCATTGACAAGTAACTTTTTCTTTCATCACTGTGTTTGATAAACGAGATAAATGCACTTGCAACCATCTTTCTGGTTCAGGGTATCAAAGCTGGTCTGAAATGCCATAAAGAGTGTTTGTACTTAAGAATAATTATGGGGGTAGGATTTTGATTTTCTGAAAAAAAATTTTTTTTTTACCTATGTAGCCAGAATATTGAAATAAAATTTAGGAGGGGACAGACAATCCTTGGGTGTAAGGAGATTGGTAATGGCTTGGGACAGCTGAATAAATATATTTATTTTGTTCCGTGCGTGGGCCTTACCCCTTTCCACAACTACCAGGTGTTTTATAGACACGTTTTTCTATGAAGTAGTCAAGCTGTAAACACATTGAATCCTGACTGATAGTCATGTCTTTAAAAAAAAAAAAAAAAAGAAAGGAAAGGGAAAAGAGAAGCACTACTGTCATTCTCCTAATGGAAATATCTTTTGTCTCTGGAAGCACAGGACCAAGGGTGTGGACCATCACAGGGCCTTCACTCTACTTTCAACCCATCCTGATTATGGGCTTCCTGTAGGTCTGTCCCTCATATGTAACTGTGGTGCTCTGAGAGGAAACTCTGTACCCACTGCACCCCAAGCCCAATCTCACGTTTCTGTACAAGGAATGGTGAGTGCTCAGTAAATGTTTGTTGAGTAAAAAACATCAAGTATTTAGCAGTATTGGTGAACAGTGTAGCTTCTCCTTCATGTTCACAAGTTAAATCACAGGGTTAAATCTTTCACATCCAGGTGTCTTAGTATACAGATGTACACAGTAAGCGTTTATGTCTGAGTGAGCAGAGCAAGGGCCACATTCATGAATACCATGGGAGCCTGTGGTGTTAACCTTCCCCCCATATCGCCAGCGCTGCCTGCTGAGCAACAGAGATGTTTTCCCTCTTCCTTTTTTTAAAAAAATAAATTTTATTTATTTATTTTTGGCTGTTTTTGGGTCTTCGTTGCTGCGCGCGGGTTTTCTCTAGTTGTGGCAAGCGGGGGCTACTCTCATTGCGGTGGCTTCTCTTGTTGTGGAGCATGGGCTCTAGGCGCGAGGGCTTCAGTAGTTGTGGCACATGGGCTCAGTAGTTGTTGCTCTAGAGCGCAGGCTCAGTAGTTGTGGCTCATGGGCTTAGTTGTTCCGCGGCATGTGGGATCTTCCCGGACCAGGGCTCGAACCCGTGTCCCCTGCATTGGCAGGAGGATTCTTAACCACTGTGCCACCAGGAAAGTCCTCTCCCACTTCCTTTCAAGGTCTCACAGGTTCATTGTAATACGTGGGAAAGGACCAGAGAGATTTTTAAGCCAAACTCTTCATTTTATAAGTGAAAAAACTTAGGTCTGGAGAGATGGAGCGACTTACCCAAGATCATATATAGCTCATCTTTGGCAAAACCAAGAAAGAATCTGAGTCTCCTTGAAAGTCATTTTCCTTCCCGAAATATTTTAAAGTTTTATGTAAAAGATCTTCATTTCATGGCTATATATATACCATCAAATAGTTGTTATAATCAATTACTCCTCAAGGAAACCCTAAAAACTTTTAGCTAATTATTTCCCATTTGACACATTTCAGGATGTCAAATAAGAAGTTCTTACTGAGACATCAAGATAAAATACGTGACAAGCCAAAGAGGAGAGCCATAAAAAGATAGATCATGGTCTTTCCATGATCTCTTTCTTTTCAAAGCACTCTCCCAGCAAATAGCACGCTAGTTAAACCTGTTAGTGAGTAAACCGAAGGAAATATGTTAAAGGACTCCATCCAGTCCTGCCCAAAGCCAGGCAGAGGAGGCCAACTTGAGTTCTCACCACCATCCCCCAACACCCTTTGTTGTTTGCTCAGAATAATTTCCTCCTGTAAGACATTAGTGATTCCTAGGGCTTCTTTAAGAAGTTTCTTTATTATGTGTGAAGTGATTGAAAACTGCCAATCATGAATCTGGCAATCCCCTCTCATGAGCTTCAAGACTCTTCTGATTACAATAATTACATTTTTATGAATATCCTACCTAGAGAGTAACAATTTTACTATGTCAGACTACACCACACAAAGATGCATCGGTTTCATCTGCAATGAAAAATAGAGCCTAATAGCTCAGTTGTATATTTATGATAGTCAAACATCAAGATGCAACGTAAATACTTCAGCTGAAAGAATTCTGATCATTATTTAACCTTGAGATGATAAGGGTGAAGGCTTGTCAGCTTTCATGAATTATTTTTTTCATGATTTTTGCTATTTTGATTTGATTTTTAAAACTCCATAACTTAACACTTATTAACATTTGGATTCCACCCCACCCCTCATGATATGTAGACAAGGCGCAGCAACAAAAGATTAATAGATATGATTGATAGTCAAAGGGAGAGGATTAGGTAGTTGTAAGACATAATTATGTTTCAGGTACAATAGGGCCCGTCCAACAGAGTTTTCTTCTTGCCTAAGTTTCTTCACCCATGATGCAAATAATGGACACAGTGTTTAGGTTTGATGAATACATATTAGTTTAATGCAAAGAAAAAACTGTTGCATTATTACAAATAGTGGTCAGTGCCAGTCGAAGTGTGCTCTGAGAACCCGTAGCATCAGGCATCACCTAGAAGCCTGTTAAAGATGTAAATTCTCAGGTCCCCATCCCAGACTTGCTGAGTCAGAATCTTTGGCCGTGGAGCACAGGACTCTGTCTTAACACGCCCTCCAGGTGATCCTCTGAGGTTTGAGAACCACTGCTGTAGCATCTTGTAGCTATTCCCATTGGCTGCAGTGAAACGTTGCCAGGTGTGGACGCGGCAGTCCCAGCAACACTGTAGGTGTTCCCTGTTAACTGCAGTACTGTGCGTTCCAGGGCAGCTTAAGTGAACAGGCTCTTTTGGTCAAATTCCTGAGTGCAGAGGTTCCTCTTAAGTGGATTTTTTTCTTCTCTTTAAATCCCCAGATGTCACAAGCCATAGTTTCTTCCCATTCCACTCGTAATTGTTAGTTTATCCTCCCTGGTAGAGGGATGTTATGATATCCTTTCTAATGGCAAAAGATTTCCACCACCCTGAACCTCTGCTGATCCTTTGCCTTTGTTACAATCATTTCCCTAAACTCATCTTGAGTTGTTTAAAAAATTTTAACATCCAACATGATGCCCTTTATATTTCTTATGGCAGTACCATAAGAAATGAACTCTATCTTTTAATAGCACTGTGAGTGAAAATTATTTACCGTAACTCACCAGAAAATGGTATAGGGAATTGTCACACATTGCAAGCACACTTAATTCAAGAAAACATGGTAGAACATACTTAGTACAAATGCTGATGCTCACTAACCAGGACTGTGCAGTGCTGTCAGTGACACAGTTTTTCTTTGAGAGGTTAAAATAACTCTCGGTGTAAAGGAAATGTATCACAGAATTTGGTAATAGATTAAAAAGGGGGAGGGAGGGGAAGAAGGGAGTGAGGGAGGGAAAGAGGGAGATTGAGAGAGAATATTTTAATGAAAATATTTTAGAGACAAGTAGCATTTTAATGAATCAGCATGCGTGGGGCAATGTTAAATGGAGTAGAAGAGTATGACAAAAAGTGAATGCCATCTTATGATTTAATCTTCATATTACTTTATACATTCTATATATAAAATATATTCTTATATATATATGAATATATTCTTTTAAAGACCCAAATGCAAGGGTAAACAGTGATTCTAAATCCTGAATGTGTATCAGAATGACCTTGAAGCTTGTTAAAAATACAAATTCCCGTGGTCATGGTTGCTTTGGCAACACATATACTGAAATTCAAGCAATACAGAGAAAATTAGCACGGTCCCTGTGCAAGGATAACATGAAAACTCATGAAGCATTCCATATTATTTTTTGAATTTTATTTTATTTAGTTTTTTTAATACAGTAGGTTCTTATTAGTTATCTATTTTATACATATTGGTGTATATATGTCAATCCCAATCTCCCAGTTCATCCCACCCCCCCTCACTTTCCCACCTTGGTGTCCATACATTTCTTCTCTACATCTGTGTCTCTGTATCTGCCTTGCAAACCAGTTCATCTGCACCATTTTTCTAGATTCCACATATTTGCGTTAATATACGATATTTGTTTTTCTCTTTTGACTTACTTCACTCTGTATGACAGTCTCTAGTTCCATTCACGTCTCTACAAATGACCCAATTTCGTTCTTTTTTATGGCTGAGTAATACTCCACTGTATATATGTACCATATCTTCTTTATCCATTCATCTGTTGATGGGCATTTAGATTGCTTCCATGACCTGGTAATTGTAAATAGTGCTGCAATGAACATTGGGGTGCACGTGTCTTTTTGAATTATGGTTTTCTCTGGGTATATGCCCAGTAGTGGGATTGCTGGGTCATATGGTAGTTCTGTTTTTAGTTTTTTAAGGAACCTCCATACTGTTCTCCATAGTGGCTGTATTAATTTACATTCCCACCAACATTCCCTTTTCTCCACACCCTCTCCAGCATTTATTTGTAGATTTTCTGATGATGCCCATTTTAACTGGTGTGAGATGATACCTCATTGTAGTTTTGATTTGCATTTCTCTAATAATTAGTGATGTTGAGCAGCTTTTCATGTGTCTCTTGGCCATCTGTATGTCTTCTTTGGAGAGATGTCTATTTAGGTCTTCTGCCCATTTTTTGATTTGGTTGTTTGTTTTTTTAATATTGAGCTGCATGAGCTGTTTATATATTTTGGAGATTAATCCTTTGTCCGTTGATTTGTTTGCAAATATTTTCTCCCATTCTGAAGCTTGTCTTTTCATCTTGCTTATAGTTTCCTTTGCTGTGCAAAAGCTTTTAAGTTTCATTAGGTCCCATTTGTTTATTTTTGTTTTTATTTCCATTACTCTAGGAGGTGGGTCAAAAAAAGATCTTGCTGTGGTTTATGTTGAAAAGTGTTCTTCCTGTGTTTTCCTCTAAGAGTTTTATAGTGTCCAGTCTTACATTTAGATCTTGAATCCATTTTGAGTTTATTTTTGTGTATGCTGTTAGGCAGTGTTCTAATTTCATTCTTTTACATGGAGCTGTCCAGTTTTCCCAGCACCATTTATTGAAGAGACTGTCTTTTCTCCCTTATATATCCTTGCCTCCTTTGTCATAGATTAGTTGAGCATAGGTGCGTGGGTTTGTCTCTGGGCTTTCTATCCTGTTCCATTGATACATATTTCTGTTTTTGTGGCAGTACAATATTGTCTTGATTACTGTAGCTTTGTAGTATAGTCTGAAGTTAGGAAGTCTGATTCCTCCAGCTCCCTTTTTTTCCCTCAAGATTGCTTTGGCTATTTGGGGTCTTTTGTGGCTCCATACAAATTTAAGATTTTTTGTTCTAGTTCTGTAAAAAAAAAAAAATGCCACTGGTAATTTGATAGGGATTGCATTGAATCTGTAGATTGCTTTGGGTAGTATAGTTATTTTCACAATATTGATTCTTCCAATCCAAGAACATGGTATATCTCTCCACCTGTTTGTGTCAACTTTGATTTCTTTTACCAGTGTCTTATAGTTTTCTGAATACAGGTCTTTACCTCCTTAGGTAGGTTTATTCCTAGGTATTTTACTCTTTTTGTTGCAGTGGTAAATGGGATTGTTTCCTTAATTTCTCTTTCTGATCTTTTGTTGTTAGTGTACAGGAATGCAAGAGATTTCTGTGCATTAATTTTATATCATGCAACTTTACCAGTTTCATTGATGAGCTCTAGTAGTTTTCTGGTGGCATCTTTAGGATTCTCTATGTATAGTACGATGTCATCTGCACACAGTGACAGTTCTACTTCTCCTTTTCCAGTTTGTCTTCCTTTTATTTCTTTTTCTTCTCTGATTGCTGTGGCTAGGACTTCCAAAACTATGTTGAATAATAGTGGCGAGAGTGGGCATCCTTGTCTTGTTCCTGATCTTAGAGGAAATACTTTCAGTTTTTCACCATCGAGAATGATGTTTGCTGTGGGTTTGTCGTATACGGCCTTTATTACGTTGAGGTAGGTTCCCTCTATGCCCACTTTCTGGAAAGTTTTTATCATAAATGGGCATTGAATTTTGTCAAAAGCTTTTTCTGCATCTATTGAGATGATCATATGGTTTTTATTCTTCAATTTGTTAATATGGTGTTCCACATTGATTAATTTGCATATATTGAAGAATCGTTGCATCCCTGGGATACATCCCACTTGACCATGGTGTATGATCCTTTTAATGTGCTGTTGGATTCTGTTTGCTAATATTATTTTGAGGATTTTTGCATCTATATACAACAGTGATATTGGTCTGTAATTTTCTTTTTTTGTAGTATCTCTCTCTGGTTTTGGTATCAGGGTGATGGTGGCCTCGTAGAATGAGTTTGGGAGTGTTCCTTGCTCTGCAGTTTTTTGGAAGAGTTTGAGACGGATGGGTGTTAGCTTTTCTCTAAATGTTTGATAGAATTCACCTGTGAAGCCGTCTGGTCCTGGACTTTTGTTTGTTGGAGGATTTTTAATCGTGGTTTCAATTTCATTTCTTGTGATTGGTCTCTTCATATTTTCTAATTTTCCTGTTCAGTCTTGAAAGGTTCTACCTTTCCAAGAATTTGTCCATTTCTTCCTGGTTGTCCATTTTATTGGCAGAGTGTTGCTTTTAGTAGTCTCTTATGATCCTTCGTATTTCTGTGGTGTCTGTTGTAACTTCTCCTTTTTCATTTCTAATTTTATTGATTTGAGTCCTCTCCCTCTTTTTCTTGGTGAGTCTGGCTAAAAGTTTATCAATTTTGTTTATCTTCTCAAAGACCCAGCTTTTAGTTTTATTGATCTTTGCTATTGTTTTCTTTGTTTCTATTTCATTTATTTCTGCTCTGATCTTTATATTTCTTTCCTTCTACTAACTTTGAGTTTTTTTGTTCTTCATTCTCTCGTTCCTTTAGGTGTAAGGTTAGATTGTTTATTTGAGATTTTTCTTGTTTCTTGAGGTAGGATTGTATTGCTATAAACTTCCCTCTTAGAACTGCTTTTGCTGCATCCCATAGTTTTGGATTGTCGTGTTTTTTCTGTCATTTGTGTCTAGGTATTTTTTGATTTCCTCTTTGATTTCTTCAGTGATCTCTTGGTTATTTAGTAACGTATTGTTTAGCCTCCATGTGTTTGTGTCTTTTATGTTTTTTTCCCTGTAATTTATTTTTAGTCTCATAGTGTTGGGGTCAGAAAAGGTGCTTGATATGTTTTCAGTTTTCTCAAATTTACTGAGGCTTGATTTGTGGCCAAAGATGTGATCTGTCCTGGAGAATGTTCCGTGTGCACTTGAGGAGAAAGTGTAATCTGCTGTTTTTGTATCAAATGTCCTATAAATATCCATTAAATCTCTCTGGTGTATTGTGTCATTTAAAGCTTGTGTTTCCTTATTAATTTTCTATCTGGATGATCTGTCCATTGGTGTATGTGACGTGTTAAAGCCCCACACCATTATTGTGTGACTGTCGATTTCCTCTTTTATAGCTGTTGGCATTTGCCTTATGGATTGAGGTGCTCCTATGTTGGGTGCATATATATTTATAATTGTTATATCTTCTTCTTGGGTTGATCCCTTGACCATTATGTAGTGTCCTCCCTTGTCTCTTGTAACATTCTTTATTTTAAAGTCTATTTTATCTGATATGAGTATTGCTACTCCAGCTTTCTTTTGATTTCCATTTTCATGGAATATCTTTTTCCACCCCCTCTCTTTCAGTCTGTATGTGTCCCTAGGTCTGAAGTGGGTCTCTTGTAGACAGCCTATATATGGGTCTTGTTTTTGTATCCATTCAGCGAGCCTATGTCTTTTGGTTGGAGCATTTAATCCATTCACATTTAAGGTGATTATCAATATGTATGTTCCTATTACCATCGTCTTAATTGTTATGGGTTTGTTTTCGTTGGTCCTTTTTTTCTCTTGTGTTTCCCACTTAAGTTCCTTAGCATTTGTTGTAGAGCTGGTTTGGTGGTGGTGAATTCTCTTAGCTTTTGCTTGTCTGTAAAGCTTTTGATTTCTCTGTCGAATCTAAATGAGATCCTTGCCGGGTAGAGTAATCTTGGTTGTGGGTTTTTCCCTTTGATCACTTTAAATATATCGTGCCACTCCCTTCTGACTTGCAGAGTTCCTGCTGAGAAATCAGCTGTTAACCTTATGGGAGTTCCCTTGTATGTTATTTGTCATTTTTCCCTTGTTGCTTTCAATAATTTTTCTTTGTCTCTAATTTTTGTCAATTTGCTTACTTTGTGTCTCGGCATGTTTCTCCTTGGGTTTATCCTGCATGGGACTCTCTGTGCTTCCTGGACTTGGGTGGCTCTTTCCTTTCCCATGTTAGGGAAATTTTCGACTATAATCTCTTCACATATTTTCTCGGGTCGTTTCTCTCTCTCTTCTCCTTCTGAGACCTCTATAATGTGAATGCGTTTAGAGGTGCCTTTAATATTGTCCCAGAGGTCTCTTAGGCTGCTTTCATTTCTTTTCATTCTTTTTTCTATACTGTGTTCTGTGGCAGTGAATTCCACCATCCTGTCTTCCAGGTCACTTATCTGTTCTTCTACCTCAGTTATTCTGCTATTGATTCCTTCTAGTGTATTTTTCATTTCAGTTATTGTATTGTTCATCTCTGTTTGTTTGTTCTTTAATTCTTCTAGGTGTTTGTTCTTTAATTCTTCTAGGTCTTTGTTAAACATTTCTTGCATCTTCTTAGTCTTTGCCTCCATTCTTTTTCCGAGGTCCTGGGTCATCTTTGCTGTCATTATTCTGAATTCTTTTTCTGGAAGGTTGCCTATCTCCACTTCATTTAATTGTTTTTCTGGGGTGCTATCTTGTTCCTTCATCTGGTACATAGTCCTCTGCCTTTTCATTTTGTCTATCTTTCTGTGATTGTGGTTTTAATTCTGCAGGCTGCAGAATTGTAATTCTTGTTGCTTCTGCTGTCTACTGTCTGATGGGTGAGTTACTTGTGCAAGCTTCCTGATGGGAGGGACTGGTGATGGGTAGAGCTGGGTGTTGCTCAGGTGGGCGGAGCTCAGTAGAAGCTTAATCAGCTTGTCTGCTGATGGGTGGGGCTGGGTTCCCTCCCTGTTTGTTGTTTGGCCTGAAGCGACCCAGCACTGGAGCCTACCTGGCTCTTTGGTGGGGCTAATGGCAGACTCCGGGAGTGCTCACGCCAAGGAATACTTCCCAGAACTTCTGCTGCCAGTGTCCTTGCCCCGCAGTGAACCACAGCCACCCCCTGTCTCTGCAGGAGACCCTCCAACACTAGCAGGTAGGTCTGGTTCAGTCTCCTGTGGGATCACTGCTCCTTCCCCTGGGTCTTGATGCACACACTACTTTGTGTGTGCCCTCCAAGAGTGGAGTCTCTGTATCCCCCAGTCCTGTCAGAGTCGTGCAGTCAAATCCCACTAGCCTTCAAAGTCTCATTCTCTGGGAATTCCTCCTCCTGTTGCCAGACCCTCAGCTTGGGAAGTCTGATATGGGGCTCAGAACCTTCACTCCAGTGGGTGGACTTCTGTGGTATAATTGTTCTCCAGTTTCTGAGTCACCCACCCAGCAGTTACGAGATTTGATTTTATTGTGATTGCACCCCTCCTACCATCTCATTGTGGCTTCTCCTTTGTCTTTGGATGTGGGGTATCTTTTTTGGTGAGTTCCAGTTTCTTCCTGTTGATGATTGTTCAGCAGTTAGTTGTGATTCTGGTGCTCTCGCAAGAGGGAATGAGTGCACATCCTTCTACTCTGCCATCTTGAACCAATCTCTGAATCATTCCATATTTTTAAAAAATTCCTGGGTTCCAAGACATATTTATTTTGGTAGGTCTGAGGTGGAGCCCAGGAATCTGTATGTAATAACCACTCCAGGTGATTCTGGTGCAGGTGATCCTTATCTTTCATTGTGAGAAACACTGCAAATCTCACTCAGAAAAAGCAGAGAAACACATGTGAGTGTGAGGCAGTAAGGCTGAACCAACTGCACATGAGTTGCACCTTCTTTGGATCCCTGTGGTTCAATAAATAAAGCTTTTGAACAGCATGTATATTCTGCCTAGTTCTAAACTTATTTGTACACTTGCCTCCACCCCCAAAAGACTGTAAGCTCCCTGAAACACAGGAATTATGTGGTATACTGACATTTGTATCTTCAGCTCGACTCACCCCCTGCCTTCTTATTGAGAAGATGCTCAGTAATATTTGTTAAATGAATGAAGACAATAAGGGTATAAATGTAATTGAAAGAGTGTGATTGAAACAGAGAGGGGTTTAGTCTTGGCCTCCTTTCACCCACCAGCTAGCTATGAGACCTTAGAGTCACTTTATCTCCTGATGTCTCAGCCCTGCATTTGTTACATGAGAGATCAGTTTCTTCCTCCTTCATAGGGCTTCTGTGGGGTAAAAATGATATAATGTATGTGGAAATTTCCTTGAAATTGCAGAGCCACTTGTTTCAATTTTTTAGAGTGTGACTGTCTATTTTTCTAACCTTTTTTCCTGTGAATGAGTGCAAGGTTATATGACTGGGGCAAAGTACACAACATTCACTTCTGGCCATTATGGGGAAGCAAATTCTATTATTTGGAATTTAAAAGAACTACATGACTTTTCCAACTTCAAGGAGAGTAAAAAATAAATTCGATACTAAAAATTTATAATGTAAATGGAATAACTGCCCCACAAATAATGGGCAGTACAAAGGAAGGGAGGTACACAGGAGCAAATTAACTATTCACATTGATGTTTGATTCTGAGATGGGGACTTTCAGATACCTGTGTTTAATGAAATGATCTCTGAATTTTAGTGGCTCCCCTAAGATCACCATAAAAGGTAACAGTTATCTGATAAGATGAGCTGAAAAGTACAAGTATATAACATCCCTTTCAAAACCTCAAGGTAGAGATTATGATTACCCCTCAAGCTGTAAAGAACCAAAGAACTGAAAGAAACTAGGTCACTTACAAGAGGTGATGTGCCCTGGGTAGTAAATGCTGGTCCAGGACTGGAGCCAGTTTATATCCCGATGAGGAAAATAAGGACAATGTAGTGAGTTTTCCATGAAGCTATATTTATTCAATTGAGCCTACTGTCTTTAATGTATGTATGTATTTATTATTTTAGTAACTTAAAAAAATGAAAGTATAGTTGATTTACAATATTAGTTTCAGGTGTACAGCACAGTGATCCAGTATTTTTGCAGATTATAGTCCATTATAGGTTATTACAAGATAATGGCTATAAATCCCTGTGTTATAGAGTAAATTCTTATTACCTATTTTATACATAGTAGTTTGTGTCTGTTAACCCATACCCCTAATTTGTCCTTCTCCCCTTACCTCTCCCCTTTGGTAACCACAAGTTTGTTTTCTATATCTGTGAGTCTGTTTCTGTTTTGCATATATATTCATTTGTATTAGGTTTTAGATTCCACATGTAAATGATATCAGACAGTATTTGTCTTTCTCTGACTTATTTCACTAAGCATAGTATTCTCTAGGTCCATCCACATTTCCACAAATGGCAAAATTTCATTCTTTTTATGGCTGAGTAGTATTCCATTGTGTGTGTGTGTGTGTGTGTGTGTGTGTGTATAGCACATCTTCTCAATCCAGTCATCTGTTGATGGGCTCTTGGGTTGCTTCTATGTCTTGGCTATTGTAAATAGTATTGTTATGAACATTAGGGTGCATATATCTTTTTGAATTAGCATTTTTGTTTTTTCTGGGTAAATGCCCAGGAGTGAAATTGCTGGATCATATGGTAGTTCCATTTTTAGTTTTAAAAATTTTTTCAATAGGTCTTTATTGGAGTATAATTGCTTCACAATACTGTGTTACTTTCTGTTGCCCAACAAAGCAAATCAACCATATGCCCAACAAAGCAAATCAACCACATGTCCCCATATCCCCTCCCTCTTGAGCCTCCCTCCCATCCTCCCTATCGCACCCCTCTAGGTCATCGCAAAGCACTGAACCCATCTCCCTGTGCCATGCTGCTGCTTCCCACCAGCCAACTATTTTACATTCAGTAGTGTATATATGTCGATGCTACTCTCACTTCACCTCAGCTTTGCCCTCCCACCCCATGTCCTCAAGTCCATTCTCTGTGTCTGCCTCTTTATTCCTACCCTGCAGCTAGGTTCATCAGACCGTTTTTTTTTTAGATTCCATGTATATGTGTTAGCATACGATATTTGTTTTTTCTCTTTCTTACTTCACACTATATGACAGACTGTAGGTACATCCACCTCACTACAAATAACTCAATTTTGTTTCTTTTTTTTTTTTTTTTGCGGTATGCGGGCCTCTCACTGTTGTGGCCTCTCCCATTGCGGAGCACAGGCTCGGGACGCGCAGGCTCAGCGGCCATGGCTTACAGGCCCAGCCGCTCCGCGGCATGTGGGATCTTCCTGGACTGGGGCACGAATCCGTGTCCCCTGCATCGGCAGGTGGACTCTCAACCACTGCGCCACCAGGAAAGCCCTCAATTTTGTTTCTTTTTATGGCTGAGTAATATTCCATTGTATATATGTGCCACATCTTATTTATCCATTCATCTGTCGATGGACATTTAGGTTGCTTCCATGTCCTGGCTATTGTAAATGGAGCTACAATGAACATTGTGGTACATGTGTCTTTTTGAATTATGGTTTTCTTAGGATATATGCCCAGTAGTGGGATTGCTGGGTCATATGGTAGTTCTATTTTTAGTTTTTTAAGGAACCTTCATACTGTTCTCCATAGTGGTTATATCAATTTACATTCCCACCAACAGTGCAGGAGGGTTCCCTTTTCACCACACCCTTTCCAGCATTTATTGTTTCTAGATTTTTTGATAATGGCCATTCTGATCGGCGTGGGGTCATCGCAGTTTTGATTTGTATTTCTCTAGTAATTAGTGATGCTGAGCAACTTTTTATGTGCCTCTTGGCCATCTGTATGTCTTCTTGAAGAGATGTCTATTTAGGTCTTCTGCCCATGTTTTAACTGGATTGTTTGTTTTTTTTTGATATTGAGCTCCATGAGCTTTTTGTGTATTTTAGAGATTAATCTTTTGTCTGTTGTTTCATTTGCAAATATTTTCTCCCATTCTGAGGGTTGTCTTTTTGTCTTGTCTTTGGTTTCCTTTGCTGTGCAAAAGCTTTCAAGTTTAATTAAGTCCCATTTGTTTTTTTTTGTTTATATTTCTGTTACTCTAGGAGGTGGGTCAAAAAAGGTCTTGCTGTTGTTTATGTCAAAGAGTGTTTATCCTATGTTTTCCTCTAAGAGTTTTATAGTGTCTGATCTTACATTTAAGTCTTTATTCCATTTGGAGTTTATTTTTGTGTATGGTGTTAGGAAGTGTTCTCATTTCATTCTTTTACATGGAACTGTCCAGTTTTCCCAGCACCACTTATTGAAGAGGCTGTCTTTCTCCATTGTATGTTCTTGCCTCCTTTGTCATAAATTAGGTGCCCAGATGTGTGTGGGTTTATCTCTGGGCATTCTATCCTGTACCATTGATCTATATTCTGTTTTTGTGCCAGTACCATACTTTCTTGATTACTGTAGCTTTGTGGTATAGTTTGAAGTAGGCGAGCCTGATTCCTCCAGCTCCGTTTTTCTTTCTCAAGATTGCTTTGGCTATTCGGGGTCTTTTGTGTTTCCATATGAATTGTAAGATTTTTTTTTCTAATTCTGTGAAGAATGCCATTGGTAATTTGATAAGGATTGCATTGAATCTGTAGATTGCTTTGGGTAGTATAGTCATTTTCACAGTATTGATTCTTCCAATCCAAGAATATGGTATATTTCTCCATCTGTTTATGTCATCTTTGATTTCTTTCACCAGTGTTTTATAGTTTTCTGAGTACAAGTCTTTTCTCTCCTTAGGCAGGTTTATTCCTAGGTATTTTATTCTTTCTGTTGCAGTGGTAAATGGGAGTGTTTCCTTAATTTCTCTTTCTGATTTTTCATTGTTGGTGTATAGGAATGCCAGAGATTTCTGTGCATTAATTTTATATCTGCAACCTTAACCAAATTCATTTAGTTCTAGTAGTTTTCTGGTGGCATCCTTAGGATTTTCTATGTATAGTATCATGTCATCTGCAAACAGTTTTACTCCTTTTCCAATTTGTATTCCTTTTATTTCTTTTTGTTCTCTCATTGCTGTGGCTAGGACTTCCAAAATTATGTTGAATAAGAGTGGTAATAGTCTTGTTCCTGATCTTAGTGGAAATGCTTTCAGTTTTTCACCATTGAGTGTGATGCTTGCTGTGGGTTTGTCATACATGGCCTTTATTATGTTGAGGTAGGTTCCCCCTATGCCCGTTTTCTGGAGAGTTTTTATCGTAAATGGGTGTTGAATTTTGTCAAAAGATTTTTCTATTGATCATCTATTGAGATGATCATACGGTTTTTATTCTTCAGTTTGTTAATATGGTCTGTCACATTGATCGATTTGCGTGTATTGAAGAATCCTTGCATCCCTGGGATACATCCCACTTGATCATGCTGTATGATCCTTTTAATGTGCTGTTGGAATTTGTTTGCTAGTATTTTGTTGAGGATTTTTGCATCTATATACATCAGTGATATTGGTCTATACTTTTCTTTTTTTGTGATGTCTTTTTCTGGTTTTGGTATCAGGGTGATGGTAGCTTTGTAGAATGAATTTGGGAGTGTTCCTTCCTCTGCACTTTTTTGGAAGAGTTTGAGAAAGATTGGTGTTAGCTCTTCTCTAAATGTTTGATAGAATTCGCCTGTGAAGCCATCTGGTCCTGGACTTTTGTTTGCTGGAAGATTTTTAATTACACTTTCAATTTCATTACTTGTGATAGGTCTGCTTATATTTTCTAATTCTTCCTGGTTCAATCTTGGAAAATTGTACCTTTTCAAGAGTTTGTCCATTTCTTCATGGTTGTCCATTTTACTGGCATATAGTTGTGCGTAGTAGTCTCTTAAAATCCTTTGTATTTCTGCAGTGTCATTTGTGATTTCTCCTTTTTCATTTCTAATTTTATTGATTTGAGTCCTCTCCCTTTTTTTCTTGATGAGTCTGGCTAAGGGTTTATCAATTTTGTTTATCTTCTCAAAGAACCAGCTTTTAGTTTTATTGATCTTTGCTTTTGTAGTCTTCGTTTCTGTTTTGTTTATTTCTGATCTTTATGATTTGTTTCCTTCTACTGACTTTGGGTTTTCTTTGTTCTTCTTTCTCTAGTTGTTTTAAGTGTAGGGTTAGATTGTTTATTTGAGATTTTTCTTGTTTCTTGAGGTGAGATTGAATTGCTATAAACTTCCCTCTTAGAACTGCTTTTGCTATGTCCCACAGGTTTTGGGTTGTCGTGTTTTCATCGTCATTTGTTTCTGTGTATTTTTAAATTTCTTCTTTGATTTCTTCAGTGATCTCTTGGTTATTTAGTAGCACACTGTTTAGCCTCCATGTATTTGTGTTTTTTACAGTTTTTTTATGTAATTGATTTCCAGCCTCATAGCGTTGTGGTCAGAGAAGATGCTTGATACGATTTCAGTTTTCTTAAATTTTCTGAGGCTTGACTTGTGACCCAAGATGTGATCTATCTTGGAGAGTGTTCCATGTGCACTTGAGAAGAGAGTGTATTCTGCCACTTTTGAGTGGAATGTTCTATAAATATCAATTAGATCTATCTGGTCTATTGTGTCATTTATAGCTTGTGTTTCCTTATTTATTTTCTGTTTGGATGATCTGTCTGTTGGTGTAGGTGGGGTGTTAAAGTCCCCTACTATTATTGTGTTATTGTTGATTTCTCCTTTCTTGGTTGTTAGCATTTGCCTTACGTATTGAGGTGCTCCTATGTTGGGTGCATGAACATTTATTAATGTTACATCTTATTCTTGGACTGATCCCTTGATCATTATGTAGTGTCCCTCCTTATCTCTTGTAACAGGCTTTATTTTAAAGTCTATTTTATCTGATATGAGTATTGCTACTCCAGCTTTCTTTTTTTAAAATTTTTATTTATTTATTTATTTATGGCTGTGTTGGGTCTTCGTTTCTGTGCGAGGGCTTTCTCTAGTTGTGGCAAGCGGGGGTCACTCTTCATCGCAGTGCACAGGCCTCTCACTATCATGGCCTCTCTTGTTGCAGAGCACAGGCTCCAGATGTGCAGGCTCAGTAGTTGTGGCTCACGGGCCCAGCTACTCTGCGGCATGTGGGATCTTCCCAGACCAGGGCTCAAACCCGTGTCCCCTGCATTGGCAGGCAGATTCTCAACCACTGTGCCACCAGGGAAAGCCTCCAGCTTTCTTTTGATTTCCATTTGCATGGAATATCTTTTTCCATCCCTTCGCTTTCAGTCTGTATGTGTCCCTAGGTCTGAAGTGGGTCTCTTGTAGACAGCATGTATAAGGGTCTTGTTTTTGTATCCATTCAGTGAGCCTGTGTCTTTTGATGGGACATTTAATCCATTTACATTCGAGGTTATTATCGATATGTATGTTCCTATTACCATTTTCTTAGTTTTGGGGGGTTTGTTTTTGTGGGTCTTTTTCTTCTCTTGTGTTTCCCACTTAGAGAAGTTTCTTTAGCATTTGTTGTAGAGCTGGTTTGGTGGTGCTGAATTCTCTTAGCTTTTGTTTGTCTGAAAAGCTTTTGACTTCTCCATTGAATCTGAATGAGATCCTTGCTGGGTAATCTTGGTTGTAGGTTTTTCTCTTTCATCACTTTAAGTATATCCTGCCACTCCCTTCTGGCCTGCAGAGTTTCCACTGAAAACTCAGCTGATAACCTTATGGGAATTCCTTTGTGTGTTATTTTTTGTTTTTCCCTTGCTGCTTTTAATATTTTTTCTTTGAATTTAATTTTTGTTAGTTTGATTAATATGTGTGTTGGTGTGTTTTTCCTGGGTTTATCCTGTATGAGACTCTCTGTGCTTCCTGGACTTGGGTGACTATTTCCTTTCCCGTGTCAGGGAAGTTTTCAACTATAATCTCTTCAAATATTTTCTCAGACTGTTTCTTTTTCTCTTCTTCTTCTGGGACCCCTATAATTCGAATGTTGGTACAATTAGTGTTGTCCCAGAAGTCTCTGAGACTGTCTTCAATTCATTTCATTCTTTTTTCTTTATTCTGCTCCTCAGCAGTTATTTCCATCATTTTGTGTTCCAGCTCACTTATTTGTTCTTCTGCCTCAGTTTTTCTGTTATTGAATCCTTCTAGTGTATTTTTCATTTCAGTTATTGTGTTGTTCACCTGTGTTTGTTTGTTCTTTATTTCTTCTACATCTTTGTTAAACATTTCTTGTGTTTTCTCAATCTGTGCTTCCATTCTATTTCCTAGATTCTGGATCATCTTTACTATCATTACTCTGAATCCTTTTTCAGGTAGATTGCCTATTTCCTCTTCATTTATTTGGTCTTGGAGGTTTTTACCTTGCTCTTTCATCTGTGACATTTTTTTGCTGTCTAATTTTTTTTTTTAATGAGTGGGATTGTGTTCCTGTCTTACTGGTTGTTTAGCCTGAGGCTTCCAACACTGGAGTTTGTAGGCTATTGGGTAGAGCTGGGTCTTGGTGCTGAGATGAGGAACTCCAGGAGACCTCACTCTGATGAGTATTCCCTTGGGTCTGAGGTTCTCTGTTAGTCCAGTGGTTTGGACTCGGAGCTCCCACTGCCGGAGCTTTGGCCCAACCGTGGGCTCGATAACCAAGATCCTGCAAGCTGCGTGGGGTGGCAAAAAGAGAAACAATATCAAAGTAAAAAATAAAATTAGACTAGGACACTATCAGATATGTTAGAAAGAATGTAAAAATAAAAATATAGACGAATCAACAACTGGAAGGTACATCAGTACCACAATAGGAAAAAAGAGGAGGAGGGAAAAGAAAAGAAAAAAAAAACAGGGGGAAAAGGCCTTGGCTGTGGAGGGCGGGGCCTAAGCAAGGTCGAGTTTTGGGCTGTGGGCAGGGCCAATGCTCGGGACCCACATGGCTGCAAAAGGCCCTGGGGACTGTGGGGGTTTGGGCTTAGGCTCAAGGAACAGAAGGTGCCCGGGCGTGACCCCCAGCCCTGGTCTCAGAGAGCAGGGGACCTCACTTGGGGCCCAGTAGGCTTCCTGGGCTTGAGTGGGCAGGGCATACGCCCTCCTCTCCTGCTCCTCTGGTCTGGGAGGGCCGCTCCCGGCTCCCTCTGCTGATCTCCCAGGCCTCCCTCCTATGCCCCCAGGACCAGTGCGGCCAGGGGGGAGGGGGAGGGCATGGAGGGCAGGGGACTGGCCTGGGATCTCAGCAGGCTCCCTGTGCCCAAGTGGGCAGGGCAGTTTCCCTCCCTCCTCTCCTGTTCCTCAGGATGGCTCTTCCTGCCTGCCTCTCCTGATCACCCTGACCTCCATCCTATGCCCTCAAGTACCCACACGGCCTGGAGGGGGCCTTGGAGGGCCGGGGATCGCCTGGGAGCTCCGCAGTCTCCCCGGGCCCGAATGGGCGGGGCAATTGCCTTCACTCCTCTCCCACTCTTCCCGGAGAGTTCCTTCCACCTGCCTCTTCTCATCTCCCCAGCCTCAGGTACGCCAATCCTGTCTGGCCTCCACTTTTCCTCCCCCCCAGTCCCCCTACATCCTACTTATACACTTTGGGGTTCCTCCCACCTCCTTGGGCATCAGAGTCCCTCACCAGCGGCCGGCAGGCGCCCTAGTTGTGGGGAGACACTAACTCTGTGTCTTCCCACACTGCCATCTTGACTCCACCTCCATTTTTAGTTTTTTGAGGAACCTTAATACTGTTTTCCATAGTGGCTGCACCAATTTACATTCCTACCAACAGTGTACAAGGGTTCCCTTTTCTCCACATACTCTCCAACATTTGTTGTTTGTAGACTTTTTGATGATAGCCATTCTGACAGGTGTGAGGTGATACCTCATTGTGGTTTTGATTTGCATTTCTCTAGTAATTAGTGGTGTTGAACATCTTTTCTTGTGCTGGTTAGCCATCTGTATGTCTTTTTTGGAAAAATATTCAGATCTTTCTGTTTTTTGATTGGGTGTTTGTTTTTCTGATATTGAATTGTATTCTCTGTTTACATATTTTGGATATTAATCCCTTGTCAGTCACATCGATGATTTGCAAATATTTTCTCCCATTCCATAGGTTGTTTTTTTGTTGTGTCCTTTGCTGTGCAAAAGCTTTTAAATTTAATTAGGTCTCATTTGTTTTTGCTGTAATTTATATGGCAAAGAGTGTTCTGCCTCTGTTCTCTTCTAGGAGTTTTTTGGTTTTCATTCTTACATTTAGGTTTTTAAACCATTTTGAGTTTATTGTTTTATTTGGTGTGAGGGGATACTCTAATCTCATTGGTGGCTGTCCAGTTTTCCCAGCACCACTTGTTGAAGAGGTTGTCTTTCCTCCACTGTATATTCTTGCCTTCTTTGTTGTAGATTAATTGACTATAGGTGCATGGGTTTATTTCTGGGCTTTATACTGTTCCATTGATTCACGGGTCTGTTTTTGTGCCAGTACCATACTTTTTTGATTACTGTAGCTATGTGGTATAGTCTGAAATCTGGGAGGGTTATGCCTCCAGCTTTGTTCTTTTTCCTCAAGATTATTTTTAGGGTCTTTTGTGGTTTCATACGAATTTTAGGATTATTTGTTCTACTTCTGTGAAAAATGTCATGGGTATTTTGATAGGGATTCCATTAAATCTGTAGATTGCTTTGGGCAGAATGGCCATTTTAACAGTATTCTTCCAATCCAAGAGCATGGGATATCTTTCCTCTTTATATCATCTTCAATTTCCTTCATCAAAACTTTTCAGAGTATAGGTCTTTTACCTCCTTGGTTAAGTTTATTCCTAGGTATTTTATTCTCTGGTGAGATTTTAAATGAGATTTTTTTTTTTTTTTTACTTTCTGATATTTTGTTATTAGTGTATAGAAATGTAACAGATTTTTGTACATTAATCTTGTATCCTGTGACCTTGCTGAATTCATTTATTAGTTCTAATGGTTTTTGGGTGGAAGCTTTAGGGTTTTCTATACAGAGTATCATGTCATCTGCAAATAGTGACAGCTTTACTTTTTTCCCTTCCAATTTGGATACCTTTTATTTCTTTTTCATGTCTTATTGTTGTGTCTAGGACTTCCAATTCTATGTTAAAAAGAAGTGGTGAGAGTGGGCATCCTTGTCTTGTTCCTGAGTTTAGTGGGAAGTTTAGTTTTCATCATTATGTATGATGTTGGTTGTGGCTTTGTTATAAATAGCCTTTATTATTTTGAGATATGCTCCTGTTATACCCACTTTGATGAGAGTTTTTCTCATGAATGGATGTTGGGTTTTATCAAATGCTTTTTCTTGTCTATTGAGATGATCATGTGATTTTTATCCTTCCTTTTGTTATTGTGGTATATCATGTTGATTGATTTGGGAATATTGACTCTGGAATAAATCTAACTTGATCATGGTGTATGATCCTTTTTATGTATTGTTTGATTCAGTTTGCTAACATTTAGTTGAGCAATTTTGCATCTATATTCATCAAAGATATTAGCCAGTGATTTTCTTTTTTTGTATTGTGTTTGGTTTTGGTATCAGGGTAATAGTGGCCTCATGGAATGAATTTGGGTGTGTTCCATATTCTTCAATTTTTTTGGAATAGTTTGAGAAGGATATGTATTAGTTCTTCTTTATATTTTGGTGGAATTACCTGTGATGCTGTCCCATCGTGGACTTTTGTTTGCTGGGAGTTTTTGAATTACAAATTCAATTTCACTTCTAGTGATCAGTATTTTCAAATTGTCTGTTTCCTCTTGATTCAGTCTTGGCAAGCCGTATGTTTCTAGAAATTTGTCCATTTCTTCTAGGTTGTCCCATTTGTCGGCATGTAACTGTTTGTAGTATTCTGTTATGATTTTTTATATCTCTGTAGTATCGGTTGTAATTTCTCTTCTTATTCTGTTTGAGTCCTCTTTTCTTCCTGGTGAGCCTGGCTAAAGGTTTTTCAATTCTGTTTATCTTTTCAAAAACCCAGCTCTTAGTTTCACTGATCTTTTCTGTTGTTTTCTATCTCTGTTTATTTATTTCCTCTCTGATCTTTATTATTTCCTTCCTTTTGCTGACTTTGGGCTTTGTTTTTTATTTTTCTTATTCTTTTAGGTGGTAGTTTAGGTTGATTATTTGAGATTTTTCTTGTTTATTTAGGAAGGCCTGTATTGCTATAAACTTTCCTCTTAGAACTGCTTTTGCTGCATCCCATAGATTTTGGAAAGCTGTGTTTCCATTTTCATTTGTCTTGGGGTATTTTCTGATTTCCTCTTTGATTTCATTGACCCATTGTTTTTTTAGTAGCATGTAGTTTAGTCCCCACATGTTTGTTCTTTTTCCATTTTTCTTTATGTAGTTGATTTCTAGTTTCATACCATTATAGTCAGAAAAAATGCTTGATATAATTTCTATCCTCTTAAATTTGTTGAGGCTTGTTTCGTGCCCTAGTATCCCAGTATGTTCTTCAGGATAGTATGTGGTCTATCTTGGAGAACATTGCATGTGCAGTTGAAAAGATTGTGTATTCTGCTGTTTGGGGATGAAATGTCTTGTAGACAAATCTATTCAATCCAACTGGTCTATTTTTTTTTTTAACATCTTTATTGGAGTGTAATTGCTTTACAGTGGTGTGTTAGTTTCTGCTTTATAACAAAGTGATACAGTTACACATATACATATATCCCCATATCTCTTCCCTCTTGCGTCTCCCTCCCTCCCACCCTCCCTATCCCACCCCTCGAGGTGGTCACAAAGCACCGAGCTGATCTCCCTGCCAACTGGTCTGTTGTGTCATTTAAGCACTGTTGCCTTATTGATGTTCTGTCTGGATGACCTGTCCATTGATCTAAGTGGAGTGTTAAAGTCCCCTAGTATTATTGTATTATTGTCAGTTTCTCCCTTTATGTCTGTTAATATTTGCTTTAGGTGCTCCTATATTGGGTGCATATATGTTAAGAAGTGTAATGTCCTCTTCTTGTATTGATCCCTTTATCATTATATAATGCTCTTCTTTGTCTTTTGTTATAGCCTTTGTTTTAAAGTCTATTTTGTCTAATATGAGTATTGCTACCCCTGCTTTCTTGTCATTTCCATTCATGTGAAATATCTTTTTCCATCCCCTCACTTTCAGTCTATGTGTGTCTTTAGCCCTGAAGTAAGTCTCTTGTAGGCAACATGTTGAAGGGTCTTTTTTTTTTTAATCTAGTCAGCCACCATATGTCTTTTTTTTTTTTTTTTTTTTGCGGTACACAGGCCTCACACTGTTGTGGCCTCTCCCGTCGCGGAGCACAGGCTCTGGATGCGCAGGCTCAGTGGCCATGGCTCACGGGCCTAGCCGCTCTGCGGCATGTGGGATCTGCCCGGACTGGGGCATGAACTCGTGTACCCTGCATCGGCAGGTGGACTCTCAACCACTGTGCCACCAGGGAAGCCCACCATATGTCTTTTGATTGGAGCATTTAGTCTGTTGATATTTAAAGTAATTGTTGATAGGAATGTACTTATTGCCATTTTATTATTTGTTTTCCACTTGTTTTTGTAGTCCTTTTCTGTTCATTTCTTCTTCTTTTTGTTTTTTCCCTTGTGGTTTGATAAATTTCTTTAGTAGTATGCTTCTGTTCCTTTCTTTATGTTTTTTTGTGTATCCATTGTAGGTTTTTCATTTGTGGTTACCATGGGGTTCATATATGTTGACCCATAATTATATCTACTTGATTTAAACTTATGGTCATTTAAGTTCAAACACATTCTAAAACATCTACATTCTTTACTCTCCTTCCCCACATTTTGTTTTTTTAAATGTCATCTTCATGCTTATCCCTTTAACAGTTTGTTGTAGTTATAGTTGCTTTTACAATTTTTTGTGTTATAATCTACATACTGGCTTATTCAAGTAATCTTCAATTCTTGCTATATATCTGCCTTTCCTAATGAGATTTACCCTTTCCTCTAGATTCTTCTTTTCCATTTAGAGAAGATCCTTCAAGGTTTCTTTTAGGGTAGGTTTAGTATTGCTGAATTCTTTTAGTTTTTGCTTGTCTGAGAAGTTCTTTATCTCTCCTTCTATTCTAGAGGATAATCTTGCTAGGTAGATTATGCTAGGTTGCAGGTTTTTCCCTTTCAGGAGTTTGAATATATCATGCCACTCCCTTCTGGCCTGCAAAGTGTCTGCAGAGAAATCAGCTGATAACCTTATGGAAATTCCCTTGTACATGACTCTTTGGTTTTCTCTTGCTCCCTTTAGAATTCTCTTTATCTTTAATTTTTGCCATTTTAATTATGGTATGCCTTGATGTGGGTCTATTTGGTATCATCTTGTTTGGGACCCTCTGTGCCTCCTGTAACTAGATATATGTTTCCTTCTTTAGTTTTAGGAAGTTTTCAGCCATAATGTCTTCAAATACATTTTCTATACCGTTCTCTCTCTTATTCTGGAACCCCTATAGTGTGAATGTTGGTGGGTTTAATATTATTCCAGAGATCTCATATGTTACTTTCGTTTTTTTTCTTCTTCATTTGTTTTTCTGTCTGCTATTCTGATTGGGTGATTTTCATTATTTTATCTTCCAAATCACTTATGTGTTTTTCTGTGTCATTTAGTCTGATATTCATAGCTTCTAGTGTGTTTTTTTATTTCATATATTGAATTATCTATTTTTGATTGGGTCTTTTATATTTTCTAGTTCCTTGTTAAAATGATTTATGTTTAGATCAATTCTCTCCCCTAATTCGATTAGCATTTTTATTACTAATGTTTTGAACTTTTTTTTTTAAAGGGACGACATATATTCCTTTTCCAAATGTTACAGTAAAACCAGGTGGAAGAAAATGGTTTTAGCAGTTAGAAAAAAAAAAAGGTACACATCTGGAGTTTGGCCATTAAAAGTAATTTACAACACTGAGAGGGGAAGAAAAAAGACAAGAAGTTGTTTCCCATTACAGACCTCCCCACCACCCCAAAGCTTAATACTTGCTTACCAAGTCAAAAAAGTGACAGTTGATTCACAAGCTGGAGGTTTGAACTTGAGTAAGGCATTTATAAAAACCCAGACAGGGGCAGTGTCCTCCCCAGCCCAGGGGCCACTAGGCACAGCACAAGAGATTACAAACTCAGCAGGGGAAGGCTGGACACTCATGGTTTGGGAGTGTAGGCACCCCCACCTCTGGCTCAAGGATTTGGGGAGTAACCTGCCTGGAAAAGAATTGGGGACGAAAACCAGCAATTGCCTTCTGCATGGATGGGGACAGGGAAGGAGGTAGGGCCAGGGGCAGGAGCATTTCCCATCACTAACCTAACTTAGGAAACTGCAAGGGACCATCTTCAACTGCCTTAAGAGGAAGACCAGATGGATGATGGGAGAATCCACAAGAAGGAGAGGAGGAGAGGGAACGTGGCTAGGGGGCAACAGCCCCTTCCCTTCTGGGCACAGGGAGGCAACCAGGGCACCAGGTCCAGGCAGTGACCACAAGGACAGCAAGGACAGCTTAGAGATCACCCATCTGCCCCCACCCAGCTACTCATTCTGCCTACCCGCTGGTGTAGGGCCACTCTCCGGCCCGAGCAGTGGATGACTCTGTGCCTGGGGCCCTGCCTCTTCTGTGTCTCCTCCCTTGGAGGCAGCACCAGCCTCTGCTCCTTTGGCCTGGGGCTCCTGGCTCTCAGGTAGCGGCAACCTTCCCTCCCTGGGCAGTGCCTTCCTCGCTGCAGGCACCGACTCCCCCCCGCTCCTGCCCTTCCTCTGTGGGTGACGAGGCAGACAGATCATCCTGCCCCGGCTTCCAATTTCTCCTGAAGGCCAGGCCACTCAATTTGGAAGGCTTCTTGAAAGAGAATGTCTTCTTCTTCTTGGGGGTCTCCTCCCCCTTGGCCTCAGCGCCCTGGCTAGGGGGTGCTGGCTTGATGGCAATGCCAGTGGCCCCAGCTGCCTCCTCTGTTCCATTCATGGGGGAGGGGGCGACTCCCCTTTACCTTTGGGGGATAAGTCTCCACTGCTTTTCACGCAGCCATTCTTGTGGCCGTTCTCCTGTCCATTGACCTTTGCGGGGGAAGTGCCTGCTGCCTCCTTGGTGGTTACATTGCCCTGGGGAGCCTTGGAGCTCTGGCTGCCCATGGTGGGGTTCTGCTGGAGGGGCGCCTGGAGCCACCCTGGGCTTGTTCCACAGGAGATAGTTTGGTCAGGTGGGCCTCACCGGGGGGGGGGGGGATGGGGTGGGACTCGTGGCTGATGGAAGGGGCCCCACTCCATGCCCCCCTCCCACTAGCTGTGCCGGCCCCACTCTGTGCCAGAATGCCACCCTGTTTTGAATTTTTTATATGGTAAATTGTTTATTTCTGTTTCATTATTTTTTCAGGGGTTTTCTCTTGTTCTTTCAATTGAGGGTAGTTCCTCTTCCTTTTCATTTTACTTAACTTTCTGTCTATGAATTTAGGTAAACCATTACCTATTGTGGTCTTAAAGAGGTGTTCTCATGTGGAAGCCTCCCTATGCAGAGCGCGTGTGCCCAGTGCCTTTGGCGGGAAGGCTGGAAGTTATGTGGATGCCAGTCATGTCTTTCCTCAGGTTGTGCTGGTTGCTGTCACCTTGGTAGGCACTGTGGCTGGTGATGGAGGAGCTAGAGCCTCACAGTTTGAGGTGGGACTTCCTCTCTGCTCGCTGGCTGTCATCGTCCTGTCAGGGGTGGGGTCTGATCCCTAGTTGCTGGAGCAGAAGCCCTGAGGGTCAGGCTTGCATTGGCTCTGTTCCGTTTAAGTGTGTATTTTTCCTTCTCCCGCACTGGGACCTTTGCCCCGAAGGAGGGGAGTGCTGAAGCAAGTGGGGCTTGTGCTGTTCTAGAGGACCAGTGTGTTGCCTGTGTAGAAGTCTGCAGCTCTGCTCGATGCAGCCCATGGTTGCATCTTTTCCCTGGTCTTGGCTGCCCCAGATCTGGTGCTGTGCTGCCATGGAATGAGTGGGACTGGAGCGGGGCCAGAGCATTGGCTCAGCTTGGGCTGGGGCATGCAGTGAGGCAGCTGTGGAAAATCTGGACAGCCACATTGCTGTCAGAAGTTTGAGCTGCTTCTGGAGTGCTGCTTTGAGTGAGCACCAACAGTGGCTGCCACCGCCCCACCTGGACTATGTCCTGGGCTGCCTCTAAGTCCTTAGCTCAAGTCTTTACCCAGGTCCTGACCACCCTAGATCCAGTGCCACACTGTGGAGTGGAGTGAGGAGGGTTGAGGTGTTTGCTTGACTCTGTCTTTTTTTCTAAGATCATGTCTTCCCTTGCTTTGGCTTATTAAAATGTCCTTGCTTCTATGAAATATAAGTATTTTTTAAAACTGGCAAAGAAAAAGTGGACAATGATATTATGTCTCCTCATTCAAATGTATTTACTCAGCCTTGAGTTTGACTTCTGGATCCATTCAAGATAAGTGGCTTGAGGTAAATTTCTAATTTTGATTTTACCACATGTAAAGTCACAGAGGTTCATAATAACACATGTAATATTTGCAAATAACATATGTAATATTTGCAAAGACCTTAGCACACTTTGTAGTACATAGTAGATGATCAATAATTTGTGGTAGTTATATGAAAAATAAAGACAATAGGTAAGTGTCATCATCCAGATAAGTAAATTAAGAGGAGTGTCTTGATGGTATAAACTTACCATGTTTACACCACTGTGTTGGCTAAGTTTTTCCATTTTTCCACGGTGGCTTCATTTGGGACCTATCCATTCTTTTGGCTCCAAGAGTACGTCTAAGCAGTAAGCATCAAGGGGGAATTTTCCTTTCATGCACACAGCCAACCAAACAGACCTGTGTTAGCTGTGAGGAGCATTCCAGAACCAGTGGTAGAATGAGGTTGTGCCTACTGGCTGAAGTTCTTGTTGGATCTAGAATTTAAACTCACCTCTTTGGTTCTAGGACTAGTATTTCCTGTTGTACAATGCAGATCTTTGTATTTCCAATGCTTAATAAATCATAGTTTTTTAAAATTAATTAATAAATTTATTTTTGGCCACGTTGGATCTTCATTGCTGTGCGTGGGCTTTCTCTAGTTGAGGTGAGCGGGGCCTACTCTTTGTTGCGGCGCGCGGGCTTCTCATTGCGGTGGCTTCTCTTGTTGCAGAGCATGGGCTCCAGGCATGCGGGTTTCAGTAGTTGCAGCACACAGGCTTCAGTAGTTGCAGCTCGTGGGCTCAGTAGTTGTGGTTCACGGGCTGTAGAGCACAGGCTCAATAGTTTCGGTGCACGTGGCATGTGGGATCTTCCCGGACCAGGGCTCGAACCTGTGTCCCCTGCATTGGCAGGCAGATTCTTAACCACTGCGCCACCAGGGAAGTCCAATAAATCATAGTTTATCAGTGTTTGTTGATGATTTAAATGAATAAATGTGAAAATGCACCTAGGGGAATACAGTAGGTCCATAAAGCATTAGGGTTTTCTCAATTATCTGCTGCTATTTGTTTCAGGGACCTATCTGAAATAGATAGCATTTTCACAGGTGACCTTTAACTTACTAACTTAAGAAAACAGAAAACAGGAAAAGGGTGGGAATTACTCTTGACCAAGACACATTTGTGTTAAGTCCATGATGGGTATTACAGGTATTCTGACAGGCATCTTCCTGGTCAAGATTTAAGTTAAATTTGAGCTCGATGTCTAATAACATCCAGACTTGTTTCCCAGGCACCTCAAAAGTCGAACATGGGGGCCTCCCTGGTGGCGCAGTGGTTGGGAGTCCGCCTGCCGATGCAGAGGATGCGTGTTCGTGCCCTGGTCCGGGAGGATCCCACGTGCCGCGGAGCGGCTGGGCCTGAGCATCTGGAGCCTGTGCGCCGCAGTGGGAGAGGCTGCAGGGGTGAGAGGCCCACGTACCGCAAAAAAAAAAAAAAAAAGTCGAACATGATTTCCTAGATAGGTGACATTGTGGGACCTTTAACTGACAATAATGCAATGTGGGCAGTGCAATGACTGAATGATTTTAGAAATATTGATATCTATAGGCCACTCTATGAGTAGAGAGGAGGCAAACACTTTTGCTGTCTCATATTTATCTGGGATTCTCATGTCACTCTTATGGAAAGCTGGTGGCTTAAAGTTTTTAAGACATCCACTTTGTTCAGGTTCTGCATCAGAAGCTAGGGAGGGCCGTAATGCAAGGACAGATCCAGGTTTTGTGAGGCCTGAAGCTTTAGACAATTTAGGGTGCTCTGTTGTTAAAAAAAACCATACAATCATAAATTTAAATATTTGATATAAAAGTGAGTAATTAGAAGGGATCAGTCCTTGCAAGTAGAGGTCACAAAGCTGGTTTCATTAGCTTCCTGTAAATGTGCCTCTGTAATACTGGAAGCGACATTTTAAGACAAAGGGATTTGTGATAGAATGTTGATGGGTGGGGCATTTCCAAACATTTACCAGTAAGAGACACATGTATATGCTAAATGTAGCTCCAGAGATAGACATTAAGTGCCAAGTGCTCAGAGTGGAGGGAAGCCGGGTTGTAGGGAAGGCAGCAGAGAAGGGGCCACTGTAAATTATGCATTCAGGAAGGCTTCAGTTAATTGGAATGCTTAGGGAGCTGGGAATCCTTGAGTTGACTTTTCAAATTAATCAAAAACAACAACAACAAAACCCCATCATTTATTGGCCATCAAAACTTTTTAAAAATACAGTCCTTTTCTTTTTTCCAATTTTCCTGTAGGTTTAAGAATTAAAAGAAAAAAATCAATCAATGTAATTTACCCACTGAGTTTAAGGAGAAAAGAAACCAAATAATTACTTAGAGGGGGAAAATAAAGTATTCACTTCCCGCCTTAATAGAAAGTCCTCTGTTGCTTGGGTGACTGAAGTAGCACCCGTGCCTGGTGGGAACAGGAATGCTGGCCTCCTTAACTGCCTCTCAGAGATCATTTGACCGGTAGAATTATGGTGGGGACATTGGTTTGATTGTGGTGTAGCTGTAAGTGCTCAATAAAAATTCCTTGAATGGATGAATGAACCAAATGAATGGTTCCAGTTTGAACAGATAAGGACAGTTTTGAAAGCATTTTTTATTCCTAAGAATTCTGTAATTAAATTTTATCAGACTCTTTTGAATGCACTGAAAATTCCTTCCTGAATATGGCCTAGGTTTGACAGCAAAAGAATTAGGAAATGGAACTTTCACTGAGTGCCTGACATATGCCAGATATTTTGCTGATGTCTATATTTATTTAAGCCTTGTAACCATTTTGCAGTGGAGGAAAACTAGATCTCAGGACTAAAGTAACTTGTCGGTGGCCTTCCAGGGAGCAAGTGGCAGAGCTAGGATTCAGATCCAAGTTTGTGTGTCCAGGGTTCATTCTCTGACTCTAACTTGTCATTTGACCTTTCTTTCCAGCAAATGTGAAAGACACATGAAACAGAGACTTTAGCTAGAGGGAGGAAGGATTATAAAGAAGGGAGTGTGGTGTGGTGCAGAGTTATGCTGCTTAGCCATCGGTAGTATGTGACTTGGGGTCTTAAATTACACATCTGTAAGATCAGAGGACTGGAGTTGATGACCTCTGAGTGGGGTGACCACATGGCCCAGTTTGCCAAGGCAGCCCTGATTTATACCAGTTGTACCAAGGTGACTATGATTAGCATGCCCTTCCACTTTCAAAAGTGTTCCACTGTGGATCGTAAAGTCTAAGGCTGCCCTATATATGAGATTGATTCCAGGTCTTAATTTCTATGATTTCAAATTGAATCTAATAGTTTCTTTGATTACTGAAGCAATAGGAATTTTCATTTCCCAGGCCTGTGAGGTGTGAGGGACTGATAGCACATCAAGTGATCTCTGTCTAGAGTTTGCTTTACATTTCTGATACAGATATTTTTTCTGATATTGCCCCTTTCCTTTAAAAGTACACTAGTTAGGGACTTCCTTGGTGGTGCAGTGGTTAAGAATCCGCCTGCCAATGCAGGGGACATGGGTTCGATCCCTGGTCCAGGAAGATCCCACATGCCGTGGAGCAACCAAGCCCGTGTGCCACAATGACTGAGCCCACGTGCCACAACTACTGAAACCTGTGCACCTAGAGCCCTGCTCTGCAACAAGAGAAGCCACTGCAACGAGAAGCCTGTGCTCTCCAACGAAGAGTAGCCCCTGCTCGCCGCAACTAGAGAAAGCCCGCACACAGCAACGAAGACCCAACTCAGCCAAAAATAAATAGTACACTAGTTCATCCCCTTCTGGTCAGTTTGGTTCCAGTTAATTTGGGATCATTATATAAATATTTATTTCTACTAATAGTGGCCATCACTTACTGAATGCTTAGAATAAATCATTATTCTAAGCACTGATTACATTATCTCATTTAATGCACTTATTAATATAAGATAGTTTCTCACTTTCTAGATAAGGAAATTGAGGCTTAGAGCAATTAAGTGACTTGAAGGAAGAGATGAAAGCAGGTATTCCTAATCTCTTAACCATTATACTATAGTAAGGTATGTATACAAACACAGAGCAGATAATTTAAAAAACTATCAGAGTTGGAGACACAATGGTGGGTAGAAGGACTTGAGCTCACCTTCTCTCATGAAAACACCAAAATCACAACTGACTGCTGAACAACCATTAACAAAAAAGATTCAAACCTACCAAAAAAGATATTCTTTTCAAAGACAAAGAAGAAGCCACAAGGAGACAGTAGGAGGGGTGCTTTTGCAATATAATCAAAACCCATACCTGCTGGGTGGGTGACCCACAAACTGTAAAATAATTATATCACAGAGGTTCTCCCACAGGCATGAGAGTTCTGAGCCCCATGTCAAGCTCCCTAGCCTGGGGGTCTGGCATCAGGAGGAGGAGCCCCTAGAGCATTTGGCTTTGAAGGCTGGCTTGGTTTGAGTGCAGGAGATCCACAGGACAGGGGGGGAAACAGATTCCACTCCTGGAGAGCACACACAAGGTTTCATGTGCACTGGGACCCAAGGCAAAGCCGTGATACCGTAGGAGCCTGGGGCAGACCTACCTGCAAGTCTTGGAGGGTCTCCCGGGGAGGTGGGGGTCAACTGTAGCTCACTGGGGGGGCAAGGACACTGGTGGCGGACGCCCCAGGGAATACTCATTGGTGTGAGCTCTCCCAGAGGTTGCCATTTTAGCACTGAGACCTGGCTCCACCCAACAGCCTGCAGGCTCCAGTGCTGGTACACCTCAGGCCAAACAACCAGCAGGGTGGGAACACAGCCCCACCCATCAGCAGATAGACTGCCTAAAGTCATCCTGAGTTAACAGCTGCCTGACATGGCTCTGCCCACCAGAGCGACAAGACCCACCTCCACCCACCAGTGGGCAGGCACCAGTCCCTCCCACCAGCAAGCCTGCACAAGCCCCTGGACCAACTTCACCCACCAGGGGACAGACACCAGAACCAAGAAGAATTACAATCCTGCAGCCTGAGGAAGAGAGACCACAAACACAGAAAGTTAGACAAAATGAGACAGCAGAGAAATATGTTCCAGATGAAGGAACAAGATAAAACCCCAGAAGAACAACTAAGTGAAGTGGAGATAAGCAATCTACCTGAAAAAGAATTCAGAGTAATGATAGTAGATATGATCCAAGGTCTCAGAAAAAGAATGGAGGCACCAACTGAGAAGATACAAGACATGTTTCATAAAGAGCTAGAAGCTTTAAAGAATGAGCAACAGAGATGAGCAATACAGTAACTGAAATGAAAAACACACTAGAAGGAATCAAGCAGAATAAATGAGGCAGAACAACGAATAAGTGAGTTGGAAGACAGATTGGTAGAAATCACTGCTGTGGAACAGAATAAAGAAAAAAAGAATGAAAAGAAGTGAGAACAGTCCAAGAGAACTCTGGGACAACATTAAATGTACCAACATTCGCATTAGAGGGGTCCCAGAAGAAGAAGACAGAGAGAGAGGGCCTGAGAAAATATTGAAGAGATAATAGCCGAAAACTTCACTAATATGGGAAAGGAAACACTCACGCAAATCCAGGAAGCACAGAGAGGCCCATACAGAATAAACCCAAGGAGGAACACACTGAGACACATATTAATCAAATTGACAAAAATTAAAGACAGAGAAAATATTAAAAGCAACAAGGGGAAAGCAACAAATAACATACAAGGGAATCCCTGTAAGGTTATCAGCTGATTTTTCAGTAGAAACGCCACAGGCCAGAAGGGAGTAGAACAATATATTTAAAGTGATGAAAGGGAAAAACCTGCAACCAAGAATACTCTACCCAGCGAGGCTCTCATTCAGATTTTATGGAGAAAATCAAAAGCTTTACAGACTAGCAAAAGCTAAGAGAATTCAGCACCACCAAACCAGCTTTACAAGAAATGCTAAAGAGGGACTTTCCTGGTGGCACAGTGGTTAAGAATCTGCCTGCCAATGCAGGGGACACGGGTTCGAGCCCTGGTCCGGGAAGATCCCACATGCCACAGAGCAACTAAGCCTGTGCGCCACAACTGCTGAGCCCATGTGCCACAACTACTAGAGCCCACGCTCCCCAACAAGAGAAGCCACTGCAATGAGAAGCCCACGCACCACAACGAAGAGTAGCCCCTGCTCACCACAACTAGAGAAAGCCCGCGTGCAGCAATGAAGACCTGACACAGCCAAAAATAAAAATAAATAAATTTATAAAAAAAAAGAGAAATGCTAAAGAAACTTCTCTAAAAACCTTGCCGATAATCAAGTGTTCATAAAGACATGGAGCAAGAGGATGTCACATATGCTGCAGCATGGTAGAAATCAGTGCATCACCTATTAAAGTTGACCCGTCAATTCCATTCCTACACACTTATAGACACTAGCAAAATTCTTGCACGTGTACACCAGGAGACAAGTATACAATTATTTATAACAGCATTATTTGTAATAAATAAAAAGACTGAAAACAACCTGAAATTTCCATCAACAGTGAAATGAATAAATGTGATATAGTCATAGCATGGACTAACAAATAGCCGTGGACAGCAGCATGAAGAAGTCTCAGTAATTTTTTTTTCTTCTTTAAATTTATTTTTGGCTGCGTTGGGTCTTTGTTGCTGCGTGTGGGCTTTCTCTAGTTGCGGCAAGTGGGGGCTACTCTTTGTTGCGGTGCATGGGCTTCTCATTGCGGTGGCTTCCCTTGTTGCAGAGCATGGGCTCTAGGCATGTGGGCTTCAGTAGCTGTGGGGCATGGGCTCAGTAATTGTGGCTTGTGGGCTCTAGAGCGCAGGCTCAGTAGTTGTGGCACACGGGCTTATTTGCTCCGTGGCATGTGGGATCTTCCCGGACCAGGGATTGAACCTGTGTCCCCTGCATTGGCAAGTGGATTCTTTTTTTTTTTTTTTGCGGTACGCGGGCCTCTCACTGTTGTGGCCTCTCCCGTTGTGGAGCGCAGGCTCTGGACGCGCAGGCTTAGTGGCCATGGCTCAGAGGCCTAGCCGCTCCGCGGCATGTGGGATCTTCCCAGACCAGGGCACGAACCCGTGTCCCCTGCATTGGCAGGCGGACTCTCAACCACTGCGCCACCAGGGAAGCCCAGCAGGTGGATTTTTAACCACTGCACCACCAGGGAAGTCCCTCAGTAATGTTGAGGCGGGTAAAGTAAGTCCCTGAAAAATATATTCAAGCAGTCAGCAAAAGATGAGATTTTGAAAACTGAGGAGTAAGTTAGACCAAGAGAAGAGAGGACATCGTAGTCATAGAGACAAGGAACAGCAGATGCATACCACCTCCCCCACTGCATGTGTCCCTAATGCAGAATTCTGGTATACCTGAATTCACTTCTGGATACCTTTTTTTGAATCCTGAGAAATTCTCTAAGTGAATTAATTGCTTGTTGGGAATAGTTGCAGGAGAAGAGTGAGGTTGGAAAGCCAACAAAAGAGATAAAGTTAGGAAAGGAATAGAGATGTTTACAATTAATTCCTGTCTAGGAAGCCAGGTGGGGGAAATTATATCTTGTGCTTCTGCCTGCCCTCCAGTGGCATCCCCAAGGAGGAAAGGGGCAAAGGTCAAGTCAGTTATGCTTCAGTGTCAAGATTACCAAGACTGAAGGAAGCTACACTAACCTGGAGATTGGAGAGGGATTTTAAAAGTCAAAGACAACTAACTTAAGGTTTTCTCTGTTTTTTTTCCATCTCAAGCACTGAAGTAGGTTACTGTGTCTCTGAGATCACAATGGGAATGATCAATGGAGTTTTTAAAAGAGAATTTTTGTGTCCAGAAAGAAAGGTTATTGTAGTAGAGCTTAGTACTGAATTTATTGAAGCTATAAATTAAGAATCTCAGTTTTTACAAATGTTTAAGTTCAGTTTGCAAATCATTTTTTTTTAATTTTAGAAATACAGTAATTGTCCAAAAAAACCCCCCAAAACAGAAAAACTATCAGGCCTCCTAAATTCCCATTGGCCTTTCCTTATTTATCAGCGTCAGTGATAATCTTTGTAATTACATCTTCCATTGCTTCCACCATCCATCCTTTACTTCAGAGTAGAAGAAGCATTTGCCTCAAGTAAGCAGACTACAGATTTTGACTAAAATGCAAGTTCTCAGGAAATCAAGGGGATTAGAAAGTGGATGCACTGAATATTTACTTACTTTGTGGATCTTCTTCTTCTTTTTTTTTGAGTTTTTCTTTACCAGAGTATAAAGCAGAAAACAGACACTTGCTTTTTCATTTATTTATATTTGTATAGAGAGTACTTAAAACCCACCAGATGACAGTCTTATCATTCTGCATTTATTTATTGTCTGGCTAACTTACAAAGACACAGATGTCTAGGGTAGGTCCTACCCCCACCATATAAACTACCCTGATGACATAGGTACCAAAATGTGCATGTTTACATAATGCAGTGGTATGAAAAACATTTTCCTTCTTTACAGCCCCTGACTATAAATAGGGAAAAATTAATTTCATGCCAGAAAATTTTGGGCACTTTAACAGTCATCACATTTCTGCTACTAAAATAATAAAATTGGTATTACAAGTTAAACTATAAAGGCCTAACAGTTCTTACAAATATGCAAATAATCTGCTACTTAGACATAAAAAGTCAATTTCTTGCAAATCACCAAGTAAGGCACCACTGGATTAAACATTTTTCTTGGTTTTTACTAAATAAAATGCATATTGAAATAAATACTGAACACTGAATTTTAATACTGTAATACATTTCATTATAAAATATGTGAATATTAAGATACTGTATTGCATCTTGAATACATTTATCTGGAAATTTTATGGGGAAAAAACATATGTAAGCTCTGGTTTCAGGGAAGTAACTATTAATTTTTGTGATCTGCCATAGTTGACGATTTTAGCATAGAACCTCATTCAAACTTTGGGATGTGATTAGGTTTCTAACTTTCAAAGAAAGGGTGTACATGTATTAATGGAATATTCACTTAAAAAATACATTTTAAAACATCTCTCTCCTGGATGAATAGCAACTTTGAGCTGTGACCCTGCTTCAAACTTAGGGTGGTATCTGCAAAATTGGGATATATAAGGAAATTGGCCATACTTACTACACTTTACAAAATTCAGACCCATTTTCTTTGGGTCAGACTTTTCTCTGCCATATTTGCTAGGAAGGCCCAACTCCATCTTTTCTGAAGTGGGTCATTAGGCTTTATCATAGGGATTTTTACCAACTATTGATATCTGATCAAAGAATTCAAAATAAGATGATGCTGCTATATTACCAAAATATTAGAGATTAAAAACTTTTTTTGAAAATACTTTGCCAAGCTTGTTACACCTTTATGTTTCTTGATTTTCTTTGGGTAAAGGCCCCCAAGTGAATGTATGAAAGACAAATTAATGGTGGTGGGCGGGGAACCCAAATTCTCTAATGTACTTAATAAGCCCAGGACTTTGGCAAGGAAAGTTATAAAAATACAACAGATTCAAATGGGCAACTTCATAAGTTATTAGACATCCCATTATTAGAACTCTAAGTTCTTTTGCATCTATATAAATGAAACATTTATTCTATAAATAGGAATGCTTCTTTCAAATTTTTCTTTGGATTGATTTCTTGTTAGCATCTCCCAGTAATACATGAACAATTCACTGAAACCATAATACAAAATTTAGGTAGATATACATATACATATATAGCCATGAACTTTAAAAAAATAAGTAATGGTAAATTTTAAACATAATTAACCATATAAAACATCTAAATGGAAATCTTTTTTTCCAAGTGTATAGCTAGATTTAAAAGTCCCAGTAAAGTTTTGTAAACAAAACCATACAAAAAGGGCAAGGCTGGCTCATTCCTATGGTCCTCTGGGGGAGCTTTATTTGCATAGATCCAAGGCAAATGATTCTCCCAGAAAAATTCAAAACAAGTTCCCTCCAATTTCCTGCAGCAGTCTCTTTCTCTCAACCCCATAATCACCAGATTTAGATTTTTAGAGTTTTGTCCATCAACTCAAAACTGTCCCCTTCTTCCACATTTCTGATTTGCTACCTTTCCCTGACTTTCCCCACAACTATGGAGCCTATGAGCCTCCTGCCCTAAGGAGCACGCTGAGCTGGAGAGGAATGAAGCCACTTCCCATGCATAAGGCAGGAGGCCAACCGACAGATGAGCTCAAGGCAGCTGCTTCTAAGCCCCAGAGCCCCAACTGGCTTTCAGTTTCTCTCCAATGGCTTTATTCCACATGACTGTAAACCCTATTATATCAATTTCTGACCTTGGTACTGTGAAGCAACATCTGTATACAGATTTCCAGGGAAGAGGGAAAATAAGGGAGAAAAATCTAAGGAAAGCTGTTTGCCAAACAAGGTGTTGGGTCCTAACTTTATTTTTAGTTACCTCTTGAATTGCTAAAGCTCATCTTGCTTTTTTGTTTTTTAAACAAGAGGTTTTTGCACTAGCCTCTATCTTCTGGACCTGTGCTGTCCAACATGGAAGCCACCAACCATGTGTGGCTGTTGAGCATTTGCAATGTGACAAGTCTGAATGGAGATGTGTTCTAAGTGTAAAATACATACCAGATTTTGAAGACTTAGTACCAAAAAAAGAATATAAAATATCTCATTAAAATTGTTATATTGATTGCAGGTTGAAATGATATTTTGGATGTCGGTTAAATAAAATATATTAAAGTTAATTTCACCTATTTTCCTTTTTAATGTGGCTACTAGAAATTGTAAAATTGTATATGTGGCTCACATTATATTTCTATTGGACAGCTCTGTCCAAGACTGCCAAAGATTGGACAGCCTGTAACTGCAAACATTTCATATAAGCAACTTGCTTAGGTGGTCTGTGGTTCATGGAAACAGGAGGCCAAACATGCAAAAAAGGCATGGAAGCAAACAGCTCTCAGGGACCTTAATATCGTGGTCTGTAGCAAAAAAGCAGTGAATGTTTGAATTTCATGGGTTGAAAGCTGGGACACAATTCATTGCTGCCTACTTGCCACAAAAGCCTATACTGATCCCCAAAGCAGCCAACAGGCTATAGCTGAAGCAAGCAATAGCTTTAAGAATATACACAATATAAAAAGCGAGGTGCATTTCTTTACTGCATACACACCCTGCACACATGCATTCCCACATCACCTCCCTTCTTCCCTATTGCCATCATGAAGGGGACAAGGGAAAACAAGAGAAGGAGGGTGTGCGACTTGGACAGCAACAGCAGAAGGAGCTCTTGGGCTTGGGTGGAGAAGAGCAGGCAAGGATCACCTCGGGATAGGAGGAAGGGGTGGGGCACCCCTTTCTCTTCGGTTGGATCCACCTTGATGAAAAAATAGACAAAATATAAATTTTGGTTAGAAAGCTTATGTTCTCACTGTAAAACTTAAGAATGGTTGCAGAAGAACCCACTACACGCCCCCTGCCATGATCAAGGCTGTAAATAACTTGCACATGTGCATGAGAGCTGAGGGGAAGAAGCAAGTAAGGATCTGAACAAATTTTACTAGAGAAGGATGACCTACCACGGGCTACCAAGTACTTGTGCGAACTTAAAGTTTTTAAAAAGTCACTTTTTTTCTCTTCACATAGTATGTGTGATTATACATTACATATAATATATATATTATAGATTGAGAAAATATGGATGAGAAAAACAAAACAAAAATTCACCAATGCTTTTACCACCCAGAGATAACCAATAACATTATATGTATATTTTCCATATATAAACAGTTCCCTTTTTCCTTCCAAAAACAGGATCATATATAGTCCATTTGGACATTTTTCAAAGTCATTACTCTTTACAAATATAATTGTTAATGACACATTGCATTCTATTATATAAGTATACTGTAGTTTATTTATCTAATCATTCCCCTCTTTTTGGGCATTTAGGTATCTTCTAATTTCTAAACAATGCTTTTTGATAGCAGCCATCCTAATAGGTGTAAAGTGGTAGTTTTATTTGTGTTTTCCTAATGATTAGTGATGTTGAGCATCTTTTTATGTGCTTATTGGCAAGCTGTATATCTCATTTCAAGAAATATCTATGCAAGTATTCAACCATTTTAAAAATTGGGTTTTGTTGTTGAATTGTAGGAATTCTTTATGTATTCCAGATATTAACCTTTTATCAGACATATGATTTGCAAATACTTTATCCCATTTCATGGGTTTTCTCTTCACTCTATTGATAGTGTTCTTTTAAAAACTATGCATATTCATGGGCTGTCAGCATGCCATAACTAGGTTTAAAATCCATTCACAATTAAAAAATTCATTTGTCCCATGCACATTTTGTTTTGAGGATCTAACAGGTGTTAGGCATGAAACCAGGTGCTCAGATGCTGTGAGTAGGTCTTCCAGGGACTTGAGTCAATCGAGTAGGTCTGCTAAGGCCACAGTTCTGATACTCAGGTGGACTGGCATTGATGGATTCCTCAGCAGGCCACCACTTCCCTGACAGCAACCAAAGTAGCCCACTTAGGGATTCCTGAGTTAGAACAAATCTCTGAGCAAGGGGAGGAGTTACAGGAAAACAGTGGCAGTCCATTACCTTGCCTCTTCCTGTTTTTATCCCAACCAGGTCTTTTCTTGGGCAGGGACCTGAGGAAAGACTCATCTGGATGTAAATCAGCTATCTGTCATGGAGACTTGACTGTCAATTGACACACCACAAATGTTGAGCAAAACAAGGGCTGGCCTTGTGCAAAGCTGCAATTAGGAGGCACTGTTCAGGGCTGTCTGGGTGCCCTACCAGGTAGTGGGCCTGGAGGCTGAGGCAGGTACAGGAGCAGGATAAAACCACTCCATAGTACTTTATTTGTGTTAGAGAGATGATCCATTATCATTATAAAATATTAAACATGCCCAATGCTAGAAATATTTTTTTAAAGCTACAAAAACATTTTTGGAGGGCTGTGGAAATTAATTTACCGATCTAAGAAATATTTTTAAATGCTGCTGTATTTCAAGCTCTGTGCCACTTTCAGAAGATGCAGTAGTGAGCAGGGCCTAGTTCCAGTTCTCAAGCTGTGGACAGTCATAAAGACAGGAAGTTGGGGGGAAGGAATGTGTTCAGCTATTAAATTAAAAATCTAGAGGGGCTGGGGAGGATGGCTCTGTTATTGACGTAAATATACAAATAGCACAGAGTGGGGTGGGGGAAGAGAACTCGAGGATGCTGTTCCCACGTGAAGACTTTTTCACCAAAAATTTCAACCACCAACTCTTGTATGATAATTTTATTACAGTTATGCCTCTTTTATTAGGCATCATCTAGAATGCAGTATTCCACATAAATAAGTTTTTCTAGGAATTAAACTTGTCCTTTCAAGCAGCAATATTCTGTTTACTTCTGGCATTTTTTTCAGGGAAATTTTTCTAAAATATTTTCTAATCCTTTGAATTCTTCAACAGAAGCACAAAGCACAATTTGTCTTGTTCTTAATAACCCAACAGAAACAACTGTATTGTCCAGTGCTGTGATACCTAGCAGAGCTCTGTGTTCCTAGCTCCTCCTTTAACCCAAGACTGCCACCTATCTCTTCTCCCCGAAGTCAGTGATTTTGCTTCTAACCAACCTTGACTTCAGCTGATATTAATCTGCTCTAAGGCTGGGAACCAACCAAGCAAAAATTAAGAACTGTGTGTTAAGAAAGAGTCATTAGGCTCAGAGTACATGAAGGAGCTCTGCTGGGCAATGAGGACAAGGCTAGGATCATGTGACAGTTCTTTGACATGCTCAAACACTTTTTCTCCACTCATTTCTGGCTTGGGAGTTTGGTCTGAAGCTAAGGCTGTTACAAGATGGGGCCTCATCAGTGATATATGTATATTTCATGCTAATTCTTCCTTAGTTCTATACATTTATTGTTGTGAAATATCAGTTTTTCTATTTCCTCTTCTTGTTCACGTATTTCTTTTCAGTAGGGGAAAACTGATTCACTTCTTTACGGTAGCATTACAGCTATAAGGAAAAAAACAATCTAAATGTCCAATAATGGTAAACTAAATTATTATATGCTGACTTGATGGAATTCTGTAGAATAAAAACCATGTGATAAAATAGGGAAGTGTTTACTCAGCAATGTTATATAAATCTCATCAGCAAAACCCATACTCTATAATTATTAAACTATATAAATTAATCAGAATTAGATGGATAAAAATTAGAAGACAACCTAGTAAGATGAAAATATCTGTTATGTTATGTAGAGAGATTATGGGTATACTTAAAATTTTCATGTAATGCTCTGTAAAGTTATGATTATATTTAAACGATCAAGGCAGTTACAGTGAGTTTTTGTTATAATTAGACATTCTGCCAGTCTCAAAACTAGTAGGAATAGAAGATGGCTCTAATTTGTGCCATCTTAGGAAGATCAAAATGGGGAAAGATTGTCCAAACAAGCAAAGTAATAAAATTTAACCTACTAGCAAACTAAAGGTATTTTGAGCTTGTAATGACACATTAAAATAATCATTTCTCATATGCATTCTGGATGTCTCCATTTTCCTCAATGAGTGTAGAAAGGGAGTTTACTAGAATTTATATGGTTCCAAATCCAGGAGTGATTTCTCTGAAATCGCCCCACTCCAGGCAAGAGACCTGGATTTCCTATACAACCCTCAGTTGTGTATAACCCAGGCTACTCAAGTATGAAGGCATCCAATTGCCCTTGTAGAAATACTCACTCCGGCTTTCATTTCTTGCCAATTTACTGGGATAACTTTTGGTTGTTGGTACATATGGCTCTGGAGGTGGCAAATCAGAAATCGGATGGAAGAAGAATCTGCTTTCCCACTCATCTGAGGGAGAGAAACAAACAGTATCTTCAGTGTAACAGACCATCTTCTCTGAAGACTTATTATGTAACGAAAGGCACAGAATGAAATACAGAGAGAATGGCAGAGATCGCTTCTGGTTTTATGTCTAGGAGTTTAGAGAAAAGCCGGAAGCGCTACAAATGTCACTGATTAGCACAGCGATAAAGTATAGTGGTCTGCATATCAAACCAAAGACAGATCCAGGTGACTTGAACTAGAGTGACTAGGACCCAGCCAGTCCCTCTCAGGAGCTGGGGACTAAGGTTTGGGATGCCTTTCTTAATGATTCCTTCACCAGTGGAAGGAATAACTAGGACCCTCTGATAACAGTGGCAGAGATAAGCTGCTCAATATCTGCAGGCCATTGGGCCTCTCACCACCACGAACTGTTCAGAAAGGGAGGTACAAGGTTAGCTACAAAAATGGTTCTTTTCAGAATTCTGGAACCTCTGGAAAGTTAACCAAGATGAGACTCAAACAAGGAACAGAGAAAAATGATCTGCCTTTTTGGGGAGTCGAGGAAGGGGGATTACTATTTTTCATTTGAAATCATGGTGGGCCCTAGAGTGCTTAGATTAGTGCTGTGCAGTATGATAACAATGAGGGTCACACAAACAAGAAATGTTAATGCAAACATACAAACAGATACAAACACACCTGCCATTCAACTGCTGCCCTACTATAGCTTGTACATTTCCAAGGAGCCGGGACCACACCTCACCTTCACACGAAGAGTCTTGGAAGCCGTTTCTAATTGATGTCGATGGTGGAGGTGGGGGAGGCACCCCAGTGCCAGGCCTGTCGGGAGGAAGAGGAGGCCGGGGCCCACTTCTGGGACTGTCTGTTCCACTCCTGGATGGCAACTGAGGGGTGGCAGGCAGGGCCCGAGATGTGCTGCCATTTCTGTTCATTGGAGGAGGTGGTGGGAGAGGGCCTGGAGCAAAAGAAAAATGACATTTAGTGCTATACCTTACACTGTACATTACTATCATCATGGTCATCAACATGCAATTATTGAGTGCCTGCTGGATACATGCCCTTTTACTAGGGAATGTGGAGAAATGGTGGAGAGTTCCTAGGAGGTTTAGCCAAGAAATGATTAGACGCATATAAGCACAGAAATGCACAAATGTACACACATACGTGGAACAAGTGCACATTGATAGCTAAATGGCGCTTTGGGTTGAGACTGGAGGTGATGCAGCTGCCAATGGTAATCATTTGTTTATATTGACAACTGTATACTTTAAAAAACATTTAAAATTCCTTTTAAATAGCTGTTGAACTAATTACTGTGACATGTTACTTATTAAGTAAATGCTGTTTTAAAAATAAGATAGTTATGAACTTATTTTAGGTCTCCAGAGGGACTAAGTTCTTTAAATGCATAGTATTATTGCTAATTATACAAGCATGTTTCTGTGATGCATATGATCTATTTCCAGGCAGAAGCGGGATCAGGAAACCAAACATTAGTTATCCCGAGAAAGTAAGAGTTCCTTCTTGGTTCTTCCTCTCTGGGGAGTCAGATTAACAGAGGGAGTGACAATCAGCTAATCAATGTGCATGGCTATAAATGCTGGTGCAGTATCCTGACCCTGTGCAGGCTGGTTATCCTGTGGAACTTGATTTCCTGTCTATGAAAGAACACCTTTCTCACTGCACTGTTGCCAGAAATACTTAGTCAAAAAGCAAATAAAAAGTATTATATAGTATTTGAAACCATGTTTTAAAAATGCAGTGGTGTGGTATAATCAGAAAATTTTAAGTTCTTAGTAAGTAATTCAAAGTAAATTCTTCTTTTTGATAGTACGAAGGAACATATCTTGCTTTTCCCATCCTCCAAATGCAGAGGCTGTTTGGGTCATGAGTAAATTTTTAAAAAGAAAAAAAGAACTTGAGCATCTCTCATGCAAATCAAAATGGCCTTAGTAATTATTCCTGACCTTCAGTGGTGTGTTCCACTAGCAACATGCTGACATCTTTATGTAAACACAATGTCTTATGGTGCTATAAATATAAATATGTCTTGTTAATTACAGATTCAGAATCCAACTAGAGGACCTTAAAGTGAATGACCCACCCATCAAAGATATTCCTGTCTGGAAGTCTTGGCTCAGGTCTCTGATGGAGGTGGGAGGCATGCCCAGCCCTGGTTCGTCTCTCAAGGAGTCTTCAGTGCCTAATCTGGTAGGGTTTATTTATTGCCCCATCTGCTTCTCACTGCTGGAGTCCTAGTTAGTATGAGTAGATTTACTGGGGGGAGAAGTGGCTCACACGCTGTGGGCTTAATGGCAGTGGTAGTACCACCACATAACTGTCACTGAATGCAAACTAGACTTCCAATACTATGGGGCCTGGTACTATGTAACCTGATCAACTTGATCTCTCTCTCTTTTAAAGTAACTGTTCATGTTCCTTACTCTCCAACCTTCCAGCCCTCTGCTCCAAACCTAGGCAAGCATAACAAAAAACAGATTTCTATTTCCCGTTGGCAGTATAATAATGAAAACGATCATTTGTTGAATGCTACTACGTGCGGGGAAATAAGATAACCACTATACACACTGGTCTCATTTAATTCTTACAACAGCCCCGAGGAGCATCAGGACAGCAGGTGAGGCCTCAGAGGTGTTGGAAGGTTAAAGAGCCCAAATCAGTACACTAATGAGTGGAAGAATAGGATTTGACTCCATTCTGTCAAATTCTAAAACACTCCCCTAACAATGAAGCCAAGCCACCTCTCAAAATATAGATGGCCCTTGATGACTTCTCATAGGTTCCTTGTGGAAATGTAAATTGGTGGGAATTTTCTAGAGGCTAATTTGGCAATACCTATGAAATCCATAGTTTACTATGCACATCCATTGTCCTAGAAATTCCATTCCTAGGAATTCATCCAAAAGAAATACACAGAGATGTGCACAAATATTTAGCTACAAGAATGTATCCCTGCATTATCTGCAATAGCAAAACTCTAGAAATGGCCTGTATGACCACGTGACTAATAAATAAGCCAAGGTACTTTTGTGGGATTTAATATTATGTGGCCATTAAAAGTCAGGTTGTAAAAGAAGAGTTAATCATATCAGAAAATAATGAGCTAAATTAAATAAAAAGAAAATTAGCAAACAATATATGTAGTATGATACTAATTTTGCAAACATGTATATATATGCATTTAAAAAAGACTGAAAGGGTATATAAACAATGTTATATCTGGATGATGGTGGTGGCAGAATTATAGATGATTTTTATTTTCATTATACTTTTATGTATTTTGTATAATAAACAGGTATGACTTAATGTAATTGAAAGAAACAACAAATATATATCACTGCCTATCCTATTTGGGGGAATATTTAATCTGTTGATTAAATCATTTGGTAGAACCAAGCAAACAGCTCCTCAGCCATTTTGTGGGAAAATCCATACCTGTTGGATAAGAAGAAAATGATGCATTTCATTCATCTACTTGTTCTTATTTGTTCATTGAAGCATACTTAATGAGATGCCACAATGTCTAGACTGAATAGACTACCAACTTTTTATATTTGTAGCTGACTCTCCCTGGCAAAGTGGTTTGAAGAAGTGATTTTCACTTTGTTACACATTACAGTCACTGGGGAGCTTCCAAATATCCTGATGCCCAGTTTGTAACCCAGACCAATGAAACCAGAAATCCTGGGGTAGGAACCCAGGCATGGTGGTTTTTAAAGCTCCCAGGTGATTCCAGTATGTGGTCAAGTTTGAGGACTATTTTAAAAAAGTGTTTATTAGGTTCCTGAGGTCAGGGGGTCAAAGGTCAGTTAGCTTCTCACAGAGCAAAAAATGCCCATTTCCAGACATCCTGTAGGTATGGTAAGGTTAAATTCCAAAACTAGATAGTTCTTCTGAATCCATCAATAACAAACAGAAAACAAACAAGCACCTATTAAAAGTAGGAGAGAGAGTAGAGACTCCTCACACTTCATTTCACACTGTGCAGGTTCTCCCCTTAGATCCAGGTTTCTCAGCCCTGGGTGGGGACACAGATGGGCTTCAGCAGGTCCTTCAATCCATGAAACAGCAGGCAATTTTGAGCTTATGAGCATTTTTATGGAGAGAAGGCCTTATTATATACCTTTATCTGATTCTCCAAGGGATCTATGTGTCAGAGATGTGAACAGACAGCAAAATGGACTCTAGTATGTGTCAAAACTTGACCGATGAAGAGAAGTACAGGGGAAGTTCATTCACTCTTAAATAACTGCCCTTCTTGTTGGAATAATGGGCCCTCCTGCAGGAGATGGGTATTTAGTTCCCAGTTAAGACAGCAGAAATTCCCTTTCAGGAGATGTCAGGTAGAGTGGTGAGATGGAAGGTGAGTGAGTGGCCTGTTCTTTATTAACTCGCTTGGGACCATTTCACTTCATTGGTTACTTAGTCTCCTCACTTCTGAAACGTGGACAGAAGTATGGGTCCCACTCTCTTCAGAGGTAACGTGAGGCCAAGAGAAAATCATATGGGTTATGTGTCACTTCCAAGGTCAAAGCAGCCCGAGAGTTCACTTAAGCTTTTGTTGGGCTCTCTTCGTGTGCAGTTGGTAGTGACTTCTGGGCTGGCTGGGTCACAGGGGTACAACTCACCGCGCTCTGGCCATACCTGATCTGCCCGGTGGGTCCCTCACTGGAGGAGGGGGTCTCTCGCTGGGCGGGGGAGGAAGAGGTCCCGACCGACCAGGTGAAGGTAAGGGAGGCGCAGATGACGACGAAGACGAGGACGAGAGGGACAGGTTCCGCTGTGGAAGCCTCGGGATTTCGTCGCCGCCGCCGCCCCCGCCACTGGACCCTGGGGGCACTGGGGGAGGGCCTGGCCGGCTGGGGGGCAGGGGCGGGGCCTGCGCGGAGGGGGAAGGCCGCGGGGTGGAGGGCACCGGGGGCTTGCTGTTCTGAGGGGGAGGCGGGGGGACGGCCTCCCTGTGGATGGAGGGCCTGCTGCCCACTGGAGGGGGCGGAGGAGGGGGTTTGTCATCCAAGGCCCTGCTCGGGGTAGGGGGGAGGGGAGGCCGGTTGGAGAAGGGTGAGGAGGAGCCTGACGGGGTCTGGCGGGTGGAGCCTCCCCCGAAAGCAGCCCCTCGGTTTCCGGGGAGAGGGGGAGGAGTCGGCCCGGGGCTGGGCTGCCTGGGGGCTCCGGGCACTAGGGTGGACCCCCGGTTGTGCAGACTTGACTGAACGGGTCTTGGAGTATTAGGCACTGGAGGCGGAATGTTATCAGGCTTCGCGCCCACGTCGGGCCTCGGGGGAGGCATTCGGTTCCTCTGAGGTTCTGGAGGTCCGCTTCTGTGGCCTGGAGAAGGCACAGGGAACCTCCCTGGGCCACTTGGGGGCGAGAAAGGTTTGGCAGATGTGGGTCTTCCTCCTGGTGGCAAAATCGGGGGTCGGCTCCCTCCAGAATCTGAAGAACAGAAAAAAAAAATCAGAAAGTTAGGAACCTTAAAGGCAATCAGAGAGCTAGAGTAAATTGCCAGCTCCTGGAAGCCCTTTCCTAGATGCTGCAAACGACAGGTAACTATTACACAGGCTTTGTGTGTCCTTCCTGGAAGCAGCGGGACAGATCACAGCTCTCTGTTTCTCTTCTACTCCCAGATTCCACGACCCATCAGCTTTCAAAGGGATTATGGAGAGCTCTCTTGGCATTATGGATGGACAAGAACCAGGATGAGGTTGGTAAGTGTTCTGGAGACATCCCTATTCATTACAAGAGGTCGAGAACAGGATGGCATTGGTACATGGGATTTCTGCTAATGATTTTCATTTCTCCCCATCACTATCCCTGTCCCCCCACCCTGTACCTCTCAGGTTTGAAAAATAATGTAGATTTCTTAGGTGAAGAAATTAGTTATCCCAATGTAAGTTGCTGTATGGGAGGGCTTACCTAGAACCTTTAAAGGTAAATTTCTAAGAGAGAATGGAAAAATATAGTGGAAGAGTTATGACTGAAATAAGAAACTGTCAGAGTTTAAAAGAGTTGACACCAGTGGATGGTCTTAATCTACAAACAAGTAGGCAACTATACAACGTTTTTCCCTACTAGGTCAACTTCCACTTTAATACTGACAGGACAGAACAACCCTACTATTAATACATAATTAATATTCAACTACTTTGGTTCAACAAAGGGAAGAGCTAAAGAGGAACTAAAGTTATGGAAAAACCCAAACCACCACCCCAGAGTCTCTTAGAACCTAAACTAATTCTTGAAAAATGCTTAGTCTGAAAAAACTTTACCCAGTTCAACTATGAGCTAATTAATGTACCAAATATTAACCTGCTATACTATACGCCAGCCATTATTCTAGATGCTAGAGGCAGAGGAGTAAACAAAACAGAAAAGATCTGGCTCTCTTGTAGTTTATGTTCTTCTGGGGGAGATAAACAAAAAACCAGTAAACATAAATATTTTCAGATAGTTATAAGGACTAAAAAGAAACTAAAATAGGCTGATGAGATGAAGAATGCCCAGAGAGGCCAGGATAGATGGGGGTGGCCCTTCTGAGGATGTGACATTTGAGCTAAGGCCCACCATGGAGAGGAGGAAGAGAAGTGCTTCAGTCAGGGCCAGCAGGTGCAAAGACCCTGAGGTGGAAATGAGCTTCAAGTTAAAAAACCAAGGCTTTTATGTGTGTGGGGCACAGTGAGCATGGAGGAGAACCCTACGAAATGTAGCCTGAGTGGCTAGCAGGGGCCGGGTCATAAAGAGCCTTGTAGGCCAGAAGGTGTTCAGATTTTATCCAAGGCACAATGAGAGACATTTGGCTGGATTTATGAATAATGTGAACTCTAGAAAGAATTTTTTATTTTGACTTTAGCACTAGACATGAGCTATATTTTCCTTGACTGTGTGGTATAGTTCTATGTCACCAACTTGTGATAAGTTTTACCTTCCAAATTTGGATTAAAGGTGCAGTTACTATCCACATATATGTTACAGGGATGGGACCCATTATGCAGATAGTATACTATGCAAATACGGTAGCATTTTGTGTACTAACTTAAATTCCATCTTCATTTCATTGTTTTACTTCCAGTTGTCTTTTGCCTGAATTTCTTCACCTACTGTTAAAGTACTGAATGTATGCATTTGTCAGTTGCCTCAAGTCCTTTCAGTGGGTTTTAAATAAACAAATTTAAATGCAGGCCTGGCAAGATAGAATCTCTCATATTCTTGAGTCTCCTTCTAGATGTTGACAATCCAAAACTAAAATAGCCAGGTAACCCTGAGGATTCAGTGACTTTATCTTCATATGAATGTGACAGTTTCACACTTTCCCAGTGGACATTTTAAAAGACCATAGAATTAGAAATAAAATTCTTCTAACACAGTAAACATTAAAAAGTAAAGTTTCATGGGGAAATTTCTTGAGCTTCTGTCATAGTCAGGGGAGAGCCTCACACACTCTGTAAGGTTTTTTATTTAGGCATGACCAGGTTTAACTTTTTTCTGTGCCATCGTGTTCACAGACAATCCTGTAGGACTCATTTCCATGGCTTCCTGCAGAGAATACTTAGAATCACTAGCTCTGAAATGCCAAATGTCAGGCAAAACACCTTTTTAGATTTTGTGAGATATGTAATTATATTTCATATGACGTGCTCCATTGTGTATTTGAAAAGAGACCCACAAGTATTTACTACACTCAACAGGTGGGTCAGACTACCTCACAAAGAAAGCTGAATCTGCCAGGTCACCAGGCAGAGTTTCCAGGGGTGGCAAGTCCCATTTGCTCCTTCCTTTTCTTCCCACTCTAGCTTACCCTTTAGAAAAGTACAAAAAAGTACAAGTTACCCCAAGGACACTGGGCAAGTATTTAACAGCTCGATGGAGCTGTCTGATCCTGATTTAAAAAGAAAAAGAAAGAAAAAAAAAAGATGCTAAATAGAGTCCCTCTTTTTGTAAAAAAATTATTTCATTTATTTTTGGTGGCGTTGGGTCTTTGTTGCTGTGCGCAGGCTTCCTCTAAGTTGCGGCGAGCGGGGGCTACTCTTCGTTGTGGTGCGCGAACTTCTCATTGCAGAGCGGCTTCTCTTGTTGCGGAGCACAGGCTCTAGGTGTGCGGGCTTCAGTAGTTGTGGCACGTGGGCTCAGTAGTTGTGGCTCGCAGGCTCTAGAGCACAGGCTCAGTAGTTGTGGAGAACAGGCTTAGTTGCTCTGTGGCATGTGGGATCTTCCTGGACCAGGGCTTGAACCCGTGTCCCCTGTGTTGGCAGGCAGATTCTTAACCACCGCGCCACCAGGAAAGTCCCTTGAGTCCCTCTTATAAAACAGTGTTCCCTCTTATAAAACAGTGTTAACATTTCAAGAAATCTAAAATGTTTCACAGGGCACAGTGCCTTAGAGGGGATGCCAAGTCTCAAAACCGCCAGACTCAGCCTGGTCTTCAGTAACTAAGGAAGGAAACTCTCCTTACCACTCTCCCTGTTGGCTGTGGATCTCAGCTTTGGCATCCCAGCCTGGAACAGTCCTCCCAAACCGGGTGGTCCACCCCCTCCAAAACTCCCACTGCCGCCTCCGCCACCACCACCAGCTCCTTTAGGTTCTGCAGAAGGAAGGAAACACAGCCTTTACACATGTATGAAGACACCACCAGAGAACTTTACCAGTCCTCGCCCAAGTAAACAATCACAATACAACAGGGAGCTGGCAGAACCTAAGCCCATGGTGGACACCTGGAATTTCATTAAAGGGTAGGACTTTAAGGATTCACCCTATCCTCCGTCAGAAAAGCAGAGGGTTATTTCTACTCCAGGGCAGTCGCAAGCCCAGAGGTAGAAGAATCAGTAATAGATAATGATTTTCCCCTGCTTGGCTGGCTGCCACATGAGTTAATATATATTGTGTATCTTAGGATTTGGTAAATAAAAGTATCTTCAAAGAAAGAAAGTCTTAAGGGAGGAGATGCAATAAAAGGTGAGAAGAAAGGAAACAGTAAAAATAAAGGAGAAGAAAATAAAATATCCCATAATTTTGCTTCATTGAAATACCCACTTTTTTGGTGTATTTTTCCCTGCCAGGTTTTGGTGGTTTTTTTTGTTTTTTCATTTTACATATTTTTTCTCACGACCAAATTCACTACATAGTTTTCAGCCTGCTTTTTTCAGTCAATACTTTATTGTTAGCATTTCCCATGTCACTAAATATTTTTTGAAAACATGAGTTTAAAGGATTGCATTGTGTTTTAGAACACTGAATGTACTGTAATTTATTTATCCATCTACCTATTTGATGGCCTTCCAGGTTGATTTCAATTTTTTAATATCATAAAACCCAACAGTAGACTTTAACATTTTTTAAATTCTTTGCAACTTGAGACGATGCAAAGATTTTGTTTTATTTTGCATTTGTTGCCAAAAAGCTGTGAAAGATTTCAAAATAGGCAAACAAGAAAACAAGAAAAAAAAGGAAGAAGAAGAAAGAAAAAGATTAGTAAGTATCCAGTCTAGCCTTCTGGGTTATTTCCCATTGCCTTTGAGCTAGTCTGCAACTCTATCAAATTGTACAAAACTGATAATAATGCAAATGATAATTGTCCATAGAAATGCATATTGGTTGTGTTCAGTGTCATGCAATTGATTGACCTGTTTTGCACCTATTTGTAAATTCATTTCAACACTCACCTGCCTACATATGTGTGGTACTTCGAATTCTCCTTTGAATTGATAACATTATATTGGTTCCCTCATTAATTAATGAGCTAAATAAAATCTTTGATATATGTTTATTTTATATCTGTATTAGAGCAATGATTATACCCTCTTTAAAAAATTGTCTCTTAACAATTTATGTATGTATATATGTTTTATGAGGTTAAGTACTGTTTAAAGTTCTACCCCTGGAAAACCTTGTTGAGTCTTTGGTAAGTATTACACGAGATCTACAAATTAATCTGGGAGAACTGACACTTTCATGATATTTAGACTTTATGGAAACATGGTATATTTTCCCATGTCTTCTGATTTATTCAGTAAAGTTTTGTAATTTTCATGATGTGGGTCACCCATAGTTCTTTTAGAGTCACTTCAAATACATTTTTGTTTGTTGAAATTATGAAAGGAATGTTTTTCCTACTATATTTTGGACTTGGTTATTATTGGCATCAGGAAATTTCATTTGATATCTAATAAATCACTTTCCTGCATTTTCAGAATTAAAATTTATTTTTTACCTTGGATTTTCTAGTAGACAAATGCTCTGCAAATAATAAAGGTAAGGTGTATGCCTTCTTTTCTAAGAGTTGTGTATCTTATTTCTGTTTTATATAAGAAATTACTTTGATGACTGAGCTTCCATAACAGTGTAAGTTATTAATGTTTTATTTAAAGACAATTTATTTTAAAATAATTATAAAGAATATACATTTATATATTTATCTTAAACATAAATTTTTAACGTTATTAGTATTTTAAAAATAAAGGAAATCATGTTTTGATTTTAATGAGAATGCCTCTAATGTTTCAAAGTTACATTTTTAAAAAAATAAATTTATTTGTTTATTTTTGGCTGCATTGGGTCTTTGTTGCTGTGTGCGGACTTTCTCTAGTTGTGGCGAGCGGGGGCTACTCTTCGTTGTGGTGCACGGGCTTCTCATTGGGGTGGCTTCTCTTGTTGCGGAGCACAGGCTCAGTAGTTGTGGCGCACGGGCTTAGTTGTTCGGCGGCATGTGGGGTCTTCCTGGATCAGGGCTCGACTTCGTGTCCCCTGCATTGGCAGGCGGATTCTTAACCACTGCACCACCAGGGAAACCCCCAAGTTACATACTGACTGTTGGTTTGAAATAACTTTTTTTTCTAAGTATTCGTGGTTAGCAAGGATCCTTCCACTCTGGGTTTTTAAGACTTTCTTATGGCATGGAATTTTATCAAATGCCTATCCAGGATCTACTGAGATCATTATATGGTTTTCCTTATTTGATATGATGGATATACAGACTTTCTAACATTAAAAATGAGACAAACTCTAGATTTGGTGAATTATTTTTTTAACATACTATTGAATTAGAGTTTTTGGATTTTTAGTTAGTATCCTCTCGTCTGTGATCATAAGTGGTCTATAGTAGGGTTTCTTAGCCTTGGAACTATGGACATTTGGGGTCAGATAATTCTTTGTTGTGGGTGACCGTCTTGTTCCCTGTAGAATGTTTACAGCATCCCTGGCCTCTACCCACTAGGTGTCAGTAGGAACCCTCCCTCACCAAGTTGTGATAAATAAAAATGCCTCCAGGCATTGCCACGTGTCCCCTGAGACACTGATACACCAGCTTTCTTTCTGTATATATGCTGCCTTTGTCATGTTTTGATATTAAGATCATGCCAATCTCATTATACCTAACAGATAGCTTTCCATGTCTTCCTGCATTTAGGAATGATTTATATAGCATTTGAATTTGTTGTTTCTTAAAATCTGAAATAATTTTCTGATAAAATCATCTGGCTCTAAAGCTTTTTAGAGAAAAAGTAATTTGATAAAGTTTTCAACTTTTTCCTTGCTCACTGAAGCTTCATGAATGATTTTTGGTAAATTTGTACTTTTCTTAAAAAGTTAAATTCTTTAAGAATAACTTCATTGTAGCATCCTTAATTTTAGAAAATCTGCTTTGAATCTTTTATTTAATCTGCTTTCTGAGCTCTATTTATTCATTTGTGTTTTCTTTTTTTCTGGGTTAGATTGATCATAAGTCTGTGTCAGCTCTGTATCTTTTCTAGGTGTGGAACTTTCTGGGATACTTATGGGAACTCTGCTGATAGAAGAAACAATCTGATACTGAACTCACAAGAATTACTTTGCCTAGTACGATATATCAAATTAGAATAACAATTTCTGGAAGTGCATGCAAAATTGCTTCCATATAAAATTTAAAAGTTTTACTCATTTAAATTATTGCCAATAATATTAATAATGCCCTTGACATTAAAACGTTATTGGTTGATGAACGATGCATTCTGCAATACTGCATTTCATAGGACACCTTTACCTGGTATTGAACATTCAAAGAGATCGATGAACTTGTTCTATCAGACATCGTCCACTAGTGTTCTTAACTTGCAACAGTTGTACAGCTTTCCGATAGAGAAGCTACACTAGTTGAGGACAGCTAACTGGCTCTAGGTCACTCTGCTAACAATTAAATTGGAGGACAAAGCTGACCTCAAGAGTTATGTCCTGCATAACCATGGTCAACATTTTGACATAGAACCCAGGGAGGTTTCACCTGCAAACAAATACAAAGCCATGGATGGACTTTGCCACTTGCAAAGAGCTTCTAACAACAGTGTTAGCGTCCAGTTAAGTTCATGGACAACAAGGGCATGCATTGGGTTGCATCTGGTGTCCACAAGGCAAAGTGCATTCTTAAACATCACTGAGCAGATGGGAGGGAGAACTAACACTCTTTTCCATTTAATGAGAGAAGTGTATCTTGAAGAATATAATGAACTTCCACTAGTGGATTCAGGACTAGGCCCCAGACTGTCCATTCTCCTTCAACATCTAGGGAATTCTCCAGAGCCTAGGCTCCCTCTCGTAGTGGAGAGAACCACTGGGCTCTGGTCTAGAGGTTGGCAGTTTGTGGAGTTCCTCTGGCCCCATCCCAGGCACCACGATTCAATGGCTATTGGACCAGAGCTCCCCAGAAAGAAGCGACTGGGCTGGGCAACCCCAGGGAGAACCTTGTGACACAGATCAGGAAAACTAAGCAATTGGCTATACAATAACCACACCATTTTGTGGGCATTCTGACCCAGAGGTAAGACTTCGTCAAAAGTCAAAGACCCTCTAGTTCCACTGAGGTGTGGTGCATTCCATCTGCACCACCTTGCCTGGTAACAGAGCAAAACTCAAAGGCCTTTGTCTTGGTCTTCCTCTTTTCCACCTTCCTCCCTCACCAATGTTCTCACCTAACGCTGATCTTTCTCTTCTACTCGTTAGGCACTTTTCCTAGAAATTCCTCCACTTGGCCAAAATCCTACATCGTTATTCACTTGTCTCCAAACTCCCTCTGGTGAGTTTAGGACAGTCTAATTCCTGTTGAGTCCAAGTGGCATCTGTGGTCGAGGATGAATTCTGGGCACATCTGGCTGGCAGTGGAAATGTGTGAGGAGTGTGAGATGATAGTCTTGAGGCCCAATAATTAACTTCCGGTAGATTCTAGCCATCTGTAATGTTTCATTCTGTTGTAAATGTTAACAAGTACCCACCTGTATGGTGGGTACTTGTTTGTTTACACATACCCTGCCTTGTTCCAGAAAGTATCTCAGATTTATGATGGGTCAATAAGCAAAGCTGTGATCTCATTTCCTCTCTCTCTAACCCCCTAATAATCATAACTACACTTGAATTATACATTCCAGGCAACAAAACACTTTCAGAAGCATTGTCTCATTTGATGCTCACAACAAACTTGTGAGGGTAGTAGAACAGGTATTATCTCCATTTTACAAATGAAGACAAAGGGTTGGAGATGGTCAGGGCTCGAACCTACATCCTTTGATCCCAAGACTAGGGCTCTTTCCATATTTCATGCTGCCTTTTGCTCTGTGGTAAGATGAGCAAAGGGTTAATTTCCAGAAAGTGCTGTAAAGAGTTGTGAATAATTCAGAGAATTGCTGCTGTGTGTGTCTTGGACAAAGAATTATTATACTGGCTTCCTGCAGCATTAGAGGGAACCCAAGCCAGAGCCATGGCCTACAATGAGTGATACAGTCCCTTATTCTGCTAGCTTTGCAGCTGTTGTTAACCAAAAAAAAAAAAAATTTTTTTTTTTTGGTGGAAAGAGTAGAGTTGATTGTTAGGTCATAAACCATTTATCTCCATGGAAAATAACTTTTTTCACTTACTGTCCAATATCGGTGCACTTCTGTCATTGGTGACTGTCTTCTTTAGTTTCTTCCCTTTGTTGATGTCAGAGAGAAGAGCATTTCTTCCAGCCTGCTCTGACTTACTCAAGGTAGGCTTTTCTGTATTGGCCTGAAAGGAAACACGCAAACTCGTATTCATCTTTTGAATTAAAATCATGTAGTACAACACTCGGTGGGGACAGCTAGCGCATTGGGAGCTTGTTATTAAGATTCTTGGCAATAGGCTGTAAATTCTCTACAAGTTTTAGACCCGATGTCACTCTTTTTAAGACCCAGACATTTGGGAGCAGATGCAGCAATACATTACATTCATTTTTAATGCAGGAAGAGTCACTCCCTGATAAAAGTCTCTGAAAATTCAGACCACAATCTGGCTGTAACCAACAGAGCAAGGGGTGGATGGCTAGAAACGAGCAGGGAATTTTAAATCTGAGAGGAATTTGCAGGATACTGTGAGGCTTCATCCTCTAGAATGTTCTCTGAAGAACATCACTTTCTTGTCTTTTGGAACTAACCTGGTGCAAGAGGAAAATTGTCTTTATCAAAAAGGGTCAGCTGTATTTTTTTTTAATCCAGCAAAATTTTAGAAAATAATTCCCTCTGGTTACACTGACGAGATTTTTTTCTTTTTAATTTAAGGCAGATTGGAGGTATAATTTACAAATAGTAAAATCACCCTTTTAGTGTACAGTCCTGTGAATTCTGACAAACATATACAATCGTGTAGCCACCGCCACAATCAAGATATACAACATTTCCATTACCCCCCAACTCCCTTCATGTTCCTCTGGGCTAAGGTGTTCCTGATGTTTAATCCCTTTAAAATTTTTTTTTATTTTTAAATTCTTTTCCATTATGGTTTATTACAGGATATTGAACATAGTTCCCTAATCCCTTTGAAAGCTTAGCCCACAGAGACTGCACAGCTGACAATGGTGCTGCTTTAAAACCTTTGGGGGGACTTCCCTGGCGGTCCAGTGGTCAAGACTCCGTGCTTCCACTGCAGGGGTGTGGGGTTGATCCCTGGTCGGGGAACTAAGATCCCACAAGCTGCGATGAGCAGCCAAAAAATAAAAAAAATAAATAAAACCTTTGGGTATTTTCTATAATTTCAGAATTCCTGGGAAAGATTCTTACTGTGAAATTGGGATTTTGTTTTTTCAGGGTTCTTTTAGGGAGTGGGAACACTAAGACGCCAGCAAATGGACTCGGAAGTAGGCGTGTACCTGTGTCTGTCACACTTGGAAACTGGCTTGGTCTGGCCTGGTCCTGGGGAGAGTCGTCTTCCCCAAACCCAGTGGTACTTCTGGCAGCCGTGAGAGTCCTTTGAGGCTCGCCCCAGCCCTTCTGAAAGGCTCTGATTTCACAGATGCCAGCAAGGGCTACAAGGAGTAAACCTGGGCAAGTTTAGCTTGATACCTGACCCAGCTATTTATTAGAGGCAGAGGGAGAGCTAAGAAAAACCCTGAAGCAGGCTAAACAGAATCTCTGTGTATGAAACTGAAAGGGTCTTAATTAAATTACAAAGTAGTACTTGCTCACGATAATAACAGCTAACATTTATATAGCTTTTACTATGGGTCAGGCACCATTTTTAGCATTTTAAGTATACTAATTCATCAACCCTGTGAGTCATGACTTTCATTTTAGAGTCAAGGAAACTGAGGCACAGGGAAGTTAAATCATCAACCCAGTTACCCAGCTGGTAAGAGGAGGAGCTCGGATTCAAAGCCTGGCAGCCTGACTCCGGAGCCTTCCCTATAACCTGACAGAAGGATAAACGCGGGGTCTAGAATGCCCTTCCCCGGAAATGGGGAGGTGTTAAAAGAGTACAAACTTGCAACTAAAACATGAATAAGTTCTGGAAATCTAATGTACAGCATAGTGATTATAGTTAACAATGCTGTATTATATACTTCAAAGCTGTTAAGAGACCAGAACTTAGATGTTCTCACCACAAAAAAGAAATGATAATTATGTGATGTGATAGAGGCGTTAGCTAAAACTATGGTGGTAATTATAATACATAAATGTATCAAATCAATGTGCTGTCCACCTTAAATTTATACAATGTTATATGTCAATTATATCTCAGTTGAAAAAAAATTAATAAATAAAATGCCCTTTCCCCACTGGCCTCCAACCCTCCTCTGAAGCAAGCCTGTTAAGAGCTTCTTGGCAGTCAGTTCCAGAAAGGCTCTTTGCATATACAGTTTGCTTTTGCTAATGGGATCATCCTCTATTGCTCTGAAACTTGTTTTTATAACTTAACAACATGCCTTGGACATCTTAGAAAGAGCTTTTTGAATTACCTATTGTCTTCGTTTTAAGGATGAAAAAACCTGAGGCGTCTAGAGGTTAAGTGCCATGTCCACGTTGGTTCTCTTCATGGTTTTGGATCAGCAACCCTCCCTGGCCTCCTGTTCTGCCTCAAAATTTATTTTGACACCTGACCTCCTTGGGTGCTGACTTATCTCTTGACTGTGCTGTTCCACTGGATGGTGTCCTACGATGGCCACCAACATTTCCCTTTTCTCATCTCTAGATCCTGTCTCTCTAGGATCTTGCTTTTAGTCAGGGAATAATGGATAGAAATGAGTGGATAGGATAAACCAGGGTGTCCCAAACTTCAACCATTCTGGTACAACTTTTGTGACTTTTGTCATCTTCTCATGCTACCTGTGTTATTATTTAATATTTTTCATTAAGTTAATTCACTATATTATTTACTATACTATTTCTCAATGAACATTTCTTTTAAATTAACTCACTATTAAACCCTGGGTGTGCCAATTATAACTTTTAGAATACATATTAAACATGAGCATTAAAATTAAAAAAAAAAATCAAGGCACATACGACTCAGCGGTGGTGCAAAACCTATACTTTTGGGGAAATATAAACTAGTCCTTCTATGTTAGCCAGATCACAGCTTTTCAAACTTATCTAAGGGAACGACGAATTTTTTTTTTTTTTTTTTTTTTTTTTTGCGGTACGCGGGCCTCTCACTGCTGTGGCCTCTCCCGTTGCGGAGCACAGGGTCCGGACGCGCAGGCTCAGCGGCCATGGCTCACGGGCCCAGCTGCTCCGCGGCATGTGGGATCCTCCCGGACAGGGGCATGAACCCGTGTCCCCGGAATCGGCAGGCGGACTCCCAACCACTGCGCCACCAGGGAAGCCCGGGAAGGACGAATTTTTAAGAAAAAAATTTCCAATCCGTCATGGACCGATATTTTGTAAAATAACAATGACTTATTAGAAAAATGGATCAGTTTAAAAAAGACACACAAAATACAATCTTAGAAACAATAGACATAACACCACTATCAGATTGCTATAAGTGTTTCTAAGCGCTTACTCTAAATTTCTGTACTTATTTTTTGGGGACTCTATCCAGGAGTTGGAGGATCACACTTGGAATAGCAATGAGCTAATCAATGGTCTCTTCTTCCAGCTAGGTTCCAGCCTTAGCTGGGTTATAAAAAATGTGTACCATGGAAGCCTAGGCAAGAGACTTTTCCTCTCTGAGCTCCAGTTTCCTCAAGTGAAAAGTGAAGGGCCCATCACTGGGAGGCTCCTTAGCAGCGAAGGCCTCACATACTGGGGGGGGGTGCATCTGGGAGACCTTCCGTATCACTGCAGGGAGGGCTGCTGGCTTCCTGGAAGAGGGTGCACTAACTTCTGAGGATGGGTCCATCAGGGGGCCAGGATGAGCCCAGGGAAGAAGTTCCTTAGGAAAGTACACATGGAACTGCGAGGATGGATTTAAAGGGCGAAGTAAGTGGGGGGGGAGGGGGGAGTGGAAGATGGGGGTTATTTGTCAAAAACAGAGTGGGAAGAAAGATGGCGAAAGGCAGAGAAAAAGAAAGTGAGTCTGGAGGACACTTTAATGGATGCATTTTCAGACAGGCAGACTGGGTCTCTGGACTATCCTGACCAGATGTTAAAGGCTAGAAGCTGAAAACAGTGCAGGCTGGGCAGAACCGCTCCTGCCAACCATCTTGGGCCAGCATGTTCAAATGAACAGGACGTGTCTCCTTGATGGACGAGGCAGAGGAAACCTAACTAATCCACATTCCATGCGTGTCCTATGCATCACATGAGACCTTAGACTACAAAACATTTTCGTATTGTTATCTGCTGCATCTTAGGCTCTGGCTTATTTACTCCAGCACCTGGAAAGCTTACCATTTCATTCATATTTAAGCCAGAATGTGAATACACTGAAAACAAATACACGTGTGCCAGGTTCAAGTTTGTTTAGCTTGCTTCGTGCGTGGGCCATGGATGGGGAGAATCACTCACCAGAGAAAACGTGGGCGGTGGCGGGGGTGCTGGAGGGGGCGGTACGGGCATCCTGGATAGTTACGCTTTCAGCAGTCTGGCTGACAAATCTGTAAAAACAAAAAGAAACAAAGCACCATCACGTATTAGACTTCTTAGTAATACTCCATCCTAATCTTCCTTCCCGCTTTCCCGTCAAAGTGGCAGCTATTCACGAAGCCCACCTTTTATAAGAGGTGGAATTGCTTTACGGCATGGCTAGGATGTTACTATTCTGGAAGGAGGTCAGCGGGGAAGGCTTCTCAGCCAAAGTGCCTGGAGATACTGGAAGCAAAACTCAGTGCCTCATGCTGCTCAATCCCACCACCACCAAAGCAGGTTGGGGGAAGGACCCTGGCCTGCCGCCCGAGTAAGCTGGGAGGTTATTAGGAAACGGCTAGAAATGTATCCTGGCCGAGTCCGATGTTCAAGTGGCTCCTCTTCACTCATCTCCATGGCGCAGCCCTCTCCCGTTCTCCCGCCCACTCCGTGCCCGCGCTTTTCTTCTCCAACATTCCTGACGTTTCTTCTCTACTCCGCTGCTTTTCTTCTCTGAGATTCCTGACATTTGTCTAGGTCTGGGTAGCACCCAGGAATGCAAAGATGAATCTATATTTCTATACTTGCCCTCAAAGTTCTTACAGTCCTCCGGGGAAAGGAGATGGGAATACGGGAAGATAAGATGGGCAAGGAGGCTGGATTCCTACCTCTATGCTACTTGGCATTTCCTTACAGGATCCAAGCGGGAAAAAAGAGGTGAAAAAAGAGAGGAGGAATCAAACCTCTGACTCTGGGCTGTTTACTACTAATAGGCTTCCTTAGAAAGGCTTTCTGCAGAGTCTGATTGCTCTGGGGACAAAGGGAAGGCCAGACTCCGTGGCGGTGAGACAGCGCAGGGAAGCCCTGGTGGGTAGCAGCGGCGAAGGGGGCAGCCTGGCAAACATCAGGGGCTGAAGAAACAATGGCGAGGACGTGCCCCCAGAGTTGTGCCAGCAATGAACCCTGTCTCCCTTTCCCTCAGTCCTCGGAGTCCCATCCCTGGGTCTAAGCAGAAGCCCCAGGCTGCAGCCCTCACCCACGTGCTCACCCCTCCGTATCCCAGCTTCTCCCACCCAGATCTTGCCACTCCTGGATCAGCAGCGCTCCCGGATTGGCAGCGGGGCATCACCCAGAGCTGTTAGAAACATCAAATCTCAGTCCCTCTGCCTGCACTGCATTTGTTTCAGCATTTTCACAAGATCCCTGGGTGATTCACATGCATTTGAGAAGCCTGGTGGTAGAGCCTTAAACCAAGTGAGCAGCCTGGAACACTGACCACCTGAATAACATTGTTTCTGTGGAACATGTGTCCTGAATTTCAAACCTCAGAATTATCTTTTATTTTCAATAGTCTCTTAATTGCAGAAAACAACCTCTTAGAATTTAAAGTATTAGGGAATTCCCTGGGGGTCCAGTGGTTAGGACTCTGCACTTCCACTGCCGGGGGCCCAGGTTCGATCCCTGGTCGGGAAACCAAGACCCCACAAGTCACGTGGCATGGCCAAAAGAAAAAACAATTTTAAGTATTAACTTAGTTCAACCACTGAAAGTTAACGTGGAAAACTTATACCTTGAAACAAATACAGATGACCCTTGAACAACGGGTCCACTTAGATGTGGATTGTTTTCAGTAGTAAACATTATAGTACTATACCATCCATGGGTAGTTGAATCCGAGGATGCGGAATCCGGGTGCAGAGGACCCGTGGATACAGAGGGCTGACTGCGTGCAGAGGGTCGGTGCCCCTAACCCCCGCATTGTTCAAGGGTCAGCTGTTACTTTCTGTAGAAGTTTTGCTGGATGGCTTGCTTTCTGTGACAGTAATGGAATGGAAAAGCTAAGAGGACATGGCCAAACTTGTCAAAGCTACTGGAAGACAGGAATCAAGAGAGCTTCTGACAGTTCTATTCTGAGTGCCATCTAGAAAATGAAATTTTAAAAACTCTAGAGCAGCAAGAGCTGCTCTCATCTATTAACAGTCAATTGGATGATAAAGGGCACTTTATTTCTGTCGTCTTGAATACTTATGACCACACTGCAAACTAGCATAATTCCACTCATTTTACAGAGGAGGACGCTGGGACTCAGAGAAATTAATAACTCGCTAAAAGACCCGCGAAACTCATTCACATCAAGTCCTTTTGATCCCTGCTCTTCTTAGATAAGCATTTTTAGGCAGGTAAAGGGCTAACTAGTACTGCAGCTCACCTGTAAACTCGGTCAGAATCCGGTTTTCAATAAGAGCCTGTCTCAGACAGGGGTTCTTTTAAAATCTGTTCCTTACATTGGTCTTTTCTGGGTGACACCAATCGGTCCCCTGTGGGGCTACACGGGCAGTGTAATAAGGAGGGCTGGGGGGCCTGTGTTTGGAGGCCTATGAAGGGGGTGCTCCAGCTGCAGGGGCACCTCCAGAAGCCTCAGGGTTGTGTCCTAGGACCAGGAGGAAGGACGGGGATCTGAAACGGGATTCAGGCCCAACTGTCAGAGCTGCTATGGCCAAAGCAATGGTCTGAACAGCTGAGGAGTGAGCTAACCAAGTAAGGGGTGGCCGGGTCCACCCAGAGGGCCCGAGAGATGGGCTCCATGGGACAGACTGTCCACGTGCTCAGTGCATGAAAGGCCCTCAACACTCCATTGTGTCAGGTTCTACGCTCACCAGCTAACCTGCCATCCTGTTAATACGGAGGAAGAAGTGGATTCTGATCAGCTACCGGGAACCTCTTACGGGTTTGGTTCTCATAAACCAGTCTCTGGTTGCAAAGATAAAATTGAACTTCTGTACGCCTTAGGGGCCAGATGATGGAACAGGGACACTCTCAGGGGACTGCCACCCTGTAAGGCCTCTTTAATCTAAGTATTTTACAGTTTTCTGTCGTTGCTATTATGGCTCTCTCTGTGCATTAACTGACTTATAAATAAACCTCTGGAGCACAGAGGCTGGGCCTGCCCCGTCCCCTCCGATAAACAACGGGGAGAGGATCTGCGGATGGGCGCTCTCACCAACACCTTGATCTTTGACTTCCGACCCCCAGAAATGTGAGATAACAAAATTCTGCTGTTCGAGCCACCCAGTCTGTGGTACTTTGATATGGCAGCCCTAGCAAATGATAAACACAGTTTTAACAATACATGTTATCTATCATGTCTGCTCTCCACAGTGAAAATTATAAGATAATAGCTTTTGAATAAAATCCATCAATTGATTTCTCACCCAAACTATCTCTGGATTGTCTGTCATACATTAAAGAAATTAAAAGTCAGGGGGGACTTCCCTGGTGGTCCAGTGGTAAAGAACCTGCCTTCCAATGCAGGGGACGCGGGTTCGATCCCTGGTAGGGGAACTAAGATCCCACATGCTGCGGGCCAACTAAGCCCGCATGCCACAACTACTGAGCTCCCGTGCCTCAACTGGAACCCGCATGCCGCAAACTACAGAACCCACATGCCCTGGAGCCCACACGCCACAACTAGAGAAGAGAAAATCGACGTGCCACAATGAACAGCCCACATGCCTCAACTAAGACCCGACACAGCCTAAATAAATAAATAAATAGGTAGATAGATAGATAAATAAATAGATAAAACATATATTAAAAAAAACCTGAACCCTAGGGAACGTGAGTGATTACCAAAGTTTTATTTAATAACTGAATCCCTAAAAAAATCAACAAATTTTTGGTGGAAACTATTGAGATGAGGGGAGGGATCTACCAATAAACCTTTCATAATGGAATTGATTCTTTGGGTTGAGAGAACAGAGTAGAATATTTTACATAAATGACTTCAAAAATCCACTAATTGGGGCTTCCCTGGTGGTGCAGTGGTTGAGAATCTGCCTGCCAATGCAGGGGACACGGGTTTGAGCCCTGGTCTGGGAAGATCCCACATGCCGCGGAGCAACTGGGCCCGTGAGCCACAACTACGGAGCCTGCGCGTCTGGAGCCTGTGCTCCGCAACAAGAGAGGCCGCGATAGTGAGAGGCCCGCGCACCGCGATGAAGAGTGGCCCCCGCTTGCCACAACTAGAGAAAGCCCTCACACAGAAACAAAGACCCAACACAGACATAAATAAATAAATTAATTAATTTTAAAAATCCACTAATTGGCTCTTCTTTGTCACCTACACACACGTACATGTACGCACACAATATACATCAATATTTAGAAATTCTGGAATTTCCTAGTTCTGTGAGAGACATGGATGATTTTGTTGGTTTTACTACACTTCTAGTACGTCAGCATCATTTAATGATGCTGGACAGTGGACAGCATCACACACTGATCCTAGATCAACCAGGGTAGCTGGTGGCCCTGAGCCATCTGCTAAATGTGTAATACTGGTTATGGGGAACACCTTGTGAGAAAGAGTGAATTGCTCCCCACCCTACTGTGACGTATTCCCCCAACAGCATGTACAACTAGACACTCAGTCAGAGCCCAGAGTTCAGTCCAGAGCTGCCCCAGGAAACTTATGCTTTCTTCTTCAATATGCTCATCTAAGAAAGCAGAATTATCTCTGAATGTAAAATGATCAAGAGAACTGGCAAGTTATTTAAATAAACTGTTTCTTAGTTTCTTCCAACCAATGTCAAATTCATTCTAGATTATGTCATGTGAGGCCCACACTATAGAATGACAGGAAGAGGGGAGAGATTTCCAGCACTGTCCAATGAAATAATCCTCAGAAGGCCGGCCTCTAATCCTGAAGACGTGGGTGTGAATCGGCCAAGTTCTAGCAGAGAAGATAAGAAGCAGGTTTATCCAGTTATGTTTTATCACAATTTTGGACCATTCAAAAATATAAAGCATTTTGCTATGCAAATCTTGCCAAAAGTCACCCTTAAATACTATTCTACCTAAAATGAATGGGAGAAAAGTAAACTTTTTGTTCAGAAAAGGTTGAATTCATCACTGTGTGTGTGTGTGTGTTGGGGGGGGTACAGGGAAAGGACATAATAGAAATAATACAACTGAAAAGATCCTAACGTCCAATGTTCTCTTGTCCTCATTACTTTCTATTCTCTATCTTATTTTTATTTATATTCCTTGATATTTTACTTTATATATAATGCTCTTAACTCCTTTTCATGTATATATATCTGCTGTGCTCTTGGCGTCTTCAGGTTAGATTTTTGAGAATTTTTTTTCTGCTTCCAAAAGTAGCATATATTCATTTAGAAAATTATAAACAATATAAAAATACAAAGATGAAAATAAAACACGACAGTTGTATTTAACCACTGAAGGAAGCATTTGATAATAATTAAATATTAGGTGAAAAAGGGTTGGGGTTGATAATACCCAGAGATAATTCTTGTTAACTTTTTGATGTATATTTTTCCAGCTTTTATACACAAACATACACATACCTCTTTGTATCTATATAAATACACACATGCACAACTGTTTGACCAATAAATATTAACAGAAGGAAATTTATAATACATACAACTCGACAGTGTTTTAATAAGGAAAGGCCCTTAACTTCATATCGAGTTATTGCAGCCATAAAAAAAAGATTGCAAAGGCATTCATTATAAAGGTAATGAATCTACTCCAAGTTATACCGTTAAAATAAAATCATTTAGCAAAAACTCAAATTGCTGCTAACACTGGTAGTTTGGGGATTCCTACTCATGATTATTTTGGGTTCTATTCTTTAGAAACTCCTCCAAGAGACAAACTTAGTTGGATGTGTTTAAGATCTGCAAACCATCAGAACTAATTAAGATGAAGTTGGCTTTGTTCTTCAACTTCCTGTAAAAATGCTCAACAGGAAAATTGATGCTTACAGCAAACCACAGCCATCCTGTTTCTTTACCAGTCTTTTCACAGCTGCAATTGCCCGTAGTTTCTATTTTCTGATACCAGGCCCAGTGCAACAGCTCAGTGCCCCACCCCCAAGCCCGGCATGTCGTTTTTGGCCATTTTAGCAACTTTTAATACGTTTGCATAAAGTTTGTTTCTATTATTGTGACTCTTCCTCTCCTCAGTCCAAGCTCCAGAGGGCTGAAGGCAATGAGGCAATCAATGCAAGAGGAGAAGCAGAAAAGGCTGCTCAACCCAAGAAGAAGCCAAAGGTAGAGAAAAGAAACAAGCTTTCCTTTATAAGCAAAGCAACTGCCTCACCTAGTTCATGATCATTGTTTTTCTCAATCTGGGCTGTACACAGGACCCCTCATTTCTCAAAATGTACTTGCTCTTTTCTCCGTTGATCATCATTTAAGGCAATAGCTTAAGTGAATTCTGCTTACGGGCTGTCTTCTCAATGGTAAGGGTTTGTATCTCTGCTGTACTTGGAGGGTCCCTGGCTATTTCAGAAACACTTCTTTTAGATAAAGAGTTGGATAATTTGGGGAGTAGGGGGGATTTTTCAGAGAAGACATTTTGAAGCATCTACGATGTCATTACGATTAGAGGGGAGCTTGGACACAAACCCACAATTTTATTGTAAGAGTAACTGCTGGGGAAATAAAGGTTGCTATGAAGTAAAATTATTTTTTAATACACTGTCCTACATGTTTAATTGAAAAATTAGTGCAAATTCATAGACAGCTAAACCCTCTCAAAAATGAGAAAATTAAGGTAAGTTGAATGACCCACCTACTTGTCCTTGTTTAACTATGGAAAAGGGAAGAGAAATCTTTTCTACTTTATCTACATAACTAAAAAGTACCAATTTGCCTCCCACAACTTCCCATCTCTAACAAGTACTGGTTGTTGTTTTTTTTTTTAGTACTCTCTTTAAGGGCCTCAAATCTCAAAACTACGTTTCCCTAAGTCCTCAGCACCACATTTAGTTTTACCAGAGGATTAAGATCTGCCCCTCCCTGTTCTCCACTACACACACACACACACACTCATGCACACATACAGCATATAGGTCAACAAACTCAACATATTTTATTCATTTAACCATTGAACGTGTAGCCTTATAATATAAGCAGAAGAGTCACCACATTTACTTCTGAAAAGGTCAGAAGACTTAGAAAGGAAATGGTCTTACCTGAGATTATTCACTTAAAGATATTTACTGTGGCTGTGACATTTAAAACAAAGCATTTGTACAATCCCAGATTCTCGTGGAAAGGACATCTTGTGGCCTCCTAACTGTACTTACGAAAAAAGCTCTTGAAATTACAGTTAGTTGTTAGTGGCCTTGGGCAAGCTGCTTAGCCTCAGTTCCCATAATAAAATGGCGAGAAGGGTACCGACTCAACAGGACTATTCAAGAGTTAAATGAGGGGCTTCCCTGGTGGCGCAGTGGTTGAGAGTCTGCCTGCTGATGCGGGGGACACGGGTTTATGCCCCGGTCCGGGAAGATCCCACATGCCGCGGAGCGGCTGGGCCCGTGAGCCATGGCCGCTGAGCCTGCGCGTCCGGAGCCTGTGCTCCGCGGCGGGAGAGGCCACAGCGGTGAGAGGCCCGTGTACCGCAAAAAAAAAAAAAAAAAAAAAAAAGTTAAATGAGGCAAGTGCTAAATAAGTATTACCATTTAAAAAAAATAAAATAAGCAAAAGTCAAGAGCCTAACATACAGTGAGCGCTCAATAAACACTGTCTTTTCCTTTTTTTAACCATGAGAAAGAGAAACCACGAGCTGATGATGTAGCCTACATGTGCAGACCCATGCAAACTTCTGCATTACAAATGAATGGCAAAGGGAGGTGCATATAAAGTGCACTTTAAGCTTCTCAGAAAAGCACATTAATTAAGGCATTACTTATTCTAGTATTCTTTTTTTCAGTTTTAATGTTCAGGACTCAGGGTTGCAAAATACAGACAGAGGTATTTGATAGTCCAGAGGAAATGCTCTTTTCAACAATAAGTAAATGTATGACAATTTGGAAAAACAAAAATGAGTCAAACCTTAAAGCAGGAACGAATCACAATTTAAATAGCCAGAAACTCCCAACGAAAATGACGTGTTCATGAAATGTTAAGCAGACTTCAAAAGTGCGTAAAACTTGAAAGGTCCAGGAATTAGGTAGCTCACTTCCTCTTACATTTTAGCACAGGTTGGGGAACTTCCAGCCTATAGGGAAGATCTAGAATTTGATTTCATCAACGATCAGAGTGAAATTGCTGCTGGACCCCAGGGAAAATTCTTCACCATGGGAAGGTCTCTGAATACTGCAGTTCATTCAGAGTATGTGTAATCCTTAAAAGTTTAGATATTAGAGTAATTGAAGAGCTGTGAGCAATTAACCAACAGGTGAACTTTTCAAAGAGCATCAGAAAACAACCTATGATTTTAGATAAATCATTTAACCTCTTTAGACTATAAAAGGAGAATTTCGACTAAATGATGTTCCAGTTCAGAAGCAACATAACTTTATGAAGTTAACACATAATGCTAGACCCACAGCCCAAGTGACTAGTAAGGGTATGGTTTCCACACTAATGGACCTCAAAATCTTTTTCAGGCTTCTCATCTTCCTCTCTCACTATCCTGTCTTATTCTTTATCCTGCTTTCCCACTATCTTTCTCTCTACCAAGCTGTCCTACTTTTCTTAATTAGAACCCTCCTATAGTCTTTTCTTCGTTTTACCACTTGTCTATTTTCTACTGTATACACTAGTTATGCCACTGAATTATTTAAAAGAACTTATTGACCAAAGTTGTGCCCTCTTAACTTTTTAAAGCTTTATTTTATATTTCTCCACGGGGTAAAAGGAATATAAGTCAAGTTGCTTTTTCATATATGCCCCAAAGAAAAAAAAAGCATTTTTTTTGATACAAAAAAGTTTCCTTAATCCTGCTCTGTAGATCTCTGGGTACACCGTTTGAAATACAAAAATTACAATTATTTTATGTCAAAATATTAATCATATTAAATGTAACTAGTTACAATGAATGCTGCAGAATTTGATTAGCAATAGTAATTGTGCATCGCACTGTTAGGATGTTGAACAGAATGATTCTAAAAGACAAACTGTCCTAAAAGACTCTGCTTAGAAATGCTTTGGGATCTGAACTTAAGTAACAGGTTTGTAGCAACAGACTGGCAAGAGCTTAGCTCCACGGTACTTTCCTTTGAAGCTTCCAGTGGCTCCTTTTGCTTGAAAAGCACTTACTGTTGTCGGCCAAAGTGACAATTCAAAGGCAGTCATGTGGACAATTGCACCATCCACCGAAAGGATACAGTTACTGACATAAACCCCCATTTTAAATGGCAGAAAAAAATTCCTGTGGATCCAAACTTGCCCAGTGGTCAGGAAAAATTCTCCTGAAAATCTCGCTTACATTTTGGTTCAAAACGCAAGTTTTAAATTGCCCACAATCACTATAGCGGTGAAACTAGTCCTGTGTGCAACAGGACTCGACCACATGGTAGTCTACTGAAAAATTAAACAACTTTATCTCAACATGCTATGGTCCACCAAAAGCCATCGAGTCCTTCCCTCTAACTGAATAAAGGAAATACATTTAGTTTGAATATAATCTTTCTTACCGTTAAAGGATACTGCAGGAAGGCATGATCAGGGACACAGGCAGACAGGGAGCAAGTAAGATATGAGAGAGAAAACCGTCCCTGAGAAAGGCATCATCTTCTAAGGCAAACGTGGGGTCGTTTTTGGACAGCCATTTTGGACAAGCTCTGGCCTCTCGTTAAATGTGACACACTGAGTCAGAGGCAGATATCCTTCTGTGGTTATTCACTTCCTGTCTGATTAATTTGTTGCTTGTTCCTTCCTCCTTTTATGCAGAAAAAAAGGCTAGATAGGCTTTACTTCAGAAGCAAGCAAGAAGAAACCCCTAAATTTGGAAAATTAGTTGTTTCTCCTTCCCACCAGGTGTAACATGCCTTTTGGTACAAGAGGAGACAAGAGGGACAAGGGGAGATGAGCACCTCCATCTGGTCAACAGCCCAACTTTATTCTAGACACCTCCACAAAAACACCTGCTCACGGAACGTGAGATTCCTTCAAGAAATTCCATTTTAAAGCATCACTCTCGATATTGATGATAACATTTAGGATTAAGGGAAAGAGTCACTCAAGAACTAGAAGCTCTAAGCAGCACTAATAAATAACATAAGTGATCCTTCCTCATCTACAGAGCGGGGTAGGGAGTAAGTTATAAACGCAGGTGAAGAGAGCTAGTCAGGTGTAGGAAGGCAAATGAATTTTGAAACGTGGTTTTGGTGCCCAGGTCAGGATAAATGATATACAGGCACAACTCATTTCATTGTGCTTCGCTTTACTGTGCTTTGCAGATATTACGTTTTATTTTATTTTTTAATTTTTTTTAAAGTACCAAAATTGTATTTATTTAAAATTCATATTACACTGAGAAAACTCTTACTTTCAAGGCACTTCAAATAATTTGGTTAATAACTTCAGTGCATCTCTTTGTAGTCCCACAGACTCTCATTAAATCCTGTTTCTCTCTTTAAACTGTTTGGAACGTGGAATTTTTAAACCTTGGCCCATCACTGGTTTGGCTCTATGGAAGTAATTTATTCTCTTGAGATTATGGTCTTCAGGGATTAAGTATGTCTAAGGACTTTCTAACAAAAGTCATAAATATTCACACACACAAATGCCCATTTTAATATTCTATCCATTATGGCTCTTGATATTTGTTTGTCTTCACTTCTACTGTTTGTATTGAGCAAAGTTATAAAAATCACCGGCACATTACTGGTTTTGGCTTTCTTCCTCCAAACCTCATTATAAGGTAGAATATGGGTTAATGTGGTTATTTGATTCAATGTGTCTCTTTACATTTAGTGTCAAGCCTTTCTTTCTTTTTTTTCAGATTGTACATTTTATTATTTTTTAACAAATTGAAGGTCTGTGGCAACCCTGAGTCACGCAAGTCTATTGGCGCCATTTTTCCCAAAGTATTTGCTCACCTTGTGTCTCATTTTGATAATTCAAGCAACATTTCCAACTTCTTCATTATTATTATATTGGTTATGGTGATCTGTGATTACTGATCTTTGATGTTACTACCACGACTCGCTGAAGGCTCAGATGATTACCACTTGAATGAAGTTTTTTAAAATTGAGGTATAGTTGATTTACAATAGCAATAAAGTAGTTTTTAATTAAGGTATGTACATTCTTTTTAGACTGATGCTACTGCACACTTAATAGCCTACAGTAGAGTATAAGCATAACTTGTACATGCACTGGGAAACCGAAGATATCGGTGTGACTTGCTTTATTGCGGTATTTGCTTTATTGCAGTAGCCTGGAATGGAATCTTCAGTATCTCCGAAGTAAGCCTGTACAGCTCAAGTCCGCTGAAGATCAGAGCTTTCTAAGCCAAGATGTTTTGTTTCCGTCCGCCACACTTAATGGGGTGACAATAACTCTCCCAGAGGATGCCTGACAGAAGCACAGAGATGAGTACACAAGGAGGAAACTCAGATTCCTCACTCTCAAAGGACTCTTAAGAGGTGGGTAGGCAATGGAATATAGGCAAAAAATATTATACCGAAAGCTTGAGAAGTGTATAAAAATCTGAAATCGCTCATACTTTTTTCTCAATCCACCTGAAAGGTTCAGACTTATATTTGTGACACACACCATGTACCTCTGAGAACACGGTATCAGCTGAAAGAATGAAAAACAGAGGCACATTTTGGAGAAGTACTGGGATAGCTGACGTCCAAGGTTCTTTTAACTCTCAATTCTTTGAGATACGAGTCTAGCCTCACAAGGAGTTTCATGATGCCAAGCCATGGCAGAATTCCTAGAAGTGGAGCTTCCAAGGATTAGTGACCTAGAGTCTTCTACTTTGCCTGGTGCCACTTGATGGTACAGACTTTATTCTTCTCAACTAACGTAGGGCCTGGAGTCCAAGGGACACTCAATACATGAATAAATACATGCAGGCCTGAGGCTGGACAGAGGTGGAGGCCTGCAGCTATTATCTCCTTCGCTCTCCACTAACCTCGGGAAAACACAGAACTTGATCACCTACCAGGTAAATAAATGCCTGAGTGACTCTTTGGGGAAGTCTAACTATAGTTGGGTCTAAAAAGAGAACATGGGCAATAGGGTGATTTCTCTATGTATTTACAGAATTACTTTGAAGTTCTCTAATAAGTAATGTGCTCCAAACACACACACACAGACACACACACACACACACACACCCTAGGACACTACAGTTCATGACTATTCTCACCCATTAGGAAAAACTCAACTAGAAGGAGGTATGTCACTTAGAAGTCTGGAGCCTGTGACACACAAGGGAGTAGTTGGTCTAGGGTTTGGGTCTATTTCATCTTTAATGAGAACTTGTAAGCACAGTCAACTTTGGATACATTTATGAGGTGTCCACTATGCACCACAGGACATAAATCAGATAATGTTCCTCCCTGTTTAAAGCCCTCCAATGGTTTCTCATTTCACTTTAAAAATCCAAGCTCTGCCTAGGCTCACAAGGACCCACAAGGTCTGCGTCCCCCTGCACACCCAGCTCTCTGACCTCATCTCAAGTAAACTCCCTCTTGCTAATTTCCTTCCAGGTCTTTCTGTTCCTTAAATGCACAAGCTCATTTGCATCCTGGCCCTGACACTTGTAAGCCCTCTCACCTGGTACACTCACCTCCCTGGTTCCTTTTCATTCTCCAGTTGTCAGCAAAAATGCCTCCTCTCATGTCCCATCTCTACTCCCATTTTCTTTTATACATTGCACATGTCACCACCTGACATTTTTTCATTTAATTGTTTATTTACTTGTACATCCCTCCCCCTTGGATTCAAGCTCCATAGGACCTTGTTTCCTGCTGTCGCCTCAGCATCTAGAACAGCATCTGACTCCTGGTAGGTGCTCAATAAATATTATTTGTTGAATGAAAATCAATCTCTCTTAAAAATTCTACCAGAACATAACATTCGTTTAAGAGCCTAAGGGTGTTCCCCCTAAAGCAGTGACTAAGGAATGCCAAGGCTAGACTTGCACTTTCTTCTTGGGAAGGCTTAGGTTAAAGGGAAATCTGCCAGGGAAAGGACACTGGAGATGAGCAGTAAACCCTTTAGCCAACCGCGGGGCTTGGCAATGTGTGCAGAGTCTCATGCAGTGCAAGTGGCTCATGTCACTGGGCAGTGGGGAAGAGAAAAATGGGTCAGGAAAGTTAAAAACAAATAGATAATCCAATCGGAAAGGAAGGGGAAGAAATTAAAAGATAAAGGAAATAAGGCAGGAAAAGATGGAGACAAAGGTGAGATCACATGGTGGGTGGGGGGCGGTTCCAACTGCATCAATGACAAAGCGGCCTTGGAGGCCACCCTCCGCAGTGGGTGTAGGTGTTGGATGTGAAAGCGCTTTCTGCCCTTCCTCTGTGCCCAGGTGTTCCCAGATCCGCGTCAGTTTCTCCGAATAAGGAATTTTAAGGACGAATGAGACTGCAGAGATCAGAGTCCACACCATCATTTACAGAAGAGGAAACGGGGGTCCAGAGAGGTTAAGTGACCTGCCTCTGTCACACAGCAGGCAGCAGCAGAGCTGGTGCCAGAAGCCCGGTCTCTCTCTCCATGGTCTAGTGTCATTATGGCCTTAAGCCTCATTTTAAGTTCAGAGGAGGATTTCACTTAATTCCTCTCTATAAGCATAAGAAGAGGTGGAAGGAAGAGGGGTAGAGAGAAGGCTGTGATGTGGAGGGAAGCAGTTGAGGGTAGGGTTTGTATTGCTGTTGGGGATGTTATTATAATCAAAGGCCGAAGAAAAGTGGATTGAGACCCCGAGGCAAATAAAGATAATCACAATCCTGGACTTCAAAGAGAATTTTAAATGCGTATATCACCCTATTCAATACATAGACCAGTCCCAGCCTAATGACAGAGTAAAACAATAATCAACAGTCTCCGGACCAATCAGATGAAGAATCCTCCATGTTAATCTACAGAAACAGAAAATGAAGGACGGACAGAGATTATAGTACAACACGGTGGTTCTCACCAGTCTGGGTAAAGCCGTAAAGAATCACAGCCAACGACCCTCCTATGGTGACCCCAAATCAACAGAGACTGAATAAGGGCAACAGTGACATGTATAAAATATAAGAACAATTGTTTTTTATAATTCTGGTTTCTCAAGTTGTGTTTCCATGACTACCTGTTATGGTTCAGTATTTCCCTGGTAGTAGAAACATATTTTAGAATACTGTATTCCTTCCATTCTAAAACACCACCTTCTTCAATAGCAAAATACCCCCCTTATAGCTTTTTCGGGGGAAAAGGAAACAGTACCAAATTAAATGTATGCATTTATTGTAAGAGAAATTCTACGTGCAACTTGTTAAAATATGGGAATTATGTGATTTAAAAGAGCAGAAACAAAGGAATTAACTTCTTCCCCATAAACTTATCAGTACAGCTACATAGAGGGATGATCATTTAAAAATAATCTCAGAAACAGAGAAATTAAAAACAAATTTTGTACTATTCTATGTCCTGCTAATATAAATTGGTATAATTTTACTTGGGGAAATATTTGCAATACATTTCCTTATGTTTTGGCAGCTCAGCCTCCACTGACCCTACTTACAATGATGTCCTTCCGTTTTCGTTTGGAGACGCATCCCTCCCTCCCTCCCTCCCTCCCTCCTTCCCAGACCCTGTGGGTCCAGAGGAATTCACTCCCATTCCAGATACACGAAGAGCTGGCTCGTAGGATCCTTGCATTCATGTGGCCCCAGAGACTTTTCTGGCAATGGCCTGTGACCTCATCAGAACCAAGGGAATTTGTGGCCAGAGGAGAGGACTCTTCCTGAGGGGTGAGACTGGAGTTGGATCTGTGAAGATGGAGGGGCTGGAATTGGCTCACTCATCCTCTCACCCACATGGGGTTTGAAAATGAGACCAACAAAGTGGGGAGCTGGGGATGGAGAAAACCCAGCTGTTGACGTTGTTGGCTGAATCCATCTATACCTGAAGCTAGCTCTATTTTGGACTTTTAACTTACACTAGCAAATAAATTCTCTATTTTGTTTAAGCTAGTGTGATCAGGTTTTCTATCACTGGCAATACAAACACTCTTATGTGATACAGAAATCAGTACTAGAAGTGAATGTTGAATGTGACTAACCCTAAAATGTGCAACTGGCTGATTTAAGGTTGGACGACAGCTAGTGCAGGCTCTCCTGCACTAGGAGGTTGACCATCCTGGCTATGTGATGGCAACACTGCTGGTTATGGTGCCACCTATTGAATCCTGGGTCTAAGACCACGAGCCTCCTGAAGGTGCACCATTAAAGGATTTGGAGATGAAATTTAGAAGGTTGGAGTGTGTCAGCTACTTGCAGCCTTCAGTGAGAGCCACAGGAAAGAGATAAACATAGGATGAAACTGATTGGAAGCCCAGAGGCAGGGAAAAAGGGCTTTGTTAATAGAGGCCTTTTTTTTTTTCCTGTGAGGTGCAACCAAGATGGTTGAAGAGTCAAATAATCTGGAGCTTTGTGGGCTTAAAAACCCAAATTCTCAACACTATGCTAACATTAGATAGAGCAAGGCCAGACGGTAAGAACAATATCAGGAAAGAAGTTTGAAACCTAGGAGAAGCCTGATTCCCCATCGTCTCTCCAAAGAGACTGTGGTCTCTCATCTGAGCAGAAGGCCCGTTACATTCATTGTGATACACTGGTTTCCATCTCAGGAGCGAGGAGTAAATTATTAGTGGCTTCACCACCTCAGGCCACTGTTTCAAACTGTACCTAATCAGAGGCCACAAAATTTGGGAGCAGAGGATGGTTCATTTGCTGGGAGACAGAAATGCCCAGGCTTGGCTTCACATTCAAAGAGTACGACTCAATGCAATCCTGAGTTTTGTTCACTAGTCCATGGAGTTCAGGCATTAGAGAATCCTACCACGTTTTTAAGTACTAGAGGATAAAGCCCCAGAATGGTCGAAAACAGTTTATGATTGCTCAAATCCTAAGTCAATCCCTAGATCCCCGAAGCCAGGAGAACAGGGTGTATGTAGGCCGTGGAACAGGTGCAGCCCTGCTCTTAGAGACGGCTCTGAAGGCAACAGATAAGGAAGACCCACCCAGAGAGCAGGAGGTTAAGCCACTGGATGACCAAAGTCCTCATTCTGTTGCCACACAGCTAGAATCTGTTCAGTGGGTTATAAAATATGCTAGAGACAGGAGAGCAATGTCTCCGCTCCTTTCCCAAATGGAAGTTTAATTGTGAAATTCTTCTACTGCTCTCCCTCCACCATTGTATACTGGGTGTTAAATTTATAATTTAGCACTGGACCGTGAGATACTATGTTCAGCACTGACGGACAAGACTGTGGAAAGTATGCACTCGGCGCTGGACTTGGACCTGGATTGGCCACCTATTTTGGGGAGGAGGGTGAGTGTGATTTATTATGTGGGAGCATTTTTGAAACTGTATGTGTGGGAAGATGTGTGTTGCATAGGTAAATAGAGTATACACTGGTTGCTTTGGGGCTGTCCAGCAGCCATTCTTCTGAATTACAGTAGAGCATCAGATCTGGGGAGAGAGACATCCACTGATCTCTACCCCTGCTCTTCTGGCTTCAGTTGGGCTAACTCTACCCGGGCTCTAGGAATGGAAAGTGACCAGCCCTGGCCACTTAGAGCCTGCGGTTCCCTGGCTGCAGTGATTGGTTCAGAGATGAGCATGTGACTACTTCGTACCAGGGAGGTGCCATGAGACTTTTTCTAAGATGTGTGGGGCTGGGACTGGTGGTATGACAGCCACACTGTACACACACGGAGACTGAGAATGAAGCCCGTGCAGTGAACAAGCTGTGAGAGGAGCCTGAGACTAATGGATAAATTAGGAGTTTGGGATTAACAGATACACACTACTATATCCCACTCCTGGGCATATATCTGGAGAAAACTCTAATTCAAAAAGATACATGCACCCCGATGTTCACAGCAGCACTATTTACAATAGTCAAGACGTGGAAGCAACCTAAGTGTCCAGTGACAGAGGAATGGATAAAGAAGATGTGGTATGTATACACAATGGAATACTACTCAGCCATAAAAAAGAATGAAATGATGCCACTTGTAGCAACTTGGATGGACCTAGAGATTATCATACTAAGTGAATTAAGTCAGAGAAAGACAAATATCATATCACTTATGTGTGGAATCTTTAAAAAATGACACAAATGAACTTATTTACAAAACAGAAACAGACTCACAGACATAGAAAACAAACTTATGGTTACCCAAGGAGGAAGAGGGTTGGGGAGGGATAATCAGGAGTTTGGGATCAGCAGATACAAACTATTATATATAAAATAAACAACAAGGTCCTATCTTATAGCACAGGGAACTATATTCAATATCCTGTAATAAACCAAAATGGAAAAGAATATGAAAAAGAATATGTACATAGATATATAAAACTGAATCAGGGCTTCCCTGGTGGCGCAGCGGTTGAGAGTCCACCTGCCGATACAGGGGACACGGGTTCGTGGCCCGGTCCGGGAAGATCTCACGTGCCGCGGAGCGGCTGGGCCCGTGAGCCATGGCCACTGAGCCTGCGCGTCCGGAGCCTGTGCTCCACAACGGGAGGGGCCACAACAGTGAGAGGCCCGTGCACCACAAAAAAAAAAAAAAAAAAAAGATTATTGCTAATTTTTAAGCATGATAATGTTATTGAGGTTATGTTGTTTTTTACAAAGAGTTCTTAAATTTTTCGAGATACATACTGAAATATTTGTGGATGGAAAGGTATGATGTCTAGGTTTGCCCTGAAGTGATAAAGGGGGGAAATAGCTAAAGGTTTAAAGAAAACAAAATTGGCCAGAGATAATCATTCTTGAAGCTGCGTGAGGCATACGTGGCAGTTTGTTATAATGTTCTGACTACTTTTCATATACATTTGAAATGTTTCTGTAATAAAAAGTTTAAACAGTAAAATAAAAATGACTCGAGGCTCACTCCCTTCTTCATCCACTAGAGGCTGTTAAAGGGGTTTGCTCACTCTGTTATAATCATGCTCAGACCTGGGAGTTACAGAAGTTACCTTTTTCTCCTCATAATGATCTCTCTGGTTGATAGATGAAATGGGACAGAGACTGAGGGCTCCCTTATACTGATTCAGAACCCAAGTAGCTCTTCCTAGAAAAGCATTCAACTCAAAATCGGAGACCCTCTTAATGGCAACAAAAAAGCAAAAATCTAAATTCCAACCAACCAACCAAAGAACAAAAGAAAGCAACGCTCCTCCTAGATCAGCACTGTCTAGTAGAAATAATTTGAGCTGTATGTGCAGTTCTATATTTTCTACTAGCTACATTAAAAAGAAAAAAAAGTGAAATACTAATAACATTTTATTTAACACCCTATTTCAAAAATATCATTACAACATGTACTCACAATAAAAAGCCTATTAATTAGGCATTTTGCACTCTTTTTTCCTATTAAGTCTTCAAAAACAGGTGTGTATTTTACTATGGGTGACATTTCAAATGCTCAAGAACCGCTACCACACTGGACAACACTTCTCTAGATGGTGAGGGCCTGGTGGGAAGGAGCCCCGTCTTATCCTAAATGATTTGATTAAAATGCATACATTTCCCAGGTGGTCACCAACATTCAATACAAGTGGCCCCCCAGGGGAAAAAACCACATGAGATATAGAAAAATGTTTCTTACAACTCAAGGGGCCAATGGGTGGAAAGCCCTGTTTTTACATCCTGCCATGTATCTGTTTGCGCACACACCCAGGGAGAAGCTGCTGGAATATGGATAGCTGTGTGTTCCTTCTGGCTGCTAACCTGGTTGCTAATCATTAGGTATGAAGCCCAGGATGGGGTCTCTATAATGATTTCTGGGGTGGGGACAACAGCTATATTGTTCCCTGTTCAGTCTTCTCTCCAGCCATACGGCTGGTTACTCAGTGTCTCCTGCTGGAGAATAGAACCATGTGGACAAGAAAGCCCTTCCCTGGGCTTCTCAGGAAAAAAGGCTCTATCCAGCTCTGCACCTTTGGGCCTGATGGCACTCATCTGAAGCCTGAAGGAAGGGCTCACTGACCCGAGACTCCCCCTGGTGCCCCCTGACTCCAAAGAAGCAGCGCCAGGCTAGTGCAGCTGCTATGTGGAGAAGCAGACCCGGATCCTCTGCACGGGGACAGGAAATGGGGGTGTTTGTGGGTGTCACAACAGGGAGGGCCCGTCTGGGATTCAGACCAAGGATGCTAGACAACCTGCAATGTACCAGACTGTCCCACTCAATAAAGAATTGACCCGCATAACCCACAGAGGTCCTGTTGGACACTGCTGTAGGTGAAAAAACTGCTTAGTTATCTGAGCCGAGAACTTAACTCCATTTTACATACAATTCAAAGTAATTATTGCACTGCTGTATTAGTCCCTGAATTTTCCAGTAATGCAACTGTCATATAAATGAAATACTATGTTTTGCTCAGCTTTTTACCCAGAGTTGCTCACCTCTGCTGAAAAATGTGTCCCAAGGTATCACCACTTGTGGTACCTAAGTCTCTCTTACCCAAATTAGCCTGCAGTTGCAGCTGTCCCACTCACAGTGATTATCAGTGTAGCTGCAAACCCATTTGCTAATCAGTTGTACCCGATCACTTACAAATTGAAGTTATTTTATAATAAATTACATTCCTTTCATTTCCCTTTTTAATTACAGATAAAGATTACATGGAGCTGGGGGGACATGACGTGTGAGGTCAGATTATTTCCCCTGTGAAGGTTCACTGAAGTTTGTGAAGGGGACATTAGAAAATACTGTTATTCAAAGTGAGCCCGGGGTCAGACAGGGCTGCAAGCCACCGCTTCTGTGCATACCCCTGACTGAGCTCCTTTAAAGTCAGGCACGGTAGTTTGATGGCTCTGCTTGTCCAGCCTGGGAAATAAAGAGAGGAACCCACGGGGACCGTCACAGCTGCTCACCTATAATCCTGGGAGGGAATCTCACACTTTGTTTCCCAACGGTCACAGCTGCACGCGGTGCTTCTTGCCCCTGTTTCTCAGCAGGCCCTGCTTCTCTCAGTGGCTTGGCTGAAACAATTTGTTCTACTCGAATGATCCCAGATTCCATCTGATTTTGCCACTTCAAGAACTTTCCGCCTCCCGTTTGGCTGCTCTGGAATCTCCCAATGACTGACTGGGAAAACAGACTGTTGGAAAAACACCTCCAGGTTGTCTCTAAAGGGATGGCCGCCCTATCAGACGACGGAAATGCCTCCCGCTGGACCAAATGCACGTTATGTGTTCCCTCAACTCCAAATATAGGTCCAGGGGAAAGAGATCAGAAGAGGTGCGACCACAAGGTGATCTGCTCTACCATTTTGTGGGTGTGTTTTGCTTTATTGGGTTTTTTTGTTTTTGCTCAGTGCTGACTAAATGACTCTTCCCCTGCTGCATAATTCAGTCTTGGATCATTTCATCCTGTTTGAGAACCATTCCAACAGAATGGACAGAATGATGGCTTACGTAAAAAGCAACTCCAGGACTATGTTTAAATATTGACTAGTTTGAGAAGAGCAAACCACAAAGACTTGAGGTGTAAAAACCACATGTGGTTTATGTTTTATAGGACACCCTCAGGAAGGTGAATGGACATAGTTAAAAAAAATCAAACTGGTTTCTCCCTCACCCTTACCTACAACCATTAAGAAATAAAAAACAAAATAAGACTAAACAGCAATTAAACAGAACCCAATCTGGGTGTTACTCTTGGCCTCGGGGTGGCAGCTCTGTCGAACAAGGCAAATACGTAGCTGTCTGGGTTCCACGGCTAAGGTCAAGCATAATGGCCGCCGGGGCCACAGCTCCTCCCAGCCCGGCCACCGCCCCTCTCGGTCATCACAGCTGATTCCTTCCAGAGTCGCTTCTCCAACTCCAGCTCCTCTGGCCCCATGCTCAACCTCCTGGCCAGTCTTCTCCAACCAGAAAGAAAAACGCACAAAGAAGACTACTTCCTAGGAATCAAATCTTCGATGATCTTTTACCTGCTCTCCCCATGTACCTGTCTCTGACCTCACGGCTGACTAGGGAGCCGGAACGCTGCGAGGGCTCCCAGGCAGTCACTCAACGCTCAGTATCCACTGTGTGCCAAGTGCTGTTTTAGGTGTCGCAGATGCCACAGGGATCAGACAGGTGAGATCACACAGTGATCTCCACCCTCACAGAGCTCACGTTCATATCTGAGTTGATGATGTGATGGAAGGAAAACAATTTACCCCCCGTTCTGTGCCGCACAGGTGTTACAGAGTACCCAGGTCACTGCCAGAGGAAGGGCTAATTCAGGCAGACTCTAGTGTAAACGTATAGTGCACCAAAGTCCTGGGGTAATCATTTCGATTTGAGAACCATTTCCATACAAATGTACTTGAGGGCGCACTGCCAGGCCAGCCCACAAAAGTCTATTTAATTCATAACATGACTAAACTAAAACTTTAGTTCCAATTCTTCAAGGAAGAGGACTCAGAAGTGATGGATGGGAGAGGGCTTCATGATTCTCCGCTGCGCCAGCCTCAGCCTCAGCCTCTGTCCCATCCCCAAGCCGGCCCTACACTTTCCCTTGACCGCACTCAGGACATAAGGGGCTCCTGTCCCTAAGTACTTCTTACCCAGAAGTCATAATTCCCCTCCACAGGGTAAGATGACCTCATCAAGATGTCAGGAGGAAATCGACTTGTTGCCTTTTATCTTTAAAGACAGAGGAGTTGTTAACCCAAACGACATTGAGTTAGTGGACATTTTGTTGAGAGAAAGGAAGCCATTTGGTTGGAGGGAGATGCTGTACGGTACGGTCACACTGTCTAGGGTAAACTTTCTTAAGTTTCTCCTACTTTTTATAGTTTTCTTCCTTCACTTAAGTATATATATTTTTTCTTATGAAAAAGTCATACATGAAAAGTTTAGAAAATAGGAATAATATAATTTTTAAAGTGACCCATTAGTACTCAGAGAAAACCAGTTACCATTTTGGAATTTCCTTCCAGTCTTTTTTCCTCTCTGTGTGTGCATCTGAAATGGAATCATACTGTATATATATAGTTTCATACTCTTCTTTCTCACACTTCCCCGTGTTATTAAATATTATCCTAACACAATTTTAATAGTTGCATATTTCATTTTTATAGATGTTCCATTACCTATGTAAATACTCTTCGTTGTTAGATATTTAAACTGCATCCAATTTATTATTACAAATCCTACTATGATTAACACACTTGTATCTAAATGTTTGTGGTCCTTTCAGATTATTTCCTTAGGATAAATTTATTAGAGTATAATTACTAGAACGGAAGATAGGAAGTCTTTCCTTTTTCCTCTTGATACATGTTGTTATACTGTTTTCTTAGTTTTAGCATTCATTTTCTCACTAGCACCCATTTCATTTCTTTTCAACATTGTGATCACTTTTCAAAATGTGCCAGTTTGATAGACAACAAAATTGTATGTATGAGCCATTTTAATTTTCATTTCTTTGATTATTAATGAGGTTAACAATGTTTTATATATATTTATTGTCTTCTCCATTATTAGTATATCTTTCTCCATTAGTTATCTGGATTTTTTTTTTAAAGCACAAGGTTTTAATCTTTTCCCTTATTTCTTCCACTTTTGAATTTGAAGACCACCTAAAAGCTCCATGACTTTTCATAGACAAAATAAAATGTTCTGACCATTGGGGGACTGGGTGGATAGCAGTGACCATTTCTGTGTGTTTATAAATAAAATTTCATAAATCCAGAATCGCCCCTACTCCCAACAGATATACATTTACAAAAGAATTCCCTGAGATTGCAACTGTGGATAATTTTGTGCAGCCTCTGAGAATGTTCAAAGTCTAAGAAATGTTTCCATCCCATACCGGGAGGAAGGAGCAGGACATCCGGGCACATCTGACCACGGTTCTTCCTGTCTCAAAAGCAGAAGTAGGAATACCCTGATTTATGCTACACACGTGCAGACATGTGTAAACCTCTAAAGTCTGAGTACAGAAGACAACCATGATGACCCTGAGTCACCTTATTCCATTTTTCACAAGACCAAAGTTCCCAGGAACTAAGGAGTAATTTAGGCTGACCTAATGAGCATCCAAGCTTCTGTTATGTTTGCCATTTTCCTTAGTAATTCTGCAAATATTCTGAAAAAAGTAAAATCTAACTTAGAATTTTTTTGATTGAAAACTTGGTGCTAAAAACCTTTCTGAGCCTAAGTCATTCAAAGTAACTACAGTTATCTATTTGATGATTCACCGGAGGACCTGGGCTGGAATGACATTCTCTGGTCTCCTTTCCACCTGTGTCTTCCCAAGTCAAGAGCTATTCCTTACTTGGTACAGTTTTCTCTCCTGGACTTAGAAGATGCTGGCACAATGCTAAACACTCAGCAACATCAGCTATCATTACTATTGTTAAGTGAGCTAAACTTCTCCCCAGTTAGTGCTACTTGGTAAAAGAGGGAACACAACAGATGAAGTGGCTCTTTTTGTTTATAGAGGGATAATTCAATGTAATTTAAGAATAAAGAATTTACTCTATGTCATAGTTGAGAAAACCTGGGTACTCGTAATTTCAGAGTCTCCATTTTATATTGGTTCTACAGCTCGTTTTCAAGTCTACTTAGGCCTATTTCAAAAAGATGGCATTGATCTACACAATTCTCTTTTATGAATGCCTCTGCTTTTTTGTGCAATTTCAAATATCACTAGACTTAATGAACACAAATTCAGAAAAAATGCCTCAGAAACTTCCTAAAAATACCATTTCTCCTAAAAGTTAAGGAGAAATAGGGATTCATAAATTGAGTTTATGTTCACTGCCTTGTTTTCATTTCACCTGGAGAGGCTCCCTGCCAACAGCAGGTGAGAGTTCCAGGAGGATGGGGACCCCAAATCCTCCACTTCAGAGAGCAGGCTTATCTTCAGTGCACTAAGAAAATGTCCCAAAGCCCTTGGGGGCTGTCTCACCCAACTGGGAAATGGAAGAAAGAACTTCTTTTCAAGTCTGCTTTATTCTAGTGGTTGAGGAGTGCAGAAAGAACAGTAATGGTCTGTGAATGTTTTCAGAGGTGGCACATAATGAACTGAAAGAAACCAGGCCTTGAGACGAGATCTGGGGTCTCTGAACAAGTGAGAAAACAAAATGATTCCTATCATTATGCCCAGGTTCAGCCACCACAAGATGAGGGACTCAGACGTGAAACGTGCCCAGAGTCAAGTAAAGCTTCAGCAGAACTGAATACCACACAGAAAACGCTTTGCGGATCCAACTCTCGTTGGCAGGGAATTCACGGAAAATCAATATGAAGATCACCGGTGTGAAATTTTATTTTCCAAAGTACAGTACAGAACTTTCTAGTCATCCTGGGTTTACTCCTACCTCGTGCAAAATACTCTGTCGGGGCACATTTCTAATACTCTTCATCAGCAGTGCCTACTGAATTCTCCTCAGCCTCTAACGCACCAATGCGAAGACTAGGTTTTCTTCCCTTGCTTTCCGCCCTCTCCCTATATCTTGCAAATACAGATGACAGTTTCTCAGAAACGCTGAGAGATGCATAAAGTTGAGGTATCTCAAAGTCTTCATAGGCATAAAGATGCACAAGGTTGAACAGTGGAGAACAGCACCACATATTATACCCTGGATTCATTAACAATTACTTAAAAACAGTGTAAAAGGCAGTGTACAATATATATTACTTAGGAAGTAACTGGGACCTGTTATTGCTTTGCTAGCATTTGGGCTTTTACAAAAATAAAGTCCACAGAAGGACTAGGTCAACTCAGTGGGTATTTTCCTTAAGTGTAACCCCTCCCACTCCCTCCCACACACAAGCAAGCAATTACATTTTAAAAAATATAAAATCAGAACTGGATGAAAGTCAAATCAGTTGTTTTTTTAATCCATAAATCTGGGAATATAAAATCACTATAAGTTTATCATGGTAATATATTTAAAATCTCTAGTTCTATTTTCCTCAGCATAAGTATAAAAGTACTGAAAGCTTTAGAATTTACTTGTAAGATAATGTAAAATATTACTATCTTCGTAACAAAAGAAATTCATGAATTTATGGAAAAGGGAATAATATTTATAAAACATGTTAGTAAAAGCACTTGCATATGTTTGCATATCAACATTTCAAAGTATTCAAAGGTCATTTATTTTAAAATATTGAGGACCTCCTTGGTGGTCCAGTGGTTAAGACTCCAGGCTTCCACTGCAGGGGGCGTGGGTTTGATCCCTGGTCAGGGAACTAAGATCTTGCATGCCATGTGGCGTATCCAAAAAAAAACCAAAAATTAAAGTATAATATTTAAAGTATAATTAAAGGAAAGTTAAGAATTGCTTTACTCAAACTTGCAGTTTCTAAAAATTTATCAGAACCAGAGAGCCTGGACGTATCAAAGATTAAGTAGAAACCCACATTCAAGAGAGTTCCATGGAATTCTCAGAAAGAGAGAGTAGGCAAAGGGTCATCTGAGGACATTATTTTAGCCTAAACTTTGAATATCATTCAAACAGGGGAGCCAATGCCTGATATTAACAAAATGCAGTTTTCTACTGGTAAGGTCAGGTGACAGCCCACCCTGTCTGCCAAAATTAGTGGATGAGGAATCATTTCATGAAGTCATACACAAAAATGAAATAGACTGTAAAGGTTTGCTGCCATCCCTCAATCATCGCTTTGCTTGGCTAGGCTGACTGCCGGCAGGAATATCTCCCTCTGCAAAACTGTTCCGAAGTAATGACTTGGAGGAAGTGGTGTGCTGATACCATGAAAAAAAAAAATCCCTCAAACACAAAGATAGTTCAAAAAGCATCTGTATATGGCTCAGAGGAAACAAACAGCTCAGCTAATTTTCAACTCAAAATAAACCCAAGAGACCAGTTTACCTTGGCTATAACCACACACACACACACACACACGCAGGAAAACTGAGGGTCAGCAATTATCCAGTGATTTTGTTCTATGCCAAAGGGAATGAAAGGGGAAGATTATCCATCCTGGGGCCAGGATGGAATAAGAGACGATACCCCACCCCACATGGCTTCCCACACAGATTCACATGTATGTAAGGGGACTTCACACCATTCTCTCCATGAGACCGGTGGGCCCTAGAATCTGACGTCCCTCCCTGAAGCCAGTAGTAGATCAGAAGCCATTCTGAGACTCTAACATATGGTCTCTCCATCACTGAAGCCTTTCCATGGGTTTTCCTTCCACAATGCTGTCCTTACAGAGCTAAGAAAGGAGCAGGGCACCTAAAACTTTTTTTTTTTTTGTCAACATTAGGCTGAAATACATCTACAATCTTTTAAAATGAACAATACTGAATTTTCAACTTCTGAGCATTTAAAAATATTCTTCAAATTAAGTCAACACATCAACAACAAAGATCACATTTATATTTGGTTTTGAAAACCATTTGGAATTTTCTGTAAAAGCAGCTACTTTTCTGACAGAATAGATGGAGATTGCTACCAAAATCTTAAAAAGATCCTTATTTTTATTTTCAAATAAGTTTCATTTGAAAAGATCATAGATATGTCAGCAAAAGTCTTTAAATTGTATTTTCAATCCTGGTTTTGTATCACTACTTTGACGTCTTTCTTGCTGATAGGGTGAAGGAAGTTCCAAAAGCCCTTCAGTTCTGATCAGTTGAGGAAATTCATCTCACAGCTGAAGGCTTATTTATTTTATTTTATTTTCATTTTTGTGAGAGGAAGACAGGAAAAAGTGATTGAATTTTAATATCAGAAACGTGTCATTGACCGTCAACTAGGTAGTAAGATTTTTAGTTTAAAACTTTTAGTACCCAGGTCACATGTGGGGACAATGAAAGTATTTTAAAGGATGCTTTCCCTTCCCCTTCACAATATTCAGGCTGGGCGCAGGAAGCAGAGATTTTGTCTCAGCTCAGGAGCCCACCCACAAGAGCAGCTCCATGCTACAGTTTTCGACATTTGTCTTTCTAGGTGGAACACCCGTCAGCAATCCTCTGAAGCTCATAAAACCCAACATAACCTTTTGGGCTTCTCTGGTAAAAACACATTGAGTAATAAAGGATAGAATGCTTTCTGTTCAACGTTTCCTGTGCTATTCTCTGGCCAGAAGAAATACCAAATCATAGGCATCTGGAAAAGAGAGATGGCCCAGAAAAAACAATGGTCTTACACAGCCTGTGAGCGGTGACCCCCTAAAGGTTCGTCTCCTGCTGTCTGCTGCCTGTGGAGCTACAAGCTTTGGAGCAAAGAGCCATTTCTATCAGACTTGACTCAAGTCATAGGGGGGACTTAAAGGGCAGTGGTCGACTTCTAGGGAGTGAAATGTTGTCTGATCACCGTGAGGATACAGGGAGTGGTGAAAAGATGCGGGTCCATGGCAGTGACAGTGAGAGAAGGAAGTGTGCTCCGTGAGATTGCACACCATGTGATGTTAGTATCTTCCCTATGAGCTTTCCCAACGGCATCACTCAGCTTTAGAAAACAATTAAAAGGCCCATGAACATCTCTATGTGTAGTTTACACATCATACGATGCTTTCTTGGCTGGTCCGTGGGCGTAGAAAGAATTGAATAAGATCCCAGAAAGTAGACGAGCTACAATGTGAACTGATGCAGGGGAGGAAAGGGCACGACTTAGGAGGGCAAGGATTCAAAAAAGGTCTCTGAGGTTTCTTTTCCACAGTTCTTAGTCACATAAATTTCCTTTCTGGATCTTACCAGTGACTAATGGGCCTTAGAAAATGAATGGGGTACTAGGTGGAAAATGCCAGAGGTCAACGGCTCTCTTCAACGGTGTTAAGTGTTTTTTTTAACCCTTTCTTTATTCTAAAGTCCTCTTTTCAGAATAATTTAAAATTCCATAATTACAAGTGCTTCCTTTGTGCCTATGTTCCCCTTCTGAGACCAACTGCAGCTAGACCCACCCTAGCCATGGCCAGCTGGACGAGAGCAGGTCCCTGGCGGGGAGTGGCCAGTCTTCAGGCTGGATAGCACACTGAGCCGGCCGGGCATGAAAAACTCTACTCACATAGGGCAGTCAGGTTCCTCCCAGTCTCAGAAGGATGAACTGGGAATCATGGAGAGGGAGGGGCAGTCAGCTGATGGCACCAGACAAGAGACAGAAAGGAACAGCTGAGCCAGTTAAGCAGTGGACATGAAGAGAGAGGAGATGATCCATCTCCTGGCACATCATGGTTTTTCAGGTCCCTAAACTGCATCCTCGTCTTCAACGATTTTAACAGTATTAACAGTAACAAGAACAACAATACTAGCTAACATTCATCGCACGCTCACTTTATGTTAAGGAGCATTATAGGCCCTTTTACAAATATTAATCCAATCATTTTCACAATAACTTTATGAAGTAGATGGTGATGATGATGTTGGCACTGAAGCACAGAGAATTAAGTAACTTGACCAGGGCTACACAGCTTTTAAGTGGTAGAGACACAACCTGAACTCAAATGGCCTGGCCCCAGAGTCCATGCTTCTAATCAACATGTGTCTCCCTGTGGGGCTAGTCCTGGGTGCCCTGTTTCCTTATTGACTTTCCTGCAATAAAGTCCCTCTGTTAGGGAGGCCTGACAGAGTGTCTATTTCTTGCTCCCCTATTGTCTCAAGATTAGCATTTTTCTTGGTGCCACTCATGAATCTCAGTAACTTAAGTATATATTTATTAATTCAAGAACCATTTAAGGCTTACTACGTGCCAGGAACTGCTATGAGCTCTGGAAGCTGTTCCAGCTCTCGGGAACCTTATCTTTGGTAGAAAGAGAGTTGGTCTGCAAACCCCACCCCACTAGAATGCGCTTCCACAGTGTCTACTCTGTAAGGTCACACTTCCATATATAACACGCATATATCACTTATGCATGATATGTATACTATGATATCCTATCTTTGTACATATTGTGTCTTATTTTTGCATAATACTATATTGTATCCTGAGCTCATTGATAAAATAATGTCTAAAAAAAGCACATTTAAAAAATCACCAATCCTTGGGCTTCCCTGTTGGCGCAGTGGTTGAGAGTCCACCTGCCGATGCAGGGGACACGGGTTCGTGCCCTGGTCTGGGAGGATCCCACATGCCGCAGAGTGGCTAGGCCCGTGAGCCATGGCCGCTGAGCCTGCGCGTCCGGAGCCTCTGCTCCACAACGGGAGAGGCCACAACGGTGAGAGGCCCATGTACCACAAAAAAAAAAAAAAAAATCACCAATCCTTAAAAAACTAAAAATAGAGTTACCATATAATCTTGCAATCCCACTCCTGGGCATATATCTGGGGAAAACTCTAATTTGAAAAGATACATGCACCCCAATGTTCACAGCAGCACTATTTACAACAGCCAAGACGTGGAAGCAACATAAGTGTCCATCGACAGATGAATGGAAAGAAGATGTGGTACATATATACAATGGAATATTACTCAGCCATAAAAAAGAATGAAATAATGCCATTTGCAGCAACATGGATGGACACAGAGGTTATCATACCGTATTAAGTAAAGTCAGACAGAGAAAGACAAATATCATATGATATCACTTACATGTGGAATCTAAAAAAATGATGCAAATGAACTTATTTACAAAACAGAAATAGACTCACAGAAGCAGAAAACAAACTTATGGTTACCAAAGGGGATGGGGGAGCGGGGGTGGGGGAGAGATAAATTAGGAGTTTGGGATTAACGTATACAAACTACTATATATAAAATAGATAACCAACAAGGACCTACTGTATAGCACAGGGAAAATATCTTGTAATAACCTATAATGGAAAAGAATCTGAAAAAGAATATACATACACACATGTATATGTATAACTGAATCACTTTGCTGTACACTTGAAACTAACATAATATTGTAAATCAGCTATACTTCAACAAAAAAATGAAAAATAAATCACCAGAACAAAAACAGACATGTTGAAGATGGCTTCCCTCCTAGGATTTCAAACGTCCTTCCTAAGTTTCAGAGGTCTTCCCTTCCTAGGATTCCGGGTCAGAGGGAGCCTGTGGGGAGGGCAACAGTTATGCTCATGCTGGCTGGGACTCGCTCAGAATGAGTATGTGTCTGTAGGTGGGGCTGCCACGTTCCCCCCAGACACTGCAGAGCAGCATCTCAGAAGTACGAACCACGGCCTTTTCTCCATCCTACCGAAGCTCAGGGTCGGCCACTTGTTCATGGTACGGGCCCCATCGCCGCTAAACGATGTTCATATATGTCTGTAGCACTTGCAAGGTGGGTGCTCCCAGGCACCGGGTGTCACACTGTCTCATCTGTCGAACCCTACAGCAACCACAACCCTGCTCTGCATTGACAGGCCTTTAATACATTTTAAGTAATTGTCTTCCCCAAATTCCAAAGTCTACTGTGCAAACTGGTGAACATAAATAAGTTTAAAGAAGATCAATTACCTATAATCCTACTGGGTAGAAATATGCATTTGTTAACTTTTTGGATTATTTCCTTCTGGTCTTTATACATACATGAAATGTCTTAAAATTAGGATTATGATGTATGTAAGTTTGGAAACCAATTTTTGATTTTTAATGACTGCATGATATCCTACATCAAAATTTATTTAACATTCTTCTATTGCTGGTCATCTAGTTATCTCTTACTTTCCTTTTATAAGTGTGCCAATATCAATATCATTATATACAGATTCTTGTGCTCAGCTAGGATTATGCAATGGAATAAATTATAGAAACAGAAGTATTGGATCAAACAGTTTGAACAATTTAAACTCTCTTGATACACAGTGCATACACACATTGGGAAGGCTCACATTTCCTCTGGCATCATAAAGGAATGCCCCATTCACCGTACTCTTGCCAACACTGAATATTACAGTTTTAGAAAAGCTATATCTTAATTTGGTTTCTTCAATGGGTCAGAACAGAGTATATATTGAAACTCTATGCTCCAAAGTAAATTTCAGAAGAGCCACTTACAAACAAGAGTAAATTAAGCCTATGATCATCCGGCCCCAACTTCAAGCCCCTGGAGCCTTAAAATGCTGTCGAATTTTATAAATGGAAATTACTTTAGGGATCAGTGAATAAACTGTTTTGGTTTATAAATAAGGTAACCAAAGCTCAGAGAGGTTAGGGACCCGGGCAATGTATTCGAGTTAGAACTAGAATCTAGTTGTCTTGCCCCATGAGTCATTTCTTTAGAACAGGTTGACAACCTAACAGAAGCAACAGAGTGAAAGTATAAAGGAAAAAAACAGCATACAATATTTGAAAAGGAAACCATTACTGATCTAAATTCTATTTTATCTTTGACATCAAGTCAGAATAACTTGTTTTATGGACAAAAGCAAAAGCTCACATCTAAGTACCACTCTGTTCTTAAGATCCTTGTTTAAATCTATAATAAGATTTTTTCCCCCACAAGCATTAAAATATTCAGCATTGATCTATTACCTTCTCATCTGACCAACATTCACTAAAAAGATACTGTGGCCAGGGGCTGTGCTAGGTGCTGGGGTAGCGGGGGGGGGAAGTGTCCCAAGGTAAGAAACGAGGGATTCATTCTTGGGGGGGTGGGCAGGAAGACGTGAGCAAACAATCATAATCCACGTGACTGGGTGGTGACAGGAGTGCACGGGTACTGTGGTGGTGGCATAGCGATGGATGTGGAAGGCTTCACACAGGAGCTGGCCAGGAGCTGTGCTTGTACTTGAAAGCAGTCTACTGAGCAGAGGAGGAGAGGAGCCTCCCAGGCAGAGAGAGAGTAAGGCTGCTGGTCAGATGCGGCTGAACCATGGTGACCTGGGGAGATGAGGCTGGAAAGGCATTCTGGGGCCGGGCAGTGTTCAGGAATTTGGACTCCCAAACTGGAGGTGCCTGGCCCATGAAAGACGTTTAAGCAGCGGTGCCATGGTCAAAGTTGTGCTTTATCAGCTCACTCTGATGGCAGCGAGGGGAAGGGCTGGAGTCTTGGAAGGCAGGAGACCTTATCTGCACTAGTCCAGCCCACAGGCTTTGAAGGTATAATTCAGGGAAGAGGCAGAGGAAACATAAAAGAGGACATGGAATCGAGTAATGCTGAATGTTATTTGAGAAATAACATGACACAGAGATTGATTAGACGGGGGTGCCATTAATGAGGTGGGGAAGGCAGGAGGAGGTCCAGGTTCTAGAGGGAAGGCATTTGCTTGCATTGACCTTGAGACCTGGCGAGATATCAGGTATACCCAGAAAGCAAATGGAAATACAATCTGGAGGTCAGGGAGGGACAAGCACAGGTCACAGGTCAGCATAAGCAGCACGGGGCTAACCACCCCTCCCACTCCAACATCCCCCCACGTACACTTGCGTGCTTCCTCTCGCCTGCAGGCAGCACTGCCCGTTAGAAATATGCCAGCCATATACACAATCTACAGTTTTCTAGTAGACACATGAAAAACAGTGACAGGGGAAATTCACCTTAAGAATATGTTTTATTTAACCCCGTATATCTAAAATATCATTTCAAAATGAATCAATATAAAGATTACTAATGAGATATTTTACAGTCATCTTTTCATACTAAATCTTCATATCCTACGTATCCTTTACACCTACAGCCCAGCCCGTATCAATTCCGATCAGCGACATTTCAAGGGGACTATATGCAGGACTAGATGGTGAACCGCAAGGGTGATTTAGGCACCAACATGACGTTTCTCTAGGCCTTGGAATTTGTGGAATTAAATTAAACAGAACTTAATTTTACAGATGAGAGAACAATGAGGAGACTGTTGAGCCCCCCAGATCACTACCCACCACCCCCTTCTCGTGCTCTGAGAGGCAGTGGCAAAGGGGCAGCGTCACATGTGACGGAAGGTTGAAAGGGGTGAAGGATAGGGATTACCCCTCTAAACCTTACTTATTAGGTTATCAAACATCCGGGAAGCAATCTGATTGAACTCAGATCCACTTGAACTTGAACTGGTTATCTCTTAATCTGTATATGTGTCTGGTCTCCCAATAAGTTTCCTAAGGCAGTGGTTCCCAAATGTCAAACATTTGCAAACCGACTTCATAATTCTGGGATGGCTGCATACCACCCAAATGGTATCATTTACTTAATATTTTTATTTAATTCAACCTTAAAAAATCTGAATACATAATTTAGTGTCATCCTAAGTGACTAGATCCATGAAACCATGGATTTCATGTGTTGTTAGATATTTTTTCTAGCATACATGATAACTAGGGGAGAACCCACTTGCAAGCTCCCTCACATGTTGGCAGGACTCAGTTCCTCACTGGCTATTGGTCAAAGCCTCCCTCCATTCTGTGCCGTGTGGGTCTATGGGGTAGTTCAGAACATGGTAGTTGGCTTCCCTCACAGCAACAGAGTGACAGAAAGCCCCCAAGATGGAAACCATAGTCTTTTATAATTAAATCTCAGAAGTGATATCCCATCCTCTCTGCTGCATCCTGTTCAATATAAATGAATCACTAAATCTAGCCCATGTGAAGGGGAGGGATTTAAATAAGGGTGTGAATTCCAGGAGGTGGGGATCCTTGGGGGCTATCTTAGAAGTTGCCTACCAGGTAATGATGTAAAATATCAATGACCTCTATTGGTGATGATGTCACAAGTGCTGCTAAAACTACTGCAGTTTGTTGGCTACATTCATACTTGTAGGACATGCAAATTTTCAGTTAGAGGTTCGTGAAAATAAAGGTGTATTATGTTCACAGACTTCAGCTTAAATCCCCTTGTGTTAAAGAACTCAGCATACCTCGCACCACCTAAAAATCAGTCTGATGCTTTGTGGATGGGCACAACGATTCCTCACATACCCCTGGAACCACCATGTGTGGGCATTTACCATTTACCATGTTTGTGAAAGAATCCTTTTTTTTTTTTTTTTTTCTTAACCTTGTGGTACTGCTAGTCCAACTCAGAAATAAATCGACTTTGAAAACTTTGAAAACTGTTCCCACAGCTGCAAAAAGCAAGTGTTTGGCACTAATAAATCAGGATTAGTGGAGCTCGGCTTATAGTGAAACTTTCACCTCCTCTGGGCAGGAGGAGAAACTGATCTACTGGGACAGACAAGTCATGTTTCAAAGGGATAACCATTTTTCTAATGACAGGTAGGATCGGAGTAGAAAGCAAATAGAGAAGAGATGTTGTATTCCTAAAAAATCCGATCTTCTTAAATGTGCGGCCCTCTGAAAACATGAATCAAAATTATATTTCTAAGGGCCCTGCCTGACCTCTGCTTATGACCTTTCCAGGCACAGCCACTGCAGGTATTTTCCTTCTAGATGGTGAAGAATAGCCCGGGCAGAGAACCAGTGACCTTTGTACACAATTATAGTTTCAATTTTGCCCTCCTGGACCCCAATCAAAACTCGTCATCGCCTGCTCACAGAAATGCCTAGGTGTTCCATTGTATTGGGGGTGAGACAGGAGTTATATTCAAAATAGTTAACAACCAATAAGGCACAGGCAATAACCAATCCAAACAATGTCTGATGCTGGAGCAGGGTCCTGGGGCACCCCCTGCTGTGCCAGGCATTAATCCTTAGTTGCTGAAATATGAGAGAGGTCTTAGGGGTGCTGGGGGTGTACTCGGGTGACTGAGGTTGGTGATGAGTCACCAACGGGTTTTGAAGCATCTCGGTATTTTAGGAACCAGCGCGGCTGCACCAGTGCTAACAGTCTGAATAACATCTGCTGCAGTGGGGGGGCTGCTCCTCCCAAGGGTCCCCATGGAGGGTTCCAGTGTGGGAGCTGACCCTATTGCCCTTCGGCACTCTGTCTGGCTGGTGCTGTGGGGACAGAGCCCAGCCCTTCTTTCTGCGCCTGGAGCTGAGGTCAGTGCCTCCAGGTCCTGGACCACTTCCAAGGCTCTCAGAACCCCCCGCTCATGTCTTCTCAGGGCTGGCTGGCTGCAGTCTCCCAGCTCCCAGGCACCTTCTAGGAGCAGCCTGGACAGCTGCTGGCAGCTGGCACCAATGGACTTCTACGCAAGAGAGGGCTGGGTGTTTCCTGTAAGTCTGACGGAGGGGCATGTTCGTAGTCCACAGGCATCACACCACCCAAGCAGCCCCACCACCGTACGGGGCAGCGATGAAAAAAGAGACTTTTTTCGTGTACCCTCTCATTTCAAGGACTGGTTTAGCAACTACCTGAAATTCCTGAATGGAGCTCACGTTTCACTTTTTCATAAAAGAGGTCATTCTGCAGTGCCTCTTGGTCTATATTATTTTGCTAAAACGCTCTGGTTGGTCTACTTTGCTCTTGCTTCTGGTAAACAGAGTAGGGCAGGCTTTGGCTACAGGTAGCCCTGGGTCTGAATTCTGGCTCAGGGGACTGCAGCCCAGTCACTTCCCCTCTGTGGCAATGTAAAAACGTCTGTAAATGGGGCTCACACAGAGCCTGTCTTGTAGGCTGGTCGAGGGTCTAATGAGACAAAGACAAAACTGATAGATACTCTTATAAACTGAGCACAAGATTGAGAATAAAAACTTCTAGTCTCTGTTTGGGGTAGGAACTTCCAGTGTTACTCCAGTGTACCAATTTAAGTATTTCTTAAATAGGTCTTTTTTGTTCACTCAAGCTGACTAAAAAGCAGACAAAGGGCGAATTTAGAGGTCAAATGTATTCAATAGGTCTGGCACAGACTTAGATCCAACCTATAAGAACTCAGCGTTCTCCCTACTGAATGAAGTTAACATACCTCCTTTTAAAACCAGGAAAATAGCTAACATACATTAATTCATTAATATTCGTATAACTAGCTAACATTTGTTTCAATCACAATAAATGCAATTTCAAATCAAGATAACATAAACATTAAAAGATGAAAAGAGAGAGGGTGTGGAGAAAAGGGAACACTCTTGCACTGCTGGTGGGAATGTAAATTGATACAGCCACTATGGAGAACAGTATGGAGGTTCCTTAAAAAACTACAAATAGAACTACCATACGACCCAGCAATCCCACTACTGGGCATATACCCTGAGAAAACCAAAATTCAAAAAGTCATGTACCAAAATGTTCACTGCAGCTCTATTTACAATAGCCCGGAGATGGAAACAACCTAGTGTCCATCATCGGATGAATGGATAAAGAAGATGTGGCACATATATACAATGGAATATTACTCAGCCATAAAAAGAAACGAAATTGAGCTATTTGTAATGAGGTGGATGGACCTAGAGTCTGTCATACAGAGTGAAGTAAGTCAGAAAGAGAAAGACAAATACCGTATGCTAACACATATATATGGAATTTAAGGGGAAAAAAAGTCATGAAGAACCTAGGGGTAAGATAGGAATAAAGACACAAACCTACTAGAGAATGGACTTGAGGACACGGGGAGGGGGAAGGGTAAGCTGTGACAAAGCGAGAGAGTGGCATGGACATATATACACTACCAAACGTAAAATGGATAGCTAGTGGGAGGCAGCCGCATAGCACAGGGAGATCAGCTCAGTGCTTTGTGACCACCTAGAGGGGTGGGATAGGGAGGGTGGGAGGGAGGGAGACGCAAGAGGGAAGAGATATGGGAACATATGTATATGTATAACTGATTCACTTTGTTATAAAGCAGAAACTAACACACCATTGTAAAGCAATTATACTCCAATAAAGATGTAAAAAAAAAAAAAGAAAAAATGCCATTTGCAGCAACATGGATGGACCTAGAGATTATCATACTAAGTGAAGTAAGTCAGAGAGAGAAGGACAAATACCACATGCCATCACTTATATCAACACAACACAAATGAACACAAATGAACATATCTAAAATCTAAAATACAACACAAATGAACATATCTACAAAACAGACTCACAGACATAGAGAACAGACTCCCCCAAGGGGGGAGGGGCAGGGGAGGGTTGGATGGGGAGTTTGGTACTAGCAGGTGCAAACTATTATATATAGAATGGATAAACAACAAGGTCCTATCTTATAGCACAGGTAACTATATTCAATATCCTGTAATAAACCATAATGGAAAAGAACATGAACTTTGCTGTACACCCGAAACTAACACAACATTGTAGATCAATGAAACTTCAATTAAAAAAAAAAACAACAGGCTCTGATTACTCCTCACCGTCACCTCTAGTGCTGCCACCCTGGTCCAAGGCACCCTCATCTCTCACCAGAGTACTGGAATAGTCTCTCTCTTCAACTCTTACTCTCCTGTACGGTACTCTCAATACAGTAGCCAGAGGCATCCTTTAAAGAACAAAGCCAGATCATCGTCTCTCCATGGCTCAAAGTGATCCCAAAGCTCCCTCTCACTCTTTCTTTTTTTATGTTTTCAAATTCAGAGCCATAAAATCTCAAAATAATTGTGGCAATATGTTCTAACGTAAACCTTACTCAGCAGGATATTCTTTTTTTTTTTTTTTTACATCTTTATTGGAGTATAATTGCTTTACAATGGTGCGTTAGTTTCTGCTGTATAACAAAGTGAATCAGTTATACATATACATATGTTCCCATATCTCGTCCCTCTTGCGTCTCCCTCCCTCCCACCCTCCCTATCCCTCCCCTCTAGGTGGTCACAAAGCACCGAGCTGATCTCCCAAGCCAGAGTCCTACAAGGGCCTACAAGGCCCTCCAGGACTTCCCCCTACTTCCCTCCTCCTCACTTACTCTGCCTGGTCACACCAGCTCCTCCTTATTCCTTCAATATGTGAGGCTTGCTCCTGCCTCAAGGCCCCTGTGCCTTTTCCCCAGTAACTGCAAGGCGAATTCTCTCACCTCTTCCAAGTCTTCACTCAAATGCCACCTTCTCTGTGACAATCACCCTACCTGCCCCAGTTAAATCCATACACCCACCCTGCCTTGCCACTCTTCCTACCCTGCTGCACTCCTTCCACAGTCCTCGCTACTTTTAACCTTGTCCTATACCACGTGACGTACTATTTTATTAGGGTTATTGTTATTGTCCACATCCCCCACCTAGAATTTAAGATCTACACGGAAGGGGCTTGGTAAATATTTCTGAATTAAGTGAAAATGCCCCCCAAAGGGCAGATAAAAGACCCCATAAGATATCAAGAGTCCAAAAAAGGGCTTGTAATGTCCAACTGCAGGACCCACATATTATATTTCATTTTATTCTTTTTTTCCTTTTTTTTTTTTGCGGTACGCGGGCCTCTCACTGTTGTGGCTTCTCCTGCTGCGGAGCACAGGCTCCAGATGCTCAGGCTCAGCGGCCATGGCTCACGGGCCCAGCCACTCCGCGGCACGTGGGATCCTCCCAGACCGGGGCACGAACCCGTGTCCCCCGCATCGGCAGGCGGACTCTCAACCACTGCGCCATCAGGGAAGCCCCATTTTCTTCTTTTCATAATGCTGTGGCATTTTAAAGAGGAGTGACAAAGAAGTAGGACTGACACTGAGGAAAGGATGCTACTTGCCCAGGAAAGACCCTGTGGAGTGACATTCCCGGGGAGGGGTAGATCACCACACTTCCAGCACAGGGACTTCGCCATAGAGGTCCCCAAATCTCCTTTTTATCTGGGAGTCAGAGGGATCAGACTCAGAATGACCGACCCATCTTACAAATTCACGAGAGGCTCCCCGACACACCAGAATTCACAAATGATGGCATTTCTTTCCAGTGACCATGGCCATTGTCCAGAATGTACTCTTCTGAGACAGTGGTAGCAAGGAAGCTGATTTAATGTTCAGAAGGTGGTTCAGGGGTCTTGGAATCAGGGCTAAGGATGGGTAAGCCTCTTGAAGGCTGTTTAATCTGGGCCACGGTCACTGGAAAGGCTACTTAATCTGGGTCTGATCTTCAGCCACACTGCTCAACGGACAGCCCTCTCAATCCACAGTCATGTCCGCGAGATTGAGGGTCTCTTTTACTGGCCAATCCTGGGCAACTGCTGGGAATTTTTCCTTTCTGGGCTGTCGTCTTCTTTGCTCCAAGGGGACCATCACCGTTCACTGCACACAAACTTTCTCCAGGTAGGACGGATTAGGTGTCTACTGGTAAGGTTACACCCATATTGCTGTGCCACCTTCCAGAAACAGAGGTCACTTGGCTGGAGTTTTGTGAGCTCATAAGCTCCTCAGTCGCTTGGCCTGCCCCTCTTAGGCATGGGTCTGGCCTCTGTAGATCCCAGAGGGGTAGAACATCCAGAGTCCAAGTCCTTGGGAGCTCTCAACATTGCAGCCCGTGCTGGAGCCAGGAGCCAGGAGCCGTGACTGATGTTCACCACTCTCACTAATTAGCTCTTTTGGCCAAGACGAATCACCTAAACTTTCGGGGCCTCAGTTTCCAAATCTAAAAATGAGGGGAGGGTTTCCCTGGTGGCGCAGTGGTTAAGAATCCACCTGCCAATGCAGGGGACACGGGTTCAAGTTCCGGTCCGGGAAGATCCCACATGCCGCGGAACAACTAAGCCCGTGAGCCACAACTACTGAGCCTGTGTGCCACAACTACTCAAGCCCACACGCCTAGAGCCCATGCTCCGCAACAAGAAAAGCCACCGCAATGAGAAGCTCCTGCACTGCAACGAAGAGTAGCCTCCGCTCACCACAACTACAGAAAGCCGATGTGCAGCAACGAAGACCCAATGCAGCCAAAAAAAAATTAATTAAAAAAATAAAAAAAGTAAAAATGAGGGGATTGAACCCTTGAAGATCCCTTCTATTTCTAAAAACCCAGAGTTCTATTTTTTACCTACCTCTTTAAGTTTTAAATAATGACAACAGCATCTGAAACCCTGTTTCCGAAACTTTTCCCAAGGCCAGATGTTCCTGGCACCGAAGTAGGAGAAAAAAATAGTTTTTGAATAACCTAACTATTTTGTCTTTTAGAGCAAATTATCCTCTGGCCTTTTCAATTCCCTTTCCCCTACTGCTACCTCCTTATGAATTCTTAAAAAAAGCTTTAAAAAAGGAAACTATCCACCCTTCCATATTCATCGGGATCTATCTCATAATAACATTATTCCCCCCGCCCTCCCCCCCCAATTATTTTTCCTATGAAAAACCACACAAACGCTTTCATTGTGGCAACTATGCTCATCAGCCTTGATTTGTCCCTGTTTTGCAGGGAAGGGTTTTAAATGCTCTGAGGAAGTGGAACACAAAGGTTAGAGGCAGGGCTGGGGGAGGAAGCAAGCTGTCCGCGCAGGTGAGTTCTGGTCTGTTTTCAGGAGGTGATGGGCAGGAAGGGGGAACGCAAAGGGAAGGAGAGAAAGAGTGAAGGCACATGTTGTTTGCTTTGAAAGAGCTTTTAGGCGAAGCCCCGGTGGCAGCCCATCAAGAATGTTCAGTTGGTTAAATGGCTTCTGGAACTGGGACTTTCCTACGAAGTCACACCACAGTGAGAGGGCGGAGCTGGAACGCCAACTCCTGTCCTTTAGCAGCTCTCTCTGCGCATCTGTCTGCGTAGCAAGCTGGTGAGGTATTGGGCAGCCCCTCTACTGGTCCCACACCCAGTTTCCAGGAGCCAGGATCATTCTACAGGTCTCTAAAGCCTTTAAGGAAGACCACATCTTTCCGTAGCCATCCTGGAAATCAAAGATGCTCCAAACCACCACTTAATAAGTCAGTGATTTATTGAAAGAAGAGCAATTCACTAGCAGACCCTCCAAACGAATCTATAGGTATAATACATGAATAACTGCCTAGCCTGAAGTTAGCAGCATATTCTAAATAATTGTAGGTGCCAGGATATCATCTAATGACTTTTAACTGACGAAGCATATGCCCTAAAGAATTTTTAGGAGGGGTGGGTACATGCATGTGTGCAAACATGTATCCTACTATAAAAAAAAAAGTCTCTGTTTTTAAGTCACACTAGGATTACAAACCAATACAATGAGTGAACCTAAAATATGACATATTATTTAAACACAGGCACAAACAAAAGCAGAAAGCTAGCCTAATTCATACCAGAAAGTATCAAAAACAGACATTCTGGTAAGTATCTAGCTAGTCTGACAGTCTCAAAGCAGTAACTTCGAATCAGTATGGAGAAATTACAATGTTGGTGCTGTATGAATACCTCCGGGTGGAACTGGCGTAGGATGTCATGTACACTAGGAAGAGATGCCTCTGAAGTTTGTCGGTTTGTTGCATCATCACAGGGTTCCGCCTCCAGGACTCATATTTTCCCAGTTTATTCTGTTATTCTTTTCAAGACAAAGCTTTCTCTGTCCTTTCATCAACAAACAAATACATGCTACTGTTCTTGTCATTTCCTGATAGCTTGCTTTTTTGGGGGGGGTGTGGGAGAGGAGAGGAGGGACACTAAGGCTTTTTTTGGGGGGGGGGGTTGAAACAGCACCAACTTTGTAACTGACGAGGAAGTGGAGGGAAATTGAAACGGTAGAGTGAAGAATCAGTCGGGCACACAGGCAATCCCTTCCCTAACCACAATGATACTCCATTTAGAAGTAGCACCTCCAGCAAAAGCAGCCCTACCACAGCACTGTGCCCGCCTGTCCATCACATCTTCCCTACCAGTTCCTTCCTGAAAATCTGAAATCTACACAAATCCCCTGGCCACAGCTCCAGAAGGAGCTGTTCTTCGCTCCTTTTCCTGGGACAGCAGACCAAGTCCTCTTTGGGTCCTTACTACTCAAAGCAAAATACATTTTGCTTGAGGCATTCATGAAGGAAAATGATAATGGTTTCGTAATCTGAGGTGAATTCAAGTCTGTGGGTTTGGAGGGAGGGTGGTATAAGAAGACATAATTACTGGATGATTCTCAGAAAGTATGTTTCTTCTTGCACAGAGTCTAGTTTTAGTCAACAGAATTGAGGATAAGGCTTTCTCCTGACGTTTACATAGCTGAAAAAGTAGAAATTATGGAAGGAATAAAAAGCATTACCCCAAGCTCTTCCCTTTCTTTTCCTTCTCTTCACCTTTGTCAGTTCTCAAAAACCAAACTGCTTATAAGCTGAAAATGACTGAGATTTTGTATAGCACTCCAGAGTTAGGATAAAAATCATACTGTTGGGGAAAAAAACCCATACTATTGAAACTCATGCTGTTTCCCAAGGGTGTAGATCACAGGAGGCAGCTGGTTCCTAGTAGATAATGTGAACATTAGAACCTGCACAAACAATACTTAAAAAATCTACAGTTCCCTAAATATTTAGAATACATAAAGAACCCTTAAAACTCAACAACAAAAAACCAAATAACCTCATTAAAAAATGGGCAAGGGACTTGAACTGACATTTCTCTAAAGAAGATATACAAACAACAACAAGCATATAAGAAGATGCTCAATGTCACTAATTGTTAGAAAAATGCAAATCAAAACTATATCATCTTACAACCATCAGGATGGCTGCTATAAAAAAAAAAAACAGAAAACAACACATTATTAGCTAGGTTGTGGAGCAAATGAAACCCTTGGGCAGTGTTGGTGGGAATGTAAAAGGGTGTAGCTGCTATGGAAAACAGTATGGCAATTCCTCAAAAAATTAAAAATAGAACTACCATATGATCTACCAATACCGCTTTTGTATATATATACAGAAGAATTGAAAGCAGGGTCTCAAAGAGGTATTTGGACACCCATGTTCACAGCAGCATTAGTGACAAAAGCCAAAGGTGGAAGCAATGCAAATGTCATCCACAGATGAATGGATAAAGAAAATGTGGTCTATACGTATAATGGACTATTATTCAGCCTCAAATAGGAAGGAGATTCTGACACACGCTATACCATGGTGAACCCTGAGGACATTATGCAAAGTGAAATAAAGCAGTTACAAGAAGACAAATACTGTATGCTTCCACTTATATGAAGTACCTAGAGTAGTCAATCTCCTAGAAACAGAAAGTAGAATGTGGTTGCCAGGGGCTGGGGGAGGGCAAGTGGAGAATTGTTGTTTCATGGCTACAGAGTTTCCATTTCACAAAATGAAAACGTTCTGGAGTTTTACAACAACGTGAATATATTTAACGCTACTGAACTACACATTTAATAGTTAAGGTGGTAAATTTTATGTGTATTTTACCACAGTTGAAAAAACCAAATCTATGGCTCCCAGTATGCTAGTGATGTTAACAATAACACCTCAGACACACCCAGGAACTTCTCTCTGAGAGGCCCAGAGCGCTGGCCTACAGACGTGCTGATGCCAACTCAAAAAGACGGCCGAGGATAAATTCAACTATATGGTTGCACTCCTCAGAGTTTTATTTTTTCTTTTCTTTTCCTCCACTAACATGAATATTTTGAATATCTCACCATTACACTCCTCTGAAACTCAGGCCACCCAAACATCAGTGGATGCTGAATCTGAAGTGCTACTCTGCATTATCTGGGATTCTGGGGAAAACAGGCCTGCCTGAATGTCAGGGTCCAGGAGAGGAGGGATATGTGAAGTCAACCCCCTTCCTCTTCTTTTTTTTTTTTTAAATTGATATTGTAAATTGGCATTCTGGTGTATAAATCAGGTTCCTCTGTGTTTGCTTAATATGAATTAGTTCCTCAAAGTTGTTTATTAATTAATTTATTTATTTTTGCTGTGTTGGGTCTTCGTTTCTGTGAGAGGGCTTTCTCTAGTTGCGGCAAGCGGGGGCCACTCTTCATCGCGGTGCGTGGGCCTCTCACTGTCGCGGCCTCTCTTGTTGCGGAGCGCAGGCTCCGGACGCGCAGGCTCAGCGGCCATGGTTCACGGGCCTAGTTGCTCCGCGGCATGTGGGATCTTCCCAGACCAGGGCTCGAACCCGTGTCCCCTGCCTTAGCAGGCAGATTCTCAACCACTGCGCCACCAGGGAAGCCCCCTTCCTCTTCTTATTTAGAGAATTCAGTAACATGCCCATGCAGTCCCTCCCCATAAAATTCAGCATCTTTTCTCCAGATAAAAGATGACCACTTCTCTCTTTCTACTTTTGACCTTCACACTGAACTGGCAGTACTTCCTGTGTAAGAATTACACGTGAGATTAATATTCCAGGTGTTCTCCACCATCCAACACGATCTACCACCTTCTGCCATTCTGAGACCTCTTCTTTTTGTCTTTTTTCTTTTCCGGAACCACTTCCAGATTGGGGGATCAAAGGCGCTGCATAATAATGACACTTTATAAACCTTCGCTTGCATCTCAAACACAAAGGAGCACAGTGACGGTAGGAAGCTGGAGAAATGGCTGGGGAGAGAACAGATTCCCCCAGGAGAAAGGGAAACAGCTTTTGGAAGGATGCACTCCAAGAAAAAAGATGTCAGGTCCATCTGGAAAGTATTTAACAAAATAAAAAGCCCTTTTCTGCTATGAGCAGCAGATTAGCAGAATACAAAACTCCCTGAACAACAAACCTCTAGGACCAATTAAAAATCAAAACGAAACCGAAAGAAGAGCTCCTTCTAGGGATGTCCAGCCATGGCTAAGTTGTAAGCCTCTTTCTGGTGCTCAGGAGAGCTCCTGGTGCCATGTGCAAGAGACCTTTCCACTGCAGTGCTCCTCCATGTGTCTCCTCCAGGCATTTATTTGTGCAAAGGGCTCCAAACATCAAATAAAGTCCAATCTCCCCTCCAGCTCCAACCCCCAGTGGAAACGTGGGCTGCCTCAGTCAGAGCTAGTGCAGGGTTTCTGAAACCACTTGGGCTGAGAATTCCAACTTAGAATCCTCCCATAGTCTGTCAGCTTCCTCTCCATCTTCTTGCATAACATGGTAGCAAAACATGAAATAAATGTGGCAATCTGAGGGCATCATCAACAATGATGTTTTTCCTCTTGCCTCACAGTTTTGGTTATTTTGCAGTACTGGGACATAAACAACACACGGGTCCACTAACCCCTCACCCCACTGTCGTTCTGTTTTCCAGCACAGACACTTTGTAGTACACTTTGGAATGAAGAGAAAGAAACAAGAAGCTCCCAAACCTGGGCTCTTCTCTGCCTTTCTCTCCCTGCCTCTGTTAACACGTGAACAGCCACAGAAGAAGGCTAGTTCGTTTTCAAATGGCCCAGAAAAAAGCTCGGCAACCTCTCTGGCTAACCTGTTTTAGTGCTTAACGAGAGCCCAAGAAGGTGGTAACTTCCTTCCTCTCACTCAGATTTGAGACATTTTCCTTTGTCATACAGGTCTGAAAGCAGCAGGCCGTTGTGTAAGAGCGTTTTACTGAACTTCTTTATTAAACTGTCCCTCGAGGACCACAGGATGAATAATCTTGGGCCCTTTAGCTGTTTCTGGGCTCTAATTTCCAATGCTTTAACCATCTCTTGGGCTCTTCTCTAGACTCCTCAAATCTTCCTTTCTAGAGGAAGAACAAGCTGAAGACACAAAGCTCTAGTGACAGACCTCATGGCTTCTATACACCCTGCACATGACAGCCCCAGGCTGTGCTCTGAAACCCTGGGGCAGGGGGGAGGCAGGGGACTTCCTCATCCCACGTTCAAACTGCCCACACCCCTCTACTCCCATTTTCTGTTAATAAAAGAAGGAAAATTGCAAAAAAAAAAAAAAGAACACAGAAAGGAAGAGGGCAGAAAAAAATATATAAAAGAAAAGGGAACTTAAGAATTTATAAAGATACAGGAAATTATTTTAACAGGAAATACAAGCCAAAAGGTTCGTTCTGCCAGGCAAAAAGTGCCTAAAAACAACAAACTTTTGCATGCAGCCTTGCAGCAAGTTTGTCCACACACTACTGCTGCACTTTCTACCGCCCTTTGAGCACCCAGCGTCTGCCTCCAAACACAAAATGATGTGTCCCAATGTACGCTAATAGGTAAACTCGAGGAGAGGCTTAGCTGGATTCCATGAAATAAGTAATTTAATGACCATCTGAAGGTTTGTTTTTTAGGGTACAGAAGTTCTGAATAGGGAAGCGGGAGGTTCTGATAATTTCATTTTCATAATAATGGCTTGCTGCTGGTTCCTCTAATAACGTGGCTACCAGCTACGCCCTGGCTCTTACATCCAAAGCCGGAGCAATTTCTCCACATTGCAAAGAGTTAAAGACGGTTTAAGGAAAGAGAACCAGTTAGGTATTTTAGAATGGCTATGAAAGATTTTTCAGGGGGAGAAAAAAAAGGCACTAACCTGTGTTGTTTTAATCCGCTGAAATGACCCAGGTTCTCAAGTTCCCCCTCTGTCTTCTGGCCAGCTTCCTGTAAGTGCGGCATGTGACATTATACTTCCTTACTGCACCTTCTCTGACTCGTTCAAGGAGCCGTCAGAGGCATGTGATAAGACCATCTCCCTGCCTGCTTCACGCTGGGGTAATCCTGTGTCTGAAGAAATGCTGTGTCCTCGCAGGGGTCCCCAGCTGGCTTCAGGCATCCCTAGGGCTCAGGTAAAGAGGAGAGAAGCAAAGGGGGTGGGGGGCCGGGGACAGTAGTATCCGGGCTCCTGGCTCTTCTGACTCCACAAGGAGGGAGGGGGAGAAAGGGAGAGACAGAGATTCTTGGGCCCCAGGCTGCCCATCTTGGGGTAGGGGCTTCTGAGCTCACTGGGGCTTAGGCGCTGTCCTATCACCAGGACAGGCAGGCCTTGGTGCTACTGCCCTGGGAACTGCTGAGGAAGGGCGGCCGTGGTGCTGCACCCAGGGTGTCCCCAGGATGCTCTCTGGAGGGCACCAGCCCGGAGGAGCACACCCAGGGCCTGGCTCGTGGTTCTGCACCCTGCAGCGACAGGGGCCACTCACCCTGAGTTTCCGGGGACAGTCTCAAGTTCACATCCAGTCTAGCTAGTCCTGCTGACGGACTGTGTGCCCTAATTCTGGGCTCAGCAAACAAAGCCCCAGTACTCCCTGCCTCCCAGGGCTAAATAACTGGCACACACTTCCCCCCTGCTGGTCTCCAAAATATGCCAGCCTTTTGGTTTCCCCTGAAAGGGCTGACTTTGTCTTCCTGTGGGATGGTGGGGGGTTCCTGGTGGCACGTGAGCCCTGGCCACGGGGGACCCTGATGCTGGCCCGGCAGGAGCACCTGGGAGAGGCCTGGAGCGGGGAGGCCTGGTGAAGAGCTGAGGCAGGACCAAGCAAGAAGTCCAGGGCTGCCATTCTAGCTTACTTGTTCCTGTGGTCAGTACCCGCCTCTTTCCTTTTATAATTCCTCTAGCTCTCTGGAGGTCCAACACACTGGAATTTGTGGATGTAGGAAGTGGTACGTGGGAGTAAAACGACGTCCTGGACAGAGGGGAGTATTCTGCAGTTTGTGCAACTTGACTCAGTGCAGAAACCCCAAAGTTGCTTCTATTTGGCTACGCTGGCGCAATTCTTTTTTTAAAAAAATGCTTTTAAAGGCATTTTTCAGTTGTTTTTTAGGAAGGTAACCGTAGACAAGCTCACTGTTCCAAGTCTTGAAAATATTACCCTATAATTCCCTCAAAGAATTTTTCCATGTGAGTTTCTACCGAGTAAGGGAACGAACCCCGGGAGTCAGAACTCTGGAGAACACTAAAACTCTGAAGTCTCACCACATAATTACATTTCTGGCTTTGAAAACATGCATAACTGTTTTTACCATTTTGGCAGTTGATGGCTGGTTTTCTGATTGAACTGTACAGTTAGATTAGCCAGTTGAGTGAGTCAAGATGGCTGAAAGCACGGCATTCGCTTTAAAATAGGAATAATGGTAAAACTTTGCCATCTTGGAAAAACAAAATACTCCATCGATGATAAATAATAATGAGTCCATTTAAATTTATTTAGAAGTGTCACATTCTGGGCTAAGCTGCCAGTTCCATTTTTTTCAACTAAGCAGTTACATATGTTCTGCTTCAGCCGTGCTCTATGTGGAATTTTTAAAGGTCTCAACAAAATGCCTTATAACTTCCTTTTAAACTCTAGAATCTGGCCTCCTGTCCATGAATTTTTTTTTTCTTTCTGTTTAGGCATTAAAAGAATTTTAATAGACTTTATCTTTTAGAACAGTTGTAATTATAGAAAAATCAAGAAGATAGTAGGGTTCCCACACATTCTGTATCCAATCTCCCCACTATTAAAATCTTACATTTAATATGATAGATAATTAAGAAACCCAATATTGACACATTATTATCAACTAAAGGCCATAGGTTATTTAGATTTCCTTAATTTTTTTCCCCAGTGTCCTTCATCTGTTCCAGGATCCCATCCAGGACACCATATTACGTTTAGTCATCAAGTCTCCTTAGACTCCGCTTGGCTGTGACGGTTTCTTAGACTTCCCCTGGTTTTGATGACCTTGACAGTTCTGAGTACTGGTTAGGTATTTTGTAGAATGTCCCACAATTGGGATCTTTCTCATGATACTGGGGTGATGGGCTGTTTGGAGGAAGACCACAGAGGTAAACTGCCATTTTAATCACATCAGATCAAGCACATATACTATCAACATAATTTAACACTGTTGACGTTGGCCTTGATCACCCGAGGTAGTGTTTGTCAGGTTTCTCCACTGGAAGGTCGCTCCTTACCCGCTTCCATACCATACACTTCAGAAGGAAAAGCTTGAGGGTGGAGTATCTATATAAATTACTTTGAATTCTTCTTCACGGGAGATTTATCTCTTCTCCCCATTCAACAATGTTTTCAACCGTTTATTTATATCAGTATGGCCTCACAGGTATTCATTTTATACTTTGGGTTCTAATTCAACACTATTTTACTAATTTTGTTGTTCAAATTGTTCTACCTTTGACTGGTGAGGCCTCTTTCAGTTGGCTCCTGTGCTCCTTTGACATTCTCCCACCAATATTTTGTTTCTTGGTTTCTGTTTTTGAGCATTTCATTATTTTCTGGCACTAAAATATGCTCCACGCTTATCACGTATAGTACCGCCCCAACTGTCCATGGCTTATTTTGTCTTGACAAGAGAATAAAAGAAAATAAATCTATGGGCCTGAGAAAATTTAAATTTGCCTTCAATTGTCATTAGTTCTGCCCCATGTATTAGTGAACATTTTAAAAATTGTTTTTATAAAATTAGTCCTATCCTCTACCAGCAAGAAAACACCAAAACATCAACTGTGTGAAATTCTGCATTTCCTTAATTCCAAGATGCATGTTTGTGTTGATAGTGCTTTTTGCCTTCATATTCTAACATTTCTGGAACCAAAGTATACATTTAATACCATGTCCTTGCCCCCGCCTCCTCACCTGTCATAAAGTTGATGGTGTCTTACAGCTGATGGTGTCTTGGGAATGGAGGAAGTAGAGCAGTCGATTAATTCTTGTTTGGACCGTAGACGTCATTTAACTACTTTCACTGATATTTTTCCCCCACTGAACAAATATTTTGACTAAAGTGGTTTGATGTGTAGCATCTGCAGATTTTTACCTACTCCCAGACACATTCTAACTTTACCTCAAACCACATATGCTCATCAAGCATTAAATTCTCTTCAATTTTTTATGGGTTTACTATCTGATTCCTTTTATGTTTACCATGTCACTTTTTCAAGATCTCAGAATCCATCATCATGCCTGAGGAGCCTAATGCTGACACTAAATGGTTGCAAGAATGATGTCTCACTCTTACAGATGAGGACTAAAAGTGCTTACTGGTCAGAAGCAGATCAGGAAGGGCTCCTTGGTCCCCCCCTTTCCTACTTGGGGAAGCCATCCGATTACATAATGGCAAAACTGGTCATTTCTTTCTCTGTGGCCAGGAACTCATGAACTGCCGCTGCTTTGGGAGTGTCATGCTTTATAGACTTCTTTCTTTTAATGGACAGAGACTCGTTTACCTAATCACCACGGGCATATTTCAAGACAGTCACAGATAAAATGCCCAGTCTTTTCACCCAGGCAGATAGAACTTGGGTACTCTAAACATCATTATGTGTCCTACTCCTGTGTAAAATATACTAAGATACTGACTGTGCCCTAACCATCTCACCAGCATCCAGAAGAGATTGGAAGAGATGCCACACTGACTTCTTTTGGCAGTCCTTACCACATGCACGGAGTTGTCCCTTGGTATCTGCAGGGGATTGGTACCAGGACCCCCCCCCCACACACACACACCAAAATCCACAGATGCTCAAGTCCCTTACAGTCAGCCCTGTGTATCCGAGGTTCCACTTCGGTGGATACAGAGGGCCCAGTGTACTTCAATTCTCACAGCAATCCTTTGAGGTAGGTACTGTGATCCCCACTTCACAGATAAGTAGCCAAGTCAGAGGAGCTAAATAACCACCCAGAGGCCCTTGATAAGTTTGAAGCCAGAGACTCAGAGCCTAATGCTTCTCTTTGCTATAGATGGTTTACCATCTGTAACTCACAAACGGGCACTTTATTGAATACAGTCTTGTTCTCTAATTATTTTTTGCACATGCTTTTCACCTCAGCCAAACCTAAGTGACAGTGAGGACAGGGACAGTGTCTTTTAGCCCATTAACTCAGATTTCCAGCCTCATCCCAGCAGCTTTCCTGTTAACTCTGAACTTTTGCCTAACTGCCAATCAAATTTTTTTTCTTATTGGTAAAAATTCACAATTTTTCTCTTAAAGGTAAATAATTTAACATCATAATTTCCCTCTCCCTACTTTGTTGTTTAATTTTGTTTTTCATTTATTAGCTTCTTAAATTTTAAGCTTATTTTCTTTTCAGTCCTTTAAATAAAAGGCTTAACTTTTTATCTAACTATATTTTTAGTACAATCCCCATAATTCAGTGCACTGTATTTTCATTGTTAATTTTAAAATAGTCTATAGTTGCAGTAGTGATTTCCTTTTTGATCCAAGAATCATTTAAAAGGACCATATCTTAGTTTCCAAGTGCTTGGATGAAGGTAGGGGCAGGAGCCATCTTGTGTAACTTTCAATGCTATGTTATTGTTATATGTCTACTTTTTGGTTAGTTTAAGTTTCTTTGTGGTGTAGTATTTCATCAATTTTTGAAAATGATCCATGGTCTTTTAAAAAAACTGTGTATACTTCCTATTTGTTGAGTTAGGTTAATAATAATAACTATGTTATTCAAATCTTCTGTTCCTACTTAATTTTATTTACTTGATAAAATTCTGAAAGTATTTTGTTAAAGTCTCCCACTATGATTATGGAAAAGTTTATTTACACTTTAAATTTTTTAATTTATTTATATTTTTATTTGCATTATTTTGCTTGTATTTTTAACAAATTTTACTTTAATTCAGTGCTAAATGTTTAGTACATAAAGTTTCATTGTTATTGAATCTTGTTTGATTTATATCTATTCTTTTATGTCTCGTTCAATATTTCTTTTTACATTGAATCCCACACTTTTTAGAATTAATATTACTATCCCTATTTTTGTTTTGTTAGTTAGAATTCACCAACCTATCCCTTTATTTTCTGCCTTTCTGTGTAATTTTGGTATACAAAGATTCCTAAAGACAGCATTTAGCTGGATTATCTTTTTAATCAATCTGAGAGTCACTGATTTTAACATAGGAATTTAACCTAGTCACATTTATTGTTATATGTTTATCTTATGCTTGCTATTTTATCATATGGTTTTCTTCTTACTTTTTTTCCCTCTTTTCTTGACCTTTGCTGATAGACTATGGTTTTCATTATTGTAGCACCCCTAGCTCTGTGTGTCTGTTTTAATATCTAATGGCTTAGAAATCCTACCTATATTTTTTTCTAAAGGTCAAATACATGTGACCTTTCTTGGTGAACATCAGAGAACTGCATAGTAGGACCCTGTTAATTGGTAAGGTGAGTCCATTGCTTTGGGAAATTTAATGGTAGATTCATGTTAGTAGCAATAATAGATTTTGTGTATATATGGGAATGACACTACATAGGTATTAGAAACCCTTCTAAAAGAGTATGTGACCAGATCTCCATTCACTTCCCTTCTCCCTTCCTACAACAAGGACTGGCTAGCTTTCACAAATCTTGTGGATGAGTGTGGGGTAGAGGGGCACTCAAGAACCTAGTGGTTGGGATACAGCCAGGAACATCTTAAGGAATGCTTCTGCAAATTCTGGACTCTGAGACATACATGCACTTTGGAGATCTGTAGAAGTATCTGTAGAAGGGAGGCTGTCAGGGTGAGTTTCCTGCTACTTCACTTCCAGTCTCTACAAGTCATCATCAGCTGAGAAATCTAATCTAGAATTAGGTAAGAGTGCAACAGTAAGATCACAAGAATGTAAACATACTCTCTAAAGAGGTGAAGAATCCAAATGAGAAAATAAATGTTGCTAGACCTGCTTAGGAGGCTAGAATTCTGAGTTGCTTAATGTCTAGTTAAGAAAGCTCAGTAATCAACAAGAATCCACCTTTTTTTTTCCCCTAAAAATGAGGTGGTTTCCACTTTTTTAAAACTTTGATATAGGTGCAGGGGTGATGGAGAAAATTCTGGCCATAAAATACCTATGTATGTGTATTCTTTGTATGTGTTTCTATAAGTGCATGTGTTTGAATAAAGGTTAACATTAAAATTCCATATTTAATTTTTCATGGAGAATCCCAGTGGGAGGGAGGGAATAGGGATAAAGGTGAAGTAACTGTTTGAAGACCTGCCATTAACTCTCAATTTACTGGACTGAGATCCTGGTTTGGATCACAAAGAAGAAGTGATTAAATACCTTAAAAGAGTGTTTCTGTTCTAACATATTTTAAAAATTAATTTAGCCACATAAAATTTTATGAAGTAAATATTTTTTTAAGCATTCTCGTAATACAAAAGGGGAGACTAAGGGATTCCAAGAGTTGAAGGGATTTGTTCAAACAAGTAAATAAGTAATAGAACTGGGATTTAAACCCAAAGCTTCTGACTACAAGTCCAGTGTCATTTCCAACATACACCAAAACTTCTGTTTCAGAGAAAGCTAAACCCATGCACACCACATGCATGTTTTGCAGAGAGAAATTGCAGCAAGGCACACCCTTGGCAGTCAGTGCTTCACCATGTAGGTCAAACAGTCCAGCCGGACCCCAGAGCAATTGTTTCTACACTGACCCTCAGGGGTTTGGGGAGCATTATGTCATGCCAAAGGCTTTCCTCATTAGCAGTCATGCAAAAAGACACTATGCACCACATTTCTGAGCACTTGGAACAGCTAAAAAGAAGATGAAAAGTCAAGAAAGTTCTCTTGATGATGCACCGCACTCTGATACATTTGACTATGCCATTGTAATGTAATCTAAGCCAGAATCATCAAGCACTCTGGCCAGCTGTCTTTAAAGCCAGAGCCCTACCTGACAGAGTCATTCTTTGGCATACTACGGGACCTGAGGCCAACAACCAAACTGGCTGTTTCCAATTTCACACAGTTTAATTCCAAATAACTAGGCCCCTCACTCATCTTTGTTGTTGATCAAAACATTGAAAGCATATGACAAATTCCCTTGTTCAAAAAAAGACTGGCTAGGGGTACACAGAAAGCCTTGACATTCACCCAGGATGAGTTTTAAGAAGCCTCATAAACACAGAACTCCAGAGGTTGTAGACAGTATTGAGAACCAAGACCCTCTCACATATTTCTTGCTATTTTCTTTTAGGCTGAATAGAGAAAAGAAGAATATAAGGCAATCTTACAATTCAGAAGTGAACCAAGGTTACTGGGAGAGATCATGAGTGGGTATTACGCAGATCTGTAGCCCTGATTCAGGATTTGTGTTTTTCTCACACGTATACATAACATGGGACTAAGAGAACAGCTAACTAATTGCCTGTTTTCACAATCTTCCTACTCAGATGCATCCCTCCCTTCCACATTTAAGAGCACATAGAATACGGTAGAATGGGTAAACAAGCTCATGTCATTCCTAAAAGGAAGGATTCTGGAATCAAACTACCTGGGTTCAAATCCCAGATCCATCACTTACTAATTGCAGTGAATTACTTTATTCTTTGGGTCCCAGTCTACTCATCTGTAATATGCAGATAGCCTTCTGAGTATTGAGTGTGATGCATTCAAAGAGCTTAGCCAGTGCAGTGCATAAATGGTGGCTCCTGTTACTGTTAGTAGGTGGAAATTTTATTAGGAAATTCTACATTAGAATTTCTTACAAGAAATGCAGTCAGGGACTTCCCTGGTGGCACAGTGGTTAAGAATCCACCTGCCAGTGCAGGGGACACAGGTTCGAGCCCTGATCTGGGAAGATCCCACATGCCACGGAGCAACTAAGCCCGCGTGCCACAACTACTGAAGCCCACACGCCTAGAGCCCGTGCTCCACAACAAGAGAAGCCACCGCGATGAGAAGCCCACGCACCGCAACGAAGAGTAGCCCCTACTCGCGGCATCTAGAGAAAGCCCACACGCGGCAACGAAGACCCAATGCAGCCAAAAATAAATAAACAAATAAATAAATTTATTAAAAAAGAAAAAGAAATACAATCAGAGTGAGGCAATGGGCTTTACTTCTGAGGGTGCTGGGTAAACAGGAAATAAAAGATGTTCAGAAATCAGAGGCAGTGGAGCTACAGGTCCTCCAGTCATTCTAGAGAGGCACAGTCCATCCAGGAAGTAGAACAGGAAATCCATCTGCATACCCTAACTTTGGAAGTGGTGTAGCATTTATGCTTCTAAATTTGGAAGAGATGGATGTATTTGTGTCTGATCAAAAAATTAGGAGGAAAATGGTTTGTGAATTATATCTCCATTAATTTTTTTTTGAATGATGAAGGGTTGCATAGCCAGTGAAAAACTATGTGGATGAGATAGACAGAGAGGTTTAGCAGTGGCCATGAGTGTAGGGGGAGGAACAGATGGCTACACAGAATTTTGGAGAAATTGTTTATGTGGTGCAAACTGTAACACCTTTAAGCCATGCCTTTTAGAAAACCTTAGATGAAAGAGATACATTACTCTTCAAGGCTTTCTGGCTTTCTGATGTTTTCTTTGAATGAGACTCCAAGCAGGATCTGGACCATGTGGGGTCTCTAGATTTATTCAGGTTACAATTAGAGTGTGGGTCACATCCAGCTGAGCAACATCAAACCCAACCACATGTGTTTATCACATATTTTCTGGATTATGATTTGGATTTTGAAGTGGCTGCAGACAGGCTGAATTACATGATTCTATAAAAGAGGTAAACTTTCAAAAGATAAACATCTCTCAAGATTTTATTAATTACTCACAGTCATTCTGAATGAGTAACAATATATTTTATATATAATTACCTATTATTTTCTTCACCTAGAAATAAAGTTGGTGCTCTGAGAGGTACCCAAAATAAAACAAGGTGCTATTTGCTAAATTACTGTTGCACATCTCTCAATGATATGCTTACTGTACTGAAAGCAACATAGCAGCTACAACTTCCAAGGACAAACGTATATACAAAAATGATCAAACATCTCTGCATCTAATAACATAAGTGTACTTATTTAAATATGTTTCCTGAACATTTTATATAAACTGCATTTTAACCTTAGGGGCACTGTGGATCATTAATAACACTGCTGAAAGTATAGGCAGAATAGGAGTTAATGGAATATTATGATGAACTGTTTTAATAAATTATACTTCCCTCTTTACTGGAAAATGAACACCATGAACTGTAATATTCATCAAAATACGCTGACATTTTTAGTAACTAGACTTCATAAGTGTAAAGCCTTCCTAAGCAATAAGGAATATGCAGGGGGAAGATAAGCTGTAACAAGTAGTGTGCTACTAAATGTACAACTAAATGTATAAATTCAGGTTAAAAATAATTCATTTAGCTTGATTAAGGACAAAGATTTAGGGTTACAAAAACAAAAACAAATAAAGCAAAGCAACACCAACACAACCCTGGGTTGTCATTAATGATAAACTGTCTTGCAATCCAATTTGCTATCCAAATTGTAAAGAAAAAAAATCTAGGAACTCACGACCAAACTGTGCTAACGGTGCACAGACACATCTTAGGATTATGTTTCTCATTTGCGCAGTTGCAATAACAGGCATATTTTACTTACAGAAATCCAACTCTTTATGCTTGAAGGAAAAAGAGAGAAAAAACAATATACACAGTGACAGCCATTTCACTCACCATTCCGCGCAATGAGTGCGCCCTGAGTCTCCTGAGATGAGGGATGTGAATCTGTGGTTGTCACGGGCATGCCACACTGGGTATAATGCCCATCTTCAAAAACACATATTTTTCACACACCAGGGCTCATAAATGGCAACCAGCCAGTTCATGTCAACCAAGGAGACAGTTAATTCCAAATAGAGTAAATTGTTACCTTAGCCACAACTGTAAACGTCACTGAACTGCACTGGACCAGATACTTCTTTATCTCAACATGGTTCCCCATCCTGACAACGGCAGCTCAGAAGCTCTGCTGCTGCAGTGACTCCAAGGCTCAGTTATAAACCACCGTTCCTTCTGGACAGTCCCTCCCTCACGTTCTCCTTATGCCAAGCTGATGAAGGAAAGATTTGAGATGGATTTTAAAAAACCAACAACAACCTTTTACTGTTGTCCTGTACCTGTGATAGTTTCATGTCTCTCGAAAGGAGACGGGAAGTTTGGAACATTACTGGCCCTTTTAAAGGAAAAGAGGAGGCATACCCAGAGGTGAGTGACTGTCCTAACACATGAGAATGTGCTAATGATATGCTCCCCACCACAGTCTGCTTTCAGCCCTTACAAAAAGTCTGGAACAGTATGTAGCAAAACAAAGAAATTACTTTCCATCTCTCAGTACATCTCTGAAGTAAAGAGTGAAACTTAAGGCAATAAGCACCTCAAGAGAAAGGTGTTCTGTCTCCTGTGATGCCAATCTTGGCCTTGGTCGAAGGTCAGCCCCTTCCTTCCTCCCTCCCTCCCTTCCTTCCTTCCTTCTTCCTCTCAACCCTCTCAGTAGAGTCTCACCCCTTCACTCCACTCCCCTAGACCACTCCTTACCAGTCCATCTGGAGGTTAGGGGAAAGAAACGGGCTTGGCACCTTGCAGGTGTTTACTGCCTCCCCAAAACACAGAGGAATTCCTCATTCTCAAATCCACAGTCCAGTTTACCAGTTTTATAAACGGTCCACTCTGTGTATGCACAAAGTATAAAAGCTTGAAAACGAAAAATGCTGATTCCAATTCTAAGTTAACCTGCCTAGTAATTTATAGATCTTAAGGTGAAACTGGATATAAAATTCCCTTTGTCCCTCTTTCTACAATCTCCTGTACTAGTGTTTCTTGGACCTTCTACTTTCACTGAATCATAATACCATCTCGACTGCTCTCCTTAGGAGTCAAAAAAAAAATGAAATCTCCTAGCTTTTCAGTTTTCTTTCTAGGATTAAACATAAACAGTACACCTCCTGACAGTATTTTTAACAGAGTGGTGTCCAAACAAGATAGAAAGTCTTTGACAAATAGAAAGCAACCAATCTATCTTCAGGCATACCTGTGCTAGTGATCTTTGTTCTGGTTCAAGGTGCCCATGGGCTCTCTTCAGAAGGATGGGCAGTGAGAAATGGCCAAGCAGGTGCCTGCCATGAGGACTCACGTGTGATTGGCCACACAAGCACACTTGAGACTAGCACTATGGTGAACTTAACGTGTCTAGAGACAGCCTGGTTTACTGGCATTGCATTGTGCTGTGAATTCGCTACCCCTGATCTAGGAATATGCGTTTTGACCCACAAGGAGCTGGCTTTCTCTGTTGCTGGCTGGGCTGAAAAGGCAGCGATTAGAAAAAATAAAGATTTCTCCACACAGCCTCTCAGAAGGGATCTGCCCTGTGATCTGCCATACCCTGATTTTCAAAATTCAGACTGAATTCAGACTTTTCATAAAAAGACCACTAAACTAACTCCAAATGTAAGTACTAAGACTGTTACTACAGTTCAGCTGCTTCTGAAGCACATGCTACGTCAGGCCCTAATAGCCTAATTCTCCTATATATGCTCAGATTGCTTTGTAAATGCTCTTAATAGCACAAACTATTAGCGTTATCCATTAACCTAAAAGAATTATGACATTAAGTGTTTATATGTATTAACAATGTTTTTCTTTAAAAAAAAAAAAACAAAAAAAACCCCTAAGTGCTTTTTAATGCATTGCCTAATTCATCATCATTGAAGAAAGCTGTTATTTCTACTTTAGAGGTGGTGACACGGACTTACTGCTAAATGAAAAACGATAACATACTCCTCTGAGCAAGCTCTAAAATTGCAGGAGAGCTTGGTTTGTCACCTATTACTGGGTCTCAGTTCAATACGTATCTATTAACTGATTAGCTCACTCTCCCATGTTTATCTTGTATGGAAAAAACCTAGCAATAATATGGTACATTTTGATGGGACCAGGTGGTTCTTACAGTCAAGATCTTATAAGCACGATGATGTGATACTGTAACTACCTCAGCTATACAGCCAGCTCACCATGGTGGGTGAGTGCTCTAGTTATCTACTGCTGTGTAACAAATGAGCCCAAAACTCAGCTTTGTAAAACCACCATTTCATTAGCCTCATGGATTCTGTGGGTCAGGAATTTAGAAAGGTCATGATGAAGACAACTTGTCTCTCTTCCATATTATCTGTGGTCTTAGCTGGGATCATTGATAACTTGGGGGCGAGAAGGCTAGGGCTGGAGAATCCACTTCCTTGATGGTTTCTTCATTCATGTCTGACGCAAGGCTGGGAAGGCTAAAGGATGGGCTCACCAAGACTGTCCACCACAGCACTTACATCTAGTTAGACTTCTTACTTGGTGGCTCAAGTCTCTGTGTTCCCAGTGAACATGGCAGAAGTACGGCCTTTTATGACCTAGCCTTGAAAGTCACATGGGGCCACTTCTGTCTTACTCTCTTAGTAAAAGAAGTACAATCCCCTTCCCCCACCAGAGTCAAAGGAAGGGGACATAGACCCACCTCTCAATGGGAGAAGTGTCAACATATTTGCAGCCATGATTTCAAATACCTAGAGTGAGCCTTCAGTTTCCCATTGTCTGGTGCACCAATATTTGGAACTTGAACTTTTATTGATCAGCATTTGTGTTTTCAGAATATCAACCATAAATGCCTGCAATTATATTTCTGGATAATCAGATTCTGAATTGCCATGGAGGCAATAAAATACCTACATGGATGTTAGGAAAATATTAATTTGGAAGAACAACAAAGTATACAACTGGCAGATTTGTTGGCCTGTTTTGCCTTTAATTTTATCAAAATTATTCTGTTGGGAAAAAAATTTTTTTCCCTATTTCCACTAAGGCTATAGAGCAATCAGATGCCCCAAGCTAAATTAAAACACCTAAGGAAACTTAGGGGAAACCAATTTAACTTTATAGAACTAACTATTCAGTTTGAGGTGGCAAATTCAAACTTCTATCAGAGCTGGGCAAGTAGAGAAGTAAAAGCCAATGGAAATACTGCGGACTGGGGTTAACTGGAGCACATGTGTCCTTTGCCTTAAGGTATCTGAATTTGATTTTTAAAAAATACTGCATTTTCCAGAAATGGCTCTTAGACCACAGCTTACGATCTTTGATTGAGATTACATGGTGGATATTTCTTAGGTTTACAGTTTTTGTTCTGGTTCTATTGGTCTATTTTGCACTCCTCTGATACCAGAAAATAAACCCTCAATATATAATTATGTAGTTAATAAACACGTATTGAGCATTTACTATGTTCCAGACACTGAGCTAAGCTACTGACATTTGTTCCTTATTTAATGCTCAACAGTCCTTTGGGGTATTACTGAACCCATTTTACAAATAAGGAAATGGTGCTTCAAGGAGGTTAATTAACCTGACAAAGGTGATAAAGCTCCTGAGTGGTACACAGTGGTTCACACCCAGACAGGTCTGACCCCGATACTTGTGCTCTTAGCCACTGCATGTTATAATATGGTGCTTTTGATGAATGTGGCTCCCCTAAACCACAGGTGAGTGGTGTCCAAGAAGGGGGCAAGCCTTGGTCAACACTTCTTTGGTTATAACCCATCCAGTTACTCTAATTTTGGGATAGAAATGGAAGTTTACCTGAGGCACTGAATATGCAGAGACAGTTCCTCCTACACAGAATACTGGAAGTTTAAGACTGTATAAGGTCACTGTACTCCAACACCCAGACCACGTCTCTCTGGACACGAGGAAAGAGATCTGGAGTCTCAGCCTTCTAGAAGATGGGCAGTGCCTCCACCATTGATCACCTGATAGAATCCCATCCACTAGCAAGGCACAACTCACGTATTTATCAAAGGAGCACAAGATACGGGATCATGGAAATTGGTGTTTCTGTGCTCAACACCCTCTCTCGGCAGACCATCACATGATTTTCCTTTTAAAAAATCTATTTTGAAAAATCCCCTTTAAAAAAAGAAATCCTCCTCTATTTCCCTGAAAAGTCAAATAGAGTTCTCATACATCAAACATATGACAGAGGCAGTTTTTAATCATTTAAATTATTTATCCTTCATTGTTTAATGCTTTATACCACTCCTCAATGCATAATTTATTATACCATTTATGTTTATTAAAAATTGATCACAGGGACATGCTCTCTCCCCATCTTCTCAGGCTACAGATATTTTTCTGTCAAATCGCTTGAGAATAGACAATAATTTTTTAAAAATTGACTTTAATGGTTTGTATGCATGTCCCTTTCTTAGGGTTCCTTTTCTTCCACAAAAGGACTAGAGGTTACCTTAGTGTATTAACTGCTCATTTCCCTTTTTCATATATTACAAGAAAGCTTATCTGAAGGCCCACTGAGGCTTTCAGGAAAAAGGCTTATTTTACTTTTCTAACTTTTAGAATGTGGATGTGAAAAGGAGGCATGAAAGAACAAGATTCTAGAGTCTTCCATGACAGAGGTCATAGCTGTGGGGCTGCCTCTTTCTCTTTGCTTTTTCTATTCTGTTCAGTATTTCCTCCTCAGATGATTCATTTTCCCTGCCTTAACTGGCGTCATTTTTTTTTTTCTCTTCTCCTTTTCCCAATTTTGTCCTAAATCCCCTCACCTTTGCACTTCTCAACCCTATGACCTGAGTTGCTCTCTGTAAGCTCAAATCCTATAACTCTCCATCACCAGTGTTTCCAACCCACTGCCCTCAAAGTGAAAGGTTCAAGAAGGTGCCATCCTTGGACACTCCTGCTTCAGACCTGGTCATTCTACTCTTCCCCGTGGGAGGAAAGGAGAGAAGCAGAAAGCAACACAGTGGGTGAGAGAGGTGGGGGAGGGAAGCAGAAGAGGCAGGTTCTAATAAGGTTCTCACAACATGTTAGTCTGAAAAAGGTTTGCAGTGGACTAAAACCCAAAGGAATCAAACTTGGTACATTCCAGTTGGCTCTCCTTGCTACTTCCAGCCCACCTCGATGGGATCCAACCCTGCCTCTCTTCCAGGGCTCCCTACTGGAGCAGATGAGACTATCACTGGCCGCCCAAGCCAAAAACCTGAAGGTAACCCTCGCCCCTTCCCTCTCATTCACTCCTATAACCAATCAACCAATTACCAAGACTTGCAGATTCTACTTCCTAGTATCTCTGGACTCGTCCCCTGAGCCATCCACCACTCTCCCCTGCCTGGCCCCAGAACAGTTTCTTGGGGTCTCCAGGCCCAGGTCCTTCCATTCTCAGCATGATGTAGCTATGATCTCTCTGAAAGGCAAATCTGCTTAAAATTCTCTTCCTATCATAACTGAAATCAAGTCTAGTCCAAACTTGGCTTACCAGGCTCTCAATAAGTGAGGAGGCTCCTGCTTAGTTCTTGGGCCTTTTGTTTGAACCCGAGGTGTGACTCCTCCCCTCCCGCCACCGAACATACCCACGCAGCTCTACCCTCCACACTCCACTCGCTAGCCACACAAAACTTCTTCAGCTCCACGGAAGAGCCATATTTTCTCTTGTCTCTTGGCCAGGGAGCATGCTGTTCTTTTCCCAGCAGCCCTCTCAGCCATCTCCACAGGATGCCTCCTCTGTCTTTCCATGAAGTCCAGGTGTGCTCCCAGGGCCCCTAGCATTCCTCCCATCCCAGCACTCAGCGCTGGCATGGTAATTTTCTGATTCCTCATTTCCTGTGCTCCCCACAGACTAATAAACTCCATAAGGGCAGAGACAAGGCTTTGCTTCTTCACCATTGTATGCTCACTGCCTGGTGCATGACATGCACTTGGTAAGTGTCATGTGATTGAAGAATGACTGTGGGGTAGTCTGTTCCACTGCTGGCCTCCAATGAAGCATGCCTCCTGGTATTCACACCTTGTGTAGTCCCCTCCCCTTGAACTGGGCTGTACCTGTGACTTGATTTAAAAAAAAGAAAGTGAAGAACCTGCTAGTTCTGGGCCTGAGCCTTAAGAAGGCCTGGCAGCTTCTGCTTTTCTGATTCTAACTACCATGTAAAAAGTCCAGCAATCCTGCTGAAGAGGCCATATGGAAAGACCACTTGGAGAGGCCACTTGGAAAGTGAAAGGTCCTGACATTTCCTGGAGAAAAAGAGAAGCCCAGCTCAGTCCTGCCGCAGCTAACCTGCCATCTGAACGCAGCCCCAGACTGACCACAGGCAAGAATGGCAGAAGAGCTGCCCAGCGGAGCCCAGCCCAGATTGCAGAATTGTAAGCAATTAAATGATTGTGTTTTTAAGCCACTAAGTTTTGGGGTGGTTTGTTACATACCAACACATAACTATAATAAATTCAATATATAAATAAAATGGAATACAAAAATCACAGAATAACTTTTATGCAAAGACACGTCGAAGTTCCTAAAAGGCAGATCTAAGAAAAGAGCAACAGCATTAAAAGGATATCGAGGAACTCATACCACCAGCTTCCATTTAAAATACATCACAATTTTCCTCTGTCGTTTTCTTTGGTTTTAAGATATTTTCCAATGAAAAGATTTCCCTACTTTGTTTTCTTAAAGGATTCCTGGTCTGACATTAAAAATTAAGGAGTCCAACCAAGGATGCAATGTGAACATTAAGACACTAATGGAAACTAGCAGGTGACCAGCCCATCCTGCTGTTCCACTTCCTCTTACTTACCAGTAGCGTAGATCCAAAGCTGTGGATGAGGGCATGGGGGCTGCTGTGTTCAGGGCAGACTGGAACATTGTAGGGGCTCCTGGCTTAGCTGGACTGAGCATCAGATGTTCAGTTCAGTGTGAAAAGTCACCCAAAGAACAAAACGGCCAATTTTGACTAGAAACTAAAATGATCATTACAAGTAAAACAGACAGCTACCCATGACTTTAGCCCAGGCATCCAATCACTTACACAAACACATACACACACACACTATACTGATGTCCCATGGAGACAGCTGAGGCACTATTACATAATCCAGGATATGGCTAGATTCTTTTTAAAGACCCACGGAGATAGGCAGAATGAAGAGAAAGTGCTAAATTTACAGCGGTTTGGTGGAACTTTGGATTGATGCTTCTCATAATTACTTCTCTTTCAGAAAGAAAAAGGATCATCGTAAAAGAAATAGGGTCTAAGCTAAGTATCTGTCTTTCACAAAAACCAAAAAACAGAATGTCAAAAATATTTTCTAACAGTTCATACTGGACTAATGCTTTGACGTTTCTGAATGATCTATAGAAGGTAAAATTATCAACGTATTTTTGAGAATATATCATGTCTTCTATTTTATTATTATCATTATTTTTGGCTGTGTTGGGTCTTCATTGCTGCATGCGGGCTTTCTCTAGTTGTGGCAAGCAGGGGGTACTCTTCGTTGCGGTGTGCGGGCTTCTCATTGTGGTGGCTTCTCTTGTTGTGGAGCACGGGGTCTAGGCACACGGGCTTCAGTAGTTGTGGCTCACGGGCTCTAGAGCGCAGGCTCAGTAGTTGTGGCGCATGGGCTTAGTTGCTCCGCCACCTATGGGATCTTCCCGGACCAGGGCTCGAACCCGTGTCCCCTGCACTGGCAGGTGGATTCTTAACCACTGTACTACCAGGGAAGTCCTATCATGTCTTTTAAAACTATCTCCAATTAATAAATCTTATCTGGTGGAGACTGAAGAAGTAGATTTAAGAAAAATCTGGCAGCATGTATGCTGCATGTTTTGAAAGAGAAGGATCAGTTCCCAGTGTGTGCAAAGCTCCAGACTCTAAGCAAGAGTAACAGAACCTTAAGCATAAACATAAACCTTCAGCATTTATTACATGTCCTGTCAGTTGGTGAGACTGGGCATTTAAACGCTGCTGAGAGAGAGCAAAATCTAGACTTAAAAAATGGGAACTATTTCCCGCTCTTTTTTTTCTCCTAGATAGGGGGGCTCTGTGAATAGAAGCCACTTAGCTGCTCCCTGCAACCCAGCAACCTCAGAGAATGGAAAGCTTGTTCTCTACATTTTCCTCTTTTGGCGGGTAACTTCTGGTGGAGGCACAGACTTGTGCTTTGACTGTGGGGAGAGGACAGGATACGCAGGCCGTGACAATAAGCCAAGCACCCCATTTTTACCTTCGAAGGAAGAGAAAAGGCTGGCATAACAGCAATAGCGTTTCTCAAGAGACGGGACCTGGGAGATTGTCATGGGGCAGCCAGTCATCTCAGATACAAGGAAATGAAGGGGTACCAAGGTTTGTGGTAGGGATGGGAACTCATTTTCCTTATGTGCCAGTTGCTAGGCTGGGCCTTTTCACATGATTTTACTTAGTACGTATTTAATGTGTTTATTGGGTGGGTAGATGAATGACGACTGGCAACTGTGGGACTTGACCTTACATCCAGCACTTTTCCACTGGAAGAAGTCTGACTAATGGCAGACTCCTGAAACCTGATTTCCCATCAATAACGTATCTGTGTAAAGTTAGCTCAACTTCCCGATAATCCACTTGAACAGAGTACTCAGAAGGCATGCCAAGTGGTGGCATTTCTGCTGTGGCCTGGGGGTAGGGAAAACCACTTCCTGGTTTGCCCAGGACAGTCCACATTTATGCCTGTTGTCCCAGCATAATTATTAATTGTGCTCCCTCGCCTCTCACAAGTATCTGGATTTGGATGGAGAATTACAAAGCACTCTTTGTGCTTTTCTGGGAGAAAGGAAGGGACTCAGGGTAGAACTGCTCCCTGAGAGCTTGGTGTGGTGGTTTGGAACCGAGGGAGATGTGATAGTTGTCTTCAAATACTGACAGGTCTGTCTTATGTTAATAAAATTAGACCATTCTGTGGCTACAAGGATTAGAGTATGGACCACAACGTGGAAACCACAGGAGTGGAATTCTTCAGTATGAAGAATTGTACTCTAGGGCTTCCCTGGTGGCGCAGTGGTTGAGAGTCCGCCTGTCGATGCAGGGGACACGGGTTCGTGCCCCGGTCCGGAAAGATCCCACATGCCGCGGAGCGGCTGGGCCCGTGAGCCATGGCCACTGAGCCTGCGCGTCCGGAGCCTGTGCTCCGCAACGGGAGAGGCCACAACAGTGAGAGGCCCGTGTACCGCAGAAAATAATAATAATAAATTTTAAAAAATAAATAAGAATTGTACTCTAAAGGGTCTCCAGAGCCAACCTGCCTGGGTTCAAATCCTGGTTCTGCCATTTACTAGCTCTGTGACCTTAAGCAGGGTGTGCTTTAGTTTCTCCATCGGTAAAATAAGAATTCCATAGGGAGTGCTCCGTAATCACTTGCTCCTATTACTATTCCTGACTGTTACTTGGCAGGTGGTGGATGTGCCCAGAGTGGGGTTTTCACAGGTGGACGAGGAAGGGGCTGTTGGGCTCCTCCTGGAGAGGACAGTCAGCACTGGCTTGGCTGAGGTTGGAGATGCCGCCCTAACTCGGTGAACTCAACGGGTCTGCTGACGGCTTGAGGCTGAGTGTGTCAGCAGGGGGCAGCTGGTGTCCCCAGTGAGGGCAGCACTCTGGGCTGAGCACTCTGGAAAAGGACCTCGTTCAGGACTGTCAGGCGGCTGGGAAGGAACAGCCATCCCCACTGCATGTGGCAGTGGAATGTAGTGGTTTAGAACATGGGGCTATCAGACCATCTGCTTTGAATCCTGGCTCAACCACATGCTAGCTGGGGACTCTGGAAAAGTTACTTAACCTCTCTGTGCCTCAGTTTCCTCCACCGTAGAATGGGCATGACAACAGTGCCAGTCTCAGAGGAGTGAGTGTGATACAAGTACAGCCCAGCACAGAGGAGTCTGTCCAAGGTCTCACAGCCCAGTAAGCACCTCGCTCTCTTCTCTGCCCAGGGCTCAGTCCAGCTCGGGGAAGACTGACTCACCCACCCTCTGAATCCCCAGGCACGGTTGGTCAATTGGTGCTGGGGCTGCAGAAGTGACGGGCCTGAACGCGGGCAGCGGGCATGGGAGGGCCAGAGCCGGGCCAGGGCGCGGTGGGCAGAGCTGAGGGCACCCTAACTAACAAGCAGGGGTGAGTCAGGGTGTGAGGCCACGAGCTCAGAGCTGGGTGGAGATGGGATGGAGGCAAGAGTGATTTTCTTGAAACACAGCAGGCGGCATCACTCGATGGGATAAAACCCTATTAGATTACAGTATGGTCCTTGCAGAGTACCTGGCCAGGCCTGCATCTCTGACTTCGTCCCGTCCCCCTCTCCTCACAGCCCTCCTTCTTTCCCTGGGACCTGTCCAGCTTGTTCTCACCTCAGGGCCTTTGCATTTGCCATTCCCTCTGCCTGATGCACACTTCTCCCCAGATCTTCACGTCTGGCTCCTTGTCATTCATATCTCAACTCTCATAAACTTCCCTTAACAGCTGTACCTCAAGTAGCATCCCTACCATTCCATCCCATCATCCTGTCAGCCTTGTTTCATAGCCCTTATCACTACTAATCTACCTAAGTAATTAACTGAGCGTTAATTATTGAAGCATTCATTAATTTGTCTGAGTTACTTGTTTGCTGTTTCTCCCTCCTAGAACATACATTCCACAGAGACAGGGAGCCTGCCTTCTGCAAGCTTCAACAGTGAGCACTGAGCAAATGTTTGCTGAGTGAAGAGATGAAGCAAAAGCAGGCTGCAGGGTTTCCCTGGTGGCGCAGTGGTTGAGAGTCCGCCTGCCGATGCAGGGGACACGGGTTCGTGCCCCGGTCCGGTCCGGGAGGATCCCACATGCCGTGGAGCGGCTGGGCCCGTGAGCCATGGCCGCTGAGCCTGCGCGTCCGTAGCCTGTGCTCCGCAACGCGAGAGGCCACAACAGTGAGAGGCCCGCGTACCGCAAAAAAAAAAACACCAAAAAAAACCCACCAGGCTGCAGAGTAGTAAGGAGGTTTGGGGGTGACCGACCTGGAGAGGTGGGCTCAACTGTATTGCTCAGTGGGAGCCTGGGGTCTGGGTGGGTGTGTCTGTGGCTGCATTAGAGACAAGAGGTTGCCTGGGAAGGGGAAGGAATCCCTGGAGGGAACGGACAGATGAACTGAATGGTCTTCACCTTCTCAGCAGAGCAGGGAGTGGCATCACTCTGGCTGGCACAGGTACCTAACCTGGCCCCGAGTTAATACTGCACATGTGTGTGGCAGGAACAGGCCTGCACTCAGTAACTCTTCTCCTGGAGTGTGGTTTCAGGCCCTCAGCACCTAGCAGACAAGAGGCAGGTCGGCTGACGTTTTCCGAATAGGGCTGAGGAGAATCTAGCACAGAGTCCTGCAGAGATGGGGCTTAAAATAAACATTCCTGATTATGGTTCTATAGAGCGGCAAAGTTTAGCTGCTTTAAAACAAGCAAGAATCCCATGGGGGAAAATCTATGTGTGGAATCACCACCCTATTCACAGCCAAGCAGAGCTAATCTGAGCGTCCTGAAACAGGACAGCCAGGCATGTGAGGTTCCCGCAAGTGTTTCTATCTTCACATCATGTTTGATTTCTGGCCCTCCAGAGCAGCAATCCCAGATGAAGCAAACCAGAGCCGTAAACATGCTCTCTGAAGGGAAAAAGACGGCTGCTTTGACCAGAAGGCTCTAAGCTGGAGACCCAGCAAGAACAACAAAAAAGAATGTGGTTCCCGCTAAGAGTCTTTCGGCATTCATCAGCCTACTGTCTTGATTTTGAGAGTTTTTTCCAGAAAGTTATCTGGAGGTGGTACCCTGGATTGTTATGAGAACATACGAGAACATCGATGCAACAGTTTTAACAAGCGTTAAATGTTTATAGAGCTCTAATTACTCGAATTTCATACCTAGGAAGAATATCACTGCTTTACAGATTAAATTTTAACGTTGGTGGGGGACTGGGCAGTAGAGAAGTTAGAGACAAAATGAAAGGGGAACAAAAAGCACTTCTCTATAAACATGTCCTTTTCAGTAACCTTCTTTCCCAGGAATTAAGGTCAAGGGTGAGAGAGAGGAGGAGGAAATAAGGGTCTTAGGAACATCTATGGGGACCAGGACCACAGATGAGACTTTTTGAATAAGGTCGTGCCCTAGAAAAAGTCACTCTCCTGACCTAAATTCAGGAGCAAATGCCCCGTGCCTCCGGTTTACAGGCGAAAGAGCTACCATTCAACCACTACCAAAACCCCTGAAGAGTTCAGAAGAGAAAGGTAAGTAAAGGGTTGGGCAGAAAAGGAACTAATCAAACATTTTCCCCTTCAAAGCACTTGGCTAATGTTTGCCAATTCAACTTCACAGAGAACCTTGAAAGCAGCCATTAATAGTCCTTATTAACAGACCGGAGAGAAAGATTACCATAAATGTGGGAACAAAACTCTGGAATTTGCACTCCTCCCCAGCCTCCGGCCATAAGCTTCCAGAGGGGAAAGGCAGAGGCCTTCGGCTTCAGGGGAGAAGCAGTGAGCTCAACCCTCAGTTAGTTTTGATTTTATCTGTGGAATGCCCCAAACCCACTGGCACACCCCTGAGATAGCACGGATAGGCAAATTGCTTGGGGGATTCCAAGGTAAGAGAACGCACACAAGGTTTTTTTCTCTTTTTCCACTTTCCACTGCCGAGCTCCTCTGTTTTGGTTGAGCTCAGCGGCACAAGTGCCTTGGATAATCTAGAAATTGCTTCCATATGTGGGCACAGGAAAGCATGTACTCATTGGCTGCCCGAGAAGGAAGCTCTGGCAGCCTCTCTCCTGCCAGAAAACGTGTCTCGGGCTGCAGAGAGCCACAGGGTGTTTGAGCTGAGGGAGATCTGGGGAAGTATCTCCAAATCCCCACTCCCCCTCAATTTACCCATGAGGACTCTTGAGGCCCAGTGTCACACAGACTGGGACAGAGCTGGAGCTAGAACCTGGGGCGCCGGGACTGCCTTTCTTATTTTTAATGCTCTTTTGCATTTAGATTTGGTTTTATCCAAGAACGTTTTTTATCTTAAATAGGTGTAAATAACTAGGCAAATTATTAAACACAGACGGAGTTTGCTAGGCGTACCTGCCATCCTGTGAAGCCCCTCACGCATCCAAGGTCCCAAGCCCGTATTCAAGCTCCAGGGCCAAAGGGCTACCTATTCTTTGTGACTGGTTCCTAGTTCCCGGTCATCCCTAACTATTCTCTCTGGGGTCGGGTCATGTAAAACTTGAGCGAATGTCTAAAATGGACAGCAGTCACCCCGACGTTAAACTTGTCTACTTTTACGGGTGTCTCCTTAGTCCAAGCTCAAGTGAGGTGACCTCATTTGGATGGAAACCATCCTTATTCAAGTATTTTTCTCAGGTCACATGTCTTTCCCTCTCCTCTCCTCACACCCCTGCTTCCCTGCCTACTCCCCACTCCCCCACTCTTCGCCCCACAATTGCTTGAAAGAAGGACCTGTAGCTAATTCAGTGTAGCAGCAGGATGGCAGGTTGGGGTCTGGACCAACAGGCCCAGCTAGATACTGAAGGCTGGCCCTAGGGGCTGGACCCTTACAGGAAGCTCAGCTCAGAGGGTGCCAGGGAACTCCTCCCACTGTGCAGTGGCACCCACACCAGAGTCTCCACGGCTCCTGACCACTTCAGAGCCTTAATGCCCGGTTAGTGCTGGGTTGGTCCAGAACTTGAAACAAAGACTCCATTTAGGACCTGACAGAGAGTGGTCTGCAAGCACCTTCCTCTCTCCAGAAACCTACCACCCAGAACCTTGGGTGATTTAGGCCTGAATCACATCATCTTGAACTGCTTGACCCGAGTGGGCAGACGCAGCCGTTTCAGATGCGCAGGGGTGGAAAGTCAGAGGGCACTCCTGCCTGTGTTCCCTGCTTGGCCAGGGGCAACTGGCGCCTCACCGCTTTGACTTCTCACCTCCAGAGCAACTTGTCCCAAGACCCACCAATGAGTCGCCCACACCTACAAGTCAGGGCAGAAAAACCTCAACTTTTTAAAGGCTTGCTATGCGGAGGACCTGAAGCCTGGGTGGGGTTCAGCAGTTCTGCTCTTTAACCTCAACTTCTTGGGGTCTTTTTAAACTGTCCTGTCCCTTCTTATGCTCCATTATGAATCAAGTGTGTTAAAGAGCGCTTCAAAAATGTTTTCTTAATATTACCATAGATAATTAGGATTATTACTAGTCTCATTGCAAGTATTAATTAGATAACATGGTCTTTCAGTAAATATTTATTGAATACTTATTATATGTGAGACACAGAACTAGGGATGTAACACCGAATATACCCTTCCCTGTAACATGGCTCCCCCATTTAGGGAACTCGGAACGAAGGGGCTTCAGCTGCCCTGTATCATCCCGTTTATCCTTCCATTTCACTATAAACCGTGTTGGATGGTGATGAGTGTACACTTATTCAACTGTGAGCACCCTTACAGAACAAGCAGGGTCTGTCTTATTTGCGCCAGGACAAGGCATCAGGGACACTCAGTGTTCTCTGTATGAACAGAATTAAAACTCAGCTTCGTCTCCTCCCTTCCTTGGTCCTCCATCTCCATCACCATCTCACCAACTTCCAGCGACTGGAAGCGCGAGGAAAACCTCTTCAAGGACTACAAGGCCTGTTACTGGATCTCCTTCAGCAGAGATCTGCCAGAGCTACAACGAGAATTGGTTTCTACACGCCTGATACATATCTGTTTAAATCAGTATTTTTCAAACTGCAAATTGTTGCCTATTCTCTGGCTGTCAAATCCATTTAATGGGTTGCAACCAGCTGTTGCTTCTTTTTAAAAAATAATAATAATAAAAATGTACTGCACATGGTAAGGATGGGAATTGTTTTATAAAGCTTTGTTTCTATTATCAATCTATCTATCTATACTGGATCTCAAAGAAGAATACATTTCTTACTGTGGGTCATGGTCAAAAAAGGTTTTGAAACGCTAGTTTAGATAATGCTTCTTTACATGGAGTACTCACTGTTCACAGAGAGATTTCTTTTCAAATATCGCCCAGATGCCATCTGGCATCTGACATTGTGATCTGTCACATCTGTCATTCAAGGAATAAGGCACTCTAAGCATGCTTCTTTTTGCTGTTTTTTTAAAATTTAAACCACGTGTAGTCTCTTAAATTCCCAGACCCCAGAATCTTCACAGTACAAGGTTCCTGCCTGTGGCTTCTGTACTAGGACCGAGTTTATTCGTGCAGCGCTCGTGCCTTGGGCCCTTCTGAGGTACCTCGTGGGGGGAAAAAGGAGGAACTCCCTGGGCTGACTTACTGAACAGGGTCAGTTAAAGCACACGCTACCCTCTAGTTCCTCCTGGCAAGCAGGCCACTGCTGGTTTCATGAGAGTTCATCAGTTTACACTGGAGCTGGGATGGTAAGATCAGGAGAAGGTGGGTCCCACCTGCACCCACCAGGGCTGGCCCACAGCAGTCCCCTCCGTACCCCGCGACCACGCAGAGGGAGGGCCGGAAGCCACTTTCCCACTCTGCACACCATCCAGGCTTGAGGAGGGGGAGACGCAGCAACGAGGCAGCAGCCCGCATGTGCCAGGGAGGCAGGACGGGGGTGGCTGCTGCTCGCACAGCACAGCTCAACAAAACTGTCGTTCTGGGCTTCCCTGGTGGCGCAATGGTTGAGAGTCTGCCTGCCGATGCAGGGGACGCGGGTTCGTGCCCCGGTCTGGGAAGATCCCACATGCCGCGGAGCGGCTGCGCCCGTGAGCCATGGCCGCTGAGCCTGCGCGTCCAGAGCCTGTGCCCCGCAACGGGAGAGGCCACGACAGTGAGAGGCCCGCGTACCACAAAACAAACAAACAAAAAACTGTCGTTCTAACCAAGCCAAGGCACAGAGACCACAGAACTGGGCAGCACAACCTTCTAAATTTGAATCCTAGCTCTGCCTCTGGTTTCTTCCTTAATTCTATAACAGAAGGGTTCCGGGTCACATCAGAAAAACACGAAGATCCTGTTACCCTCTGACCAAGAGCAGTGACCTGTGGATTTGGGGTTGGAAAGGCCCCTTGGGGCTCAGAGCAGCACACCTCCCTGAAAAGCTTCCCACATCGGAAGGGGCTTGAGAATGGAGCGGGTTTTGTTTTACCTCCTGCTCTCTGGAGAGCTCTTCTATTCTGTCCTTCCCTGGGCTTGATGAGATGGCCAGATAAGCGGCCAGCGGGGCCTGAAGGAGTAAAGCAGCCCTGCTCCTTGGGGAGGGGACCTTTAGGGACTGCTGGTCCCGGTCTCTGCAGGCACTGTGGAGAATGCCCCTCGATTCCCCCCAGACACTTCTGCTGAGGGTGGGATCACACTGACCAGGGCTGAAATCAGCCCTGACAATTTTACCTTACAGCCCACTTTGGGCTTATTTGGAGGCAGTACAGCCCAGAGGTGGGGAAAACAGCTCTGGATGCCCTTCCAGGCCTGGGTTTCTGTCTTTATGTGACCTCCTCTCCATTCTTGCCTGTGGGGATCCCTGGGTCATTGCTCTGCAGGTACGAAGGTGACCTGTAGTTGTCCCTGTCCGCAGAAATGGCTGTCGAGCCCTGTGGTCCTGGCTGCAGACAGGGGCAGGGCTGCCCAGAGCCCCCTGGGCGGGCCTCCGCAGGCTGCCTGAGCCTCTTCCAGGAAGGGCTCGATGTTCTCCATCCCAGCAGTGGAGCAAGAAAGAGCCCTGTAGCGGGCAGGCCTCTCAGGCCCCAAGGCCAATATGGCCAGAGCTTGGCTAAGGCCTGGCCGCCTGACAGCAGCAGGGTTTTGAGAAACCTTTTTCTCTATGGATAGGAAGTGACCATTTCCTCTTCTCCCTCACGTCCCTCACTGAACTCGGCTATAAGCCGAGTCAGTTTGATTCCCTAACCTCCAAAAGAGACTTGAGCAGAGGGTACCAGGGACCTTCTAGAAGGCAGAGGCTCAGTACTGCAAACTCCCTGGGAGCAGCTGCCACTGGAACCCTGCCTTGCCTTTTCCTCACCTGGGCTTACTGCGTCCTGTACCTGAAGGAGGTGTCCAGCTGCATCCCTCACATCTTTAAGTCAGTGTTAACCTTGGCCCTGCCCAGCAAAGAAATAGACCATTCTTTGTTTCATCTGTAATTTAATAAGAAAATCACTTACAGAATATTTTATACAGTCTCAGGCAGAGGAAAGAGAACTGGACTGGAACTCAGCAGGCCTGTTACCAACTAGCCATTGGCCTTGGGCAAGTCACATAACTTCTCTGGGGTTCTCCTTCTACCGAGAGGTTAGGCAAAATGGTCTTCCTCTTCACTTGGCTTCCCATGTCCAACATTCTGGGATTTTATGAAAGATTCTACATTTTATAGTTGAATATTATACTCCTTCCCCACAGGTTGAATGTCATTCATTTATTCTTTTTTTTTAATTTTAATTAATTTTTTTTTTTTTTGGCTGTGTTGGGTCTTTGTTGCCGTGCACGGGCTTTCTCTAGTTGTGGCGAGCGGGGGCTACTCTTCGTTGTGGTGCACAGGCTTCTCACTGCGGTGGTTTCCCTTGTTGTGGAGCATGGGCTCTAGGCATGCGGGCTTCAGTAGTTGCAGCACTTGGGCTCAGTAGTTGTAGCACTTGGGCTCAGTAGTTGTGATGCACGGGCTTAGTTGCTCCATGGCATGTGGGATCTTCCTGGACCAGGGACTGAACCCGTGTCCCTTGCATTGGCAGGCAGATTCTTAACCACTGTGCCTCTAGGGAAGCCCCTGTTCATTTATTCTTGAGAACATCATGTGTCACTATTCAATGATACTAGGCAGCATTTGTGACACTCCAGGAAGATTTTCTTCCTCATTAGAGACTGCTGAAGTCTTAGGGGTCATTTAGAATGTATGGCTGTGACGGGTGTCAGGTGTTAAAGTGGGTGATTCAGAGTAAAGCTAATGTGGTACTCCAAACACCATGAAAAGAGCAGGCCCTTCTGCTGACAGGTCAGCTGTTGGTCTTTATTTTTTCTGGCTGTCCTTTTTGCAATGCATTGGTGACACTAACCCAGAAGTATGCAGAGAAACAGGAAGTCCAGGTTACTTCCCCAGAACAATGGATCAATGGTCAACCATCTACATGAAGAAAGCTGGGGCCACCTAGGTCCTTTACAACTGAATGTCCCTTACTGAAGGGGCAGGTGGGCACTGTGGTTCAGAGCAGGCTCTGAAGCCACACGGACTCGACTGAATCTCACCTCTGCCCAGTTAGCCATGTGAACTTGGACAAGCTGACCATCCTCAAATTCCTCATCTGTAAAATGAAGATAATAGTGTCTGCCTCATAGGGTTGTTATATGGATTCAGTGAGTTAATTCAGAGCACTTAGAACATTACCTGGCACATACTAAGCAATATCTATGTTATTAGATGCTATTATTATTACTCCTTGTCCAAACATCATTACTAGAAATCTGAAGAGGAATAATTCATTCCTGACTTCTGTCTGTAAGCGAGAGCAGGCAGGCACCCTCTTGCTTCTGTTTCCTAATGACTTCTTAGTAAGGGCGGCCACCGCTTAGTGCAGCTCACCACTTTTCCCTGCACTTCCAGGGCCCCCACCCAGCAACCTCCTTAGGTCAGGAAGCTTCTTACCCTGCAGAGGACGCTTAGGATCCGAGTCCCTTCACTCCCACTGCTGAGGCGTCTCCCCGTAGCTCAGGACCACCGGATCCTTTCCCTGTTGTCACTGCTGACCTCTGTACTCTCTCCACCACCAGGAACATCCTCCCTTTTCCTTCCTCCCTCTGTGTTGCTGGGGCCAGAGCTGAAGGGAACAAAGGGGAAGTTTCTACTAGGCCTCCATCCTTCCATGGGCATCTGGGTTGGAACTCAGAAAGCATCTTCTCCTAGTCACAACCTTATCTACAAATGATGGTTGGGCTCCCTCGGGCACCAGTCCTAAGGTTCAGTTTCTGGGGTGGCCAAGTTTGTCTAACGTCTCTGTAAAGCAAAGAGTCCACAGGGGTACCATTTACCAGTGTGTTGGTCCAGGATCTTTCTATGCACAACTGGAGACCCTGTAATGTTAGCACCAATCTCAAGAAGCAAGAGCAGTGTGCAGTTTCTTGGATGCCATCCAAGATGGTCTGCCTCTGAGCCAAAAGAGCAATGTGTTGTTCCTCAGACCAGGATTAAGAAACACAAACAAGACACTCACCCAGCGATGGTCACAACCACCAATCAATGGTCACTGCAGAACTCCCAAGGCAAAGCCCCAAGTGGGTATTTTTCTCCACCCCCGGGAATCCCCACCATCGTAGTGAACATCCTCCAGAGCGCACACTTACAGTCACCTGCATTTGGTGTTTGGTCTGAGACTGTACAAAGGGCACATTAGTGAGCAATGACCTCTGCTTTCTAAGACACTGCAAAGGCAGATGTGTACAAAACTCAGCAATCCATGTGCTTTCCCAGCAACATTTAGAATTGGTACTTCCTGGCTCTATCTGAAGTGTTCTGTAAAAGGGGTAAGCCAATGACATGTGTGTGCACGTGTGTGTGTGTGTACACATGCACCTGTGGGTGGTAGATGATAAGGACACATGGTTTCAGGGTTGGGACCATGTGTGCACTAATACAGGATAAAAGTGAGTATAATGGATGTGTGTAGGTACACACGAGCTAGTGTGATTTTCACTGGATGTAAATAAAATAAGATCTGCCAGGCATACCTGGACTCACCTGGTTCACGTCTCGCTCCCACAAATAACATTACAAGAAAATCTTGGGATAATAGCTAATGGTCTTTTTTCAAGCATACAGTAAGATTCAAGTATTAATGAAGAACCCTGTGAGTTCCACGTCACACAGCCACACTATTTTAGCTAAAGGAGGAATGAGATAAACATCTATTTCTCTCCCTTATTTACCTAATACTTAGTCAAAAACAGGTAAAGTAACATTTCAGACTTATCAAATTTCTGACTGATAAGTTAAACTGTTAACAACTGCATTGTTTAGACAGTGCCTTATCAGGAGATGTCCGGTCTGTCCCACCACAGGCATCACAGACATCCTAGCCTCAGCCTCCTTCCCATTCTTACAAATTCCCCTACTCTATTTTTGCACAGTGTTTTATTGTTGTCAAGGTCATGTGACCACTAGGCAGCAAAGCTGGGATTATAAAACAACGGTAAACTCCTAGTCCTCACTTTACTACTCTACCTTTAGCAGAGGATTCAGTGCGAAAGGAATTAAGTAAATAAGCTGGTTGATATCAGGTCTTAGCCTGAAAGTGACTTGACTTTCAAGAGTCTATTTCTGAGGACTGATGGACATCCAAAACCAGGGGCAGAGTGAAAGTGAAGGCAGGGCAGAGGGGACACATGCCCTCAGGCAACAGCATATGAGGCCCCAAGAAGCTGAGTGTTTGCAAATCCCAATGCCAAAACTAGGGTCCGTGCCCAGTTCCCCCTGGGCACCGCTTTCCCTCACTGCCCCTCTCTGGCTAAACCTAATACAGCTATGTAACAAGGCCAAACTGGTACCCAGAACCCAGTCCAGACAGGACTCTGGCTAGTTGAGGGCCAGTGGATTTCTGGCCTTGAGAATAACCTGTTTTTTTGAGTGGTGGAGAGTTCAGTCCTGCAGGACTGGGCCACCCATGGAGACTTAAGGTCTAGAGATTTTCCTGTTCTCATCAGACCTCCCATCTTACTGCACTGAAGTCTCCATTAAGACTGACTGTGGGGCTTCCCTGGTGGCGCAGTGGTTGAGAGTCCGCCTGCTGATGCAGGGGACACAGGTTCGTGCCCCGGTCCGGGAAGATCCCACATGTCGTGGAGCGGCTGGGCCCGTGAGCCATGGCCGCTGAGCCTGCGCGTCCGGAGCCTGTGCTCCGCAACGGGAGAGGCCACAACAGTGAGAGGCCCGCGTACCGCAAAAAAAAAAAAAAAGACTGACTGTGAGAGCATACGGACAAGGCTGCATTCTGAACTCACTCAGCTCCCGTGGACCTTAGGGTTCTGCACAAGAACACACGTTCTGAGGAATTCCTCTGGCTCCATTATGCCAGGACTTCAGCCTCAGTCTCGCCTGGAACCTTGTGCTTCTCCCTGCTTTGGCCTGGCTCCCTCCAGGCAGACACATCAGTTTGCCCGTCTAGTCTGTGGCCTTTTCCCAGCAGGAGGCCCTTGGCTTGTCACAGCCCCGACAGTTTGGCAGGAGGTACAAACTGATCTTTCCGGGGACACTGATCTGGACAATTCAGCCTCATTCAGGAGATCCAACTCTCAGAGGGTCCAACTCTGATGTGTTCTTTCTTAAACAGGACATCCCTTTACGAAGCTTCCTAGCCTTTAAAACACTCACATTAAAAACAGAGCAACATTTTATTATGGCAGATATCAAGGACTCACAGGGCTTCTTAATTTTCAGTTCCAACGTCTGCTGCCCAGACACAATCTTTTTGCCATCTGTGTCAGGTTAGTTACAAAGCACTGTTATTATTCTGGGCTATACAATGTTGGCCCGACCTACCCAGATACAAGAAATTTTGCAGATTGATTTAGTTATTCTGTTCATATAAATGAATCCAGTTGTACAGCTGTTTCTGATTAACCAATGTACTGCTGGAGTTATATACAAATAATTTTATAGTGAACTCAGCAACTACAAGGACAGGAGCAGTGGAATCTAGTCTCACCTCCCAGAAAAACAAGCAGGAGCAACAAGGGCAGGGGCTTTCAACCACACTCCAGGTTTAAATTCCTATCTGCTATGATTCACTTTTTCCTCTTGATGTAATTCAGCATAACTTATAACTAATGCTCTCAAAGAATGTTTGTCTTCAGACTTTAAGATTCAAGAGGGAAACCCAGTTAGCTGTGCAAGCTTAAAACTCCTTTAAAATTGCCCATCTTTGCGTTTTATAAGTTTCCATTTTTCCTGGTAAGACATTTATATTTCCTGAGACATTTCTTACATAATGTACTTCAGAAAGAGAAAATTGGAATCAAAAGTTCTGTATCTACTTTGTTATATGTAGATATCAAGTGTTTTGTTTCATTTCAATACAGAACAATTAAGCTCAGTGAGCTTAGGCTCAAGTTTCTCTTCTCCAGGTCTAGAAGACAAACCATATGCACATTAGAAAATTAAGGAAAAGACAGGGCATGAATAATTCAAATGAATGGAATTAAAAAAGAAAAAAAGGTAAAGAGAGTGACAAGTGCTCCCTAAAGAAATCATGTGAAACAAAACAGGAAAAAGAGATTAGAAAGTTTATACTTCTAAAATGAATTACACTGGCAAAGATGTGGGGAAACAGATATTTTCAAATAGTTTTAGTAGGACTATGAATTACTACAACTTTTAGAAAGTAATACCACTTTAGGGACTGTGACAGAAATCAAAGCTTCTGTATGCTAGTATGTTCTGAACACACGGATATTCGGGGAAGAACTGTAGTAGCACAAAACTTGAAATAATATGAACGGTTAAATTACGGAATATCAATCAGCCATAACATAAATGAGTTTTTAATTTGGAGAGAATGGCTATAATGTTTTGTTATGTTAAAAAAAAAAAAATCTTGGGACTTCCCTGGTGGCGCAGTGGTTGAAACTCCGCCTGCCAATGTAGGGGACATGGGTTCAATCCCTGGTCCGGGAAGATCCCATATGCAGCGGAACAATTAAGCCCGTGAGCCACAACTACTGAGCCTGTGCTCTACAGCCCGCGAGCCACAACCTCTGAGCCTGCATGCCACATCTACTGAAGTCCACACGTCCTAGAGCCCATGCGCCGCAACTACTGAAGCCCACGCACTCTAGGGCCCGCGTGCCACAACTACTGAGCCCACATGCTTGCAACTACTGAAGCCCGTGTGCCTAGAGCCCATGCTCCGCAACAAGAGAAGCCACTGCAATGAGAAGCCCACGCACCGCAACGAAGAGTAGCCCCCGCTCACCACACTACAGAAAGCCCACGCGCAGCAATGAAGACCCAACGCAGCCAAAAGTAAATAAATAAAATAAATAAAAAATAAATCTTGTGGATATCAAAAAAGATATCTTCACCCCCATGTTTATGGTAGCATTATTTACAACAGCCAAGATAAGGAAACAACCTAAGTGTTCATCAATGGATGGATACAGAAAATATCTCACACACACGAATATTATTCAGCCAAGAAAAAGAAGGAAATCCTTCCATTTCTGACAACATGGATGGATCTTGAAGGTATTATGCTAAGTGAAATAAGTCAGAAAAAGACAAATACTGTATGGTCTCACTTAAATGTAGAATCTAAAAAAGCCGAACTTGTAGAAACAGAGATTAGAATGGTGGTTACCAGGGCCAGGGTAGGGTGGGGGGAGGTAGGAGAATTGGGAAGATGTTGGTCAAAGGGTACAAACTTGCAGTTAGAAGATGAATCAGTTCTAGGGATCTAATGTACAGTATTGTGGTTACAGTTAACAGTGCCGTTTTAAATACTTGAAAGTTGCTAAGAGACTAGATCTTAACTGTTCTCGTCACTAAAAAGAAATGATAATTCTGTGACATGTTGGAGGTTAGCCAATCTGTGGTGGTAATATATTACAGTACATGAGTGTATCAAATCAACTTGTTGTATACCTTAAACTGATACAATGTTTTGTGTCAATTATGCCGCAGTTAAAAATCATGTAGCCTAATGTGTATAAGGTTTCTATTTTTAATAGAAAAACTATATATGTGCATATATGTTTGTACATAGTTTTATGAGCAAAGAGGAAAGAAGGGCACACCCCAAACTGGTAATATTGATTACCTCGAGTGGTTAGATTTGAGAGACACAGGAGAAAAATTAACTTTTTCTTTGTGTATGTCTTTCTCTTCTGTTTTATTTATATCAAGCACATAATACTTTTGTAATCTCAACAAGGTAAAAACTATAATTTAATTTTTTTTAAGTGATAAGAGTCACATTTTCAGCAAAAACAAGGAAGCAAAGACTGAATTACAAAGACTGAGCACCTGGCTTGGTGGTTGACAAAAGGGACATGTTTCATCACAGCGAAGTAGAGATGATGTATGCAAAAATTCTGTACAGAAAGGAATGTTGTGGTTAAAGTAATACCATAATACCCCATGCACAGTCCTTTAACCAACTGAGAATTGTTTTCTCTTTTTCTTCTGCCAGTTCCTCATCAAAGGGAGAGGATTAAGGGGGGAAAGGTTTACAGTGTTTAATTAATAAGGTTCTAGCTCCAACATCTTTGTAAAGTACCACGTAAAATAATCCCCAATTTTAACAATGATCTAATTTTTTATTTTGTCTCAAACAACACGTGAGGCTTTTTTTTTTTGAGCAGTGCTAAAACTCTAGGGAAAAGAATAATGTGGAATTTTACTCACAAAACCTGGGATTATTTAAACTGATGCTTTGGGTTAAATTTTAAACCATGTGCGGCAATCAAATTCTAGCTCTAATAGATAAGAATAGGCACTGCTAAAGTAAATTACTACTTTTTAAAGATTTTTAAAAAGACTTCAACTACTTTGCCTTTTTCTAGGCCCTCAAAAATTGAATTAGAAATGTCAGTACCATCTGAAAACTTGTCTTAGTGTCCCCCAGCCTGCCTTCTGGGGCCTGGGAAAGATAACTGGTTTCGTCTTGTATTCTCCCTGCCCCCACCCTTTTCTCTCAATCCATCACCCTGGTCCTTCCTGAAAGACCCTCCCGCAGCAAATACATGTGCTCCTTACATTACATGAGCCTGCTCAAGAATACCCATTTCTTCCCCTTTTATGTCTGGCTGATCTTTCTCCTCTATTTAAATATCCATCCCCATAACACAAGTCTATTGTGGTGAAGACACTGACCTCACTGTTTACATTTTTTTTAAAAAATAGCTAGGGTACATGTTTTCTCAAGATCTTCTCCAAGGTCTAAAGGTTCTCTGCTTTCAAAATCTATCCTGCCTAGGGCAGAAAATAGTCTCAGAGTTTCCTGAAATATTATTTGATAACATGTTCAACACTTCAAAATTGCATCAAAGAAGTGGCCAGATTTCTTTCTTGGTCCCTCCCAGGCCTAAATTCTTCAGTCAACAGACCTAATCTCCCGCATACGTCTATAGAAAAATGCTTGGGAAGTTTCAGAAACGGGCTGGGTGACACACAAGTGGTTGAAAAGCAAGAAATTCAACCAACTGCCCATTTGGTCTGTGTAAGCCAACTAAATGATTATATTGACGCTGTCACTGAATTGGTTGGTTGTCTGACTTGACTCAATGGACTAGTTGTCTGGGCATCATTAGCAAGAGCTAACAGATGGGAAGATGGTCATTGAACAGGAAAATATATCCAGCCGGACAGCAGAATGCCATGCAACTATTAAGAACATAGTAGCAATATGTCCAAGAAACGCTGAAACTATCAGGCAAGCAAAATGCAAATAACCCAGTCTCAAATATGTGGGGTGGAGGAGGGAGAATAGGAGGAATGTAATCAAACTGTGTTTAGCTGTTACAACGAGGTAAGGTGTACACATTACATATTCAGTATTTAAAGTAACCAAGTATTGCCTATGAGAGAAAACATATATTTAAATAATGTAAATGTGTGTGCGTATATAGATAGATAGATAGATAAATAGATGTGTATTGCCTATGTAAGAAAAATAGGACATATGTAAAATTTACTTTTATTTTAAATCGTAATTGACTCCTCTGGCCAAGGAAACTATTTGGCCCTCGACTTTCCATTTTATTCACCATTTCCTTCCTCCTGCAGACACCTCTTACCTGAGAGGACTATTTATCCTCCAAATACAAAGGAGTCTGTGGCAGTCTGGGGAGAGGCTAATGTCCTTCAATTTTGCTTAAACTCCTTTCTCAAGTTGTACATCACCTCTTAGCTCAAAGAAAAAGATGGAAAATCCGTGGGTGGGAGAGCCTGAACGCTCACTAACATGGAAGTGAACCACATACAGGTATTAGATCAGGAAATGTTACTTCTTAGGTTCTACAATAATAATTTCCACATTCCCCACAAGAACACAAAATCCCATTCCTTTATTATTAGGATCATTGTTATTTTTCAATTTGGAAGAAATAAAGATAAACAGCATTTAAAGATAATTATGTATGTGATGAAAAGTAATGTATTATACATATCAATCATGGTGAAGGATGAAATCACTCTTAGGATGAAACTTGTTTCCCAGCATCTTCAGAGGCCAACATCAAAATCGACTTTGCCTTCATAAAAAATTCACTCACCTCAAACCTTACAACCAGAGTGGTGGAAATAAACTGTCATTCAACAAACATTAATTGAGAACCTACTGTACAAGAACCTACTGTTTCTGAGAGAATGTAAAAAAAAAAAATTAAGTTATTTCCTTCAAAGAGTTTACAATCTAATGAGGGAGAAAAAAACACATGCAAGTGACTCCAATACAGAATAGACTGGATTCCGAGCCACAGGTGAGGCCCAAACAGACAGCAATGAGAATTTACTAAGAAGAGGGATGAATCGGCTCCAGAAGAAGACGGCGTTTCGACTTTTCTTAAGAAGCATGTTTTTACAATGTGAACCATGTTCATCGAAGCCACTGAACTAACAAAATTTGTAGGTGATTGTGTCTCCTGTTTATTTTAGCTGTATTCTTCTCTTATTGAGTATTAACAAAGTCTGCTATTTTTCTTCTCAACAAGTACTTGTGGCCAATATGAAGAATCTATAGGATTCAACATACAAGTGAGGAGAAGGGCAGTGTCAAGAGAAGAAATGGCAAAGCAGAGGCATACAGATGGGAATGGAAAAGAATCTTTGGCTGGAGTCCACAGCAATGAAAAGTCGTGTATAATACAGCAGAAGGTGAAGTTAAGGGTTAAAAGTGCAGAGCTTGGAATCAGACTGCCCCAGGCTTGAATACTAGTTCTGTCACTAGCTGTGTGGCCTTGGGCAAGTTACCGAACTTCTCTCAGTCTCAGGCTCCACATACATGTATGGAATCTACCTCATGGGGCTGTGTGACTATTAAATGATTCAATTAAATGACACACAGTAAGTGGTAATGTTAAAGAAAGGAAAGAGGGAGGAAGGGAGGGAGGAAGGGAGGGAGGGAGGGAGGAAGGAAGGCAGGAAGGAAGGAAGGAAGGAAAGGAAGGAGAGGTTTTGTAAAGCTTGGGCCAGATCACAGAAAGCTTTGAAAATCTGATTCACTTAAATTAATATAACTAAGCAATAAAAGGAAATTAAAAGTAAGTTACTGAGTTACAATGGAAAGATGGCTTATTAGAAGAGAAACAATATATCCCTCGTAGGCAATGCTAAAATGTTATAGTCAGCAGATTTTTATACATGTGCAGATTTTGGTATCCACAGGGGGCCCTGGGCCAATGCCCCTCGGACACCAAGGGATGACTACTTGTATAACATCACAGCAACATGGTTTTACAATATGAACCATGTTTCTGAAGCTTCTAAACTAATGAAAATTGTAGGTGATTGTTTTGCCTGTTTATTTTAGCTACGTTCTTCTTTTATTGAGTATTAGCAAAGTCAATTATTTTTGACTTCTCACCAAGTATGGATGCCTGAACTGACGCCTGCAATGCTGAGCAGGCTCCCCAGGAATCAACGTTTCTTGACTCCTGGCCGCCAGAGAACACGAGAGCAGAGCTGCTCCCATCCGGTGGGCGTGGGCGCTCTACCTGTGACCAAAGCAGCTTGGCCTGGGACAGGCGGTCCCCCTGGTCACCCCACACGGATGAGGGCCACTGTGCGACCACCACAACATGTTACCCCAGCACTTCCTGGTGCCAAAGGGACAGGAAAGTAGCACATCTTTCTTCCCCTGGCCCTTTATCTGCCCTGGTCGTCTCAACAGAGTAGCTTGATTGGCTAAGCAGATACCACAGGCCGGTAGCCCTCCCCTCCCCCCCCACACTGATGTTCTCCTCTGTGATATCCCTCCTCCTCAGCTGTTAAGAGAATACATGAGGTGATCAGTGTGAGATGCTCGATAAACTACAGACAGCTGAGGGATTATTATGTGCTAATTTATATACAAAAGCAGTTCCTATGTTTAGGCTCTTTTTTAATTTCCCTATGGAAAGAAGAATACCTACACAGTGTTTTGCGCAAATTAACACTGATAATAACAATGACCCACAGTCTCGGCCTTGGCGCCATCTTCTGAGGAACCTCCGCACCACGAGAGCGAAGGTGAGCAGTCCCTGCCGGTGGGCTGAGGCTGTAAGAACTGGAGATTGTGGGAGTAGACGTGGCAAGGGAAGGCCGCCATCGTTCTGGATCACTGGGTTCTCAAGGGCGCCCAAGAGCTGTTGGGAGAGGAAGGATAGTTTGGGGAGAAGCAGAGGAGGTGGTGGTGGAGGAGGAAGCAAAGGCGCAGGCTGAAGCGCAAAAGAAGAGAGATGGGGCAGAGGTCCAAGTAAACTCGTACACCCATGGAAGCCACGGGAGCAGAAACAACGGAAGCCAGAGGCCAGGCACGCTGGTACAAGTCGTCGGACTGCATGCCAACTGTCTAGAACTTGTCTCAATGGATCCGGAACATTTATGGCCATTCTGATCGCCTCGACCACCTCTGAGAGACCCATCTTGCTGGTATCAAAACGGTCCCTTTCAGTCCTTTGCCCTGGACTTGTGACATTCTGGACTAGTTCTGTTCTCAGCTGTGGCTGAATGTAACATGTGTACAATAAATCATCTCTTTTGCTGTCTTAGCTGAAGAAAAATAATAATAATAATGGCCCACAAATACCTAGCAGCAGCATGTCCTGGATAATCCGCCAAGTGATTCACATCCATGACTTCATCCGACTCTCAGAACAACCCCGTAGGTACAGGTGGTTACAGTACTCTGATTTTAAAGATAAAGAAACAGAAGTCGCAGAACATGTGGAAGACAGAGCTGGGAATGGAAGATCTGCCTGACCTCCTGGCTCACGGTTTTACCTTTAGGGACTCTGCAGGTGGTAGTACGTCAGTACCACCTGGGGGGGCTTTCAAAAATAGATTCCTGGGCCTCACCCCAGCCTTACAGAATCAAGCCTTTTTAAGTCACACCCATGACTAAGGACCAGCGTACTTCAATACTGGTTAAAGCGTGTTAGGTAGATAGCGTTTCTCAACTAATTGAAGGTATTCTGGGGAATATGGTGAGCCTCAGAGTTTTTATTACTTCAAAGTATAAAAGGCAGAGTTAATTATTCTAACCTGACCGTAATCGCTACAAGGTGAGAACAACTGATAAATGTTGGGCTGGGTAATGAGGCCCGTAAGGAAGTATTCATTTCTCCCAGGGAGGAGGAAACTGAACTGTTCCTCAGTTGGAGCAGGGAAGATGGAACACAATGTACATGTGCCTATGAATCTTCCCATGCCTGGCACATGGAAGACACTTGGTAAATACTCGTTAGATAGACAAATGAGGGAAGACTGACTCCCTCCAGCTGGAAGTAATTTCACTCTCCTCTAAATTCCCTGTATTTGCTCTGTACCTTTTTTTCATCTTATTTACCACATTCTACCCTAAATTCCTGCTGTTCAAAACCATGTCTCATCTCTACCAGGAGGTAAGCATTCAGGGACCAAACCCCATCTGCTTCTGAGCTAGGTCTCCCCTTCTACCCTGGCACAGGGCACAACAGTGACCCCTAAAAGGGACCCTCAATGCTAAATGAGCATGTTGCTTGATTTCAACTGTGAGCCGATTCACATACGTGGGTCCTGGCTATTCACAAGGCCTAACAAACCGTCCAGCACTGCAACATAATTGTGGATTGCTGGGTCACAGTGGCAGAGAAACCTCTGTATGAAAATCATTAGGAAGGGAGGGCAGGCTTCCGGAAGATGACGGCTCTGGGACACACAATCCCAAATAACAGATGCTGAAAACCGAAGGGGTTACAGCAACAACAACAAAAGGCACTTTTCTTTAGTTCTGTTCTCCTGATGTGCACTGTAAAAACCATGTATGTTCCTAAAATTACAACCGTAGTGAGGAACACCCTGAAATATCTAAGACAGTGACACAGACCCAGTAACAAATACTTCCCATAAAAGTGGGCTCATCCCTGGCCAGAGCAACTAAGACAGTGCGTTTAAAAAGTAAAGGCATCCCATCTCCTCACTGCCCCTGTCCCACAACTTTAGCCCTTTACTGTGTCTGCGTGGCCCTCCAACGCCCTGTGCTGTGCTTTTTGCTGTTTCACACGCCATTATCCCACCTGATCCTCACACGATGAGATGGAGGAAGAGCAAAGGTTATCAACCCCATTTCTTGGATGAGATAAGTGAGGCTCAAGGTACACAATATGCATGATATGCCTAAGGGGCCAGAAAGTGGTTGAACACACAGTAGACACTTAACTGCTGAAATGAACAAACAAATGAAAGAAGGCATGAATCTCTCCACCTGGAAGTAATCTCATTGTCTCTAAATGTACCAGAATCTGATTTTACCTTGCTTACAAATCTCCCTGTTCTACATCACACAAACCTAAGAGTTTATGTGCTGCTCAGGGAGCCAAAATTATGGCAGAGGTTGGGTAGGTCCCAAGGAAGAAGATGATATTAAAATGTTTTAATAACATCTGCAGAGTCTAGTCTGCACAATTCCACTCAACAGGTAATGGGCTCCTACAGGTGGCGGCGGATTTGGTCCCTGAGAAACTCAACCTTGTGGGGATGTCAGGCAGGTAAAGATACACAGCAAGAGTGAAGGCAGAGTTGTAAGCACTGTAAAGAGGGATTAAGATGTAAATATTGCTGGCCTATGCAGGATCTCTCACCTCCGGAAGTCAAAAAATATTTTATGCAAACTGAAAAGGAAAATTCTTCGGAGTTATTTTATCCACTAGAGAAAAAGGCATTTTTTTGAGGAGGAAAAAATATGCCAATGACTCAAAATGAAGCTGCAGTATTGTTTTGGAATTGCCTTGGGAAACTGGCAAAAGAAAACCCACCTAGGGCGGGACTCTGTCCAGGGGCTCCGCGGCTGCACCGCCTAAAGCCTGGGACTACCCACGGCCAGCGATTGGGGGTGGGGTCCAGTGACCGTGCAGGGGACAATAGTGACACGCAATTTTCAGAAAAAGGTACCAAGTCCATCCAGTCACTGCTGACAACCTGAGAGGCTTCCCAGAGAACTGAGATAAAGTCAGGAGCCGGTGGCCCAGGACGGAATATGTATTCCTCCGGGATTGAGCAGGACCAAGGACCTGGCCAGGCTGGGCCCCTCGCAGAAGCACCCTTTGTTAATCTCAAAGAGTTCAAAGTCTAAACATGAGTTGAAGATTTAGGGTCCCCCTGACTGGGTCAGCTGGTTTCTCTTACCCTTGCAACTTTCTTTAACTGTTCTATTTTAAAAAGAAAATGTAGAGGGAATGAGACAGCAGTGAAGCTGTCCGGAAAGTTCGGGAGAGGCCCCGGGAGAAAATCGCTGACGGGGACTATAAGTCCTCTAAGGTCACTGGACACATCGAACGCGCGCGTCTACACCGCCCACTGCGCGAGCAGCAGCCTGGGGCACCCGGCGGGAAGAGAGTTTGGGAAGCCGAGTTGCGGGATGGGTACGATTCCCCAGCGAAGAAAGCGAAGCGGCTCCAGAGCAGGAACTGGCCCCGGAGATGCCCGAAAGTCCCCATCCGCCGGCGCTGGGGATGGGAGCAAGGGGGAAGACGCGCCCCAGCGCATCCCCGCGAAGCCCCTGCCCCGGGTACCCACAGCGCGAGCGGGGCCGAGCCCCCCGGGCGGCCCCAGGCTCGGCGGAGCCAAGCAGCGCGCCCAGCCCCAGAGGCGCCTGCGTCCGGAGCCCATCGGTCCGCGGCCCCTTCTTCCCCCGCCCGCCGGCCAGCCGGCAGGACGCGCCAGCCGCCGGGCCCGAGTCGAGCCCCCCAAGAGACCACGCGCCCGCGCCCCCGCCCGCAGCGGACGCAGCCCCGACGTCCCCGCGGCCCCCGCCCGTGCCCACCCGGCGCCGAGCCGCGCCGCGCCGCGCCGCCCAGCCCCTCCCCGGGGTCCCCGGCGGCTGCCAGGGTCCCCACGGGCGTTGCCCTGAGTCCCCGGAACCCGGTCGCGCCCTCGGTGGCGGCGGCAGCGCGTCCCTTACCGCGCAGCGGCTCCGTGGGGCTCCAGGGCCTCGCGGCGCGCCGGGCATTTTTTTCTGGGAAACTTCTCCCTAGTCCGTAGGGCTAAGCAGCCGGGCAGGAAAAGTGCTCAGCGCCGGGAGGCTGCGACCATCCGGGAACTTCGCTGGGATGTAAACCCTCCCCCTCGGCTCCCGGTCCCCACCCCCCTGCGGCCCTGCCACATGTGGACGCGCGGCGAGGCAGCCGTCTGCCCTTCGCCCTCCTGTCTGCGCGCCGCGCCCGCGCTGCCCCTTGCCGAGGTTCTGCGCCCCGCGGCCTCGGGACCCTGGAGGAACGTGGCAGTAGTGGGGCGGTTAGGAGTCTGGGGCTCGCGTGTCGCTCCGTCTCCCTCCCCTGTGTTTGCAGAGGAGCGGGAACTGGAAGGGGTGTCCAGCCGAGGGCCCTTTCCCCCAAGGACTGCAAGCTTTCCAGCTTCCCGCTGCCGGGGTTAGACCCCAACCCCGAGGGAAAGCCTTTTCTCATCGCCTTCTCCTCTGTTCTCAGAAGAAGGGGCCTGCTTTGAGACATCTTAAATAGAAATTCATCTTAAAAATAAATTTTAAAATGGAGTGGCGCCCACAGAGGCCCAGGGTCCATCCACATCTGTCTTCCTGAACACTGCATGGGGACAGCACTGCTACTCCTCTCGTGTAAAGATGCCCGCCCCTCCCCCTCCCCCTCCCACCAGCACCAAGAATTGGCTGGGATTGAATGGTTTTGCTCCTAGTGGGGATGGATTTGTCATCAGCCACCCACATCCTCAAATACGGTGGCATCAACAGCAAACATTTGGAGAAAGCTGAAGCTCTACTCTGTTGCCGGAGCTGTTACTGACCGGCTCTGAAAGCCGCCATCTCCAGGCTCCAAAGAAAAGTTAATACACACTAAGACGACACAGATGTTAGAACGTGTGCGTTTGAAAAGAACAAGTTACGATCGATATAATAACCATTTAATCATATTGTTAAAATATCAAGGCTGCGCATCCCCTTAAATAAAAGCAGAAAAGGGGGGAACATAGCCACTTCAGAATTGATGTCCTAGGCTGAAAAGGTGGTTCATCCTTGACTTTAGGCTGTCTGCTCCTATGCCAGTTTCCATGTGCATACTTGTACCTTGACATGCATGCTCTTAACAGATACAATAATTCTTCTGGGAAAGAGGTCGGTAACATGGATAAACTTCCCAGTGACAAAATTTGTCCCTAAGTGTACCCATCTTTTAAAGGTTCATTACGTATTTCATCATTCGAAGCTTTTCTTTTTCAACCATTTCTATAGTGATATGCATATGCTTGCTGTGTTTTATATAAAATGAAGACCATTGATTTCATATATCAGTATATTATTCCAGACTTGGAAAAAAAAAAAGTCAGTAGCACTTACCACTGTGTATCATGGAAGTTAAGTCCAGGAGCTGGCTCGTATCAGCCCTCTAAGCCTCAATTTTTGCTTCAGTCAAATAGGGATAACAATAGCTCTTACCTCTTAGGATTGTTGTAAGGATTAAATGTGATAATCCCTCTAAAGATGAGCAGAGTAGCGGCACACAAGTGGAACAGGAATTTTTACTTATCTTTAATTCCCCAAAGCCCAGTAGAGCTCCTGGCAACTTTTAAGGAATTGATTAAATGTTGGTTGGGATAAGAACTCTCTGGAGTGTGTGTCTTTCACGAATCCATATAAATTTTGCATTCGTACACAGAAAAGAAAATTAGGAAGATAAAATATATGTCCGTTCCCATTATTTCATCATTGGAAGCCAAAAATAAATGGTATTCTGAATTGTCTACTGTTTTAAGTCACCCATAAAGTCAGTGATCAGTTGTCCAGAGTGCCCTGGCTCTCTCTCCTCAGACAGCATTTCTCTCAGTAAGGTCAATACCTGAATAGTATTTTATCAGTGGTAATTTTCTAGTTTCCGTGAGTGGGCTATGGTTATGTTAGATGTTAACATTTAGGAAAGCTGAGTGAAGGGTACATAGAAACATTTTTTACTATTTTCACAACTTAGTTGTAAGTTTCAAATAATTTCAAGTTGAAAAAGTTAAATTTTCATCTTAAAAAGATCAAAACCTAAAATTCTACAACAGATACCTTCTTCCCTTGCGTGATGTTAAATTATACCTTAAAATTAAGATACTGAGGGAATTCCCTGGTGGTCCAGTGGTTAGGACTCTGCGCTTTCACTGCTGAGGGCTGGGGTTCCATCCCTGGTCGGGGAACTAAGATCCCACAAGCCACAAAGCTTGGCCAAAGAGGGGGGGAAAAAAAGATACAAAATGAAGAATGAAGTTAGGGGACTTCCCCTGTGGCACAGTGGTTACGAATTCGCCTGCCAATTCAGGGGACACGGGTTCGAGCCCTGGTCCGGGGAGATCCCATATGCCACAGAGCAACTAAGCCCGTGTGCCACAAATACTGAGCGTGCACTCTAGAGCCTGTGAGCCACAACTATTGAGCCCACAGTCCTAGAGCCCGTGCTCCGCAACAAGAGAAGCCACAGCAATGAGAAGCCCGTGCACCGCAATGAGCCCCCACTTGCCACAACTAGAGAAAGCCCGTGTGCAACAATGAAGACCCAATGCAGCCAAAAATAAAAATAAATTTATTTAAAAAAAAAAAAGAATGAAGTTATTACCAGGCACCAGGCAAAGGTATCATGCTAAACCTCTGCAGTCATGGGCACTTTGAAATAAATGAAGAAAAAATGACTTCTTGAATGCTGCTTGAAGGCAAAGTTAGGCTAGAAATATTTTAATGATCTTGGGAAAGAAGGAAAACGGAGGGAGATAGAAGGACATAGAGATTGGCAAAATTAAGACAAATTTACCAGAACCCAATATTATTAATGATATATATGTGCTTATCACTTCAGAGCTACCATTTTGGGACTCACCCTAACCTCTAAACTAGGCCTGTGGTGTTTTAGAACTTCCCCTCTTATAACAATTATTTGTTTATTGCAATTACTTTTTAAATGCCTGTCTCCTCACCCCTCCCCCAAGGCAGTAGTCCCCCTTTGGGGGGAGGGGCATGTGAAGGCAACTGGTTCACCACAGTACTCCCAACACCTGGCACATTTCTAGTACTCATGACCACTGGATGAATGAATATACCAGGCATGAAGCTAGGTCCTTTTACATATAGTATCTCATTTAATTCTCAAGGCAAATTAACTGAATAGATATTTGTCGCCATTTTACAGATGAGGAAACTGTGACTTAAAGAACTTAGGCAACCTGCCCAAGATCACTCAACTTGTGAACATCAGAATCCAGATTATTTTGACAGCAACGCCCTGACTCTAACTACTGTGCATACTGTCTCTTGACCTACTTCTTGTGTTTGTTCCACCTCTGAGCTTCTGCTGGTGCGAATGACCTGAATTGACTAGCATCCAGGTTCCTTGGTGCCAAATAGCAAAAGAAGAAAACTTATTGAACTTTGAACAGACTTATCGGGGTTCAGGTATATCTGGTTAAAGGCTCTATACTGACAAGTGATTTGGGTTCTCTCTTCTGACTTAAGGCAGGGAAAACATAGAATGTTATGTGGGACAAGAGCACCAGGCTAGGTCAAGGGATGCTGCAGAGAATCAGGGTGTACTTAGTACCACACCTTATTCCAAAAAAACTTAAGACAGTGAGAATTGAATGTGATGAATTTAAACCTTAGTCCAAGCTAGCAAATTTAATCATCTTCTTTCCTTATTAAAAATATATTCTCATTCTAAATAATTCAGGTATTCCATAAGCATAGGTATGGAAGGCTAAAGACTCCTGCAATCCCATTCTCCAGAGATAACCACTGTAATAGTAGGTTATATATTCTTCTCCATATTTTTTCCTATATATCCTTAATTTAAAAAAAAAATCAACAAATATTTATGAAAAGCCAAATAAATGGGGCCATGCTACACATTTTCTTCTGTAATTTGCCTTTCTTTTCCCACTAAATAATCTATTGCATTGTTTTTCGGTTGCTGTATAACAAACTTCCATAAATTTAGCAGCTTAAAACAACATCCATTTATTATTTCATGGTTCTGTAGGTTAGAAGTCTGGACATGGCATGACTGGGTTCTCTGTTCAAGGTATCACAGTCTGAAATCAAGGTTTCAGCCAGGGCTGAGTACTTCTCTGCAGGCTTTGGGGAAAATCCACCTCCAAGCTCATTCAAATCATTATTAGCAGAATTAAGTTCCTTATGGTAATGGGACTAGGGTACCCATTTACTTACTGGCTGTCACCAAGTGGCTGCTCTCAGCTCCTAGAGGCCACCTGCATTCTAGCTTCCTCCATCTTCAAAGCCAGCAATGGAGAATTCCCTCACATTGAATCCCTCTCACACTTTCAGTGTCTTTTACCAGGAAAAGCTCAATCCTTTTTAAAAGCTCAGCTGATTACCTTAGGTCCATTGAGCACAATCTCCCTATCTTATACTCAACTAATTTAGGGCCTTAAGTGCATCTACAAAATCCCTTTACAGCAGCATCTATATTAGTGCTTGACTGAACAACTTGGAGAAAATATGTGTGTACCGGGAGTAGAAATCTTGGGACCATCCTAGAATCCTCTACTGTAGATACATAGGTTTATCTTTCCATTTCCCTAAATATAAATCTCCTTCATTCTTTTTAATAGCTATGTAGTCTTTCACTGTATGATGAATCATAATCCAACCAAATCCTCTATTAGCAGACATTTATGTTGCTTCCAGTTATTTGCCTTTTAGAAATACGCAATAAAGATTCATGCTCTTAAATGCCGACACACCTGTGTCCTTCTGTAAATTAGCATCCTAGAAGTGGAGGTGCAGGGTGGAAGGGTTTGCACCTTTTGATAGATCCTGCCAAACTGCTCTCCAAAACGTGATACCAATTTATACTTCGAATGACAACATCGAAGAATGGAAATAGCTAATTCTTATAAACACTTAAATTCCCTTCATAGACTGTTTCATCAGGAGGCCATAAGTGTAATGGTTAAGTGCACGGACTCTCTGTCAGGTTTTTTGTCTTGACTCTTTGATTTCCTAATTACATGAGCTGGAGCAGGTGGCTAAGCATTAGTTTCTGTATCTCTAAAGAGAGGATAAAAATGGCATCCCTTTGTATTAGTTATCAGTTGCTGTGTAACAAATTACCTCAAAACTTAATGACTTAAAGCAACACACACTTATTATCTCATAATTTCTAGAGGTTAGAAATCTGGGTGCAGCTTAGCTGGGTGTTTTGGGTTAGGGTCTCTTGCAAGGATGCCGTCATCTCAAGAATTGATTGGAGGAGGATTCACTTTCAAGTTCACTCACTGGCTGTTGGCTAAAGACATTAGTTCGTTGCCACATGGATGTCTCCATAGGTCAGCCCACATCGTGGCAACTGTTTTCCCTCAGAGTAAGTGAGCAACGGGCAGCACCCAAGATGGAAACCACAGTCTTTTTGTAATCTTGAAAGGGACATCTCATTGCTCTGCCATATTCTAGCCATTAGAAGCAAGTCACTAAATCCAGCCTGCACTTGGGGTGAAGGTGTAGTACAAGGGTGTGAATATTAGCAGTCAGGGGTCACTGGAGTCATTAGAGGCTGCCTACCACTCTCCTCATGAAAGTGTTGTGAGGTTCAAATGAGTTCATGCATGTAAAAGCATACACATGGCGTCTGATTCTTAGCAAGCACTCAAGAAAAGTTCATTATTATTGTTGTTATTATCATCATCCTTGTTCATTACTCACACCCATTTTCCTATTTGACCCAGCATCACATCAAGAACAAAAGAATGGCATTTACACCACAGCTGCTGTTTGGACAGTACAGCAGGAAGTTTCCATCAGGAAGCAGAAATCTTCTCAAATGAGGTAATATAGGAAAGCTTAATCAAGGAATTGTTTACAAAGGTGTTTAGGAAAAGGAACAAGGGACGCTGCCATTACTGCCCCCAGGCCTGAAGGGGACAGAATGTGAGAGGGTAGCTTCAGCTCTGGGAGGGGGCTGCTGGTTGTGACCTTCAGATGAAGAATGGTGTCAAGCCACGGTGACCCTGGGGTGGGACTGGAGCCATAAATACCCTGACTTCTCTCCTGCCAGTGTCACCACCACGTGAACCCAGTCAGGAGCCAGAGGACAAGGAAACCCGCCACGCTGTCCACACAGGTCAGCCGCCCAGGACTGGAGGGAGGAATGGAAAATGGCCAGCACAGGCAGGCACAGCTGTTCACTAACCGATGTTTCCCGGGGACCTGACATCATGTCCCTTCACATAAAAGAGGAACTGAAAGGCAGTTAACCCTCAATGTCCTAGCATAGGGGGCAGGAAAGTGTGGTGGCAGGGAGCACAAGTCCAGAGGAGTTTGATCCAACTGCTGGTTTCTGGTCCCCCTACAGGAGCAGTGAGGAAGGTACAAGGATTGAAACTCATAACTGGCAGGCAGGTCCTGAGTGCCTCAGAAGATCATGTGGGCTGTAGGTTTTATTTATGTGGGGAATGGACTTAATGGCATGAAAGGCATTTGTTCTGATGACTCTGATGGATGATTAAGCCTTGCTTCATTGGTCAGGTGCCAGGGGAGGTACCTGCGAAGGCCTTAGGGGCTTCCAAAGGCACAAGGTTTTCCAAATGTCCTCCTCCTGTAACAAGGATCCAGGTGCCTAACTTCAGTGAGATGAGGCGGCACAGCTGGAGGACCAGCGAGAAGTGGACCCTTAATACCATAACCAGGAAGTGGGGTGACCCCCAGGACTCAGAGTGGACCTTTTTCTTCCCAGTCTCAGCATTCACAGGGAGTCCCTGTGGAAGTGTAGCCGTGCTGGGATGGTTATTCCATGCTATACACCTGCAGAAGTGGAGGATGCTGGAAGGGGGCAGGGAAGGCTGAATTTGTTTATTTATTGTGGCAAATTGATATTCACTTTAAAAAAACACTTTATGAAGATGCTGTTAAAAGATGATTGATCTGGAAGACAGCCCTTTAAAAGGTAAGGAGAGCACTTGCTAAAATATCCCAAGGGTATTTTGAAGAATGATAATGTGTCACAGACCCAGGCAAGTGATGAACTCAACCTTCTGCAGTAGGTTTTAAAAATTACAAAAGTTAAATATATGTAAAAATATAAAACATATCAAAATAGCGATAATAAAATTAAACAGTAGAATCTATGAGATGGGGTTGACTGAAAATCTGTAATTTGAGAAGACATTATCCGTGTGAAAGTACTTAAAGATGTTACTGAACCTAAAACTTTTTAAAACTTCAAGTGTGTGTATTCCTTTTCTTTTCAAAAAAGGCAAGCGTTCTAAATTTGCTCTTCTTTTCTGTGATGATAAATGGTCGTTAGCAGTGTGCTACCTATTTAATAGTTTAGAAAAAAATAAGTTCTCTTAATCTATCCCTTTAATGTAAAGTGACATTTTAATGATGTGAGAGAAACAGCCTTTGAAAAGAAATTTGTACTCTAGAAAGTATTTTTGAAAAGAGGTATTTGGAAGTATTTCCATCATCCCATGGTTTTGTTTTTTTTTAAAAATCAAGTTTATTATCTATAAAAACCTTTATTTACTTTGAAAACTTGGAGAAGAATTTTAGATCTGCTTAAAAACCTTCCTATCAACGTATTTTAGAAGAGAGGCGGACAGCTGAGCCCTTTGTTAAACTTGTAAAATGCATCAGATTCTAATAACCTTTCAAGAATAAATTATTGACTGCAGGGACCAGAGAAATTTACCAGCTGAATTTCAATAGAGACCTTTACATAACAGGTGAGTGGGACTGAAACAATTACTGTGATTTCCTAAGTGCACCCAGTGCTCCTCTTCCTCGTGGGGAGCAGGTACTCGTTGGGAGGCCTCTTCTGCTATGACAGCCGCGTGGTTCAAAAGCAAGTAGTGTACTTGGAATTGGACCTCCCAAACCAATTTTATCACAAAGGGTTAAACCAAGGTTGTAAAAAATAATGGAGCACTAAAAAGATCTATGGGGCTTCCCTGGTGGCACAGTGGTTGAGAGTCCGCCTGCCGATGCGGGGGACGCGGGTTTGTGCCCCGGTCCGGGAGGATCCCACATGCCGCGGAGCGGCTGGGCCCGTGAGCCATGGCCGCTGCGCCTGCGCGTCCGGAGCCTGTGCTCCGCAACGGGAGAGGCCACAACAGTGAGAGGCCCATGTACCGCTAAAAAAAAAAACAAAACATCTATGGTTGCCAGGGGCTGGGGGCAGGGAAGAGGGATGAATAGGTGGAGTACAGGGAATTTTTAGGGCAATGAAATTACTGTGTATGATACTGTCATGGTGGATCGTGTCGTTATGCATTTATCAAAGCCCATAAAATGTACAACACGAAGAGTGAACTCTAATGCCGGCTACAGACTTCAGTTAATAATAATATATATCAATATTGGCTCATTGTTTTATAACAAATGTACCACACCAATATGAGCTGTTATTAATCTGGGAAACTGGGGAGAGGAGGGTTTTGAGTGGGTATATGGGAACTCTTTGTATTTTCTGCTCAATGTTTCTGTAAATCTAAAACTACCTCTCAAAATAAAGTCTATTAATTTTTAAAAAATGAAACATATTCAATTATAGTCCTCTTAGAAAGAATATTTTTGTTGCATTTTTAAAGTGAGAGCAAAAATTTTGTACCATTAATAAATAAAGCACTTAAAAATACTGTTTACCTCTAACTCATTCACTTTAATTTATATTTTTGTGTATGTTTAAAATGTACACAGTGGAGCATCACAGTAACACCTGATTAAAATCTGTAAGTCATTATCAGTGTATGGCGGGGAGTTGCACCCTCAAACATTTGTGCTGGTACTATGCACATTCGAAATGTTTGTTGCTCTCTGGACTAATGCTTTCCCATGGAGAAAGTCAGCTTCGCATGGCTCAGTGAGTGTCTGGCGGTGGCTTGGTAAGCACTCTTGGAAGGTGGTGCTGGAGGATAAATTACTGAGGCTGCCTTCCTGGGGCCGGGGTGGTACCAGTCAGGCAGCCTGAAGGGAGGGTGTCCCACAGAGCAGCAGTCAGGATTAGGGGCTGAGGGACTTGGTTTATGTGGAGAACGTAAAAGAATCAGAATATTCATGACCTGGCCAAGTGACAGGCAGGCCAGGGAGGCTGGTGTGGAGCGCTGGAAGAGCCAGGTCCTCTGGCAGGAGGGGAAGATAAGACTGGCTTACGTGGGTTATTCATCAATGAGGTAAGTCATGGTGGTCATGGGGAGATCCAGCAAGACTTTCAAATGGATAGATTCCATCAGCAAGTCCAGCTCTGGCAGCACGGTGGGGCCTGTCAAACCCATAGTCATAACTTGGTATCAAGGGTCACTGGAGTGATAAGCCCCTGTGGGCTGGACTCGAGAGATTGGACTCGGAGGGCTGATGCGGCCAGTGTGGCCGGTGGAGCCAGTGAGGGCTGAGGGGTCAGTGGGGCAGGCTGGGCTAGCTAGCTCGGCCTTCCCTTCAGCCGGGAAGAAGGAAGCAGCTCCCACTTCCTTACTCATCACACAATTGAATCAGGAAATGAAACGGCCACTTCCTGGCCTGTAGAGAGAAAGAGCTCCTTGGCCATCTGCCAACTAGAGGAAACCCCAAATTCAGCCTCTCCCCAATCCCTGAAGCCCCGAGTTCCTCTGTGATGGTGTCCCGTCAGGTACAGCACTAGTTGCACATGTCTTCTGACAGCAGAACTCTTTCTTTATGCACAACACCAAATATATAAAGCCAGCCAAGGCCGAGCTGCCCTGGTGGAAGGGCAGGGGAGCTGCAGGGTGGGAGCTCAGACGTCTGTCCATGCTTGGCTTCCAAAATGAACCCCGAGGCGCAATTTGAGAACCAGTGCCTAGAGAAGCAACTCCAAGCCCCTTGACATTCCTTCTATTTTACCTTCCAGTCTTGTCCTCGGGCACTCCTTGCTTTACGTTTTATGCCTCAAAGTATAGCATTGCTCCCACCCATCCTGAGCTGTTTCACGCCTCTGTGCTTTGGCTAATGCTGTTCCTTCTGCTTGGAATGTCTTTCCACTGGCTGCCTCTGGCCCAGTCTTCAGAATTCACCTGTGATAGCATCTCCTTTGATAAGGTCTCTGGGCTCCCATAGTGCCCTTGAGATGTCTACATCTGAGAAGTTACCTCTTTCTACTGAAATTCTTTCTGTATCTGTTACCCTTACTAAACTGTAAACTTCCCAAGTGCAGGAATCATTTGAATCTCTAAGTCCTCCATTCCCATTCCCAGCACTTGGAATAATTGATACAGTTTTTTTTAAATTTATTTTTTGGCTGCGTTGGGTCTTCGTTGCAGTGAGCAGGCTTTCTCTAGTTGCGGCGAGCGGGGGCTACTCTTCATTGTGGTGTGCGGGCTTCTCATTGCAGTGGCTTCTCTTGTTGCGGAGCACGGGCTCTAGGCACGCGGGCTGCAGTAGCTGCAGTGCGTGGGCTCAGTAGTTGTGGCTCGCAGGCTGTAGAGTGCAAGCTCAGTAGTTGTGGTGCATGGGCTTAGTTGCTCCGCGGCATGTGGGATCGTCCCGGACCAGGGATTGAACCCGTGTCCCCTGCATTGGCAGGCAGATTCATAACCACTGTGCCACCAGGGAAGTCCCGATACAATTGTTTAAACATTATCAGTCATCAGTTTAGAATGCAGTTTAGAAAGGAGTCACCAGTCTCCTTTCTGGAAAGCAAGTTGGAGAAGAGAATGTGTAATAAAGGAGGGAGGGGGCTTCCCTGGTGGCGCAGTGGTTGAGAGTCTGCCTGCCGATGCAGGGGACGCGGGTTCGTGCCCCCGTTCGGGAGGATCCCACATGCCGCGGAGCGGCTGGGCGCGTGAGCCATGGCCGCTGAGCCTGCGCGTCCGGAGCCTGTGCTCCGCAATGGGAGAGGCCACAACAGTGAGAGGCCCGCGTACCAAAAAAAAAAAAAAAAAAAAAAAAAAAGAAGGGAGGGAGGGGCACAGTACCTGAAAGCAGAGGGGAGAGGAGCTGAGGACTGAGGGGCTGGAGGGAAAACAACCACATCCTGTGGATTTTTGCATAAAGTCACTGAAAGTTTACATCAGGTTTTGGGCCTGACATACCTGGCACCACTGCTGCCAATTAAACCTGGTAATAAGTAACTCTGGGAAAATGCACCCTTGTCTGCAATAGAAGGGCCTTTCCAGGAGTTCTGGAGGCTTCTGATTACTTCCCCGAGCTGCTGCAGGCCTCCAGGGATTCTAACCAGCATAATGGATTTTTTAAGAAAATGGAGACAGCTGAGCAAGGAAAGTTCGTTCAAGTCCCGGGAGGATGATAATGGTTCGGTTTAGGACTCCTTCAGATCTGTCTGAAGGGAGAAATCTCTTACTGGAATTGTTTGTTCATGGTTAGGGAGGGGGAAAGGGAAAAGGCGTTGGATTTTGTATTATGAGAACCAGATGGATCCCAGGCCCTGCTTTAAAATATTGAACAATCTCTCCATATATAGAACGAGCTAGCAATGCTCCGCTTTCCCTGCTTCCCAGGTGCGCTGCAAGAACAAATGGGACCAGCACTGCTGCTCACTGGCTTTGTGACCTTGGGCAAGTTCTTTAAACTGTGCACCTCGGTTTCCTCGTGTGTCAAATGGGACACTACTTCCTTTAATCAATGAGATAATCCACAGAAAGCTCTTAATACAGGGCCTGCTATAGAGTAAGCACTCAATAAAAATCAGCTAAAGTTATTGCTCACACCCTGAGCCATTTGGACGAGTTTAATTGATGATAAAGAGGCAGCTGAACTACCAAAAGGCAAGAGAGCGTAAAACTGACCCGTGAGTCAGCAGCATCAGCATCAGGGGGGAGCTTGTTAGCGATGCAGAGTTTGGGGCCCAACACCAGCCCTAGTGAGTTTAACAAGGTCCCCAGGTGATTCATATTCAAGTTAAAGTTCAGGAAGCAAGAACGTAGAAGCACTGACATATCTACCACTTAACTCTCTAGGTCTCTTTGGGCAGGTTCCTTAATCTCCCCGTGCTTCTTTTGTCGTCTATAAAACCCTGGCTCACAGGGCCGAGGTGGTGGTTAAACGACGTAATCTGTGCCAAGTAGCTAGGGTGGCGTCTGCACGGGGTAAGCGCCCTTCAGGATTTGCTGCTCTGCTCTCCAGCCCCACCCCAACCCCGCCCCTGCCCAGAAGCCTTTGCTGCTCTGTTTTCCAGCCCTCCCCCCAACCCCAAGAGCCTTGCACCTGGGGCCATGGTTCAGCCGGAACCAGACGGCCAGTTTCCCGTGCTGGCTCCCCAACCTGGAGAGAGGTCTGCCTGTGTGACCCGGACAGCCACCTGACGGTTCCAAGTCTCAGTGTTCCCTCTGTTAAAATCGGACCAGTGACTGTGCCTAGCTCTTGGGGGTGCCGAAGCATTGAGTGAGACATGCATGCAGCAAAGGGCCGGGCCAAGGCTCGCGCTTGGGTTTATCGATGGGCACCTACTGATTGGAGTCCACGCTCCAGGCTCAAGTGTGTCCCTGACCCTCTTGCTGCCCAGCCAACAGGTGCAGGAACTCCCTGGGTACCAGGGAGGACAGGACCCAAACCGTTCCAGGCAAAGGAGAGAGAGAGGGCCGGCTGGGCCAGGTGAGTAAACCAGCCTGATGCCTCCCCAGGAGATTCACCTGGATTCCCCCCTAGCCCCTAAGCCCATGAGGGTGGGGGCTCAGCGGCAAGTTTGGGGAGCGTCTAGCGTTTTGCCTCCACATAATGAGTGTATGTGCTAGGTGTACTGTGTGGGTAAAGAACAGAAGAGTCCTGAGGTATAAACATGATGACCAGACGGGAGACTCATCCCCATCTCTGTCTGTTCTGGGCCTGCCAACCTGCGCTGTTAGGATTGAAGGAAAGGCCAGTATGTTATCCCATCTCATCGTTGCCTCTAACACCTTGTTTTCACAGTTCCTCTCAGTGACTCTGGTGTCACCACAAGAAGTGTGTCCTTTTAAGGTATGAACCCGAAACTCCAGTGGGCTTCTCAGAAGTTAGTGGAGAGCTTTTCACCTACTTCAGTTAAATTGGCGGTGGGGATCTCATTGCTTGGAGAAGAATCTTCCACAATGAACGTGAGAACAGTTTTTTTTTTGTCCGTTTTTGTTTTTTATTATATTGAAGTATAGTTGATTTACAATATTGTGTTAGTTTCTGGTGTACAGCAAAGTGATTCAGCTATACATACATGTGTATGTATTCTTTTTCAGATTCTTTTCCATTATAGGTGCTATACAGTAAATCCTTGTTGTTTATCCATTTTACATATAGTAGTGTGTATCTGTTAATCCCTAACTCCTAATTTATCCCTCCCCCCCTTTTTCCCCTTTGGTAATACATGTTTGTTTTCTATGTCTGTGAGTCTATTTCTGTTTTGTAAATAAGTTCATCTGTCATTTTTTTAGATTTCACATATAAGCGATATATTTGTCTTTCTCTTTCTGACTTCACTTAGTATGGTAATCTTTAGGTCCATCAAGGCTGCTGCAAATGGCATTATTTCATTCGTTTTTATGGCTGAGTAATCCATTGTGTGTGTGTGTATATATATATATATATATATATACAGACATGCACGGTGTACATAGCATGTATGTAGTAAAATGAATTATTTTTAGTACTGACATAGCACTGTAGTTTTGTGAATGTCTTATATCCTTTTTCGGGAATAGTTTATATAGAATTTCAGGCTTGGGTGCTGGCGGTGAAGCATAGTACTTCTTCCTTGAGCCTTGGGGAGATGTGCTGTTCTCCATTTTCCGGTTTACAAGACCGGGGTATTGTGTTATACTACAAAAACTCTTCATTTCAGGAGCTTGTTTTCAATGAGACTAATTATTGGTATTAATACTAGAATTAAAAGAAAGTATAGGATAGATGCAAGCTGAACAACAGCCATATATGGGTACTCCACAGGCTGTCCTCCAATTCATGTTAGTGTCAGTAAGTCTGCCACTAATACTCAGAACAAGAGTTGACTGAAGGGCTGAAATATTATGCTTCATTGTTTAGATGTATGGAGTATTGGAATGAATGCCAGGATTAGGATTGAGAGCAGGGCTAAGACTCCTCCTAGTTTGTTGGGGATTGATCGTAGAATTGCATGCGAATAGAAAGTATCATTCTGGTTAGATGCATGGTGGCGTGCTGAGTGGGTTTGCAGGGGTGTAGTTGTCGGGATCTCCTAACAGGTCGGGTGAGAATAGCGCTAGTATTAATGAGGCTAAGGTTAACAATAAAGTGCCCAAGATGTATTTTGTAAATGTATATATTTAATTGTATAATGGGGTGGAATGGGATTTTGTCTGTATCGGATGGTATTCTTGTGGGGTTGTTGGATCCTGTTTCATGGAGGAATAATAGGTGAACGGCCGCTAGTGCTGTGATGATGAAAGGGAGAATGAAGTGGAAGGCAAAGAATCGTGTTAGTTGGGGCTTCCCTGGTGGCGCAGTGGTTGAGAGTCCGCCTGCCGATGCAGGGGACGGGGGTTCGTGCCCCGGTCCGGGAAGATCCCACATGCCGCGGAGCGGCTGGGCCCGTGAGCCATGGCCGCTGAGCCTGCGCGTCCGGAGCCTGTGCTCCGCAATGGGAGAGGCCACAACAGTGAGAGGCCCGCGTACCGCAAAAAAAAAAAAAAAAAAAAAGAATCGTGTTAGCGTTGCTTTATCTACGGAAAAACCACCTCAGATTCATTTGACAAGGGTGGTGCCGATATATGGGATTGCTGAAAGTAGGTTTGTGATAACAGTTACGCCTCAGAATATTTGTTCTCCGGGTAGGACGTAGCCTATGAATGCGGTGGCTATGACTATAAGTAGCAGGATAATTCCAATGTTCCATGTTTCCTGAAAGGCATAGGGTCCACAGTATAGGCCGCGTCCTACGTGGGCATAAAAGCAAATAAAAAACATGGAAGCTCCATTTGCATGTATGTACAGGATGATTCAGCCGGAGTTGACGTCTTGGCAACTATGTGTTACCGATGAGAAGGCAGTTGTTGTGTCTGGTGTGTAGTGTATTGCCAAGAATAGGCCTGTTAGGACTTGTAGGATTAGGCAGATGCCTAGTAAGGAGCCAAAGTTTCATCATGAGGAGATATTTGATGGGGTGGGGAGGGCAATGAATGTGTTGTTGAGAATTTTTATGAGCGGGTGGGTTTTTCGGGTGTTGGTCATTGGTGTTCTTGTAGTGGAATGGTAATGATGATTTTTCATGTCATTGGTCATGGGTGAAGTCCATGTGAGAATAATGATGACATGTATTTATTTTAAGCATTATTTTTGTGATTAGTTTTGCGGGGTTTCTTCGAAGCCTTCTCCTATTTATGGGGGTCTAGGGTTGATTGCGGGTGGTGGTGGTGTTGGGTGTGTTAAATTTTGGTGGTTCATTTCTAGGTTTAACGGTGTTTCTGATTTATTTAGGGGGAATATTGGTTGTGTTTGGTTATGCAACGGCTATGGCCACCGAACAGTGCCCTGAGGTTTGGGTTTCTAATAAGGTTGTACTGGGAGCATTTCGTTTAGGGTTGGTAGTAGAGTTTTTAATGGTACTTTATATTTTGAAGGATGAGGATGTGGAAATTGAGTTATTTACGTTACTGGGGATTCTGGGTTTTTCAGTGCAGAGGCTATGGGAATTGCGGCGTTATATGGTTATGGTACTTGGTTGGTGGTTGTTATGGGTTGGTCCTTATTTATTGGTGTTGTGGTTATTATGGAGATTACTCGGGGTAATTCAATAGGAGTATGCTGAGGAATGATAAAAAGTAGAGATTGATAAGGCCTTTTTGATTTGAGGCTAATGTGGAAGATTTTAGTTGAATGAAGGCTGTATTCTTTGGTAGGATGGTTTCTAGTCAGATTAAGTCTAGTAAGGAGGTTGCTAATTTTTGGCTTATTGATAGATTTAGATGAGGAGGTAGGTGGTATATGATGGTGGGGAAGTATCCTAAGAGTGGAGAACTTGGAGGAGTCTGATGGGTGTATATATTTTAAGTTTTGTGTGTTAAGGTTGATTTCGAATGCTGGTACAAAGCCCAAGGTTGTTACTACAAGGGCAGTCAATTTTAAATGTAGGGGCATGGTTATTAGGGGGATGGTTGTTGGAGGAATGCTGTTGGAGATGAGGAAGCCAGCAAAAATACTACCGATAAACAGGCTCTTGATGGAGTTGATTAAGAGGGGTTGTCTCTGAAAGAGAGAAGCGCGGCTGTCCTAGTAGTGCAAAGAAGATAATGTGAGTGTTATAGATGGCTGTGAGGGAGGTAGCGGTTAGAGTTACTAATAGGGCTCAGGTGTTGGTATAAGACGTAGTGGCGGTTTCGATAATTAGGTCTTTAGAGTAAAATCCGGTGAGAAAAGGTATTCCTGTTAGTGCTAGGCATCCAATGATAAGGGCCGTTGCAGTGAAGGGTAAGGTCTCGAATAACGCTCCTACTTTTCGAACGTCCTGCTCGTTGTCTAGGTTGTGAATGATAGACCCAGAGCATAGGAACAATACGACTTTAAAGAAAGCGTGTGTGCAAATGTGTAAAAATGCTAGATGAGGTTGGTTGAGGCCAGTCGTTACTATAATTAAACGTAGTTGGCTGGAGGTAGAGAAGGCAATAATTTTTTTGATATCGTTTTGGGTGAGGGAGCAGATAGCTGTAAACTGGGTGATAAGGGCTCCTAGGCAGAACATTATTGTTTGAATGAGTTTGTTGTTTTCTATTAAAGGGTAAAATCGGATAAGTAGGAAAACTCCTGCTACAACCATTGTGCTTGAGTGGAGTAGGGCCGAGACTGGGGTAGGACCTTCTATTGCTGAAGGGAGTCAGGGATGAAGTCCAAATTGGGCTGATTTTCCGGCTGTGGCTAGTACGAGTCCCGTGAGGGGTAAGTTTAAAGAGTTTTGGCTGAGCATGAACATTTGTTGTAGGTCTCATGCGTTTGCGTTAGATACAAATCATGCCATTGATATGATGAATCCGCCATCTCCCATGTGGTTATATAAAATTGCTTGAAGAGCAGCTGTGTTTGCGTCTGATCGCCTGAGCCATCATCCGATAAGCAGGAAAGATATGATTCCTACTCCTTCTCATCCAATAAAAAGTTGGAAGAGGTTGTTGGCTGTAACAAAGATTAGTACAGTGATAAGGAAGAGGAGTAAATATTTGAAGAATTGGTTGATACAAGGGTCGGAGTGTATGTATCACATTGAGAACTCTATAATGGACCATGTGATGAACAATGCTACTGGTACGACTATGATTGAGAAATAGTCTGTTTTGAAGCTAAGTATTAGTTTGAGAGTTTGGATGGTAATTCGCTGTCAGTGTGAGATGAATAGTTCTTGGCCTGTGTGAAGGAATATTATTGTTGGGATTAGACTAGTAATGAAAGCACAGGAGACAGTATTTTTTACATATCATGGGTATTTGTTATTTTTGTGGAAGTTCGTGCTAGTTATCATGATTGGAATAATTAGTATTAGTAATGTAATTAGGGCAAAAGAAGAGAATAGGTGTATTACTTTTATTTGGAGTTGCACCAATTCTTTGGTTCCTAAGACCAATAGATAACTACTGTCCTTTAAGAGTTTGAAAAAACCATACTATTAGGTATAGGGACATGAATTAGCAGTGCTTGCAATACTTTTTCGGTAAATAAGAAGTCTTAGTCTTCTGTTGCTAGATTCACAATCTAGTGTGTTTTTTAAACTATATCTACAGTACAGGGGACCAAGATGATCTTGGGGTTTAGTGATAGGAGTAGAAGTGGAAAGGCATGTAGGGTTATAAGAGCATGTTCTCATGTGAAGAAGGGTATAATGTTATTGACGTGGTGTGTATGTTTGCCTCGTTGTGTTATGATTAGTATATACGTGGAGTACAGGGTTGTAATTACAATATTGGTTCCTATTAGGATAATAGTGAGATTGGATCATGAGAAAGCTGACATGACTGAACGGTTCTCCGATTAGGTTAATGGTAGGGGGTAGGGCGAGGTTTGTTAGGCTTGCTAGTAGTCATCAAGTGGCTACCAGTGGGAGAAGAATTTGCAGGCCTCGGGCCAAGATTATGGTTCGACTATGAATTCGCTCGTAATTTGAGTTTGCTAGGCAAAATAACATAGATGATGTGAGGCCAAGAGCAATCATTAGGGCGGTAGCCCCTCTATAACTTCAAGGGGTTTGACTAAGGATAGCTGCGATGACGAGTGCTATGTGGCTGACTGAGGAGTAGGCGATGAGCGATTTTAGGTCTGTGTGATGTAGGCAGATAGAGCTAGTTATGATTATTCCTCATAAGGAAAGCATAAGGAAAGAGTATGCTATATATTTTGTTAGAGGGTTAAGTACTGATGTGATTTGCAGCATGCCATAACCCCCCGAGCTTTAGTAGTATGGCTGCAAGGACTATGGAGCCTGTGATAGGGGCTTCTACGTGTGCTTTGGGTAGTCAAAGGTGGAGGCTGTAGAGGGTCATTTTTACTATAAATGCTATCATGCAGGCTAATCACATAAAGACGTTAGACCAGGAGATGGGTAGTGGTCGGGTTCAATATTGAAGTAATAGGAAATTTAAGGAGCCTACAATGTTTTGTAAATATGTTAATGCCACTAGTAATGGAAGTGATCCAGTTAGTGTATAGAATAGAAAGTAGAGTCCTGCATTAAGTCGTTCTGTTTGGTTACCTCAGCAGGTAAGGATAATAAGGGTGAGGAGTAGTGTGGCTTCAAATATAATGTAAAATAGGATGAGTTCTGTGGCGTAAATGTTATGGTTAGAAGTGTCTGTAACATGATTAGTTTTGGGAGGTAAAGTTTTTTTCGGATTAGTGGTTCTTTGAGTAGGTGGGATCGGCTAGCCGTTAACATTAGGGGGAGGAGTCATACTGTTAGGGTTAGTAGTGGTGTGGAAAGGGAGTCGGAGAAGAATGTTAGTGGATAGTTGTGGCTATTGTCGTGGATTAAGAAGAAGTAGGCTTGTGAAGCTAATTAATAGGCTGTGGGTTGTGGAGTTGATTCAGATCATGTTGTTTTTTGATAGCCAGGTCGGGGGTATTAGTATGATTGTGGGGATAAGTTTTTAGCATGGGAGAAGGTTGAGGTTTTGTACATAATCGGTCCCATATGTGTTTGATACTGTTACTAATAGGGCTAATCTGAGAGCTGCTTCGCAGGCTGCGAATACCAGTAGGATGATCGGTATTATGCTGGCTAAGGTGAAGTGCGAGTTTAAAATTGTTACGGGGGCTTCCCTGGTGGCGCAGTGGTTAAGAATCTGCCTGCCAATGCAGGGGACACGGGTTCAAGCCCTGGTCCGGGAAGATCCCACGTGCCGCGGAGCGGCTGGGCCCGTGAGGCCTACTGAGGCTACAGGCTCAACTACTGAGCCTGCGCGTCTGGAGCCTATGCTCTGCAACAGGAGAGGCTGTGACAGTGAGAGGCCCACGCACTGCGATGAAGAGTGGCCCACACTTGCCGCAACTGGGGAAAGCCCTCGCACAGAAACGAAGACCCAACACAGCTAAAAATAAATTAATTAATTAATTAATGAAAAAATAAATTTAAAAAAGAGATTGTTAGGGCTGCTAGGATAAACAGTGATAATATTATACCTTGTAAGCAAAGTAGTGAGGATATTAGATGGGATCGGTATATTAGTAAACCTATAAGGGATATGGTGAAGGTTATTATAATGTTCATATGTACTAGAGACACTTGGTAGTTATGAGTTGAATCACAATCTAATGAGTCGAAATCACGTGTTTTATTTTAAACTAAATACCATGTTCAGCCCACTCCAAGCCCTTTTGAGTCCCTTCGTAGGCCAGGCTGGTTGCTAGTACTGAAATTAGAAACAGGGTTATGATAAGTATTGTTTCTAGGTTGTTTGTTTGGGTTGCTCAGGGGAGGGGTAGTAGGAGGGCAATTTCTAGGTCGAAGAGAAGGAAGGTGATTGCTACTAGGAAGAATTTTATAGAAAAGGGTAGGTGGGCAGATCCTATAGGGTCAAATCCTCGTTCGTAGGGTCTTGTTTTTTCTGTGTAGGTGTTTAGTTGAGGAAGTCAGAAGGCAATAAGTACTAGTAGTGAGGCTAGTATTGTGTTTGTTAATAGGGTCAGTATTAGGTTTATTGTTCTTTTACGGGGTGTACCGAAACAAACTGATTGGAAGTCAGTTGTACTAATTAATACTAAAAGGCCTATGAGCCTCATCAACAAACAGATACGTGAAGAAACAGTCATACAACATCTACAAAATGTCAGTATCAAGCAGCAGCTTCGAAGCCGAAGTGGTGGTTGGATGTGAAGTGGAATTTTAGTTGGCGTAGGAAACAATAAGAAAGGTGGATTCCAATGTAATCCTGTGGAAGCCTGTGGCTACGAAGAAAGCCTGTGGCTTTCTACGAAGAAAGGTGACCCACAGACCCTGTCTGAGATTGTCAAAGGGGCTTTGTGTATATATATATATATATATATATATATATATATATATACACACACACATACCACATCTTTATCCATTCATCTGTCGATGGACACTTAGGTTGCTTCCATGTCTTGGCTATTGTAAATAGTGCTGCTATGAGCACTGGGGTGCATGTATCTTTCCAAATTAGTTTTTTTCCAATATATGCCGAGGAGTGGGATTGCTGGATAATATGGTAGCTCTATTTTTAGTTTTTTAAGGAACCTTCATACTGTTCTCCATAGTGGCTGTGTCAATTTACATTCCCACCAACAGTGTAGGAGGGTTCCCGTTTCCCACACCCTCTCCAGCATTTATGATTTGTCGTCTTTTTGATGATGGCCATTCTGACTAGTGTGAAGTGATGCCTCATTGTGGTTTTGATTTGCACTTCTCTAATGATTAGTGATGTTGAGCACCTTTTCATGTGCCTGTTGGCCATCTGTATGTATTCTTTGGAGAAATGTCTACTTAGATCTTCTGTAGGTGGGCACAGTTTTGATTCCAAGTCCAGAAGGGACTAAGGGAGTAAGCCCTGTGGAAGTTGGGACTTCTTCACCAGCTCCACGGCCTCCCTCCCAACAGGGGCTGCGTCTGCCCAGAGAAGGGCCTTGAGTGGGCAGGCTGGGCTATAATCCTGGCACTGCTACTTCCTTGCTTCCTGCATGACGTTAGGCTAATTATTTCTTTCTCCTGAAAATCAATTTTGTCTGCAAAATGAAGGTAATAAAACGTCCTTGTGTAGCATTGTCATGGGAATGAAAATGGAACATACTTTATAAGGATCCAAAGTGAAACACTTGAGAGCGTGAACAGGGCGTTATTAGTAATCTCCACAGGAGCCCGCCTAGCAGCACTGTCCGTGACAAAGTGGCACATGTGGTCTCCTTAATTAAAGGGCACATGCTAGGTGCTCAGTGAGTGGTAGGTCATTTCTACTGTTACATCTACTTAAGACAGGATTGCCAGATTAGGGAAGAAAGGTTGTGTCACAGGGCCCAGCAGTAAGGTGAGAATTACGGGGTTAGTGATAAAGTAAATGTAGCCAAGATTCAATTCATGAATCACTGGGATTATTGCACACAATTAGCATGAAACACAGGTTAGTCAAAGTAGGGAGGAAAAGAGGGTGGGTAATAAACCAGTCCCAGGAGAAGTTTGGGAAGGAGGCTTCTAACACAGGCAGTGGTCTCTGGTCCAGCAACAGGTCTTGCGACAAGCGTGAATAGAAAGTCACCCTCTGGGGGCTTCCCTGGTGGCGCAGTGGTTGAGAGTCCGCCTGCCAATGCAGGGGACGCGGGTTCGTGCCCCGGTCCGGGAAGATCCCACATGCCGCGGAGCGGCTGGGCCCGTGAGCCATGGCCGCTGAGCCTGCGCGTCTGGAGCCTGTGATCTGCAACGGGAGAGGCCACAGCAGTGAGAGGCCCGCGTACCGCAAAAAAAAAAAAAAAAAAAAAAAGAAAGTCACCCTCTGCTCTGACACGGCCTCCGGTGTCCCTGGATCAGGTCTCAGCAGTGTGGAGCTGGGTTCTCCAGCGAAGAGCCTTCAAGTCACTGGACTCAGTGGTCCCATGTTAAGGAGTCTGTCAGAAGCGAATGAGACTGCGCCCCAGGGGGTCTTGTCTCTATCAGTTGCTCCTCCTGTTCCAGTGGAGTTTTTCCCAGGACATTACCAAACAATTTCCTTATCTAAAGTAACAATTTATCACACAAAGACACCACAGTCCTATACTGGATGTTCCAAAACAACTAATATGGAAGTTCGTGTTGGCCACTGCAATTCCATCTTGAATTACTTAACACAGCTTAAATCCTATGAGTTTCACACCAGATGAGTAGGAATCATGACATGAAAGAAATCACATCATAACACAGGGTCTGAAATATTGCCTGGAACGTACTTATAATAAAAAATTAGTTGTTGTTTATCTGAAATTCAAATTTAACTGGTTATACTGTACCTTATCTGGCAACTCTTGTTTAAGAGCCTCAGGTCACAGGGACTTAAGTTATAGAAGTAAAACTCTGTTACAGCCAATGCCATGAAGAGGGATTGCCTCTTAGAAACAAACTGTTGCATTGGTTCTTTTCTCCCAGCAGTCACTGGGGTTATTTTGGAGCTGGCTTTAGGAGAAGGGGGAAGAGAAACCAAATGAGGGTGAGGGGAATGGTGGAAGGTGATGGAAGGTCCAGAGAAACTGGAGGGAAGATGACCAAGATTTCCTGAGGAACAAATGGAGACAACGATAGACCCTTTCAGGGCGTGGAGCTTTAAGAGATTAAGGACAGAATGAGCCCTTTGGGGAAAAGATAAAGTGGAGTTTGGAAAGCTCAGCTGTGAGGTGATGAGTTGTACTTCCAATGCCCTGAAGGCAGGAGGATGGTTACTGGTAACTGGTGTAAAGTTTCAGGTGTTGTCTATTTCAACCCTGACATTTTCGGTATGTTATTTACCCAGAATGTGCAGAGGAGAAGATTAGCAGGGCTTTTTCTTCATTTGCTCTCTTTTTTACCTTAAAGGTGATTTGAGAGCTTTGTCTCACCTGTTGGTGTGAGAAAAGACAGTAAGAGAAGGAGGGAGATTAACCATGGTCACTTACACACTGAGTGCTGCAGGCGCATGTGAGAATCAGTCCTGGGGCTGTGCTGCAGGCAGGAGTGGGTCTGGGAAGAGGTGTCCACCGGCAAGGCCAGGGCTCCGCAGTGGTCCTGTCTGACTCAGAGGGACACCTGCTTGTTGGTGGCGGGGCTCCCCCTGGACTCTGCAGAGCCAGGACTAATGTGAGCACCGAGGCTGTCATTTTTGCAGAAGAGCCCTGGGAAGACTGTCCTCTTGGCTGGGGCGTTGTCTCAGTGGGCCATCAGCCCCTTTGGCCCTTCACTGATGGGCTCCCCCTCTTTGGGAGGGGGTGGTATATTTAAGGCAATTTAAGGAGTGATGCGAGGGATGCAAGCTATAGGTTTCTTTCTCACTACTGCCCACAGACATTCAGTCTGGGTTAAGCCCCTGCACACACACAAACACACACACACACAGAGGCATCCCCTTTTTCTGGTTGTGAGAGGAGCAACTGAGAGCCTTTCCCGTTTCTAATCTGAGTCCTGGAGTGGGAGGGAGAGAATTCCTCCACCAGTCCCTTCCTGAGATCAGACGGCTTGGTCGTATGGAGGTGACGCAGTAGAAGAGGCTATTTGAAAAGCCTTTCTAGAAAGCAGAGCACAAGACAGCTGCAGACTCTTACTCGGCTGTTGACCTCGCGGTCAGGAGAGAAGTTTGCTCCCAGCAATTGGGGTCAATTCCTTCTCTCCTTCCCCTTCCTCCCCATAACCCACACGAGGCCGTCCGCATGCTCCCCTACAATCCAGCCAACCAAACCACACACTGGGACCAAGACATTGGAAAGAAGTGGAGGGTGGCGCTGAAGGCAATCACCTGGCTCCCACCTTCCGCCCGCCTTTCTCCTCTATCGGATTCAGAGTTTTTCATTTGACAATCCCTTCACTCGGGCTTCAGCATCACCTGGTTTCCACTTTAGCTCCTGTTCCCCAGGGATGTGGCTTCTTGCTCATTCTCACACACGACAAGGCAAACCTGAGTGAGAGGATTATCCAATGAAAAGAAACTATGAAGCCAGTTAGGAGAAACGTGGGCAGAAGATGGGTGTCAGGTGTGTTCCCTCGCGTCTGCCCTCCGCTTTCTCTCTCCAGTATTTGGATTCCCATGTGCGGTCCAGAACTAGAGTTAAATGTATTCAACATAAAAAAAACTTCTTTATTCTGAGATTATGCTCTTCCTAATTTTTGGTGTTAGAAGTTCTTTTTTTCCCATAAAATGAAGGTCATAATGAATGATGATTTTAAAACTGTTCATAGTTAGCAATATAAGATGTTAGCAGACTCGTGTCAGTCCCTGAAAACAATTTCTTTAAAATATTTTATGCTTACACTTGAAATTCAGACGTCTGGGAAGCACTGAGTTAGGACCTTGGCGCCCCAGGTGGCTGGGCCAGAGCAAGCATTCACATTCAGGTACCTGACGTGGCACTCACAGGCACACCTCTGCACTGCAGCATCCTTTCATGACAGGCAGGGAGGTGATGGAGCAGACTCTTTCCGACATCATGGATTCTAGGGTAGAATAAATCTAACCTTCTACTGGTGTCCTTATTATACCACAGAAGCTGATGAGAAATTCAACATGCATTTTGGCAGCAAAATGTTGCTGTGTTTGAGAGTTACGTGTACAAAGCCAGTGAAATACATTCTCCACCGGATTCTAAATTTAATTAGCCCCGCTGCTTTCTAATTTTGTTAAATTGAACAAATATACATTTGAATCCTAACTGGACAAACATGGAATGAGGGGCTGTAGGAAAACTAGGAGTGAATCAGATGTGACTTCTGCCTTCCACGAGGTTACAACCCAGTAGGGTGATAAGAAAATGACCAACTGTGGTAAAGGGAGGACAGTGGGGGAAAGGCATGAGATGACTCAGTTTCGGGGGAGTGGGGTGGGGAAAAGGGGAACAGTTCAGAGGAGGCAGAGGTCACAGTTGACAGGGGACCAGCAAAAGCATTATGAGAAAGGTGACATCTAGATGGACCAAACTATGTGAGCAATGTGGGAGCTGCAACTGTGTAATCACCCGAGTGTACCTAGATCCCTGTACCCAGTAAGTGCTCAATAAATGTTTGAAGGATTCATTAAATAAGTATTACTGGTGATATATGTGCTAGTTTAAATAAAGAGTTACTAAACACTATGTTTTTCTTGGGCTTAGAGCATTTGGGGAAAGCTCTTAGTTTAAGCAAGTTTTATGTGTATCTACTCAGGGATGCTTTCTCCCATTTCAATTCAGTGGCTGCAGTACTTACTTTTCAGCACAAGAGGGAGCTGCTGCCCAGCTTACTTAACTAAAATAATAGTATTTCTCTAGGTTTGCCCATTTTTCTCAAATTACAGTGTAATATATTGTGCCACTTAACTACCCTCCCCCCAAATAGCCCACCAACCCCAAATTTCCTATCAATACAATAAAGTTATTATCGATGGTGCATTATTTTCTGAAAAGAATTTCTCCTGTTACATGATTAGTAGGAAAAATATTAAAAAATATTTTAAAATATATAAGATATATTTTAAAAGGTTTATAAACAAATACCTTAGACCAGGCGGACTGTTCTTCAGAGCCCTAAATAATCCAGGGTTTCCCAGTAATGGGAGCTTTGCTTATAAAAATGCTTTAGGACCTCATATGTGGGCAACAAATCTGAGATAATAGTCACTTCTACGTGCCCACGGTTTCATGAGGATCAAAGTCTAGGAGAGATGTTAGTTGAGTCCAGACCTTTGAACTTAGGATGTGCAATTTCTTCTGCAAGGAGCTACAAAGTGTAGATTAGGAAGTAGCCAAAATTCAGGTGTGTCTTGAATAAGAACACCTGATATTTATAGTAATCAGAGTTTGGGGGAAAATTAGCAAGTAATTGTGTATATGATTTCAAAGGATTTCTTAATTTACTAACGGATTCTTTACAGAATTTTTCCAATAGCAAGCTTCCTAGTACTGTACATTTAAAAAAACCACTTGAATTCCCCAAATCAAATCTACATACTATTTTTCAGTGACATTGTTTCTGTCAAAGTGTGTGCTGCTATCTAAAAACAGCCCCTATAAATGACAGTGTATAGAAAATTTAAATGTGGGAGGTAGCATTATTAAGGTAAAAGGAGAGCAATGTGTTTTTAGCCACCTGCGAATGAAATAATAGAAAGAGTTTAAAGTGAAAGAATATTTGCCCAATTCATGAGCAAATTCAACCTATGTAAAGAAATCTGAATTTCATCTTAAAGAAAGAAAACAATCCCTCTGGTCTTCCCAGAACTATTTCATTATTTATGATTCTTTTTGGAACTGTAAGTCCCAGATTTCTGCCGTCACCAATGGCCACACTCTCCCATGTCTGAATGCCCGTGTTTGTACATCACCTTCTACCTGTACTGTTGTTCCATGCTCTTCACTCTTAAAGGGCAAGGACCAGGGCTTCTTGATTTTTGTGTCACTTACAAAGCCTAGCCCAGGGCCAGTGGTGGGCTCTTCATTCACGTTTAGAAAAAAAATCACAGCCAAGGGTGACTGATAAATAAAGGAGGAAGAAAATGGGCTCTTAACGCTTAAGGGTTATGTGTTTGCTTATTTCTGGTTGATTGGTTGTTAAATCTTAATGCTTCAGTCAAGCGGTAGCAGGGGGGCTTCCCTGGTGGCGCAGTGGTTGCGAGTCTGCCTGCCGATGCAGGTGACACAGGTTCGTGCCCCGGCCCGGGAAGATCCCACATGCCGCGGAGCGGCTGGGCCCGTGAGCCATGGCCGCTGAGCCTGCGCGTCCGGAGCCTGTGCTCCGCTGCGGGAGAGGCCACAACAGTGAGAGGCCCGAGTACCGCAAAAAAAAAAAAAAAAAAAAAGGAGGTAACAGGGGTGGTGAGGAGCATGGACTCTGGCATCTTGGGTTCAAATTACAGCTCAGCTGCTTCTAGCTGTGTGTTCTTGAGTAAGATTCCTGTCCTTTCCGTGTCTCAGTTTCTTATTCAGTAACATGGGATGATGCCGATGCTGATATGAATCTTCCCACATAGGGTTTATTCTTTATAAAATGTGCCGAACAGTGTCTGACATACAGTAAATACTATTAGCGATTATAAAATAGAATAATTATATTGACTGAGATGTAGTCAAAGTGTACGTTGTTCATTAAAAGCCAAATAAAGCTTTAAAAAATGTAATGGAGATGGAGTGATGAAAATGTTCTGGAATTACATAGTGGTGATTGTTGCATAGCCTTGTTTACTAAAAACCACTGAATCATGTACTTTCAAATAGTGAATTTTATGGTATGTGAATTATATCTCAATTACAAAAATGTAATGGAGAAAAATTCAATTCAACAAATATTTATGGACACGTAATAGGTACTCAGCCTTCTCCTGGGCTCGGTGGAGGATATAAAGCACTTTAAGACATAATCTTTGCTCTGGAGGGTATTGTTTAAGGAGCATCTGCAGTGTCATCGACACCTTCCCCAGCGCTCTGGAGGACATCACTCTCCACGTTTCTTACACTGAGACTCAGAAGGGTTATGTAGCTTGCCCAAGGTCCCATAGGAAATACGGGTAGCAGGAACCCAGCTGCTTGCTTCAGGTAGGGACAGTCTTGTTGAGGACAGGTGATTTACATCTATAGAGTAACTAGTGAAGCAAACATCACAGGAGGTCATCAGGCCCAATATGTGGGATAAGGAAAATCAAAAGGAGCAGCCAGTGGTAGGGAAGGTTTTCTGGAGGCAAAGGCCTTTAGAGGGGTCTTTATAAAAGGGGGAGATTTGTGCGTGTGAGTCACAGTGGGAGTAGGCAACCTAGATGTGTAAGAAGTGCTCCCTGACCTGCTTTTCCTAGAATTATGCATATTCTCAGGTTGAAAGCCTCTTATAGTGACCATGTTAACAAACACGACATATGAGACATTCAGCTGATACAGCTGAAGCCATAGGCATTTGTTTGGACCAATAACACCAAAGTAGGATGTCAATGAGAGAACAGGAGGATCTAAACACAATTTAATTTGCTTGACTCACCACCCATTTGCTTCTTTCGTCATTTATTCAGTACTTTTTATTTTTTATTTTTGAGTGCCTACCTGAGTAATATCTGAGAATATAAACAGAAATAAAATGCAATCTTTGCCTTTCGGGAAGATTCCAAGCTAGGAGTTGACATCAGACAGGTATACAAGGAAATAAAGTGATAAGTGATATATAGCAAAGGGCTATAGAAAGGTGAATGGAAACACAGACTTAGAAACACTATGTTCAGTTGATGTTCAAAAAATAAAGATTGTTGAAGAGGTTTATTTTTCTGGCTAAAACGTATACTCTTGCAAAGTACTTTAACAGGGCCTTTCCCAGCTGATAGAAGGACAAGAAAGGCTTGGGGAAGAGGTACCCAGGGCTGGGAAGAGACAGGAGAGCCCTCCTCACTCTGCTCCTGTGAGCTCCCTGGCTGGTGGGTGGGCCACTTGCCCCAAAGTGGTTTTAAGTGTAAAGTGGGACAATTGCTCTGCTCTACCTTTCCAAGTGACTTCCTGAGGGAAGATATGTTGGGGCCTGGTTGGAGGAGGGAGCCAGGCCCCTTAAGGATAGGATTCCTCTCCCCCAAGAGGAAAGCAGTCTCTCTATCTGGGCCTCACTTTCACCCAACCCTCACTCAAGGGACTATTTTCAAGGATTAGAAAGGAGCAGTTTGTGATTTTTTTTTTTCATTTTAACATCTTTATTGGAGTATAATTGCTTTACAATGGTGTGTTAGTTTCAGCTTCACAACAAAATGAATCAGTTATACATATACATATGTTCCCATATCTCTTCCCGCTTGCGTCTCCCTCCCTCCCACCCTCCCTATCCCACCCCTCCAGGCGGTCACAAAGCACCGAGCTGATCTCCCTGTGCTATGTGGCTGCTTCCCGCTACCTATCAACCTTACGTTTGGTAGTGTATATATGTCCATGCCTCTCTCTCGCTTTGTCATCGTTTACCCTTCCCCCTCCCCATAGCCTCAAGTCCATTCTCTAGTAAGTCTGTGTCTTTATTCCTGTTTCACCCCTAGGTTTTTCATGACATTTTTTTTTTCTTAAATTCCATATATATGTGTTAGCATACGGTATTTGTCTCTCTCTTTCTGACTTACTTCACTCTGTATGACAGACTCTAGGTCTATCCACCTCATTACAAATAGCTCAGTTTCGTTTCTTTTTATGGCTGAGTAATGTTCCATTGTATATATGTGCCACATCTTCTTTATCCATTCATCCAATGATGGACACTTAGGTTGTTTCCATCTCCTGGCTATTGTAAATAGAGCTGCAATGAACATTTTGGTACATGACTCTTTTTGAATTATGGTTTTCTCAGGGTATATGCCCAGCAGTGGGATTGCTGGGTCATATGGTAGTTCTATTTGTAGTTTTTTAAGGAACCTCCATATTGTTCTCCACAGAGGCTGTATCAATTTACATTCCCACCAACAGTGCAAGAGGGTTCCCTTTTCTCCACACCCTCTCCAGCATTTATTGTTTCTAGATTTTTTGATGATGGCCATTCTGACTGGTGTGAGACGATATCTCATTGTAGTTTTGATTTGCATTTCTCTAATGATTAGTGATGTTGAGTATTCTTTCATGTGTTTGTTGGCATTCTGTATATCTTCTTTGGAGAAATGTCTATTTAGGTCTTCTGCCCATTTTTGGATTGGGTTGTTTGTTTTTTTGTTATTAAGCTGCATGAGCTGCTTATAAATTTTGGAGATTAATCCTTTGTCAGTTGCTTCATTTGCAAATATTTTCTCCCATTCTGAGGGTTGTCTTTTGGTCTTGTTTATGGTTTCCTTTGCTGCGCAAAAGCTTTTAAGTTTCATTAGGTCCCATTTGTTTACTTTCGTTTTTATTTCCATTTCTCTAGGAGGTGGGTCAAAAAGGACCTTGCTGTGATTTATGTCATAGAGTGTCCTGCTTATGTTTTCCTCTAAGAGTTTGATAGTTTCTGGCCTTACATTTAGGTCTTTAATCCATTTTGAGCTTATTTTTGTGTATGGTGTTAGGGAGTGATCTAATCTCATACTTTTACATGTACCTGTCCAGTTTTCCCAGCACCACTTATTGAAGAGGCTGTCCTTTCTCCACTGTACATTCCTGCCTCCTTTATCAAAGGTAAGGTGACCATATGTGCGTGGGTTTATCTCTGGGCTTTCTATCCTGTTCCATTGATCTATCTTTCTGTTTTTGTGCCAGTACCATACTGTCTTGATCACTGTAGCTTTGTAGTATAGTCTGAAGTCAGGAAGCCTGATTCCTCCAGCTCCGTTTTTCATTCTGAAGATTGCTTTGGCTATTCGGGGTCTTTTGTGTTTCCATACAAATTGTGCAATTTTTTGTTCTAGTTCTGTGAAAAATGCCATTGGTAGTTTGATAGGGATTGCATTGAATCTGTAGATTGCTTTGGGTAGTATAGTCATTTTCACAATGTTGATTCTTCCAATCCAAGAACATGGTATATCTCTCCATCTATTTGTCATCTTTAATTTCTTTCATCAGTGTCTTATAATTTTCTGCATACAGGTCTTTTGTCTCCTTAGGTAGGTTTATTCCTATTTTATTCTTTTTGTTGCAATGGTAAATGGGAGTGTTTTCTTGATTTCACTTTCAGATTTTTCATCCTTAGTGTATAGGAATGCCAGAGATTTCTGTGCATTAATTTTGTATCCTGCTACTTTACCAAATTCATTGATTAGCTCTAGTAGGTTTCTGGTAGCGTCTTTAGGATTCTCTATGTATAGTATCATGTCATCTGCAAAGAGTGACAGCTTTACTTCTTCTTTTCCGATTTGGATTCCTTTTATTTCCTTTCCTTCTCTGATTGCTGTGGCTAAAACTTCCAAAACTATGTTGAATAAGAGTGGTGAGAGTGGGCAACCTTGTCTTGTTCCTGATCTTAGTGGAAATGCTTTCAGTTTTTCACCATTGAGGACGATGTTGGCTGTGGGTTTGTCATATATGGCCTTTCTTATGTTGAGGAAAGTTCCCTCTATGCCTACTTTCTGCAGGGTTTTTATCAGAAATGGGTGTTGAATTTTGTCAAAAGCTTTCTCTGCATCTATTGAGATGATCATATGGTTTTCTCCTTCTATTTGTTAATATGGTGTATCACGTTGATTGATTTGTGTATATTGAAGAATCCTTGCATTCCTGGAATAAACCCCACTTGATCATGGTGTATGATCCTTTTAATGTGCTGTTGGATTCTGTTTGCTAGTATTTTGTTGAGGATTTTTGCATCTATGTTCATCAGAGATATTGGCCTGTAGTTTTCTTTCTTTGTGACATCCTTGTCTGGTTTTGGTATCAGGGTGATGGTGGCCTCGTAGAATGAGTTGGGGAGTGTTCCTCCCTCTGCTATATTTTGGAAGAGTTTGAGAAGGATAGGTGTTAGCTCTTCTCTAAATGTTTGATAGAATTTGCCTGTGAAGCCATCTGGTCCTGGGCTTTTGCTTGTTGGAAGATTTTTAATCATAGTTTCAATTTCAGTGCTTGTGATTGGTCTGTTCATATTTTCTATTTTTTCCTGATTCAGTCTTGGAAGGTTGTGCCTTTCTAAGAATTTGTCCATTTCTTCCAGGTTGTCCATTTTATTGGCATAGAGTTGCTTGTAGTAATCTCTCATGATCTTTTGTATTTCTGTAGTGTCAGTTGTTACTTCTCCTTTTTCATTTCTAATTCTATTGATTTGAGTCTTCTCCCTTTTTTTCTTGATGAGTCTGGCTAATGGTTTATCAATTTTGTTTATCCTTTCAAAGAACCAGCTTTTAGCTTTATTGATCTTTGCTATCGTTTCCTTCATTTCTTTTTCATTTATTTCTGATCTGATTTTTATGATTTCTTTCCTTCTGCTAACTTAGGGGTTTTTTTTGTTCTTCTTTCTCTAATTAGTTTAGGTGCAAGTTTAGGTTGTTTATTCGAGATGTTTCCTGTTTCTTAAGGTAGGATTGTATTGCTATAAACTTCCCTCTTAGAACTGCTTTTGCTGCATCCCATAGATTTTGAGTCATCGTGTCTCCATTGTCATTTGTTTCTAGGTATTTTTTGATTTCCTCTTTGATTTCTTCAGTGATCACTTCGTTATTAAGTAGTGTATTGTTTAGCCTCCATGTGTTTGTATTTTTTACAGATCTTTTCCTGTAATTGATATCTAGTCTCATAGCATTGTGGTCGGAAAAGATACTTGATACAATTTCAATTTTCTTAAATTTACAAAGGCTTGATTTGTGACCCAAGATATGATCTATCCTGGAGAATGTTCCATGAGCACTTGAGAAAAATGTGTATTCTGTTGTTTTTGGATGGAATGTCCTATAAATATCAATTAAGTCCATCTTGTTTAATGTATCATTTAAAGCTTGTGTTTCCTTATTTATTTTCATTTTGGATGATCTGTCCATTGGTGAAAGTGGGGTGTTAAAGTCCCCTATTATGAATGTGTTACTGTCGATTTCCCCTTTTATGGCTGTTCGTATTTGCCTTATGTATTGAGGTGCTCCTATGTTGGGTGCATAAATATTTACAATTGTTATATCTTCTTCTTGGATCAGTCCCTTGATCATTATGTAGAGTCCTTCTTTGTCTCTTCTAATAGTCTTTATTTTAAAGTCTATTTTGTCTGATATGAGAATTGCTACTCCAGGTTTCTTTTGGTTTCCATTTGCATGAAATACCTTTTTCCATCCCCTTACTTTCAGTCTGTATGTGTCTCTAGGTCTGAAGTGGGTCTCTTGTAGACAGCAAATATATGTTTCTTGTTTTTGTATCCATTCAGCCAATCTGTGTCTTTTGGTGGGAGCATTTAGTCCATTTACATTTAAGGTAATTATTGATATGTGTGTTCCCATTCCCATTTTAATTGTTTTGGGTTCGTTATTGTAGGTCTTTTCCTTTTGTGTTTCTTGCCTAGAGAAGTTCCTTTAGCAGTTGTTGCAGAGCTGGTTTGGTGGTGCTGAACTCTCTCAGCTTTTGCTTGTCTGTAAAGGTTTTAATTTCTCCATCGAATCTGAATGAGATCCTTGCTGGGTAGAGTAATCTTGGTTGCAGGTTTTTCTCCTTCAACACTTTCAATATGTCCTGCCACTCCCTTCTGGCTTGCAGAGTTTCTGCTGAAAGATTAGCTGTTAACCTTATGGGGATTCCCTTGTGTGTTATTTGTTGTTTTTCGCTTGCTGCTTTTAATATGTTTTCTTTGTATTTAATTTTTGACAGTTTGATTAATACGTGTCTTGGCGTATTTCTCCTTGGATTTATCCTGTATGGGACTCTCTGTGCTTCCTGGACTTGATTAACTATTTCCTTTCCCATATTAGGGAAGTTTTCAACTATAATCTCTTCAAATATTTTCTCAGTCCCTTTCTTTTTCTCTTCTTCTTCTGGAACCCCTATAATTCGAATGTTGGTGCGTTTAATGTTGTCCCAGAGGTCTCTGAGACTGTCCTCAGTTCTTTTCATTCTTTTTTCTTTATTGTGCTCTGCAGTAGTTATTTCCACTATTTTATCTTCCTGGTCACTTATCCGTTCTTCTGCCTCAGTTATTCTGCTATTGATCCCATCTAGAGTATTTTTCATTTCATTTATTGTGTTGTTCGTCATTGTTTGTTTCATCTTTAGTTCTTCTAGGTCCTTGTTAAATGTTTCTTGTATTTTGTCTATTCTATTTCCAACATTTTGGATCATCTTTACTATCATTATTCTGAATTCTTTTTCAGGTAGACTGCCTATTTCCTCTTCATTTGTTAGGTCTGGTGGGTTTTTATCTTGCTCCTTCATCTGCTGTGTGTTTTTCTGTCTTTTCATTTTGCTTATCTTACTGTGTTTGGGGTCTCCTTTTTGCAGGCTGAAGGTTCGTAGTTCCTGTTGTTTTTTGTGTCTGTCCCCAGTGGCTAAGGTTGGTTCAGTGGGTTGTGTAGGCTTCCTGGTGGAGGGTACTAGTGCCTGTGTTCTGGTGGATGAGGCTGGATCTTGTCTTTCTGGTGGGCAGGTCCATGTCTGGTGGTGTGTTTTGGGGTGTCTGTGGACTTATTATGATTTTGGGCAGCCTCTCTGCTAATGGGTGGGGTTGTGTTCCTGTCTTGCTAGTTGTTTGGCATAGGATGTCCAGCACTGTAGCTTGCTGGTTGTTGAGTGAAGCTGGGTGCTGGCGTTGAGATGGAGATCTCTGGGAGATTTTCGCCGTTTGATATTATGTGCAGCTGGGAGGCCTCTTGTGGACCAGTGTCCTGAAGTTGGCTCTCCCACCTCAGAGGCACAGCACTAACTCCTGACTGCAGCACCAAGAGCCTTTCATCCACACCGCTCCTTAATTTGGGATGATTCTTTGTCTATTCATGTATTCCACAGATGCAGGGTACATCAAGTTGATTGTGGAGCTTTAATCCGCTGCTTCTGAGGCTGCTGGGAGAGATTTCCCTTTGTCTTCTTTGTTCTCACAGCTCCCAGGGGCTCAGCTTTGGATTTGGCCCCGCCTGTGCGTGTAGGTCGCCGGAGGGCGTCTGTTCTTTGCTCAGACAGGACGGGGTTAAAGGAGCCGCTGATTTGGAGGCCCTGGCTCACTCAGGCCGGGGGTAGGGAGGGTCACGGAGTGCGGGGCGGGCCTGCGGCGGCAGAGGCCGGCATGACGTTGCTAGCCTGACCCTGGCAGTGGTGGGCTGCACAGGCTCCCCGGAAGGGGGGTGTGGACAGTGACCTGTGTTCGCACACAGCCTTCTTGGTGGCGGCAGCAGCGGCCTTAGCGTCTCATGTCTGTCTCTGGGGTCCGCACTTTTAGCCGCGGCTCGCGCCCGTCTCTGGAGCTCCCTTAAGCAGCGTTCTTAATCCCCTCTCCTCGCGCACCAGGAAACAAAGAGGGAAGAAAAAGTCTCTTGCCTCTTCGGCAGGTCCAGACTTTTCCCCGGACTCCCTCCCGGCTAGCCGCGGTGCACTAACGCCCTGCAGGCTGTGTTCACGCCGCCAACCTCAGTCCTCTCCCGGTTCCAACCGAAGCCAAGCCTCAGCTCCCAGCCCCGCCCGCCCCGGCGGGTGAGCAGACAAGCCTCTCGGCTGGTGAGTGCCGGTCGGCCCCGATCCTCTGCGCTGGAATCTCTCCGCTTTGCCCTCCGCACTCCTGTTGCTGTGCTCTCCTCCGCGGTGCCGAAGCTCCCCCCCTCCGCCACCCGCAGTCTCCGCCCGCGAAGGGGCTTCCTAGTGTGTGGACACTTTTCCTCCTTCACAGCTCCCTCCCGCTGGTGCAGGACCCGTCCCTATCCTTTTGTCTCTGTTTATTTTTTTCTTTTGCCCTAACCAGGTACGTGGGGGGTTTCTTGCCTTTTGGGAGGTCTGAGGTCTTCTGCCAGCGTTCAGTAGGTGCTTTGTAGGAGTTGTTCCACGCGTAGATGTATTTCTGGTGTATCTGTGGGGAGGAAGGTCCAGTTTGTGATTTTAAAAAACAATACTTTTTATTGTGGTAAAATACACATAGCATAAAATTAATCATTTTAAGCATCTTTTAGTATACAATTCAGCAGCATAAGTATGTTCACAAGGTTGTCCAACCATCACCACTCTCTATTTCCAGAACATTTTCATCATCCCAAACTGAAATTCTGTACCCCATTAAGCAATAACTTGCCCCTCCCCCAGCCCCTGGTAACCATATTCTACTTTCTGTCTCTATGAATTTGACTACTCTAGGTATCTCATTTAAGTGCCATTATATAATATTTGTCCTTTTGTATCTGGCTTATTTCACTTAGCATAATGTTTTCAAGGTTTATCTCTGTTGTAGCATGTGTCAGAATTTCATACCTTTTTAAGGCTGAATACTATTCCATTGCATATGTGCATCACATTTTGTTTATCCATTCATCCACTGATGGACACTTGGCTTGTTTCCACCTTTTGACCATCGTGGATAACACTGCTTTGAACATTGGTGTACAAGTATCTGTTCGAGTTCCTGCTTTAAATTCCTTTGGGTTTATACCGTCAAGTAAAATTGCTGGATCATATGGTAATTCTGATTTGCTTTTTGGGGGACCACCAAACTGTTTACTGTAGTGGCTGCACCATTTTACATTCTCAATAGAATGCACAAGGGTTTCAATTTCTTCACATCCTTGTCAATAGCAACTGCAGAAGAATGTGGAAAGGATCCTGAACTTGAGTTGAAAGAAGTCAAGTACCATTTCTGGCTTTTCCTTTTTACTCCCTTCCCTTCCCAGCTCTGCTTTTTAATAAAATATTTATAGGGGAATAATTTTAGATTTACAGAAAATTGACAAAGATAGTAGTCTTAGTCTGTTTGGGCTGCTATAACAGAATACCATAGACTGGGTGAACAACAGAAATTTATTTCTCACAGTTCTGGAGGCTGGAAGTCCCAGATCAGGGTGCCAGCATGGTTGGGTTCTGGTGAGGATCCTTTTTAGAGTTGCTGACTACAGACTTATTGCTGTGTCCTCACCTGGTGGAAAGGGCCAGTAGGCTGCGTCTTGAGCAAGGGCCTCTTAATCTCGTTCATGGGAGCTCCGCCCTCATGACTAAGTACCTCCCAAAGGCCTGACTCCCTAATACCACCATATTGGGCGTTAGAATATCAGCTTCCCTGGTGGCGCAGTGGTTGAGAGTCTGCCCGGGTTCGTGCCCCGGTCCGGGAGGGTCCCGCCTGCTGCAGAGCAGCTGGGCCCGTGAGCCATGGCCGCTGAGCCCGTGCGTCCGGAGCCTGTGCTCCGCAACGGGAGAGGCCGCAACAGTGAGAGGCCCGCGTACTGAAAAAAAAAAAAAAAAAAAAAATGCAGTATAGTATTATTAAGTATAGTCACCATGCTGTACATTGCATCCCTGACTTATTTATTTTATAGCTGGAAGTTTGTACGTGTTGTCTCCCTTCACCCATTTTGTCCCCCTCCCCTCCAGTCCTCATCTCTGGCAACCACCAATCTGTTCTCTGAATCTATGAGCTTGGTTTTGGGTTTTTATTATAAATTATTATTATTATTTTTAAGATTCCATATATAAATGAAATCATTCAATATTTGTCTTTCTCTGTCTGACTGATTTCACTTAGCAGAATGCCCTCAAGGGCCATCCATGTTATCTCAAATGGCAAGATTTCATTCCTTTTTATGGCTGAATAATATTCTTCTGTGTGTGTGATATTTTCTTTTCTTTTTTTTTTTAAAGATGTTGGGGGTAGGAGTTTATTAATTAATTAATTTATTTTTGCTGTGTTGGGTCTTCATTTCTGTGCGAGGGCTTTCTCTAGTTGTGCCAAGCGGGGGCCACTCTTCATCGCGGTGCACGGGCCTCTCACTATTGCGGCCTCTCTTGTTGCGGAGCACAGGCTCCAGACACGCAGGCTCAGTAGTTGTGGCTCACGGGCCTAGTTGCTCCGTGGTATGTGGGATCCTCCCAGATCAGGGCACGAACCCGTGTCCCCTGCATTAGCAGGCAGATTCTCAACCACTGTGCCACCAGGGAAGCCCCTGTGTGATATTTTCTTTATTCATTCAACCATTGATGGATATGTAGGTTGTTTCCATATCTTGGCTATTGTAAATAATGCTGCAGTGAATGTTGGGGTGCATATATCTTTTTGAGTTAGTGTTTTTTATTTATTTGCATAAATTCCAAAAGTGGAACTGCTGGATCATAGGTTAGTCCTATTTTTAATTTTTTGAGGATCCCCCATACTGTTTTCCATAGTGACTGTGTCAATTTACATTCCCACCAGCAGTGCATGAGGGGCCCCTTTTTTCCTCATTCTCTCTAGCACTTGTTATTTCTTCTCTTTTTTTCTTTAATTGAAGTATAGTTGATGTACAATATGGTGTTAGTTTCAGGTGTACGGCAAAGTGATTCAGTTATATATATATGTGTGTGTGTGTGTGTGTATATATATATATAAATATATATATATATTTTAGATTCTTTTCCATTATAGGTTACTACAAGATACTGAATATAGTTCCCTGTGCTATACAGTAAATCTTTTTACTGTTTATTTTATTTATCTATTTTATATATAGTAGTTTAGTATAGTAGTTTGTATCTGTTAATCCCATACTCTCAATTTATCCCTCTCCCTCCCCTTTCCCCTTTGGTAACCATAAGTTTGTTTTCTATGCCTGTGAGTCTGTTTCTGTTTTGTAAATAAATTCATTTGTATCATTTTTTAGCTTCCACATAGAAGTGATATTACATGATATTTGTCTTTCTCTGTCTGGCTTACTTCTCTCAGTATGATAATCTCTAGGTCCATCCAGATTGCTGCAAATGGCAATATTTCATTCTTTTTTATGGCTGAGTAATATTCTATTATATATATACCATATCTTCTTTATCCATTCATCTGTCGATGGACACAGGTTGCTTCCATGTTTTGGCTATTGTAAATAGTGCTGCAGTGAACATTGGGGTACATGTATCTTTTTGAATTATAGTTTTTTATGGATATATGCCCAAGAGTGGCATTGCTTGATCATATGGCAACTCTATTTTTAGTTTTTAAAATACTGTTCTTCATAGTGGCTGCACCAATTTACATTCCCACCAACAGTGTAGGAGGGTGCCCTTTTCTCCACATTCTCTCTAATACTTGTTATTTCTTGTCTTTTTGACGATAGCCATTCTGACAGGTGTGAGGTGATGCCTCATTGTGGTTTTGATTCACATTTCCCTGATGATTAGTGATTGAGCATCTTTTCCTGTTGACCATCAGTGTGTCTTCTTTGGAATAATTTCTATTCAGGTCCTCTGCCCATTTTAAAATCAGATTGTTTTTTGCTATTGAGTTATATGAGCTCTTTATATTTTGGGGATATTACCCCCTTTTCAGACACACGATTTGCACATGTTTTCTCCAATTCAGTAGGCGGCCTTTTCATTTTGTTGATGGTTTCCATTGCTGTGCAGCAGCTCAGCAGCTTTTTATTTGCTGAGACCCTTCTGACACTCTCCTCTCTGAGCCTCAGTTTTCTCACGTGTCCAATGCGAACAATGATAACAGCAACCTCTACCCACAGGGTACGGTGAGGACTGAGTGGATAGAAGAAGTGAGAGTGTTTTGTGGGCTGTAAAGCTTCATGCCCACAGAAAGGATTATCATTGAAGCCTGCAGCCTCCCTCCTTTCACCAACGGGCCTCCCTGCCCTGCACCAGGTCTTGTGCCTCTTGCTGACTGAGCTGCCAAAGGCCGTCAGAAGGCGGCTCTGCCACCAGGCCTGCCCTGGCCAGAGGAGTCCTGGCGCTCCTGGCCCCGTAGGTGGCACTGACCTGATTGAGGGCTCTGGCCTCTGGCAGGGCCTCTTCCCAGTGCTTCCTGTGTGTTTATAAAGCTCCTCCAGGTGCTGGCAGCTTGACACTTTGGGGGTGGAGAGAGGCTGGAGGTTACAGGCTCAGCTCTCTCCCTGGGCATTTGAGATGACCACTTGGGATATCCTCCGGCCACAGAGGGAGGAAGAAGCCATGAGTTGGCTCAACTGCTTTTTTTTTTTTTTTTTTTTTTTTGCGGTACGCGGGCCTCTCACTGTTGTGGCCTCTCCCGTTGCGGAGCACAGGCTCCGGACGCGCAGGCTCAACGGCCATGGCTCACAGGCCCAGCCGCTCCGCGGCATGTGGGATCTTCCCAGACTGGGGCGCGAACCCGTGTCCCCTGCATCGGCAGGTGGACTCTCAACCACTGCGCCACCAGGGAAGCCCTCAGCTGCTTTTTAATTCTCTCCAGTTTGGGGTCGGGGAGGGGTGGTGGGCTGAGGGTGCAGGGGTGATATTCTGAGTCTGGTTTGAGAGATTGCAGGAGCTGAGCTCAGCATGCTCTCTCCACTCCTGGCTCCCTCTGGGGCTTCTTGGAAGGATCTCTCGTTTGCTCATGGCTACTCTCTCCCACATGGCTTCTTGGTTAGTGCTTGTAGTGGGTTGAACAGGGGTCCCAAAAGGTCCTAACCTCTGCTACCTGTGAATGTGACATTCTTTAGAAATAGGGTCTTTGTAGATGTAACCGAGTTGAGGATCTTGTGATCAGATCATCTTTTAGGCCCACCCTAAATCCAGTGACAGGTGTTTTTATGAGACATAAAAGGAGGCAACACAGGCAGAGGGGAAGGTTATTGAAGACAGACACAGAGATTGTAGTTATGCTGCCACAAGCCGAGGAACGACACAGGTTGTGGCAGCCACTACAAGCTAGGAGTGAGGCGTGGAGGCCATTCCCCCTCAGAGCCTCCAGAGGGAACCAGCCTGTCAACACCTTGATTTTGGACTTCTGGCCTTGTCTTAGTCAGCCCCGCTGTCATAACAAGGCACAACAGACTGGGTGGCTTAAACAACAGAAATTAATTTTATCACGGTTCTGGAGATTGGAAGTCTGAACTCAGGGTGCCGGCATGGTTGGGTTCTGGTGAGGGTCTTCCTCCTGGCTTGCCAACTGCTTCCTTTTCACTGTGGCCTCACATGGCAGAGAGAATGACAGACAGCAAGCGCTCTGGTGTCTCTCCTTAAAAGGGCACTAATCCCATTATGAGGGCCCCATTTTCATGACCTCATCTAAACCTGAACTCCCCAAAGCCCCGTCTTCAAATATCATCACATTGGGGGTTAGGGCTTCGACATATGAATTTGCGGGAGGGACACACAATTCAGTCCATAGCAGGCCTCCAGAACTGTAAGAGAATAACTTTCTGTTGTTTCAGGCCACCCAGTTTGTGGCAGTTTGTTATGGCAGCCTTAGGAAACTGAGACACTGGTCCTCCCCACTTCCCTAGGCACCCTCCTCAGTGAGACCACCAGTCCAAAAGAAGACTTACAGCGGGGCCAAGGCAGGTAGCATGCCTGGGGAAAGCTAAGGGTGTGGATGAATGGTGTGACAGCGGCCTGGACTCTCTGGGTCCAGACTCAGTGCCCCCAGGAGAACTGGCACTGGGCAGCTGGGGGCTGTCATGGGTGCCCCTCGTCTTCGGCTCCATCACGGAGGAGGGGGACCTGGCACTGCACTTGGTGGTGATTCAGCAGCGTGAGCCCTTCCTGGATCTCCTCCTAGGCTTGTGGCCAAACAGCCCTGCACCCGGCAGCCGTGCTAGGGAGGCATCCAGGGTGCAGAAGTCGTATGTGGCAGGCACCAGGGTGCACATGATGGGGCCACACCGTGCCGCACCTGCTCTGCCACATCGCAGCTCCAGTGCCCACCTGGTGCGCAGAGGAGCTGCCCACGCCTGCCTCAGTCAGGGCCTGACCACACCCCAGCACCGAATGCCTCAGTTGCCTTGTACCTGGGACCTACTTAGAGAAGTGGAGAGCGAGGAGGGTTGGAAACTGCAGCTCTGGTCGGAAAACTCTGAGGGCCACGCCCCACTCCACACTCCGTCATCCTCGAAGATGCAGAGATGGTCCAGCTGCTCCCAGGAGGTTGAGCTGACCTCAACAAACCAGAACCCACGTGAGGCCGGAGCCCCCTGCCCTCGGCAGTGGAGACCCAAGCAGCTGACTGGTGGGAGATTCTCCTGAGGGCAGGCTTGGGCACTGCCGCCCCCAGGTACGCGTGTGCACCCCCGGGGCAGCCCTTCTCCTGCCCACCCCCTCCTCGCCTGGCTCTTCCGAGCATGGAACATCTGAGTCTGAGGAAAGGATGACAAGCCTAGCTTCTGCAGCAGCAGTAGTGACAGCCCCTGCGGGGGTGAGGGCGTGAGTCGAAAGGATAGATTGGACGGTCCAGCAGCGGGGGCAGGGTACACTGGCGGGTGGGAACGGGGAGAAGAGATATCAGGCAGAGCACTGAGACCGACCGTGGGCTGGAGCGATTGGAGAACTCAAGCAGCAGAGTGCAAGTGTCCTCACGGAGCAGTCAGCACAGACCTGGACAGGGGTGGTGGGAAGGACTTGGACGGTAGTGGTTGAGAATTAAAGCAACGGCAGAGGTAGAACTCAGGCGGAAGTGGAGACCATGGGTCACAGTGATTGGCAGCTAGAGACAGTGACAGGTGATTTGGGGGAGCAAGAGATGAAGCACTCAGGTGGAGGAGAGAGACTGCAGTGGCTTTGGCCGCTGAAGAACTGGAGCAGGGCTAGGACTCGAGCAGTAGCGGTGGGAGAAATGACTTTGAAAATGGTGGGTTGAAAGCTAGGAGCAAGGGAACTCAGGCTTCAAAGCAAGACCCAACTGTTGGAGTGTGAGGAGAGACCTCGGGCAGCGAGGAAAGAGGCAGCCGCCTGCGCTCCTCTGCCTCGCGCCCCTCCCCCCAGGGTGAACACGATGGCATCGTGGTCCATAGTGATTGGAGCAAAACCAAATACCTCCCACCTCAGCCTCGAAACGTCTCCCCATCTGATTTGTTTGATTGTTAATGCAATTTCCAATTTGATAAAACCCCAGTTCTGACAACCAGAAAAGAAAAAAAAATAACTTAGGGATTCGAGCTCTGAATAATTTCTGCTTCCATTTTTCGGTCTATAATCCCCATCCCCCAGGAAAACTTACCCGTCTTGTTCCAGTTTGAGGATGCTCCTTATTTCCCAAGAAGTCACCCCTTTACCCAGACACGCTCATCAATAAAGCCACATGGGGCAGGACAGGGCTGAGCGCTCACCTCTAGGTGGCGGGGGGAGACAGATCCCAGCCTCCCCTCCCATTTCATCAGGAGATCAGCCCTTAATGAAGGGAAGAGATTCCAAAGGTGAAAGTCCTTGACCTGGTGACAGATTGATGCAACAGGTATTTAGGGGCTGGTGGAGCTTCACACTGTGACATTGTTGTACCCACTCAGGGCCACCCCGCTGGCTTCCCGGACAGGTGGTGAGCAGGGAACATGTTGGAGGGCCTCACTTTTAGGGGAGAAATGGGCTATTTGATGTAAAGAAAACAGCATGAGGGCAGGAGTTGAGACCTGGCTTGTCACTAACTAGCTCTGTGACCTGAGGGAGGTCACTTCTCTGAACCTCAGTTTCCTTGTCCTTAGAATGGACAACATGATTTTTAAGTTCCTCCTCTGAATCCATAGTGAGTCCTGGGGGACTGTGATACGTTAGGCAAGCAGCAGACTTAGGTGCTGAATCTCTCTCCCTCTCTCTTTTTTGGCTAATTGTAGTAAAATCTACAGAATGTGAAACTGGCCATCTTTTTTCATTTTTATTTTATTTTGAATTATGGTAAAATACACATAAAACTTACTGTCTTAACCATGTTTAACCATTCAGTCAGTGGCGTTAAGTACATTCACAGTGTTGTACAACCATCACAACTGTCCGTTTCCGGAACTTCTTCATCATCTCAGGCTGAAGTGCTACCCATTAAGCAATGACTCTCCCCTTCCCCAGAGCTTGGTAGCCTCTATTCTATTTTCTGTCTAATGAATTTGGCTACTCTAGGTACCTTCTGTAAGTAGAGTCACACAATATTTGTCCTTTTGCATCTGGCTCACTTACTTAGCATAATGTTTTCAAGGTTGATCTGTATTGTAGCATTTATCAAAATTTCATTCCTCTTTAAGGTTGAATAATTCATTATAAATGTATGTATATGTATGTATGTGTGTGGGTATATATATACATACACACACACACCACATTTTGTTTATCTATTGATGGACATTTGGGTGGTTTCCACCATTCAGCTATTGTGAATAATCCTGCAGTGAACTTTGGTGTCCAAGTATCTGTTCAGGTCCCTGCTTTCAGTTCTTTTGGGTGTATACCTAGGAGTGGAATTCATGGATCATATGACAATTCTACGTTTAGCTTTTTTTTTTTAACATCTTTGTTGGAGTATAGTCGCTTTACAATGGTGTGTTAGTTTCTGCTGTATAACAAAGTGAATCAGCTATATGCACACATATATCCCCATATCCCCTCCCTCTTGCGCCTCCCTCCCATCTATGTTTTGCTTTTTGAGGAATTGCCAAACCTTTTTCCCTTTAGTTTACTCTTAAATGAAGGCACTCAGTCCTGCCACGGGTGTGTGATGGGGAGTCCTATGGAGATGTAGATCGAACCCACCTGCATTCAGACGGGCTGCCTGGCACTGCCATTCCCCGTTCTCCCTGGTACTGATGTGGATCAGATGTGTTCTGGGGATCTGATGGCCATTACTGAGCCCAGGGCTGCACATATTCTAGTTCTGGGGTGAACTGCCTTGTGGCTTATAGGTTGCTATGGAGAAAGGAAATAATTTTCTCTCCTTGTCCAGAATTGCAGAAATGATGATGATATGTGCACACATTTCGGATTTCATTTATAGAACTAGAACCCCAAACAGGAGTGGGGTAAGGACTGGGGGAAAAGGCAGGTGGTTTAATTGGGAAGGCAGAAAGATGGCTGACACTAGGACTGAACCTCTCAGAAACACTGACCAGAGTCGCAGAATGGCCCAGATGGAGCCAGAGTTGATCCAAAGAGCAAGCGAACAGATGAACTGGCCCAGCCCAGAGCTGCTTTGAACCTATAAGGTCTAGGTTCAAATGTCAGTTCTCCTCGTTATTTTGGGCCATGAACTTAACCTCCCTCAAGTTCAGTTTCTGCATTTGTAAAACAGGGACAGTCATGAGAGTTCTGAGGATAAATAAAAACATGCCTGCGAGCCCCTTCCCACAGTGCCTGGGCCCACGCTCAATACAGGTTAGGACCTCTTTTCCCTCAAACCCCGAGCATCAAGCTCAGGTGCTGTATTAGACTGGGAAGACCTTCCCTCACCTCCAAGTTCTAGAAACCTACTTTAAAGCATGAGTTTTTGAGGCAGTTTGCATTGTGGTGGCCACTCCAGAATTTTCCTAATGTCTTTCTACTGCTTTCTTTCTCTCCAAGTCAAATGTTTCATCTTTTTGGGACTGGTAGATGGGGCTTTTGTAGAAGGTACAAAACTGATTTTTAAGCAAAGGATAGACTCTTTGCGTAAAATTTAAAAAACTAACAGAAAAGCTCAGTTATCCAGGGCAAAATTCTTCTGGACACTGTTGGAAATGAACGCTTCATGTAGCAATCCAGATTCATTTACTGCAAAGGGTTCACTCTCCAGGCAGCCACAGCAGGAGTGAAGGGAGAAGCGATGTGAAGACACTTTGAGGCCATAATCTTATGTAAACAGAAACTTTTGTCACGAATAATAAATACAGAAAATTAAATGTTTGATAAGTGAGCATGTATCCAAGTAGACGAATTTCCCTGGCGCTGAGGTTCAGCTCAGCTTTCTGCTCATCCTTGCTGATTTAATTCAATGAGCCGACCTGCAAACACAGCCAGCGTTCCGATGATGCAGACGAGCATGAAGACTCCGAGGAGAATGTGGTCCATCACCATTGCAACGTACTTCCATTCCTCAGCCGCCTGGGAGAGAGGAATATGTTAGAATTTCCGTAAGACGATCATGGACTCACGATGTTCGTGCTATCCATCATCTAGGGGCCCTTCAGTCTGTTGATCATCCCTCCACTGGCATTATGAGCTTTATTTTTTAAATAGGTTATTCACAATATGATGACTTGCTAAGATGGCCTAGGGGGTCACTGGGCACATCTTACATCAGTAGCTGCCCCTTGAACGCCAACCTTCCCATCAAGCCAAACCCATCCCTCTGTGCTCGAGCATTTGAGCATTTAAACAAGAGGTGCAGATCTCAAGCCACAGAGCTTACGTTATTGGACTCCTGGTCTGACTTCATGGTCTCTGCGATGTATTTGATGCCCTCAATGGCACTTTTCACCTCGGGGTGTTTGATCAGGGGAGAGTGGAAACCCATGGGTGGAGGTCCCGGCTTCCCAGAAATGTCAGAAATATCAATGTCTTCTGTAAAAATTTTTTTGTCTTGTTTTTCTCTGGATGGTCTTTTCATCGTGGAGAAGAACATGATATTTGGGATAGTGTCGATAAAAACCTATAACAAAATAAAAAAAGTCCACGTATGGGAATTATTGTCAGCAGGGCAAGCATCAAACTCTGATTTTGCATAAGCAATGTGACCTTAGGCGAATTATTCAGCTTCTCTGGGCCTCAGTCTCTTTGTCCCTAAAACAAAAGGACTCTACTAGATTTTCTCAAAGCTTGCTCATCTGTAGCCTGTGACCCGTCAAATTACTAAGGCTAACAGAGATGATTCTGTAATGCCAGCAGCTTGCCACTGGAGGGAGCCTGTGTGCAGCTACTGACTCAAGAAACCAATGAAGCTTAAACTTCCAGACCCCCTGTAGGCACCCACTTCTTTCAAGGCCTGTGTCCTCATGATCAAAAGGTTAAAGAAAGGGCCCCTCCTGTTAAAAAAATATATATAAGCTTCCGGCCCCACAAAACAGCTAGACTGTTTTCTTCTGTTTCTTGTTCCTGAAGAAATGCAACATAGGTATTGCCAGGAGTCACTTGGTCTTTAGAGAAGCAGGGACTGTCTCTCCTCCCAAAAGAATACATTCCAAGCAGTAGCTTCTCTGTCAATTCATAACAAATCTTCTGCATTGTGCACAAAAGACTGGACGTTAGCGTCTCTGTGAAGATGTATAGAAGAACCAACATATTGGAAATGTTAACACATTTTAAAATTCAGTAATGTAAATATTTGAGACCAAGTTCCTCACTAAAACTTTTTGACAATCTCTCATCAAGCCCCCTCCCTACCCCCACTCCCAATTTCTAGCCCTTATTCTAGTCTCAGCACATGATTCTACCAGCAAAAAAATAAGCAGTCTGTTCACAAACTGCAAGGCATAAAAACAGACATCTCACGATTTCACGGCATTTGAATAAAAGGATAGTGATTTATTCATCTTCTCTAATCAAAGAGATTCTTTAAGGCTGAGTTTGGAATGGGCTTTGTTAATTCTGGTTTTCTTATCTCCCTGGGCCGGTTGCTTGAGTTATTTATACCCAGCAAGAAGCCAAAGAAAGTTCCTTCCCCAAAACCCCTACAGCCCAGAAAGGACTTTCCGTTCCTAAGTGCCCACAAGGGTTACCTAGGAGGCCACTGGCCACACAGAAGAGTAGACCTGCGGATGCCTTGAGGGAGGGGCAGCCCTGGGCAAAGTGTGCCGGGGCCTTGCTTGCTCACCTTCCGCACCCACTCGGGCATGACGTGGGTGCTGGGGGAGCGGTGGTGTGTGTTGATGACGATGACGGTGATGATGATGGATGCGATGACGAACACCATGGTGAACAGCATGTACTTCCCAATCAAGGGCACCGCACTGGAGGTGGAAGGGATCAGCTCCACAATGACCAGAAGGAACACGGTTAAGGACAGCAGGACAGAGATGCTCAGAGTCATCTTCTCTCCTGGACAAAAGAAGAAACAAACACAACCCACCTGTTATGGGCTAAATTGTTCTTCCACCCAAATTTATGTGTTGAAACACTAAGCCCCAGCACCTCAGGGACTGTTTTGGAGATAGGCCTTTAACGATGTAATTCAATTAAGATGAGGTCTTAGGGTGGGCCCTCATCCAATATGACTGGTGTCCTTATCCGAAAAGGAGATTAAGACACAGACACACACAGAGGAAAGGCCATGTGAGGACCCAGGCTGAAGACAGCCATCTGCAAGCCAAAGAGAGAGGCCTCAGAGGAAACCAACCCTGCTGACGCCTTGATCTTGGACTTCCAGCCTCCAGCACTGTGGGAAAATAAATCTCTGTTGCTTAAGCCACCAATCTGTGGTCCTTGGTGAAGGCAGCCCTAGCAAACGAGCACACCACCAAAACCCAAGGGTGAGAGGAAGGTGACCGGCATGTTCTCAAGGTCTCGTTGTGGGGAATTTTTTCTGCACAATTTCCTGTGAGACCTTGGCACCTTAACTCTGCTGATGATGGCAAGTGGCAGGCATTTCCATTAGAGGCTGCCAAGCAGGAGATGCTACTTCACCTCTTGCCCAGCATTCCGTTTCTTGGCGGAACTCAGGGAACCCAGAGAGGTTCTGGGCGGTAATCGAGACCCCAGATGGCAGTTTTTCCGTCCGCAGCAGAATGTCTTAAACCTCACAAAACTGAACTGCGGCCTGGCCTACTTGTTACCCAGCAGGTGATGGGCAGCCCAGAACTACATGTATCTTTTTCTCGTTGTGGGAGCAAAAAAAAGCTGCAAGACCAAAGCCGAGAAAGGACAAAATCAATGATTTCACACCACTCGCTTTCTCATCTTCATCTAAGGGGATGATTTGGGTTTTTTTTTCTTGTTTTGACTTTTTTTGTTTTTCATACTAAGCGATGAGGGATTCCCCTTCCCCTGAATCTTTTCTCCAGGCCCTACACTTTCAGGGTGAACAATTCCCGGATGGTGTCTTGGTTAGACAAGGAAACAAGAAAGCCAGGGGCTGGATGGCACTGGAATATTTTTGTGGGGATTGACCAGCTCAGATGCAGTAGAGAGCCTTTGGAAGGGACTTTCCTTGGGCTGGTATTGGTGTTTGTGTCCTGGGAAACCCCTCGTGTGGCCCTGCTTTCCAGTGTGGAGCTTTTCCCATTCTGGATGCGTCCAGATGCTAGGGATATACACAGGATCCAGAGTGGATGCAAACAAGAAATTGTCAGTTTCTGGTGGGTAGGAAAGTCTTCAAAAGTAAAAAAGAAAACAGAATTATAAACATCGAATATTGATCAAGGTACATCCAATTTCTTGATTAATGATAATAACGATAGCTAACAATTATCAAGCAGTCTCACTGTTCTAAATGCTTTTCAAGCATAAATCATTTAATATTTATAGAAACTCTGATTAGTTTCCATATTGCCCTGCCTAGAGTGTTCTATCTTCACTTAAAGAAGCTTCATTTGATTAGAAAGGTGAAAAGATATTTGTTTGTGATGATTTGTTTAAGAATGAGTACAATCCCTAGAACATATGTTCTGTGGGGAAAATTCTGCCTTGTTCTCTACCTTATCCCTGTCTTGTAACAGTTGTTTAAACGGTGTATGTTGAGTGAGTGAATGTGTAAGGTTTTTTTTTTTCTTGTTGGAAAGTTGGATTTAGACTTTTGTGGGTTTTTTTTTTTTTGGCCTTTTGATAAAATTGTTATCTGTCATAAGTTTGAGGACCACCTTACCATCTTTCTTTTTTCCCTGCTTGTCTGCCGTAAATCATTTAAGAGCAGTGACGCGCTTGCAGGCATATGTGTTCCCTTTCCCCCTTTTCTGTAGATTGTTGGTGTCTGGTGAAATTATGTCACAGATGTGATTACTCAGTAGGAGGTAAGTAAGTCGTCCAGGCTGATATGGGAGAAAGAATCGCCACTTGGGAAGTATGGTGTTGTGTGTAAAGATACTGCCATCTGGAGAATAGATACACAAAAGCTATTTTCAAGGGGCAAGCCGTGGGCAAAGGAGGCAAGACCTGAGTAGTCACGTACAGCAAGTGACTTCATGGAGTACGAGGCATCGGTAGTGCCTGTGATACACGCCTTACCCAGCACACTTCGGGGCACACAGCAGGTATTCAGCAAATAGGTGCTGGTGGTTATTCACTTAACCGGACTGAGCTAGGTATGCACATCTTCAGAGTCCCATTCAGCTCTCTGCCTGCTCTGTAGTCTGCCCCGGCTGGAATTTCACCACTGCACATGGCCAGTCAGTACACGCATCCTCCCAGGGATGATGGTTTGGGTCTGTCTGCCTGTATTTGTTTATTAGCCGTGGTTATTTCTGGCTTCCCCCAAAATGGTAGCCCGAGATCCATCAGGGTCCGCAGCTGCCGCCATGGCAACTGCACCCACCTGAGTCTGTGGGCAGGTAGAACACCAGGCCGGTTAAGAAGGAGAAGAGCAGGCAGGGAATGATGACGTTGACGATGAAGTAGAGGGGCAGGCGTTGCATGACAAAGTGGTAGGTGATGTCCAGGTAGGGGGTGGAGGGGCAGCAGGCGTAGGACACCCAGTGCTTCCAGCCCCGGGACTCCTTGATCACCCACTCCCCGCTCTCCATGAAGTTGCTTAGGTCTGGCTGGTCGCTTTCCTGAGAAGATGGAATGAAACTTTGAATCCCCAGCCTCGTCACCCTGAGGAGGGGGAGGGTTTCCTAATCAGCTGTGACAAGGCAACGGATCCCCGCACTGTCACATACCCAGGAGGGACCCTGGGTCACCCTCGCTTTGGGGTCTTAGGTTCCTCTCCTGTAAAATAAGGGGGTTTGGACTATTGGGATTCTCCATGTTGACTATACATTCAAGTCACTTGGGAGCTTTAAAATATATTGGTGCCCTAGCTCCACCCCAGTCTGATTAAATAAGAATTCTTGGGCCTGAGCCTGGGCATAGAGAATTATTTAAGCCCCAGGTGGTTCTCTTATGCAGTGCATCAAGAACCTTCCCAACCAATTGAGAACCATCAAACTAGACAATCCCCAAAGTTCGAATGGGTGCTGAGAGCCTATGATAATGGAGGGGCAGAGTTGGAGACCTGAATCACGCTTTTCCTGCATCCAACCTCCTCACAGTAGGTCACCACCCACCGGGTTGATGGCCACCACGGATCCGTCATAGGTCCAGGTGCCCAGCTTCATGCTGCAGTTCTGTTCGTCAAAGGGAAAGTGGGTAACGATGATCTCACAGTAGCTTTTAAAGATGGCGGGAGGCGTCCACGTGATGTGGCCAGTGTAGTCCAGGAGCACTTTGGTGAACTTGACAATGGCAAAGTCACCATCTGCACTACAATTGGGATAAAAGAGGAACAGGGATCCAAGTGACAGATGAGCCTTCAATTCTGCTTGGGGATGCTAACGGGAGACAGTTGTTAATTATTCAGGTGCTAATTATAGAAGCTCTCTTTTGCACTGCATCCCTTTTTATCTGTGGCAATGTTTTTCAAATTTGTCTGATAATAAAGATCACTGGGGTGCTTGTTTAAAATATAGATTCCTGAATCTAAAAAATAATACAAGTGAATCTTTACAGAACAAAAACAGACTCACAGATACAGAAAACAAACTTATGGTTACCAAAGGGGAGAAGGAAGGAGAGGGACAAATTAGGAGTATGGGATTAACGGATACAAACTACTATACTTAAAATAGATAAGCAACAAGGATTTAGTGTATAGCACAGGGAATTATATTCAATATCTTGTAATAACTTATAATGGAATATAATCTGCAAAAAATCTGAATCAGTATGCTATATACCTACAACTAACACAATATTATAAATCAACTACACTTCAATAAAAAATAAAATAAAACAAAATATAGATTCCTGAGCACCATCTAAGTGCTGAATCAGGATATCTAGGGATGAATCTGAGAATCTACAGTTTTAAAGGAATAACAGGTGACATGGATTCACCGCATCCCAGATTTTTCTTCCCAGTCCTCAGTAGTATTTGTGATGTTAATCTCCATGTATCCCTTCTCTGATATACTTTGAAAGTTAACTGAGAAAAAACCAGGAATTTAAAATAAAAACACATCTAGTGGCTCATTACGGGGACAAGCACGTTAAAGAAGTGGTCTATTACCTTTAAAGAACTATTTAGACCGCAGTGGGGTGGGGTCACAAACTCAGAGGCCTCCAGGGCCAGGCAGGCAAGGAAGGAGGGAGGGTTGAGCCTGGCATGGGGAGAGACCCTCTCTCCCCTGAGGAAGGCACCACTCAGCTCTGCCATGGTGTCTGCGTGGGAGCGAAGGCTCCATGTTGCCTGATATTGGATTCTTCCTTGGAAGCTGGGAATCGAGACTTTTAATCCAAAGTCGCCTTTTTTTTTTTTTGCGGTACGCGGGCCTCTCACTGTTGGGGCCTCTCCCGTTGCGGAGCACAGGCTCCGGACGCGCAGGCTCAGCGGCCATGGCTCACGGGCCCAGCCGGTCCGCGGCATGTGGGATCTTCCCGGACCGGGGCACGAACCCGTGTCCCCTGCATCAGCAGGCAGACTCTCAACCACTGCGCCACCAGGGAAGCCCCAAAGTTGCCATATTTTTGAAAGTTGGATTTTTCTAGAGAAGTTAAAAATTCAGATTTTAATGTATTTCCCAATTTTCAGATGTTGGCAATAATTTCTCATTAAAAAAGGCAACATAGTAGATACTAAAAAAATAACAAACTATTTCTGAACGTCTTGTTCAGTGGGTGGTCTGCTCATTCCAGAACAGCCTGTGCCCCAGGGCCTTGGCAGAGAGCAGGAAGGTATAATAGGTGCTGAAAAGTGGGTGGGGTCTACCTTGCTGGGCTTTCAGGGACATGTGGTATATATTGTGCCTCATTTCATAAATCAAGAGATTTTCTTCTCATTAATTTTTCCTTGGGACTGAGAAGAGGCTCTATCCAGAAAACTATGCAGCTTGAGACCCTCCCAACAGAGCAGAGGGAAAGGATGGTCTATGTCTCTCCTTCGAAGCAGGTGAAACAGGATTCTCTCCCCCATGAGGGTCTTTCTGAGTGAGCTTATCAAAAGGACCTGAGGATTTTAATTGCTTCCCTCAGATTCTAAGTGAAAGAGAAACTTAAAGAGATAGACACTCTGTCCTATGAGCATACTTGTCCAAAAGTTTACACAAATGATTGTGTACTTTGACTCAAGTTTGAATCCCAGGTCGGATTGGAAAATATGTAATAAAATACCAAAGTTGGGGAGGGTCGTCTTAAAAGGTATCATTTCTGCTCACTAGCCCTGGCCACCTTGCCTGGTGAGTCTGCTAGAACGCACAGCCTGCTCGCTCCAGACACGTGCTATAGAATGTCAGACCACAAATCCTCTAGGCCAGTGTTGAATGCTCCTGCCTGGGAAGGATGCTCTTTGCAATGAACATTCCCTGACAAATGAAGGGCGTATGATAATGAACGTGTCATTAAATTGGAGTGTCTTGAATCACATTATAATTTCACAACATGCAGTCTGTCACAGAGCCCAGTGGATGGGCTACATAGGCATCCCAGGCCATCAGCAGCCCACGGCATCTTGGGATGCTGTGAGGATGTGATGAATAACAACCCCAGGAGGTTCAGACCTATTGGTCGGAAGGACATTTAATTCCAAGGAACTCAATTATATGATGTTTGGGTTCCTTGGATAGTTGCCATATACCCTACAGGAGCTCTCAGGGATTAAATGTCCCCCACCCTGCAGCCCTGTTTCAATTTGGCTCTGATAATTGTTTCTATTCATAACACGAGACACCATATGGCACCCCTAGCATGTCAACTTGGCTCTTGGTTTTTAAGGGTTATTTAATGTGAACAGTGGTGAGACGCATGCCAAGAGTGGCAGCCCTTCCGTTAGGGCACTTGGGCTCCACCTGCCCCCGTAATGTCCACCTTCTAATCCTGTCTGTTTTGCTTACTTGTTATAAAGAACTAGGTCCGGGTGCCAGATCTTTTCTGATGGAATGTGAATTTTTTTCACGCCACCATAGTCGTCTGGGTTCCATTTTAAGTTGTAATCCACCCATTGCTAGAAACGAAGACATTTAGTCGATTAAAAAATTAAAAATATTTTTAAAATCTAGGCTTATCAAGAGCTCTGATGAGCATGGTAATTCAGGTATGGACAGAAATTGTGTTCCAGTAAGAAGGGTTTGATTCAGAATTCAGTTTTCCCCTTAGTAACAAGTAAGAGCAAACACAGAGCACTGAGTACATGCAGGCACTGTTGTGAGCATTTTACCCATATTCATCATTTAGTCCTCACAATGTTCCCATGAGGTAGGAGTGATTATTGACCCCATTTTACAGGTGAGAAAACAAAGGTAGCCCCAAGTAACGCCACCAAGTGGTAGCAGATCTACCAGGTACACTGCCCACCTTAGGAAAGGAGCATGACCCTATTGGGAATGTTTTCCTCAAGCAGGCAACATCATATTTTTAAAAAGTATTATATTTTCTTCTACATTATGAAAGTAACATATACCCAATGCAGCAAATTTGGATAACACAATGTTGAATTGTCTCCCCCAAATTAATATGAAGTTCTAAACCCCCAAGAATGTGACCTTATTTGGAGTTAGGGTCTTTACAGAGGTAATTAAGTTAAAGTGAAGTCATTAAGGTGGGCCCTAATCCAATATGACTGGTGTCCTTATAAGATAGGGACATTTGAAGACAGATACATATTCAGGAATAAAGTCATGTGAACGTGAAGACAACGAATTCTGAGCAAAGGAGAGAGGCCTGGAGCAGGTTCTCCCTCACAAACTTCAGAAGGAACCAATTCTGCCAACACCTTAATTTTGGACTTCTGACCTCAAAAACTGTGAGACAATAAGTTTCTGTTGTTTAAGCTGTCCAGGTTGTGACTTTGTTCCAGGAGTCCTAGCAAATTAATACACACAGAAAAAGCACAAAGTACAACAAAAAATAAACACCAAAACATGATCCACAGCCCCACTACCCCAAAATATCTACTTTTAACATTTTGTTACATATCCCTGTTACCTAAATTGATTCCCTCTGGGCCCATGTTAAATTTCAGGGTGAATAAAAACATGAATGCAATTATCTAGCTGAGTTACCTGTTTCAGACGAACGTTGGTTGTCACGATCTGATTTACTTCATCCTGCAAAAAAGATAAGGCCCCATCTTTAGGAGGACAAGAGGGGAGCCAGGGAAGGATGGTCTGGGGTGGGAGGTGTGGAGAGCCTGGAGCTCTCTTGTCTCACCACGTTGATGAGCTGTATCAGCTGCAGGCCCACCGTCACCTCCACGGCCTTGCGGTGGTCTTCCACGGGCCGTACTACGCTGTTGTAGTTTTCAAATAGCTTTGCCACCAGGCGGGTCTCATGTTCGGAGCCCAGGACGAGGCCAGCTGAGACAGCAAACAACACACTCACTGTCAGAGTCTGCTCCCACCCTCTACACACACTAACGTGAGTAACTGAGGTGTGGCCAGCTCATGGAAGGCACGCAGGCCCCCTTGTTGAAGGGCTCCCTGATGCAGCTATTATTGCCTTGAATTCCTTTCCAAGTGCAGCTGCCAGTGTGGTCCCTTCCCAGTGGGGCATGCCAGATTATCATGCACTTGTACTTTGGACAGATGACATTCCTTCATCCAGCATCTGTCTGCATCAAGTTTGCTAGGAACACGCACACACAAGAAGAAAGGTCCACACAAAGTCGGTCTTGGTATTTCAGAATCTGGTCATGATGCAATGAAATCTCAGATTGGCTGGCCTCAGAGCTCATGATGCTATGAGCAGCCCAAAACTGATGCTGATTCACACCCACTAAGATGTTATTCCATAATTAACAAAATTAAAATTGACAAATATTGGTGAGGTTACAGAGAAACTGGAATCCCCCTATGTTGTTGGTGAGAGGTAAATGGTGTAGCTGCTGTGGAAAGCAGTTTGGTGGTTTCTCACACAAGTTATACACAGAGCTACCATATGACCTAGCAATGCCATTCCTGGGTATATCCACAAACGAACTGGTCATACAAAGATTTGTACATGGGGTGGGGGATGTATAAATTAGGAGGTTGGGATTAACGTATACACACTACTATATATAAAATAGATAACCAACAAGGACCTACTGGGCATTACACTCAATATTCTATAAAGAAAAAGAATCTGTAAAGGAATATATATACATATATATATGACTGAATCACTGTGCTATACACTTGAAACTAACACAGTATTGTAAAGCAACTATACTTCAATTTAAAAAAGAAAAAATACAAACAAAAAACCCCCAAAGCAAACAAAAAATCTGTACATGAATATTCATAGCAATATTTACAATAGCGATATGGTAGAAACAACCCACATGTCCATCAATGGATAAATGGATAAACAAATTGTGGTATATCTATGCAGTAGAATATTATTCAGCCACAAAAGGGGATGAAGTTCTGATACATGCTACAGCATGAATGACTCCTGAAAACATTATGCTAAGTGATAGAGGTCAGACACAAAAGGGCACATATTGTATGATTTCATTTATATGAAATATTCAGAATAGGCCAATCCATAGAACAGAGAGTAGTTTAGTGGTTACTAGGGACTGTGGGGACTGGGGAATGGGAGTGACTGCTGATGGGCCCAGGGTTTCCTTCTAGGGTGATGAAAAAGTTCTGGAATTAGTGGTGATGGTTGCATAACACTGTGAATGTACCTAGTGCCACTGGATTGTGTACTTTAAAATGGAAAATTTATGTAATGTGTATTTTACCATGGTAAATCTTACATACTTATGTATTTTTCCATAATTTTAAAAATAAAAAAAATAATCACTGCTGATGGGCCCATGTCCCAATTAAGTTGCTAAGAGTGAAAACCACATGTTCTGCTGACCTGGGTTTGGGGGTCCTATTTGGAGCATGAATGATTCCAAGGAATCTTTACTACGTTTTCCTTCGGGATGGAGGGCAGTATCATCCAGTATTCTCAGAGCCCACAGGCTTTGTGTGTCCAGCGTGATGTGCTCCTTACCAGCAGGCAGGCAGACAGACATTCTCGCCTGAGATTCCGAGAAGTGGGCTGACTTGTCTGAGGTCATGCAGCTAGGGCAGAGCTGAAGTTAGAGCGGGTCATTCTGTGCCGTGCTCCTGTACTCACTTTTAATGTTATGAATGTGCTGGAAACTGTACAGCTACATGTGCCATTATTCCTATGAGAAAATGTGTCCCAAATTCCAACAAGTTCCTTATGAAGGATCTCTGTAACTCAAGCCTGCTGTGGTTTGGAGGTTGCCTGTTCAGGTCTGGGAGAGGAAGTAGACACACAATCCATTTGTCCGGATTCGTGTAACCAGATCTCCCCTTTCCGCAGGTTGTTGCTGAAACTACACTTTTTCCCTGGGCCAAGACAACTTTAAAAATGAAACAAGTGAAATGCTTTCCCTTTTTTCCCAGTTGTGTTAACCGATCACCACTAAGGCAGGTGATTGGTTGTTTTTTTTTTCTCCTTCGATCCTAAGTTTGGAAGCGTTTGTCAACAAAATAATTATTAAGTAAAAAGTAATTCTGTTTTCTATCTTTATTGATCAACAAAAATAATAACTAACACACCCAACTTGTTTTGTGCCAGACTTTCTTCTGTGTGCTTTATATGTACTAAGTCTTTCAATCCTCATAACTGGGTGTGGTATGTACTATAATTGTCCTCACTTTACAGATGAGGAAATTGAGGCCCAGATTTCATAAATGGTGGAGCCAGGATTGACACCCAGAGCCCATGCTCTCAACCACTATTTCTCATCCAGAACTTTATATCAGTTTGAAACAACCAATGCTATGGAATGAATTGAAACATGTTCATGCTCCCAAAAGTATGTGTTTTAATTAGCCTGTAGAGCTTTATTAAAGGTCCTGTATTTGTATTACCTTATTGAATCCTTATAAAAATCCTATGAGGTCAGTGTTTACTCCTACTTCACAGATGGGAAAACTGAGGTCTGGAGAGCTGAGCCATGTATTCATGGCTCCCAGCTAGTTAGAGGTGGGATTATAAGTGGAGGCCGTCTGACGAGAGGGCCTGTGCTCTTCACCACCTCCCTAAAGGCCAATGTATCATGTCCATTCGGATTTTTGAAGGTTTCAGTATAGCTCAGATATCTTTATTATGACCTTCCTGGACTCTATATACTGAATGCCTTACCTAGCCTACCTCTTCATTTCTAGTTTCCCAAATTTTCTGAACCTAAAAGGGTCTGTGCAGAGCTTTCATGTGGCATCTCCCCCAAACTACCTGCATTTGAGGACCCTTAGAGCAGCATGTTGTCCAAAGACCCAGGTTTTGCAGGTGCCCCACGGAGCACCTGGGATGCAGCTGTCCTCTGTCCTCCACACCTTGTCTATCTTGGGTCCCACGTGGGGGACTGGTGTGGATCACTGAGTGCCTTGGCCACTGGGTTTGAGGTTATTGCTTTGGTGTTACCTTGGGCTGCTTATTTTTAAGTGACCGTTTATTCCAGTTTGACAGGAAGAACATACTAGAAAGCAACAGAGAGAGCAGATGCTCAGCGTTCTGTGACAGGAAAACTATGCAGGCCAACCCTAAGTTCTGCTAGGGAGTAGGGACCACTGGGGAGCCAGGCACGGTCAGGGTTCCAGGGATACTCACTTCTTCCTCTGCGCCCTCGCCAAGGCCAAGGGACCTTGTGCCTTTCGTAATGAATTTCTAAGGAATTTCCAAGGAGGTCTCTATTTCTTAGACCATATTTGTTGGTATTCTTTTCTTTTTTCCTCCCCAAATCAGGGTAGAGTGAGAGAAAACTTACAGGACCTGAACTCAGAATTCTAGGATTCTGTTCCCAACTCCAGTATGGTCTGGAGAATTGGACCATCTCTTCACGGATTCAATAAATCACAGTAAATACTTTCTTTAAAAGGCAGGATGTAAATTAACAAACACAGACAAACACATACGTAATGTCAGAGTCTCCCTTTTCAGCCAAATCATGCTGGTCATCCCTATTCAGATGGTGGTAACATTAATTCATTCACATATTCGTTGAACATTTGCTGTGTGCAAAGCATTGTTTGAGTAGCTTTGAGGTTTTCCAACATGAATCTGATACAGATCCTGTCTTCCTACCTTCATGGACATTGATATTTTCCATTTACATAAATAACTGTAAACAAGCTGGAAAGTAATATGCCATAAGAAAGGTGGTAATGAAGTGCTTGGGATTCCTGAGCTGGGGGAGAGGAAAGGTTGTAATGAAAGTGCTATAAAAATAGAACAGAGATCATTATGTGTTATGCTAACACAGGAAAAAGTGTCCCTCACTTTTGCCCCCAAAGGACTGAATCTAAGTAGGGGAACCCAGCCACAATTTTAAAGTGTTCTTTTGTCCCATACTAGTCCAATCTGTATTTTTATGTGGGGAACAGCTTGGTGGGTTGGACAAAAGGAATTCTGTCCTGTTAATAGTCACCTTGGGTAATTCTTATCTCAACCTGGTGCTGTGTTTCTTGCTACCTTTTCAATTTCAGGCTGTGTTTTCTGATCATACACATAAAAAAATGGAGTCTGATCACATTCCAAAGTTTGTACATGAAGTGACTTTGGGACGGTCAGTTCATGTCTTTTAGCCTCAGTTTCCCTATAATATAAATTTGAAGATGTTGGATTGCCTCGTCTTGCTCTAAATTTCTGTTAACTATCCATGTGAATTGACACCAGGAAACTCTAGGTTTGATCTAAATACATATCACATACTTCAAAAAATAGCTAAACTTGCATTTTTGGAGATCTTAGTGTCCTAAAAGATCTCTTAAGGATTTTTATATATAAACATATCACTTAAGAATTTTCATTGAGTGTAGTGTTTGCAAACACACACACACACACCACCACCACCATCACCACCAAGCCAGCTTTGGTTGGATCGAGTCCAAATCCCAGAGGATATAGTTTATCAGAGTTTAGGCTATTTCCTTCAACTCTGCTATTGAAAACCACTTATAATACAGCTCTTCACCTCTTTTGCCCAGAAGACCTGTGTTTGTCAGAGCAGTATTAGAGAAGAGAAATCACAGAATGTCAGTCGCCTTGTTTCTCAGTTGAGATGATATCATCAGTAAAATTTTATATGAAGCAATCAGCAAACATTTATTTCCCTCGACCGGAAGTTTGGGATTCAGGATAGCTTTTCAGCTGCTGTGTTGTGACACATTCCAGAGTTGAATGCAGGTCAAGGGCTGTGCAAGGTTTTATGGTTTCAATTCAAACCCAAACCTACATATAGTAGGGTCCTTTAAAAAAAAAAAAGTAGGCCGTAATGCATTCATATGAATTTTTTTTTTTAGCTTCAGAAGTTTAAAAAATTACAAAATATTTCATCTTTCATGGAGAGAGTTTAGTTACAGTTATGAAAAGGTTTCTCCCTCCAGCACATGGAGCTGTCAATCTATCCTCTTCATTTTCAGAATTCTCCTAGAGCCATAAAAAGACTTGTTAACCACACTGCTTGTGATTGTAAGTCACGCTTCTAAGTTCCTATAGTTGTTCAACTATGATAGCAGCTCCGGGATGGTAGAAGAGGTGCTGAATCAGATCATACGGATTTACTAAGATGCAGGCACTGAAGGAAAGAGAGATTGCATGTCTACTTTTGACCAGGCAGCTCCTACTTTAATTGGATAACCCACCTAAAAATCTTTATCCACAAACCCAATCAAGCCAACATCGGTGAGAAACGGACAGAGCAGCCTGGGGCTGGTGAAGTCCTGCCATTCTGTGTTCCCATCAAAGAAGCAAGACTCTGGTTCGGGGGCTTCTAGTGCTTTAGCCTCAAAGGAGCAGCCCTGGCACTTACCTGAGCAGAGGCCAAGGAACAGCAGCAGTGGCCGGGGCTCCATGGGCTGGCGGTGGGGTGTTCGCCTGGGCCGCTCTCTGGCTGGACGCTCAGCTGCTGGAGGGTCTGGCAAGTGAGTGAGCTGAACCCGGCTATTGTTTACACCACCTGTTTGTGGCAGTGACAGCTGGGCTGCCCGGAGCCCTGGAGCCCGGGGCCGAGGTCCGTACGTTATTGCAGGGCGGACACTTTACACAACTGCTGGAACTTTGACAAGCTGAGGGTGAACTGCACTGTGTTTTCAATGCACCATGAGTCAGGTCTTCATAAAAAAAGAAAACACGTTAGAGTAGGGAATGAATTATTTTGCCCGGTGAGCAACTCCCTCCCTTTTGTATAAACCAGAACCTCATCTGTGTGGATTGATTTGATCAGGGTCACTGGGTCTGAGTAGATAGTCAGCTGTGTGTGTAAGACACTGATCATCCTAAATCACAAAAGTCCACATTCTACAAAGAGGAAAATTTATTTGCTCTGGTTCCCTCTAGGCTGAGAATGCCTGGGGCTTCTGTGAGGGAATGAATTTGAGAAGAGTGGGGTTGGTGCCGCTGGAGAGAATTCCATGTTTGATTGGGTTTGGTTTCAGTGGCTTCTTCCATAAAACTGGTTTTACGATAGCCCCCGGAGTGGCTGTCCCCAGCCCTGTCTCTGTATCAGGCAATACCTATCCTGCAGTGTGCCATTATCGACAGCAAACAGCCCACCTCCCATGTCCTGTTATTCAAGTGAGAAGTAATTAATGGGAAAATTGTCCCACTGCAATAAGCGCTGTTCCAGGCTCCTACTTCCTGCCGTCATTCCTCTGCCTACTCTCAGGGAAGCAAAGAGCAGAGTGCTTCAGTTTTTCAATTTATTTGTTTAAAAATAAAAAATCCTGAAAGCCAGTAGTTAGTAATTGCTCAGTCAGAGAAGGATTTTTACCAAAATAGAAAAGGGAGCAGTTATTTAAAGACACCCTGCCGGTTCCTTCCTTGCTTCCTTCTCAGATTGAATCAGGTGAAGAAGGTCCCTCACCTCAAGCCCAAGGACAGCATCCTGACCAATTCCACCATTCCAGTGAGTCCAAAGAAATAATTAGGGAAAGGGCTGGGAGTGTAGTGAAGAGAGCTTAGAGTCTGCATTATTTATATATTTTTTGCTTTAAATTGGGGGAGATGTGCTGTCAACAGAAAAATTGGTTCCCTCCTTTCCATAGCATAGCACTGTGACTACAAAGCCAGGACTACATCCTTTCACCCTGCCCCTTACATCTACATGGAGCCATGGGACTGAGTTCTAGAAAATTAAATGGGAGGGGAAATTTTATGAGACTCACCATCCTCCCACTGGAGCTCGTCCATGCTCTTCTAGTCTCTGACTGGCTGGAATGGACATGGAATGGACATGACCCCCAGGGTGACCTTGGAAACCACATGTTGAAGGGGGCTTTGCTTTTGATATCCTGAATCCTTGAATGACTCCAGGGAGGAGGGTGCCCCATTGGCCTGGTTACCACCCAGCTCTATTTCATGAGAGAACAAAACTTTGACTGTGTCAAGCCATCAAAATTCTTGGGTTTATTTGTACAGAAGGTGGTTTTATCATCGTTAATACAAAGTTTACTCCCTTGCATTGGGGATCCTAAAACATGTAGCACAGTGGGGAAGATAAGAAAATTGGTACTGGAGGCAGAAAAGATGAAGATAATAGCAAATTACTTAAAATAACTGTTGTCCTAGATTTCTTCATGAGCAAAGTATGTACCAAGCCGGTGGCTCTAGAAGAGGTTGGAAAACACAAAGTCAGTATTAGGGGGTTTTTTTGGGTTTTTTTTTGTTTGTTTGCTTGTTCTGTTTTTTGGCCAGACGGTGTGGCTTGCAGGATCTTAGTTCCCTGACCAGGGATCGAACCCACGGCCCCTGTAGTGGAATGGTAGAGTCCTAACCACTGGACCTCCAGGGAATTCCCAGTTCTTATTGGCTTTGCTTAGGGAGTCTGTGCAAGGAAGAGTCAAGCTCAGGTAACAATTGGTTGGTTCAAGAACAGAAATGAAAGGGATAGGATGAGTCCAGAAATCTGGAGCCTTCCGCTTTGAGCCCTAAGAGTAAGTGATAACATAGAGAGAAAAAAAAAAGGCTCTGAGCAGCAAAAGCCCATTAGGACTTCTCAATACCTGGTCTCACCACTGTAGCAAAAATCGTTTAAGGTTGCTCTCTTCACGCTCAGGCCAATTTCTTTCCCAGAGGGCTTCAAGATGGTTTCCATTAAGTTGGAGGAGAGAAGCCTAGGGGTTAGGGTGCAAAGAGGTAAATCAGGCTTGAGAATTGTGTCTGGTAAAGAACCCTAGGTGTGCATACTGTCACGTGCAAATGACTGCAAAGAAAGATTTCAGAAGCTTACTAAATATTTGAAGGAATTGTATGGCCAAAGAATTCTGTGGGTTTTTTTAAGAGTTTTTTTAAACATCTTTATTGGAGTATAATTGCTTTACAATGTTGTGTTCGTTTCTGCTGTATAACAAAGTGAATCAGCTATACATATACATATATCCCCATATCCCCTCCCTCTTGCATCTCCCTCCCACCCTCCCTATCCCACCCCTCTAGGTGGTCACAGAGCACTGAGATGATCTCCCTGTGCTATGTAGCTGCTTCCTACTAGCTATGTGTTTTACATTTGGTAGTGTATATATGTCCATGCTACTCTCTCACTTCGTCTAGGGTCTGTCATACAGAGTGAAGTAAGTCAGAAAGAGAAAAACAAAAACCGTATGCTAACACATATATATGGAATCGAAAAAAAAAGGTTCTGATGAACCTAGGGGCAGGACAGGAATAAAGATGCAGATGTAGAGAATGGACTTGAGGACACGGGGAGGGGGCCAAAGAGTTCTTGAACTCAGACTACAAAAACTTTGGTTGCCCAAGCCTTGAATCAGTCCTTGGGTGCCCAAAGACGCACTGGGGGAAAGCAAGCTACAGTCTCTGCAGGAGGGCACTGTCCACACTGCTCACCTCACATGCGGCCTTGGAGATAACGGACCAGGAAGAACCCCGGCAGAGGGCACATCCAAGAGCCACGGAGGGCAATGGACAAGGGAGCTCTGCCCAGAGAGCAAAATCAGAGACTTAACCAAGGAATTGTTGCAGACCCTCTCAGAGCCCAGCCACGTTCCCTTGGCTTTCACCTCGACTTGGAGAAATCTACTGACTGCCCACACCTGCAACCCTCTACCTGAGACTTTTTTTTTTTTTTTCCTGGCTGTAGGACAGGGGACATGATGGAAGTGCAAGGGAATTAATGCCCCGCAAAACAGCCCTCAACCACTGTCGGAGGATAAATTCCCGCCTAGGATGGGATAACTGAGGCACTCTCTGCACTGCGTCCCAGGGTTCGTCCATGGGATGGAGTCTTGGTTGCCCCTAGTGGATGTGGCCTGACAGCCTTGCCTTTATTCGTTTCTGTCTCTTTTCTGTCTCAGTGTCCCCACCCTGCCACCTCTCTGATAACCCCTTGCTGGGTCTGCTTCTGCGGAAACGCAGATCGAGACAGAATTTCTTGCACTGTCTGGGCAGGGGATCTTCACGATGACGTGAGTGGGTGCCTTTCCCACGTTTCCACCATCTTACCTATTCTCTTCTGTGGGCGAACTGCAGACTGAAAAAAAAAAATATTAAAACTGCTATCATCCACAGGAGTAAACCTATTTTTTTCATTGAAAAGTTTATTATTAAAGTAATTCAATTTTATTATAGAAAAATTGGAAAACAGATGAACAAAAAGAAAAATTTTTATCCATGATCCTTCTACCAGAAATATCTATGGTTAATGGGTTATTTTATATACATTCAGACTCTTTCCATGCATTTATGTATGTTTTATGTATTTGTGTATTTATTTTCACTGACCCCAAACCCTGCTTTATGTTTCTTTAAGTCAAAAGATTTCCTTTAATTTTTAGGTTTTTATGCTAGGGAAATGATATTTTCAGGAAAAGATTAATTTTTTTGCAGTTTTATTGAGGTATAATTGACAAATAAAATTGTAAGATATTTAACGTGTACAATGTGATGATTTGACATCCATATACATTGTGAAAGGATTCCGCCCATGCCTTCATTTATTAAAAATTTTTGTCATTGGGCATTACTATGTGCCAGGCACAGTTCTAGGCATTTGGAATACATCAGTAAATAAAATGAAGATTTCTGTTCCTCAGGAAAAATGCATTCTAGTTGGCGGAGATTATCAATAAAAAAATATAGAACTATACTCCAATTAAAAAATAAATATATATACAGATAATAAGTGAATTGTTTAGTATCTTAACAGGTCAAAATGCTATGGAAAAAGTAGAGCAGGGTAAGGGGGATCGGGACAGCTGGAGTGGGGATCGCAATTGTAAACGTGGTAGGTTGAGGGTACGCTTCAATGAGGATGAGGCATTTGAGCAAAAACCGGAAGGAGGCGCAGATATCTGTGGTATGAGCATTCTGGGCAGAGTGAGCACCAATAGAGGTCCCCAGGGGGAATGGGCCTGGTGTGCTGAAGACAGAGCAAAGGAGCCACCCCGGCAGGAGCAGAGTGAGCGCTGGGGAGACAGCCAGAGGATGAAGTCAGAGAGTAGCCTGGGGGCGGAAGGGCCTCAGCACACCTTGTAGACTTTTACTCTGTGTGAGATGCGGAGCCCCTGCATGGTTTTGAGCAGGAGTGACATGATCTGACACATGTTGTAAAAGGGCAACTCTGGCTCCTGTGGCGACAAGAGGCTGTAGGGGAGACAAGTTAGGAGCTACACAGTAATCCAGGAGGTGGATGGTGGTGGATGGGACCAGAGTGGACGCAGTGAGGGCCATGAGAAGTAGTTGGATCTGGGAACTATATTCTGACACTAGGGCTAACGGGATTTCCTGAAGGATTGGAGCTGGATGCAAAAAAAAAAAAAAAAAAAGGATGATGATTAAAGATGATTTGCAGGGTTTTGGCCTGAACATTATGAAGGTTTTATGTGCCAACAAGTGAATTAAGGAAGGCTGTGGATGGAGCAGATTAAAAGGGAGGAAAATCATGAGTTCTGTTAGTTTGAGGTGTCTATTAGAAATCTGAGCCGGCAGTTGGATTTAGGAGTTAGGAGTTTAGAGGAGAGGTCTAGACTAGGGTAAATGGTGCTTAAAACCACGACTGGATAAGATCAAAGGAATGAGTATAGACAGAGAAGAGAACTAACATCAAAACCACAATGAGCTATCACCTCACACCTGTCAGAATGGCTATCCTCAAAAAGACCACAAATAACAAATGTTGGTAAGGTTGTGAAGAAAAGGGAACCCTCGTGCACTGTTGAGGGGAATGTAAATTGGTGTAGCCACTGTGGAAAACAGTATGGAGGTTCCTCAAAAAACTAAAAATAGAGTTGCCATATGATTCAGTGATTCCATTCCAGGGTACATATGCAAAGAGAATGAAAACGCTAATTTGAAAAGATACAGGCACCCCAATGTTCACAGCAGCACTATTTACAATAGCCGAGATATGGAGCAACATAAGTGACCACCAACAGATGAACGGATAAAGAAGATGTGGTATATGTATGTACAATGGAATACTACTCAGCCATAAAAAAGAAGGAAATTTGCCATTTGCAGCAGCATGGATGGACTTGGAGGATACTATGCTTAGTGAAATAAGTCAGACAGAGAAAGACAAATACTGTATGATATCACTTATAGGTGGAATCTAAAAGTTACAACAAACTAGTGAATATGACAAAAAAGAAGCAGATACAGAGAACAAACTAGTGGTTACCAGTGGGGCGAGGGAAGGGAGAGGGTAAGATAGGGGTAGGGGATTGAGAGGTGCAAACTACTGTGTGTAAAGGAAATAAGCTACAGCAAATGGAATATAGCCAGTATTTTATAATAACTATAAATGGAGTATAACTTTTCAAAGTGGTGAATCACTATGTTGTACACTTGAAACTTATGTAATGCTGTAAATTAACTATACCTCAATTGAAAAAAGAAGTTGGGAAGAAGAGGAGGATGCAGCAAAAACTGAGAAGGAGGAAACACTGAGGCAGGAGGAGATTCAAGAGAGGATGGGGTTCTGAAAGCCAGGTGAAGGGCTCTGCAAGGAAGAAGGTGTGGCCCACTGTGTTAAATGCTGCTGATGGAGCCCATGAGATGAGGACGGAAATGACCACAGGGCTTAGGAATATGGCGGCCACTGGTGACCTTGACACGTACAAAACCTGACTGGAGTAGGTTTAAGAGGGGAGGAATTAGAGGGGCTTTACTGCAGAGCATAACAAGGAAATGAGGTTGTAGCTGCTGAGAGAAGTCGTCAATAGAAGTTTTTATGTTTTGTGCCCTTTTGGGGGAAGGGAAAAATAACAGCATATTTATATGATGATCATGATGACCCAACAGTAACAAGAAAAAAAAAATTGTGTAGTAGGGAGCTGGAAGAAAACACCCATATAAATGTTTTCAAAAATGAGATTTACTATACATGCTTTTCCATAACTTACGGAGTATATAATAGGCTCCCAGTCAAATAATGTCTCTACATTTTCATTTTTAATGGCTGTAGAATATTCTAGTTTTTGAGTGTATGATAATTTGTTTAACCAACCCCTTATCACTGGACTTTTGGATGATTTCCTTTATTTATTTTGCTGTTACAGGCAATCATGCAGTGGACATCCTTATAAACCAGGTAATTTTCTGATTGTTGCCTTAGGATAAGCTCCTACAAGTGGAAGTACTGGGTCAAAGAATGAAAAGATTTTAAATGATTTTAATGCATATCAAATAGCCCAAATCCCTGTTTTAGAATTGATCAAAGCCATTCAGGTCTGCCCTTATCACAATTATATTTTTCTGTTATACCTATCACAGTTGTGTACTGTTACATTTATCTGTGTGATGATCTGATTTATGTCTGTCTCTCCCACTAGACTGCCGACCAGCGAGTGCAGAGACAGTGCCTGATTTTGCTCACTGCTGTATCCTCAGCTTTTGGCCCAGAACCTGTCCCATGGTAGGCATTTGGTTAATAATTATTGGTGATGGAATGAATAAATGTAAAGCTTAGTTCATTGCATAGGGGAGAAGATCACACTGATCATGCCATTTGGAGGTAGAATGAGGGATGGCAATCAATTGCTTCAGCGCCTCTCAGGGTACCTGGTACATAGCTACAAAAGTGTTTGTAATTGACTAATTAAATAATGCATGAATGAAGGGTACTGCTTTTACAAAAGTCCACCTTCTTGGGTGGCTTAGTGAATGGAATAGTTGTGGATCCTCCCAAGGTCACTTCTTTGGAGAAAACCCTCAGCCTGTGTCTGTATTTTGGTGCCTCTCCCAGGAGCCTGGCTACCCCTTAGCCGAACCCTCCTGTTCCCAGCGCTGAGTTCTTCCTTCCAGCGGCCAGCAGGTGGCAACAGTGGGTCATTGAAGTGACGGTGGGGCGGCTCTCCTGCCTGGGGCACCGCCCGCGGTTCCCAGGGCCTGTCGGGGTGCCGTCCACCCGGAAACCTGAAGGCAGGAGGCTCAGATGTGTTCCCGGGGACCCCGGAGCGGTGGTCTCCCCTCGGGAGAGTTGGGAAAGAGGGGTCAGCTCTCAGCGCCCCCGACAGAGTCTATTTTATAGTTCACAGTTACCAGGAGTCCTTACTGGACAGCTCAAGAGCTAAATGAAGCTCACTTGGAAACCTGGACTTCTTCTGGCTCTGAGATGTTATCCAGTTCACACCAACTGACCCGCCTCTGTCATTGTCTCCGTCTGCCCGAAATGGTCAGTTTCTTTCAATTCAGGTTTTTTTCAGCCAAGCTCAGTGCCCGGCAGTTCAGGCTGACAGTTTGGTAGGAATTACTGGATCTGTAATCATTGGGTTACAGAAATGCTTCTTATGACGTACAAAACAGGTTGCTGCCCGCTCACCATGGGTCCACCCTATCTTGGTGCTGTTTTATTCCAGAGGCTGGGATGGATTTGCCCCCATCCATCTTTGCTCTCTCTCTCTCTGCTTTGTCCCCTCGAGACTAATGATAGGGAGGAAATCACCATTTGCCGAGATCCAGCCGTCTACCATTTCACTCTCACAGCCACCCGGAGGGGTGGGTGTATGTTAACGTGTCCAAGCCCACTTAGGTCGTAAGTAGCAGAGATATTTCTAATTCCATATATGGTGCTCTGGCCACTACACTCATGGTCCAAACTGTGCTCCAAGAGGCCCCTCAGAGGGGAGATGTGTCCTAGCGGTGGAGCTTCTTGCCTCTCACCTTTGCTTCATCTAGCGCAACTGCACTTGGACTTAAAAGAAAAAAATTATATACATATGGGTGTGCGTGTGTGTGTGTATATATAGTCTCCTTCTAAAAGGAAAGCTTACATAATATTTTATGTACTTGTATAAAATATAAGCAGAAGTTCTGAGCCTCACAGGATATGTTGATTCCAGCGTGCATTCTGACACGTGACTCATGGCAGAAATGTGCACTGCGGCTATAAGACAAAGCAAAGCTCACAGGAACTGCGGCAAGACCTTGGCCCTTGCAGCGCCAGGGTCTAACCACTTGATTAATTCAGGAAATGCTTTGATGACAAAATCCTTCTGCAACTGGCTTCTCACGTTCTCTGGGACAAACACAAATCAAGGAAAATAAATCTGACGCAAAATCAAATGTGTCCCGCTCCTACTCTCTGCCTGTAACAAAGGGTGTGTTTTGAACCTTTCTTTGTCACCCAGAGTCTGGGTAATAGCAGTCTGAAGGAAAACTAAAGAAGCCTGTGAGGCCAAGTTGAATGACAAGTGAAAACTGCGGCAGAGAAAGAGGGAGTGGAGAGAGAAAAGCCTCTGGCGGGGTCTCTGGAGCTGGGAAGGGAGAGAGAGAAGGAGAGAGTGCTAGTCAGAGAGGAGTCCAAACAGTATTGTTAAGGAACTTTGCTGGAGATTTAAAGTACACTCCTACCTTTGGCATTTTCTCAAGAGACAGAAAAGATTTGAATTGTTTTAATTATATTTTCCTGCAAGGCTGGGTCCAAGACTGGACCGTGTAGGATTCTGGGTTTGTATCGGTTACATAAGCAAACTTCAGTCTTTGCTGTCGTCTGGAAGAGTCAAAACCATGCATGTTTTTCAATTTCCTTTTGTCAGCTGCCTGAGTTTCTATTCTGAGAGGTGCAAACTGTTAAACATTGTTGTTCACTTGTGTTCCCTAAATAACTTTTAATTAGTTTTAATTTGGACCAGGAATGTTCCACTGTTGACATAGTGACAGGAATTATCAAAAGTAAAATTAATAAGGAGCTCCAGAAAAAAACTTGCACTAACATTATAGTATTTTATCATATCTATCTCAGCAGAGACACAGATAATTTTAATTTTTTAATGTTGGTTTTTTAATGATTTTCTTCAAAGTAATGATTGCATTGGAAAGAGGTTACTTAAACCTTATTTTTCACTTCTCAAGCATCTTTCACTTCTCAAGCATCTTTCACAATGGAATTTTTGTGTTGTCTTTCAATGAAATTAACTGCATTAGTGAAAGAAATGCAGTCAAATCAGCAACTGTATGTAGCCTTTCAAACGTCATGTGGAGTTGGATAGTTATTGCATTCATTACACAGTGGAAAACAATGAGCAATGACACTTTCACCTAAAAAACTGCCAAAAGGGCTTCCCTGGTGGCGCAGTGGTTGAGAGTCCGCCTGCCGATGCAGGGGACATGGGTTCGTGCCCTGGTCCGGGAAGATCCCACATGCCGCGGAGCGGCTGGGCCCGTGAGCCATGGCCGCTGAGCCTGCGCGTCCGGAGCCTGTGCTCCGCAACGGGAGAGGCCGCAACAGTGAGAGGCCCGCATACCGCAAAAAAAAAAAAAAAAAAAAAAAAAAAACTGCCAAAGAGAAAAGCTTGTCAGGGCTCTCAGAATATCATAAGGCAGACAATACAAGAAATTTCAAAATGTTGTTGGGGTTTTTTAATCAACTCTCTCCTCTCCCCTCCCTTGTCCTTTAGGACAATGGTGTTAGTGGTCCCCTAACCATTAATGCATAATTCTAACAAAGACTTGCACACCCCTTTGGCTAAAAAGTAGCCAAATATCAAAGAGCTACTAATCTTGGGGTCAGCCCTTTTTCCAAAACGAGTAAGGCCTTCTGAATCCTTTTGGGTAAAAATCTGGCAAAGATCACAGAGAATTTAGTAAAGGTTTCTGATACATCAGTGGAATATCCTATGAGGATTCCACCCATGAGACTAATCCAAGCATGCTCTAGTTTAGTCCAAAAACCTATAAAGTCATAAATGCATGAGCGGGTTTCTTTAGTGAAAGGCTGTGGCCTTCGGGGTAAATTCGCCAAGTGCAGCAATCAGCTGTGATCCTGTCTACAATCTCATCTTCATCATGCTCTTAAGTACTGTGTAATTTGGTCTTGGGACCACTTAGCTAATTACAGATTAGAAGGATGGAGCTTGAATGTTACTGAACAACTGACAGAATTATTTAGTATTCTGCAGTTCAGTGAAAAGAGTATAGATGTGCTTGAGTATTTATGGAGTTTTACCTTCTCTTTTTGTTATAGAGGTCTGACAACAAATTAAAACAGCGCCATAATGATCTAGATAGACTCTTAAGGATCGGCTAGCCAAGACTGAATTTTATTCAAGCACTATTTCATTTGTCATATTGATGTAACCGAGCAAGGGCTAGTGTGCCCACAGTGCAGAAAGCCAAACTCTGACAGTGGGTGTTTGTGGCAAAGTAAGGGTTTATGTCAGGGCTCCAAGCAAGGGAGTGGGTGACAAGCCTCAGATCCACTCCCACTTGGTCTTTGAGCTAGAGGTTTTCTTAAAGGGGAAGAGCAAAGAAGCTGGGGTTAATCATCGTCTTGTGACATTTCTTATTCATAGTTTCGGGAGTCAGGATGCCTATGTTTTATGTCTCTGGTCTGGTGGTCCATGACGGGGGCAGTGGGGACGGGGTGTGTCTGTTAGCTCATCTTGCCCTGGGGAAACAACCTGAGTGTGTACGTCAATGATGTTACTGACAACAGCAATTTTAGTCCTCTGACTCTGGTGGATTAGCGTGCAGTTAGCAGAGGATTGAGGTCAGAGGGCACAAGAAAGGGAATAAAGTTTTGGATAGAGAGGTTAATCATAAACTCAGCAGGGGAACTTGGTTTTAGGGAGACTCGGTTTCACTAATTTTAAGTATCTTAGCCTATTGTATGGCTGTGATTGGTACTATTTAAACTGCCAACGTCTGTGCGTCCCTTCTGTGCGCCCTGACAATGCATCAGTGGCACTAGCTTGGCTTTGTCACAGCTCTGGGCACAGTGGCAGTCCCTGGGGGTGTCTGGAGCTCCTAGATAGACACGGTGCATCTGCCTGGAGCTTCAGTTTTACATGAAGCCTCGCGGAAAACAAAAGTAATCAATTTAACCATTTATTTAATGTGCTGCCAATTCTTTAGTTAATTTGCTGTGAAGCAAGCAGAATTATGCATTAACTATGTTATGATTAAAAAAAACTAAATATTAGCTAATACTTGCAGTGAGAGTATAACAACTTGTAAACCAAGAAGTGTGTCTTTTAGCTGGCGGAGTTCCAGCCAGAAAAGAACCAGTGACATGCAGAAAAAAATAATATGATGACAATTGTCCTAGGAGAGTGACGGGCCATAGTCCCACCTGGCCCAAAGGTGAGGCAGCCCAAAGCCTGCTGCTCTCATCTCCCATCAAAGTCCTCTGTCATTGGACAGGAACTCTAAGGACTACTGTTTCCAACCCGAGGAAACAGGACCCGTCCTGTTATGTGAAGTCCTGAAAAACCTGGACCAGCTGAGCGTGGGCAGAGCCATTAGAGAAGTTCCCTCCCACCTCATCCTGGCCTGCACTGGGCACAAGGACATCCTCCAAGAATTGTCCCCATTACTCTCCCAGACTGGCTATGGCACCTCCCAGCTCCTGTGCCTGAGGTGCCATGGATGGCACCTTGAATGGGGACCACCCTATAGCACACCCTCCTTGTACCCCTGCCCTCACTAGTCTACCCCACTCTGGGCAGCACAGCCCCGCTCACATCCAGTCCTTGTCCCTGGTCCAGGCTTTGAGTTCCTGTCTTTGTGTGGTCCATTCCCAGGAATAAGGACTGAATCATTTAAAGCCTGATTTTTCTGTGAAAATAAATATGACTGCAAAATTCATATGACCGTGAAGACCTCAAAGAAGACGGGTGCTGTTTGTGGCCCCTTCGAGCGGCCCCTGGGGGTGCATTCATCCTCCCCTGCTGTTAGAGTGCCACCAGTGTGCACATCTGAGAGGCACGACTCCAGGGGACACCACAGCAAGGTGAAGGACGCATCTGTGATGTCCTACCCTCCCACCCCAAATTGGGGACAGTGCTCTCCAGAGGGTACCTGTCCTGCTGGAGTCAGGGAAAATTCCATACAGTTCCAGATATCCGGCCTCCTAACTGAACACCTGCAATGCCTTTGTCCCCTCCTGCCAATCTGTGCAAAATGTCAGGGAAATAAACCAGTTTTCCTTCTTCATGGGCTCACAAGTTGTGCCAATTTTGTGCAGACTGGTCCTTTTCTCTTGTTTTCTGTAAATTTGTTTTCAGAAGTATTTGAAGTTGTTTTGGTGAAATTCAGCTCTACGTTGCTTGTTTTTCGTTTCAAGAAAGACAAAGGCAGCTTTGGCTGGTGCTGGGGAAGCTGAGCTCAGAGAGCTCAGGTAGGATCAAGGGCTGTTGTGGCTTCCTTGTGATGATTTGTGCATCAGAGCACGTGGCCTGGGCTCCATCCTCTTCCCTGCCCCTTAGAAACTTGGGGAGCCCAGGCAGGAATGAGAAGCCTTTCTGAGCATGTGACTGTTTCTGGATGGAGAGGTCCTGGGATGACCTTTTCCTGGACAAATGACTGCTGTCCCTTACCTGGCCTTTCCTCCTTTCTCCTGCCCTGAGGGCTTTCAGGATGCATTTTGGGTGGGAAGAAGTGTACCATGGGAGTCACTCATTGGAGATCTGATTGTGAGAGTCTTTGGTTCCAGCCAGGCTGTTTCCAGGCCTAATTCAGTTAATTCTGGATGAAGATTGAGGGTCTGACCCTTCTCAGAGAGCCCTTCCCTCACAACCTCTTAAAACATAATTTCCCAGAGACTGATCTTTGGTTTGTGTTTCCTAGAGAATAACTGGCAAATTTGGAGGATTGTACTTCCGTATTCATTTCTACTCTGGTGGCTAATTAGTACGTTGGTTAAGAAGGATCTTGCGCATTTATTAGAATGGTTGCCTTAGCAGTGTGTCTCCAGGGTCTGGCTCTGGGACAAACATCCCCACCCTCCCAGCTGCACAAGGTTTGTGTATCCCTTTTTGTCCTAAACCAGAGTTCTCTCTTGTACCGTAAGCATGAAGGCTTTGCAAATGGAAATTCATCCCTGAGACGGGGGCAGAGCATCTGCCTTCCCCCAGATGGCTTAGGAAGGGCAAAGAAAGATTCAGAGGAACGAAGGTAAGAAAGCGAGAACCACAGAATTGGGTCAGCTTAATTCTAGGGAAGAACTGGGAAGCAGGTTTGGGGAACGAGAGGTTACTGTCAGAGACTGAGGGAGATGCACCAGGGAGCTGCCTGGGAATGTGGAAAAGGGCCCTGGTATCAGGGTAGAAAGACCCATGACTTCAAGGAAGAGAGGCTGAAGAAAATCCTGGCTGGCTGTGAGCAGGGAGAGGGTGAAGGTGTGGGCTGTGGGGAAATGGAGAAAGAAATTAGGGAGAAATTCAGACAAGCCAGGTAGTGCTGGCCTGTACAGGAACATGTGACTGGCCTGCGTTTATTGGGTCCTAAATTTTCTCACACATCAATAAAGTAACTCTTCCACCTGCATTAGAATGGGATGCATGTATACCCCTTCTCTCTCCCTGCCACCCCCAAGAAGATGATATAAGGACACTTGTTTGGGGACATAAATTCTAATATGTTTGATTTTTAAAAAATTAGTTTCATCACCCCAAACTTATGCTTGGTGCATTCATGGTCTGCCTTTATGGTCTCTGAATTTGCCTTTTCAAAGCCAGGCTCTTCTCCAAAAATCCACTCTGGCAGGAGATCAAGGGTAGGGCCCAATGTTCTTCAGCTAATGATAAAATTCCACAGTGAAGCTTTCCCAGCATCACCCAGAAAGGCCCAGAACTAGCAATCTGGCTCTAAAAACCGCAGCATATGTCCCTATACAGGCTGTGCATCTCGTCTGAGCAGCATCCCTGTCCCCGGCCAACAGGAGGATGGCTCGGTCAGGTGGGGGCAGATGGTGCCCAGAACAGCATGCCCCCAGGCTCATCTCTGGTGTCCCTTCCGAGTCTCTCCCGCACCCCATAGCCACGGCCCTGCCCCTTGCCCCAGTGCCAGTGCTGTGGTTTGCTTATTTTGACGTATTCATCCCCGACACGTCAAGATGAAAGGCAGGAAACGGGCAGTTCCAGTTCCCATAGCAGGCGTGGTTAGACCACATTGCATCACATCTCCAGGCCGGTCATGGGATCCTGGAGGCAAACTCGGCGCAGGTTGACCTCAGGCACTGCATTCACTGGGCGCCGAACCCCCCGCACGGAACCCCTTCTCACCACGGACTGCCGGCAGCCTTGCTCACTCCCACTACTGCCTGTGGCTGAAGCCACCTTCTCAGAAGGTCACTCGCACTGGGGCTCCCCGCGGCCCTGAGGGGCGTGCCCCAGAGCCAGCCCACTTCCTGCCAGCCACTCCCAGGCCCGGATGGCCTGACTGTCTCTGAGCAATTAATGTGGAGCTTTCCCTGCGAACAGGAAGTGCCCCCAGATCTTCAGGGCAGAAGTTTGGAAACCCCCAGGATTCTAAAAAAGTGGCAGAAGTTGACCCACCAAGACTCAAGCAAAGGAAAGAAAAAAAAAAAAAAAAAAGCCAAGGCTTTGTTGTTTTCCCTGAGTGACTACTGGCTTTTCCTGCAGCCACCCAGTCAGCTAGAAGATTCTTCTGTAAACACGTCATCTTTTCCATGAGACATAAGTAAGCATCGCTTCCACCCACACTCAGGATGTTAAAACATTTGAAAAATGATTTGTTCTGGGTCAGAAAAAACCTTACAGGAAGAATTCCATTCCTCTTCCACCAGGTGTGTACCACGTGTCTGGGTTATGGGGACGGTGGGGACTGTAAGTGTACAGTTCCTGGCTTTGGTGCAGTTACACCAAGCCCTCGTCAACAGGCCACAGAAAGAGCATTTGTGCACTTCATTTCCTCGGGGATGATTTTTGAAAGTGGCTGTAATGCACCTGATCACATTCAGATGTGTTCCGTGGGAAGCGGGTGATTTGAAAATGCCATAAAGCCAGCTTGCAAGGTGCCCAGATAGAGCGCCACTTCTTGTTCAACAGAAGCCATTAAAGATGAATACTCAGGGATGATAATATCCTTTTGTGCCTTTGTCTGGGGCAGCTTATTAAGGTAGAGACCCCTCAGCGTTGACAGGACAACCCCTTCCTGTGTGTTCTAGGAGAACATAATTGGCTACAAAACCTTTTCTCAGTGTCACCACTGCCACATACAAACCCAGTTAGCAGCAGTGAACTCCGATGACTCCTGGGAACATGGAAATCGCACGTTATACAGCTAATCAGACCCGTGGAATGGTGGCACATATCCCTGTCCTCAGGAAGGTGGGATCCGGGGACCACAGGGGGCTGGGTCCTCGCAGAGCCCCCCCTTTTGGGTGAATTACACGGTCTTCAGGGATTAACAGTCAGAGACCAGCTTCTGTCTGCTCAAGGTGTCTGGGTCTGGGAGCACCACAGTTTTACTGTGAGGCCAGAGATATTCAAAAGGAGTCATCTAGGTCTTAATGCAAGCACAGCCCCTCAGTCCTCTCCACAAGTCCCTCCCCACAAATCTGGATGGATTTAAGAAACCCTTTGTTTCTTGTGATCTGACCCTCCTCCCAAGGACTAAGGAATCGTACATTCTGACTCCTGAGAGACGAAACAAATACATAATTTCAAGGCATGGAAGGATGCCCTGGCCCACCCCTATCTCAGTTTAAATAAATAACTAATGCTGGCAGGCAGGTGCTAAAAGCACGTGCAGAGAGAAAAATATTAATGCAAAAGGGCAAGACCAAAGGAAATACTTGCCTAGTTTTGGAATCCTTATTATGACGGGACTCTGGTGATCGTTAATCATTGCCATGTGGGATCATAAGCTGGAAGAGGCACACTAGACTCCGGGCACCTTGCTCCTAGTAATAAAATTCCCATTTAGAAATAAGCTTCTGACTAGAGCAGCTGGGCTCAAATCGACTGGCCCAGCAGCCATGCAGGAGGCTGACACAGAGCCTCTCTGGAGGTCATGCTTTACCCTGATTGGTGGTCTGGTTGTTTCAGGCGCTCTCCACTGCCCATGGGACGGGTCACTCCTCTTTTTCCCACCCAGTGATTGATGGGAAGAGCCCACTGGGTGGGGGAAGCCCGGCTATTAGGGTAGGACTGCAGGGCTGGTACCAGATTTGGAGGCTTTCTCTTTTTTATTTGACATGTGCTGTGCTGGGTTCGTCTCCGTCGAGTTGGGTCTACTTTGGCCTCTGGCAGCAAAGAACATTTGGAAGGAAGTAGGGTGGGAGTCTCTGGAATCAGAGACCTGGGGAATCAGCTGGAACTCTCACCCGTAAGCAACGGAAGCCAACTCTTAAATGGCAGAAAAGGCAGAAAAGGACTCTTAAATGGTGATGGGATGGTCCAGGGTTACAGGGGGGCGGGAGAGTGAGCTTGGAAAAACAGAGGCCTGAGGGTTCAGCCACAGGCCCACAGGCAAAACGACTCCCAACCCCAGTCTTTCCGTGACTGCGCCCCCTGCTGGAGATATCGGGGCATCGCAGCCCCCCAGGCAGCGCTGGGACTGGACGCGGCCACTGTGGCTGAACAGCTGACTTCGGGCCGCAGACACAGGACCCCAGAACGCGGCCACAGGGCTCCTTCCTGGCTCCTGCCACCGTTCTGGCTCCTCACTCAAGTCCAGAGCTGCCCCAAACGGTCAAGACCGGCCACCTGCCTGTGCCTCACAGATGTTTATCGCGTTGCTTGTACGCCTGAGTTCTGATGCCGGTTCTCCCACTTTTATTGTCAATGGGCTTTAATGAAGATGAAAGGAGACATCTCCTGAGCCCTGGAGGTTCCTCTCCTGTCCCTACACCCAATCACCTCTGGTCCAAGCCTAGTATTCTACTTGGTGGATATCCATGCCCTTCCCTTCTCTTTCTCAGGCTGTTGTCATTTTTATTTTTCGCCTTAGAAACCGCATCGGGCGAGAGGGTGGGTTGTGGGCCAAGATCAAATGTGCCATTGCTCTGCAGAAAGTTTAGGGGGGCAGGGTGGAACCAGTGGCCAACTAGCGGCCAAGGCAAAGGGCGAGACCTGATTAGACAATGCGAAGCATCTGTCAGAATTCCCAGCACGTGGAACAAAGCTTCAGCTGGGGGCTTCAGCTGGGGTCTGCGGCTTCCACGGGGAGGGCGAGAATCTCCGCGAGCAAGGAGATGTCTCTAGCTGCAGGATGGAGTCGGAGCCAGGAGAGCTCGTCCCCCAGCCAGGTAGGAAGGAAACGGAGTGGGCTGGAGAACACTGGGAGGTTTTGAAAGAGTACAAGACTCTCTGTTTATCTTCTCCCTAGCTTCTGCAGCCGGTCTGCAGTTGGGATAAATTCAGCACAGGAGGAAGAGGCAGCATTTCCTCCCCCTCTCTCCTCCCATTTTAGGTGAGAGGAGGAGGTGGCATGGGGGATAGAGAAAGATCTGGCGAGCTCACCAGCTGGTGCTGCGGGGCTGAGCACAGCGAGCTTGCTCTGTGCACCCACAGAGAGGGGCCCAGACAGGAAGGAGAGGTGCCCCCTCTCTTTATCCCTTCCCCCATCTCCTTGAAATCAGGATGGAGGGAGTAGGTAGCCCCCGACACGGTGGGATCCAAGGGTCTCCACAGCCAGCACGCCCCAAGCAGAGCCCCACCAACCAAACCGGGCCATGTAGCTTCTGATGGGGGCCGTGAGTTTGGAGGACAGCATTGCTTCCCGCAGACCCAGGTGAAATGCAGTCCTGCTGCCTGGGGACGGTAATGACTAGCTCCATCCCCTCTGCAGAGCTGGTTACTGAGGGGTGGGTGAGAGATTTCGATGCTAGTGAAGGGGAGGGGGGGAGGGTACACAGTGGCAAGTCCTCTGGGCGTAGGGGTCACTGAGGCTCTTGGATAACAAGGGGCACCAGGGTGATTGGAATGAGCGAGCAACAAGGGATTGGGGACAGGATAATCAACTCGTGGCCTCATGGCCACTAAGATGCAGCCCCACCTCTCTGTAGCTTGAGGAAGAAGCTAGAAAGCTTTGCCCCAGCTTCCCTAAGCCCTGTTGAAGCCTCTCACGAGAGCCTGGGTCCGGACAACATGCCCAGATGCCCCTCGGGCTGAGTGTTGGCTGTGGAGATGGTGGAGGGAGCATAGAGGCCAGTTCACTTCGCAGGGAGAAGTAACTCTCCCAGCCGGCTCTAGGGACAGACTTAAGCAGGATTTCATTTATTGTTTCTATTTTCTAAATGGTTTGTTTTAAATCTGGTTCAAGGCCTTGTAGTTATGGAGACGAGATACCCGGTCTCCACTTGGCTCATCTTGTGTTTTTTCAGGAACCGTACAAGGGGCTGCCACATCTGGTCTTGCTTTGAGCTGCAGTGTCTGTACTCTGAGAGCATCAATGCAGGTTATAAAATTATAACATTGATGATCACAGTCTAGCTATAGTGTGAGCTACTATGGAAACATTCTTGTCATTGGTCTTTGCTGTGGATTGGGCTAAGCACCTCTATCTATATACTGCTTATCACCAGAAGTAATGGTCAGGTTTGGCTTTGGTTTGCTTCAGGTGTGTACTGGTGTTTATGGCCAAGCTGAGAAACACACTATTGCCATTCACCATTAACAAGTAAGGGCTGATCCTTTGGTTGTCTGGGCTCCTTATTAGGAAGTGTGATATTTGGTTATTACTGAGCCCTGCCTGGGTGGGAGCGTCATTTTGAGTGGGCCCAGCTTGGGACCTGGAAGCCAGCATTGCCAGAGGGTGGCTGGCCACTGGGCAGTCTAAAAACCTAGAAGGGAGCTAAGGGAGGTGGGTGAGAGCCATGCCTTGTTATGCTGTTTTGATGAAGACATCACAAGTAGGCGAATGTTACATCATATGTATTATATAGACACATGTATGCAGATATGTTAAAAAGTAATCTTCTGGTGGTGGAATGCGGGTGAATTTTTTTCTTCATGTTCTGTGATTTCCAGGTTTCTGCTCTGAGAATAGCTTACTATTGTGATTAAAGGAAGAAGGCCACAAATATTAGTTTGTAAAGAGAAGGAACGAATTTTTATTTTCAAGTAACATGTACAGTAGGATATTTTTTCTAGAATTATATGTATAACTTGTGTGTCCATCTACCTGTCCATCCACCCATCCATCCATTTATCCGCCCACCTACCCACCCAACCATCTTTCATTCATCCATCCATCTATCCTTCCATCTGTGTATTTGCACAGAAAGATATCTGGAATTCTGTTGACCAAATGTTTGTGATGGTTATTTCTGGGTGGTGAAATTTCAAATGGCTTTGTGTTCTTCATACTTACCTCTGTTACTAATAATGAGGTACAGTTTTTAAAAAGAGCGTCTCTGTTCTATTCCTGGGTGAGGCCTGGTCACAGAGCCCAGGTGAGCGCTCCCAGCAGGCAAGGCCAAGCAAGACTCTGACCTCGGACCCCTGCTCTCTAGTGACACTGAGGCTGCCTGCTGAAGCCCTAGTATGGCAGGTGTGCAGCTCAGCAGGGAGAGAGCCAAGAGGGAGATGCAGGTGACACCTGAGCTCTGTTTAAAACCCACAGCCAGTGGCATCCTGAGCCTTTGATGTACGTTTTATGCCCGGCTGACTGGGTCTGTAGCTGGCTAGGGCTTGTGGTTCACAGCAGGGTGGCAGCTACAAGCCCCCGGGTCCCTCTGCTCCTAAGAGTCTCATTCTTGTGCGGTGTCTCTCTCACCCCAGTTACCCTGAAATTGGCATAGGGGCTCCTGTGGAGGGATCTCCAAGGGTCCCTGGGTTTGGAGGTTGCCAAAGTCAAGGATGTGTCTGTTAAATGTTTTTAGCTCCAGTAGAAGAGCCAGGCAGGTGCTCCTTGTATACGGGTTTGCAGAGCATTTTCTGAGTACTGGGGAGCTGGGAAGCAGCAGACACTTTCTCACCTGGGGTGAGGGTGAGAACGACAACCACTTAGGAAAGCAGGCTGGCATTTATTATCTAGTAGAGGGGAAGATATACAGACGCTGTGACCAGTGAATGCTGTGCTTCTGGAAATGTATAACGATGATCATTGGAGTGTTTTACATAAGATCCCCAAACTGGAAACAACCCACCGTCCATCAACATTGATAGCATACATGCCCTAAATAAACCGAGCTATGTTTGTACAGTTGAAGGCTATACATTTGTAAAGATCAACTAACTACAAATAGGTGCAATGACGTGGATGTAACTCACAGACATAAAGTTGAGTGAACGGAGCAAATTCAAGAATGTATACAGCCTTAGTCCTTTCATGCAGAATTCAAAAACAAGCAAAACTAAACCATCTTTTTAGGGATTGCAATATAAAAGTGGTGAACATATGAAAAAAAGTCAAGAAAAATTATTATAAAAGTTGGGATAGGGTTACCCCTGGAGGAAGGGAAGTTAGAATCGGCCAGGGTTTCCCAGGGTGGAGGGGGGCTCCCGGGGTGCCTGGCAATGTTCTCCTTCTTAACTTCGGTGCTGGTGACAAGGATGTTTGCTTTACAATTATTCATTAAACCCATCAATTACATCTCACGTGCTTCTTTGAATATATGTTATATTTCACAACAAAAATACTAAGAAGAAAAGAAAAGCAAAATGTAGCAAAGGGATCTTCCAGCCTCCATGGCCTTTTTTTTTTTTTTTTTTTACCTGTAGGCTCCCTTTATTTCAAGGACCTCAAGCAGCATGTTTGTCCAAGTCTCTGACCAGGGTCAGACATCAGTAGGCTCTTATTCCCCAAGTTCTTCTATGAGCTTAGCCTTGTGTCAGATACTGGTGGGAGTCAGCGTGGGGAATGCGCTGCCTCTAAGACCACAAAACATAAATAACAGTGAAAACATCAGACCAGGCTACAGTGACTTCCAGTGCCAGGGCAATTGTTAGGAGACGGAGCTCTGTGAAGCCTTGACCATCAGCTTCTGCTGCTCCCAAGGATGGGTTGGCTGGTGACAGCAGTGGGTGTGGGGAGGGTGGGGAGTGAGAGAGGGTGTTGTGACGAAGGAAAGGATGTCACGAAAGATGCAGGAAGTTGTGGAGTGTCGGGGAGGCCAAAGAGGCCTGCCTGACCAGATAGCCAGGTCCCCATGGGTGTGTAAGGGAGGCCAAGTATTGCTGGATTGATGGGGTGGCTCAGGAGGGTTTAGAACACCAGGATGATGAATTTCCCCCGCATCCCCACCTTATTGCTAGTCTAGGTCAGTCAGTCAATCAATAGATCATCACTCTGCTGCCCCTAGGCACATTATAGTCTAAACAATCAATAGAAGAGAACTGAACTGAGAAGACATGTAGAAACCCTCAGAGAAAAATAGGTGAGTGAATATGAGAAAATTAAAATATAAATACAATGATGCTCTTTGCCAAACTCCATTAGGAAAAATTCTCATCTGCCCCAGGAAATACATTGATCAAAAGTCCACAGGGACTGGAAAACAGCATGACACTTCTTCAAAAAAAACATAAGAGTTACTATATGGTTGAGCAATTTTATTTCTGGGTATATACCCAAAATAATTGAAAACAGAGACTCAAACAGATACTTTGTAAAGCGATGTTCATAGCAGCATTAGTCACAATAGCCAAAATGTGGAAAAAACCCAAGTGTCGATCAGTAGATGACTGGATAGACAAAGTGTGGAATATACATACAACGGAATATAATTCAGCCTTAAAAAAGGAATGAAGTACTGATACGTGCTATAACATGCATGAACCTTGATTGCATTAAGTGAAACAAGGCAGACACAAAAGGACAAATACTGTATGATTCCACTTATGTGTCATCGTTTAATGGGTAGAAAATTTCTGTTAGGCATGGTGGAAAAAGTTCTCGAAATAGAGAGTGGTGATGGTCGCACAACCTTGTGAATGTTCTTAATGCCACTGAATTGTACACTTAAAAATGGTTAAAGTGGGCTTCCCTGGTGGCGCAGTGGTTGAGAGTCCTCCTGCCGATGTAGGGGACACAGGTTCGTGCCCCGGTCCGGGAAGATCCCACATGCCGCGGAGCGGCTGGGCCCGTGAGCCATGGCCGCTGAGCCTGTGCGTCCGGAGCCTGTGCTCCGCAACGGGAGAGGCCACAACAGTGAGAGGCCTGCATACTGCAAAAAAAAAAAAAAAAAAAAAAAGGTTAAAGTGGTGAATTGTGTTATGTATATTTTACCATGCACTTGGAAAAAAAGCCTATAGGGGCTGTTATGAATGGAGTGTGTCCCCCTAAATTCATATGTTGATATCCTAACAAACAGTGTGATGGTATTAGTAGGTGGGACCTTTGCGAGGTAATTAGGTCATGAGGATGAAACCTTCATGAATGGGATTCATGCTCTTACAGGATGAGACAGGAGAGCTTGCTTCCTCTCTCTGCTGTTAGCCATGTGAGGATACAGGAGGGCAGTCATCTGTCAACCAGGAAGCAGGACTTCACCAGACACTGGATCTGCTGGCACCTTGATCTAGGACTTCCAGCCTCTAGAATTGTGCGAAATAAATGTGTGCTGTTTAAGCCACCCCATTTGTGGTAATTTGTATTAGCAACCTCAACCAACTTAGAAAGGCTCAAAAAATTGTTCCTGCATGTTGAGATAGAGGAGAGAGACCGGGGCTGTGGAATCATTTCTGAATAGCAGGAAAGACAGAAAACAAGGTAAAGTTTCCTCGTTGAAGGCTGAAGAAGGAGAAGAAAACACTGTCGTTGGTGGGTTTCTGGAGCTCCTCCTGTAGCCCCGTCAACATCAGAGATGACCCAAATGACCAATGACTGGGTAGACTTGGCCATTTCTTGAAAAGTAGCCCAGCTCTCTCCTTCCTGCACCCATGCCTAAATAAAGGCCAACCCCAGCTACCCTCCAAGGAGCCATCCCTTGAAAAAGTACTTTTTAGAATTCTTCTTTTAGAAGAACAAAAAACCCCCCAAAGTTAGCAAAAGGAAAGAATCATAAAGACCAGATCAGAAATAAATGAAAAAGAAATGAAGGAAAGAATACCAAAGATCAATAAAACTAAAAGCTGGTTCTTTGAGAAGAGAAACAAAATTGATAAACCATTAGCCAGACTTAACAAGAAAAAAAGAGAGAAGACTCAAATCAACAGAATTAGAAATGAAAAAGAAGTAACAACTGACACTGCAAAAATACAAAGGATCATGAGAGATTACTACACACAGCCATATGCCAATGAAATGGACAAACTGGAAGAAATGGACAAATTCTTAGAAAAGCACAACCATCAAGACTGAACCAGGAAGGAATAGAAAATATAAACAGACCAATCACAAGCACTGAAATTGAAACTGTGATTAAAAATCTTCTAACAGGGGGCTTCCCTGGTGGCACAGTGGTTGAGAATCTGCCTGCCAATGCAGGAGACACGGGTTCGAGCCCTGGTCTGGGAAGATCCCATGTGCCGCAGAGCAACTGGGTCCGTGAGCCACAACTACTGAGCCTGTGCGTCTGGAGCCTGTGCTCCACAACAAGAGAAGCCGCGACAGTGAGAGGCCCACGCACCATGATGAAGAGTGGCCCCCGCTCACTGCAACTAGAGAAAGCCCTCGCACAGAAACGAAGACCCAACACAGCCAAAAATAAAGAAAGAAAGAAAGAAAAAATCTTCCATCAAACAAAAGCCCAGGACCAGATGGCTTCACAGGTCAATTCTATCAAACATTTAGAGAAGAGCTAACACCTATCCTTTTCAAACTCTTCCAAAATATAGCAGAGGGAGGAACACTCCCCAACTCATTCTACGAGGCCACCATCACCCTGATACCAAAACCAGACAAAGATGTCACAAAAAAAGAAAACCACAGGCCAATATCTCTGATGAACATAGATGCAGAAATCCTCAACAAAATACTAGCAAACAGAATCCAACAGCACATTAAATGGATCTTACACCATGATCAAGTGGAGTCCTTGCCAGGAAGGCAAGGATTCTTCAGTATATGCCAATCAATCAATGTGACACACCACATTAACAAATAGAAGGATAAAAACCATATGATAATCTCAACAGATGCAGAGAAAGCTTTTGACAAAATTCAACACCCATTTCTGATAAAAACCCTGCAGAAAGTAGGCATAGAGGGAACTTTCCTCAACATAATAAAGGCCATATATGACAAACCCACAGCCAACATCGCTCTCAGTGGTGAAAAACTGAAACCATTTCCACTAAGATCAGGAACAAGAGAAGGTTGTCTACTCTCACCACTGTTATTCAACATAGTTTTGGAAGTTTTAGCCACAGCAATCAGAGAATGAAAAGAAATAAAAGGAATCCAGATCAGAAAAGAAGAAGGAAAACTGTCACTGTTTGCAGATGACATGATACTATACATAGAGAATCCTAAAGACGCTACCAGAAAACTACGAGAGCTAATCAATGAATCTGGTAGAGTAGCAGGATACAAAATTAATGCACAGAAATCTCTTGCATTCCTATACATTAATGATGAAAACTCTGAAAGAGAAATTAAGGAAACACTCCCATTTATCACTGCAACAAAAAGAATAAAATACCTAGGAATAAACCTACCTAAGGAGACAAAAGACCTGTATGCAGAAAACTATAAGACACTGATGAAAGAAATTAAAGATGATACAAACAGGTGGAGAGATATACCATGTTCTTGGATTGGAAGAATCAACATTGTGAAAATGACTATACTACCCAAAGCAATCTACAGATTCAGTGCAATCCCTATCAAACTACCAATGGCATTTTTCACAGAACGAGAACAAAAAATTGCACAATTTGTATGGAAACACAAAAGACCCCGAATAGTCAAAGTAATCTTGGGAAACAAAAACGGAGCTGGAGGAATCAGGATCCCAGACTTCAGAGTATACTACGAAGCTACAGTAATCAAGACAGTATGGTACTGGCACAAAAACAGAAATATCGATCAATGGAACAGGATAGAAAGCCCAGAGATAAACCCATGCACATATGGTCACCTTATCTTTGATAAAGGAGGCAAGAGTATACAATGGAGAAAAGACAGCCTCTTGAATAAGTGGTGTTGGGAAAACTGGACAGCTACGTGTAAAAGAATGAAATTAGAACACTTGTAACACCATACACAGAAATAAACTCAAAATGGATTCAAGACCTAAATGTACGGCCAGACACTATCAAACTCTTAGAGGAAAACATAGGCAGGACACTCTATGACATAAATCACAGCAAGATCCTTTTTGACCCACCTCCTAGAGAAATGGAAATAAAAACAAAAATAAACAAATGGGACCTGATGAAACTTAAAAGCTTTTGCACAGCAAAGGAAACCATAAACAGGATGAAAAGACAACCCTCAGAATGGTAGAAAAGATTTGCAAACGAAGCAACTGACAAAGGATTAATCTCCAAAATATACAAGCAGCTCATGCAGCTCAATATCAAAAAAACAACCCAATCCAAAAATGGGCAGAAGACCTAAATAGACATTTCTCCAAAGAAGATATACAGATTGCCAACCAACACGTGAAAGGATGTTCAACATCACTAATCATTAGAGAAATGCAAATCAAAACTACAGTGAGGTGTCACACCGGTCAGAATAGCCATCATCAAAAAATCTACAAACGATAAATGCTGGAGAGGGTGTGGAGAAAAGGGAACCCTCTTGCACTGTTGGTGGGAATGTAAATTGATACAGCCACTATGGAGAACAGTATGGAGGTTCCTTTAAAAGTAAAAATAGAACTACCATATGACCCAGCAATCCCACTGCTGAGCATATACCCCGAGAAAACCATAATTCAAAAAGAGTCATGTACCACAATGTTCATTGCAGCACTATTTACAATAGCCAGGACATGGAAGCAACCTAAGTGTCCATTGACAGATGAATGGTAAAGATGTGGCACATATATACAGTGGAATATTACTCAGCCATAAAAAGAAACGAAATTGAGTTATTTGTAGTGAGGTGGATGAACCTAGAGTCTGTCATACAGAGTGAAGTAAGTCAGAAAGAGAAAGACAAATACCGTATGCTAACACATATATATGGAATCTAAAAAAAAAATTGTTCTGATGAACCTAGGGGCAGGACAGGACTAAAGACACAGACGTAGAGAATGGACTTGAGGACACGGGGAGGGGGAAGGGTAAGCTGGGACGAAGTGAGAGAGTAACATTGACTTATATACACTACCCAATGTAAAATAGATAGCTAGTGGGAAGCAGCTGCATAGCACAGGGGGATCAACTTGGTGCTTTGCGACCACCTAGAGGGGTGGGATAAGGAGGGTGGGAGGGAGACACAAGAGGGAGGAGATACGGGGATATACGTGTGCATATAGCTGGTTCACTATGTTATCCAGCAGAAACTGACAACACTGTGAAGCAATTATACTCAAAGATGTTAAAAAAAAATTTTTTTCTTTTATTGTGTGAGCCCACCCTGGACGCTACTTGAAAAAGAAAATAAATTTAAAGATGCTGCAACGTGTTTACATATACCCAATGGAAATTTTGCTTCTCAGACTGCTTGAGCAGAAAACCTCACATCCCCATGGCAACCACATTCCACCGTGACCGCGCATCTCTGCTAGGTCACCCACCCATTTGTAAGCCTCAGCTCTTCAAGCCCCTCCTGTCAAACACATGGGGCCCAAATGATACCACCCACTGCGGTGGCTCCACGCCTCCAGGATTGCTGGTGAGGGGCTGTTCTAATCTGTAAGGGACATTCCCAGAGACCCATCTAACTTGGGGCAGGGACCAGCTCTTCTTGGAAGTCATTAAGAGACAGAGAACTCTGGGGGAAGCTATCACCCTGTGGAAACGCAAGGCCCTTGCAGCCTACTCAGGGGTTTGGAGCGTGGGGATGAGGGGTGTGCTGCTGACCGGAAAATCAGCCCCTTGGTAATCACAGGAACTGCGAGTCCCACATTCAGTAAAGACTCAGCTGATAATTAGATCCTTAATGCTTTATTCCCTTGAACAGAAATCATGACCCCTTTATAGGGTCTCCATGTCATCTTCCCTTTGATGTTTCAGAACAAGTACTTTTTTCAAATGTATGTTCTCAGCACCATTTTCAAATAGCATTTCGGAATGGCTGACGATAAGGCCACCTTCCCCTTTCTCAGGGGGTAGCCGGGGGCCTGTCTTCCCCCACAGTCACCCTTCCCTGCTGACACAAGGAAACCTTTGCAGGGGGTTGTGGGTAGAAATGAAAGCCTGCGATTTTGATGTTTCAGGGTCCCCAGCCCCTGACTGGCCAGCATTCCCCTCATCTCTCAGTTTTTATAATCAGCGAGTTTTGAGATTCCAGGCCTGAAGTCTCTTTCCCCACAAAATTGCAGAAAGCTTTGGGCCCTCCGAGAACTGACTTAGTATGTTTGCCCTTTGGGTTATATTTGATTGGGTCAGACTTCCAGTATAAGGAAGACATACATGAAAGAAAGCAACTGTTCATGTTGTTGGTGGATCACAGGGTTTTTTTTGTTTGTTTGTTTGTTTGTTTTTCCTTTACTACTTTCCCTTGCCTTTGAGAAAGTACAAAGTAGGGGAGGGGGAAGTGCTTCCTAACAGGCAGAGTTTCTCTGCATCTTAGGCTAAAGCTGGGCTGGGCTAGTCCTCTGCTGGGCCTTCCCTGAGGCTCCGCAACACCCGCCATAGAGGCGGGCACTTGGCAGGTATTCCTTGCGCAATGTCCCCAGCTCCCGGCTCAGAGTGACCTTCCACCAAACCCTTTGCTTCCCGCACCATAAAGCTGGAAAAAGAAGAAAGAACAGTGGTTTATGGGGTGTAGGCAAGAAAAAAAATCTTTGACATAACCCATATTCTGCTCAGTAGACATGGAGTGGTATGGACTTTGCAGAATGAGAATCTGAAAAAAAAAAAGTATAACTGAATAACTTTGCTATATTAACATAAACACACTGCTATATATAAAATAGATAACGAACCAGACCTACTGTATAGCACAGGGAACTATACTCAATATTTTGTAATAACTTATAAGGGAAAAGAATCTGATTTTGCAGAATGAAAAGCTCTGGCTTTCCTCTGTAGACAGTTAGCTATCAAATAGAAGTAAGCAGCAAGACAAAGAAGAAAGCATGGAGGGGAAAGAGAAGCTGGGAGAAAGAGGGAGAGAGGATCAGTGTCTCCGGCATCCAGGCCTGACGCCTAGCCCAAGCATTTTTAGGTAACGCCTGGCTTTTCCTCCCCTCCCCACCCCTCCCTTTCTTTCTTTCTTGACAAGATGAAGCTTCTTCCCTTTGGCAGCTCTGTTTTATCTTGCTACACCCAGCCAGAGCTATAAGGATTCAAGTCTGTCTTCACAGATGTTTCCTTTTAATCACTGTAATTAATATTAATGGTGATTAATTTTTAATGAGGACATATCAAGGAACACACTGGCAAAAATGCCCACTGGTAATTTGAATAACCTTGATTTTGCGAGGCCATCGTCCTTTTGGCTTGGCCACCTGTTTCACAGACAATGCATCGGATCCCAGAATTCTCTGATAATGTGTTAATTTCTCCTCCTAGATCTGGGACAAAACCAGGGTGTTTCCAGAGCAGAAACAGTGGGGAAGTGAGCTGCCCTGACTGATTTCTCCTCCCACCTCTGAGGAGGCTGTGAAGGGACTTGGTGGGGGGGATCTCCTCTGATCTTTCAGCAGTGCCACCGGGGAAGAGGAATTGTTGTTACCTGGTGAGCATTCACTGAGGCTCATTCTGTGCAAAGTCAAGTGGCTTTGGGAATCCAAAGCCAGAGGGCATCCTGGTTCCTCCTGCTTTAAGTGGATGGATGCCTTATTCATGGGCCTCAGGGAACGGTCCTCTGTAGACAGGCTGGTGGATGCCAGTGAACTAATCATGTAGAAACCATTCATAATGTGCAAACTACCCTCACCCGGCAGCCAGCCCAGCACCGAGGTGCTTATGGTGGGTGAGGACGCTTCCGGGCAGGGAAGCCTGGTGTCAGCTCCCTCACCAGCAGCTTCAAGATGTCAGAGTTATATATTATTGATACGTGCCTAGTAGTTCTTAATTTCTCTCCAATCATTCATGACTTTACCTAAATCAATGTTTTGAAAACAGATGTTAAGGGAGAAAATGTTCTTAAAGAAGTTAGTAAGTTTGCAGAAAAACAAGGGTTTCCATGTACAAGTTGCCAGTTCACTTGATCTCGTTCTTTTTTTTTTTAAGGCAAATCTTTTCAGACTCATTATGCTAACGTGATTGCAATCTTTATTTATTCTTGGCTGCGTTGGGTCTTCGTTGCTGCGTGTGGGCTTTCTCTAGCTGTGGCGAGCAGGGGCTACTCTTCGTTGCGGTGGCTTCTCATTGCGGTGGCCTCTCCTGTTGCGGAGCACGGGCTCCAGGCGCACAGGCCCTGTAGCTGTGGCTCACGGGCTCTAGAGCGCAGACTCAGCAGTTGTGGCGCACGGGCTTAGTTGCTCCGCGGCATGTGGGATCTTCCCAGACCAGGGCTCGAACCCTTGTCTCCTGCATTGGCAGGCAGACTCCCAACCGCTGCGCGGAAATCCCGTGATTGCGATCTTAATAAAGGTGGCGTTGATGCTTGAACAATGCGGAGACTGGGGGCACCAACTCTCTGGCACAGTCGAAAATTTGAGCGTAACTCATAGGTGGCGGTATCTGCGCTTCCTCCATTTTCATGGTTCTGCTTCTGCTGATTTAACCAACCGCGAATCCTGTAGTAAGTATTTATTGAAGTGGACCTGCAGAGTCCAGATCCCTGTTGTTCAAGGGTCAACCATATAGTATCTCCCAAACTTATTTGACTCTAGAGCCCTTTACTCTTGAAATAACTGTTGAGCTCCCCAGTGTATTATCAGACTGCCTTGGCTGCTAATAAAACCAAACTAAGCTAACTGGAATTGAAGGCAGTAAGCAGAGCACCACGGCAGCCAAGCAGTGCTACAGAAGGGGGACGTCAGAGGCGGGGCTTTGCAGGGTTTTGGGGGTCTGGGCTCAAGTGTTTAAGACATGTATTTCAAGGTGGGGGAATAGAGTCATTTAAGACTGCTGAACATAGCAAGGGTCTTGAGAGGTAGGCTGTGGTTTGATAAGCAAGCTGTTTGCCCAGGTGAGGAGTCCGTTGTCTCGGGTAAAGTGATCTGCAGGAATTTCCTGAAGCAAAGACTTATCTTCCTCAGGCAAAGGTCTCTTGGAACAAAGAGCTAAGTCATGTTGACACAAGCTCTTAGGCCTTCTACCTCTGTGAGGTTGGTGCAGGTTGTCGTAGTTCTGAGAGCAATTTGTATTTCTTACATTTTGTGAAATGTTAGTCTCATCAAATGTGGTCTGAGAAATATGGAGTCTTTCTTAAAGTGGTTTAATATGGTTCCTGTTAGAACTCATCATCTTCTTCTGACTTAATATCTAATTTAGGTTAGGCTATGCGATTTTGAACAAAATTTGAGTAATAAAAATATTGAGGACAGAATCGGACTTAGGTCAGAAACTAGGAGGTGAGACTCTGAAGGAGAGCACATGAAGCCAACTACATGTTGGACTATTCTTTCTTATTTTCTATATTCTTTTTTTTTTTTTTTTTTTTTGCGGTACGCGGGCCTCTCACTCTTGTGGCCTCTCCTGTTGCGGAGCACAGGGTCTGGACGCGCAGGCTCAGCGGCCATGGCTCACGGGCCCAGCCGCTCCATGGCATGTGGGATCCTCCCAGACCAGGGCACGAACCCGTGTCCCCTACATCGGCAGGCGGACTCCCAACCACTGCGCCACCAGGGAAGTCCAATTTTCTGTACTTTTGATGTTCTGGCATTTGAGGCCTTCATCCTGGAGGACCGGTCTCCCCTACTGCTCCTGACGGACCCTGGTCCATCCCCATGTGGCCCTGCATGGCTTCTGTTCCTAGGGATCATCATTTCCATGTCTGTGTGTCTTACCATACCCGATTAAAACAAATCCCAGGCGCGTTTTAACATACCAACAGGAAATGCAACAGTCTGAACACCAGGGACACATTAGAATCACCAGAGAAGCTGTCTGCCCAGCGCTTGCGCACAGAGGGTTTGATTTAATTGGCCTTTAGTAGGGCCTCAGGTGACTCTAATGTGTAGCCAGGGCTGAGAAACACTGAGCCAGTGGTTCTCAAAGGGTGATCCTGGGACCAGCAGCATCAGTATCACCTGGGACCTTGTTAGAAATGCAAATTATGGGGCCCCACCCCAGATCTCCTAATTCAGAACCTCTGGCGGTAAGGCCTTTATCAAGTTCTCCAGGTAACTCTGAAAGACGCTAAAGTTTGAAAACCATTGCACTGGGCTAAAGCAGGGCAGAGTCAGAGAAGCAGGCCACCAGTGGGCTGAGGGCCTGGAGCCCTTACATTTATGACTACATTTAATGCCATCTCCTCGTGCTGATCAGCCACTTCTTCGCTTCCTAGAATCACGGCGCACCCTGTGAATTTTGGTATGTTGTATTTCCATTTTTGTTTGCCCCAAGGTATTTTTTAAATTTCACTTTTGATTTCTCCTTTGACCCATTGGTTGTTCAGTAGCATGTTTTTTTGTCTCGCCATATTTGTGTATTTTCCAGTTTTCTTCTTATAATTGATTTCTAGTTTTATACCATTGTGGTCAGAAAAGATGCTTGATATGATTTGTCTTCTTAAATGTATTGACTTGTTTTGTGGCTTAACATATGATCCTGGAGAATGTTCCATGTGTGCTTGAGAAGAATATGTATTCTGTTGCTTTTGGGTGAAATGTTCTATACATGTCTGTTAAGTCTGTCTGGTCTAACATGTCGTTTAAGGCCCATGTTTCCTTAAGGATTTTGTCTGGAATCTATCCACTGATGAATTAAAGTCCCCTCCTATTATTGTATTGCTATTCTCCCTTCAAGCCTGTTAAAATTTGCTTTATATATTTAGGTGCTCTTAGATTAGGGGCATAAATATTTATAAATGTTATATCCTCTGGTTAGACTGACCCCTTTACTGTTATGTAATGGCTTTGTCTCTTATTATAGTCTTTGTCTTAAAGTCTATTTTGTCTGATATAACTATAGCTATCCCAGCTTTCTTTTGGTTTCTATTTGCATGGAATATCTTTTTCCATCCCTTCGTTTTCAGCCTGTGTGTATCCTTACTTCTGAAGTGAGTCACTTGTAGGCAGCATATAGGTGGGTCTTGTATTTTTTTATCCATTCAGCCACTTTATGCCTGTTGATTGGAGAAGTTAGTCCATTTACATTTGAAGTAATTTTTGATAATTGTGTACTTATTGCCATTTTGTTAATTGTTTTCTGGCTGTTTTTTATTTCCTCTGTTCCTTTCTTCTACTCCTGCTCTCTTCCTCTGTGACTGGATGATTTTCTGCAGTGGTGTGATGAGATTCCTTTATCTTTTGTGTATTTACTATAGGTTTTTGCTTTGTAGTTACCATGAGGCTTACATAAAACAACTTATATTTATAAGCCTATTTTAAGATGATAACAAGTTTAAGTGCATTCTAAAGCTCTACATTTTTACTCCCTCCCATGTTTTCGATGTCACAGTGTTCCTAGAATCTTGGGACAGAGCCGGCACTGATGTAGTTGAACTTAACCTTTGTATGCCCATATCATCTCCTCTCTCATATAGTTTGGATATTTAAAAAAAAACTTGAGCAAATTATTCCTCAAAACTATGAATTTTCTTTGGTAAGAATAAAAACTGTCTTAGGAAAATGTTCATTCCTATGGAGAGGCATCCAAATATCAGGCCAGGCCTTGATTTTTTGCACAGACAAGCCCCAGCCTGTGGCCACATTTTACCTACAGACACATCAGAGGAAACTCACTGGTCTGCGATTGGTACAGTGAAAATCAAAAGATTTTTCTGTTTTCAGAACATTCCAAGTTTACAACATTTTACCTCTGGAGGGCCCTTCTTGCTAATATTCTTCATTTTAATCTCTAAACATTACCTCCTCTGCTTTTTGTGTTACCACAGTGACACGGGCAGTTAAGTAGTTATGTTTCAGAACTAGAAATGCATCTTGCTTCACATGCTGACGTTACCTGCTACAATTAATCGTGACTGTATCTGAACAATAATAAACACCCTAACACTTTCAGAGCTCCAAAAACTCGGTCAGCAACATGCTTATACTTCTTGTTTTGTGCTATCCTGTGGAATAAGCAATAATGGAAAAAATTTACATTGTCAAATATGCTATTACTATGTGAAAATAGTCTCTCTTCAGCAAAGAACAAAAAAACCTCATAAACCAGGAGTTTTCTTACACTGTGTGTTGATGAATGAATCATATTTTTAGCTTAGCTCTTTTGATTTTTGGTTTCAACACATGAAATATCAATTGATGCGAGATGCCTGTGTGATATGCCAGACTGGTGAAATAATTTTACTTTAAAAGTTATTTAAGCATTTGCTGAGAGGCCCCAATGACTTTGATAAGGTGGAAGAATGTGTTGAAATCAACAAATATTTGAATCTATAATAACATTATTAATACAACCTTTTCTAGTAAAATTGCTAATTGGTCTTAAATAGGATTTGGTATACTAGTTATAACCTAAGTCCTTGACTATACAAAATCTAGAGAAAACTTCAGTTTTTTCCCTTCATTGCTATTTGGGAAATGCTAGGGCCGTCACAGTCTGTTTTAGATAAATGGTGACTCTGAGCTGTCAGGTTGAGACAGCTTTTTCCTGAAAGGCTGCCAGCTGTGCGTGGAATTGGCCAAAATGAGCTAAGTGCACTCAGCTGCAGTGGACCGATGCCATCACTGCCGAGCTCGGTGTGATGCGGCGGAATTAGAGGCTAGTGAAGCCACAGCGGAGGATGGCATGACGGGGCCCTTTCACGCTCTGTTGTCCCATTCCAGACTGCACACCCTCTTCACAGGGATAGGCAGCTAGTGCCGAGGCCCATAGGAGATAAGACAGTGAGGAAAAGGACAGGATTCAAGTTTCCCTAGGCCAAAATGATCTGGTAAGTTCCTTGAGAACTGGAGCTGACCTTGTTCCCAGGCTAGCACAGTGCCTGGCCTGTGGGGAGGGAGCAGGCAGGAAATGGGTGTGGAATGAGGCGTGCGGATATATCGGGATGCATGTCTGGGCTTCACTTGTTGAGAGAATGCAAGTGAGAACTAGATTGCTAAAAATTGGAGACGCTGGCCGATCCCTGACAACGCTATACTACTCTCAGCCTTCTATATCCTCACACAACGCGTGCCAGTCAAGGGTCAGAGCCGCCCAGTGTCCAGTGGAGGTGTGATGTGCGGTAATGATGTGTGTAAAGAGCATGGCTACTTCCGCTCATAAGAGTAATGCCTCTCACTTAACACTAGGAGACAAATGAATGCTGTACAGTTGCTACAGGCACATGAAGTTAAGACGCTTTAAAGAGTTCCATAAGAAGTTATCCTCCCAATGACAAAAATATATAGTTGGGAGAAGAGTTTGGAGTATTCTGCTTTTCCAATGTGCATTAAAAACAAAAACACTTTTGGCTTTTTAGGTGGACTCACCAATAATACATAATCAGGTTTGGGACTATAAACTCTAAAATATTTTGTTAAAAATGAATAGTGTTGGAGCCCCGAACCTAATTTATTCAGAGGCCTTCTATTTGAGCTCATTAAGTAACCAGAAACATTTTGATAAATATCCATTCTTCCACTTAGGGACACGTTTTTCATCTCAATTCAGTGAAGAACTACTTCCTCTGGCCAGCTGGTATAACTGGCATTAAAAACTAGCAAAGAATGTAGAGAAGGGAAAATCTTCTGTTTCTCAATAATTTCCTTAAAACTATATACAGAGAGTTGAGAAGAAATGGACTTTATGTTCAGGGCAGAGGATCGGCAGTGCTGCCAAATCTGTGGGTGATGGTGGAGTGGCTCACTGGTCCCTTCTCCCACTCCTGATGGGATGGAAGTTGAAGCCTCTGCCTCATTTTATAAAAGGTCACGATTTGAGAAATCTCCAAGTAGTCTTAGAAAGACATGTATAAAAGACTCTGGTAAATTATTAAGAGCCTCCCTAAGTGACTGAAAAATGTTCCTTCATTTCAAGAAGTGTCACCCGACAATCCAAAGGTGCTCACAGATGACGTAGCTGTGATTTGTATCCACACGTCCTGGGGGAATGAACTACACAGCCATCTGTTTAAAAACATGCCCAGTGCACTTGTTCACAAACCTGGTAAATAGTAACCTTGTCTGAAGACTTACTCAGAACTTTATCTGAACATCTGCTTCTTATGTACTATGACCAGGCACTGCTCCTGTAATACAGATACACCTGTAATTCCAGTAAGTAGCTGCTCTAAAGTCAACCATATCTGTTAGTTTCAGGAAAAAATTAGGGTGATTATATTCTAATAAGGCAACTGAATTCTCCTTCAGAAGGACTTTGTACAAAATGAACTTCAGTCCTGAGCACGTAGCAGTAGTTCAACAGATGTACCTAACCCAGGGACAGACCCATGTGATCAGATTTCCCTGACAAATGTGTTTCATGAGTCAAAAGCATCCCCTTAGTGTTTAGTGCTTTTCAGTGACCTCCATTTTAAAGAAAATGTCTATATTATATAAAACAAATCTCTGTACTTTATTAATCTATACATCCCATGCTGCTTAGTGCTGTGACATTTTTCATATAGGCGGCTGTGGTTGAGGAGATAGCTGTAATGAACTGCACCACCACAGTTTTCTGAATATAGACATTAATAAAACATACAATCAACTTCCTACTATAGCCTAAGGGTAAAAATATGGAAAAACTCCATATTTCTGTCAGTTTCCGTTATCTTTTTTTTTTTTTTTTTTTTTTGCGGTACGCAGGCCTCTCACTGTTGCGGCCTCTCCCGCTGCGGAGCATAGGCTCCGGACGCGCAAGCTCAGCCGCTCCGCGGCATGTGGGATCTTCCCGGACCGGGACACGAACCCGCGTCCGCTGCATCCGCAGGCGGACTCTCAACCACTGCGCCACCAGGGAAGCCCAGTTTCTGTTATCTTTGTGACAGTCTTTTTTTTTTTTTTTTTCTGCGGCACGCAGGCCTTTCACTGCTGTGGCCTCTCCCGTTGCGGAGCACAGGCTCCAGACGCACAGGCTCAGCGGCCATGGCTCATGGGCCCAGCTGCTCCGCGGCATGTGGGATCTTCCCAGACCGGGGCACGAACTCGCGTCCCCTGCATCGGCAGCTGGACTGTCAACTACTGTGCCACCAGGGAAGCCCTTTGAGACAGTCTTGAAAGCACTAAGGATCGAAATGGCAAACATGGAAATGTGTCTTGTATTACTTTTGCAGTTTTTTTTCCCAAATAAATTTACCTATTTATTTATTTTTGGCTGTGTTGGGTCTTCGTTGCTGCATGCGGGCTTTCTTTAGTTGCTTCGAGCCAGGGCTATTCTTTGTTGTGGTGCACAGGCTTCTCACTGCAGCGGCTTCTCTTGTTGCAGAGCACGGGCTCTAGGCGTGCAGGCTTCAGTAGTTGTGGCATGTGGGCTCAGTAGTTGTAGCCTGCGGGCTCTAGAGTGCAGGCTCGATAGTTGTGGCACACGGGCTTAGTTGCTTAGTTTCACATGAGCGTTAAAAGTCATTCTTTTTAGTTAACCCTTTTTCTTTTTCTGATGGCTCTAGAAGGAACTCCTGCCTGTGCTCCCCACTGCCCCAAAAAGTTGAGAAAATATTCTAGATTTTTGCCAGAGTATGCAAGAAGAAAAATAAATTCAATGAACGGGTATTCTATTTCTAAGCAGTTTTAAATTATTTTTTTAGGAGCTCAACGCAAAACTTTCAACAGTAAACAAAAGAGGTGAGCGGGTGTACTCAGTATTAAATAAATGGCCAAACACATTTTTCCAAATACTCTCAGTCATGAGAAAAAAGTGAGCTATCAATATTTTTGATTTCTAAAAGCCAAATTTAATAAATTAATAATTGCATGCCAGATAAAAACACAAAATTACAACTGAAAACCAATAATAATTTAACAGAAAATGCTCTGCGTTGTACTTTTTTATTGGTAGAGGTAATTTACTAAAGTAACAAATCTGAAAACACATTTTGCTTTTGCTGGAAAGAAAGTACTATGCTAGAGAAGAACTAAGAGAAACCAGAAATAAAGCATTTGAGAAAAGCAGGCATATGTTATAGTCTATGGCGATGCGGCAGCCAGAGGTGCTGGTTTCTCCATTTGTGTGCATGTTTATGGAAGCATCAGAAACCAGTGACGCAGGACCCAAAAGCAAAGTCACGACAGAGTTACCCTGTGAAACATGCTGGACTACAACCACAGGCGACCCAGGACGAAGGGGTGGCGCAGGCTTGGTGTCTCCTTTGTGTGGGGTTCCCTTGCCAAACAGGGGGCTAATCATGCACTAGCTTGAGTTTCTCTTAACGTGATAAACACCCAGGACTACTAGAACTGGAAAGCATGTGTTCACTGTTTTACAAGGACAGTGGAGCAGTGCTATGAAAACAATGGGAAGTTCCTTCATTTTAATCTGGTTATATGCCCAAACTTCTAACCAAGAAATAATTCAGCTATAAGAGCCAATTAAATTACTATAAAACATTCCTTCATCAGTAAAACATTTCTTTTTTCCTTCAAACTAAAAATTTAAAATAAAATGTCTTCATTTTTGATAAGCAGCTCCACCACCAGTCTCTGATATCGTATATCATTCAGGGCAGCCATGGCGTCTAGTTCGGGAGATCTCATGAGGGTTGGGCCGAAAACAATCCCAAGGTTCTCTGCATTCATCAGATTCTCCTTTTCGTGAAGGGTCACTCTGAAAAATACAAGGAAGGGAGGGTGACTTCACGTAGGCTACGGGGGTCTTTGGCGTGCTAAGCACTAAAACAAAAGATTCACAGTAAAGGTTTGTGCCCACCGATCAGCTCTTTCGCGAGGTTATTTCTCTGCACTTCTCCTTAACTTCAAAGTACTGACTTTCCTTAACGTAAATGATGTTAGTAAATAATTTAAACGTCTGGTGATCACTGGAGCTGAAGCCTGAGTTGATGTGCTGGCCTGTGTGGAGTCAGTTCTATTTCTGGATTCGCCTGCCACAGCCTAGAGCTGCAGGGGTGTGTTTGTAAACAGAGAAGGGACAGGGTCATCTTGATAATTCCATCAGCTCTCCCTCCACTTTGGCGAGAGCTTGTTTCCTATAGAGCATTTTTGCCAAGTTGAATGGTTTATTGAGTAGTTAGGGACAGAGTGGTAGCCATATTAATAGGAAATGGCTCAAGCTAAGCAACCTCGTCAGGGAGTGTATTTATATTCTTTTTACTGCTACAGAAAAGGCACAGAGACTATAATTTGAGAGTTATTCCTTTGTTTTAGTGTGGAGTTCTTAACTGCATCCACATACACAGCAAACTTGAATTTACAAGTGAAGCATGTGAAAAAAAGTTTTAACTCATGGTGCTTTTAAGGAGGGAAACCATGTAAATCCTTAAAAGCACCGTGAGTTAAATATTCACTTCTGGGTAACTCGCACCTAAAGGCATACAAAATAGATGTCAAGTTCTGCTGGGCTTTTTGGTTTCTGATTGGTACTATAGTTGGAAATCCTAAAGCCACTAAAACTTGGTCATATAATTTTAAAAACCTTGCTTCAACTGGGAGAGATGGAGGGTGACCAAGCGGGGAAATAAAGCTGTATCACCGTCAATCACTTTAAAACATTCAACCGGAAGTAACTGAAGTATTTTATTTTCCATTCTTCTCTTTACTCCTTATTTTACTCCATCACTTTTTACAGCAGGTTTCAATATTGGCAACATTAATTCAATATTCTAAAATGCCAAGTCTGAAGTGCCTATTTTGGAGCAAGACATAAGTGAGCTTCCTTGCAAGTTGCTTTATTATACTAACGCTAGTGTCTTTACAGCTGCAACCTTTTCCCTTTCCACAAAAATTAATGCATGTCCTTGGCAGAATATTGGTATTTCTAACATATTTGGAACATATATTTGAACTGCGAATACATTTATGTTGGAATCAAGTCTGCATTCAGTATTGTAGTGCATTTTTTTAGCATTCCTTCTCAATGTGTGCGATTTTACACAAGAAGACAAGATACCTATGTATTTACTCATTCATTCAATAGATCATTTGTCCTTTCTTTCACCTTTGCTTTCATTTGATTCTTAACATTTGGATGTGGTACAAGTATAAGCGTCCGAGTTGGGAACTTGCCTCTTTAGATGCGCCATGAGATACCGGAGGGTTTCGCAGTGAGCGGGCGGCAGCAGTTTCAGTGCTTCATGAAGGGTTTCTAATTGCTCATCAGGATCCATAATTTCTATGGTAGCAAGATGAATACCAAGGAGAGAAATTTTAATAGACAACTGGTATAAATGGCCCATTTAATTCTATTCTTGTGGTGATCTTCTAAAACTGACAAGAAGTGCTTTCTCACAGGTCCTTGCCCACAGCCTTGGAAAGTATTTTTAAGGTTCAAGTCTCAGATTTCCAAAAGTTTAGTGTCAATGTGGCAATATCATTTACTTGGACTTTTGGGGGGAGCACCTAGTGTTTTCACTTGAGGGTCCTAAAGTCTGATAAATATGAAAATTGGATATTGGATGTATAGGATGTAACTATAAAAAATTCAGACACATAATAACGTATGCAAGGATAAAAACATATATTCAAATAAGGTCATCTTAGAACATTACAGACATACTGAAACAATGTTGCTCTGTTCAAAATATTTTGAAAATCTCCTTTCAGCAATGGTATACAAGCGATGCTAGCCCAGTGCCCACTGCAACCCCTGCCAAAGTTTTATTAATTGATATTCATGCTTTTTTCTTTGTAGACCAAGAAATGTATCATCAAATATTTACTTCCTTTATTCATTAGACTGTTTTAAATTATTTTGTTATACAAAAAAGTCAATTCTACGCTCAAAGCACAATTCTTCTACTTAAGATATTCAGAAGAATGCAGTACAGAATTTGAAGGCAATTCCAAACGTTCTGAGTGACAACAGGACCCCTGAAATAAATGTGACTCTTACAAAGGTGTAACTTTGAGGGGGACAATCTTCATTTGGATATTTTAGTTCTGTTTTGGCCAAAAAACCACATTCCTTTGAGGTCACAGACTGCGTTTAATTCATCAATCACTTACATATTCAGAAACAATAGACATCTTCAGAATTTCATGCTCTCAAAAAGAGGACCATAGCACATTCCTGCTTCTACCCAAACGTCAAGAAGATGGGGTGCCTTTAAACTCTGGGCTTCAGGGCAATTGCCTTTAAGTGTTGGTTAGCAGCCTTGAGATGCTGGAAGGCCATATCTGACCAGAATACAACATTTTAGACACAAGACCAAGAATCCTACTCTTTCTAATTTATAAAACAAACCAACTCAACGGCAATGTATTGGAGTCAGGTAAAAACCGATATAAGATGAAAGTGAAAAGTTCCTAGCATTGGCAGAGCAGATGTGATAAATTTCAGAATGTGAACAGTGACTGAAGCTTTTTAATTCAAAGAAACTTTGGCCATTTTACAGTTTCTGCCCAAAGCTTCCCCAGAGTTCTTGGTTCATTTCTTAGCAATAAAGAATGTATTGTTTGCCTTCTGCTATGATAAATAATGCATAGTCTTTGAACCATGGGGCATTAAGGTTCAAAGTGCCAATTCATCACAGCAGTAACGTCTCAGATACTGAAATCCAATCATTTACTTTCTAGAATGAACAGAAGAAAATTCCATTTACTATAGAAAACTACTATTTATTTTTTACTTAGCTATAGTTTTTATGATTGGACTAATTAATTTGAAACTACAGTATTCTGGAAATTGAAAAAAAGAGTAACTTAGTCTCCTTTTCACTTCTATAGTTAATCTTTATAAGGAGACTCTTGAGATAGTGTGAAATTAAGGACAGTGCACGTGGCCTAGCAAAGAAACAAAATTCCCTGTTCACAGAGAGCTTTCTACTGGAGGCAACAGACAATAAATATTCTATCTTACAGTTTATACTAGATTAGAATGAGCGCTACGCAGAAAACAGCAGGGTAAGAAACACTGGGAGGGCTGTGAGGGTGCAGTATTACATGGGATGGTCAGGATAGGCCTTAATGAGAAAGAAAGTCTCGCGTACAGACTTTGAGGCAGGGAGGGAATGAAACCCATGGAGATCTGGGTGAAGATGGTTCCAGGCAGAGGGACATCTGAGCCATGGTTCCGAGGGGAGGGTGTGCCTGTAATGTCTGAGGAGAAGCGAGGAGACAAGTGTGGCTGCAGGAGGCTGAGCAGAGAGGAGCAGACGGGGGTGAGGTCAGAGAGGTAACAGGGCACTTTATCACGGCAGGTGCTGCGGGCTAGTCTAAGAACACGGCATTTACGGAGAGAAATGGGAAGGTTCTGCATGAGGGAGGGTCAGGATCTGATGTACACTTTTCACAATATTGTTCCTCTGGCTGCCATGTGGGAAACAGGCTACGAAAGGGCAAGAGTGAAAACAGAAAGACCACTCTGGTCATGATTACAAAAATCCAGGTGAGGAATGACGCTCGTTTAGACCAGGTGGTGGCAGTGAAGGTGGTAAGAAGTTGCTGGATTCTGGGTATATTTTGAGGGTAGAGTCCAGAGGGTTTCTTGATGAGGGATGTATGAAAAAGAGAATAATCAAGAACGAGCCAAGGTTTGGGCTTAGACAATTGAAAGGATGGAGCCTCAATCAACTGAGATGGGGAAGATCACGGACGGAGGAGGTCTGGGGGGAAGGTCAAGAGTTCTGTCTGAGATGTCCTTCAGGCGTCCAAGTGAACATACCGACTGTGGACTGGTCTGGGGTTTGGGGAGAGGTCCAGACTGGAGCTATAAATTTGGGAACATATGACAAAATGCATTTGAATATATGGATGTTAAATTGACAAAAATTCTTCCCTGGAATTCATTTCTCCTTTTTCCCCACTTAGAAGGGTCTTGCCCATGATCAATTCTTCAGAGAACACAAATCTTTAGCCTTAAGAAAACCACAGCATAATTTAAGAGCGAGACAGACACAGTGGAAGGTACTCTGAGATGAATGGCCACCATCAGTTGTTCAAGTATACGAAAGGCTTGCATGTGGGAGAGGGTGACACTGGTACTACTGCCAATGGGAGGGAGTTAAAAGCAGGCAGATTTCCCTGCGCATCTGTCAGTGGACATCTGTCTACCAGCGGACGGGCTGCCTAGAGAAGCAGTGATCTTGCAGTTACAGGGTATTTAAAAAAGAATTTGTTGTAGAAGAAAGTCCAGTTATGTGACCTCCTTAGAGTATCTAAAAACTCTAAGATTTTACGGTTCTTAATATAAAATTATGTTTACTCAACAAATATTTTTGAGCACCTATTACGTGACTGGGCACTGAGGGAAAACAAACAGGAGAGGACTCCTGCCTCTGGGGAAGTTACAGTCTACTAGGGAAGACCAGACATGACTATAACTTTGGCAGGAAGGAACAAGGCTGTGAAAGAAGCCCAGCCAAGCGCGATGGGAATCCAGGGGAGAAAGGTGGCCTATGGCTGCGAGGTCCAGGGAAGGTCTGGAGGATTTGGGGATGTGGACATTGTGAGGGCAGGAAATGAGCGCTCTGAATCTGCATCACATCTAGTTACAAGCTCTTTGAAAGAATGTATTGTCTAATTCTTTACAGAGAAACTCAAATACAAGAAGAATAAAACTTAGGCAAGCAAAAGGGGTGAATCAGTGGCAGAGCTGAGGGGAAACTCGGCAAGCTACCAGGCTTCTCTTCAGGACATTTTAAGTTGCTGAGGACAAAGAACTCTGGGTTTTCTCTCTGAGTTGATCTGACTCGCTCAAGATTACACACCGACTGAGTCATGTAGCTTTTCTAAGATCTTCTGGGAAGAGCTCTTAGACTCCTTGGCCAGAGGAAGGTTTCTCCATTCAGCCTGACCAGGAGCTCAACTGTGGCAGTGCTGTTTCCACGGAGGTTGGGAAGCCTCCGTGCATGCTGGGTTATTGAGCACGGCCTGTGAGAAGCATCTGTCTTCTGGGCCTTTGTACTGTAGGGCACCAATTTCTTCACTGGGGAGAGGGAATGAGGATGAAGTGCTGGGTAGACCAAGGCTTCTAGGTGGTTCATTAAGTGAGTTTCCAGGGGATCATGAAGCTCTTCAAGATTTTGGTTGGGTTGCCCTGGCCTCCTCCACCCTTGGATCTTTTTCTTCATTTCTTGCCACCACTCCCTTCCAGCTTTCACCCAGCAGCTTCTCCAAGGGAGGCTGCAAGAGCAGAGCTCAAACAGCTTTTGCAGGAGAAAGCTTGAACACAAGCTCTGATTTTTTTGTTGGCAAGGGCTGCTAATAAATGCCAGACACCTGAGACCTGAAAAACACGGCCCCAGTTGTTTTAGTGGCTGAGATACAAAAAAGTTCTGAGATACAAAAAGCTCATCGGGAGGGGTGAGCTAGCCCTGTCCTTTGTTTGGAAAGGGTTCCGCCCCTGCCCTCCTATCTTCCTCCTCCGTTTAAGCCTTCTGTACCCTGTTCCATCAGGCGAGCCAGGCTGTGTCTAGTAGAGTGGAGACAGTACGGCTTTGACAGATGTGGGTTTGATGCCAGGGCCACCTCCTCTCACCATGTGTCCCTGGACAATTTACTTATACCTGTAACATCTCATTTCTTCTAAAACAACATCATGGGTGTAAAGTGCCTAGCACCATTCCTGACACCTAGTATATGCTCTATAAATCTTAGCTTCACTCATCTTCCTTATCTTCTTATACAGATAAGAGAATGGCTGTATCTATGCATCTAAAGAATAAAACAGACTCTACTACTAGGAAAGACATGTTACAAGGACACAATGCTCCACAAACTTTTTGATATCAGTATCAAACACGTACAGTAAACGTTTATATTGTGTGTAAGTATTATGCCAGGGTTTTTTTTTTTTGGTGCCGTATGTGGGCCTCTCACTGTTGTGGCCTCTCTCGTTGCAGAGCACAGGCTCCGGACGCGCAGGCTCAGCGGCCATGGCTTACGGGCCCAGCCGCTCCGCGGCACGTGGGATCCTCCCGGACCGGGGCACGAGCCCACGTCTCCTGCATCGGCAGGCGGACTCTCAACCACTGCGCCACCAGAGAAGCCCCTCTATGCCAGGGTTTTTGATGTCACACATCAAAACAGTTTTATATTAGAAGGAAATGGAATTTCTACCTTGATTTAGGAAAGTTTCTTTCTTACGATGTGCTTTCAAGAGACTCTGAGGGGTGACATAAGGGGGCTTGCTGATTTCACACCGGAGGGCTGTTTCAGACACAAACCCAAGAACAGTGACAAATGCTTTGGAAGAATAATAAAGAGGGGAGATTGTCCTCAGCAACTCAGGTGGGTGTGGGGAAAGAAGGTGAGGTAGTTTGGGGGTGTGGGGCAAAAGGCCTTAAAATCCGTAAGGAGTGCTTAGATTTTTCTTCTAAGTAGATAAAGGGGTTGTGTAGCGTTCATACCCGGGGTTTGAATCCTGGCTCTGTCCTGTGCTAATCGGATGCCCTTGGGGTAGCCACAGAGCTGAGTTTCAATTTTACTAGCAAGGAACAGGGGGCAGGAACACCATCCAATGGAGCCCCCAGAGTTGTGCCAGGGGTCAGAGCAAACCGAGGTCTGAGCAGCCCTTTGCAATACAGGTGTATGTCAAGTGCCTTCCAGGTTAGTGGCGATCTGACTTATCTCTCTGGGGAGGAAACCTCTGCCCCACCAAAGAAGAACCCGTAAGCTCCCTCAGACAATTTTCATGATCTGCCCTGAATCCCCAATTCCCATGAAAGAGATCTAGAGTCTTGTATGTTTGTAAACGTACAAACGTACAAACGTTTTTACGTTTGTAAAAACCAGTGTAATTCTCACAGCTGTTCTCTACGTGAGAGCTTGAGCTGACCCGCGAGAAATCAGGGCTCCATGGAACTAACCACAAAAATTCTCAACACAAGCTCTGAAGGAGAAACTGAAAGTTAGAACAAAGCAAGTTTGTACTTGTGAAATTTCAAAATCAGAAAGCAAATCAGAGTTACTCAGGAAGTGATGTTATTATTTAAAGATTAACACAGCATATGGTTTTTAAGAGAGAAAAGTAAATGACAGAAATAGCCTATCTTTTCTAAAAAATGGTAATGCCAACACTTAAAATCTGTTAAGAATTCCCTTCTTTAAAAAAACAAGTGTAAATTACAGGTATGATTTTTGCACCATAAATAAAATTTGGCAAAAGAGCCTTTGCTTTTTCTCATTTTCATCTTAACTAAAACTTAAAAAATAACTTTTTGATCTAAGAATAGTGCTCCTTAAAGTATAATCTATGAACCCGTGCCAGTCTGCAAACTGCTTATTAACGGCCTGTCACAGGATAAGGACAGAAATTGAGAGTAAGAATTTATATATTTTATAGCATTCTGACAGTAATCTTCACGCTTGCTGAATCTAATAACAAATAGTTGGTCTTGTTTTTTCAATTTTATTTTTCTAGTTATTTTTATCTTATTTTACAAAAGTACTGGTCCATATCTAGGAGAACTGGTATAAGCCTTACTTTGGAAAATACATTGCAAAGATGCTTCTGATGGTAAAAGTCATAAACAACCTATGTTAGAGAAGAGTTCAAAATTCTTGTGAGTGTATTAGCCATGGAGAGAGGCCAGGGAGAAATATTTCATAAAATGCATTCAAGGTACTCAGCAGAAAAAACAGGAGATGTGATTACCAAGAAGAGGCGATTTGTCAGGTTACAAATGCACGCCTTCATACTTACTGGCAGACTCTATAAACTTAGGGTAGGCATCGTATGTGATGAGTGGAATTGGTAAATCTCTGAAGTACAGTTTCAGTGCACCAGTGATAATGTTGATATCTTCATACATGTTCACAGAAATATCTGCTTTCTCACCATCTTTGAAGGATGTTAAAAGAAACAGAAGTAAATATCTGGATTCATAGCACTTTTAACAAATAACGTTTTTTTGTATACTGTTTTTAAAGATGAGCAATGCTTCAGTGTTTAACATCAAATTCACTGTGCTGAAATATATATATTTTTTTCTGTGAAAGACAATCTATTTTTATGAGTTTTATATTCTGAAGTTACTTATTTTTCCATGTTTAATGATGGAGGGGAAAAGTAGGAGATGACTGAGGTTAACAGAAATATTTTTAAATTTCATGAGTACTTGAGAATTCCTAGGGGAATAATGTGGGGTTACTTTTTTTTCCTTTTTAAAATAAACACAGAGAATGTGAAAAATAACAGCTGAGCTCCTCCCAACTTAAAAAAGACCCAGCACAAGAGGCCACCTTTGATTCACCCCAGGTTCCCACACCTAATGTTAGATCTTGCCTGAGCCCTGTGGGTAGGAGAGGTAGTGAGAAGTGAAAAAGCAAAACAAAACTTTAGAGTGTTGATATAACAAGAGAAAAAATTATAAAATAGAGGAAATTTTAGAGTTGCTGGGCCTTATGACTCTCAAGCAAAGCTGGCCTTCTTTCAGGGTGGCCCCTTCTGCCCTCCCCCTGCACTTAGTACTTTGTTAAAACAGCTGAATTTTCATCTACTAAAGACTTAATTAGCGTCTACTCTGAGCTAGATCTTATACTAGCTTTCTTTTATTCCATTTAGCTTATGAAAGATTTTTAATGATTAAAAAGCAGCCTCTTATATTTGGTAGTGTATATATGTCCATGCCACTCTCTCACTTTGTCCCAGCTTACCCTTCCCCCTCCCTGTGTCCTCAAGTCCATTCTCTACGTCTGAGTCTTTACTCCTCTCCTGCCCCTAGGTTCTTCAGAAATATATATATATATTTTTTTAGACTCCATATATATGTGTTAGCATACAGTATTTGTTTTTCTCTTTCTGACTTACTTCACTCTGTATGACAGTATCTGGGTCCATCCACCTCACTACAAATAACTCAATTTCACTTCTTTTTATGGCTGAGTAATATTCCATTGTATATATGTGCCACATCTTCTTTATCCATTCATCCAATGATGGACACTTAGGTTGCTTCCATGTCCTGGCTATTGTAAACAGAGCTGCAATGACATTGTGGTGCATGACTCTTTTTGAATTATGGTTTTCTCAGGGTATATGCCCAGTAGTGGGATTGCTGGGTCATATGGTAGTTCTATTTTTAGTTTTTTAAGGAACCTCCATACTGTTCTCCATAGTGGCTGTATCAATATACACTACCAAATGTAAAATAAATAGCTAGTGGGAAGCAGATGCACAGCACAGGGAGATCAGCTTGGTGCTTTGGGTCCATCTAGAGGGATGGGATAGGGAGGGTGGGAGGGAGATGCAAGAGGGAGGGGAGGGCTTCCCTGGTGGCACAGTGGTTGAGAGTCCGCCTGCCGATGCAGGGGACACAGGTTCGTGCCCCGGTCTGGGAAGATCCCACATGCCACAGAGCGGCTGGGCCCGTGAGCCATGGCCGCTGAGCCTGCGCGTCTGGAGCCTGTGCTCTGCAACAGGAGAGGTCACAACAGTGAGAGGCCCGCATATCACAAAAAAAAAAAAAAAAAAAAAAGAGAGAGGGGATATGGGGATATATGTATATGTATAGCTGGTTCACTTTGTTATACAGCAGAAACTAACACACCATTGTAAAACAATTATACTCCAATAAAGATGTTAAAAAAAAAAGCAAACATGTATTCAGAAATAAAATAAACCATGATAAATGTCAAAAAAAAAAAAAAAAAGCAACTTCTTTCCTACACAGCTATTAGAATGGCTAGAATCCAGAACATTGATAACACCAAATGCTGGCAAGGATGTGGAGCCACAGGAACTCTCTTTGGTTGCTGGTGGGAATGCAAAGTAGAACTGCCACTTCGGAAGACAGACAGGTTCTTGCAAAGCTAAACAAACGCTTACCATATAATCCAGAAATCACACTCCTTGGTATTTACCCGAAGGAGCTGAAAACTTTTGTCCACACAAAAACCTGCACACAAATGTTTACAGCAGCTTTATTCATAACTGCCAAAAAAAATGGAAGCAAGATGGTCTTTCAATATGTGAACAGAGAGACTGTGGTACATCCAGACAAAGGAATATTATTCAGTGATAAAAACAAATGAGCTCTCAAGCCATGAAAGACACGGAGGAACTTTAAATATGTGTTGCCAAGTAAAAGAAGCCGGCCTGAAAAAATTACATACTGTATGATTCCAACTATATGATATTATGGAAACAGCAGAGCTATGGAGTCAGTAAAAAGATCAGTGGTTGCCAGGAGTTCAGGGGAGGAAGGGAAAGAACAGGTAGAACGTAGGGATTTTTATGGTAGTGAAAATTCTGTATGACACTGTGATGGTGGATACATGATGTTATGCCTTTGCCAAAAACCACAGAACTGTACAACATAAAAAGTGAACTTTAAACTATTGACTTTAGTCAATAATAAGGTATCAATGTTGGCTCATCAATTATAACAGATGTACTGTATGAATGAGAGATGTTAACAGAGGAAACTATGGGCAGGGGCAGGAGAGGAGGGATTATATGGAAAATCTCCCATGGCCAGTGGCTGGGAATGGACATGCTCAGCTGCTACCTTTCAGAGAAAAAGAAATGCCTAACATTCAATCTGGCATAGATTCAGGGTTGTTCCTGATGCCATTACTTCATGTCATTTTCTTCAATCTTATCAAATATGTGGGCTGACCTAGATTTCCTCCTACTGGGTTGGTAATAATATCTCATTTATTTTGTCTTCTGTCTCTGTTGGCTGTAAGAAGTCTGTGATGGGAGGGGAGTGTAATGGAACTAGAAATTTGTACTTGCAAAGGAAAGAGGCTCTTTACAATCACAACTCCTATTCTGTTTCACTTCCTGTATTCAAGTTTACAGTTCCTTGGTACCACCTACTCCAGTGCTCAAAACAAAGACAATCTGGAGAACCATGGCAACAAACCTTAATTTAAACGTTAGTTAAAAGAAAAGTCCCATTGAGCTCTTCTTTGGCTGGGTCCTTCCTCCCACAGTGGGAGGTCTGATGCCAGAAGGTCCCCAGTTCCTCTCAGATTCCTGCCCTGACATGAGCTCAGACTTTGATAACGATGCCGGGGAGGCATGCACAGCAGGCAGAGTTAGGTGGGCAACCGCAAACCTGGAAAATCTGAGATCTGCAATGACTTAGATTCCCTCCCCTACCATCAACCTCCACTGTTTTCTCCATGGTTCTTGGTAAATTTAACTGCTATGTATACATTTTGGTGAACGTGGACCAGGCTTGGATACTCAAATGTTGGTAATACAGTTAAATTTTATGCTTATTTCTCACCCTGAAATTTAACAGTTTAATACTTACAACTAATACAAAAAATAATAAAAATTATAAGCTAAGTCTTTTCATTTGGCATAATAATCATTAATGATTTAGAAAAATAATGGAAAGAATAACATAAGAAACTGTGCCTTTTTTTGGCAGAGAATTATTGTCCTAAGTTAATGAACCTGCTGGAAAACACACCTCTGTCAAAAGCCATCTTGACATCTTCAATTAGGTCACTAAATCCTGAGACTCGGTACAGTCCTTCAGAATTAAGACCTGTAGAAATAAAGCAGGGAAGCTAATTAGTTTCTTTGGGATTATGCCTTTTCTTCGAATTTTAACTTCTCATACTTTAGGCTGGGGAAGTAATGTGTCAGGAAGAATGATGAAATATACATGTTTAGAAACCTCTTCGCACTTTTCCCCTAAAATAAAACCATTTCACTCACAGTTCTTTAATTCTGACCTACTGTGACTTGAATATCTGTAATTTGGCTCATCATTTTGTATAACTAGATCAAATACCTTAGGTCTTAAGGGAAATTATTTCATCACCCCCTTTACACCATAAATTCTTTTACATAACGGAAGACTAAGATAAACTATATTAATAGGCATATAGCAGTTTTTCCCAAGTGGCAAAGAATAATTAGGGTGCATGCAGTTCTGGTTTTTGGTTTTTTGGCCTAGGATAGTTTTAAACAGAGCATTTATACCTTTGCTTTTTGGACCTAAGAAAAAATATAAAAACTGAAAAATGAATTGGTACCTACATATCAACTTTTACAGACAGGAAGCATCAACCATAAATATATTTTAAGCATATTTCTTATAACTGGTTAAATGTACCTTGAAATCATGCTGGTTGATTATCTGTTAACTGATTTCAGACTTTCAGATCATTTGTTATCTGAAATAATTCCCCCTAAACTTGCAGAAGAAAACCTGGTTGTGCAGTGAGTTATGACTGCTCTGAACCTTGCTGGAAACGCCTCACCTCGAGATTCAATCTCCCTGATGCACATGTCCACCACCATGGGCCGCTTAGTGATGTGGGCTTTCACGAGTGTTGTCAGGTCACAACTGTACACCTTCTTGACATGTTTCAAGTCTGGCTTACAGTCATTTGGGACCATCTTGGAACACTGCTTATGAACATTCAATCCACAATCTAAAGAATAAAGAAAGGAAAAATTCATTATTATTTTCAGAATTTTGAGCATTCTGGAGGTTTATTTTGGCAAGACACTCCAACTTGAATTAGGTTTAAAAGGGGACTAGCTTCCAGCCTGCAGAGTGGGGGAAACATTCTTCTCATTCTTTAGGAAAATTCTGATTTTAAGTTAGAAGACTAGAATTCTAGCTCATGTTCTGTCATTTACTTGCTGTATGGTCTCAGGAGAATACCAACCCAGGCCAAACAAAATTAGTAAGTGTTGAATTAAATGTCTACAAAATGTAACATTACACCAACTAGCCAACTAAAAATTTAAAGTTCCATTTCTTTAAAGTTATATAAAAAATTATATTCAATGTGGATATAACTGCATTTTAATAAATCTGATATGAGGTGGAATTGAACCTCCAAAAGTAAGAGTATCCCAGGGCCCTCTTAAGTTGATGCTGCTCATATATGTATCTACTCCTAACTCTTTATATATATGTATAAGATAATGAATATAGAATACATCTAGTAGCTAAAAATAGCCACAGTTATTATTTGTTACTACTATTATCAACAGCTTACTAATGCCAAGCACTATTCCAAGTGCTTTACATTATTTACAGAAAACTCTATAAACCAGGTACTTTTATTCTTCTCTTTCATAAACCTGATGAAACCAAGCACGTACGTGTTAAGTAACTTACCCATGGCATTTAGTACATTTGAGCTGAAATTCAAGGCTACAAAGATTGTAGAGTCCACGATTTTAACACCTATACCATATTGCCTCTACTGAAGTTGTTCCTTTGCTTTGTCATTTTGTTGGGTTATAGCTTCTAAGATGCCAGAACCCAAATATTTTCTAGTTAATATTTTGAGGTATTTTATTTTCAACAAGAAGAGCACAATGGCATTTTAGAAGAAATAGAGAGGGATACAAATATTTTGCTAAATTGGACCTAAGAGACATGGACCATACCTGAATAATTTAACTAAAAATAAATGTCACCTTTATGTTTGTTTAAAATATTACCCATTTGTTTTTAAGTTCATGAAAACTTGGTGCTGACCTCCCATAAATCCAATCCAACTGAGGTACACACAATTTATAGCCAGGTCTTAATGGATTTGAAAACCATACAGTCCCACGACCACTGTCTGTGGTCCTTGGGCAAGCTTCAGTTTTGCTTGCTGTTTGGGCAGAAACGGGAGCATAACATTTACCTCACAGAATTGTTATGAGAATTAATAAGCCAATGCATTCGAGGTGATTTGCATATTATAAAATGTTAGACAAATACCGATGATCATCATCATTATTATGACTTTTGGTAAAGCTGAAATCTAGTTATATATATGGCAGTAACAGTTAACAAAGACAAGGAAAATTAGCCAAAACTTATAAATAGAATTGTTCTTTCATTAAATATGTAGATATTACCAACTTGAAAAAAGAACTTAAGGCTTGTGGTGACTCTAAGGGAAGAAGTCATGTGTACTGAGCACCTCCCATGTGCAAAAACAGGCTAGGTGTCGAGGGAAGCTGAGTCTTTGAACATGTGTGTGTACGTGAACAGCACTGGCGATGGCACAGCCCATGCTAATAGTGTCCAAACATCGTCATCACTAAAGAAGAACAGGTGCTTCTTTGAATATGTAAAAGCTGCCAGGGCAAGGAGCTGAATCTGTACCATCTGAAGAAATGACCCAACACTGTTCTGTGTAGTTAAATAATGTCCAAATGAATACATAACCCGAACCCCAAATTCCTCTTTATTCTATATTAGATATAAATAAGATTTCTGATTCAATCATAAGGCAACTCAGTGGCAATGGCCACTTAAAGGACCTCATTTCCCCTGAAATTTTAATGTTTTGTATAACTTCCGTAATTTAGAGTTAGATCTAGAATCTATTAGCTGTGTGATTTTGAGGGGGTTACTTAAACCTTCTGTGCCTCAGTTATATAAAATGGGAATAATAATAGTATTTATCCATTAATATTAGATCTATTTTAGGTTCTATTATTATGTTAATGTGAGGCTTTAATGTTAATACACATAAAATGCTTACACATAGTAAATTATAATTGTTTACCATGACTCTGTTATTATTTAGAAGAATGAAACATTCTGAGAGGCCTTTCCTAGGTAGTGCCCCAGGGCTCACTGTAAGGCAATGTCATAATCAGCTTAAGGTCAGGAGCTAAGCTGACTTCTAGGCCAATTCTGTGTTCGTCAGATGTGAATGCCAGGTCCTGAAAAGGACTTGGATGCTGGGGTTATAGCTGCTTCCTCATCTACACTGTTCTTTATACACTTCATTTACATAAACGTACCTCCAAATAGGTACATCATTTTTCTCTGACTGCTTTCACCAAATCTGGGGAGTCTTCAGCCACCAGTTTTTCAAATATCTTCCACCCTCTCACTCTTTATCCTCTCCCAGGACTCCAACAACACAAATGCTAAATCTTCTGTTCTACAGGTCTCTGAAGCTCAGTTCACTTTTAAAAATCTATTTTTGCTCTCATTTGAATTGGATAATATCTACTGATCTATCTTCAGCTTCACAGATTCCTTCCTCTGACATATCGTATCTACCAGTGAGCCCATCCCGTGGGTTTATTTGTTAATAAAATTTTCAGTTCTAAAATTTACATTTAGTTCTTTCTTATATCTTTATTTCTTTTCTGATATTTCCTATTTTTTTCATTTGTTTCAAGAGTGTTTCTAATTGCTTCTTGGAACGTTTTTATGATAGCTGCTTTCCTTGTCTGATAATTCCAACATCTCTGTCATCTCAATATTGGCGACTGTTGATTATCTTTTTTCATCTGAGTTGAGATTTTCCTGGTACTTGGAAAACAGGGTTCTACCCACAGCCTTCTGCTGCAGCATCCAGCAGAAGTCCGTGGGTAGGGGTAGCAATGTGGCTTTATCATGGTGTTCACCTGGAGAATGGTAGATACGGCTAAAAGACTTCTGTCCGGCTTGGGTGCCCTTTTCCCAGGGCTTTGGCTAGGAAGAGCCAGCTTTTCTTGGGATTTGTCTGTGCCTATTGGCATTTATGGGTTGTGGGTATCTTTAATGCTCAGGCTGGGATACACAGGAGTTTCAAAAAACCCCAGAATCCAAAATACCACCAGGCAACTCGCTTCTGGGTTCCTTGAGTCCTGAGGTCCCTAATCAGCCTTCCTTCTTTTACCCAACTTTCAGTCTTTTGATAATTGATGTATATATTCTGTCCAGGGTCTTTCGTTATCATTATTGTGAGGAATAAAACATATTTATTCAACTCGTCTAGAACTGGAAGAACTCTTACATAATATTTTAAAAGTATAAAAGTCAGCAGAGCTTCATTATCTAAAAATAATGTTGATGTGCCTCATATTCTGTGTACACAGAAGTCACAGGTCCAGGTGGAAATGGCTGTTAGTAACAACCTGCCCCAGTGTCTTCTTTTCACAAAGACAACGAAGCTCAGAGAGGCTAAATGACTTGTTCAAGTTGCTCAGCCAGAAACTGGTAGAACTGAGATTTAAACCTTGGCTTCCTAATTCCCAGCCTCTGCTCTTCCCACTGAGTGATATATATACCACTTTTCACCAGCAGTACACCGTGTACGCTGAGTCATTGTTTTCAGGGTTGAAGATGAATTTGCTATTTTCAACCTCTTATTCAATAACGTATGTTGTACCTATTATTTGTTGTATATACTTGAGTTTAAAAGGCTCTGCTGTATCTTACTGTTACAGAAATCTATATGTGATTTGGCAAGCACTTTTAAAAAGCAGCGATAAAACCTACCCATTATATTCTTGTTTTGTCACATTCTTTCCTACGTAAGTGGAAATCCACTAGAAGGTAAAACAGTAAAATTTAGATGCATCCACAGAATATCAAAACATCTGAATGGCACTAATGGTCTGATACTAATATTAATGTTTTTCCTTTGAACGTTTGCAGTTACCTCCCATTTTACACATCAGCAAATGCCTAATTTATTTGTGACTCAGTGAAAACTGGATAAAGAGATGACTGAGCTCAGATTTAGGTATTTAACAAGAAGGGAAATGTTTCCTAAACTCATATTCTTTCTTACATTTGGATAAGATTAAACTATGGGACAATATATTATGCTCAATTTTAGAAATAAATTTCACAGGTCAAATTTTTTGGCAGGATTGGATATGAAGTCCTTCAAAAGACCAGAGGATAGGGTAAAGGCATTAAAATGAAGTATCGTTATACCCTTAAGTTCACAGTGCAATATACCAGCTCTGCGCTTGCTCTGAAAATTGCTGCTTCAGGGACTAGCAGTATATCAATATTTCAGGTTGCTATTAAGACTTTATTTGGTTTTCATACTTATTTATTAAAGTCATATAACTTCTGTAGAGTTCAATTTTTCCCAGGGAAGCTCTACAGTATAAGTGAAAAAAAAAGTCCATAAAAAATTATTTCATTTGTTGCATCTCTTGGTTTGGTAGGTTATTTTTATGTTACAATTAAATCACATTGCCCCCTCCCAATTCTTCAAGTTAATAAGCACAGAATAAACACATGAAAGGAGGAATGAGAAATTCAAATCATATTTCATTCTGTCCTTATTAATCAAGTATTTCTATTAGAATATTAACTTGAGGTTACTTTCAGGTTTTTCTGGGCTTGATTTCCCTAAAAAACATGCATGCTTTATATCTAAAAAGCACAGAAACCTATTTTTTGAAATAAATAGCCGATATTATTTATATTCTATTGATAGGATTAAGGGGTAATGTTAATGTGTGTTTTGAAAGGAAAGGTAATCATTCATTCTTTTCTATGAGTGTTCCTATTTTAAATTAATTGCAGGTAGAAGTTTTATTTTAAAACATGTCTCTTAGCTGTCCCTACCTCCACCTCCACGCCCACCCAGGAAAAGTGGGACTAGCCCATTTCTAACATGCATCTGAAGTCATTATTTTCAGAAGCAAAATTAAGAAGAATACTTTGTTCTTTGGGATATTTATGAAAACATTGTTTTCAATTAAAAGGAGCTACATGAAAGTCGTAAGCAAGTCTAACCAATTTCTCATTGGGTTACAAGGACAAACATAACTTTTTAGGTACAATCAAAGCAGTAATTAAAATCGAAGACATTACTTCCCCTTCTCCAACCTAAAAGTTAAGTGCTTGTATACGCAAAGCAATAAATACATTTTATTATTAGGAAAAATACTGCCATTTCCTTTTGGGGGCCGGCAGCAATGACAATGATACACTGGAAAAATGAAGTCACTTTCATAAATAACCAACACTAAGTTGATGTGTCTGATTTACAATTATTATCCGGCTTAACTTCTTAGAATATTCTGGGAAGGCTAAAATGAAAACAATTCAGGAATGCTGGTGGAATAATGATCTTTTTCATGAGAGAGATGTTTGGTGATCTTATAATAGATTACTTTAACCTATAAGCTTAAATTTCATAAAGAAAGGAAAAATGGTCTGGGAAAATTATTCCATCTGAACAACAATGATCCTTTGCACTTAACTTTTGAAGGCCACTTACTTTGCTCGTAAAGGAGCACCACTCCCAAGCTGCAGTTAGATGGTCTCTTGCAACGTCATTTTACTCACTTTAAAGAAGCCTAACGTAAGGGAGACTGTGGTAGGTGAGACATTTAACGCCGACTGTGGAACCTCATGTTGTGGAGTTTTGGGAAGATCATGTCTGCAATGACTGCATCCCCATGACTGTCCCTGCTGCTCCCTCAGTTGTACTTGTCAGCGGTGGGCGTTGAGCAAGCCTAGAGCTTTCAGTACTGAAGGGACAGCTTGCTTGCTATTAGCTGGATTCAGTCTGATTCCTTCAGCTACTCTGCCACCAGCCTGGTGACTGGAACATCACCCAACACTTCGCATAATGTTAAAAAAAAAAAAAAGAGGGGGGTGGTGGGATACAAAACTGCTGCTTTTGGCAAACATTCCTTTAAAAATTCCTGACAACCTCTCTTCTGCCTTGGTGGATTTTGAAAAAAGAAACCAGAACAAAGCAAGCTGTCTTAGGGATCAAAAGCAGATAAATACATCTCTTTTCTGACAGGCAGTATTACTTCCATTTTTCTTTGGAAGTAAAAGCTTTAATGCTTAGTGGCTAATGTATTAGTCTCCTGTTGCCGCTGTAACAAATAACCATAAACTCAGTGGTTTAAAACAACATGAGTGTATCATCTAACAGTTCTGGAGGTCAGAAGCCCAAAATCAGTTTCACTGGACTGAAATCAAGGCCTTAGCAAGCCTAAGACCTTCTGGAGGTTCCAGGGGAGAATCTGTTTCTTGCCTTGCCTTTTCCAGCTTCCAGAGGCTGCCTGCATTCATTGGCTCATGGCCCCCTTCCCCCATCTTCAAAGCTAGCAGCATAGCATCTTTGCTCTTTTCTGACCTCTGCTTCTGTTCTTATACCTTTTATCTGACTCAGCCTCTTTTGCCTCCCTCTTACAGGGACGCTTTGATCGTGATTACACTGGGCCACTCTGACAGTCCACAGTAATCTCCCCATCTCAACTTCATTAACTTAATCACAGACTCTTCTTTGCCATGAGAGGAAACAGTCACAGGTTCTAGGCATTAGGATGTAGACATCTTTGGGGAGCCAACGTTCACCCTACCACAGTTAGTTCTCTCTCTCGAAGTTCTTAATTCTTTGCATTGTTTTATATAAAGTAGATGGCTCAAAGGTCAGGATGAGCCACTTCAGGTGAAAGAATCCCACCGTCAATCTAAATGTAATTAGTTGTCGTAGAAAACAGAAGTAATTCAAATCCTAACCTTCCGTATTTTAAAAAAATGGGTTGACTTCTTCTTGTATTGCTCAGTAATAGGGTTGCAATCACATAGAATATAATGCTTTTGAAGACAAGATATAACATAAAGTGAAAAGGCTTTTCTTTACACTGTTGACATTTACTCACAATAAAAAGTGGAGGCTATTCAAGTGGGTGGCTATGGGATGGGGTGAATCATTTTCTTTCTTCTTTTCCTTCACATTATCACTATCATAAACATTCCAAAACATTTCTTCTAAACATGATATGGGGTTGTAGCATATGGCCAAAGATTATTCACATGTGCTGTGCTAGTTCTCTAATAGCTGACTCAGAATTTCCATGTAGATGGCCTTCACTCTTTCAAAATGTAAACGATAAACATCATCACTCTAGTAAAAGAAAAGCTTTTGCATTAGTGACAGTCTTAAAATGTGTAAGAAACCGTTGCAGTCTCAGCTGGTCAAGGCTATGTCATAAAGGCAAACCAGGCTTATGAAGACGACCATTCTTCGAGCAGGTGATTTGTGCTTTGGAAAGGGCACTCCATTTGCCTTTGAAACACCACAACGATGTGGATGTTCTTAACTACACGACTATGTTCCGTTCAAAGGCTCAACCACAACCTTCCTCCAGTTCAAAGGCTCAACCACAACCTTCCTAGTGATGGGTCCTCATCCTGACTCTGGGTAACCACCAGCCAGAAAGACAATGTTGTCCTCATTTATTCTCTGGGCAGAGAACTGCAAATGGGGCTGTCAGCCCTCTAGGATGTCGGAGGAATTAGACTGGCTCTGAGCTGAGGCTCTCCTTGACGGACACCTCTGCACAGTTCAAAGTCAAGACGTGAGGAATTCTTCCCCCTCCTCATGGCAGCGAGGTTCCTGAATGGATCTAGCTAGTGATACATGCCTGGAACCTTATCATGCCTTAGTGGTGCTAAGGGAGTTATAACTGAAGGAAGGGCGACTTGGAACGTTCACATGCAACGCATACCACACCTTGCTATTCAAAGAAAAGGCAATTTAGAAATAAGAAAAATCAAACCCCAGAAGTTTCTGCACATAATGGACAGCGAAAATATTCCATTAGGAATCATGTCACAAAAGAAATGTGGATTTTTACAGTGCTAAATTTGACAGAATTACTTCAGTTACCATTTTGAAATACTTTACTCTTCACATACATTTTTAGAGTTAAGCTTCAGGCAAAAGACATGTAAGAAGGTATTTTTTAGTTTTACAATTTAAATAGCAGAAAGAAACTTCTATGACCTAACATTACACATCTGAAATTTAAATAACTATTTTTAAGCCTACACCAGAATTTAGAGCAGTTTGAATAAATGGCCAGTACTCAGTATAGCTCTATACAAATGAATTTCACACTATGCGAATAACTACTTATTTCATAAAGCATTTCAATAAATCCCTGAGTTGGTTATTTCTTTATGTGGAAACCTTCAAGTTTCTAAATTTAAATCTAAAATACTATGGTCATATTTTATAAAGAGGATATGGCATATTCAAGATTTTAAAATGTCAGAAACAAAATATTAGTGACTAAGTGGTTTTTCAGAATTTGGTAATCATCTTTTAAGATAAATTCACAGATTTTTAAAGCTTCAATTTGATTTCACAAAAGTTAGTAAGGACAATTCAGCTTAACAAGTTATCTTTAAAATTCAGTTTCTAAGGCAACAATCATAGGTCCCTGTACACTGCTTTAAAAAAATCATTCTTATAAATTTAGTTGCTGCAACATCAAAGGCAAGGCAAATATAACTGCCTTACTTTTATCTCCTTTTATCAGACTTTCTGAACAAGACAGCTTCTCTCTTTTTAAAGGACCAGACTGCTGCCCATTAAGTACAAGAAGGTGAAGGGCAGATAAAATATCAATAGTCAAATTGGCTGCCTGAGAAATCCAGCCTGTTGCATGTTAAGAGCAAACGGGGGTCCAGCCCATTATATGTGCAGAATAACAAAGCTCCTCATGAGTTACTCCTTATAGCTTCATAACTTACACAATCAGGCGAAAAGGGAAGAGCTCTTACCTGCACATCTCACTCCCTGAGCAATGAGTCCCCACATGAAGTTGGCACAGTATTCACACCAGTGCGGCCCCCTGAATGTGTGGACCTGAAAAAGAGTAGTGACAGAGTGGCCCGAGGGGAGATTACAGATGAGGAGATTATTTCCCTTCCAAGCAGTCATACACAAGCCATAGTCAGTATCAAGAGGCACAATATGGTTACAGTTAGAAAAACCTTGGTTGAGTAGAACTGCCAAGCAGTTACAATTTCCTTCAGAGCTTGATTTCCTCTTTGTTTTAGAAATGGTGATAAATCAAACCAATATTCTGCTATTTACTTTTGAAAACAATTTCTACAGTGGAATTTTCCAACTGGTCCCCTCCAGCTGGAAGCAGTCTCATCTATGCGCTATACAAGTACGGGCATATTCTGAGCGCTACGGCATGCATGGGGATGAGGAGTGATGTAGATAGAATCTGTCTGTAAGGATTTTGTCAGATGATCCATCTCCTGTCCTCTGTGACCACAGTCAGGGCCACGGGTAGTGGCTGGTTACAACAGAATCATCAAAAAGGGCTAATATCTGTTCAGAACCATTTGATACTATGTTAGCAAAAGAAAATGAATATATTTTAGAAACTGCAGAAGCTACAGTTGATCAGAAACCCTGTTTGAATACAGTAATTATTCACTCATCATTCCAGCTCATAAAGGTTTTACTGCATCTGATTCTTTTATCCCTAAGAAAGGAACCTCCAAAGAAGAAGGATTCAAATGCCAAGATACCTATAGACTTTATGGATAGGAAAGAGAAGCCATTCTAGCTTAACCTAAATGAAAAAATATTGGTAGAATAGAGAAGCAATAAATCCAAACCCCAAACATTAAAGAATAATATCTTGAATATTATCAGTAACACTTTAAGACTTCTGAGCAAATATTGGCTAAAAATGTACTCAAGAAATAAGTCAGGGCTTCCCTGGTGGCGCAGCGGTTGAGAGTCCGCCTGCTGATGCAGGGGACACGGGTTCGTGCCCCGGTCCGGGAAGATCCCACATGCCGCAGAGCAGCTGGGCCCGTGAGCCATGGCCGCTGAGCCTGCGCGTCCGGAGCCTGTGCTCCACAACTGGAGAGGCCACAACAGTGAGAGGCCCGCGTACCGCAAAAAAAAAAAAAAAAAAAAAAGTCAAGAGAAAAGGGAGGGACAGGGAACAAGGAAGTTACTGATCTGTATCAAATTGCATTTACTAGAGATAATTTCTTACATATATATGATTTCCTCCATCAGAAAACAGTAATACAAGAGAGGGAAAATCACAAAGTGTGACGAATATCTACCAAACCAGCTACGGCAAATAATGAAATTCACAGCTAAGACTGTCATTTTTACTACTGTTCTATTTATATAAGTGATTTTTTGTTTGTTGGTTAGTTATCTATTTTATACACAGTAGTGTGTATATGTTAATCCCAGCCCCCTAATTTATCCCACCCCCTTTCCCCTTTCCTCTTTGGTAAACATTCTGTTTTGGAAATAAGTTCATCTGTGTCTTTTCCTTCCTTTTAGATTCCACATATAAACGATATCATATGGTATTTGTGTTTCTCTGTCTGGCTTACTTCACTCAGTATGATAATCTCTAGGTTCATCCATGTTACTGCAAGTGGCATTATTTCATTCTTCTTTATGGCTTAGTAGTATTCCATCATGTGTGTGTGTATGTGTATGTCTTCTTTATCCATTCATCTGCTGATGGACATTTAGGTTGCTTCCATGTTTTGGCTATTGTAAATAGTGCTGCAATGAACTTTGGGGTTCTTGTATCTTTCCGAATTATGGTTTTCTTCAGATATACACCAAGGGGTGGGATTGCTGGATCATATGGTAGTTCTATTTTTAGATTTTTAGGGAACCACCATACTGTTCTCTATAGTGGCTGCACCAATTTACATTCCCACCAACAGTATAGGAGGGTTTCCTTTTCTCCACACCCTCTCCAGCATTTATTGTTTGTGGACTTTTTAAAGATGGCCATTCTGACCGGTGTGAGGTGATACCTCACTGTAGTTCTGATTTGCATTTCTCTAATAATTAGCAATGCTGAGCATCTTTTCATATGCCTTTTGGCTATCTGTATGTCTTCTTTGGAGAAATGTCTATTTAGGTCTTCTGCCCATTTTCTGATTGGATAGTTTGTTTGATATTGAGCTATACGAGCTGTTTGTATATTTTGTCAGTCACATAGTTGGCAAATATTTTCTCCCATTCTGTAGGTTGTCTTTTCATTTTGTTTATGGTTTCCTTTGCTGTGCAAAAGCTTTTAAGTTTAATTAGGTCTTATTTGTATATTAGTGATTTTTAATAAATAAATAAATAAATAAATAAACGTACTTCAAACTTAAGAGGCTACTGAACATAAGACTTACCCTGCATGTAAGATACATATATTCCATTTAGAAAAACCATGACAATTAATTTATGACATGCCACTGATTATAAGCTTAATCCCAATTTCAGAGATGTTAAAATGAAAAAAAAAAGCATATAGTAGAATCAATGAAATATGGTATATCAGAATTCGAAATACTAATACTGTCCAAAATATCCATATATGGTAGCAGTGAATAACCCAGGGTTCATTCCAAGCAGGTATGTGCTTGTGACTCTGATCACTGCCAAGTAAGCTCAAGTACAAAATGCTGTGTTGATTTTGAAAAGGCGGCCATAATCCCTTCTATGTCTTTTATGGAAAAGGGTCAGGAATGCAGATACAGTTGCTTCTGGATTGTTAATGATGTTCACAGCCTGTAAACTGAAAGCATTTCCTGGAGTTCCTGAAGCCGAGCTCAAGATCAGCTTTCAGATAGTCTGTGATGTCTTTATTTTCTTCTGTGTTCCCCTGAGTGAATAAAACTGGATAAAGTATGTAATCTTGCTTTTAATCTGAGGCGAATGAGTGAAATAGATAGCACTGACTCGTATTTTAAAAGTTATATAATCATGAAATAGCTAGAGAATTGTGAAGTTATTTTTAGGGGAAGTCTCAGGATAATCCAGTTTTACTTAACTTGGTAAGGTTAATAAATTGGATTAGAAGTGTGGAGGAAGTCTGGCTTTGTACCTGCCAGTTAACTCATGATAAAGGGTGTTAAAGTTCTACTGGTATGTAAACCACTGAAACAGAGAAGGGCTCTTGGCAAACACAACTGGGTATTGAGATGTTGTGATAGAACCAATTCCCTTCCTTCACCTTCACAAAGCAGTAATGAATGTGGCCTTTTGAAAACCTTGGGGCATTTCTTCATATTACATATGCTGAAGGAAGGGTTTCACTGTCCGAGCGGCCCAATGTTCTCTAATCAGAGGATCACACACGTATCTCAGAAAGTAAATCTTCAGGAAATTGTTCTTTATACATTTCCTTCTTGGACAGGTTTTTATAAAGGCATCTCGGGGGCTGGTTTTAGTGGTGGTGGTGTTTTTACTTTCGTTTTTTTAAACTGTTTGTAAGGCAGGTTATGTAGCTCTCCAGGAAATGGTTCTAGAAGTAGGCCTTGAAGCACTGGAAGCTTACTAAACTTGTATTTGTATAACAGGATTTAACTGGATTCCCTTTTGAATTTTTGTATCTAAAATTTGTTATTTCTTAAATTTTGTTTGTTTTGTGACTTTCATGACGCTGGATTGTATTTGTAAAAATGGAGTATTGTAGTCTTTTTGTCTTTTTTATTCCCCTAGAGGTCATCAAAACAAATAGACGTCACTCATTAATTATTTTTATTCATTCATAAACAGTTATTAGGTGATGACATATACAAAGATTAAAGCAAATATTGGCCCAAGGAATTCACCATAGGTTTCTCCTGTTAAATATAATGTGAAAAGCCTCTTCTGAAAGTGTCTGCAAAGTGTGAGGGTAGCTGGGGTGGGCACTGCTCGGGTATTATGTGTGAGCTGCGGCTTCCAGGATGAGCAGGGTCAGCCAGGTGAGCAGAACAGGCCTGAATGGGGGTAGGCGTGTTGGAGCGGGGTGCATTAGGTGACCCTAATGACCGGCGTGGCAGGAGTTGAGAGGCAGACAGGGCTTCTTCCATGCCTACAAATGTATACTTTGTTCAGTCAGCAATGCAGGGCCACTGAAGATTTTTAAGGAAAGTGACACAGTCGAGGGGACAAGGCTGGAGGAAGACAGACTAGGGTACTACAGCAGTAGTCCAGGTAACAGATGACACGGATCTGAACTCAGACAGCACTGATGGAGAACATGGGGCAGAATCAACAGCGCTTGGTGACTAACTGAATCAGAGGCAAAGGAGAGAGGAAGAACGAGGGCTAACTCTTAGGGGGAAGATGGCATTAACAGGGGGAAGAGAAGTAGCAGAACAGGTTTGGAAGTGAGGTGGGAGGGAAACAGTGGAAGAGATGGAAATGGCTGACTGAAGATTCCTGAGACCCATGGAGTAAGGTTCCTGAGGGCAACCAATGGAGATGGGAGCCAGGGCAGAGGGATTAGTTTTGAATAAGAGAAAACTCAACTCTTCCCCTTCCCTGTGTTGGCAGGGCCAAGGGTAAGGGGGAGAGGATGGCTGTGCAGTGCAGGAGTGGTGGGGGCTGGGGGGCAGAAGGCTAAGGCAGTTCATACCCAATGGTCTAGTTTCTGTGTGTTAGGAAGTAAGTTCAGTCATGGAGCCAATGAAGAGTTTAGAAAAAGTGGGGAATAGGAACTGAAACTGGCCAGAAATTCAGAGAAGGGCTGTTGGACTTGAAAGCAAGCTTCTTTCCTGGATGTCATTACAATCATACTATAACAGTGTCAAGTGCATTAAAGAAAAAGTGACAAATACTTTCTTTTAAAAAGGGTGATTGTGTTATATTTGAGCTTTATCTAAATGTTTTATTTTATATGCAGTTTTAAGTTATCAGTGATGTTTTTATCACATATTTTACCAATTCAGAAAAAGGTATCTTTAACAAGTCAGTTGCACAAATTGTACAACTTAGAATAGCTGTGCATTTGTTCTCCTCTACCTAGCACGACGGAAACAGGGCGCTGTTCCTGCAGATGAGGCTCTAGGGCACTGACACCTGCAGATAATTCTGCTTCCTAGATATGGTTGTATTTTGATTACCCGTCTCAGAATGATCAAATCAGAATGTAACAGGCATTCAAAACACAATAATTAAAAGGTCAAAAGTTGCATCTTGGGGGTTCTTTCTGCTTAGGAGAATGCTAAGAAAGAGCTAGGGTGGGACCTGGTAGAAAGGAGGCCTGAGTGGTTCACAAGGAGTGCAGGAGCTCGGGCCAAGCCCTGGTTTATAAGACAGAGTGACTTGTGCCTGTGATTCCCTGTAGTGTAGCAGATGCCCTTAGACATCTGCACAGGTCAACACCCAGGGAATCAAGGTTACTGACGTCTTCATAACAGAACACAATGAACACTCATTAAGTGACATTTTCCATTTTTAGGGGATTTCAATTCTAAATTGCCCCAGATTTTTATGTTTTCGTAAGTTTGTGTTTTAGTTTTCCTGCCTCTTCTTATTCTCCAAAGTTGTTGGCTCTTTTTCTTTCCTCCTAACCCTTCTCCCTTTTCCATCCACCAGTTCTTAGTTATGGACCAGGAAATCTGATAACTTTGCTAGCACTGGATATAAATCAAGAAAATGTGTCATCTGTCTTCCTCTTGAAGGTGTTAAGAAACCAAACCAAACGAAACCCACCGAATTTCTGGTTCCTTGTCTGTGTTTCTTGTAGCTGAGGCTGAGGGACGGTGGTCTTGTGAGAAAGGAGGTGTTAGCACCTTGCTTTTTATTCTGTGACATTATTTAGTCTCTAGTTACTGTTTCGTATAAGCAGAAGCCACCTCTGTTTCTGCTGTTTACTGTATGACCATAATGACATACATTGGCTTTATAAGGTGGGAAAATAACCAATTCCTTTATAAACAGGACTGTTTCTTCCTTAGAGTTATTTAAACAAATCACTTGATCATTTTATAAAAAAGGGATTCCTTTGGGGGATGTTTTGGTATCAATCAGCATCATCATATAACAGTATCAGTGAGGTCAGAGATGGTCCTGAGAAAAGTAACCTCGTAAGTTGGCCACAAGTATGTTTTTTCTAGGCCACCTCCAAAGCTTTTGGTACATCTCAACAAATGAAAGTGACAGAGTACACGGCTTGAATTATACCTTCATGAACAAAGGGCATAGCAACTTATTTTAAAGACCTCTTCTCTTTTGCAACTGGAAAAAGGACAACTTTATTACCATGGCATCTGAGATTGCTCTCACCTGTGAATACCTCCTGTCACATCAATCACCTTAAAACTGGAGATGAAAGACTGGATTAACTAATGGACCCAAAAGAGTCTGTCACAGGGAGGGCAATGGTCAGAAGCAGGCTGAAAAGGACAGACAGCGAGGGAGATGGGTGGGCTACTGAGAGGCCCACGTGGCACAGGCCAAGGGTCCTGTATCTCTGGTGTACTGACCTAGGTAAAAACTGAAGCCATGCTCACTGGGCCTACTGTTATACTGACCCAAACCCTGGCTTCTATAAGAAAACCAGCATGTCTGCTTCTCATGTTTCTGATGTTCACATCTCCAGTTTGAATGTCAGTAACAGAAACAACGGAAAAGAATTCCATGCTATTAGAAGAGAAAGAAAAATTCAGCACATCTTCATTATCCCTTCCAGGCCATAACACTACCTGTAGAAATAAGCATGAATGCAAACAGCCAAGCAGCATGCCTGCAAAGCCTGCTGCAAATGTAAACTCTGTTGGACGCAGTAAGAACGTTGGGGGAAATGAAATTGTGCTTGAGAAGGTGGGAATGACATTTCAGCTGCTGCTCTTAATTTGGGAGGCCCTGATGAGTCAGTTCTCCAGCGCGGTATTGGGCAATGAAGGGAGAGAACAGATGATCCAAATCGAAACGAAAGGAACATAGGTAGGCAGGCAGCTGGGCAGGAAAGGCTTTCTCGCTCTCTTTTTTTTTTCTTTTCCATTTTTATCTTTAGGGCAACCAGAATGTACTCTTTTAAGTAACCAATTTTAGCCTCACCAAGATGGCTTGATTTTGATCCAAAAGATTTGGAATTTAGAATTTGGGTCCTAATTTGACCTCTTCAGTTAAAGTATATGTTGATTTATACTACATAATGAGAAGAGAATGTAGAACATTGGCTATGATCATTAACAACAAATATATAAAATTGTATAGAGGTTCCCTACAGGAAAAAAAGGTAGGGAGGGGGCACTTAAAAATAGGAGTATCTTTAGTATCAAAGCAATACCTTCTTGCCTTGTTATTTAAACTATTACTGGCCTTAACATTCTTCAGGAAAAACCTATAACAAACAGTAAGGTTTGGGTACGGTTAAGCCAGCAGCACTGATATCACGCTGACTATGCCTCCCCCTCTTGTCTTATGGAATGGACATGAAAGGTGGTGCCCACAGCAGGAAAGGCAGAAGGAATGCCCGGAGCACTTGCTGAAACATGGCTTCGAGCAGTACTTGGGGCTGGTGAGTGCCTGGTATAGGAGGGGCACACCCTCTGGCCAGCGGCAGACAGAATCTAGGAGGTTCTGTGTGCCTGGGGGCACTGGACAGCTGGCGAAGGGGCGCAGGTGCTAATAACAGCTTCTACAACTGGCCGGTACACATGGTTGTGCAGGGACTCTGTGAGGCACACACTTCACCTCACAAGTAGTTAACACCATCAGAAGTATTACTGTGAAAAGCATGACAAATGATAGAAAACTCAGTGACCTAATGTTTCAAGAGTGAGAAAACTGTTCAAAATTGAGGGAGATAACTATAAAAGCCTGCTGGACATACCATGGTCATACCACAAATAAGTGGTATCCCCTTAAATATGAGAAATAACTACAGGAAAAAGCTGATATAACATGGTCAGGCTATGACAACACTACTCCTACTTTACTAGTAGAGCAATTACTAGGACAACATTAATAATTTAACTCTTCTTCCACATGAAAAACATAAAAATGGTTTTTATTAATTGGCATATAAAACAGTACTTTAAACATGCACAGAATAAATAATGAATTATTATCAATTCTACTCACACAGTCCATTCACCATAATCCTATACAGGGCTTTATTAACAAAGTTTAAATTTCTTTATGGCTTCCTTCATGATCTACATTTCCCTATCAACACTAGCCCAATGAAGGGGAAATATCTCTAAAATTACAGCTGAGGGACTTCCCCTGGAGGTCCAGTGGTTAAGACTCTGTGCTTCCACTGCAGGGGGCACAAGTTCGATCCCTGGTCAGGATCCTGTGGTGCGGCCAAAAGTAAATAAATAAATAAGTTACAGCTGAGCTGATGTGGTGCAAATGAACTTGCTCAGAGTCGTACACAACCACATTAACGCCGGAACACGAACGCAGTTTCTGGTGTCAAGGTTCTGTTCTAAGCTGCAAGAGTGGCCCCTTGCACAAAGCCATCGACTTGAAATCCAGGCATCAGGCAGTGGAAACACCAAAGTAATCAAGGCATTTATTTTATTTATTTATCACATTACAAGGTACAGTTTGTATAATAAATGATATAACAATAAATATCACCCAGTAATTAAAAAACACTTTCCATTTCAAATTACGGGTGTTTAAAGTATTAAAAAAACTATAATTTAATGTTTAGCCATTTTCCAGGTTTCAGAAGCAAATTTCTTTCTAATTTCTTTTCATCGGAGCTCTAATGAGAGCTTTACCTCTAAAGTGAATAACGGTTAAAGTTTAAACATGTCACATGCCATACCTAAAACACTTCTACTTTCACAGTTTAGTTTCATTACCTGGAATAATGTTTGCATTAAAATACCAGTAGTAAAAAAATATAGACACAGTGAATCAATACTTCAAAATACCAATCTCCTAAAGTTGTATTATGAAGGTATTGATATAACAGGAAAATAAAATCAATGAATCAACTTGGTTGTGCAATAAAGTCCACTGTATAATACACAGCTGAGTGACAGATAATCTCTATACCACATTGCAGTATGTAAACTGAACACTGAGAGACAAAAAAAGCCTCAGACTAATCCACATTATCTTATGATCCATAATTCCACAAAGCCTCCAAGTCTGTACTAATATTAACATTTCCACAAAACCAGATTTCAATTTCTCTTTGGTTTGGTTGTAAAAATGTCATCTAAAGCAGTCTGCTGTTAAAACATATTATATTATGAATAAAGTATTTCTCTAATACACCTGGAAAAAGGTTTGATTAAAATGTGCCAAAAAATTATTAAACTATGTAGTTCAAACCCTTTTTAAAGCTCTAGTAAAAGAGATCCAGATTTTCTCCATTGTTTTTCTATTGGTTTAATTGGGTTTTTTTTCTAGTTTCCTAAGGTGGAAGCTAATTGATTTGACCTTTTTTTTCTTTCCCCAAATAAGCACTTAATGGTATAAATTTCACTTTTAGCACTACTTCGGCCACATTCCACAAATTTTGATGTGTTGTATTTTTCTTTTTATTCAGTTCAAAATATTTTCCAATGTCCCTGTGATTACTTCTTTAATTCATGAGTTATTTAACAGTAAGTTGTTTAATTTCCAAATATGTGGGAACGTCTTCAGGTATCTGTTATTGATTTTGAATTTAATTCTGTCATGGTAAGAGGATATACTTCGTGTGATTTCAATCCTTTTACATTTATTGACACTTGTTTTATGGCCCAGAATATTGTCTATCTTGGTGAATCTTTCATGTTCACTTGAATAGTATGTGTATTCTGCTGTTGCCAAGTAGAATACAAATATCAGCTAGGTCAAATTGGTTGATACTGTTGTTCAAGTCTTCTAAGCCCTTACTAATTTTCCATTTGTTCTATTTGTCTGTTTGTCTATTTGTCCTATGTCTGAGAGAGAAGTGTAGAGACCTCCATCTATAATTGTGGATTTGTCCATTTCACTTTTCAGTTCAGTTGTTGCTTTACATATTTTGAATCTCTGTTTTTAGGTGCATATAAAATTTAAATTATGTCCTCTGAATGAATTTTATTTAATTTATTTATTTATTTTTGGCTGTGTTGGGTCTTCGTTGCTGCACGCGGGCTTTCTCTAGCTGCGCAAGTGGGGGCTACTCTTTGTTGCGGTGTGAGGGTGTCTCGTTGCGGTGGCTTCTCTTGTTGTGGAGCACGGGTTCTAGGTTCACGGGCTTCAGTAGTTGTGGCATGCGGGCTCAGTAGTTGTGGCACACAGGCTTAGTTGCTCTGCGGCATGTGGGATCTTCCCGGACCAGGTATTGAACCTGTGTCCCTTGCGTTGGCAGGTGGATTCTTAACCACTGTGCCACCAGGGAAGTCCCCTCTTAATGAATTTTAATGTTTTTACTGCCAATAATATTTATTCTGAAAACTATGTTTAGTATAAATATAGCTATTCTAATTTTCTTTGAATTACTGTCTATATGGTATATCTTTTTCTTTTTACCTCTCTGTGTCTTTAAAGTGGGGTTCTTGTGGACAGAATATAGTTGGGTCTTGGTTTTTAAATCCAATCTGACAACAACCTCTATCTTTTAATGGAGTGTTTAGTCTAGTTCCATTTAATGTAACTATCAGTATAATTGGGTTTAAATCTTGCTTTTTCTTTCTATATATTCCATTTGTTCTTTTTTCTCTTTTCTTGCATAATTTTGGATAAATTACATACTTTTTATGAATCCATTTTGCCTCCTCTATTAGCTTATAACTATTTTATTCTTTAGACTTCTAAGGTTTACAGTACACATCTTTAACAATATTATAGTCTACCCTCAATATTATACCACTTCACGTATACTGCATCTTACAACAGTACATTTCCACTCCTCCCACCCTGTAATTTATGATATTGTTATTTGTTTTACTTGTACAAACTACATATTACTATTTTTGCTTTAAACAGTAAACTTATGTTTTAAAAAACACTAAAATGAAGGAAAAGAAACATCTTACACTTACCTATATGTTTACCATTTCTGGCATTCTTTATTGTTTTGTACAGATCTAAATTTCCATCTGAAATTATTTTCCTTCTGTCTGAAGAACTTCCTTTAATATTCTTATAGCATAGGTCTCTTGGTAATGGATTCACTCAGTTTTTCTTTGTTTAAAAAACAAATATTTTATTTTGTCTTCACTTTTGAAAGATAGTTTTGCTGGATATAGAATTCTAGGTTATAGTTTTTGTTGTTGTCGTTGCATACTTTGAAAATATTATTCCATTGTCTTGCAGAGTTGCTGATGAGAATTTTGCTGTCATTTTTTTTTTTTTTTTTTTTGCGCTACGTGGGCCTCTCCCGTTGCAGAGCACAGGCTCCGGATGCGCAGGCTCAGTGGCCATGGCTCACGGGCCCAGCCGCTCCATGACATGTGGGATCTTCCCAGACCGGGGCACGAACCCGTGTCCCCTGCATCGGCAGGCAGGCTCTCAACCACTGCGCCACCAGGGAAGCCCTGCTGTCATTCTTTATTCATCTGTATGTAACAAGTATTCTTCCCACTTCCCCTGCTGCTTTTTAAAGAACTTTGTAAAATATGTAAGAGTACCAGTGACAAAGGAAAATAATCCACGTTTCTCTGTTGACATATTTTTCCTACATTGAAATAATCTTTACTTAAAGATGTTAATAAAAAAGTAGTGTAATTTTCTTCTTTTATAAAAATGTACTTCTGACTCCAAGTACACTGAAGTTACATTGATTGGCATTGTCCCACTGGTCACTGATGCTGTGCCCCCCCCACCGTGAACTTTTGATTCTTTCTGTCTTCCATTTTGGTTATTTTTTATTGCTATGTCTTCTGGTTCACTAATCTTGTCTTCTGTGGTACCTAATATGCCATTAATACCATCCAATGTATTTTAAATTTCAGGTATATTTTTCATCTCTAGAGATTCCATTTGGATTGTTTTAAATAGTTTTCATTTCTTTCCTCACTGCAGCCTTTAGTCTACTGCTAATTCAGTCATGTTACTAAGATGATGATACCATTTTGAGGACTTTTAAACAATGCCTTATGTTTTATGATGTCTTTCTACTCTGACTTGTGGGCAAAACTATACGCAGCCCAGGGACAATTTCAGTAATTATTCAGCCTATTGCTTTCTGGTGGTTTTCTGATAGTTTTTTCTCATGCAGGTGTAGATAAGTACCAAAGACTCATGAAGACTCCTATGCAGATCTCCAGAGCTCTTTCTGTGTACATCTCTGTCCCCCAGGTACCCTGCCCCAGAAATTTTAGCTGCTTTGTCTTGCCAAACTCCAGTCTCTGTGTCCTCAACTTGGTTAGACCAGCAGGTCCTCTTTGGATTCCCGCTCCATGTGCTGTGGCCTAGAAACTGCCTCCAGGCAGTGAGAGCACTCTTAAGACTCATCTTGTTTGTGTTCCTTCTTTAGGTATCACAGAACTGTAACACCTGTTGTTCAATGTCTGACTGTTGTTTTATATACTTTTTATGGTTTGCTAGTTGTGTAAAATGGGAAGGTATATCTATTTCTTCTATCATGGCTGAAAGTGGGAGTTCAGATTATATTCTTGTTTCTAAAACTGATCTTTCATGTGAGCTTGAACCTGATGTTAACCTCATCAGCAATTCTCAATGCCCTTTATATAGGCTGAACAGCTTCAGGATTCTTTTACCCTCATGCTCTACAAGCATGCTTCTCTCAGCAAAATGTTACATTAACATTGTTGTATTCAATAGGCTGTACAGTAGGGTCTTGTAACTGGTGATTTCATTTGTCATTTAATGCTGTAGTGGGCATTTCTTATTTTTTAGCCATGCAGAATAGATGTTTTGTCTTTGGATAACGGTCCTCAATCCATGTGAACTGTATGGAGCTGATCCTATTCCAAGCTCCAGGGGAAGGTATGTAACCTAGATCTAAGCCAATAAGCACATTCCATTCTCCTAAACCATAGCTAATGGTTCACAGATGGGCATATAAGATAACTGTGTGAATGCCTACCAGGCCTAGACCTTTTGCTCAAATAGTCTCTTTTTTGGAGCTGACTAGAATCTGAGAACATACACAGCTGGAGCCTTTGCCAGCCATCTTGTCACCATAGGGAGCCTAAAAAATGAAGACAGAGCTGGGAGGCAGGATTCTGGTAGCATTTTAAGCCCCTGGGCTAAGGGATACCTTCAACTAACACTGAACTTTTCCTACTATGTGAGTTAATAATTTCCCATTTTGCCTCCATGAGCATGGGTTGGGCTTTCTGACCCTTGCAATGTAAAGTTTCCCATCTGTTCCATCAAATGGTAAATATCAGTCATGGGTTCCAAGTGGATTTTTTAAAAAGACACACTGAAGCAATGTCATACAATTGTGGAGTAATGAGCTGTAATAGCAAACCATCAAAGCAAAATCACATACCTCCAAGAGATGGACCTTCTCTTTATGAATGCACTGTGCAAGCTTGTAAGGCAGAGCCACAAGCAGCCATCAGGGTGTGGAACATGTAAGGGCTAGAACTCCAAGAAAAGGGAGTTCTACAAAAGAGAAAGAACGAGCCTGACATTTCAGGCCTGATCTGGGCAAATCCATTCACATAGCCAAAAACGTCATCTCTACTACAACAGTCTGTAGGATATCATCTACCATGTCAAGAATCCTCTGGCTCCCATGACCTAAAAATGAATATATTCTTTTCTTTTAAATTTTTGTCTGGACAACACTTTAAAAAAAACATCCAGTTCTACTTTTGCTCCCCCCAAAATATAAACATGTAGAAAATAAGCAGTTGACAATGTTCTTCAGAAGTGTAACACCACTGGGCTATTTCCCCTTTTCTTTTTAGCTCTCCTATTTTGCAGCCAGAAGAATAGTAAGATAATTTAATATGAGAAGTTAGTAAACCTGAAAAAAAGCTATTGGTATGGTATTTATCAGGAAAATAATCTGTAGTGGTTTTCAGATACCAGCAGTGCTGTGGTAAAATATCTAAGAAAGAAAAATCAATATCTGCATGTGTTCTCTTCACTTAAAAAATTCTTTCCTAGATTTATGTTCCATTTCCTTTGGTGTTTATACATATGTCTTTTTTTCTCTGCCCTTTGGGCAATGATATATATATATTTTTTGCGGTATGCGGGCCTCTCCCGTTGCGGAGCACAGCCTCCGGACGTACAGGCCCAGTGGCCATGGCTCATGGGCCCAGCCGCTCCGTGGCACGTGGGATCCTCCCAGACCGGGGCACGAACACGTGCCCCCTGCATCGGCAGGCGGATCCCCAACCACTGCGCCACCAGGGAAGCCCTGGGCAATGATATTTTTGTGTCAGATACTATTACATACGAATAATGAATGCTGACTAATAATGATAATAATTGTACTGAGATACAGGGAAGTAAGATGTTATGAAATGTACATAGTCAAAGCATGTGCTTGAGGAATATTTTATTAAAGCCACAACAGGCTTCACTATTAAGTAAGACTCTTTGTCCTCCGAGGAACTTTGATATAGTGTGTCACAAAGAAGATGAAGTATAAAAGTATAATTTGTTGAACAAGGTTTTGGAAAACAGAAATGAAATATTATACATGTATCTCTCCTATTAACTTACAAAATAAGCAGAATAGAATTAAGACTTAATCCTCAGTTAAATCTGGGGGGCGGATGGATATATGATACAAATGACTATAAAAAGTTGCCTTTAAAGTACTAACATGTCCCAAATCCTTGAAGGTTAGATTACTGTGTGGACAAAAACTAAAGTATTAAGAGAACAGAATTCTGGAGGAGGTGACTTTTTAAAATTGTGTGCTCTTCCTAAGGATTTATTTATATCCTTAGCTTGTTATTGTGTCAGGAGTCACATGCCAGGCTGATTCTCTACTTTGGGATAAATTTTGGAGAAACCAAATTTTCTAAAACATTAAATCAGCAGGATATACATACATGATGGAAATCATCAATACCACATTAGAGGCAGTTGTCTACCAAAGGGTTTCAAATTAGGATACTGGTTGAAAATAAGAACTAGGATAGGTGCTGGTGAGAGAGAGTGCCAGGCTCCTCCTTAAGGTGTTTAAAAGTGGCAACCCTAACATCTTAAAGGCTGGCCTCAGGTTTTGTTTTATTTTTAAATTGTTTGGTTTTTAATTTCATAAAAGACATGGTACACCTAGTATGTTCCACTAACAGTCTCCTAGTGAAAACAAACTTGCAAATCTCTCCCCAAATGTTAAATTACTCTGTAATATTTTTTGTTTCTTAATTCCATAAGAGAAATAGGACACCTAGTAAGTTCCACTAACAGTCTCCAAGTAAGAAAAACTTCCAAACCTCCCTCCAAATTTGAAAGCAACAAAAACAAAAATAGGTGAGACTACATCTAACGATAAATCTTCCGCACAGCAAAGGAAATAATCAACAGAGTGAAAAGTCAACCCATTGCTGGATCATAATAAAGTTTTAACTTTTTGAGGAACCTCCATGTTTTCCATAACGGCTGTACCAATTTACATTGCCATCAACAGTGTACAAGAGTTCCCTTTTCTCCACATCCTCGCCTACACCAGTTATCTTTTGTCTTTTTGACAACAGCCATTCTAACAGGTGTGAGATGATATCTCATCTCACTGTGGTTTGATTTGCATTCCCCTGATGATCAGTGATGCTGAACACCTCTTCATACAGCTGTTGGCCATTTGTATATCTTCTTTTGAAAAAGGTCTATTCAGGTCCTTTGCTCATTTTTAAATCGAGTTTTTTGTTCGTTTTTGGTTTTTTTGCTATTGCGTTGTATGACTTCCCTATATACTTTGGATATTAAGCCCTTATCAGATATATGATTTGCAAATATTTTCTCTTATTCCATAGGTTGCCTTTTCACTCTGCTGACTGTTTCCTTTACTGTGCAGAAGTTTTTAGCTTGATGTAATCCCACTTGTCTATTTTTTCTTTTGCTGCCTATGCTTTGGTGCCATATCTAAATAATCATTGCCCAGACCACAGTTAAGAACGTTTTCTTCCCCTGTGCTTTCATCTACTAGTTTTTTGGTTTCAGGGCTTATATTTAAGTCTTTAATCTGTTTTGAGTTGGTTTTTATAAATGCTGTGAGATAGGGGCCAATTTCATTCTTTTGCATGTGGATATTCAGTTTTCCTAACATCATTTATTGAACAGACTATCCTTTCCCCATTTAGTGTTCTTGGAACCCTTGTTGAAGTTCAGTTGACCGCAGATGTATGGATTTATTTCTGGGGTTTCTAGTTCATTCCATTGGTCTACAGGTCTGTTTTTATGCCAGTACCATACTGTCTTGATTACTGGAGATTTGTAATATATTTTGAAATCATTAAGTGTGGTGCCTTCAGTTTTGTTGTTTGTGCTCAAGATTGCTTTGGCTATTTAGGATATTTTGTGGTTCCACATGAATTTTAGGATGTCTTTTTCTATTTCTGTAAAGAATGTCATTGGGATTTTGATAGGCATTGCATTGAATATGTAGATCACTTTGGGTAGTATGGACATTTTAGCAATATTAGTTCTTCTAATCCATGGAATGATGAGTTTCTCTTAAGTACAATATTTAAAGTTCTCTAGCTCCATAAAGTGACTATGAAGAAGTATAAGCAACTATGTGCAAACCAACAAAAACCTTGTGAAATGTTTCCTTTTGGAGTATTAATGTTAGGCAGTAACCCTTCCAATGACCTTAACGATCTAGATCTACACTCAAGGTGTCATAACCAGTTCCCCAGCCAGCATTACAAAACACAAGAAGGATAGACAGGACTGAGGTCGAGAGGGCCACAGTGCTGGGGTGCAGTGTACAGGCCTGGATGGAAGTGCATGATGAGTCTCTGTGGTCCTACTCACCACGAGCAGCGGCAGAAGTAAAAAGTGGAGCAATGTGTGTTCATTTTTTTTTTTTTTTGGCTTCCATATCATCTGGTAGGTACTGTACTGGATAGCAACAGAAACACAGTGCCTACAGGGACTTTACAGATGATCTTGTCTAATCTCTTAGTTTCTCTCCATCACCCTTTACAAGTTTGACTGCCCTAGACAGAGAGAACCCCCCACTATGCTCTGATATTTATTTTTATCTTCCCTTGCAATGGACCCACATTAAGAATCAGGAACTCTGTGTGTGTATACATATCCATATCCATGTATAATACAGAAATTTATAATATAATTCAGTTTAATCTCCTACTTGGAGAAAAACATTATGTATTCTTTTAAAATGTTTGTTGGGCACTCCATGTTCACATCCAAGGGAGAAGCAATGGTGAGTGACATTATTGCTGAAGGTTAATTATGAGACATTCCAGGTTTACCATTTCCATTTTGTCATGTTGCATTTAACGTCTTTTAAATTACTATTAATTCAAAACAATATTCAAATTTCTGAGAACTTAAAATGTGAACACAGATTCTCCAGTCAAATATAACATGATATTTTGGGTTTTATTTCATTTTAAAAACTCACGTGAATTTGATTTAAAAGATTTTGTAACAATATAGGTTTTAAGGTCATTAGAAAAATCTATTTTTGTGTCAAAATTTCCTGCTGCATGAAAGTAGTTTCAAAATAACTACTACCACCACCACAACAAAGGTCCCCCATCTCACACTGTGTGCTCATCTATTTAGTGATTCAATGGATGCTTCTTGAGCATCTACAAGTCATTTTACTAGATATGGGGACAAGGGAAGGAAGAACAAAGGGAGAAAAGATGGCGGGAGGTGGTGTTATGATGGTTGGTGGAAATAATACAAAGGACATGATAGATAGCGGTCCTGGAATATGACATTTCACTGACTGTTAATATAACTAGTTAAACTATATATGAAAGAATATTTTTTTAACAATGGAAAAGAGAATAATTACATTAACAAATCTAATACTTCTCAATATAATTTAATCAGAGAATTTAAGAGCTGTTAGAGAACTTATAGATCATGTAGTTTAACTCCACATTTTATACTAAATCTATTTTTGTTGTTTCATCTTGTATTTTTTTCTCAAATGTGAATCAAATGAAGACCATAGGGCTCAGATTTGTCTGTGTCCTTTGAAGGAAAGGAAGGACCACTTTCCACAGGAGTGCTTGCCATTTCTAACCTTCAGTTTATCAAATAGCAGAACATCTGGTCTGGTGGCCAGGACTGACAAGTTAACTATTACCACTATATCCCAAGTCCTGAATCAGTAATTTTTAAAATATTATAAGGTTCATGTTATAGAGTTAATTTAATTACATTATCAATTAATATTTCAGGATTCATTGCTTACCTATTATCTTGGCAACATTAAATCTATTAATATGTCACATCTTTCATTTCTGTGTAGAATGCAAGTGTCTGAAACTCTAAATTCAACCAGTCACCACATCAAGACTACCTTAGAAAAGAACTAAACTCATATTTTAAAGTATCTATAATTCTTCAGCAGCCTTTTTGCCTGAGGAACTCTGGTCTGAAGTGAAGCATGCAAAGCCTCTGCATGCCACCCCCAATGAGCAAGTGACACTAGACTCAGCAAAAAAGAAAAAGAGGAGACAAGACGGCGGAGTAGAAGGATGTGAGCTCACCCCTTCTTATGGAAACACCAAAATCACAACTAACTGCTGAATAACCACCGACCAAAAAATGCTGGAACCTATCAAAAAAAAAGACAAAGAAGAAGCCACAAGGAGAGGGTAGGAGAGGCACACCATGATAAAAACAAATCTCATACATGCCGGGTGGGCGAACCACAAACTGGAAAATAATTATACCACAGAAGTTCTCCCACAGGAGCGAAAGTTCTGAGGCCTGTATCAGGCTCCCCAGCCTGGGGGTCTGGCAATGGGAGGAGGAGACCCCAGAGAATCTGGCACTGAAAGCCAGCAGTAGTGTGATCCCACAGGACTGGGGTAAACAGGAACTCCACTCTTGGAGGGTATACACAGGGTCTCGTGCACACCAGGACCCAGAAGCAAAAGCGGTAACCTCATAAGAGACTGGGCTAGACTTACCTGCTAGTATTGGAGGGTCTCCTGCGGAGGCTGTGGTTCACTGCAGGGACAAGGACACTGGTGGTGGCAGTTCTGGGGAGTACTCATTGGTGTGAGCCTTCTTGGAGGCTGCCATTTTCTCACCAAGACCTGGCCCCCACCCAACAGCCTGTAAGCTCCAGTGCTGGGATGCCTCAGGCCAAACAACCAACAAACAGGGCAGGAACATAGCCCCACCCATAAGCAGACAGGCTGCTTAAAGTCCTCCTGAGTAAACAGCTGCCTGATAAACACACCCCCTGACCCAGCCCTGCTCACCAAAGGGACAAGACCCAGCTCCACCCACTAGTGGGCAGGTACCAGCCCCTCTCACCAGGAAGCCTGCACAAGCCTCTTAGCCTCATCCACCTGGGGGCAGACAGCAGAGCAAGAAGAACTACAACACTGCAGCCTGTGGAACGGAAACCACAATCACAGAAAGTTAGACAAAATGAGATGGTAAGGGAATATGTCCCAGATGAAGAAACAAGATAAAACCCCAGAACACCAACTAAATGAAGTGGAGATAGGCAATCTACCTGAAAAAGAATTCCTAGTAATGATAGTAAAGATGATACAAGGTCTCAGAAAAAGAATGAAGGCACAGATCGAGAAGATATAAGGAAAGTTTAACTAAAGAACAGAGATGAACAATATAGTAACTGAAATGAAAAATATACTAGAAGAAATCAATAGCAGAATAACTGAGGGAGAAGAACAGATAAGTGAGCTGGAAGACAGAATGGTGGAAATCACTGCCACTGAACAGAAAAGAAAAAAGAATGAAAAGAAATGAGGACAGTCTAAGAGACCTCTGGGACAACATTAAATGCACCAACATTTGCATTATAGGGGTCCCAGAAGGAGAAGAGAGAGAGAGATGACCTGAGAAAATTTTTGAAGAGATAATAGCTGAAAATTTCCCTATCATGGGAAAGGAAACAGTCACCCAAGTCCAGAAAGCACAGAGAGTCCCAGGCAGAATAAACCCAAGGAGGAACACACCGATACACATAGTAATCAAACTGACAAAAATTAAAGACAACAAAAAAATATTAAAAGCAACAAGGGAAAAACAACAAATCATGTACAAGGAACTCCCATAAGGTTATCAGCTGAGTTTTCAGTAGAAACTCTGCAGGCCAGAAGGGAGTGGCACAATATATTTAAAGTGATGAAAGGGAAGAATCTACAACCAAGAATAATCTAGCAAGCAAGGCTCTCATTCAGATTCGACAGAGAAATCTTTACAGACAAGCCAAAGCTAACAGAATTCAGCACAACCAGACCAGCTTTGCAAGAAACACTAAAGGAACTTACTTCTCTAGGCAGAAAAGAAAAGGCCACAACTAGAAACAAAAAATTAAAATGGAAAAGTTCACCGATAAAGGCAAACATACAGTAAAGGTAGAAAATCATCTGTACACAGATATGACATCAAAATGACCAACTGAGAGAAGAGGAGAGAACAAATGCAGTATATTGGAAATGCATTTGAAATTAAAAGACCAACAACTTAAAACAATCTTGTTTTTATACAGACTGCTGTATCAAAACCTCATGGTAACCACAAACCAAAAATCTACAATAGATACACAAAAAGAAAAAGTAATACAAACACAACACTAAAGTTAGTCATCAAATCACAAGAGAACAAAAGAGGAAGGGAAGAAAAACAAAACAAATCCAAAACGATTAAGAAAATGGCACGAGGAAGACACATATCAATAATTACCTTAAACTTAAATCTATTAAATGCTCTAACCAAAAGACATAGATTGGCTGAATGGATACAGAAACAAGACCCGTATATATGCTGTCTATAAGAGAACCATTTCAGATCTAGGGACACATACAGACTGAAAGTAAGGGAATGGAGAAAGCTATTCCATGCAAATGGAAATCAAAAGATAGCTGGAGTAGCAATTCTCATATCAGACAAAATCGACTTTAAAATAAAGAATGTTAACAAGAGACAAAGAAGGACGCTACATAAAGATCAAGGGACCAATCCAAGAAGATATAACAATTGTAAATATATATGCACCGCATAGGAGCACCTCAATATATAAGGTAAATACTAAAAACCATAAAAGGAGAAATCAACAGTAACACAATAATAGTGGGGGACTTCAACACCCCACTTTCATCAATGGACAGATCATCCAGACAAAAAAATCAATAAGGAAACACAGGCCTTAAATGACACATTAGACCAGATGGACTTAATATTTATAATGCATTCTATCCAAAAGCAGCAGAATATACATTCTTCTCAAGTGCACATGGAACATTCTCCAGGACTGATTACATACTGGGCCACAAAGTGAGCCTTGGTAAATTTAAGATAATTGAAATCGTACCAAGCATCTTTTCCGATCACAACACTATGAGATTAGAAATCAACTACAAGAAAAAAATTGTAAAAAACACAAACATGCAAGCTAAACAATGTGCTACTAAACAACCAATGGATCACTGAAAAAATCAAAAAATACCTAGAGACAAATGAAAATGAAAGCAGGACAATACAAAACCTATGGGACACAGCAAAAGCAGTTCTAAGGGGGAAGTTTATAGCAATACAAACTCACCGCAGGAAACAAGAAGAATCTCAAATAAACAATCTAACCTTACACCTAAAGCAACCAGACAAAGAAGAACAAACAAAACCTAAAGTTAGTAGAAGAAAGGAAATCATAAATAAATGAAATAGAAATGAAAAAAACAACAGAAAAGATCAATGAAACTCCTTTGGTTCTTTGAAAAGATAAAATTGATAAACCTTTAGCCAGACTCATCAAGAAAAAAAGGGATAGGGATCAAATCAATAAAATTAGAAATGCAAAAGGAGGAGTTACAACAGACACCACAGAAATAAAAGGAGTTACAACAGACACCACAGAAATAAAAAGAGTCATAAGAGACTACTTCGAGCAACTATATGCCAATAAAATGGACAACCTGGAAGAAATGAACAAATTCTCAGAAAGGTACAATCTCCCAAGACTGAGCCAGGAAGAAATAGAAAATATGAACAGACTAATTGCAAGTACTGAAATTGAAACTGTGATTTAAAAACTCCCAACAAACAAAAGTTCAGGACCAGATAGCTTCACAGGTGAATTCTATCAAACATTTAGAGAACAGTTAACACCTATCCTTCTCAAACTCTTCCCAAAAAATTGCAGAGGAAGGAATAGTCACAAACTCATTCTATGATATGAGGCCACCATCACCCTGATACCAAAACCAGACAAAGATACTACAAAAAAAGAAAATTACAGGCCACTAACTGATGAGGATAGACATAAAAATCCTCAACAAAATACTAGCAAACTGAATCCAACAACACATTAGAAGGATCATACACCATGATCAAGTGGGATTTATCCCAGGGATGCAAGGATTTTCAATATCTGCAAAATCAATCAGTGTGATACACCACATCAACAAACTGCAGAATAAAAACCATATGATCACCTCAATAGATGCAGAAATAGCTTTTGACAAAATTCAACACACATCTGTGACAAAAACTCTCCAGAAAATGGGCAGAGAGGGAACATACCTCAACATAATAAAGGCCATATATGACAAACCTACAGCTAACATCATTCTCAATGGTGAAAAACTGGAAGCATTTCCTCTAAGATCAGGAACAAAACAAGGATGTCCACTCTCACCACTTTTATTCAACATAGCTTTGGAAGTCCTAGCCACAGCAATCAGAGAAGAAAAAGAAAGGGAATCCAAATTGTAAAAGAAGTAAAACTGTCACTGTTTGCAGATGACATGATACTATACATAGAAAATCCTAAAGATGCTACTAGAAAGCTACTTAGGCTCATCAATGAATTCACTAAAGTTGCAGGATACAAAATAAATACACAGAAATCTGTTGCACTTCTATACACTAACAACGAAAGATCAAAAAGAGAAATAATCCCATTTACCATCGCATCAAAAAGAATATCAAGGTATAAATCTACTTAGGGAGGCAAAAGATCTGTAACTCCAAAAACTGTAAGATGTTGATGAAAGAAACCGAAGATGACACAAACAGATGGAAAGATATACCATGTTCTTGGAATGGAAGAATCAACATTATCAAAATAAGTATATTACCCAAGGCAATCTACAGATTCAGTGCAATCCCTGTCAAATTACCAATGGCATTTTTTACAGAACTAGAACAAAAAAGTTTTTAATTTGTATGGAAACACAAAAGACCCCGAATAGCCAAAGCAATCTTGAGAAAGAAAAACAGAGCTGGAGGAATCAGGCTCCCTGACTTCAGACTATACTACAAAGCTACAGTCATCAAAAGAGTATGGTACTGGCACAAAAGTAGAAATATAGCTCAATGGAACAGGACAGAAAGCCCAGACATAAACCCATGCACCTATGGTTAATTAATCTTCAACAAAGGAGGCAATATTATACAATGGAGAAAAGACAGTCTCTTCAATAAATGGTGCTGGGAAAACTGGACAGCTACATGTAAGAAAATGAAATTAGAACATTCTTCAACACCATACACATACACAAAAATAAACTCAAAATGGATTAAAGGCATAAATTTAAGACCAGATACTATAAAACGCTTAGAGGAAAATACAGGCAGAACAGTCTCTGACATAAATCGCAGCAATATCTTTTTTGATCTGTCTTATAGAGTAATGGAAATAAAAACAAAAATAAACAAATGGGACCTAATTAAACTCAAAAGCTTTTGCACAGTAAAGGAAACCATAAACAAAACAAAGAGACAACCTACAGAATGGGAGAAAATATTTGCAAATGATGTGACTGACAAGGGATTAATCTCCAAAATTTAAAAACAGCTCATGCGGCTCAATATCAAAAAAACAAACAACCCAATCAAAAAAATGGGCAGAAGACCTAAATAGACATTTCTCCAGTGAAGACATACAGATGGCCAAGAGACACATGAAGAGATGCTCAACATCACTAATTATTAGAGAAATGCAAATCAAAACTACAATGAGATATCACCTCACACCATTCAGAATGGCCATCATCAAAAAGTCTACCAACAATAAGTGCTGGATAGGGTGTGGAGAAAAGGGAACCCTCCTACACTGTTTGTGGCAATTTACATTGGTATAGCCACTATGGAGGCCAGTATGGAGGTTCCTTAAAAAACTAAAAATAGAACTACCATATAATCCTACAATCCCACTCCTGGGCATATATCTGGAGAAAAACGTGGTTTGAAAGGATACATGCACCCCAATGCTCACTGCAGCACTATTTACAATAGCCAAAACATGGAAGCAACCTAAATGTCCATCAACAGATGAATGGATAAAGAAGATGTGGTACATATATACAATGGAATATTACTCAGTCATTAAAAAGAATGAAATAATGCCATTTGCAGCAGCATGGATGGACCTGGAGGTTATCATACTAAGTGAAGTAAGTCAGACAGAAAAAGACAAATATCATATGATATTTATATGTGGAATCTAAGAAAAGGATACAGATGAACTTATTTACGAGACAGAAACAGACTCACAGACTTAGAGAACGAACTTATGTTTACGGGTGTGGGGTGTTGGGGAGGGACAGATTGGCAGTTTGGGACTGACATGTACACTGCTGTATTTAAAACAGATAACCAACAAGGACCGACTGTATAGCACAGGTAACTCTGCTGAATACTCTGTAATAACCTAAATGGGAAAAGAATTTGAAAAAGAATAGATACATGTAAAATATATGTATGCAATATAACTGAATCACTTTGCTGTACACCTGAAACTAATACAACATTGTTGTTGATCAACTATACTCCAATATAAAATAAAAATTAAAAAAATAAAGTGTCTATAATTCATGTCTTTTAATTTGCCTAAGTAGCCAGGTTTCTATTATTATATTATACGTAATCTTGATTTTGTTTTATAGAGCTGTTTGAATTAAACATACCAAATGGAACACTGAATAATTTGAAGGGAGTAAAAGAAATACAGAGGATTTCACTGTATTCTGTGGTGCGTGAAAATGCACTGCTCTTACATAACATCTAACTGTGCCTGGGAGCTAAGAAAGAAGCAAGAGCTTTCTTTAGCACCACAATCATGCCAGGGTTCTCAACTGCATCATGCTCTCTGCTACTGGGCAAGAAACAGTCTTGACATGGATTCAGAAAAAATACCCACTTAGGGGTAATTTGTAATAACAAGAACCGTGGGTACCAAGTACCTACACATACCAGGAATTCAGTTTTTCTGATGCAGAACCAGAGGTTCAGAGAGATGAAGCAGTCTGCCCAAGGTCATACAAATAGCAAGCAAGTTCCTTAGGGCAAGGGCTGGGTCTTAGTTATCATCCTATCTGGAGAGCCTCAGATGTAGGATGCAATCACTGTTGGTGGGGTGCCTGTGTCTGACTTTTAATGGCAGAGGTTGTCTTGTTTTGCTTAGTTTTTAAGTTGGTTTAAGAAATTAGCACTTGTATGCTCACTCTCTCTCTCTGTTGTGTTAGGATGGGGCAGTTCTTAAAATGAGAGGTTGATCCAGGAGACAGTTAAAATTACTTTTACTCTAAGTTACACTGACAACTTACAGGGTAATCATTTTTAAAGGATGTGGTACATTTATTTTTAAAATGATGACCTCCCTGAGAGAGACAACTATCTTTCTTGTGATAGATGCTTTATCAAATCCTTGTAAGTAACAATAGGGGAAAAAAAAAAAAAAGACTGTGTTATATAACACAGCAAAATGGGGAAGACTTCCTGGTTTTTTTTTTCTCCTTCTATTAAAAACAAACAAAAACAACAAAAAACAAACACCTGCCTGGAGTCTGGAGTTAGGCCCAGTTGATTTTTTTTTTTTTTTTTTTTTTTTGGATTTCACCTTGGTGAATGCTTTCACCAAAGGTATATGACACTCATGGTTTCACCTTCTGAAATGAGACTTGACAGCTGTTCGACACCACAGAGCAACGTTATATAACAAGGCAGTTCAAGAGGCAAAGAAGAAAACCACATTGAAATGAGTTTGGTGAGTGGGTTGGTGGTTAGGCAGAGTACACTTTCACCAACATAGAAAATAGTCAATGGCAAGGCCACGTGAACAATTATCATTTTGTAAATGCTCCAGATTTTTCCTACAATAAATCTCTGAACTGGACATACTTACATATCACAGGCAGTGACCTTCTAAGTGAGCATTTGTGTGGGAGAGCACTGCTCCTGCCACAGAGTCTGAATTCTTTTAGGGGTGTGCCCGGAAGTCAAGTATGACCCCTCCTTCTCTTTTTTATAATGCCACCCCACAGAAACCGTTTTTAAGAAACAAAGAGTAATTTCAATGGAAAGAGTCAAATCGTTTTGAGAGTCAAAGACTTTTGACCTTATTAGCAACTCTAAAAAAAATATGTAATGCAATTCACTGTCCAACATGAGCTCTTCCTGAGCATAAATATTTTACTTTTTTTTAAACAGTGAGCCCAAGCTCGTTTTAATATCTTAGCTCCAGAGAAGGAAGCAGGCTTCTACTGTTTCACACGCCTCTTTAAAAAAAAAAAAAAGTATCTTTAAAACAGTGTGGGTACCAAGCTATGAGTCACAATTGATCCCATAGTCAGTACTTTCTGGTTATACAAAATTTGCTCATGAAAGCCATGTGTTAAATTAAAATTGAGAAATTACTGGAAGACACAACCAAAAAAAATTAGAGAATGTGTTTGTTTATGCAAATCCTTGAACAGCTCTACCCTTTGCTTTTTATCAATATTGACAGAAAGCATGTACAATGAACTTAGCACTAAAATGGCATCCCTAATAGGTCAATCTGTTCCTGCTTAACATACCAGAGGGATATATTTAAAAATCTCAGCCATTTCTAAAAAGTTTGCAGTTTCCTGCTTAGGAACCTAAATGGCTATTTTTGAGTCCGAACATGCACATAACTTGATATTTGCAAAAGGATGTATTTGGGGTCATTTTCCTGATAAAAATCCTGTTAGACCAGGTTGTATATCATGCAAGAAGACACTGAGGACTAGTACCCGCATGGACTGTTTAGGTCCATAAATGGAAGAGGTGGTTGAGACTGGATGCACACACTGAATGGTCTCAATTTCATTTTACGTCAAAGATACTGGTTGAAAGATCCGGTCTTTAATAATATGTTTAGAGAGGGAAAAGAAAAGTCTATTTGGTTTACCTTGAAATATTAGCAATCTTTACACAGCCCATACATTTTGGAATGTATCCTTTATCCTCAAATAATCGGAAGTTCATAAAAATCTTTTTCACTATGGAAAATGCAGAGCATATTGGGGGCTGGGTATTTAGCATCTGAGTAAAATTAATGCTAGTGTTAAAAATCAGGATAAATTGCAAATTTGGAATGAAATGTCTTACTACAGAGCCTGGTGCATTCTATCTGCTGAATAAATGTTGAATAAATTAATAAATAAAAGGAAGATCAGGGTTTCCAGCTTTATCATCTTTTGAAAACAGATACCCGCTAACATCAAAACTAATGCCATTTTGTCTACATTAACAATATTCATGTCTCAGGAACTTCATCATAAAGTTGTATAACTATTGGGAAGTTACTATAGAAATGCCAGTGCATCTACCCATGAAGTGTAACTGGATCTCCTTACGCACAACCTCACATTGTATGTTCTCTGAATTAGGTTGCAAAGGACTGAACTTCAAGGTCTTATATCATGCTATTAATACAGGCAAGATCTACACACAGCTTGAATCAACACACACACACACATCTTGATGAAAAATGATTAAAGTATAGTTGGTAAAACACAGTAACACAATAATTAAGAACCACACACACACATACACACACAGAGTGAAAGAAAATACTCAAAAAGTGAAGAGAAGCTGCTAGTGTCAGCAGCTTAACGATCCCATGGTAGCCATCCTCCTTTCATCATGGTCAATTCATTAGCAGAGGAGAAAAGACAGAAACTATGGGAAATGCACACCATCTGCTCAATCCAGATGCAACAGCACATGCCTCTTATAGCCAAAGCTTTTTACCAGAAACGGAAGGAGATAAGATCTAATCCTCTCACAAAATATCCCACGAAGGTAGTTAGACATATCTGCATCACAAATAAATATAACACCCAAATCATTATTAGATGAGATCTTTTAAATATCAGTCAAGACTTTTACCACTCAGTATACACTGATCAAACAGAATACTAAATCAGCATCAGAGAAAATGGGGTTGGATTCTATCACCTTTATTAAGCTATTCCTTAAAAAAAATCTTGCTTAAAACATCTTCATTCCCTGAATAGCAAGAACATTTTAGTCCAGTCGTCCTAGTTTTAAAAAGACACACTTTAATATTGTATATTTCAAGAAATGTGCATTTCCTTTCTTATAACAAAAGGTTAAAAATAAATATTCTTACCTTGAAATTGTGAACCTTTTCATATTTTGGAATTTGCTCGTTTTCTTTCAGAGTTGCTCTTCTAACAAGTGATGTCAACTGCGAATAAGCAAAGAGTTTCAGAGGTTGCCAGATTGTCACAGACGACTTTTGAGAACCCAGTTTCATTCCCAAGGCTGCTATCAATAAATCTTGCTGACGGCCCTCTTGTTTTGATTTGTGAACTGTAGCTCTATTAGTTTTCCTACCCGACCAAGACTCTTTGGATGGCATTTTGGAATTCACAGGAAATAAGGAAAACCTATATTGATCTATGTCTGTCGATGAACTCTATTCAGCTAACAAATGAGCATTCTGCCAGCCAGCACAGAACCCTACCCTACAGAGAGCTGCAGAGAAACATCACGGAGAGGTGGAGGAGGATGATGAAGCACTTCTTAAAAAGAGGTCGACTAACCAGAAAAATTCTTCTTTCTTCCTTTTTTTTTTTTTAAAGGGCTCTATATTTAAGCTTCTGAAAACTTAAGAGTCTGAACAGAAATAGAGTCGATGCTAACATACAAAACATTCAGCATTTCTCTATCCTTTTTAAAAAGCCATGCAATTTTGACAAATGACACATTTCTAAAAGCTTTCTTTTCTAGTCAATATATTAATGTCCATTCTAAATGAAAGATGCCTACATACTGCCTGCAGTCAGTTTCTAGCAACTGACACCCTGTGAAGCCCCTGGCAGAGGATGGGGGAGGGGAGGGATTTGACAAGGAAGTCTGGATTAGACTGGTCACCGTTAAGAAAGGAGATAACCAATGAAAATCAAGCAACAGTATTTAAGTACTGTATTCCTCAACTCACTGTTTCTCCCTCCTCTCATGTAAGATTTTCTTGCTGGCTCAAGGCAAAAAAAAAAATATTAGTGGGAAGACAATGAACACTGAATGAGTCATGCATCATTACAAAATGGATTTTTTTTTAACCTATTAAAAGTAAAGGAAAATTAACACATACAACAGTAGGTTTTAAAAAGAATGCACCACTGCCAGGTAAATTATGAAAGGCTGATCTATAATCTACCTCCGTGCATATGGACTGAGGTTAGTTAACTAAAACCCCATTTTATTAAAGATGAGCAAAAGCTGATAAGTATTTTGATGAAAAAGAAAAGTTTAACTAGTTATCATTCTATTTTCATGGAGAGCAAGAAGCATGTACATAATGCTGCCAACACCCTGGGGTGGTCAGTTCTGACTTCCTACCGTGAGTAGTTTTGTTGTGGATCTATGCTTAAATAGGTCCAACCACTATTTTCATTCTTAGTCTCAACATTCTTCATTCAAGGAGCTTCAAGCCAGGTCACAGTGCAAGCCGGTTGGGAATAATTCCTCATGTTCACAGGTCCCAGATGTAGTGTAACTGTGCTTGTTGGACCTTAGGTGTTTGTTTGCTGATGTAGAAAGGCGGGTGCAGGGCAAGAGACTCAAATCCAGCTTCATTTAAGAGCAATACCTATACAATACTTTTTTACTAAGGTGCTATATAAGCTTAAGTTTTCTCATATTGGTTCCTTAAACACCTCCCATCTGCTTCCTCATGCTATAGTAATTAAGTTTAACCCATTATGATTCTAAGGTTACACTGTATTTAAAGAATCTAAAACTCTATATTGAAATGAATTCAGTCTATTTGCATAGATAATGGCAAAGATTTTATCTCAGATTTCATAATCTACAGGGGTTATGGGCCCAATGCAGATTCTAATTTAATCAGGGCATGAAGTGGTCCTTAAACCATGCTAGATATTGATGATACTGAATGACTGATTTTCTAAACACCCCCAAATATTTTGAGTATACAGTTCCAACTTTTAAAACGGTTTATTCTTTTAAAAACATTTCTAAGAAAATAGAAGGCAAAAGTTAATATATACATCTACAGATGTTTCATTTCCACAAATTTATATCCTAAAGTGATTAGTATGAGACAAAAAAATTTTTTTTTCCCAAGAAGAAATACGATGGAAAGAACTTTCCTTGCCTAACCTAAATTACTCTTCAGCTTAGACTTAGTTTGTCACATGATGACTAAAAATATAAAGGCCAGCCAACTCTTTAGTCACATATAACCTAAAGTGAAGTTTATCTGATTCTCAGTGGGCCCAGAAAAAAAACAGATTCTGAAGGCAAATTTAACAGTAATTTTTTTCTCCACAACATTTAACACTGAATGTTAAAGTGACTAAGTTAAAGAAAACAATCACCCATGTAACCCAACTAACTTCTTTTTCCTGAGTATTTCTGATCAAGGTCCTTTATTATAGATCACCCCAGTCCTTCAGCTGTAGTAACTAAAATTCAACCAAAGCATAAAAATATTCATGGTAGATTTATCCAGAAAATTCATGGCTGAGTAAAAGTGAACATTTTGTCACTGAGAGGCCAGGTCTACTGCAGACTCTGCAGAGTCATACTGTCTTTCCTGAGTAATTTTTCTACCTAAGCAAGAAATACTGGAATAATTACAACTTGGGCAACAATCTAGGGCACTAAGGAGACAGGAAACAATGGTTTAGGATGAAAAACTTCTTAGCTCCCCTCAGGTGGCTGGGGGTTTGGTCACTATTATGCCTTCCATAACTGCAGCTGCATTTCTGCATTAATTTTGAGGAGCTCTCAAGTCAGAACTGCTAACTCTCGAATTCAGAACCAGTATCAAAGTTCTGACATTCCAGACAAATGTATACCACACTTCCTTATATTTTTTTCTGGCCATATCTATCTACTTAGATAGATACAGCATCTATTAATTATGCCTATCGTTCATTGATTATTAGGCACTTATGCTCTAAGCACCCAGCTAATCACTTCACATACAGAATCCCGTTAATTCCACAGAAAAATGTCTGTGAGGCATATACTATCCTCATTTTATAGCTGGAAGAACTGAGGCCCACAGAAGTTAACTTCCCAAAATTGTACAGCTGTTACATTAGGTGGTGGATAGGAGTTAGGCTCTTAAACACTATGCTATATCCACTCAAATGAGAAAATGAGAGGAAACCATGCAGTCTGAGGGTAGTCTGATTCTATTCAAGGTGGTTTCTCTAGTTATCTTCTCCTTTCATATTGAAGAGTAGCAATAGATAGTAAGACACAGTAAGCAACGAGTAACAATGGATGGTAAGAAAAAGTAACAGGCACTAAGATATCTAGATCTCAAGTTTACCGCAGAACCTGCAGTAAGAAATGCAGCCCTCAGGCTCCATTCAGACACGCCCTCCTTCATGATGCCTTTGACCATTTGCGGCAATTAGACGTGACCTCATCCACCTGTGAACATTGGGGTCCTTCACTTGTTCATTGATTATGAGATGTATCACCTTCTACCTCATATCACAGTTGCCTGTGTAGCTGTTTATATAGAACTGGGTCTTATACATCTTAGTATAAAGCCTGAATCTAACACAGTAGCTTGTACAAATAAAGGTTCAATAAATAAAAATAAAACCAAATGAAGGCAGCTATTTTTATTGGGGGGCAGTGTGTAATAATAAAAACTGAGATTTGAAATCACAGACACTGAAATCTGAATCCTGACCTTGGAAGATTTGTTTGTTGCCTTGGTTATTACCTCATTTACATACTACAGACAGTAACACTTATAGGTTACTACTGGGCGGTTTAGAGGGGATGATATGTAAAAGAGGAGAAGACAGTGGGCACTCAATAAATGGTATTATTCCAGGGCGCTGTATAGCTGCAGGGCACGCTGTGTAGTATAAGACATAGGCTCCTGTCCAAGGAGCTAGCAGACTAATCTGCTTTCGGTTTATACACACAAACATGCCTAGAAATGCCTGCCCTTCCCTTTACACTGTGGTCTCTACCAAATTCCCCCAATTCTAGTTCTGATCCTATGTTTTAAAAGGCATAGAATGACACCTAATGTTAGCTGAGGGAGCAGGGTTGGGACGGGGTGAAAAGGAAAGATTATCAGCATAGGAAACCAGGAACAATGTGCGCTACTTCATATCCTTGTTCTATTTCTTGGTCATATATCCTGAGATGTGCTGTATAATGGACATTTTATAGACGAAGAAACACTCACAGAATGAACTGCTCAAGGTCCCAGTCAGGAAGTGGAAATTCTGTGGTCTGAATCCCTGTCTTTTGTCCCCAAAGCCTGGCAGCTCTTTCTGCTACCTTGTAATGAGAGTAGGAGATAAACCCGAGGTGTTACAGATAGAGCCCCCTCGTATTCTGGTTCTATAAAAGAGAAGAAAACGGCTTCAGTGGGTGGGGGTCTGAACTGGCAGGGTACATGTCCCACGAGGTCATTCTACCTAGAAACACCAGCAGTATTTAGCTTTTTATTCTGACTGGGAATCTTTGGCCTGTCTTGGACCTGACTCTTGCCATCCTCCATATAGGTATCACTTCTGTATTGTTTGCCTGGATGAGGGTTAACTGGCCTGGAAAAAGAGATGGGGAAGGAGCAGATTTCACAACGCTCTCTGTTTCCACCTTCATCCATACCATCTGTAGTACAGAGAAGGGGACTGGGAAAATAATGGAGGGGAGGGGTGTCGTGTGAGGAATAAGGAAAAGAAGGGGGAAACAGGTGACCTTGGAAAGGAATGCATTTGCTGTTTTTCGAATAAAGAAATTTCCACCACTGACCCTACTACCCTGTTGTCTGTCTAGTAATAATACTGGATTTGTGCTGAGTTAGCCTCTCATTTTCACCATGTGTAGCACAACAGGATCATGGGCACCAGGGCCAGACAAAATCTAAAATCACATCCTATTGGCTGTGGTATGTCCTTGGTCAAGCTACTAATTTGTGTTTCCTTATGTGTAAAATGGATTAGAAGTACTTACATTACAGAATTATTAAGAATTAAATAAGTATTTTGCATCATTCCCAGCACAGAAAGTAATCAATAAATAGAAGTTTCCCGTCCTTCCCTTCCAAGACCCCATCTTTCCAAGATCAGCATTAGTATAACATGTGACAGTGATACACATTAAAGGCCCAAGGCCACTGTCCTAAGCAATGTGAGCTTCAGGTCAAATTCTAACTAGGTGGTTTAGGGACACATCATAGGCATCATCGTTCTGCAATTTTTAGCTTCCCCTGTCCTGGTAACCTAAACCCCTGGGCTCAAACTCTGAGTAATCCTTGTCCTCTCCTCCTTCCTGCCTCAAACCCTGCTTACAGGGAAGGGTCTTATCAACTCACTTACACTAAGGTGCAAATGACCGATTACACTTCCCTCTCCATGAATAACTGGTTTTTAGTATGGGACCAAGACTTAAGTCAAAAGAATAAATCTCCAATTATTGAATGTCAGGACACACTAATAGTAAGAGTGTTCTCTAACTGGAGGGACCTCAGGCAAACAGCCACCTCCTTTGTACCATCATGATGACATCGCAGACTCATGATCTCAATGCCCCAGTTAACTAAGCTAAATCAACATTCCATCCAAAAAGCACCATAAAGGATTGTTATAGCTGGCATGGCCCTGAGGCTCCAGGAGAAGAAGAGTAGCTGGATTTACTTACTACTGGGTGATCTGAGTCACTGGTTCAGGTTTAGCAAATCCTGCAATTTCCATAAAATGCTAAAATTGAGATATAAACCCAGCTCTTCCACTATCAAAATTTGTAGATCCAAGCAAATTCAGCTCACTCTAGATACACAGATTATTCATACATTTGTCCCCTGAATTATCATTTGTAACCTAGTTTCTCACCATTAGAGCCAAAAGTAGAATATAGTCAAGGTACTTAACAACAATATGTCAGCTTACATTTATTAACTGACAACTACATGGCACTATACTAGTAAATGCTATACATGTATGATGTAGTTTAGTTGTTAAAACAATAGGGCAGGTGTCACTTTATAGATAAAGAAACAAAAGCTCAGAGAGATTAAGGTCACCTAACTAATACGTGGTGAGAATAGGAGTTGAGCCCAGGTCTACGTGACTTCAAATTCTGTGTCTTTCCTCTAGACTCTCCTGCCCCTCATATTACCTATAGTTAACATGCAATTTTGAAAGGCTATCATTTGAATAAGTTTCTGGATCATTTATATTCTAATACCTCTCTGATCACTAGCCAATTTAGTACTGCTTATATTTAATTTATAGCATCTTCCAGATTCATCACCTCCTCAAAATTTTCAAATGCATTTTAAGTCAAACATTAGAGATTTCTACACAGAACTCTATAAATTCCTTAAGTTAACATTGGGATAAATAACTTTTTATGTGGCATAGGAAACTCTTAAATCCGGCCAGGGCTCTAAATTTTTATGCTCCTGGCATCAGTCACATCATAATTCCTAACTCAGTCTTCATTACATAGCTGCCCTAGCCTTAATGTAATGTCTCTCTAAATAGGTAACAATAAGGCACATCAATGCATTCACTTCAGTGTATAATAAATTTAAATTACTCTATATTAACACTCACACTACCAAACTCTGTACACTCTAACATGTTCCCTGACTTACATGCAATAATTATAAACAGAAAACATTTGAAAACACAATGCGAACAAAAAAGCACAGCCCCGCATTCCTTACCCTTTCAAGAAACAAAAGAAATGATCAACTTCTCCAAGCAACAGTTTGAGGAAGTGTTTTGCACACCAGGCCCAGAGAGGAGGGGGCAGAGTGGCACACAGCCCGGTTACCAAGCCTGGTTCTGACAGATACCAACGAAGTCACTGAACTTTTTGTAAGTCCCAGCTGGACTAAATGAACTCCATGGTCTTCTTTATATTTTTAACAGAAATTCAAAACAAAAAAGGAAGGTTCACGCTCATTTAGCACATAGGGATGTGAAGATGTGAGTGTGTCTAAGTAGGAAAGGCCAGCTTGGCTATGAGTGAGTCCCTTCAAGGTAGCTCTGGCTAATTTACTACAGGCTTTTGTGTGGTACGCAGTTTTGCAGGCTCAGAAACTTAATTTGTCAGCAAGGAGATCATGTCTATTTCTCAAGGCGAGAGAATGACATTATAATACCAAGCTCATGAAACTGATAAGCAAAAGCAGAATGATGGCTGTCTAGTTTATACTAAGATATGAGATATAATTATCATGAAGTGGGTGACCAACATGCCCTTTTTGGGGCAGCATATCTACACTGGAAACAAAAAATAATTAGGAAGCAGATGAGAATGGAATCAGACAAGTGGAGTGTGTTAGATGAACTGAATATTTAATGCATAGAATTAAGACATCCTTTGAGTCCTCTACAATTAGGATGGCCCTGCCACAGGACTAGAATGCTCAGTGCCCATTTAGTGAGAGGCACCTTCATTTTCAGTCAGTGCTTAGATGGGCATAGGCAGCTCTGAGCTCTTTGAGTCTCCTTTTCCCAGGTGTCTCTTTATGATGATTTTGCATATCTCTGTCCAAATATCTCAGGAGGTGATCTTAAAGTTAACTCATAGGACACAGTCTTATTTTTTCATTTACAAGTTCTTAATGGATACTAGATTGTAGCCCTGGTGTGCTGATAACAATTTATATAATAAGTGCTTTGGGAAGATAAAATAAAATAAATGGCAGATGTTTTCCTGCCCTGAATCATCTAACAAGTTAATATATACATGTAATTATATATAAAATTACATAATAAGAGTACAGTATTCTAGTCTAACACACTCCAGTATTTGGCCATTCGCAGTGATGGCTGTATGATCATGATCATAACATTCTTTCTCAGCTCTTCCGAATGAAAAGCTGAAACTGGCCCCCACAGGAACTTTTTCTCAATTTTCCCCCCTAAGTGAAGTTGAGGGCTAATTAGGGAAATATGTCATTACCTTTTGGTTTTTGTTTTACCCAAAATTTTGATACCTATTACTTGCACGACTTAAAGAAACACTTTTATTGTTCTGTAACAATAGAGGAGATGAGATTAGAGAAGCTCTAACACTATATCAACAATTAGAGACTTTAAATCCAGTGCAAAACTCTGGGATCATAGATGTTTTCACTTTTTCGGAGAGCTTTTCACTGTAATATACATATGTATGTATATGTATACACTTATGCATACATATACATATTAAAAAGCAGACTCAGACTGACATTAGGAGTATTTTCAGATTTTAAACTGCCATTAGAGGTTATTTCAAGTTATTGCAGTTCAGTGAACATTTCACAATCACCAATTTAACAAAAGCAAGCCAGTGAATCAGAATAAAAGCCAGGCACTATATTTTCAGTTTTCTCATTCTACCACTGACTTCAACTGATTAGGATAAGATGAAGTCTGTGTGATGGGGTTATTTTAAAAAGGACCTGTTACCGAATTTCTTAAAACTTAAGTTATAAAAGCTATTTCCTATATGTATAATTTGACTAGAATATTCCAAATGTAATTTATTTTAATATTTTAAGGCTCAATAAAGATAAACGTGGGCTCATGGTATAAAGTGTATTTGTGAAGTTCAACCATACTTTTGAAAGCCTATTTTTAATATTTGAAAATGGCAACGTGGGCTCACAGTATAAAGTGCACTTGTGAAGTTCAAACATACTTTTGAAAGCCTATTTTTAATGTTTGAAAATGGCAATAGTGGCCTGAAGGTAACAGATTTAACTTTCATAAATAATTTCCCCGAGAAGTATAAGCATGAGAATTATTCATAGATGTGTTAATTGTTCACCTCACTGCCAAATATTGTCTTTTCTTTGTAATGACACTGCCACATGGAATGTTTTACATTAAGATAATGAGGCTGAAAAAGTAAAAATAGCTTGCATCTCGGCATTTTTCTAATATAAACTTTATATCGTGTCCATAGTATTTCATCTTACGAAATTCCTGTTAGTTCAAAGGTTCCTAATGAAATTGAAATTCCCCTAACTTGAATGTTCTTTTTCGTAGAAGAAATAATTAGATTCTTTCATATATATATCATACATATATATGATATATATGAAATCTATATATAATTAGATTCTTCCATATATATATACTGTGTTCCATTTGAACCTTGATATCTTATGAGTGATTTGAGGCATCTAGACCACCAGGCCCACAAATGATTAACACATTAGAAAATAAGACACAGAAAGTCAGACTGCAATCAACTTCCTGTGAGAAGGAAGAAGGAAAGATTAAAGGATGATTTAACATCTATCTTTGAGTGACATTTTAATGTATTGAGAGGGATCTACCTTGCCATTTTCCTCCTTCACAAAGGATAGGTTAATGGGAGATAATTTAAGGAGCAACTGAAGATCTTCGGTTGATAAGGTCAAAAGTTATTTAAGGGGGCTTCCCTGGTGGCGCAGTGGTTGAGAGTCCGCCTGCCGATGCGGGGGACAGGGGTTCGTGCCCCGGTCCGGGAAGATCCCACGTGCCGCGGAGCGGCTGGGCCCGTGAGCCATGGCCTCTGAGCCTGCGCATCCGGAGCCTGTGCTCCGCAACGGGAGAGGCCGCAACAGTGAGAGGCCCGCGTACCGCAAAAAAAAAAAAAAGAAGTTATTTAAGGCTATCTGGCCAGCTTCAGCTAGTGCTTTACTACCCTTTCTACCAAAATGTCCCCAGTAGCAACCAACAGTGAACAGGGGTGTGCAGGGATCCAGGGGTGGCTCTTCAAGCTCCCCTAAATGTGCCCATATAAAATGTTTAAAATAAAAATGTTTTCGATCAATGACCACTGAGTAAGATCGATGCTCTGTGCAGATGGGTCACAGTTAATCTTTAGGTTTAGCATGTCCCTGCCTATTAGCAGGAAATTATCATCTAGTTTCAGGAAAGCAGGTTTGGGTGGCTGGGGGAGTCTTACAAAATCCCTTCCAGCAGCAGGCCTGATTCTGTCACCATGGTGCACAGCAAGAAGTAATCTGTGAGGTAAATGGCTTCATAATGGTTCCAGTCTTACAATAGCTTTAATTACTGTATTCTTCTGCTTGTTTTGTTTAAAAAAAAAACAAACCACCCAGGCCCAACTCTTTCACTGCCTCCAAATCAGGAGCACTTATTTAGTCAGAGTTTTAGATTCTACAAACTGCTTTGTCACATACACTATTTCACTGTATCCTCACATTCCCGTTTTTCAGAATGACAGTGCAAAGGTGTTAAGGTACTTGATCAGGGGCAGAAATCATTAAGCAAAGGAGCAATGGTGGGAACCCAGGCCTCCAGACTTCACACCTACTCCTCTGTCCACTCCACCTGCTTTCCTGGGACCTGGAGATAAGATTACTAGAAGTGTGAGGAAACTGACTCTAGTAAGGCCCGGGGCTGCAAACACCCAGGACCATCAGCAAGCAGAAATATTCGCAGCTGAAAATGACCTTCCCCAATTCACTGCTAAACCTGACAAATGGTTTACAACATCCAGAGAAGTGAGGTTAGCCTTGGTGATTAATTTCTGGCATTTTAAAAGCCTTTTTAATTATTTTGAGGGTAGTGGGTAAAATGATATGATGCTCTTTCTTAGATACATGCAGCTCCTTCATCAAATGCCTACCAGGGCTTCAAGGAAAGTTACTGAGCAGCATGCCTGGTTTTGTTTTTGCATTGACTTTTCCTTTTATATATATATTTTTAATTAAAAACAAATCAACAAAACTATCCTCCAAACATGAATTGAGAGAGGGGTCTCTTGAGCAACTAATTAAGCTGTCTTTAGAAACAGGTAATTAAACTTTCCATTAAAATTCACCAGACAAACATAATTTACAAGGTGGAAAGCCATTCCAATCTCATGGGTAAACAATCAACTAAGGCTTGTATTTATAACAGAGATTCCAGAATGGCCAATGCAGTAAGTAACTACATAATTAAGATGCATTTTATCTTTAAAAGAATTTGAGGTTCTGGACATGTGGTCTGAAAAAGTGTAAATACTTCATATAGCCCACAAATTCATTAAAATAAAGTACAGAGGGCTTCCCTGGTGGCATAGTGGTTGAGAGTCCGCCTGCGATGCAGGGGACATGGGTTCGTGCCCCGGTCCGGGAAGATCCCACATGCCCCAGAGCGGCTGGGCCCGTGAGCCATGGCCGCTGAGCCTGCACATCCGGAGCCTGTGCTCCGCGACGGGAGAGGCCGCAACAGAGGCCCGTGTACCGCAAAAAAAAAAAGAAGAAAGTACAGAAATGGTCAATGCATACGTGTACATCACAGACTCTCAAATAATTTTCATTCAATAAATATTTTATTGAGTATCTACTATGTTCCACACATTAGTGAAACTGGTGAACACCAGAGAATAGGGCACTATGCTATTTTCAACAGGACCTGTTATTAAACAAATAGATATATATTATTGAATTAATAATAATTAAGTGGTGGATGGGTGATGTATTTTTAATCTTAACAATCACATTTTCTTACAAAGGTGGAATTAATTCATGAAATTTATGTCTATGCCCTCTTTCCAAGCTATTTCCTGCTCTCATGGTCCTTCTGAGACTCTAACTGGTGACTTCTACACTCTCCATCCCAGCTCTCTCTTGCTCTCCTTCCCCTATGGATGTGCCTTCCTAAGCCTTCTAATGCCCAAACCACAGGGAATTTTGCTGAACACCTCATATAGTCTTTTTTATCAGAAATAATGCACACAGAGAGCTGCTGTTCTGTTTACAATAGCCAAAACATGGAAGCAGCCTAAATGTCCATCGACAGATAAATGGATCAAGAAGCTGTGGTATATATACACAATGGAATATTACTCAGCCATAAAAAAGAATGAAATAATGCCATTTGCTGCAACATGGATGGAACTGGAGATCATCATATTAAGTGAAGTCAGAAAGAGAAAGACAAATACCATATGATATCACTTATATGTGCAATCTAAAATATGACACAAATGAACTTATCTATGAAACAGAAACAGACTCACAGACATAGAAAACAAACTTATGGTTCCCAAAGGGGAGAGTGGTGGGGGAGGGATAAATTAGCAGGTTGGGATGAACATACGCACACTACTATATATAAAATAGATAACCAACAAGGACCTACTATGTAGCACAAGAATCTCAAGGAACTATACTCAATATTTTATAATAACATATAAAAGAATCTGAAAAAGAATATATATATGTATCACTGAATCACTACGCTGTACACCTGAAACTAACACAACATTTTAAATCAACTATGCTTCAATAAAAAAATTAAAAAAGAGAGAGCTGTTGTTTATAAACTCTCCTCTTCAATCTGCCTAATCACCCTTTCCATAAAGCCTTAAAACAATTTAAAAAAACTTAAAGTTCATTGTTATCTATAGTTAGGTGGTTAAGAGCTTGTCTCCTCTGTAAAAGAATCTCAGCTTCACTTACTAGTTCCAGTATCTAAGGAGAAGTCTCAGTTTCTTCATCTGTAAAACTGGAATGGTAATAAAAACTACCGCATAGGGATGAGATAATGAATGGAATATATGTAAACCCCTATCCTGAGTACCCAGCATAGAAAGCGCTCAAAGCTCTCAAAGACCAGGTGGTGGTAGTGATGTTGACACTGCTCACATCATTTGTTTTGCATCAGTCTTATCACCTAATACAATGCTTGGAACAAAGTAGGTGCTAAATGTTGAAGCAACCAGCTCACAGTCATGGCGCATTTGCAAGCCTTGCTGAATTCTTCAGACTCATAGACAAATGCCTGTCTGAACGGCTCCAGCTTCCTGTTCTTATGATATGGTCAGAATAGATTTAATATCAATACAAAGAAAATGGCCACTTTTAAAAATGTCTTAATGGTTTTAAAAAAAGTAACGGCTGGCCAGAGGTGCAAGGAAGCAGTGCATGTTAAATATTGTTTCCTCATTTGACGGCCAAAATGTATGCAAATATGAACTGAAAACATGTTAAAGAGAAAATGTGTGACAACGTAGGCATCTTAGCAACATAGCTGACTAAAGGATGAGACTGAATTGAAAGCATTTGTTGTGTGAAGAGAACAGGTGCCACCTGAAATACAAAGGATGCTTGGGATTCATGAATTGCAGTTTCCAATTCTAAAGATTGTTGAATCGTGGTTTAAATTAATATGCAGGACCAAAACAACTATTATGGGAGGAATAGTGCAAAGTGCCATGAAAATTTATGGATGAATAAAAACTCTCTGTATTGATGAGTTTCAAGAAAATGTTAGAAGGAAAAGGGAATTTGGTTATATCTACCATTTGTAAGCCTAAAGTTTGATTATTTTTCTTCCCATAAACTCAAAACATAACTTGCTGTAAAATTCCAAGATGAAACTATTTTCAAATGCATGAATTAATAAGGAAGACATTAAAATAAGAAGTATGATGTTAAAAAAATAACTTGCCTAAAATATCTCCTCCTGCAGGATCAGCTGTAGATTTTTTAAAGTGGATGCTCTGGTTGCATTTTTCAGCGTCAGAAATATTAAATCACATCATCAGTTGAACAGTGTTTCTCTGTTGTTTTCAGTTTCAAAAGAACATGGTCTTTCAGATACTAAGTATAGAATTTAATGCATTATTTTATACCAGTGGTACTGCTTTTAATGAACAATGACATATTAAATTAGCTACTGTGGGTCACATATTTAGACAGTTTTTTCCTGTTTCCTCTGTTGTTTCTAATCTGGAGTACATTTAGAGATGTGCACCTCCACATCTGAAAAACTCTCCAAAAGAGGAAGAGTTAGCGTCACACCAAATGATGTAAAAGACATCTGGGATCCTTGTGGGGATCGTTTTCTTTAGGAGAAGTATTGTTTGAGGTGAAAGCTGAGCTGGCGGCTTTTCCCATGGAATACCATTTTTTTTTCTTGGAAGAACAACTAACATAAATTCTGGTTATTGAGACTGGGCATTTGCTCAAAAATGAACAAACTTGAGCCTGCCACCTGAAGGAAAATAACTGCCAGTGAGTGATAAAATCCAAACTTTCAAGTGAAAATAAGAATTTTGGAAATTCTGTATCTGCCACCCTGAACGCGACAGCTTCCCACTACTTAGATGAGTTTTCTGATGAAATTAATGATGATACTAACAAATGTGATTTTTTTCATCATTTACAGAAATGTTTCAATGTTTGAAAGACCTAAATAACTCACTGAACCAATATTTTCCAAATGACCAATGGATGATGTTACAGAATAATGCACAGTTGAAAGATCCATTCAGAGTTCAAGACAGACCAATGGATTTTAGTGTAACAGAATACGAAATGCTTATTTATAACATTTCAGATTCTACATTGCAAGTAGTATTTAAGAAACTACCACTTAACCAGTTTTGGTGTGATAGCAAAGAGAAATATCCAAATTATCTGTAAAGGGGCTTCCCTGGTGGCGCAGTGGTTGAGAGTCCGCCTGCCGATGCAGGGGACACGGGTTCGTGCCCCGGTCCAGGAAGATCCCACATGCTACGGAGCGGCTAGGCCCGTGAGCCATGGCCGCTGAGCCTGCGAGTCTGGAGCCTGTGCTCCGCAATGGGAGAGGCCACAACAGTGAGAGGCCTGCATAACGCAAAAAAAACCCAAAAAACAAAAAACAAAATATCTGAAAAGTCTCTTAAGATACTCTTTACCAAATGTGTATTTGTATGAGGTCAGATTTTCTTCATATACTTCAACCAAAATAAGATACTACCAGAGATTGAATGCACGCAAGCATTTACAAGAATCCAGTTTTCTTAATATTAAGACATACATTAAAGAGATTTATAGAAATGTATAAATGCCACCCTTCTATATATGTTTCATAAAATATGGTTATCTTAATGCCAGTATGTTAACATGTAATGGGTTTATTATTGTTTTTAAAATGAATTAATAGGTATTTAAAAAAATCTTTTAATTTACAAGATAGTAAATATCACAGATATAACCCACATAAATAAAAGTTCTTTTGAGATCTTCAACAATTTTTTTTTTCTGGTACGCGGGCCTCTCACTGTTGTGGCCTCTCCCATTGTGGAGCACAGGCTCCGGATGCGCAGGCTCAGTGGCCATGGCTCACGGGCCCAGCCGCTCCACGGCATGTGGGATCCTCCCGGACCGGGGCACGAATCCGTGTCCCCTGCATCGGCAGGCGGACTCTCAACCACTGTGCCACCAGGGAAGCCCTCTTCAACAATTTTTAAAGTGTAAAGGGATCTAAGTCCAAAAAGTTTGAGAATCATGGATCTAATCCATTAGTTGTAACCTTTACAACAGGATCTCACACATACACACAGAAAGACAATTATAGTAATAGATGTCTGGGCCCTGTGTTGATTCTACTGAATCAAAATTTCTGCAGGTATCTCTATTGTATATAAAGCATAATTGGTGAGTGCACTGATCTGACTTGGCCCTTTAATAAAAAAACTATTCATGACTGCATATTTTATTTTATTTTATTATTTTTTAAACATCTTTATTGGAGTATAATTGCTATACAATGGTGTGTTAGTTTCTGCTTTATACCGAAGTGAATCAGTTATACATATACATATGTTCCCATATCTCTTCCCTCTTGTATCTCCCTCCCTCCCACCCTCCCTATCCCACCCCTCTAGGTGGTCACAAAGCACCGAGCTGATCTCCCTGTGCTATGCGGCTGCTTCCCACTAGTTATCTATTTTACGTTTGGTAGTGTATATACATCCATGCCGCTATGACTGCATATTTTAGAACTTTCCCAAAAGTTTATTTTACATTAAAGTTATTTAAAAAAATTTTCTTCATTATTCTATTTCTCAAAAGTACTAACATTAGTAATAGTATCTTTGATTTTTTCCTTTTATAGTTCTGAAGCAAATCTTTATTCATTGTTATTGGTTTCCCTACTTCTGAGAGATACCATGAAAAATGGTAAACTTGAATTGCGTTAAAAAGCTGAGAGGGTTTTTGGTTTATTTCTCTTTTTGCCTCTAAATCATAATAAACTCTCTTCAGTAAGTTTTACATATAGTCTCTGGAGTACTGATTTGAAAGACACTTCAACTGCCTTCAAAATCTTGTTTATTTAGGAGATGACTGTCAACTCAGAGGTCTTTTGTCAGTTTCAAAGAGCTAACTAAGCTTCAACTTTGAAAATAAAATGCTAATAAGCACTCTGAAGACTGAAATGATGAAAACCTGAAGATGTCAACCTAAATTTAAGTCAACTATTGAAAATGTATAAGTGTGCTGACATCTTAAATATAATTAATTTATATTATTATAAATATGCTTTATATTATATACATATAATATAAGCATATACATGCTTTATTATATTATAAATCTTAGTTACCATTATATATCATTAATACTCAGATAAATTACGTTAATCGTTTAATATGGTTCCATTGTAAAAACTTTAAAGAAACTAATCCAGATCTCATTCTATTAAGTGTACTGCGATTTAAAATACACATGCTCAAGTCCATTCTCTACGTCTGCGTCTTTATTCCTGTCCTGCCCCTAGGCATGGGGACAGGAGGACATGGTTGGGGGAAGGGTAAAATGGGATGAAGTGAGAGAGTGGCATGGACATATATACACCTCCAAATGTAAAATAGATAGCTAGTGGGAAGCAGCCGCATAGCACAGGGAGAACAGCTCGGTGCTTTGTGACCACCTAGAGGGGTGGGATAGGGAGGGTGGGAGGGAGATGCAAGAGGGAGGGGATATGGGGATGTATGTATATGTATAGCTGATTCACTTTGTGATACAGTAGAAACTAACACACCATTGTAAAGCAATTATACTCCAATAAAGATGTTAAAAAAATAAAATAAAATAATTATTCACCCACATAAAAAAATAAATAAAATAAAATACACATGCTGTGGGGCTGTCTGGTGGCACAGTGGTTAAGAAGCCGCCTGCCAGTGCAAAGGACACGGGTTCGAGCCCTGGTCTGGAAAGATCCCACATGCCGTGGAGCAACTAAGCCCGTGCGCCACAACTGCTGAGCCCACGTGCCACAACTACCAAAGTCCATGCGCCTAGAGCCTGTTTTCCGCAACGAAAGGCCATCGCAATAAGACGCCCGTGCACCGTGACAAAGAGTAGCCCTTACTTGCTACAACTAAAGAAAGCCCATATGTGGCAAGGAAGACCCAATGCAGCCAAAAATAAATAAACAAATAAATTTTTATAAAGAAGCCTACAGATAAAAAAGAAAGAAACAAAATATACATGCTGAATTATTGGCAGCTTTGCGCATTTATAATTTACACCATCGCATAAGTATAAATCCTTTCTTATTTATTTGTGTTGTTGTTGTCCCTATGAAAGGAACAAGACTATTTGGATTTGTACACTTCTGTGGTACTTAAAGAAGGGAGGGTAGCATTTGATACAAGCAACCATTAGAGAACTAAGCTACATTATAGGAAAAGATAGTTTTAGTTTTTTATATTTAAAATTTGAACATAGGCTTTCTTATTCTGTAATCTGGAATCTTCTTTTAATATTTGATAAGGGTTTATTTTAAACACTGAACATAAGAGTTGCAGTTCTAGAGTGGCATGCCTCAATGGGTGAAGGGCCCATCTGAACTATGCTGCAACTTCCTTTGGACAGATTCCAGGATGTTTTAACTTCTCTCTTTTGAGTAAGCCAATTACTCAAAATACAGTGATCCACTTAGTCTAAATACTAACACAGTCCAGTGTTCAGTCTCCACAATGACACCAAAGGGCATCTTGTGGAAGGGTCTGGTTGTCCTCCGTGATTTCATATTTAAAAATAAAGGACGCACTATTAAAACACACCCATAGAATCCCTTGATAACTCACCATAAACCTATCATCCCCAAAGATACCCATGTTACTATAATACCTACTCTCAAAAGGATTGTTACAAAGATTAAAGGAGATAATCCGGTAAAGTACTTAGCTGACTTTCTCACATAAAGAGGTTCAATAAATGTTAGTTACTACTGTTATTATTCTTAGTTTTACAACTTTTAGAGGATCTATACTGAGGAGCAAGAGGAGACCTTCAATTTCCTGAGGCCAAAAAAAATTATATGACCAGCTCAAAGACTTAAAATCCTAGTCAGCAGCAGAGTCAAGCCTATACTTAAATGTGCATGTTTAAACTTAAAAGCTTTTGCACAGCAAAGGAAACCATAAACAAAATGAAAAGAAAACCCACAGAATGGGATAAAATGTTTGCAAATGATGTGACCAACAAGGGATTAAATCCGAAATACACAAACAGCTCATGCAGAAAAAAAACAAACAACCCAGGCCTTCCACCGCCATCTTGAGCTGCAGTGTCAGGGCAGCGCTTCTGCACAGGGCTCAACCCACCGAGCTGAGGTGGCAGTGCAGCCATTTCTCACTAGGCACTCTAATCTGAACTGCTGGGTGTGAGGCCTCTGCATGAGGTACCCTGTGAACAAGTGAAACTAGACAAAGCACAAAGGAAAAGAAAAAAAAACCAAGTTGTAAACCCTCTGAAAAAATGCCTATGTACCTCTAGTTCTTGAGGGGGTTGGTGTCTTCAGTGGAGTTTCCTATTGTAGGGGGACCTTCAAGATGGCGGAGGGGTAAGACATCACCTTCCTCCCCATAAATACATCAAAAATACATCTACATGTGGAACAACTCCTGCAGAAGACCTACTGAATGCTGGCAGAAGACCTCAGACTTCCCAAAAGGCAAGAAAATCCCGGACCTGGCTGTGTGGCTGACAGGGTCTTGGTGTTCCGGCCTAGTGTCAGGCTTGAGCCTCCAAAGTGGAAGAGCCTAGTTCAGGAGACTGAACTACCAGAGACCTCCTAGCCCCACATAATATCAATCGGCGAAAGCTCTCCCAGAGATCTCCGTCACAACACTAAGACACAGCTCCACCCAACGGCCAACAAGCTCCAGTGCTGGACGCGCCATGCCAAATAACTAGCAAGACAGGAACACAACCCCACCTATTAGCAGAGTGGCTGCCTAAAATCAGACTAAGTTCACAGACTCCCCAAAACACACCGCTGGACACGGCCCTGCCCACCAGAAAGACAAGATCAAGCCCCAACCACCAGAACACAGGCACCAGTCCCCACCACCAGGAAGCCTACACTAGCCACTGAACCAACCTCATCCACTGGGGGCAGACACCAAAAACAATGGGAATTACGAACCTGTGAAAAAGAGACCCAAAACACAGTAAGTTAAACAAAATGAGAAGACAGAAATATGTGTCAGATGAAGGAGCAAGGTAAAAACCCACCAGACCAAACAAATGAAGAGGAAATAGTCAGTCTACCTGGAAAAGAATTCAGAGTAATGATAGTAAAGATAATCCAAAATCTTGGAAATAGAATGGAGAAAATACAAGAAACAATTAACAAGGACCTACAAGAACTAAAGAGTGAACAAACAATGATGAACAACACAATAAATGAAATTTAAAATTCTCTAGAAGGAATCAATAGCAGAATAACTGAGGCAGAAGAATGGAAAAGTGACCTGAAAGATAAAATAGTGGAAATAACTACCACAGAGAAGAATAAAGAAAAAAGAATGAAAAGAATTGAGGACAGTCTCAGACACCTCTGGGACAACATTAAACGCACCAACATTCAAATCATAGGGGTCCCAGAAGAAGAGAAAAAGAAAGGGTCTGAGAAAATATTTAAAGAGATTATAGTTGAAAACTTCCCTAATATGGGAAAGGAAATAGTCAAGTCCAGGAAGCACAGAGAGTCCCATACAGGATAAATCCAGGGAGAAACACGCAAAGACACATATTAATCAAACTATCAAAAATTAAATACAAAGAAAAAATATTAAACGCAGCAAGGGAAAAGCAACAAATAACATACATGGGAATCCCCAAAATGTTAACAGCTGATGTTTCAGCAGAAACTCTGCAAGCCAGAAGGGAGAGGCAGGACATATTGAAAGTGATGAAAGGGAAAAACCTACAACCAAGATTACTCTACCCAGCAAGGGTCTCATTCACATTCGACAGAGAAATTAAAACCTTTACAGACAAGCAAAAGCTAAGAGAATTCGGCACACCAAACCAGCTTTACAACAAATGCTAAAGGAACTTCTCTAACTGGGAAACACAAGTGAAGAAAAGGACCTACAAAAACAAACCCAAAACAATTAAGAAAATGGTAATAGGAACATACATATCAATAATTTCCTTAAAGGTACATGGATTAAATGCTCCAACCAAAGGACACAGACTGGCTGAATGGATACGAAAACAAGACCTGTATGTATGCTGTCTACAAAAGACCCACTTAGCATCTTGGGACACATACAGACTGAAAGGGAGTGGATGGAAAAAGATATTCCATGCAAGTGGAAATCAAAAGAAAGCTGGAGTAGCAATTCTCATATTAGACAAAATAGACTTTAAAATAAAGACTATTACAAGAGACAAAAAAGGACACTACATAACGATCAAGGGATCAACCCAAGAAGAAGATATAACAATTGTAAATATTTATGCACCCAACATAGGAGCACCTCAATACATAAGGCAAATGCTAACAGCCTTAAAAGGGGAAATTGACAGTAACACAATAATAGTAGGGGACTTTAACACTCCACTTACACCAATGGACAGATCATCCAAAATGAAAATAAAAAAGGAAACACAAGCATTAAATGATACATTAAACAAGATGGACTTAATTGATATTTATAGCACATTCCATCCAAAAACGACAGAATACGCTTTCTTCTCAAGTGCTCACGGAACACTCTCCAGGATAGATCATATCTTGGGTCACAAATCAAGCCTTGGTAAATTTAAGAAAACTGAAATCATATCAAGTATCTTTTCCAACCACAATGCTATGAGACTAGATGTCAATTACAGGAAAAAAACTGTAAAAAATACAAACACATGGAGGCTAAACAATACACTACTAAATAACCAAGAGATCACTGAAGAAATCAAAGAGGAAATCAAAAAATACCTAGAAACAAATCACAATGAAAACACAACAAGCCAAAACCTATGGGATGCAGCAAAAGCAGTTCTAAGAGGGAAGTTTATAGCAATACAACCCTACCTCAAGAAACAAGAAACATCTCAAATAAACAACCTAACCTTACATCTAAAGCAATTAGAGAAAGAAGAAAAAAACCCCAAAGTTCGCAGAAGGAAGGAAATAATAAAGATCAGATCAGAAATAAATGAAAAAGAAATGAAGGAAACAACAGCAAAGATCAATAAAACTAAAAGCTGGTTCTTTGAGAAGAGAAACAAAATTGATAAACCATTAGCTATACTCATCAAGAAGGGAGAAGATTCAAATCAATAGAATAAGAAATGAAAAAGGAGAAGAACAACTGACACTGCAGAAATACAAAGGATCATGAGAGATTACTACAAGCAACTATATGCTAATAAAATGGACAACCTGGAAGAAATGGACAAATTCTTAGAAAAGCACAACCTTCAAGATTGAACCAGGAAGATACAGAAAATATAAACAGACAGATCACAAGCACTGAAATTGAAACTGATTAAAAATCAGTTTAATCAGTGATTAAAAATCTTCTAACAAACAAAAGCTGAGGACCAGATGGCTTCACAGGTGAATTCTATCAAACATTTAGAGAAGAGCTAACATCTATCCTTTTCAAACTCTTCCAAAATATAGCAGAGGGAGGAACACCCCCAAACTCATTCTACAAGGCCACCATCACCCTGATACCAAAACCAGACAAAGATGTCACAAGAAAAGAAAACTACAGACCAATATTACTGATGAACATAGATGCAAAAATCGTCAACAAATACTAGCAAACAGAATCCAACAGCACATTAAAAGGATCATACACCATGATCAAGCAGGGTTTATCCCAGGAATGCAAGGAACTTCTGTATATGCAAATCAATCAATGTGATACACCATATTAACAAACTGAAGAATAAAAACCGTGTGATAATCTCAATAGATGCAGAAAAAACTTTCGAAAAAATTCAGCAAAACTCTCCAGAAAGTAGGCATAGAGTGAACCTACCTCTACATAATACAGGCCATATATGACAAACCCACAGCCAACATCGTTGTCAATGGTGAAAAACTGAAACCATTTCCTCTAAGATCAGGAACAAGACACGGTTGCCCACTCTTACCACTATTATTCAACGTAGTTTTGGAAGTTTTAGCCATGGCAATCAGAGAAGAAAAAGAAACAATAGGAATCCAAATTGGAAAAGAAGAAGTAAGACTGTCACTGTTTGCAGATGACATGATACTATACATAGAGAATCCTAAAGATGCTACCAGAAAACAACTACAGTTAATCAATGAATTCGGTAAAGTAGCAGGATACAAAATTAATGCACAGAAATCTCCTGCATTCCTATACACTAATGACAAAAAAAATCTGAAAGAGAAATTAAGGAAACACTCCCATTTACCACTGCAACAAAAATAATAAAATACCTAGGAATAAACCTTCCTAAGGAGACAAACTATAAGACACTGATGAAAGAAATTAAAGATGATACAAACAGATGGAGAGATATACCATGTTCTTGGATTGGAAGAATCAACATTGTGAAAACGACTATACTACCCAAAGCAATCTACAGATTCAGTGCAATCCCTATCAAACTACCAATGGCATTTTTCACAGAACTAGGACAAAAAATTTCACAATTTGTATGGAAACACAAAAGACCTCGAATAACCAAAGCAATCTTGAGAAAGAAAAAGGAGAAATATGTGTCAGATATATATTCCATGACTTGAGACTATACTATATAGTCTATATAATAATCTATATAGTCTACTACATAGTCTATATAATAATCTATATAGTCTACTATAATATATATATATATTCCGTGACTTGAGACTATACTACAAAGCTACAGTAATCAAGACAGTATGGTACTGGCACAAAAACAGAAATATAGATCAATGGAACAAGATAACAAGCCCAGAGATAAACCCATGCACATATGGTCACCTTATCTTTGATAAAGGAGACAAGAGTATACAATGGAGAAAAGACAGCCTCTTCAATAAGTGGTGCTGGGAAAACTGGACTGCTCCATGTAAAAGAATGAAATTAGAACACTTCCTAACACCATACACAAAAATAAACTCAAAATGCATTCAAGACCTAAATGTAAGGCCAGACAACACAAAACTCTTAGAGGAAAACAAAGGCAGAACACTCTATGACATAAATCACAGCAAGATCCTTTTTGACCCACCTCCTAGAGAAATGGAAATAAACCCAAAAATAAACAAATGGGACCTAATGAAACTTAAAAGCTTTTTCACAGCAAAGGAAACCATAAACTAGACAAAAAGATAGCCCTCAGAATGGCAGAAAAGATTTACAAACGAAGCAACTGACAAAGGATTGATCTCCAAAATATACAAGCAGTTCATGCAGCTCAGTATCAAAAAAAACCCAAACAACCCAATACAAAAATGGGTAGAAGACCTAAATAGACATTTCTTGAAAGAAGATATACAGACTGCCAACAAACACATGAAAGGATGCTCAACATCACTAATCATTAGAGAAATGCAAATCAAAACTACAATGATGTACCACCTCACACCATTCAGAATGGCTATCATCAAAAAAAAAATACAAACAATAAATTATGGAGAGGGTGTCGAGAAAAGGGAACCCTCTTGCACTGTTAGTGGGTATGTAAACTGATACAGCCACTATGGCGAACAGCATGGAGGCTCCTTAAAAAACGAAAAATAGAACTACCATATGACCCAGCAATCCCACTACTGGGCATATACCCTGAGAAAACCATAATTCAAAAAGAGACATGCACCACAATGCTCATTGCAGCTCTATTTACAATAGCCAGGACATGGAAGCAACCTAAGTGTCCACTGACAGATGAGTGGATAAAGAAGATGTGGCACATATATACAATGGAATATTACTCAGCCATAAAGAGAAACGAAATTGAACTATTTGTAGTGAGGTGGATGGATTTAGAGTCTGTCATACAGAGTGAAGTAAGTCAGAAAAACAAATACCACATGCTAACACATATATATGGAATAATAAAAAAGAAACGGTTCTGATGAACCTAGGGGCAGGAATAAAGACGCAGACATAGAGAATGGACTTGAGGTCCGGGAGTGGGAAGGGTAAGCTGGACGAAGTGAGCGAGTAGCACTGACATATATACACTACCAAATGTAAAACAGATAGCTAGTGGGAAGCAGCTACATAGCACAGGGAGATCAGCTCAGTGCTTTGTGACCACCTAGAGGGGTGGGATAGGGAGGGTGGGAGGGAGATGCAAGAGGGAGGGCATATGGGGATATATGTATACATATAGCTGATTCACTTTGTTATACAGCAGAAACTAACACAACATTGAAACGCAATTATACTCCAATAAAGATGTTAAAAAAAAAGCAAATAACCCAATAGAAAAATTTGCAGATCTAAATAGACATTTCTCCAAAGAAGACATACAGATGGCCAAAAAGCACGTGAAAAGATGCTCAACATTGATAATTATTAGAGAAATGCAAATCAAAACTACAATGAGGTATCACCTCACACCAGTCAGAATGTCCATAATCAAAAAGTCTACAAACAATAAATCCTGGAGAGGGTGTGGAGAAAAGGGGACCCTCCTACACTGTTGGTGGGAATGTAAATTGGTACAGCCACTATGAAGAACAGTACGGAGGTTCCTTAAAAAACTAAAAATAGAGTTACCAAATGACCCAGCAATCCCACTTCTGGGCATATATCCGCAGAAAACCATACTTTGAAAAGATACACATACCCTAATGTTCATTACAGCACTATTTACAATAGCCAAGACATGGAAGCAACGTAAATGTCCATCAACAGATGAATGGATAAAGATGTGGTATATATATATATTTATATACACACACACACACACACACACACACAAATGGAATATTACTCAGCCATAAAAAATGAAACAATGCCATTTGCAGCAACATGGATGGACCTAGAGGTTATCATACCTAGTGAAGTAAGTCAGACAGAGAAAGACAAATATTATGATGTCACTTGTATGTGGAATCTAAAAAATGATACAAATGAACTGATTTACAAACCAGAAATAGACTCACAGACTTAGAAAACAAACATGGTTACCAAAGGGTCAAGATGGGGGTAGGAATAAATTAGGAGGTTGGTATTAACATATGCACACTACTATATATAAAATAGATAATCAAGAAGGACCTAGTGTATAGCAAACTCTACTCAATACTCTGCAATAAACTATATGGGAAAAGAATCTGAAAAAGAATAGATATGTGTGTACGTATAACTAAATCACTTTGCTGTACACCTGAAACTAACACAACATTGTAAATCAACCATACTATAATATAAAATAAAATTTAAAAAAAATCTGCATGTTTTCAGTCTGTTCTACTTCTTAAATAATAAGTTCTCAGAAGTACAGAATCTTAAGTCTGAGAAACCTCTTGAGGGTTAACGAAAATTTATGGGTGACAGCTAGAAGGGACCTCAATGACATATGTGAAGCTGAGTCCTTCATTTCACAACTGAGGCTCAGAGAGGTTGATGACATGCTGAAAGTGACATCATTACTTAAAGTCGTAAGATGAGGATTCTGATCTTTCCCAAGGAGATGCCCAATTAAAAAAAATTGTTTTGGGGGTGTGTGTGGTAATGACTGAATAAATAGGAGACAACATGTGATAATCAAAGCTCCTTTTGAAGTGCTTTTATTTGAGGAGTAAAGGTGGATCTTTGTGGAAAACAAATCTCAAAAAATAAGGAATTAAGAGAGAAAGGGAGTAGCCTAAAGAGAGCATTTGAACTAGATGCTGTGGACTGCTCCAAAGCTATGACCAAACACTAGCCCAGAGGGGTACAGAATTTCTTTTATGGTTTAAGACCAGATCAAATGTTAAAGATCCATTATTATTTACGCATTCTGTCCTAGAGCAAAAAAATTAATTTATCTTAAAAGTTTATAATATTTTTGTATGAAACTCAAAGTGAAAGATTAAAATCCTTTGTTTACAATCCAATATCACTATGAATTTAAAAATATGAAAAAAAATCAGCCCCTTTGCAATAACTATGAACACTGCTTCCAAATAAAAGTAGCTGTCATAATCGTCAATTAGGCAAACGCATTTTGGTGAGAGGGATTTATCTAAAAGGAAACAGTGGAAATGTACTACTCACACTGAAATAAGTGGTAATTAGAATGTTACGTCCACAAGATAGCAAAATAGCTCTGGTTTAAATAATAATTCCAACTAAGTCCCTCTGTGTACGCTGCAGATGGAGCTTATGGAAATCCTTTCCTCTCAAAAAGTTTTGTTAATTTAGAACTGGGTAACTGTAAATGATACACAAGCTTGGTGTGCGCTCTTGCTCTCTCACATGTGTATGTGTGTGCGTGCACACACACACACACACTCTAGAAGGATAAACAGCAGAATATTATTGGTTATGTTATCCGTCAATAGTAGGATTTGGTGGGATTTTTATGTTCTTATTATTTTCCACTGTTTTCTCATTCACTCACATTCCAATAGGCTTTTTTGAGGGAGACAGGAGAAAAGTTATAACCATTTCTCCAGGAATTTTATACGACCCATAGTCCTCCCATGGGAGCTTGTTATACAGAGAATGTCACTCTTCACCTGGGACTGGGCAGAGAACTCTGGTCTACAGGATTCTTGAGTGGCTTGCACCTGCATGCTTTCAAGGATTATAGGGAGAGAAATATAAATGCTTTAGTGGTCTCAATGAAGCTGAAAAAAAAAATGCTTTAGTGGTGTTCCACAGGAAATTCTGGAATCATATCATTGCCACAAGGAATGCCTTTTTCCCTTGGAGTAGACTGGGAGGATGAAGCAGAAATGGTAGTTTTTCTCATTGTGATACCTGGTACCATGTAGTAACAGTTCACATTCAGAGAGCAGGGGACACCCTTCTTTTCCATCAACTTGACCGCGACTAACACCCTGCCATGGGACCTAGCCCAGGTCAGAAAGGAATGGCAAGGAGAACAGCCAGTGATTAAAGGAGGGCTGACTGAGTTCTTCTGGCTCAGGTCCAAGACCCCAGCAGATCTCTCTCCCTGCACCTAAGAACCCTCTTTCATTGTGCACCCAAATTTATTAAAGTCCTTATTACAGATTAAAAAGTGTAGAGTCCAGTGATAGGGCTTAACTTCAACAAGTTATAGTATTTTGCGAGCACTACTACATACCAACAATTCCTTTGTTGCTCATATTTCCCTAAAAATACATGACCTGAGAAATTTTACATCTAAAATCAGGGATAATGAAGATAGGTATTTAAAGATATTAAGATGATGTGTTTATAATAAATAAGAAGAAAAAAGATGGAGGTCAGAAGTGCTATAAATATAGAAAGTTAAAACATTAAATAGGATGTCACTTGTCATATCAACCATTAAACAAATTTCTTGTCAGATGGAAATCTAATCAGTAGTTGCCTTCGGCAGGGGGTAAGAGGTGGGATTTTCTACAAAGGGGCACTAGGGAACTTTCTGGAGTAATGAAATGTTTTATATTTGATTGTACGTGGTGGTTACACAGGTGCATACATTTGTCAAAGCTCATCAAACTGTACCTGTAACTGTATACATTTTACTGTATGTAAATTATACTCAATAAATTTCACTTATAAAGAATTCTCAGAAAACAAGCCTATAAACAGGTATGGGCTCATTTGTAGAGTTTTCCCCACTATATAGAAAAACAGAACTTTCTCAAGGGATAGGGCACCAGTTTCTTCCTTACTATGAACTTGGGCAGCAGCCCAAAATCATTCTAAAGTTATGAAGCAACCTATATCCACAATCAGGGATCCCTTCCTGCTGAGTGCGCAAAAGGAAGGGAGGTATAAATCTCTTAACAAGGTGCTAAACAATCTGCAGCTTATATAAAAGCTTCTGCTTTTGGAGGGAAATTTTACAGCGAAGGTGAACTTTTATCAAACACTGCTGGTAAATAAGTATAGTAACTTAGAAATTATCAAGGAAAATGTTTAAGCTGTATGAGATGTAAAATTTAATAATGTAAAATAGGTCATCAGCAAACCTACAGCATCAGTGGATTTTCACTGGATGGTTTCAGAAGCTAAGGAAATAGAGGATAACAGGGCTGATTCATCCAAGTTACTGAACAAACCACAGTGAAAATAATGTAGCAGCACTAAACTTAAAAGGAGACATATAAATAAGGGTACAAATAGTAGCCACTAGAGATGTCTATAATTTCTTACTGAAAGAATCTAATTATTGCAATATAAAGTTCAGGTTTGAACATTTTTGACCAGTTATAGTAACTTGAAGGAAACCCAAGAAGAGTTCAGGACTAACTTATGAGGCCAGATAAAACCATTAAGTTGGGCTTCCGTGGTGGCACAGTGGTTGAGAGTCCGCCTGCGATGCAGGGGACATGGGTTCGTGCCCCGGTCCGGTCCGGGAGGATCCCACATGCCGTGGAGCGGCTGGGCCCGTGAGCCATGGCCGCTGAGCCTGCGCGTCCGGAGCCTGTGCTCCGCAACGGGAGAGGCCACAACAGTGAGAGGCCCGCGTACCGCAAAAAAAAAAAGAAAAAAAAAATGCCATTAAGTTTTCATAACTTACAAAAAGGCTCAGGGCATGGCTTTGACTTATCAGTCTCTGAGAGATCTAAATATTAGGGGGAAAGAGAAATGACTCCAAATATAAGGGGGAAATATGGAGCAAAAAGCAGAAGATGAAAATTATAGATCCAAGTCATTAAGCATAAGATCTAATGTAAGGATTTACTAAAACTAGAGAGCTGATTCTTTTAGAATTGCCCACAAAGTTAGTTTGTGAGCAACATGGAAGGCCAGATTATTGCTTGCTAGTCTCTACTTGCTTGGGACCCCAAAATGCTATTACCATCATAAAGCCACTAGAGTTTATTTCTGTTTCACAAAGTTAATGGATGGGGATCTTGCCATCAATGATTATTTTCCCACCAAAACGCTAAAGGCTCTGAAATAGCAACTATGAAAGAATTTCTGACAGCTTCCTTTTCCAACCCTCAAACCAGTAAATTAAGAGTTATTTATTTAATTGGTTTATATACAGAAATCTTCCAAAACTGTGGCTGGCTTGGAAAATTACGATTTGGTCTTCTGTTGGCCTGGTTCTTTGGAGCTGAGGAACTGATGTTTATCTTCCATCTTCCTCTTTCCATCTGGTTTTCCCTAATGGCTTTCAATTACTAATCCTTTCTGTGGGTGATAAGATGGAAGGACAGCTGAGATTCATGCAAACAATTTCCTGGGCCCCATCTGAGTCTTCATTAATCACTTCAAGTATGATTCTCTGATGGGGTCTAGGTTGTCCTGACACACGACTGACAATGTAAGTTTGGGGAGATGCCCTCTGCCACGTTGGGTTCTTTGAGCATATCCCTAAGGAGGTGCAGCTACCCACCACCCTTCACAAACTATTGCATATCACAAAGATAATTTCTCTGTAACTCAAATGGTATATCTGTGGAAAGAGGAATGGCCCTCCCTGCCTCACAGGGACATTCTAAAGATTCTTAGCTCTTAAAGGGAAAAATATAGAGTATCAAGTTGAATTAGTATACTTTTCTTTCTCAGTCTTAGGACTGAATTATATTAGGGCCTTGGATTTGGGTGAATTCATAAAATATAGTAATTTATTCATTTGTTCATTTAGTCAACAACTGTTTATGTAAAACTCAAGGTGCTGATTCAGAAGTGAAACGATATTGAGGGATTAGAGCCTTTGAAACCGGGGTAGATGCCAGAATGTCATATTAATTTCTGATTCATGATTCTGAAAAACTAGCATTCTTATCTACAAAAGTGTTTCCTGTGATCTGTTGGGCTATTATAGTAGCAAGCTCAAATCAGAGTAAGTCCAACTTACTATTTGATGAACACCTGTAATATTACATAGATTATACAGGTGGCTTGCCTCTTGCTATCAGGATGTCTGTGTTAAATAGGGCAGAAACAATGAAAACATTAAAATATAAGCTCTTTGAGGCAGGGCTTAAATCTTGTACATATTTTCTTACTTCCAGAGCCTGGCCTGTTTCCTTACAAATAGGAGGTTGAATTAAATGCAATTAATTTTGACAGGAGATGACTTAGTTCATGGAAACCAAAGAAGAAATGGGGATGATATTCTGCTGTGCTCTTAACTTGCTTAAGTTCCAAGACAACTTTTGACTAACAGAATTTCTTTATATAGATAGCTCGTGAAAGACTACTTAGAAAATAAAGTGTGAAGACATTAAGGCAAAGGAAGGAGAGGGTTTACCCAGCTGGAGTTAAGAGAATAAGCAGATTTATAAGTTAGGGGAGATTTGAGAGATCCTAACAGTCTCAACAAGGAGTGCAGGTTCAATAACAGTTCACTGACAGGAAGAGGACCAGGCGGCTTTACTTGTCTTACAATTAGGGGAAGCAGAGTTAAAATACTGGTCAATACTAAAATGTAAATATGATATGCAAATAACATATTTTAGCCTTAAAAGTCATTAGCACATTATTGGGCAAAGACACATGCTTCTTAATCGGACACAATTAGAGGTATCACAGTCTTTGTTAAGAGAAACTCCACTTTTTGATGAAGCAAGTAGGAACCTTTTGATGTTATCTTGTGAACTCAGAGGGCAACTGAAGCACTGAAAAGACAGATCTTGAAGAGAAACCTGAATATGCTGTTTCTAGCAAAGGCGGGGGAACAGTACTGAGACCCATGAAGGGACATCTGGTTGGTGATCGCTCTGAGCCTAGAGTGCAATAATGCATCACATACAAGGAAGGCCACTTTACAAAATCTCATTAATACTCATAACCACCAGTGCAATGGAATCCATAGACCTTATTTTAGAGATGAGGCAAACTGAGACCCAGGGTGGTTAAGGGCTTGCTAAGAACACAAAGACTAATATATACTTATGTACTGACCATGTAGGCTTTTCTTTTTTTTAAAACTGTATTTGATTTCTTAAGAAGGACAGTTACAGAGGACAAACCCACTATTAGAAGCTCTGTATGGAAGTTGTAGTCTCCTCATAAATTACTAAGTTGATTTTTTAATACAAATAAGTGAACTTGGGCACATCTAGCAGTTCTCTAAGGGCCTGTTCACCCTGAACAACTGATCCTAACCTTGAACAAGCCACAGAGGAGCAAGACTTGGGCATGTAAATCTGACGAAGGGCAAGAGAGATGGATGTGGATAAAGGCAGAGTTAAGGAGAACAAGAGGAGCACAGCTTGGGGAGGAACAAGGAAGGAGAAAAAAAAGGCCCAAAAGACTGGGAAAACACAAAATCCAGAAACCAAACACAGTTCTCTTCAGACTGCTTCATGCTACCCACTCCTCTGGTATTGCTATTTTTATATTGATTAAATTTAAGTATTTTTCTTGCTGATTTCTACATTGAGATGATACAGAAACAGAAAATGTGTTATATGTATTTTTAAGCAAAGTAAAAACATTTAGAAGAGTGGCTTTGTGGGAGACTAAGACAATTAGCAGACAGACAGCCCGTGCTCCTTTGACAGGGATGAAGACTCCTGTCATTTTATGGAGGTAACCAAAGAATTCCAGTAGTTATGGCAGTTTTTGACAGGGCTTTCATTTCAACTTCAAGTTTCACAAGGCTTTTCAATACATATGCAGTCTGGCGATCCCCAAAGAAGTCTTTGATAAATGAAATTTAAATGTACAGGAAACTCCTTAAGAATAAATTAATATGAAAATATGCCAAGAATTGCATTCATTCCAAACTTCCAGGGCAACAAAACATATATACACACACACATAGACACACGTAGCTTATTTAGCTTGGTGAACTTCCATAAAACCAACAAGCTGATGTTGCCGCCCCTCGCCATCACAGGCCATTCTTACACGTGAGACAGGTTTGGAGCTTGGAGGACTAAGTCTGAAAGTAAAGAGGCTTTGGCTAGAGTCAGAGTTCTGACTCACAGTATGGTTTCTGAAATGCAAATTATATATTTTATTTGACAGTTTATATTGCTAACAGTCACGTGAGACATTTTCAAAAGCATGGTTTTGGCAGATTTAAAGTTACGTTACTAATAAGTGTAAAATTATCATAAAACCATTGCATCCTGCCATAGGTCCAGTATGTGTTGAAGCAAGTGTACTATATTCACTACTTGGAAGAAACTATTCAAATACAGTTCCAAGATAAATTTTTAAAAATTAACTAATAAAAGTTGGGCTCTTGGCCAATCTAGACTGCCAAAGGTAAGCTGTTCTAGAAGAGAAGGAAGTCTGGCTTTTCAACATGCTAGAGCTTCATGATTAAAAAATATTTTCAAAAATGTTGAGAGACATTTAAAGTTCCTAATTGACTGTAGAGCAATTATACTCCAATAAAGATGTTAAAAAAAAAAGAGAGAGGGATATCAAAGAAGGAATTTCAACATCAGAGGGTATGCTTAAATTGCTTCTGAAACATGGTAACCTTGAAGGCCCCTTCCAACTCCATGATTCTTTGATTTACGATTAGGAATCACAACAAATTTTATGAGTAAACAAGAGAAGAATGTTTTGAAAAAAGCATTCACACACACACACAAGTTTCTAATTGATATTGAAGCTGAAGAAGCAACTTTAATAGTTAATGAGAGGGACTTCCCTGGCGGTCCAGTGGTTAAGACTTCACTTTCCAATGCGGGGTGTGCAGGTTCGATCTCTGGTTGGGGAGCTAAGGTTGGGGAGCTAAGATACCATGCCTCGTGGCCAAAAAACCAAAACATAAAACAGAAGCAATATTGTAACAAATTCAATAAAGACTTTAAAAAAAATGGTCCACATCAAAAAAAAAAATCTTAAAAAAAACAGTTAATGAGAAAAATGACACAGATAACTCTTGGAAAAAAATTTTTTCCCCGCACAACAGGCCACCAGATTTCCTAGGGACAACAAAGAGTCTTCAGGATTCACTTTCTGTGGCAAAAAAACTTTATGGCCATAAAACCTGCCAACCTTCCACAAAAGCTCAGACACTCAACTTATGCCTTAAGGACTGAAAAAAAAAAATACGCGTAGAATTCTCATCCCTAGATTTTAGAACAAGGGAAGACCTTAAGAGATCATCTGGTTCAAAATTTCCCAAAGCTGGTTTCATGAAACATTATTTTCCCAAAATGTTCTGAATAGTGGCGAGGTGATTCAGATAAGTTTGGGAGCACTCTTGAGAGTCGTAATGCACATTAGGCATTAGCAAAGCTGAGAAGCCTACAGAAAAGAAATGGTTACATTTTTTTAAAAAAACTTAATTTTTATCAAGCCTATTTGAGCACAGAACCCTTTTTGCAGTAAGTATTTATTAAAATCCTGTAAAATTAATGTTTTGTAGAAAACCCCTTGTCTTATATATGGAGGAAGTGAAGTCCAGACAGGCTAGGGGATTGTCCCAAGGTCATACATTTAGTAGATAAAAAAAAACAGATCTCTCCTTTCTAGACCCCACCTCAGTGCTCTTCCTCATGCTGTGTTCTCTCTCCTACAAAATCTGCACTCCCTGAAGGATCACAGACTATATAAACCAGACCTTGGATGTCATCTAGTCCAAAGCCCTCCTATTTAAAGGTGGGAAACAGTCTCCACAGAGAGACTGAAAAGTGACAGAGAAGTGAAAAAGAAAGTGACACAGAAAAATCAATGCCTGTAGTAGAACCTAGCTCTTAATTCCAACGCTACTATCCTTTCCACAACAGCATACTAGCTCCTGCAAAGCCAACACTTTTTGCCTCTGAGGAAAAGGACTGATGAATGAGAGGGGATTTAGCTATGCAGGACCCAGTAAAATATTTATTAAACCACACTTGTGTCAGTAGGTATCTTAAATCAGTTAAACATGATTGTCTTTACTTACAAATGTCATCCACTGTGACAGGGAATCAATGTTTCAAGCTGTTGAACAGGTCATCATCCCTGTCCTGTTGGATGACACCTGTAAATAAAATAAATCTAGTTTTGAGTGAGTAGATTTTAAGCCAACTAGATTTAAGATGCATGCAGTTTAAAGCAAAGAGTAGTTTTTAAGAGATGATTCTTAATCAAGGCTTGCTGAAGAGAAACACTTTCTGGGCTAGCTACTTCACTCTATGTCACTGGCCTTCAGCACAAAAAAATCCAGGTAATTTAACAGGTAATGTTGCCAGAATACATAGGGCATCATGGATCCCAGAGTTAAAAGCGTCCTCTAGGCACTAGCTACCTCAGTCTCTTGCCTCTGTGAATATTTATTTTCATTTTGTAGGAGGGACAACTAAGGCCCTGTGAGGTTAAATGACTAGCCCAATGTTAAATAGCTAAGTGTCTGTAGCTTGAGTCCCTTAATGTACAAAAATGTATACAGAACACATTAGCAAAGGTTATCATTAGATTGATCAAATTTGAAAGACTCACAGGTACGTATTTAAAAAAATATTTCACAGATGTTAACTTAGAATATTCAAGGCACATCTTCATAACATATAATATCAGTATTAAGTATTTAAATACAAGCATTACTGAAAAATGCCATGAATGAAAAATAACCAAAAGTGAGAAAATGGAAACTAGAGTGAAAAGAACAATATTAAATACAGCATGCATTTAGGACTCTAAATTCTGTTTACTTCCAAAAAAGATGTGTAGTTCCTAACAACTTTAAGTGTATGAAAAACTATTTGCTACAGACTATAGTTTAAAATGTTGGTTTCTCTGCAGCCACAAAATGCCATTCTAAGTAAGATCTGTCAGAAACTAAAATTTGAAATGGACAATGAACATTTGAAATTTCCATTCTGTACCTAAATACTCCAAGATAATGGGAAGTATTTTAGGATGCTACCATGAGGTAATATGACTGTCACAGTAACATTACCACCAAACTCATACTGAGTGCTTACTTTGTGCCAAGCCCTCTTTATTTTATACATACTAACTCATTCAGTCAATCCTCAGAAGTTGATTGTTATTACAATTTTACAAATAAGAACATTAAAGCACAGAGTCTCTGTAACTTGATGAAGTCACTCAACTGGTAAAATGATAGAATTTGAGCACAAATCTATTTGGTGACAGAATCAAGCTCAAATGACTATATAATACTACATTTCTTTAATATGGCAACTTAAGATACTCGAGAATATAAGAATTAGCTAACACAATTACAATTAAAATACATAAAATTATCCCAACTAAATCCCACACAATATGAAACATGAGAAAATTCTCACTTTTTCTTGGGGGATGAAAGGGAGGCTCGGGACAATTTTCCAAGTAAAATTATCTTAATGCCAAGGAATTAAAACTTCTGATGTTAACCTTAAACACATTACAATTAAAATATGACAAATGAAAAACTTAAACTGTCTTTCATAATTAAAGAAAAGTATATCTTCCGGATTCAGTTACTTCATAAGTCCATAAAGAGATAAATTCTCCTGTTACTCAAGACTGACTGATTCTCAGAACAGTATAACAGTTATTGATAGACTGAATTTAATCATGTGTATTTGAGAATACATATTATCTATCAATTTGCTAAAGAACAGAACTTTCATAAAGTAAATTATCTTTAAGGGAAACAAAGTAAGTTTGATAGATAATGTGACCCCCTTAATTCTTTATGTAATATAGCTAGTGTAAGTTATGCTTCTGACCAAAACCCCTGAACTTCTTTACTAGGAGTCATTTTTCCAACAAATTTTTAAAACTGTGAAACTGATACAATAGGAAATAATCAGGAGTACAAAAATATACCTGACATATTTTAACTGAACAAGAATTAGATATATCAAAGCTCAGCATCACAGAAACTAGACATTAAGGAAAATGCATATCCTTTCCAAAGCACTGTGGAGAAGTCAATTTCTTCTGGCAATAATGGCTTTCTTATAAGAACCCCAAACAGAAGAAGACAAAGTGTGGTTTCATGGTAGCTTACCCTTTTCTCTGATACCCCATCCTGGCCTGTAGAATCTTTCTCATCAAGTGTCTCTTTCGGGACTGGCATATGTTTTTGGTATGCTGGCTCTCTGTTTAAGGTTGTGTATCCTATGTGCTCATAAATTGGGTTTATCGTCATCTTGGCAATGTATTCTGCTGCCTTGGTTTCAATATAGAGAGTAATCAATCCATCAGTCACCAGATCGTGGATGGACTCAAAGCGCTTCTCCCCAACAAAGTGCTTTCCATCGTAGTAGAGCCTGAAGTTTCTGGTTTGACTTCCAAATCTGCCTCAATGAAATGGGAAAGATGTTTTTAAGAAAAGTAAGCAAGTGAATTCTTTCTGAAAAAATATTTAAAACTATTGCTTTGTGTGTGTCTTCTTTGTTTAAATAAACTGTGGCTAATCTCTATTGAGTCGTCTGGAATATGGAAAATTACACTTTTGAACACAAAGAATGAATCTGCAACAACTAGGGATAACTAGCCAAAAGCATGCCTACCCTAGAAGGAAAACCTTGCTCTTATTCATCTTTTTTAAGCCACTTCATTATGCTGTAGGAAAAACAGGGGAAAATAAACCTTATATACTATTAGAACACATTCAATAATCAACTGGTCAACTACATAATATATGAAATTTCTATATTAGCATGTTCTCTCCAAGTTGATCAATAAAAGTATTCAAGGTACTTCAGACCCCAACATTCATGTCTTTCAATGGGAAAGCTCCCTTTAGGGCTCATCTGAGTGTGATGCCAGCAATCATTTAAAGTAGAGCTGATTCCAGAACCTGAGTCATACAGTAGAGCAGGATGGCACAGAAACACACTTTTGCTATTTCTAGCCATGGGTCAAGGACTTGCTCTTCCCTCTTACATAGTCATTCTTCTGTCTGCTTGTTGAGTTTGGGCAAGATATGCTTGCAATATATATAGGGCATATAAGTTATCAACTATTAAACTCTAGAAATTCTGTTCTCACTTTCGAGTCATCTTTCAGTGACATTTTTAAAAACCTGAAGAATGATTTACTTTTATGATAATTTCAGTATTTTGCTTCCTGCGGCAAACCTTGGAAATGGATCCAAGTTGGCATGACTAGCATCAGCGTCCTTCCAAGATGACAAAGACAAGAACATGCACTGACTTTAATAAAAGCTGACGCCAAAAGGCACCAAGGGCCAAGTCACAGTCTCTGGAAGCTAGCTCCGAGTGAGCCTAATTTAAAACTAAACAAATCAGACAGGATATATTTAATTTCACTGTTAAAAATACACAGAACAGAGATGAACTAAAATACTAAATTAATAGCTGTTTAACTAAAGTGTTTAAATAGAACTGCAAACTTATGCAACAATACTATTCTGGTATAGGTTACATTTCAGGAGGACAGGAGTTGGAACCTTCTTAAGATTTCACTTTAAATGTGCTGTAAAAAAGGGAAACAAAAAAAAATTTTTAATAGTGACCTGAGGTATCTCTGTTTCTGTCGTTCAAATTAGACTTTAATAGTTATTTAATCTAGAACCCAATATTCTATCCATGCTGGTTCTTCTTCTAAAATAAAATTGATCTACCTTTTGGTTCTTTAAAAGCAATTAAATTTTGATTTATACTCAAGTGAATGATCCATATAATTCCACTTTCCCATTCTCATTTTCCTCTAATGTTAAAGACATATTTCTCCTAAGTAAATTTTCATTATAATGCAGGTCTAAAAAGTTGGAAGGTAAAATTTCTACACCAAAGTTAAACATAAACTTTTTCTCAGTTTAATATACTACTATTTCCTTTTCACTGATTTTCCATCATCTGTTATTGAGAAATAAACATAGCCACTTCATAAATTTTATAAGGTTCATATAGCAATAAACACAACATTTTTAACATTAAGTTCCTTTATATTTCAGTTGTATTCAGAGGCATTTCAGTAAGGGATTTAGACCATTTTACTCCTGCAGGGGCTTAAGATTTTACAATAAGCAGTTTCACAATGGGTATGGCACTTAAAGACTATCTAAGTAATGGTGGCAGGCATTTGTCACTCAACTGTCTTCTGAAATCTGAGAAGTATGGGAGCAGAGGGTGGAAGGGAAGATGGCTGAACTGGCCTACATGGGTTGGGATGGTTAATCAAAAGAGTGGAAATCTAAGGTTACATTTCTTGGCATTTGACAATGGAGCTGTTTCTAAGCCATCCAAGAAGACAGTTTCCTGGCTACCTCTAGGTTATTGGGCAAAAAAGTCTAAATAAGTTTGTCCGTTTCTCTTTCTCAACTCAGTGACTTTAAGAGACCCTATGCACAATTCCCAGTTCCTCTTCAGCCTGTACTTGAGCTCTAGACTTCCAGTCCAACCAAGCTTCCAGCCTTAAGGAAGCTGATCAGATAACTAAAATAACTCATAATATGGGTTGATTAAAACAATGTCAAAGGACAAGAAAATGAATTTCCATTTTGGAACTATGACAATTATGATTGAATTTTTAAGAAAAATTGCATTATTTTTACTAAAGGAACTATAAGCTTTGTATGCCTACTCTGAACATCCCTCTCTTTTATTTTGGAAGCTACATAAAAAACAGCATCGCCCTACAGACTGACAGAGAGATTTCTCCCCTTCCTTGATCTGAAAAGGCATGACAGAGAATCTTTGAGCAAGGTGGGGAATGAGTGTGTCTATTCTACAAAAAAGAGCCATAAAAAGGAGATGCCAAATCTAAGGGCAAATAAAGAATCCTTCCTTATATAACTTATCACTCACAGACTGTCATTTATACAACAAACATTTAACAAGACACCCAGGAACTCTTAAATGTTAGCTAGTTCATAATAAAGTTCCTGTTTCCTCGATAATCTCAATGGGAAATAAACAAACATAAAAACAAGTCAATACAAAGACAAGATGAAATTGCTGAATTTTAAAAAGTTCATCCTTAGATTGATTTCTAAAAAATGATTATAATAATGTGTATAACCTTGTTCATATACAGAAAAGTTACATTTCTCTACAGTAATACATGAAACCAAGTAAATCCAGTATCTCCCTCACATTAAGAAAACCAAGAAGCTCACTGTTTAACTAGATCTGACATATTACACTTAAGCCTACATAAGATCTCAGAGCTACTGTTTATGTCCCAGTACAAAAGACCTTTGCAGTCTTGAAATACGGTTTGGACAGGGACAGGCAAGTCCTGGGTCCTATGTGTTTTAACAGAAAACCTCAGGCTTCAGCATCAGACAAATTAAGTTTAAATCCTGGATCTGCCACTTAGCTGCGTGATTTTGGGAAAATCATTCTTCAGATTCTGCATCTAGAAAAGAGGAATAACATTACCCTATAGAGTAATAACATTACACGGCTGTGAAGATTACATAAGAATATTTAAGTTAAAGCTAAGTACAGCTGACCCTTGAACAACACAGGTTTGAACTGCACTGGTCCACTTAGAGACATGGGTTTTTCCAACAGTAAATCCTACAGCACTACACTATCTGTGGCTGGTTGAATCCGCAGATCTGGAACCATGGATACAGAGGGCCAACTATAAGTGATATGTGGATTTTCCAGTGTGCAGAGGGTAGGTGCCCCTAACCACCATACAGTTCAAGGGTCAACTGTATATAGTACGTTCAACAGTAGTCCCCTTTCTCCTCTGTTAGCTTAGACCTCTGCAGAGAATGACAGAATGATTACCAAACAATAAAGTAAAACAAAAGATGTTCGATAAATATGCACTGAAGGCAGCTGAATAAATAATTGGTAATGCTGGTTGTATAGGAACATCTCTGTGCGGGCTGACTTTACAGTCAATGAAAGACAAGGAGTTCTTTGTGACTTTTTTTTACTCAGGATACCCCTGAGTATGTTTATACTACGTGGTTAACTGAGTGGAAATACAACAGAGTGCAAAGAGGGGAGGAGAGAAGCTGGGAGAGTCCTTCCACAGGAGCTTGGGAGTCAGGTTTCTGATTTCAAGAAAGAAAGGTCAGTAAATATACTTGTATTAAAAGCGGGACATATTAAATGGATCTAGTGACGACTACTGAACTCTTGAAGGCAGAGTACTGATTTGTAAAAACTGTTAATGCTAAACCATTTTCCCTGCATTTTTATAGGAAAATATTCTTTTCACTTTTTCTTATATTTATTCCCTGCTTCTGCCCTTTTACATATCTGTTCATTTTTTTGATGAATATGTTTGAAGCTGTATAGGTATAGGTCCAACCCTCACCTAGATGGAGTTCAACAAGATGAAAATTCATTTTCTCCAAAGTGGTACTGTAGCTAACAAACAGAAAGACTGGGATAATCTGCTCTGAACTGCTACTGTTGTATATAATTACCACTTTCTACAAAGAATGTCTTTTTCTCCAGTGATTCCAGGTTTTGGTTTTCATGTTTTAAAAAATTGTTTAATGCTGTGCCCAGCTGCATTCAAATGAATTTCAAAATACATAATTCTAACAGCTAGCTTTAAAAAGTGAACAAAACCCTAAATACCATCTTTTCTATTTTTTAGCAAGTAAATCGCACTCATAAAAAACTCAATCTAGAGGTACAAAGTGATGAAAATATATACAGAGAATAACCTTTGGGATCTTACTTTACTTTTTCTAAAACCAAGAATTAGTTCTGATTTGAGACCAAAGTATTTGGAAGTATCTCCAAAGGAAAGCTCCAAGCTAACAGAGGTTTTCTGTTAACAAACTGAAAACAAAACATATACAACACACTTGTCTAAGTTAACAATAAAATGTTAGAACTATTTCCAGAAACCAACACAGGAAAACAATTTTATTTATCACAAATATGTATTTGTGTATTGTTTAGCAGAGTCAAAGAAGCTAACCTAGTGGTGAAAAAAAATGTTTCATAAATTCTTCTAATCATAAACATACTCTCGGAACAAGGGTTAAAACAGAGACAAGAATATGATGAGGCATTCACTTAAATACTAAAAAATGAATTTAGATTGACTAAAAAGGCTAAGGGAGACAGAACTTAGCTATATACAATTTCACAATATTTTCTCCATCTAAAATTTTGTTAGGATACTACTTTTTTCTATCTTGCTGTATAATTTTGGATGGCAAAATGGGGCAAAATATTAAAATATGTGAACTCATGATGATATTCCCTTGGCAAAATAAATCATCTTCAAGAAAGCAGCAAACCAATGTACCTAACTAAACGTTCAAAGGTGGCACCACAGGCAGCTCTGCAAGGTGGAACTGATACGGAAGAAGAGTTGAAGAAAGTCTGTTTAAGAAACAGTTAGACACCCCCCCACACTCCCTAATCCTGTACCCAGTGCAACCCCTTCCCCATTCTGGTGGAAGACTTGAGCTCTATTCTCTGGATAGTAAATCAAGGAGATTTTGAACTGAGGAATGCCAGACAGAGTTGAAGGCAGAGATACCATCCTGAAAACTAAGTGAAAGTTTTAAATACTGAAGATTGAGACTTCATCTCTCTACACCACCAGGTTAGAAGGCTTGTACCTTTCCTTATAAGAGTGGAAGATTCTTCTCTGGGAAATCCTATCAGCTCAACTGAAAAGACTTAAGAATAGAGACATCGCCCTATAATTGGGAGGCTTCTCTCAAGCTCCCAGAACTACCAGTCAACTTTTTAGTTTTTATTTGCCTCAAGAAATTTTCTAATTTCCCTTGTGATTACTTCTTTGATCCAGTCTCTGGATCAAATTCAAGAGTTTATTGTTTAATTTCTATATATCTGTGAATTTTCCAGTTTTCCTACTGCTCTTGACTTCTAATTTTATTTCATTGTGATTGGTAAAGATATTTGATATGATTCAATCTTCTTAAATATATTAAGACTTGTTCTGTGACCAACGTGAATGCTCCCCTCTTCTCAATGCACACACACCAATGTGTGTGCTTGAGAAGAATGTGTATTCTGGGGCTGTTGGGTGAGTGTTCTGTATATGTTTGTTAGGTCCAACTGATGTATAACATTGTTCAAGTCCTTCTTTTCCTTATTGATCTGTCTAGTTCTATCCATTTAGTGCCAAATAAACTTAAATATGAGCAAGCAGCTAAGGACCACCTGACATCTGAGGAAAATCTCTCTCATGAAGGACAAAGATAGATAAACAGAATTAAACCAAGCTGAAGGAAACAAACCATGCAAAGAGATGACAATATTTTTTTAAATTATCAATGTTTAAAGAAACAAAAATGGGATGTTTCCTATTTCTATTCTTGAATAGGATTCAGCAAGAAATGTTAGGATGCTATAAGAAAAGGAATAAATATAGAATACATAGAAAAATAAGTTAAAAAAAGGAAATATAACATAAGTGAAAATTTTAATGAAGAAATGAAAGATAAAGTTGAGAAAATATTTAAGAAGAGCAAAAAGATGAAAAATAGAGGAAAAAAAGAAGATAGAGAATCAATCCAGGAAGTCCAACATCTAGATAATAGGAGGTCTGGAAAGAGAAAACAGGAGGGGAAGAAATCTAAAAGGTAATTCAAGAAAATTTATCACAATTGAAGACTATAAGTTTATACAATAGACAAAAATAGGCCCACACCAAGAGGGTAAACATGAAAAGATGCTCAAAGAGTAGTCCAGTAAATAGAAATTATATCTTTAGAATGATGAAATTTTACAAGTCTGACAATACCAAGAACTGGCAAGGATACAGAACCACTAATATAACCAACACCAGGCATACTGTTTAACAAAATGGTTTTAAAATATCTAGTAAAATTTAATACATGCATACCTATGACATAGCAATCCTATTCCTAGATAATATTCCAGACAATATGAGTGATTATGTGGATAGATCACATCTTGGGTCACAAATCAAGCCTTGGTAAATTTAAGAAAACTGAAATCGTATCAAGCACCTTTTCAGACCACAACACTATGAAATTAGAGATCAATTACAGGAAAAAAACTGTAAAAAACACAAACACATGGAGGCTAAACAATATGTTACTAAACAATCAATGGATCACTGAAGAACTCAAAGAGGAAGTCAAAAAATATCTAAAGATAAATGACAATGAAAACAGAACAATCCAAAACCTACAGGATGCAGCAAAAGCAGTTCTAAGAGGTAAGTTTATAGCAATACAATCCTACCTCAAGAAACAAGAAAAAAACCTCAAACAAACAACCTATCCTTACACCTAAAGCAACTAGAGAAAAAAGAACAAACAAAACCCTGTTTCACTCTCAGACATCCTTCAGTTTCCAAATCAAACTCTATTTTTTCAGAATAGCCTTCCCTGACTGTGATTCCTTGGATTTAAATCAGATTCTCCTTTACACAGTGATAGCACCTGTGCTTTCCCTCCACAGTGCTCACCTCAGTTTTTAATTCTATATTTGTGGGACAATTTCGTTAAAGTCTAACCCTCTCACCATCTGACAGACTCCTTAAGGCCAGGGATCTTGACTGTCCTGTTCATCCCTGTATCTCCAGCACCCAGAAGAGTATCATTACAATTTTTTTTAGAAACAAAACAATAACAAAATACATTTTTTTAAATGCCAAAAATGTTATCTATTTTGGGGGCAGTGAGACTATAGGTAATATTTTTCTTTTCTTACTTTTCTGCATTTTACATATTTTCTGTAGCGCACACGTTAATAAAAAACAAAAGTTTATGATGGACCTAAATTTAAATAAACAAATACAACTAGTGAAAACCAGAGTTTTAAAAAATCAGGAGGTGAAACCAGACCTTATGAAGAATTAATTCAAATAACAAACTTCTGACATATTTATTGACATGGAAAATGTTCATGATATACAACTAATTGAAAACATATGCCAGAAAATAGTGTACTTGGTATGAAACCATTTCTATTCAACCCAGAAAAGTACTAGAATTTCATACACTTCAATTTTAACAGTAATTAGCTCTGACTAGTGGGATTAGAGGTGATTTTTTGCTTTTCTTTCTGCTTTTCTGTTTTTTCCCAAATATTGTTTTCTGTATTATATATATATGTTATGGAAAACTAATCTCTTTAAACAGCTATGCACTCTTGTGGATTTACAATATGGTTCAATTTGCAACCCATTTTTAGGAATACACCTATTTTTTTCAAGTAAGGGATGCTTTATATTAAACTACCCATTCCCTACTGTGCCATATCAATTACTTTCTATAATTTGTTTTAATAAAGCCTACTTGGCCAGAGGGTCCTTGATAAGAATTATTACACCAATATTTTTTTAAAGCTTATGGCACTGACAACATGGTATTACATTTTAAAGTAAATCATGCTATTGTTTTCATCAATTTTAATTTTCTGACATTGCAGGACTACTAAATTCTATGGTTGTTATGTGTTTTGTCACCTACTCTTATATTCAGAAAATATCCCCAAAAGTGATTCACAAGCTTAACTAAGAGAAGCAGAAAAGCATTTTTGAAAAATTATTCTGCGGAACACTATTTTCCACTTATTCCAAATAGCACAACAAAGAGGCTTGCAGGAAATGAAATGAAACCATGGTAACCAACTAAACCTATCATGAGCTACCAGATCAAGAGAACACATAGTACATTACACGTCAACGCCTACCAGAAGCATAATCTTTCCCCAGTTCCTTTTGATCCTTCTTCCTAAACGTGAAAAAAGCTTTCAACTAATTTTCATATTTTAAAAATGTGAAAGCCCCTGTACCAATGACTTTACCCAGGAATTCTTTGGCTGGGTTCACTTTAAAAGTCAACCTAATGATCTGAGATTCAATTAGAAATTGTTTTTTTCAATCATTAGCAAATTACATTTCCTACTTCATAAAATGCTTATCATTTTCTAATACAGTAGCAATAGTTTCTTCATACTAAATTTCAGAGTTGCAAAGATTAAGTAACATTCTCTCAGGAGTTCCTTAATAGAATCTTACCAGCATTCTAAACTCAAAGCCATAATAAATTAAATCACAAATGCATTTACATAGTAGGAAGGAGCCCATTTTATCATCTTGTTGCCCATTCTACTACCAATCATCAACCCCTATCATAGAAACTGAAGCTAAACTCACAGAATATAGCTCATCGTGTTCTTAAACTACCAACCATCAGCTAAGACTAAATAAAAAGGTATTGATGGCTTTTATTACATAATGATACAGCCAGGCAGACAACAGGGCAAAACTTCTGGAAAGACTAGAGATGATCTTTGCTGCTATGGTTAGCCACTACCAAATAACTGTCACATATAATAAAATACAATGTACATACATGCCATAAAAATATATGTATATTTTATGCACAACCAATTTCTGGAAGGATAGACAAATAATTGTGAATGGCATTATCTCTATGGAGTGGAACTAGAAGTATGTGGAGGGAAAGTAATGTAATTTATCATTATATACAATTCTCTTATTTGAAAAAAATATTTTTACAACAGCCATGAATTGTTTTCATAGTCATAACAGAGATGTGATAAATGACATGGATGCAAGTATACTATTATTTTTACAGATTATTATTGCTGTTTTTCTCTGAAAAGTTGTCCAAACTCACTACAAAATTATTTTTATAAGCACATATGATCACCAAATGATTTTATAATGTAATTTTAGCTTAAATAATTAAACTTTACATATACTTAATTTGGCTTTTCTCTTTTTGGGGAGAGAGGGGTGGAAAGTTAACCCTTGAGAATTAGTTGGAGTAAATTTCATCCTTAAAGGCTTTAAACCAAGGTTTATCTGCTTAAAAATGGTACTGTATTGATAACTTAAAAATCTTTTTAATAAACTCACTGACTTAAAAGCTAAGGGTTTACTCTTGTGCCACACCCCTTTTCAACTTACATAGTGCTACATGTTTTATTATTATTTTGGATGTTGTTTTTAACAGGTTATATTTTCTGTTTCTTAGCTTTTTCTTCTTGAGCAAGTTAAGCCTCAGTTTTCTTGTAAAACGCAGAAAATATAGTATCTACTCCATGGGCTTATTTTGTAGATAAAACTGAGTTTTCCAACCTGTTTGTCAGGAACAGAGGTTAGAGGCTACACAATATCAAATCTGTCAGCCCTTTCAGAGGCCGGGACGGTCTAATGCAGCTCAAGTCCTGGCACTGGCCACATTTGGTCACAGTCAGCCCCCTGCATTTACTCTCAGTGTGCCACGTAACAGCATAATTTTCAATGGGTGCCACACATGAAAAAGCATTAGAAAATACTGAAAGATAATCCACATAATGTATTTACCACAGTGCATGACACAGTAAATATTCACTAAACATTAACCATTATCATATGTATAAAACCAGTAGGCCCGGGCTTCCCTGGTGGCGCAGTGGTTGGGAGTCCACCTGCCGATGCAGGGGACGCGGGTTCGTGCCCTGGTCTGGGGGGATCCCACAGGCCGCGGAGCGGCTGGGCCCATGGGCCATGGCCGCTGGGCCTGCGCGTCCGGAGCCTGTGCTCCGTGGCGGGAGAGGCCACAGTGGTGAGAGGCCCACGTACTGCAAAAAAAAAAAAAAAAAAAAAACCACTAGGCCCATTAATAAAATACGTGGGTACGCAACTCGTTCATAGGAAAGGAGGCACATTATCAACACATTCTGGAGCTGTCTCTGGTTACCAAGAAACAGACCTTACATTAAAAGAACCTGGTATGTCTCCTACTGCACCTTAAAGTAGATAGATATACAAGTCAGATTCCAGTTTCTCTTTCAGAGTAGACAGCCAGAGAGTTGGAATTTTATCTCCTATATCAAAGTTCCTGTTGATTAGCCAGAAAATGTACTTGAAACTCAATTCCACCCTAAAAGAACTGCTTGGTGGAATCTGCCTTATGCTGTGCCTTAAAAATGCAAAACCCAAAAATATCTTGAAATCCGCTTTTTTGATTTCTCTACCTTCTGCTTTAAACCCATTGCTATAGATGCATACTTTTTGAGAGGGAACTGAAGTTTGAATAGAAAGAACATCAGTTAATAAAAACCATGCTGTGCATAAAATCTGAAAAATGAAGTACCATTTGAGAGTAAAGTGCAAATCAAAACCACAATGAGATACCACTTCACACCCACTAGGATGTCACACCCACTGTTTAAATCAAAGACATGATAACAGGTACTGGCGAAGAGTGGAGAAATTAGAACCCTCACACATTGCTGGTGGGATTATAAAATGGTAAAACCACTTTGGAAAAAAATTTGGCAGTTCCTCAAAATGTTAAACACAGAGTTACAATATGATCCAGCAATTTCACTCCTAGGTATATACCCATGAGAAATAAAAACATGTACACACAAAGCCTTGTACACAGTATTATTCATAGTAGCATTATTCGTAATAGTCAAAAAGTGGAAACAACTCAAATGTCCATCAACTGATGAATGGATAAGCAAAATATGATATATATCCAAATACTGGAACAGTATTCAAATATTATTTATTAATAAAAAGAAATAAAGTACTGATATGTGCAACAACATGGATGAACCTTGGAAATATGCTAAGGGAAAGAAGCCACTCACAAAAGAACACATATTATACACAATTCCACTTTTATGAAACGTCCAGAATGTATAAATCTACAGAGATAAAAAAGTAGGTTAATGGTTACCTGAGGCTGGGAGGGTTGGGAGAAATGGGAAATGACTGTAAATGGGTATGCAGTTTCTTTTTAGGGTGATTAAATGTTCTAAGATTGATTATGTTGCATAACTTTGTGAATGCACTAAAAACCACTGATTTGTACACTTTAAATGGGTGAATTGGTACATTATTTATAACTAAAAGAAGGGAAAAGTTAAAAAAAAAAGACTAAGATACAACACATGCAAAAGCCAAGCTTGGGAATAAAGTTAGAAAAAAAGAAAAAGGCTGAATTTTTGTTAATACATAGAAACAGTGCTTGGTTGCCATAAGTACATGTTTCAGAACACTCTTAGGAGAGGAGGTAAACCTTTTTTGGTACAGGGGAAAAAATCAGAAAACAGGAAGAAAAAGAACTGGTGAGGTAACTACGTCTTAAAATTTTTTTCCTCTATCAATTAAACACTTTAACAAGAAGTCTTTTAGGTTCATTTATCAAAAAGGGGTCTGAAAAAAAAAATGGGGAGGGTGTCTATCTGACTTACCAAACAGAAGAAACCTGGTAAATTTTTATCCTTCTTTTCTCCCCTTTACTCCCAACATTTAGTTCTAATTTATTAACTGAAAGTGAGAAATAACTCAAAGGCTCTTAAGAGTCAGCCTATACATTTTAAGTTTTTTCTCCCTGTAGATGAACCACATCAGAAGCCATTAATCAGAAAGTTAACATTCTATGAGGCCACCATCACCAATACCAAAACCAGACAAGGATACCACAAAAAGAGAAAATTACAGGCTAACATCACTGATGACTACAGACATAAAAATCCTCAACAAAATACTAGCAAACCAACTCCAACAGTACATTAAAAGGATCATACATCATGATCAAGTGGGATTTATCCCAGGGATACAAAGATTCTTCAGTATCCACAAATCAATCAGTGTGATACACCACATTAAAAAATTGAAGAATAAAAACCATATGATCATCTCAAAAGATTAGAAAAAGCTTTTGATAAAATTCAATATCCATTTATGATTAAAGAAAAACAAAACTCTTCAGAAAGTGGGCACACAGGAAACATACTTCAACATAATAAAGGCCATATATGACAAACCCACAGCTAACATCATAGTCAATTGTGAAAAGCTGAAAGCATTTCCTCTAAGGTCAGAAACAAGATAAGGAGGCCCACTCTGGTCATTTATATTTAACATAGTTTTGGAAGTCCTAGCCACAGTGATCAGAGAGGAAAAAGATATAAAAGGAATCCAAATTGGAAAAGAAGTAAAAACTGTCACTGTTCACAGATGACATGATGCTATACACAGAAAATCCTAAAGATGCTACCAGAAAACTACTAGAGCTCATCAGTGAATTCAGTAAAGTTGGTGGACACAAAATTAATATACAGAAATCCTGCATCTATACACTAATGACAAAATATAAGGAAGAGAAATTAAGGAAACAATCCCATTTACCACTGTATCAAAAAGAATAAAATACCTAGGAATAAACCTAGCTAAGGAAGTAAAAGACCTGTACTCTGAAAATTGTAAGATACAATGAAAGAAATTAAAAATGACACAAACAGGGCTTCCCTGGTGGCACAGTGGTTGAGAGTCCACCTGCCAATGCAGGGGACACGGGTTCGTGCCCTGGTCCAGGAAAATCCCACATGCCGCAGAGAGGCTAGGCCTGTGAGCCATGGCCACTGAGCCTGCGCGTCTGGAGCCTGTGCTCCACAATGGGAGAGGCCACAACAGTGAGAGGCCTGCGTACCGCAAAAAAAAAAAAAAAAAAAAAATGACATAAACAGATGGAAAGGTATACCATGTTTTCGGATTAGAAGAATCAGCATTTTTAAAATGACCATACTACCCAAGGCAATCTACAGATTCAATACAATCCCTATCAAATTACCGATGGCATTTTTCATAGAACTAGAACAAAAAATTTTTAAATTTGTACAGAAACACAAAAGACCCCATATAGTCAAAGCAACCTTGAGAAAGAAGAATGGAGCTGTAGGAATCATGCTCCCTGACTTCAGACTATATTACAAAGCTACAGTAATTGAAACAGTATGGTACTGGCACAAAAACAGACATATAGATAATGGAACAGGATAGATTTGAAGTAAGTCAGACAGAGAAAGACTAATATCATATGATATCACTTATATGTGGAATCTAAAAAAATGATACAAATGAAATTATTTACAAAACAAAAATAGACTCACAGACATAGAAACAAACTTATGGTCACCAAAGGGGATAGTGGGGGCTGTGGGGGGAGATAAATTAGGAGTTTGGGATTAACATATACGCACTACTATATATAAAACAGATAAACAACAAGGACCTACTGTATTGCACAGGTAACTATATTCAATATCATGTAATAATTTATAATGGAAAAGAATCTGAAAAGGAATATATATATATGTATATATATAAAACTGACTCACTTTGCTGTCCACCTGAAACTAACACAACACTATAAATTAACTATACTTCAATTTTTAAAATAGTTTAAAAAGACCCTCAAAAAAAAAAGAAAAGAAAAGAAGAGAAAAGAAAGTTACTTGGTGAACATGGAGTCCAGAGCAAGAGGAACTGAGTGAATCAAATGTTTAATAGACTATTTCTCAAAGAGTGTTTCACAGAGAGATTCCACAAAAAGAGGGTCTCATAATCAAATGAGTTTGGGAAATGCAGCATATTTCTATTAAAAATACTCACAGGCTCTGAGAAATACTGCATCAAAGAAACCCAACTGATTATGGTTAGTGGCAGGGAGACTCACACAGCTCCTTTACGAGCATCTCCATACTAGAGATAGTACTGCCAATGTTGGTCAAGACTCCCCTCTCCCACAGACCCTGGACTCTAGAACACACCTCTGTGACTTCCCTTTCTATTGCCCCCAAGGCTGTCCTTCTCCTTCTGATCAATGATTTAAATAAGGTGACACACTTCACTTGGAGTCATATCTTCAAAGACTTAGGATGTACTGTCTTTCACTTTGACCCAAGGTCGCAGCTAGTGTCTTCAATTTTTCCCAAAATGAAAATAACCCTATTGATTTTTTTTGTCTGGTTGTAAAAATGATACACATGGCATTGTGAAAAAAATCAGGCAACTCAGAAAGGTACAGAGAAGTAAAAATTACCTTTAAGTTCAAACTCAGAGACAACACTATGAACACTGGCAATCATTCTTTTAGACAGCTGTCTACTTACATATATACCCTATACATACAGACAGACAGACACACACACACGTATATTAAATAGTATGATACTCTACATACTGTCCTGTATAATGAATTTTATTTTGTAGATTAACATAGGGTATACTTCAGAACTTATCAAATAAGAAATATTGTTTAAAGAAAATATATGTCCAAACATCATGCTTTCTCAGTTTTTTAATTCTCATTTGTTTTCCAGTACCTAAAATTTTTCAAAATAATTCTTATTATGGTCAGCATAAAATCAACAGGAAGTGCCAAGCACTGTGGGTATGAAACATTCTCTGGAATATTTCCAAAATCTGTTCTGGAATATCTAGACACAGGACTTGGAGATTATCAAGACTCTTACACGTGTGTCATCTTGCTCTTCTCCAAGTTTAGAGAAGCTAAAATGAGTCAGACTCAACAGAAATGTCCCCAGGGTTGCCAAATTTGGAGTTAACATTTCTCCTCAAAGGGAACCCTTTAAAATCTATAAGGTATCTAGAATCTCTTTTGAAGATCACTTTTCCATTGCCCAAGGAAAACTACTTACTAAATTAATTATCAAATAATTCTGGTAAAACTTAATTCCCACCACCCTATCCACTTATTTATTCTTATTGCTCCCACAATGATCTTTTAAAATTACAAATGTTCAACCATTAGTCTCTTCTATTAAAAGTCTTCAGTGACTCCCATTTCCTACAGATAAAGTCCAAATTCTTAAGCATGAAATACCAGCCTTTCCTGGCATACTTACTGCTAAAACTTCCTGCACCCCCGAGTCCTAGCAGCCTGCCATACACCAAATGTTCCATGCTGTTCTATATATTCCTTCCTTGGCTTTTTCTTCTTCCCCAAATGCTCGTTTTTTTATAATCACATCCTATCCTCTACCTGGCAAACCTATATTCTACCTTTATGAGGCAGCTTAAATGTCTTCCTTTTTGACCCATTGGATAATATCTGGCAGAATTCAAAAGCTCAATAAAAGCTCCTAAATCATATGTAATATTATTTCTTATTGATGTTTTTAATCTGTATGGGTTCTCTTTTATAACAGGTTCTCTTTTATTTGCTTTTGCTATGGTTTCTACCATGTGAAGAAAATTCCTATTTTCATAGTTACAAAGTAAATATTTTGGGATGATGTGCTGTTGTTTTTGATGATGCAGTTACCTGTGCTATACTGTGTAACTGGTATCCATTTTCCCTCCTCACTCCAACCTTCTTCCTTCTTTTAAAACAGGAAAAGAAAACCAGATTTTTATCTGATAAGAACCAGATTCTTATCAGGTACGTGGTGGCAATGAGAAAACAGATACCAAATATTTAAAAGGTCATTTCACATGATCACTTACACTAGCTCTCCACTAGTCTTTTCACCTTCTTATTTCACTATTTCCAAGAATTCATGGGGTGCTTACGTAATTCTAACAGTTACTTATAGTGAACAACTGTTTTGATAGGTTATAGTTCAAGATTATATAGGAAAAGATGGAGAAAATGCAGGAAACGATTTCATCAGAGGATCAGAATCTTAAAAAAAAAAAAAGTAAATGGAAATTCTGGAAATAAATAACACAGTATATGAAATTAGGAACTCAATGAATGGATTTACAGCTGATCAAAAAGAGCAGAATAAAGGACTAGTGGACTGGAAGACAGGTCAATAGAAAATGTCCAAATTGAAGTTCAGAGAGATGAAAGTCAGAAAGTGAGAAGCTCAGAGGAAAAAAAATTTGGAAAATTCAGGAAATAATTTATGATGAATAAACCTACAGTTATAGTATCATGATATTTAATAATTTTATATTTCTTATAACTATTTTGTATACACTTAACATTTAATAAAAAGGATAATACAAAACATGCACAGTCCTATCTTTTTCACTTGTCACTCCATATGTACAACACTGAACAATTTTTCCTTCTAGTGAGAAAAATTACAGAACATAAAAATTTTTTAAAAAGAATTAGTTCTAAAACTATGAAAATCATACAAAGAAAAATGTTTTCTACAAAACTTCTTAAATTATTTTAGGTTACTTGCAGCTAATACATGCCATGATACCTCATTAAACTATAACTAATACAAATGTTGTCAAAATCAACATACAGAAAATCCCGAAGTCATAGGAAACACTTCATGCTTCATGAAGTATAATCTAGTGCCTGGGAGAGCATCTTATCTTCAACTGCACGCTCCAACTATGTGGGTGTCTGTCTAGTGTTTCATTGTATAAAAGACTTTGAGCGACAATCATTTTTTCTGAACCAAGGGGTCCCCGTGGGCAAGGCAGAAAAGCAGAACAAGGCCGGGCCAGAAATTCAGGCTGAGATGGCGTGTAAGAGAAGATGATGGTGAAGAAGAAAGTGAGATGTCAACCACAGACGACCTTCCATGCCATGCAATGAAAATCTCCTTGCTGACTGCAAAAAATTGATACTGTGACACCACATATACAATACATCCTTGCCGAACTGATACCTCACATTATACACAAAGATCATCAGTAAAGGTTAGGCTTCCCCAGGTATGGGGGAGATGCCAGTGACAGAGGGAGGTGTGGCCTTCGAAACCTTGTGTCCTACTCAACATTACGACTTTGCTGATCACTGCATCAGATTTTAAGATTGATCACTCATGATACCATGGAAGATACATTAGAGGGGATAAGGCTGGATACAGGTAACTTCCTCATGAAACTAATCCAGGAGGTGGCTTGATTGAAAAGAAGGGGAAATTTTTTTTTTTTTTTTTTTTTTTTTGCGGTACGCAGGCCTCTCACTGTTGTGGCCTCTCCAGTTGTGGAGCACAGGCTCCGGACGCACAGGCTCAGCGGCCATGGCTCACAGGCACAGCCGCTCCGCGTCATGTGGGATCTTCCCGGACCGGGGCACGAACCTGTGTCCCCTGCATCGGCAGGCGGACTCTCAACCACTGCGCCACCAGGGAAGCCCCAAGAAGGGGAAATTTTGAAAATTACTTAAGAAATAAAAGATTGTTGGGCTTGGCTGTGTGAGATGAGCAAGAAGAAAAAGTTCTTTTAACCATTAGATAATATAGGTACAGTACATTGGGCTTTCCAGAGTCTATGAAAAGGTATAAAATATGAATAAAAAGGTGTGGCTCCAAAGCATAAAAGGAAATCTAAAGTTAATTTCAAAAGCAATTTATATTTAAAAAAACGAAGTTAACAGCAAAATATATATATTTGATATAGGATATAGTGTTTGATATGGTGTAAGATGGAGGCCTCGAAATGAATAAGGCCAGGCCTACAAACATCTTAAAACAGAACTGAGAGAAAAGAAAAATGATGTCTTGCTTTCGGTCTTGTGAACTGGCTAAATAACAGTGTCACCAGCTATTAAAGGGATACAGGTGTTACAGCGTATTTGGGAGGAAAACTGATCGAGTTCAGTTTTGGACATATTGTGAGGTTGAGGTGACTATGGAACAACTTGAAATCAAGGACTTATTCGTAATTTTAGGGCCTTTGTTTAACACAGCAAATGCATAATAAACAATGATGGCTGTAAATTCAAACTGCCTCCCTACCGCAGTGGATCATGAATTCTGTTAAAAACAGACTGATGTTAACTGGGAGAATCATTAGTTGAAATGGGGAATATCAGATAAGATGAAGAGATATATCAATACAACTTCTATTTCACATTCTGTTTAACACTTCCCTACCATACATCTAGTTCAAAACAAAGAAAATCATATTTCAGCATGTAAATTACTCACGCATACTCACAAATTCCCTACCTCCACTACAAGCCCTTTTACTCACTATTTCTTTTCCATGTAAAAACTTTATGATGCTTTTCAAAAACAAAAGGAAAGCTGCATGTTACCCCAGACCTATACATTAAAAGCACTGTCATCAATCCCATGTTGCTCTATTCTTCAATCCAATTCTAGGATTTCCTGGGCCAAAGTGGACAGTGAATGATTATAAAGTCATGAGTAGCATGAGAGAGGGTGAGAGGGTGGGAATGAGGAAGAATTTGGAAGATCTGGGTGCTACTTTTCTCCACATTGAGTCCTTGGCCCTAGGGCGTTTGCTGGTGTTATTCAGTAAAAAACAGCGTGGTGACCACATTATGAAGCGATGTAGTATAATAGAAAGTACCTGAACTTTGCAATGAGGCGAAACTGAGTTAAAATTCCAGTGATCTCAGAAGAAGGTGGGGAGACGGCAACAAAGGGAAAAGGAAGAGAGTATACAGATTGCTTTGTTTCCTTTCACCCCACCTCCTTCTTGCTTATTTTGGCCCACTAGCCTGTACATCAAGGCTTATCTACCCCAGACACTCAGATGACCATCTATTTGGATATGTGGAATTGTAGAATCCTAGAATTATAAAATGTTAGGAACAGAAAGATGAAGCAGCTGGCTTCAAGAATACCTGTGATTTGCTCCAAATTAGTCGTCTAGCTCATTTAGTGGCAAAATGAATAGGTATTTAAATTCTCAGCCCAGATTTTTTCCCCTATATACCAAAATTTAAACCTGAAAAAGCAACATAATTAAGTAACTGAAGGGGGATTTATGCTTTATAATTTTCCATAAAAGCAGATTTCCATGAACTCCTGTTAACAAGCTCTGTTGTCCAAGTATGCTATTGATTCAGAATTCAGCATGAAGAAATACTGAATTATACCATTCTTTTGCCAGAAAGATTAATAATAAATCTGGTGGATGGGAGTAAGAACAGTCCCTGCTCACTCACCTAGGCATAAGTGATTGGAGAAGGAGTTGGACGTGGTCATATCAGAGCCCTAAGCAATAATATTACCTTTCTCTTCTCTCTCTGTGGCTACCAAAAGAAATGTTATTTCTTTGACCTCTTTCTTCAAAGTTTCTACTTTTAAATCTTTTCCAAACAATGCATAAATGAATGCATGAATTAACAAATGAAGGAATGAACAAAGACAATGGATAATTATTCCAAGCCTCTAGAGAGGCAGCAATGTAGAGTGATTAAGAGCATAGACTCTGAAGCCAAATTGTCTGGGTTCAAATACCAGCTACACGAATTATTAAATGTATAACCTTGGCCAAGTTACTCAACCTCTAGGTCCTCTGTTTCCTTATCTGTAAAGTGGAGACAGAAATTGTACACACATCCTAGACCTGTTGTGAAGATTAAATGAGGTTAGAGTCCTGGCAGGAGGTTAGCCCAATGGATAAGCGTGCTATTGTATTATTGCTCTGTTATTATTGCAGGGTTAATGGAAATACTTGTTTCTGGCCACTGTGTTGTAAGCTAAGAACGGCCAAAATGCTAGGCAAAGTTCAGTAGATAGGAAAGAGCCAGGAGTTCCCAAGGAAAGCTGCTTGAACCAAAAGCCAACCCAAGAGAAATGACATCGGCTTTAATTTTACGAGTTACAAAGGTCTTTTCTCTTTAGTTCCTTTCCTTATTCAAGAAATAGATGGGAGCTGATACACCAGGACAGATGGGAGGGAATGGGTAAGATGAAATAGAAGAAAGCAGCTACAATAAAAATGCCTTAAAAGTTTTTCAGTTCTTAATTACTGAGTCTACCATTCATGAGGAACTTTTTAAGAGTCTCAAAGCTATTAAAATGGTAATTAGGTCCCAAGAAAACAAGAACCAATTCAATTACATGCTGGATGCTTTTACAATTGAAAGCCCTCTATTAAGAGGGTTTTAAATGAGGCACAGTTATAATTACAGGTCCATGACCAACCTTAAAGCCAAAGTGTAGGTTCCTGGCTGACGCTGGCTCTCCCGAATGAGGTAGCTCCCCTCAGCTACACTTAAGAGCTGGTCTGCTGCTTCTCGGGAGATCATGCCATGAAACCTAAGAAACAAAGTCAATTCAGAAACTGCATGCTTTCCACCTTTTTCAATAAAACAAGATAAAACAAAACCTCCCACCTTCTCTTGTTGATTTCTAGACAAAGTACTGCCATAAAATTGAAGGGGAGCAGTTGGGTTTAACTATGCTTGTGTTTCTCTGGGCCTGGCCCGGGGCCAGCTTCTCTGTGGTGACAAGAACAGCACCGAAGTAGCTCTCCAATCCATTTAACAATCACGGAATCAAAATTCACATCCATCTACCGAAGACCAACCACCTGTCTCAAGAGGACAATTCCCTTCTTATGTAGCTGCCTGACCATATGGACATGCTAAAAAACACTCAGCAATGTGTCCCACTTCCTTTCTTCACACCAGTGGCATTGCTCCAAAAATTTTGGCTCAGAGTCTAAGTTGGCAATTTTCCAGGTACCCTGGGTTGCCCTTAATTGGCATGATTGCTCAATAATGTGCATAATCTGCACCACCGCATACTCAAGCCAAAAGCAAACAACTGTAATACTCGCTTTCACTCCCTGCGAAAACCCTATTTTTGATTAACAGAGAAAAAAGGAGGAAGAAGAGTAAACAAAAATAACACACTCCTTATACAAACACAGTAGATTCAACCTATAACATTCTGACATAAAACACTGAAAAATTAAAAAACAGCCGTGGTAACTAATGATTAATATTAAAAATATAAAACCACCTTATATTCGTATGGTGATGTACAGTTTATAAAGAACTTACACAAATATTATGTCCTTTCATTAACTTAAAGAAAACTGAATTGAACAACTGCTCACATGAGACCGTAGCTTTTAAAGGTACAAAAAACCCAACAGTCCCTTGAATTTGGAATGATATTTTGAAAAGGCCCTGAAATAGCACCTTAATAATTTAAGAACTTTACGAGGGCTCAAGTGGCAACTTTTTGAAATTTTACTCATGGGAGAGGTTCGGTCTTTCTCAATTTAAGTCTTAAAGCAGTTTGTAGTACATACGCTCAAATCATGACAATTAGAACAAGGAGGTTTAACAATGGGCTCCTAGAATTTCTTATCTCCTTAAATTCCTCAATCTTTCAAAACCAGGTCCACTCTGATTCTGTAGGAGTAAGAAGACAGTAACCTATCTGTGGTAATAACACATATATTAGATTAGCATATTGGTATATTATTTTAAGTTTACATGACACCAACTAATAAAGTTAGTAAAATTTAATATCTCCTTGTTTTTAAAAACTCAATTAATTCAGAAGAAAATCTCATTCAAGGAAACAAATTTTAGAACACAACTTGATGATGGTATTTAAAGACTCTTAAAACTATTCATACCAGCTGACCCAAAATTTCCGCCCCAGAAAAAGATTAATGCACTAAGGTATTTCTTACCGTGTTACTTTTAATACTATCGTTTAAAGTCAACCTATATGCCAAAAGCAGAGAAATGACTAAATTATGGTATAACCATAAAGAACACCAGTGGCTCCCCTCAACTCCTAAGCACCTAGGTTCTACTCATAAGAGTCCTGAAAACTTAAACAGAATTTTAGATAATTTAAAAATATTTGTTATATACATTATTGTTTATCTGATATGATCTTCAGCCATGAAAAACAAATGATTTTATTTGGGGAATGATGGGATTATAGGTGATTTTTATTCTTTTCCTCGAAGGGTTATATTTCTATTTTTTTTAAATAATCAGAAGAATTAAGGACTTTAAAAATTATTACATTTTTCATAAAATAGAAAAATGCTCATTATTAATATTAAATGGAAAAGTCAGGCTATAAAAAGTATATGTATAATAACTCAATTTTGTAAAAACCATTAAGAAAATAGATCTTCAGAAGATAATACTTCAAACTGTTAACATTAGTTATTTCTGGGTAGCATGAATTTACTTACAGAAAATTTGGAAAATAAAAGTATAAATGTAGAATAAACCACCATACCTTACTACATGCATACATGTATGTATATGTATCTATATGCTTAATAAACACATACAATCAAATATATACTTTTCCTCATATATATACATCTAGCATTATTTATTTACATATACGGCTTGCATCTTTAACATTATCACGTACACATTTTCCCATGCTATTTTCTTCTCTACACTTATCTTTATTTTCTATATTTTCACCAACTACAACAATTACATTTACAATCAGAAAAATAATTTAACTCATTCAAACTTGAATACCTCCTTCCTCTTGCTTTTATTTTTTTACTAAAAGCATCCATTTACCTGTCTCTCTTATACATTCCAATCTACAAAATGTTTTCTGATAATCCATACTTACTCTCTTCCGTAATACTTTGGTCTATTTTCTACCTATTGGGAAAGAGAAAAAAGGATATTTGTGAAAATGGAAATGTTCAGAACATAACTCAACATTCTGAATATGTGACAAACTAAAGCATATATTAAGAAAAAGAATTAGAATAAGATTAGAAAAATCAGAGTCTGGGGTCCCAGTCCTATCAGCAGATTGACTGTGCCATTTGGACTGGTCACTTCATCTCTCAGACCTTTTTCTTATCTATAAAACACTGTGTGTGTAAAAAGAGTCAGACTAAATTATCTTTCATTTCTAGGATTTTATGAATCTGAAAAAATACTTACATCACTTTATCCAAAAGGTAAAATGAAACATCCAAAAACTTAATGCCACGATTGTGTCAGAACAGATTGTGGCTTTCTCTCCCATCCTCTCCCTTCCTGTTACACCATATTCTCCATTCTGTTAACATCTCCATATAATCTTGCCCTTCTGTTCTCCCATCAGCTCTTCCCTCACCACAGTTTATCTCCCCTAGCTTTTCATGGCTGGTGTGCTCATTGTACCTAAAGAAAGGTCCAGGAGAATAGATTCTAAGGAATTTTTACTAGGGTAGACTTAAAATATTTGCCCTGTTCATTCAAGAAACATTTATTTGGTGGCAAATAAGTGATAAGCATTGTCCTACTTGTAATATGACAAAAAGTCATTACTCTTCTGAGACTTTCTAATGATGACAGACAATAAATAAGTTTAAAGAAATAAAACAAACGAACACAAGTGCTGTAATGAAAATAAGAATGAGTAACAGAAAAGTGAGGACTAACGAGGTATTTAAGTTGGATGGTCAGGAAAGACCTCTCTGAGACGACATTTAAACTGGGTCCTGACAGGAATGGAATAAGCTTTCCCGAGGAGGTACCTAGGTGACACCATGGACTACATTTATTGAGTTTGTGCTTTGTGCTATAATTACATTTGGAGATCACTTAATCCTCACAATGAGATGAATTATTCTACTGCATCCTCATTAAGATAGTATTATCATTCTCATTTTATTGATGAAGAAAACTGAGAATCAGAGAGGTTAGAGAACTTGTTCAAGGTTTCTTGGTAGAGCCTAAGGTAAAACTGGGATTCTTATTCAGGAATAGCAAGAAGGGCCCAAACCCTCTGTCTATTTGACACTGACTCATCTGAATTAGTTAAATATGGCAGTTCCCAAAGCTAAACTCAAAGTCTATCCTTTCAGTGACTGTCTTCCCTTCACCTCTACACAGAGCCTGACTACCAAGTCTAGGTTACCTATCCACAGGTCATCAAGGTCTGGTACTGCTTCAGCGAACTTGAGATATTTATTCGTCTTGAATAAATAAATTTTGTATTTCAATGAAATGCATGATATACAGCATACACTGCTGGCTTATGTAGCCCAGATCATTGTCTTTGAGCTATTTTGGAACTCTGTAAGATGTAGGTAACTGATACACATACATACGCGCACACACACACACACACTTTTCCTGTGTGGTAGTGGTTTTACTGACTTCTTCCCTACCCCTTCTCAGGGGAAAACAGGTTTTGTCTTTAACTACAATTCATCTCAACATTCCTTGAATTCCTATAAATTCCTATTTTGACTTTTCCCTTTGAACTGATTATTAACATCTGCCTGGTTTCCTCATATCACATGAGAAAATACATTTTTATGGCGGGGGCGGCTGCGTCGAGTCTTCGTTGCAGCTCACGGGCTTCTCTCTTGTTGTGGTGAGAAAATACAGTTTTAACACATGTTCATCTTCATTTCTGTAGGAGAGACACGATTTTACCTCTTCCTGAACGTTATATTTAAATAATACTTTACCCTTCAGGAATCTTCTGTTGTCTGCTGAGGTTGTAGTCAGGTTATTTATATTCTCAAAGTAAATTCCACCTGATTTGGTCTTATTGCATAATTTCTCTGCTCATAAAACTCAGTGCACTAAAAATATACCAGTTGGTCCCTATAGCTACAGAGGATGGCTATTCTATTTTTAGGTCCAGAGCTTATTAGAGTAGGGTCATGCATCAACTTTTGTTTGAAAGCAAACTTTTGCTTTTGAGAAAAAAATTCAATGTTTAGGTCATAAATAATTAATTTACGGTTCTACAGTATTATATGGTGAAATGTTATCCAGAAGAACAATTTTGCAGTGTCTATTCAAACTAAAAATGTGCAAACCCTCAGTATTTACTGTACAGGAACACTCGCACATGTACACATGAAAACATATATAAGAATGTTCACTGAAGCACTGTTCACAGTCATTTTAAAAATGGAAGTAAATATATACCAATAGGGGAATAACTAAACTGCTTTATAGTATAAATAACATGCATGGTTTTAAGGAATGATGTAGAACTACAGGAACTAACATGAAGAGGTCACCAAGACAAACTATTGAATAGTATAGTTATAAGCTATAAAATAAGTAATACAGTATGACACCACTTAGGAAAAGCACATGCACATGCAATAATATATATTTATAGCATAGAGAGATATCTGGAAAAATATATACCAAATTCAAATGGTACCTATAGGAAGCTGGGAAGTAACTGAACTGAGGGGCCCAAGGGAATAGCAAAAAAGGGACTTTAGTAGTGTCTGTAAAAAAATTTTTTTAATAAAGAACGTCACCTTTAAAGAAACAGAAATCAAGATTAACTTCCATACAACCTAACAGTGGAGTCTCAGACACATTAGAATGGGGGCCCCCAACATTTTGAGAAGACGAGATCATGGCCTTTCCGTCAAATCACGAGATCTTTGCAGGTGGTTGAAGGTAAAATACTTTATCAGGCCTATGTGACTGAGGTAAAAAGAGGAAAGTTCTTGAATACACTCTACTCATTGATGAAAATCCTGGACAAGTAGTGAAGGCTGAGGGGCTGGTGGTGGCCCCAAGTGGTGTGGCAGTCCAATGGTGTTGAAACTGAGCAGGGCCCTCCCAGGTACAAAAGCTTCTCCATAACCCCCATTTCTTGTTTGTAGAAAAAGGCTTCAGTCTCCCAGGCCCTTTCCTGAGTTCCAAGGAACAGACTCAAACAGTTACTAATTAGGGATGTGAAGAAATGCAGAGGAAAAGCAGTCAACAAACATAGTTCAGCAATAGAGTCCTAGTTCCTCCTCAAAGGATATACACAACAATCTGACATATGTTTTTGAGTTGTTCTGCAGGAACTAAGACCCATACACAGATGGAGGATGGTGACTATGTGCTGACCACAAGCATGCAGACCCTAGACTGACTGGAATCAGAGGGTTGATGATTAAAATTCTTGAAACACCACCCCATGACCTCACCACCAGCCAATCAGAAGAAAGCCATGCACCCTGCAGCACTCACCCAAAATGCTGCCTTTAAAATACTTTCCCTGAAAGCCATCAGCGAGTTCGGTTCTTTTGACCATGAGGTGCCCGTTCTATTTGCTTAGCCATGCAATAAACGTTGTACTTCTCTTTACCACAGCCCAGTGTCAATAAGTTGGCTTTGCTATGTGGGTGAGTGGACCCAAGTTTGGTTCAGTAATAGTGTTACAACCCAAGACAAATACTGATTATTTATTTGATACTCCTGCATTAGTCCACAATATGTTTCCATTGATTACCTAAGTAATCATCTTGATGACATAATTGATTTTGGCCTTATATTGCTGAATAATTATTTTCCTTTACACAAAAGAATCTTGAATTAAAAGAAATTAAGTAAACACTGTTGATTAATACAGTACTGTTACAATAAGCAGTAAGTCCAAAATAAAATTCACACACCAATTATATCTTTTCTGCATTTTTATAACGGGAATGTCAAATAAAACTCAAATTTAAAATAATTCTTCTTTTCTCATATCTAGATAGTGAAGGGGATCAGAATATGCCACCCCAAGATATGCCTCTTTAGCATAAGGATTATTTTGAGCTGAAGGCAATTAAGAAAGAGCAAACACAAGAGGAGCAATCTGCCCTCCACATTTCAGCCTAAAAGTAGGGCACAGATTTAATTTCCCCTTGTAAAGGTGTCCTCCTCTCCCAAAGCAGAAGGAGGAAAACAGAAAGACTTGAGAGACACCCAAGATGACTTGAATCTGCATAATAACCCTTACTAAACAACCCTTATTTACTATACATTTCCTAATCACCTTCCCACAATTTACCACCTCCCTCAGAAGCCTAGACTCCCTTTTCCTTTGTCTCTTGTGCACACTTTAACACCCTTTATTAAAATGGCATAAAAGCCCCTGGGTGTAACTGCCTCTTTGGGGCTTTTATTTACCTGCTGTGAGCCCCTCCTTACCCAAATGCATATGAAATAAATCTTTTCTCCTGTTAATGTCTCTTTTGTAAGTTTAATTTGTAGGTCCCAGCCACTAAACTTAAGAGGGTGGAGAAGTTTCTCCTCCCCACCTACAGCATTTGGATGTCTTAGATATCATTATTTAAGAACTGACTTGGAATAGTCTTTTCAAACTCACAGACAGTGCAGCATTACACTAATAATCAAAATAAAGGATTAGTCAGTAATATAACCACCTTACAACCAATTTGAAATTGATTCAATTGAAATCATACAAATAATGATTATGAATTATCACAAACGAGTTTACCTGCAAATAGATCAAACTAGGAATTTAAATGTTATATGCAATAATAAAACTATGCTATGTGCATATAAACATTAATACGCTTATTTCTAAGTTTTTAAAGTGCATAATAACAGTCAATGAACTTTTTTCAGACTAAAACTGGTTGAAGTCAATATGACTAAGTAAGACATGATTTTACATTAGTACTTGTGCTGAATGATATGCTTTGCTTTCTCTAATTTTCTATATTTAGTAGGTAACATTTCTTTTATGATAGCATATCATGGGTAGAAAAAATGGGAAATGAGGAGAACAAAAAATTCCTAAATAAAAATAAAAGCCTCTCAGATAGCCTAATCCACCAGAGGGCAGACAGCAGAAGAAAGAAGAACTACAATCCTGCAGCCTGTGGAACAAAAACCACATTCACAGAAAGAGAGACAAGATGAAAAGGCAGAGGGCTATGTAGCAGATGAAGGAACGAGATAAAACCCCAGAAAAACAACTAAATGAAGTGGAGATAGGCAACCTTCCAGAAAAAGAAATCAGAATAATGACAGTGAAGATGATCCAGGACCTCGGAAAAAGAACAGAGGCAAAGATCAAGGAGATGCAAGAAATGTTTAACAAAGACCTAGAAGAATTAAAGAACAAACAAACAGAGATGAACATTACAATAACTGAAATGAAAACTACACTAGAAGGAATCAATAGCAGAATAACTGAGGCAGAAGAACAGATAAGTGACCTGGAAGACAGAATGGTGGAATTCACTGCTGTGGAACAGAATAAAGAAAGAAGAATGAAAAGAAATGAAGACAGCCTAAGAGACCTCTGGGACAACATTAAACGCAACAACATTCGCATTATACGGGTCCCAGAAGAAGAGAGAGAGAAAGGACCCGAGAAAATATCTGAAGAGATTATAGTCGAAAACTTCCCTAACATGGAAAAGGAAATAGCCACCCAAGTCCAGGAAGCGCAGAGAGTCCCATACAGGATAAACCCAAGGAGAAACACGCTGAGACACATAGTAATCAAATTGGCAAAAATTAAAGACAAAGAAAAATTATTGAAAGCAGCAAGGGAAAAATGACAAATAACATACAAGGGAACTCCCATAAGGTTAACAGCTGATTTGTCAGCAGAAACTCTACAAGCCAGAAGGGACTGGCGTGATATACTTAAAGTGATGAAAGGGAAGAACCTACAACCAAGATAACTCTACCCGGCAAGGATCTCATTTAGAGTCGATGGAGAAATCAAAAGCTTTACAGACAAGCAAAAGCTAAGAGAATTCAGCACCACCAAACCAGCTCTACAACAAATGCTAAAGGAACTTCTCTAACTGGGAAACACAAGAGAAGAAAAGGACCTACAAAAACAAACCCAAAACATTTAAGAAAATGGTCAAAGGAACATACATATCAATAATTACCTTAAACGTGAATGGATTAAATGCTCCAACCAAAAGACACAGGCTTGCTGAATGGATACAAAAACAAGACCCATATATATGCTGTCTACAAGAGACCCACTTCAGACCTAGGGACACATACAGACTGAAAGTCCGGGGATGGAAAAAGATATTCCATGCAAATGGAAATCAAAAGAAAGCTGGAGTAGCAATACTCATATCAGATAAAATAAACTTGAAAATAAAGACTGTAAGGGCTTCCCTGGTGGCACAGTGGTTGAGAGTCCGCCTGCCGATGCAGGGGACACAGGTTCGTGCCCTGGTCCGGGAAGATCCCACATGCCACGGAGCGGCTGGGCCCGTGAGCCCTGACCGCTGAGCCTGCGTGTCCGGAGCCTGTGCTCCGCAACGGGAGAGGCCACAAAAGTGAGAGGTCCGCATACTGCAAAAAAATAATAATAAAAATAAAGGCTGTTACAAGAGACAAGGAAGGACACTACATAATGATCAAGGGATCAATCCAAGAAGAAGATATAACAATTATAAATATATATGCACCCAACATAGGAGCACCTCAATACATAAGGCAACTGCTAACACCTATAAAAGAGGAAATCAACAGTAACAATAATAGTGGGGGACTTTAACACCTCACTTACACCAATGGACAGATCACCCAAAATGCAAATAAATAAGGAAACAGAAGCTTTAAACGACACAGTAGACCAGATAGATTTAATTGATATTTATAGGACATTACATCCAAAAACAGCAGATTACACTTTCTTCTCAAGTGCGCATGGAACATTCTCCAGGATATGTCATATCTTGGGTCACAAATCAAGCCTCAGTAAATTTAAGAAAATTGCAATCACATCAAGCATCCTTTCTGACCACAACGTTATGAGATTAGAAATGAATTAAAGGGAAAAAAACGTAAAAAACACAAACACATGGAGGCTAAACAATACATTACTAAATAGTCAAGAGATCACTGAAGAAACCAAAGAGGAAATCAAAAAATACCTAGAGACAAATGACAATGAAAACACGACGATCCTAAACCTACGGGATGCAGCAAAAGCAGTTCTTGGGTGGGATAGGGAGGGTGGGATAGGGAAGATGGGAGGGAGGGAGACGCAAGAGGGAAGAGATATGGGAACATATGTATATGTATAACTGATTCACTTTGTTATAAAGCAGAAACTAACACACCATTGTAAAGCAATTATACTCCAATAAAGATGTAAAAAAAAAAAAAAAAAACAGCAGTTCTAAGAGGGAAGTTTATAGCTATACAAGCCTACCTCAAGAAAGAAGAAAAATCTCAAATAAACAATCTAACCTTACACCTAAAGGAACTAGAGAAAGAAAAACAAACAAAACCCAAAGTTAGCAGAAGGAAAGAAATCATAAAGATCAGAGCAGAAATAAATGAAATAGAAACAAAGAAAACAATAGCAAAAATCAATAAAACTAAAAGCTGGTTCTTTGAGAAGATAAACAAAATTGATAAAACATTTGCCAGACTCATCAAGAAAAAGAGGGAGAGGACTCAAATCAATAAAATTAGAAATGAAAAAGGAGAAGTTACAACAGACACCGCAGAAATATAAAGCATCTTAAGAGACTACTACAAGCAACTCTGTGCCAATAAAATGGACAACCTGGAAGAAATGGACAAATTCTTAGAAAGGCATAAGCTTCCAAGACTGAACCAGGAAGAAATAGAAAATATGAACAGACCAATCACGAGTAATGAAACTGAAACTGCGATTAAAAATCTTCCAACAAACAAAAGTCCAGGACCAGATGGCTTCACAGATGAATTCTATCAAACATTTAGAGAAGAGCTAACACCCATCCTTCTCAAACTCTTCCAAAAAATTGCAGAGGAAGGAACACTCACAAACTCATTCTAGGAGGCCACCATCACCCTGATACCAAAACCAGACAAAGACACTACCAAAAAAGAAAATTACAAACCAATATCACTCATGAATATAGATGCAAAAATTCTCAAAAAATACTAGCAAACAGAATCCAACAACACATTAAAAGGATCATACACCATGATCAAGTGGGATTTATCCTAGGGATGCAAGGATTCTTCAATATACACAAAGTCAATCAATGTGATACACGATATTTACAAATTGAAGAATAAAAACCATATGATCATCTCAATAGATGCAGAAAAAGCTTTTGACAAAATTCAACACCATTTATGATAAAAACTCTCCAGAAAGTGGGCATAGAGGGAACCTACCTCAACATAATAAAGGTCATATACGGCAAACCCACAGCAAACATCATTCTCAATGGTGAAAAACTCTGTCCACTAATGTGGACACTCTCACAACTATTATTCAACATAGTTTTGGAAGTCATAGCCACGGCAGTCAGAGAAGAAAAAGAAATAAAAGGAATAAAAATTGGAAAAGAAAAAGTAAAAGTGTCACTGTTTGAAGATGACATGATACTATACCTAGAGAATCTTAAAGATGCCACCAGAAAACTCCTAGAGCTAATCAATGAATTTGGTAAAGTTGCAGGATACAAAATTAATGCACAGAAATCTCTTGCATTCCTATACACTAATGATGAAAAATCTGAAAGTGAAATTAAGGAAACACTCCCATTTACCATTGCAACAAAAAGAATAAAATACCTAGGAATAAACCTACCTAGGAAGACAAAAGATCTGTATGCAGAAAACTATAAGACACTGATGAAAGAAATCAAAGATGATACCAACAGATGGAAAGATATACCATGTTCTTGGATTGGAAGAATCAATATTGTGAAACTGACTACACTACGCAAAACAATCTACAGATTCAATGCAATCCCTATCAAATTACCAATGGCATTTTTTACAGAACTAGAACAAAAAAATCTTAAAATTTGTACGGAGACACTAAAGACCCCGAATAGCCAAAGCAGTCTTGAGGGAAAAAAGACAGGGCTGGAGGAATCAGACTCCCTGACTTCAGACTATACTACAAAGCTACAGTAATCAAGATAATATGGTACTGGCACAAAAACAGAAACATACATCAATGGACCAAGATAGAAAGCTCAGAGATAAACCCACACACCTATGGTCAACTAATGTATGACAAAGGAGGCAAGGATATACAACGGAGAAAAGACAGCCTCTTCAATAAGTGGTGCTTGGAAAACTGGACAGCTACATGTAAAAGAATGAAATTAGAACACTCCCTAACAACATACACTAAAATAAACTCAAAATGGATCGAGACCTAAATGTAAGACCAAATACTATAAAACTCTTAAAGGAAACCATAGGAAGAACACTCTTTGACATAAATCACAGCAAGATCTGTTTTGATCCACCTCCTAGAGTAATGGAAATAAAAACAAAAATAAACAAATGAGACCTAATGAAACTTCAAAGCTTTTGCACAGCAAAGGAAACCATAAACAAGACGAAACGACAGCCCTCAGAATGGGAGAAAATATTTGCAAAGGAATCAATGGACAGAAGATTAATCTCCAAAATACATAAACAGCTTATGTAGCTCAATATTAAAAAAACCAAACAACTCAATCCAAAAATGGGCAGAAGACCTAAATAGACATTTCTCCAGAGACATACAGATGGCCAAGAAGCATATGAAAAGCTGCTCAACATCACTAATTATTAGAGAAATGCAAATCAAAACTGCAATAAGGTATCACCTCACACCAGTTAGAATGGGCATCATCAGAAAATCTACAAACAACAAATGCTAGAGAGGGTGTGGAGAAAAGGGAACCCTCTTGCACTGTTGGTGGGAATGTAATTTGATACAGCCACTATGGAGAACAGTATGGAGTTTCCTTAAAAAAACTAAAAATAGAATTACCATATGATCCAGCAATCCCACTACTGGGCATATACCCAGAGAAAACCATAATTCAAAAAGACACATGCACCCCAATGGTCACTGCAGCACTATTTACAACAGCCAGGACATGGAAGCAACCTAAATGCCCATCGACAGATGAATGGATAAAGAAGATGTGGTACATATATACAATGGAATATTACTCAGCCATAAAAAGGAACGAAATTGGGTCATTTGCTGAGACATGGATAGATCTAGAGACTGTCATACAGAATGAAGTAAGTCAGAAAGAGAAAAACAAATATCGTATATTAACGCGTATATGCGGAACCTAGAAAAATGGTACAGATGAACCGGTTGGCAGGGCAGAAATTGAGACACAGATGTAGAGAACAAACGTATGGACACCAAGGGGGGAAAGCGGCAGGGGGGTGGGGGTGGGATGAATTGGGAGATTGGGATTAACATGTATACACTGATGTGTATAAAACTGATGACTAATAAGGACCTGCTGTATTTAAAAAAAAAAGTGACTTCTTGATAAAATGTTTAAAATAAAAAAAAAAATTAAAAATAAAATTAGTAACATGAAACACTTTATAATTACTGAGACGAGACTGCCTACAAAAGCCTTTAGATTCAGAAAGATCTTTGATTTAAGAGCATCTTGAAGTGAACACAGATAACTTTTAATACAGAAACAAGATAAGGCAGAGATTATTTTAATGATGTAGTTTCATGATAGATTATCTTTCTGTAATACTAATCACAGAATTGCTTTAAAGCACTGCAACAGTTATGGATCTCCCCAAATGCTTGGCAGGATGCCTTTGTGCACTCATTTACTAAAGGTGGCTTTTGGACCTTAAAGCGTCCTTCAGAAATATTAATTTCTAGTTATTTTAAATAACTCTCTTAGAAGATTCTGCTGTCTTTCACCAGTATTCTTATCAAATCAAATAAAATGTAAAGTTAAGTTTATCTAAGAGGCCAGGAACAGAACAGAATTAAATGAACTGGCACTAGAAGAGGGGAAAGGAAACAGGAAAAGACCCAGTTTCAGACAAGTGATTATGATTCAGGTCTTTGCCAACTCTCTCAATAACGTATTTGGTTGTGATTGGTATGTCTATTCTGGGAAACAGTGCTTACGAGTAACTCATTTTGCAGCTTGAGAAGAGAAATTTAGGTGCAGCATCAAGTTTCTAAAGGTTGAAGTTTAAGTTTCCTAAGGTTGTTATGTGGGGAAGGATTTGACTGATTCTGCAAAAGTCCAAGGACAAAACTAGAATTGAAACTAGAAGGTTCAGAGAGAGAGCATTTAATACAGCTGAAGAACAAACCTTCTTTCAGCTAGAGCTCTTTGAAGACAGAATGGCTACAACGAAGTCATTAATTCCCCTGGAAGGCACAAAGCTATCTCAGAGATACGGTATAGATGTTGGACTGGATGGTCTCTTAAAACATCCTATGATTCTACTGAAACAGGACCTTTGACAAACTATTGGTATTCAAGCTTCTAAACTTGTCCTATACAAATCATAGCCCTCAATACATGATAGTTGACAATTCTGACAGTTCTCTGAAACAGAGAAAATGGTGGATCATCATAGTGAACTAAGACATGATTAAGAAATGTAATGGAGGGCTTCCCTGGTGGCACAGTGGTTGAGAGTCCGCCTGCCGATGCAGGGGACACGGGTTCGTGTCCCGGTCTGGGAGGATCCCACATGCCGCGGAGCGGCTGGGCCCGTGAGCCATGGCCGCTGAGCCTGCACGTCCGGAGCCTGTGCTCCGCAACGGGAGAGGCCACAACGGTGAGAGGCCCGCATACCGCAAAAACAAACAAACAAAAAAGAAATGTAATGGAAAAACACGAGTCCATTTCTACTAATCGTCTCTCTTTATGCCCATGAATAAAGAGCTCATCTTAGTTCAAAGATGAATATTTGAGAGGATGAGTAAAGTGAAGTCATCAGAACCTGTACGGGTGGAAAATGATAAGCATTTCTAGCAGACAAGGATAAATGAAGAAGAAAAACTTCAATTTGCTAATAAGCAGATAAAGTAGTAGCACAAGTAACTACCTAAAGCAAAATCAGCAATGTAGAAGCTTAGCTGAACAATCTCTCCTCAGAAACTCCTTGGAGCTTTCTTTTTAACTCTCTCAGGAATAACTCAAAAGTCAAATTTATTTGTCAAAACATCTTCAAGATGTTATTTTTTGCAATATCATAACTAAAGACTTGCAGTGCTAAACATATACCAGTCTCAGCAGCAGTGGGCAACACAGTAGAATCTTCAAAGATGAGTAAAGGGCCAAATGGAGTCTGGTCTCTGTGCTGCCTCAGTACCTAGCTGGTGATGACTCACCTGTGGGAGGGCTGAGTGCTCCAGGTCTCCCTCCAGGAGATTACTCCATACCAGGGCATGCATGAAGTATCCTCTTTTTTCAAAGATTTAAAAGAAAAGTGTGCTGACTTAACATCTCTGTAGGTCAGAATCATTTGTGGGCTTCCTATACATACAGATTTCTGAGCTCCGTTACCAAAGATCATACTTCAAAAGGTCTGAGAAGGGGCCTGAACATACGTATGTTTTTAAAGGATCTAGAGGTGATTCTGATGCCCTTCCAGGATTGAGAAGGAGTGGTTAAGGAGGTAGGTGCAGGGGGGGGGGGGGAAAGGTAATCTCGGGACTTCCCTGGTGGCGCAGTGGTTAAGAATCTGCCTGCCAATGCAGGGGACATGGGTTTGAGCACTGGTCCGGGATGATCCCACATGCCTCGGAGCAACCAAGCCCATGTGCCACAACTACTGAGCCCGCATGCCACAACTACTGAGCCCTCGTGCTGAAACTACTGAAGCCTGCGTGCCTAGAGCCCATGCTTCGCAACAAGAGAAGCCACCACAATGAGAAGCCCGCACACCGCAATGAACAGTAGCCTCTCGCTCACTGCAACTAGAGAAAGCCTGTACGCAGCAACGAAGACCCAATGCAGCCAAAAATAAATAAATAAAAGGTAATCTCATGAAATCCCTGCCTAATTTTGTAAATTCATTCCTTTGTGACTATGTGCTTTCAGAGTTATTTAATGTTTTTTTAAACCAGATGTCACAATAACAAAATCCATTTCAACATTTTTTTAAACAATGAAGACGCAATTCTTTTCAACAGTATATCATAAGAAAGTTACCACGACTTTATATTACCTAATATATAGTCCACATTCAAATTTCTCCAACTGTACCCAGAATGTGTAGCTTTAAAATATATATATATATATATATATATATATATGTATAAAACCAGGACTCTATCGAGGTGCATGCATTGCATTTGGTTGGCATGCCTCTTTAGTCTCCTTTACTTTAGAATGGTCCCACAACTGTTATTTCTTTTATGAAAATGAAATTATTTAAAAGCCCAGAACAGTTGTCTTACAGAATGTACACATTCTGGATTGGTCTGACTTATACTTCATAAACAGATTTAAGTTAAACATTTTAGGCAGAAATACTACATAAATGATGCTGTGTATGTTTCATTGCATCATTTAGGAGACACGTGTCAGTCTGTCCCATTGCAGGTAATGCTAAATTTGATCACCTGACTAAAGGTGTGACTGTTAGACTTCTCCACTATAAAGATGAAAATATTTTTCTCTTTGCAGTTCATAAATAATCAAGACCATGTGATTATTCTGTTTACCTACAACCTTTTATTCAATGTTTTAACGTCTAGTGGTGATCCTTGCCTGACTCAATTATCAGTGCAAAATCATTATCATTCTTTCTACATTTTTAGGCACTAGTGCTGGAAAGAACAATTTTCTCCCCTTTCTTTTCCCTCTTTGTATTGGGATAGGTTTTTTTGTAAGTATCATTATAGACTTACGCATTCTTTTTTCATTCAATGTGTTGTAATTCATTACTATCATTATTCTTTTTGATGTCAAATGGTCCCAAATTTTGCTTTTGGGAACTCTTCAAGTGGGCTCCTATGTGTTTTTGACACATCCTCATCCATTTTTGAGCCCTTCTTGCTTTCTGACATAAGATGTTCCTGGACCTCTCTGCCCCATATTCTACAATCAGGAATTTCTCTAAGGAGCACTGGCTCCTTTTAGTAGCAAACAGTATTTGGAAACTAAAATCTGGACACTGGGTTTATTCGTTCTTACTGGGGCATCACTGCTTCTAAGCCCTTTCCATAAACTGAGATGGAAAATACATTTTTAAAAATCTATGATGTCATAGGTATTTATTAATACCTCCAATTCAAATTCAATACCACAGTGTGCCTCTCAATTTCCCCTATTCCATATTAATATCTCCTAAAAACCTTGGTTCCCTAAAATCCAATATAATTACTTATTTGCTCTATCCTATAACAAAATAACTGCAGAATTTCTAAACAAGTACCACTAACAACAACAAATCTAATAACTATAGTTAAAAGATCTTTTTGTAGGTTATGGATCTTAGAATATTTCCCTCTATATTTGTATAGCCAAAATAATATGTTTAAAAACTACTTAAATTAATTTTGAGTGATTATGTTATGAATTTGTTAGGTTCATTTGTTTCTATTTGTATTCAATTTTAGGGTTTTTAAAATCATTTTTATTTAATTTGGATATTTGAATATGTGAAACACTTGCATAGTTCAAAAGTCAAAACTATATAAAAACACACCCTCAGAGGAATCTCACTTCCATCCTTATCCCCTCTACATTGATCCTCACCCACTCCTTATGGAAAACTATTTCACTCGTATCTGGGTTAACTCTCCTGTGTTTCTCTTTTGCAAAAATAAGCTTTTTCTCTTATTTTCCCTTCTTTATTACTAAAAAGGGACCATAATTACTATATATACATTTTGCATATGGAAATCATTCCATATCAGCTCGTAGAAATCTTCCTTCTTCTTTTTAGTATTATAATTTATTCTATCAGTCGCCTATGAGCATTTAGATTTTTTCCAATATTCTGCTATTACAAATAATCCTACAATGAAAAACTTTGAGCGCATGCTATTCCATATTTGTACAGGCAATTCATCAGAGTAAATCTCTAGAATTTGGACTGGTAGGTCAAAGGGTAAATGCAGATGTTACATATTACAAAACTCTCATAAAGTTGTAGCATTTCACATTCCCATCAGCAATACATGCCTATTTCCTCACAGGTTTACCAGCTAAGGGGTATATTCTATGTTTTTGAACTTTTGCCAATCTGAAAAGTGAAATTTTTCACTGTGTATTTTAATTTGCATTTCTATTATTAAAGAAGTTGAACATCTTTTCATATACTGTCATGTCATATATGTCATATCTCTTTTGGTGAACTGTCCATGATTTTGCTTTTGACTTTTGCTTTTTAAAATGATTTAGATCTTTTTTTAATGGAAAAATTACTTCAATAATGCTACAATGATGCCTTCAAACTCTGTTTTAAAATGTAAAGAATAAAACACTAAAAAATGCAAGAATGTAAAAATTCACTGGAAAGAATACTAACGTCACTTAAAACTATACTGTCTTATTCTATCCTGTGTTCCAAACAGTCCATTAAAAAGTGGTAGTTATTTCAAGTGAGAAGAATGTTAAGAAAAATGCATTCAAGTTACAATTTTATGATGCTAAGTAGCATCAAAAGTTAATCCCACAAATAACCATGTCACTGAGGAAGGTCAAAGTTTGGGAAACAAATGATTGAGAGACATTTCGTTGTAATGGTTTCATTACACCCACCTCATTAGTACAGGTAATTCTCCGAGGATGAGGGGCTTCTTGTTGCAGTTGATATACTGGGAAGTTAGAAAATAAAACATGTCAGTTTCCCTTATGTAGAGCATCTGAATATATTAGGAATCAAAACCTGCCTGCTTTTTTATGTTCATAAGAAAACTGTGGTACAGTCCTATTTGTTATTAAATTAAATTTTGCTATGAAGCAAAGAAAGTAAACCAAACTAAATTTAGTGAAAGCCCAGGAGCAAACACAAATAAGAAAATCATAATCCACAGAAGTGTTATAACAAATCAGTATTGGATATTTGGCTCTGTTCTCCATAATCTGGTCATTTAGTTTCCCCAATTTTTGTGGATATATTACATAAAGCATGCCTCTGCTATAAACAAATACTAGTTGTATATTTTAAAAGTACATTATTAAGTGTCAAACTTGAAACTAAAATTAGGATTAATAGGCTAGATGTAACACATACACTGTTTTTCTCCCCTATTTATATTGTGAACATCTATCTTCAAAGATAATCTCCCCTAGAAACAAAATTTCTGAGCCAAAGTTACCACCACTTATTCAACTAGGGTAAATGCAGCAAAAGAGAGAATTCAGACACTTAAATAGCTTGCCAGAGGATAATTTTTAGGGTATCTGAAAATGGATTCGTGAAAATTATACCAATACCATGTCCTTCTAAGACCCACTTCAGGCTTCTTGACTTAAAATAAAGAAAAAATGAATAGAACGTGTAGTTATCAGAGAAAGTGTGTTTACGTAGGTCTGAGTTTATCTCTTGGAGAAAATCTGTTTTCTATTTCTACGCATATAATCACATATAATTGAATTTAATGCTGTATTTAAATACATAGACATTTGGTCAATATAACATCAAACTACCCAGCATCTGGGGTTGTCAGACAATGTATGGCTCACATTTCAACTGTCATTATATAGACTCCACCTCTGATCATATTCATTCATATATAGTATAGGGACATATATAAACATATACAATTAGACTATGTATATGTATATGTGTGTATACATACACTAAATATACTGAGAACATACACAGACACACATCGCTGTTCTGTATTGCTATGTAAAGGCAACAGAGTATTGCAGTTGCAAATCTGAATTCCTGAACCAGACCACCTGGGGTCTGAACACTGGGGCTCTGCCTCTAACAATGCATACTGAGCCTCGGCTTTCATCATTTGAAAATGGGGATAAAAATAGTTTCTACTTCATAGATTACTGAAAGGATTAAATACTATATGTGAAAGACTTAAAATAGTCCCCTGCACATGGTAAACACTCAATAAAGACTAGCTATTATTATATGTAGGTGACTGATACTAATACATAAAATTCTTTACAATAATATTTGGGTACCAGCATGCATCCACAGTTCATCACCAAAACATAACAACATGGTAATGCTATAATTTAAAAGGTGCTAAGAAGATACAGCTTTACTGTTTAAGAAGCAAAAAATAAACAAAACACTTCTCATTTAATAATGTTTGAAATCTACTGAGAGAAATGTATTCCTTTGCCTTATCCTCCTGGTTGCAAAAATCCCTACGAGACGTAACATATCAAAATAGTTTTAGATACCCATATTTTACTGTGAGAGTTAGTTTTTCAAAAATACTACTGTGAATATATTTGTATGGATTAAAGAGATGATATGAAGGGAATAATTTTGAGATGGGGAAGGGAAGAAAGAAAGCACTGAAACTAAATTTGTCTGGCCCTGACAGTGAAAGCACATGTGTACCACTCAGAGATATTTGATCCTCCATCCTCCCAAGAGAACCAAATCATGATATGCAAAAAGGTCCATGCTTCAGGTCCATTCCTCCCTGTTGGTAACTATAACTCTAAGATGTGAAAATTCAGTTCACATTTCTGTTTTGACCAGCAATTCTCAAAAGATCAATTGTTTCCCTTTGTCAAGCAAATTGCTTTGGAAAGTAGGGTCACCTATAGAAACTGAATTACGAAAACTGAATGGTGGTCAAGAAGGACATTAAAAGTTACTACAGAAAGTAAAATGTTGATTTTGATTCAAAGCACAAATACTGTAGTATCTGGTTATCACCAATAATGCATTTACCTATTCAGCAAGCAAATATTAAGATAAGCCAGTATGAAAAAAAGAGCAAAATATCATCACATGAGAATTTCACCCTTTGTTTTAATCAGAGTTTCAACGAGTATAGTTCTATTTCATGGAGAGGAGTAATTTTTAGACAAATGCCTCCTTATTGGCTACCAATGGTTAGTCTATCTTTAAGACTCATTTTTAATAAAAATATATATAAAAGGAGGGCCTTTGGATATTGTATAACTGAATATAACATGAATTCAGGGAATACCCATCAAAAGGATCATTAAAAAATCATACATTGTAATAAAGAGTAATTAATTCAGGCCCTTCTCAATTTATAGTTTTTTTGTCATTTAAACCAGAACTCAGCTGAAAATTTAAATTGCACAATCATTAAATGATTCACCAAAAATTAATAGCTAACTTCAAGATGAGAAGACATATAATTAAAGTACTCAACATTTTTCAATCACCTTAGAAGTGTCAATGTTTATGCACTTATTAATGAAATTCTCAGTATCTAGAGACAATACATTGTTAATCAAGTTCAGAGATCACGAGTTGGTATCTTGAGGTCAAAACTGGCTCACATGTGTTGTTTGGTTTGCTGTTTTCCAAATTCAAATTTGTTTTTAACATTTAAAAATTAAGAGATTTAACAACAACAACAAAAGCAAAAGAGAATTCCAGCTTCTCTTGAAAACTTAGAAGATGTGACAACACTGGACTCAGAGTGTTAAGATACCCACAGTAAAGGGGAGCTAACTATGAGCTACTCCCTACGTACAGGGCATCCTCTCTCTGCTTTCTCACAGTCCCCACCTGCCTCACTTGCCTCATTTATTACATGTTTGGCCCCTGGTTTAATTCAAGCAATACATATTGAAAAGCAACAAAACTGTACTTGTCTTAAGAGTTCTCAACTTAGAATCTTGCTAATTCTATTTAATTATTGGTTTGAACTTGTAAGGTTTTAGAATTATGTTTTCACAAGCTCAACTAAACCAAAATCAGAAAGCACAAGAGAGGCATGGGTAAAATAAGTTTCTTATAGAATCACAGTGAAAATAAGTTTCTCATAGAATCACACTGTGAAAAGCTGTTCAGACCCCAACAAGCTAAAGACAGAAAAAAAAAAATCCTTAACATGCTGCAACTTTTGACATGAAAATGTAACTGTCCCCTTCAGTTTTACAGATGTAGTACAGAATAGAAGTGAACAATCAGAACATTCTGAATAGCTTTCATTCTGCTTGTATCTCCTTATGTGGACTGACATACCTGATTTTTTAAAAATCTCAATCCATTTAGATTTTATCACCATTTTGAGGAGTATTTTAATTACAAAAATTTAAGTCACAATACAGAGAAGATGACGAATGCATTATGGTTTGTCAGTCCCAAAGACGATCAAACAGAATTTGTTAACTATCAACTCTGATCAAGGCATATATAGGAATTAAACAAAATGTCATGGCTCAATTATAGAGGGTACTGGGCAGGGCCTACTACTCCAGTAACTTAAAATTTCAGTCACTATTGATGAAATACGGGTGTCACAGGTTTGTCAGTTTAAAAATTTTTTCCTATTAAAACGTACAGACTCTGGGACAGATGAACTTCATTAATAAAGATGAATTTTATTAATAAATACCTTACTGGAGATTATTTACAGCTAGCTAGACATAAAACTATAAAACTGACTGAGTGGTAAAGGCAAAACAAACAAACAAAAAGAAAAAAGAATTCAACCTACATCCCAATTTTTTCTAGGATCAGAATTTTGACAAATACATTTAACAATCTAAATGATCATCACAACAATTATTTCAATGTGACAATGTAACTTTTACATGTTTTCTCGTTAGTTAAAATTTGCACATATACAAATTCTTAGAAGACAACATCATGATTTCATAAGGAAATTTCACATGACCAGTTTTAAATATGGACCTTTCTGCGTGGCTTTAGCACAGTTTAATCATAAAATTTCATTGAACTGGAAGGTTTTGCATTTGATGGTCAGAAAATAAAGTCTATTCTAATAATTTCCTCCCTGTTTCTACTGTTAAAATGATGGGGGGGGTGGCAGTGTTCTTCAGGCACTGAAGTCACTAAAAGAAACTATAAAACTCAGTATTATCACACAAAAAAAGAAATATGCCATTTTTAAGACAAATGGTAGCTACTATAAGACATAGGAAGATACAGAAAATACAAATTGCATACACCACATTTAGTAATCAATATTCTTCAGGGGAAAAATCACCACGATTCAATAACAGTCTGAGGTTTTATAAATGCTCTTACATTAAAATGTGCAAGGCACAAATCAGAGCAAAGAGAATAAAGATAAACTGAAAACCAGAAAATGCAGAGAAGAATTTTAAACAGGCTTCCCGCCAATGAGGTTATGAGACAAAATCTTTGAGAGGTAAAGATCATCAGTCATTTTTATACATTCTTTGAACTATACTCCCCAGAATCAAAACAGAAGCAGCAGGGGTGGGGGAAAACGCATCTATGGCAATATTTTTAGAGACTGTTCATATTTTGCTTACTATAATTAGCCCCCAGTGGCAACCTATTACAATAAACTATCTGTTGCTCTGGGAACATAAAAACAAGTAAGAATCTGAATTGCTGCTCTTTCAGTCAGCAAATTTCAGCAACTTACAAATATCAAAATTCAGAATAACTCAACATTTACAAAGATGCTAATAATCTGTATTTAAAGTACAGGTTTTTTAGGTTGCTTATTTGACTCTACAGACAACAAACAAAAGTTTACAGTACTGGTTTCTGCAACAGTGCATTCATGGATTTTTAAAAAACAACTCTGATTATATTAACCCTATTTCCATTTTTTAAAATTCTGAAGTAGCTTTTACTTGATGCAATAATATTCTCTAGGCAACAAGGAAGGGGAAATAAAGGACTAAGAACCTAGACTCTTCAGAAAAAATCTGTATTCTAATGCCAAGTTTAAAGAACAATATAGATTCAGTGTCTCTCTTTTATATTTCGGAAGGCAATTCCTAAAAAAGAAGATCACTTTTTACTCATTCTTACTAGCAAGATAGCCTCCTGACTTATCATTATTTATTTATTCCTTTTTTAATATAAAAAACAGGATCTAAGAATATTAGATTCCTTGAATTCTTAGTTAGCTTCTCCTTGCATTAGTTTTATCAGCCACTGTCAACAAGTGGTCTCAAGTTCCATAATACGGAATTCCATGCGAGTTCAGAGGGATGAGATGCATTCCTGACATGCAAACCATGACAGACTTTGTGGAAATGCTCCTATTTCCCCAGTTTCTTTTTCTGTGCTATTCACAAATTCTGTTGTGAATTAATTTTTCAATAATGGACACAAAATGGAATGACTCTTCATATCTAATGTTCCTGATATTTTTATATTACTTATAAAGCACTATAACCCACCCAATTTATTTGTATACTTACAGTAAGATTTCCAAACAGGAGGTCTATATTCATCTGTATCTGAAAGAATAAACATCAAATTAACATTACTGAATAGTTATATTTTAAATGAGATATTTTAATCATTAATTCATTTAGTACATATTTGTTGAGGTTTATTTGTTCTAGGCATCATGCTAGGCACTAAAGGGCATTCAAAGGTTTTTTAATTTTGGTCCTCCCTTCCTTGGAGGACAATTTCACAAAGATGTTCAAAGAAAGTTACTGTATTTATTCAACTGCTTATCACATAAAAACGTCACGCTTAATTTTTACTGCTTTTACAGTCACTGAGGTAATATCAACAAGGTCTTTGGGCTTAATTCTATGATCATTCCACTGAAAGATCCCTGAAATCATTGGAACTTTTCTATATTTCCCTCCATCACATTTGGGGGAGTCCAGTGAAACTTTTACTAACATCAAGAGAGAAGAACAGCAAGGTACAGACCTTAGTCCTCATACATCCTGGACAATCAAAACCAGGAAATGAGCAACACTTCAATGTAGGACAGTGTATCTAGAGAGCCACAAAGAACATGAGGTGAACATGTGCTCTCCAGGTCCATTTCCCCTCACTCTGCTTGAATGTGAATTAGGAGACAGTGTGAAGAGGCAGTGGAGAGAGATGGAAATACAAGCACACGAGGGAGACGGGGGAAGTGGAGAAAGGAGAGGGGACAGTGTGGTCTGGCTTCTCATCTGTGAAGCACAGCTGAGGAATAATCTTGCCAGCACAAAGCCCTGCCTGCAAGGTCATGTAGCCAAACCAGCAGACACAGCGTTTTGGTGTGGGGAGGTGTGGCCAGACACATCACCTGGCTCTGCTGGCATCCAACAGAAACCCACTAAGGAATCTGATCCTAAAAATCGTGGTCTCCAAGGAGGCAAGAAAACTGGGAAGTTTATTGAGGAGGGTGATTTCTTGTATAGGTAGCTCACATTAAAATGGTCACAGACTCGAAACATTCAGCGCCCAACTCCCAACCTTTAAAATGCAATCTCACACTTCATTTATGATGTGTTATCATAAACCACACAAATACTTTGAGTCAGAGGGCTACAGTAAGACTACTGATGATGGGCAAAAGAACATAAAAGGGAAATTCTAAGTCATGTAGAAATTGCTTGGCACCCAGGAGAAGTTTTCATATATGTTTTCTCAAAGAATGAATAAAAGATTACATGAATAAATGAAGTAATGCAGCAAATACAGCTGACTCTCATTATTCTCAGTAGTTAATATTCTACAACGTCACCATAAACACTGAATTAACCAATACTGAACCACTGCACCTGGGGAAACACAAGTTAGGTTCCTGTGAGCCTCTGGTCACAACATTTTCATCAACCAATCAATACATAACTTTGTTTTCTGTGTATTTTTGTTTAAACACACCTTATTTAGTATATATTGTTGATTCATAAACATTGAACTCACAGCCAACTGTACTATAACTCATGCCTCAGTGAAACTTATCTGACACATGTATTTTCCCTGCAAGATAACATTACTGTCTTCAAGATAACATTACTGTCTTCTTGCACTTAGAAGCACCAGACAGGATTTTGACATTATGCTTAGGGGCCATTTTAAAAAGTAAAATCACCAATAAAAAGTCACAAAAATGCAAAAAATGTGGCACTAAATAGGCTATGAAAAGAACACTTGTTAACAGTATAAGAGCTAAAACAAAGAAGGCAGAGTGGCCTTGCTCAACCCCAGCCGGGAATATTCAGGTCATGCAACTCAATTTGCCACTCTATAAATGTTGGCGAATAACTATGAAAGTGTCACAGGTATTTATTTTAAAAGGGTTAGCTAGCAAGTAAGCAAATCTGCAAACACAAACAGAATCAAGAATAATGAGGACTGTCGGTATATGAATGAGCAATTATTTAGGAAAACTACCAACTCAGGTAAACTCACATAGGAATGATATAACATTAGGATGAAATATGACCTCAGCACAGTGACATATAGATATATACATATTTACTTTACTAGGGGGTGGGGGTGGGGTGTGTGTATGTTTGGAGGGTTAATTATACTGACATTTATCTTAATAAGTTAATTGAATTATATATTTTTAATACGAGGAAAAATCTGCCTCTAAGCATTCAAGTCATTTAATGATTTCATTGATGCCATATGGGTGCTGTTATATTGCCATTCAATCCTAGGACAGTTCCAGGTTTAACAGAGAGTTCACTCTCCTGGCACTCACCCATATTCATGTGTGTGTCTCAGCCTCCTTGCCAGCGTCCAAACAGCATAAGCTGCAGTGACCAGGCACCTCGCGACCCACCACGCGGAAGATGGCACACGCGGCCAGGAAGAGGAAGGGCCCTCGACAAGGCTGAGCCCCAGTGTAGTAAAGAATTGAATCTTGCGCCCCAGAAGAGGTCTGACTTTTGCCTTCAGCTCCTAGGAGGTAATTTTCTTTGTCTGGGAGCCTTGGGCTAGCCAGAGAGTACCAACGTGACTTAGGGTGGGGTTTTGGGTCACAGTGTCAGTCAAGCTGGAGAATGAGATCAACCATGTGGGCCATCAATCATAAAGCCCTCATTAAAAACTCTGAACTCAGGACTGGGAGAGCTTCCTTGGTTGGAAATATTCCATGTGTATCACCACGCATCAATGCCGGAAGAGTATGCGTCCTGACTCCACAAAGGATAAGAGAAGCTCTGCATTTTGTACTTCTCCCGGACCCTGTCTTACGTGCTTCTCCCTTTGGCTGATTTTAATCTGCATCCTTTCCCTGTAATAAATCATGACTCTCAGTATAACAGTGTTTAGTGAGTTCTGTGAGTCCTTCTAGAGAATCATCGAACCCAAGCGTGATTTGAGGGAACCCCTTCCAACTTGCAATTGGTGTCAGAAGTGAAAGAAGTGTATAGGACTGTGCCCTCTCCCTTTGCAGTTGGCCCTAACTCCTTGCAAACTCTGCGCAAAGCCTGCACCTATGAGCAGGAGGCCCTGGAGATTGTTTTCACTTTGGAGATGGTAAGAGAGTAAGAGGCTAATAATCAAAGTTCTTTCTCTGGGGGATTGTTCATCTAGTCCTAGATAGGGCTTTCTTAGGGGAACATCAACCTTTACTTGCTGTGTGACTTTAGGAAATTTACTACCTCTCTTTTCTTTATCTATAAAATAGAGTAACAATATCATCTAAAATGGGAATAGTAACAACACAGGTGTGTTGTGAGGATTATATTAGGTATCATAAATTAAGCACCTTGCACTCAGGAGACCTTTAGTAAATGAGTACCCTCTCCTGCCTTCACCAAAAGCGAATTTAAAAACACAATGAGGGACTTCCCTGGTGGCGCAGTGGTTAAAAATCTGCCTGCCAATGCAGGGGACACGGGTTCGAGCCCTAGTCTGGGAAGATCCCACATGCCGTGGAACAACTAAGCTTGTGTGCCACAACTACTGAGCCTGTATGTCACAACTACTGAAGCCCACGCGCCTAGAGCCCGTGCTCCACAACAAGAGAAGCCACCACAATGAGAAGCCTGTGCACCACAGTGAAGAGTAGCCCCCGCTCGCCACAACTAGAGAAAGCCCACGCGCAGCAACGAAGACCCAACACAGCCATAAATAAATAAATAAATAACTGGCTGGCTGACTGACTGACTGACATTATTTGAGATGCTACAGATCACAATTCTGTGGCCAAATAAAATGAGTATCTGGCAAATAACCAAGAAATATTGGGATTTAAGTTTGTGTTTCCTTTAATATTAAAACAATTCTAATTATCAGTGACATTTAACAACACAGTTTGGGTTTTAAAAGTCTTTTCCTAGCAATCTATTTTTTTCTGGTGGAAGTGTAAACTGGTGCAACCTCTCTAGAGAACAACTGGCAATACATACCATAAGCCCTAAAAGTGTGTAACAGGCATCTGTTAAGGCAGAGATTAAATGAGATGCTCTTTGAAAGGGAACGTTTAAAAATTATGACAGTCTCTCTTATGTTTAGGGGTGGAGACCCGAGGTCACCTTGGTATGGGCCATTCTGTTGAACAAGTTAGGCAAAGGGTAGGCACCACCGTCCTCAGGGCTCAGGGAAAAGGGGCTCACTGGGAGGGGGAAGTTGCATGGCTTAGAAAAACATACCTTACACTCTTGATGTGCAAAATTAATTGCTAGAGTTGCTGAGACCAATTTTCCAGTACCCTAAATCCTTCTGGAAGGGAAGAAACATTACCCCAATCTTTGATTCCTCAGGTTCAAATTTAAGGAGTTCTATCATAGAAAAAACTTATAGCCCAAACCAAGTTCCACTGGCAAGAACAGGGAGAAACACTCCTGAAAGAAAATGACTTTGAAGATGGATTAATTGAAACTGGTGATCCAGGGTCATACAGAGGGCTTATGCGTTTATTAGGAAGGACAGATTCTGGCCCAGCATGAGGCAGAGGCCAGAAGTGTCTCTGACCTCAGCCTCCCTGGCACATGGAATCGTTGAGTATAAGCGTGTGAACTAATAAACTGCAATCTTAACCTCCAACTGGGGTCACTACTTTGACCTGGGCCAGGTCTGACCTAAACGGGTATCCTAGTAGCACTCAGACAAGCAACTATCGACAAAGGGCTGTTCTTCAACACTGACAGAAAGTGATAAAGAGAAGAAGGATAAACAGTGTAAAATTATACTTACTGCACTTTTCTTCTGGGTAGTTGTAAGAGAATGGGACCACTCTGGGACTGAGTAAGTCTCCTGAAGTTCAAACTTGGAGGAGGAGACTGCCTAAAGAGGAAGGTACTAAATTTCCTGCTAACTGGGGCAGTGATTAAGAGGAGAAAGCATGGGAGCATATTTGGCTCCTGCATTTATGTAACAGGTCTTCAGTTCCTTCTGCATACTTTTGACCCAGCAGCTCTATTTCTAGGAATTTATTGTAAAAATAATTAAGGATATTAGAAAAATATTAACATAGAAGAATACCACTGAAATATTTCTTTTTAAACTAAAAAACTGGATTCAACCTAAATGCCTAACAATTAGAAACTGATAGAATCAATGATGGTAGATTCCAGTTTGAAGACACCTTGACTACATCAAGAAGATTTCACCTTTTAATCTGTTAGAAAGTCTGATAGATATTTTAAATATTTTTAATCTTTTCAAACAGTGTCTCTCAAACTTTTTGGTTTCAAAAACATGGATTCTAAAGAGCTTTTAATATCTACTGATATTAACCATATTAGAAGTTAAAACAGAAATTTTAATAGTATATATTTGTTAATTTATTAAAAATAATAAACCGATTATATCTTAACATTTTTATGAAAAAATAACTTTAGCTTTCAAGACAAAACATGTTTTAAATTTTGTACATCTCTTTAATGTCCGGTATAAGTGAAGACAGCTGGATTTTCCTATCTGCTTCTGCATTCAATCTGTTGTGATATCACATGCCATGTACAGTCTGGAAGATCCAACTAGCCATTTGTGAGAAAATGAGAGTGAAAAAGGCAAAAAATGTCTTATTACTATTACTTAAAATAGTTCTGACTTCGTGGAAGCTCTGAAAAAACTTGGAGACTTCCAGGAGTCCCTAGAACATGCTGTGAGAACAACTGTTTCAAACCATGATTTCCTTGGCACATTTAGGGTATGGGGTAAGGTGGGATAAGATACATTTCATCTAATAGAAGAAATACAAAAGTTAACTAAGACAGGAAAAGAGAGGAAATCATGAATTCCTTTAGCAGAACGAAGTCCTTTCAGCTCGTTCAAAGGAAGTTAGCAAGAGCCTTCAGCTAGGGGTCTCAAGGACTCCCATCACTTCTTTTTGATTCTGTCAGAAAATCCACCCAAGCCAAGCATATCAACATGACAGACTTCCATCTCTAGAGCATGACTGAGAACGACAGCCTGACAACCTATAACTCAGTGACAGCTAATTTTAAAACCAACTTAAATTCAGGGACAGCTGCTTAAAATAATCTTCACGTGGTATAGATGAGTGCTTAAATTAAGTACATACCCACAAAATCCATTTTCTCCATTGCCTTTACGTGTCAGTAATACTTTTCATTCACTACACAAAAGAATTTTATATAAATATCAAAATTATGCTGCCATACAGAAACGTTAAAACAATCAGAAAGTTCCATTCATTCAATAAATATGTATTAAACACCTTCTATGGGTAAGAATGTCAGTTACAAGGTGGGTCCAGATGTAGTTTACGCCTTTAAGGGCGGTAAGAAAAATAAGATGGATATGATTACTTACTAACAAGGTAATATAATAAGAGTAATACATAAGAGTATAAGAGCAATACGTAATACTCTTCTACATAATGAGAGTTTCATAAACCATCATCTTGTCAAAATGCTTGACAAGAATAGGTCCCCAATAAGTATTTGCTGAGCTGATGAAAGAATGGAAGGGAAGAAGGAATCACTTTTGGCCAGAATGTCAAGAAAGACAAATCAGAGGTGATATCATCTGACAGTGGCTCTGAAAGACGGATGATTTTTTGTGTGTGTGTGGCACGCGGGCCTCTCACTGTTGTGGCCTCTCCCGTTGCGGTGGAGCACAGGCTCCGGACACGCAGGCTCAGCAGCCATGGCTCACGGGCCCAGCTGCTCCGCAGCATGTGGGATCTTCCCGGACCGGGGCATGAACCCGTGTCCCCTGCATCGGCAGGCAGACTCTCAACCACTGTGCCACCAGGGAAGCCCAGGACGGATGATTTTTAAAGTACAGGGGCCAAGGGAAGAAGACTGGAAATAAAAGAGAGAACAACTTTCTAAACAGAGGGAACACAGTGAATAGGACACAGGAACAAGAAAGTTCAGAATGTGTTTGAGGAACAGTAAAAATGCAGAGTGGTTGAAATAGAAGACATGTTGAGGAAAGCTTGAGATTCAGGTCCTAGAGGGAACCTGGGCTGTGTTGTCCAGGAGGCATCCGTAAGTAATGCACCATGTGTTTTCCTCTGCTTTGTGTATTAAATGCTCAGATGTCTGAGAGGAATACTATGTTAGGCCCAGGTCAATTCTCATGAGTCAGAGAAAACAAGCCAAGCAGCAGGAAGGCCAAAGGTAAGAGAAAAAATTGATGGAGCAAAGACTCGGAGGAGGAGAAGTAATGGACTCAAAAATCACAGGTGGTGGACAAGGCCTGGGAAGGTGGAGACATGGCTCTATGTCTAATCAACTGGGGAGGTAAAAAGGCGGGTTCTGTTTGAGACACTCTCTTCTGTGACTCTAAGTAAAAATCTAAACAAATAATTCAGGAAAACAAAAGAAAAAATGAGATTGTTAAACTATATGGAAAATAAATAACGGCCTAGTTGATTAGCACATATAGTATAATCTCATTTTTTTAAACAAAAGATATAAATGTGTATGTGAATGTGTACATTGGGAGGGGCACAGAGACAAGGAGAGAGAATATGAAAGATTCAGATGACATATGCTAATTTAAGTAATATTAGTGATCTCTAGGTTGGCCCTCCTCACCCAGGCTCCTCACCTGAACCACAGAGCACATAAAATGTTTTGAGTGGTATTTTCTCAGTTCTCCCATGTATGGTAGATAACCAGAGTCTTTCTAGAAGCAGGAGAGAAGTTAACTTATTACATATAGTGGATGTGCTGGGCCACTGGGACATCATTCTCTCCCCAGAACCAGGAGAAAGCATTCTCTTGATGCTGATTTTTACTTTTCTTATATATCTGTGTATTTTAAAAAATTATATAATGCATATATTCATTTGTGCTAAGGAGGAAAAAACAACTACTAAAAACAAACAGTATATAAACGAACCAATCAAAAGATCGGCAGAAGACCTAAATAGACATTTTTCCAAAGAAGACATACAGATGGCCAACAGACACATGAAAAGATGCTCAACATCACTAATTATTAGATAAATGCAAATCAAAACTACAATGAGATACCACCTCACACGGATCAGAATGGCCATTGTTAAAAAGTCTACAAATAACAAACGCAGGAGAGGGTGTGGAGAAAAGGGAACCCTCCTACACTGTTGGTGGGAATGTAAATTGGTGCAGCCACTATGGAAAACAGTATGGAGGTCCCTTAAAAAACTAAAAATAGAATTACCATATGACCCAGCAATCCCACTCCTGGGCATATATCTGGAAAAGATGAAAACTCTAATTCAAAAAGATATAAGCACCCCAATGTTCATAGTAGCACTATTTACAACAGCCAAGACATGGAAACAACCTAAGTGTCCTTCAACTTTATTCATGAATGGATAAAGAAGATGTGGTCACACATCTTCACACACACACACACACACACACACAGAGGAATCTTATTCAGCCATAAAAAAGAATGAAATATTGCCATTTGCAGCAACATGGATGGACCTAGAGATTATCAGATTAAGTGAAGTAAATCAGACAGAGAAAGACAAATATATGATATCACTTGTATGTAGAATCTTAAAAATGATACAAATGAACTTATTTGCAAAACAGAAACAGACAGACATAGAAAATTAACTGTTACCAAAGGAGAAACGGTGCGGGGGGATAAATTAGGAGTTTGGGATTAACAGATACACACTACTATATATAAAACAGATAAACCACAAGGACCTACTGTATAGCACAGGGAACTATACTCAGTATCTTGTAATAACCTATAATGGAAAAGAATCTGAAAAAGAATGTGTGTGTGTGTATAATTGAATCACTTTGCTGTACACCTGAAACTAACACAATATTGTAAATCACCTATAAATTTTTTTAAAAGTATAAGTTAACTATTTATAAGAAGAGAAAAACATGGAAACTGATTCAGATAGAGAAAAGCACCGTTTAACAAACTCCACAGGAAATTATAATTGTTTTGAATGGGCTCTTGAAATAAATACCTTACCAGAGAAATAATATCCCCAGTCTGAGAAGCTTAGAAATCAACTACAAGCTTTGTGGCAAACATATAAATAACACCACCTCTTCTAAAGTCCTCGAATTCCCCCTGAGAACCTCTGTGGAGGTCTTCATTTACCTCTTCTCCCTGTTCTAAATGAATTTGCTGAATGAGAACAGCTTCTTAATTAAATGTTTTTCACTACTGGTTAACTGCAAGAATTATGAGCCAAGAATATCATCAAAAAATCTACAAACAATAAATGCTGGAGAGGGTGTGGAGAAAAAGGGAACCCTCTTGCACTGTTGGTGGGAATGTAAATTGATACAGCCACTATGGAGAACAGTATGGAGGTTCCTTTAAAATTAAAAACAGAACTACCATATGACCCAGTAATCCCACTACTGGGCATATACCCTGAGAAAACCATAATTCAAAAAGAGTCATGTACCACAATGTTCACTGAAGCTATATTTACAATAGCCAGGACAGGAAGCAACCTAAGTGTCCATCGACAGATGAATGGATAAAGAAGATGTGGCACATATATACAATGGAATATTACTCAGCCATAAAAAGAAACAAAATTGAGTTATTTGTAGTGAGGTGGATGGACCTAGAGTCTGTCATACAGAGTGAAGTAAGTCAGAGAGTGAAAAACAAATACTGTATGCTAACACATATATATGGAATCTAAAAAAACATGGTTCTGAAGAACCTAGGGGCAGGACAGGAATAAAGACAGACGTAGAGAATGGACTTGAGGACACGGGGAGAGGAAGGGTAAGCTGGGACGAAGTGAGAGAGTGGCATGGACATATAAACACTACCAAATGTAAAACAGATAGCTAGGGGAACCAGCCACATAGCACGGGATCAGCTCGGTGCTTTGTGACCACCTGGAGGGGTGGGATAGGGAGGGTGGGAGGGAGATGTAAGAGGGAAGAGATAATGGGGATATATGTATATGTACAGCTGATTCACTCTGTTATACAGCAGAAACTAACACACCATTGTAAAGCAATTATACTCCAATAAAGATGTTAAAAAAAAAAGAATTATGAGCCGAGAAAATCTTAGTTTTACATATTTTATCATGTTTATGAAAATGATTTCAATTTTTTCTTGCTTTTTTTTTTTAAACTCAGAGATAAAGATTTTAAGCATGATTTAGTGTTAAACTTGTTTTTGCCTATAAGTTTCCCTTCTGCTACTTTTTTCTGTAAATACTAATATTTTCAGGACATTCATTTTTTCCTTGAATATTAAAAACTTCAAGACACTTATCTGTACCTTTAGGCAATGACTTTAAAAATTTTAGTAAAATATATCTAGGATAGTATCTTAGATATGATAGATTATAATGTATACTATTAGGACTATTTGGGAGGTACTCAAAGCATTCACTTATTGATTCACAAGGTTAAATCTGCTCATAAATACCCTAATGTTCTGAATTTTTAGATTAACTTAAAACATTATATGACTGAGTAAATGTTTACGCTTTCTCCAATTAGATCCTATTTAGGTCCAGTCTAGCTATGGATGTCACTGAAAACAACTGACCTCTGAAAACAGAAAAAATTTTATTTCCTTCTTTCTATTATACAGTTTTGTGTATCATTATATAGTTATGTCTTACAAATTCTTTGATTAGGATAATATTCCACTGATGAAGTTTAAACCTGCTTAACTTTTTATTTTAAAAAATAAATAGGGCTTCCCTAGTGGCACAGTGGTTAAGAATCTGCCTGCCAATGCAGGGGACATTGGTTCAAGCCCTGGTCCGGGATGATCCCACGTGGCGCGGAGCAACTAAGCTCATGCGCCACAACTACTGAGCCTGCGCTCTAGAGCTCGCGAGCCACAACTACTGAGCCCGTATGCCCAACTACTGAAGCCCGCGTGCCTAGAGCCTGTGCTCCACAACAAGAGAAGCCACCACAGTGATAAGCCCACACACCACAACGATGAGTAGCCCCTACTCGCCACAACTAGAGAAAGCCCACACGCAGCAACGAAGACCCAACACAACCAAAAATAAATAAATAAATTTATATTAAAAAATAATAGAAATAAATAAATAGTTCATTCTAGAACAGACTAGAATGTTACATTTAAGCTGTTTATTGTTTTAGGCTCAAAACAAAAAGGCTTTTACAACTTTTTAACAATATGAGTTTTCTTGAAAAGGACTATGTTGCATTTTAAATGAGGTTTAGACTAATGACATACACTCAAAAACTATGTGATTAATGTTTTAAAGCATGTTTCAGATTGCCTTTGGTTTGAAAATTAACAATTTAGAATTCTGTAAAAAATTGACGTTTATTGATAAGAAAAAGCCATTTTTCCCTTGAAATGAAGACTCAACTTTCAACCTACTTGCATGAGATTCCCTGCCCTGCTTTAATCAGAAAATACAAGGCATTAATGATTAATCCCCACCTGTTGTGTACCAAATTTTGGCATACCAAAATAATGAGATGCTTGTGACCATAAAACTCTATTTTACTATAAAGTGATCTTCTAAAAGAACAAGGGCATAAAATTCACAATAAAAACCAAACAATTACTACAGTTAATATTTGCAAGAGTCATAAAGAAAACAACCCAACTCCTCACTCTAAAAAAAATACATTTCTTGGAAACCAAAAATTCACAGTAAAAATTAAAAGGCTCACATTCACAACTCTAAACTAAGGAGAAACCAAGTAAAAAAGAGCTTTGCTAGGTTTCTAGGCAACTCATATCTGTAAATTTCTTTCTTAGAAGATGCTTCAAAACACAGTGAATAAGCATTTTAACTAAGATAATTAATATTCACTCTGCAAAGTCATGGCCAAATCAGGTCAGTTAAGTTCAACCTTAGAAGAAACAAAGTCATTTAAAACTGCTCCAAATTGAAAAGTGATGTGTCATGATACAATTCTGACAGAAATAAACTATTTTTAAAACCAAAGATAATTATTTTTAATTCTTCAGAGAATAGTGACCCAGAACTGTTAATACATGGGAAAAAGAACTTCTGAGACTGTGCAACTAGAGTGCTCACATGTAACTTCATCAAAGATCTCCAAAAACAAATATTCTGCAAGTGCAGTGCTCAACTCTTCACCATGGACCCACAGCATAGGCCAACAAAGCCTCCTAAATTAAATGCGAGCCAAGCTTGGAAATCTCTTCTTTCGAAAACTCAAGCTTGGCCTTTAATTAAAGACCTAAGCAATGGTTCCTCTAACCAACTTGGCAGACCCAGCAAACAGACTACACAAACAAAGCCTTCTGCTTACTCAAATCTTTTCACAATACAGTACTCCTGGAACAAAAAGCTATACACAGGAACTGGGTCATTCAGCTCAATTCAAAGGTAAGGGCTGTCATTTTCCAACCTACTATTTCTCCTCTAGACAAGTCATATCTCTCTGAAGTTTTCTCTTTAAAAGGTTTGGTCATTTCTGATCATGTTTATCCTAACATGTTGGCATTTTTTAAAAATAAATTTTATTTATTTATTTTTGGCTGCGTTGGGTCTTCGTTGCTGCGTGTGGGCTTTCTCTAGTTGCGGTGAGCTGGGGCTACTCTTCGTTGTGGTGCGCGGGCTTCTCATTGTGGTGGCTTCTCTTCCAGCAGAGCACAGGCTCTAGGTATGCGGGCTTCAGTAGTTGTGGCTCGCGGGCTCTAGAGCGCAGGCTCAGTAGTTGTGGTGCACGGGCTTTGTTGCTCCCCAGCATGTGGGATCTTCCTGGATCAGGGCTTGGACACGTGTCCCCTGCACTGGCAGGAGGATTCTTAACCACTGTGCCACCAGGGAAACCCAACATGTTGGCATATTAACAGAAAGCCCTCAGGCCCACTTAACACAAGGTTTCTAACAGAAAACTTCAAGAAGAGATTTAGCTCCTATAAAGCCTCTCAACATGCCCAAATGGCTCCCATTTGGATTTTGTTTAAGTGAAAATATTCAGCTTTACTAACATGATAGTTCCTAAAACCCTCTACCACAAAAAAACTAGAATACACAAAACTCAACGAATACAATAGAGTATATACCCTTCTACTTGATTTCTCTGCATCTCACATATCTAAAATTAAACTGCAATAAGTTAAGAAATCCTTATAATTCTACATCCTTAAAAGAGTATATCATGTGGTATATATATTTTACCCACACAAAACAAGAATACACCTGGGGAACACTTTTTCCAAATCCAACAACTCCAGTGCACTTGAAATTACAGATATTAAAAATGTAACCATGAAAACTCTTCACAGCAATTCTACTTTTTATAAATACAAGTTCTAGAAAATAATCAACTAAAACTACACTTTTAGTGGGGATCTTCTTAGTCAGTTATTTAAGAACTATAACTCAGTTGTATCAAATGCCCTCATCTCCTTCAGTATCCTCCTTGTTCTTTTCTTAAAGGAAAAGTTGCAAACAATGTTTTTTCTCCTTGTTATTCATCCTTTGGGACAAATTATTCCTAATCCATACATTTCCCATTACTACATAGTTTTATAGCAATGTCTCGCTTGGATACTTGCCCTTGGAAAAGGAATCTCAGGCTTCAGAGTATGCAGTAGAATGTGTTTATTAGAATGTGCATTATTTTTTGACGCAGATTCATAGAATAATTAGGATTCCCCCATGCCAACAAGCAACCTTTCAAAGTCTTGCCTTACATCAGCGTTTTCAAGCTTTATCAAGAGGACAGCTACTCAGAAAATAGGATATACTAACCCTAACATTTAACTCTATGGGGAAAAGAGGGATAATGTTCCTATTACTAATACTTTGACATCACAGGTAAGTGAGACAGGAAAAAAAGGTCACAGCATTCCTCATCTTATCATGATAATTTCCAAATGTGCTTCTTTTAAACTGGACTTCTCTGGGAAAACCAATCAAAGTCTGTCTCTGTCTCTGTCTCTGTCTCTCTCACACACAAGTAGATTCTGAAGAACACAAAAAAGTTTGCTTTAGATTACAAGATGTGAAGCCAAATGTGGAATAAGGCAGCTCACAGCTGTAGGAAGAAAACAGAGTCAGATATGGAAGTAATATTGTATAAACCACAAATGAGCAGAGTTGGGATAATTCTAAGCACATGCTAACTGTCCCAAGGTATAATAAAACGCTCAGCATGTTTTAATTAACTGTGCTTTGACTGCGCACATGACAGTATGGACTGCCAAGAGGCAAAAACTCTTTGGAAATGAGAACTTGTGTTCCAAATTGATAGGTTACCTATGTTTCTTCCTTTGAGAGCAGAACCCAGGGCATGGAAGATCTGGGGCTGTGGTGTCGCTTGCCAACAACTGCATCCAGCAATGCCTAAAATGAACATGTAATGGACTTCTTTGTTTTAAAGAAGTTCCTGCAGTGTGAGGACACAAGGAGCAACTAACTGAAAGTATGATAGCAACAAAGACCCACTTTTCTCAGTTCTCAAAATCTGAATGCTTTCAAGAGTAGAAGCATTTTTATAACTCATCTGGCAGCAAACTCTAGTCTGACCTGAACCTGAGAGTATTTTTATAGTTTTTTATAACTCATTTGATGGTAAAAACCTCACCTTAATGGATGTGAGAATATTTAGTCCTTATTTATTATATGGAATGTGACTTCATTTCACTGCAGAAATATTAATGTGTGATTATAAAGTGATGTGTCAGACACTGCTAGGGTGTTATACATATAAGTATATATGTATATATGAAACGTATTACCTTTCTAAAATCTGAAAAATTCTGAATTCTAACATACATTTGTTACCAAGGGTTTTGGATAAAGGATTCCAAACCCATTACTCTTATTAATATTATGGCTGATCATGTTACAACGTTAAGTCAGAACATAACAACACTCTCCTGCTAGATTCTCTCCAATGGCTTCCCATGTCACTCAGAATTAGAGTCAAGCTCTTTACAACAGTCTACAAAACTGCTATTCAAAGAGGACCACAACACTGACATCACCTGGTAATCATTAGAACTGCAGAACGGCAGGCCCCAACTCCCACCTGTGAATCAGAATCTGCAGTTGCACAAGATCCCCAGGTGATGTGCATGCACCTGATTTTCCAGAAGCACTGACCTCTAAGACCCTAGCTGATCTGTCCTTCTTACCTTGCTGAGTCCACCTCCTACTCCTCTCCCCTTCACCCATTCTGCCAGTCTCTTTGGTTTCCTTGCCATTCATGAGACACAAGAGAAACATTCTCACCTAGCTGTTCCCTGGGACTGGAATGTTCTCCCCGCAAGAATCTCTGTTGACTTGCTCCTTTACCTGCTTCAGTTCTTTACTCAAAATGAGGCCTTCCCTGTCACCCGAACTAAAATGCTCAAAACCCCCTGACAATTCATACTCTCCTCTGTTTTCATTAGTTGTCGTTGTATTCTTTCTCTTTAGTACATATCACTGTCTAAAATACTAACATTTTGCCAAACTATGTTGGTTTTTGTTTGTCTCTTTCTGCTAGGATGTGAACTTCACGAGGGCAGGGATTCTTTTGTCTGTTTTTCACACTGCTGTATCCCTTGGTGTGGTTTGTGAACCTCTGTGCCTCACTGAGGCTCTTTCAGGGGGGTACACAAGGTCAAGCCTATCTTCATAATTAATACTAAGAAATCTGCCTTTTTCACTGCACTGACATTTGCTCTGGTAGTGCCAAAGCTCTGGTGGGTAAAACTGCTGGTGCTTCAGCACAGAAAGACGCAGTGGCACCAAACTGTATTAACTGTCATTAGCCAACATACATTTATAGTTTTTTTTAAAAAATTCAGTTTCTCTTAGGAATGTCCTTGATGAAGCAATTTAAAAAGTATTAATTGTGTTCAATCTTTTTTTTTTTTTTTTTCTTTTGCGGTACGCGGGCCTCTCACTGTTGTGGCCTCTCCCATTGCGGAGCACAGGCTCCAGACACGCAGGCTCAGCGGCCATGGCTCACGGGCCCAGCCGCTCCGCGGCATGTGGGATCCTCCCAGACTGGGGCACGAACCCGTGTCCCCTGCATCGGCAGGCGGACTCTCAACCACTGCACCACCAGGGAAGCCCCTGAGCTTTCTTCTTTTAAGCTAGACATTAAAGAACTGTAAAAATGTAAAAGAATGCCACTTTTCTCACTACCCTTAAAAAAGTTATTTTTCATAAAATACATTATTTATGCTAACATGCAATGGTTTATTCTTATTTTTAAATCAACGGATAGCTTTTTAATTTCTCAATTTTATTTTCAAATACAATAAACAGCAATATATATAACCCACATAAACAAATGCTCCTTAGGTTCCTCAATAATGTTTAAGAGTGTAAATGGGTCCTGAGATTAAAAATGTCTGAGAACTGGGCTTCCCTGGTGGCACAGTGGTTGAGAGTCCGCCTGCCGATGCAGGGGACACGGGTTCGTGCCCCGGTCTGGAAGGATCCCACATGCCGCGGAGCAGCTGGGCCCGTGAGCCATGGCCGCTGGGCCTGCGCGTCCGGAGCCTGTGCTCCGCAATGGGAGACGCCACAGCAGTGAGAGGCCCGCGTACCGCAAAAAAAAAAAAAAAGTCTGATAACCACTGGCCTAAAACAATAACTAGTAAATAGTAGTAAATTTTGTCACCCTGAACACTTACCATGTGCTGGGCTCTTGTTAAACACTTTTACACTGATTTATGCCTCACAACAATCTTATAAAGTAGGTATTATTGCTATCACCATTGTACAGGTAGGTAAACTGGTACTTGAAAGAGATCAAGGCATTTGTTTAAAGTCACAAACAGCAGCTGAGATCAGGTGACTCCAGATCGCATGCTCCTAACCACTACTGACACTAGGATAAAGGCATGCTGGGTTAGAAACAAGGCAAACAGTGCAAAGCCAGGTGACTATTTTAAAACTTTCAAGGCATAAGAAGGAGCCAAAATACAAAGCCAAATGGTGTGAGGATTGAAGAAAGGCAATCTAAGAAGGTTCATGCGAGCAGAAGAAAGACCATAACAACTTCTCAGAGGCAGAATCAGATGTTTGAGGAAATATTTCAAGCACAGCTCACAAGGTTACAACAACCACCACTAGGCTGAAGAACAGACAATAAAAACCCTAAGATGTCTATTTAGCTTCAAGACCAGCTTCCAAGGATAGTACAGACAAGCTGATATCCCTTATGGTCAGGTTCATTCATGATGCTGTTAAAGTCTTCTTGCTGCTGTTGGTTTCCCTGTATCTCAAGCTTGAGTATAACCTTCAATGAAATTCTGCAGTTCCCATGTCCAAAGAGAGCTTCCGCCTCATTAAATCTGCCCACTCTAAGAAGTGGCTCCTCTCTGGCCCACAGTAGGGTGATACCCTGAAGCTTCATCATCCTGACTGGATTAGTGACAAGAAGGGCATTAAGACATTAAGATGTCTGCATTTTACGAAGGAGTCCTATAAGGTCAAGAACAGTAATTCCTTTCTAATTTCAAATTTCCCTAAGCTAAAAATTCCTGCTAGAATATGCAGACATACCTCTCAAGCTTCTACATCCTGTAATATTTAAACCATGACTCACTCTTGTTGTTAAGGATGATTTAAAAATGAGTGATATGGGACTGGGGAAAAAAAAGGAGATGAAGTGGGTGGCAGAGCAGTAATCCTAGTTTTAGCAATGCACCGTTCAGACAAATAATGGAAGTTAGGGCAAAGGAAATAAAGTGAGATCTTGGAACCGTTCTCCTCACGCTATTGAGAGGGAGGCCATAACGTCAGGTTAGAGTGTTCACCTACGTGTAATGTGTTCAGTGCTGAGACCATGAGGAATTAGGCTGTATAACCCTATCAGAGAAAAATTCTGACTCAGCTATGCATACAGAAGGTCAGAAATAGGAAAATATAACCTCTTGGTATGCATAATAACTGTGGCAATGGAAAAAATGAATTTATAAGCACAGTCTCAAAACTTGGGATGAGGGAAATCCTGAAAAGATTCTAATATACAAGGAATGATAAATGATTACGGACATTCTCTTTCTCTAGTCTTCTGTCTTCTTTTTCTATCAGTGAATATAAAAAGAAAACTCTAAGGGCTTTCATAGCTTCACTAGTGATCCAGGATTACCCCAACGCTATTTTTGCCTGGAACCCTTAAGTTGCTCAACCACAAGTTCTCCTACACGGGGTCATCGAAGTAAAAGTCTAGGTTTTAGAAAGAGAATGCTAGGTGAGGATTATTATGCTCACCGGTAGGTTCCGGAGCTGAGCAGGCTGTCATCCGATCATCATGCCTCCTTCCCACCACAGCCCATGCTTTGACATATGGTATACCCAACTACAGTGACTCAACATTTTGCTAGATCATAAAATAGAAAACATGTATATGAAACACATATATTTGTGTTTTAGGTTCCTCAGTGTTCTGTGGTCTTTCTGCATGACAGTAATGCACCAACTTAGACCACTCAAAGCCCGGAACACAATTTTCTTAAGAAGGGCAGAAACCTAGAGCAGAAGTTGACAATATATCCAACTGGGTCAGAAAAATTAATGATGGAAACAATGTTCTGGGATATGTCTCTGTAAACATATCAGACAAGTGAAAGAACGAGGATGCCCGAGTGCTTTACCCCTGGGTTCTTAGGAGGAAGATGAATGATACGTTGTGTGCCAGGCTGGCATGAGTTTTAGGACTGACTGTGAGGACCTGCCCCACCCTGTGCTACCAGCTTTGGCAGTGCAGGGTAGTGGTTACAAGCGTGGGCTCTGGGGGTTTGGATACCTGCCTCTAGCAGCACTTACTAATTGTGAGTCTCACATTGGGCAAGTCAACTCACATAATAATCTGTTATTATTATTAGCAAAAAAAATTTTAACTTGATTCCTTAGGTACTTGACATTAAAGAAATTTCCAGGGAAAGAAATGTAGATATCACTAGTAAGACATTTCAAAGACATTCTTCAGAACATGTTATATGCCATAACCTAAGCCATTACAGAATGACATTCCTTTTTTGTCATTCCACAATGAGCATTTCCTATGCTACTAAGCATTTTCTGTAGAATGAATGGCAAACAGTTTAATAAAAGTGACTGATGTGGAGTCAAAGTTGTCTAATTTGATTCCAGCCAACATTTATCCTCCATGCACATAACAATTATATATAGATGACATATATATATATAAAAAACAATACATGGCATATCTGACAATTTTACGTTTATGTATATACATATATATACACATATATATGTATAAAATATCAAGCATGGGATGGGGAACAGTGGGAAAAAAGGTACTGGTTAAAGCCTTATGAAGAAATATATGAGTTAAAGCAGTACAAGAGATCTCTCACATGAACATAGCTAGAGCTCTATGAAGTCCGACCAGCTCTAATGGGAAGTGAGGACTACCATGTAAACAGAATACGTAGAAGTCTCTCAAGAGACCATACTTTAAAGAATGTTCCAAAATATCCTTATTTAAAAGACATCAATCCTTTTTTTCCCCAATTCTACTTCAGTACTCAGAAAGAATGCTGTGCTAATGTCTAACATACTTCAGACATGAAATGTTACAGTCCAATAGTTCTACCAAAATAAAAAGGTAGATAATCAGTTTACTTAAGACATCTAAATGGAGTTTTCTTTTGTTTAACTCCAGACTTGATGCACCTTACTAATAAGCAATATTATTTGTTATTCAAAAAGCAGACTGAGTGATTTATGTCATGCAGCTGTGAACAAGCATTTTGTTTAAAGTACTGTCTGCATGCTTCACTGCACTAACACTGTTAGAATGCCCTCAAGGATGCTGAATACTACAATTGGAGAACAAAAGGTCATTGTCACTGGAAAATGAAAAAAGACTTATCAAATTCAAACCAGCATCAACCACAGAGAAATGACAGCAATGGAAAAACATTTTCATGTGCCTTTATCAGTCAATAAGAGAGAATTATTTATCTCTAATCAGACTTAAAATTCTTATATATATCATAACAAAAATAAATGAATTTTTACAGTTCATGAGTAACAATTAGATCAAATTCTGTTTCCTCATAAATTTTTAAATATAGTGTACTCTTGAAAGTCAATGCAAATATGCTAGTAGTAAATGTTTTCCCAGCAACCATGAAATGCCAAAAACAGAGGTAAAGTAATATAATTTCATTCATCATTAATACCTACACATACATGAGACAGGTTTCTTTCATGCATATAATATATATATGGGAAGTAAACAATTTCAGAAAACTTGAGTTCTCAGTACAAAACATATGCCTGCAATTTTAGATAAAATTCTCTTGATTTTCTATGTAAACAGGCCATAAGAAATGATAAAAATGACACAGAACATACTGACGCAATCTGGATCACCCACTGGGGTTAACTGTTTTAACAAACTTGCCTAATACATAACAAAAATAATTTCTGCATTTTATTGGTAAATGTAATATTTTCTGAAAGCACGAGAAATTCTAAGAAAAGCCCTGGTGGCAAACAAATGCATATTATTAAATTCACCATTTTATTCCTTTATTGCTCAGCAGTAAAATGCTGATACAGTCAGAAGCAAGCTAAACTAACCATTAAAAAATAGGTATTTATAGTATAAATGCAAGTGTCCCCTCTAAAAGGAAAGTGTATTAAGGGGAAAATGTTCTTTTTTTCACCTATCTGGAAGCCAAATTTTCATTTCTGTGATTTTTTCTCTGTTTTTTTTATTTTGAAAATATCCAAACCTACAAAAAAGTTGAAAGAACAGTACAGGAACACCATTGTATCTTTAATCTAAACTGACTAATTGTTAACATTCTGCCCCTCTGTTACCTCCTTCTCCCTCTTCTCTCTATATAACAGCCCCAAAACAATTTCAGAGTAAGTTGCAGGTATCACAAAACTTCACTCATAAGTAGTTCAGCATGTGTCTCCTAAAAATAAAAACATTCCCCTACCCAACCACAAGATCATTATCACACCTGAGAAATTAACTCCCTGTGAGCCAGGAAAAAAGTCAACACCGTTTACTACCCAGGTCCATGAAACTTTATTTTTGTATATTTAAGTCACTGTATGAATAATTTATAGATGTAAGAATAAAAGGATGGTGGAAAAACAACATATTAGAAGTTTAATAAAAATTTAAACATGCAAGCCCAAATTTTATCCTGTATTTTTCTCTTTTGAAGATAATATGGCCAAAATAGGCAGCATTCTTTTGAATGCAACCAACTGCTCACCAACTGTCGTGCGTGAACCTGCGACATATCCATTTTGTGAGTACTGATTCCAGGTTTCAAAAACATCTCTAATGGATTCTAGCTTATCACTGCTCTGGTTCTTCTTGCACTTATACTGTCTAAGTGCAATAAATATTTCATATTTCAAAAACATTTTGTTAATGTCCTAGCTTATTGTTATTTCTGGTTTTTCGTCTTGCACTTGCATCTTCAAAACATAACACTTGAAAACTTGGATGGCCCATACATTTTGTCAAAGAGAGGACAGCCATCTTCTTTGCTCCATAATTGCAAAACATTTTCATTTTTAGGTTTACAGAAACTAATTAAAATGGCCAAGCCAATAAATTTGTTCGCTTCTACATCACCTATTTCCTGCCTGTCACTTTTGTAAACATACCTGCCTTTGGCATTTGTCCACTTAAGAACTGTATCAGTCATATTTTGGTGCAAAAACATCACGAAAGACGGAAAAATAATGTCAATTATTTTAAAATTAGTAAAATAAGATGGTCCAGATTCTTGCTGCAAAATATGATGCCATGAAATCCTTCCTGTTGAATGACTAACTGAATTTAAATACATTATTCCCTTTTTTCCTTAGACATATTGTTCACTGTCAACTTTCGAGGTTGAGAAACTTCACCTAAGACATTAGCTGGCAAAGTTTTTCTGTAAGGAGTCAGTAAGTATTTTTCGCTTTACAAGCCAAACCACCTCTCTCAACTAGTTACCTCTGCCATTACAGTGGGAAAGTAGCCATAGACAATATGTACATGAGGGGGCATGGCTTTCAATAAAACTTCACTTATGAAAACAGGCGGTAAGCCAGCTCGCTGACCCTGGACCTATCATCATCTAATGATTTATATTGACTTCTTCTGTATGATAAATTTAACTGTCATCATTAGAGTCTAGAGTGCTGTTATCTGTTCATCTTCTGATTTAAATAATAATTGTGATACGTCTTCCTCTGGCAAAATAAAAAGATTTTGAAAACTCTTTGCCATTATAGGCTGAAAATAAAATATTCTAAACTTTCAACTGTGTTCAATGAAATGTGTGCAATGAAATTTTAATAAAACACAACTACAAAGATAGTGTCTCTGAGCTTCTTTTATACCTTCTTGAAGATGATGCAATACTGTTACCTAACCAACTTGGGTCCACTCTCCTGCCACACAGCAAAGCCAGTCTACTGACAGTGGGTCGTGGTGAAGGAAAGCACAGCATTTACTGCAGGGCACCAAGCAAGGAGAACAGGCAGCTAGTGTTCAAAAGGCCTAAACTCCCCAGTGGCTTTCAGGGAAGGCTTTTTTTAAAGGCAATATTTGGGGTGAGGGCTGCTGCTTGTGGACTTTCTTCTGACTGGTTGGTGGTGAGGTTACAAGATGATGTTTCCAGAATCCTAATCATCAGCCTCTGGTTCCAACCAGTCTGGGGTCTAGTGCTTGTGGTTAGCATGTAGTCACCATCCTCCACCTGGGTAGGAGTCTTAATCTATGCAAAACAACTCAAAGATATGTGTCAGATTGTTGTGTATGCCCTTTGAGAAGGAACTAGGACTCTGCTTTTCCTTTGTTCCTGCATTCCATCACTTCTCTAATTAGTAATTGCTTCAGTCTGCTCGTTGGAACTCTGGGAAGGCCTAGGAGACTAAAGCCTTTTTCTACAAATAAGAAATGGGGGACAAAGAGGGGCTTTTGTACCCAGGAGGGCCCTGCAGGATCCTGCTCAGTTTCAATACTTTGGACAATGCAATAAGAAAACTGAAGGATGACAAAATAGAGATCATGTATTTCACAACTGCAGCATTCTTCTGTTTTCTTATTATTTTAGTTTTTTTCTTTTAGCATAATTGGGAATAACTAATAAGTAATAATGAAATAATTCCCAGAATGATGAAGTGGCAAAACGTTTCAAGATACAGGAAAAGTAAGAACATAAAAATCCCTTAATGTACCTTAGATTTATAAAGAAACAAACTATATGATAATTGCAAGATACTGTTCTATTTAAAAAATTAGCTATCACAAATAGTTAGAACTGCTCAAAAAAGAAATTCAAAAATCAATAGTGAGTAAAAAAGGACCCTCATGGTATATCTAGGGTTAAACATGCTATCAAATATCCCCAATTATGTGGAAAATGTCCTTTTGTTTTGTTTTGTTTTGCTTTTTTGATGCAGGATGCAATTAAGGTTCATGCATCACGTTTGGTTGCCATCTCTGCTTAGTATTCTTTAACTGAGAACATTTCCTGCTCCTCTACCTTTTTAAAAAGCTTCCATGGGGGCTTCCCTGGTGGCGCAGTGGTTGGGAGTTCGCCTGCCGATACAGGGGACACGGGTTCGTGCCCCGGTCCGGGAGGATCCCACATGCCGCGGAGCGGCTAGGCCCGTGAGCCATGGCCGCTGAGCCTGTGCGTCTGGAGCCTGTGCCCCGCAACAGGAGAGGCCACAACAGTGAGAGGCCCATGTACCGCAAAGAAAGAAAAGAGAAAAAAAAAAAAAGCTTCCATGACAATGACATTAAAAAAAAAAATCAGGAGAATTTTTCTTACAGAATTTTGACATTCTGTATTTCTGTGATTATTTCCCCATGATTCAGGTCAGGACCTGCTACATAATTTTCAAGTCCCTCGTTAAAAAGTTATTAAGAATTTCAACATGGCAACAGCAGAACATTAAACTAAAAACAAGGTTTTTCTGACTGCAAATCCTGTGTGACCACATGGGTCACACCCCCATGAAGCCAGCCTTGATTCAGATTAAACATTTCTGCAAGCCTACTACATAGATGATGATTCATAATTCCCACTGCACCACATGAGGACACATACCATTTTGTAAATGCTAATTCCAGGCTTCAAATACATCTCTAATTAGTGCTAGTTTATCATTACCTCTGTTTCTTCTTGCATTTGCATTTGCCAAAATACAATAAAGAGTCTAGATTTCAAATATATCTCAAATAAATTCTAGCTAGTGGGAAATGTAGTTAATGATACACAATAATTCGAAACTGTTTCCAGAATACTATCTCCTATCCTTCCAGACTGGCTACAACAATAAAATGTTTTCAAAATACCCTGGAAATCAACATGGTATGTAAACTTTTAGTGACTCCAAAGATGAAAATCTATATTACCATCAGATAAAATCTCATCTATTCATCCACCCACCAAACATGTATCAAGTACCAACTATCGATGGGACCTTGGACTTCATTATATAGAAATAAACAGGTGTAAGACACTGTCCCTGTACTTGAGAATTCCATAGTTGAGGGCTGAAGAAAGACATTACAAAAATCATAAAGCAGTATGAGAAATGCTAGAATAGAGTTGCTAATGGATACCAGGAGAGCCAATTTCAAGCCCAGACTTTGCCATTTACTAAATTTTACAAACACCCACAGCACATTTCACAGAGGATTCAGTGGAGTTACAATGAAAGAGAAAGAGCTTTGGAAACAAAATTATTAAGTGATGTAGAAAAATGAGAGGTATTATTATCAACCATAATAACTTGTTCCTGAAACACAGAGTAATTATTTCATTTGATAAAATACTCATGAGCAATGGGAGGTTTTGTGGATTATAAGCTAAGTATTTAAGTTAAAAGAAGGCAAGATCAACCTAATAATATCACTCAAGCCAAAATCTCAGTCCTCCATTCCTTTTTCCCTACAGTCAACCCAGGAAACCTGTCTAGTGGCAGGCTCTGGCCACCTGTAGCCCAAGGGGTACAAAGCAACACTTAGGATGCACACAGGATTAACACGGTGCATCCTTTCACAGCAATTTTATGCCAAGATTTAAAATTCTGGAATTTTTGTATTACCAGCTGACTCACGCTTTTCTCTGGGATGGGGAAGTTATGAAAGCCCTAAGAGTAGAAATGCTTCTACTCAAAAAAATAAAAAACAAAATTGGAACTGTTGGCTGTTATTAGCATAACATAACTTTTATGTTATTAGGGCATTATTCTTATTGTCAAGTCTAAATACACTTAATAAAAGTTAATGCTTTTTAGCTAATGCTCTGAGAAAAAGACAGGCTAGTAACACTGACCAACACAACTTCTGCAATCTTCATTGCACCCAGAAGGGAGAAACATCCAACATGAAGATTTAGAAGGAAAAAATAACTTTCACCCTAGGAACAAATGTTTGGTTTGTTTGCTTATTTACTTGAAAAGGCCACAACCCCCCACATATCAGTTAAATTTCCTGCTGTAGTTGTATTTGATCACATTTGTAAGCACTACATTTAGTTCTGTTTCCTCTGACATTATGAGTCTCCATAACATAAAAATACCTGATGTCGTGTTCTTTCCATGTGAAATTTTACAGCCTTTATTTATTATGATTTTAAAACTGTTTTCAAATGGGAGCATGCATCATTGGCTTAAAAGAAAAGGGTTGAATAATCAAGCTTAAAGTACATTGGAAAGTACAAATGATTTAAAAAAAAAGAAATTCACATGAGGTATACCTGGTTTCCTAAAAGTGATTAGGATGCTGTTTTTCCTCAACCACAACTAATGAATCAGTAACAATTAGCAGTCATCATCCAAAAAGCATATCATGTACTAAAATAATAATTTTTTTAATGGGTTAACTGTTGTGAACTAGCAAATGAACCTAAGCCTTTATATATATATATTTATATATATATATATATATTTTTTTTTTTTTTTTTTGCGATATGTGGGCCTCTCACTGTTGTGGCCTCTCCCGTTGCGGAGCACAGACGCGCAGGCTCAATGGCCATGGCTCACGGGCCTAGCTGCTCCGCGGCATGTGGGATCTTCCCGGACCGGGGCACGAACCCGTGTCCCCTGCATCGGCAGGCGGATCTCAACCACTGCGCCACCAGGGAAGCCCCTATATTTTTTATATAAGAAATACCTGTAATGAAATTATCACTCTTCCAGTGATTTGTAATCATGTAAAATTTGAAGGAAAAGCCCCAAATACATTTTGCAACTAAAAAGAAGACACGTCCTAGGTGGGAACAGTAAAGTAAGCAGCTCGACTTCAAACTAATTTGCAAATTGAAAAAAAGCTTAAAACTTCCATGCAGGTTGGTTTGAGAATCACCTTGGAATGTGAAATTTGGCCGAATTTTGCACCTTGGATATAGGCTAATCCACATCCGGCAAGAGGAGAGACCCAATTGGAGAAAGGTGCCATCATCAAATGATATCTCTTAATGTGTTCTAAGATCTATTTAAGCAACTGACTGAGGAAGCTAATCTGGCTCTTTAACTTCAAGTTGGATAAGAATTCTAATAATTTGGTCTTTGTTCATATATTTATAATAATAACATCTATGTAGACATGTCATTTTGCAAAGTGATGATAAAGCAACAGTTCTGAGATAAACTAAAAAATTCCACAGGTGGGGCTTCCCTGGTGGCGCAGTGGTTGAGAGTCCGCCTGCTGATGCAGGGGACACGGGTTCGTGCCCCGGTCTGGGAAGATCCCACATGCCACAGAGCGGCTGGGCCCGTGAGCCATGGCCGCTAAGCCTGCACGTCCGGAGCCTGTGCTCTTCAACGGGAGAGGCCGCAACAGTGAGAGGCCTGCGTACTGCAAAAAAAAAAAAAAAAATCCACAGGCATATATCCAAGAGACTGGGCTAAAAAGAAGACAGGTAAAATTATGTGAAGGTTCTCAGCATCAGGGCTATAAAGCACTGCAGAAGCTACTGTATCATTCACAGGACCATTATCTTTGGTCACTGAAAACGTCTCTTTAACAAATATTTTCATATGACAAAGCAATTTAACTTCTCAATAAGGTCACACCTACTGAAACTCCCACTAAGTAAAGTACAAAAACATTGCCCAGGCTATTCAGCATCCTTTCTATGACTGCCTGAACATATCTCCCAAAGTAATAAAAAAAAATTCTTCCCATTTGTGTTAACGAATTTATGAGTCCGAACACTCCTTAATTCAACGCAGTTTTCCAAAAGTGACATCTCAGTTCATCAGCACTCTGTCCATTAACCAAGGAAAGCAGTAATAAATAATTTTTTCTCAGTTCAAAGAAATGCCACGCTTATGGTTATATCAGTTTATGACCCTCAAATCTCCCCCAGCAATCCCTAACCCCACCTATTTATTCTCCTCTGCCTTTGGCAGCAAGTGTGAAAAACAAATGTGAGGTTGTGTTACCGTAGGTCCCTTTTTCTGCTGGCAACAGCACATACCTTCACCTGCCATTGACATCTTTCAGCAACTTAAAATAGATAGTGGGCTTCCCTGGTGGCGCAGTGGTTGGGAATCTCCCTGCCAATGCAGGGGACACGCGTTCGAGCCCTGGTCTGGGAGGATCCCACATGCCGCGGAGCAACTGGGCCCGTGAGCCACAACTACTGAGCCTGCGCGTCTGGAGCCTGTGCTCCGCAACAAGAGAGGCCTCGACAGTGAGAGGCCCGCGCACCGCGATGAAGAGTGGCCCACACTCACCGCAACTGGAGAAAGCCCTCGTACAGAAACGAAGACCCAACACAGTCAAAAATAAATAAATAAATTTAAAATAGATAGTTATATACCAGGAAATACCATGTTCATTTTTTAAATTTATAATTTAAAATGTATTTTAAAAATACAGTGTTTCCCCACATACACAATTCCCTCCCCTTCTATGAGATTCAGAAGCATTTTACCAGGTTGAATTGGACTCTACTAAAGACTCTAGTATGAAAAAGCATTTCATCCTCACCACCAAAAAGAAAAAATGCTGTTAAAAAAAAAAAAAAAACAGGCAAAATTAAATCTATAGTGTTAGACATTGGAATAGTAATAAACTTTGGGGAGGCTGGAGGGGATAGCGATTAGGAAGGGTTCCAAAGGGGACTATCTAGGATGCTGGCAATGTTGTATTTCTTGACCTGAGTAGTCGTTACACAGGTATGTTCACTTTGTAATAATTCATCAAGCTTATGACATCTATATTTTACTATTTTTATTTATTGATATTTGTGCATTTTACTTAAATATGCTTATGTATTGTACATTTTTCTGTATGTATATGACACTTTAAAATGAAAAATAATCCTTAGGGAATAAATAAATATGGCTCCTTACAGTTCCACTGTTATTAGGATAACGTCAGTAGTTCTACTGATCAAGTACAACTTGATCAGAGGGTGCAATAATTATCTCAAATAGTGTTTGTCATGGGCCAAAAAATCTCAGGGCCAAAAATCTCAAATTTAACAGGCCATTGTTAGAGATTAGAAGAAGAAATGAGTAAAATGTATCTAAGTCTAAATCAAGCTTTAGAACTCACGTGTTCTAGAAACAAAAAAAAAGTCAATCAGTCAACCAACTGAAAAGACAAATCCTTTCCTTGACAATTATATCCATGTCTACATTTTCTAAAGATGTGATGGGAAAGACCCACAAAGAACACATTTCAGTTTGAGCTATTTCATTTTCACTTGGTCTCAAATGTGGACTGTGAATTTAAAGACATAAAGAAAGGAATTTTATTGCTTGATTTTTTTTCAGAACTTTTTTAGAATCCTAGGAAAAAACGTGGAAACAGGCACACTTGAAAGCACAATCTTCATTTTATCAATGGAAAAACAATCTAAGCACTTTAAAAATGAAATCTTAAGATCTCAGCATTCAAAGATGCCAATGGATGAATCAGCCCTGTGTGCTATGTGTACATCCCCTACATCTGTTCCCATGTTACATTTCTCTGACCAACGTTTCTCAGGAAGCCCCTTAGCTCAGAAACTAATTTAGCTTAGATTCAATGTTTACGTAAATTCAATGAAAACTACTGAATTTTAAAGAGATTGTGTTATAAGCCTTTTTAAAGGAGATCCTGTGCAAAACAGTAAGATGTAAATGATGGCAACCTGAAACCGAACACTGAAGCCTTGATATAGGAAAGGGAAAGCTGACAAAGGAATGGTCTCAATGTGCAGCCTACCCACGGAACACATTCATTATGCAAGCTTAGCAGCCAGCACTTATGATAATTGTTTTTGAAAAGAAACCCTTAGTGATTCTTTCTCCATATATACAAGATTCTTTTTCCACAAACCTTCATAAGAATGGTGAAAAATGACTACTTTCCCAATCATCTAAAATATTTGATTGTAAGCTTTAATTTAGATTTTCCAAGTTTGACCTCGTTTTCAACAGAAAATTCCTTTTACTGTTCTTATTTCATGACAGGCCTTTGATCCTACTGACGACTCTTCTGATTCTATTGACTACTTTTATGATGAGGCTAAAAAAAATCAGACTTATGGAATGCTACAGACCTAAACCTAATTTGCTCTAAATTTTACTGGATATACTTTCTTGTCTTAAGTTTTTTATGAATATAGCTCTCTTCTTTGAAATTATGCACAGGATTTCACAAAACAATAAACAAATATAAAACTTCCCTTACCAACCCCAACATAATTTTAATACGATTCCCTTCCCTAACAATGTTAATGTAAACAGTGAACATGTAAAACAGTATTAATTAAATGCTAAAGGCACAAGAGTAAAAATGAAGCCTAATGTAATCCATATTATGACTGGGTGGATTCCTGTTACCCTTCATTACTGTTCCACTTATTAAATCTCATTCATAATTAGAAATTCTAAACTATATTCCAACTACACCTTCCTGTTTATTTTAGAACAATTACTACTGGCCAGGTCATTATAAACATCAATCGCTTAAGATGTCTAGACTAGATGTCTCACAAATCACATATTAAAGAATCACATATTCTTTAAAAATAGGTGTGAATAAAAATAGAGGTGAATGGAGGCAGCCCTTGTATTATACAGATCCCAGTGTGTTTTCAAAATAAGCTTAAACTTTAGCAAAGACTCTTAGTTCCGGTATTAGAAATGAGCACTTTTCAAAACGTTAAATTGAAGCTCATCAATTTTAAGGAGTCAAGCTTTCTGGAAATCTAAGCTTTAGCATTTAAAATACATTAATATTTAGATATTCCTTCTTAAATTTTTGCCAAATTTCCTTAAGATAAGGAAAAACCAAGGAAACAGGTTGACAAGCGCCATCTTGTGGACTCCCTAGAAAATGTTTTCACTCTATTCATCAGTACAGTTCCAGAAGCAAATCATTCTAATATTCAATACAATGTTCTCAATATTCAAAATGTTACTTTAATTTAAATCAAAGTATTCAGTTTTCCAGGGCCCAAATACCAATAACTGTAATGAAGTACATTTGTGAATTTATGATCCTTCTTCTAAAGCACTTGGAATATTTATAGCCAAACCATCACATTTGATCTTAAGAGCATCCTCAGGAGTTAGGCTGGAAAGATATATTATGCAATTGTGAAGCCTGAGAATCTTATATACCAAAGGAATTTTATGAGCATTTAGTCAGTGGAGAAGTTAGAATAATTCTCCTAATTTTGTAATGTAGCAAACAGTCTTAGGATAGTACCTTGCAAAATAGAGGCCTGTTGTTGTTTATAAAAACTAAATCGCAAAAGTTAACAAGAATTCTAAAGTTTAGTGGAACTAATAAATAGATACATCCATAGATCCGCTGTGTGTGTGTCTTATAAGCAAAAGTTTACAAGTTGAGTTAGGAGTTAAGGTACATACTATGTGAAGATGCCCCAGAGTCATGCTCATGTGATCCTCTTTAGACTTTAGAAACAGCATCGTTTTATTTTTTCATATAATATTAAAGATGAAATATTAATATTCTAAATTTACGTAGTGGCCTAGAGTTGCTTCACCACCAACCCCAAAATATGTTTTCTTTGGCCCACCACGATGACTTTTTTCTTACTAGAGTTTTATAAATGACTATTTACAACATAACTACCATAATATTTTAGTTGCCTTGTGACAATATGATAGACAACATTATTTCTACAGCAGCTTTCTCAGGAGCTATGAATCTTTTTATAATAAGGCACTGGAAAATAAAACGTGAGGACTATTAAATTTCATCTTTGGTTTGCTTTCTTTAGAAAAGAGTATGTAAAATGATAATACAGTGTTAAATATACCAGTTCATTCAAGTTTTCAGCATTAACAGTGTATTTTTATAATTAGGAAAAAGTTTCAGATGGATATAACTTAAGGAAATAGATCGGAAATATAGAACATGAGAGTTTAAAGTGGTAGACTTCACTCATTTCAGTTTATATTACCATTTCTAAGTCTGCCTTAAAATCATAACGTAAGTTTGAAAAAGTGCTGACTGAGAGAATTTATTATTAAAAGTGGCTGCATTTTCTCAATAAAAAAAATTTAGATATTATAAATTCTTGATCTCTCAATCTAGGGATTACTAATTAAATGGAGCTTAATTATATTTCCATAAGCCTTCTGTTTAAATTCTAAAATAAATAAAAATTGTACCTTGCCATCTAATTATGGCGGCTGAAAATACATAATAAGCAACATATTAAAAGTGCCCATTTTGAGCAGAGTTCCCTGTGCTATACAGTAGGTCCTTGCGGTTACCTATTTTAAATATAGCAGTGTGTACATGTCAATCCCAAACTCCCAATCTATCCCTCTGCTCAGTATTCTGTAATAACCTAAATGGGAAAAGAATTTGAAAAAGAATAGATACATGTATATGTATAAGTGAATCACTCTGCTGTACACCTGGAACTAACACAGCATTGTTAATCAACTAACTATACTTCAATATAAAATAAAATTTTTAAAAATTTATTTCATCAAAGAGTTGTAGTTTACATTGTAAGATCTCTCTCATTCCCTGGTTAAAAAAAAAAAAGTGCCCATTTATTTTAAATGTAAGCTTACTAATGAAAAAGACTACTTGGGACAGATCTTTTGCAAATTATCTAACATTAATAAACGTAGCATATGTTAATGCTCCTTCTTCTCCTGGTAACGGAAAATGGCTTATTACAGGACCTGAAACGTTGGATATTTTCTGTAGAGACTTTTATTAACTTTTGATTAAGTGAAAATTACTTCAAAATATCATTTTTAAGTTTTCAAATGCCTCTGTTTTCCCTAAGGTCAATTATGATAACTGAAAAACAAGATGAAATGAGAAAAGTTTTGATTAGAGGAGTGAAGTCAAAAGGCACCTGGAGCTGAATGAGGTCTCACCCCAGAGAAACAAGGAATCTGCGTGTGCAATCACTGCTCCTTCCCTCCCATCCTTCCCCAGGTTGTGTGAAAGACTGAGAAAAAAGAGAGAGCAAGAGCTCCTCTGTCTGGAGAGACGCAGAACAGCAGGTGGGGCAGGGGCGGCCCAAGAAAGAGGCTCTTGTCTCTCCAGAGAACTGCAGAGCCATCTGTCTGGAAAATTCAGGATGACAGGCCTCGACGTATTCTGCAAGTCTCCCTACTGTAGAGCAACGTCTGTTTCCTCCTTTCTTTTTATTACTGTATGATTAATCCATTTTGTTCTTTTTTCTTGTTCTTTAGAAATAATTTATCCTTTTAAGTTCAACTAAAAGAGTGAACTGACAAGTTGAGAATCATTTCTCATTCAAAAAATATGACTTAAAAGTCTCTGGTTCACTTTTCAACGTTATGATGAAGAAAAAGCACACGAACTTTGCTTTTATGGCTCTCATCTTTAACTACATATTTTGCACACATATATAATGAGCATTTTTATAACATCTAAATCTGAGAATATTAACAAAGGTCATCCAAAGACTTCAATAGGTAGGCTCACCAAAAGCAACTTATAGGAGTGGCAAAATCATTTTCATAAAAAAATTTTTCACAATTAAATGAAGTATTACTGTCAATACATGAAATGTCCTATAAACCACAGACTTCATCTTTCTTTTTGGGTTTCAGCACATTCTGAAAAACAATCACTAGCATTAGCTTTTTGGTCCACTGCTTAGTGACTTCTATTCAGCAACTTTAGAAACACTTAATAAGCCAGTTTCCAAATAGCGGACTAATATACAAATGTCCTGTGAACTTGGCTAACCCACCAAGTCCTGAAAGGGAGCTTGAACAAGGTAGGGCTCTTCACCATCTCCTTGCTAATGGCCTGAGAAAGTCTAAAAGAGCAGAGAACATATATGAAATCAGGAGAACCCATCATTTCTCTTACTTTTAGCACGGTCTCTCCACAAGGAGGGAGAGTATTCTGTTTTCAGGTGAATATTGGACACAATGCAACATTAAAGGAACCAGCAAAACAACCTAAATTAACAAGCCCTGTGTGTGTAGTATCTACTGTTTAGTGCCCCTTCTCCAGGATTAAGAGGATTTTTACAGAATAAAAAGCAGTATAAATTCAACCAGAATTTCACCAGAAACTTTTGGAAAAAGTCAAGCTAACAAAAGCAACCAATCACAAAGTAAATGACATATCTGCCCTTGACATGTATCAATACTGCAGGAATATATGCATTTCTTCCTTTAAAGACTGAAAATAAGATCATCAGACAACAAAAACAATATATGAGAGATTCTGAGATATGCTTACTATTGTTAACTTGTTTAAAGTATTATAAAGTTATAGAAAAAATTAGAGAATGCTTTATATTTCTACCCTGGAAACTGTTCAACTATGGAAGTACTGTGGTTTAATAACTCTTTTATTCACTTAAATATTTTTTGAGCACCTGCTATATGTGAAGCACTGTGCCAAGCATGGTAAGGAGTACAGAAATGAGAATGACTCTTCCCTTATAGGAACCATCAGCCTAGAAAACATATGATAAAGATACATTACTACTGTGAAAGGAACACATTGACAAATGTCACAGGAGATTCATGGATAAAATGATAAAGAATTCAGAAGATGAAGAGATTCCTTCTGAATGGGTGGCAGGAGGCGGAGGGTATGGATTGCGGTACTAAAACGAAAGGCAGAGCAAGAGCTGGAAATAGAGAAAGGAACAGAACGGAAGCTATTGCAGAGATCAAGCTGCAAGAGTTAGCAGCTGATTGGGTACTAGAGGCAAGGGGAGGGAGGACAGAAGGACAAAAGCTAAGGATTTGGGGCTGGGAATGTGTGGAGTCAGAAATGTCCGCAGGAAATCCTGATAGCGATTTGGAGGGTACGGAAGGGCAGAGCTGGAGATGGAGACTTGGGAATCACCCACACAGTACTCACTGCTGAAGTCTATATATTCCCAAGTGAGAAAGGAAGGTCCATTCCTGAAAAGCAGTAACAGGGGAGCAAACAAGAGAGAACTGAGGAACAGTGAAAGGGAGGAAAAGAATAGCTAGAGAATACAATGTCTGAAAGACGAGAGAAAAGTTTCAAGAAGAAAGAGGCAATCAAAAATAGCAAATAGTGCAAAAAGATCAAACATGACAACAATGGAGAAGCCACTGTTTACTGGCTATGAATTGATAAAGCACTTCCAAACAGAAGCAGAATGGAGGCTCTTCTTGACCAAACTTTAGTTAGGCTCCTCTAATCCCATTTCTAAAGGGCTCAACCTTGACCCCTGGCCTTGCCAGGCCTGCACTGCCCAGTTTTAGCAATTCTAAGTCACTTTAGAAAGAATCCCACACCCTTGATACCTGACCCCTCCTGATACCTAATCAAATTCCTCAAACCGCCCCCCCCCCCCGGGGACTTCCCTGGTGGCGCAGTGGTTAAGAATCTGCCTGCCAATGGAGGGGACACAGGTTTGAGCCCTGGTCCGGGAAAATCCCACATGCCACGGAGCAACTAAGCCCATGCACCACAACTACTGAGCCTGCACTCTAGAGCCCATGTTCCACAACTACAGAAGCCACCATAATGAGAGTACCTCGCACCGCAACGCAAAGTAGCCTCCACTCAACACAAAGAGAGGGCTAGACTAGAGAAAGCCCATGCACAGTAACGAAGCCCCAACACAGCCGTAAATAAATTAATTAATTAATTTTAAAAAAATTCCTCACCCCCGGCCCTTGATATTTGACCACCTGGCCTGCCCTCAGCAAGAATCCTGTTAGGTCAGTTTAACAAGAACTCCCCCTATCCTTGTCTCCTCTTAGTAATTTTCCATCAACTGATCACCCCCCCACCAATCTGCTCCTTGACTATAAATCCCCACTTGTTCTTATATTTGGAGTTAAGCCTGATCTCTCTCTCCTATTGTGATAGTCTTGACACCTATTGCAATAGTCTTGAAGAAAGTCTTCCTTATCTCAACAAACGTCAGAAAAGTTTCTCCTTTCACAGTTGTCAATCTTTTTTTCACTAGGGATTAATGACATTCACAAATGTCTCATAACCAATAATGATAAAATATGGTGGCTGAGAAGAGAGAGTGTAGGGGGGGGTGTATACAGAATGCCATTTCAACAAACCTCTGGTAAGAAGCGGGCCACTAATAACTCAGGATGGCATGAGAGGGTTCTAACGCCCTCATACAGAATAGGAAAGCATGGCTGTAATCAAAGGGAAATGATCCAGGATTCAGGGGAGAGGAAGGAACTAATGATACAAGACAGAGAAAAACGAATTCCCACACTTACTGTTTTTAATCCTCTTGCATTGTATCTTTTTGGAAACCACCTCAAATTCTTTCTGGGACAATGAGAGGTGTTAATAAGTAATAAGTAAAATTTTCCTTTTCTTTCCACTTAAAAATATGAATGCTGAAACAGTTGCTTTTATCTGCTCTTCTAATGAATATACGAAAACTAATAGGAATGCTCATGTAGCACACAAATTTATTATTATGAGAGAAGGATTATATTGTTTTTATTTTCTGACCTCTAAAAGGTTAAGTTAGCCATTTTCATACTGAATTCCTATTCAATTTGATTACGTTCGCTACTGTGAGGGTAAAGCACAAACAAACCAAGCTAATTTATGTGCAATTCCTTTGTACTATTGAAATGAAAAGGAACAATAGTTTAATGAAGCGGGATTTGTTATCTAATTACACCAAATAATTTAGAAACATCTGCGGATGCTTAGTAATACTATATTTAAACCTCAAAGAATCTGCTCCCAGAGAGATTTCCATTTTATTCAAGCCTTTGCGAGCTTCCAGTTGGGGGTTCCATATTAGAGTATGGAACCAAGGGATGGTATGATGGCACATTTACCAAATTTTTTTAAAAATGAAGAAATGAACAAAAGAATTATGATAAATAGAGAGTGTGTATCATATGGATTTGGGCCTTAAAATTAACTTCCAAATTTAAGGAATACAGTAGACTACTGTAACATCATACATTCATTGAAACCTTCATTGTTTAGCTACTGAGTGGCTGCATCACAGTGGCAGTTGTTAAGGACAGAAAGAAATCCATAGCTTTCCCATTAAAGAACTTCACCTAATGGGGAAGATAGGACAATATAAACTAACCATTATATCACCACATGAAAAGTGGCAGGGCAGAGACATATATACAGCACTATGGATGCAGAAAAGGTGTAACTAACTCACAAAGACCACATAGAAGAGATGACTATTCAAGCTGAGTTTTGCGAGATGTGTAGAGGGGAGTGGGGCAAAGAAGGGCTTGAGCAATGATGCCAAAGCCATGTTGGGTACAGTCCCTTCTGGAAACTTCAAGTCCTTCAGCATGCCTGAAGCACAGCCTCTGAGGAGGGGATAAGATATGAGGCCAAATAAGTAGGTAAGCAGCAGTCCTACCCTTTTTTGTGGCCTCACTGAGTGGCTTGTGGTTGGGATTGAACGCAGGCCACCGCAGTGAAAGCCCGGAATCCTAATCACTAGGCCACCAGGGAACTCCCAGCAGCAGTCCTATCTTGACAGCCTTATATGCAAACTAGGGAATTTGGACTTAATCTTAATGGTGATGGGGACTCGCTGGAGGATTTCAGGTAGGGAAGTGAATTGTTAGACTCATAAATTTCTAAGAGGCAGGTTTGAATTTCCAATTATGGACGCTAATACAATAAGCAAGAATAACCCAAAATAATAAAGGAAGAAAAAAGATAAGTGTTTAAACTGATTCAAGGTTGTTCACAGGATAAGTGTATAGAGTGACAGTCCACTGTCACACGTTTATTCTTCGCTCATTCACTTATTCACTCAATAAACTTGGATTGAGCACCTACTACGTGCCAGCCATTGAGCTCACAGTCCTTGATATACTTTAAGTGTCATGGGGGCTGGGGCTAGATCTGACTATATTCTGGATTACCTCCCAAGAGAGAAGTAAGCCTTGGCCAGTGTATTTTTTACATTTTCAGAGTGCACTAGAAAGTACCAAGTGCCCAGCACTATCAGAAATCTCTCTGCTCTTCCCTGTACCTCCCTGAACCAGATCTCTACCAGAGCATTCTCAGACAAAGTCTACAGTGGCATGTGACATATATTTAGCCACACATACAAACAGAAATATTGCAGAACCACTTTTTCAAGTGGGTCAACAGACTTGTGAAAAAAACAGAGAAACTCTGTTGGTATCTTGGATCTTTGCTAATAGTTATCATAATAATATTAGTAACAATATTAGCTACTATGTATCTTCAACCACCATGTTAAGGGAATTAATAGCCCCTGTTTACATATAAGGAAAATGAGACTAGGATTTAGAGCTGACACTTGGCAGAGAAAGGACTAAACGTAGCTCTCTTACTCCAAAATCTAAGCCCTTTCCTCTGCACTTCATGCTATGGAAGTATCCTCCACGAGCTTCCCATCTCACTCAGAGTAAAATCTGAAGTCCTTACCATGCTTTACGGTCAGGGCCCTACATAATCTGTGACCCCAACACTCCTCCTCCCCCAGGTGTCTCTTTGCCTTCACCTCCTAGCACTTCCCCAGCTCACTCTGCTCCAGCCACGCTGCCCTTCTTCCTGTTTCTCAAAACTGTTGAGCACATCCCTGCCTTAAAGCCTGTTCCACGAGGTGATTCCCCATTTTCACAGGGCTCTTTCTCTTACTTCCTTCTAGTCTCTGCTCAAAATCCACCTTTGCTGTGAGGCCTTCCCTGACCACTCTGCTGCATAGCTAGCCCCATCCTCTTCACCCTGCTTCATTTTTGTTCGCAGCATTAGCCCCCTGGCACATGATACATTTTTCTCTGTCACCATCCACTGCATATGTAAGTTCCTTGAGGACAGGAACTAATATATACCTCGCACATATTAGGCCCTCGATTCATCAAACAGATGAGTAAACGAATCACTAAATAGGAAAACACACCCCAGGCTACACAGCTACTCCTTAGGAAAATTATGAAAGAGTAGGCTTCTTGTTTCTGCTTCCTTCTCCCACTGCATCATCCCCTCCTTCACCCTCACCCCAGATGTCCTGAGCTTTTATACTGCTTTGCTTATTACACCGCCACCTACAACACACGTCCCTCTTAGTAGTGCCCCACCCTCCAAACAAACACTTCCACCACTTTCTTTTCTCTTACAGTGTAGCTCCCTCGGTCAAATCACTTGTTTGTCTTACTACTTTAAGATCTTCAGTCCATAAATTAAAATCATTCTTCCATGCTATATGAAGATAAGTATCTATATTTAGCATGTTATGCTTTACAGGTAATACGCTAAAAGAATCATGCTTTAATTTTAATATAATGGTGTAAAATTCATTCGCCATAAAAGGCCTGCAGGGGAAATATTTCAGTCAGGCAGATGTTTACATAACCCTCAAATGCACATCTACCCACATACCTGTTGTCTGTCCCACCTATTACAAGCTACTTCAAATCCTAAAATCATCTCTGACAAAGTAATCTCACAGCCATTAAGGAGCTGAAAAACATTCTGTATAAAAAGTATATGACAGAAAGAATAAAGGCTGAAGCTACGTGTTAATCGCAGAAATGGGAAAATCAGGAAAGATTAGCAGTTTAAAGAGGACACATTCCGTTTCTGAAATGTCAAGTTTGTGGTCATAAAAATCTATTCCAGTGGAGATCATGTTTCTTGGACAACATCCTTTTTCTGCTTGCTTTACACCGTGAAATATACAAGGTCCAATGAAATACAAAGGTAAAATGTCAGAGTGGAAAGGGAAAGGAACCACTTTCAGCACAGCTGGATGAAACACAATGAGGCGGTCCCACGCCACCAAGCTGCTGGCGGCAGGCCTGGCCTGACTCATCTTCCCTTCTTCCCCAAACTACTCCATTGTCTGGCAATAAGTCTTTCCAAGAAGTGCTTGCTTTTCTAAATTTAAAACAACCGTTCAAAACAGGTAGGGGTATCTTAACGTATTAATTTTTAAGTTTGTTATTTGTTCCTTGGGGAATAAAAAAAAAAAAAAACTTTCTAAAAACATGGAGAGTTCTAAAGCTTCCTGTATGTAAAACCACTCTTTTAAAAATAGTATTTTCTGAATGAAGTTTTTTCTATTTGCAATCCATGGTGTCTGGCTCTTTTAATCTAACGGTTTGGCGTCAGGCATTATTTTATGGTTTTGAATATAATATAGAAAGTTACAAGAGAAACATTAATTCAATTTGGCAAGTATCTTTTGACTGCCTAATGTGTGCAAGATTCTGTGCAAAAGAAGATGCTGGAACAAAAGTGGTCAGCTTATATCCTGAACAAATTAGCTGTTACTCAACAACAATAGCAACAAATTAAAAATAAATAAAAATAGTATTTTCTGTTTTTACAGTTTAAGTGAAGTAAATTTTCCTTCTATTCAACCTGATTTCCTACCCTCCCCCATCATTTTATTAATACAATCTTATATTGAGATGAAATCACATACCATAAAATTCAACCTTTCAGAGTACACAAAGCAGTGGTTTTAGTATGTTCACAAAGTACTCATCCTGCTTTTTAAATATAAGGAGCTAAATTAGGAATGTATATTTGTAACTTTATTTTGACAGACATGATTTTTTTAATATCAGTTTTCAGTATAAAATATGGTTACATCATTCTGCTTTCTTAGTTTCTCCTACTGTTTTTTAAGTACAGTAGGATATTAATAAATAAAAAAATCCAAGTTTATGGGAATCATTTTCTATGTAAGAATGACTTATGACCAGTAATTGGTTGGTAAGGCCAGACTCGAGAATTTGTCTTTCATCGGGTTTGCAAAGCAAGTTCACTGACTTCTTTTAGATTATATATTGCAGACAAAAAGTTCTTTAAGGGTGCTGTTACTGATACTTTATAAGAGTGAGAAAACATCAATTACCCATATCAAAGGATATTATCATTACTAGAGGGACTTTTGAGAAAAGCTGCACACAAACCCCAGCCCCAGCAAGGAACTCTGTGTCACGGCTGCTCTCAAGATGAACCAAACTGGGCTTCCGTGGTGGCGCAGTGGTTGAGAGTCCGCCTGCCGATGCAGGGGACACGGGTTCGTGCCCGGGTCCGGGAAGATCCCACATGCCACGGAGCGGCTGGGCCCGTGGGCCATGGCCACTGAGCCTGTGCGTCCGGAGCCTGTGCTCGGCAACGGGAGAGGCCACAACAGTGAGAGGTCCACGTACCACAAAAAAAAAAAAAAAAAAAAAAAGATGGACCAAACTGTTAATACTTAAGTTAAATCAATCTGGTGAAAAACATATAGCTTACTGTCCTTAAGTCATTCCTTCAGAACTATTATTATATGACATATAAAGCACAACCAAACAGTATTTTTCTGCCTAACTAATTATCTTATGATTGCTTTAGATTAGTCTAAAACATGTATTCTCAATGGGGGTAAGATTGCCCTCAAGGGAGCAAAACTTAGCTTCTGGGAGTCAAAAAACTTTACTCTTTTTATGCATAAAGCAGACAAACATACAGTCCATAAACAGAGTCTCATGGAGAGAACAATTAAGAAAAAATTCTAAAAGGCTTCTTACAGAGGGTGATTTTAAAGAAAGGTTGAAAAATACTGATCTAAAAGAAACTGAAACTCTTCTTGACAACTGTGTCAAATATTTGTAATTACACATATCACTATCTTCTATCTTCAAAGATTAGAATGCTTGTAGGATGGTTATTTGCAGGGGCAGATGTGCCTCAAAAGACTGCATAACCAACATTCCTCTTACACTGTACACAGATGGTGACTATCAGAGATATAACAACTATAATTCTTTTATCTCTCTTACATAGTACCAAGTCTGCAAACATTAAAAGAAAAAAAATTTAAGCTGAGATGTTAACTTTTTGACACCAGTTAAAGAAGGAATATGCACAAGTACTTAAATAAGGATGGTGATTTTAATGACAGCTGAAAAGATGAAACATTCTAAAAAAAAAGTAGCTGGGCTCTCACCATCGGAGCACCCTGCTGCTTAGGTAACTCCCTCTCATATTCCTTGATGAGCAATGTCTGAAAAATTAAAATTTCAGCAGAGAGTGTATTCAAGTGGGAGTTTCCTATAAAATTAGCTTTTTGTCAAATAAATCATACTGAAAATATACAGCTGTCTTTTTAAAAATACATGTTAATGCCAGGACAGTAATGGAAATCAGAACATTTCCTAACTGTACCACAAAGAATACTCCATTCCCATTTAACTGTTCCAAAGGATCTCTGCCAAGATGCCCATGGCAGGTGTGTCAGGATAGCGAAAGATGCCAAAAAGAGCAGCATAATGAAAGGTTTCCATGGCAGTAGAAAAGTGTGAGGAAAGAATGTAAGAAATTACAGTGTAATCCTAAATATTAGAAGTGATCTATGGCAGTGATGACAGTAAATAAATGGTAAGAAGAAAAAAAGGCAGGGAGCAGGGGCAATGGCAGAGCCAATTCTACCCAGGTGGAGAAGAGAGTTATTCAGGTTTAGCTAGCCTACCTGAAGTGCAACTGAGTTCCCAATCTCATCAGTTGGCTGGGCTATAAACCAGAGCTCTGTTTAGCTATAAATGACAGAAACTCCTGCCAAGGGATGACCCGACAGGATGCTTTTTCCTCAGCTCTGGCAGTAGTTACTTTGGGGAGGCTTAGGTAGAAACTCTATGGAGCTCTGACCTTGATGGCTGAAAAGTCACACCTGTCTAGTTTCTTGTTCCTACCTTCTCTTCACCACCTCTTAGAACTTTATTTCATTGTTCCTCGGTTCTAGGTTGGTTATTAAGAAGGGATATGAGGTACTTCTGACTAAGACCAATTAGTTAAATAGTAATATCTAAAACAAAATCTATTTCTTCTAACCCTTGGGGACTGCTCTTAACATATTCAAAAAGCTATTTTGAACTGGGCAAGTTTGAGCAAATCTAGTATTTATCATTAATATAATAGTCCTTAAACTTGAATGGGCCTTAGAATCAGAGAGGAGTTCCTTTAAAATCCCCTTCCTCTAAAAATGCAGATTCGTGCTCACTTCAGCAGCACATATACTAAAATTGGAATGACACAGAGATGTTCATTGCTGCTCTATTTACAATAGCCAGGACATGGAAGCAACCTAAGTGTCCATCGACAGATGAATGGATAAAGATGTGGCACATATATACAATGGAATATTACTCAGCCATAAAAAGAAACGAAATTGAATTATTTGTAGGGAGGTGGATGGACCTAGTGTCTGTCATACAGAGTGAAGTCAGAGAAAAACAAATACCATATGCTAACACATATATATGGAATCTAAAAAAAAAAAGTTATGAAGAACCTAGGGGCAGGACAGGAATAAAGATGCAGACGTACAGAATGGACTTGAGGACATGGGGAGGGGGAAGGGTAAGCTGGGACGAAGTGAGAGAGTGGCATGGACATATATACATAGCTGCATAGCACAGGGAGATCAGCTCAGTGCCTTGTGACCACCTAGAGGGGTGGGACAGTGAGGGAGGGAGGGAGGGAGACACAAGAGGGAAGAGATATGGGGATATATGTATATGTATAGCTGATTCACTTTGTTATACAGTAGAAACTAATACACCATTGTAAAGCAATTATATTCCAATAAAGATGTTAAAATAAATAAAAAATGAATAAAAATAATAAAAATGCAGATTCCGTGGGTCTCTGGGCAAAGGAATCTACATTTTTAACCGACATCTCAGATGACTGATGAGTGGTGTGCAGCCACACTCTTGAGATCAACTGCTGCTCTATCATTACTGAGAAAATAGCCTCTGCACACAGATATACTTTGCTTTACAACAGAGGAATGTTCTTAAAAATTGTAACCAAATTGGATTTTGCAAACTAAATTCTATATTCCCACAAGATGACTTTAAAATTTTAAAGATATTTTATTCATCCTGAGGGGTGGGAGTGGTTTCTTATACCTTCTTCTAGAGGTCAAATTCCATGCTCTTCCATTCCTCACCTCTACCTCAGTAGTTAAAGATTTAATAATTTAGGAATCCATTTAAAAGAGCCTCATCACATACTCCATGTCTCCCCATTTTATCTGTTTTATTCATCGAGAATGTCAGTCTTTTAAAAGTCGTTGATTCATAAATCTTATCTTTGAAAACAAACCTTGAAAATGCAGACTCTCTTTAGGAAGGAAAGTCAAAAACAGTTTTAAAGAGAATTTACTGCAGTAGATTTTACTACTATGTATTAGCTACAACAATGTAAGATAAGTGCTTCTTCAAAAGAAAATATCAACTACGAGTAAAGCCATCATTTTTAACTTCTATACCAAAACAGTCCACACTTAAGGAAATGCTTCTACTAAGCAATGCATATTTGATACAAGGTATTGAAAAACAGGAGATTTTTTATTATTTCTTTCAGAGAAAGAAGAAACATTTTTAAAACACTCATGGAGAACCACCAAATAAGAAATGTCATTTCTAGTACTGTGGGTATTTGGGCCAAGTAAGCATAGTCCCAGACTGAAGATTGACAGACTATGTCCTAGGCTCAGTTTTGCCACAAAAGGGCCATGTGACCTTGGGAAATAACCTCTCTGGGTCTAAATTTAATTTGAAAAATAAGATTGTTAACTAAAAGTAATTCTTTAATTTCAGCAGATTAATTCACTGTGAAGTATTTACATCAAAAAGCATTGTGGTATGTGATGCTTGTAAAGTGCTTGATCAAATGACATTATTAAAATGTAACTGGAAACTTGATATTGTGAGTAACTCACTAAGACTGTCCTTGTAGCTATCAGGTACATATCATTGGACTTTTCTCCTTTGAAAAACTGAATACTTTGATCATCTAAATTTTCACATACTGAGTTTTCTTAAAGCAAAGTACGTAAGTACCACAGTTTGTTTCTGTAAAAGAAAATAAAGTATTTTTTCAGTCCTTCTTTCCAACCCATTGTCATTACAGACTCTGGGGAAAAACAAAACAAAACAAAAAAACCTTTAAGTCTTAACCACTGAAATAATGTTACAGTAATTACACCACAGAAATAACACTTTCGTAAAATACTCAAAGATATTCACCTGAGACTACTTATCTTCAGTACCAACTTTCTTCTGTCTACTCTATTTGTTAGAGCAACATTTTCAATTTTAGCAAATATTAAAATAAATTCACCACTCATTCTTGTTTCCAAAGGAATATACCGAGTCCAAAAAATTCCCCCAAAATCCAACAGGAATCAACACAGGCATTTGACAATTCCAGGGAGGCTGGGATGAACAGACATCTTGTTCAAAATGAATAAACTTTCCAGGACCTTTATTTACAGACTTGAGAAACATAGGTTTGGAAACAACCAGCTAACTTCGCTCCCAAGTTGGCATCTTAGAGAATCCTCCGTTTACAAAACACCCAAGACCTCAGAGCCTCCCTGCCCAGAATTGGCAAGGGGAGCACACGCCCATCGGCCCTGCCAGGAGAGGAAACAATGGGAGAGGCGCGAGGGAGCGAGCCCGGCGCCCCGAGCGGCCCAAGTCCGCGGCCCCGGCCCGCGCCCGACACTGCCTGCGGCGTCCCCTCCCCAGGCGCCCCGGCCCCCGCCCTCGAGCCCCGCGGCGCGGCCCACCTGCGGCGGCGCGGCCCACCTGCGGCGGCGCGGCCAAAGGGCTGCACTTACCAAACAGGGTCAGGGCCATTGTAAAGGCGCTTGGCAACTGCTCGCCGCCGCCCGCCGGTCCACGCGCTCCTCCCAGGCCGGCCGAAGATCACCGCATCGGCCCGATGCGCTCACACCTCGGAGGGAGCGGGTAGTCGGAGGGGCGTGGTGGGGGTGCTGGCGCGCGAGGAGGCTGCAGGCCGGGAGGCAGGGCACCGCTGCAAGAAAAAGTTATTTACGCGTTATTGTCAGGCGCATCCGGACAAGGGGGGACCCGCTAGCCCTCGGCGAGCCGGCACTTGTCGCTGCCATCTGTGCACTACGCGGAGCGCGCGCGGGCGCCCGTACCTGCGAGGCGGGGAAGCTTGGCCGCGGCGCAATGGCAGGAGGAGAGGCGGCGCCGCACTGGCGGCGGCGGTGGCGGCGGCGGCGGCGGCGGGGAGAGGAGCAGTCTCGCAGAGCCCCCGGCGGGGCGCGCTCACTCTGCATCCCGCGGCCTCGCAGACGCCATCTTGCGATAGCGTCTCCCACAGGATCTGCCGCCGCGCCTCCTCCCGTCTCCCCCTAGGGCGGCGTAGCCCTGTGCGTTCCCATGGCAACGGGCGCGCGCGGGCGCCGGGGACGCGCGCCCCTCCTGCCCTGTGCCGCTGGGAGCCGCCTGGGCCGCCCGGGAGGCGGCCTCCTGTAGCCAGGGAGGGGCGGGGCGGTGTGCGTTTTAGCCGAAATCCCCGGTTTTTTCTTGAATGGGATTTGTGGAGGCGCAGAGAGGAGCTGTTACTCGAAAGAAGAGTCACTGGAGGATGCTCCGTGAACACAAGGACCCAGCCAGGGTCATCTGGGGATCGGGTTCGTTTGAGGATATATCTCTCCCCCGGCGCCTCCGGGGTTAACGGAGAGCCTGGAGCCCTTGACGTGAAGCTATAGGACTCCAGGAAGGGAGCCTAGAGTCGAACAGAAGCACTGAATGTTGCTTTCCTCTCCATTGGGACTTAGGAGTCAGTAAGAATAGTTCTGGTCAGACTGTCGTCGGTTAAAAAGCATCTGAGAATACCTAAAATCATTTGTTTTAAGTGCTTAAACCTAATTTTCTTCTTTTTACTTTACACCTCTTTGATATTGCCTCAGGAAAAAAATCAACATTTCTCGCCGATTGGCACTTCTTTACCACAAAAGATTGTTCCCCTGAGCTTTTTGCATTTATCTGTTAATCACTGGCAGCATCCCTCTTTCTGTGATGTTCTCTGATCGCCTCTGTCCTTGCCTTAATTAAACGAGAAGCCATATAACGCCTTGAGATTATCAGGCAAAAGATGTTACTGAAAAGCTCCGTTATGATGGTTTTTGTCGTTTTCATTGAATGTATTAAAAAATTCAGTATTCCCTAGTTGCTATGATTGTTTCCTGGGGGGTTTTGTTTTGCTTTTGTTTTTGTTTTTAACCCTCCTTTTTTCTTGTTTCTCTGCTTAGGGATTTGATACTATTTCAGCATCTAATCATGTAGATTTTCCCTTTGGTTCTCATTTCTTCCTGGCTGCATCTTTCCTCTTTCAGTTCCTCAGGTTCCCTAATGTCATTTTCCTCTTCTCTCTACTTTTCAACTAATTCTTTTAAGAATATTATATCAATATCTTCTATTTAATTTATCTTGAGGATCAAAATCGTTATAAAAATGAAAATTACTACTTCAAATAGAACCACAGTTAATTCATCATCCTTTCACAGCAGACTCAAAGATCAGAAGAAAAAGAAAAGCAGGTTGGAAGGAGGAGCCAGCCTTTTGTTTCACGTCAGTTACCTCAAGAGAAAAAGAAATAGTAAAATAATTCAACATCAGTGGGCAAATATTTAAGATGCTATATGTCTGAAATTTTCTGGTGTAGTAAAAGGGCTCTCCTTTAGCCACTAATATCAGAATAAATCTTGAAATCCCCAGAATTTTAAATCTTTAATGAAAAGGACTCGATTTTGAACAGGCTTTCTGCTCGTGAAAAATTACAAACACACAGCTCATGAAGATAAATGAGACACTCAAGAAGGCTTTGTGGGACAGACTTTAGAACCGTGTAAAGCTTGCTGCTGATCTGCTCACAACTAGATAAAGCAAAAACTAAAAACACCATTTACTCTCTCAGTCAGAGGTCCCCAAACTTTTGGGTACCTAATTTTCCTTTGAGGGTCAATGAAAATACTGTCTCTCTTCCTAGAAAAATGTTTATGTGTATACATACAGCCACCAAACTTTTTTCACACAATTTCAGGGGGATTATAGACTATTCAGGGACCTTAGGTTAGCTTCCAGATATCCTTTTTAATCTAGGAAAGTTTTTGCCTTTATAATTAAATTTTTTAAAAATTCCCCTTTCATATAGAAGCATGGAATTTTGAACAGAAAGGGACCAAACCCCCCAATATACAGGTAAGGAATCTGAGGGTGCAGTGGTCAAAAGAGTTTCCCAGGTGTGTACACCTATATAGTGGCAAAACTAATAGGAAAATCTTAGGCATCTGGTGTTCTCCCTGACCACCTCTCCCACTCTCCACCCCCCACCTATGTACAGGGTACATGGTTTGAATTTTAAAAGAAAAATCTGTTTAGTATTAGAAGCAGAGTTGCAAGGGGGGTGTTTTTTCCTCAACCATTTTACATGTTTGGGTCTTCTTGTAGTTTGGGAAGTTGAATTTTGTCCAAAAGAATCTTTCTTCATGTGCTCTTCAACTCCCAACCATATGCCCAATCAGGCTAAGAGGCTCTTTTCTCCCTCTTTGTTAAGCTCTCTTTGAGAGGTAACAGAGCATCAAGGTTTTGATGCTACAGCTCAGCTTGTTGGTAATTCTCTCTATGCTTTGGAGAGATATCCTAGGGGTGAGTCAGAGGGAAATTAACAGTCCTGTGCTCAGACTTAGCCTCCCATCGTACAGCCAAGCTTTGGCTGGACCACCTTTGCACTCACTAGTTATGGCTGATCACAGCTGAATCCTAGTGACAGTCTCAGCTTGGGCTCAGGTGGGGACCATCTTCCCCTCCCCTTCCTCTTTTCCATACAAGTCTTATCACCCCCACACCCAACACACACACACACACACACACACACACACACACACACACACCCCAAGATGTTTTTAGGATACTGTACTATTTAAAACAATACAGCTGAATGTTGCCGTGTTTCCCTTTTTAAGCATCTAGCTTTCCACAAGTCTTTCTTTCAATTGACTTCCTAATGGTTTTATCCTCTAACAAAATGCTTTCTATACTTGATCAAAGTGCTATGTCTTGAAAATAGTATTCATTTTTATAATATTGTATTATCCAATGAGGAATAGAGTGTGTTTCTTTTCTCACTTAGCTGGAAATTAAGGAGTAGGCTTTCTGCTACAGATTCAATGTAAGGAAGGGTGTTAACCACTTGGGGGTGATTATTATGGGTGGTGCCTTAGACTGTTTATTAACAGGGCAAAAAATGAATTGACTTTTCAAAACATTTATGTTTCCATTCAAAGATTTAATTTTGTGCTCAAAATGTAAGCACCTAGAAGGGCCAGATTTGTCTGCTCTGTTGCTAAATGGTTGTTCGATTTTCAGACCTATGTTATACTCTTTCTGGTTCTTACCTTCCTCATTTGTAAAATAAGGGAATGGGACTAAGTTATCTCTAATGTTCCTTTTAGGTTTGGCTGTCATTCTGTGACATTTTAAAAATATATAAATCAACTGGATTATGGATAAAACAGAAGAGTTTTTTATTTGAATATTCAATATATTTCAGTGTTGGTATATCTAGTGAATTTAAGCATCTTATGTTACAGTTTCATAAATACCTAGTATGACTAAGAAGTTATATTTTATTAAAACACTGATACTGTGATTTCATCTGCACTGTGTTGTACTGACGTTATATTTATTGTATAGAGAGCAACCTTTTTTTCAGGTTTAACAAGATTAAAATTAAAAAGATGCACCAAACAATCCATTTCAAATCTACTAAAAACGGTTTCTCATTTTTATTTAAGTTTTGTTGACTAAACAGAACTTAGACAACCCTTGAAAATTTTTTTCTACATTTTAAACTAATGACTTATCACAAGTGTTTTGGGTTTTCTTTTTGTTACTCATTTAGCTTCATTCCCATTGGTAAACATTGATTTGTTCCTCAGTTTTGAATGAAACAGAAATTAATTAGGCAGTTTCTGCCTCACAATAACAAGTTAAAATTATAGCACTTTATCATGTCAACACAGCTTTAAGCACTAGGAATACCAGTGCTATTAGCACAGTTCCCAAAATAGTGCAGAAGGTTTGCTGTTGAAAAAATCAGAGTGTATTTCTGCTGTGATAGAAAATTCTTCTATTCCTCCTCAGTTATACTGATTAAGGTTTAAATTATTTATTTAAAATATTCACTATAGGGACTAACCTGGCGGTCCGGTGGTCAAGACTCCAAGCTTCCACTACAGGGGGTACGGGTTCCATCCTTGGTCAGGGAACTAAGATCCCGCATGCCATGAGCCACGGCCAAAAACTTTAAAAAATAAAAAATTCACAATATGTGACATTCTCTCCTATGTTTATGTTACCAGTTGAAGTATTTATTTCCATAGTGTGGATTCATTTAGAGTAGATTTGGTCTGGGTTTTTTTTGTTTTGTTTTTTTGCGGTACGCAGGCCTCTCACTGTTGTGGCCTCTCCCGTTGCGGAGCACAGGCTCCGGACGCGCAGCCTCAGCGGCCATGGCTCACGGACCCAGCCGCTCCGGCATGTGGGATCTTCCCCGGACCGGGGCACGAACCCGTGTCGCCTGAGGCGGACTCTCAACCACTGCGCCACCAGGGAAGCCCTGGTCTGTTTTTAATAATGTTTTCCTTAAACACTTCATCTGGATGAATCCCCCTCCCTTTTATCTGAGGCTTACCTGATGTTTGCATGGAATTTCATGATTCATAAATAGCACTTTCACTGGGCAAGGCCATTTGCTTTGTAACAGAGGCAGCATTTACTCTGAATTTAAGGATTTAGACCATGAAGCTATTTAGGGAAAAAAAAGAATATTTATGTCATAAGCTGTAAAATTGGCCTTCAAGCTTAGATAATTCAAATTAATGTTTACGAGAGTTAATTGTGTTCTACTGACCACCAGAGGGTGTCTAAATTTTATCCATAAGAGTAATTTTGGATCTTAGAAATGAAGTAAAATTTGAAAAATACATAAGTTTCCTTACGAATTGAAAACTTTTTCAGTTCCCCTCCATAGTGCTTCTTATAGTAGCAGAAGATAATCCCACCAAAATTATGCTAAAAGGGGAGGTGGCTATTGGCCGGTGGGGCACCAGTTTGGAATTGCATATTACTGAAGAGTTGCACATTACAGAACAGTGTTTGCTCAGTCTTCATTATATCACTTCCAATGTTGTAGAAGGGCCGTGTGTGTGTGTGTGTGTGTGTGTGTAAGGGTATGAAGAGAGAGGAAATTGAAATTCAAAAGCAGAATGAAAAGGTTTTCTATCCCTAACCCAGGGTAATGGATTTCTTGTTAATTGCTCAGCTTGAAGAGGAAATTTTAGTTCAGTAGGTGATAGGACCACAGATATTACTATGAACCCTAGGTTAGAATCTTCTGAAAGCCACTGGTCCTATTTTTTAAATTTTGTGGTAGAATTTATTTTGACAGATCAAAGTGACCACTGGTTTCAAGTGATCAGGAAAAAAGAAAGGGTAAAAGAGGTCTGTTTTTAATTTGTTTTGAAAACACGTTTAAAAGAATACTTATTTCCTGGTAAATAGTATAGCAGAGCTTTTGGAAATTTTTTTATGGGTTTAAAATCAAATACGTTTTCCAATACACACCAGATAAAAAGTACAGCAATTATGGCTCCTCACAAGTAAAAGTTTTTGTTCTGAACTATAATCATGTTATAGTACTTCAAGCCAGCATTTCCATTTGTGTGTATTTTTCTGAGGTCACCAGGCATAACTAATGCACAGTGTAGCTAAAAGTCTATTTGACTTGAGCAGTTGGATTTCTGCCAGATTTTGTTTTCAAGGGGGTATAAGAAGATTCGGCTACAAATCAAATATCCCTAACATGGCCATGGTTTTTCGGGTTAATGTGGGTGTCCACAATAAGATGACTTATTCAAGTTGATTACATTGTGAGTTATAAATCAGCAAAATAGCTATGAACTCTGGGTGAGAATTACATAATCTCTAATTGAATAACAGAGCTGAAAAAGAGGGAAGTGTATTTCCATGATTAAAAACACAGTCTGGGCTCAAACCTTGTCTACCCCAGTGATGGATATTTCGCAAAGCTCCTTTGTATACTATTGTAAAATAGGACTTGTATTAAACATTTAAGACAATGTACTGATTGGAATTTATCCATCCATCCTTCATCCAATCAACAAATATTTACTGAGTACTTGTGATATACCAGGCATTATGCTAGATTCTGGCAGAGGAGTCAACAATGTATCAAACATGTATCCAGATCTTTAAAAATTTGCAGCCCCTGGGGATGAGTCATAAATGGGACAATGACAGGGCCACAAGAGGTGTACAGATAAAATATCATGGGAGTTCAGAAGAGAGAAAGATTATTTCCAGCTGATGTGATAGATGAAGTCTTCGTGAGGAAAGCAGCTTTGAGGTATGGACAGGAATTAGGCAAACAGAAGAAAGAAAGGGAGAGGTGAGGTTTAGATAAGAGGAAAGAGGTAGGCAATCATAAGAGAAGAATGGCAGGCAGGACAGTTTAGCTGCAGCAAGGACTCACGGGAGAAGAGGCTAGGGACATATGTAGAAGGCCAAGCTGTTGCACTGATGCTTATTATGTTATCTGAACCCTGCCAGCTTTTTACAAGAACTTGAGGCAACAAGAAGTTTAAATGCATTATGTAAAACTCTGGTCTCAATTTTTTTTTTTTTTTTTTTACACTTTTTGGTCGTGCTGCATGGCATGTGGGATCAGAATCTTAATTCCCCAACCAGGGATGGAACCCGTGTCCCCTGCAGTGGAAGCATGGAATCTTAACCGCTGGACCATCAGGGAAGTCCCTGGTCTCAAATTTTTTATTGCCTTATTTTCCAGTAACAAATTGAGTACCCACGAATGTGTGTGTGTGTGTGTGTGTGTGTGTGTGTGTGATATTGCTGTAAGCTTACAACTTAAGGCGTAATAGCACAATATACTCTTAAGGTGAGGTTTATCATTAATGATATAAATCCATATTTTAAAGTCTTTTTGAGGGACTTCCCTGGTGGAGCAGTGGTTAAGAATCCCCCTGCCAGTGCAGGGGACACAGGTTTGAACCCTGGTCCAGGAGGATCCCACATGCCACAGAGCAACTAAGCCTGTGTGCCACAACTACTGAGCCTGCACTCTAGAGCCCACGAGCCACAACTACTGGGCCTCTGCTCTGAAACTACTGAAGCCCGCGTGCTCTAGGGCCCGCGTACCACAACTACTGAGCCCATGCACCAAGACTACTGAAGCTCACGCGCCTAGACCCCGTGCTCTGCAGCAAGAGAAGCCACTGCAATGAGAAGCCCGCTCAACGCAACAAAGAGTAGGCCCCGCTCGCCACAACTAGAGAAAGCCCGCACGCAGCAATGAAGACCCAATGCAGCCAAAAATAAAAATTAAAAATAAATAAAGTCTTTTTGATAATTTCTGATTTTTTGGTCAACTTCCAGTGAGATCTTACTATGTCATCATTATTTTACTTCTGGCTGACAAAGGGCTTGCACCAAGTATAGGAGTCATGTAGGTTCTGCCATTTATTTTATGTTTACTTGTGTTAGTATTGTTAGTATGATTTTCAGAGCATGGTTTCTTTGAAAGGATTTTTTAAGACAGCTGTCCACTTGGTAAAGCTTAGTTAAAAAGCATATAACAAACCCATAAATCCAATTAACTTGGTCACGTAAATAGTAGTAAGTTGCAATGAGCCAAATGAGAAAAGATGAGTCAACTGCATTGTCAACCCCACCTCATCATGGAACTCCCTTTCCTCCCTCAGGATAAGTTGCACATAATGCATGTGATATGGGGTTTTCCAACATACAAACTGAGTAAGGGAATCTGTGTTACTCTGTACATAAAATACTAATAAAACTTAATTTTCTCCTCATTTAGAAAAATAATACCTATACATAGAAGTTCTACTTTTTCTTTCCATGAGACAGTGGAAGTCTTGCATATCCCTTGGGGTATGCACACTCTACTTTGGAGATTGCTGGTATAGATACTGGGAAACCAGGGTAAATATCTGTGCAGTGCTATGGTCAGTGCTGACCTTCAGAAGGATGAATCTGAGATCTGTGTGTAGAATAGGTTGAAGACAGAGAGAGGAGAGTGGCTCCTAGTTCAAGCTCTACCCACCTGATATTGCAATTGTCAATTCCAACTTCTAAGATTTCTGGTCTCAACTTTGAGCGAGCCTAGCTTTCAACAAGTTCCAGGAGATATCACTCAAAACCCCTAATATCCAGGGGAAATGAAGCTAAACTTTAGAGAGTTAGGCCTCAGAGAGAGGCCTTAGAGAATAGAGAGAGAACACTAGCCATAAAAAGATGAAAGACTAGCACTAGAGTGGACCCTTCCATAACTAAGGAACTAAGCATGGTAGAAGAAAGTGTTTTTTAAATATTTTGTTTACTCTTGATAATGAGTGGAAGCATAGCCTTATAAAACACATAGCTGTTTAATATGTATTTGGGGCAGACCAAATAAAAGAAATATTATTGAATTAGAGTGGGGTTAAATTTTTTAAATGCTGGAGGTGGGTGAACTTGTAGTTCTTGCCATCAAATCTCTATGGGGAGACAGCTGGCTAAGCAGGAGAGAGAGGAAGAGGAAGGGGAAAAGGTCCTTAGAACTTTCCTGTCATGGGACCAATCAGTGCCACCACAGTGCCCAGACACTGCTCGCCCAGGAATTGCAAGGGGTCGAAATATAATAGGTTCTTCAGAAGATGAGTGCCAGGAAGAAATTTATTTTACTGACAAGATTTTAAAATTGCAACCTGAGGTAGAATAATTAACTTCCTGTTGAGTATTGATTGTAGCGATGAGTGACTTCGTTAATACTCCTTATTTTCTGGGCTTGGGTTAGCCTGATTCCTAGGCTTTAAAAACATTGGAAGTGCCCAGTACCTTTTAAGCTGTTAAGGGAAACCAGCTGTCTTAGGGTATGTCTTCCTGTGTTTCCTGTGTTTCTTCTGAGGAACAATGCAAATTGGAGAATGATAACCTCCAGAGACAGGGTGAAATAAAGTGCTAGTCCTAACAAAGAGAAGAAAACATCCAGAATGAGAAAAAGCTCTCATACCTGGTCTTCACTCAGCTTGACCCTGCCTCTGTGTTCTCCACCCCTTTCCAGTCTCAGAGCACTAAGGTAAATTTGTCCCTCCAATTTCAACTGAAGTCTCCCAAAGTCCAAAAAGCCTTTTCCCCAAAAACTATAATGGGAAACATTCGGCTTTCTACCATTCAACATACATTTTTATCCCATTACTTAATGTCACAAAGTGACTAATTGACTTCTCCAGCTGTTTTTTCCTTTTTTTAACAATATAATCTCCTTCAGGGAAGGGGTGGTGTTTGCTCGTCTTACTGCAATCAGGGTCAGACTCAGGCACCTCTTAGAGTGAGGGGGTCGGGCTACACTGCATGTACATTCTATGGTCCTTCCTGGCCATCCAGACCTTCAGGGCCTTGAAACTGCACGCGTTCTTTTCCTCCCCCAAAATTGGGAGTTAGAGATTCATTTAATTGAACATATTTAATACCAGTTCTTCTTTAGGGCCTCCTATTAGTTTTCAAGTGTGTGTAGCCCATGGCAGTATAGGGATACGCTAATACAGATGCTTGGTGAAAGCAAAACCTGTGTGTGTGTGTGTGTGTGTGTGTGTATATATATATAAATGTTAAAATATATAATGATACATTAAATACAATAATAATAATATATATATTTTATATATATATATAATGAAATTATTCAGCTGAGGTCTCAAAACAATCATTTAAACTGAAATTCTCTATGAAGTCATCCCAACCAGAAGTAACAATCCTTACTTCCAGAGAACTCTGTGCTTTAAGTTCAAGTGTGGGTCTAAAATCACTTTACATTTTATTATAATTATTTGAATATATATATGCAAATATATAAAATATGTACTTGTGAATATATATTTGAGAATAATACACACACACATATTCTACCTTTCTACCCACTGGATCCTTAGTTCATTAAGAGTAGGGTTCTGTTGTGTTTTTCTTTATATTTCCCAGCACATAGATACTCAGCAAACGTCAGTTGCATATATTAATGTAAATATAAAAGCTAGTACAGTGATTTCAAATAGGCTTCCTCCATGCTGGACCTCTTAGTGGGGAGCATGCTAGGATATTGATGACATTCTGGTCAATGGTGTACATTGCCCTGCTCCACGCTGTATCTTGGCAAAGGAAATGGACGGTTTTGTTTAAAGTTTGCACTTACAGCATAGACTCATGATAGAGGATTAAGGAGCACCAGAAGGTAAGAAGGTTGTTAATTGTAACTGCTGAATATTTGGCTTTTCCATGTTTCATTTGTTTGCAGTTCAGTGGAATAAGCTTTGCAAAGTCAAGCCAGATTTTCTTCATACCAGTTCTCGGAAAATCTTACTTTATATGAGGTCTTTCTATACCCTACACCTAGTGGCCTTTTTTGTACAGAGGGCCAGAGACAGGTGCCTACTTTTTCCTTTTAAAAAATATTTCAGTTACAAAAATATTGTTTTTCTACATATAACAATTACAAAGATATATATGCAAAAAGAAAAAGAGGAAAGAGAAACCATTGTTAATTCCACTAGCAAAAAATAGCCACTAACATTTTAGTTTATATTCTTTGAAAATGTTTTTCTGTGGCTTTATAGATGCGGCACGTGCAAGCATGGATTTGCACCATTCTCTGCCTCCTCGAATGCAAATGGTTACAACATGTTAGTACCGTGTGACTTTACCCTCTACCATAACTGTTTGGTAGGTCTATGGATGAACACTAACCCAAGCTTGGTCATTCAGAATTACCCTCTCTCTGAGGATGAAGTTAAAATGTTTAAATTAGGGGCTGCTGGAAATAATCTTTGACTGTGTAGAATAAGAAACAGAAAACAGTACAGCATTTAAGAGTTGCATTAAAAAAAAAAAAGATAAGAGAGACCCTGACAGCATCCACGTGTCTGGTTCCAATTATTCTAAGTCTTGGAAGAACATAAACTTTCTTTAAATTCTGTAGGTAGAGTAGATGCTGTGGTGTGCTGACCAGATCCTTCCCATCAGGAGTGCAGTACCCATTCCCTCAGATGCCAGGAATGTCTGTTGCTGATGGCTCAGAGCTGAGTCAATCCCAGGACCTGTCCTTGGACTAAAAGAGCTGCTTGGACCAAGGTCACACACCTTCTCCACACAGGGGCAGCCTACATCCAATGATTGGTTGATATGTGGGTATAAAGGCCTGGGCTCCTTGCCTCAATATGGGACAACTCCAGAGCTCTCATGGCATTGATTATAACTTCACAGTTCAACTTTGCCCTCTGCCCAATCCTCCTTTCCTCACTCCCTTACAGGTATTGATTCAAAGAGCACCCTCTGCTGAACTTTCTGCATGCAAATCGCTATCTCCATCTGTTTCCTGGGGAGCCTAACTTAAGACAGTGGGTGTGGCAGAGATGTCCAAACATTCCACATAACACATTCTCCCTTTCATCCTTGTAATAAATCACTCCACCATTATTATTTGACCTAGAAGTGGTTTCTTGGTTTTTGTAACCAAAAGGGTTCTAACTAATATATTATTTCTTTATAATAAATTTCTAGAAGTAAAGTTAATATTACACAAGAGATACACATTTTTAAGACTTTTGATCCCTATTGCCACGTCATTCTTCAGAAACATTGCACCACTTACAGTTTCATCGATAGTATATGGAAGCAATCATTTCCCAGACTCTGCACAACACTGATATTCTCTTTTTATTCATTTATTCAACAGATGTTTATTGAGTGCCTGCTATGTGCCCTGCTATGTGCTGAGGGCTGAGGATAAATCCCTCATGAAGCTTGCATTCTAGGTATGAAAAGATAGCCAATTAACAAAATAAGTGAGTAAGTTGTATTGTATACCAGAAAGTGGTTAGGTGCTACAGAGACATAGAAAACAGGGGAAAGGGGAAGACAGTGCAGGGGGTAAGGTTGTCCATTTCAAGTACAGTGGTCAGGGAAGTCATCCACTGAGATGGTGACTTTTCAGCAAAGACTTGGAGGTGGTGAAGAAACAAGGCATGGGGACATCTGGAGGAAGAGCATTTTTGGCAGAGGGAACAGCAAGTTCTGGAGGTTGGATAATACTTGTATGTTCAAACAACCAGGTCAGAGGCTGGAGCAGGGAAGGTGGGAGGGGCAAAGAGGAGAGTGAGAGGAGATGTGGTTAATGAGGTAATGGGAGCTGCTATGTGGTCCTAGGGATTGTGGCTTCCTCTAGACAAGATGGAGAGCCACTGGAGAGATTGGAGGACAGGAGTGACACATTTCAACTTATGATTCAAAAGGCGCCCTCTGACTGCTGTGTAAAGAAAAGACTACAGTTCCCCACCCCCCGCTGGCCCCCTTTTCCGGCCAACCATCCTCAGGGGATATGGTCCAGGACCCGCAGTGAATACCTGGAACTGCGGATAGTACTGAACCCTATATATACTGGGTTTTCTCCTATACATGCATACATACCTAGGATAAAGTTTTATAAATTATGCACATTCAGAGATTAACAATAACCAATAATAAAATAGAACAATTATAACAATATACTGTAATAAAAGTTATGTGAATGTAGTCTCTCTCTTAAAATATCTTATTGTATGAATTTAATGCTTTTTCCATCTTATCTTAGCACCGATCACACACTGTGGCTGTAACTTTGCAGTCTGAGGTGCAACCGCAAAACTAGCATACATTTCTTGTTTTCCTTCTTACCATAGATCTTAGCAACCTCAGCATATGATTTTTTTTCTTTATTAAGTTGAGAACGTCTACCTTTTCACTTAAAGGAAGCATTTTATGGCTTCTCTTTGACATATCCAGATTGCCAGCATCCTTTGCACTTTGGGACCTTATTAAGGAAGATAAGGGAGACCTGGACACAAGCACTGCGATATCCCAACAGTTGATCTGATAAGTGAGCCAGCTCCTGAGTGACTAACAGGTGGGATATGCTGGACAAAGGGATGATTCCTGTCCCAGGCAGGACTGAGCAGCACGGAGCAGGATGGCGGAGATTTCATCACAATACACAGAAAGGCATGTATCTTCTCCAGACCTTGGTGGAGAAACAGTTGAATTCAGAAAGGCAGTCAAATGACTGCCACATCTTTCCCATGCTTTTTTTCTGTGAAATGGAGTGTCTCTAGATTGGATAAATCACAGATTATTGAAGAAGCAGAAACTAGCCAAACAAATGAAAACATCTGGCAAGATTAATGTTAGTATTTATTTTGAGGGGGATTATCATTTGCCCGGTAAGATAAATTTTAAATTAATTAATTGTATCATGATTTTTTAAACTAGACAAATAAGGCAAATTCTTTCTTCGAATCTGAATTTTTTCATTTACTAAACGTCACAGTTGAACTAGATGATTTCTAATGTTCCTACAAATCTAAAAATTATGATTTACTAATTTACTAGTTTCCTGTGTACAAATGTATTGGGCTATATGAAACCATTAATAAAATGCTGTATTCCCCCAAGGCATTTCGCATCCACTATAACCAACACCGCCAAAGACTAACTTACCAAAGACACGTTAAGAAATTAGCGTACATTTAATAATTTATCCAATAGTGGTGATTGGGAGAGGAGAGGAATTATCATCTCTTTTCCAATCTTTAGTGGAGACTTTGTAGAGAACGTTGTTAACAGCTTTTTTGAGGTATAATTAACATATGACAAACTGTACAGATTTAAAATGTATAGTTTGCTACATTTAGACATAGGTATATACCTGTGAAACCACCACGATCAAGATAATAAACATATCCATCATCCTCAAAAAGTTTTCTTCTTCTCCTTTGTAATTTCTTCTTCTAGCTCCTCCCTCTGGAAAACTACTGATATCCTTTCTGTCACTATAAATTTGTTTGCATTTTTTTAGAATTTTATATAAATTGAATAATACACAGTGTAACCCTTTTTGACTGCCCCCTTTTATTCAGCATAATTATTTTAGATTTATCCATGTCGCGTGCATCAACAGCTTGTTCCTTTTCATTGCTGAGTAGCATCCATCGTATGAATACTCCAGTTTGTTTATCCATTCACTTTTTGATGGGTTTTGGGGTTGTTTCCAGTTTGGGGTGATTCTGAACAAAGTGCTAGGAACATTTGTATACAAGTCTTAGTAGACACACATGCTTCCATTTCTCTTGGGTAAATGCCTAGGAGTGGAGTGGTTGGATTAGATGATAGATGCATGTTTAACTTTTTAAAGAAATAACCAGACTCTTAGGGCTTCCCTGGTGACGCAGTGGTTAAGACTCTACCTGCCAATGCAGGGGACGTGGGTTCGAGCCCTGGTCCAGGAAGATTCCCACATGCCGGGGAGCACCTAAGCCCGTGCACCACAACTACTGAACCCGCGCTCTAGAGCCACAACTACTGAAGCTCACGGGCCTAGAGCCCGAGCTCCGCAGCAAGAGAAGCCACCGCAGTGAGAAGCCCGCACTCCAGAACGAAGAGCAGCCCCCGCTCACCGCAACTAGAGAAAGCCCGCACGCAGCAACGAAGACCCAACACAGTCAAAAATAAAAAGAATTAGGGCTTCCCTGGTGGTGCAGTGGTTGGGAGTCCGCCTGTCGATGCAGGGGACACGGGTTCGTGCCCCGGTCCGGGAAGATCCCATCATGCCGCGGAGCGGCTGCGCCTGTGAGCCATGGCCGCTGAGCCTGCGCGTCCGGAGCCTGTGCTCTGCAACCTGAGAGGCCACAGCAGTGAGAGGCCCGCATACCGCAAAAAAAAAAAAAAAAAAAAAAAAACAAGCTCTTTTGCAAAGTGGTTGTGCAATCTTACACTCCCACCAATAATGTATGAGAGTTCCTATCCCTCCACATGCTTATCAACACGTGGTACAATCTTTAATTTTAGCCATTGGTGTGCAGAGGTATCTCATTAATCTCATTAATCTTGAGTGGAGAGACATGAAGGGAAAAAAAAAGATTGGTGCAGATTCATCTAGGGAAGATGCGTGTCAGTTAATCTCATGCTACTGGGATCCCTCGAGCTGCCCTAGTTCTTGTGTGTGGTGAGCCTGGATCTTCAGTTGATTTTATAATTTTAAAAGCTACCCCATGCCTTCTAAGACTTCCTTTGCCTTTGAGGTAGCTAGAATAGGCCTCTGTTGCTTGTAACCAAAGACCTCCATCTGCTACAGGTGGCTCTTGTTTACTTCTGCCTGGTTGGCTGCTTCTCATCTTCTATTGAGAACAAATCCTACCCATCCTCTAACCACTTTGCCTCTAGATTCTACCTCCTGTAAACCAAGATCTACTCCTCTTACACTTTGGATTTATGAGCCAATAGACCCTCCTTTTTGGCTGGCCTGAGCCAGCTTTCTGTCACTTATGACTGAAATCACCCTGTGCCCAACCTCCCCTTTGTCTGTTCTGTATATGCGTATCAAGTGCCAAGCATGAAGCCTGGGAGTCAGCAAGTGCTGAGTAAATAAATTACTACATTCTTAAAATCAAGACATTTTTATAAATCTGTAGATGACAGAAAAGTGGAAATGTTTCTTTGCACAGCACAGTGGTTAAGCACACCTCTCCTGAAGCCAGACTGCCTGAATGTGAATCCCAGCTCTGCCACGTATCAACTCTGTGACCTTGGGCAAGTTATTAATTTCTCTGTGTCACAGCTTTTTCATCCATAAAACATGGATGATAATAGGACCTATCTCATAAAGTGGTTATGAGGATTGAATTAGTTAATTTACAAAAAGCGTTTAAACAATGCCTGATACATGCAAGTGTTTTAAAAAATTTTTGTTTTGTTTTGATGCTGACAGTCTTTTGAATGATACAGTCAGGAATGAAAAAGATGTTGATGTGCTCTCAAAGAATAATATGCTAACACCTCAGTTACTAGTTGGAATCTTAGATGAAATGGCTACTTTCCCTGAGAATCCATTTTTAACTATTTAACCAGGCATATAGAAAGTCCCTTACTCTGGCTCAAATAATTAAACACAGGTGGTTTAACAGAAGTTCATATAATACAGACCCTGAGTTTGGGGAGTGGCATGGGGTTAGCTGACCACAAGCTCATTTTGAGCTAGAAGAAAGGCAAGGCTGTCATAAAACTTTCAAAGATTAGACAGCCTTGCTATCAGCAGTGTCAATTAAGGAAGTACAATGTTTGGGTCTTCGTTCAGCTTTCAAGTAGGAGTACAGATTCAGCACTTGAACAGGCTGGAGAGCGTCTGGTGGAGAGTGAGCCCGAAGTGAGGCATGTAGCAACCCGAGAATTTGAAGGACAGTTGAGAGCCTTCAAAATGCTTGTTCTGAAAAACAGGAGACTCAGAGAAAATGAAATAACAGAGACTTGAAGTGCTGTCCTGTGGCGGAGGGATGGGAGGGATGGGACTTCATCTGGCGTGCTCCGAAAGCCTGGGGGGCGGGGGAAGGCACCGGTGGCAGACCCCAGCTCAGAGAGTGCGCGCTCTTTACCCAGGAGAGCTGTCTAGTGATGGAGAGCGCCGCCTTGCAAAGCTACAAGCCCTTGACCCTGAGAAGAGCCGGGAGAACATGAGTTTAGGGACATATTAACAAAGAACCCAAGAAGGGATGGGTCATCCATAACTACGCTATTTCATTTCACATTCTGCAAAAACATGCCTTTTTTCTAAAGTTTAATTTTTAGATTTAAAGATCAAACACTCGACCGATGAGTTGCGACTTTGGAAAAGTAGAAGCAGCTGCATACATTGGTTGCCTTTTGCCCTAATGGGAGTGGGAAGAGCCACGCCTGCCCCCACGGCAGATTGCCCCCAGCTGGTCCTGTCTTCAGGCCCATGACGTGTGGTTAGCAAGGAGTCTGCTTTCCCCGCCGCTGACGCTTGTGGCCACAGCCTCGGAAGGACCCAGGGGAAGCCCCGCCCCAGTGTGATGTTAAGGTGAGGACTTGCGAATCCATCTGAGTGTAGTTTCTCACTTTGGTCACTTCCTTTTCAGCCCTGGAGGCCCGGAAGACAGGGTTGATTGTGCAGATCCTGTCTGCAAGTGCATTTCTTTCTAAAGAAAAAGTTGCCAGAATGCTTGCTCACAGAACAACTACTGGCTGAAGCAGAGCCCACACTAAGTAAACACAGGGGATTAAAATGAATCAGGGGGACCAGAATTACTCCACAGTGAAAGCGGTGGTTTACTTTTTCTTTAAAAAAAAAACACAAAAACTTTCATTCTATATCTAAACGCTGCTCTACCTCCATGCTGCCTTTTCAAAAAGAAAAATCTATAGAAAGATAGTATATTAAAAGACTAATCAGCTCGGTGCTTTGTGACCACCTAGAGGGGTGGGATAGGGAGGGTGGGAGGGAGGCTCAAGAGGGAGGGGATATAGGGATGTATGTACACATATAGCTGATTCACTGTGTTATAGAGCAGAAACTAACACACCATTGTAAAGTAATTATACTCCAGTAAAGGTGTATTTTAAAAAAAGACTATTGTTTAAAAAACTTTTTCTTCTACATCGTAGATTCAAATAGCACTGAGAAACAGCCCGTGGACACTTTCATATATATGTGTTTGTAGGAAGAAAAGTAAATGTCTTGTAACATAGAAATTCTTAAATACAGCTGTTTATCCAAATAGAGGCAGCAAGAGGTGTCAGTCAGCGAATCATTTAAACTCCTGGGATCTCTATTGTTGCTTTCCCTGGAAATTTTTTATCTGGGAGTGATGAAATGAAATTTATATTTTAAGGCAGGACATGAAAAAAATTAAACATAAAATTCTCTCTGTGTGTTTGTTTGGGCCTCCTCTCTCCGTAATGTGCAGTGTGCATCTGCCTTACTCATTAACCAGAGCTCCTCAAAGATGGGAGTGTCTGCTCAACCATAAAGATCAATGTTTTTTCTTTGTTCTGAGGCTAGCAATGTAACTTCTTAAAAGAATAGTGTTCTTTCCCAGCTCTGTAGGGGGTCATGGTGACTTGCTTCTCACTTTTTACAAGCTTACCTGGACTATGTACCCTTGGTGACCTTTATGTAAGGTATCAGTGTGTCATTTTGATGTACTATCCTTTGTCTCAAAAATGTATATGACTGTGCCTTTGACTTCTAACAGGTGGAACAGTTTTCAGAGATTTCTGAGAATGTTTTCCAAGTCATAATTCTCAGTTTGGCTTGAATAAAATTCCCTTTTTTCTTCTTTATAGTTAATTGAATTTTTGTTGACAGGGGTTTGTTTTTTTCTGATTATAAAAGCAATATATAATCATTGTTTAAAAATCTGGAACATATGGAAAGTCCTGAAAAACTTTCTAGGTTCAGAAAAATGATAATGAAAACAAAACATGCGCATTTTAGGTGGTTGGTGTCACATTTATTAAATGTGCTTGAGCTGTCCTTAATCACACTTTTCAAATTTTTTTTTAAGTTATTTATTTTTGGCTGTGTTGGGTCCTTGTTGCTGTGTGTGGGCTTTCTCCAGCTGCAGTGAGCAGGGGCTACTCCTCGTTGTGGCGTGAGGGCTTCTCATTGCGGTGGCCTCCCCTGCTGCAAAGCACGGGCTCTAGGCGTCCAGGCTTCAGGAGTTGTGGCTCATGGGCTCTAGAGCTCACGCTCAGTAGTTGTGGCACACGGGCTTAGTTTCTCTGCGGCATGTGGGATCTTCCCAGACCAGGGCTCGAACCCATGTCCCCTGCACTGGCAGGTGTATTCTTAACCACTGTGCCACCAGGGAAGCCTAATCACAACAGTTCTGACACCAGATGTGTTGGATGTTTCTCTACACCAATCTATTCTTCTGCTCTCCAGACACCAACTGGGTGTCCTACAATTCAATTCAGTTCTGACCCTAACTATTCAGAGTTAGCACGCAGACCCTATAGGACTGCCCAGGCAAAATCCCAGACTATCTGTCACCTGTACTTTTGACTAACCATCTGGCTATTAATACGGGATTCTCATGATACCCCCTCCTCAGGTTCAATAATTTGGCAGAATGGCTCACAGAACTCAGGAAAGCACTTTACTTACTATTATTGGTGTATTATAAGGATACAACTCAAGACCAGCCAAATGGAAGAGATGCATAGGGCAAGATCTTGCACAGAGCTTCCATGCCTTCTCTTTAGGTCACCCTCCCAGCACCTCAATGTTCTCCTCAACCAAGAAGCTCTCCAAACCCCTGGTTTAGGGGTTTTTATGGAAGTTTAACTATGTAGGCATGATTGGTGAAATCACTGGCCACTGGTGAATGAATTCCATCTCCAGCCCCGCTCCAGTCATGGGTGGGGAGGTTGGTGGAACTAAAAGTTCCAACCCTCTACTCATGCCTTGGAGTTCCATCCAGAAGCCATCTAGGGGCCTCTAGGTACCAGTCATCTCATGGGCATACAAAAGATACTTATCCCTCTCCAGAGTTTCCAAGGGTTTTAGGAACTGTGTATCAGGAAATGGAGACGAAGACCAAATATTGATATATATTTCTTATTATGCCACAGTGCTCCTTTAAAAAATGTTTTAAATGCCCTAACAGTTGGTACTGACTGGTTAATCTCCTTCTAAGTATCTCAGAGCAATTTGTCAATACCCTTTCTCTGACTGTAAAAGGGTATAGTGAATCTTCTAGATTTTAAAAGCATATGATCCAGGCTTCCCTGGTGGTGCAGTGGTTAAGAATCTGCCTGCCAATGCAGGGGACACGGGTTCGAGCCCTGATCTGGGAAGATCCCACATGCCGTGGAGCAACTAACTCGTGCACCACCACTACTAAGCCTGCACTCTAGAGCCCGTTAGCCACAACTACTGAGCCCACATGCCACTACTACTGAAGCCCACGTGCCTAGAGCCTGTGCTCCACAAGAGAAACCACCACAATGAGAAGCCTCCGCACCACAAAGAAGAATAGCCCCTGCTCGCTGCAACTAGAGAAAGCCTGTGTGCAGCAACAAAGACCCAATGCAGCCAAAAGTAAATAAATAAAATAAATTTAAAAAAAAGAAAAAGCATACGATCCTTTGAGCTCTTTGGACTGATTAATTCCCTGGTAAGTAGTCTCAAGAGGTAATGTGCTGATGCAATCTATGCTTATAACTTTGGTGACCCCTTTGCTGGAAACAAAGATTGGATCAAAGTGTTCTGGGCCAGACAAACTGAATGCCAGAATTTAAAGACCACCTGCTAAGCACCTGGCTGATTCATTTTAATCAAAGTTATTCTGCTAATGGACTTTCCTTCTTTGTACGGTTAACTAACACTTACTGGCAATCCTTGATCCTGGCTTGGGGTGGTGTTCTCTAAGTGTGGCCTTGAAGAACGGCATCAGCAGCTTCTGGGAACTTGTTAGAGATGCAGATTCTCGGCCCACCTCACACCTGCTGAATCAGAAACTCTGGGGTGGGGCCCAGCAATTCGTGTTATAACAAGTCCTCCAGGTGATTCTGATGCATGTTAAAGTTTAAGAACCACTGCCTTAGGCGGCCCCATCCCCCAGTGGGGAATTGGCTCTGACTCACCCTCTCAAGTCCAATCACATGTGTATCTGGATCTGGGTGGCAGTTACACAGGGACATAAATTCATAAAAACTCTCCTGTACACTTAAGATTTGTGGATTTAATTAGGCCTAGATTTTTTTTTTTAACTCATAGCCAAACTGTATTTCTAAGAAGGCTGGTTGGGGCTGGGCTTGTCCCCATAAATGAGGGTGTCAGACCCAGGGACCGTGGCCACAGAAGCACTGTTCTCTAACCAGTGATCCCTAGATGGTACCCACAGCCAAGGAGGCCTCTTCACAGCAACCCCAAAGGGACTTATTGACATTGCTTAGCAGTGAATTAGTCCCCAGGCAACAATCTAAACTTGTTCCATATCATCCTGTGTATGTCTCCGAGATGTGTGGCACAGACACAGGAAGCCCTAACGTGACACCTGGCAGCAGGTGGGAGGAAGTTCTGGTCTTTCAAGCTGGAGAAGGGAAGCAGGGGAAATCTAGGAAGCAGTGATAAAACTCAGCTGATCCGGGCTACATGTATATACAAGTCTTGGGCAAGAGAGAAGACATGGCCAAAAAGCCATGAGTCACACAAGTGGCAAGAACAGACCTGCTGAGAACAGCCTCTCTTCTGCTGACAGATGCTGGAGGAGCGTGAGAAAGCGGGAGGAAGAAGATGGGCCAGGAAGGGCCCTGCAGGGCCACAGCGTCTAGCAGGCATCTGTCCCCTGTCCTGGTCATCGGGGTAAGGGGCAGACTCCTGAGAGCTACAGTGTCAGCTCTGCACCCAGTCTCAGGACCACAGAAATTCTCTGCTTCAGCCCTGAGGTGTCTTGTGCATCCTGAAATGAAAAAACACCCAGCTTCCAGTCCCCATCCCGACCCACCAAGAACTGCGTTCTTGATTAACCACCCCTTCTCCACTCTTATTTGGGGAACCCACGCTAGACTTTGCGGCTGGGCCCACTTTTGCTAATCCCCAGGCTGCTGGGCACTGTGAGCCCTGTGCACTGAAGGCTCAGCGAAAGGGAAGTTGGAGAAAATCCGCGCCAGCAGGGGGACCCCGAGTCCACGCCCCGCGGTACGCATGCGCACAGCCGCCTGCCCCTTCCCCGGCCGCGCGAGTTCTGAGAGCTGCGTCTGCTGTCCGGGGCCTTGGGAGCGTTGCCAAACCTGAAGTTTTTCATTCAAGTGCTCCCTACAAGGTATTGTTCAGTCCGCCCTTGCCCAGTGAAATGGAAACAAATTTACAGTCATTCCTATCTAAATCAATGAAGTTTCCCTTCATTTCCCAGACCATTTCAGCTGAGAAGCAGACCTCCGCATTTCTGGTTCCAGCTCCTACTCGGTTTTTTTTCTGATGCTTCCATTGCATAGTTTCACTGTGGGGGCTGCTTGTTAGTTCCTTTGCCCACTCAGCATCCAAACTTTATTTCTATGTTGGGTGAGTCTTCCACTGCATAAGGCTGGGTGGGAAAAGGCCTCCCTCCCACGACAGAACCGGGAGCCGACAGGTAACCTCTCTCTCTCTCCATCCCTCAGGAGTTAGCATGGGCATCTGGGGACCTGGGCTCAGCCAGTCAGATGCTGCCACCTGCGGCTTTAACTCTTGTGCAATAATTCAAAGATGAAGGGACCACTGAGAAATTATTTACTGGGACAACAGTGCAGTGTTAAGTGTCCAGGGGTAGCAGAACCAGTGGCAGCTTCCTAGCCCCATTGTTCTAAAGTGTGATGTTGTCAGCTAACTAGCCAGGGCTAGTTTCTGTTCTTGGTCTCCTCTGGCCACTTTAGTGCTTTCTGTCCACTTTCCCCTTCTGTGAGACTTGGGCTCCTTTCCCCAGGTCCCAGGGACAGCAGTCCTCACTACTACAGCAGGCTCTGCACCCAGCACGTCGATCCTGCTGTGGGTGGCTGAGCCTGGTTGTGCAGGAGCTGGCTTTCCTGGTGACTCCTGCATGTCTGCTAAGAGTCAGCGTTCAGCTTACTTTTTGGCGATTTTATCCCAGGTATGACAGTTTTCAGCCAATTCAGAGGAGCTTCTGTTTGTGTGAATGCAGCACTTTTGGCCACACAGGTTGTGCGATAGGGCTGGCCTAACAAATTACTACAGACTGGGTGGTTTAAAACACAGAAATGTCTTCTGTCGCTGTTCTGGTGGCCAGAACTGAAACAAGGTATGAGCAGAGTTGCTTCCTTCTGGAGGCTCTGAGGGGGGAATCTGTTCCGTGCCTTTCTCCTGCCTTCTGGGGTTACTGCAGTCTTTGGCATTCTTTGACTTGTAGCTGCAACACTCCACTCTGGCTCGGCTTCCCATGGCCTCCCTCTCTGTTATCTCTATGTCTTCTCTTATAAAAAGGGAACATCTGGACACAGAGAAACACACAGAGGGAAAACAATGTGAAGACACAGGGAGAAAGCCATGTGAACATGAAGACGGCCATCTACAAGCCAAGGAGAGAAGCCTGGAACAGATTGTCCCTCACAGCCCTAGGAAGGAACCAGACCTGCCGACATCTTGATTTCAGACTTCCAGCCTCCAGAACTGTGAGACAATATATTTTGTTACTTAAGCCACCCAGTCTGTGGTAATTTGTTACACCAGCCCTGGCAAATGAATAGATGCCCTTCCCAAACTCTCCCAGGACCTACTCAACAGCCATTGCTTTCTGTATTATTGGAAGGAATTTAGTCCATCACTAAGCTAATCACTGGCAAGAGGCCTGGGATTATAGGGATTGATTTAGCTAGGGACCAGAGTTCCCTGAAGCACACGTATGCGTGATTCCTGAACAAAGTCAGGACCGAAGGGACCAAGAAGAGGGTTGGAATGCGAGTGGGTAGAAAACCTTGGTGTCTGCTGCACCACCTGAGGGGTCTGCTCCTTATGACGTGCTCAGTATGCTGGTTTCTGTGTTCTCCATTACTCAGGTTCCACTGCGTCTTGAGGAATGCACACACACACAGATTACACACATTAATGAAAAATTTGGTGAGGGTACCCCAGAACATAACTAGAAGAGAAACTTCGTGTTTTAGGGAAGAACTCAATGGGCACTGAGGGAAGGAGCCTGTCCCTTCTACTTTATCCTGAGTTGTTTGATTATATCCAGAAATATTCAGCAAAGACAAACTCTCACAACCGTGGTTTCAAATTAATTAGCTTTTAAACATTATTTCTTACTACTCCCCAAAGTATTTTTGACCCCCAATCTGCCAAACGAATAAAATGAGGAAAAAAGCAAAAATAATATGAGCAGCAGTGATGAGAGTCCCATTCCAACTACGTCCAGGCCGGTTGGCCACCAGGCTTGCTGTGACCAGTCGCTCCAAGGGACAAAGCAGAAAAACAGAGACAACTCCAGGGGACATGTGACATGGGGAACTTTTCCATGACTTGGCAGTTCTGTGCCTAGACTCTCACCTCACTCTTTCCTAAATTCCTCTCTCCTAAGCCCCAGTCTCCGCTAAGTTTACTAGGTTTCTTTGGTGTGAGTATTCCATCTTTCAGGGGATGTGCCTGCTTCCATTCTGTTTTTCCCAAGTGACATTTTGGCTCAGAGGGAACCTCAAATTACATAATAGCAATGAGGAAGGGTGGCCCAGACCCCAAGCTGTCATTGTGTCTTTGCTGGTATCCCTTGAAGTCTAGCCTCTCTAGTGGGCTAGAGCCACCTGGATTTTGATCGCTGTACACAGGCTTCGCTGCTGATGTCGGTGAGTCTTGCCTCCAGCTTTTTTGAGGCCCCATTGTCCTGACCCTATATCTCTTCCAGGCTCCCAAGTCTCTCAGCACTTCTGTGCCCCTCCTTTGGAGTCCAGGATCTCTTAGCTGCATTCCCTGTCCCATTCTGGAGGGTCCAGGCCTCTGTGAAGCTATCCTGGGACACATCCATCTAAACAGCTCTCACATCCACCGCTAATCCAGCTCCTGGGGTCATGTTGTTCTGGCACCATTCCAACACAGGACATCTCTGGGAGAATTGCAGACTTTCTTTGCCATGTACTAAAAAGCAGGAAACAAGCCCATCTGCTTTGAATTTCCCCACACCTGTCTCCTGGATCATCACTCCCTTATATCAGAATGTTGGCCCCAAAGTGGGGTTCAAGGAACAGGCTCTCACATGTCTTAAGTACTCATCCCCCCAAATCTTCCCAAGTTCCTCCCCAACTCAGGAAGCCTGACCTGTATGTCACATTCTGCAGTTTCTCTTCTCGGTGGTTCTTGGTACATTCTGTAAATTTCCAAGCTTAATTCTCAGTGTTTGGAGGTATAGCAAGAATCCTTGTCTCATTCAAATGCTTAGTTCTTACAGTAGAAAGCCAGGCCTCTCATTACTTTTTTTTTTTCCTACCACAGGCTTTAGAAATGTCTGTTTTGATAGGCAAAACTGAGCTATAACTTCTTTGTTCTAGACTGTTTCCATAGGTCATGCACCTAGAAAACAATGACTGCTTAATGGTTGGGGTGAGAGGAGTAGGGTAAAGAAATAAAAATTGTATAATTTAATATTAAAATGTTACCCCATTGTAGAATCCGAGTTCTATTACTTTCTAACTGTATGACCTTGGAAGAATTATTTATCTGCTCAGAGCCTTGGTGTTTTAATTTGCAAAATAGATGAAAGAAGGAGAACCTGATTCATGAGTTTGCTGTGAGAATTAGATGAGATAAATCATTTAAAGTTGTTGGGCATAATACATAGCACATAGTTCTTGCTTTTATAGTCACATAGTTACATTTCAATTCCATTTTGCAACAAGGCAGAGTATAAATGAACAATTAAAAGAATGTACTAAATACTTTGAACAACAATGAGGTAGGTGTTTGGGTGGCAGGCTCCTTCAGTCCACCAGAAAATTAAGCCAAGGGAGTAGGTTAAACACCCAGAGCTGAAGGCCATCTCCAGGGCACACCAACGTTTGAAGGGCAAGCAGATGAAGAGGAAAGTGGGAGGTGAGGGTGGAGGGGAAACCAGGAGAGTGCCATAGAAGCCAAGAGACAAAAATCACTTCAGTGAGGAAGGAATAACCACTGGAGGTCAATGCTGCAGAGAAGCCTTAAGTGCCCAGATTCCATTTGGTTAAGGAACAAATGGCAGATAAAGAATTGGGGAGAGCAAAGGCAGATAACCTGTAAAGAAGGAAAATAGGACTAAAGGTAGAGGCAGTCACTGAATAAGTTTGAGGTTTGTCTGCTTATAGGATGGGAGAGACAGCCCATTTTAACGAAGCTGGGAATGAGTCAGCAGGGAGGGACCTGGACACGGCAGGAGGGAAGTGTGTAGCTTCAGTGGCAGGAAGTTGAGTGAGTTCCCATGTGACAACTCCCCTTTTCTCTGTGAAGTCGCAGGCAGAGGATCTCTTTCAGAGAGGTGGGCACATGGATAAAAGTTTTGAGAAGAGTGGAGGTGACTCTTGGGGCTACACAGAGAAGGGACACTGCAGGGCTCATTGGTACCTCCAGTGAAGCAAATTATCATCGCCTGCTAGTTTTGAAAATGAAAAGTTTGAAATGTGGGGAGGGTATTTTTCTGGGCTTCCAAGCAGAGACTGTGTCCCATTGGCTGTGTATACTGCACCGGAACACATGCATTAAGAAAGGAGTATTCAGGGATATTTGGTGCAACAGGAATTTATCTGCCCGACATTTTACAGTTATAGCCCCCCAAAACCCGAATTATGTAAGCCCTTTTTTAATATTTAACTAAAGTTACCTGGTAAAATAAGCTGATAGTGAATTGATTCCAAATTTTCTACAAGGAACTTATGTTCTCTTCACTTTTAAAATATTTTTGACTGCCCCTAGGTGGTGTTTTGTTCAATTCATGCAAAAGTAAAATTCTTTTGATTCACCTTTTCAGAAGGAAATGTACTGTAAGGTAAACATGCTACCAGCTGCAGTTCAGTCCTAATATTTGCTTTCCAACTTATTCCAATTCTCTAGACCAGCTATGGTAAAATGAAAACTTCGCTTTTCTCGATTGTTACACAATGTCCTGCTTGTCCTGAAAGGAAATGGAGATGAGTAGGTCTTTCTTTTCTTCCCCTCAGAAGCACCCGGGGAAGGTAGTGATGCAGGAAGCAGGTCTTATGCGAGAGAGAAGTATGAATGTTTGCCTGACTGAGAAGTCACTTTGTATTTGCAATTCTTGCACCCTTTTTTTAAAAAATTAAAATTTCATATTTAAAAAATAATCAAATTCCCCTTTAAACTAAAGGTGCTTACTAGCCTTTTTTAGTCCCATTTAATAGTGCCTATCACTCCTATGCTAGACATACCAGGTCTTCTGCAAATTCATTACTAAAAACACTCTGTTAACAACCGAAATTATCAATCTCTTATGATACTCCAAGCTAGTAGAACAACTATTTAAGTAAAATAAATACATTTTTTCTTTCTCATTAGAAGCGGTAAGATAGGATTTTATGTATCAACCCAAAGCCTTCCTTTCGCTCTCTATGCATCTTGGGTTTGAACACTAATCCTGCTACTTATCACCTCTGTGACCTTGGGCACACCTCTTGACCTCTCTGAACCTTGGCTTTCTCACCTGTAATACCAGTATCTTCCCCCCACCCCTACCCCCAGGGTTGTTATGGCGAACAGAACATTTTTTTTTTTTAATGTTGTGAAGTTTTTGGTACAGAATGCTTGATAAATAGCAGAGATTAAGTACAAGTGCATTCTTTCAGGTTCATTGCTATTTCTGTTAGAAAACTAAATAACATACAGGAGTTGTGCAGGACATCTGCTGTTGGCTCTCCCTCCCCCAGCCCAAGCCCAATGTCCACCCGTCTCCATCTTGTTTTGTGCCCCGGGGGGTTGACTTGTGTAGATTGGATGGACAGTTTCCTTTGTCCTCTGGCTTCCGTTTGAGTCTGGCCAGTGGACAGGAGGTTGGAGGGAGGTGGAAAAAGAGGTTGGGATATTTGTTCATCCAGGTCCCTTCCTGTGGGGTCACTGGGGGCTGGCTGCAGCTCTCAACTGAATTTCCCAGGATCTGTCAGGCAGCCCTCACCACACAGCTGTCTCTTTCTCTGGGTTTCAGTAACTACCCACTGTCTTTGCCCTCGCAGTGACTAGCCCCAGTCACTGAACTTGCAGAACCTCCACACCCTGCTCTTTGTATATAATTCCTTTATTAAATGCTCCTCACATTACGTAATTTAAGTGTGCCGTCTTTTTCCTGCTGGGTCTCTGTGATCCAGGACCTCTGCTAATTTGGAGGCCACTACAAGAAATATCCTTAGACTCTTCATTGCTTGAGGCCTCTGTGTTTCTCCAGAAATCTTGATGAAACTTGGACCGAACCCAAATTCGGGAATCTGTGTGTACTTGAAAGCCTCCCCACTACTTCCACTATGTTCTCCTGCTGCTTTCTGTGCTCGTGAGTCCAGCTCTCCTTGGTTCAGGTGTGGATCAGACCCAGACGTGAAGCTCCAGCCCTCTGCATTGCCCTAAGAACTCCGAAAACATTCAGTATTGCGTGATGCTCTTTGACTTTGCTGAAGAGTGAGGGTGACACAGCAGGGACCCCATGGCATGCCACCCAGATTTCAGCCATCTGTACTGCCTCCCAACACCTGTCCTGCTCCCAAATGAGCCCCCATTAACTCTCATCTCACGTCATCCACCTCACCTGCTCCCAGTGTTTCTCTGATTGGAGCACCCATCATAGCTCAAAATCATCTCATCTTGTGCCCGTGGGAAAACAAACAGGCTCAACAAAGTCCTGAAATCACCCAGTGGGCTCCACATTTAGGCCAACTCCTTACCTAACCCCACTGACCATTATCCCCCTAAGATCCCATAGCAGACATTGGAGCAGGGGGCAATTTGGGATCAGTTGGCAAGAAACAAACCAAAGAACCTTGGGAACCAAGTGTTTAACCTAGGACTCTGCTTGATGACCACAGCTTGGTAGTCTTGGGGCTTTCCCTCCTGTGAACCCAATAGCCACTTTTACACAGTTTAAAGAGCTCCTCCAAATCAATGATTAAAGATTACCCTCCCCCACCTCCCTGCAAAACAAGCAAAGAACAAAATCTGGCTATAGGAGGAGCCCCAGCCCAGGACTGTGGGCTCTTAGCCTGGGGGCTCTTCCTCTTGGAGTAGGAGGTGGGCTAGTAATGAGGTCCTGGGCCTGGAGCCTCGTTGGCCAGGGTGATGGCAGGCAACTGCAGACCCAGCGTACACAGGCCCAGCCAGCTGCCAGTGGCAACCACATCTGGTTAAGGAGCCCAAAGAGTGCTGAGGTGGTGTAGGAGCCGAGAGGCCGAACAGACACTCTGATGGTCACTGGCCACCAGCCTGCTGTGCTGGACTGTGCTCTCAGGCTGCTGATCTCCCTGCACCAGCTTTGCCTCAATCACCCACAGTGAAAGCTGAGGTCAGGGGGAACATTTAAAAAGACTCCAGACGTCCTGAAGGCCCACAGGGATCATGGAAAAAGTACCATACAGAAATAAAAAAGCACAAAGGAACAACAACAACTTCTAAATAGGCCAGATCTTCCCAGGGTCCCTAACCTGCTTCACTCTCAGACCACCTGAGCAAGGAGTAGCTCACACCAGGCATCTCCACACCCCAGATCACGGCCTCCTCTCTCCAACCCAAAGCCTTGTCTCTGCGTGGGCTGAGCTGTTCCCAGAATGACTGATGGTGAAAGTATCCATCCGATCAAGGGAAAACCCAATCTCCTCACAGAGGCTTCATAGGCTCAAATGAATAATTACCCGATAATTATGAACACATCTCTCAAATTCTGGACTGTTTTATCTAATATAAGAGTATGTTTGGAACATCAAAAGCTGAATTGAATTTGGGTTGTGTGACAACCTAAATCCAATTCCTTTGCAGTCTCTCTTCAAGAATTAAAAAATTCTTGGGATCCAGTTTATCCATGGTTCACTTTGCTACAACATATTTTGGTGATGTGTTGTTCAGAATAGAAGCCTTATTTATATTTTAGATAAATTTTTACCATTTTAAATGTTTTTGTCTCATTTAATACTTTTAGACTTTGAACATTCCTCAACCCACAATTTTATTAGTTTGCTTTTCCCTAGCATACCTTTTTTTTCATGTCTTTATTGTCAACCTTCTCTCTTTTTGTTTTATATGCACCTCTTGTACAGAGAATAAAGTTGAAGGTTGGTTGCTATTTCACCCAACTTTCTGTCTATTATGTAGTATTATTTTTTCCCTTTTCACTCAATTTCACGATTTCTGCCGAATTAACATTTTTCTGCATTAATGTACTATGGCTCTGTGATTTCAGGGACTCAGCCCCTTTTAATTTATTACTCCACCACCTGTAAGTTGTTAACCTCATCTGCATGGTCATCATGGCTCACCTCCATGTGAACATCGCAGCCAGGGAAAAGGGAAAAAAGGAAGGGCATGACCAAACAAATGCACATGTGATTTCTATTCATTCAGTGAACCAGAACGTCCTCACCTGCCCGCCCCAGTAGCAAGGGAGGCTGGGAAAAGCAATTGTGCGGCTGTTGAATGCTTGTCTCTCAGATCCATTTCCACCCTTCTAAATTTTGGGGTTTTTTTGTTTTTTTGTTTTTGCTGTACGCGGGCCTCTCACTGCTGTGGCCTCTCCCGTCGCGGAGCACAGGCTCCGGACGCGCAGGCTCAGCGGCCATGGCTCACGGGCCCAGCCGCTCCGCGGCATGTGGGATCTTCCCAGACCGGGGCACGAACCCGTGTCCCCTGCATCAGCAGGCGGACTCTCAACCACTGCGCCACCAGGGAAGCCCTAAATTCTGGTTTTTGATGCTGGGATTGGGACTCTGCACACTACGTTTCTTCTTTGTCAGCTGACTTTGTGATAAGTTCCATCAAGAGGATGCCGTGCAGGGACGCTGGAAGGTAGGAGAAGGGGAGAGGGGAGTGTTTCTTCCTTATTTGCTGGCTATCCTTTTCATGTTACTCTGGGAATGGTCATGCACCCCAGTAGCACCAATTGGTTCTAATCTCCAACTTCTTTTGCCACTCCCAGAACCAGCCTCATCGCCCTCACCTCAGAGGTCTGAGTCACAGCTCCAGGGTACCCTTTCTCTGAACGTTTAGGTTCTACAACTTCAATTTCTTCTCTTTGTTTCTCCAGCCCAAGGACTTGTAGCTGCTTCCTGGAGTTATTACCTCTGTTTTACTGCCACATTCCCTCTTTGACTTTTCAGTCTTCCAACATCTGTTAAACTAATTCCCTATATTAAATTCTCTTTGTTTAAATACCTAGTATGGTTTCAGCTTTCCTGAATGGACCCTGCCTGATATATTAATCGGTAGCTTAATGGCCAAATGCCACTAAAAATTCTAATGCTATTTAAGTCGGGGAGAATGGATATTGGGGAGAACTATCAGTCTTCAGAACAAAACAAGAATTTTAGTACAATTTCATTCTTGTGGGTGCATAACCCCACTGTAGCTTTCAAGATTTGTTGAAACCATGTTGAGCTTTTGTTCCAGTTGATTAATTTTTTTTGTAGTTTATGCCTATAACATTTAAAGACTTCTTTAAACAGTTCTACTTAAATTCACAGACATAGTATCAATATTTGGACTTAACACATTTTATTGGTTTTATTTTTCATAACTCTTTGATATAACAGATCTTCATGTTTTGTAAGTTATTTATTCTGATTCTTTTTCCTTCCCTAGGTAATATTTTTTTAGAAAAAAATGTATGTGTGTAGCATACGTTCTGGATTCCTGGGTATTCAAAAATGTGTCTTACAGTGAATGGGTCCACATGTCACTAGTGTCATGTAATATAGATTTAAGATTATTTTATTGAGAAAAACTTACAGAGAAGTAGCACAGGGCACCAGTGCCCTGAACACTCATTACTCCACAGAAGGGTGATTACTCCACAGAAAGGTGGACTGCATGCATATGGACCAGTTTTCAGGAAGGGAGGCCCCAAAGTACTTTATATATTTATAGGGAAGATGGGAGGAAGTGAGGAACACTTAGTGGGTATAACAGTGGGGTTTCCTGGTTGAGGAGGCTGATAAAAAGCCTCCAGAGCTCAGCCTTTGGTTTTAACTTGTTCTACTGGGCTCACTTAAGCCTGCTGAATAGACTTTTTTTTTTAATTTTATTTTTTTACACAGCAAGTTCTTATTAGTTATCTATTTTATACATATTAGTGTGTATATGTCAATCCTAGTCTCCCAATTCATCCCACCACCACCACCACCCCCGCCACTTTCCCCCCTTGGTGTCCATACGTTTGTTCTCTACATTTGTGTCTCAGTTTCTGCCCTACAAACCAGTTCATCTGTACCATTTTTCTAGGTTCCACATATATGCATTAATATATGATATTTGTTTTTCTCTTTCTGACTTACTTCACTCTGTATGACAGTCTCTAGATCCATTCATGTCTCTACAGATGACTCAATTTTGTTCCTTTTTATGGCTGAGTAATATTCCATTGTATATATGTATATATGTGTATATATGTGCCACATCTTCTTTATCCATTCGTCTGTCGATAGGCATTTAGGTTGCTTCCTTGTCCTGGCTATTGTAAATAGTGCTGCAGTGAACATTGGGGTGCATGTGTCTTTTTGAATTATGGTTTTCTCAGGGTATATGCCCAGTAGTGGGATTGCTGGGTAATATGGTAGTTCTATTTTTAGTTTTTAAAGGAACCTCCATACTGTTCTCCATAGTGACTGTATCAATTTACATTCCCACCAACAGTGCAAGAGGGTTCCCTTTTCTCCACACCCTCTCCAGCATTTGTTGTTTGTAGATTTTCTGATGATGCCCATTTTAACTGGTGTGAGGTGATACCTCATTGTAGTTTTGATTTGCATTTCTCTAATAATTAGTGATGTTGAGCAGCTTTTCATGTGCTTCTTGGCTATCTGTATGTCTTCTTTGGAGAAATGTCTATTTAGGTCTTCTGCCCATTTTTGGATTGGGTTGTTTGTTTTTTTAATATTGAGCTGCATGAGCTGTTTTTGTATTTTGGAGATTAATCCTTTGTCCGTTGATTCGTTTGCAAATATTTTCTCCCATTCTGAGGGTTGTCTTTTTGTCTTGTTTGTAGTTTCCTTTGCTGTGGAAAAACTTTTTTTTTTTTTTTTTTTTGCAGTATGCGGGCCTGTCACTGTTGTGGTCTCTCCTGTTGCGGAGCAGCAGGCTCCGGACACGCAGGCTCAGCGGCCATGGCTCACGGGCACAGCCGCTCCGCGGCATGTGGGATCCTCCCGGATAGGGGCACGAACCCGTGTCCCCTGCATCGGCAGGAGGACTCTCAACCACTGCGCCACCAGGGAAGCCCTGCTGTGGAAAAACTTTTAAGTTTCATTAGGTCCCATCTGTTTATTTTTGTTTTTATTTCCATTACTTTAGGAGGTAGATCAAAAAAGATCTTGCTGTGATTTATGTCAAAGCGTGTTCTTCCTATGTTTTCCTCTAAGAGTTTTATAGTGTCTGGTCTTGCATTTAGGTCTCTAATCCATTTTGAGTTTATTTTTGTGTATGGTGTTAGGGAGTGTGCTAATTTCATTCTTTTACATGTAGCTGTCCAGTTTTCCCAGCACCACTTACTGAAGAGACTGTCTTTTCTCCATTGTATATCCTTGCCTCCTTTGTCATAGATTAGTTGACATAGGTGCATGGGTTTACCTCTGAGCTTTCTGTCCTGTCCCATTGATCTATATTTCCGTTTTTGTGCCAGTACCATATTGTCCTGATTACTGTAGCTTTGTAGTACAGTCTGAAGTCAGGGAGTCTGATTCCTCCAGCTCAGTTTTTTTCCCTCAAGACCACTTTGGCTATTTGGGGTCTTTTGTATCTCCTTACAAATTATAAGATTTTTTTTGTTCTAGTTCTGTAAAAAATGCCATTGGTACTTTGATAGGGATTGCGTTGAATCTGTAGATTGCTTTGGGTAGTATAGTCATTTTCACAATATTGATTCTTCCAATCCAAGAACATGGTATATCTCTCCATCTGTTGGTATCATCTTTAATTTCTTTTATCACTGTCTTGTAGTTTTCTGCATACAGGTCTTTTGTCTCCTTAGGTAGGTTTATTCCTAGGTATTTTATTCTGTTTGTTGCAATGGTAAATGGGAGTGTTGCCTTAATTTCTCTTTCAGATTTTTCATCATTAGTGTATAGGAATGCAAGAGATTACTGTGCATAATTACTGTGCAACTTTACCAAATTCATTGATTAGCTCTAGGAGTTTTCTGGTGGCATCTTTGAGATTCTCTAGGTATAGTATCATGTTATCTTCAAACAGTGACACTTTTACTTCTTCTTTTCCAATTTGTATTCCTTTTATTTCTTTTTCTTCTCTGATTGCCGTGGCTAGGACTTCCAAAACTATGTTGAATAATAGTGGTGAGAGTGGACCACTAGAGTGTCTTGTTCCTGATCTTAGAGGAAATGCTTTCAGTTTTTCACCATTGAGAATGATGTTTGCTGTGGGTTCGCCGTATATGGCCTTTATTATGTTGAGGTAGGTTCCCTCTATGCCCACTTTCTGGAGAGTTTTTATCATAAATGGGTGTTGAATTTTGTCAAAAGCTTTTTCTGCATCTATTGAGATGATCATATGGTTTTTATTCTTCAATTTGTTAATATGGTGTATCACATTGATTGACTTTGCATATATTGAAGAATCTTTGCATCCCTGGGATAAATCCCACTTGATCGTAGTGTATGATCCTTTTAATGTGTTGTTGAATTCTGTTTGCTAGTATTTTGTTGAGGATTTTTGCATCTCTATTCATGAGTGATATTGGTCTGTAATTTTCTTTTTTTGTAGTATCTTTGTCTGGTTTTAGTATCAGGGTGATGGTGGCCTCGTAGAATGAGTTTGGGAGTGCTCCTCTGTAATTTTTTGGAAGAGTTTGAGAAGGATGGGTGTTAGCTCTTCTCTAAATATTTGATAGAATTCACCTGTGAAGCCATCTGGTCCTGGACTTTTGTTTGTAGGAAGATATTTAATCGCAGTTTCAGTTTCATTACTTGTGATTGGTCTGTTCATATTTTCTATTTCTTCCTGGTTCAGTCTTGGAAGCTTATACCTTTCTAAGAATTTGTCCATTTCTTCCAGGTTGTCCATTTTATTGGCATAGAGTTGATTGTAGTAGTCTCTTAGGATGCTTTGTATTTCTGCCGTGTCTGTTGTAACTTCTCCTTTTTCATTTCTAATTTTATTGATTTGAGTCCTCTCCTTCGTTTTCTTAATGAGTCTGGCTAATGGTTTATCAATTTTGTTTATCTTCTCAAAGAACCAGCTTTTAGTTTTATTGATATTTGCTATTGTTTTCTTTGTTTCTATTTCATTTATTTCTGCTCTGATCTTTATGATTTCTTTCCTTCTAATAACTTTGCGTTTTGTTTGTTCTTCTTTCTCTAGTTCCTTTAGGTGTGAGGTTAGATTGTTTATTTGAGATGTTTGTTGTTTTTTGAGTTAAGCTTGTATTGCTATAAACTTCCGTCTTAGAACTCCTTTTGCTGCATCCCATGGTTTTGGATCATTGTGTTTTCATTGTCATTTGTCTCTAGGTATTTTTTGTTTCCTCTTTGATTTCTTCAGTGATCTCTTGGTTATTTAGTAGTGTATTGTTTAGCCTCCATGTGTTTGTGCTTTTTACGTTCTTTTCCCTGTAACTGATTTCTAATTTCATAGTGTTGTGGTCAGAAAGGATGCTTGATATCATTTCAATTGTCTTAAATTTACTGAGGCTTGATTTGTGACCCAAGATGTGATCTGTCCTGGACAGTGTTCCGTGTGCACTTGAGAAGAAAGTGTAATCTGCTGTTTTTGGATGGAATGTCCTATAAATATCAATTAAATCTATCTGGTCTATTGTGTCGTTTAAAGCTTGTGTTTCCTTATCAATTTTCTGTTTGGATGATCTGTCCTTCGGTGTAAGTGAGGTGTTAAAGTCCCCCACTATTACTGTGTTACTGTCGATTTCCTCTTTTATAGCTGTTAGCAGTTGCCTTATGTATTCAGGTGCTCCTATGTTGGGTGCATATATATTTATAATTGTTATCTTCTTCTTGGATTGATCATTATGTAGTGTCCTTCCTTGTCCCTTGTAACATTCTTTATTTTAAAGTCTATTTTATCTGATATGAGTATTGCTACTCCAGTTTTCTTTTGATTTCCATTTGCATGGAATATCTTTTTCCATTCCCTCGCTTTCAGTCTGTATGTGTCCCTAGGTCTGAAGTGGGTCTCCTATAGACAGCATATATGTGGGTCTTGTTTTTGTATCCATTCAGCAATCCTGTGTCTTTTGGTTGGAGCATTTAATCCATTCACGCTTAAGGTAATTATTGATGTATGTTCCTATTACCATTTTTTAAATTGTTATGGGTTTGTTTTGGTAGGTCTTTTTCTTCTCTTGTGTTTCCCAGTTAGAGAAGTTCCTTTAGCATTTGTTGTAGAGCTGGTTTTGTGGTGCTGAATTCTCTTAGCTTTTGCTTGTCTGTAAAGCTTTTGATTTCTCCATCAAATGTAAATGAGATCCTTGCCAGGTAGAGTAATCTTGGTTGTAGGTTCTTCCCTTTCATCACTTTAAATATGTCATTCCACTCCCTTCTGGCTTGTAGAATTTCTGCTGAGAAATCAGCTGTTAACCTTATGGGAGTTCCCTTGTATGTTATTTGTCGTTTTTCCCTTGCTGCTTTCAATAATTTTTCTTTCTCTTTAATTTTTGCCAATTTGATTACTGTGTGTCTCAGCGTGTTTCTCCTTGGGTTTATCCTGTATGGGACTCTGTGCTTCCTGGACTTGGGTGGCTATTTCCTTTTCCATGTTAGGGAAGTTTTCGACTATAATCTCTTCAAATATTTTCTCTGGTCCTTTCTCTGTCTCTTCTCTTTCTGGGACCCCTGTAATGTGAATGTTGGCGTGTTTAATGTTGTCCCAGAGGTCTCTTAGGCTGTCTTCATCTCTTTTCATTCTTTTTTCTTTATTCTGTTCCGCAGCAGTGAATTCCACCATTCTGTCTTCCAGGTCACTTATCTGTTCTTCTGCCTCCATTATTCTGCTATTGATTCCTTCTACTGTAGTTTTCATTTCAGTTATTGTATTGTTCATCTCTGTTTGTTTGTTCTTTAATTCTTCTAGGTGTTTGTTACACATTTCTTGCACCTTTTTAGTCTTTGCCTCCATTCTTTTTCCGAAGTCCTGGATCATCTTCACTTCAATCAGTATTCTGATTTCTTTTTCTGGAAGGTTGCCTATCTCCACTTCATTTAGTTGTTTTTCTGTGGTTTTATCTTGTTTCTTCATCTGGTACATAGCCCTCTGCCTTTTCATCTTGTCTGTCTTTCTGTGCATGTGGTTTTTGTTCCATAGGCTGCAGGATTGTAGTTCTTCTTGCTTCTGCTGTCTGCCCTCTGGTGGATGAGGCTATCTAAGAGGCTTGTGCAGTTTTCCTGATGGGAGGGACTGGTGCTGGGTAGAGCTGGCTGTTGCTCTGGTGGGCAGAGCTCAGTAGAACTTTAATCTGCCTGACTGCTGATGGGTGGGGCTGGGTTCCCTCCCTGTTGGTTGTTTGGCCTGAGGCGACCCAACACTGGAGCCTACCTGGGCTCTTTGGTGGGGCTAATTGTGGACTCTGGGAGGGCTCACGCCAAGGAGTATTTCCTGAACTTCTGCTGCCAGTGTCCTTGTTCTCACAGTGAGACACAGCCACCCCCCACTGCCTTTGCAGGAGACCCTGCAACACTAGCAGGTAGGTCTGGTTCAGTCTCCTGTGGGGTCACTGCTCCTTCCCCTGGGTCCTGATGCGCACACGACTTTGTGTGTGCCCTCCAAGAGTGGAGTCTCTGTTTCCCCCACTCCTGTCGAAGTCCTGCAATCAAATCCCGCTAGCCTTCAAAGTCTGATTCTCTAGGATTCCTCCTCCTGTTGCCGGATCCCCAAGTTGGGAAGCCTGACACGGGGCTCAGAACCTTCACTCCAGTGGGTTGACTTCTGTGGTATAAGTGTTGTCGAGTTTGTGCGTCACCCACCCAGCAGTTATAGAATTTGATTTTATTGTGATTGCGCCCCTCCTACCGTCTCATTGCGGCTTCTCCTTTGTCTTTGGATGTGGGGTATCTTTTTTGGTGAGTTCCAGTGTCTTCCTGCCGATGATTGTTCAGCAGTTAGTTGTGATTCTGGTGCTCTTGTAGGAGGGAGTGAGAGTACGTCCTTCTACTCCGCCATCTTGAACCAATGTGATGGTGAGTTTTTTATGGTAAATTTGGCTAGGCTATGGTGCCCAGTTGTTTGGTCAAACACCAGTCTAGATGTTGCTGCTGTGAAGGTATTTTGTAGATGTGATTACTGTTTGAATGGACTTCTTGTTAAGCTACTGAGAGAGGTGAGGGAATGAACCTCCAGAGCCCTTGGATGTTTATCCTCTTGGTAATGTTGGCACTAACACCTATAAAAGATAATTTGGCTGGGTGTGCAGTTCTAGGGTGAGAATACTCTTAGATATCAGCTAGGGTTTCTTGCATCCTTGAGATCAACTTGAACCCTGATTTCACATCTTGTGCATGTCCAGAGCAGTACCCAAGATTTCTTCAGATTCCCAGGGGATTCATGCAGTGTTTAAGAGAACAGGCTCACGACCTAAACTGCCTGTGTTTAAATTCTGACTCTGTTGCTTGTGTAACCATGTGACCTTGGTTTCTTAAACTTTCATTGCCTCATCTGTAAAATGGGAAAATAACACATCAGTTGTGCTGACCACATCTTTCCAGTTCTCCAGCTTTGGTCCCCTTGTGCCTGGGTTAAGCTAGGTGACTAGTTCTTGGTTGTGAGTAGAAATGACATTTGTGGTATCTGGAATTGCTGGTTTGAGACCCTCAAGAGTTCTCTCCCCCGACCTCCCCACTTTGGCATGGTGATAAGCAATGTATAAGATGATAAGAGTTGTCCAGTTTGCACACATAAATGAAAGGGAATAGAAAGCATCTGAAATTTGAGGCCTTGTGGGTAGGCCTGCCCATAACATTTCTGAGGTCTGGAGCCAGAGCACAAAGGAGGTGTGTATACAGTTGTCTAGATATTTGAAAGTTATAAACTGAGATAAAATATTAAATAAAATCTGTTCTACCCTCCTGCCTTGACAAATATATTTCCATAACAAAAAAATTAAAATAATGTAAAGCTATTTTTATGACCGAGAATCAACAAAATATCACAGATGACTGTATTAATAATTACTGCACATATTTTAGGTGGTCTTTGGTGGGTCAGTAATATTTACATGAGTAAGAAAATTAAGAAACAAAATTTATGACATTTGATATAATTTTATTTTAATGAAATCACTAATTATGTGAATATAAGAATTTACATTATTTCTGTTCTCTTGACATTAGTGGTATTAAGTGTTAAAAGCAAAGTAATTATTCAAAGTATACAAAATTTAAATAGAATTTTATCAAAATGGAAAATTTTATAGATGCAAAATCAAAAATTAAAATTATTTTATTTTCAAAAACATTTTCTCCCATAATAGTAAAATTATCTATGAAAAGGTAAAATAAAATTATAATTAATGAATATCAAACTTATACATCAAAATTAAGTAAGCATAAATTTAATATTTCAAAACTTTAATATTATTGATACTTTATACTTTTTATTGCAATTTTAGTGTTCAGTTTCCATCTAGTTGCCAATATAAAGGATATTGGTATCACTTTATGCATGCATCTAGACCTTATATTTACAAATTCAAGAGTAATATGAATTATTAATATTGTAAAATGTTTCTCTGACAGTATGTGCAACTTTTGACAATACTACAAATTGGAACAGGAAAAAAAAATGGGCATTTGACATTACTGGGAAATGATACTTTATGGTGCAAGAATCTACTGCATTCATGTTGAGAGAAAAGATTTGACAAATTAGTCTTTTTTCTTTCACTTCAATTACTCCAGTCTTCTATCCACTACAAATTAGTGTTCATCTCTGACATCAGCAGTGACAGCCCGTGGGCTATGAAGGTACATTACACTCCAGTGTAGTTACTTTGTTCTTTCGTTGGTTGGTTTGTTTTGGCTGTGCTGCACAGCTGCGGGATCTTAGTTCCCTGGCCAGGAATTGAACCCAGGCCCTCGGCAGTGAAAATGTGGAGTCCTAACCACTGGATTGCCAGGGAGTTCCCTAGTTATTTTGTTTTGATGACATATGAAAGAGATATAGAGAAGTGTATTCCTGGGGCCTGAATGGTGTAAGATATGAGAGCAGCTGTTTGTGTTGTGCCAGGGCTGAGTATCAGATCTTGAGTGACACAGAGGCTCTCTAAAATATGGAGCTAAGGGCAGTAGCTCCTTCTGTCTAGGTCTGGGGGAACTAGAGTGGCAGAGTTGGAGAAGCCACCTGCTCCTAAACTTTAAAGAGTAAGAGAATTAAGAAAAGGTTTGAATATCAAAGGCCAATCAGTAATAAACCCAGCAATAAAGGATTGAGTTCTTCTCATTTAAGTCTGATGGCTTCAAACTGCCAGTGATTAGAGAGAGAGAGGGAGGCCTGGGAATGAGACATTAATATAGTAAACTAGACTTGATGTCTTTGGAAAGATATGAATAGTAATGAAAGTTGAGTGTGCCTACAGGCTCATGACACTAAAGAAACAAATAGATCATAAGCCAATTGAGATTTTGAGAAAGTTATATTGCAGAAGAGTCTGTGAGCCTAGACTAAAATGCTTTTAACAGGTTGAAACAATCTCTGGTCCCCAAACTTTCATAGGCAGGAAGTAGGCTGTGAAATCTTGAGGCTCCCAAGGAGGACATAATCTCTAACACACACCACAATGTGGCCAAGGAGGATAATGGACGTGGAAGAACCTCCAGAAAGGTGATGCAGGGGCCACAAAGAATCGAGAAATTCTTCAACAAGTGGAATCAGGTCTAATCAAGGAAATTCCCCAACTGGCAGAAAAGAGAATCCTCATAATGCCTGTCCCATCAGATTTCATAATTGCTACAGACCAATGATTGCTGTGTGTCCTCCATCAGGCCTTCTTCTGGAGGGAGGTTTCTGTCATAGTTATCCTCTCCTTGATCTGCAGTGGTACAGTGGGAGTGTTAGGGTCTGAGGGAAGATAGCATGTCCATTAGTTCATGTGTTGTGAGGTCCCACAGAGGCACATCCAGATCTAAAGAGGTCTGTGCCTCATCAGCCCTGGACTTTGAACTGGATGCAGTAACTTGATGGGACTTTGGTTTTTCTTCCTTTGGGAGATGACAGCATGTTCAGTGTGGGAAGGAGAGTGTGCCCAATATCTGGTAGCCAAAGGGGTGGACTGCTGTAGAGATGGCCACCTCCCATTGAAAATTGTGCTCTGATTCCATAGTGTAGAGATATTGCTGGAAAGACATAGAATCAGTTCTTCTGCCAGGCATGAGTTTTACTGGGGTTATGCTTTCCTGGCTCTGGCTTTATAAAAGAAGCCCAGGGCAGCCTCTCACTGCCAAGGAAATCTAACTTCAAATCCAACTCTGCTGTGGGTGTCCTCTTTATTTATGGCACTCCTCTTGCTTTATACCTCAGCTATATATTAAAATATTTCAAATATTATATATAGCATTTTTATGTGTTTGGAGGAAGTAGGGTTGCATTCTACATTAGCTCTGTCTGCCATCCTGAAGTTCTCCCAAACAACAGCAAACATCCAAAAAATAAATTCCAAAGTTCCAAAAATGTTGAATTAAATCATTGAGGAAGGAGAAGCATTAATTTTATTTATTATTCTTTAAAATATATTTATTTCATCTTATCCTATGCATCTCTTTACATTGTTGTAATTACTGTATAAATCATGATCTTAATGTTTGCATAACATTCATTAGGTTCCATACAATATTTTTGTAGTGAATTTCTTAGTGGCCTCTGCTTGCTATTCATCAAGTAGAACATAAATATAATATACTAATTTACCGTCAGATACATCTGATGGTAAGATCTTAAAAATTTTTTTTAAATTCTTAACTATGACTTTTCTTCTAAATACAATTTTCTTAATAGACTTTCCATTTGGGGAGATACAATATTCTTTTAGTTTCAGAAAGAGGTTCTGGTATATATTGAAGATGAATTGCTTAAATTGGGTCCATTTTGGTTTGTCTTGAAGGAGTTTATCAATATCTTTTCTCTATCCAAAAGAGTATTTCACGCAAATGTATGACCTAGAATCTCAGAAGCATAATGGATATGCGAAGAACTGGTCAGCAGTGGCATTTTAGGGTATAAATCACTGGCTACTTGTTTCAAATACTGGTCAACTAAATCTGCTCTTGGTGTAAATATTTGCCTATATTTAAGATTCTGAATAGCCTCAAGAGAAGTAACACACAGGGACTGGGATTTGATCACGGTATTTTAAAAAGCAGGTTGTGGGCTTCCCTGGTGGCGCAGTGGTTGAGAGTCTGCCTGCCGATGTAGGGGACACGGGTTCGTTGCCCCGGTCTGGGAAGATCCCACATGCCGCGGAGTGGCTGTGCCCGTGAGCCATGGCCGCTGAGCCTGCGCGTCCGGGGCCTGTTGCTCCGCAATGGGAGAGGCCACAACAGTGAGAGGCCCGCGCGCCACAAAAAAAAAAGCAGGTTGTTATGAGAAAAACTGGCAATGAGCTACTCCAAAAAATTCAGTGCAATTTTAGTAAAATTGTTTTTATGCAATATTTTATTTACATTATGAAACATTTATAGAAAATTAGACAAGACAAGTGAAATTGCTGAGCAGTAGGATGTCAGCTTTATAAAGTGTTATCAAATTGCTCTTCAAAGTCATGGTACCAATTATGCTTCCACCAGCAATGTGCGGGGGTTCCAGTGTTCTCACATGCTCCCTCAATACTTGGTCACATCTGATTTATTTTTCCAATCTGATGAGAAATTTTTATATCATTGTTTTTATTTACATTTCCCTGGTTATTATTGGGTTGAATCTTTTAAAACATACTGTATCTGTTTGCTGTTTGGATTTCCTTTTGTCTTTTTTTGTCCTTGTCTACTTTTTGTTGTAACATTTGTTTTTTCCTATTAATTTATAGTTTATAGAAGTTATTTAAAGAGGATTTTACACATTTTTTTTAGTAGTTGCCCTAGGATTTACAACATTTGTCTTTATGTAATCACACTGTATCTTTAAACAGTGTCATCCTACTTCATATACAGTATAAGAACCTTACAACATATTATTTCAATTTCTCCTTCCATCTTTTGTGCTGTTGCGGTCATATATATTATTTTTGCATATGTTATAAACCTACAATACATTGCTATTATTTTTGCTTTAGACAGCCAATGATCTTTTAGAGTGATTAGACATAAGAAAAAATGTCTTTTATATTTACCTTCATTTTAACCATTTCTGGAAAACTTTGTTTCTTTTTGTCAATACAAGTTTCTGTCTGTCATCATATTTCTTCTTCTTGAAGGACTTCCTTTGACCTTTCTTGCAGTACAATTCTGAAGTTAATAAATTCTCTCAGTACTCGCTTGTCTAAAAAAGCCTTTATTTTTCCTCCAACTTTGAAAAATATTTTCGTTGAATATAGAAATCTAGATTCATCAGTTTTCTCTGCAGCAGGTTAAGGAGACACTAAGGAGGCTTGCTTAGTTGTGGACAAGAAGTCTGCTGTGATTCTTATCATTTTCCTCTGTATGAAATTTTTCAATTGAATTTGTTTGCTTGTTTTTTGCTGTTGAATTGTATGCGTTCTTTATATAGTTTGAATATTAATCTCCTATCAGATATATGATTTGCAGATATCTGCTCCCACTTGTTATGTTGCCTTTTCATTTTGTTGTGCAGAACCTTTGTAGTTTGATGTAGTCTCACTTGTTTATTTTTGCTTTTGTTGCGTTTACTTTTGGTATCAAATTCAAAAAATTGTTGGCAAGACCAATTTCAAGGAGTTTACCACCTATGTTTTCTTCTAGGAGTTTTATGGTTTCAGGTCTTACGTTCAAGTCTTTAATCCATTTTGAGTTAATTTTTGTGTATGGTATAAGATGGTGGTCCAGTTTCATTCTTTCGCATGTGGCTATCTAGTTTTCCAATGCTGTTTATTGAAGAGACTATCCTTTCTCCATTATATGTTCTTTTTTTAAAAAAAATTTTTATTGGCATATAGTTGATTTACAATGTTGTGTTAGTTTCAGGTGTACAGCAAAGTGAATCAGTTATACACATGCATGTATCTGTTCTTTTTTAGATTCTTTTCCCATATGGGTTATTACAGAATGTTGAGTAGAGTTCCCTGTACTATACAGTAGGTCCTTATCTATTTTATTTACAGTTAATCCCAATCTCCTAATTTATCCCTCCCCCCTCCCTTCCCCTTTGGTAATCATAAATTTGTTTTCTACGTCTGTGACTCTATTTCTGTTCTGTAAATAAGTTCATTTGTACCATTATTTTAGATTCCACATCTAAGCGATACCATATAATATTTGTCTTTCTCTGTCTGACTTAGTATGATAATCTCTAGGTCCATCCATGTTGCTGCAATTGGCATTATTTCATTCTTTTTTATGGCTAAGTAAGTTCCATTGTATATATGTACCACATCTTCTTTATCTACTCCTCTGTTGATGGACATTTAGGTTGCTTCCATGTCCTCTCTTTTGTAAACAGTGCTGCAGTGAACATAGGGGTGCATGTATCTTTTCAAATTATGGTTTTCTCCGGATATATGCCCAGGAGTGGGATTGCTGGATCATATGGTAGCTCTATTTTTAGTTTTTTTAAGGAAACTCTGTACTGTTCTCCATAGTGGCTGTACCAATTTACATTCCCACCAACAGTGTTGGAGGTTTCCCTTTTCTCCACACTCTCTCCAGCATTTATTGTCTATAGATTTTTTGATGATGGCCATTCTGACCAGTGTGAGGAGATACCTCATTGTAGTTTCTTTTTAATTTTATTGGAGTATAATTCATTTACAATGTTGTGTTAGTTTCAAGTGTACAGCAAAGTGAATCTGTTATAGAAATACATATATCCACTTTTTTAGACTCTTTTCCCATATAGGCCATTACAGAGTATTGAGTAGAGTTCCCTGCGCTATACAGTAGGTCCTTATTAGTTATCTATTTTATATATAGTAGTGTGTATGTGTCAATCGCAATCTTCCAATTTATCCCTCCCCACTTTACTCCCTGGTAACCATAAGTTTATTTTCTACATCTGTAACTCTATTTCGTGTAGATAAGTTCATTTGTAGGCTTTTTTTTTGGATTCCACATATAAGTGATGTATGATATTTGTCTTTCTCTGTCTGACTTACTTCACTCAGTATGAGAATCTCTGGGTCCATCCATGTTGCTGCAAATGCATTATTTTGTTCTTTTTTATGGCTGAGTAATACTCCATTGTATATATGTACCACATCTTCTTTATCCATTCCTTTGTTGATGGACATTTAGGCTGCTTCCATGTTCTGGCTATTGTGAATAGTGCTGCAATGAACATTGGGATACACATTGGGATTTTTTCAGATTATGGTTTTTTTCTGAATATATGCCCAGGAGTGGGATTTCTGGATCATATGGTAGCTCTATTTTCAGTTTTTTAAGGAACCTCCATACTGTTCTCCATACTGGCTGTACCAGTTTGCATTCCCACCAACAGTGTAGGAGGGTTCTCATTTCTCTACACCCTCTCCAGCATTTACTGTTTGTAGATTTTTTGATGATACCTATTCTGACTGGTGTGAGGTGATACCTCATTCTAGTCTTGATTTGCATTTCTCTAATAATTAGTCATGTTGAGCATCTTTTCATGTGCTTTTTAACCATCTGTATGTCTTCTTTGGAAAAATGTCTATTTAGATCTGCCCATTTTTTGATTGGGTTGTTTATTTTTTTGATATTAAGCTGCATGAGCTGTTTGTATATTTTGGAGATTAATACCTTGTCAGTTGCTTCGTTTGCAAATATTTTCTCCCATTCTGAGGGTTGTCTTTTCATTTTGTTTATGGTTTCCTTTGCTGTGCGAGAGCTTTTAAGTTTAATTAGGTCCCATTTGTTTATTTTTGTTTATATTTTCATTACTCTAGGCGGTGGATTGAAAAAGATCTTGCTGTGATTTATGTCAAAGAATGTTCTGCCTATGCTTTCCTCTAAGAGTTTTTTAGTGTCCAGCCTTACATTTAGGTCTTTAATCTGTTTTGAGGTTTTTTTTTGTGTGTGTATAGTGTTAGGGAGTGTTCTAATTTCATTTGTTTACATGTAGCTGTCCAGTTTACCCAGCACCACTTATTGAAGAGACTGTCTTTTCTCCATCATATATTTTTGCCTCCTTTGTCATAAGATTAGGTGACCACAGGTGCGTGGGTTTATCTCTGGACTTTCTATCTTGTTCCACTGAGCTATATTTCTGTTTTTGTGCCAGCACCATACTGTTTTGTTTTTTTTTAAAATAAATTTATTTTATTTTTGGATGTGTTGAGTCTTTGTTGCTGCATGTAGGGTCTCTCTAGTTGCAGTGAGCGGGGGCTACTCTTCATTGCAGTGAGCAGGCTTCTCATTGCGGTGTCTTCTCTTGTTGCGGAGCATGGGCTGTATGCGCACGGGCTTCAGTAGTTGCAGCGCGTGGGCTCAGTAGTTGTGGCTCGTGGGCTCCAGAGTGCAGGATCAGTAGTTGTGGTGCACAGGCTTAGTTGCTCTGCAGCATGTGGGATCTTCCCAGACCAGGGCTTGAATTCGTGTCCCCTGCATTGGCAGATGGATTCTTAACCACTGCGTCACCAGAGAAGCCCATACCGTACTGTTTTGATTACTGTAGCTTTGTAGTATAGTCTGAAGTCAGGGAGCCTGATTCCTCCAGCTTCGTTTTTCTTTCTCAAGATTGCTTTGGCTATTCAGGGTCTTTTGTGTTTCCCTACAAATTGTAAAATTTTTGTTCTAATTCTGTGAAAAATGCCATTGGTAATTTGATAGGGGTTGCACTGAATCTGTAGATTGCTTTGGGTAGTATAGTCATTTTCACAATATTGATTCTTCCAATCCAAGAACATGGTATATCTCTCTATCTGTTTGTGTCATCTTTTATTTCTTTCATCAGTTATAGTTTTCTGAGTACAGGTCTTTTGCCTCCTTAGGTAGGTTTATTCCTAGGTATTTTATTCTTTTTGATGTGATGGTAACTGGGATTGTTTCCTTAATTTCTCTCTCTGATCTTTCGTTGTTAGTGTATAGGAATGCAAGAGATTTCTGTGTATTAATTTTGTATCCTGCAGCTTTACCAAATTCATTGATGAGCTCTAGTAGTTTTCTGGTAGCATCTTTAGGATTTTCTATGTGTAGTAGCATGTCATCTGCAAACAGTGACAGTTTTACTTCTTTTCCAATTTGGATTCTCTTTATATCATTTTCTTCTCGGACTGCTGGGGCTAGGAGTTCCAAAACTATGTCTTGTTCCTGATCTTAGAGGAAATGCTTTCAGTTTTTCTCCATTGAGAATGATGTTAGCTGTGGGTTTGTCATATATGGCCTTTATTATGTTGAGGTATGTTCCCTTTATGCCCACTTTCTGGAGAGTTTTTATCATAAATGGGTGTTGAATTCTGTCAAAAGCTTTTTCTGTATCTATTGAAGTGATTTAAAAAAATTAATTTATTTTATTTTTGGCTGTGTTGGGTCTTCATTGCTGGGTGTGGGCTTTCTCTAGTTGTGGTGAGTGGGGGCTACTCTTTGTTGCAGAGCATGGGCTTCTCATTGCAGTGGCTTCTCTTGTTGTGGAGCATGGGCTCTAGGTGCATGGGCTTCAGTAGTTGTGGCTTGCAGGCTTCAGTAGTTGTGGCTTGCAGGCTTCAGTAGTTGTGGCTCGCGGGCTTTAGAGCACAGGCTCAGTAGTTGTGGTGCATGGCTTAGTTGCTCTGTGGCATGTGGGATCTTCCTGGACCAGGGCTTGAACCCGTGTCCCCTGCATTGGCAGGCGGACTCTCAACCACTGTGCCACCAGGTAAGTCCCTGCATCTATTGAGATGATCATGTGGTTTTTACCCTTTAGTTTGTTAATGTGGTGTATCACAGTGATTGATTTGCAGATATTGAAGAATCCTTGCATCCCTGGCATAAATCCCACTGGATCATAGTGGATGATCCTTTTAATGTGCTGTTGGATTTGGTTTGCTAGCATTTTGTTGAGGATTTTTGCGTCTATGTTCATCAGTGATATTGACCTGTAATTTTCTTTTTTTGTGGTATCTTTGTCTGGTTTTGGTATCAGGGTGATGGTGGCCTTGTAGAATAAGCTTGGGAGTGTTCGTTCCTGTGTAATTTTTTGGAGTAGTTTCAGAGGATAGGTGTTAACTCTTCTCAAAATGTTTGATATAATTCGCCTGTGAAGCCATCTGGTCCTGAACTGTTGTTTGTTGGAAGTTTTAAAACCACAGTTTCAATTTCAATACTTGTGATTGGTCTGTTCATATTTTCTGTTTCTTCCTGGTTCAGTCATGGAAGGTTGTACCTTTCTAAGAATTTGTCCATTTCTTCTACATTGTGCAGTTTATCGGTGTATAGCTCCTTCTAGTAGTTCCTTATGATCCTTTGTATTTCTGTGGTGTCACTTGTAACTTCTTTTTCCTTTCTGATTTTATTGATTTGAGCCCTTTCCCTTTTTTCTTGATGAGCCTGGCTAAAGGTTTTTCAAATTTGTTTATCTTTTCAAAGAACCAACTTTTAGTTTCATTGGTCTTTTCTATTGTTTTCTTCATCTCTATATCATTTATTTCTGCTCTGATCTTTATGATTCTTTTCCCTTCTACTAACTTTGGGTTTTGCTTGTTCTTTCTCTAGCTGCTTTAGGTGTAAGATTAGGTTGTTTATTTGAGATTTTTCTTGTTTCCTGAGATAAGATTGTACTGCTATAACTTCCCTCTTAGAACTACTTTTGCTGCATCTCATAGGTTTTGGATTGTCATGTTTTCATTGTTATTTCTCTCTAGGTATTTTTTGATTTCCTCTTTGATTTCTTCAGTGATCCATTGGTTGTTTAGTAACATATTGTTTAGCCTCCATGTGCATGTGGGCCCCCCACCGGCATCTGCTCCTGATGCTGTCCCAGAGCACATGAGCCTGCCCAAGCAGGAGGGGGCAGATGTGGTGACCTAGGGCATGTGAACCCTCTCTGGTGGGAGCCCCTCATAGGGCCCACAGAGGCAGGGGACAGCGCGTGGGGAAAGAGGCTGCAATGGCAGCCCCACCTCTCACGTGTTACTCAACAATGGCGCTTCACTTCTATGGCACCCTGTGCTTCTTCAATGAATATTTCTGGTTGCGGAGCTCCTCATTCCTGTCCCTTCAGGCTGTCTCCTCACAGCCAACAGCAGTGCTTTTCCCAGGTCTACTCTCCAAACCTCATGTTCCAGCCCCCAGCCCCCATGCACACCAGCAGACACATGTCTCAGGCTGGGGCGCGCAGGGCTGTGGCACGGACTATCTGTGTAGGTGTCACTCTGCCCTGCCTGCCACAGACTTGTTGCTGTGCTCTCCTCTGAGCCCCCGAAGCTCCCCTTCTCTCCCAGCTGATCTCCCTGCTGGTGAGGGGGCTTCCCTGGATGCAGGAACCTCTCCTGTCCTTTACCTCCCCACCCCCAGCGGCACAGGTACCATCCTGCTTCCTCCTTTCTTTTTTTTCCTTTCTTTCATCCTACCCAGTTATGTGGCGATATTTCTTGTCCTTTTAGGTGTCTGAGGTACTAGGCTATTGTTCAGCAGGTACTTTTGTGAGAATTGTTCCATTTGTAGATGTATTCTTTTTTAAAAAAATTTATTTATTTGTGGCTGCATTGCATCTTCGTTGCTGCGCACAGGCTTTCTCTAGTTGCGGTGATCAGGGACTACTCTTTGTTGCAGTGCATGGGCTTCTCATCGTGGTGGATTCTCTTGTTGTGGAGCATGGGCTCTAGGTTTGCAGGCTTTGTAGTTGTGGCAAACAGGCTTAGTAGTTGTGGCTCGTGGGCTCTAGAGCGCAGGCTCTGTAGTTGTGGCGCACAGGCTTAGTTGCTCCATGGCATGTGGGATCTTCCTGGACCAGGGCTTGAACCCGTGTCCCCTGCATTTTCAGGCAGATTCTTAACCACTGCACCACCAGGGAAATCCCTGTAGATGTATTCTTGATGTATTTGTGGGGAGAGGTGAATTTCATGTCCTCCTACTCTGCCATCTTGACTCCTCCCCCTCCATTATATGTTCTTGACTCCTTTGTTGTAAATAGACTCTATTTCTGGGTTCCTTATTCTGTTCCATTGATCTACATGTCTATTTTTATGCCAATACCATACTCTTTTGATTACTATAGCTTTGTAGTATACGGTTGACCCTTGATCAAACTGGGGTTAGGGGCAGTGACCCTCTGTGCAGTCGAAAATTCACATATAACTTACAGTTGGCCATATGTATCCAGGGTCCCTCATATCCACAGTTCTGCATCTGTGGATTCAACCAACTGCAGATCATTTAGTACCACAGTTTTTACTACTGAAAAAAATCCGTGTATAAATGGACCCATGAATTTCAAGTTCGTGTTGTTCAAGAGTCAAGTGTAGTTTGAAATCAGGGATTGTGATGGCCTCCAGCTTTGTTCTTGTTTCTCAAGAGTGCCTTGACTATCTGGTGCCTTTTGTGGTTCTATACAAATTTTAGGATTGTTTGTTCCATTTCTGTGAAAAATGCCATTGGAATTTTGATTGGAATTGCAATGACTCTGTCGATTTCTTTGGGTAGTACATACATTTTAACATTAACTTTTCTAATTCATGAGCATGAAACTTCTTTCCATTTATTTGTATCTTCAACTTCTTTCGTAAGTGTCTTATAGTTTCCAGTATACAAGTCTTTCACCTCCTTGGTTAAGTTTATTTCTAGGTATTTTATTCTTTTCAATGCAACTGTAAATGGAATTGTTTTCTTAAATTCTCTTTCTGATAGTATATAATTAGTATATGGAAATGCAACAGATTTTTGTATATTGGTTTTGTATCCTGCAACTTTACTGAGTTCATTTATTCTAACAATTTTTTTGTGGAGTCTTCAGGGTCTTCTATGTATGATATTATGCTATCTGCAAATAGTGACAGATTACTTTTTCCTTTCCAATTTGGAGGCCTTTTATTTCTTTTTCTGGCCTAATTGGTCTGGCTAGGACTTCCAATACTATATTGAATAAAAGTGGCAAGAGCGGGCATCATTGTTTTGTTCCTGATCTTAAAGGAAAAGCTTTCAGCTTTTCACCACTGAATATGATGTTAGCTGTGGGCTTATCATATATTGCCCTTATTATGTTGAGGTAGGTTCCTTCTATACCCACCTTTGTTGACAGTTTTAATTATAAATGGATGTCGAATTTTGTTAAATGTTTTTTCCGCAGCTATTGAGATGATCATATGATTTCTATCCACCATCTTGTTAATGTGGCATAAATATATTTATTGATTTGCAGATGTTGAACCATCCATGCATCCCTGGAATAAGTCTCACTTGATCAAGATATGTGATCCTTTTAATGTATTGTTGAATTCAGTTTGCTAGTATTTTGTTGAGGATTTTTGCAGCTGTGCTCATCAGGGATATTGGACTGTCATTTTTTTTTTTTTCTTGTGGTGTCCTTGTCTGGTTTTGGTATCAGGGTAATGTTGGCCTTGTAAAATGAGTTTGGAAGTAGTCCCTCCTCCTCTATTTTTTGGAAGAGTTTGAGAAAGATTGGTATTAATTCTTCTTTAAATACTTGGTTGAATCTACCAGTGAAGCCATCTGGTTGTAAATTTTTGTGTGTTAGGAGGTTTTTGATTACTGATTCAATCTCCTTACTAGTAATCAGTCTCTTCAGATTTTAAGTTTCTTCATGATTCAGTCTTGGTAGGTTGTATGTTTCTAGGAACGTATCCATTCCTTACAGATCGTGCAATTTTTTGGCATATAATTGTTCATATAGTCTTCTTATGATCCTTTGTATTACTGTGGTATCAGTATTAACATATCCTCTTTCATTTCTGATTTTGGGTCCTCTCTTTTTCCTTTGTGAGTCTAGTTAAAGGTTTTTCAATTTTGTTTATCTTTTCAGAGAGCCAGCTCTTTCTTTCACTGATTTATTTTTAGTATGTATTTTGCTCTGATCTTTGTTATTTCCTTTCTTCTACTAATGTTGGGCTTCTTTTGTTCTTTTTTTTCTACTTCCTTGAGGTATAAAGTTAGGTTGTTTGAGATTTTTCTTGTTTCTTGATGTAGGCATTTATCACTGTGATCTTCCTTCTTAGAACTGCTTTTGCTGTATCTCATAAATTTTGGTATGCTGTATTTCCATTTTGTCTCAAGGTTTTTTTGTTGTTGTTGTTTGTTCATTTCACTTAGATTTCTTCTTTGACCTGCTATTTGTTCTGTAGCGTGTTGTTTAATTTCCACATATTTGTGTATTTTGATAAGTTAATTCTCTAAAAATTCTCTTTTTATCAAGTTTTAAGTTAGTACTGTGAAGTTGGTATTCTACTATGTCTTATGTCTCTGTTGAATTTAATCCCCCTTCCTGTTTATTTGTGTTTTGGTTATAATTTTAAAACTTTATTGAAATATTATATACAGAAAACCATGCTGACCATACCCCTTCTTTTTAACTTTTAAATCATTTGTCCCTCAGGAGCTTGTCTTTTCCTCTCTCCCTCTCTTCCTCCCTCCCTTCCTTCCTCAAAGCCAAATTTGGGGTGTTATTGCTCCTCTCTCCTGTCCTTTTTAAATATTAGTTTCTACTTGTATTTTCCTTTTTCTAATCATTCCTTCTATTATCTTGGTTTTTTGTTATTGTTTTTATAACTTGAGTTACTTAGCTCATTTTCAGCCTTTCTTCCTTTCCTATTTAAGTTTATGAAATTCCCTCTGTACATGTTTTGACATGTCAGGTTTTTATTTTATTTTTTAAAGTTTATTTATTCTTTCTTTATTTAAAAAATTTTTGGCTGCACCGGGTCCTAGTTGCAGCACACTGGATCTTTTGTTGTGGCGCACAGGCTTTGCTCTAGTTGTGGCGTGCGGGTTTTCTCTAGCTGTGGTGTGCAGGCTCCAGGGCACGTGGGCTCTGTAGTTGTGGCACGCAGGTTCCAGAGCGCGTGGGCTCTGCAGTTTGCGGCATGCAGGCTCTCTAGTTGAGATGCACAAGCTCAGTAGTTGCGGCACTTGGGCTTAGTTGCCCTGCAGCATGTGGGATCTTAGTTCCCTGACCAGGGATTGAACCCGCGTCCCCTGCATTGTAAGGCGTATTCTTTACCACTGGACCACCTGGGAAGTCCCGTGACATGTCAGGTTTTTAATCTCTTGTCTTTGTCTCACTGTTAAACAACAGTTAAATAACAGAATTCTGGATTGACTGTTAGTTTTCCCTGAGTGATTTTAAAGGTTTTTAACATACACTCTTTCGGGGGAAATTTTCAAAAAACACTAAGTAGAGAAAATAATGCAGGGTTAACAATTATCAATATTTCTTTAGCATTGTTTGGTTTTTTGGGGGGAGGGTGGGGGATGGAGGGTTCCTAGTCCTTTGTGTATTAGTATCTTTTCTCTGCTTTTGAGATTTTCTCTGTCTTTGAAGTTCTAAAGTATTCACATGATGTGTTCAGGTAGAGATTTAGTTTTTTTGTTTTTTTTTTAAACATCTTTATTGGGGTATAATTGCTTTACAATGGTGTGTTAGTTTCTGCTTTATAACAAAGTGAATCAGTTATACATATACATATGTTCCCATATCTCTTCCCTCTTGCGTCTCCCTCCCTCCCACTCTCGCTATCCCACCCCTCCAGGCTGTCACAAAGCACCAAGCTAATATCCCTGTGCCTTGCGGCTGCTTCCCCCTAGCTATCTACCTTACTACGTTTGTTAGTGTGTATATGTCCATGACTCTCTCTCGCCCTGTCAAAGCTCACCCTTCCCCCTCCCCATATCCTCAAGTCCGTTCTCCAGTAGGTCTGCGTCTTTATTCCTGTCTTACCCCTAGGTTCTTCATGACATTTTTTTCCCCTTAAATTCCATATATGTGTTAGCATACGGTACTTGTCTTTTTCTTTCTGACTTACTTCACTCTGTATGACAGACTCTAGGTCTATCCATCTCATTACAAATAGCTCAATTTCATTTCTTTTTAAGGCTGAGTAATATTCCATTGTATATATGTGCCACATCTTCTTCATCCATTCATCCGATGATGGGCACTTAGGTTGTTTCCATCTCCGGGCTATTGTAAATAGAGCTGCAATGAACATTTTGGTACATGACTCTTTTTGAATTTTGGTTTTCTCAGGGTATATGCCCAGTAGTGGGATTGCTGGGTCATATGGTAATTCTATTTGTAGTTTTTTAAGGAACCTCCATACTGTTCTCCATAGTGGCTGAACCAATTCACATTCCCACCAGCAGTGCAAGAGAGATTTAGTTTTATGTAAACTGTTTCTTGAATCTGAGAATTCATGTTTTTCATTTATTTTAGATAATTTTCAATCATTATTTTTTAATACAATCTCTCCCATTTTAAAAAGTCCTTCCTTCTGGATCCTGTTAAACACATGTAGGAGCTTCTTATTCTACTGTCTCTTAATTTTTCTCTTATATTTCCTTCTTTGTCTCTCCTTCCTACATTCTGTGTAATTTCTTCAGGTCTAATTTGAGTTTACTATTCTCTATGGTTCTAGTCTACAATTAACATATTAATTGACCTTTCAATTTCAATGTGTGTATTTTTCACTTGTAAGTTTTGTTGATTATTTTTCAAATCTCCCTGTTCATATTTCATAGTACAGTCATCCCTTGGAGTCCAGTCCACAGTGTTGGTTCTAGGGCCCCTCTTGAATACCAAAATCCATGGATGCTCAAGTCCCTTAAATAAAATGCCATAGCATAGTCAGGCCTCTGTATCCACAAATGCAGAACCTGCAAATATGGAGGGCCAACTGTATCTTATTCTTTCCTTAGGGTTTTGATTTCTTCTTTTATTTGTTAATCATTTCAACATACTTATATATTTTTTCTTTTCTGATTGTTTTATTAGCTCAAGTTCCTGGTGCTCTAATCCTCCTGTTTGTTGTTTGTTAATCCTGGTTTATGATAGTTTTTTTTTTTTTTAAACATATACTCATTTTTAGTGGGATAAACTTTTTTCCTGTGACATTTAAGTATGACCTGGATTGTGGGAATGTTTGCTTGTAGAGACTCTGCATTTGTGCCCCAAAGCTATCCCATTCATTTTTCAGCTTGGATTCCTAGATCATGTGGATAATGCACATTAAAACATTGCAACCAGGGACTTCTCTGGTGGCACAGTGGCTAAGAATCCTCCTGCCAATGCAAGGGACATGGGTTCGAGCCCTGGTCTGGGAAGATCCCACATGCTGCGGAGCAACTAAGCCCGTGCACCACAACTACTGAGCCTGTGCTCTAGAGCCCGTGAGCCACAACTACTGAGCCCACGTGCCACAACTAATGAAGCCTGCGTGCCTAGAGGCCATGCTCAGCAACAGGAGAAGCCACCAGCCCCTGCTTGCTGCAACTAGAGAAAGCTCGTGTGCAGTAACGAAGACCCAACACAGCCAAATATAAAAAGATAAATTATTTTAAAAACCCAACACATTGCAACTGAACTGCACAGGGCAGGAGGGTTCCATTTTTTTTTCATATATATATGTGTATATATATATGTGTGTGTGCGTGTATATTTATATATTTTTATTTATTCATTCATTCATTCAGGCTGCACCAGGTCTTAGTTGTGACACACGGGCTCTTTGTTGTGGCATGTGGGATCTTTTAGTTGTGGCATACGGGATCTTTTTTTTTTTTAGTTGCGTCATGAGGATTTCTTAGTTGCAGCATGCATGCGGGATCTAGTTTCCCTGACCAGGGATCGAACCTGGGTACCCCCTGCATTGGGAGCGTGGAGTCTTACCCACTGGATCACCACGGAAGTCCCAGGAGGGTTCCATTTTTCAGGGGAGATTTTTTTAAACTCAGAACTTAGGCAGAAACAAACAAGCTTCCTTTTGTATTTCTTTGTGGGTACAATCCCACTTTAATGTAGGGGTCTAGCTCCAGAAATCAGAGAGCCCAAGACTTTCCTCCTATCCCCAGATGAGAGATAAAATCCAAGTGCCTATTCAGGTTATTGTCACTTACCTCAATCATTGTACTGAAAATGTTCCCAAAGGTCATGAAAGACCTTTATATTGCCAGATTAAGTGGCATTTTAAATCTTTACACCCCTTGACATTTTTGTTGCATGTAAACCACTTCTCTTAAATTTTGCTTTTCTTGTTTGTGGTGTACACAACACATTCATTTGGGGTTAGGAGATGGGTGTGCATGTTGCTGCCACTTACTGGTTGTGTGACTTTGGTCAAATAACTTCTGAGTTTGATTTCTTATCTAAAATAGGGATAATGCCATCTTCATAGCATTCAGAGGTTCTAATAAGTTAATATCTATAAAAGCACTTAATAAATTATAGACCACTATAGAAATTATCATACCATCTTGGTTCTCTTCTGACCATTATGCCTTTTTTATTATAATCATTTGGTATGATTCAAGACGTGATTTTCTGCCTGTCTCCCATTACATCTCCTTTCAAATAATTCAGTCTCATGACTTTAATGACCAACTTCTAAATCTTTCATCATTTCTTTCTTCTTACTAAAACAATGCTACTATCATAGGTTGCGATGATGATTAAATAAATGCAGGCAACTTATAAATAATACATACTCAATAGAGGCTATTACATTTTTATGTGCTTCCTGGACATTTGCATTTATCTTCGAAATATGGATCATCTTTCCTTTCCAAACTGGCTTCCTTTCCCAGCTTCCTTGTTCTTACAAGTGATAACCACTATTCCCCAGTCTGTCAAGCCTGAGAAATGGAGTCTTCTGACCTTTTTGCTTTTCATCATCTTCCTTACTAGTCTATAAATTCTACAGATATTTCTTAAAAGACATTCCTTCCACCTATTCCTTTTGCTCCTAATTGGCTCTCCTTCCTTAGTGCTGGTTACAACTCATGCTTGGATTAGTGCAATTTGTAGGCTGGTTTCCATGTGGGCCAGCCTTCCTATTGTTGCACATTCTTTTTTTTTTTGCACAGTATGCGGGCCTCTCCCGTTGCGGAGCACAGGCTCTGGATGCCCAGGCTCAGCAGCCATGGCTCACGGGCCCGGCCACTCCGCGGCATGTGGGATCTTCCTGGACCGGGGCACGAACCCATGTCCCCTGCATCGGCAGGCAGACTCTCAACCAATGCGCCCCCAGGGAAGCCCTGCTGCACATTTTTAAAGCCACTCTCATGTCCCTCTTGTGAAAGTCAACAGTTTCCTAGTCTAAATCAACTTTTAGGACCCTGTATAATCTAGCCCTATTCTAGCTATGCAATTTTTCTCATTCCTAACCCTCTTCTTCCCGTCTTTCCACTGTCTTATGAACGTAATACATTTGTTTACTAATCTTTTGTCTTTACCTTTGTTTCCTTTCTCTCCCAATCTCATTCATAATTTAAGGTGAAGTTCAAATATGTGGTTTGTCTCCTTTGGTGAACTTATAAAACCTGTTTCGGAAGTTGTAGATTGTGATTATTTCCTGTCACAGGTATAACAAGTATTTTGTCTTTCCAAATGGATCCTACTTGAGGGTAAGATACCTGGTCTTTTTATTTTTACTGTGGTCCCTACAGTCCAACACCTCAGCGCAAAGTAGGTGCTTACTATGTATTACTAACCAAATTCTCATCCATGGCCTGTCATTTTAGTGGGCAAATACTCCTAAGTACTTTCACCAGCAAGAGACACCTAAATTAATTCTTTTATGTTAGGAATTCTGATAAAAAATTGGGGGAAAACTTTAAGCATGAGATTAAAGTATTTTAAAATTATAAATAATTTAAAATTATACATAATTTTATGTACTACTAGTTACAGCAACAAATACCTTTTATGCAAGTTCTTAAATTATAGATCAATAATATTTTCAATAGCTCACTACTTTTGAGGCACTTATAACAGCTTCTACAGATAAATAGGACACATTAATGAAAATGACAGTGGAAGCAAATCTTATTTTCAAAATTGTTATCTAGTGTTACCTTGTCACAAACTCTAGTCCATAGAAAAGAACTGCAATCAGTTTTATTTGAATTGGTGTTCAGTGTCATGAAAAAGATCTGAAGATCTTTGCTTGAAATATGTTAATGTAGGCTATTAACACGATTGTTCATAATTTAGCAGATTGCCTCACAGTGCTGGAAGTCAATGACCTCAGAAAACATTAGCTGAGCCAAATAAATTAAGATGTAATGTTGAAAGTATTTTTCTAAAAATTTAATAACTGGGGAAAGTCAATAATTATCTGTTGAATAATTTTTAAATGTTCAAATTAATTATGCTAGGATAGTTGTATTACCTAACTCATTTTATTTTTCACTGATGTTATTAGACCCTATAACAAAGAATTTTAACAAGCACACCTCCCCAAAATAGAGGAACTTAGCTACATGTTTAATTACACAGAGATAAAAAAAAGTTATTGTTGAGAAAAAAATAAACAAAATTGATTATCCATTTAATACTGTATTGTGCAAAAGGATTTATTTTTGAGGATAATGGTATTCACAGATTTTCTCATTTCCTCAAACATCACATAATGCATTTCTTCCCAGTTATGAGAAGCTCATTATAGACAACTCTTTCATCTTAAATTCTGCTAAGTAAATGCTATTAAATATTTTTTGCGTCAAGTTATAGAAAATAGCATTTCTTAATTTACATGCTTTTAAAAAATTATTAAAGCAAAAATAATTTTAAAAGAGCTCTTTTGAGGGAACATTCTCTCCTGTCTACTTTCATAGAAAGCAAAATCTACTGTAAAACTAAGTGAATAAAGTAAACCTACCTTTATTTGACCTAACTGATAGTTAAAAATGAAATTCATAATGAGAAGTACTTTCTCAAATAATTGAGGTAACACATGATAAAACCATGGTTCAAAAAATTCTAGCTCAACGAATTATTTAAATGTAAAATCTAATGCAAAATGAGGCAAGGAAGGCACTGTGACCATGACAAGAGTGTACTAATGACATCCTCTTCTCATAAAGCCATTGGAAAAATTTGCATGTGCATTTGAGGAAAAAGATACAACTCACTGGCCCATTGTTGAATAATAGAATCCTCCTAGTTTGAGTACTGTGACATATTTGATAATTTTACTATTAACATTTGGTGCTTTGGATTGCTACAGTAGAATGAAACTATGCATAGCTTTTATTGTAGGTTCCAATGTCACATGGCCTTGGTTATTTCAGAACTAATAAATCCTTTAGTTTTAGAAACATTTTCACTGATTTTACTTTTTCTATGGCAATGTATAATTGGCAACTCACCATTTACTTAAATGGTAGGGCTATTTATTTCTCCAGAAAAATCTTTATTCTACATTTTATGATTTTTTTTTCCCCACACAGAAGGATCTTAATACTTTGCTTCAATGAAAACCCGTCTCAATCTACAGTTACACGTAGCCAGAAAGACCTGCACTTAAAAAAAAATAAAAAGTATATGAGAATTACAGAAAAAATTTATTTGTATTTATTGATAGTTTAAAGAAATGATTTTTCATAATTATATCAGACATAAAATGGTAATAAAATTTTAATTGCTTCAGAAGTATTATCTTGTGGTCAAGGTAATCTATTTAGAAATGTCAGATTAAAATTTTCTTCTAAATGTCTTTTAGAATTGCTTTGATAACTCTGTGTTCTTTAGGTATTTTGTGTGTGTCTGTCTGTGTGATTGTACATGTGTATATTTTTATAAGATGAAGTCCCAGCAGTTAATAGGATTCTCCCATAATTAGTCTCACAAATAAATTATTAATGTCAAGCATCAAACTCTATAGTTTCAGAGATGGAGAATTAGCAAAACTACACTTAACGGTAAGTACATGCCATAGACAAGAGTTTATCTTTCCTGTCCTCTGCAATAAGTCAAAGCAGATGTGGTCTTTCAGTGTATCATTAGTCAAACTTTGTTACAGAAACACATCAGTTTGTCTTCATGAAATCTTTTATCTAATATCATGTAAGTTAGATTAAGCACACTTGTTGAAATGTATACCTTAAAATAAAAAATAACCATGTGATTCTTTACATCTTTTCAGTTTGGTTCTATCTATCTGAGAGAGAAGACTGAAACGTCACTCCAGTGCTCTCCAGCACAACTGGTATGTCTGTTTCTTTACTTAGCACTTCTTATCGTTTCTAACATAGTAAGATGTACTTATTTACTGTGTTAATTGTGTTTCCCAGCACCCCCCCCTTCCCCACTTAGAATGTAAGATTCACAAAGGCAGGGGTTTTTGTCTTTTGGCTATTGGTGTATTCCAAGTGCCTAGAACAAAAACTGACACCTAGCAGTGCTCAAATATTCACTGAATAAAACAACGTGATTGATAGAAGACGAGGTCAGAGATGTGGATGGGGGAACAGATCATCTTGTAGGCCACTGTAATGACTCCAGCTCTGAATGCAATGAGGAGCCACTCTAGAATTCGGAGCAGAGGAGTGCCATAACCTGATACGTGTTTGAAAAGCTTCACTCTAGCTGCTGTGTTGAGGATGGGCTGTAGTAGGCAGGGTGGAAGAAAGGAGACGGATCTGGGTGAGGAACGATGAGGGCACAGATCAGGGTGACAGCACTGGAAATGGTGAGGAGTGGTTGAATTCTGTATTACTCTGAAGGTAAAGCAAACAGTATTTCCCGATGTCTTGGACACGGGTTGTGAGAAAAGAGAGGAATCAAGGTGGTTCTGATTTAAGCAACTGGAAGGACAGAGTTGTAATCAACTGATTTATGAAACATTATGGGAGCAGTGTGTTTGAAGGTAGGGTGAGGGAAGATTAGAGTTCAGGATTGAAGATACTCTATGTTTTGTCAGGCAGTCACTAAGATAAACCAAAGGCTGGTGCATGCGTGTGTGGCTCAGGCAATATTCTGGGCTGGAGACATAGATTAAAGGTTCATTTTGTATGAACGAGGCTTAAAGTGAATTCAGAGCAGAGGAAAGAGGCCTGAACACCCTTGCAGCTGAAAGGTCTTCTTTGAGAAGGAATGAATTTTATCACAGAAATAAAAAGAATATCAGGTTCTTCTCAGGTAATAAACACCCTGAAGGAGAAAAACATCATTATCAGGTGATGTTACCTTATGAAGGATAGGTAAGAACAAGCAAATTATGAACATAATTTAAAGATAAAATTTATTCTCTGATGGTTTACTCATGCAAACTGCACATAAAAGAAAATAGTACAGTTTGTGTAACATTGCAAATATAAGGACTCAAAATGCTAGGTACAGAAGTAGTGTGACATCCTGAAAGTCAAAATGGAATTTGTGTTTATACAACTAATAATGACTTTTATTCGCTGAGTACAGACTGATTTACAATGAAAGTTTTGCTAACCTTGGTAATAAGCTCATTAACTGTTTACATGACTTCTTACATCTATGTAGTTTTATTTTACAGTTGCAAGAATTCCTGTTACCAAAGAACTTTTAACTTGCATAAATAATAAAATTTAAGAAAAATGCACCGAATGACCCAGGAGAGTGAAAAACAGAGGCTTTTCCTAATCCATCCAAACTACAATAAAAAACAGCCTTTGAGATATATTTTCATATTTTGTGCCTTTGAGATCAACTCCTTAGCATAACTATGGCAAAATCATGATTAGAAATTGATTACTGGAAAATTATAAAATCAGTTAAAAATAAAAAAATTTTAGAAGTAGAATTATCAACCCAAAATGGTATTTTTAATAAGCCAAACAATAAAATTCCTATTATCTTCATAATTAAAAGTCCTGAAATGTCATTTGTATAATCTGAACGTTTCCCAGTTTGGAACTTAGGCAGGTGGAATATTTCCTTGAATTACCAAGGATATTCCATACCGGTTTTTAAAATGTCAGTCTCATTAGGAGATGGCACTGAGACTTTAGCAAACAGTGTAGTATGGATGCAGAACAAACTACACAACTTATTATAAATGCATTACAGATATTTACATAATGGATCCTGCTCGAATGCCAGAAGTTGCTACTGGGGAGGACTCATAACTATTTTACAAAGTTTTCTTACACACGTCTACTACATTTTTATTTTTTAACAATTTTGTCTATTTTAAAATATTGTACTGTATTTTGAACATAACTGCAGAATAAAAATAGATAATGGCACATTAGAAAACTCAGTATCCCACAGATGACTGGATAATGAGAAAAGTGTACCTACAATCATCTCATCAGAAACAAACTACATCATGGAATGTTAGTTATCCAAGCCTGCACAGTAATGACATCTTAAATTGCAATCATCTATTGGCCAGCATCACACTGAAGGCATCGTTAAACATTCAAGCAAAGATTGCTGGCATGAACTATTGAAAGACACACACACACACACACACACACACCCACACACCCACACACACTCACACGCTCTCTCTCACTCACTCGTTTCCCATATTATAATTACATTGTTCTAAAGATAGATACTGATTTTTTTTCCCACGAGAAACGTTATCAAAATTTGCTACTAAAAGATGACAGTGCTTTCACAAGAATAAGTACAAGTTAACTTGCAAGTACAAGACAATGGGGGTAAACAGTCTTAAATTTTCTAAGTAGTAATTTTTAGGCTTTTCTGGCAACCATACCTTACTTGATTATGCATAAACTTCTCAGTTTGAAACCTGAAATCTGCAAAACAAAACAAAACCAAAAACTAATTTCAAAAAATTATTAGATATCTGATAACCCTGTATTGTACATTATATAATTTCATATTTTGTTAGTCTCAAAACATAGGGTTTAAAATACTGAATTTAAGCCTTAAAAGTCATTTTTGAAATGATAAAGGATTCCAAAATTCATGCCTACTTAAAATTTTAAAAAAAAAGGAAACGCACTGTTACTGATCTTCATTTAGTTTAAGTGCGCATAAAAGCACTGTATGTCTTTTAACCATGTTTCACTCACTTCTTAAAAAGTGTTCGATAATGTTCTTCCTTTTGCATAATGTGCAAAATAAAAGGCAAAAAGATTAAAAGCAAATTTCTATATTTTTCTTGCTAGTGCTTTATGACCTTGTTAACACTACAAAGTCAATAGGGACTATGCAGAACTTTGGTATAAATGATATAACAATACTACCATCACAGTTGAGGGTTAAGAGGTGGTCAAAAGAAATGGAAGTGGGTAGAGAGATTCAGTAACACCCCCATTTATTAAAACACCACAAAATTAAAAGTGAAATAAACCACAATGAATTATAATACAATTACACATTGAGCACAGAAAAATGAATAAATCTAACAATATTTATAAAAAAAGCAAAATCAGTCTTTTTCCAGAGACTAAAAACTGTTGTTGTTCAGTCTGATGATCAACTGCTGCTACACCAACTTTAGAGCCAAATTTAGTTTCAAGTAAAAAAAAAAATTTACAACCACAGACTTCGCATAAATGGAAATTGGTCTTTCCTTGATTTCCCTTTGAAGTCACTAATGAGTATCTAAAACTGCTGCACTGAGGTTTTTAATCAACTTCCTGAGGGCTGTGACTGGGAGGAAGGAGCCATGACAATCTGTGAAAGCGCAGGCTCTGAACTCTGGTCCGCCATCTGCGTGAGGACTGAAGTGGCTACAGCTTCTGCCTTGGAAGTTGAGCTGACTCCATTGGACGTGCTGACAGAACTATGCTGTATAGCTTCAGTATGTGGACTACTCGGCACTGACAGGTCTTCTGAACTATCATCTTTATCAGCAGCTGAGTGGAAAAAAGGAAACTACTCAGTTTCTTAAAATAGTTGTAAGAATTTATCAGGTTGAGTCAAGGCACAGAATAAAAAGTCAGATGGCATTTTACAGAATCAGTTTAGAGAAGTTGGTATGACTGGAATTGAGTAACTGAAAGGTGGCTAGAAGTCATGAAGTAGGCAATTTTGTCTGTACAGGCTAAACAACGCACAAGCGTGCACATGGAAACACCTCAATGCCCAGTGCCACATAAAAGAGAGCTGAAGAATTATTTGCTAAATAGTGTTAAGGAAGAAAACTGGGTGGGAATTCGGGAGATAGGTCTCTATTATAGATATAATCAAACACTTACCCCAGCAACACATTTAACAAAACCAGTCTGTTTGCCTACATGCCATTCTTATTAAAAGATTAAAAAATTTATAACCATATGCATAAACAAAATGAATTCTAACATACAAATTATATCTTCAAATAATTCCCTCTGCAGAACTATTTTTATTCTGGCTGACTTTCCATCTAAGGCAGCAATGGATGATTATATAACACCTGATTCTAATGATGCATACACATGAGAATAAGCAATATTTAGAATCTAAATGCCACCAGCTGTTACAGTTGCACGAATTAATTGAGATTCAAATAAAAATCCATATAAAACTCAAGATACTGTAATTGAAAAGATATTGAGGAAAGGGCATTCTAAATATTTATGAAAATATACTACCATTGTTTAGGCTTTAACAACAAATCTTCAACTTTCTTATTTTAATGGAAGAGAATCCAATAATTTCATTTAGTGAAAAATCTGATAAGTACAACACACACAAATAATTATAGTGTATGCAAGTTATGAGACACAATGATAGCATGAACACCTGTGAACCCAGCCCCCAACTTAAAGAGAAAATTGCTGGTAACACTCGTGCTTCTTGGAGGCTCCTCTCTTCACCAAAGGCAATCACCATTCTGATACGTATTTCTTTTACCATTCCCTTGTTTTTTCTTTGAAGTTTTACCAAATAGGTATATATCCCTAAACAGTACTGTTTAGCTTTGTTTCTTTCTGAACACTCTAAAATAATTTTTATTTAGTGTTTAGAAGTATAATAAGCTGGCTTCCTATCAAACCTGACAATACATACTGGCCTGCTTACTGATGGCCAGGTGCTCATTCTGAAAGTCAACTATTAAAAGACTGTGGACCCCATGAAGTAGGACTTACCCCACGATTTGTAATGTAGAAGATAGAGGGGGAGGAATCTGGCAAGTACAACTTTAGTTCAAATAAAGTTCTTCATTTTGAGGGGTTTCTGAAATATAGTAGCTCTTACAGAATTTTAATGTGATAGAATCTCACCCTCTCTATAAAGCTGCTTTAAATGCAAAACTACACCACTGGATAAAAATCTGACCTCAAGATGCAGTTAAAAAAAAAAAAGCACAATCAGTAATCCTTTTTAAAATTATATAAAGCAGAAAGGATACTGTTCTGATCAAGCAATAATGAATGTTATAAAATATTTACAGTTCAGTTATATAGCCAATACAATTGTTATACATTCACAGAAAACACTGGCAAATGACAGTTTAACTAGAGAGAACAGTAAAAAGCCCTCTATTTCACCACTATTCACCATGACAACAAAATGTCTTTTCAATGTTACGTTCTAGGGATATAACAGCTTTCAGAAATAAAGAGGCTGATCTGTGATGAGTGGTATAAGGAAATGTAAATATACTGTGGAGGCGATGACTCAAAATGAAACAGTTAAGTTGTAAGGGACAAGTGCTTATCTACCTCCAGGCTTTCAGAATTTGGTAAAACAAATCTTTAGGCCGTACAAAGAAGCAGGTACTCACTTATAAATTATGTAATTATAAATTTTATGTATAAAATACCTTTATAATGTGATACAGCTGCACCTATGTCCAGTTCTAGATGGTAAAGGGAGAAAAATTACTAATATAATCACAAGCTCTAGAAAGATACAAGAGATCTTACTGCATTCACAGAGTCATTTTTGGCCCTACTTAAAAGAAACCAGCTGTTTGACAATTCACTCTCTCTGAAGTTCCACCTATGTTTATACATATTTTCATTAATGAAAATATAAGCTCACAATTTTGGGCCCAATAAGCTTTTCTTCCCATTTAGGATTACAGCAACAACTATAATACAATGTTAATTATGCCCAGAGATCTACAGAATATGAATTAATGGCAATAAGATTACTCTTATGTTTTATTCTTCAAGGAACCCAAACATTAAAAATGTTTTCATATTTTCATTCTCATTTTATATACTACTTGACCCTTAAGGTCAACAGCTGTCACGGTTTTCCCATGACTGAGGGGTTTCCTAGGACGTGGGACTTCCCAGTGTTAAAAAAGAGACCCTATGACTGTGTGACTTTATACTGTAAGATTCCTTAATTTCTACTAAACCTTAGTTTTCTATATACAATGTTTTGAGTTAACTAGTATTATAGCTCACCACTATTAGCAACTGCTATGTGCTACAATGTGATGAATAGTGTTAGGTATTTGTGAATTTCTCCACATTTTCTCCAAGATTTAAACATTTACTTAAACAATCTTTGTATTTACCTTGACTATTAAACAACAGAGAAGTCAGATTTTTCCCAAAGACTTCAAATTTGAAAATAAAAAATTTGAAATTTCTACAAAGTCCAATTATCTCCCAAGAGCTGAAGAGAACTAATTTTATGCAAGAACTATACTTACCTCAGTCAATATGATTATCTAGATAACCGGACAGGATAAAAGATAGGAACTGTTCCCAAACCCAAAAATGTCTTATTCATTTCTTACATTTTCACAACCTTGTATACCTTCACTAGAAACTTATTAATCTAGATTTTCAGTCAGTTTGAGGATATAGCATATAAAACCATACATATATACACTTAAAAATATCTTTATTGCTTAAAATAAAAAATTGGCTTGCATTTGCTGAGCATATACTGCCTGGATAACAGGGATAAAACTGTTCGGGTTATCCAATAAATTAACTAAGATTTAAAAATTGAAGATAATTTAAAACTGAATGCAATTTAAGAGTTAATTTTCCTTCTAATTTTATAGAATCACTTGTATATTTCTTTCTGAACTATCAAAATTCAAGCGAGCTCTCTTGTTAAGAAAATCATGTATGCATAATGCTGAACTCAGTAACTTCTAAAGGAAATTATGTTGTTAAGTCAGATGGGAGCCATAATGGCCTCATCCCTGCAGCAATCATTGTTAATACAAACCCCAAACATATTTCTATATGGTTTCAATTTACTCCACAATGTGTTTCACAATCCTGTCAAAATGACTAGATATCAAAGGACTGAGATTTATTTGCTCAAAACTGACAAAAATCAATGTTCTAAATATATATGGCAACAGAGAGTTGCTCGATCTACTGAATCTTTTAAATTAAAAAATATTGCCCATTCTGATGAAACTGCTTACAATGACTACAAGTAAAGATGGTGGCCATTAAGTTTTATCGTGAGCACCTGAGGAACTGTTTGCATCCACTACAAAATGTTTCTTTCTTTTGAATTACTGACACTGGCAAATTAAAACGAAGTGGATACATATGGTTGAAACAATTTTCACATTTACAAATATCCTGAAATATCACTAAATCATAAAAATGAAAGCTGTGGGTTATATATTATGAATGTTGCCTAATGCATTCCCAGCTCTGTTATTTGTTACAAATTTGTGTATGATGGACAGAATTGGCCATTTATTCAAGAGTAACAGCTGGTTCCAACATTGTGCATCTTATCAAAAAAGGACATTACAAGAAGGAAAAGCACAATTAACTTCTAAAATGCTGAAAACAGAAGAATCTCATTTTGAAGGTAAATATTTAAAAGGAAACTTACAAGCAGATAATTTAAATACTGTTCTATTTTAGCATTTTTATGACTAACTAGAAGACTCAATCTAAAGATTCAGAACAATAAAATTGCACAATGCTGATATCTAAGAAAGAACAATAGGATCTGCTACAGATTAAGTGAAGACAAAAAAAATTACTAAACGGAGGCTAGAAAAGAAGTAGTGTTTCACTATGTCAGTCCAAGAAAAGTATTACTCTGAGAATATAAACAAAGTATCATCAGTACTTACACTATACTTTAAATTATTAACCAACCCATTTTATTTATAGTAATCTCTAGAAAAAAGCTAGAAGTAGGAAAATTTTAAAACTCTAGATTCTAAGAAGTATATCCCCCATTCCATAATAAACTTGCAGAACTTCTGATATTTAACATTGAATATCAGAACTGCAGTCTCCACTTTTTTAATGGTGGCTTGGTTCACTCTGGCAGTATTTCACTGATGTAGCCTAAGGCTATAGGTAATGGAACATTACTCACTATGATAGCCAGATTTCTTCTGCATGGCGGTTACAGGGCAATCTTTATGAGCCAGAAGAAGCTGTTTCAGCTGTGCCACTTCATTTCTCAGCAGGGTGACTTCACTCTGGGGAAGAAACAACTTATGTACCTTACCAGCATCAGACTAACAATTTTTACTGTTTAACACAAGTGAAGATTAAGATATGAAAATCAGACATCTTTAAAAGAACACCAAGGAATAAACAAAATATGCTGTTTAAATGTTTAATCATTATACATTAGCTTTTATATTTTAGCATTTATATAGACCCTGAAACTTACATAAAAATTTAACACCACAACTGGATAGCATATTTCAAAGTTACTTTTTACATTATCATTTGCCTTGTGACTGCTTATATACTACAGGTTACCTATCAAAGGTATTTTTTACATGTTACATGCTCTTTTTTTTTTTTTTGCAGTACGTGGGCCTCTCACTGTTGCGGCCTCTCCTGTTGCAGAGCACAGGCTCCGGACACGCAGGCTCAGTGGCCATGGCTCACGGGCCCAGCCACTCTGCGGCATGTGGGATCTTCCCGGACCGGGGCATGAACCAGTGTCCCCTGCATCGGCAGGCAGACTGTCAACCACTGCACCACCAGGGAAGCCCACATGCTTTTTTTGATTATTTGAACCATTAGAAGTATCAGGGGAGTCAGGATAAAATTTCACTGACTCTATTCACTTGGAAGTAAAAATTTTGTCCTGGAAACTAAATTAAGCAGTTTTCTAGAAACTAGGAAAAGCTCCATAGGGGAAAACACAAACAACCAAAGAATCATGGATACCTAAAATGCATCGCAAGGCACTGTGTTGGACACGGAACCAGTGAAAGCAGATGTAATGTTGAAATGGCTTAACTGCCTTTGACCTAGGCCATTTGTACACATCTAAATTTAAATCTGATAAATCAACGGTGATCTATCCTACTCCTTATCACAGAATGAGCAGTTCAGTCTTTGTTTTGGATGCATTAATCTGATAGATTCTATGTAAAAGTTCCAAATTGAGAGAGTCCAATTAATTCCTTTGGGTCACCCCCAAATATTAACACATAAATTAGTGATAATTACCAATACTCAAGAGTTAGAAGTAATATGAATTTAATAAATTGGTAACATTAAAAGATCTTAACTTACAAACACCTCTACTTATTTGGACTTACATTAACCATTCACATTTTATCCATGAACCCAAAACTAAATGAAATACAGCAAAAAAGGTGTACATAAAAGCTCAAGCACTTCTTTTTCCATCCCTCAGTCTCTTAACCAGAAAGCTGAAGGTAAAATACTTTAGTAATTTGACTCATTACGCCTCCTTAAGTGATCAATGACAGAAACATACAAATCAAAAGAATAAAAGTTAAGCAATCCAAAGGCAAGTCTGTTGGGTCAAATAGTTCCTCACACCCCAATAACAATAAACTGTAACACTGTATTTAAGCACAGAACAAATGCTTGTTCTTGATGCTTACAAGAACTCTGAACCATTCAAAAAAAGGTTAAATTATGTTTAGAATATTGTATTTGAGACAAAAATGGGTGTATAGTGATTAAAGTACAAAAAGAAAAGGTTAAAAGTTTGCTTTAAAAAACAAGCTGTTATTTAGAAAACTAATTTCTATGGAATACTGAAGTCGTCATTAGTGTCAATACTGCTAATTATAGCTCTTTATTAATGACACTATTTATGGGAACCCATATTATGAATAATCCAACGTATATTATCCAAAAAAAAGTTCCTCTCTCTGCTGTGTCAGCTTGATTTTGAGACTCACATCTACAAGTTTCGCTCATTAATTTTTATAATATGAAATAGGGCTGGATATATATTTTTAGTCAAGAATACACAATCTTTTATAATCTGGTACCTGTGACCACCCTTCTCACTAGTTTGAACCTATTAAATAATATTTAATCATTTTGACCTATAAAAACAGAAATTTCATATGGCTAACTAAATATATACTGTTGCTTCCATCTAGAAAACCTTTTTGCCTTGCTAATTATTTCACTCATCTTTAAGCGTCAACTCAGTACAAATATGCATAGGAAAAGTTAGGTGTCAATTTCTGTGCTCCCACAGCCGTATATACATGTATGTATTGTATGTGTGTCTGTATGTGTGTATTTACATAGTACTTGTCACACTGGATTGTAAGTTTTAGTTTACTTATTTGCCACCCCTGCCAGATTGAGGTTTCTCAAGGGCAGGGATTATCTTGCTTTTCGTATCCCCAGAGCATAGCCCACAGCCTGGCACAGACTGAGCACACAGAATTACCATGGTCTTCTCTAAAATCTATTTTCAGGGGGTAAAAAACACCAAAGAAGGTGAAATGAAATAGCTTAAATAATATAAAACTGGTCAGGGGTCCTCATTTCATTATTTATTGCCAACAACCTCACCAACATAGTCACACTGTTAATTTTCTCAGTCAGAAAATGAAAATTGGCGTGTTTAATAGCATCACCTCAGTTACAGAATTTTAAAAATCACAAATGCCTTCTCAACTAAATACTCTATAAGGACATTCATTATAAACCATATTATGAAACAAAATGCTGTATTAGATAAAATTCCTGAGCAGTTACAAGTTGATAATCTAACTGATACAAAATAGTTGATTTAAATAATTCTGGGGATTAACCAATAAAACAATATTCCTGTGCACTCAAAATTAAATATATACATTCAAAATCTCTCTTTAAATGACAGGTTTGAAACTGATGGATGGAATATCAGTTTCTATATTCAAACTTAACAGTTGGTGGTGTTCTGGTTGTTCATCTAATTAGACTACCTGGTCCATTGACAAGTGAAGAAACTAAAGATGCCACTAGCTAACAATGGGTAATGAACATTAAGGACTTCAGAGGCAAGGTATTTGATTCCTGTTACAACAACTTACTTATATTTGTGTTAACTGAATTTAATTGGAGTCACACTTAACAGAGCAAACAACTTGGGGAAAGAAAAAAACTGGAAGAGAGGAGGAAATTGAAAATAAAACCGTTTGAACATTATAATTTATATATACCTAAGTGATAACAGTACACAAATATGCTAGTCTTCATCCAAAATTCAAATAACCCATTTTCCCCCTACACCTCTTAAATGACAGAAATTGTAAGAAAAAAACCCCCAACAAACTCAAGCTCTGCTCAATACAAATTTAGTCTAATATTTTACATCATCCTGATCTACAATGTTTTACAATGGTAAGAGATTTTCCTAATGGTAATCCTGAAGCTCAAGTGATTTTTGATTGAAAGGTTAAATTAAATCAATAGTTTGTATTATTATTGTATCCTAATATTCAACTTCTTTAAAAACTGGTATCAAGCACTAGACTGAAAGCAGCAAATGGGACATGGTTGCTAGCAAAGAACTGGGACTGTGAGAAATACTGCAAAGCACACAGGTAGAGTGCTGATTAGGAATAAGAGAAGGCCAAACCTTGAAGGAAGTGGATTTAGTTGAGCTGTAGAGCCCTAAGTGTGAGCATAAGCTTGTGGTCAAGATCAGGTCAAGCAGAGGTTGAAAACAGGAGGCTCATTATGGTATATCACCTTTACATTAGGCAGAATTGTAGGAGTTTGCCAAAGCCCAGCCAGCATTTTTAAAATCGTTTGATAAAATGTAGCAAAATTCAACAAATTAATCCAAACATTCAAGAATTATAGTCTCATACCCATATGTATAAAGGAAAGGACTTAAACATAAAGATAGACAATATTTAGATAAGGTAGTTACATAAATCATGACTTTAACTGTGAAATGTTTTGACAAAGAAAGATCGGAAGACAGGTAGAATCAGAGACAAAAGCCTCCATACATATAATGAGAAGAGTCCTGAAGATCCTATGGAGAGACCTCAGAATGAAAAAAAAAAAAGCCGTAACAGACCATATCTACCTATCTATCTATCTATCTATATTTGTATTTATATAAATATATAAAACCAGTTTGCTTAAGCCAAAGTGAATCTGGAGGGGATACATGTTAAGCCATAAACAGATTTAATATTAAATGAAAAAAGAAATATTTATACCTCTACTATCTGAGGATTATTTTAGATTGGATTATAATTGGATTTAGCCTCCAAAGCCTTTCTGGTTAGTTTGTTATTTAGTATATTTGCAGAATATGTTAACTGTCTTCCCGGATCATTCTGAAGATGAAGTGAAATAAGAGACACGGAAACATTTGGAAAACATTAAAGCCCCATTCAAATGTGAGCAATTACTGATACTTTTGTCAAAGAAAAGTGTATTTGGTAAGATAAAGTAGATGCTGAAGAAAATTATTATTATGGTCTAAAAGAAAATGTAATTATTTTGGCACTGTCTATACCATTGCTCTACTCTATTTGTATCTAGTCAAAGGTTAATTACATACTGATGAACAAATAATATATTTTTTTAACAGTCTGTCTGAAGCAGATCAGCCTGATGAAATAATGACAGGATAGCTAATTGATTAATCAGTCAAAATTTTTCACTGATATTTGGCCACAGATTGATGATCAGGTACTCCATAAATTCATGATCTTTGACTTTCTAGTTCAGCTACTACCCCCCAAATTAAAGAAATAATATTGGATAGTTTCTTCTTTGGGGAATTTCTCATTGCTAAAGATAAGCCAGTCTTCACAAAAATCAATGATTAAGTATCTTAACTTCCCACCACAAGTTTTAAGGGTTGTCATGGATGCAAAACCTTATACTTGAAAACAAAATATTCTTTAATTTTTATTTTCAACAATAGAAAAAAAGATGACAGGGTTCATAATATTTTGCAAATATTCTGCAAAATTAATGGGAATGACTCTTTTCCTATTCTCATACTTTAATTACTTGTTTCACATCTGTCTTCTCTGCCAGACCACAAATTCTGCAAGTGTTAAGGACAATGTCTTTTTTCACTGTTCTATCCCGTGTCTAATAACATGCCCTGCACACAATAGATGCTTAATGACAGAATGAGTAATAAATAATTAGCATTTGCACAGTGTAGTTACAACATACTTTTCTATTACCTCTCTCATTTGATCTTCAATATAGTACTTATTCTATGAGTTTGACAGATGGGGAAGTAAAGGCTTGGGAAGATTTTAGTAAAGGCTAGTAAAAAGAAGTACTCAGAATAAAATGCATGAGGTAGAGGTGGCATCACTATTACCCTTTCCCCCTCTAGAATATAGTGAAAAACTCAGGGGGGAAAAGGAAAACAGTTCTATTTTTTTTCAGGAATTAAACAGATATTGTATACTATCTCCCAACTGCTGCCATTCCTTTCTATTTTGGGTGATAAATACTAAAGTAAAATATCGTTTAGGTACCAGGAATAAAATATTTGATCCCATTCCCCTTAAGTCAATGGACCAATAAGCAAAACCTTTTCCATATTATCTTATGAGTGAAAACTCCTCACATATCCTGCTATCAAAGAATGCTTCCATTAATTTACTGAGCTTCCACTCCACACACATTTTGCAATACCTAAGTTTTAAAAGCAAAATCCACAACAAACTCTCCAAGTTTTATCCACAGATTGTTAAGGAGCTCCTGTTAGTAAAGAGGAGAGTCAGCCTTTTGTTCATAAAGGAAACGCTGAAATTCTAAACTGAAAACTAACCCCCAAGATGAGTATAGCTGAAAGACAAAGACATAACGAGGTTAAAACCATTTCAAGTAAAAGACAAAAATCATACATTACCTTTAAAAATATAATAGTTTATAACCAACAGTATCCAATTCTTGGTCTAGATGACCACAAATGTATCTAATACAATTTGATAAAATTGCTCTTTTAAAGCAATGACTCTAGAAAGCTAAAATATAATTAAATTCAGTAAGTGGGGCAATAAGGTTGAATAATTAGTATTTTCTTTGAAACCTAATATATATTTGGTAAAAATATGAAGAGTCACACTTCAACACTCATTAAACCTTTTATTATATATAATATGTAAGCAACCATGGGTCATTACTGCCCACTACACTGATCAGCTAAGCCTGTATGTCACGTGAAGGATTATTAAGGAAATGTAGAATTGATGAATGTTTTCACATAGAGTTTAATTATTTCTTTGACATTCAATTTTCTTTACAAGTCATTCTGTTCTTCACAGTTAACGGTTTTGCTGTTGGCGAACCGAATGAAATTTTTCTCCAGAATCTATTATAAGCACATTAACTCTTCATACTCTGAAAACTAGCATGTGTCACTTACTCTTTAAGAACTGTTTTTATTTTATATGACAAATAACTAACAAACAACCAAAAAAATCATATATCCACTTGAAACAATAAAGTCATAATTGAGGTACCCTTTCTTCCCAAACCATCCATGCTTTCCAACCCCCTCTTTATCACTGTTACAAGCTGGTACATGTCATTCTTAAAATTTTACTTCTATTTAAAGAATCATTTCTATACTGACTTCCATACCTACACATTTATCCATCTAACTATAAACCTTTCATTAATGAAAAAGAATTATGTTACACATTTTAGTATGCAACTTTAATTTATTGAGGTGAAATTTCCATAATATAGAATTAACCATTTTAAAGTGAACAGTTCGGTAGCATTTAGTACATCTGCAATGTTGGGTGACCACCACCCTCTATCTGTCCATTCAAAGTAAAACCCCTTATCCATTAACCAGTTTCTGCCTATTTCTTCCTCCCCCCCCAGTCTCTGGAAACTACATTTGCATTTTGTCTCTATGGATTCATTTGTTCTAGATATTTCATATAAATGGAGTCATATAATTCATGACTTTGTGTGTGGCTTCTTTCACTTAAGCATAACATTTTGAGGTTCATCCACATTGTACTTTCACTCCTTTTTATGGCTGAAAAATATTCCATTGGATGTATATGCCACAATTTATCTATTGATGGACATTGGACAGTTTCCAGCAACTTTCTTTTTGCCCATAATAATATATTACAGACATTTTTCCAGGTTAATACATGCAGAAGGACCTTATTCTCTTTCTTTTTTGCACAAGTATTTTTTAAAAAAATCCCTGATAACACATCATTTCACCTATCTTCATATTTTGGTATGCATCTCTAAAACTAAGAACACTCAATTATTAATGATTAAAAATACTGATTTTTATGCTTAGTGACATAAATTAGAGAAAGACAAATACTGTAGGATATCACCTATATCCGGAATCTAAAAAACAAAACTAGTAAATATAACAAAAAAGAAACAGATATTGAGAAAAACAGAGCTTACCAGTGGGGAGAGAGAAGAGGGGAGGGGTGAGATAGGGGTAGGGGATTGAGAGGTAAAAACTACTATATATAAAATAAATAAGCTACAAGGATATATTGTACAGCACAAGGAATATAGCCAATATTTTATATAAGTGTAAATGAAGTATAACCTTTAACAATTGTGAATCACGATGTGTACACCAAAACTTATATAAGTGTATATTATACATCAACTATACCTCAATTTAAAACATATACTACTGACTTTACTGGTTCTGTTTGTAATTTGAGGTATTAACTAAAGTTATGTTCAACTGTAGAGTTTATGTTCAACTGTAGAGTTTAACTTAGTGATTTCTTGAATTTGACTTCCATTTAAAAATTTTGGGACTTCCCTGGTGGTCCAGTGGTTAAGAATCCGCCTTCCAATGCAGGGGACGCAAGTTCAATCCCTGTTCAGGTAACTAAAATCCCACATGCCACGGGGCAACTAAACTCTAGAGACTGCACGCCACAACTAGAGAGCCCGTGTGCTGCAACTACTGAGGCTGCATGCTCTGGAGCCCACATGCCACGACTAGAAAAGCCCGTGTGCTGCAAGGAAAGATCCCGCGTACCGCAACGAATATCCCACATGCCACAACTAAGACCCGACACAGCCAAATAAATAAATAACGTCTTAAAAAAAAAAAAAAAAAAAAGTAAAAGTTTCACACTTGCTTCAAAACTAAAGTGTTAGGTAACTTTTACCTAGGTGATAAATCTTGCCTTTATTCCTCTAATCAAGAAATCTCTACCCAAATTAGGAAATATAAAAATGTAACACAATTTACAATAATGATATTTTAATCAGTTTGGATGGTAGAAAAAGCAAGAGATCAATGAAGTAAATTTTACATTTATTTTGAATGCTGAATTTTCCAAGGTTTTCTGAAATAATAAAGCACTGCTGCTATTCATAATGGTGACCAGTGCTGCAGTATAACTAAAGAAATAGCAATGTCTAAGTAAAAGCTGTTAACACTGCTATGCCTTGGGTGAAAACAGAAACTGGCCCAACCTAAATAAAGTCCAATACCATGAAAATAATACCATATACTTATATACCGCTTTATAGTTTTCAAACATTTTTACTTCTTAAAAAGGCAAAATAAGCCAAATTACAAAAATACTGATAAATTTATCCTATTAAAATTAATATATTTAAAAATATCTGCAAACATTCTAATTCCACTGATGTATGTAACAACCCACAGCAGTAGGACCAGCAAGTATTATTATCTCTATTCTATGGATAAGATAACTGAGGCTAACAAAGATATCTTTAATATCATGTAACTGTAAAATAGCCGAGTCATTCAGAAGAATGATTTTGTTAGTTAAGAACAGAAAAGAAAAAAATAGGTTCTCCTAAATCACTTTGTTAATGTAATATGAACATTTAAAAATTTAAATGATGATAGTTAATATTCTAACAGAGAAATCTGGTAAATAAGACATATTTATAGTATATAAATAAATTGGTATCTATAATCTGTTTCACTTTAAGAAGAAAAAATTCAAGTTTTTTTCTTAAACATTATGAATAGTTCTTGAATAAGAATTCATTTGTCAGATAATATATTATTTCTTAACATATCCTAGTATACAAGTACATATTTGAAGTTTCTGTGATATGGTAAATCATGTTTAATTTTGTTCTAAATGGTTAAAAGTAAATTTTGTGAGATAATTATATTTGTCCTAAAGCTAACATGTCAATATTCAAAAGCACAGCAGAGTTTTTTTTAAAAGTTATTTTTGGCTGCATTAGGTCTTTGTTGCTGCACGTGGGCTTACTTTAGTTGCCTTGAGCGGGGGCTACTCTTCGTTGCGGTGCACGGGCTTCTCGTTGCAGTGGCTTCTCTTATTGCAGAGCACGGCTCTAGGCACTCAGGCTTCAGTAGTTGTGGCACGCGGGCTCTAGAGCGCAGGCTCGGTAGTCGTGGCGCACGGGCTTAGCTGCTCCGTGGCATGTGGGATCTTCCCAGACCAGGGCTTGAACCCATGTCCCCTGCATTGGCAGGCGGATTCTTAACCACTGAGCCACCAGGGAAGCCCTCAACATAGAGTTTAAAAGATGTCAGCCTCACGTATGAAAAAATTTTGTTATAAAATTTACATTAGATTAAATGCTACGCCTGGTGCTAAAAAGCTTCTTCCTAAGCATTTAACAAGACACTTATATTGGTGACATCTTTAAAGATATAAGAAGAGAGCAGGTCTCATCATCAATTCTGATTACACAGAAGATTCATTTTTAACTAGGAATGGATAGCTCAGAAGGTTGACCAATAACAACTACAATTCATTAACATCAATTTTCTAGTTGATGCTCATCAGTTGGTATTTTAGAAGATTTTACTTGAGAATATTCACAACATTAACAACAACAATAAAAAAGGAAGAAAAAACAGAAGGAAGGAAACAGACTTAGTGCTGCCCAATACCATCATTGCAAATCTTACCAAAGACCGAACAGGAAGGAGCCTTAAACCTTTATACCCCATAAGGTTCCTAAGAAATGTATCTGAGGCACACTGGCAGGGCAGTATGAAATGATTTTTATTGCCACTGGCCATATTGTACCTGTTCTGTGGATAATTAGAGTCCTTCAGTTTCCAAAGCTGTCAATCTGGCACCTTTCACGAGCACTATATTCACTTTAAATAAAACAAACAAAACAAAACAGAATTTATAATTCAAAGAACAAAAGAACTAAAAACAGAAACTACAAATTGCAGCAACTTTATAGTTGTGATATAAACCAACAAATAAGAAAAGTAAAATACCAGTAATATCTTACATTTTGAGATTCTTTGTTTGAACTCTATATCACAACTTTATAAAGTTTAAGCCAGACAGTTTAGGTACTTTTGTACTATACAAGTAAACACTTATATTTAAAAATTTCTTCACTGTATCAGTGTTGAAAATTTTATATTACTTCATCTCGGTATTCAAATAGGTTTATAAAACTGCGCTTTACTATAGATTCCATACACACCCAATATTGTGTCCTAAAATGTCTGGATGGCTAACTAGGAAAAAATAGGGAAAATGTGTGTTCATAATTATTAAAAATAAATAAATAAAACAATTTACATATATGCACCATACCTGCAATTGACCATTTAATGAACTCAAGTCTTCTGCTTTCTTTTCTAAAGACTGAACCCAGACTTTTCTTTTTTGTCTGCATCTTGAAGCTGCTGCTCTATTTCTTTCCAGAAACTTCCTTCTTTTTTCATCAGGATCTTCATTAGCTGCTCTTCTTCGACGACCAGTTGTATTTTGGGTCTGTGGAGTTGTGTGAGCTGGAGAAGCCTATAATAGACACAAATGAAAGTTTTTTATATTTGTACCTAGTGATTAAATTAACACAGGCAGTAAAGGGTGGCAAAGGTGAGAGCCACTAATTTTATGTTCTAAGTCTCATTGTATACATCAATATTGTAGAGCAATGTGAAAATCACCCTGTGGTTTAACAAACTGCTTGAAATAAATGAGCATTGCTAAAACACGATTCTCACTAATTAACTATCACAGTGAATGTATTCTTTAAAGTTTGTATAGTATTTTCATTTTTATAGAAATAATACAAAGAAATTTAAAATGCAATACAAATGATCATGTACAGATCTTGTAGTTTTCCATCTTGTATTTTTCCAAGTGTACTTTTAAGCAAACATTGTGGTATTATTCAATCCTTTGATAATTATTAAGGCACTAAAATAAAAATAACTTCCTATTTAAATTCATTATGAGAAACCATGTTTTCTATGATATTTTTGAAATAAAAAATAGCATTAAATCTGTAAATTTTCTTTAAAAATTGGTTTCTCTAAAATTAAGGAGTTGAAAGTACATACATATTTTAGTGTATTCAGCTCTTCTTCAGTTTTTGAAATTTGGGATCAGTCTTTTTCTAAGGGTCAGGTTCATATAATTATTAATGCTCATTCTCCTGGTGGGTAGAATCCCAGAGTCTAGATTTTCATTTTAATTGGTCCCCCTGCCCTGCCAGATCAGCCAGAGACAGGAATCTTCAGTCACTAGTGATACAGTCCAGTGTGTAGGACTACAGAATAACATCTTCAAGCTTCTCACAAATCCCAAAATTGTGCCACACAACACTTGAATACAGGAGACAGTATATGAACCCTTAGAAACAGTGCAAAAGAAACAGCACTTTGTGGCCACAGACACATGATCCAAAGAAGCAGCCTGAAAAACCTCTACTTAATGGTATTTTAAAATGATGTGAACAAAAACTATCTTCTCAATCTATACAATAAACAAAAATCTTAAAAACTTAAGATAAGTTCTGCAGGGAAATAACCTGAATTAGTTCTCACTCTACAAACTCCAAAAAAGCATAGTTATCATTCCTTTTCCAACTAGCATTAAATATTGTGAGGGTTATTTCGTTTATACTGTATTTTAATTGTAATTAAGATCAAGTATTAAATCAGATTCTTTTACCTACATAATTGCAATTTAATCTTTTAGAAAAATCTTTCTATGGCTGGCTTCAAGAATGGTAACTTTGAAATATATTTTTATCCTCTTAACTTACTGATAATAGCAGGTTTTAAAATTTTACTGAATAGGAGAGAACAGTTTTTGTTTTTTGTTTTTAATTGACAACTTGGTTACTACAGCAAAGGCTAATCACAGGTATTGTAAGCAGAAACTATTACAGAGTTATATTTGTATATCATTACCCCTAACAAGGATTTGAGGCTACTTAGAAGCATATATTTCTCCTTCTCTCCCTCCTTCCAGTGATTCATTCATTCTACTTCATTGAAAAAAATACAGGAGCTATGCTAGTGATACAGCAGTGAACAAACAGATAGAAGTCCTGCCCTCATGGAGCTTCATTCCAATACAATAAAATATAAAGCTATAAATGAAAACTAGATCCAGGGAAACTACAGTTAGTATAAGAAAATAAATTATATTCATTTATTTTCTTTTAAATAAACACTTAAAGATGTAAAAGCCATACTAAGCTTACAGGCCGTACAAAGAAATAGCCCTAAGCTGCATTCGGCTCATGAGCTAGTTTGCTAACCCCTGAATTATGACATGAGAACATACTCACTTTTCCCCTCTCTTGGCCCCTAAGTAAAGTTGCTTAGTGGATGACAACCACAACTATATTCCACTTTATCTTAAGTTTCACAAAGATAAAATACAGTAATCTAAATACCTATGCTTAGTAGGCAGTCTAAAACTTGCTGTGTAACTGTGTTTCTTTAATTGGAAATTTTTACTTTTAAATGTGAATATTCTTTAAGTAGAGAAGATAAAAGGTATAAATAGAGCTCTGAAACATTTAACAGAAATATAGTAATGCTTACTGTAGAAATATACTGCAGACATATAGAAATATCAGTCATCTAACGGGCGGTAACAAATTAAAGATAAGTGAAAAGGGCCTCTGGTATAAATAGCTGCCATTAGGCCTATCTGCTCCTTTGGTGTATTTCACAAATGTTAATTCAAGAATCGTTTGACTTATATTAGTAATATAATACCTATATACATTTCTTGTTGAATACAATCAACAGAAAAAAAGTTTTCTTTAAAAAGTATTGATGGACATTATGCCATGTCAAACCAACATACAGACACTCACAGAAACATTTACAGGGTGCCATGAGCAGTTAACAACTGCTTGATTATTTTTACTTATTTATTTTTTGTATCAATACTTTTACATTGAACTACCTTTTCCTAAGGCTTTTTATACACTTTTGGAATAAAATTTTACCAGAAAATTTTTTTCAAAGCATATAGTCATTTAAGTTACACTGTGTTTGTTTGTTTTTTTTTTTTAAGGATAACTGAACACTGAATGATAAAAACAACACACATACCGGAGTTTCTGTAGTGGATGTGGCTGGCTGTTGTAATGACTGTGGTCGAGATTCCTCTGATTGAGTCCTAACCAGTCCGCTACCATGACCTTTGACAGTATCGCCATTGGTAACTGGAGGATGTTGCTGGGTCAAAGCAGCTTTTAATCTCTGAAATGCAAACACCAATTTAAAAAAAACGTTTCCTGCTTTCCACCCAAATCCAACTCCCAGCATACTCTTTGGTTAACCAAAAGAAATTATTTGTTAAGGAATACATAAATACATTCGGCTTTAATATTAGTTTTGATTTATCATATTCCACTGCATTCCTAAATATCAGTAAGACGAACAGGACCTTTGGAAAGTTTGCCTGAGTCTTTTTTGTCTAGTACTACTAGAGGGTTCTATACTTTGCTATTCCTAATTAATCAATTTTGAGAAAAGAGTGAAAACTAAAAACACTGTTGACTGAAAATAACTAGATTTGTTCAACTAAAATAAGCAAAACAAGTTAATTATGCATGTTTCACCTATTTTCTCCTATCCCATTCCTATATCCCATATCCCAGTCTTTTCAGGCTCTGCCTAGATTCTTAGACCTAAATATCTTCTTTTTCAGATTTGAGTCCATTTGATCTCTGCTTGCAGGTTTGATGTCACTGCTTACTTGGACAATGACCTGATGTTGCATTTTTTAGGCCACTGTACTGACTGTCAGACTGAACCTCCTCCTAGAACCCACAGCTGGGTTTGCCTCCCTTAGGTCTTCCCTGTCACCAGTAAGCAGACCTAGCTCCAAGTCTATCCCTTCTACTATGTTCCATTTTGCCAGTGAACTGTACCCAACTCACCGTCAGAGTATGGCAGATCTAGCGTTATAATGAAGCTCTAGACATTTATGGCTACTTCTTTAAAACAAAACAAAAAAAAACACCATTTGAGTAAGGCTTATTATTCTATCAGCAAAAATATATGAGTATCTTATCTCCCCAACCAGACAGTAAGCTCTTTAAGAGCAGAGATTGCCTTTTATTTCTTTGCATCCCTTTTAGCAACTGGTACATTGATTTGCTACATAGATGGACAACAAATATATTTGCTAATGGACAGAAACTGGTTTCTTTGAAAATGGCACATGGGATCTTTGGGGTGGTTTTATTGTTATGCTCTATAAATATGAAATAATTAGCACAAAATAGTCATACTATAGTATCTTAGCAATGAAAGGGATCTCAGGGATCTGAGAGACCTGGGACTATTATTGATGATATTGTTCTTAATAACTCAGAAGTAGCCCTTGAGCTCAAAATATAGTTTTATAACAAAATCTGGTGAAGAGATATGTCATTACATTTTCCTAAGATCCACACTCAGGTGCACATGTGGCAGGGAGGGAGGTTACAAATATAAGAACAAATATACAAATATAAGAACTATGCTGCAGTCTACCCAGTGCTTCCCACACTTCCTAGAAGTCAATTAACTACCTTGGTATATAACATGCTAAAAACAGATTCTTGGCAACCTTTCCTCTCTTCTTTCCCTGGAAATAGCATAAAGGGGTAGATAATAGAGAAGAGCTTTAGAAAAAGTCTCCCAAATGATTCTACTACAATTGTTTTCATTTATTCCAACTAAGAACAATTTAGAAAATTTGTAATTTCTTTATTTTCACCTATACATATCTTCTTACCATCTATAATTGATCCAGATCCCTTAAAAGCTGAAGCACAGGACTTCCCTGGTGGCACAGTGATTAAGAATTCACCTGCCAATACAGGGGACACGGGTTCAATCCCTGGTCCGGGAAGATCCCACACGCTGCAGAGCAACTAAGTCTGTGCACCACGACTACTGAGCCTGTGCTCTAGAACCCGCAAGCCACAGCTACTGAGCTCACAAGCCACAACTATCGAAGCCCACGTGCCCTAGAGCCCTTACACCGCAACTACTGAGCCCACGTGCTGCAACCACTGAAGCCCGCGTGTCTAGAGCCTGTGCTCCGCAACAAGCGAAGCCCCGCTTGCTGCAAATACAGAAAGTGACACGCGGCAATTAAGGCCCAACACAGCCAAAAAATAATAATTAAAAAAAAAACAAGCATATATGAAAAGATCAAAATTTCCAATGAAGCAGTAATTCTAACTAGACAAGTGTTAATGGACATTTTCTACTGCAAATCATTGCAGATCTGGGTATGATTTTAAAATCAAAGTCAGTAGTATAAAAAATATTTTGTTGAGATATAAGTTACATACAGTAAAATGAACTCTTTTTAGTGTACAGTTCTGTGAGTTTCAACAAGCACATACAGTCGTGCAACCACCCTCTACAACCAGGATACAGAACAGTTCTATTACCCCCCCAAACTTTCCTCATGCTTCTTTCCTGTCACTCTCCTCCCACCCACAGCCCCTGGAAACCACTAGTCTGTTTTTTGATCCCCAAAGTTTTGCCTTTTCCAGAATATCATATAAATGGAATCATACAATGTATATAGCCTTTTGAATCCGGCTTTTTTCCTTTAGCGTAATGCACTTGAGATCCATCCCTGTTGTTGCATTATCAGTAGTTTTTCAATGAGTTTCTAATAAACAGTATTCCAATTTTACAGATTAGGACACTAGAGATCATTTGCCCAAGGTCACACAGCCATTAAGCTAGTTAAAATCCTACATTTGAACATGGATCTCCTTAATTTCAAAGTGCACAGTTTTTCCATGGCATCATGTTACATATGTTATCCAAAAAAAAAAAAAAAAAAGGAAAAAGGAAAAATCAAGAAAGAAAAAGGAAAAAATTAAGGAAGATAAAAATTAAGGAAGATAAGGAAATTAAGGCTGGATGGCTTGATGATTCAGAAGACAACCACAAGGGAATTCCCTGGCAGTCCAGTGGCTAGGACTCCATGCTTTCACTGCCATGGGCCCAGGTTCAATCCCTGGTCGGGGAACTAAGATCTCGCAAGCCATGCGGCATGAAAGACAACCACAAAGGGTTAGGAATGCCAAGTCTGATACTGCAACTGCTAAAGTCCTGTCACTCCAGGATCAGGTATGTTTTTTCCATCTTTTCTGACTGAATACTTCTTTATGAATTGCAAATAGCACCACAATAGGTTAGTATATGTAATGTATACCGTATACATATTAGCATACATAATGTATACAGCGAAAAGACACTTTATTGTTTAGAATTTAACTCTGCCTCAAACAATCTGTATGACTCTGAACAAATCATTTCAATCTCTGAGTCTGTGTTTCCTTGTCTGTAAAATTGGGAACAATGATAATTTCCTTGCAGGGATGAGGTAAAGATTAAATATAATATGCAAAATTACCTGATTCATAAAAGGATTTCTTAAGTATCAACTTCCTTACTTTTTTCTTTTTTAAACAATTATTTATTTTTGGCTGAACTGGGTCTTTGTTGCGGCGCACAGGATCTTTTGTTGTTGTGTGCAGGCTTCTCTCTAGTTGTGGCATGCGGGTTTTCTCTTCTCTAGTTGTGGCACACAGGTTCCAGGGTGCGTAGGCTCTGTAGTGATGTGTGGGTTCCAGAGTGCGTGGGCTCTGTAGTTTGCGGCACGCGGGCTCTAATTGAGGCACGCGAGCTCAGTAGTTGTGGCGTGAGGGCTTAGTTGCCCTGAGGCATGATGTGGGATATTAGTTCCCTGACCAGGGATCAAACCTGTGTCCCCTGCATTGTAAGACGGATTCTTTACCACTGGACCACCAGGGAAGTCCCTTCCTTACTTTTTTCAAAAACAGCTATTGAGGCCTCTATTTTTTTAGCACAGGTGTCAGGGTGAGGACACCAAAGAATCAGGAAAGTTCCTATACTTTTGTATTTTCAAAATATACTTAGAGGGGAAAAAAGTACTTAGGGGTTCATCTTAAGGACTGGTTTAGCTTCAGACATATTTTATTATGGAAAATGTATTCTCAAGACCATGTGACACACTGCATCTTTCAGAATCCAGGTCAGATTCCTGGTTGCTTTTTTTCTTCCTTCTTTTTTAAACAAGCAGAAATGACCACATTAGCAGCTAAGATCCAGGAAATTGGGACACTCATAACTGATGGGCTAATGTGGAAGTGTATGGATTAAAAATTAGGTAGGTGACCAAAGCAGTAGTTGGCTGTAATCAGGTAGGAATACTTAGGCTAAATGGTCAAAGAACTTAAAGTAAAAAGACAGGAGTCTGAAGGTATGGGTCACATAAACAGAAGGAGGAGGATCTGAGTGTGCATACTTATATCTTTTAAAAACCAATCTACATGGGGCTTCCCTGGTGGCACAGTGGTTGAGAGTCTGCCTGCCGATGCAGGGGACACGGGTTCGTGGCCCGGTCCGGGAAGATCCCACATGCCGCAGGGCCGCTGGGCCCGTGAGCCATGGCCACTGAGCCTGGGCGTCCGGAGCCTTCGTGTCCGGAGCCTGTGCTCCACAACGGGAGAGGCCACAACAGTGAGAGGCCCACGTACCGGAACAAAACAAAACAAAACAAAACAAAACCCACCAATCTATAGCGTTAGGTGGGCTTCCATTTCTGGATATAAAATGTACATAAATATACATATTGGTTGAGATGTGAAGCTTGGTAAATTATGTGTTGGTAAAACATTTTTAAGTCCTTAGGTAGAAAACAAAGAAGAGCATTTAAAGTTTTATAGTGAAGAGCTTAACTCTTAGAATTAATGAAATACAGTAACTGCACATAGGGGAGTCTGAAGTACATAAACATCACTCTCTTGAATAATCTTTAGTAGGGCAAGTTACTACCTTATAGAGCACTTAAAAGCAGCATTCATTATCCTCTCTTGACTGCCCTAGGGTATACAGTACTCATCCAGGGAGGAAGCTCTAATGTTTACTCCATGCTGTTACATTGATTACGATGGGTCTAACTTGGAAAAGTGTGCCACTGGGTACAAAATGTAAGAAAAAGATTTTCAAGGGTTAATTAACACTGCTCTGAACTGCAGATTTTTTTTTTAAACAGCAACAAAAACACACATACACTAAAAGAAATTACAGTGGGTTAGGTGAAGGAAGTTGTCATTATTCATATACATTTTACAACTAACATAAGGATATCTACAATCCACCCACATATATGTTAGAGATATTTTAAAGAAGGGCAACTATTTGGTCCTCCCCCAAATTAATGAAAACATATAAATATAATATTTATTTTACAGTAGAAATTTGGAGCTAATCAATTAGTCCAATTACCATCTTACAGATAAAGAAACTAAGGCCCAAAGAGTGAAGTTACTTCCCAGAATCACAGAGGGAGTTATAAAAGAAACAGAGCTAGGACCAGAAATTCCGTCTGTTGACTCTTACTTCACTGAACAAACATATTTTAAATAAAAGTTTTTCCAAACTAGAGCTTTTGTCTAATATTAAGTATTCTAAGTATATTTTAATAATCATTAAGAAGAGTATCAGACATTGGTCAGTCCATTACTAAGATCAAAATTTCTATCAATAGAGAAATCTAGTTAAGTAAATAAAGATTGAATACTCAGAGAAAGTAAATAAGATTTAACAAGTCTATATTCTGTAACATGTACAATAAAAGCTAGGCATAATTTTAATATTAAACTAAAGGTATACAGTGAAAGAAAACTAAAATCTTTATTACTACATTTCTAAGCAGACTTAGTGCTTAATGTTTAGAGTTAAAATTTTAGTGTTGTAAAATTCAACTACTATGTTGAAAACTTTTTTCTTAGAGATTGTGTCAATTAAAGAGTAAATAGTCTGTTGTGCTGACCAATCTGACACTCATCTTAAGAGGTAATCTGCTAAAAATAATTTGCTATTCAAATTCTATGTTATATGTTGTACCCCTGAAAACAAATTTTATCACATCTGTCAGAACTTGGTTGGAAGAAACTACTCTATCATAGTTCAAAGAAAAAACACAATGTTCTCTAGAAACAATGTATGAAAAAGTCAGATCCATATTTCATATGTGCCACAAAAGCTCATCAGAGTAATAACCCTCCTTCTCTGGGGTGTTATCCTACCATCTGCTGCTCTATTACTTATCTTTATTTTGCAACTAATTAACAGCATAATCTTCTAAATTCAGCAAGTTAATTATCATTATTGTAGTCTTTGCAGCATCATCAGTCCTCGTGAAATCTTGTCTCCCCACCCCCAGAGAACATATGAAAATGAAGTACGTTGGGAGAGAGTCTGTTTCTTAGGAGTGGGCTCGTTAGGTGTTTGCTGATTAGCCTGGCGTGCAGAGGCAGGTCAGAAGAATTCTGCTGAACATGAGGTTCCATGCAGGGCCCAACTAAGTTAATGTAGGTTTCTGAACATTTGCCAAGATGCCCTCTGTCAGCTCTCAGTAGAAACCCCCTGCAGAAACCCTACTGGCTACCCACTGTGTGCAAAGATCTCTCAGTTTGTCACACAAGTCTTAAAGGAATGATTCTGGGGAATACTACTCAAATACTTTACTAAATCTTCTTAAACAAAAGTCCTGGATGGTTAACATTTTCTTATTTAGAAGTTACTTTTTTTTTTTTTTTTTTTCTGCAGTACGTGGGCTTCTCACCGTTGTGGCCTCTCCTGCTGCGGAGCACAGGCTCCGGACGCACAGGCCCAGCGGCCATGGCTCACGGGCCCAGCAGCTCCGCGGCATGTGGGATCTTCCCGGACCGGGGCACGAACTCGTATCCCCTGCACTGGCAGGCAGATTCTCAACTACTGCGTCACCAGGGAAGCCCCAGAACTTACTTTTTGATTACAAATATTACATAGGAAGTTTGTTTTATTAGAAGAGTAACACAGATAGCAAATATCTGTGGTTTAATGTGCTTAATGACCAACAAAACCCCTAAACCTAAATCTGGTGAGATCCAGTGAAATTTTGTGAAAATAGTAGATAATAGGAATTTTCCTAGAGTATTAAAAAATACTAGGTAATCTTGTATTTGTGGACCACCATATATATATATTTTTAAAAACTATGTGCTTACTTTTCCAAAGACTTAACGTTTTTAAAAAACAAAACATAACAAACACAACTTGTCCTGAAGAAATTTCTTTAGCAAAAAAGAAGGATCTTATTTAAATATTTATAGTAGACACAAACACAATGCATATAAATCTTCCTGTGAGCACTGGGCATCTGAAAATCAGGGCACCACAAAAGTATCCTTGGCTATCTTAGGATACAAATAAGTTTCTCTTCAGCTGTAGTGCGCTACTCATTCTTATGTGTTCCAATGCTGCCATTTCTCAAACATTATTTTTTAACCACATTTTAGCACAATCACCATTGCTGCACTATTTAGCATGTCATTAACAGGCTGTGACCACAAAAGTCAAACAAATCCTTAACAGAGATGCAGAATCAAGCAGGGAGGATATTTAAAATATTTTCAAAGAGTTGAAAACAACAAAGCAAAATCCAATTGAAGCAGTGAAAGAAGAAATTATAAGTTTTGCTGGGGTGCTACAGACTGGTAAACAGTCAGAAAAATTATTTAATGTGTAATGTGAATCTAGGGGATGTGAGCTGGGGACCACTCATTTGGAGAGCATGGAACTGGAATTCTATCACTGATAGAGAAAGAATTAAGTCCCATGATCGTTTATCTGATCATTAAGAAACCTCTGTGCAATGGGATATGAACCCAGTCTCAACTTTCTCCAGTTAGAATTATACAATTATTTATTTAGTAAATCTTTTTTTTAGCCCTTTGATGCTTAATTAAGTAATCGATGACACTGACATTTTAATCTAAATTTAGAAACAATCTGTAACTATTTTGTATTTTATGTTACAGATGTATCTAAAATAACTTGCCACATAGAGTAAGAGACTGCCCTTGGATTTTAGTTTTAAATGTTTGAGATTGATTTAGTCCTGTGATTTTAGTTGGAAGAACTAAGATAATCTTACTAAGCCTCTTAATAATACAGGAATATTGAAGAGAACCAAACCCTCATTATATCTATAATTTAATTATTTAAGTTATTGAACTACTTGGGGAAGTTTGTTAGACAATGAGGTATCTATAGAGAAAACAGGATATATTAAGTTTAAAATGAAGTTTAGTATGTTTAATTTTATTTTAAGCCCTTTAAAAGTGATCGCTGTACAACTCGATTTATAAATTGGCCTTGAGAACTTAGGGAAGAAATAAGTTTTTGAATTTGTAACTTTATTTTTAAAAAGGAGACTCTCAATAATGGTCTTTGTGCACAAAAGTCACCATCAAGGGTATCAAAAAACTGAAAACAAGAGCCAAACACCTCATTGATACAATATAATCCTAACTGCCATACCTGTTGGGAAAAAAAATCAATAATGGCATATTAAAAAGATATGAAGACTTTTTTTTTACTCTTTTGATGATCATTGGAAACATTTGCCAAGAAAAATCTCAAAACTTAAGATCACGTCTGCTGAATTTCTTAGTACCCAAGAAATGTTTGTTAAATAAATAGCAATCATTAGAAATAACTGTTAAATGAGGCTGATGCAAAATAAATGAACATGAATTAAACTACAAAACCCAAACTATTTCCGGGTTATTCCCAAAGGTTGGTAGATTTGTTTTGTACTTATACCAATATATAAGTATACTTGATAATGATGATAATGAAATTCAAGCACTGAAAATTCTTCAATCAAACTGATTCACTGGACAATCAAATATATTAAAGGTGGTACATTACCAAACCACAATGTAATTTAATTAATATAGAAATCAATAAGAAACAGATAAAAAGCCCTGAAATACTTGGAAATTATATACTACACTTTTAAATAACCCACAGTTCAAGGAAGAAATCACAAGGGAAATTAGAAAATAAATAATAAAAATACAGCATATCAAAATTTGTGCACAAAGTTATAGCGTTAAATGCCTATATGAGAAAGGTAAAAAGATTTAAATCAATAATCTAAGCTTCTACTTTAAGAAGCTAAAAAAAGATAAGCAAATCAAACCCAATTAAGTAGACAAAGAAAATATTAAAGATAAAAGTAGCAATCAATGGTAATACAGTATACCATTAAGAAAAATAAAGGCAAGCTACAGACTGAGAAAATATTCGTGAGATATATATATACATATTTATATATAAATTTGTATCTAGAATATATATAAAGAATTCCTATAACACAATAGTAAAAGACAAGTAACCAAATTTAAAGAATGAGCAAAAAATATCACAAATAATGTCTGGCTGATTGGAAATGTAAATTGAAACCAAGAGATGCTGCCACAATCTCCTAGAATGTCTACAATGAAAACAATAGATAAAACCAAATGTCCGCAAAAATGTGGGAACAACTGGAATTCCCATACACTGCTGGCAGGAATGTAAACCTTTGGCAAAAGGTCTGGCAATTTATTATAAAGTTATATGTATACCTACTCTCTGACTCAGCAATTCCACTCTTAGGTAGATAACCTTAATGAAAATATACATCTACAAAGAGAGTTATACAAGAATGTGCATACGAGCTTTATTCACAACAGCTAAATACTAAAAACCATTCAAGTGTCCACCAACAGGAGAATGGATAAAGAAATTGTGGTATACTCACACAATGGAAAACTACTCAGCAATAAAAAGAAACAAACTTTGATACATGCAACAACATGGATAAATCTCATAGACATATGCTTAGCTGAACACAAGAGTATATATTGATTCCATTTACATTGCTGGTGACAAATATAAGAACAGTTGGGGGAGGTGGACTGATTGGGAAGGGAAATAAAGAAACTTGATGGGTAGATGTTAATGTTCTATACCATAATAAGGGTGTGAGTTACATGAATGCACTTAAACTGTACAGATAAAATCGGTCCATTTCAATCTATGTAAATTTTACATTAAGAAAGCCTTATGGGCTTCCCTGGTGGCGCAGTGGTTGAGAGTCCGCCTGCCGATGCAGGGGACACGGGTTCATGCCCCGGTCTGGGAAGATCCCACATGCCGCGGAGCGACCAGGCCCGTGAGCCATGGCCGCTGAGCCTGTGCATCCGGAGCCTGTGCTCCGCAACGGGAGAGGCCACAACAGTGAGAGGCCCGCGTACCACAAAAAAAAAAAAAAAAAAAAAAAAATTGAGTGAGGGTAGGGAGTGGTCTGAGGTACAGATAAAACAAGAATGGCAGTTATATCGCTAATAATTGAAGCTGGATGATGGGTACATGGGGGTTCATTATAGAAACCTATTTATTTTGTATGTGTTTGAATTCTTCCATAACAAAAAGCTTAAAAAAAAAAAAAAAGGAAATGGACTAATTTCTGAGTCTTTTTAAATTAAAAACAGGACAATCTTATTTATTATCCCAGTTAAAACAGGCAATCACCTAAATATGGCTATTTTATATGTTAACAATATTCTAATAAGAAATTTAATCGGACTGTTAAATTTAAGTGGGGCAATCTGTGACTCCCCATGCTATTTTGGGGCTTTCAACCAATAACTGTTTTTCATATATAAATTTGTGAAATGTAGCTTTGGTATTTTTTTTTAATATACAAGCATACAAAATACTTTTATTCTTATTAAATTTCTTAGTAATTAAAAGAAAAAGTTATTCAGGGAAGTTTACTAGTTTCTACAAATATGGCCTAATCTCTTATAGCCAAAAGTATTTCTTTAAATCTGATTTGTTCCATTGGAATTAATTTGTGGGAAAAAAAAGTCCACTGAATATGTAAACATATTTTTAGATACAGTGTACAACAACAGGATCTCTTTAACTTCTACTTCTACTCTACTCAGTTTCACTAATTGAATTTTTCATTATAACAGTTATGTTTAAAGTAGGTAGTGTAAAACACATTCCCAGTGAAGCTCTTCTGCTATCAAGTGGAAAAGATTCATCTTAGTTATTATTTCCATGCCTTTGACCTAAACATGCTGTTATGTGAAAAATTCCCCTCCTGGGTTTTCAAGTTCCCTCACCACAATCAATAGCCAGCTAATTTTAATACTCTTCAACCAACTATTATTCATTCAGATGGTATATAAGTTTTGCTGTTAAAAAAAAAAAGTTATCCCATGCCAATTTCAGATTGATTATTTGCACTAATGGAGAATAGCAGTAAAAAATTTAAAGCCTTGCGATAATATTGATACATAATGGCTTTCATGTGTACAGATTTATATTATTAGTATAGTGCCTAGCATAGAACTGAAACAAATAATAGGTGTCTAAAAACTATCTATCGATTCATTGGTTGTAGTTAAGAAGAATTAGCTTTAAAGTGTGTTAGACTATAGAAGGGAGAATTACACTTATTTGAAAAAAACCAACCCCCCACACTCCCCATCCCACAGCAGCAGCTTCAGATCTTCTACCAAGAAAATTAGCAAGTTAGTAGGATTTGGGGCTAAGAGAGACCCCAGAAATCAAAGTTTAACCCCTTTATTTCACAGATGAGGAAAATGAGTCTCAGAAAAGTTAAAGTGGGTTGATTAGGGGTACTGAATAGCAGAATCAGGATTAAAATGAAAATACGTCTCTTGATTCCTACTCTATAGTTCATCCCTTACCACCAATTTCTTAGTGTCTGAAACATAACTCAAAAATATGGTTTTCGTTTATATATTATGTGTAATGTTTACTAACTCGTATACTATTTCAGAATTCTAGTTAATTCTGTTCAACTCATTTGTATACTGTATACAACCACTCATTATATCAGCACTGCCTTCAGATGATTACTTCTAGTTTCAGCTGCAATATCTCTAGCCTCCAGCAGGAGGAGAATTTATCTAAAAAGCCACACCAAAAATCAGACAAACCAATGACAAGAACTAGAACTTTACTCCCAATCCATTCATTTGCTTTAAAGTATCAGTAGCTTGTCACTATGCTAATGAAAGCTTTCCTTTTCCAAATTTTCTGGTTCTTCTGTAATGTAATACAGTCCATGATTTTATAAAATTTGATCTAAATTGTGCATTTGAAGTGGGCTTTAATGGAAAAAACTAATTCGAAACAGGCTCAAGAAATGTATAGAACAAATAAAATCTTGCTTACCATTTTTGCTTCTGACTGTACTGGCTGAGGAGAGGAAGGACCTGGAATTCCCGGAACACTAGGCACCATGGTGACTGGTCGAACAAGCTATGCAGAAGATATTGAAAAATAACTGCTAGAGAATATATTCAAAATGAGATTTGTACTTTTATTTGCACAATGGCTGCTATAATAATTTACATATTATAATCAATATAATGCATTAACATTTACATGACAATATATTATACATTAATAGAAAATGTATATTAATATTATTAATATAAATGTAATTGGTATAATTATTTGAGACTTCAGAATTAGAAAACTGTATCTCTGTCTGAACCCTTATTGATCTTAATCCTGATTTATCCTTCAAAAGTTGTCAATTGGGGCTTCCCTGGTGGTGCACTGGTTGAGAGCCCGCCTGCCGATGCAGGGGACACGGATTCGTGCCCCGGTCCGGGAAGATCCCACATGCCGCGGAGCGGCTGGGCCCGTGAGCCATGGCCGCTGAGCCTGCGCGTCCGGAGCCTGTGCTCCGCAACGGGAGAGGCCACAACAGTGAGAGGCCCGCGTACCGCAAAAAAAAAAAAAAAAAAAAAAAGTTGTCAATTGTTCTGAGACACTCACTTTCCTAATCTTCAATTTTCATAATTCCTTTTTTTAAATGATTTCTTCTTATAGAAAATAATATTTAAAGTGATGGATGCAAAATTTCTCACAGATCTGTCACCCATTTTGAATGTGAAAGGAAAGAATGTTAAAACTTGTATAACTAGGCATAGAAAGTAATTTCAACAATGAACTTTGCTTTTCTAAAATATATACATATAAAATTTCTAAAATATACAATGAAAGTTCTTTGATATATTAATATAAAGCATGACAAAGAAGAACCTGATTACCTCTAATAATTCCTCTAATAATAATAGTATGTAACAGATTTTTCTGGTTTTTGCCTTTTTTAAAAAACCTAATATCAACACTGAATGATTAATTATTATGTACCTAAAGTATACCTCTTTTTCATTTCAGTTTCTCTCATCACAGTTACATTTAACGGGATAACCATACAATCCCAGATACAGGACAAGGATGTTTCCCCCTTGAAAATATCCTCAGAAAAGAGGAAGTAATCACCTTATATTCGAGTCCTTATAAAATATCTCATTCTGAACAACAAAGTTCTGTTTGAAGACAACATATTATCTTGAAATTATTTCAATCAATGTTAATTTTGGATACTTAAAAAGGTCACTTTGGAAGAACTAGTTAATAAAAAAAGTAAATATTTAACATTAATTTTAGTATTATTTCTCAGGATATAATCTCACCAAAGTGTTAGATGTTCCTGTAAGGAGGCTTTTAAAACTAATTTTTAAAAGCTATACAATAAGTGATTATATTGTACTGATCAGAAACAACTATCTACAAGGTAAAAGAAGAAACTGTCTTTTTATTACATGAATGAATATTAGGACTTGGTGTAAGATCCCCAGGATTACAATAATAGATTCAAAAAGTGTTATACTGAAACTACTTGGGTGAGGATGAAAACAATGTGTTTTGGAAAATTGTGTGAGATTTCTTAAAAAGTGGTTCTAATGATGAAAACTTGAATGTTGAAGACACATTTGAAGAGTCTGAATAAACTTATGAAATGTGAGAACAGGAAAAAAAGGATTATTTCTAACTTATATTATTCCAAAGAATGTGCTTCTAAATATCCACTATGTTATTAAATATTGTAAGTAGATATTTAACTACTATGTCTTTCAAAATTTATATATTTAACATGCCCTCAAAAAACTTTTCTTATGCATCTTCTCATTAGGAAAGTGGGGACTATCTATTGCCCATTCTACTAGACCATTTAGATTTTCACACGCTTGGGACAGCAAAGGAATTTTGTAAACCCAACCTGACCATAATATTTCACAGAGAGTGCTTTTATAAACAATTTCTATAGTAATCAAAATAACATGGAGTTACCTGATAAGTGTTCCAGTATAAATGTCTTCTTAAAGAATAGAAATCTATGTTAATATTTGAATTCTACAAATCTAGCATATTGAAATGGGTTGAATATGGAATAAAGTTCTTAATACTAAAAATAAAAGGAAAACAAGATTTTTAGGATGGAAAAATGTTTTCTATCCAATTATGTTTGCCTTGAAAGGTAAATGCTATCACAATAAATATCAGTGAGTAAATATTGCTCACCACTAAGTATTTTGTTGAATTCAGTTTCATAAACTAATCAAGCAGCCCCCCCCTTGGGCTGTATTTTCTGATTACAAAGATCGGTTTTACTATAAAGAAAATATTTTAATAGTCTAAATTTCAAACTTACTGGGACTGCAGCTGGAACATGCACATTCGAACTTGTAATTGATGCAGGAATAGCAACAGGCATGGTTTGTCCATTAGGAAGATGTAACAGAAGAGGAAATGGGCCTGGTACAGGACTAAGGAAAACAAAAGAAGGGCAATTAGAGAAAAGAAATCCCTATCAATAATCTCTAAAAATACAAGAGTACTTTTACTCCTATTATTATATCATTTAAAAGTAAATTTTCCAGAGAAAGGTAAACACCGTATGATTTCACTTATATGTGGAATCTAAAAAACAAAACAGACGAACAAACATAACAAAACAGAAACGGAGAACAGACAGGTGGTTTCCAGAGGGAAGGGTGTTGGAGAGATGAGAGAAATTAAGAGGTACAAACTTCCAGTTACAAAATAAAGGAGTCACAGGGATGAAATTCACAGTGTGAGGAATACAGTCATTAATAATGTTATATCTTTGTACAGTAACAAAGGTGGTCAAAAGGTACAAACTTACAGTTATAAGATAAATAAGTACTAGGGATGTAATGTACAACATGATTAATATAGTCAACACTGTTGTATGTTACATATGAAAGCTGTTACCAGAGTAAATCCTAAGAGTTCTCATCACAAGGAAAAAATATTTTTTTCTTTTATTTTATATCTGTACAAGATGATGGATGTTCACTAAACTTACTGTGGTAATCATTTCATGATGTATGTAAGTCAGATCATTATGCTATACACCTCAAATGTATACAGTGCTGTATGTCAATTGCAGTTAACCCTTGAACAACAAGAGGGTTAGATGCACTGACACTATGCAGAGTCGAAGATCCCAGTGTAGCTTATGGTCGGCCTCTGTATCTGCAGATTCAACCAACTGTGGATTGTGTAGTGTGGTAGTATGTATTTGTTGAAAAATATCTGTGTGTAACTGGACTCACGCAGTTCAAACTGGTATTGTTCAAGGGTCCACTGTATATCTCAATAAAACTGGAAAAAAAAGAAAAAAGAACTGCAGCTCCAGCCCAAGAAAATGCCTATGTGACAGATGGAAACTTGATACCATCTTTCTCATAACATGAATAAAATACCCACAGAAAATTATTCATGGTATATATATACCACTCAAGTAATTAAAAACAAAACAAAAATCTTCCAATCACTGCAAAGCACATCGTAAAATTTAATTGTTTTTAATTGCATCTTAAATGCACAATGTACGTAAGCAGTGTAGAGAAAAAGAGGAAAAAAAATGGAAAAAGTTATGAATTTACTTAGGACAATCTCCAGCATGTTAGTTGAGAAAAATTCTTATCAACTACCTGTAAGAACTGAAAGAAATGTTACCTGGTGATAAAAATAATCTTATGTGTTTTGTGTGAAATAGCATGAAAATAAGAGACCATCTTAAAATCACATTCTATGTTGATTTGTTTTTCAAATTAAGTTTTAGATATTTATTTTCTAATTTATTAGATACTATTTATATTTATTGAAAAGACTACCCAAGCATTTTTTCCAAAAATCAAAGCATGCAAAATACTATTAACACACACACACACATACACACACACACACACACACAAAGGCCACAATTAGAATAATTAAATATCTTAGGACAAATCATAACAAGAAAAACTTAACAATTCATGTAATTCAATGATTGGCCGAAATCACTTACACGATTGGCCTGTTGGAGGACGGTGCCTGTGTGATTACAGTACTTGAGGTTGGTGAAGGTACTGCCTGCTGAATAATTACACTTGAGTCAGAACTTGTAAGCAGCACATTGGGAACCTGTAATGATGCTGGACGAACGATAGCTGATGTGGGCTGTGCAGTTTGTGTCAATGGTACTTCCTATTTAATAATGAGATAGAGAAAGAATGTAATTTAAAAATGCAAGTCAACAGAATATAACACATTTTTAAAAACAACTTAATATATTATATACTTAATATACCCCAAAGTATGTTAATATTTAAAGTTAATTAAAAGAAAATTGTAGAAGCCACTGTAAAGTTTCAGATGCAATGTTCATATTTTAATTTAAAAACATCTTGAGTGGTTTTTTCAGTACAATTTGTTTTACCATCAATCTAGAAATAAGTTAGGCTGGGCAACTTGGCTATATAACTCCATGAGAATTTAAGTTAAAAAACAGAAATACAACTCCATTCTCATGGAAGCATAGAACTTAAAATCCAGAAGGGATTGCCTAGTCCTACTCCATCATTATACTGTATAAAGAAGAAATAGGTCCAGGAGACTGTTTTATAGTTGATACAAATTCAATAATAGAATACTTATAAAATGGTATTATAGTAAGGGCCCAAAAATGTTAAAAATTTTTTTAAGTAATACAAATATTTGCTAATTTCAGGTAACTATCTCTACATTATCAATAATTTCTCAGTATCAAAAGGCCAAGTAATATTGATACCTTGAATGTAAAAATAAATAACTATTGGAGTAACATCTTTCCAAAGTAAAGGAAAACACAGAACCTCATAGATGGTCTTTTCCCCAATTTTACAGATTAGAAAACAGAGATTATCCAGGACTCTGTAACTAGTTACTGTAAAAATTGGGTCTACTATGTTCTTTGAATTGGCCTTTATACTGCCATTTATTATCAAAATCTTATTAAGCTATACAGGAAGAAAGATAAACTAGTAGTACTGGGACTTCATTTATTTGACAAGTTTGAGAATTTACAACACACCCTCAAGGCCTAGTGGGAAGAGAGACAATAAACAAGTAAAACAAACAAGAAAATTTCAGACTGTAATGTGTTACAGACTAACAGCAAAACATAAGAAATCATGAAAGATCAACTGAGGGAAGGTTGGAGTTGGCTCCTTTGATAGCATAGTGAGGTAAGGTGAGCTTCTTTGCAAAACAGCATTTGAACAGGTACTGAAAAGATAAGGAGGAGAGCATTCTAGGGAAAAGGAAGCAATACCAAGAGCAATGTCTTTGAGGTAGGAAAAAGCTTAGAATACCTGATGAACACACCAGAGAATGGCATGAGGTGAGGCTGGATGGGTAGGTAAGTCCAGATCAATGAGGACTTATAGAAGGAGTGTGTTACCTTAAATGCAATGGCAAACCATTGAAGGATTTTAAGCAGGGAAGTGACATAATGTATTAAAAATAAAATAGCCTATGGAAAATAGGTTGGAGATGGAAGTAGAAAGTCCAGGTAATTGTTAAAAATTATATTAACATTATTAATATATTAATTATATTAAAATTATTATATTAATATTATTTGTATTTTAACAAATAATAATTGTTAACAATTATTAGAAGGTAATCGTTAACAATCCAAGTAAAAGATGATGATGGATTGGACTAAAGTGGTGACACTGAAGATAAAAGAGATAAACTAAGGATATATTCAGGAAGTAGGTCTAGTAAGATTTGTTACTGGTTTCAGTGTGAAGGAAAAGAGGGAATTAAGTATTCTTTATTCTTGGCCTGAGCAACTAGATGGATGGAAAGAAGTTTTCCCTGTTTTACCGAGACAGGGAAAACTGTGGGAAAAAAATCAAGGGCTCTAATTTAGACCTACTATGTTTAAGATGTCCATTAGACACAGAAAAGGAAATGTCAAGATGGAGCTGGATATGAATATGGAAATCTGGGAAATATCTGGGTTGATATAAATTTGAAAACCACGTAGATGGTTTTTAAAGTTATGAGTCTGGATGAGAGCACTTAAGAAAAAAATTGAGAAAGAAAAGAGAAGGGGGCCCAGAACTTGCTTTTTACAACTTGGAATAACTATGCCATGCCCAGGGGGAACTAATGACTGAGGAATGCAGGAAGAAGAAATACCCCTAAAAGAGGCTAAAGCAGCAATCAACAGGAAAAAACTGCTGAGTGTGAAGGGACTGAAATACTTTCTAGGAAAAAGATATTTATATCAAAGATTTAACAGCATTTCTTATAATTGTGATAATGTGGAAACAACCTTTATGTCCAACAAGAACAAGATAAGTAAATACATTAAGGTAATGATAAAATAAAGTGCAACCATTAAAAATTATGACTTTGGAAAATTTTCTAATGCCATGGGAAAATGTACATTAATGCTGAATGTCTAAAGCATGATATAAAAAAGTAAATTGGGACTTCCCTGGTGGCACAGTGGTTAAGAATCCACCTGCCAATGCAGGGGACACAGGTTCAATCCCTGATCCGGGAATATCCTTCATGCTGCGGAGCATCTAAGCCCGTGCACAACTACTGAGCCTACGCGCTAGAGTTTGAGAGCCACAACTATTGAAGCCCGCACACCACAACTACTGAGCCCACGCACTGTAACTACTGAAGCATGCGCGCCTAGAGCCTGTGCAATGAGAAGCCTGTGCACTGCAATGAAGAGTAGCCCCCGCTCACCACAACTAGAGAAAGCCTGCAAGCAGCAAGGAAGACCCAAAGCAGCCAAAAGAAAAAAAAGTAAACCAAGATTCCTCTTTGTATCCTATAACTATTCACTTACATATGCATATTTTTATGTATAAATGCATGCATATATCTAGGAAAAATGTTTCAAAATACTAGTAATTCTTATCAGTCAATTATGGGCTAAAAGGTAGTTTTTTTTTTTCTTTCTTGTATTTTTCTATATTCTTAAACTTTTTATAACGAGAATGTACTTTTATAACAAGGAAATGAAAAAAACACAAAACACCTAAGGTCAAAGCATTTATTCCTAGGTAAATAGTTACTTTTTCTGCCTTACTTCTAGCTCCTCTGCCATGGCTCTTCTATTCTCCCCAATAATTTGTCTGTGTGTAACAAAAAACGAATTATCTATAAAGGTATAGTCTTCTTTCCCTGAAATTTCTGAGTATTCACAGGCTTTCACATATAATAAGACTATTACAACCTGACACTGATTTATGTATAATTTATTACATTAACATTTTATGTAGATCAAATATTAGACTTTACTTAGCTGATTTTTTTCCACTTAGTTTGTGTTTCTACCATAAATACAAATTTCTAACCTTCTCATCACTGGTAGTAGACTCTGGGTGAGGTAAAGGACTATCCTGGTGAGTGGTTTCTACAACAGAGGGCTCCTCAATTTTGCTTCTTACAATGGGTGTTGCAAGAGGAGATAAATCTAGAGGCATCTAAAACACAAACGTTAAAGAAAATGTTAGGAGTTTAAAAATAGCCAATCAGTATATCTAAAATAAGAGAGCAGGGAGTGAAAACTATGATTACTGTTCTGTCAGAAGCACTGTTTTAATTTCATGGTTAACAACATACTTTTTTAATGTCGTCTTCTGAGGCTTTCTTGAATTCATTCTCAAATGGACTTGCCAACTCATTAAACAAACCCACTTCTTCACAGTTTTTCAAGAACCTTGTTGGTGTTGGGGTCTGATCTGAAATAAATGTCAAGAAGTAAACACATAGATTTAATATCATACAGGACCCTAAAATATAGCTAGTAAATTAACAAATTAGCAGGACTGGTTCAGTCAGCTGTTAATTCTCTTTGGAAAGACCTCTTCCTTTAAAGCAAACAAAATCTGGTTAAGTTTTTGTTGCAGTTTAAGGTATTTCCTCCAACTTTATGAACCATAAAAGTATGAAAAGAAGTACTTCTTGTTCCTTAGTCCACACGTTCTCTTTGAGTGACATAAACACCCGCTACTCAGAGATCAACTACTGTCGTTATCTAACACAAAATTTTAAAAAAATTTACACTATTAAAACTTACAAATGCATAAAATACATGCAATTTGGGGAAAACTAGGACAACAGCATATATATTTGCTTTAACTTGGCCCTTCCACTAGTGTTCATAATCTATTATGAAAGCAAGCTTAAGATAAAACAGTCTTTAGTAGGTAGATCAAAATACTACAAGAAAAAGAAGGTTAAAACAAGAGCCCCCCGCAAATGAAAACTAAAACAAAACCCTCCTTTTTAAAGCTAATTTTCTATTTTAAAGCATTTTTCAAGCTTGGTATGAGGGGCTATGTAAGAGTTATATGTCTAATGTTCTAGCTTAATTCCTAGGCAGCAGAGAATTAGTCAAACTCTGCTTTCTCGAAACTTGAAACATTTTACCTACATTTGAATATGTACTCACACTAGGTGCATTAAAACATGTACTGAATGTACATGTGAGCATGTATTAGTTACAGAACAAATGCCCCTTAAGGTCCACGTTGAATTGAAAAAGAGCAAATTTATGAATTTTGCCTGTTTAGTCTTATTATTTTCAAGGCTGTTTACTCAGATTGATTAGAGTTGGTAGCACATTCAAATTCTATTCACATTTTATATATTTTAGGGCATCAATTTTATAGGTTATATCAGGGATCAAGCTTAAACTAAATAAAAGTATAAGGATGACTCCTGGTTTAAGATAAAATACTTATAAAACCTTCTGTGAAATTAAAATTCACATATTTCTGTTAACTATTGGGTCCCCAGAGTGGGCATTACTTACTGTTTTATCTTCACCCTCACCTCAACATATTCCCAGAGTATTAATATGTTTACTACATATAAATATATTTAACACTAAAATGACCTACTTGTCATACACATTAGATATAATGTAGGCCTACCTCAGACACTATTAGTATTATCAAAATTACTGAAGGACTTTTATTTTGTCTTCATTTTACCTAATAGTTAGTCTGCAACATATATAACCTCTACCCCCAAAAAGACTTCAAAATGGTATTATAGTAAGGGCCCAGCATACTTGTATCAACCTAGGTCCATCATGACTGAATTAGTAAACTGAACATAAATTTGACTCTTCTGTTCATGCCCAAAGGGTTTGTCTATCTAAGCCCAAGAGGAGGCTATTTTGTATTAAAGGGAGAGAAGTCTTAAAAATAAAATACGTATGGAAAAATCACTTTTATCAGTGATTACTATAATGATCAGGCTTGAAAAGAGAAAAGTCAACACAGGCACAATTGTTTAAACATGCACATGGCTTATGGCTATTGATCATCAAATATATAGCATACACATCATGCATTATATTTATACAGTAATGCTAAACTACTCATCTCATTGTATATTAGTAAAAAAATGGTCAAGTGCTATGTTTGAATGTGTTCTACTTTTCTATTGCATTAAATGTAAACAGATAGGAAAGTAAGTTCTAGAAACCAATCTCAAAATATTTTTGAGTTAAATGTTACAGAGAGAGATATGGCTCTAAGGCAAGAAATTCTAGAGAAGCAAAGACCTTCGTGCCTACGAGAGTGAACCTTCAGGCTGTTGTTATTTTGTTTGTGTTTTTGGTTCTCTCTCCTAGTATCTGATGTATAGTGTTTTAAAGAAATGCATACTTCACTCTTGTCTACTTCCTTCTACTTATAGAAATGAAGATATGTAGAATGCTACCCTACATTTTTCCTAAACAAATTGTTTTTTGGTAAATTATCAACATTTTTACCTCCAGTTTTTTCAATGCAAAAATCTTGATACCGAATGACAAGAACCGTCTTTTTTCCTCATTATCTCTCCAAAGCATTGCATATGACAATTTGATCTCTATGTTGGGTAATAATTTAAAAGTATTAATAATATTCAGTATACAGGTATATAATTCTAGACTTACAAATAGTATAACCTAAGCTTTACAAGAGAAAAAATTAAGTTAATTTGAATATTTATGTGAATCTGTGGTTATGACACAAAAAGGACTGAAATGTATATAAGTATATTAAATTTTATATAAAACTGTTTTCTTACCACACTACTTATAAAATATACAAAATGCAATGAAATTAACTGTTATGTGTGTGTACATATACAGAGATATGTACATATATATATTTAAATACCAAAAAAGGGGTAGCTGATATAGCATGGAAGGACAATAAACCAATGCATGAATTGGGTTTCTCTTTTTGCATACTGTAAGATAATCATCTGCTTAGGTGATACTGCATGCTCATAGGAGCAACATACAAAAATAAAAGCACTGACTGAATTTTAGCCCCCTTTATTGAGAGTATTTTACTAACACAGATGTTTAGTCCAAAAAGAAACAAACAAAATCCTAATGAACAAGTCTGCTAATTGCTCTTTCTCCAACAGGAAGAGCTTGATCATCATCTAGCTTCGCATAGCATTGTAAAGCAGGTGTAAACAGCTAAAAGAAACATTGACTAAACATCACATTAGTTCAACTATCAGTGAAATGTAAATTTTGGAAATGGTATGAATGTTCCCAGGTTTCTAATTAACTTCCACAAAAAATGACATTAAAATCCACATTTGAAAACCACACAAAAAGAGTGAAATGAATGGTCAGAAGGAAACATAAAAATGTAATGGGTAAAATACATGTTGCCAACATTTATTGTAAATGAAGTCATTGGAATATCACCAGACTATATTATTTACAGAGAATACACAAAAATTGTGCACATTCCAGGTGAAATATGTATATAAGCTATTAATAAAAGCATATACTAACCAGCCACAATGACACTGTCATTACGTGCTGGACCAAATTTCAGTGTCATCTCATGTTTATGTTTATGGACAGCCAAATGATCCTCGTTGGTAAAACGCTGTGGCAAAAAGTTTTAAAATATAGTTAAGATTTTCAATTTGATCAAATAAGTTAAATGATAAGGAAATTCATTTCCACAACATGTAAAACCACCATTAAAAAAGAAATAGCAGTTTGTTAACTATAAAGAACCTACTGTTAGTATAGATAAACATACTAGATCTCAAACAATCATAGAGAAACACATTACCCAAGAACAAGCAATTCTGATATAATACTAGGTCACATAACTCATTTTAGAGCATTTAAAAACAAAACCTGAGGCAAAGAAACTTTATATAAATTTCATTTGGACACTAAAAATAGACCACTATTAATTTTTGCCATATCATAGTAGAAATATATACTCCATGGTATAATGACTTTTGAAGAAAGCATTGTATTTTACTTAGATTTCAGGTTACTTACCACTTTTAAAATGAAAACTTTCTTATAAAAATATTACTCCTGGACAAATTAAGAGGTAAATCAGGTTCTTTATGTTATCACATAAAGAAAAGAATGCCTCGATCATAATCCAGCAAAGAAATAGTGGCCAGTACAATAATAAAGCAATTAATTACTTTAAAATAAAATAAAGGACTTCCCTGGTAGCACAGTGGTTAAGATTCCGCCTGCCAATGCAGGGGAAACGGGTTCTTCCTGGTCCGGGAAGATCCCACATGCCGCAGAGCAACTAAGCCTAAGCCCGTGCGCCACAACGACTGAGCCTGCGCTCTAGAGCCCAAGAGCCACAACTACTGAAGCCCGCGCACTGCAACTACTGAGCCCACGCACTGCAACTACTGAAGCCCATGCACCTAGAGCTCATGCTCTGCAATGAGAAGCCCGTGCACCGCAATGAAGAGTAGCCCCCGCTGGCCACAACTAGAGAAAGCCTGCACGCAGCAAGGAAGACCCAACGCAGCCAAAAGTAAATAAATAATTTTTTAAAAAGTAAAATAAAATTAAATTAAAATTTTAACTTAAAGTGATTTTTCATTTTATTATCGCATTCTTATATAAAAAAATGAAGCAAATTTATTTTTAAAACTACACTTAGCTTGGATACATCCTGCCTGCCAAAGGTGACATTTATGATTACAATATAATAAATGCATTGTTTAAATACCTCCTGACTGTGTCTGGACATCAATCTTTATGAAGATGCTTCCTTATCTTTAGTAACATTTATAACTGAAAATAGAGAGCACTTACTTTTTGTTATTTCAGAGCAATAATTATAAAATGCCAAATTAAGAGATCTAAACTCACTCTCTAGTCTATATCCTTACAAATGGGATGTTAAAATTATATGTATTTGAACTTGGTTCCTCTGAACCACCAAAAATGGATTCTTTCTCTTTGGTCTCACCACCCCACTATCCAACTCACTACATCCTTTCATGCAACAAATGATAATAGCTTTAGGGTAACCTTAAAACTACGTAAAAGAATGAAATATTTCTTTCCATTATGTTTTTTATTCTAAATATTAAAAGTATGACCTATATCATACTTAGGCCAGCCCACAAGCCCACTGTAAAAGTTAATCCCTCTCATATATACCTCATCTTGCTCTGCACAGTGCCTGGTTATAGCACCTATCAAATATGATATTGATATTTTTGTATTTCCTTTTAAGTAGGCTGAGCTCCTACTATTTGAGCTCCCCCAAATTTAGCATATAAATAAATGCCAATTGAAAGAAAGAACTCCTTACAATTAAAGAATTGAATCTTCAAGCCCAGTCTAAAGGAAAAACAAAAACCCCACCAAACCACAGACTGCTCCTTAAGATGAATTAAGCCTTTAATTTAATTTGGCTGTATAGTGCTCTCATGTAAGTATGCTTACCACTAAGTCTTTAAGTTACTGTACACCAGTGGAAAATTATTATTATATGACCCCTCTTCAAAACCTGCTTGTATTCCCATTGTAGGTGAGTGTCCAGATGCAAACAGTACCTCTACCCCTTGACTTATTCATTTACTCTTCAAACATTTATTAAGTACCAACTATAGGCAATGGGATCATAATCCAGCTCCTCCCCACTCAAGTGCTATTTTCCTATTGCTTCATCATTGTAAGAATCCTTTCCAAATTGGAGAAATAAGGGCTTTCCTGGTGGCGCAGTGGTTAAGAATCCACCTGCCAATGCAGGGGACACAGATTTGAGCCCTGGTCCAGGAAGATTCCCACATGCTGCGGAGCAACTAAACCCGTGCGTCACAACTACTGAGCCTGCACTCTAGAGCCCGCGAGCCACTACTCAGTCCGCGAGCCACAACTACTGAAGCCCAAGTGCCTAGAGCCCGTGCTCTGCATCAGGAGAAGCCCACACGCAGCAATGAAGACCCAACACAGCCAAAAATAAAAAAACAAATTTATTAAAAAAAAAAAACAAATTGGAGAAATAAGAAATAGTCATCCTTTGATAGACCGAATAACAAAGCTCTTGGAGAATGAACATAGCTATAGGGTTTACTTGTGTTACTTCATTGCTTTTTACTTTGCATTACAGTTCTGAATGTCTTACAAGTATCTTTCTTTTTTTTTTTGCTTGAATGTCTTACAGGTATCTTAAAGCAAGGTTCACTTTACGTTCCAAAGAACCTAACAACGTGGCTTTCTCCATTGAGGGCAATCATTAAACATTTGCAAATGAATGCGTTTTGGTAGAGGTCTTAGATTTTAAAACAGCAGTCAGCATAATTAACAGATAGTTATGTGCTAAGAATTTTTTATCCTAACAGTATCCTCTGCTTAGATTCTGGTTTGAACACAAATATCCAAATCAAACAGCAACTACATATAGAATAAATAACATTATGCTTTATACAAAACATGTGAAAACGGCACCGAGATTGATTCTAAGTGAAAAGAAACAGCTAAAAGGATCCTAAAAAACATTTAGGATCATATGAATAGTAAGAGGAGAAATGCGACGAATATGAATTTACAAAGTCTCATGGAGAATGTACAGATCAAATTTACCTGAATGCTATTTATAAAGGAATTGTTGATCATATAATGATATTATTTATATACACGGGTAAAATACACTGAAATTGACACTTGATACAGGTGAGTTTAACCTTGGCTATCATCTGAGGAAACTTACTTATCTCTAACAAGAAACTTAAAAAGACAGTGTCAAAAGGCAGTCACCAGGAACATATATATTGTAAAACGCATTCTTTCTTCAACAAACACATATAGTAGCTATCACAAGCTAACATTTTTGCAGAATCTCTTTGAACTGCTTTCCCAGACAAATTAAGAATTTTATTCTAAAAATAAGCTTCGTAGAAAAATTATAATGATACTGCTAGTGATAACATATTGAATTCATACAATTTCTTTCTTCCAGGCAATTGAGAGCACAACTCCAATGCAAAATGTTACTGATGTGTAGTGTTTTGTTAAACAAGAAGACTTTGAGCATATAGCTGAATAAACAGTGGGAAAGGCAGTCAAGAAAGGTAGGATAGGCCAATCATCTCTCTTAAAAGGTTAAAAAGGATGGGTAACCTGACAGGTAGGAGGGAGGTGAAATAGTTGCTTCCATAATAAATTAATTTAAGCTCTGGTATCTGAGAAATCTGTGTTTCCAAGGCTTGAACACTCTTACCAGAATTAACTTCCTAAGAAATCAGTCATTCTGCATTTAATACATGCATTCATATCTATCATATAGATTATTATTCCTATTTAAAATAGATTAAATAGGTACTAAGTTATAAAGCCATCAGGCCAATAGCCCATTTTACTACTTCTTTAACTAGCTGAATTATTTTATTCAACATCAGGAAGTTACTAATTAAACACACACACATACACACTTCCACTCTCACACCTTCACTGAAACTTTAGATTAAATGATTATCTCCTTTGTAAAACAACTTATAATGTATTAACATTCTACCAAAGAAAGAATTTTCAATAAGAGTATCACCAAAAGCAAAGATACTGTCAATAAAATATGAGTTTCAATGTTAAATGAATCTTTCACTAAATTATCTCAACTTCGTCTCTTTTACTGAATTCAGTGGAACGCCATGTTAAAACAAATGAAATGAACAGGACTCTTTGTGAAATACCTAATAGTGACTGAGCGAGCATATGAAAAATATTGTAATATAAAGAGTCAAAAGTTAAAATCCTCTGCATTGAATTCTATAAGTCTCTCTCTCTGAAATGACATTATCAACAAAATGTATTAAAAATTTTAAATACCTATTTGAAAATTTAAGTCCATTAAGTTTTTTAAAGGTGAAATTCAAATTTGGAATAATGTTACCACCTACTAGTGACAAAAAATAATTTGTAATACCACCAATAAATTGGTGTTTCTAAAATCAATTCTTATTAGAATTTCTAATTTCCTAGGAAATACTATTTGAATCTAGAGAGAGATTATACCATTTCTGTTCTAAGCAAGATTTAACAAATGGATGATGCTGACCTTAGCCGGATTATCATTTTGGCCGGTAACAGTTACAAGGTATTATAACATAGAGGTTAGACTATTTTAAGCATCTTAGGGAACAATATAGGCCAAAAAATAGTTAATAATACCTAGGACTGGAGTGTTCCCATGATGAGAACGGTGCTTAGATAAATTACTAGTGAAAATATATTGTTTTAGCTTTTAAAAACAATATGCAAAATGTATGAAGAACCTTAAAAATGTGTATACATTTTCACCCAATAATTTGATTTCTAAAAATGTATTTTGAGGAATTAATTAGAGATGCATATAAAGGGTAATACAGAAGAATACTCATCACAATGTTGTGATTTTTTAAGGCCGTAATAATTTTTAGGTCATAAAACAGGAATGGGTAAATAGATTATGGGACACATTCTGGCAATAGAATACTACACAGGAACTCAAACCCATGTTTTCAATTAACACACAAAATGCCCATAATACATATAGTGTCATCTGCATACAAATAGAATACAAAACTATATGTGCAGTATGATCCCAATTTTGTTTGAATAAATAAAAGGGGGGAAGGATATAGGAAATACACCAAATGTTAACAGAAGTCCTCTCTGGATTTTATTTTTTCCTTTTGTCAACATTTTCAGTGATGCTTTTGTAATTATGAGAAAATAAAAACCTTTAATGTTAATTGAAAAAAAAAAACATATACAAAGACCTGTATTCAAATATACCTTGAAGCCTGAACATTCTATTTAGGGATGTTTCGCTATAAATGTTAACACAAGAGCAGGCTTGGGTTCAAACTTATCTTCAATATTTTCAGGCTCTGTGACTGAGAGACATTCAGTAGTATATTTAAGTTCAACTGCTCACTTGTAAAATGAGGCCAGTAGCACCTATTTTATAGGGCTTTTGCAGGATTAAATGACATAACCCACATAAGCTTCTTAGCACAGTGACTGGCTAAGTTAAAAAATGTTACTACTGTTATAACTGTTTTTATTACTATGACAACTATTATATGAAACTTTAATTCCTCAAATCCTTTTTGAAACAACCTGGAGCACAAATAAATAGACATGGTATATATACACTTGATAAATATCTGAAAGCTCCATTCTGTGGTTCATAAGCAACTTTTTTGTGTTTCTCAGGTAGAGCTTTTTGTTGTTATTGTTTTGAATAAACTTTTTATTTTGGAAAACCTTTAAGTTTACAGAAGAGTTGCAGTAATAGTACAGAGAGTTCTCACACACTCATTACTCAGTTTGTTTCCCCAATGTTCTCATCTTACATTACTGTGGTACATTTATCAAAACTAAGAAACCAACATTGATATATTACTATTAACTAAACTCAAGACTTTGGTAATTTCAGTATTACCCAGCTTAACCAGGCTCAGACTCCAAATGACTTTTTGTTAGGTTACCAAATTCAAAATCATCTCTGAAAACTATGACAGGGACCGCCAGCTGTCCCTCAATATCTATTACCCTTTTTCCTTCAATAAAAGAACTTCTGAATTTTAGGTGAGCACTTGGCTGCCCAGGACAAAGACCACATTTTCTAGCTTTCTTTGCAGTTAGGTGGGCATATGATTGGGCTGGGACCAAAAGAATGAGTGAAAATTATATGCATTACTTCCAGTTAATGCTCCTAAAATGATGGGTGTATACATGCTGTGTTTTGCTTCCCCTTCTCCCTCTCTTATTGCTGGAATATGGACTTGAGTCAGGAGCTGGAACAGCCATCATGGAGCTAAAAATGGAAGTAGCATGTTGAGGGTTATAGAATCAGCCAGCCCTGGGACTCCTACTTCCCAGTTATTACATAAAGAACAAACTGCTCAATCTATTAAGGTTGAGTCTTTGTTTCAGCCAGCATCCTAAGTAATACAAGTCTCTTTAAAACAATGTGCCATAGCTTCTAAAGGTGATTTCTTTTGTGTAATGGAATGAAAAGAAATGTAGTTTTTTATGGTGACCATATCGAAGAAATGTTTGTATGTCTAAGTTTTGATATGCTTCCTTTTCTCTATTCAAACCTTCCCCACCTCTTCCCGCCTTTTCACTTTCAGTTACTATGGATAAATTGTCTATGGTCCTTTCTAAGGCCAGTCCCTTCACTTGAACACCGGATCCCATCCTCTCCTAAGGACCCCATTCCTGCAATAGTCCCTCTCTCTGCAGTGTCAAATATGCTGTGATAGTCCCACCTTAAAATTCAAAACAAACAAAAAAACTCCATCTTCAATTCTCCTCCAGCAGTTATTTTACTGTTCCCTTTAAGCTAAATTCCAAGAAAAAGGTATCTTATAATGTCTCCACTTCTGGTTCTCCACATTTACTCGTCAGTCTAACTCCAATCTCACTGCTGTCACTGCTGCTTCACTGAAGCTACTCTTAGCAAGGTGTCTAATAATCCCCATTTTTCTAAATCCGATAATAAATACTGAATTCTCACCTTACCCTTTCAACTATATGACTACATTGTTCCCCAACACTTTGAAATACTTTTTCTACTTGACTTCCAGAACACAATTTTCTTCATTGTCTGCTTGCTTCTCAGTCTCCTCTGCTACATCCTCCCCCTCTTTCTGACTTCTGAACACTGGAGTGCCTTAAAGCTTAGCTCTCACCCTTCCTCTCTATCTATACTATTTAAATACAGAAGTAAAACTAAAGAAATATGGGGATTATAGATTATCAGACAAAATGTATTACAAACCCTGACAATGGAAAAATTATTATCAGACATCAAGGGAGAGGAAAGAAGTAGGAGGAAAAATGAATGTTAACTCCTTTCATAACAGGGAGTCTAAAAAACAATTCTAACTTCTTAATGTTTTTCATATTTTTAAAAAATATTAGGTCTTTTACACAATCTCTGATACACATACATACATATGTTCTTACATTCAGCAATAGGTTTATTTTTCTTCTGCTGCATTTTAGTAAATTAAAAAGAAATAGTGTAATAAACCCCTTTGCACATTCACCCAGCTTTAGCAATTATCAACCTATGATCCATCTCATTTCATCTCTACTCACCATTCACCCAATGGATTTTTTTGAGGCCCACCCCAGAAATTATTTTACCTGTTAAGTATTTCAGTATTTGTCTGCGCCAGATTGTAAAATATGGCCACAAATTCCTTCCATTATGATATGTACCCTCCTTCCTTTGCAATGTGGTAAGGCTGGTTCTCCCATCCGGAGGAGGGTATCTATTTCCCCACCCCTTGAGTCTGGGCTGGTCTGGTGAGTTGCACTGATCAACAGAATGCTGCAGAAGTGATGACCTGTCACTTCCAAACTGAAGTTTCAAGAAGCTTTATAGCTTTTGCTTCTATTCTCCTGGAATACTACTGTCCAGAGACTGACAGGTAACAAAATATATTGAACATATATCTAATAACCTTGGGCATATGTCTTTTCATAGTTTTGACAGTGCATCTTTGGGATAGAGTCCCAGAAGTAGGATTGTTGGGTCAAAGGGTAAATGCATGTGTAATTTTGCTAGATATTGTCAAACTCCCTCTAGGGGGTGTGCCATCTTGCACTTTTACCAGCAATGAATAAGAGTGCAAGAGTACTTTTAATATCACTGAAGTAAAATGGTTGCTGCTTTGCCAAAAGTATAAACATTCTTATGGTAGAAAATGTCAAAATAATCATAGATTGATTTATAGGCAGGATCATTAGATGGAAATGTTGCTGATATATATTATGAGGAAGAACAATGGGTGACTTTGGGGCCTGATAAAGTGCTGGAACACCCTTGTTATGTTCATAGAAGACCTTAGCCCTACGAAGGGTGTCTTCTTGGCTGGCTAAGAGGTAGTCTACCTCTCAGTCTCTTGGCCATTTGTGCCATGGACATGGACTGGGCATGTGCAAGGCAGTCTGCTGCGAGAACTTAAACAATGAATATTAAAAAGTTCCCAGACTTTCTGGATCTGGTGTTGAGGTGAATAAACGCTTACTTTACCCCGGGGATGTGCTGTGTAATGTTCCATTTGCCTCACCCCATCAGCTAAGGAAGCAAACCATTAATAGTGTCTATAAACAGTCTGGATATGCTTGAACAGATGGTGTAATTTTTCTCAGCAATTTTAAAATATCTTCTTGACCTGAAGAGTATCTCATTTTCATTTGCCTTTTTCTCCTAATTTTACTGAGTCATTCTTTCACTGGTTCTATCTCCCAGATAGGGAGAAACGACAGCCTGGCCTTGGGAGTTGGGGTGGAGGCAGAAGATGGAAGGGATAGTTTTGGCGCAGAGGCACCAAAAACGGGGAAGGTTGGATGGTACTAATTCGACTTCTTGGATTCATCCTGAAGTCAGATCCCCCGATCTTTTGTTGGCTTCATTTGGAAGCTCTCTTAAGTAAATTTAAATGTAATTCTTTTTATTTAAAATGGCATGTATGTTACTAAAGACTCAATCACAAAATAACAATTCCAACTATTTTAAGCAGAAAAGGATAGGACAAGGAATTAGGGACTGGTTTGAGACTGAGTTTCCACGAATGATTCCTAGAACAACACAGCAAAACTGGTCATGGTCCAAAGGCTGGCTCTAGAAACATATTGTATTAGCTCTAATCCAGGGATTAAAGATTCATACTGTGTCTGTCCAATCCATTCCAGCAAAATGGAGGACTTGAGTAATACCACCTTTCCATTCAACTTGGTCCCAAATCCAAGGAGTAAATGTAATTTACCAGAATGAGTAAATCTGGTTGGTGGAACCTAAAATCATACCCAGAATTCTAGCTGAAAAGGATTTTAGAAATTGCAATTTTTAGCTTTCCTGAATTTATAGAAAAATGTATACAAAATATATCTCCAAAATATATGTCAAATCAGTCTATTTCTCTATTTGTCCATTATTACCACCTAGTCAAAGCCACCACTATCTCTCTGACTGCTGCCAGTCTCTACTTTCACTATTAGCTCAGCAATGGCTTTTCATTGCTCTCTGAATAAAATCCAAATACCTTATCACAGTCAACAAAAGCCCTACAGGTTATCGACTCTTTTTATTCCCCTACCTTTCTGACATCATCTCCTACCCTTATCCTCATTAATCACTATATGCTCCAGCCGCAACAGTCACTTTTCTGTTTTTAAACACACCAAATCCATTCCTTCCCTATGAGACTTTATATTTGCTGTTCCTTCAGTCTGGAAAACTCTTCCCCCAGGTATGTGCAGGGTTTGCTCCCACATCTTTACTCAAATGTCACCTTATTACAGAGCATTCCCTGACCCACCTATCTAAAGTATCACCAACCCTGGTAACTCCTACCTTTACCCTGCTCAACATCATGGACACCATGTAAATTAAAATCTTTAGGTACCACTATACCCTCACCAGAATGATTAAAATTAAAAGATTATCCAAAACAATCCTGAAAAAGAACTAAATTGGAGAATTTACTCTACCTGACTGGAAGGCTTACTGTAAAGCTAAATAAAGCAATCAAGACGGTATGGTACTGGCATAAAAGCTGACAGACTGATGAAAGGAACAGAATAGAAAGCTAAGAAATAGATCCACGCTTACACAAATCATTTGATTTTCAATAAAGGGGATGAAGCAATTTAATGAAAAAAGGAAAATCTTTTCAACAAACGACACTGGAATATCTGAGAAACCATATGGAAAAAAAAGTGAGCTTCAACTCCTACCTCACACTATACACAAAAATTAATTCAAGATACAAAAGAGACCGAAATGAAAAACCAAGCTTTCAGAGGAAAGCAATGGAGAATATCTTTGTGACTTAAGGTTAAGCAAAAGTTTCTTAGATAAGTCACAAAAACCAACAACCAAAGAAGAGAAGAAATTAATACATTAGACTTCATTAAAATTAGAAACATCTGTTCATCAAAAGATACTATTATGAAAATCAAGTTGGAAACCACAGACCTGGAGAAAAATTTGATGACACACTGGTACCCAGGATATTTAAAGAGCTCATACAACTCAATAATTAAAAGACAGGCAACCTAATTTTTAAAAACAAGTAGATTTGAAAAGATATTTCACAAAAAATAAAGTATACGAATGGCCAATAAGCACATGAAAAAGTGCTCATTTTTTCATCAGTCAACAAAGAAATGCAAAGTAACACTTTATATATCAGTATACACACAATGAAAATGGCTAAAATTAAAAGATTGACACCAAATGTTGGCAAAGATATGATACAACAGGACCTCTCCTAGACTGTTGGTGGAAATGCAAAGTGACACCTCTGTTTTGGAAAGCAGTTTGGCAATTTCCTATTATATATTACATATGATCCCACCACTACTCTTCTAGGTACTCACCCAAGAGAAAAGAAAGCATGCATTCATTCAAAGACTTATACATAAATATTCACAACAGCTTTATTTCTAACAACTAAAAACTGGAAATAAGACAAATGTCCATAAACAAGTGAATAAATAAACTAATGGTGAAATAAGGAAATACTGCTCCTCAATGAAAAGGAATTAACTACTAATCACATAGCATGCAGAAATTGTAAATTAATTATGTGGAAGGAAAGAATCCAGTCAAAAGTACATACTGTATGATTCCATTTACATAAAATTCTGGAAAATACAAACTAACCTATAGTGACAGAAGGCAGATCAATGGTTGACAGGGATGGGAGGGAGGTATAACAAATAAGCATGAGGAAACTTTTGGGGATGATGAATATGTTCACTATCTTAATTGTGGTGATGGTTTTATGGATACATACATATGTTAAAATGTATCAAACTGTACACTATGAGCATGTGCAGTTTATTGTGTATAAATTATACCTCCATTTAAAATCAGCTAAAGAAAACAATGAGAACCAAAGAAACACTTTAATACTTATTTATGATTTATAGTTTGTATATTTAAGTACTCTGTAAATTTACTACACATTAAATTTATTCTTTCATTCTTTAGTGTCTATAGCTATTTTAAGATTATTATAACAGTAATAGATTAATAATTTAATGGCCTATTAAAAAACACTGAAATATTATTTTCTGTAACAACACTAAAATATTATTTTCTAAAAATGCTTCCACACATGCTCTATATTAAAGATGTTATACTTAAGAACATTAATATATTATTAGTGATATGCTCAGAGGTAAACATTAGTTTTTTTCATAAGAGTTCAGCAAGTAAACTAATTTTCATAAAAGATAATGTATATCTGATTTCCAATTAGGCAATTCACAATGATTTTCAACCAATAATGGTCAAATGAATATACTTTTAAATCTTGGATTTTCTCCAGGTTTTCCATCTTTCCCTTACAAGACTTAATTTTTTTTTTCCATATTAGATTGTATTCATTAAAACTCAGATGTGCTATTGAGGAAAATTAATTTCTTCCCCAAATTTTTCTGGGTTATTTTCATTCTAACTCCAAAATTGTACAAAACATTGTAAAAGAATCCTTTTAATGACAACATATATTGTCATAAGTGTTTTACTAAATATGAATATACAAAACAATTTATATATTACCTGGCCACATCCAGGGGCAGTACATAGAAAGGGTTTGTCATCACTCATATTCCACAGGTCCTTGTATTGCCTATAATAAAACATTAAGAAATGGCTAAATGTTTCACAGTCCAGATTTTTAAATAAAGAACAACTTAAAATGTAATATTATTTGATTTTCACTAAGCTTATCAACTTCTATCTGAATGTGAAGTAAAACACTTTTACTGACATTTTAACCCCACCTTCCATTTTCTTATTATGAACAGAGACATGTAACATGCAGATTTTACACTACAGAAAAAAATATTAGGAACCCTGATCTATCAGTCGAAATCTTTCCTGTTCAGTAGCATAAGTGCAGAGAAATGAAATAATGAGAAGATAACCACTTTAAACCCCAATGAAATAATGGACTAGGTAACTATCATCAATGTCTGATAAAACAATCAGGAACAAAGGTGACGGGAACTTTATAATGGCTGGGTCAGGGTGACAGCATCTGAACTCACGGGTCAGGGTGACAGCATCTGAACTCACAGGTCAGTCTTAAATTAACATCACTAAAAGTGAGACAAACATTATGTGCCCCCTGATATGATGCAATAGAAAGCACACAAAGGATTCTTGGGGGAAAAAAAGTCAAGCCTGAATCTAATCAAGCCTCTCTAGATCCAACTACAGGAAATACAGGAGATAGAAAAACATGTTGAAAGGGGATACAGCAGAAGCAAGAAGAACTACAATTCTGCAGCCTGTGGATCGAAAACCACATTCAAAGAGACAGACAAAATGAAAAGGCAGAGGACTATGTACCAGATGAAGGAACAAGATAAAAACCCAGAAAAACAATTAAATCAAGTGGAGATAGGCAACCTCCCAGAAAAAGAAATCAGAATAATGATAGTGAAGATGATCCAGGACCTCGGAAAAAGAATGGAGGCAAAGATGAAGAAGGTGTAAGAAATGTTGAAGAAAGACCTAGAAGAATTAAAGAACAAACACCTAGAAGAATTAAAGAACAAACAAACAGAGATGAACAATACAATAACTGAAATGAAAACTACACTAGAAGGAATCAATAGCAGAATAACTGAGGGAGAACGGATAAGTGACCTGGAAGACAGAATGGTGGAATTCACTGCTGAGGAACAGAATAAATAAAAAAGAATGAAAAAAAATGAGGACAGCCTAAGAGACCTCTGGAACAACATTAAACACACCAACATTCACATTATAGGGGCTCCAGAAGGAGAAGAGAGAGAGAAAGGACCCGAGAAAATATCTGAAGAGATTATAGTCGAAAACTTGCCTAACGTGGGAAAGGAAACAGCCACCCAAGTCCAGGAAGCACAGAGAGTCCAGGCAGGATAAACCCAAGGAGAAACATGCCGAGACACATAGTAATCAAATTGACAAAAATTCAAGACAAAGAAAAATTATGGAAAGCAACAAGGGAAAAATGACAAATAACATACAAGGGAACTCCCATAAGCTTAACAGCTGATTTTTCAGCAGAAACTCTACAAGGCAGAAGGGACTGGCATGATAAGTGATGAAAGGGAAGAACCTACAACCAAGATTACTCTACCCGGCAAGGATCTCATTTAGATTCGATGGAGAAATCAAAAGCTTTACAGACAAGCAAAAGCTAAGAGAATTCAGCACCACCAAACCAGCTCTACAACAAATGCTAAAGGAACTTCTCTAACTGGGAAACACAAGAGAAGAAAAGGACCTACAAAAACAAACCCAAAACAATTAAGAAAATGGTCAAAGGAACATACATATCAATAATTACCTTAAACGTGAATGGATTAAATGCTCCAACCAAAAGACACAGGCTTGCTGAATGGATACAAAAACAAGACCCATATATATGCTGTCTACAAGAGACCAACTTCAGACCTAGGGACACATACAGACTGAAAGTGAGGGGATGGAAAAAGATATTCCATGCAAATGGAAATCAAAAGAAAGCTGGAATAGCAATACCCATGTCAGATAAAATAGACTTAAAAAAAAAGAATGTTATAAGAGACAAGGAAGGACACTACATAATGATCAAGGGATCAATCTAAGAAGGAAGATACAACAATTATAAATAAATATGCAGCCAACATAGGAGCACCTCAATACATAAGGCAACTGCTAACAGCTATAAAAGAGGAAATTGACAGTAACACAATAGTGGTGGGCTTTAACACTTCACTTACACTAATAGACAGATCATCCAGACAGAAAACTGATAAGGAAACACAAGCTTTTTCTTTAGACCAGATAGATTTAAATGACATCTATAGGACATTCCATCCAAAAACAGCATATTACACTTTCTTCTCAAGTGCACACGGAACATTCTCCAGGATAGATCACATCTTGGGTCACAAATCAATCCTCAGTAAATTTAAGAAAACTGAAATCATATCAAGCATCTTTTCCGACCACAATGCTATGAAATTAGAAATCAGTTACAGGGGAAAAAAACGCAAAAAACACAAACACATGGAGGCTAAACAATACACTACTAAATAACCAAGAGATCACTGAAGAAATCAGAGGAAATCAAAAAATACCTAGAGACAAATGACAATGAAAACACGATGATCCAAAACCTATGGGATGCAGCAAAAGCAGTTCTAAGAGGGAAGTTTAGAGCTATACAAGCCTACCTCAAGAAACAAGAAAAATCTCACATAAACACTCTAACCTTACACCTAAAGGAACTAGAGAAAGAAGAACAAAAAAACCCCAAAGTTAGCAGAAGGAAGGAAATCATAAAGATCAGATCAGAAATAAATGAAATAGAAACAAAGAAAACAATAGCAAAGATCAATGAAACTAAAAGCTGGTTCTTTGAGAAGATAAACAAAATTGATAAACCATTAGCCAGACGCATGAAGAAAAAGAGGTAGAGGACTCAAATCAATAAAATTAGAAATGAAAGAGGAGAAGTTACAATGGACACTGCAGAAATACAAAGCATCATAAGAGACTACTACAAGCAACTCTGTGCCAATAAAATGGACAACCTGGAAGAAATGGACAAATTCTTAGAAAGGTATAACCTCCCAAGACTGAACCAGGAAGAAACAAAATATGAACAGACTAATCACAAGTAATAAAATTGAAACTGTGATTAAAAATCTTCCAACAAACAAAAGTCCAGGACCAGACGGCTTCACAGGTGAATTCTATCAAACGTTTAGAGAAGAGCTAACACCCATCCTTCTCAAACTCTTCCAAAAACTTGCAGAGAAAGGAACACTCTCAACTCATTCTAAGAGGCCACCATCACCCTGATACCAAAACCAGACAGAGAAACTACAAAAAAAGAAAATTACAGACCAATATCACCGATGAATATAGATGCAAAAATCCTCAATAAAATACTAGGAAACAGAATCCAACAACACATTAAAAGGATCATACACCAAGATCAAGTGGGATTTATCCCAGGGATGCAAGGATTCTTCAGTATAATGCAAATCAATTAATATGTGTGATATACCATATTAACAAATTGAAGAATAAAAACCATATGATCATCTCAATAGATGCAGAAAAAGCTTTTGACAAAAGTCAACACCCATTTATGATAAAAACTCTCCAGAAAGTGGGCATAGAGGGAACCTACCTCAACATAATAAAGGCCATATACAACAAACCCAGCGCAAACATCATTCTCAATGGTGAAAAACTGAAAGCATTTCCTCTAAGGTCAGGAAGAAGACAACAATGTCCACTCTCGCCACTATTATTCAACATAGATTTGGAATTCCTAGCCACGGCAACCAGAGAAGAAAAAGAAATAAAAGGAATATAAATTGGAAAAGAACAAGTAAAACGGTCACTGTTTGCAGATGACATGATACTATACATAGAGAATCCTAAAGATGCCACCAGAAAACTCCTAGAGCTAATCAATGAATCTGGTAAAGTAGCAAGATACAAAATTAATGCACAGAAATCTCTTGCATTCCTATACACTAATGATGAAAAATCTGAAAGAGAAATTAAGGAAACACTCCCATTTACCATTGCAACAAACAGAATAAAATATCTAGGAATAAACCTACCTAGGGAGACAAAAGACCTGTATGCAGAAAATTATAAGACACTGATGAAAGAAATTAAAGATGATAGCAACAGATGGAGAGATACACCATGTTCTTGGATTGGAAGAATCAACATTGTGAAAATGACTATACTACCCAAAGCAATCTACAGATTCAGTGCAATCCCTATCAAGTTACCAGTGGCATTTTTTTTTTACAGAATTAGAACAAAAAATCTTAAAATTTCTGTGCAGACAGAAAAGATCCCGAATAGCCAAAGCAGACTTGAGGGAAAAAAACAGAGCTGGAGGAATCAGATTCCCTGACTTCAGACTATACCACAAAGCTACAGTAATGAAGACAATATGGTACTGGCACAAAAACAGAAATATACATCAACGGAACAGGATAGAAAGCTCAGAGATAAACCCATGCACCTATGATCAACTAATCTACAACAAAGGAGGTAAGGATATACAATAGAGAAAAGACAGTCTCTTCAACAAGTGGTGCTGGGAAAACTGGACAGCTACATGTAAAAGAATGAAATTAGAACACTCCCTAACACCATACACCAAAATAAACTCAAAATGGATTCATGACCTAAATATAAGACCGGACACTATAAAACTCTAAGAGGAAAACATAGGAAGAACACTCTTTGACATAAATCACAGCAAGATCTTTTTTGACCCACCTCCTAGAGTAATGGAAACAAAAACAAAAATAAACAAATGGGACCTAATGAAACTTAAAAGCTTTTGCACAGCAAAAGAAACTATAAACGAAATGAAAAGACAATCCTCAGAATGGGAAAAGTATTTGCAAATGAATCAATGGATAAAGGATTAATCTCCAAAATATATAAACAGCTCATGCAGCTCAATATTAAAAAAACAAACAGCCCAATCAAAAAATGGGCAGAAGACCTAAACAGACATCTCTCCAAAGAAGTCATACAGATAGCCAAGAGGCACATGAAAAGCTGCTCAACATTACTAATTATTAGAGAAATGCAAATCAAAACTACAATGAGGTATCACTTACACCAGTTAGAATAGGCATCATCAGGAAATCTACAAACAACAAATGCTGGAGAGGGTGTGGAGAAAAGGGAACCCTCTTGCACTGCTGGTGGGAATGTAAATTGATATAGCCACTATGGAGAGCAGTATGGAGATTCCTTAGAAAACTAAAAACAAAATTACCATATGACCCAGCAATCCCACTACTGGGCATATAACCAGAGAAAACTGCAATTCAAAAAGACACATGCGGGCTTCCCTGGTGGCGCAGTGGTTGAGAGTTCGCCTGCCGATGCAGGGGACATGGGTTCGTGCCCTGGTCTGGGAGGATCCCACATGCCGCGGACCGGCTGGGCCCGTGAGCCATGGCCGCTGGGCCTGTGTGTCTGGAACCTGTGCTCCACAACGGGAGAGGCCACAGCAGTGAGAGGCCCGCGTTCGGCCAAAAAAAAAAAAAAAAGACACATGCACCCCAATGTTCACTGCAGCTCTATTTACAATAGCCAGGTCATGGAAGCAACCTAAATGCCCATTGACAGACGAATGGATAAAGAAGTTGTGGTACATATATACAATGGAGTATTACTTAGCCACAAAAAGTAACAAAATTGGGTCATTTGTAGAGATGTGGACAGACCTAGAGACTGTCATACAGAGTGAAGTAAGTCAGAAAGAGGAAAACAAATATCATATTAATGCATATTATATGTGGAATCCAGAAAAAATGGTACAGATGAACCGGTTTGCAAGGCAAAAATAGAGACACAGATGTAGAGAACAAACGTATGGGCACCAAGAGGGGAAAGTGGGGGTGGGGATGGGATGAATTGGGAGACTGGGATTGACATGTATACACTAATATGTATAAAACAGATAACTAATAAGAACCTGCTGTATAAAAAAATAAATTTTAAAAAGAATCCTCTAACCTAAAAAAAAAAAGAAAAGAAAAACATGTCAAACAACATCACCAAGCTGGAATTAGCCAAATTCTACAGGACAAAAGACCTGGTTTCTTCAAGAAATAAATGTCATGGGGAACTAAAGAAAAGAGGAGGTAGAGGGGAACTGTTTTAGATTAAAAGAGGTCTAATAAACATACTAAACAAAATGCAATATGGGGACTTTCTTGGATCCAGATTTGAACCAAACAACTACAAAAAGACATTTTTGAGTCAAGATTGTTTTCCTACTTTTTGATATAGACTTAAAGTTTCCAATTATTCCTTCCGTAAACTTGTAGGTTTTTGTTTTTGCTTTCTTCATAGAAATTACATATATGAACTATATTTGACAACTAAAAATTCTGTAACATTGTTTCTTTTTCAACACTAGTTTGTTAACCTTTCGGAAATAAGTTTCTCTTCAGGAACAGAGATGACAATCACTATTATGGCCAAATTTGGGAAACGCTAGAATACTGTTTTTTGGGGGCAGGACTTTTCAGACTTTATATGTTCAAGAGAAATGACCAGAAGAGCACCTAGAATACAGCATTTTTGCCACATCCATTTTCTATTTGAACCTTTTTCACTAGAACAATACTAGAACATCTCATGGGACTAGTATTATTTGGAACTCATTTTAGGAGAAATCAAAACCCTAAAATATGTTTATGCTTGTCATAGTTAAGTATATTTTGATGCTCTATTTGATAATTTTAAAATACTATAGAAGTAGTAGCTAAACTACATACTAGATAAGTATTTTCTTATTTATGAAAAACACTTGAAATATTTATCTAGAAATAACCTATGAGAATTTTTATAATCTAAAATATGAAAAAAGCGCAAAATACCAAATATTGCATACACACCTGGCAGAATTCACATGTAACTTGAATTTCATAAGTTGTACAACTTATCACGTCCTCTTTTTCATGGCAAGGATACTGAAAAATGAAGTGGTTTCACACTGTTAAATATAGTTTTGAAACATTTCTTGAAACATAGTAAAACAATAAAAACACTCAAATAATTACACTCTTTGTAACACTACTGTCATCCAAAAACCCACTCACTATTAAGAATCTTTATAATAGAGCACTGCTCCTAAAATATGAACACCCATATAAATGCCTTAAACATAGGTATTAATATATCCAACTCCACGATAAAGAGGGTAAAAGAGAAACATTTAACTTAGCCTTTAGGACTGTGGTTGAAGAGCAGTAATTAAAAGAGTGAAAATCCTGACTTTTGACGTCTGATGAAAAGATGAGATCTAGTATTTCAAAATATCTATTCAGAAAGCTTTAAGTTTTAAAAAATGTAGTCAGTGATGGTCTGGTTCTCAGCCTAATTCATCACTATTTGTCCCATAATGTAATGACAGTTGATCTTTATAAGAAGTTCCCTCTTCCCTAACTTTATAGTTTACTTATTTGACATTAGCTTAAGGACAAGTACAACATACTTAAACTATGTTTAAACTATGAGGGTCAGTGGCTCATCTTTAAACTCTACTAAGCCTCCATTACATTCACTGAAACCCCATGTAGTGGCAAACAGAGTTAACCATATGCTTATGCAAATAAGCCAATGGTACACAGAGAAAATTTTTATTTTACATAATTTTGCTTATAAATGTGGTGTCAAGAATGTCCTGCTCAGGAAAATTGGGTAATTCCTGTGGCGAAATGTGTAAATAGCTACACTTCTGAGTCCTGGAGTCAGAGATGGTCTGATATAGGAGAAAGGAAGAAGAAAGTTCTTTTCCTGGTCCCAGGCAAAACTTCTATCTATCTGGTAAGGTTACATTTCATCATTCACATTCAACTTTACCATGTTGCCTGTGAGAAGAGGGGAAAAAGCACTAGAATAATCCAAAGGAAACCTATAAAAGTTATGGTTCAGTCACTACCAGTAGAATGTGAACTCAATGAAGACAAGGAACTTATCTTTGGGTTAACTACCTGAAACAGAGCCTAGCTTATAGTAGCATTTACGCATTAAATATTAAGGAATGAATAAACAGCCATATGATATGAAAAAGTCAGATAAATTTAGTTTAAGTTATCTAACTGAAAAAACTTCTAAAACTAATAAATGCAGTTCATATTGCTTTGAAAAATCAAAGCAATATTTAAACTCAGTTAAGTTCAAGAAACATTTAAACACCAAACTCATGCCAAGACACAAAGGTGAAAAAATAAACAGTCCAAAAAAACCCAAAACAAAACAAATAGTCCCTCCACTTTGAGAAACTTTCAGTCAAGCAGAAGAAAGAATACAGAAATATAATTTCAATTCAATTTGGTAAGAATAGCAGTTAAAATATTAAAAATATACAGGTAGGGGCTTCCCTGGTGGCGCAGTGGTTGAGAGTCCACCTGCCAATGCAGGGGACACGGGTTCATGCCCCAGTCCGGGAGGATCCCACATGTCGTGGAGTGGCTGGGCCCGTGAGCCATGGCTGCTGAGCCTGCGCGTCTGGAGCCTGTGCTCCACAACGGGAGAGGCCACAACAGTGAGAGGCCCGCGTACCGCAAAAAAAAAAGAAAAAAATAAATAGATAAATAAATAAATAAAAATATACAGGTAGTGCAGGGACCAATCCGATAGTTCTAGAAAAGCTTTGAGGGAATTAACCCTTCGTATCCTCCTCTCTGATCTCTTCCACACACCCCTGACTACTATTGTCCCATTCTTCTACAAAAGGTGTTCCTTACCTGCAGGAGGCTTCTATAGTTCCTTTCCTATAGTCTAGGAACTAGACTATTTCCTAGCCAACCAATAAAAATTCCCATTCCTTATACTATTTCCTAATACCTAGCTGAGGTCTGTAAATATAAGTCAAAGCACCTTGGCACATAAATGATGAGAGTTCTTCTGGGAGGATTAACAAAGAGATAGCATTTTTAAGCTAACTAACTGAATCTCAAGCCTCTAAATCGAGGCTTATCTCCCTTTTACATCAAGGGTGGAAATATGCTCCTAGGAAAGCATGGGAAGGAGGCTTTGTTCAACTATAAACTCAGAGAAGACGATGACTGCAGATAGCGAACTGTTACTATACCACACCACTCTCTGGCAAGCATCCACAACCTATACTGGTAGGAAAATCACTGTCATGAAGAATACACAGAAGGGTTCTAGGCAAGATTTAAAAGAAGCCAGTTTCTTTGGTTTCTCTAATCTCTCTCTTAACTCTTCTTCTAACATTCCTTCATCTTCCCTACCCTAATGATTTAGTGCCAAAGTTCCCCCTTTTGTCTTTCAACCAACAAATATTTGAGTATCTACTTTGTGCTTTGCACTATGCTACATGCTAGGGATGCAGTGGTGAATTAAATAGATTCTGCCCTCAAGAAGCTTCCAGGGTTGTGAAGGAACTTATGCTAGCTAATCAAGCATCCAGCTCAGACTCCTCTTTCCAGTTTCTAAGACAATTCCACATATAAACACGTGTATGTTCCTCATATTTTCTCTATTTCATTGCTATAGGCATTTTATTTTAGAACTCCAAACTTGGTTAAAGGTATATTTTAAATTTTGTTATAACATAGCCATAGAACTATTCACCACTAGGTATCCCACATAAATGATCAATCTTACATAATTCTAAAAAACCTTTAAAACTCAAGTTTAATTGGGGTTCAGAAAGAGGTCATTGTTATTTCTGGATAATATGAACTAGATTATGCTTACTGAATTAAGATGTTGTAAGGAACTTTAAATTTGCTCCCAGAAAAAATACAGAAGAAAAAAAAAAGCCACCCAAAATACTATCATTCAGAGATAACTACTGTCTAACATTCCAGAGTACATATTCAGTCTTATTAATGTATAAAGATAAATAAAGAATTTTTAATTGTAAAAAGAGCATTATAACTTCCTTTAAAACACAATTATCTAAATTCTGCCACATCATCAAATATTAGATGTCATTTTAATGGCTATATAGTATTCCACAATACAGATATGACATATTTATAACTAATTCTTTACCACTGGATTTTTATCATCAGTGAATACCTTTGAGGACAAATCTTTGCGTAACATCCACATGAGGTAAAGAATAGGGATGGCACCAGCCCAGGATAGGATATCAGGGCCCAAGCAGGAAGATGTCTACTTGATGAGGAGGAGGGGGTCTGGTGGCAACAGGTAATTCATTACATATACATGCAGGTATTAATTGAATAAGTGAATTTATCAAGGATATAGTAGATGAAGGTAAATTCACACTACAGGTGAAGGTAATTACACAGAATAAACCCTGGTACTGGATGAGATTTGGAGATATTCATGTGCACTCACGACTTTCAATATAAATATACAGATATAGAAATACAGATGATAATATGTGTATATACATGCATATATATTCAAATACTTCCCTAGCTGTGTCACTGAAAAGGCCTGGGAGCACTGATACCCAATAGCAATAAGCCCTCCAGACCTCGATGTCAAAATACTATTCTCCACCAAAAGGAACCTGGGATCCTTGAAGAATTGGCTGATTCCGAGGCTAAAGCAGGAATAATACAGGATGGGCCTTGAATACCTTCTGCAAGAAAGTAAAGAAGGACTTATGGATTTAGCCAGAAAGTGGCCAAATCTCAGACAATTTGAGATTCAAAATAAATGATAGTAATAGATCATACTGTGAATAAAATAGGATTCCAATAATCTGATATAAAACACACCAATGTAGAAATGAAAATTTGATAAGACAAGATGTTTACATCCTCTCAAAGTATCTCCCTATAAAATACATTTTAATTACTAAAGGCAAAACAGTAATATACAGTACAAAAGCCTGGCAAATATCACTTTACTCAAGTGATCCAAGTTAACAACACTAAACATAAGAAAAATCAACATCAATATCATTGCAACCCTTCGGTTGCAATGAGGAGGACACAGCATCACTTTCATAATAGTCATGCCAAAGGTACATAACCTGAGTCTAATCATGAAGAAACATTACAGAACACCAAATTGAGGTAAACTCCTCAAATAACTGGGCCATAATCTTCAAAAGTGTCCAAGTCGTCAAAGTCAAGGAAAGATCGAGGAACTGCTTCAGATTGAAAAAGACCAATGAGACATGATAACTAACTGCAATATGAGATTCTAGACTGAATCCTTTTGCTATAAAGGACAGACATTATTGGAATAACTGGCAAAACTTAAATGTAATCTGCAGATTAGATGGTAGCAATATTTCAAAGTTAATTTCTTGATTTTCATGGTTGTATTATGGTTTTGGAGGAGAGTGTTGTATTGTAGAAAGTAAAGTATTTGGGCGAATGGGACATCATGCTAGCAACTTACTCTTAAAAGGTTCTGGACTAAAAAACTTAAAAATAAAAAAGGAAAAACTTACAGAGGGAGGGACTTCCCTGGTGGCGCAGTGGTTAAGAATCCGCCTGCCAATGCAGGGAACACGGGTTCGAGCCCTGGTCTGGGAAGATCCCACATGCCACGCAGCAACTAAGCCCGTGCGCCACAACTACTGAGCCTGCACTCTAGAGCCCGCGAGCCACAACTACTGAGCCCGTGTGCCACAACTACTGAAGCCCACGTGCATAGAGCCCATGCTCCGCAACAAGAGAAGCCACCGTACTGAGAAGCCCGTGCACCGCATCGAAGAGTAGCCCCCGCTCGCCACAACTAGAGAAAGCCTGCGCGCAGCAACGAAGACCCAATGCAGCCAAAAAATAAATTAATTAAAAAAAATAACTTACAGAATGAATTTAAATTATATATAAATAACATGCACTGTAATAATTCAATATATAACCACTATATAATTAGTATCATGTAGTTTTTAGCAGTAGTTTTGAGAAAAATACTAAAACACACAGATTCTCTAACAATTCTCTGCTTGCTTCCAGTTTATAACCTTCATGTTATGAGATGTCAAAGAACATGGACTTCCCTGTGGTTAAGTCCAGTGGTTAAGACTCTGTGCTCCCAATGCAGGGGGCACGGGTTCAATCCCTGGTCAGGGAACTAGGATCCTGTATACCTCACCACACGGCCAAAAAAAAAAAAAAGAGAGAGAGATGTCAAAGAACAGAAAAACTATGTTCTGTACTGAAAAGTTAAGAGCAAACTTAGTAGAACAATTTCTGTATCTGAATAAAGACTCAAAGGGTAGTGTTAGACAATTATTTGTCCTATAGGTAACTCCTTTGTTTAAAATCTGAAATGTGAGTTAAACCTATTAAGCAAAATAGACAATCCTTTAGGCTGTAGTATCACTATTCCCATGCCATTTTGAATTATATCATTCAAATGATGCAGCTGATAAAAATGTGTGCTTTTCTTACATCTCACCAAAAACAAGTAAGCAAGAAACCAATTCACTTCACAGAAAACAGTGTGAGTCAAGTGGGAGCAGGACATTCCTAAGATACTGCTGGTCTCCCCCGAAGGGGACAGCCAAGCCCTGTCTGTCTTGGGTGTTGACAATGTGGACAAAAATGTCCAAAGGTATGATAGGATCTATCCTCTGCCTCTCTCCATGTTCCTGACCAAGAAACAAAGGACTTGTGACTCTCAAAAATATTTGGAAGAAAATTTCTCCCCATCTCCACTATCCACTCATTCAGTCTCCCAAATAGGAGGAGAAATAACTTGGTGAACTTGAGAAAAGGGTTATTATGGATATGTAACTTAGGGCCCTCTTGGCTCCTGAGTTCATTTCTCACAGAAATATATGGGAAACACTACAGTCCTTCACTACATGGCTGGGTAAACATCTAATCTATAGACTTCCCTAACCCTCTGGGGTGGGGCATCCACTGTCTTTACACTTGGGGTAAAAGTTCATTTCAGGCTTAGGTCCAAAACATGTTCTCCAGTCCAGACCTATCAGCAATAAAGCTGGTATCTATTTTTATTCTTTTAAAATTTTTAACATATAAATCATTTTTGGACAAAAACACATGCCCCTGGTAAAAATCAAACAGTACAAAAGGATATACAGTATAAAGTAAGTCTCCTTCCTTTTTTCCCACCCCTGACCTCAGTCCCAATTTCCAAAGATAACCACTCTTGCCAGTTACTATGTATTTTTCCAGAGATAATCCATGTATTTACAAGTATATTATATATGTGTATATCACATTTTTATACAAATTGTGGCATACTATACATGCTGTTATGAATTTTGCTTTTTCATTTAACAATATATTACAGCTGGTATTTTGATCCCCCCATCCACCAAAAAAAAGAAAATAGTGTGAGTAAATGAATCTTTGAAAATAGGGGTGGGGGAAATGAAACAATTTCTGGTGACTAATTTCAGAAATCACTAGAGTCTAAAATGTGAATTTGATTGATCTTCTAGTTAGTTATAGAACTACAAATGCTGTAACCTCTTACATTTAAAGCATGTACTCAAGTTTCAAAGCAGATTTTTAAAATATGGATATTACTAAATGTTACACACAATGTACAGAATTCCCAAACATTTCTAATACAAATAATTTATTTTATGAAATTTATTTGGAAGACATTTGACTATTTTGTACCCGATACTACATTAAGAATAAGAAAGATGGTCCCTGACCTCAAAATCAGATTAGTAAGGAAAACAAATAAGTGAAAATAGTAATACTAATTCAGTGATATACATATAATAATAGATATACACAAGCGCTATGGGAACATAGGGGAGTAAAGGGTATACTGGAACTGGTCATCTCTCCTCCGCAGCCATAATCCCCTCTTAGAGCCAGACTGCCAGCAAAGGGCAATCCTGTATTTCCATGGCCTGACATACCTGTTTCAGGTGAACCAGAGGAGACACCTGAACAGTCAAGCCATCAGATTACCTCTTCAGGAAACGTGTAAAAAGAAAAAAAATATAATAATAAATCAGCCAAACAGAGGTATACACTAGACATTCAAAATCATACTCAGGACTGGCAGACATTTTCTGCCATGTTCATACTGATAAGAAATTAATAAGGGACTTCGCTGGTGGCACAGTGGTTAAAAATCTGCCTGCCAATGCAGGGGACGCGGGTTCAATCCCTGGTCCAGGAAGATCCCACTGCCGCGGAGCAACTAAGCCCGTGAACCGCATCTACTGAGCCTGCACTCTAGAGCCCGTGAGCCACAACTACTGAAGCCTGCAAACCTAGAGCCCGTGCTCCGCAACAAGAGAAGCCACCACAATGAGAAGCCTGCGCACCGCAACGAAGAGTAGCCCCCGCTCAACACAACTAGAGAAAGCCCGCGCCCAGCAACAAAGACCCAATGCAGCCAAAAGTAAATACATTAATTAATTTTAAAAAATTAATGAAAGCCAGAATGGAGTAGGCACAGAAAAACAGGGACGAGAAACCATGTAGCCAAGATGAAGGAAAGAAGTTTCTGCAATGCCTGACTGTGCTTTCTGTGATTGGGTCATGTGAGAATCTTCTGTATCCTGATTATGAGCTTTTTTTTTAGGTTGAATTTATCTGATTTTCTACCCCCTAACTTAGTACCTAGCCAACCCTGAAGAGAGGGTCTGTGAAGGGTACTGAAGGAAGTAATGCCTCAGCTTAGTCTTCTCAAAGAAATAAGAGATGATGTTTTGGGCAGAGCAGACAGCATGCAGAAGCACAGTAAAGCATAGTACTCTGAAGGATCTCTAAGAACTTCTGATGGCTAAAGCATGGGATATATGATTGAAGGGAAGAGAGGTGAGGCCAGAGAAGGAAACATATCTCTAAGGGCCTTTAATACCCCAGTAAGGAGTCTGAAGTCCAACCTCACTCCCCCATCCCACCCGCACCCTGAGGTTATAAACTATGGTCCTGCACCAAAATGTTGAGCTAAGGAAGTTTTTCCATTTTTTAAATCGTCAGTGGGTAGGGAAGAAGAAGCAACAGAGACTATATGTGACCCCCATAAAGCCTAAAAATATCTGCCTCTTTAAAGAAAAAGTTTGCTTAATCTTGCTGTAAAAAATGGAAAGATTTTAAATAGGTGAATTAGATAATCAAAGGGGCATTTTTGCAACATCTCTAATGGAAGTGTGGAGGATGGATTGGTGAGAGTAACACTATGCATAAGAAAACCAGTACACGTTAATACTAGATTCAGGAAAGAGAATGATGGTTTATGCTCAAGCAGTGCCAGTCAAAATGAGAGGAAAGGACAAGTTACGGAAAAAAATGTTCTTATGATAAGGCCTCTAATCCTTAACACTGTCTGCAGACCCTTGCGTGGACTGACCTCTGCCACCCACCCCAGTCTTAATGATACCTTGATCTCTTGGCTGTAGTTAGGCAGCTCCCTCTCTCAGCCTAGAGTGCTCTTACTTCCCACTCATCTGTTCCTTTCTTAGTTAATACCACTCACCTCTGATCTTCCTCCAGCCACTATCCCCCTACCCTGAAATTCGTATGTCTCATTTACTTATTCAGTCAATAAATATTTATCGAGCACATGCAAGAGGGTAGGAGTTAATCCTTACAAAATCCTAGGAGAGTTGGGACTTTCATATTGGAACTCTTCGCTACAGAGGGCTCCCTAGTCAGACAAGTTTAGGACCCTCTGAGTTAAACAAAATTACATACTTTTATGTAGTCTTCAGTGTGCTTTTACATGCTGATATGCACTGTAGCTCCAAAAGGATATTTCCAAATTTGCTGAACCTTAGGAATTTCTTTTACTAAACATTATCAATATGGTAAGACAACTAGCATTCTGAGGATTACCGTATGGAAACACCTCTTGAACTTAATAATATTTGAGAGACAATCACAAAATAAAAGACCACTTTTGCAGCAAAAGCTTAAAATTTCTTACCTGTCTAGCTGGTGGGCCATGAGCTTTATTTACTCTTCTGCCAGGAATCCCTCAACTCCAATCAAGTAAGCAGTGCTTCTCAAGTTTCCATCTAAGTATCCCTAGGGCAAAGGAGAGGCAGAAAAGAGCAGAGTCATTACTCTGCAAAATCTAAATAACTCCAGAAACTTCCCTGGTGGCGCAGTGGTTAAGAATCCGCCAGCCAATGCAGGGGACACGGGCTCGATCCCTGGTCTGGGAAGATCCCACATGCGGTGGAGCAACTAAGCCCGGGTGCCACAACTACTGAGCCCGCCTGCTGCAACTACTGAAACTCACGCGCCTAGAGCCCGTGCTCTGCAACGAGAGAAGCCACGGCAATGAGAAGCCCACGCACTGCAATGAACACAACCAGAGAAAGCCCACACGCAGCAACGAAGACCCAACACAGCCAAAAATAAATAAATAAATTTAAATAAATAACTCCACTACAAAAATTTGTAAATGTTTGTTATATTTTAAAATGCATGTGTATTTTGCCTTCTATTCCATTATTTTTTAGTATAAAAATTAAGGTTCCCTGCAAATCTTTAATGCTCCAGGAAGATGTTTACCTTGTGGCCTCCCAAAACTCCTGGCACACTGCCACCTATCAGATGTGTAACAGTTTCAAAGATGGAAGCATGGCAATGGAATCTTGGTGAAAAGGGAAAAATAAAACTTTTTAATATAACAGAAGGAAGAGGTAGTCACAGCTGATCCACGAAACAGCAGCGCTGAATCTTGAGCGTCAAAATTCTTAAGAGTGAAGGTTAATGGCTCTTCTTGTGCCAGTGTGCTTCACACAACTGTTTATGTGCTTCTTATTTGGAAATGACATTTTTATGCCTGTATCAGTTAGGATTAGGTTCAGCTGTGAGTGAGAAAACTCAAAATAACAATGGCTTAAATGAGTCAGAAGTTTATTTCTCTCACAAGAACACAGGCAGTCCAGAACCATGATCATTGGGAACCCAGGCTCCTTCTGTCTTGTTGTTCTTCCATCCTCAACATGTGGCGTCCCCTTCACAGTTTAAAATAACTGCTCAAGGTCTAGCCATCACATCAATGGCAGGAAGAAAAATGGTGAGATGAGAGATAGCTTCCCTTTAAGGATACTTTTCAGAAATCTTACAGGAAACTTCTATTCTGGCCAGAACTTAAATCACATGGCCATAGCTAGCAAGGAAGCTGAGAAATACATTCTTTATTTCACCACATGCTTAGAAAAAAAAAAACTGGAGCATCTACAATAAGGAAAAAGAAGAGAATGAATATTGGTGGACAATTAGTTGTTTCTGTCATCATATGCAGCTCATTCTAAAATGTAAGATGGTTGGATACCTTGTAGAGATGTCTTATCAGTCCACTGAAGGGAGCTTTCAAAGGCAGAAACTCCTGCCAGTGGCCAAGGAGCAAGACCAATGTTAATAAGGACTTCTCTAAATATGCAAGACCAATCTGTAGGTGACAGAGGAAGAAGGAAAACTATCTGAAGACCAGAGTAACAATATAAGAGTAAAGCAACAACCTAAATAGTTGTAGTTTAGGAGGATAAACTCACTAGGCAGTCCACAAAACTTAGGAATGATTACATGGGACCGTTAGGTAAGTAATGGAGTGCCTAAGGTGAGATTGGGTAAGAACTTGGCAGAAAGTTCAGTTACCAATTGCATTAGGAAAAGGCAGCTATCCCAGGAGCAAGATGTTTAAGGGAAAGTTGACCTTCCCTTACCTGAGGGCTGAGCTCCCATGCATGAGGGCCAAGTATGAACTTGGAGATTTCCTTATTGCACAGACTGTCGAAAAGAAGAGTTGCACTTTACCTTGAGTAAGGTTGGCCAGAACAGCCTTAATATGTTTAAAACTTTTGATGCAAATATCAAAAGCTTTAAGGACTCTCATTTCAAAATCGGTAACGAAACTGTTCTATACACAGACTGTTCCTTAAAGGAAAAGGGACCAGAACAGGGTATTTAGCTAGACAAATGTAAATTTGGGACTATGAATGGAGCAGCAATTCAAAGGACAAATGGCTCTGTGGGATAACTGTACTTACTACTGAAAATAATCCACATATAAGTGGATCCATGCAGTTCAAACCCATGTTGTTTAAGGATCAACTGTACTTATAAAAGAATGGTGTCAGTATCTTGAAAAGCCAGAAATTACATTTTTTTAACTATCTAAACTTATGAAGAAATATTTTAGGAATCAACTTAGAAATGTGCAAGAGTACATAGTTTATCAAATTTCTTTTCAGGAGTATATATATGAGTGTACTAGGCAGAATGGCCCCCCAAAGATGTCCACACCCCAATCCCTGGAACTTATGAATAGGTTATGTTACATAGCAAAATGGACTTTGCAGATGTAAAAATCATCACAGATTCTAAAATAGGAAGATTATCCTGGGTTATCCAGATGGCCAATCTAATCACATGAGCCAGTAAGAGTGAAGAACTTTCTCTGTCAGAGGGCTTTTGGCAGTAGCAGAAGTCAGAGATAAGCATGAGAGAGACTTTACCTGCCATTACTGGAGGGGGCAGCACTGAAAGCATTTCAACTTCTATGAGTGAAGACTAGCCCTGGCTGACAGAAAGGAAAGAGGGACCTCAGTCTTAAAACTGTATGCAGTCAACAGTCCAAATGAACTGGGAAATGGATTCTTCCTCAGAGACTCCAAAAAGAAAGAAAGAATGCAGCTCTGCTAACATACTGATTTTGGCTTTGTAAGACCCTATGTAGTGGGCCCAGCTGAGCCCACCTGGACTTCTGACAAACAAAAACTATGAGATAAATTTGGGTTGTTTTATGATGCAAAGTATGTAGTGATTTGTGAAACAGGAATAGAAAATAAAGTAAGCAAAAATGCTAATGTACTCAGGAGGACAGGCTTGTAGCCCAAGGAACCGCATAGATTCAGAGTTTTCTCTGTGCTCTAATTTCCTTCTCATATCTTGGTAAGTGCCACAAAATGCCAAGAAATGATCCTAGAGCTCACACTAGGAAGAGCAATATGGTCATAATGACGAACTTAAACCTAAGAAGTTGAAAACCTGTAGCTATAAGCCAGTAGGAATTCATTCCCCTTTGAGTTTCTAAATTAGGAAAAATTTAAATGGTATGATTTCACCTCCTATCCTCTCCAGGAAGAAAAAATATACTAGTTTCAGGATTGTCAAAAATAATAATTGAGGGCTTCCCTGGTGGCGCAGTGGTTGAGAGTCCGCCTGCTGATGCAGAGGGCGCGGGTTCATGCCCCGGTCGGGGAGGATCCCACATGCCGCGGAGCGGCTGGGCCCGTGAGCCATGGCCGCTGAGCCTGCGTGTCCGGAGCCTGTGCTCTGCAACAGGAGAGGCCACAACAGTGAGGGGCCCACGTACCCCACACACACACACACACACACACACACACACAAATAATAATAACAGAAAACAATACTGTATATGTAAAATATATCAAGTACAGTGCATGGCACTCATATAGTATCTATTCAGTTTATTAGAAGTTTTACTGTATTTTGACTTTAAATGTACATTTTCCTAATACTTAATCTAAATCTTACTACCTTCTTTATTTTTAAAGCCAGAAGCTGAGCACTACATAGTTTAACTTTTAGACAGAAGATTTTTACATTAATCTTTAACCCATGAATTTGATGTTATCCCATAAGGTTATTTGGTATATAGTGTTTTACTTCATCAATGTAAGAAAGTGAGAAAAATGTAAGTTCCGCTTTAATGAGGAAAGCAGCAGTTTTTAATTGTTCGCTACTCACAGGAGACACGACAGATGTTCTTCATACATATCACAACTCCCAAGAATATACCAAAGTTTTGATGAAATTCCTCAAAGTTGATGGGATACATGAAGAGCATCACAGACTTTTCTCAATACTGTATTCATGAAAGTACATTATGAGTGCAGTTGGCCCTCCAGATTCAACAAACCTCAGATCAAAAATATTTGGGGGGGGCGGGGGGCTTCCCTGGTGGCACAGTGGTTGAGAGTCCTGCGCTCTGCAACGGGAGAGGCCGCAGCGTTGAGGCCCGCGTACCGCAAAAAAAAAAAAAAAAAAAAAAAATATATATATATATATATATATATATTTGGGGGGAAGAAATTCCAAAAAGTTCCAAAAAGCAAATCTTGTATTTGCCTCCTGCCTGGCAACTATTTACAAAGCATTTACATTGTATTAGGTATCATAAGTAATGTAGAGATGATTTAAAGAATACGGGAGGATGTGCTTAGGTTATATGCAAATACAGTGCCATTTTATATAAGGGACTTGAGCATCAACAGATTTTGGTATCTGCAGTGGATCCTGGAACCGAACCCCACAGATACCAAGGGATGACTGTATGTGAATAGTGAAATCAGCCCAATATCTCAAAATATTATTTAATAATATCAGTAGTCCAATTTTTAAGTCAAACTTCATTTTTTCAAGTGAGTCTTGATTATTCCCAGACCTTTAATTCCTAGGTGAATTAAGGTAAGCAAGTTCTTGTTTTATAGTTTAAAATTACAACAGAACAACATTAGAAATATATAAATACAAAGAATTTACAGATTAATGGTTATGAATATGAACAGTGCTAATGAAAGTTTTTACTAATAACATCATTTTAGATTTGGTAATCATATCAGCTATACAAAACAGTGTCCATAGCATTAATTTTGCTCAAGGTAGATGTATAAAATGTACCTATTGATCATTGCTTTTCCTCACTAAAAACTTATCTTTGTAAAAGTAATATAGAAACTCACAGCTCACCAAGAATTACAATAATTCAAAATCACCGCTTAGGAGTGCATCAATAATTCCTCATTATGAAGAGGGCACAAATAAGATACAGATTATGTACAATTCCCATTACAACACTAGTAAGCTTACCTTCCCCCACACCATGCAAAGTACATCAAAATTCAGGTAAATGAAAGAAAGATTACCTCAGAAGTAACCCTCAATCCAACATCCACACTTCAACGATCATTAAAACCTATCTTACAATGATAAAAGATACTAGTGACTCTCAACACCATGACTGAGAAATGATGCTATACTTATATTAAATAATTAGTAAAGAAATCAAAAGAACAAACATTAAAAGTATGATGTTTTAATTTAATCATCTCTTCCACTATAGAGAGGAAGAAATGAAAGGTCTCACAGAAATGTTTATAGTGGGATTGGTGGAGCAGAAGAAAATGACAACTGGAATGCATGCAAATCACAGTATCATGACTTTACCATCTCAAAATGTGGATATGCTATACTGCACGAGCTTTATATAGAAAAAGTCTCACTTGGGAAGAAGGGATGTATATGGAACAAAAACTACAAGCTATTCTCTCACATGGATTTATGAAAATTCTGAGGTAGTATTATAAGTTCCACCACAAATTGTAAGTTCCCAGGGAAAACTCAACATTATTGCCAAAGCTACCAAATAGATGACTGCTGTACTGTCTTCAAGCCACACCACATGCATGCCTGTTGGGGTTGTGATGGATTATTATTATTTTTGAATGAACTTTAACAATTATAATTACCATACCATATACTGAGTACTCATTAAGTTCCTGACACTGTTTCAAGCATTGTATATACGTTAAATATTTGAATGTTCACAACAAAACTATGAGTTAAGTATTATCTTTAAAGATAAGGAAACTGAGGCACAGAGAAGTTATATGATTTGCCCAAGGTGACCCAGATAATAAGTGGTAGACTCATGACAACCTGATTAGTAACTACCCTACGACATTGATTATATACTTACAATGAGCCAGAAGATAATACTGAGGAAACAAAAACACAGTCAATTTGGCTGTAACATACACATTCCTTATTTGAAGGGTTACCTATATGGAATGTCATTATGAAGTTTAATAATTCACAAATGTATAGTTCAGAAAGAAGCTCTTATATTAAAACAAACTAGCATAAGACATCCAATGTGTAAACTATGTAAAACTGCAGAAAATTTAAGGATTATTGCTACTTGGACGTCAAAAGTTTCAGTAATCTTTAAGAGAAATAAAATCAGTGAAATGACAGAAAATATGAAATATACATATCTGTCCCAGCACACAGATCACTGGCAGACAAATAACTACAGACTGATATAGTCAACTAAATAAAACTTCTAAATAATGTCACTTACATTAATAATTCCTGGGCTTCCCTGGTGGCGCAGTGGTTGAGAGTCCGCCTGCCGTTGCAGGGGACGCGGGTTCGTGCCTGGGTCCAGGAGGATCCCACATGCCGCGGAGCGGCTGGGCCCGTGAGCCATGGCCGCTGAGCCTGCGCATCCGGAGCCTGTGCTCCGCAACAGGAGAGGCCACAACGGTGAGAGGCCCGCGTACCGCGCAAAAAAAAATAATAATAATTCCTAGCTAAGTAATCCTACTTTTTTTAATAAGCGCAACTCCAAAGTTGGTAAAATTATGACAAAGTTGATGCGGTAACATTCTGATGACAGTGTAAACTTGCTCAACTCTTTGGGGAGGCAAAAATTTGGCAACTGTAGAAACATTTATATCCTTTGACCTAGAATCTCATTTGAGATTGGTATCTACAGAAATAATTCAAAATAAAAGATCTATGCACAGAGACGCTTAATTCAATGTTAAAACAGGCAGAAACTGAAAGTTATTTTCCTGTTGGACCTTTAAAATTGAGGCAATTTTAGGAACTTCGCTGGTGGCACAGTGGTTAAGAATCTGCCTGCCAATGCACGGGACACGGGTTCAAGCCCTGGTCTGAGAAGATCTCACATGCCGGGGAGCAACTAATTCCATGTGTCACAACTACTGAGCCCACGTACCACAACTACTGAAGCCCGCGCGCCTAGAGCCCGTGCTCCGCAACAAGTGAAGCCACCTCAATGAGAAGCCCGCGCCCCGCAAAGAAGAGTAGCGCCCGCTCTCTCCAGCAACCAGAGAAAGCCCACGTGCAGCAAGGAAGACCCAACGCAGCCAAAAATAAATAAACAAACAAATCAATAAAAAACAAACACCTATGTTCTAAATTACCACAATATTATAGTTTAAATAATTAAAAACTTAATGGCAGTAGCATCCTCTCAGAACAAGATTAAACATGTCTTAGGAAAGCAGCATACACAGCACTGTAAATCTGGAATATTCTTACAAACTATTTTACAAAGATTAGGATTCAATTATCAATGACCTTAAAGACCCATGAACTTTTTTGTTTCTTGATCTGAAGAAGGGCATCTCTATTTTTGAACACACTTTACAACGATGTTCCTACAGTTTTGAAAACAGTGTTTACAGTGGATTTTTCAAGTCACTGTAACAAATTTAAATTTAATTACAAAATATCATTGCTATTGCATTTGTCTTTCAGGGCACTTAACCCTACTGGGATGACTTTTTAACAAGCTTCTCACCTTCACAGTTTTGGTACAACAGACCAAGCATATAGGCTTTCCGATTATGCCTAGAAAAACTATTACTGACAGTGGTTATAAATTTCTTCAGATAGGACAAAAAACGTGCTCAGAGGAACAGTTTTTGTTCTGATTTCAAATATACACATTAAATTTATTTACTGTTACTATCTCCAAAATTTTAAAATCCTAAGAAATTGTAACTTTCACATAATAATTTACAGATTAGTCAACAGGCCTAAGGTCCATCAGGAGTAACCCCTTTTACTCCATCATATTCACAATAGTTTTGCTCTTGGCCTGACCAGTTTTAAAACTCTTCATTAAACAAAGACAATTTTATACCACTTAAAGGCACAAAAATAGTCCCCATCTCTTCCGTCCTCTGCCTCCTTCTAGCGTCAGTTCAACCAGCGAACACAGAAAACACACTCTCGGCCCTGGTCCCCAGGATATCAATTTAAAAAAAGCACAGGTGATTTCCCTACAGAACGTTTGCAGTCCACCCAGGAAGGTTAAAAAAAAAAAAAGGGGTAAAATACCAGAATCAATCTGCACCCGCACCTCAGCCCCGCCCCATCTGAAAAAGTGGGGGGTGGTGGGAGTGTGAAGGGGCAGAAAGGACAGAAAAGGCCGAGACTTCCAGTTCCCAGGTTCTGCATACCATTTGTTCCATCAGCTCCCACCGCAGCCAGAGACCCTGACCCTGTTTTCTGCCGCGCCTCCTGATCCTCCCCCTCGCCACCATCACATACAGTTCCCAACCACTGAGTGGGGAGACCACAGCCGGCCCTCTTCCTGTTCAACCCAAGGACTGAAGGGGGCTCTCCTTGCACCCTCGGCAAATCCGACGTGTGCCCCAGGGATCTCCAAACTGACCAGACAAGGGAACGATATAGCAGGGGGAGGGGTCTAAGAGGAGCCGTTATTCCTTTTTCCTCCTCGTCAGGAAAGCGCGCGAGCGGGGAGGGGTCGGAACAACAAATGCCAGTTATCTAACGGTCCGGCCTGTTCGGCCGGGCTCCCGAAGCCAACGCCGCGCGGGCCGCTAAAGCTGCAGCACAGCCACAGCCGCCCCGAGGGCTAGGCACTGGCAGGAGCGCCCGAGGTGATGGGAAGCGGGGGGTGGGGACTATGGTGAGCGACGTCGCCATGTTAGTGCCTTCTTTCTCTGTATCCCTACAGTCTCCAGTCCTGCGGCCCTCTCCTCATCACTACTCACCTTTCCAGGTCACTAGTTCATGCTTCTTTCGGTCGCTGGGGAGACCCGAGCTCAGCGGTGTTTACAAACCACCCCTGGAGGAAAGGACTGAACCGCACTTTAAAGGCCACGGGCTCCCACAGGCTTCCGTCCTCTCTCGCGAGATCGGACTGACAACCCTTCTCTCCGCCCCCCTCCCGACATCCCTCCTTTCTTCTCGCGCCCCTCCTCTCCACGCACACGCCCCTTCTTGCCTTCCTTCTGACAGAGCGCCTCCGGATCAGGTGGTTCAGTCAAGCTTAAGGAAGGGGGCGGGAACCAAAGAATACTCGGGCGCTGGTTATTGGATACAGAACCCGAAGGGCGGGAAGCAGTTCGGGAGGGGGCGGGACCAGGGAGTTAGAAGAGTGGCGTCTCTGTACCCGGGAGCTGCGGAAGGCTGTGATTGGCAGCCGGCTGGAGGTGGGCGCGAGTGTAGGGCGCTGGAGCAGGTGGATGTTGAGGTCGCGTGAGGAGGTTGATGGTGTGCAGGGAGGAAAGGTGAACTCTGGGAATGCTGCGGGTGGCGGGAGAGAAAGCAGGAGGAATCCTCTGAGCCCAGCTCCGGAAACCTGGTATTTCCGTTGCTGTCATTTCCCGGCCCTTGGTAGGGAGGAGGGTAAAGCGTAGGGAGGCGCGCACCGAAACTCGCCTTCCGGCTGCACTGAAGCCTGAGAAGGAGAGCTTCGGTTTAGAAGACGCGGAGTTTGCTGGAAATTACCCCCTAAGCCCCCTACGCGCCTGAAACGGGGAAGCAAGATGTCAGTTCCGAAATAAATGAAATAAGCCTTTTCCACGAATGGCGTTTGTTCGAATTTTACTAAGCTGTAGCTGGAACTGATTCCTCTGGCTCTTAGCGCCCAGTACAGTGTATGATGTTAGCATATAATTATGTTCTAAGTAACTTACTAAAAGGAAATACAGTGCCTTCCACTATATCTCCCTAACTTAAAATAGTGCAAGAGGAAAATCCTCCATATTATGGTGTATCCTATTTTATCAATTTTCCTTTACTTAGCAGTTATAGATAAAAATATATCAATTTTAGTAGAGATAATTCCAAACCTTTAAAACATCAACAACTCCGTATTAACACTTGAGAGGACCAAAGGACACCAAATTAATACGGCGTAGAAATAGCACTCTTTCCATAATACTGTCCTACTGCTTATAGGCCGATGCAATGCCTAGGAAATAACTGTCAAGCTTTGAAAGTAGCTGTTTAAAAAGAAGGCGGGGCGGGGGAGCTAATCATTTGATTAACATAAAGGACAAAAAAGACCGTATTTATTGCTCTTCAGTTGACACAGATACATTCCTACAAACAAAGAGAAGTGCTGAAAATATTTCTTAATGTTGTTCTATGATTCTCTTTACAACTTAAATGTTTCGAATGTTAAAGGTAGGGATATTGATTGTTCAATAAATACACCCTAGCACCCTTGAAAAGTATTGATGGGGACCCTGCGAAAATTTGCATTAATTATTTATTCAAAAAGCACGTTTTTTTCAGTGCCTTGTTTTCCACTTATTAAGTGATGATTTCTAGTCTATAGCAAAATTATGTATTAAGTTTACATATGAACATTAAATGCACACAAACATTATCTCCAAACTCAAATGAAACTGAAATTGTTGTTAGATTGTGGGGCATAGTATTTGAGAGTTAATGAACCTACAGTTCAATAATGGTATCTGCCATAAAAGTGACATTGTAATGGCACTGGACCTTTTAGCAGGTTTCTGGCCTCTATACATGTATGTGAGCCAACTCCTCTTTCAAAACTAATTTCATTACTCAAGAGACCTGAAATAAGCCAAATTGACACTGTTTATGTCTCAAGTTAAAAGTACCATCTCTACATAACATTAGTAACATTGTAGTAGTGTTAGTGTAGTGTAGCACTGATTATTAAAACCTCAGCGGTTCAGAATACTGACGATGAACATGGTGATGGACAAAATGTGTGACTGACAGATCACAGATTGCTCGGTCTAGAATATATTCACTAAAATGTGCGCAAATGAGTTATAAATGTTATGGCATTTCAAAGTAGATAGGCCTTTTTTTTTTTTTTTGCGGTACGCGGGCCTCTCACTGTTGTGGCCTCTCCCGTTGCAGAGCACAGGCTCCGGACGCGCAGGCTCAGCGGCCATGGCTCACGGGCCCAGCTGCCCCGCGGCATGTGGGATCTTCCCGGACCGGGGCACGAACCCGTGTCCCCTGCATCGGCAGGCGGACTCTCAACCACTGCGCCACCAGGGAAGCCCTCGCTCTTCAAAATTTAAGCTCCTTTGAGAAAGAAGCTCTAAATTACAAAACATATTAAGAGGAGATAGAGTACTTAAATCATTTGGGAGAAAGAAGTACAGATTCTTGCCAAGAACCTGTGCCAATTTTTAGAGATTATCAACAGATTGACAGCCGAAAGGATATGACCTAGGGAGACAATTTACAAAATTGACATTTCTATTGATTTGTAAGTGAGATGTGTATTGCAGCCTGTTTTCTCACTGACAGATTAGACCAGTGGTTCTCTAACTTTTTGACTTTGGGACCCTACACCTGATAACAACATCTTAACATAAATAACACTTTGGGGAAAAATAATTATATTTTCTAACACAAAAATAGAAGAATGACATTGTTTTCCTGTTTGCAAATCGTTATGTCATGGCTTAGTAGAAGATAGTTGCATTATTGTATCTGCTTCTGCATTTGATCTGCTGCAATATGTTTTGGTTGAAGTGTATGATGAAAATCTAGCCTCACAGAACTATGTAAATGGAAAAGGGAGGACCTCATGAACTCCCTGAAAGGCTCTTGGGGCCCTCAGAATTCTCAGACCACACTTTAAGAATCACTGGATTAGCAGTACATTGCAATAGGGAGGAGGAAACAAGTCTTCCAATGAACCAGTTGACAGCTTTTTGAAAGATAAGGAGTCTGAGTCATGACATGCCGGGAATCATAGTATTCTGGTAGTACTTCTTTTTTTTTTTTTTTTTTTTTTTCTGGTAGTACTTCTTTGAGAAGCACTGTAAACTTTGAATTTTATGTATATACAGATCACCTGGGTTCCTTGTTAAAATTCAGATTCTGATTCAAAAGATCTGATGCGAGGCTACAGAACCTATAGTTCTAACAAGCTCCCAGGTGATGCCAATGGTGCTGATCCATGGACATCACTTTGAGTAGCAATGCTGTAGTAAATTATGATATACACATCACCAGAAAACCTACAGAATGCACAAGTAAGCTTGCGTGTGTGTGTGTGTGTGTGTGAGGGAAGTGTAGGATAGGGATAGGTGGAGGAAAGAGAGAAGTATAAATAAATGCATGCTATCTACCAATACTTTTTTAAAAACTATTTAAAAGATGCTATCGTTTTTTATAAATCCTATACTATGACAAATTTTCACTACTACTTGTCAACCAGCAAAGCAAACTAAGGCATAATGTTGCTATGTTTGTTGAGGCAGAGGAGAAGGGTATTAGATCTGAAAAAAAAATAATTTTTTCCCCTAATAATGTAAAGGATTGGGCAAGTAATCGATGAACTATGTGTTAGAGTCTTAAGTCCATTTCATTAGCGACAGCATGAAATTATGCAATTTATATATGCTCAGCATGTAGAGAATTCAACAACTCATTTATAATTTCATGTGTAGAAATATTTTAAAAGGCTTTGCAGAGGATAGTACGGCAACAATACAAACTTTTCCTTACTTAACATGCAAAACAAACCATATTGGCTAAAATTATCAAACACAATTTTGCGGTACGCGGGACTCTCACTGTTGTGGCCTCTCCCGTTGCAGAGCACAGGTTCCGGACGCGCAGGCTCAGTGGCCATGGCTCACGGGCCCAGCCGCTCCACGGCATGTGGGATCTTCCCGGACCAGGGCATGAACCTGTGTCCGTTGCATCGGCAGGCAGACTCTTAACCACTGCGCCACCAGGGAAGCCTATCAAACAGACTTTAAAACTTGCAGTAGACGCATGAGATAGTTTATTTGGTTATTAAATGTTACTTCCCATTTCTCTACAATCTTTCCTTAAACTTAACTTCAAGGACATTAATTTCTACCCAACTTTAGCCGCTTAACAACTTGACCACAAAATTTGGTAATTCCTTGGACCTACCTTACTTCTAAGATCTGAACTCTGAAATTTAAAAAATTTGTCTAATTTTTGGCGCTTACTGAAATGGATCTTCAAACTTATTGCAACCTCTGAGCCCTTGATCCCCCCTCTTTTAAAAAAAATTTTGATAAAATACACACAAAATTTACCATCTTAACCATTTTAAGTGTACATTTCAGTCATTTTATAAATATATTCATAATGTTGTGCAACCATCACCACCATCCATCTCCATAACTCTTCTCATCTAGTAAACTAAAACTCTATACCCATTAAACTATAGCTGCCCGTCCCCCTCATTTCCCCCACCTCAGCCCCTAGCAACCACAATTCTACCTTTTGTCTCCATGATTTTGACTACTCTAAGTACCTCATATAAGTGAAAACATATGGTGTTTGTCTTTTTGTGACAGGCTTATTTCACTTAGCATAATGTTCTCAGGGTTCATCCGCAGTGTAGCTTGTGTCAGAATTTCCTTCTTTTTAAGGCTGAAAAATATTCCACTGTATGTATATACCACATTTTGTTTATCCATTCATCCATCGATGACACTTAGGGTGCCATTTTAGCTATTGTGAACAACGTTGCTATGACTATGGGCGTACAAGTATCTCTTCAAGACCTTGCTTTCGATTCTTTTGAGTATATACCCAGAAGTGCAATTGCTGGGTCATATGGTAATTCTATTTCTAATTTTTTGAGGAACACCATACTGTTTTCTACAGCAGCCATACCATTTTACATTCCTACTTACTGTGCACAGGGGTTCCATTTTCTCCATATCAATGCCAACATTTGTTATTTTCCATTTTTCTTTGATAGTAGCTATTCTAGTGGGTGCTTGGTGGTATCTCATTGTAGTTTTGATTTGCATTTCCCAATTGATTAGTGATGTTGAGCATCTTTTCATGTGCTTGTTAGCCATTTGACTATCTTTTTTTTGGAGAAATGTCTATTCAAGTCCTTTGGTCATTTTTAAATTGGGTTTTGTTGTTGTTGTTGAGTTTCAGGAGTACTCTATATGTCTGGATATTAATCCCTTATCAGATATATGATTTACAAATATTTTCTCCCATTCTGTGGATTGCCTTTTTACTCCGTTGATGGTTTTCTTATTGCACAAATTTTTAAAAATTTTCATGATGTCTAATTTATCTATTTTTTTCTTTTGTTGCCTATGCCTTTGGTGTCATATTCAAGAAATCATTGCCAAATCCAATGTCCTGCAAACTCTGCCCTGTTTTCTTCCAAGGGTTTTATAATTTTAGGTCTTACATTTAAGTCTTTAATCCACTTTGAGTTAACTTTTGTATACAGTGTTAAATAAGGTTCCAGCTTTTTTCTTTTGCATGTGGATAGCCAGTTTTCCCAGTATCATTTGCTGAAAAGACTGTCCTTTCTCCATTGAATGGTCTTAGCATTTTTGTCAGAAATTATTTTACAAAAAAAAATTACTCAGCCATAAAAAAGCATGAAATATTGCCTTTTGTAGCAACATTGATGGACCTAGAGAATATTATACGTAGTGAAGTCAGACAGAGAAAGACAAATGCTATATGATATCACCTGTATGTGGAATCTAAAAAACAATACAAATGAATCTACATACAAAACAGAAACAGACTCACACAGAAAACAAACTTATGGTTACCAAAGGGGAGAGGGAGGGAAGAAGGGACAAATTAGGAGTATGGGATTAACAGATACAAATTACTGAACATAAAACTAAAACTGATAAGCAACAAGGATTTACTATATAGCACATGGAATTATATTCAATACCTTATAATAACCTATAATGGAATATAATCTGAAAAAAATAATTGAATCACTTCGCCGTACACCTGAAACTAACACAATATTGTAAATCAACTATCCTATACCAAAAAAAAAGAAGAGTAAAAATATTATTTGGCCATATATGCAAGGGCTCTCTATTCTATTCCATTGGTCTATTATGTCTATCTTTATGCCAGCACCACACAGCTTTGATTACTGTAGCTTTTGTAAGTTTTGAAATCAGAAAGTTCATACTTTTCTTTTTTTGACTTTCTCCACATCTTCCTTTAGTTCTCTGATCATCTTTAAGACAGTTGTTTAAAAGTCTTTGCCTAGTAGATCTGCCATCAGGTCTTTTTCAGGGGCATATTCTGTTGATCTTTTTTTCCTTTTAACGAACCACACTTTCCTGTTTCTTTGAATATTTTGTGATATTTTTTGTTGAAAACTGGACATTTGAATCTAATAATGTGGGATCTCTGGAAATCAGATTCTCCTCCTTCCCCAAGATTTGCGCTTTTTATTATTTTTATTTATTGTTGTAGGCTGTATCTGTGCCAAGGATCAACCTGATGTGTAAACATAAGGTCTTCTCAGGTCTTTTCTGAGTACATGACTTCCCTTGGGCACAAGTGGTCACTGTCCTTACTCCAGCTCTGCACTTCTTTTATTCACATGTACTCCATATCATATACCATACCTTTCCCCTTTTCAAGCCCACAAGTCTCTCTTCAGGAGTATGCTTCAATCTTGTATTAGAATTCTATAACAAAAAAAACACAACATACCAACTTCCCCCAAATCAACTTTTTCCTTGTCATCCCTAAGATAATCATACTAAAAATCAAAGCACGGACTTTGGAATCAAAGATGACCTGAATTTAGATCCTGACTTTGCCACTTAATGGCTATGTAATTTGGGGAACTGTTTAACTCCTCTGAGCCTTTTTACTCTACATCTTGGAAACCAATCCCAATTTTGCATGCTTGTCATGAAAGTTAAATGACATAGTATACGAAGTCCCTAGGATAGGGAATGGCACTTATTTGATGCACATACCCTCTCCTCCTCCAACTGGTTCCCATCAAATCCTACTGATACAACTTTTGTAGACTCTTTTAAAAAAAATACTCATTGCCGCCATCCTAGACTGGACCCTCGTTGCCTCTCAGCAAAGCTACTATAGCAACCACTGACCATTACTGGCTCCGGTCTATCCTACACTGTTCTTGTATTAAACTTCCTTGGCTCTGGACCTTCAATGGCTGGCTGTGGTCAAATGAATAAAACCCACACTTTTACATCTGACAAATTACATAATTTGGCCCCAGTTTACCTTTGCAGCCTTATCTTACACTATTTCCCTTCCATACCCAGGTTGTTTCTCCCAAACCTTACCACATGCTTTCACTAGCTAAGATACCCTCTTATTCTGGCCTTTCTTCATTCCACCAGTTCAAGGTTTATATTAATTTGTAGAAAAATAACTCTTCTTCATGTGATTCCATTGTTAGAAAACTCTTTCTACTCCCCTGAACATCTTAGTACTTCCTGCCACTCTTCTGGAACTCACCATTCTACTTTGAGTTTTAGCTATTTCCATACATGTCTAGTGTTTGGGGCTAGATGACAAGTTTTTCTTTAGTTCAAACATACTCAAATCTGTATTTTGGGTTAATCCCAAAGGCATTAAAAATACCACATTCCTGCAATGAAGAAAGGTAACAACATGTTACCAAATAACAAGTATGCCTGGAAATCTGAAATACCTTTAGGTATTCTAAATAAATAGATGAATTAGCACTCTACCACTCTTGGGTGCTCTTGTCTCTTGGAGTTTTTAAACAGGCCAAACTTATCAACATGGAAAACTCATTTGGTCTTCAATGCAAAAATATCTTTACTGGCCTCTGTTCAGAAACTAAGAAGTTAGTGAAAAGCATACACCTTTAATATTTGCTTATAAGTCTGGTAGTACTTGCTGCAAAAATGGCATACAATAAACATTTCTGCTGTCAAATAGATGTATTCTAGTGATGTACTTTCAATGTCAGAAACTTGTTACTCCAAGTAAGGTAATATCGCCTGTGGTTATACTTCTAAGTTATACTGATTTTCTAAAGAATTTTTTTTTCCTCAGTACCTTGGAAGCCAGGCAGCCACAGCACAATTTCCTTTTCATTCTCAGGGGATTTCCTCAGCTAAGGGCATGTCTTATAAGAAACCTGTTCCAGAATCAATGTTTCAGGCCTCTTTAAACACCAAACCAGCAGTAAGAGCAGGTTTTTTGTTTGTTTGGCCTAAAATGAACTTGTAACAGAGGACTGGTTAATCTAAGTATTTCCCTAGACTTAAAAAATTTCATATGATTTTACACTATGGACTTTGTGTTAATTGTACAGTACTTCTTTGTAAATTGTAGTAAGATATGTATTTTCTTTTAACCATTTTAAAGTGTACAATTCAGTGGCATTCAGTACATTCATAATGTTGTACAACCATCACCAGAACACCGGTTACCCCAAAAGGACCTCCCACACCCATTAAGCAGTTACTTCCCAATCTCTACTCCCACTAGCCTTTAGTAACCACTAATCTACTGTCTCTATGGACTTTTTGGTTTTTGGTGGCACTGTGCAGCTTGTGGGATTTTAGTTTCCCAACCAGGGATTGAACCTGGGTCCTCAGTGGTGAGAACGCAGAGTCCTAACCACTGGACCACCAAGGAATTCCCCTGTCTCTACAGATTTGTGTATTCTGAATATTTCATGTAAATATTCAGCCTTTTGTGCTTGGCTTCTTTCACTTAGCCAAGTAAAGGCACTTTCACTTTCATGTTTTCAAGGTTCACTCATGTTGTAACGCTCATCAGTACCTCATTCTTTTCTATGGCTGAATAATATTCCATTATATGGATATACCACATTTTATCATCAGTTTATCCAAACATCAATTTGGTTGTCTCTACCTTTTGGCTATTGTGAATAGTGCTGCTATGAACATCTGTATATAGTTTTTGTTGAATGCCTATAATTCTTTTGGGTATATACCAAGCTGTGGAATTGCTAGGTCATATAATACATGTAATACTTCTTTACATTGCTAAATTCAAATACTGAGTAGTACTATTTAAGAAAAAGGTGAAGGTTCCAGGAAATTATGTAACATAGACTAGGTGATTAACCAACCAGAAAGTGGTAGTAGCTCTAGCTCTTTAGTGTTTTTGACACTTTATAGAGAGTGGGAAGGATACAGATAAGTTAGTGATCCTCAAATAATGTGCTCAAAAATTACCTGAGAAACCTTTTTAAAAATGCAGATGGCTGAGTTTCAAGGCCAAAGACTCTAATTCAGTAGGTCTGGAGCGTAGGGATTTGTACTTTAGACATCCTAGGTGATTCTGATGGAGATGGGTCTTCCCACTGCACTCTGACAAACCCTTGTAGCTGATGGCTCTTAACTGAAATCAAATTAGGCAGAAGGGATTAAAGGAATAAAATGAAGCTTTCCAACTGTCAGCCTAACCTTTTATAGAAACCCTGAAACTGTGATGACAAATAATGTTAATGGTACAATATATTTGCTAGGGGGAAAGCTCAGTCTTCCTAAAGTAGCACCCCTTTCTTCATTTTAATAGGCAAAATTTGACCAATAAGCAACACGTAGTATTAGAAACAGAATACTATTGAACCAATTGTCATTCTCAAGACTCCTATTATAAACATTTGTTGGTATCAAAGATGAGCAATGCTTTAGCAACTTTTGGCTTTAAATTTAAATTCAGTTTACTTTTTGATATTTGGTTTTTAATGAGAGCCTTGTTTAAGCAAGAAACTAGCTGCTAGTTAGATTGAGTTTCTTTTTAGAAGACAGATAAGATTCACTATAGACACACAACTACTTAACGTGAGACCTACTGAAAAGTAAAAATCACCTCCCTAATCCCAACACCCATTTAATAAGGCTTCAATTCCTAAAAACCCGACGTGATTTATTTTTAGATCCAACTGTGTTAAGACCAGCCAGGTTAGTCCTGGAAGGTGATTCTGCTTCCAAGTATTGTAATTCACGTTATTAGCCCTTAAAAACACAAAACCATCTTGAGCAATTAATATCTTGATTTAATTAATCATATTTCATAGAAGCTCAAACCACTCAAACATTTCCCCTTTACATGAATAAACAAAAGCCCTATAATTTACAATGTTCAGAACACTATATAAAAGAATTCCCATAAAAATTACATTAGGATCTTTTCCATCACCAGAGCAACTGCAGTAGTTTCCTCTGACTTGTACAGCCTCTGCCTGAATACATGTTCTTCTTTGTGATGATCTAAACTTAAATTAGGTAAGTACAAATCACAGCAAAAATTAAAGTTTTCATCTTTAATGACTTTGGAAATAACGTACATTTTCATGACACCAATGCTACAGTTTTTGGAGTCACAGTAAGATACACAGAATTACATCCGTAATTAACATGAATGCCAACATTTCAAGCAGTAATTTCTGTTACATGGCAAACAAAATCAAGAAAGCAACCATCAAACAAAAGAGACCCATAGCTTCAGACAAGGCAAATCCCAGGATAGCATATGAGAACAGCTGCTGTTTCAGCGAAGGGTTTCTAAAAGAGACAACACATATCATTGTTACTCTGAAATATAATTTGTATTTTAACATGGTTGGTAAATGTTAAAGAACCAGATTACGAGCGTGAGGATCTTTGTAAATTGGAAAGGACCGGAACAGTGTTTTGCCTAGTTCTCTTTTGGTTCTGCCTTTGACATTCCTTTCTCCTCATTCCTAATCATATGGGGAAAGGGAGGCACTGTCTCTCTATATCAATGTAAGTGGTTAGTCTTCATCCATTTTGAGGGATTCTGACATTCTTCTTATCCCCGTGAAAGTTTGTTCTATACTTTTTAAGATTTGTTAGTTTAAAAATAAGGTCTTAAATAATAAAACGGAAGCTGATGTTTTTAAAGCATGAGCTCTCTTAATTATATTCCCACTACAACTTAAAAATTAAAGAGTGCAGACTCTGAACTCAAAGTGAGTTAAAATTTATTTTCTGACACTGGCTTTGACTTTGGGCAAGCCGTATAACCTCTGTGTCTCTAGTCCTTCACAGGTAAACCAGTGTTTCTCCAAGGCGTGTTGGGAGCAGTGAGATAACTGCATGCAAAGACCTCAAAATATAATGCAAGACACAGACAGGCACTTAATACAAAGTAGCTATGATGATTTCACTAGTTTCCTAAGTTTCCAATTATTTCAAGCATGTTTTTAAACTAGTTTATTCGGCAACAGGAATTACCTGGCGTAACCAATGATGAGGCTGCCGAAGACTGTGCCAATACCAGCACCAGAACCAGCCACTCCTACTGTTGCAGCACCTGCACCTATAAATTTGGCCGCAGTATCAATGTCTCTGCTGACTGCACTGGTCTGGAACTCCCTTTGGATTAACTGAGACACACCATTCTGGGCCCCATTAAATACCGTAGAGCTCTAGAGAACAGGAAATAAAGGCAAAGGTCAAATCAGCAATCACAGTTAGCTATTTTAACAACCGTACTGTCAAAATGATAACCACTTCTCTATTTTTGTAGCTGAGTTTGAATAGGTGGTGTGGCACAACAGAAAAATCTGGGGCTTAGAATAATTCCCATCTTGCAGAATAGGAACAGCAATATCACGCTGCATAAGGTTTTTGAAAATTAAGAAACGGTGTACGTGCATATGCTTTTTATTTTAAATTAATTTATTTTTGGCTGCATTGGGTCTTCATTGCTGCGCGTGGGCTTTCTCTAGTTGTGGCGAGCAGGGGCTACTCTTCGTTGCAGTGAGCGGGCTTCTCATTGCAGTGGCTTCTCTTGTTGCAGAGCACGGGCTCTAGGTGCGCAGGCTTCAGTAGTTGTGGCATGTGGGCTCAGCAGTTATGGCTCGCGGGCTCTAGAGCACAGGCTCAGTAGTTGTGGTGTACGGGCTTAGTTGCTCCACGGCATGTGGGATCTTCCTGGACCACGGCTCGAACCCATATCCCCTGCATTGGCAGGCAGATTCTTAACCACTGCACCACCAGGGAAGCCCTGCATATGCTTTTTAATAGAGTAGGCTGTTCAGTAACTGTTGCTATCATAATCTTAAATACAGGCAACTCAAAACCGTGTACTTAAGTATATATACTGACTATATTTCTTAGCCAATTCAGGTGGATAAGTTTTGGATACAGAAGTTTCTTTCATTGGCTCATTCTCTGCAAATTTTTTGGATGAAAGGGTGGAAAGGACCCTCTCAGACCACTCATTAATGAGGTTTTTCCCCTTCACTTTAATCGAAACCATAAGGCTTATTTGGTAGTGTTACTTAATTTCTATTATTACTACATTTACCTCTCCAGTCCTAGCCTCTGGTCGAGATAACACTGATGCAGAAATTGGTCTGTATGCAACTCTGGATCCAGCTCGGATCTGTTAATGAAAAAAGATTCCATGTATTAAGTAAAAATACAGATAAAACTTCAATGACCCTTCTTGCACCATGAATTCTAAAAAGGCAAGCTGCAAAAATGAGTAAGAAGAATTATGACTTTCCTCTATTGATTCTTATCTTGTCTGTTTGGTCATTTTTCAAGGCACAAAGCAATTTTAATAAAATTGTTAATGCAATTTTAAAGCTTGCTTCATAATGTATTTGTGATATCCTGAACAAAACTTCTAAGAACAATTAGTTAAAAAGAATAAGTATTGCTTTTAAAATTTCAATTATTGTAGCGCCACAATTCAGATCAGAAAACCAGCAATAAAGACCCCACATTCTTTGGTTAAGTTTAAGTGGATCAACAAGTAGGTACAACAGCACTATAAACAGCGTGTCATTTTAAATAGCCCATTAGTTAACATGAGCTCCCGCTATTTCTAGGATATTCTTATATGTCCATTAATCATAGAATTAAAAAGCAGCTTAAGCAATTCCACATCAGTGGAAGAACAATAGTTGAAATACTCTGACCATAAGGACACGTTCCAGTCCACCTTCTCCGCCCTTGAGTGTCCACTAAATTAAGGTCACAGAAAACCCCTTCAGAACCAAGACCTGATTCTCTAAGACAAACCCCCGAGATCTTCACTTCATCAAGTGTCCAAAATGGTTTTGGAAATAACATCCCAGAAGCAGGAGGGGAGATTTTCGGGTCCTGCACCAGCCGCCTCCGCCCACACAGGGTGAGGAAAGTCCCTCCCTCTGCAGCAGCGAGACTGACCTACAGATCAGCAAGTGAGAGTGCAGCCGCGACGCTAGGCCTCAGGGGCCCCCTCCACCCTCCACTGCACCCCAACCCTCGCGAGGCCGCGATCCAACAGGGTGTCGGAGGAGGTGGGGTGGGGGGCCGCTCCGGAACGAGGGGCAAGAAGGGTTTGACCTACACCGAGCTGGGCCTGACAGCTAGGCCTCGGCGGCTCTCCACCCCGCGAGTGGAGGGGAGGAGCGGAATGAGAAGCCCCAGGAAGAGGAGGAAAAGGAGAAAAGGACACAGAGGTTATGGGGCTAGGGAGAGCTGTCCCGAGAGGGCGGTGTGTCCTGCCCCGAGGTGACCCGTTCAACAACGTGGACGCCCGGGCCAAGTGGTCGGGGCCTCGAGCCCCCGGCCCAGCCTGGGCTACGCACCAGAGCTGGGGTGCAGGCGAGCTTGGCGCAGGCGAACATCTTGCACTCTTCGGGTCGGCGCGGCTGGAGGACTTGGGTGACAAACGACTAGGGCTCCTCTCCGGCTTCCTCTCTGCGGAGGCAAAGAGGCTTAAGGTCAAGTGCCCTCCGAGGGCCCGTCCTTCCACCCAGGTCCCGCGGGCTCCTGTGCACACGGTCAGCTCGGGTCCCGCGCCAAGCGAGGCGACAGCAGAATGAATGGGTCCCTCCCGGGCGCGGCTCCACCTCGGCCAGGTCCGGCTCCCGCACCCTCCGCTTACCTTCCCGGGAGGCGGCAGCGGCCGAGTCAGCAGAAGTCGAAGGAATGGGGCTGGGTGCGCAGGCGCGGTCCGGCTCTTATCCGCGCCGCGGCACCCGGATGCAGAAGGCGGGGAATCGGGTACAGCTGGGAAGACGCTCAAGGTCACTGTGTAACAACTTTATTGGTAACCAGTCGGGAAAGGCAGCGACAGCCGCCCGGAGACGGACTGAGGAGCAGAGGGTGGCGGAGAGACAAGAAGAAGAAATAAAGGCCAGCGCAGGCAGAGAGAACCGAACAAGTTGTTTCGCCTTTGATCTAGGCTGGTCGGAGGATAGTGGGACTTTGTCTTTCAGTTGATGAGATTTGGCCTTTTATCAGTTCCTAGGTCCCTTTCATAGAGGAGCTCCCTTCCTGGTCATTCTCCTCTGTGAAATGGGACTCAGTGTGGGGAAACGGTTCATTCTCTGCTTGGCAGAAGCGATTAGGGTTCCCAGCAAAGTGAAAATACATTTCTTTAAAGGAATCTGGAAAAGGTTCCAGAGTCTGGAATAATCGTTTGGGTGCAAGTGGGCCTGACCTACTGGGACAAAGGAATAAGCAAACGAATAGATCTAAGAGCTTCGTGACTTGGGCACAAAATTGCCTCTTGGTAAAGTGAGGCAGGTCGGTTTTTCAATCCCAGCCCCATGGTTGGGAGAATTAAGGGATTGTAAATGTTTTTTCATGTAGAGCCAGGGACTAAAGAAAGTCTGAGTTTTTTCAAAACTGACCCAACTTTAACACCTGTTTTTGGTAACTTTGGACTTCAGATGAATACAGAAATGTCTCAGAAAAATGGCTCTTTCTGGACTTCTGTTAAGTCCTTGAATTCTGTAAATCTGACTTAACAGTTCTAACAAGTGGCTATCAGAGGTGATACAAGTCAACATAAAAGAATAAATATCTAGTGTGCCCAGATGATGGGATGGCTGGGGACTGAAATCCTACCCACTTGGTCTACAGCCCTGGTACAACATGGACCCAGAGGATCACTTCTTTTTCTAGTTGGCACAAAGGTGCAGTATCATCTAGCAGTAATCCTGGGGAGAAGCCCTCAGAACTAAAATTTGAAGAGTGAATAAGACTTTGTCACTGATCTAACTTCACAGACAAATGCTTCAAAATCACACACGAGCTAATCATTTTAGTTTCAATCTCTTTTTAAAAATTAATTACTTTTTATTTTTGGCTGTGTCAGGTCTTAGTTGCAGCACGCGAGATCTTCGTTGCAGCACGCAGGGTTCTCTCCAGTTGCAGCACGCTGGCTCTCTAGTTGAGGCGTGTGGGCTTAGTTGCCCCGTGGCATGTGGGATCTTCCCGGACCAGGGATTAAACCCATATCCCCTGCATTGGAAGGCGGATTCTTAACCACTGGACCACCAGGGAAGTCCCCAGTTTCAATCCTTAGCCCATAAAAGAGATAATGCATACGTGCAGTTCAAAGAGAAATTATTAGTATATTTTCTCAAGTACTCAGTTCTTGCCTGAAGTATGTGGTAAGATGTCCTGTGATGCTTAAAGTAGAATAAACAATAATGCTTTGTATTAGTCAGAGTTCTCCAGAGAAACAGAACCAGCTGGAAGAAAAACTGACCTCCCTCAGTAGGATCCTACAGGTTCTGCTTCTGTGGAGAACCCTGAGTAGTACAGAGCACTATTGTTTATATATAGAGAGAGAGACAGACAGACTGACAGGATAACCATGAGGAATGGGCTTATGTGGTTATAGAAGCTGAGAAGTCCCATGAGCTGATGTCTCCAAGCTGGAGACTCAGGAAAGCTGGTGGTATAATTCAATTGGAATCTGAAGGCCTGAGAACCAAAGAGGCCAATGATATAAATCCCAGTCTGAGAAGATAAGATGGAATGTCCCATACCAAAGCCAGACAAAGATGTCACAAAAAAAGAAAACTACAGGCCAATATCACTGATAAACACAGATGCAAAAACCCTCAACAAAATACTAGCAAACAGAATCCAACAGCACCTTAAAAGGATCATACACCATGATCAAGTGGGGTTTATCCCAGGAATGCAAGGATTCTTCAATATATGCAAGTCAACCAATGTGATACACCATATTAACAAATTGAAGAATAAAAACCATATGATCATGTCAATAGATGCAGAAATAGCTTTCAACAAAATTCAACACCCATTTATGATAAAAACTCTCCAGAAAGTGGGCATAGAGGGAACCTACCTCAACATAATAAAGGCAATATACGACAAATCCACAGCAAACATCATCCTCAACGGTGAAAAACTGAAAGCATTTCCTCTAAGATCAGGAACAAGACAAGGATGTCCACTCTCACCACTATTATTCAACATAGTTTTGGAAGTCCTAGCCACAGCAATCAGAGAAGAAAAATAAATAAAAGGAATACAAATTGGAAAAGAAGAAGTAAAGCTCTCACTGTTTGCAGATGACATGATACTATACATAGAGAATCCTAAAGTTGCTACCAGAAAACTACTAGAGCTAGTCAATGAATTTGGTAAAGTAGCAGGATACAAAATTAATGCACAGAAATCTCTTGCATTCCTATACACTAATGATGAAAAATCTGAAAGAGAAATTAAGGAAATACTCCCATTTGCTACTGCAACAAAAAGAATAAAATATCTAGGAATAAACCTACCTAAGGAGACAAAAGACCTGTATGCAGAAAACTGTAAGACACTGATGAAAGAAATTAAAGACGACACAAACAGATGGAGAGATATACCATGTTCTTGGATTGGAAGAATCAACATTGTGAAAATGACTATACTACCCAAAGCAATCTACAGATTCAATGCAATCCCTATCAAACTACCAATGGCATTTTTCACAGAACTAGAACAAAAAATTTCACAATTTGTATGGAAACACAAAAGACCATGAATAGCCAAAGCAATCTTGAGAAAGAAAAACAAAGCTGGAGGAATCAGACTCCCAGACTTCAGACTATATTACAAAGATACAGTAATCAAGACAGTATGGTACTGGCACAAAAACAGAAATATAGATCAATGGCACAGGATAGAAAGCCTAGAGATAAACCATAGGAACTATAGGAATAGCTACTACCTTTGGCTGAGGAAGAGTGAATAGTAACGAAAAACTTAGAAATTTAGAGGAGAGGACATGGCTGTCACAGGAACTTGAAGTTCACTTGTGGTAAAGAAACTTGCTGAAGGCACGGGCCACAAGTGAACCATGAGGATTGCCGAGGTGAACACAAACCAGGCCTCTGCTGCAAGCCAATCCACCTGAAGAAGAAAGGAAAGTCCTTCCTCCTCTTCTGGCCTCACAGTGTCTTTCCAGTGCCCTCTATTGGCGAAGCCTAACATTTTGCCAGTTGTCATAGCAGAAATGCCTATTGGGGTCCAGTTGTAGAATAGAAACAAGGCATAGAAAGATGGATTTCTAGTGGAGAAGTCATAAATTACTAACTAGCACAGATGGTAAGATTCTCAAGGGCAGGGATTAGGTCTAATTTGTATTTATGTCTTCCACAGCACCTAATGTAGAGTATTAAACATAGTAGTCACTCAGTAAAGTTTGCTCAGTAATAAATAGGGTACTTAGTATATTTGAAGTAATTTGCAGAAACTTTATTATTCTCTTTTAACTAAAATTTTAGGCTGTTGGGAAAAATTGGAATGACCTCTAGAATTTCTTTTTCTTGCTCATACTGCAAAATTCAAACTTAGAGAACTTGAGGAACATATTTTTGCTTTGTGGCATGAATTTGTTCAAACAAACATTTTTTCTGTGCCTAAGAAGGATTCTGTGTGTATATTCTCATGTGCCTAAAGAATTCATTAAAAAACAAAACAATAAAGCCCTTTATTGACCTGTTCTATGATACAATAGAATATTGGTAGGAATGGGACATCAGCTGAAGCATAATAGGCCCTGGGCTGGGTTGTGAGGTAGGCAAGGTCTGTCTGTGGTCAACCTTTCACTTCTTTTCTCAATGCCTTTGGTCCATCCTTCGGCAACTTACTCTCTCTGCCGGCACCTCGTACCTTCTTGGTGTCTCCTGGCTATGTTAGGCTCTCCATGGTGGCACCTACTGAAGCCATCTCTTTCCAGGCAGTGTCCAGCTTCTAAACTCTTATCCATGTAAAATCTAACTTATTGCTTGCTTCAGCAGTGCATATACCAAAATTATAATGATACAGAGAAGACTAAACATGGCACCTGTGCAAGGATGACACTCAAATTTATCACGTATTCCATGTTTTAATAATTTGCTACCATTTCCCTCACAGGTGGGGAGGGATGTGAATGCATCTAAGAAAGGGAGAGAATTACAAATGCATTTCCTGTGTTTAAAAAATAGAAGGTTCATCGATGGTTACCTATGGTGGAAGGAATAGATTAGAGAGAACAAGAATAGAAGCTAAACCTCTTTGAATATGCTTTGCTTTCTGGATTTGAATTTGGAACCATGCAAACCATTTATAGAAGTGAAAAAAATTTAAATCCCTACAAATTGAAAGTAAATGAAACAACTGAATTTAACTGCATCTAGTCGGTAACATAACCACACATTTACTTTTGGTAAGTACAAAGAATCTACAAATGGATAAAAAGACAAACAACTCCTAGATCATCTGCTTTATGCACGCCAGCCTCTTTGTTATTCCTGCAACATGCCAACCATATTCCCCTGATAGAACTGCACTTTTCATTCCTTTAGTTTGGAACACCTTATGTTTATGGCTTAACCTCCACTTCATTCAAGTCTTTGCTCAAGTCACTTCTTAAGAGAGGCCTTCCTGGATCCCTTACCTAACCTTATATTTCTCCATAGCAGTTATTGCTACCTGGCATTATTTACTGCTTGTTTGTTTGTAGCTCACATTAGACTCTAAGTCTATGAGGACAGGGACTTTGTTTCGTTTATTGCTGTATCCACATAGCCTAGAACTTCCTTGGCCCACTAATAGGTACTCAGTACATTTTTGAGCAATGAGGTTGGAAGGAACTATTAAATTTTCTTCACATACCTCTGTATTATTTGATATGTTGCCATAAGCATTGCTTTAAAATGTAAAAAACCAATATGTTAGGAAAGTCTTAATACTTCATAATAATTGATAAATGTATTATATTATCCCTTCTATGGCACTTGCATTAATGAAACCAAAGGGAAGCATTATTTAATGTTGAATTTCAGTTTTTGGTGATGGGCTTCGGTGTACTTTTATATTCAAACTCTAACCTCTCCATGGTAAGGCTATTCCTGTTTTAAAGCATCACGTGGGTGTGGGTGTGGGTGTGTATACCTTCTTATCTATATGTTGGCTGGAGTTTCTTGTATGTGATAGGAAAGTATATTGTCAGTTTCAGCTGTGTGTGTGTGTGTGTGTGTGTATATATAATTTTTTTTTTTTTCTGGCTGTGCTGCGCGGCATGTGGGATCTTAGTTACCTGATCAGGGATTGAACCCGGGCCCACAGCAGTGGAAGCACTGAGTCCTACCCATTGGACCACCAGGGAATTCCCTCGGCTATATTTTAAGACAACCAAATGCAAATGTAAGTTCTTATTCTCCTTCGAGAAATTAAATCCATTCATCATCAATGGACCCAGATATTGAACTTACTGTTAAGAGATAAGAGATTTCACAACACTAACAAAATGTTTGAGAGGACTTTTGCTTATCAATTTTTTTGCTACTCTAGCCTCAATGAGGTCTTTAAGGGTCATATTTCTAGTCCTAGTGCTATGTGATAAATGAAGGTCTTACATCAATTTAGGGAATTACAGGGTTTCCATATGGTACAAGTGCCCCATGCTGAGTAATGCTTTGTTTTCTTTCCACTTTTGGATTATCGTGGCTCTGTGTAAGAATAATATGGCTACACGGCACGAGTCACTCTCCTTGACCACCTCTTACATCACTGATTTTAGTCAGTTATTCCATTACTTTAGTCAGTTATTCCAGTTTGTTCAGACAAATAGTCTCAGACTTTTCCTTACCAATCTCACCTATCTAAGAATTTCTGATCTATGGGCTTTACTACCAAGGTTAGTTTCCTATGTCATGTCCCCAAGCCAGGGAACTTGGCTTAAAGTAGTGATGGCTCTGTATTAATTTTAAGGGAAGCATGGTTTTCAGAGGCAAAATATCAAGGAGACACATTTCACAAAATGGGGTCTCTAAACCTTAAGGTTCATTTAAGCCTCAAGGATTAAGTTAGAGTGCTTGCTGAAATTGCCTTTCTTGATTTGAACTAGAGGAGAGCATATGCAAAATGTGTACGTTTTAAATATAGCAACTTGTATTTGAACTTGAGGTGGAAAACATGGCCAGAAAAACACCAGTGGTCAATAGCTATAGAAAAAGCAAAGTTCACAGTAGATAAAATCTTTAACTTAGAGGGTCCTATTCCCTCATTGTGATGAGAACATTCCAGTTTGGAAAGTCACACGTGGAACTTCTTTTATCTGGTCATATTTTTGCTCAGTCTTATACAGTATTATGGGGCTAGTCAGTCATTCAGGAGAATGGCCATATATTCATGGTAGACACAGGTTACTGAACTGCAGATTCTACCAGTTGCTCCAGGTTGTTCTTTGGTGAGATTCCATCTACCTTTCTTGACCATTTAAGGGAGTTCTCTCAGCTTGTTCTACCAGAGAACTCCTACCAGCTGAGGAATATAAGCAGACCCCCTATAGGAGTACAGCCTTAAAGGATCAGGGAAGCTTTTCAAAAGGCCCTGTTCTATTTTACGTTAAAAAAATCCTGCAATGTTTATATGATACTCTATTGTAGAAATTGAGATAATTTAAAATGCTTTAAATTACCAATTAAATTACTTAATTCTCCCCTTTATTATTCTTCAGTGAAACTGATGTACCAGGAGATAGGTCGTGCTAGGAAAGCATGGTTTTGCTCACTTCTTACCCAACCATTGCCTACTTCAAGATTGCAAGGACCTCAGCTTTAGGAGGAAGGATTTATTGTCAGATAAATCCAGATAAACTTCCTGTTTCTGATCTGCTCAACCCATGGCCTGTGGCCATGGGTACATTAATAGAGGGTACATTAATACACAACAATATGGTATGTATTATATACCAGGTAGATAGTCCACCTTTCTGAAAACTTAACTTAACTGGCAAATTGTATATAATCCTTTTATTAAGATCCTAACAATTTTAATTTCTCAAGAGTTAACTTTAATCAAACCCTTCCACTACACCATTTCCTCACTATCTTTCAACCTCTTGGCAAAATATCTTAGTGTTTTTTACATTACATCCTACATCTGATCAGCATCAGTTAACCTCATCTGATCAACAGCATGACAGCATGTTCAGAGCTCTGGGGAATGAACTGGAAGGGAGGGACCAGGTTTAAGGAGTTCAGGTTAAACTCAGGGTCTGAAGTGGTAACTTCTTCCCCCATACAAAGGCTGTGACTTTTTCAGATAAATTTGGAGGGTGCTTTTGGTAGGCAGAATGCCCTTCCCCAAAGATGTCCATGTCCTAAACCCCAGAATCTGTTACCTTAGATGGTGAAAGGGACTTTGCAGATGTGGTTAGGTTAAGGGTTTTGAGATGAAGAGATTATCCTGGATTATCTGGGTAGGCACAATGTAATCACAAGGGTCCTTATAAGTGAAACAGGGAGGCTGGATAGTCAGAGAAGGAGATATGGCCCTAGAAGCAGAGTCAGAGTGATACAGCATGAGAAAGACTCTGGCTGTTACTGGCTTTGAGGAAATGGAAGAAGGCCACCAGCCAAGGAATTCAGGCAGCCTCCAAAATCTGGAAAGGCAAGGTAATGGATTCTCTCCCAGAGCTTCCAGAAGGAATGCAGCCCTGCCAATACCTTGATTTTAGGCCAGTGAGACCCATTTCAAAATTCTGTCCTCCAAAACGGTAAAATAATAAATTTGTGGTTTTTTTTTTTAAGGTACCCAGTTTGTGGTAATTTGTTATAACAGCAGTAGAAAACTAATACAGAGGTCAAATTTTGGTGATTCCAGGCATGGGTCAAATCAAGGAGATGGGATGGGGCCTTGACTTTGGAATCTAGGCAGCCAAGGTGCCCAGTGTTATGTGGCATGGGCCATTCATTATGGATCTTAGTTTAGTACAAGGCCTGGGAGATGAGTAGCAGGGGTGTGCTCTGACAGAAGAGGACATGATCTCCAAGAGCATAGTAGGTATACTAGCCAGCTTACTGGCTATCCTGGGCACCCAAAATTTGGAGGACAGAAAAAAAGCCAGGTACCCAAGAAACTGGACAGAAGTATATCAAAAGAGAAGACTGATATCTCTAGGCAGGCAGATATAGGAAGCTGGTATATAACAGTGCTGCTGAAATGCTCTTGAGCATAAAGCAACAAAATATACTTTCTGAACCACAGTGACTTCTAGAAGACTAGAAATAGCTTTCCAGGTTGGCCTCCAAGTTGCTCTTAGGGTAGAAAACCTGCAGGAAGAGGGTAGCTAGAGGAGAATCACTAATGATAGGCTGTTGGCCAGAAAGGGAATAGAGGGAGGGTCAGGAAATGTGGGCCAGTGTCAATTTAATGATGAGTCAGGGTCATTGATAGCTTATTGCAAAGTAAAAGTCACAGGCTTCCTAATTCATACTTTTTGACTATTCAGAGGTCTGATCTAGGTGGTACTATGAACTAAGTCTAGACACATTCCTTCCTTTCTTTTCTTCCCCCACTGAGACTACCCTATTTAGGCCAATACCTCACTAGCACTACTCTACTTTTTTTTTTTTTTTTTTGGCTGCACGGCTTAAGGGATCTCAGTTCCTCAACCAGGGACTGAACCCAGGCCACAGCAGTGGAAGCGCCGAATCCTAACCACTAGACCACCAAGGAACTCCCATATTACTCTTACTTAGTCTACTTGTCTTTATTTTTGGTCCTTCAGATTCATATGTTATTCATTCATTCATTCATTCAACAAGCATTTTATTTATTATGTATAATTGTGAGACTCCTTTCCATAGATATTTTCTTTGCTGAGAATTCTAGAATAAAATATATAGTAATTAATGTAAAGTTAAAAGCTTTCATTTTTTTCTGGAACCCTGCTAGTCAGTCTGCTATTAAAATCCTCTGGTCTGGCCAAACAACCATCCTCCAAACAGCCATCGCATAAGAGCCTCTTTGTAACTGGCTGCTTTGCTTTGGCAAAGCTCACAGGGACCTCTTCAGTTACCTCTTACATATATCAACAAAACATATGCTATGCAAATACAAGTGAAGGTTAAAACAAAATAAATAGGGGGCAGGCTAGGTGGAATGTTAAGAATTAGGACCAAGTTTTCTTAACCGTCTCTATTTGCTATTGTTGCTCCAAGATTATCTGGACAAACAGCATTTCCCCTGAGATTTGCTAATTCCTTGCCACATTACAGTTCTCCTGCCTTGGAGTTCTTATTTCATTTGGACCTCTAGCATACCAGAATATAGGCCCTTGGCTTACACATCCCATGCTTTGACATCCAACCAATTTTCTCTTAAAAGCAAAAAGAAAAAAAAACCCACCAAAACTATCCTTCTAAAATTATATAAGTAATATATGACTACAGGCTTGTAAAAATCTAAACACTATAAAATTATAGACAATAAAAACTATAGCTCTTATATATCCTCCTCCCCAATATTGTTTTCTTTCTCAAAGTAACCATTACTAACCGCATAGTGTATACCTTTCTAAATCTTTCACTGTATTTTTACGTAGTAGTATACAAATTTATGAATATAGTTTTACATTTTCTTAAATAAAAATGTGTATCTTCTTTTCAATGAATAGTGCTGGGAAAACTGGATATATATGTGCAAAATAGTGGGACCCTTACCTTATGCCATATACAAAAATTAATTCAAAATGGATCAAACACCTAAGTGTAAGATCTAAAACTATAAAACTCTTAGGAGAAAACATAGGAGAAAATCTTCATGACAAAGGATTTGATGATGATTTCTTAGATATGACACCAAAAGCACAGGCAACAAAACAAGAAATAGATTAACTAGACTTCATCAGCATTAAAAATTGTATGCATCAAAGGACACTGTCAAGAGAGTGAAAGACACACGCACAGAATGGGAGAAAATATTACAAATCATATATCTGATAAGGGATTAATATTCAGAATATGTAAAGAACTTCTACAACTAAACAACAACCCCCCCCAAACAACCCAATCCAAAAATGAAAAAGGAATTCAATAGACACTTCTCCAAATAAGATATACAAATGGGCAATAAGCACATAAAAACATGTACAACATCACTAGTCATTAGGGAAATGGAAATCAAAACCACAAGATACCACTTCATACCTATTAGAATGACTATTATCCAAAAAATGGAAAAAATTGTTGGTGAGGATGTAAGGAAACTGGAATCCTGGTGCACCAATAGTTGGAATGTAAAATGGTATAGCTGCTGTTGAAAACAATGTGATGGCTCTTCAAAAAGTTAAATACAGAATTACCATATGATCCAACAATTCCACTTCTAGGTATATATACTTAAAACAATTGAAAGCGGGGACTCAAATAGATACTTTCACACCAGTGTTCATAGAAGCATTATTCACAATAGCCAAAAGATGGAACCAACACACATGTCCATCAACAAATGAATGGATAAGCAAAGTGTGGTATATACATACAATGGAATATTACTCAGCCTTAAAAATAATGAATATTATTTTAATACATGCTACAACAAAATACACACAATGAAATTAGAATTTCTCTAACACCATACACAGAAGTAAACTCAAAACGGATTAAAGACCTAAATGTAAGATCAGATACTATAAAACTCCTAGAGGAAAACATAGGCAGAACACTCTTTGACATAAATTGCTTCAATAGTTTTTTTTTGTCTCGTTTCCTAGATAATGGGAACAAAAGCAAAAATAAACAAATGGGACCTAGTTAAACTTAAAAGCTCTTGCACAGCAAAGGAAACCATAAACAAAATGAAAAGACAACCCACAGAATGAGAGAAAATATTTGCAAATGATGCAACTGACAAGGGATTAATTTCCAAAATACACAAACAGCTTATATGGCTCAATATCAAAAAAAAAAAAAACTCAATAAAAAAACGGGCAGAACACCTGAATAGACATTTCTCCAAAGAAGACATACAGATGGCCAACAGGCACATGAAAAGATGCTCAACATCGCTTAATTATTAAAGAAATGCAGATCAAAACTGCAATGAAGTATCACCTCACACTGGTCAAAATGACCATAATCAAAAAGTCTATAAATAATAAATGCTGGAGAGGGTGTGGAGAAAAGGGAACCCTCCTACATTGTTGGTGGGAATGTAAATTGGTGCAGCCACTATGGAAATCAGTATGAAGGTTCCTTAAAAAACCAACACTAGCATTACCATATGATCCAGCAATCCCACTCCTGGGCAGAAATCTGGAGAAAACTCTAATTTGAAAATATACATGCACCCCAATATTCATAGCATCACTATTTACAATATCCAAGACATGGAAGCAACCTAAGTGTCCATCAACAGATGAATGGATAAAGAAGATGTGGTACACACACACACAAGAATATTACTCAGCCATAAAAAAGAATGAAATAGTGCCATTTGCAGTAACATGGATGGACCTAGTGATTATCATACTAGTGAACTAAGTCAGACAAAGAAAAGCAAATATCATATGATATCACTTATATGTGGAATTAAGTCAGACAGAGAAAGGCAAATATAAGTCAGACAGAGAAAGGCATATCACTTATATGTGGAATCCAAAAAACGATACAAATGAACTTATTTACAAAACAGAAGCAGGGGGCTTCCCTGGTGGTGCAGTGGTTAAGAATCCGCCTGCCAATGCAGGGGATATGGGTTCAAGCCCTTGTCCGGGAAGATCCCACATGCTGTGGAGCAACTAAGCCTGAGCGCCACAACTACTGAGCCCACGCTCTAGAGCCTGCAAACCACAACTACTGAAAACCACGTGCCACAACTACTGAAGCCCGCGCACCTAGAGCCCGTGCTCTGCAACAAGAGAAGCCAACGCAATGAGAAGCCTGCGCACTGCAAAGAAGAGTAGCCCCCGCTCACCTCAACTAGAGAAAGCCTGCGCGCAGTAACGAAGACTCAACAGAGCCAAAAATAAATAAATTTAAAAAAACAAAAAACCCCCAAACAGAAGCAGACTCTTAGACACAGGAAACAAATTTATGATTACCAAAGGGGAAAGGGGGAGGGAGGGATAAATTGGGAATTTGGGATTAACAGATACACACTACTATCTATAAAATGGATAAACAATAAGGACCTATTGTATAGCATAGGAAACTATATTCAATATCTTATAATAACCTATAATGGAAAAGAATCTGAAAAAGAATATATGTATATGTATATAAATAAAACTGAATCACTTTGAGGTACACCTGAAACACTGTACATCAACTATACTCAATTCCAAAAAAAAAAGAAACAGGCTTTGGAAAAGTAAGCTTTTTTTTTTTTTTTTTTTAAGTAAGCTTTTAATAAAACAAAAATTATGACAAAAATATTGTATCTCAGCAAAACATTTTTTTGATACATGCTACAACATGGATGAAATTTGAAAACATTAAAATAAGCCAGATGCAAAAGGATGGATATCATATGATTCCTCTTATATGATATACATAGAATAGGCAAATTCATAGAGACAGAAAGTAGGATAGAGGATACCAGGACTGAAGGGAAGGGAAATAGAGAGTTATTGTTTAATGGGTACAGAGTTTCTCTTTAGGATGCTGAAAAAGTTCTGGAAATGGATAGTGGTGATTGTTGTACAAAATGTGAATGTACTTAATGTCATTGAAATGAAATAATTTTTAATATAAATTTGTATATAAAATTTTATATTATGTACATTTTAACTAAATAAATAAGTATAATATATAATGATAAATATAATAAAACAACCCCCCAAATTATACCTTGCTTTTTCAACAAATACCTGTTAGTATTATTTCAATTTCAGTAAACACACAGTTACCTCAATCTTTTAAAAATAGTGTTTAAAATTTTATAATGGAGGGACTTCCCTGGTGGTGCAGTGGTTAAGAATCTGCCTGCCAATGCAGGGGACATGGGTTCAAGCCCTGGTCTGAGAAGACCCCACATGCCACGGAGCAACTAAGCCCGTGTGCCACAACTACTGAGCCTACAGTCTAGAGCCCGCGAGCCACAACTACTGAGCCTGCGCTCTAGAGCCCGAGTGCCACAACTACTGAGCCCACGTGCCACAACTACTGAAGCCCACACGCCTAGAGCCCGTGCTCCGCAACAAGAGAAGCCACCGCAATGAGAAGCCCGCGCACTGCAACGAAGACCCAATGCAGCCAAAAATAAATACGTAAATAAATTTAAAAATTTTATAATGGAAAATTCAAACATATTAAAAAGCAAAGGGAATAGTATACTAAATTCCCACCCATCACCCAGCTTCAATGGTTATCAACGCGTGGTTAGTCTCGTTTCTTCTGTTCTCCCTCTCATCTACTCCTTTTCCCTTCTATCTGCTCTACCTCATGTTATTTTGAAACAAATTCCAGAAATCATAATATTTAAATTATGAATGTTTAGGTATGAATCTGTATAAGGACTCTTTACTGAAAAACATAACCACAATACCATTATCACACTTACAATATTTAATAATTCCTTAATCTCAACAAATATGCAGCCAGTGTTCAGATATGCCTGATTGTATTATAATATTTTTTAGTTGGTTTGTTGAAATTAAGAATCTGTACAAGTTCTACACATTGTAATTAGTTATATGTCTTTTAAGTCACTTTTCATCTATAGACTCTCCATCACTCTTCTTTCACCTTTATTAGTTGAAGAAACTCAGTTGTTTGTTATGTAGTGTTTCCCATAATCTGGATTTTGCTAATTTTATCCTCATAGTGTCATTGAACATGTTCATTTGAACTCTGTATTTCCTGAAAATTGGTAGATAGACCTAGAGGCTTGGTCATTTTTTTTTTTCCTTCTTAAAATAGCTTTTGTAGGTTGTGTTGTGTACTTCCTACGTGCACCATTTTGGAGGCACACGATGACTGGTTGTCTTTTTTCTGATATTAAAATTGATCAATGAGTTCAGCTTGATTTATCCATTATAAAGCTCCCCATCAGCTTCCCACTTAACAAGTTTAGTGCTCATTGATGATTATTTCGTATGTCCATTATTTCATTAGGATTGAAATATGGCGATATTCTTTCTCTATTATTTCTTCTTCACTTAGCTGGAATTATTCTACAAAGAAAAACTTTCCCATATCAACTATTTTTATTATCTTGTGTTAGTTAGGACAGAAAAGGCAGAAGAAATTGTTGATTCTTTCCCTTTTTTACAGTTTTCAGAATAATGAGTCATAGGTAATTTTAAACCATCAGGAAATGAGTACAAGAGTGGATTTAGAGTGGGGGATATATCTTTAAGGAAATTTGGATGATTTCTGTCTTTGAAAGAAGCCTGTTCTAGGTGATCTGTAATGTCCGTTTGAGCTCAAAATTTTTCTTATTCGTGAAAAACATTTATGCTTTATTTCTTAATTTTGGAAAGAATTAGTTAATATATTCTAATGTTCTTTAGAGTATAAGATATTCCTTTAACATATAGCATAATTTATCTGCCAAATAATTGGCAATAATTTTGTGGGTTTATATCAAAGTACTGGAGAGTTAGCTAATATTTTTGGGGGGACTACTTCATTATCTTTAAAATTTTTTATGTAAAAAATTTAAGCTATATTTTTAAACTTTAAATATTAAACAAAGAAAAATTGCAAGGAGACTGCAGAGAACTACTGTTTGCCCTTTACCCTGACCCACCAATTCTATCATTTTCTACACTTTTTCATATTCTCTCTTATTCCCTCTGTTTGTATACACACACACATGCACATGTATGGTGTATGTGTATGTATGGTGTTGTCTTTATACATAGATATGTCTATATCTCTCTATCCACATATGTACACAGGTGTTATATATATTATTTATTTTTCCTAAACCATTTGAGGGTAGGTCTCATGCCTCATGCCCCTTAATATTGCTGTGCATATTTCCTAAGAACAAGAAGATTCTCTTACATAATCACAGTTATCAATTCAGAAAATCTATCATTAATAAAATATTTTTATTCAACCTACAGCCCACATTTCAATTTCATCAGTTGTCCCAATTAGGTCCTTTAGAGAATTTTTCCCCTCTAATACAGGATCCAGTCCAAAGTCACTTACTGCATTTAGTCACTGTGCCTCTTAATCTGTTATTATCTAGAACACTTCCTTAGCCTTTCTTGCTCTGTCATGACACTGACATTTTTGAGGAATCCAGGTCAATTTCATTCATTTTTTCCTGCCATAGCCATATACATTACTCATTTCTCATCATAAATAACAGAAGTTGCCTATGGCTGACTGAGCAGGAATTTATTAAAAAGGTATTGGGGAGCTCCTTGACATATCTCAATAAATACATTTTATTCTGCATATATATATATATATATATATATATATCAACCATATTGTTCACACACACACAAAAGTGATATTTATTGAGCACTTCTAATGTGCCACTGTCCCTATTACACGATAAGTATTGTTTTATCCAAAACATGACCCTATAAGATACTCTTTCAAATACTCCTGAGTCCCATTTTGAAAATGAGACGATTGTGGATTACGGAGGTTAAGTGGCTTGCCCGAGGTCATACAACCAATACGGGGCTGAGTGTTCAAAGTCAAGTTGTGTCTGACACTAAAGTCCATCCCTCTTCAGTTCCACAGTTTTATATGGCAGCATTACTGGAACATTTTCCCGTAAGATATTTTCTAGAAAATAAATGATCTGTGATAACCTGAAATATTAAGGATTGTTTCAGTAGATATTATATAATAAGAGGTACATGCTGAAAAACATTCACACTTTTGTATAGCTTTTTTCCACCTTTAAAAATGCTTCACAGACATGACCTAATGCTAGAGTTACTGGCCAGAAAATCCTCGGCGTGCACATCAAAATGTACCCACTTGGGGGCACCCACAATGCAGCTTTTCTGCCTGTTCTCCTGCCCAGAAGCTTTAAGCCCTGCAGAGCTGGAGTTGAGCTAGCTGATGAGCTCAGGCTGCTCTACAGGACTCAGACAGCAGGATCTAATGTCTCAAGGAAGTGCCTCCTGTATCTCCAAGTGGGGAGAATATCTTCCTTAGCCTGTTGCCTGAACAATACATTGTTATGTGTTATTTGAAACATTAATAATTAGTGCATTTGCTACAGGCCAAATGTACTAGATAGATACATTATTAGGATTTAACGACCAAGACCTAAAAACAATTGCTGATTAAAAATGATATATTTGTCCAAAGGGGTTTTTGGATTTATGCTCTGCCAACATTAGGCACATAATAATTAACAGGGGTAAACATAAACAGCAGGGGTAAAAATGTGTCCTAAAATCAAGCTAAATGTTTCAAACTGATTTTGCATGTGTGTTCACCTGAGGCATGCTCTCTGGTGATCTCTAGAGCATGGAGGGCTTCTACAGGTGTTACTGCTAATGTAATCTCTAGGTCAGTCATTTGGTCTTCAGCTGTATCAGATAGTAGAGATGCTCCTGAAATATACTGTCAAAGATGTCATTGACCCAGATGTAGTTGCCGAGACTGCCTAGAAAGGGGTTATTATTCTAGAACATAAGGAGAGAAGATACGGAAAATGAGATTCTACTGGACGTGGCTCTCACAGTGTCTTTTATACCCACCGCCTCTGCTAAAGAGGCAGATGAAGGTGGCTATGTTTCGTACCATATAAATCTGCCTTGCACTAGAGGGGGCCAAAATATCGACTGGAGAGCAGCTTGCAGGGTGATCTGGCTCAAAAAGCACTACTCAAAGAGGGACAAACTGGACCAATCATGTGCTCGCTTGCAGGAATCTGATTTGGGAAACTGAAACACGAAGTGGGTAACAGTAGGAACTGATGTGGAAGGAGTATAGAGGGGGGTACAGTGTAGAATAGAGGCCAAGAGCAAAGCCAAGTATGAGGAAGCTAAGCTGTGAAAAAGATGAGAATAATTAAGTGGAAGCTGTGAGAAGGAGAAGACAGAGAAGAGAAATCCAGTCATTTGCGGGAGGAGTAGCAAGAAGTTTGAGGAGAAGCAGAGACAGGGAGAGGCTGAGCCATGTGGAAATGGAGCACTTTAGAGGAGAGTCATGGCTCTTGTTCCCGAGGGTCCTTGGGAACAGTTTGGTCCCTGTTTCTGGTCCAGTCTGGTCCCTGTTCCTTGACTGCCATGAGATCCTGGCTCCATCCTGAGTCTCATAATAAACAGCCATTAATCGTGCAAACTTGAGTGAATATCTGTCTCTCTCTAACCAAACGAACCAGAATAGGAGTAATGTGAGAGAAAAGTATTATTGCTTCCAGAGTCCTTTTTGAAAAAGTGTGGTAAAATTTACATAAAATTTACCCCTTTAATCATTTTTAAGTGCACAGTTCAGGAGCGTTAAGCACATCCACGTTGTTGTGCAACCATAAACACTCCAAAACTTGTTCATCATCCTGAACTCTGTACCCATTAAACAATAACTCCCCCTGTCCCCTCGTGCAGCCCCTGGCAACTACTATTCTACCTCTGTATGAATTTGTGCAGAGTCCCCTTTGAATGAATAATACTGGTAGTAAATGGTTATTATGTATAATTTATATAAATTATATTAGTTAGGATTTAAAATATTGGTATCAGATTAAGATATTACTTATATTATTGGTATTAAATGGTTAAGTATATATATTTAATATATTTGTTATAATGATACATGTACACGTATTATTTATGCTTAAGATATTGATTTTATTTAAACGGCTAAGATATTATTTATCTGGACAAAACCACTGCCCAGAGTTTTGGGGGAGCTGGAGTTATCCCAAATAGCCTGGAATGTTTAGACTATTGATTGTGTGCAGTCAATTAACTGCATAAGGAATACAAATCACACAGGAAAGTGTCTGGGATGTTGAGCAATGTCTTTAGCCATGTTCTAGCAAAGGGGTTGGTATGTTTTGAGGAACACTCCTTGATGTATGAAGTAAAATGACCCTCCTTGGGAGGGAAAGACTGAGATCTGGGAAGAAAGGAGGCCAAGGAAATTGTGGGTTAAAGTCTGCCATCTCTATATGGCTAGAACAGAATTATTATACCAATTTGATTCCTGAAGACTACTTTGGAGACATCCTTCTAAGAGGCTTCAAGGTGTCATAGACTATATATTTTGCCAGTGGTTGTCCTGGACCCTCAACAGTGTGGGTCTATGAGGAGATGAGAGTAAGCTTAAGCTTTTAGGGAACAAGGGTTTGGGGGGACTGACCTGACCAGGTTCTGAGGAAGCTAGCCCAGAAGTCCAAATCACAAAATGCAAATTAAGGTATCAGATAAGGGGAGCTGGGATCCTGCAGCTAGATTCTCTGAGCAGTAGCTATGCTGATGATACTCAATGGCTGATGTCATTTTGGTTCTGATGAAAACAGGATCCTAGACAGCATGGGGGGGATCAGGACATGGTCCAAATCCTGGGAAAAATAGACTGACCAGAACTAGGTAGACTGATAGAGTCCCAGCCAGACAAACACATTCAAGGCAGTGCTGGACCAGTGAATGAACCAGAACTGGTGTCAAAAGCCCCTTCCTTCCAACTGAATATCTATGACAGGGATTCATGTAGAAGGCTGCTGTTCATCCCTTCCAGGCAAGACTGATGGAAGGAGAGAGAAGCAGAACCTAATTATAGCTGTTTGGCTCTGTTTAGCATAACAACAGGGTGGGACTGAGCCGGAAGGTTGAACATGTCAACCGCCCATATCTGGGCTTGAGCACACAAAACAGAGAGTGTGACAATCAGCGTCTCGCTGGGGAGTCTAGAGGAGTTCCATGGCTTTATTGATTGATCCCTTCTTTCAGACCATCCAAGTAAGGCATTGTCCTGAGAACATGCAAATTCCCTACTTCGTAGACCAGCAACCAAACTCTGGACATAGAACGAATGTGTTTGATCAAGGCACTCATGCTGAAAGCTGACCTGGAAGATGGTGTTGTGGCACTGGCCACTGGGATTCCATGTTATTCTGCATACTTTGTCCATCCCTGTTACATGGCATTCAGATCCTCCTTTAGTGGATCTTGTTAACCGAGCTGCTAAGAGCCTTGTCAGCAGATAGCCTTCAGTTGCCAGCCCCTTCATGAATGACCTAACAAAGGAGAAACAGCCATGCCTGAGGTCACCCTTTCCGGGGCAGCCCATATCCAATGATTGACCAATGGGGAATATAAAGACACTGACATCGTGGCCCAACTTCAGGCAACTCTGAAGGGCTATTCTAGCTCCAGCACTTCCCACAGAGTCACCTGAGGCAGCTTGATTTCTCCCTTTGCCCAGTTTTACTTCTGTCCCTGCTCTGGTCTGAATGTTTGTGTCTCCCCAGAGTTCATATGTTGAAATCCTAACCACAAAGGTGATAGTATTGGGCTTCCCTGGTGGCGCAGTGGTTGAGAGTCCACCTGCCGATGCAGGGGACGCGGGTTCGTGCCCCGGTCCGGGAGGATCCCGCGTGCCGCGGAGCTGCCGGGCCCATGAGCCATGGCCGCTGAGCCTGCGCGTCCGGAGCTTGTGCTCCGCAACGCGAGAGGCCACAACAGTGAGAGGCGCGCGTCCCGCGGAAAAAAAAAAAAAAAAAGGTGATAGTATTAGTAGGTGGGGCCTTTGAGAGGTGACTAGATCATGAAGACGGAGCCCTCATGAAGGGGACTGGTGCTCTTACAGCGAGATTCCACAGGGCTCCCTAGCCCCTTCTGTCATGTGAGGGCACAGCAAGAAGGCTCTGGCTATGAACCAGGAAGAGGCTTCTCACCAGAAAACGTGACCATGCTGGTGCCTAGATCTTGGAATTCCAGTCTCCAGAACTGTGAGAAATAAATTTCTTTTGTTTATAAGCTACCCATCTGGTGGTGCTTTATTATAGCAGCCCGAACAGACTAAGATAGCCCCCTTCCTTCCTCAGGTGCTCATCTCGAGGGTATTCCTTTGTAAACCTCCTTGCCATGGGCCTCAGTTTATATGTTGCTGCTCATTCTTAGTTCTTGTTCTCAAGTCCCTGTACTGGTGACTTGTCTTATGCCCCAGTCATCACACTGGGGGCTGGTCCTGTTCTGATTTGTTCTCTATGCGGTTGCTGTTGCCATTTGCTTTCCATTAATTTCAGGACCTTGAGCAACGCTGGCTAAATGCCAGTAGCGTTCCTCAGCTGCGCACAGCCAGAAATGTTTCCAGATATTTCCAATGCCCCAAGCTTGTTGTGCCACTCTAATTGAAAACCACCCTGTCTGCACACCTTCCTAGGGTGCCGGACTTCGTGCTGAACGCAGAGTGGAACCTCGTTGTCCGAGGGCAGAGCATGCCTCACCAGTTCCCTGTTTGTTGCTGTGCCCTGTTCTGTTCATCCGTTAGGATCGTTGAATGGCCACTCATTCAGTAGGTCCATCTGTTGGGGCCAGGGGAGAGACCGAGACAAGGGAAATGAGGCCCAGCGCTAAGAATAGATCCACACAACAGCATCGTTAGATGTAACTATTGTTAATAAGAATAGTGACCACTTAATCACGACTTACTATGTGCTTCCATACATTAATGAGCTCACTTAATTTTCATAACAACCCTGTGAGATAGATGCTATCGTTCCTCCATTTTATAGGTAGGGAAATTGAGGTAAAACACAATTAAGTTACTTGCCCAAGGTCACACCGCTAGTAGGCGGTCAAATTGAGATTCCACCACAGGAAACAAAGTCCCATCACTTAACTTCTCCCCTTAACATTGTTTCTTTTCAGTGTTAAATGGACTTCAACAGAGTCCCGAGTGGTACAAAGGGCCATCACTATCATCTTACAACAGATTAGTTGCTGAAAAACGGAAGGGAAACCAAATATTTGTTGGATAAGTCTCATTTTCCAAAGAATTATATTGATTCCATCCTTGAATCTGAGTTCTCATTGATTCAGAGCTTCCCAGCAGTGAAGTTGGTCTGTGTGAGATCCTGATCTCTTGCCCTCAGACTGGCTAGTTGGCAGTAACCTCTCCCATTCACTCCAGTGGAATGTGCAAATATTATCATGCCTACGGGTGCCTTGATGTGACACTGGTAGTGAAAGCACAGCAAATTAATGGGTATTTCAAGTTTTCTTGCTCTTGCCTTCTTTGTTGAATACTTTAATACTAAATGTGCTGGGTAAGTTTGCGGCTTAAAGGGGCTTTTTCCCCTCTTTTTATTATGTCAATTTAGACCATCTGAAGTTTTAATTTTCTGAAATTAGATTTTTTCCTGGCTTGGAAGAAGGCAAGGTTTCAGTATTTAAGAGACACAGAGGAGTGAGATACCAGTAGAATAGAGTTTTGGGATATTACATTAGAAGGTGTTGAGTTCATTGAGATTAAAAGAACACACAGGTGGGGGGAGAGATAAATTAGGAGTTTGGGATTAACATATACACACTACGACATGGGCCTACTGGAAGCACAGAGAACCATATTCAACATCTTGTAATAACCTATAGTGGAAAAGAATCTGAAAATATATATAACTGAATATATGTATAACTGAATCACTTTGCTGTACACCTGAAACTAACACAACATTGTAATTTAACTATACTTCAATTTTAAAAAATGGTTAAAATGTTAAAAAAAAAAAAGCACACTGAAACTGGAAGTAAACTTCAATATGGTGCTGCAAGAGAGGGTGATCCTGAAGGTAAGTGACTCACAGAGCACACAGGAATTTGCAAAAATCCACAGATTACATAAACTTTATCTTATCCAAGAACTGAAAGCAATCAACCAAAGAATTATTTATGCAAAGATCTATACAAATGTTCTTTCAATAAAGACTTATCTGCATTTGAGAAGGTCTGAAGTATTTCTCCTCAGAGCCTGCTCCACATATCCCAGGTAGTTAGAACAGAGCTTCTCAAACTTGCTGTCCCTTAGAATCAAGTGAGGAGATTTTTAAAACTCTTGCGGCACAGGCTGTACCCTATACCAATTAAATCAGAATCTCTGGGCCTGAGACATAGGCATGTCTTTTGAAAAATTTCTCAAGTAATCTGAACATTTGAGAACATTGTTCAGAGCAGTGGTTTTCAAACTTGAGCTGCATTAGGATCACCTAGAGAGCTTGTTAAACCACAGCTCGCTGGTTCTCACCCCCAGAGTATCTGATTCAGTAGGTCTGGGGTGGGGCCTGAGAATTAGTAGATCTAGCCATCTTCCAAATGGTGCCAATGCTGCTGGTCCAGGGAACCACATTTTGAGAACCACTGATTTGGAGAATTATTTACATATTCATTAATGCCATCTGAAGACATGTAAGTCATAAATTTTTTTGCTGGGCAGCTTAAGTAGATGCAACATCCTTGGAAAGGAATCTAACCACAGTTGTGAGCTCACTGCACACACTGGTTCTTTGGCAGGGCTACGTTCATGCCCATCTGTTAGGCTGGCAGCATGCCCACAGAGAATGTGCTATGCCAACTTCAGCAGGGCATAGGTGCTAACCAAACACGGTTGTGTAGGGATGGTTTTCAGCACACAGCGAGTGCCGTTTCTTGGGCCAGGCAATCCTGCTGTTTGCAAACAGCTCCAGTCTGGGGCCACATGCTTCCTTACATCTGTAGGTGCTTGAGGACATGATTAAAAAAATAATCAACAAATGGTTGATTATATTTCTCCCTCAATCTGCCTTAGCACTGTAATTTGGCATGTAGAGAAGCACTCTCTCTTCGGTGAGCTGGAAGCCATTCCTAAGTGCTTTACGTATGTAATGCTTGAAAACAGCAAGATTTGGATGAACTGCATGTATTTGTTTGTAAATGTCATCATTGGTTTTTTTTTTTTTGCTTTCTTTATTTAAAATTTTCTTTATCTTAATTTTAAAATTTATTTCTCTTTATCTTTTTTCTTTGTTTTTAAATAAAGGTTTTCACTGTTTCTGAGCTAGGCTTTTTTCCCTTTTATCACCAGTTTTCTGAAGTCTCTGATTTGACTTTTAAAGTATGGAAGTGTCTTATTAAAAAGTTAAACTGGGAGTGGGGGAGTTTCTGCTACAGAATTCCAATTACATTATAAATCGATTACATTGATTATAAATCAAAGTGTATTTATTACTTCATTTGTCCCATGATCAAACCTGGGCTTTGTAGAGATCTTTGAACATTTTTAGATTAAAACATTAGTTTTCAGGTTAAGAATTCCTTGAGCACTTTAAAATAAATACAAAGTGAAACAATGAAAAAAGGAATTCATTGATTTATAAGAAAGAAACCCACTGATTTCTGCAAAATCTTTTAAGAACTCATACAGATTATGCTGGGATTGTACAAGGGAAACTAGGGCTGGGAGAATGAAGGGGCAAGGAAAAATGAGAAGAGACAGCCCTCTTTCTTTACCATGGTTTGGATTTTTTTTTTTTTTTTTTTTGCGGTACGCGGGCCTCTCACTGTTGTGGCCTCTCCCGTCGCGGAGCACAGGTTCCGGACGCGCAGGCTCAGCGGCCATGGCTCACGGGCCCAGCCGCTCCGCGGCATGTGGGATCCTCCCGGATCGGGGCACGAACCCGTGTCCCCTGCATCGGCAGGCGGACTCTCAACCACTGCGGCACCAGGGAAGCCCTATGGTTTGGATTTTATATTTGATTAAGTGGGCTAGAAAGAGCAGTCAGAATCTGAAGCATTATGTACCCCAAATTCCAGGGAAAGGAACCTCTGGCCATGAGACCTAAAGCAAGGCAGAATAATGAATTGTGACTATGGAAAATCATTTTTATCAACTGTTCCTACCTAATTTAATGAGGAAATTGGATTTAGAAATGGTAGGCCCCTATCAGTCTCTAAAGCCCTTGGAAGGGTCTAGACGTTTCCTTCCGAATTTCCACTGAAGTCTCCATTGACCATCCCTCCAACTTCTGTATACAAGTACTTTCTTTCAAGGGCAAGTTTTGAAGTTAACTTAAGGAAAAAAAGCCTTATTATAATTAAATGTTATCTTCTTCACTAGTAATTATTTTTCAAGAAAAATTTTTTATTCCTTTGTACTTTCAAGGTTGGATTTGTGGCTAAACTCAAATAGGATTTGGGGAATGTGCCTACGGATGCATCTAGCTTGTACAACATCTTTCCTTTGAGAAAGTATGATCCAAGAGAGAAGTACACAGCTTAGAAATGAGCAAAAATCTTGGGCAGACGATCTGTTCGAAAGTTGAGAATCATCTGCACACAGGAGTGTTTGAATAGCAAGTCAGCACGTTCGGTATACTTTTCACACACTCTCAGTTGGGATGTTATGCACTTCAGAGACTAAATTCCTATTCCACTGCGACCTTAGGGAAACATTCCCTTGGGACAATTTCTAATTATCTGAATAAATCCACTTCTGTATAGAGAAAGGAAGAAATGGAAAAAGCCAAATATATCAAACGTCTGAAACATCAATTTAAAACATTTTATGTAGTATTCAAGCAAAATTTTTAAAACTTCAAAAGGTAAAAAGTATTTTATAGTAAAGTTGCAAAGTCTAAAGGCCAATGGGTGGCTTTTTGAAAACATCTTGACTGAGGTATAACTGACGTACAATAAACTGCGGATACTTTAAGTGTATACTCTGGTAGGTTTTGACATATGTATACACCTGAATGCAACACCACCTTCAAGACAGTGAACACATCCATCATGCTCCGAAGTTCCCTTGATGTCCCTTGTAATCCCTCCCTGCCCACCCTCACCCCCTCCCCTCAAGCAACCACTGATCTGCCTTTCTGTCACTACTGATTAGTTTGTATTTTCTGGAGTTTTATGTAAATGGAACCAAACAGTGTGTACTCAGTTTTGTCTGAATTCTTTCACTCAGCATAATTATTGAGAGTCTTTCTCAGTTGGTGGCTTTTTATCCCTGATTTCAAATAGTCTTTAGGTAAAGTGAGATTTAGCTTTGCATTAGGATGACATAGGCTCTGTCCAATAGAAGGCCAATCAATTGGAATTGTAAGTTGGAATCCGTGTAGCCAAGGAATTAGCAGGCAGTCACATTTACTTATAATGTCAGAGTCCATCTCAGTTGGGTTTTGGGTTGTGAGTAAAGGAGACATTTTCTGGTTAACCTGCAGAAAGGAGGAATTACTGGAGAGATAGGGATTGGCTTATGGAAAAAAAGGAAAATGTGAACAACCAGGACCCTGTAGTGCCATTTCAAGCCATATTGGAGCCTGAGGCAAAAGAAAAAATCAGTAACACTGATCCTATCTTTAAGATTTTGGTATTTTGTTCATGGTGGAAATTTGCATGAATTTTGATTTTTAAAAATATTGCATTAAATTATTATTTATATTGACTACTGAGTTTTTTGGAGCACCTCTTAAATTTTGTGCTCCAGGTCAGTGCCTCGCTTACTTCACCCCCTCACCCTAATCCTGGCCCATGCTCTGTCTGGGTGAAAAACTGGGGCAGCTCTGGGTTCTAAGTAGGAGGCCAGCTTCTTTGAGGCACGGCGGAAGCGTAGGTCAGCCCTCACTGCTTTGCTCACTGCTTTTTCAAGGTTCAAATTCCAGGAGGCAAGACCCTGATTGGCCCAAATTGGGTCACAGCATGTATCTAGTCACTCCAGTCTCAAATACGAGTCATTTTATTATTATTATTTAAACAGTTTTTTCATTTTAAATAAACTTTATTTTTTGGAGCAGCTTTGTGTTCATAGCAAAATTAAGAGTTCCAATATTACCCATTCCCCTTCTCCCCCGCTCCACACTCATAGCCTCCTTCACTATCAGTACCCCGCACCAAAGTAGAAATTTGTTACACTGACACTATATATTGCATTATCATCTAAAGTCCATAGTTTACATCAGGGCTCATTCTTGGTGGTGTACATTCCATGGGTTTGGACAAATGTATAATGGCATGTATCCACCATTATAGTATCATACAGAGCAGTTTCACTGCCCTAAGAATCCCAAGAGTCATTTTAGACTTCCTCCTTCTAGCTAATTATTCTCATCTTTAGTGATACTCCTTCCTGAATATAATCTTGGTTTGTTCATTCTTTTCCTTATCACAACCTCAGAACTGTGAAAGAATAAATTTCTCCTGTTTTAAATTATAGTAAGTGCCCTACATATGAACCTTCACGTTGGGAACTTTCAAAGATGCGGACGTGCACCTGGTTCCAGCAAGGAATCAGAACCTGTGTCATGAATGTCAAGCGTGAGTGAAATTGCAGCTTGCCCTCCGTCTCCTATTGTTGACGATCCTTCAGCTCTACCATCTCCCACCTCCTCTCCCTCCTCCAGTCAGTAGGTCTTCTTGCCTGTTCACTCGATGCCAGCCCCTGGATGCCAGCTGTTGTACTGCACTACTGCACTTTTCAAGGTACTGTGCTGTAAGATTAAAAATGTTTTGTTCTTTATGTATTATTTGTGTGAAAAGTATTATAAACCTATTACAGCCGACTGTGTTTGTTGGGCACCTAAGCTAACTTTGTTGGACTTAACGAATAATGGACTAACGAATGTGCTCTCGGAACGGAACTCGTCTATACATAGGAGACTTACTGAACCCAGTTTGTGCTAATTTGTTATAGCAGCCCTAAGGAGCTAATACACCACTTCACTCCCACTAGGATGGTTATGATAAAAAAGATAGACAGTAAGAAGTGTGGAACTGTGGAGAAATTGGAAACCTCATATATTGCTGGTGGGAATGTAAAATGGTGCAGCCACTTTGGAAGACAGTTGGACAATTCCTCAAAAGGTAAACAGAGTTACCATGAAACCCAGCAATTCAACTTCTAAATATATATCCAAGAGGAATGAAAACTTATGCCCAGATAAAAATATTAAGTGCTTATAGCGGCATTCTTAATAACGCCAAAAAGTGGGAACAACCCATATGTCCATAAACAAAATGAGATGTATCCACACACTGGAATATTATTTGGCAATGAAAAGCAATAAAGTACGGACCCATGCTACAAAATGGATGAACCTTGAACACATTACGCTAAATGAAAGAATCACAAAAGACCGTATACTGTAGGATTCCTTAATGTGAGATGTCCAGAATAGGCAAATCTGTGGAGGCAGAAAATAGATTAGTGGTTGCTTAGGGCTGGGGGTGGGGCATGGGGAGTGACTGCTAATGGACATGGTATTTCATTTGGGGGCTGATGAAATATCCTAAAATTAGACAGTGATGATGGTTGTACAACTTTGTGACTATACTAAAAACCACTGAAGTGTACCCTTTAAATGGGTGAATTTTATGAGATGTGAATTATATCCCAATAAAGCTGCGAAAAAGGAATCCATTCTTCTGTGAATGCTTTTTATTTTAGCTGTGCTGAACTCCCTTTGCTGTTTCCCACCTCTGAGATCTTATACATAGTGTGCCTGGAATGTTCTCCCCAGTTTTGCTACCGGTAAATCCTGATTTATTCCCAAAACCCAGTTTGCACATCCCCTCTTCTGGGAAGCCTCAGTCCTCCCAGGAAAGTAAGCACTTTTCTGGGCTGCCTCTTTTTTTAACTGAGATATAATTGACATATAATATTATATTAGTTTCAGGTGTATAACATAATGTTTTGATATTTGTATATGTTGTGAAGTGCTCACAATACGTCTAGTTACATCTGTCCCCACACATTGATGAGAAAATGAGAACTTTTTAGATCTACTTTTTTAGTAACTTTCAAATAAACAGTACAGTATCATTAGCTATAGTTACCATGCTGTACATTGCATCCCCAGGACTTATTGATCTTATAACTGGAAGTTTGTACCTCTTGACCCCATTCACTGATTTCGCCACCCGCCCACCCCTGCCTCTGGCACTCTGGCAACCACCAATCTATTCTCTGTAGTATCTATAAGTTTTTTTTTTTTAATTCCACATATAAGTGAGCTCATACTGTATTTATCTGACTTATTTTACTTAGCATGACGCCCTCAAAGTCTTGCCTCAATTTGGTATTTGGGGAACAGTTGCACGTTTCTCCCTGTATCGCCATTCTTCGTTTGCCTTTTGCTTTGGTTTCGCCTGTGGATTGTGAGGACGAGGAACATATCTTACCACGTTTGCATCTACCCTCAGCGCTCGTCACTGTGCCTGGCACATAGCAGGCACTCAGGGAGTGCCTGCTAAATCTAACTGAATAATCTGAAAGCATATGGAACCAAGCTCAAGAGTAAACAGCAAAGAAAGGATTACATAAGGTTGTGGTCGTGAACAGCATTTCCTAATTAAACTGCTAAGAATTTGGTAATAATTTGGTGTTTGAGGTGCCTATGGTTATAAAAGCTCTCAAATTTATCCTTTTATCATCCTAGCTATACTTCCAAAAGCCAGCTAGCTTTTAAGCTTTCATTCTTTCTTTTCTCCTACTCTCTTTCCTTCCCTCCCTCCCTCCCTGCCTTCCATTTTATCCCTGAGTCAACATATGCTTGTTTTTTCCTATTAAAAATTTTAAAAACTCTCCATTTTGAAATAATTTCAGGCTTAGAAAAAAGACTGCACACGTCAAAGAACTTTCATATGCCCTTCATGCAGCTTCTCAAATGTTATCTTACAAAACCACAGTACAGCGATCAAAACCAGGAAATCAATATTTATCAAATACTATTCACTAACCTACTGGCCTTATTCAAATTTTGCCAATTGTCCCATTAATGTTCCTTTTCTGGTCCACGATCCAATACAGGATCAGAGTCATGCCTTTTCAATCTCTTCCAATCTGGGACAGTTTCTCAGTCTTTCATGACCTTGACACTTTTACAGAGTACAGGGCAATTGTTTTGAAGAATGTCCCTTTATCTTACAAATGCATAGCAGATACTTTTTGTAGGAGCTGTGCTAGTCTCTGGGGTGCCTGAGTCTAGGTTCAGTCTTTGCCCCCAGGAAGCTGGTCTTACAGTGAAGAGGCACAGAGATGTACAAATTAACAGGTAATTACAATCTAGTGTAATTACACTACAGTGCTATAATAGAGGTAAACCCTGAGCATGAAGAGGGTATTAGAAGTGGCAATTGGCTATATCTTGGGGGTCCTGGAAAGACTTCTTGCAAGAGAATATCTCATCCAAGAGCGGGAGGATGGGGAGGTGATCAGGGCAGAAGGTGGGGGCCACAGACAGAAGACCGTTCCAGGCAAAATTTAACCCATCAAGTATAGCAGAACACTGCATTCGTTTTAAGGAACAGCCTAAATACTCATAAAAACCTTTATAATCAGGACCACATTTGAACATGTTGAAGAAATCTGCTTTGACCTTTTCTGTCTTGTCAGAATTCATTAAAAAAACCCTTGACATTCTGACGTTCATCTCTGTACTTTGGCAACTGCAGAAGTTCTGATGAGAAAATTGACTTTAAGAAGCACAATGAATGTGAAGCTAAAGAAAAAAAAATTTATGGAGGTGAACTAATACAAGTAAATTCTGAAGTACATGAGCCTCTGAAGAGAATGACTAAGGATGGTATAAAGGGAAATTAATTTATTGGAGGGACTCTGGCCCTGGTCATTGTCAAGAAGCAATCACATAAATGTCAAGATCAAGTCAGACAAAATCATGCAATTGTGTAACCTTTTTGTATCTTGTACCACCCAACAGGACTAGTCCCCACTGGAACACAAGAGTTATAATAGGTTTGTGTTAAGAGATAGCTGGCCAGACTCATTTAAAGATGGGCACCTGTATGTTGACTTGTGAACCAGAGCCTAGTCTATCATCACTCAGGGTCAAGTGTTTTTGGTTAGGAACCTTTGAATAAGATTCTTGGCTGTGAGTTAAACACATTATTTAAGGATGGAGCTATAGGTAGACTGTGCATTCAGAACAGACCTCCTCTTCTTCTCCTCTTCCCTCTTCCTCTTTGTTATTATTTTTTGTTCTCTACTTTCCCTTATGGTAACAGCCTTTCCCCTACCTTACTCCACCTGCCAAAACTTGACCAATCATAATTTCTTCATCTCTTTGGCCGCTGTGATTGGCTTGAAGAGTGGGAATAATACTTCAGCATGGCTAATCAGAGCCTTTGGCTGGGATATTTCAAATAGGATCTAGAAAGAGAAGCCTCATTCATCTCTAGTGGTGGAGTTAAACAGGCAGGAGTCTGGAAGTTATAATTAGAAAAATGTAAATGATCCTGACTAGATTCAGGTTAAAAAAAAAATCTGGTCTAAAATGAATGCCGTTAGAAATATAAAAAGAGTGTTTTGTCTGGTGTCACTGTGATGTGAATTTTAACATATAAGCTGTGTTTTAAACATTTAATGATTATTCTTCTGAATGCTCCTATCACCCTGTCTTTGGTCAGTGGAGACCTTTCAGGCTGGCTCCTGAGAACTGTTGACGCAACTCCAACTCTATAGCTTCCTCACTTTCAGTTGTGATATGTAGGCTCATCCTGCACATTTCCTGTTCCAATCAGGAGACAGCTATTTCTCCAAGGATCTTTGGTTTGTTCAGTGGAAAACAGTATTTGGAGTCCACAACCTCTTCCCCTTTGTAGGATTCTAGGGAACTAACTTATGATATTGAAAACCGTTACAGGGAAAATAGCATTTATATTGCCTTTTCCATTTGAACTATACCTCAAGATATCAACAGTTCGTAAGGGGAAGTTTTTCTGTTGTGTGTTTTGTTTTTCAATAGAAGTATTTCAACTAACAAAAGAAGATGGACTGGTATCACTAGAATATCACTATTTTCCATTCCGTTTTGAATGAACGGACCTGGGCAATGATCACCAATGGCTGTTAGCATCTCAAAAAGAGAGACAGCCAGATGTTATGTACTTCTTGATGGAATTAGACTACACCAACAATGAAGTAATCTTGCCACAAAACAGTTGAGTCTATTCAAGTGTCTCACTATCACTACCAATTTATAGAAAATATAAGGGACAGAGGAATATGTTACACTGTACCACAGACATTCAAACAGCAAAAATCCAACGTTAGGAAGCCTATATGACCAAAACCTGACTTCTTCAACAACAACAAAAACATTTCCAAAAGGTGGGGGGGGGGGGAGAAGAGAGAGGGAGAGAGAGGGAAAGAGAGAGAAAGAGAGAGAAGAAGAGAGAGAAAGAGAAAGAGAGAAGTATGGAAAGGAGGAGTAACCTACAGATTAAAATGTACTTGAGGCATATCAACCAATTGTAACACTTACTGAATATTGACTATTGGATATTGATTGTAATTGGTTATTTGGAAACTGACCCAAACAAACTGGAAACACTTATAAAGCAACTGGGGAAATTTGAACACTGACTGGAGAATTTTGATACTAGGACATTGTTTTTTACATATTATTAGGTTGATGAGGGTATTATGGATCTGGTTTTACAAAGAGTTCTTTCCTTCAGAGATTCTATGCAGGAAGTAATATGATATCTGAGAAGTTCCCTCTAAATAACCTGTGGGGAGTGCAGGGTGGTGATGCAGGTGAAACAAAACTGATGGGCTCAGTGATGGATACAGTGGGATTCATTATATCATTCTATTTTGTATATGCTTGAAGATTTCCATAATAAGACTTTGTTTTTAATTGAAAAGACAATCTACCACCTGGGAAGAGATATTTAATGCCTAGAACTTAAAAAGACAAATATATAAAAAGAAGTTATTAATATCAATAAGAAAAAGGCCAAAATTCCAACTTAAAACTTGGGCAAAGGATATGAAGAGGCAGTTTACAGAACAAACTCTAATGATTATGAAACACATTAAGAGATGCTCAGCTTTACCACTAATCAAGAGAATGAAAATTAAAATCACGTTGAGACATCTTTGCACAACTATTAGTTTGGCAAACATTAAAATGCTAGATGATACCACATGCCGGAAACTTTGTGGAGAAATGGGAACTGTCCCTTGCCTTCGTAGGAATTAAAATTTTTACATCCACTTTGGAGACCAACTAGGTAATAGTAAGTCTGAAAATCTGCACATCTCCCAGAAATGAAAAATTACAAGACACTTGCCTTCCTCACCTTCTGTAAAGATGGGATGCAGGTGTTTGACCCAGTCTGCCAAACAGATACATCAGCTCCAAACTTTGAATCTGAAAATGATGTTAAAAAGTAGGGACCAACAGAATGGCCATCATCAAAAAATCTACTAACAATAAATGCTGGAGAGGGTGTGGAGAAAAGGGAACCCTCTTGCACTGTTGGTGGGAATGTAAATTGATACAGCCACTATGGAGAACAGTATGGAGGTTCCTTAAAAAACTAAAAATAGAACTACCATACGACCCAGCAATCCCACTACTGGGCATATACCCTGAGAAAACCATAATTCAAAAAGAGTCATGTGGGCTTCCCTGGTGGAACAGTGGTTGAGAATCTGCCTGCTAATGCAGGGGACACGGGTTCGAGCCCTGGTCTGGGAGGATCCCACATGCCGCAGAGCAACTAGGCCCGTGAGCCACAACTACTGAGCCTGCGCGTCTGGAGCCTGTGCTCCGCAACAAGAGAGGCCGCGATAGTGAGAGGCCCGCGCACCACGATGAAGAGTGGCCCCCGCTTGCCACAACTAGAGAAAGCCCTCACACAGAAACGAAGACCCAACACAACAAAAATAAATTAATTAATTAATAAACTCCTACCCCCAACATCTTCTTTTAAAAAAAAAAAAAAGAGTCATGTACCACAATGTTCATTGCAGCTCTATTTACAATAGCCAGGACATGGAAGCAACCTAAGTGTCCATCAACAGATGAATGAATAAAGAAGATGTGGCACATATTTATACAATGGAATATTACTCAGCCATAAAAAGAAACGAAATTGAGTTATTTGTAGTGAGGTGGATGGACCTAGAGTCTGTCATACAGAGTGAAGTAAGTCAGAAAGAGAAAAACGAATACCATATGCTAACACATATATATGGAATCTAAAAAACAAAACAAAAAATGGTCAGGAAGAACCTAGGGGCAAGACGGGAATAAAGATGCAGACCTACTAGAGAATGGACTTGAGGATACGGGGAGGGGGAAGGGTAAGCTGTGACAAAGTGAGAGAGTAGCATGGACATATACACACTACCAAATGTAAAATAGATAGCTAGTGGGAAGCAGCCGCATAGCACAGGGAGATCAGCTCGGTGCTTTGTGACCACCTAGAGGGGTGGGATAGGGAGGGTGGGAGGGAGGAAGACGCAAGAGGGAAGAGATATGGGGATATATGTGTATGAATAACTGATTCACTTTGTTATAAAGCAGAAACTAACACACCATTGTAAAGCAATTATACTCCAATATGGATGTTAAATTAAAAAAAAATGGATGTGGGCTTCCCTGGTGGCGCAGTGGTTGAGAGTCCGCCTGCCGATGCAGGGGACACGGGTTCATGCCCTGGTCCGGGAGGATCCCACATGCCACGAAGCGGCTAGGCCCGTGAGCCATGGCCGCTGAGCCTGTGCATCCGGAGCCTGTGCTCCACAACGGGAAAGGCCACAACAGTGAGAGGCTCGCGTACCGCAAAAAAAAAAAAAAAAAAAAAAAAAGGGTGAATTATATGGTATGTGAATTATATTTCAATAAAGCTTTTTAAAAAAATCAAAAACAAAGTACGGACCAAGCGGAACCCTTGTCACGAAGGTGGCAGCAGAGACAGCACCTCTGTACAATTTCTGGAGTCGGCAATGAGTACAGTCCTAGAAATAGCACCAGCATCGAGCAGGTGTCGTTTAGAAATAAAAGGGGCAGTACCCGTGCCTTTAAGCAGAGTAGCATTGTCCTTATTTGATCAATTCTATGGTGTGATATTAGGTAGTTTATCTTCAGGTTGGTTCTCAAGCCCTTCCTGAGATTCTGTAAGCTATCTGACATTCTTTTAAAAATTATTTTTCTTGTTTAAATGATCCATAATGGCTTTCTGTTGCTTATAACTAAGACTCTTGACTGATGTGGAAAGCAATTTGGCAATGTCTATTAAAACTGAGGCTATGTATACCCTACAACTCAGCAACTCCACTGCTGTATATATACTTTAGAGCAACATTGTCCAGTAGAAATTTCTACGATGATGACTGTGCCCTCCAATACGCTAGCCGCTAGCCACTAGCCATGTGTGGCTACTCAGCACTTGAAATGTGGCTAGTGTGACTGCGGAATTAAAATTAAATTGTATGTGATTAATTCTAATTAATTTAATTAATTTAAATTTAAGTATCCATATGACTACACAGTGGCTAGTGGCTCTTTATTGAACAGCAAAACTCTAGCATAATGCTTGCCTTTGTGCACAAAGATACACATAACAGCAGTATTTGTATTAATAGAAATTCAGAAACAAGTTGTAGTCACGCAAACAATACCGTAAAGCAGTCAGAGTGAAGGAATTGAGTTTATACTATCAACACGGATAAATCTAAAGAACACAATTTGGAGGGAAAAAGCAAGCTGTATTATGTTAGATACAGTGTGATACCACTTTACGTAAAGTTAAAGAAACACAGAAATATTCTTTATATTCTTTACTGATTTAAAAATGTAGTAAAATTTAAAAAAACACAGAAGGGAAGACTTCACACTAAATTCAGGAGTGTGTTCCCCCTGGTAAGAGAGGAGAGAGACTTGGAGGTCTTTCACTATACACATTCTGAGAGCTGTTAAAGCTTGGGTAAGTATCACTAATTTGTTTTATTGTTAGAATTTTTATCCATATTTAGGTATTTCATATATCAAATATGAAATATTAAAATATTTTAAAATTCTATAAATATATACCTTTTATACATTGAGTAACTGACTAGCGTGCCTCTTCAGCCTCCTTTCATTCCAATGATCCTAAGGGATTCTCTGTCCTCCTCTTCTTCCATAATAATGGAGCTGTGGCTAGGGTGAGACTTCCCATTTCCCAGTCCCCCTTGCAGCCACTGGATGTGGGACTAAACTCTTGCCAATGGAAGGTGGGCAGAAGTGAGGTGAGCAACTTGCCTCTCACAAATTCCTGGCTCTGGACTTCCTGGTGGCTGGAATGGCAACAACCAATATGGCCTTGGCAGCCACATGTGGCAGAGGGAGAGCTGTCATCAGCCACAGTCTCCAAACAGAGCCGTGCACCCACCTGTGACTGTTACCTGAGAGAGAAATCAACTTCCTTATTTCTTAAGCCTTTTTGTTGTTGAGTTTCATTATGGCAGCTCCTTTAGATCTGTAATCATCTTTTTTTTCACTTCTTATGTTCCAAATTATTTTTCTGGTACCTGCATTGTTCATGGTGTTTATTACTATATTTATTAATTAAGGGATTAGGAGTAAGTATAAAATAATAGTAATTTTCACTCGTATTTAGGAAATAAAGAAAATACTGTAAGTTTTTGTAACTGCCAGATAGAGGATAGTGAATTGAAGATTATACAAACAACATTTTCACAGCAGTTATAATTTACGAAGAATTTCATATCTGGCCCATGTGGGCCTGCCTCTAGTTCCAACCTCTCATTCCCAGATAAAGAAACCACGGCCCACATAAAAAGGAATGAAATAATGCCATTTGCAGCAACATGGATGGACCTAGAGATTATCATACTAAACAAAGTCAGACAGAGAAAGATAAATATCATGATATCAGTTTTATGTGGAATCTAAAGATGATACAAATGAATTTATTTATAAAACAGAAACAGACTTACAGACATAGAAAACAAACTTATGGTTACCAAAGGGGAAAGGAGGGGGAGGGATAAATTAGGAGTTTGGGCTTAACAGATACACACTACTACATATAAAGTAGATAAACAACAAGGACTTACTGTATAGCACAGGGAACAGTATCTTGTAATAAGATCTTGTTCAGTATCTTGTAATAACCTATAATGGAGGAGAATTTGAAAAAGAAAAAAAATATATATATAGTATATTTGAATCACTTTGTTGTACACCAGAAACACAACATTGTAAATCAACTATACTTCAATTAAAAAAAGAGAAAGAAACCACAGCCCAAAGTTACTGTACTTGGCTAAGTTTACACTGTGAATTAGTGGCAGAGCCTCCTGGTTTATTCCTACTTCATTCCTCACCTCCTACCACTGCCTCCCTTGCTTGCCAGGGAGCTTAGAGATAATTTGGTTGATGTATGATGCTTGAATTCTGCCCACAGTAATTTATTGAAACATCAGGAAAAGATACACACGCTCCTGGGAATTTATAATTATGGGCCACTCTGAATGTTCACTTACGCACATTATTGTTGGAATAAACTTCTCGGAGCTACTTAGAAGTTTTGAGACACAGTAATAAGTCTGATTATAAATTCTGGTACAGTGACTCAAAGGCATGAGAGCTCTCCTTCACATTGGAAGATGAGCATTTACTTTCCATAAGACAATGCCTCTCCAACTTCTCCTTTGCAGTTCCCCAGTGACCAAGCTCTCTGTGTGAGGGGACAAGGTGAGAGAAGGGTTCTGGGTGTAAAATCTAAAGCTCCTGCCTCATGAGCAAAAGATCTTTGAAGGTTGTATTTTACTTTGAAAATTCTTGCTGATTTTTGCATGCTACTCTACAACATGGCTTTACTTGTTTTAACATAAAAAGAATCTTTTAAGTCATCAGTTAAATTTCTTAAGTCTCCATTCAAAATCTTTGTGGAAAGTTGATGCCTTATTTGTCCTGTGTCTGGATACACTTCCTCAGGTCCACAAGGGTACAAGTTTCCCTTTTTTTTTTTTTTGGCCGCACGCTGTGTGGGATCTTAGTTCCCCTACCAGGGATCGAACCTGTGCTCCCGGCAGTGGAAGCACAGATTCTTAACCACTGGATCGCTAGGGAAGTCCCCAAGTTTCCCATTTTTATACTCATAGTTAAGATATTTGGCATGAGAGTAACTTAATGCTCTTCATTTCAGAACATCACTTCTCCTTCACTCCCCTGAGATTCAGGTTAAAGTTGCTTAGAATTAAAATCTTCCTGCGGGGGATGTTTAAAAACTGGGACTAACTAGATTCCCATGAGAGTCTAGAAGCTTAGTTTTGGAGGGGGCTGGGGGAGGAGGAGGTCACTTACACTTTGGGGAGAATATGAACAATAGAACAGAAGTGTTAAAGGGATGCTAGAGATGATTTAACACACAGCGTCAATTCACGGATAAAACAACAGAAGTCCAGAGAGATTATGGTTCTTGCCTCAAATTACAAAGCTGGCCAAATATTAACGTTGACTTTTTCCTCGATTAATAGTTAGTTGGGATATCTTTTGCCCACATTCTAAAATACTACCAGCTATAGAATGCATAGTGGTCATCGGATGCTTCCCAAATTACCAAGGAGTTGTGGAACACTTATAGGTTCCTAACTCTTCAAGGCGGTTAGTACGATTGAGATAGACATTTTGGTAGATGATTTTAGAATCCTTCTGCATTTGAAATGTTATTTAAAAGCCACGTCATTTTAAGCCATGTTCAGCAACAATACCAAATAGCATTCCTAAATCATAAAAAGAAATTAATTATTTAAGTAGAAATAACATGCAATGCCATAATGCAAAGGTCTAGAGCAGGGCTTGGCAAACGTTTTCTGTAAAAGGCCAGATAGTAAATATTTTAGGCTTTGCAGGTCATATAGTCTCCGTTAAAACTACTCAACAATGCCATTGCAGTGTGAAAGCAGCCATAAACAATATGCAAAGGAATGAGTGGGACTATGTTCCAATAAAACATTATTTACCAAACCAGGCAGTATGCTGAATTTGGCCTTCAGGCTGTAGTTTGCAGACCCCTGCCCTAGAGTCCTATATTTTATAGGATTTAAGTGGTGTGTGTACATAAAGTCACCCAGAATGCTTGCTCTAAAAATGCTAATAATCTTTTGTTTGGTTAGTTTTATTTATTTTTAAAATAGCTCCTACATATTTTAATATGTTGAATGTAAATCTAAGTGACAGGATACTTCTAGAGATGTGAGTGTCCTGGCAAGAGTCATGTAATATGACTCAGCTCAGTTACCTCATCTGTAAAATGGCTTATTGTATCATCCTTATTTAGTTGCTTTTTCTGAACCAGCTGGCTCAGGAATGATAGTTGGATGCACAAAAGATACAAAGGGCATATCACTTATCTCGAGATGAATTTGTTCTATCTATCTGCTTCTTTATTTTGCTTCTCAAGAATGCCAAGTTTCTACACCAGCCTCTTGTGTGGCCCACCGAGAGTCATCGCAGCTTCTTTATCTGAACGCAAGGAAGGGTGCTTACCCACCTCGCATGGGTGTGGCAAGGAAAGCTCTCCGGCTCTGCCAAATGCCATCTCTCTAGCACTTAACGCTACTGCAGCCGGACCTATCCACACACTTTAACTGTTGCCGACGGATGATTGCCAGGCCCCATGGTCTTCTGGCTTTCCATCCAACAACCTGAGAAGGGAGGTAAAAAGGAAAGACAATAAAAGGTAAGGCTAATGGCTGAGTGGATAATGGCAGGCAACATCTTTTGCTACCATGAAAAGCATTAAGCCAATGTGTTTGCTGATTTCATTTTGTTGGTGGTCACTTTGCGTTCATTCTGAACATCCAGCAGTTAGCTAAGTAAACACACATGACTGATGAAAGAAGAAAGGGAACTATTTTTACGGGGGCCATTAAACTTTAACTACCATCTGGCAGGGAATGATTAGAGAAGGTCAAAATTAAGGCAGTCAACACAAATGCTGTGTGAATACCTCAGGGAATTAACATGGATAAAGACAGTGAACTTGTGGTTAAATAAAGAGACAGACATAAGAGGGAAGTGGTGAACACATCCTTTATGGCTTTGGACCTCATGGTCACATTCATTGCCAGAGGAGCTCAAAGAGGGGAGAAATAACAAGGAGAGCACGAGAAAAATCTGAAACACCTGGAAATAATCAGATGCTCTGCACAAATCTTAAAACAGAAAGTTAAAGAAGTACACAGGACCACATCATTCGGGCTTCCTCCCTGCCCAGGAAGGGAATGTTTACAGGAGAGGTGTGCCGAAATCGGAAGACAGTTAATACTCAGATTAGTCCACTATTTCATAGTAGGAAACGGCTGTATATGCTGCTGGGAAGAAACATTAGGAACTACATGCTTGTGAACACTAAAAGACGCCGTCATTTTTGGGAATTGCCGTTTGCCCACTAATTAAACAATCATCCAGCAGGTAGTTTGGGAGAGAATTTGAAAAAGGGAAGCTGGGCCTTACTCTTTCAGGTCTTTGGTCAGTTGATAGCACAGTACTTAACCCTAGGGCAGCTTCATCCCGTTGAAAACACACAGAAAAGATTCTTAGAGAAAGCTACTTGTTTTGTCTCGTTTTCTATTTTTGTAGTTTGTATGCAGATGGACTCAGAAGGCCAAACTTCTGAGCATCTGAAAGAGGAACCATGACCAGTGAGTGGTGCTGGGTGGGCCCCTTAGCCTGCTCTCAGTTCTGAAATAAGGAGCTCCATCTGCGGAAAGTCCAGGGCCCTGAGCTTTTCTTTATTAATTCATTTATTAATGGAATATATTTAACATATAACACTGTGTCCATTTAAAGTGTACAACACATTGATTTGATACATACATATATTGTAATAATGATTGCTACTGTAGTGATGGTTAGCCCCTTCTGCCGTGGCATAATTTCTTTTTTGTGGGAATAATTGGGTAAGAATAATTAAGATCTAGTCTCCTAGCAAGTCTGATGATTATAATACAATATTGTTGTCCATATAAACTACACCATGCATAGGACCCAGAATTCTGATTACTGGAATGATCAAGACAGGTTTGGAACAAACAAGCTGAAGCTAGTCCATGCTAGGCGTCAATTCGGAAATACTCGGATGCAAAAGGAAGGAAGGATGTGTTCCCAGAGGCAGCGTACCTGGAAATTCATGACGCACAGCTTCTCTCTCTCTCTCTTTGATTTCTTATTTAAGGACTTGACTCTATACCAGGTAGTGTGCAAAGACCATTTCCATTCCTTATCTTCTTTGATCATCAATACAATCCTGTGAGGTACGCATTATAATCCCCATTGTACAGAGGAGAAAACTGAGAACCAAGACGGAGGGAAGGATAAGGCCATATGACTGGGAATGTGGGTGCCAGGACTCGAACTCAGGTCTCGCTCTCTGCACAGCTACTGCTCTTATGTTCTTCCCCACAGTGGAATAATCTCCCTCTGCAGCGCTACTGGCACCAAGGTCTTCATCTCAGTTCCCTATGATTATGGCCTCCATGATTTCCCCTTCTTGAGTGAGGGTGGGCTCAACTTCCCTTTGGGATCAGAGGCTTAAAGATAATGGACACAACCTAAGCAAATCTGCTATGGTCCCCCTGCATAGCCAGGGAGGTAAAGCCAGGGAGGAACAGACAAGCCATTGCCACAAGGGCCCAAGCCCCTTCAAGAGCGTCTGCAAAAAAAAAAAAAAAAAAGAGAAAAAATCAATGGGAAATAAAACAACTGAGTTTTCCAAGCTGTGAATAATGCTTGGTATTGTCTAGTGATGGTATGTAAGGATATTTCCCTTGTTCCTTATTTTTAGCATAAAATATTCTGGAGTAAAATTCTATTTTAATTAAAATTTGAATAATAGCATGACACGCACATATACCCTATGTGCAAGAAAGTGTGGTGTTAAAAGTAAGAAAATTCAAAGGTATGCTAGAAACCTCATAATTAGCGCACTTCCTTCTGCCTTTGTACTTCTAGAATCTCTAAACATCTGGTGATTTTACCATCAGGAAAGAGTGTAATGTCCATCTGTTAAATCAGGCTTCGGCTTCACTCACCTGGGAGGATCAACCAGATGTGGAGGTCCTTTACATTATTAATGATTTCAGTCTTCCCTTTGTACATGCCCTGTGAGGGCACAGTGTGGGGTACGGCCTATAAATCACTAAAAAGTGAGAAAGTCATCTTTTACTTTATTCTAGGCATAATGAAGGAGCAGAACATTTTTTCTCGGTCAGAGCATAAATCATTAGAATCTATTTCAACTTTGCCACCAGAAGACTTTTAACTGCTTTGCTTTTCTTTGACAGATAAACCATCGCAAACCTTACCTCAACACACACACACACACACACACACAAATGCGTGCGTCTGCGTGTTTCCTGGTGCTAAGGCCGCGGATGCTAAGTGGATCGTGCAAAGATCCTCCCCTGGATCACTCACATGGTGGCAATCTGTGTGATCTTTACAACTTATTTATAAACAGCTTTGTGCGAAATTTCGGTCCACAGTCTTTCCTATCCCATCACAGTTATGAGTCGTGCCTCATGTTACAATGTCCCTGTGACAAAGCACTGACTTCAGTTAGCGTCTGTGGACTGAGACAGCCTGGCCTAATGACAAGTGTGGCTCTGTCCATTGTGACACTGTGACCTTTGGCAAGTTACTCAACCTCTCCAAGCTTCATTTCCTCCTCTATGAAGTGGGGATGATAAGAATAGTACCTACTTTACAGAGTTGTGTTCAGGATTAAATGTGACTGGGTGTATAACTGTACCTGACACATAGCAAGAACTCAGCAATTATCAAATAGTAAGACACTGTGAGCAAGCTACTTATAAAAAGCCCTCAGCAAAATGTAGCAGATTTCCCACATAACCCCTGCACAGCCTCCCCCATTATAAACGTCCCCCACCAGAGGGACACTTGTTACAACTGATGGACCTACACTGACACATCACTATGACTCAAAGACTATAGGGTACCTTAGGGCTTACTCTTTCTGTTGTACATTCCATGGGTTTGGACAAATATATAACGACGTGTATCCACCATTACGGTACCATACAGAGTAGTTCCACTGCCCTGAAAATCTGTGTTCTGCCTATTCATCCCTCCCCACCTAACCGTGGCAACCACTCATCTTTTCTACTGTCTTCGTAGTTTTTCCTCTTCCAGAATGTCATATAGTTGGAATCATACAGAATGTAGCCTTTTCAGATTGGCTTCTTTCACTTAGTGATACACGTTTAAGTTTTCTCCATGTCTTTTCATGGCTTGATAGCTCGTTTCTTTTTACCGCTCAATAATATTCCGTTGTCTGGCTGTACCACAGTTTGTTTATCCATTCACCTACTGAAGGACATGTTGGTTGCTTCCATGTTTGGGCAATTATGAATAAAGCTGCTATAAACACCTGTGTGTAGGTATCTGTATGGACATAAGTTTTCAGTTCCTTTGGGTAAATACTGAGGAGTGAAATTGCTGGATCGTATGGTAAGAGTATGTTTAGTTTCGTATGAATCTGCCAAACCGTCTTCCAAAGTGGCTGCACCATTTTGAATTCCGACCAGTAATGAATTAGCAATGAATCTGTTCAAGTTTGCTGTGAGCATAAAACTGCTCTAAAAAATAAAGTTTATTAAAAACTTAAAAAAAAATCTTTCAACAAAATATTTTCTGTGATCTGTTTTCTTTCATGATCTGGATTAGTAGTCCTGCGATCATGGGTATGGCCAATCTAATCTTTCAGTTTCTACTTCCCTGAATGTGTTGGTGCCCATTATAGTCATAGTAAGATTATTATACTTGTGAAGTCTAGAGGTGCTAATTGCAAGAATTATCATCATCTTCTCAGCAGGTATTTTTTGAGAGCTATCCACATGCCAGATCTGTACCGGGGGCTGAGACATATGGTCAAGACAGGAAAAGAGCATTGGATAATTCCCAACCTTCACTATTGGAACTCTGAGATATAGTTTGCATCTTAAATTTGTAAAAAAAAAAAAAATCCCTTAAAAATCCTCAAAGATAATTTACATAAATCTGGTAGAAACATAAGCTTTTCCTTATTTTCTTCATGAGGGTACCAGAGTCTAGAAAATCACATTTAGCAGTGAGAATCAATCCATGTTGCTGCCAACCTCTGAGAAGCGTAGAAACTGAGCAGTGAACATCTCATCTAAAACCAACATAAAAAATATGATAAGCCACCAGTTTTTCGTACTTTAGCTTACGTTGCATTAATTACTGTCATGTGGACCTGGGGACACACCTCACTGGGTGGTTGGCCTTAAGCATTTACTCTTTTCCCCTTCCCCTCCCCTCTCTCTGTGATCAAGCTTACTTCTGCCCTCATCTTACTCTTGCCTCTACCTGGGACATAACTAGGTCACTTGCCATCATTCGCCAGCTTTCCCAGGGGCTGGGGTAAGAGCTTTCAAGAGTTAATGTGGGGAACTTCCCTGGTGGCGCAGTGGCTGAGAGTCCCCCTGCCGACGCAGGGGACACAGATTCGTGTCCCTGTCCGGGAAGATCCCACATGCCGCAGAGCGGCTGGGCCCGTGAGCCATGGCCGCTGAGCCTGCGCGTCTGGAGCCTGTGCTCCGCAACAAGAGAGGCCACAACAGTGAGAGGCCCGCGTACCGCAAAAAAAAAAAGAGTTAATGTGGGAGCCTCCCCGCATTTCCCTCTTTATAAACCCCTCTCTTGTCTCCATTTTCCCATCACTACTTCTTATGCTTCCAGCTCCTTCTTGTGGTTCAGAGTCCCATCACCTCTCACCATTCACACCTTGGAGGTGCTTACAACTTGTATTTTGGAGCTTGGAAGACCCAACTTCTATCTGTCAGGGAGGGAGAAGGGGAAAGACAAAGTCCCTGTTCCCTTGCAGGGCTGCAGCCAGAGGAAATGCATCATCAGTATCTCCGCTTCATTTTCTGAAGTCGTTTTCCAAGAAAGATTGAGCCAAGCTGTGGTTATTCTCTGCAGTGCTTGTTGATTCCGTATTTCACCTGCATTCGGGGTTAACGGGAATTGTGGTTGACCTGATTCATGAGTCAACATTAGAAGCAAGCCTCTTCATTAAAAAGGGATAATAGTGCTGGGGAATAGAACTAGAATCTGCTATTCACCAACAATAATTTAATCCAATTTTTTTCTGGAGATATTTGTGGGAGCCTCTTTTGATCTGACTTATATTCTATCAACCTAATAACATATTCCTTTATAGAAGACCCTATAATTGGCACTAGATTCAAACATCTGCCCAACCACGAACTGGCCTTTCTCTTTGCGTGTGGCTCAGTTGAGGGGGAAAAGATGCAGAGAAAATCTAAATATTGGATGTCGTCAGGTTAGGGCCCTGTGTGGCTACAGGCTTCTCTGACTCTCTCTCTTATGACTGGGCCACAAATCCTTTTGGAGTGCTTTCCAGATACTCTTCAAGCTATTCCTGATCCAACATTCCCAAATTCAGAATTTTACTTTTTTTTCTGAAATCAGGCCAAGTATCTTTCTGTTCATATAGCTAAAAACTGAACACAGATTAAAGCACTGAGAAAGAATATGGAGAATGTTAGAATACTGTTTATATTTCTTTATTGTAAAGGATAATCGTTTGCTGACAAGGACACACCAATATCTTAATTATAAATATTAGTGAGTTAAATTATTAATTGAACTTGACTCCATGACATAAAATTCAAATGCCCTGTTATTAAATGACAAATACTGACTCAGAATATAATTCAGATTTAGTGAACAATTGCTTAAAACAGGAAGCAGAATTTTAAATAGGATATGAATTCATCTTTGAAATACTTTTTTCTCCATTTGTATATAAACAGAGATGGGAATATAAAATATGTCCTACATGTTAACCAGAAATTAAAAGAAAGCCACTACTAGGATGGCATCGAACATACTCTGCATTCTTAAGGAACTGATGGGTGTTCATGCATTTAGTAGACGACTATTCATTTTCAAAATCAGCCTCTACTCCAAGATGTAAAAGGAAAAGAAAGAAGATAGAAAACTATTTAAATGAGGTCAATGTCTACGTCTCAAGTTTAGAAATGAAGATATTGATGATTTTAGAAAATGGATATTTTATGCATCATAAGAAGGTACTACTTTATGGAAATAACAATATAACTTACTGAGTACCTGCTCTGTGCCAGGCATGGTATTAGAGACTTCACATTCATGAATTATGTCTCTGAATCCTCAGTCTAACTCTTCAAGGTTGGCAAGTTCCTCCAGAAAAACCAGTGCTCAGGGAAATAAAGTAATTAGACATAGCTTATAAATGTTATACAAAGTTTGGTTAGCAGCACAGTGCCGACTTGACTTGGAGTTTACCTTCCATCTGCAGTTATATCTTCTCTGGAAGTCAAAATGAAGAGAACCACCACAATCGCATGGCTGATTGCAAATGCCTCCTTACACACACAGTTAGAGAAAGGGCTTTTAAACATGTCACTCCGTTGCTTAACACCTTTCAAAGGCTTCTCATCACACTTCAGAAAACCCAAATTAATAAGCCCTACACGATCTGGCCCCAACCCCTCTCCAAGGCGATTGCTCCCACACTGCCCCTCCCTTGCTCTGCCTCAGCCACACGGGCCTTCTGTGTTTCTGGGAACACCCAGGAATCCTGGAACACTGTTCCTCCTCCCTGGAGAGCTCTGGGCAGGCACTTCTTACAGATTATGGCTTAAGTGTCATCCCAGAGAGGCCCTCTCTGTTTGACCATCACCACTCCCTACTTGCTTCCTTCACAGCATGTAGCTGTGTATCTATTTGTGTATCGTTGGTCTCTCCCATGGATTGTAACCTACCCAAGGGCAGGGAGTACAAACCTATGTATACTTAGTGCCTAGCATAAAAAGAAATACTTGTGGAATGGATGAATGGGTTTATGAATAGGGACCGAACAGGAAACTGAGAACTTGATAGGATTCTGGGTGATAGAATTCTGATGCCCGGACCTTATATGACTTCAGGAACAGATTACATGGATTAGGACATGTGGGCCTAATTTCATGGGTGACACTGAAAGAATTCTTAAACCTTATATGGGAAAGCAACCCACCAAAGAAACCCAGATTAAGATGGTAACAGTATTTATATCCTTCACGGAATTGTTGTACGATTTAGCCAACTAATTGTTGCTTAGTACATCTAGATATTTTTATTCATCATAGGTTTCATGATTAACACCTCAATATTTGGAAGAGTTTTAGGGAACTGGGTCCTGAATGTCTTATGCTAACCTTCTCTTAGTTCCGTCTGTGCCCCAGGGGCCCACAGGCTGTGACAAAAAAGAGTTCTGCATAGAACATTTACACGCTTGACGTAGTACGTGGCAGTTGCTAAGGCAGAAAGCCAGAGGTCATGAGCACTGTGCGAATTATGTGCAGTTCTTTGCAGCACTTTCCGGCTGTAATTGAACTATCCCCTCCTGGTCCTTCAGGTGCTATCAGGATGAGTTTTCGCAGACTTCAAGAAAATCCCTGAAGGGCCAAAGACACTTTCTTGGTGTTACAATCCTTATTTCAACTGAAGCTAAATGTTTGGCTCCTGAGTACTTTAATAAGTTTCAAGAAAAAAGAGTATTCTAAGTTGAGAGTCCTTGCCCCCTTACCACCAAATGCAAAGAAATCGATCTTTATTTATTGTCAGGGTAAAAGAAATGCATAATATTCAGAGTCATACGAGAAGTGGAAGTTCGGTTTTCCAACTTAAAGCCACAGCATATTTGTGATCTGTAGTTTTTTGCACCTGTTCTTCTGAAGGGGTGGTGGCATGGAATTAATGTTTTATTAAGGAAAAAATGCAGTGTCAGCATATGAGCCCACCTAAGATCCTCTGTGACAATAAGCAATGTCTAAACCTAGCAGCGGGATACACAATGCCTATCTAAACATGGAAACCTGGCTTCCTCTCACAAGTGACGATTATAAATTTCACTCAGACAATAAGAATGTCTGAAAGCTATGTCTGTCATAATCCACCCTTGTCTCAGATATTCTGTTAAATCTACAGGGCTTTTTTGTTTTTAGCAAGGAAATGGTTTTAATTCTTCTGCAAGTGGTACCCATAATACCAAGAGTACAGAGACCATTTTAGTACTTGTGGCCTCAGCAAAGAGCCCAAGCACAGAATAAACAGTGATAAAAATTCCTTCTCTCGTTTTCTCATCTCCTAGTGTTGACTTAGTGGAGTGATGATACCTACCTGAGTGCCCTCTCTTTGCATTTTGGAGATCTAGCTTTTAGATCTGTCTGCAATTTGTCCTTTCTGGGTGTACTAAAAAATATTAGATTTTTAAAGCTAACCCTCACTAGAACACCCATTTCCATGCAAAATTCACTATAATACCAATGGCCACCACTGTTAGAGCTCTTACTATGGACCAAGCACTTGACATTTACTTCATTCAACTCTTATCACATTCTCTAATGTAGGTACTATTCCCATTTTACACATGAAAAATAGGTGTGAAGAGACTCAAGATTCCACAGTTGGTTAGGGGTGAGGCCTGGTTTCACACTCTGGTTTATCTGGCTCTGAAAAATGAGCGCTTGGCCACTACATGTTTCTGCCTTTTCCTTTCCCCCTCTGGATTAAAAGAGAAAAAGGAAAAAAAAACCCAAAAACCCTAAACTCTTTTTTCACACAAGGACTGGTTTTTACTGCCATCCCTTCCTGTATTAAAATATAAAGTCTCTTCTGTCTCAGTGCCAAATATTCATTTTTTCAGTTTATCCTATTCATATTCAAAATGCACTTGATCTAGAAAAAGGGAAGTGTGCTCAATTTGATCCGTTTTAAGATTCCTGCCAAATTAAAATATGCCCACATTCAAAATGGTCAGATGTTCCTTCAGTTACTTATTTTCATCAGTTTAGTTTTTCTAAAGAAATAGTTTCCAACCTATGGATCTTAGTTTCGAGGAGCCCTTGGAGTTACTGTAAAAGGTGTGTGAATGGATTCTGAATTTGTGTCTCCCACATATAGGCATTGCTACTTTCCAAAGATATGTATATGTTGTGATTGAGTAAATGTAAGTTAATTTAAGATTAATCATTAACCTGGCAGTAGCCTGTCATCAGTATGTAGCTCCCTAATCAGCAGATACTAAAAGTTAAAGGACTTTCAACAAGGGATTCTCGCACTTCAGGTTAAAAACCGAGTTTCAAATGCTTGGCTTTGAGATAATCACTAGAGACTTTCAAATGTCCACTTAAAGAGACTCAAGATATCCACTCAAAGTTAGAAATTTTATAGTCTTTGTAGAATATCTCCATTTTTGTTGGGCTCAACAGTTTGGGAGAGAACCAAAGAAATACAGGGCCTATGACTTCCTCAAATCAAGGTTATATTTATGCAGGGAAAAATGGGGCTTCAATTCAGTATTGAAAGGTTGATTGGCAAAATGTACTTGACATGACTTTCTGTTTTAACCATGATTTATCGCTTTGGGAGAACAACTGGTCGCCAAGTATGTGACCCCGAGTCTCCATTTCTTGCTCTTGTCAGAATACCTCAAAATCAGAAGGAAGAAAGCTTCCTTCACTCCCACCCCCGTTGGATGCTGTCCCCCCGTTGGTAGGGGACACAGCTTTTCTGTGCTGAAATACAAGTAGAGCAGAAGAACCGACCGTGGAGACCCTGTAGAAGTGGCCCTACCTAGAGACGTGAATACCTATTATATGGGCTGCCAACTCTGGCTGCTCCCCTCCCTGGCTGGCCCTGGTCTGGGCTTCCACTCAGGCATGGAGGAAGAGGCCTGTCCTTCCCTCCCTAGTGTAAATCTTCTCAGGGGTTTCTTTCTGGGTTTGTGACAGCCTAGTCTCAGCCACAGTGGTGGAGTAAATACTCCTTATTTGAGTTAGCAGGCAATATAGATTCTTCAGCTTATCATTCATTAGAGATTATAAAATATACATTTCAATCTTGCTCTCTGATATTATGACTAGACTAGAGATGGATTTGTGGGCGTGCATTTCACAACTCTCCCTTTCTCCGGACCTGAGTGGTAATTTGATTTGTATCTGGTATATATAAGTGCATATGCATAATGCTGTTCTTAATGTCAGTTTGCCCACCTCTAGAAATACTTTTCTTCCAGGGTAACCAAGCTTATTGGAATATATATAAAAGAGTAAATAGACTCTAAAAGAGGGGTCAAGGAATTTTCTCAGGAAGAAAGGGGATGAACTTTGGCCTGATTTATTTTTATGTCTTAGATGTCTTTTCGGTTTTCTTCTAGCTCCCTGGTTGTTGTATTCTGAAGAATGAAGTGATCAGATACATGAGGTATAGTTTAAGTGTTACTATACTTTTGAAAGCATAGTTAGGTCTATTTTCTCAATTGTTGACAAGGTCAAGGAAATAATACAATGTGTGTGTGAATTCTAAGGTCAGGTGGACCACATTTCATCACAATTAAGAGTTACTGGAGTAAAGTTTGTGGGGTAGAAGATGACAGTTTTATCTATCTGTACCATCTAACACTGAAATGTAGTAGATATAGAGTTGATCTCATGGTAGGCTTTCTGAAGGCAAAAAGTTTCCTGAAGTTTCTATTCAGAAAAATAATTTTTTGCAATTGAATGGACTTATGGCTGTGAAAACATATTAATTTTACATTTCTGGTCTTTACTCCTTATTTTAAGATATAAGTAGCATCTGTTCTATAATAAAATAAATTGACCTTTTTTTTTGCTATAGAAAAAGTAATTCCATATATCTTAAGTGGTAGGTAGTTTCTCTTCTATAATAAAATAGATATATTTTTGCATTTTTATTCAACTTGAAAAACAAGTATAAATCTTTAGAACTGACTCCTACACCAAAACACTTTTTTTTTTTTTTTTTTTTTTTGTGGTACACGGGCCTCTCTCACTGTTGTGGCCTCTCCTGTTGTGGAGCACAGGCTCCGGACGCGCAGGCTCAGCGGCCATGGCTCACGGGCCCAGCCGCTACGCGGCATGTGGTATCTTCCCGGACGGGGGCACGAACCCGTGTCCCCTGCATCGGTAGGCAGACTCTCAACCACTGCGCCGCCAGGGAAGCCCCCAAAACGCTTTTTAATGAAAAGTTGTCAATTGTGGTAGTTTACAAGGACACATTGCAGTAGTTAACAAGGACACAATTGCAGGTGTCTTTATGTTCCAGCATATAAGCTTAGTTTGAGCATTCTTACTGTCATGTCACTGCTCTTCCCTGTAACCCTGATAGATCAGCCCTATAAATATCTCTTGGGGTGAAAAGTAATTTAATCTGTGGATCTGTATATTACCTCCTCATGAACATCCTATCAATTGTGCCACAGTGCTTTCATGATATGCACTGAACTGAAACCATCAAACCTATTTCATTGAGGACTGTTAGTTAGACCATAATCTTTGGTCTCAACTCTGTCATTAAATTTTGCTGAAAGGTTGTTCACTTATGCATGGAAAAAAAGCTAAGTTTGTGATTTGGTCTCAAAAGATACTCTGCTTATAGGCCTGGGTGATTCCTGGGAACTTGAATATTCATTTTATCTTGAGGTTGACCCAATTAGAACCCAGATTATGATCCCATAAAGTGGCAGAACTCTCACCACTTCCCAAATGATCTGGGAACTCAGAGCCAGGAGAACACAGCTCACCCTTTATCACCAACACAGTGGATAACGCTGAAACCATCTCTCCTCGCCAGTTCTCTTCTCTCTAATTCATCGCCAGTAAGCTTAGTTGAAAATTGTCTACAGCCCTCAGATATGGCTTTATTAAGAGGTGGTCTGAATAGGATACTGTGAAGCATAAATAGGGACAGGCAATTCAAGACAACATGGTTAATAAAAAATGAAATAATTTACATAATTTTCTTGATGCTTTTAATTAAATAGTCCTCAAGAGAGAGGCCTTGAGGCCTTATTGAAAGAGCCCAAGGCTCTTTTCCACTAACCAGTGTGTAATTTGGGGCCAACTGTTTAACCTCTCTGACCTTGGTTACTATGCTAGTTAAATGGGGATGATAGAAATTGCTCCATCTCAGGGATGTTAGGATAAAATGTGATGATAAATGTGAATGTACTTTTCAAAGTAAAAAGGGCACTATATATACAACTGCTTGGTCTCAGAGAATTGCAAGTTAAATATATTTTTCCATTTAAACTGTATTTTTATGTATTATGTTGAGATATTATGGCCCAGAACGTAACTGTTTTATCAGCTGGTATGTGGGGTATGTATTTACATTTTATAGAAATTATATAGGGGAGGATGAAGTGGTTTGGGTAGCTACTAAATCTTCACTATGTCTCTGTTAAGTGTTCTGATCCTGTTTATGTAAGTTGCTGGTAATCATTTGTGTAAGTTATGTTATAAATTATACTTTATAACTCTGGCGAATATTTATTTTAGATACAAAATAGTTCAATTTTTTTATGATGAAAAGACTAATTAATTCAACCACAAAAATATCACTTAATCTTTAGTGGGAAAATTAGCTAGCTGTAAACCAAAACATTTGGTTTCATTGCATAAGGGTCCAACATTAAATTTAGCTTTAATATAAATGGCAAAATTGTAATAATGATAATACCCTTATTCTTAAACTCTCTGTAAATTTGTTGTCTTTCACTACCAGCAGAGGGAGCCCTGAGAATTAGATTGTGCCAAGATGGTTTTGTTAATTCTTCTGTGTTTACACGTTTAGCTCATAATAAAGAAATAAAAATCCATCACAGATTAATGGAAAGTCATCATTCTTGGATTAGGCTGTAGATTACAATTTGATTTGACTACTGATTATAATGAGCTTTAATAGACTAGGAATATCTATAGCCTGCCTCTGCTCATCCTATCAAGGCATCAGTTACAAACTTCCACAATCTATCAAAGTTCAGTAATGATATCACAATGCGCAACTTCACAGGACACCAGAAAGGATGCACTCTCAAAACATAATTTTATCAAATACACTGCAACAGTATTATGAATTGCTCTCATTGACTACATAACGTCCACATGAGAAATGGAAAACACACATATGATGTAATCAGTTTTTCCTCATTTAAACATATTTATTACTTAAATTTTATTACTTTTAAAAATAGGAAATAGGGCTTCCCTGGTGGCGCAGTGGTTGAGAGTCCGCCTGCCGATGCAGGGGACACGGGTTCGTGCCCCAGTCTGGGAAGATCCCACGTGCCGCGGAGCGGCTGGGCCCGTGAGCCATGGCCACTGAGCCTGCGCGTCCGGAGCCTGTGCTCTGCAATGGGAGAGGCCACAACAGTGAGAGGCCCGCGTAACGCAAATAAATAAATAAATAAATAAAAATAGGAAATAGACCAAAGTAATCTGAATGGAAAACAAATGATGAAGTCCCAGCATTTATGATTCAACGAAAAGCTTATTTACAGCATCTCACTGAAAAATAAAAGTTTTTCCAAACTTCAAGTATAACCTATTTATCAGAGAGCATATTTGCATTGCTTTATTGCCCTTAATTAGATAAGAGTGCAATGCAATTGTATATTTTATGCACCTGTGACTAAACGAACCTGCTGAAAATTGAGACTGCAGTAACTGCATTTTAATATTACACAAACTCATTTTAATAATGGTATTTTAATATTGGCATAACTGCTAACCTAATATCAAGAAGTTTCTTTGTGTCAAGACATTTACAAGCATGGGTCTTTGCCTTCAAGGAGCTTATCTATTACAGTTGGAAATCCAATAGTGATTGAATCCCTTTTTCATGCTAAGGAATTTACATTAGCAAACACTTACTGAGTACCCATTGTGAGCCAGGCATGGTACTGAGTGCAGAGGTACAAATGTGAATAAGACAGCAATCAAGAGGCCAACACTGCCGAACTAGTCAAGGACTACAAGGCAAGGTGGTACATACTGCAGTACAATAATAAAGGCAACACACTGCTGGGCTTTGAAATTATTGAAGGCAGAGAACTTATCTAAATCTTTGTAACCCCAATACCAAGCACAGTGTTTTGCATATGGTTACTGTTCAACAAATATATATTGAATTCATTAATTAACAACATGTGAAGTGTTTTAGTAAAGCATCTTTTTGGTAAATAAGTTACTTTAATATTTCCTACTACTTCCTCTTCCCATCACTCCAGTCTTTTTTCCCCTCATTCTCACAACTTATGGGATAGCCATGCTTTCCTCTCATGTAGCACAGCAGTTGGGTCACATAATTGATGCTTGATTATTTGCTATTCCCCTGGCTTTTTTATTTGCTATCCTCTACCCTGTGATACCTTGGAATACGTGAGATGTATGTGATAATAATAACCCCTTTTCCCCCCCAAAATCCCTACAACAATGACAGCGGTGATGGGCATTTGGCTAAGTACCACATATGCATTATCTCACTTGAGCCTTCAAATAACTCTCACTATTCCTATTTTTAGAAAAGATCTTATGCACAGAAAAATAATGTTCTTCAGGTCACAGGGCTGGTAACTGGTGGAGGTCAGATATGAATCTAGGACTCTGACAATAGCCTTCCTGCTCTGAATAACTGCACTATATTGTCTATTTAGATTGTCAGAGGCAATTTGAATCAGTAGTGGAAATACTTTCTTGGAAGAGCTAGTATACTTCCTCTGAGAATACTACAAATAAATGGGTTTTAATGTATCAGATATAAGTTTTTAAAATTATATTGTGAATACAGTAAAATACTTAGGTTACAGAAGCATAAATGAATCAATAGCTGATAATGTCTTCTCAGCAACATTTTTTTTTTTGGTTGCACTGTGTGGCTTGTAGGATCTTAGTTCTTCACATGCTCATCAGACCCCACAGGACTCCCCAGACCTGGGCCGCAGCACAGCCTGCTGTGGAATGCTCAGCAGCTTTGTTTTCCCAGCTAGACTCATTACCAGTGCCAGGTGGTGATAACTAGCCACTGATTCCTACCAGTAAAAAAGTCTGCCTCAGGTCACCATGGACTCTTTCCCCCACTCTCTGCTTCATCTCTGGCCTGATACGCTTTTGGAAAATAATTATTCATGGCAGGAAGTTGTCATACAACAGAGAGCGACTGTGTGTCCTGGGATTATAGAGGCCCTCAGATCAAATACTTTTTATTGTGAAAAGAATACATTGAAAAACATGGTTTTCACCGGCATAGAATAGTGAAATCCATTTATGTTTTTTTTTCTTTCCTGTTTATTTCATCATTAAAGGCCCAATAAAGGAAAGTATTTACCACCTGGAGAGAATGTTAGCACTGATGTTTAGCATTCAGCACAATCACATAGATTCTATAAACAGAAATAGCTCCAGCCTCCAACTGGAATAACAGAGTAGATATTTTAAAACCATCTTTTTTCACACATTATAAATTGTTACTCATGAGGTAGAAATATTCAGTATGCAGTAGTATGTGAAAGCAGTAAGTACTTAGTTAACCATTCTCTAGGAGGATTTTTCAGTTACCTAAATTTTGTTCCTGCTTCATTTTTTTTTTTAATTTAAAAAAGGAAGCTAAGGGGAAATAAATCAGAAGATATATTTAAAGCAACCTTCTGCTACCTTCCAAAGATTTGGTCAGCCAAACTCCTAGACCTGCAAGCACTGTCCAACATAGTAGCCGCTAGCCACATGAGGCTGTCAAGTATTTGAGATATGACTAGTTCAAATTGAGACTTGCTAAAGTTTGAAATACATACTAGATTTTTGGAAACTGAACATGGATGAAAAAGAGTATCTCAGTAATAATTTTTTATATTGATTAAAGTCTGGGGCAGTGAGCTTGGTGGTCTGCGGATCTGTCTCTTGCTTCAACAGTATTTGGACAGAACAGGCCCAGGGACGCCCTTTGCTCCAGCCTCCGACCAAGCTCCAACCTTTTTCCAGTCGCAGCCTTCAGAACCAACCACTGAGCTATCCTCGGCCACCGGGACCAACCAACACCATTTTTTGAGCTTAGCGCCTTATTACCAATCAACCATGAGCTCCCAGATTCGTCAGAATTATTCCACCGAGGTGGAGGTCACCGTCCACGGCCTGGGCAACCTGCATCTGCAGGCCTTCAACACCTACCTCTCTCTGCGCTCCTATTTCCACCGAGACGACGTAGCTCTGGAGAGCGTGGGCCACTTTTTCCACGAATTGGCCGAGGAGAAGCGCGAGGGTGCCCAGCCCAGCCTTGAAAATGCAAAGCCAGCGGGGCGGCCCCCTTCCTGGACGTGCAGAAGCCACCCCAAGATGAGTGGGATAAAACCCAGAACTCTGTGAAAGCTGCCCGCCAGACGCCCCGCTCTGTGACTTCCCGGAGAGCCGCGACCTGGCTGAGCAGCTGAAACTCACCGAGAAGATGAGGACCACGTGACTCACCTCTGCAAGCTGGTTGGTCCCCAGGCTGGGCTGGGTGAGTTCTCTTCCAAACACTCACCCTCAGGCATGGCTAGGGCCTCCTGGAGCCCAGCTGTTACCAACCAGGGTTCTTGGACTCTTTAATCAATAGAAATTGATAAGAGGCCAGAGGGGGAATTTAGGCAAGGCTTTATTGGGAGTCATGCTGCAGCATGAGGGAGCAAAAGCAAGTAACAGGTACCCTCGCTCGTTCCTGGGAATAGCGAGGGTGCGTTGCACTGGTCCCTTAAATTGGGTGAGGATAGGGGTAGATCGGTGGGTGGGGCTGGAGGGGCGGCTTAGGTGGTCTGCCCATCCCTTTGGTGGTGCTGTGAGCAGGGATCATGCCTAGTATTCTGCTTTTGCTCCCCACACCTCTGAAGTGTCAGTTGGGTTTTGGCCTTTTTGTATCTCTTTGTTCATAATTTGCCCCAACTGTGCAAGCAGGCAGTTATTTTTAGTCCCTTATAGTTTCTTTGTATTCTGTTGCTGGAGGAGACATTTGTCCAGGTGCAAGCACTCCAGTAAAGGGTCCCAGGTCCCAGCCTGTCCCACAGCGGCCTCTGAGGAGTCCTCTGGTGTCAAGGCTTCTGCCTGAAGCCCGTCTCTGCAGCCACTAGGCAGCTTTGTAAGCACCCTGGAGCCCTCTCCCAAGCCTTGGGCCAAATGGGAACAGTAAAGCTTTTTGCAGCCGAAAAAAAAAAGGCTGAAAATATTTTAGATATAAGTTCAATAAAATTGTATTATTAAAATGAATTTCACCTGTTTCTTGTTACTTTTTAAAAATGTGGTTACTAGAAGATTTAAAATTACCTATATAACTTGCATTATATTTCTATTGGACGACACTGTCCTGGGCTTTTACTTTGGGACATCATTGTTCCCAGTGAAACAACTGACCATTAATAACAGCCAGATCCTTAATCACAGAATTAAAACTTAATTCAAAACACTTCTGAATGGATGAATTGTATGGTATGTGAATCAAAGTTAAGAAAATTATGCTAAATAAATTAGAAAACTCCTTTCTAATCTGCATACTGCTGCATTATGTGTCATGGTGAAAGATTAAAAACAACCCAAACGTCCAAATAGAGGAGTGACTAAATAATTAATGGCATAGTTTCATCATAGAGTTCAGATATTAAAATGAAGAGTGTAGGCAAACTCTTGACAGAGTTTGTAATAATGAGAAAATTCCTGTTTTCTATGATTAAATGGAAAAAAACCCCAATATATATTATTTGCATCAGACCATAACAGTTAAAAATGCCTAGAAAAAAAAAAACTAGAGGGAAATACTAGCCCCAAAATATTAGTAATGTTTGGGCTGTGGGCTATGTGAAAATTTTTCCTCCTCACACTTTTCTTATTTTCCATATTTTCTATAATCATCAATTTTAAAATTGAGAATATTTTATTAAAAATACCAATAAATCCTAATTTTAAGCCCATTTTTACATTTTAATTTCCAAGAAAGGAGAGTAGAATAATAGACTTTTACAAAATTTAAAAACAGAAGTTGTAACAAAGGTAGAATATCTGTTTGAAATCTTCAATAAGCCTTCAGTTAACCAAAATATTATCCCAGTAGTTAAGTACCACTGTCCTTGTTATAGAAACATGAAGAACAGTTCACCAAACTGAGGTGAAAATGGAGTCAACTAAGGGCTGGTGCAGTGTTGTTGACCGTTAACTTTACTCTGTTGATTGAGACCATGTAACACAAATTCCACCAACCATTTTCTTTTTTTTGGTAGTATTATTATTAAATGCACTTATTTTTTACTTTTATTGAGATGTAATTGATATACAGCACTGTATAAGGTTAAGGTGTTCAGCATGATGATTTGACATATATCGTGAAATGATTATTACAATAAGTTTAGTTGACATCCGTCGTCTCATACAGATTTAGAAAAACAAATGTTTTTTTCCTTGTGATGAGGATTGTCAGGATCTACTCTCTTATCAACTTTCCTATATATGATTACAACAGTGTTAACTGTAGTCATCATGTTGTACATTACATCCCTAGCACTTATTTATCTTATGACTGGAATCTTGACCACCTTGCTCCAATTCCACCTCTCCCCACCCTTTATCAACTATTTTCATTTTCTTGAAGTTTTCTTTTCTTCCCGTAGCTGAAGTCTGGAAAGAATAAAATTCCTTGCTCCTTCCCAAAGTGAACTTTTCTATGTTGCTCTCTTTCGGCTGCTAATTTGTCATATATTCACAAACATGTTCAAATCCCGCCCCCGCCTTTTCTAAAGAAGCCTTTCCTGGGCCTCGCATTTCGGCTTCCACTTCAGGTTCTCCTCTCTCTCCTCCCTCTAATTACCCACGGCCTCCATTTTCTTTCCCGCTTAGCAGTCTGGGTGGTATTTCTTTCCCACTTAGCAGTCTGGGTAGCTGTGACCCTAGTAAAAGAGCTCTCTGTAATATTTATTATCTGCTCTCACCAAGCCCTGTGACCTCTCTTTGCAGTCTGCAGTAGGATTCTAGACAACTAGCAGTCCCCTGCCCCGTTCAGGCTGCTGCCTCTGCCCTCAGTGCCTTGTCATCTACTGCCCATTAAAGATTTACCCAACCTTCAGCCCCAGCTGGTAACCCACTTCCCGCCAGAGATTTCTCAGATTTTGACAGGCAAAAATAATTCTCACTCAGTCCTATGTGAGTGGAGGGCACGGGCTGGGTCTCATTCACCTTGTTCCTACTCAGCAGGAAGTTTTCCACACAGTAGATAGTGCTCGATACATGCTCACAGCGTTGGAGGGGCTGAAAAGACAAGGGGTGCTGAGCTTTTTCATCTCCTCTTAGTGGTGTGCAGAGACTTTTCACAGCAGTTGGGGATTTCTGACTATCCCTAAAATAGAATTTTAGAGCTAAGAAAGAGCTGATCTAAATTTCTCACTTATAGATGATGAACCCAAGGCCCAGTGGCATTGAGGCCAGACACATGGTTGATCTCCAACAGAACCAGAACTAAAATGCAGGCCATCTGGCTCCCAAGTCAAATCACTACTCACCTTTCCCTGCCTATCTTGTACTTTCTTTTTGTTGTTATTGTTGTCTTCTCTCATTTATAGCCTTGTACGTATTAGGCATTCCACAAATATTTGCTATACAGACCAAGATTTCATGATCCTCACAATAATGTGAGTGATGTAGACAGGAATAATGTTATAAGACCCATTTTACAGACAAGGAAACTGAGGCACAGAATGGCTAAGAGGTAGTGCTTTTGGACAAGTTGTTTAAAAATCTCTCCAGGCCAGTGCTCTTCCCGGTCCATTCCATACTGGGGACAGGAGATTCAGCAGAGTCCATGCTTAGTGGCAGGAGGTAACAAAGAAGTAGGTTTTGGGAAGGTGGGTCTTCATTTTGTAACGGACACACTTCTCCCTTTAATCTTCACAGTGTTGCCGTGGTCAAAGACATGGGTGGATTTTTCTGTGAACTGCTTCAGCTAACCGCCAAGGTCTCCTAGAAGTTGAGGGAAGCAGGGGAAAAAGGGAATAACTAGGAGTCTGACTCCCCCTTGTCGCCCTCCAATACTCAAAAGTGTCAGTGTGTCCATGATGAATAGCTGAGGCTGCTCCACCTCCTTCTTCAGAGTTTCCTAAGGTTCCCAGAAGCAGCAGCTGCATCTCTCTCCTGCTCAGTTGAGAACTCCATGTGGAGTTCCTACTTCAATGTTCTCTGATGAGCTTCTGTTTATAGCACTTACAATAGAAATGAACGATGAAGTTCTCAATATTGAGGGTCCTTTAGAGGCACGTTTAATAGAGAATGGGCTCCAGAACCATTCTACTGTTTTTGAATCGCACCTTGATCATCTCCTCTTTGGTGACTATGGGCAAATTTCTCAACATCTCTGTGCCTTAGTGTCTTCATTTGTAAAACGAGAGTAACAGTACCTTCCTTATAGGATTGTTGTGAGCATTAAATGATATAAAGGGTGTGAAGTGCTTAGAACAGTGTCTGGCATATGCATTCACACACACATATATACACATACACATACACATATGTAAGCGCTCATCAAAGGCCCCACAGTATTTCTATTATCATAGAACCACACATTGCCTTCACAAGTAGTGAAATCTTCATTTCTTTTTCTTTTTTTTCCAATCTTGTACTTTAATTGCCTAAAAATTTCAGAACTGACTTTTTGTGTCCTCACTGAAGCCTCTCAAGAAGGAATAAAAATAATCTACTGTGGACACTACTGCCCTCCCTGGTTTGGGCACCCAAAATTTTAATTCACACTGCATATTCCTTTTGTAGCAAATAGGGTGACTAGCTGTCCTGATCTGCCTGGGACTAAGGAGTTTCCCAGGACGTGGGACTTTCAGGGCTGAAGGAAAAAGTCTCAGGGAAACTGGGACAATCGGTCATCCCAGTAACAAAAGTTCTACTAAACACTTTAGTCTCCTACCTTATATAAATGACAGCCCTGTGAATAGGCATTCGCATTCCAATTCTACAGATAAGGAAAACCGAGGCATAAAGGCATTAAATGATTTGTCCAAGAACATGTAGATTATAAACGGCAGGGCAAGATTAAACCTTACATGTGTTTAACTATAAACTCATGATCATTCCACTACTTTCCAATGTGGAAGTATGGGTGCTTTACAGCTGTTAACATCTGCACAGGGAAAGATAACCCTGTGAAAGACTGAGCTTAACAATTGACTTACTATGGGCTAGTTTCTTTGAGGTCTTGCTAATTTGCATGATTGACACATAGGAGAAGAAAAGCAGCTGCTTAAAACGCATAAATTATTTGGAAGTGATAATGAACCAGGTAAAATTTAACTTATGCAATCTCAGTCCATTTAGTCTTCCCTTCCTGGAGTGGGAGGTGGGGTGGATGAGAGACAAATATGACATGTATTTACATGTCTAGAAAATATGAATCCAGTTAAGTTTATTAAGCTAAGTTTCAATCAAAGTAGTACACTACAGTCAAACTAGTATAGAAGAAAATTAGGAGAAATACTAGTAGTTGGATTAGTAACTTGATAAATTAGATAGTTTGATAAATTAGAGCTTGGTTTTCTTCTTTTCTGTACTTTTGAGATCAATTTATTGATTCATTCTTTTCTTTCTTTAGGAAAAAGCAGTAATTATAATTAAATACTGTTTTAAAAATTAAATGCTTAAATTTTATATTTATAAAAAGATAATAACAGTCAAATTTTTTTTTAAAAAAAGCGTAACAGGCTATTCAGTGAAAAGTCTCCCTTCTACCCTCAAGCTACACCACAAAGTTGTTTCCCTCAGCAGAACCAACCACAGATATTCATTCTGTGTATGTCCCTTTAGAGCTAATTAATCATCCACAAGCAAGTACAAGTTTATATGCCTCCTCCTTCCACAAAAATGGTAGCATGTGAAGGACATTATTCTGCACGTGAATATCCTTTTAAGCATAGTAACACATCTGAGAGATCTTTCTCTATCAACACATAAAGACTTTCCTTATTCTGTTTTATGGCCACATAATATTCCACTCTATGAATCTGCCATATTTACTTAACTAGTTTCCTGTTGACGGTACATACATCACTTAAGCAACTTTAAATTTATTGAATAAGTAATACATTCACATGTTCATTATATGTATATAAATAATTTATATATATAAAATATATAATGATATTTATATAAAGATATTTATATAAATAGCTTGCATTCATTAATGTCTTCCATCCACCCCAGTACCCCCACCTTACCACAAATACGCCCAGGTAGAAACGTTATTAGTTTTAGATATAGCTTTCAGAGTTTCCTTATTGATATAGAAGTAAATACAAATGTATGTGCTTAATTTTCTTCCGATTATATGTAAAAAGTAGACTAGTATATACAAAATATCCTGCAGTTTGCTTTGTCCACTCAATAAAATATCTTGGAGAATTTTTCATATCAGTACACAGCAAGCTTCCTCATCTTTTAACAATTTATTTAACAATTGCATAATCTTCTGTTGTGTGGATATACCATATTTTATTCAACTGGTCCTCTATTAATTCATGGTCATCAAATACTATTCTGCCTGTTCAAATGCCCTGTGGCTCAATGTCCTGTGACTATTGTCTGGCATAGAGAGAATTTGATAACTTAAGTTTATGATTAAGTGCTCAACTGCTTCTTTACTTTCACTGAGTTTTTCACATTAAGGGTTAAATATCCACGCTGATCTATTTGTTATGCTGCACATGGCAGAACCTTCTTACCTTAAGCACCATAAATAGTCTCTCTGAATATCACTGAAACGCTGTTGCTATCACAATGAGGAATTACAGAAAATGTTGCAGCAATTATTACATTACTCTTCCCTATTGATTGAGCTGTTGCAGAAGATACCAGACGTGAGTGTTTCCAGGGTGCCTGACAATACCCTAGGAATTTGTTCTTAATCATTTTTGTTTTTGGGGGTGTGGAGAGAGTGAAGCCTTCAATGTTCATTGATTTTTAAAATGTTCCCTGACCATGATCCAAAATGATAATTCCTAATGATCCCTAATTAATTACTTCAAGAGCTAGAGTTTTACATCATTAAATAATACAGAATATGTACAAACCTGCTTTTAGTTTGTTTTGGTGGAAACAATTTGCATATCACATACAATACTATAAAGTCCTTCATATGCAAGAGACATTATTATAAGGCTTTTATTAAAAAAGCTAAACATAAATTACGGTAAGGTAGCTTTGGTTGTAAGTTGGTTTAAACGGAAACAGTCCAGTGGGGGGAAAATTAATCTACTTTTCTAAAATAGAGGCATGTTTTGCAACGAAACAGGGCAGACTCGTTGCTGTTTTACAGAGTGTCTTTAATTCTAATGCATACTTACTACAGCGGTAATAGTGTCTATCGAACATAGCTTGGCAGCATAAAGTAAAAAGAAATGGCATTGAACTATAGCAACAATTATTTAGTTTTCACATAAGGATGGGTTTCTGGGGTGTAAACTTTGTTACTCAAGAGATCTCATAGATTTAAAATTTTATTTTAAAGAATAAGGATTTAGGCTTCAGAGAGAGTGTGACATTTTGGCATCTGATGGGCAAGTTAGTATAGTGGTTAAGAGCATGGGCTGTTATACTGTCTGCAATACTGTCCATAACTGTGGAATTCATAGCCAACACGGGTATGAATTCCGGCTCCAGAATTTTGTTATCTCCAGGTAAATCACTGCACCCCTGCTTCCTTATCAACCATGTAGGGGTGTTGTGACAGCGCCATGCCTGCTTGTGTGTTTCAAGCTATCAGTAAGCGGCAGCTTTTACAGTTTGCTCACTGCACCAGGGCACCTCTGCAAAGCCTTTGAATCTCGTCTTTGATTTGTCCCAACTTTAAGGCATGTTCTGGTGTCGCGTTGGGGTGTCAGATGACATCCTGGGAGATGATCATGAAAGCCTGAGTTCTGGGAGGCCACCTGTCTCTCCACCTCTTTGGGAACATCCTTGGGTTGGTTTTGTTAGGGTTGGGCTGAGAACTGAGGGTGGGGAACCACGCTTAGTAACCCCCTTGACGGCCTCCCTATCTAAGGACTGTGCTGTGCTAGGGTATAAATCTTCTTGTCCTCCATGTCCCGGGACTATCACTGGAGTGCTCCTACAACTGGGTGAAAATCATATTGTGGGATAAAGAACATAAACTCAATACTGTCTGCTAAAACTCCTCTCCTACACCTGGCCATATTTTTCTGAGCACCCAGAAGAAATGGTGAGAAACTAATGATCAGTTGATAGCAAGTTGAAAGGGCCCTTTTCATGTCTAGTTCCTACATTCTAAAGTAGCTATACAGTAACCTGTCAAGAATTTTATTCTTTCTTTAATACCTGTAATAAAGAATGGGGAAAAATAGGGTAATGAAATCAAAACCGTGTTCTGCCTAGTTTGTAGATGTGTTAGAAAGAATTCATATGCTATCAAAAGTGTCTATGATACATCCAGAAGAATAAACACAGTATTCAAAGAGTATGCCCTTCAGAAAAGGTCAAAGAAAGACAAGCCTACAGTTTAGAAATGGTAATAATGTATGGATTCAATGAAAAGTTTTAGGTTGTGGCTGATTTTTAAAAACATTTAAAAAACATATAAAGTCTAAATCAACATCTGAAATAAACAACACGTAAATATATATAGGTCTGAAAATTTTCTTTCATTTATAATCCTTTTTTTTTTTTTTTTTTTTTAGATTAAAAAAACGCCTTTATTTCTAAAATGTGGCTTAACTACACCCGCGGTGTGCTAAGCCAGTTTTGGAACTGATCCTGCAGCTCGGAGTAAAACCGGGCCAATGGAGGAGCAGTCAGGGCTCCCAGTTACGGGCACCAAGATGTCACTACTCCAGCAACTCAATCTACAGAGTTTTTCTTCAGCTGTTTTTTGTGACGTATGGAGAGTCATTTTGGATTTCTCTGTACGACAGAGAGGTCCGACCTTGAGGAAGACCGGTAGCCCACATCCTCTGCTTTTATAGGCTTAATGACATGGCCTAGCTTGGTGACAACCTTGGACATAGTCAGCTTTTGGAAGGACCTCTGGGGGTTCCATGTAGATCCTATAGGGGTCTGAATGGTCCTTTCAAATTGCTGATGGTGTGTGAATGGATATGGAAGCATCCGCACCTGATGAGCCACTGCACGGATGTTCCGCTTCTCATTGAGAATCACATTTGGCAAATTCTTGTCTTTCCTTGGAGGACCCTCAGGTCCTCCAGTACTGCTGCAGCACTGGAAGAACTGGAAAAACTCGAAAAGGCCAGAAGGTTCACCCTTTAATGAGAAACCGGCGTCTCTTCTTGGCACTGGGCTTCAGGCCCACACCACCCCACTCGCCCCAGCCAGGCAGAGTCAGGTCCACATCCTTCGGCTTACTCACCTCCACAGCTTCCCTCTTCTCTTTCAAGAAGTCTCTGATGACATCGTCCCCAGCAAAAGCTTCCTTTATCGTCTGCCTTTGATCTCTCTCTTCATCTTCAAACTCCTCTACCGTCGTGGGAACTGCCAAGGACTTCATGGAAGGAGATTTTGTGGTCAGGAGGTTCTGGAGATCAGTCATTTGCTCCTTCCTTTTCTTCTCCTTGGGGACACCAAGATGATTACTTGGGTTCCTCTCCAACTGCTGCCCTTCTACCGCAGCTCTGGGAAGCTCCTTGTTTTGAAAACATCCTTCTTTGCCCAGCTCCTCCAGTTCATCCAGAGTTCGTGCTCTCTCCGGCCTCTGCAGCAACAGAGGCTCCTCTTCCTCCCCGGCAGGTTCCTCTCTCTGGACCGCCAGAACTGTCCTCGTTGAACTCAGTTCTTGCTTCCTGGACTGATGGCTCTCCCTGTTGAGTTTCTGAGACAGTGCCCTCAATTCAGACAGCACCTCCTGGCTGCTAAGATCTTTTGCTTCTTGACTGCCCACCGGCTTGGCGATCTGGTTGAGCCCAGACTTTTGTCTAAGTGATCGCCTCTCCTCAAATTCTTTCAACAGAATTTCTTCCGCCACCACTGGTCCTTCTTCCTCACTTTCAGGAGCCTCCTGGGCTGCAGGCTCTGCAAGTTCTTCAGGGTCCCCCTGGACCTCAGCCTCTTTTGTGTCACCTGAGTGATTCCTGAACATCCAGGGGTTTGGTCTGTCTGCCTTCACCTGCACCTCATTCACCACATCAGGGACAAAGGGTTCACCCTCTTCCTCTGCACCTCCCTCCTCTTCCGCACTCTCGGAGGCCACCTGGATCTTCTGCATCAGCTCTTTGTTCCTGGCCAATTGTTCCTGCATAGCCTGGCGAGCCTCCAGGTCATATTTGGCCATAACTGCCTTTGACTTTGCCCATTTCCCACTGTTCTGGGGCTTAAGGCTCATTCGCTCCATCATTCTGGCCTTTTCGAGTTTTTCCAGTTCTTCCAGTGCTGCAGCAGGATTGACCTTCCGCAGCTTCTCAAACTCTTTTAGGGCTTGCTTGGCCTTTCCTTTCTTCAGAAGTTTGTGATACTTTTTGCTTTTGATTTTCTTCTCTCTTCGAGCCCTGGCCTCATAGTAGGACTGCAGGGCCCGGGCCCTTTGAAGCTCTGCTCGGCGCATCTTCACCTCTTCCAGGCTCATGGCTTTGAGAGAGGCCTTTTCCGTGGGAGTCAGTAAAGGGTCTGTCACTGGCTGCTTGTTCTTATGGAGGAGATTAAAAATCTCCTGCTCCAGGGGAGTTCTTGCCTTCCAGCCACTGACCACATGTTCGATGGGAGGAAAGATGGACTGCTGCTTGCTCAGGGGAAAAACCAGCTGCTCTGCTTGCCAGTTCTTCTGCACGACGGGATCCCATTTGGAGAGGACTTGTGAGGTTTTATGGAATGCCACTTCTCTGTGGATCTCTTCTCTGTGAAGGGGTAACTCCACAGTCTTCTTCGATTTGACTCTATTCAGCTGCTTTTTCACAGCAGCCAATGAGGATGAAGTTTTAACAGGCTCAAGCAGATCTGAAAGGACCAGCTTTTCTCCTGATCCTTCAGAACTGACACTGAACTCTGACACCTTCGGACTAGCCTCAGATCTCTCAGCCAATTTCCGCCTATTCTTTCCATCAAGTGAACTGATTGCTTCCAGAAGCTTTTGATGCTTTCTTTCTCCACCACTGTCCCCCTCATCTTCACTGGTGCTCAAGGGGTACTCTCTTGGCAAATCCTCTAGTTCTCCCTGTTGGTTTAAAGCCAGAAGGCTGCTCTCCGCAGCCCGACTCGAGCTCATCTCACCAGCCTGTATCTCACATGGGCCAGGAGCGGAAGCCGAAAGGCTCATTTATAATCCTTGATCTTCAGGAGAGGGGCCACATCTTCAGTCACTGTTTATCCTAGGCAGAGATTACATACTTGATGAATAAGTGAATTGATGAATGAATAAATAAATTAGAATAATGCCAGGGTCCAAAAACTCCTGACAAATTACAACATTTACAATATTTTCAATGGGATAATAGAAAGCCACAGATGTAAATGTCTCATGGTTGAGTGACGAATCTAAAAATAACACAAAAGAATTCTTCAGTATTTAAGGAAAAAAATGGTAAATGTCATCTATAAATTTCCTGCCTTTATAAAAATGCAGACTTTTGATTAAATATGAAACAAAAGATATGTCTCATGACCGTATCACTCACTATGACATAATTTCATCAAGGGGCAGTGAGTGAACGTGTCATTAGTAATATTCAAACAAAACAAAACCTAAGCTAGAATCCTGAAGTCAGTATAGTTGAGGTCAAACACACTAATCCTTCCCCTAATTTTTTGCCGTTTTATTATTTTAGGAGCAAAGATAGAAACAAACAAAAAACCCTGTATTTTCAGGTGTGCTATTAGCTCATTTACTTTATTATCTGAAGATCCTATAAAGTAATATTTTATTCTGAGTCTTGCAAGCAATTTGAAATTAAACATTTTCCTTGCACCTGTAAAAATGTGTAAATGATGAAACAGGCAGCATGATGATCGCTTTACAGAGAAGCATTTCCTTCATCATCTTCAAGGTTGTTCAGATTTATGACCTAATCACCTGTGGCCCTTTAACAGGATGCATTTGAATCTGATTAAAAAGAAAAACAAATATCAGTATGGATTTATTAATAAAATGTGCCTGACCTTTTCACTTATCTACCTCTTTCAACATAATGTGAGTTTCAACTCACAATCAAAGAAGGGAGTTTCTGGGAATTTAATCTTGAATGTTTCAGCTTCACAGTCGCTTCAGGAGTTCCTGCCTGTGTATTGGTGTGTGTGGATGGTGGAGGGCTATCTGTTTCCTCCTTCTTTCTCTTCGGGGTTTAATTACTTCACCTACATCCTAATTCAGGTAACTCATAAAGCTTAGCCTTTGTTGTAGGTCCAACAGCTGTCTTATGTCAGTAGCAAGTAAAATGTTCACAAAGTACCGGAATGCAGCAAGACGGTTTATAGTGCTGCAATAAAAGGTAAATTGAATTTACAAAGATGCATTTGTCACTGATTAAAAACTTACAAAGTTAATTGGAAACACTGTGGAGGTGTTACCACACAACTCGAGGTGTAATGGGTGCTTCTAATTCAGCCTGAAGGAGAGTTGCGGCTCCCGTTATGGTCTCACACAGTAAGATGCCTGGCGACGCTCTCCAATTTAAGTAGCAAAGCAACACCATAAAGATCTTAAATATTTTTAATGGAGGCGAGTGTAAATTTACTCACTATTATTCTTGAAAACAGCTAGAGGAAAAAGCCTTCAGTGTTAACTGAAACACAGTGTGCTAATCACATGGCCCCTCCTAGAAAACATATTGTAGGGTTTTTATATTCCCTGTCTGCAACTCTTCTCATTTTTCTGATATTTACATTGGCAGCACTACTGCAAGAAGCATATCAGTTGGGAAGGAAAAATGAGACTGAAACAGCCAGCAATCTGAAGTCAGCAGGACCCTCCCTTGGGATGTTGGCGAATTATCTCCACATAATTCACTTAACCTTTGCCATTTGGGGACTTGGGAAACTGAATGTATTTCTAAACTTGAGACTTTTAATTGCTGGTTTTCGTGTCACTAGTCCAGGTCAGTTGGAGAGATGATGATTGAAAAACTGCTCTAGGAGGCTTTTCACCTCTGGTGCGCATCCTGGTTATAATTAAGTTGGTGGCCTGGGGTGGCCTTTAGATTTCTGCAGACAGGAGTGAACGGTTAAGCCCCAAGAGATGGGCCTTATGTGGACATTCTGTGTGTGCCTGGAGTTAACGTAGAAATTTTAATTTTAGACTAGGCTTATGTTGAGGTTAAAAGGAAAAAACCGAGATAACTGAGTAATTGTCTTTGGTAAACTCATTATATCAAATATCTAGTACCAAATTATTATAGAGTCATAGAATTTTTGGACTGGAGTCTTAGAGATTAATGTTTAAATTCAAGTATCATGAATTTTATACATATTTATACATATTTTTATTTCTATATAATCTCTATACTTTCCAATGCTCTAACACTGTTTGACAATAGTGTTTTTGGTGTCAGAGATGGTAGTGACTGTGGAATTTTCATATATGTTTAATTTGTTACCTCTGCTGCATGAGCAGAGTTTTAAGCCTGATTAATTCCTTTAGTCAACAAAGGGGACCATATAGCCACACAAATCTATTTTTTTAAAGCTAGAATTTACTGAGTGCTTCCTATGTACTAACTGCTTTTTGTATTTAACCCCATTTAGTCCTCACAGCATTTGAGTCCCAAACTTCCCTGACGGGCTTCCACTGACCTGAATAAGGCAACTTCTTGAAAACTCAACTTCCTTATCCATAAAATGGGGATGATATACCTTAGGGAGGTTGTTGTGAGGATTTAATGAGACAACATGGGGAAATACTGGGTAAACTGTAAAGTCCTATTTAAATACTAATTACAGTTTTTCTTCTTCTTAATGTAACATCATTTACAGGATTTTCACCAAAATTCTCTCTTCTAAAATATATGCACTCACAAGTTGCTTAATAAACTTACTTGAGTACACATGAATGGAACAATGACTATGATCACAGAATATCAATCCTAGGAGGGCTCATTGTACCTACAGTTACCTATTTTGTTCAGAATTTTCCAGCAAAGCTAGGTAACTCTCAGGAAACTGTCTTCCTGAATGATGCATATGCATTGTCAAAGGACCAATCACTTTGCAACTATGGAGAAACTTGGAGAGAAAGGAAAATTTCAAGTTAAAAACCTCTGAAATTTTACAGAATTTCATTAGAGTCTCTGAAAAATCAGAAATGCATCATTATGGAAAAGGGACCACAGAAAAACATTAAACATATCATTCCTTGAGGTGTAAAATGTGGTTCAGCCAGAGCCTGATTTCAATCTGCAGACAATTTAAAGAAAACAAATTTTAGCTCTAGTTTTCTTTTTCTCACCAAGCTTTTGTCGAAAAGAGTCAGAATGTTGTAAAATGGCCAAAAGTTAAGAGTGAAATTCACAAACTTAATAACCAGTTCTTAAAATCTGTGCAGTTGAAACCAACTACCCCATAAAGTATAGATTACTATTATCCCATTCTTTTCATGAATAAGGAAATCAAAGTTATGAGAGATTAAGGGACTTGTCTAAGATCAGTGGAGGCCAGTCAGGGAAGAATCTGGGATTTACATAACAAATCCTTTTATAGAAGGGCTCACAGGGATGTCTCTGCCACAAAGGATAATGACTCTCAGTCCAAGCAAATGTATATTCTCATCTTTGAACCCAAAGGAAGCATCATCTTCCACAGACAAAATCAGGTTTATTTATATATATGTGTGTAAATATGTATCAAAACAATTCTATGTTTTAAAAGCCTGTATCTCAACAAATCTTTGTCTTTTGAAAATATGATGAGGCAAGTAAAAAATATAAGATGAATTATGGTTTGAGAGGAAAAGCTGAACAACAAAAGCACTGAAATGTTACAGTTAACTTTCCTTTGTTTCTAAAATAGCATCCTTCCTCTGACCTCAGTTCAAGACCAAGATCTGAGAGATTTCACAATTTGAATGAGACTTGAATGACTTCAGAACATTTTAAATTGTCATACAGCTGCTTTTGACTAAGGATTTAAAAGTATTTATGAATGAATGAACCCACATTTATTATTGCTCTTAAAAGGTATGGGTAATAGACACATAGTATCCAAATTATGCCATCTGCAGGCAGAGGAGATGAGCGGCTAAAAGATATTATTCGTATTTCTAAGGGAAGAGTCTTCCTTATCACTGGGCTCTATGATACTATACTTCCTTTCACATAGCTAGATTTCTACATTAGATAGTATGAAATCATCATCGAATTTAGAAATTAGAGTCTAGATACCACTAAAGATGAGTAGCCGTATAATTTCGACAGTCAAATAACCTCTCTAGGCCTAGTTTGCTACTCTTGAAAATGTTTATGTACAGGAGGGAGACTGGAAGAAGGAGAAGTTTTGCCAGCTCAGTGCTTCCAAAACCCTGTTTCGAGGCTCACTGGCAGGGGTGTGCTGGAGCCAGAAGCTTGTGAGGCAGTGCACGCTGTGTTTGACATTGGCCGTGGAGGAAGTGTTCACACCATGGAAGTTGGTAAATGCTCCAAATCAGGGCCCCACCTTTTCCCAAGAGCTGGTTGTTAAACATTTACCAGCACTCTGCTAGCCTTTGTAGATACTCTTTGAATCAAGAGTTCTACAGTCAAATAGGTTTTGTAAACACAAGGTTTCTCCATCTCTCTCTCCTTCCTCCTCTCTGTGCCCCTCTTTCCCTTCTTTTTCTCCTGCCCTCTTTCCTTTCTTCCCTCCTTTTCCCCTTTTTTCCTTCTCTTGCCCTGACAAGTAATGTGACTCTTGTCACATTAGAGATATACAGTACTGCACATTACAAAACTTTACAAAAATGCTCTTCAGACACGTCTCTTAATCCTTAAAGTTCCATACCTCACTGGGGCTGATCAAATCTCTCCCTCTCTTCTTTTTCTCCACTTTCTCTGCCATCTATTTCTTCCTTTCTTTCTCAGATAGCACACCATATATTTTTGTAGAAAATAGGGAAAAGTAAAAATATATTTAGAGAATAAAATATAAAAGTCCCCACCCTCCCCAACCAGCAGTTTTTTGTTTTTATTTTTTTTACTGCAGGTCTGCTGAGCCTTTAATATGCTAATGTCCACTGTGAGCCTTCGGAGGGGACATTTCCAACTATTTCCACACAGAAGCTTTTTCCCCAAACACCTATTAGTATGTTGAAGTACGTGAATATTCTTTGGAAGATGGTTCAGAAAAAATGGACGAATGGATTTCTAAGAAACTTTTGAATTGAAAATTATACCAAGTATATGATTCTAAAGATGGTTATGATTTCAGATATAGGACGAACCACATGATGTATGGAGGTCCTATCCCATTTCACAGGATAAACCTATGAAATGAAGACAAATGATTCTGTTGATTTATTTCCAGGATGGTGAAGATACAAGTATTGAAATGTTCACATCTCTTTTGCTGTTTATCTAGAGTTATGATAGGTAGAGATTTTGTGAAATTTCAAGAAATGCTATGCTGTTGCTCTAACCCAAAACATCCTAGAAATACAGCCTGTGTGTAGTGCCTCTTGAAATGGAAAATCAATGACAATTCTAAGAACTAAGTGTATTTAAAAATATATCTACAGATATATAGAGATAGATAAGAGACAGACTGATGGCTAGATGAATATATAGTTTTAAAGATTCTAGAAGAAATTCAGAATACATGAATTCCATTTAAAGCCTGGCTTTTACTTCTGCTCATCCTGTTCACTAAATTTAAATTATTTCTATGGTACATTTGCAAGTTTATGCCCACTGCTTCAACTAGTACTAAGGGATGTTATAAGACTCTAATTCTCTCTTAAGGAAAATTAATCCAATTAACTCTTTTGATTTATTGTCAGAGATCTTCTAAAGATAAATTACAGCTAAATTGTAGTTATTGAAGACAGATCATTTGCCTGTGAAATATGGTATCATTATGAAGTCTAATGTGCATGCCAGGTTCAGTGCCTTTCTTAGACTAGGTTCATACTACTAGAGTTCTTGTTAGGTTGAATTAGTATATGGATTCTGATAATTGCTATTAAAGTAAGGTGAGATGTTAAAAGACTAAAGTAAAGCAAAAGGCCAAGGGAGATGACAACACAGATTAAAGGAATTATTGAACTCTTACGCCAGAACACAGAGATAAATCTTAAAGATCGCCTTCTTTAAGCTCACCCTGTATCTTACTGAAGAAAGCAATAAAAAACTCAGTCTGGTCTCATTGTGCTAAACGCTACTGCTGAAAGGGTGTGAGACTGAAGGGAGCCAGTGGTGAGTTGTAAGCGACACATGCACAGACCTGTTAACAATTAACCTTTTTCTCCCTCTCGGAATTCACAAGGGACTTGGCCCACAGGAAACGAGAGTTAGCTTTCTTCTCCTTTCAGTTAGGAGAAAATGCCTTTTGCAGAAAATACTACCTGCTGACCCTATTGAAGATCACATTGAGAATAAGTCAACGTAACATCACCATCCACGGTTCGGTTAAGTGTTGAAAGAAAGTGGTATGGAACGGAGGCTGGGAAGACGTCGAGTGTAAGGACTGAATAATGTTGAAACTCAAGGCAAACTGAATAGGGAAAATAAAGATATTACAAACAAACTCCTGTCAGAAGCGAAGATAAGCTAGGGTGATTTTCAAATTATTTTTGATGATTCCTAAGGGACAGATTATAAATTCCTGCTTACTCTGAGGATGAATGTACATGAAATGTCAGTGATACTCTTCCCAAAAAGAGATACTTCAGCTTAAGGGAAATGACTCTTCTCCCACGAAAATAGAGTTGTTCTTAGGAAAAGAAAAAATAAATGATGAAATGAGCTGGATTCATTATTAGTAGTAGACTAAAATCATTTTTTGAAAACTGAACTATTGTATATCCAGGGTCTAACACATATTAGGCAAACAATACCGATTTGCTGAGTAAACAGTGAACAAATGAATACATAATTTTTTGAAATGGAGGTGGGTAGGGAAGTCAGTAAGCAAATAGAAAAAATAATTGAAAGCTAGCTAGATACCTTTATACATATCCAACACAAGTTGATGGATTCAATTTTCCTTTTCGGCAAATTAATATTACAATTCTTTATAATAAGCGCATAGTTCCATCATGCTTAGCTAATACTTGTGATCTTTTTGTATTTTTCCCCTTTATTCCAAAACCCTTATGTCCACTAGTGATGGGAGTTAACTCTAGTATCCTAAGAGTGCTGGAGAAATCTCTCTGCAGGGGAAGTGGGTGCCCCTAGCTCACAGCAGAACCAGGTTACTGCGGGGGGGAAGTCTTCACCCTCAAGGGTCTGTAAGCACCCCCCCCCACACACACCCCAGAGATTGTCCAGTCACCTTATCATGCTTCTCCAGGTCTCACTTCCTACTTGAAACCTGTTTGTACTTGTGTCTGACAACTGTGAGGAATTGGTTCTCGAGCTCCTTGCCCTACGCTGTCCTCCTGATTGAACGCTCTACAGCAGGATCCACACTCAGTCCCACTTTCAGCCTCAGATCCTGGAAGGCCAGCTTTGGCCAACAAGCTGGCCATTCTATCTTTGGAGGGGAGGTCAGACTTGGTTCCCAGTTCCCTCAAGGAGATTTAACTAGTTCACCTCCAAGGTCATGCTCAGATTTAAGAGTGGATGAATTTTGATTTTTATGGTTCTAGGAGTATATAACCTTAAGAAGTAGTAACCACAGAACATGAAAGGCCCATTTCAAAGGTCTGGCCTATATTTGATGGGCCAGGTGGATGGAAGGAGCAGAAAAGCTACACTGAGGAAGTTGCTGTGGCCAACAGCAGGTATGTAGGTGACTGCCCCCCCGGGGCTCCTACAGAAAGGATGCATATATACACACTGCCACTTCTGGAGGTGTGTGGGGTGGGTAGGGGGATGTCAGGGCTTGTCTGCCATCTGGCTCAATCACTGCAAAGATTATGATCCCTGCCCCACCCCCATCTTTGTACGTATTTCAAAATTAAAATACCTCCTCCCCATGAAACTCAAAATTTACACATTCTAAAATGAAAACTGTGTTCTTTTTTTTTCTTAAGCTTTCCTCATTGTAAAATTCTGGACAAGTTCCAAGTTCAAGTTGAAATTTTCTCACTGCTATTGCAAGCATATGCTTGAGTCTTCCTGTTCGAAAATCTCACACTGACACTGAGTTTGGGTCTGAAGCGCTGCTTCTTGTTTCTGCGAAACACCGTCTCAATGGTTCTATCGGTCAGCCATCTGTGGAGAACCATGAGCCTAAAACACCAGACCCAGGCGCACACTATAGCTTCACAGATTAACCCCAAGAATGTCTCCAGCCCTTCTTCCATTTTTGTAATTCGATGACATTCTCGTTAATTCTAGGGCTTCATCAATAACTTCTGTGTCAGTGGTTCTAAAAAGCCCTTTCTAGGTCCACCCTGGATGATCCCCAACATTCCATTTTCTCCCCACTGCTCAGCCACCAATTTCTGTTCCAATTTCTGCAACATTCTCTCAGTCATGTAGCCCACAAACTCGAGGTAATTTTTGACTGCTTCTACTTTTTAAATTCATCTCTTCATTTAACAGTAGCTGCTATGTCTCTTTCATGCGCCAGGGCTGTATTAGGAACTGGGGATACAACTGGCCCTGCTCTTGTGCAGCAGACAAGCAGGTCTGGAATATCTCTTGCTTCTTGCCCCTTCCATTCTACTCCCTTAGCTCCTGTTCCCATGGCCCTGCACTAATGCTATGTTGTGCTAATACTGATCTTTTAACCCAGTTTACATAAGGGACTGCCAGATCAATCCTCCCCCGAACAGAGACAATCATGTCATTCCTTTGCTCAAAAACCTTCAGTGGCTCCCCATTCCCTACTATGACAAAGCCCTTTGTAGCAGAAGGAACACTGGGCTGAGAGTCTGCAGGCTGGTTCCTGGAACAGCACGGACTACCATGGAAATGCAGTAGGTTTCTAATCCTGGCTGTGCCTGAAACTCACTGTCAGACTTGGGATAGTTTTCTGGATCTTTGTTTCCTTGTCAGTAATGGGTTAGAAGGTTGGGGGTTTGGTGTGGTGAATTCTAAACACGAGCTCCTATTTTCTATTCCATTATTATTCTGTTTTCAGAGCCCTACCCCTCTGCAGACTCAGGGGTCTTTGAACTATGGCATGTTTTCTGGCATGTATACAGATTTTGAAAGAAATTTAAGAAAAACTTTCTAAGAATTTCTGCTTTTTTCTATGGAGTTGCAAAAGCTCCTTTGTCTTACCCCTAGAAAGAGATGGCTTAATAATTCTCTGCTCTCTTCTTTCTCAATGTGAAAATAATCACCAGTGCAGCCATTCGCTCCTACACACACACACACGCACACACAGAAAGTGAGCATTGGGAAAACTAAGGCTGGCTCTGCCGTTTCATTAATCAAAATACTTATAGTTTAAAGCTTTGAACACGGGCACATCTTCTGGTGCTAAATGAACATTAGGGCAGGTTGGGAAACAATTACCCTCTCCAGGTTGGGCTTTGGCCACTGACTTTCGCTGTGGCTTTTCGGTGGCACCCAGCTAAGGAAGACGAATGATTCTTCCTGTTCCTAGGGGGCTTCAGCCTCCTTTCTATTGCTCCGCATTCAGATGTCCAAGTAGGCAAGTTTGGTGCCTTTGGAGCACCGCTATTTAAGACTAGCCATTTCAACACGGGAAACAAATATGGTTATGAATATATTTGGATTTATATTAGAAAAAATCTCATGTTCCCAGAACAGACGTATGAAAGCTGATTCCCGCCCCGGGCCCCGGGCCCCCTGCCCCTTTAGATGGTTCTGTGACAAATCTGTTGTTGAGTTATGGTCATCAGAGCTACATAAGGAACAGCAAGGATAAATGATAGCCCACCATATATTACCATGATGTTCCCGCGTTATTCAGCGTGATTATACTGATTCTAGAGGTATATCATATTGACTACTAGCTCAAGTCTTACCCACTGCTGTGCGCCCTCTGTGACCTCCACAGTTACTGAGTCCTGCCTGCTGGCTTCCTGGGGACCTTGTGTGCGCAGAGAAGAGGATGATGGGGAGATAACGAGAACTAGTTCTTCATCTTATTATCATCTTTGTAATTTTGTACTTGAATTTCACTTAGAGAACAGCAATTGGTAGATTTGGTTAGAGAGAAAATAATATACATTACGGAACTGTTACATGGTTTATGTAGTTTTTGATGATTTCCTTGTAAAATTATGTCTTATAAAACCATGTCCAAATTATTTAGAAAATAATTACTAATTTCTTAGCAGAATATACTTAAGCTAGATCATTTTGGTGGCTATTATGTATATATGAGTAAAGCAAGTTACAAGAATTTTGTATTTTTCCTGTATTTTTCATTACTCTGATCTTAAAAGACAGAGAAGTTAGACCATCTTTTAAAAAATTTTGTATTCCAGCTATTTTTTTTACCTCCACACTTAGCTATTTCTCTCCTCAGGTAAGGTGTTATTGCTCTTTCTTAATTGAGTTGATACTTATAAAGCACTTGGAACAGGACCTGGCACATGGTATATGTTAAGTAAAACAACTAACTGCAAAAATTAATTAATCAAAAATTAAAAACCCCAGCAGTATTTTTGGGGAAAATTCCAATAACTTTGGCTTTAGCTGTTGCTCACATTGGAAAGTGATTTTAGAATTTATCCCCAGTAAATGAGATTTTAAACCAGATTGATAAAAGCCAATATTTCTGTTTAAAAATATATTAAATTTATTTTACACAATTATTACTCATGCTTATTGTAGAAAGTGTATGCAAATACAGATAAAAAATATTCCAATACTCAGACACAATCATCTTAATATTTTGTACATTTTCCAGAATTTTCCCCTCTGTGTGTGTCTGTCTGTGTGTGTATATATATATATATATATATATATATATATACACTGTACATATGTAAGTATTTAAAGATACAAAAGTATGTGCAAATTAAATGATATGTTTAAAGGTATACATTTATACATGTACATATTTTAAATATATATTTTGGTGGGATCTGTTTTTCTCATCCATTCGAGTGATGGCTTAACAAATCCCTACAAAGTAAATTATTGCCATGTTGATAACGATGCAGCAGGCCCTGGGCTCTGTGCTGTACATGTATTATTTTGTCTGGTCCTTATAACTTCTAAGAGATAGCTACTATTCTGTCCACAACACAGAGGAGGATCCGAGGATTAGGCTAAGGAATTTAGCGAGTTCACATAGCTGGTGTCTGACCTGGAATTTGAATCTGCTGTGCTCTGAAGCACTAGACTTTCATGCTAGACATCTCCATGGACTAGGACAATAATAACTCATTACTTTCATAAGACTTAGGGCAACATCTTCATAAAAAGGTACAGAAGTCAGTCATCACAAGCCGCAAACTACATTCAATCCATTTTCTATACTTTCGTACCTGCGTTCAACTTGCTGGCTGAGATTTCCACAGCATGAAAATCAAAAGAGCTGAGTTTTTGTCCCGTCCCGATTCAAATCAACTGTGCAACCTAACACGTATCATTGTTCTTTTATTGGTTTCTTTTTTATCATCTGTGACAAGAGGGGATTGGGTCAGGAGTTATTTATTCACTTACAATTTATTGATCACGTTTGAAAAGACAAGTTAGATATGAGGATAACAAAAGAAATAAGATATTCCTCTCCTCAAGGAGCTCCCCTAATCGTAGAACAAAGACGGCTGGGCTTCAGCGCGCTGTGTGCTTTGACAGAGGGGCGAGCACCGAGCTGATGGAGGAGGAAGGAGCCACGCCTCCTTCAGCCGTCCCAGCTCTGAAACTCAGGACTCCAAAACGACTGGTCCCTTCAAATGTAGTTCACTTCAAGGTGAAAACTATGTGTTCACTGAAGCTCTCAAAATAAAGTCACATGAATAGTAGCTTAGCTCACTTACACTTCGTTGGAAAAAATTGCAATGACAGTGTAATGTTAGCCAGTTGGCTGCTTCTTTCACGGTGGATAAAAGCCTTGAGTATGTTTTTGAGTTGGCTTGTTATAAATAAAGAATTGATTTGGGCTTTGCAAAATGAAGGATTCCATCATATCCTTTCGTTCCATTAAAAAAAAAAAAGGCAAGATATGCAAAGTTGAAACTAACGCCATACAGAATGGATATTTGTGAGTTTTCTCTGTAAGTAATGCTGGAAAGTCCTCAGATAAATTTTGGAAATAAAAGCCTTACATTTCCTATTTCTTAGTAAAATATTTGTAAAAAGGAAAAAGTTCAAACCTTATTTTGTTGAAGTAAATTAAGCGGCACATTGCTAAAGAAATTTCCGTAACTTGTTTACTTTGTTTTATTCATGTGCTGCTGCATTCTACAAGGAGATCATCTATAACCTTGCTTTTCACCGAAATAAAATTGTAAATCCTTCTTATTGGTATAGGAAATAAAAATTTGCATATTGCATTTCTAAATATTGCTGCCAAAATATTCACAACCTATTGATTTTAGAGCATTTTACATTCTAAGACTTTCCAAGTACAGGCTTCAATACTTGAATAAATAAGGTAACCAAATTATCGTTTACTTATTTAATGTAAAATCACAGCTAAAAAAAGGAGTATGATTATTGTAAGCACAGAGGAATGGCAGTTTAATCACATTCGGTTTAAATTTAAAGAGGTAGATCTGTAGGGGAGGAAGAGAAGGAAATGGGGAGGCAATGGGCTTAATTCATGCTTCTTTATGAATGATTTTGTTTAAGGGTTTCTGAAGTCCCCACCAGGGCACTGTTGAGCCAATCCATGGTGTCCCTGCGCTCATACTCGTGAAGTAACAATATCCAAAGAGCAGTCAGGCTCTAGAATCCTGATCTCTTAGGTTTTGTTCTAGGGCTCTTTCTACTACACCACCTTGTAGGGACTTGTGACTAGTTTTTTTGGGGGGGGGGCAGGGACAGGTCCAAGTGGACTTGATTTAGATCTTTATGGTTCAAAAACGATAGTGACGGTAACTATGCTATGACTCACAATGTCTGCTAATAACTCTACTGAGTTATAATTTAGCCAAAAAGTCAGAAGAACAAAGTTAATATTAACTAACCTTAAACATAAATGATACATAAATTGTAACGGTTATAAAATGCAGGGGAAAATTACAAAATCATGGACTCAGATTTCTAATTTAACAGTCCTAAACTTCCTGGGCACCCTTTTGGAAATGGAATTCGTACAGGTCACACCTCGTTGATTAAACTTGATCCTGAGCTGCAAAGTTCTTCAATGAATTTTATGTGTAATATCTTTCTGGTTTTATCATGGAGAACATTCATACTACTTTGCAGTTATGCAGAGAAGACAAACATTACTTGTTATTCTTCGAGTGCCTTTTCCTCCAGGTGCTGCGTGTTTTCAGGTTCTGATTTGCAGATAGAGGGAAATGTGGGTCACAGAAAGCACCATGATAATAGATGGTACATGGAGAGACAAGAGAAACCATGCATCTCCTCCTTTTTTGATAAAAATGTTATTTGCCAAAACCATTAATTTTCTAGGTATTTTTAAAGAATAAATGACCCCTTTCAATCTTAGGACTCTGTTTTTGGAGATTAATCTCAGGGTTAGGCAAAGAAGCTGATAACCCCCCTGCTAGTCTTCCTGATTTTATTGCTAAATTTGCCTCTTAATTTTTCCCAGCTGGGTCACCTTTGCTCAGGGGAGACTTTCCTGACTCATGCCAGTCAGGGTGCTATTATTTCTGAACAATTAAAACACAATCCACAACTCCTCTAATCGGCAAACCTCAATGATTATAATGCAAGGTTTGCTGATATTTTAAAACCAGAAGGGCTCTGAGCTGCTGAGACCAGGAAGCCAATGAGAGATGGGGGGATGGATCACGTGACACGGAGCCTGGCAATAAAAGAAGAGGTAAAGTTGGTGAGATAGGTGGAGATAAAGGTGAAAGCATTTTTATTACTTGGCAATCCATCATTTTAAGGAGGAGAGAGCCCCAAAGAACAATGGAACTATGCAGATACAGTGAATTTGGCTGAAGAAACAAATGTTACTCTACAGTGGGGTTGTCAATTGACAACATCTGTTTATTGAACACAGAGTAGAGCACTGTACTAGACATTATGCCAGGGCTTAAACTGCAGACACTCTCAGATTCACACCCCCTCCTTCCTGTAACTTGGAGGGAAGGGAAAGAGGGAAGAGATATTTACCTCCTCCCTCCCCTGAAAGTTCATACCGTAGCTAGTTCCATATTCTAGTGAAATGATTTCACGCCAGGACGTTCTTTCTTATCCCTGACATTCTGTTAAGGAAAGAGGACTCTTTCCTGATTAGCACATTAATATAGTTTCATAAATTGCAATTATCACACGGATGAAACGACAAGGGTAAAATAACTCTTTGCTTACACTGAGACAAGTATCTGTTGTTCAAGTTTCTTCAGGTCCCTTTAAATATACGGTACTCCCTGCCCTCCCCTTCCCTATCTCACTTCCCCACCCCAACTCCACTGGCCCCCTCCTTATTTGGAATAATCCCTTCCCTCCCCACCCCACGACTTGGTTTTCCTTCACTCCATAGAAGCACAGAGCCACTTGCAAAAAAAAAAAAAAAAAAGTCAGGAAGCAGGATGAAAGCATCCTGAGCAGGCAGTTTAAGGACGGCAGGGAGTCTTCCCTACTCACTCCTCTCCCTCCCCCAGTCAATTAACTGGAGCTTCTTTTGGTATCAACAGGTCCTCTGTGGGGATACAGAGCACCTCTTCAGAGTGCTAAGCTTTTTGTTCACTTTCATATAGTATTTATTTAAGCAAATCAGTACCTGACTTGGGGTGAAGATGCTTTGATGCTGATATAGAAAAAATGCAAAGATGCTGCAGCAGAAGAGAAGGTGAGCATGTCCAGGAGACGAAAAAAGCATAAGAGAGGTTGCTGGAACTCCACCACAGCAGCCCTTCTCCTCTACGCTTGCCCTAAATCCCACTTTTCTGTGCACTTTGGTTCCCAACATCCTCGCCCAGGATTGGGAGGTGGCTACCTTATGATCTTATTACATTGTTATGGGCTGAATTACTTCCTCTCCAAATTCATATGCTGAAGCCTTAACCCCCAGTGCCTCAGAATGTGACTGTATTTGGAGATAGGACCTTTAAAGTGGGGATGAAGTTTAAATGAGGTCTTTAGGATGAGTCCTAATCCAATCTGGCTGGTGTCCTTGTAAGAAGAGAAAGTTTGAACGCACAAAGAGACACCAGGGATGCTAGTGCACAGAGGAAAGACCACGTGAGGACACGGGGAAGGTGGCCATCTTCAAGCCAAGGAAAGAGGCCTCAGGAGAAACCAGCTCTGATGACATCTTAGTCTTTGACTTCCAAGCCTCCAGAACTGTGAGAGAATGAATTCCTCTTCTTTAAGTCGCCTAGTCTGTGGTATTTTGTTATGGCAGCCCTAGCAAACTAATGCTACATGATGGAGTCCTGCAAAACAAAAGGCTCTTAATTCTCTGGAGTATTAATTGAGTCCATCTAATTATATAGAGCTCCTAAGAGTGCTTACCATGTGCCAAGCACTTTACCTGTATCATCTCATTTAACTGTTAAGCTAAATCCTCTGAAACCCTCTGGAGGTCAGACTTCTCTAAGAAACTCAATATTATAGTGAAGCTGTTTTAAAGAAAAGTGGTAAGTAATTTCTTTATCTTATAATTTGTTATATTCTATTACATTTCAAGACAGTTCCAATCTAAGGACTTCAAACAATTTAATTTACCAAAATCATTAAACCAAATAACGTCTCTGGCAGTGACTTCTAGATGGGGACGGCGCTTTTAATACTATCTTTGGGAAAAACCAGAGAAGAAAACGTATCTATAAACAAGAACTAATTGCTATAAATTACTTGGAAAGGGAAGAATATCAAGTTAATAAAACAAATATTATTGACCCATGGATTTACAACTATATCATAATTTAGTACCTGGTTTATTTCTTAAAGACTGAAAACATTTCTTGTTCTTTTCTTTCATTCTTTTCTATGTATGTAACATTTTGATAGTTAAGCAGAATAGATACATGCACCATCTCAGTCTTTGTTGTCTAATTAAAAACTTTTTATGCACAGCAATTTTACTATTTTGCATTATCACTAGAGCTCATTTCTCATGGAAAAAAATTAGCATCTGTTTAAAGGAACATTTCTTTAATCACCAGTTCTGATTGTCAGTAGGACCATTTTGTAGATAGTTTTTAGCTGACTAACAAATCTTTTATTTTATTGGCTGTCTCATTTTGTTCTCTTTCATATTTCACATTTATGGTCTATTCAGACATTCTCCTGTTTTGTTAAGTAGGAATCTGTGTGGTCTTTGATGTAAGACATAATTTATTTGACAAGGAAATATGAGTCTGTGCCCTGAATCTACATTTAACTGATGGATTGAGAAATTTAAAAATTGCAACAAGATAGACTCTCCCCAAGATTGCCATACTACTCACATTTTGCTAATCTATTTGGCAGTGAATTTACATATCTGTGTCTATATATGAATATACAGAGATTCACACAGTCATACAACAGTACCCATGTGTTTTCATTAACAGAAAAGAAGTCTCATTTTTATTAGTCATTGATGCTTCCTGTGGAAAAATTTTAAATAATTTTTCCTTGAGATTAAAATCAAGATATTTATTTTATTTGATCTTTATATAGATAGTTATAGCTATATAAAGTGAGCCATAATGTCTTCAAATCTATGTTGCTCATTCCTCAACCTAGTAAACGGAAGTTCTGTTAGCATTTCAAGATTTATATATTTCATACATTCTCCCATGTCCCAGTTCTGGTAATTGGAAACTTACTTGCAGCTCATTCCCTCTGCTCAAACTGCTTGTCAATTAGCCTTTGAAAAATGAAAGTTTTAAAAAATAAGACTTTCATATTTCAATCATGTTCATTTTCCATCACCTGAAAATGTAGAAATTAAATAACACTCGGGGGCCTGCAATGCTTTTTACATATCATTTAAGATTTGAAACTAGTCTTTTAAGGTTCAAAAATGACCTCTATTTATATGCAATGGATGAGATTACGTGGTTAAAATTACTTGTGTTGGGTATCTCCCTGCTTTGTTTATAGGTATGAACAAAATACTAAGTATGCCAAAGCATTTTTCACCAACGTGCACCATTTCTGTTGATGTTCTGGACTGCTGTCTGTGACATGCTGGGCCATACTGAGCACTGGGGAAGAAAACAGGGTTCTACTGTATATTTGAAATTTACATTTTGATGAACTTAGATGGAACTGTTGCCTGTCCTGAGCTGCTGACTATATGAGGTGAAAAAACCTGACGACTTGTAAGAATAACAGTAATGAAAAATGGAAAAAACTAAATGCTAAAGCTAAAAAAGATGGGCAAGTGCTGTCATTGTTACCGTTGACAGTAACTATGGAGCCTGTGTTTCAGGAGAGGTTGGAGTCACTGTTTCCTAATCCAGGTAGTAGCTAAGTAGAGAGGGAAGAGGTCCATCATTCAGTGCAGACACGTTTATTAGAGCTTCCTATTATGCAAGGGATTCTGGTTTCACAGAGATGAACTAGACCCTGATTTTTCCCACTTTATCAGCCCCCTCTACCCACCCCCATCCTGGACTGCTTAACTGTTTATTTGAAAATCCATGTTTCTTCCTTGGTGTTTATTTTAACTTGTGTTACTAATCTGGTAAAATTTCCCCACGAACGTCACAACTCTAGTATCTATCCTTGGGGAAAAGGGTGAAAACGCAACCTTCTGTCTCAGTTGAAGGCAATCCTTCAGGCTCTTGGGAACATCTCAATGTAAAATTTTATGTCATTTACCTGCCTTCTGCCCTCCTAGATCTCAGATTTCTTTAGAAACAAAAGTTCTCATTCTTAGGTATACTCTCCCCCACTTAGAAAACCCACCCTCTACCACACTTGAATCCTATTTAATAACCACTCTTACTGTTTTGGAAAATTCCCAAACTTTGCCTGATCTTCTCTGTCTTAGAGCCAATTTACTCCTCACCCTGCTGGCAGAGAACAAATGTAGCACAGAACTGTAGTCTCTTCCTCTCTTGCCTTTTTCCTTTTTGTCCTTTCTCATACATCATTGAATATTAGCAGAACTAAAATCCAATGGTCATTTCTTACTCTGAAGTAATAAGGGTTTTTCGGGTGTGATAGGACTAGGTTTGACTCTGGTCATTACTACTTACTGTGTGACTTTGGGGAGGTTCATTTCTCCTTTTTGAGCCTCAAGTTTCCCCATTTGTAAACCCCACTTTGTAGAGCTATGCAAACAGAAATAAAACATTTAGCACAGGCTTGACACAAAGTAGGTGCCCAGTAAGTTCTGTTTTCTTAGAAGCAGTATAGGATAGAGGTTAAAAGCATAAACTCTGAAACCAGACAGCCAGGGTTCATAGTGCCAGTTTTACCACTTAATGCTGTGTAACCTGGGCAAGTCATCTAATCTCTTGGTATGGTAATAGTAATTTACTTCCTAGGGTTTTTGGTGAGGATTAAATGAGCTAATATCTGGAATTGTGCCTGGTATCTGGTAAGCATTATTTAAGTAAGAGGTATTATTATTTTTCTCTCCTTTCTCCAAGGTATAACCCTGATCTCATGAGTGTAATGTTTTTTGTTTTTTTTTTTTGGCTGCGTTGAGTCTTTGTTGCTGTGCACAGGCTTTCTCTAGTTGTGGTGAGTGAGGCTACGCTTTGTTGTGGTGTGTGGGCTTCTCATTGCGGTGGCTTCTCTTGTTGCAGAGCACGGGCTCTAGGCAAGCAAGCTTCAGTAGTTGTGGCACATGGGCTTAGTTGCTCCGCGGCATCTGGGATCTTCCTGGACCGGGGCTTGAACCCGTGTCCCCTGCATTGGCAGGCGGATTCTTAACCACTGTGCCACCAGGGAAGTCCCATGAGTGTAATCTTTGGTTCTCGGTGACTAGAACCAAAGTTGGGCTGGGACTTGTTGGTGAGAAACAGCCTTCCTTGGCCAATCTTCCAAGCAATGCTCCCATGATTGCACTTTAACTTTTCTTAAGCGAAGGAAAACATGGAGGGTACATTCTATCTGCTATGAGTCATGAGTTGGAGAGATGGCGGCCCTCACTAGGACGCTGGGCAGATTGGTTGGCTATAGTTCATAATCACTCTTATTTATTTGGGATATCCAGGAAACCAAGATGAGGTTAAGGAAAGGAAAGCCCTAAGAGTGAACCTCTGAGCACTGAATTCTACATCCTATCAGTAGTACTGAAAACTGTGAAAGGAGAGGTTGCTCATTATTTCAGCAATCAAATAAGAGTCAACCTCATTTATTTATGTAGGCTGGAACTGAGAGTCAAATGAAATCCTAGTGGAAACTCGGATGAGAAAAAAATTCAAGATCAAATTTCCTTTTCTATAAATCAGAAAGAGACCCTTTAAAAATGTAACAGTGATGCCTGTATTTAGCTTGAGGAGACTGAGATGATGGTATGGGAATTCACCAGTCAACTTCTGGGGGCTGGTGATACATAAATTACGTAGACCGTTACGAATGCAAATTAAAGATAAAGGAAAGATAATGTATAGAGCACAGAGCTTTGGAATTTTAACTTGCTGCCCTGATTACGTCTTGCCAGAGCATCAGTGTGATTAGAGCAATTGATTTTCCTTTTATCAGTTCATCTTTTTATCCTCCATCAGTAGCCTCTTTACCTTTATCCATTTCTATAAACAAAGGCAATGCTTTGACTTCATAAAACCAATCCTTGTTTTGCCTCAGTTTTATTTTAGACCTAGTTTTGGTCCATGATGAATTGCTGAGTGGTTGATTTCCTCACACTCCTTTTTGCTAACATTTCTTGACAGCTTCTGGATTGCTCTACCTAGTAATTTGCTCCATAATAATGGCTACTGTGAGCTGTCTCGTAACTATTTCCTTTATTTTTAACAAGGATTCTTAACACCCTCTGTAGGTGACAGTATGCAATTACAGATATAAACTGTCCCTCAGGGGATGGCTGCTCACAGATGCCACCAGGATTTTTGTAGTGCAACTGTTACATGTAATGAAAACAAAGAATCAGATTCTCCAAACATCCAGTTCAAATAAAATTTTAATTAAAAGTTATGAAGGCATTTTATTGATTAACAATCTTAGTAATTAAAGAAAGTGGTTGACATTTTTTTTTCTAGTTGGATTTGTTCTTCCTTTGAGATCTCTAATTGTTGTATGGTTTTACATTTATTGATAACTCTGTTTGATGAATGCAGATGCCACCTTTTACAGCCGTCGTTGACAGAGTAATCATATTGTGAGAAACACCAGGCTTATGTAGTAACAGCTGTTGCAGTTATCCATGCCGACATCCATTGGGGAAATGTGTTTGCTGCTATCATGGGTACACGATAAATGGAAGGTGCAATAAAGCACAAGCTAACATTTTGAATATCCTTACAACTTGACTAACTTTATTGCATATTACAAGCACTTTGATCTCTGTCCAGTACTTAAGTCTTAATTATCAGACTAATTGCACAGACTATGTTCATTTTCGATGGTAATCCTTTTGTGATTAGCTTCTGTGTTCAATAACTGACTTATCCTTTAATTAAAAGGACTATTAACCTTAAGGTTGCTGCTGTGTCTTGGGATTAACCCATACAGAGTTAATGTTTCATATCATTGTAAAAGCTTTTGCTGAATGGTGTAGCGTAAAAATGCGTGGAGGAAAAGGCATGAAATGTACCTCACTTTTCTGATATGCAAAAAAGCTCTGCTAAAGGTGAGTGTTTTAAGGGAGCCTCTTTGCAGATTAAATTTCCTAAGGGCCTACCAAACTGTCCAGCCACTGGACTCACCCTGTGAGCCTTGTACTCATTTGCAGGAGGAGAGTTCTTACTCTAGGAGAAGGCTAAGTTCTCGCTCCAGTTTCAATACCATTACCTGTGTACGTGATCAGGGTACTTAGCTGCCTGTGGTCCAGAAGAGAGAATTTCTGTTTTCTTTTTTTTACCCTTAGAGCTGAAAGTTTTTTAATATTGATTTCTCTGGAAAGGGTCACAGCAGCTGGAAAAGAGACAGAACAGTGGCACATTTATACAAGTTCCAAGCAGTGCACAAAGTGGGTAAAACCTGGTTCACAGGCAACTAGTCAAACGATGCAGAGAACCAGTTCCACAGTGTGGAAAACCTGCCAAAAAGCCAGATACAGCCGCTGGTAGTGCTCTACTTCTTCCTCACTTTGGTTATCTGGGTTCTGCAATGAACATTTTCCCCCAGTGTGCCCCATGGCCCGGGGTCTGTTACTGTGCTGGTCGCTTAGGACCAGGAAGAGAAATGGTTTCTCTGATTCCTGCCTCTCTTGCTCAGATCCTCGCCTCCCAGAGGAAGAGGCCCTTCATTGATTTCTCTCCCCCCGTGTCTTCACATGTAAAACGCAGGCTGCCAGGACGAAGGAGCTGCGGGAATGCCTGCATTCTAAGGCACCTGGGGCAGCAGGCGACCCGGCAAATGCTGTTCTGTCTCATCTTCCAAATTTCACTTCCTCTATTAGTGACGTGAAGACTAGCCAGGCAAGCATTTTTCTTCAATGGCACATGTTTTTCAGGAATTCAGCAAAGACATGAACTATTTACCAAATAAGCATTGCCATCTGCTGGGGGATTCTGTGGTGAACAAGAGGGTGAGGTCCCACCCTCCTGAAGCTTGGAGTCTAGCTGGTGGGATAGTAACTCCTTCCAGCCCACCATGCTTATTGCTGGGGGTGACAGCACAGCAAGGGGATTGACTATGCCCTGAATAGACTGTATTATCTCTAGATTTAGAATTCCCTGGGTATTTTGTTCCTAATAATGAATAGAGAGTTTGTATGTGATGAGTGGGGCTGGTAAAATTTTACCAGTGTTAGTAGGAGGGAGTCTACCTCGGTGGTTTACAGCATCAACACTGGAGCCAGATAGATAGATACCAGTGCAGTCCCAGCCCACCGGTTATCAGCTGTGTGACTGTGGATGAGTCACTATCCTTTCTGAATCTTGGTTTCCTCAACTGTAAAATGGGGATAATAGTAGTGTTCTTGTAAGGAATAAATAAAATGGCACACGTGAAGCATTTAGCACAATACATGATGCATAATATTTAATAAATGGTGGCTATCGTTTTCTAGATTTAAGTTTCTGTATCTTGAGAGACTGTCCAGTAGTTAAGAAATTGGGGGGATATGTTACATACAGTAATTATGATGATAATACCTTCTTATAATTCTGGCCTACAGATATTCCTTTGATCCTTACAGGAAAGCTATGAAGTAGGCTGCTTTACTGATGTTGAAACTTGGGGTAGGTGTGTGCCTTGCTCAGGCTTACATGCTGTAAATGAGGGACTTAAAATCAAACCAGACTCTCCCAGCCCAGCACTCCATGGCTAGCAGTTCTATTAGAGTAGAGGGAGAAAGATGAATCAGGAGACTTCATTCTTTTTTGTTTCCCTACTAACTCACAGCTCAATCATTTATCTCCTTTCCCCTTAAGGCATTAAACTTGAAAAACATAGAATATCTTAAGTATATCTATTAATTATATATTCAATATATAAAATCTTTGGTAATTTCCCATAATTAAAGGATCCACTAATATTTGTAAATTTAAAATTTATTTATTATTTATTTATTCCTGGCTGCATTGGGTCTTCGTTGCTGCACGCAGGCTTTCTCTAGTTGTGGCGAGCGGGGGCTATTCTTCGTTGTGGTGCACCGGCTTCTCATTGCGGTGCCTTCTCTTGTTGCGGCACATGGGCTCTAGTCGTTCGGGCTTCAGTAGTTGTGGCACGTGGGCTCAGTAGTTGTGGCACATGGGCTTAGTTGCTCTGAGGCATGTGGGATCTTCTGGGACCAGGGCTCGAACCCATTTCCCCTGCATTGGCAGGTGGATTCTTAACCACTGTTCCACCAGGGAAGTCCTGCACTAATATTTGTAAAGTTAAAAAATCTACCCTTCTGTCAAAGCAGATTTCAAAATATATTTCAAAAGCTCTTACAAAGGGATTTGCTTTCAGTAGAGAAATTCTAATTATGCATTTAACTTTGACAGCAAATCTGCATTAATTATATGAGGTTAATTTACATTAATTATGATTTATCGTCTATTATATTATCATATTATCAAATATTTTGGAGGAAAGCAATGAATGAAAAACTATAATATTACAGCTAATGTTAAAGTAAAGCTGAGGTGCTATTGTTCCTGTTCTACTGTTTAGGAGCACATGTGAAGGAGGGTGATCAGACTGTTCAATGTGTTGTTTCTAAGAGAAAAATGGACCAGCACAACGCTGGGTAAAACTGGATGTGTCTAAGACATCATCCTAAGATAACTTATTGGCCCTGACAATTTTGAGGTCAGGGATGGGAGGACAGAGAATGTGTTGACACATGTATACAGGAAAATGTCTGGTAGTTTTAGGGGTAGATTCTACAAGCTAAGTATTTATGCATACATTTTAATTTCTGCCTATTACCTTAAATGTAGATGAAGATACACTGTATATGTTTAAAAAATAAATTGGAGTTGAAATTTCCACAATGAACAACCTATCTCAAATAGTACAGAAAAGTAGACACAATTAACCTCTTTAAAAAAAAAACCTGTTTAAAAATGTCTATTAAACATAAAGGACTATTTATTAAAGGGTTATATTTTATATGTTGCCCAAAGGTGTTTTTGTGTCTAGAGGGGAATCTCTCCACTATTTATACTTTCCTAGTGTTCAGTGGCATTGGAGAATTTCAACTCACTGAGATATAAACTGCCATCAGCGCACTCTGTGCTCCAGTCATGATGCTCCTGGGCTTTATCTTTCCACCTCTTACATTGGGAGCTGCCTTGGTAACAGCCCCCTCTGTTCTCAACCATCTCAGTCACTTTTAATTATTAAAAGTCTCATTTTGGTTACTATAATTTAGTCCCTTTTATTTAAAAATGTTAATCTCCTATTTGATCTAAAGCATTCCTCTTCCCTCAGTACAGACCAGCCTTGGGACTCCAGCAGCTTAGGAGCGCGTGTGTCTGTGTGTGTGTGTTTGTGTTTGTGTGTGTGTGTGTGTGTGTGTGTGTGTATGTGTGTTGCGCAGTCTGCTCTGTCATATACCTCTTTCTCATCCTCGGTCTTACTGCTCTGGTGTAGAGGCAAGGAGGAACAAGAGAACAAAACCATTTCCCTGTAACTCCAGTGCTGAGTCTTTGTGGGTTGTAATGGCTGTTCCCATCCATGCACATCTCATGTCTGACTCCTTCCTTTCCATTGTGTTTTGCTCCCTTTGCTGTGACTGATTAGCCATCCTAATGCTGGCTCTCTTGTGCACGTGCCATGAGGTTCCTTGATGAGTTCTTCCAAGGGCTGGACAGACACCTCCATCAGAAAAGTCCCCCGGAAGAATCTGAGAGCCCTCTGAGTCTTGGCCTCTTGCTTTCTCCCTCAGCCCTCATTTCAGACTGTCTACCCAATGGATGGCCTGCAGAGATGGCACCAGTTAGGGAGCCTTTTAAGGCTGTCTCCTCTGTCCTTTCAGCACAGTCTCTGATGTCCTTGAGAACATCCCTAGTTACTGATAGGCAACAACAGGATGCTCCAAGGCTGCCCTGATTTTCTCCTGCCTCAGAACATAGGAGCTCTGGCTCTTTGCAGAAAGAACAATATTAGAGACTGAAGTCTGAGTACTCCAGGTGTGCGCGAGCTTGAGAGTTGGTAGCAGGCAAAGTGCTGCTTTTCTCTTGGGTGATAGAGCTGGAAAATGTTTCTTTTTAAAATCAGCGTTGTATTATTTTTCCAAAGTAATTCAAACTTACTTAAAATTTTTGTTTTACTATAAATACTTTTTCTCTATCACATCCTTACTTAAAATCTTCACCTTTCAACTAAATTGTAATTCTGCTGTTTTTTAAAAGAATTCTTACAATCTCAACACTCATCATTCTCTAATCATTTTATTGACACAACTGAGGATATTTTAAAATTTTTATGAGGGAATTACATAGTAATATATAATAAATATATAATGTATAATAAATCTATAAATATATAATGAATATCTTATGACGCACTTTTTCAGATCTACTGAATCAGACTTAAGCAGAAAACAGTCAAATAATCAGGAGAGCTCTAACTTACTAGATTCTTAAATAAAGGTTTCTTGTTGTTATTGACATGAATGATGAATTTTCATTGTAAGCTCATTTTATTTTTGTGGGTGGGTGGCGGACAGAATCAGGGGCCTAATTCTCAGCTTTCATCCCTCTTCTGCATTCCAGTGGCATTAACAAAACACAAACAGAGGAGTTTCAAATGGTCATCATCAGAGCCAAGGCTATTTCAGTGGTTAGCCAGAATTCAATCTTAATGAATAATACCCAACCGCTAGCCTCTAAAAGCTGGAAAAGGCAAGGGAATGAATTCTCCCCTGGAGCCTCCAGAAGAGAAGCCAGCCCTGCCAACACCTTGATCATAGCCCAGCAGCATCTGTACTGAACTTCTGAACTACATAACTGTAAGATAATAAATTTGTATTTTAAGTCCCTAAGTCTGTGCTAATTTATTATAGCAGCAGTAGAAAACAAAAACAAAAAAATACTACCCAACAGCAACGTAGTCTAGTAATTTCAGTTTTTAAACTTTTTTGTGATTTTCACATTTCTGTCACCATCACCATGCATTTGTTACCTCTAGCTTCAATTATTACCATGGTGTTATCTTCAAATGCACCAGTTTTCTTTTTGACGATGACTAGTTAAAATCTACCCATCTCTTCAGGGTTTTTATAAAATTGCGACAATTGTATTCATTTCCAAGATTTCTATATCTTTTAAAAATGTCCTTGTACCTGAGTCATAGCTGCTTGTTTTTCTTTTATAATGCCCTACTGTTTTAAGATAAAACCTTTCGGAAGATCTTAACAAATGTTCTTTTAAATTGCTTTAGTGCTTCCATTTCCAAAATAAAAGTGAATTACTTTGTGTTTTGAGTGTGTGGACTGTTTTTCATGGGGTGAATTTTCCTTAAGTACTTTGAAATTTTCATTCAAATTTTCGTTTTCACTCAAACTTTGAGTGAAAAAGTTTGGATTTTGTTTGTGTTTGTTCTCTTCCTGAGCTCATCCTTTCTTTTTAAAAATTTTTTTTATTATGAAAAATTTCAAGCAGAACAGTAAAGAGAATGGTCTAACTAAACTCCATGTGGCAATTACCTAGATTTAATCTAGGTAATGGCCTAGACTATATTTTTTTTATATTTACTTTTTTTGGTGAAACTATTTTAAAGTAAATTGTAGATACTGTGACATTTCAATGTGAATCTTCTAAAAACTGACATCTACTTACATAGACACAAAGCCACCATCACACCTAAGAAAATCAACAAAAATTTCCTAATATCATCTAATACCCAGAACACATTTAAATTCCCCCCAATTATCCCCATAAAAATATCTTACAGTTGGTTTGTTCAAAGATCCAATCAATAACTACTCATTGCATGCAGCTGCAATAAATTCTAGGTATCTTTTAAGATTTTTTTAATTTTTTAAATTGAGGTATAGCTGATGTGCAATATTATATGTTACAGGTATGCAATATAGTAATACACAATTTTTAAGGATTATACTTCATTTATAGTTATTATAAAATATTGGCTATATTCCCAGTATTGTACAATATATCCTTGTAGCTTATTTTATACATAATAATTGGTACCTTCTAATCCCCTACCCCTATCTTGCCCCTCCCCACTTCTCTCTTCCCCCTAGTAACCGCTAGTTTATTCTCTATATCTGTGAGTCTGCTTCTTTTTTGTTATATTCACTAGTTTGTTGTATTTTTTAGATTCTACATATAAGTGATATCATAAAGTATATGTCTGTCTCTGTCTGACTTATCTCACTTAGCATAATGCCCTTCAAGTCCATCCATGTTGTTGCAAATGGCAGAATGTCATTCTTCTTTATGGCTGAGTAGTATTCCATTGTATATATGTACCACATCTTCTTTACCCATTCATCTGTTGATGGACACTTAGCATCCTTTCTTTTTTTTTTTTTCCAGTACACGGGCCTCTCACTGTTGTGGCCTCTCCTGTTGTGGAGCACAGGCTCCGGACGCGCAGGCTCAGCGGCCATGGCTCACATGCCTAGCCACTCCGCGGCATGTGGGATCTTCCCGGACCGGGGCACGAACCTGTGTTCCCTCCATCGGCAGGCGGACTCTCAACCACTGGGCCACCAGGGAAGCCCTAGCATCCTTTCTTATTTAGTGATTTTGTAGCTGTCTCCTGGAAACTATCGTCCAGAACTAGGTCTTGTTTTATATGAGCAAATTAGAGCTCCTTCCCTGAGTAGATATTGCACATACAGTCCCAGAGCCTCAAGTCTCCATTCCTGAGATGGGCAGCCCCATCCAAGCACTGGTCCTTTCCACATGTGGGCAATGTTCAGTCTTCATTCCGCTTCAAGAGTTTGATTCCCCTCCTGCTTCTCATCCACTGAGATATTTATCTTGATTTTGAGTGTAACAATATCTTTTAAATATTTTCTCTTATTTTATCTGTCGTTGCTAAATGTTTCAAGATCATAGTGGTAGTGGTTGTGAGGTGTGGCTGAGGGGTGTTTGTGTGAATTATTCTACCCTCTTGACCAAAATCTCTGCACTTACGTTCATAATTTGTATCCTTGCCTCCATTCCTTTCTCCACTTTATGCTACTGCAATATTCAAATTCTTAAGGCATCAATTTTGGTCTCTACTTTATACTTCTTAAAAATCTTAAATGGTTCCCCACTGGCTATCATTAAAAATGTTCAAATGCATTACAATTACATATAACACTGACTACTGGTTTAAGATTGAAGAATTATTTCTAAACTTCATACTTTTTAAAAATTAGAATAACTTTCTAACAAACCAATTTTTTTTCCCATTTAAGAGCCAGGATCCTCACCAAAAATAGTTGTTAGTTAATACCAGGGAAAGACAAAAGTTTTGTTTTTGTTCTTTGCTGGTCTACTTTTCAATGAGCTCTGATTATTTCTTTCTACCCTAATGTGTTAAAACTATAAAGAAAGATGATTATATCTACCCACTGCTACTTTGGCATTTCTTTTGATTTATTTTCCAGTATTAGGGGTGGAGTAATATTGATCAATTCATACTTTCTTGGTCACATATACAAGAGATAAGAATTAGGGATGCAGCCTATGCAATGGATCAAATTAAAGTTAATGGTTTTAATGAGATTAAACTTCTGGCTTTGACATCATTTATATATTGTCCTAGCCTGAGACTTCTGCACTTTATGGTAATCAGTGAAAACATGATGATTTACCTAGGAAAGCCACTGGGGTTTGCTTGATGGCAAAGAGATGTCCAGTGTAACCATGTGACTGTTCCTCATAGGGAGAGAGCTTCTGGGTGGGGTCACAGCAATCCAGAGTGTGCCCCTAAGCTTTTCAGGTTTACAAACTGGATTTTGACTGTCCAGTAGTCCCCTCTTACTTGCGGTTTTGTTTTCCACAGTTTCAGTGACCTGTGGTCAACAGTGGTCCAAAAATAACAAATGGAAAATTCCAGAAATAAACAATTCGTAAGTTTTAAATTGCACAGTTCTGAGTGGTGAAATCTCATGCTGTCACACTCTGTCACTCTCAGGATGGGAATCATCTCTTTGTCCAGTGTATCCTGCCCATTAGTCACTTAGTAGCTGTCTTGGTTACTCTTAAAAAATTATGTATAAACCAGAATGCCAATTTATTATTTTACAATGGGAGCTGCCCTTCAAGTGGTTGATTTTTGTGTCCCTTATCCAGTATACCCTTTTTCTATTACTAAGATACTTGAGAAACTGATTTTGTGTTCAAAGTATGCTAGGTGAGTGGAGATTCAGGTAAAGGCTGGACTATGGCCAGCCCTAGGAGGAAATAATCTGTCTCTGTAGGCTCTCTTGCTAATTCCACCATTAACACAAGGCAGAGCAGAGATCAGACATTTGTTAAGGCCTCAATAGATGGCTTGCTCCTGTTTGTACATCTAGCCCTCACAGAGTGGGCATGAAACAGTTCAATAGTAAAACCCAGCTGGAGGGACACTTGATGGTGTGACACAGGAAGTGTTCTGCTCAATGACTTCTGCACAGTGGGGGAGACTTTTTTCTGGTTGTACACAGCCTGGTAGCCTGTCAAAAAACCAGGGTGGTCTCTATAACCTCCCTCACCCCTAGAACGCAGAGGACAGTTGATGGCATGCAGACAGGGAATGCAGAGAGAAGGGAATCACTTTTGGATGAGAGGCAACAAGCTTCTTTGGCAGCAGCATATGGAGAAAGGGAATCTGCTTAAGTTCCAGCTTGCATGGATGATCCAGGGCAAAGTAGAAACAGCAGTGGCAAGAATGATAGCAGTACTGCATATCTGATAGTTCACGTCTCTCTTGCTAATAATATTCTCAATGTTCATGCCTCCATGTCCTTTTACAAAAATGCTTTGAGAACCCCCAGTGTAGCTCATTCTGTCCATCATCTCTGCTCCTGCATCCCAAACTGCTGAGGTATTCGCATAGCTGTGAGAACTGGTGTTACTGTAAATGTAGGATTTCCCACTTGACTAGGCATCTCTGAAACATGGAGCAATGTTTTTATCCTCCCAGATCCACTCTCTCTTTCTCAGTCCCCACAGCATGGAAGACCCCTCTCCTATAGCTCTATGTTTCTATCAGTCTTACTTATTTGCCTGGAGCCTGTCATGAAGAGGGAGCCCTTTTCCTTTTTAAGACAATCACTTGCTTTTGCTCCTCGACAACTGTTTCCTTTTAAATCAATCAATCAATTTATCTATCTTTAACTGGAAAAACAAAAACAAATAGCAAAATCTCCCTCTACTTTGCTTTCTCCCACTTGCTTCTGCCAATTTTTTTTTTTTTTTAGTTCTATCACAACTGAGTTCTAGAAAGAGAAGCTACTACAATCATCTTCTTTTTCTAACTTCCCAGCCCACTGCAATTGGCTTTTGGTTTTATTTATTTCCCAGAAATTAATTCTTTAATGTTTCCAATAACTTCCCCTTTTCCAAAGTCAGTGGAATCTTTTCTTCTCTTCTTCTTACTTGACTTACGGAAACATACTAAACCTATGATCATCCATTTTTGAAACTCTTTGGTTTTTACAGGACGAGGAGCAGAAGAGGGCTGTTGGTGGGGCGTGGAGCTGAGACCTGATTACCTTGCATATCAATACATATTTATTAAGGGTAAGGGGCCTGAAAATTGTTTTTCCAGAGGGTCATGAACCCACTCTGGATGACTTTGGAGGTTTCCCCAGTACCACTCTCTCTGGTCCCATTTCAGCCTCCTTGGATGACTGCTTCTTCCTGGTGGGCTCCTGAAATGTGGTGACCCTGGAGTTTTGCTTTTTGCCCTTCCCTCTTTACATGCCCTAGAAATGTCTCATTCACTCTTAATGGCTCCAGCATTAACTACGGGCTGTCAGCTTCTGAGTCTACATCTCCAACTCCCAACTCTCTCCCGAACTCTAGGCCCAAATATTTAACTGATTACTAAATCTTTTCACCTAAAAGTCCCACTGGCATCTTAAACTTAATATACTCTAGACTTATCTCCCTCACCTGTCTCAAACCACCTTGATGCTGCATCTACTCAGTTATTTAGGATGGAAACTTGGGAATGATTCTTGACTTCTTCCTCTCTCACCCTTTCTAAGTCCTCCCTTCAATCAGAGTCTGAGCTGTCCCCATGCTTTTTTCTATAGCTCTGTTACTACCAACTCAGTTCAGGCCTTTTTTGTTGAGTGTCTGACAAGATTCCAGAGAAATAGTTTTGTGCATAGTATTTATTATTTTAATTATGGATACAGATTATAAATATTATGACCACATTAATTACATACATCGCTTTAAAAACCTAAAGTACCAGTTTTTCCAAAGGGCTTTTGATTAGCACAGTGATTACTGGAACATATCATAAGGAGGCCTCTTAACCAAGGAGGTTTATGACCAAGTTTTGATTATCTTGGTTGGGAGGCCAAGGAAAACACAAGGGATGGGAAGAGTGAAACGACCCTAAAGCCTCATGTTAGGAAACAGCTTCAATCTTCTTTTCCTCTGAATATTTTATCAGCACAGACAACATGTGAGGAGGCTGTTACTGGCTTGAATTTCTGCCTCTTGAATGTCCCATTCCAGATAAGCAGTGAAGTAGTCAGGGGACCACAATTCCCAGGCAAGGTAAGAAGAGGAAGAAAGAAACCCTCCAAATCCACAAACAAGATAAGAATCTGCATGTTCCAGTGAAAGGGAAATCAAAAGACTGAGCCATCTTATCGCCTTTATCTCACTTAGTGCTTATCTCACTAAGTGGCATAGTGATGACTGAGGTTTTGGGCTAAGCTTCTCAGATTTAAATTCCTCATTTGTAGTGGCTTTCCCTGTTACTGCTTGTATTTTGGTCATTGGTACAATGAGGGGAAATGCTGTCCCAACAGCTTAGTCTTGCCATAATGTGAGGAGCCCCAGGCAGGATGAGAAAAGGTCAGTCAGAAAAGGAAATAGCATCTATTAGACGAGGACCAGCCATGTCAGTGGGCAAACTGAATAAGACATTGCGATGGTACAGAAGCCCTCCTTTAGCTAATCTCCTGTGAGGACCTTGATTTCAAGTGCATGGAAATGGAGGGCAAAATGTGGCTTTTTAGAGCTGCTTTATCCATCATTATCTCAGATTTCCTGATGAAGCTGATAAGCTCTGTGTAAGCATTACACTAGCCTCTGTCATTTCTCTCCTGCCACCTTTCATGATTTCTTACTGGTTTAGCCCAGTAATCTGGGTAGGAGCTCCCTTAATGTACCTGCTCTGTTATGCAACTGCCCAATGTGACTGTCTCTAGGTTTACTGATTTTCTCCTTCCCTTAAAATCAGATGACAAATACTACATTTGAGACCTGTCTTTATTTAGCATTTTGTTTGTTTATATTCTGGCAGAATATTCACATAAAGGGTCCCACAATGTGGAAGAAACTGCTGTACTGCATTTTGAACGCATGGTATTGATTGCCAGAGAATCAGTTAAATTGTGTTGTGAATAATGACTGGCACTGGCCTTAACCCTTTTGGCTAAAATTGCTTATCTGTCATCCTGGCTTATGGAAGAGATGAACAATTGCTTGCTGATGATCTAACGGATCAACTGTATCATTTGGCATGTCAGATGAGAGCTAATTTAATGAGCTGCGGTTCCTGCCAATTACCTGGGAACAAATCCCTCCTCAAGCTATTCTGTACATCATCAAAATGTTTAACCAAATTCTCGCTTGTGGCAGGTAAGATGATTGGGTGTTTGATTAGTCAACATGCTGTCGATATTATCTCGCGTGCATTTGTCCTGTCTACTTATCCAATCACCTCATTCTTTAACAATGACAAATTATAATATGCAGTCATCCAATTCTTTATTTTAAATTACTCTGCTCGGTATGTGTACTAACTGTAAAGCCAAAACCTCCCCATGCGTGGGTGGGCTGAATTGCAGACCAGGTTATTTGTGTGGTGTGAGATCTTGTCAGTCGGCTGTAACAGAAAACAGTAACTTTATTCATGTGCCATTTGAATGCCTATGAAGAAATTCTCTAACAAGAACAGGAAATCCAGATGATCTATGAATGCTTTCACATAAGGGGGGATGTTTGGGAATGAGAGGTCTGTGGACTAGCCTGGATGGGGCAGGGAGAGACGGACGGGCAATGGGAAGGAGAAAGTGAGGAAGGGGAGTACAGGGGCAGGGGAAGAGGGAGCATGAGGTACACGGAGCATCCCTGTGAGCATGGAGGGGAAAAGGCCCGAGTCACCCAGAAAGCCTGAGGCCTCCCTGACAGGGAGCGTCATAAATCCTCAGCTCAGCCACCTTCCCTTCTCCTCCCTGGACTTCTATGAGTTTCAGGAAAAGCTCTTCCCCAGGAACATCTCTTTTTAGCTCTATCTTTCTACCCCGGGTCTTGCATTTGAGTGCATTTACTGCTTCCATTCTGCTGCCATGTTAACCGAAACAGGAAGCCCAGTTTTGATGTTAATCCCCTCCCAAATCAACCAGAGCATTCGGGTAACTTCGGTAAATTTACCACCTACTACCCTCCCTGCCACTGCCTCTGCTCATCTTCTCTCTCATCTTTCTTCCACCTCTCTTGAGCAGTACACACCTCCTCTGTTTCCAGAACAGGTCTGAGGGTCCAGAGGAAAATGGCCCAGCAACTTCTGTCCCAAACAATCGTATCAGGAAATGTGTAACATAGGTGCCTTTCTCTCTGAAGAGGAATTCTTATTATAGTTGCTAAGATGGTAACATTTTCATCATCTTTTTACATTCTCCCATGAGAAAAAGACTTCTGTTCTTCCTAATTTACTATGCAAATTTTCTGAGGCATAAGTAAGAAACATCCTGAGCTGTTTTTACTCACAACATTTCTGACACCAAATATATGGGTTTTTTCCCACACCAAGCATTTCTCCAATTCTCTGTGGACACCAACTGGGTGTCCCACAATTTGATTCAATTCTGACACTATCTATCTGGAGTCAGTGCAGACCCCATGGGTTAAGGGCTCAGTGCCACAAGACTGCCCCCTGCTTCAGCCAGTTACTGGTTCCAGGTGGCCACCTGTACTTCTGACTGACTGACCATAAGTCAGGGGTTCTCACAACTCCCTCTTAAGGTTTAATAATTTGCTAGAACAGCCCACAGAACTCAGGAAAGTGCTTCACTTACTATGAGCAGTTTATTACAAAGGATAAAACTCAGGAACAGCCACATGGAAGAGGTGCATATGCAAGGTACGTGGGAAGGAGCTGGGAGGCCCCGTGTCCTCTCTGGGTGGACCACCCTCTCAGTACCTCTGTGTGTTCACCAACACAGAAGGTCTCCCAACCCCATGGTTTAGGGGTTTTTATGGAGGTTTCATTAGGTAGACATGATTGATTAAGTCACTGATCGTTGGTGATAAAGTCCATCTCCAGCCCCTCTCACCTCTCTGGAGCTCAGGGGGGTGGGTCTAAGAGTTCCAACCCTCCAATCATGCCTGGGTGTTTCTGGCCACCAGCCTGAAGCTATCTAGCGGGACTAGTCATCACATCAGCATACAAAAGACACTCTTATTAACCAGAGATCCCAAAGGTTTTAGGACCTGTGTGCCAGGAACCAGGGACAAAGACCAAATATCGATTTCCCATGGTACTACAAAATCCAAGATTTATTTCTGGCATCCATATTTCATTCGTATATAATTATTCCAAGGGACTGGGCAAGATTCTTTAAAACTTGGAGACCTCTTTTGGGGTATTCTTTCCTGGCTCTGCCTTATCACCTCAGGTATTGGGAGAAAGTGTCACTTTCCTTCCACTGTCCTAGTGCCACATCCTGGGCCTCTCCATCCCCATGTGCAGGCGTGCTTCTACCTTCATTTGAAGAAGTCCTCAGTGGTTCACAGAGGCCTGGGGGCAGCATCTTTGGTTTCGGCACAGTGGTATTAGGGGCTGGAACTTCTACCATACATCCTTCCCCATCAAAACAGATTAAGGTTTTTGCATCCTACAGTCCCAGGAAGTCCTGTGTGCTTCTGGTTTTGCGCTGTATGTCTGGATTCCGCTGGGGGCCACGGCATCCCATCTGTCCTGTGTGTGACCTGCCCCTATACTGAAGCAAACTTGTGGGTTTTGTCTCTCATCTGGCCCTGGTTTGTTCCAGCGTGTAGTCTTAAGTAGAAATGAGTAAGCTACTTCTTTCTTTCTCCTGGGGCTCTGCCTTTTGTGAATATGACAAGAGGAGGCATATCAGAACCTGCTCCTCCAGTTCCAGCTTTGATGTTCCGATTTGTTCCCCAAGGACGGCTGACCACCTTGCTTCTCCTCCTCCCCCCAAATTAGCTTCCCTGCAAGTGAGAATTCAGTGCCCTTTCAGCAGTATTTCGAAGTATCGCTCCCACAGCAATTTGCTGTAACAGGGTCTAATTCTCCAAACCGTGACCGCAGCCTTGTGCTGTCGTAAACAGCTTTCAGTAGAGAGGGGTTTTTCCCCTCTTTTCCATCACTGCGTGATCAGAAAGTTGACATTCAAGCCCCAGCACTTTTCCACTATAGAAAGCCAAGTCCACGCTGGCAAATTTCAGCTCTAGCAACAGGCACATGGGTGGTTGTGACCACTTTTAATTCCTATCCCAGGGTTCCCGCTGGCTCGCTCTTAATCTGCATGGCTCCCCACTGCTGAGGTCTGCCACGTGTAAACTTTCCTTCCTCTTCAGAGGAACAGGTATGGGGAGTGCAGTTAGAACCCAGTCCGCTGTTCAGGGATCCAGTTCAGGGTCCCACCTGGGTGAGTATCTGGGATGTGGGAGCTGTCCCCTATTCCTCCTCTCTGTTTTAAACTCAAGTTGGCCAGGAACAAGTCATTCTGTCACCTGTGGTCCCTAGGATAGCACTTTGCCCACATGCTTAATAAATATTTGTTGAATTAACTTTAATAAATCCACAGCAGGACACACGGCTAAATACTTGTATTCATCACCCACCATTCAAGAAAGGGCAATATCAAGGGCAGATGAAGGCTTCTGTGAACTCCCAGTGTGCTGTATGTCCAGAAGAGGCTAATGAGTATGCAAACCCTCAACACTGACCAGGATTAGGAGACTACACTTCATGCTCAAAGAATATTTTGCAACTATCTCCTTTCCCATCTACAGCCTCAGGCAATCTTTTCTACCTTCCTCAAATTATTCAATTCAGCCTGATTCTTTTCAACAAATTCATATTTTTACAAACTACACACTTGTAAACTGTGGATTAGGTGTTGATGAATACAGAGTTGAGTAAAATATAAACTCTGCCCTTGAGTAATCCACAGTCTATTGGCTCCCCCTTTTCCTAGCTGTGTGACCTTAGGCAAATTACTTAATCTCTCTGTGCCTCAGTTTCCTCATCTGGAATACTGGTTTAGTAATGGTACCTGTCTCATGGGGTTGTCACGGAGGCTAAGTAGATTAAAAGTATAATGTACTTAAAAGTGTGTCTGGCATACAGACAGCATTTAATAAATGTTACCTATTATAATTACTTAGACTGATACCACAGTTAATATAATCTGGCTGCTGTCTAGCACTTCCCCTGCCAGCTCTGATTTTCCATGGTTCTCTGGCTTTTTATGTGACAGTGATGAAAGTGATGGACACTGGGTAGAAGTCTGTGTGTTGGCTAACTGAGTGGACCTGGAATTAGGGAAGGCGTGATGCAAAAGCTCAGGCTATGACTTCATTTTCTGCATTTTTCGTTCACAGAGGGGCCAGTTCCGTACCACAGGGGTTCAAAATGACAGTATTAGGTAGGTGATATGTGTTGCACTTCCCCACAGTGTTTCCAAATCAAGGTTTTCAAGGCTTAAGTCATGTTAATAATATACTTATCCTAAGAAATTATGTATTTGGAAATATTGTTTTGGAGGTTATCCCGTAGAGCCTTCTGGAAGGTTCTTTATTCTCAGCATTCCCATGCTATGGACTCAATTTATGGATTAAATTGCCTTTTGACAAGGTTTTCTAATAAATCACCAATTATACTCTCACAGAGGATCCAAGTGAGACCTGTTTTTTACTGAGGTCAGTTTCATTGTTTTAGGAGGATCAATTACATTACTGTTATTTGAAAGTAAAACAAATCCCCCAAACCCTTGGCTGCCAAGTATGTGTAACTCTGGCACTAAAAACACAGACAACAGCCCTAAATGATCGGATTATGGTTTCTGATTGTATGATCAGACTCCACGTTTCTCCTAGCATGAAAAGCACCCTCTTATCCTGTCCTATGGGAGCATACCCCATCCTGAGGCTTCCAGATTGCATGTGTTTCCCCTTCCTGTTGTGAGGCAGTGATTTGTAAATATAGTGAGAAGCCCAGAATGAAAAGGTTAAACTAGTACACTTTGGCTGGATGAGGATTAATTAGGAGCTGATTTGTGAGGACTATTATGTGTGTGCTAAATTTACTGACCTTCTTTTCCCCCTGTATAGAATGAAGCTCTGTTCTCTATGCTCATTATCCTTAAATGTTTTCTTTTCTCCGTATCATCACCTCATTCATTTTACTTGGTAGTTTTAAAATGCACTAATATGGAGCAGTAGGCTTCATTGATTCTTGGGAATAGAGCATTTAGTAGGCACAGCTATGTGGGCCTTAGGAAACTTTTTTATGGTCATTGGGGGCTTTCTGGCACCAAGATTCGGTTCCTGGTCCAGACTGGCAAGGATCCCAACAGATACCCTCCCACTGCTCTGTGGGCAGCAGGCATGTCTAAAGGCCCTACAAACATGCTTTGAAACCAAGTGTTAAGTGCTGCCTTGCTATTTCCTGGCTATTTAGGGATAATGATCTATTTTGTTGATTAACGAGAGTCCTTTTTCATCTGTTTCTGTTTTCTTTATCAGCCTTTGAACCGTTTGTTGCTTCATTGTGTTGTTGTCCAAGGGCCGACTGGGGGAAGATTTCAAGGTGAGGTCTGGACATTCTGGGTGAGCCTAACTCTGCTTTGTCTGAGCATCCTGCAAAATGCAGATGGCTTTCCTGCCTAAGAGCCCTCAGGTGACCAAGATAAGAAACAAGAGCAGAGGAGGAGATTCAGGTGAGAACAGGGAGATTGTGCAGGGGGTGCAGGCTGGCCAAGCAGTTCTGCTGGCTCTAGCCTGAGGTTTTTGATGGAAGAAGTGAGTATGGAAGAAGGTGGCTCCTCTTTGGTTCCCATATGCTTTTGTGTCCCAAGTTATAGGGAGTCCAGGGTGGTAAGAAGAAGAGGATAAGGGTGGTAGAAAGCCCAAAGCCCAGTCGAATCATTTCCTCCTGAGGTGTTATGTCTATCTCTAGCTCTTCAACTCACAATCTTTCTGCTTCTTGGCCTTTATCATCTAATGATTTGACAAAGGAAATTTGAGCTCAAAGACAGAAGAAACAGAGCTCTTTTGACTGTTGGACATCTAGAAATTCTGGTAAAAAAATATGAGAGGGCAAGAGGAGATAGAAATAAGTACTAAAATGAGAATCCATGGTTTTATTTGGGTTTAACTGATCTCTGTCTCTGTATCCCTCTATATTTACTTTAAGCAAACCTTGATTTAAATATGCAAATCTTGAGTTTAGAAAGACATGGTTTTAAGGATTTTAAAAGAAGATTGTGTAAAAACATTCATATTTTAGAAAACTATCCTTTGGTGTGTTATAAATATGAATTAATTATGAAGGAAACAATTTATATACAACTTCTCAAGAGTGTGTCTAATTATGGGAAGTAAGCTACCTCAAGACAGTGAGTGTGGCTGCTCTGAATGTCTGCCCAAGCCCTTAGCACAGGTAGATGTTCAGTAACCACTGAATCCCCAGTCAGGGTATTTTGACTCTGCACTGCTCAATTTTAGGTTGCTACTTGCTAGCAAGGTGAAGTTGAAGGTGAGAGGCAAGTCTCAGTATCAGCAGTAGCTAGATGAGCCTTGATGGGATGAAGAAAGATGAAGTTTCCATGGCTTTGACATTTCATTCTCTTGTTATATAGCAGCTATAAAAAAGTCACTAGCATTTTCCCGTCTTCTTTACTGATACACACCAGCAATAGAAGAAATGAGGGTCCTAGTCTCATGCCTAATTTGGTAGCTTAACTGGTGAAAGGAACTATGAGGTACCCCAAGCAATAGGGCTCATGTCAGCAGGTTTGCCCAAGCACAAGTCCCTTGCACAGGTGATTGAAATGGGGAAATGTTTCATGTGACGGTCCCTTTCCTGAAAAACCCAATGTGAACGATTACTGAAGGCCATTTCCAAAGTCATTTCTATAATGTGAATTTGCTGAAAATGGAAGAAAATGAAAGATGCTAATGTTTGAATATTATGAAGCTCGATATTGTACACACCAGGACATTTCACATTGAACTTAATGAGTCACCCAGGTGTTCATTGACCAGTTGCTCTCTTAAACTTGGAGACTAATTTTTTTTCTTATGCAGTGGTCTGCTCCGCACATGGCTTTTTAAAAAAATATGTGGGATATTAGAGTACTGAAAACATTACTGATGCAGACTTTATTCCCAGACCACTGAGTCTATTCAGACATGTCACGCTCATAAAAGCTCATGTTTATTGAAGAGGGTTATTAAATTTACTGTAAGATTTCATAAAGACCCTTTTAGGTGAAAAATGCAGGTAGAATGGTTTGAGTGGATGCTTTAATAAAACTTTTATGAGCAAAAAAAAAAAAGTTCTAAATGCAAATGTCTTCTGTGGAAGGTAAAAGCAATTTGTTTTTCTCATTAGGTGCCAGACAGTCGGCTAATGTGAAGATGACAGATTTTGAGATCTATGAAATCAGAGCCAGCTTACTTTAACAGAGGAATACTAGCTGCTTACTTCCTCTATCAAAATGAGCATTCATTCCAAGGTTAGGTACAGACATGTAAATGTCTGCCTGGTTTGGGAATGGTTCTATTTGAACCCTAGATATATTGTTGACAGAACTGCAATACATTTAGTTTAAAACATACACGTGTGCGCATGCAAGCACCCATGTACACGTGCACATGGGCACACACGCGTGCACACACACACACACACACACACTGTTACAGAATACGGTGTAATTAAAGATATTCATCACTATGTTCATTCAAACTGGTACAATAAAAGTATCTCACACTGTTTCTCTTCATTACTATGCAAGGCCAGAGATTGTATTTCTTGATTTGGAATGATGCCAGAGAGTCATTTCAATATTTGAGCTTTATACATTATTATTAATCATGACGATGATGTACTTTTCAATATTCATGGTACTTTGCAACAATTTTTATTAGCTGTTTCTCTTAACAGCTGAATCAGGTCAAGGAAAACTACTTACTACTCTGTGGCAGATAAAGAATCAGAGGCACACATACCTGACCTCTGGATCACACGTGGATTATTGGCATAGCTTGTATGAAAACTCACAATCCTGTATTTTTACACTCTGAAGGTTTTCTCGCAATATTTATTTTGGAGAATAAATTGTCATATTAGAAGTTTCAGATATATTTGGGAAGCTAAAAAATACAATTGAGTAACAGTGTTGGGCACATAATAGGTTTCCAATAAACATTAACTAAAGAAATGTATAAATATTAGAGGTTTAAAGCAAAAGATTTGAAAAGAGTGCTTTGTTTCTGTAAAAGTAACATATTTTGAGTTAATTAATGGAAATTGGAATAGGACACTAGTGTTAAAAAAAGAGACAACAGGCTCAAAATGGAGTTACTTGTGCTAAGCCCCATGTCACCAAACCAAGACTTAATACCTAACTTAATTACAGTTTCAACCTCTCCCAGGAATGGAATCTTAAACCAGTCAGTCTGGAATCACCTGGTCAGTACTAGTGAGATAATCTGCCTCATAGTCCCCTGCTGTCCCCTAAAGGAGGATGATATTGCCACAATCTGTTCTTTGCTAGTATAACTGCCTTGTCCTGCCCCCTTCTGCCTATGAAAGTCTTTCATTTTGTACAGTGCCTTGGCGCTCCTTTCTATCTGCTAGATGGGATGCTGCTTGATTCATGAATCACTGAATAAATTCAATAAGATTTAAAAAATTTACTTAGTTGAATTTTCTAAACATTGTTGGTGCCAGTGGTGGGATCCAAAGGAAACTTCTGATGGCTTTGGGACAAGATATGTGCTGTATCCACAAACCCTTTGAGTTCTCTGTCTTTCTGTTTCTGAGGGCTGTAAGTTCCTCTTAGCTCTGAGCTTTGCTCTCTTTGGATTGAGTTCCTGATCTAAATGGCTTTCTAGTCCAGGGTTAATGAGTCAGTCTAGACTGACATTGTTACCAAGGCTATTGCCCCAGAATCATACCCCTGCCCCTCCCTTGAATGGAAACCAGTTGCTCTTATATGTCTCAGGAAGAAGCTGCAAAGAGAAAAATGAACTGGTTAGAACCAGCTAGGCCCAAGATGGCAGAAGATTTGACTTCTAGTAGACCTTGAGCCTTATTATACGTTCATTATAATGCATTAGCATGCTAAATGACACACCCACCAGTGCCATGACAGTTGATAATTGCCATGACAACAGCTGAAAAAGACCATACAAGGACTGAAAAGGTGTGTTGCCTCAGTTCTGGGTCCAAACTACACCCCTGTTCTAGGAAAAGTCATGAATATTCCCTCTCTTTCCAATTCCCCCCCTTTTACCTCGACCCTCATATATATATATATATGACACTATATATATATATATATGAGACACTATATATATATAGTGTCTCCACCCAAATCGGGTTGAGAAGTTGATTTGCAAACTAAGTTCCTGCTTCTCCATTCTTTGGCCTTTGAATAAAGCTTGTTCTGTTGCAGTCTCAGCACCATCCCTTGGGACCTTGGCCCAGGCTAGGACCCTGATCCCCAGCCTAGGGCTTAGAGGGTCAGCTTGAGATGGCAGATGGTTGCAGCCAGAACCCAAGTCCCTAGCCCTTGGTTAGTCTGCAGTCCCCATTTGTTGGGGTCTGATGTTTCATGCTGTTGTTCCATTTTGGGAACTTCTAGCGGTGTGCACCTAAAGCCACTCTGAAGAGGCTACAAGAGCATAAGCAAAAGTTTGCCAAGTTAATGGCTTTACAGATGTCCCCACCCCATATCTACTCTTTAATGAGGAGCCCTCTATGGACCCCTCCCAGGGTTGATGGGACTCTGAGGGATTTTCTGGTAAACTGCTATGTTATTCCCTTAAACAGCCAAGGGAAACTAAAATCAAAATTAATGGAAAACCTTACCAAATTTTGGTAATACAAGAGCCTGCAGATGGGATCTGCAGAAAACTGGCAGAAACCATCTAAGGATGAGAATGTTTACCAGAGTCAACTCTCAAAAATCTCTGTTTGCAGTATCCAGTAGAGGGGAAGATAAAATTTCATGTTGTCCCTTCCTTTCCAAATCCAGACCCATTGATAATTGATTCTTTCTCTCCCAGGGACAGCTGTCATTTTCTTGTCCATCTTATTGTGTGTCCTGAGAACTTAGCTTGGTAACCATCAGTTTGGGGGGTCCTAAAATATGGCTGGACAGAAATATGGGTTGAAGTCTACTTGCTGCCAGGGCCTTGCCAAGTTGCTGCCAGCCCTCAGGGAAATTAGCTCAGTCTTTTTTCTTCTGGCCATCTTTGGGAGAATCTCTGAATATTGGGAGAGTAGTATCTTTTGGACCCATTTGGCGACACCTCTTTTGTCCATGGGTTGTTCAATACTGCCAGAGATATTTGCTTTTTGTCCTGGCTGAAAGCTGACAAGATATTTGAAAGGATTTTTTTTTAAAGTGTCTCTATGGTCAGAAATTGGCCAAATAGGAAGTTGATATTCAGAGCCTGATAGGAACTTTTTTTAGACCTCCTCTGCCAAGCTAAACGTATCCTTCCACAAAGTCTTCTGAAGACTTTGTGGAAGGATTTACTAAAACATTCCAAAGAAAAACAGCTCTACATCCAGAACATAGAAATGTTTTGATTTCCATCTTAGTGGAAATCTTCTCCCTGATATAAAAAAGCAAAGCGAAGATAACATGGTTGGATGGGCACATTAACCTTTTGATATCATTTAGGCTGCAACCCAATTCTTTGAGAAATTAAAAGCAACTCTCCCTATCTTAGAAATCTTTGCAAGACCAGAAATGCAGCTCTAGAAACAATTTAAAGTCCACCTATTCTTACCAATCCCCAAACCTTCCTTATTCATCCCAAAAGGTTGTAGGTATTGTAAAAATTCTGGCTTTAGGGAACAAGAGTGCTTCTTGGAGGAACTTGCATTCTTTCCCTGTGCTTTGAGATGTAAATGTTCTACCTGATCATCTCCAGAAATTCTTATCTAGGCCATCACTTTGAAATACAAACTTCAGGGAGATAATTCTTATCAGAAAGAAAACAAAAGGAGAAAAAATCATTTGGAACTTAGGTGAATGAAAAATCACAAGTGTCTCCTCCACAAATATTAGTAAAAAGCTTTAGCTGGGCTTCCCTGGTGGCGCAGTGGTTGAGAGTCCGCCTGCCGATGCGGGGGACACGGGTTCGTGCTTCGGTCTGGGAGGATCCCACATGCCGCGGAGCGGCTGGGCCCGTGAGCCATGGCCGCTGAGCCTGCGCGTCCGGAGCCTGTGCTCCACAATGGGAAGGGCCACAGCAGTGAGAGGCCCGCGTACCGCAAAAAAAAAAAAAAAAAAAAGCTTTAGCTGCCATAGCAGGTAACCTTAACTTATTCCATTTGCCTGAAACACAATTTGGATGAGTTCTTTTACAACTAGTGAGTTTTGTATTACTGTACCTGATTCATGGCTAAAATTTTAGAATGGAAGCTATAAGGTGTCTGTGTATGTTTATGTGTGTCTATATATATGTGTGCTGTAGACGTGTGGCATTTTCTACCTCCAAATGGTATTGGCAAAATTAGTGAAAGAGCTGTATTTAATTGACTTAAAATTAAGTACTTAATATGAATTAAGTATTCCTAAAACTCTCAGAAATATAATAGAAACTAACTTAAATATTTTTCAAGTTCATATGATCTGAGATAATCTTTGGTAAATAAAAAGTAGTTTAAGATTGTTACTTTCATTATGAAAGAGGTATGTCTTCACTGTTGTCAGCATTAAAAATAATGCAGGTATACAACTTTTATTTTACCTGGGTTTACTAGTCAAATAAGTTCATGTTACCTCTGTTACAAAATTTGTCAGCAAGTAAAATAACTTAGTATGATGAAATCTTCATCAGTAGTCTAAACGTAATTGTTAAGAACAAGTGAGTTAAATAGATGTAAGTGGGATAAAAGTTTGCAGGTGAAAATTTTAGCAATAATTATGTTTTATGGTATGTCTACTTAAACAGTTTCTAAAATCTTTTCAGTTACTTGAAACCTAAAAGTTACACTGAGACAAGGTAAATGATGAATATTCACTGAATATCTAGATCATTTTCAAATAAAATAAAATGCTGATACATTAATCACTGAACATATGTTTATCCACTTCTGGTTTCCTTTTAAAAAAGAACTAATGGCATTTAGGTTTATTAGTAAACATGTTTTGTGTCACATTGAAAGTTTACTATGAGGAAGAATATACTTCAAGAAATTATGAAATGTTGGGCTTCCCTGGTGGCGCAGTGGTTGAGAATCTGCCTGCCAATGCAGGGGACACGGGTTCAAGCCCTGGTCTGGGAAGATCCCACATGCCACGGAGCAACCAGGCCCATGAGCCATGGCCGCTGAGCCTGCGCGTCTGGAGCCTGTGCTCCGCAACAAGAGAGGCCACGATAGTGAGAGGCCCGTGCACTGCGATGAAGAGTGGCCCTCGCTTGCCACAACTAGAGAAAGCCCTCGCACAGAAACGAAGACCCAACACAGCCAAAAATAAATATAAATAAATAAAATTAAAAAAAAAAAAGAAATTATGAAATGTATTTATGAGTTTGCTAATCCACAATCCACAGAATGCTAGTGTAACAAAAAGTCCACAATTGCTTACTTCTTAGTTTTCACTAGGAATTAAAGATTTAAAGGGTTAAGCATTCTAATCAATATACGTAATTAAAACTGCTTAGAAATAATAAGGGTGAAAGGAAATAACTGTGTATGAAAGGTAGGTAAGGAAAGTAAAATGATTGATTGTTCCAGGATAAGAAAGAAAAAAAAAATAAGAAAAAATTACAGAAGGTTTGTGGAAAAGGAATCTTGGGAAAGGAATTTTATGCATGGTCAAGCTGGCTAAGATTGCAATACATTTATTTAAGTTAAAAAAATATTTTAATATCAAAAGAATACTGGTACAAAATTAGAATTGGTTTTCTCTCTGTTAAAAGGACAAAGTTTTCTTGGACTTTTGGCCTGGTTTTGATAACATTGCAAAAGTTTCTTTACCTTTAAGGTAATCAGCCTGAACAGCAAAAATTTCGGTGTCTCACCAAAATAATTTACTGTGCTTCATATTATTTTTTATCAGAAGTCTTTGATTACTGAAGAAAACCCAGTCTTCTCAATATTAAAAGAGCTAAAGTTTGCTCACAACTAGGTTACTTTCTGTATTTGCCTTTAACATCTTCCATTGTCACCTTGGTTAGATAATTAAGTATTATTTCATAATAATCTGTGATCCTATTTAGTCAAATGTTCAAACATTTGGATGTTTTGACAACTTCCCCAAATCAAATTCTAAATGAAATTTTTTTGATCTTGAACAAACTTTGCGATTTTCCAGAGGGCGCCTGGAACATGTCAAAAATTTTGTTCTCTTTCTAATTAGGCTTATTTACTATGATAGATTAATGGTACGTATTGTTAAGTAAGTAGTACTAAGCCTTCTTTTTGTTGTATTTATATAGGTATATGTTTTAAATGTTCCAGACATTGTATGAAAATCTTGGAAATCTGCTATGTTCTGGTATAATGTTATCAGTTGGTTATTCCAGTTATTATCTTAAAATTCTGTATATCACAGAAATAACCAAATTTCTTTGTCAATTCCACCCTAATGAACTCTTATCAAATCTTTAACCATAAGCATTTTAAAGTCTTTTTGTCATTTATTGACAGTTTTTGTCTTACTCTGATATTTTTGCAAAAGTGAGACTCATGGAAAGGATCTTGCCAAGTGCTCCTGACCACTGACACTGCTGTGAAACTAGAAGGCATGGAACTTGGGGTACACATCTCACAGCTGAGGAAGGCTCCACCTGACATCCGGTCCTGTGCAAACGCCAGAGACCTCCAAATCAACATGACTAGGGAGAAAAGTAGCTGGCATCAAGACTTTTACTGCTTCCACCCAAGATTCCAGATCAAGACTTTATACTTTACTAAACATGAAACCCCTTCTTCTCTTTCTTTCCATTATTCTGGCATTGTCCTGGAAATATGCTATCATCCGTATCTCCCAGGCCGTTGCTAAAAACAGGTGACTTTTCAGACTGCTAGATTTGTCATCAAAAACTTTAATCTGTCCATGATGCTAGAGAAACCCTGGTTCTCCCTTTGACCAATTTTTCTTCTATTCCCAACGTCACTATAAACTACAATCAACCCCCCTTGTAAGTCACAGAGTCCTACTTTTACAGTTAGAACATTCAGTGCCTTGTGTTTACCTTTCTTTGATTATAACTGTAGTTGTCCAATTGGACACAAATACCTATGTAAATCATAGCACATTTGTACCCCTACATTCTTATGGTTATCTAAATCAGATATGCCCCCAAATATGGGAAGATCTCACCAGCAGCACCCATCTTCACAAGGAATTTAGAACAACTTTTTATTTCAGGCTAGGAGATTTACTTCCTGAATGCATTGAAAACGTAACTGACCCCTGGCTGGAATAGGCAAATGGAACAATTCCTGAAAATAAATTTATTAACAGTGCCACCTTAGTGGAAGTGGTTTGTGCTCTGTCAGGATTTATCTTTGTCCGTGGTGGTTATGATTCTCCTTGGCCCTGAGGATACCTAGATGGCTGGCGCGTAACTGAGCAATGCTTCTTAGGTTATCTAACTCTGCTCTTAACTGTCCACAATCAAACTGAGACACCTCACTGGTCAACTCCCCTGAAGTTACACTGCTGAGTTAGAAAGGACCTACCACGAGGCATTAATGACTCAGGATTCGCTTCCTTTAGAAGGTCCCTACTTCCCTGGTTAGGACTGGAATGTCAGAAAAGGAACAAGGAGAATGACTGACTTAAAAAAATGTGAACGTGAAGTCATGACCTGTGACTCCCACACAGAGGATCAGCAAATACTGTGAGAACTTCAGAGTGGTAGCCGGGAGTGGCTCTAATGCCTTAGACTGTGGTCACTCTCTGTTAGGCTGAGAGTCTGATCAAAACGGGAGGACTGTTGGAAAAAAAGAGACAACAGGCCCCAAACGGAGTCACTTGTGCTAAGCTCCATGTCACCAAACTGGAACTTAATACCTAATTACAGTTCCAACCTCTGCCAGGAATGGAATCTTAAACCAGCCAGTCTGGACTTACCTGGTCGGCACTAGTAAGGTAATCTGCCTCACAGACCCCTGCTGGCCCCCAAAGGAAGGTGACCTTGCCACAATCTGCTCTTTGATAGTATAACATCCTTGCCCTGCCCCTTCTGCCCATAAAAGCCTTCCCTTTTGTATAGCCCCTCAGAGCTCCTTTCTATCTGCTAGATGGGGTGCTGCCCGATTCATGAATCGCTGAATAAAGCCAATAAGATCTTTAAAATGTATTCAGCTGAATTTTTTTTTTAACACCAGTTAGTGGGTAAGTTGGATATATTGTGTGTTTCAGAGTTAAGTGATAAATCACTGCAGGATAATAATGAGAGCATATGTCTCCAACAGCTTTTCAGAAAAGGTGTGGTGTTCTAAATGTAAACTAGTGGACCAAAGAGATAGTGAAGATTTATTTCCTATCTGTTGGCAGAAATAGATTTCTTTCCTTAGCCTATTAATGATGATGCATTAAAAATATTTATACAATAACCTCAGTTAAAATTACAAAGCAAATGTACCATAATTGAAACACCTAAAACCCCCAAAGGGCCACCTCAGCCTTAATAGTATTGAGACAGTCTGTATCCCAGAAATGTAGCTGTTCCCTGTATATGGGGGAGATCTAACAACGGTAATGCCATGTAGAGCTTGTGGTCACTGACAAGCACATTATCCCATCAGTTAATCTGTACCTATTTGTGTCTTTGTGTTTCACTACCATGCCACTCTTAAAATATCAGGATTTGGTGTCTTCATTTAGGCAGTTTAAATATAGTTCCCTCAATTTTCACTCAAGAAGTTTAAAACATGAATGTTCTTTCTTCAAAATTGTGTTGTGTAGCTATATCACTGTTCAAAGAAAATGTCTAATCCACATTAGAGGATTAGACATTGAGCACAGTGGTACATACATCCATGCTCATGGCTTCCTTCTGTAATGACCAGGCAAGCTGGTTGCTGCCCATGTCATCAAAGGAGAGCAGAATAGACATTTGTCTCTGTTTCTAGACTGTCCATCAGATCGTTCATCATGGGGTTCACTTTTTCAAACTTCTTGGATTTTGAACAATTTAGTAAAATGAAATAAGCCAATCTTCAGTTTGTTCTTAAAGATGTTATCATAGGCAGTGCTGGGAATGAGAATTCTAAGCTTAACACAACCTGTGTTTATACATTGAAAATGTTTTCTAACTAGACTTTATTGTTTGGACCCAGTGATTACCCTTTGCTCTGTTTGAATCACCTTTGGCAGTCAAAGAAGCAGCCAGGAAGGGACTCTGGACCAAACCAAAAAGTCTTGTTATCCAGAGCACTTGAGATTATCTGTGTTTATGGGGGAAATACTATGTTATATCCCCATGATGAATTTGGGGATTCATTCAACAAATGCTTATTGAACACCTATTGTGTGAGAGGCACAGTGCTGAAACTGCTAGTAGAGAACAGAGTCCTTATAAATAGTCTGCTGTACTCTCATTAATTGAGATGAGAATGGCCTGCACCTAAAATCCTGGAGGGAAGATCCCGTTCTGATGATGCTGGCAGCTTGGGAATAGCCACTCTGAAATAAGGCAGCAGGGGTCATCCATAAAACGGGCATACCAGCACTCTGTTTATCATGTTTAGTGAAATGTTGGGCAAAAGAATGTATCTAGGCTTGTGTGACAGCAGAGTCTACTTGTCCCCGTCACCATATCACCTGCTTTGCCAGTGATCATTTCCAATGACTGAGCACATTATGCACAGTAGGTGGAATTAGAATGTTTTCAGGAATTTTTAATGTTCTTCTATCTTGTGAATGGTTTCCTTCGGCAAATACTGATTTCAAAACACATGCTTCTTAAATACATAGTTCTTTAAGGGGTAATCAGATTACATGGGTAAGGAACTTGAATTTTGTCATTTGTTTAAACACTGTCCCTCTCCCACTCCCCACCCATGCTCAAAAGAAAAAAAAAGAGAAAAGAAAAAAAGAAACAAAATCACACTGACATACAAAACAAAGAAAACAAACCAAACTCCCCAGATGATTTGGGTCACATGCTCTTTAAAGGCTTGTGGCAGTTCTCAAATGTGGAATCACTAAAGGGGAGCTCTAAACATGGACTATCTAAAGGGGAGCTCTGCAACTCTCTGTCCCTGCCACTGACTGTCTGCACAGTTGTAAACAACATCAGAAAATCAGTTAGACACTCGTGGTAAAAACCCTCTTTTGATTTTCAAAATCTACAAATCCTAGCTAGTCTGGCTCCAGACTTATCATTCTTAAATAGTCAACTATTCTCCTTTTGTAAACTCATCCAAGTGCATCACTTTGCTTATGTTTTACTAATCCAGTAGATGACAATGAGAAAACATCTACATACATACATTGTTTCTTTGGGGCTTAATCTTCCTTGCTTAAAACTTTCGCTTTTGAATACATGCACATGGTGAAAAATTAAAACCGTGCAAAAGAATACAGTGAAAAGTAAGTCTCTCACCCCCTTCTGCTACCTTCACTTTCCCTAGCCAGAGGCAAGCCTGGTCCCCAAGTGCTTGTGTCTCCTCCTAGAGATATTCTGTGCACATACGAGCTAATCTTTCAAGTCACTTTTTAAAAATGGGTGAACTTTCTGAACACTTTTTAACAGCAGCCCACTCAGATCAGTGACACCAAATGTGTCATGGAAAACCAAGATGCCCAGACACTTCAGATAATCATATTCAGTTGGGCATATTGGCTAGGACACTCCAGCTCACGCTGTCCCCAGTTTATGGGAAGCACAGCTGAGAAGGTTGTAAAGGTGACATGTTTAGTCTACTGGGGCCCAGGCAGACACTGCGCTCAGAAACCTTGGCCATTTGCTGTTCACAGCACCACGGAGTAGTGCCAACAGAACCTGCATCAAAGACAGCCTGTCCCAGAAGAAACACACACATTATTCCAGTGGGGACACCAAATTCTAGTTAAGATGTGTCTATGTGTACAAGCTGAAAATATGGGAATTTAAAATCAACTGTTTGTTAAAAAAAGGGTATTTTCGTTGATCCAGCAAGCCCACTTCTAGAAATTTATCCAAAGACTTAACTACAGAGATGTGTACGACAACCAGTTGGGAACAAACCTAAATAACCAACAATAGAGGATTGGTTAAATCAATTACATTAATTGAATATAAAATCAACTAGCCATTAAGAAGATGACAAAGACTATTAAATGATATAGAAAGGTATTTACAATACATGGCTAAGTAAAAAGAGCAATATATAGAAGAACGTGTACAGAAAAATATTATTTATTGTATATGGAGACTGTAATAAGAGAGACCATGGGTGAGAGCTAGTGAATGATTTACAATAAATATTAACTCTTTCTAGGTGGTAATAGGCAATTTTAATAGAAGCTTTTCACTGCTTATTTAAAATCTAAAAAATTTAACAGTGAACACTTTTTATCTGTATTGAAAATAAAACAAAAACTTTTTTTTAAAACGGAAGAATAATCGATTATCTCCTGAAGCAGCCAGTTGCAGAGTATTCACTAACCAGTTATTTAAATGGCTTTTTCTTGGGTACAATCTAATTTTTTTTTTTCAAACATCTGCTAGCTTGTCTCCCTCCTACCTTTGAAACTGAACCCTCTCATGATCCACTGATTAAAATAACATGTGACCCCTTCACAGTGTCTTTGGATTATTATCTGGCAGGCAATTATAGTTTTTAATTTAGATGTGTTGCTTGAGCTTTGTTGAACAGTTCCCAGACCCTTTCAGTTTAGATTCTATGATAATAATGATAATAGCTAACATTGATTGAACTTTCAGCCGTACTAGGCACTGGGGGAAGTGCTTTGCAAGTGGGATCTCACTGAATCCCTAAGTGTGTGGACCACTACTATCTTCTCTTTACAGATGTGGAAACTGAGGCTCCAAAAAGTTAAGTAACATGCCCAAGTTTATAGAGTTGAAAAAGTGGAGGAGCCAGGATTCCAGAACTTGGGCTCTTAATCAGTGTAAGAAGCTCTGCTGCCATCTATAATACGGTCTCATCTCAGATTTGACGATCGGAGGTTTTTAAAGCATTTATAAATCCCATTTTGTAGACAATGAAATTGAGCCAGGAAATGGGTGATGTGTACATGCTTGGAAAGGTAATCCAAGAAGAGGAAGACACAATCCAGCATCCCCTGGGTCTTGTCTCTACATTTAGCGCTAACTCACTTCTCAGAGAACATAAACCATCGCAGTGTCCTGCGTGGCACTATGAAGAAATAATGGGAATGTGATTTTTGAGCCTCTCAGTAACGGAGGAGATGGAAATCTTCCCACCTCATCCTGCTTATTGCTGATTGTGCACACAACACTTGCCCATCAAGATCATTTTCAAAAGATGATTACTTCAGTGTGCCCAGGCCTGCAGGACATAAGTACATGGGCAGTGGTGGTAAGAGCTATAATTATTCTTAATGGGAAAATATGCAGGTAATGACTTGGATGATCATGTATCTGTAATGTACGAGTTCCAAAGCCCAATGAAGTAATTAAGCAATCTGCAAACATGCAGGTGGAAAAAGCCTGAAATGGAAAAGAACCAGAATAATGTTCCTTTTGAATAACTGGCAGCTTTCTTAAGGAGGAGTCATAAAAAGAAGAGCTCTTTCTTATCTCTCTCTCTCTCCATCCATCCATCCATCCATCTTGCTTACCTGGTCTCATAAGCAAATATTTCTGTATCTTAGAGTACTAAGTATTTGTTGGAGGCCAGTTTTCCCAAGCTATCAGTTCAAAGGATAGTAGTTGTTCTTTATGGAATGTGAATTTGCATCTCGCTTTATCCTTATCAAGTTCATTCACACAAATAAGTCCATCTCACACTCAAGAGCAGTAGCAAGAGAAAAGACATAGTCCCCCCCACCCCCAGCAACGGCTGGAAGGTCTCAGTGTGAATTCCATCTCTTCTACTTACCCCATGGTTGACTCCATGGTTAATCATTTATTCTCCTCTTTAGGGCGATAATTCTCACTTGATGGGCAGATTCAAAGAGTAGGAGAAAGTTTTTCATCATGACAGAGCTGTGAGCTGTGCACCTAGGAAGTATAGACATTATTATTATAGATCTGTGTAGAGCAGCTTTCTTTTCCCTGCTTCCTAAATGAAGAATCTGAGGCAGAGTAATTTGTCCAAGGACATATAACTGGCTGTAGGCAGAGAAGTCAGATTTTCTGCTTGTTATTGAGTACAAGGTGGTGTGTTCTTAAAGGGGGGGGCAGGGGGGGAGGGAGGGAGGGAGAGAGAGAGAGAGAGAGAGAGAGAGAGAGAGAAGAAGAAGAGGGTTGAGTGGTCGATCTTGGCCATACCATGACAAGTATGGAGTTATTCAGAGCATCAGAAATAGCAGATTTTCTAAAAATAGGCTCTTTCAAGTGGTGGGTGTAGAGAAACTATTTGTAAACATGTAAACCAAATCAAATCAAAGGGGTACTTTTGAGGAATACTAAACAAATATATTAGTCTTCTGAAGGATTTATGGAGTAAAAGGCAGGGAGGAAATGGCTAGATTAGGGCTGTCCAGGGAGCAATTAGCAGCACTTACAAACTATTAAAGCACTTTGTCCTTAGAAAACAACAGAAATTCAGAGAGAAAGGTTTCTTTTTGCCTTTGAATATGTAGGCTCTCTGATGCCAAAGCAAAAATGTTACTGTGAAATTTGCAAGAGGTTGTCCTATCATGAATTCATGCTGCAGCTTTTAAGTTTCTGTACATTGGTACCTTGGGTTGTGATTTTGTCACTGTCACTAACAAAGCTGCTTCAGAACAAATCAGGTTTTAAGGAGACCTGGAAAGGCTGACAAAAAATGTTGAGGGATGTTATTGGTGGCCCAGTAGGTGGCAGCCTCCCCTCTGAGTTAGTGCCTTGAGAGAGGCTTGGGGATGGATGGGATGGGGGGAGATTCTGGCTTTATTTTTTTATTCAAAATATCTTCCCTTTTTTTGAGGTACACTGGGGAAAACGGCAAGTAAGGAATATATGGCATTAAAACTTTTTTTTCCTCTCCTATTCATATTGGACAATTACATGCTGGCTTCCACATACGTTCAGATAAAGTGTTTCCTATTTAAGATTGTATTGTTTTGTGTGATACCTTGCTGAGCAGATGCTGCTTATTTCTCCCGCTGTTGGATATTCTTATTATTTGCTTTCATTTTGTAAAAAGATCCTGGCTTTCTTTGTTTTTGCGGTACAGGGGCCTCTCACTGTTGTGGCCTCTCCCATTGCGGAGCACAGGCTCCGGACGCGCAGGCTCAGCGGCCATGGCTCACGGGCCCAGCCGTTCCGCGGCATGTGGGATCTTCCCGGACCGGGGCATGAGCCCGTGTCCCCTGCATCGGCAGGCGGACCCTCAACCACTGCGCCACCAGGGAAGCCCCCTGGCTTTCTTTGGATAAAAAGGCAATAGATATACAACAGGCACAAGCATAAAGTTTTTAGTTTTGGGGGAGAAATAAAGTTTTATTGGTGTTCTTTTCCATCTAGGTGAAAGAAAAAATAAGCCACCCTCTCTTCCCTACCAAGCACCTGTGAACACTGACCCATAGTTTGTGGCTCCAGCCACTCCTCCCAGGGCCTGGTATTCTTACATTTCCTTCTGATACTCATACTCTCAGTCAACCTGCAAGAGATCACCTGGTCCATCCCCCATTGTTACAGGGTGAGAGTGGGCTAGTCCATCCCCTGCACCTGTGGTTGTAGGTCTAGCCTTTCTGGCTAATCCACTTGCCTCTGTATTTCCTGGATAAGGAAAAGGAAGGGAGATGAGCCAGTGGGGGACAGAGAGAGCTCCTTATTTTGTACCAGGCACTGTATTAGTTACATATATTCTTTCATGTCATTCTTAGAAAAAGTGAGGGGGTTTTGGTGATGGGGATGAGATTAATAATGTCTCCATTTTAGGGGTGAGAAAATGAAGGCTCAAAGACTTGCCCAAGGTCACTCGGCTGGTAAGAGCCAGGATATGAAACAGAAGCTTTTCATTAGGGGTTATTCAAATTTATTTCTAATATCCCCACCCCATTTAAAAACGTATTGGCATTTACCCTTGGGCTATGTAGAACTAGTGCTCTGTCACCAAAACACACCTATTTGCCTTAGTACGGTTCATGCATTTCATCTTCAAATTAAAAACCTCTAAGAACCGGAAATACGCAGTCTTTACTCTCAACTTGAACCTAAGCCACATTTACCCTAGAATTCAGACTTGTGTGGACATCTCTAGAGGACCTGATGGGCTAATCTTTAAGGGGTCGTTTGCATGAGGAAGAGGAGTCCAAATTTGGACAAAGACAGGCCTAGAAGGTGGGGGGGAAGGGTCAGCAAGAAGTCTGTTTCTTAGGTTTCCTCCAGCCCAGTCTGGGTGGTAGAAATCAAGGACTGAAAATAAATCTGAGAGTTGTTTGAAAATTCAGTAAGACATAGGGAGCATCATATATTGGGGGCTAATGTTATAAACGAGGTCAGAAAGGAGAAATGTTTCCTCATTTCAGTGTCAAGTCATATCAGTTTTGACTTGGGCTCTTTGGAGTGTTATGAGCAAAGAAGAGTGAATGGCCTTATCTTGGCGAATGGGCTGCAGCCACAGAAATGTTTCATGATTATTGTTGTGGTGGAACATCAGGGAAGACCCAGTTATTCAAAGAAGAAATTGTGGCTGAATGTTTTGTGTTGGGCTTGGGATTTTAAGGCAGAAGGCTCTGGCATAGTCTCAAGTTATACCATGAGGGAAGTCCTAATTTGATCTACTCAAAAGGCAACTCTGGTTCTCACCCATTTAATGGGTCCTTTGAGGTGAGATTCATGAGGAGGTAATGAGCAGACAAGAAATCTTGCTTAATTAGGTCTTTGGTTGATATTAACATGATATTAACGTGATCTTTTTTCCCTTTCATTCCCCCTTCCTGCCATGGAACCCATTTCTGAAGGGCAGAGTAATTAGCAGAAGAAAAGGGACAGACCGTACCCAGGCTTGGTGAAGGGAATATGGGTAATGCTTTTCCAAAAATAACTGTCAGAGGGAAGAGGATGTAACTGTTGCTGCCTTCAAGTAGTTGAAGACCTATTTTGTGGAAGAGAGATCAGACATGTTTTGTTTGCCTCCAGAGGTACCACTTGGGTCGCTGGGTAAAAGTGACAAAAAATATTTCAGCTCAGTGTAAGGGAGAACTTATAGACTGTCAGAGCCATGCTGAGATGGAATGGACTGCTTTGGGAGAGTGAATTCTCTGCCACTGGAGATGTCCAAGCAGAGATCAGAAGCCACCTGCTGGGATTATCCTAGAAAGAGGGAAAACGTAGGATTAGAGTAGGTGACCATTAATTTTCTTTGTAACCCTGAGATCTTGAGATTCTATGATTATGTAACAAGACTGCCTGGATTTTACTGAATCAAATGAAAGTAATATTTTTATAGTCAAAAAACCTTTTCCTGTGATTATAAGAAATGGTTTGATTGCCCAAACAAAACAAGAAAGCTCAGGCTTTCTTGACCCTTGAATTAGATACAGGAGGGCCTCAGCCCCCCGTTTCATCCTTGAAGATCTTACAAGCCTGCCCAAGATTTCTGCTGCTTCTCAATGCTATTATGATCTTGTTTCTGAAAGCAAGTGTATTGCCTCTTTTATTCCTGCCTCATCCTGGTACAAAATTTAGTTGCTTTACTGATAATCTACTCACAACAAGTATTTAGTGAGTTTTTGTAGCATTTACTCATGATTTGGAAGTTATACGGTGGGGATCCCCTTGCATAATTCACAGCCTCCCTTCACTTCCTACTTATATTACTCTCTCTCTTTCTTTTCCTTTCTTAGAACAAGGACCTTCATGCAGATCAGTTCTGTGCACACTTAGGCTTTTTAATATCTGTATAAATCAGGATAGGTAAGATAAAGCTTCCATAATAAATCTTATTATAAAATCTTAGAGGCTATCACAACAAAAGTTTATTTCCTATTCGGTGGATGTCCAATATGGGTTATCAAGGAGCTCTACTCCATAATGCCACTCAGGCACCTAGGCTGACAGCTCAACCATTTCAACACATCAAGCACTCCTGTAAGCTTCTACCTCAAAGCAACACACTGTGTTACTTCTCAGAGTCCACTGGCCAGAAGTGTCCCACATGGCTGCACTAACTTTAAGGGTCTGGGAAGTACAAGGAACCCTAGAATAGTTAGTGAGCACTACTGTTTCTGCCTCCTGTTCAAAGTAGAAAATTTCCCAACAATTATGGCTCTCTCCTCAAAGGGAAGTCTCATACCACTTACTAAAAGAATATTTCCTTCTTCAATTTACATTCCTATTTTCAACTTAATTTTGCCATACTTCAGCAATAACTTCTGAGATAAATCCTTAAATCAGGAAGGTAAGAGCTCTGCCTGACTGAAGTTATATTTATGTTGGTTGCCCAACTTAATGGGCACTGTTTGAAAAGCTTAGATGAAGCCACAGCTGTCCAAATGCAATACATTAGACTAGCTGGGAGTCACACATTATTTCTGGCTTAGAAAGTAATGGCCTTTATTCTTTTAGTTTTACTATGCCTGTACCTTTTCAGCTAGGACTTTCTTAGCCCAATCTTTAAAAGCATTGGCTTGCATGTCAATATTTCCACTATTCGAGAATAGATTATTTACCTCTAGTTAAAGATGCTTGAGGATTTTTATTACTTCTGACAAAATTGATGGTAGAAGAGAGATATTCTAATCTAGGTTTTAATAGTTTCACAAATTTGGTCTATATTTTCAGAAACTGCAGTTTACTCTGAAAAGCTCAGGTTTTCGATTTTTGCTCTGTATCAGCAGTGTGTTTATGGTTATGGAATGTACCTTGCCTCTCAGTTTTTGATAATTGCTATTTCTGGTCTATGACGCTAGTCAGAGTATTTTGTCAGTGAGAGTCTTTATCCCTCACTTTTTAAATAGATGGCTTTTAATTTAGGCTGTCCTTCCCTTATGCACATATTTTGTAAACTTTTCTGAAAGATAAACTTGTGTACAGGCAGGGCGCCTCAGGCACTTCCTATAAAGTGGTTAATGTCAACACAAGTGAGAAATATCTTAGGAACATATGCTATCTCAAAATGCCATATTCACGCCAAAAACAAACACACAGTTTACCAAAGCAATCAACCAGATAAAATCAAACAGAGCAAGAACACCCGCCAAATAAAAAATGCAGTGAAAGCATTTTTAGTATAGTTTTAGTCATAAATGTTGACAGTCTCTGACCCTGGCCTCTCTGCCAATGAGGGCGCTCAGACCCAGAGAGGGAGAGACTCATCCAACATCACAGTGAGAATTCTAAGGGCTAAATGTGAGTTTTGTGTTGACCAACTATGAAAATGTGGTACCTCACAAAATCACAAGTGTGGAAGGGATGAGAAGGCTGAGAGACAAAGGACCAAGCAGCCTCCTGCCATGTCTACTCACTCATTCCATCACTTAAAGATGTATGGAATTCTTACTGTGTCAGATGCTGTGCCAGGTGCTGGGGAAAGAACTGAGAACAAGACAAAATCTCAGTCCTCTTTAAAAGGCTTGCTCCCTGTTTTTCTAACATTGAGTCAAATTTCATCACTTATTCAGAACCAGGTCTTCAGATACACAGACATTCCTCTTCACGGATTCCAGGCTCTATAGGCCTAGCTCCTCCAAATATGCTCCCTACTTGTGCCTGAAACGTTTATCAGAATACTGATATTTCTGCATTATTGTACCATACATCTACCCTTAAAATTAAGAAAACTTATCTTAGAAAAATCATTCAAGCTACCAATTAATTTATAAATTATTTTGCACGATGCAAGATCATGCGTGGAAGGCAGAAAGGCTTGGTAGTGTGAGTATAGGCCGAGGAGGGAAAAGGTAGGAGCAGGAGGGTGTAGGGGCTCTACGTCCTGTGCCAAGGTTGGTGAGTGAGTGAGCTGCACTGAGAAGAGAAGAGGATCATAAAGGTGAGCTGGGGGACCCAGCAGGAAATGGAACTTCAGTTACATGGTTCAAAAGGCTCTTAATGAAATGACTACTGACAGAGATGGGGATGGGGAAAAGGGAAGCAATAAAGGATGTTGAGGCACCCAGACACCAGCAACAGCAGGAAGTCACTGTTACCTATTATCCCAGGGAGGACGCAGTGTTACAGGAGCCCACTGAAAGTCAGAGACACGAGAGAGAGACCACGGGGCAGGAGCTATGATAGTGGAGGGCACAGCCACTGTCAACTACAGTGACTCAGAGGAGGGAGGAAGATGAGAAGAAATATACAGGTCCCCCTGCTTACACCCTCTAACCTCCTGCAGGAACTGCAAATTGGTCACATCCAACCAGAAGACAACTGGCCAGAGAACCAGAGTGATGCAGTTCAGGGAAGCCAGCTTCCACAGAAGTGGGTGAGAAGGGGAGAGAGGGGATTTGAGATGGGGGGTAAATGAAGAATGACACACAAAGAGGAAAAACAACTTCCAAATGCATGTGAAAGTATAGAATAGAAAACAACTCCCAATCTACTCATAGCCCAGATTTAATAATTGTTAGTATTTTATATTTGGTGGAATGGAATACAGGCACACTCATTTTATTGTATTTTGCTTTACTGCACTTCGTGAATACTGCATTTTTTACAAATTGAAGGTTTGTGGCAACCCTGTGTTAAGCAAGTCTATCGGCACCATTTTTCCAACAGCATTTGCTCACTTCCTGTTTCTGTGTCACATTTTGGTAATCCTCACAAACTTTTCCATTATTATCACATTTGTTATGGTGATCTGTGATCAGTGACCTTCGATGTTACTACTGCAATTGTTTTGGGGCACCACAAACCACGCCCATGTAAGATGAATTGTGTGTGTTCTGACTGCTCCACCAACCAGCTGTGCCCTCGGCTCTCTCCCTCTCCTCTGGACTCCTTATTCCCTGAGACACAACAATATTGAAATCAGGCCAATTAATAATCCTACAGTGGTTTCTAAGTGTTCAAGTGAAAGGAAGAGTTGCACATCTCCCACTTTAAATCAGAAGGTAGAAATGATTAGGCTTAGTGAGGAAGGCATGTCAAAAGCCGAGATAAGCCAAAAGCTAGACCTCTTGTGCCAAACAGCCAAATTCCAAATGCAAAAAAAAAGTTCTGGAAGGAAATTAAAGTGTTACTTCAGTGAACACACGAATGATAAGAAAGCAAAACAGCCTTAGTGCAAATCTGGAGAAAGTTTGAGTGGTCTGGATAAAAGATAAAACCATCCACAACGTCCCCTTAAGACAAAGCCTGATCCAGAGCAAGGCCCTAATCTCTTCAGTTCTATGAAGGCTGACAGAGGTGAGGAAGCTGCAGAAGAAAAGTATGAAGCTAGCAGAGATTCATGAGGTTTAAGGAAAGAAGCCGTCTCCATAACATAAAAGTGCAAGATGAAGCAGCAAGTGCTGATGTAGAAGCTACAGCAAGTTATCCAGAAGATCTAGCTAAGGGAATTAATGAAGGTGGCTACACTGAACAACAGATTTTCGATGTAGACAAAACAGCCTTCTGTTGGAAGAAGATGCCATCTAGGACTTTCATAGCTAGAGAGAAGAAGTCAATGCCTGTCTTCAAAGCTTCAAAGGACAGGCTGGCTCTCTTATTAGGGGCTAATGCCGATGGTAATTTTAAGTCGAAGCCAATGCTCATTTACCATTCTGAAAATCCTAGGGCCCTTAAGAACTACGCTAAATCTACTGTGCTTGTGCTCTATAAAAGGAACAACAAAACCTGGATGACAGCACATCAGTTTACAACATGGTTTACTGAATATTTTAAGCCCACTCTTGAGACCTATTGCTCAGAAAAAAAGATTCCTTTCAAAATATTACTTCTCATTGACAACGTACCTGTTCACCAAAGAGCCCTGATGGAGATGTACAATGAGATTAATGTTTTCACGCCTGCTAACACAACATCCATTCTGAAGCCTATGGATCACAGAGTAATTTTGACTTTCCAGTGTTATTATTTAAAAAATACATTTTGTAAGGCTACAGCTGCCATAGTAATTCCTTTGATAGATCTGGGCAAAGTCAGTTGAAAACCTTATGGAAAATATTCACCATTCTAGATGCCATTAAGAACAATCATGATTCATGGGAAGAGGTCAAAATATCAACATTAACAGGGAGTTGGAAGAAGTTGGTTACAATCCTCATGGATGACTTTGAGGGGTTCAAGACTTCAGTGGAATAAGTAACTGTAGATGTAGCAGAAATAGCAAAAGATCTATTAGAATTAGAAGTGAAGCCTGAAGATGTGACTGAATTGCTGCAATCTCATGATAAAACTTTAATGGATGAGGAGTTGCTTCTTATGGATGAGCAAAGAAAGTGGTTTCTTGAGATACAGTCAACTCCTGGTGAAGAAGCTGGGAAGACTGTTGAAATGATAGCAAAGGATTTTGAATATGACATAAACTTAGTTGATAAAGCAGCAGCAGGGTTTGAGAGGATTGGCTCTAATTTTGAAAGAAGTTCTACTATGGGTAAAATGATATCAAACAGCATTGCATGCTATAGAGAAATCTTTTGTGAAAGGAAGAATTAATCGGTGCACAAACGTCACTGTTGTCTCATTTTAAGAAATTACCAGAGTCACCCCTACCTTCAGCAACCACCACCCTGATCAGCCAGCAGCCATCAATATGGAGGCAAGACCCTCCGCCAGCAAAAAGATTATGACTCGCTGAAGGCTCAGATGGTTATGTATTTCTTAAACAATAAGGTTATTAGCATTTTTAGTGACAAAGTATTTTTAAGTTAAGGTATGTACATTGTGTTTTTAGACATAATGCTATTTTGCACACTTAGACTACAGTCTAGTGTAAACATAATTTTTATATGCACTGGGAAACCAAAAACGTCGTGTGACTCACTTTTTTGCAATATTTGCTTTATTGCAGTGGTCCGGAACTGAACCCTCAATATCTGCAAGGTCTGCCTGTATACTTTACACTGCATTGTTCAAAAGAATCCAATTCCCTATATTAAATCTCTTACGGATTGAAAAACAGAGCAGTTTCTGCTTGTTGCACTGAATCTTATTGAAAGCCATGTTCTACACTAGTTATCCTCTTTCTATTTGAAGAAGTTGGAAAGCTAAAAGCTATATTTCTTAGGTTGCTTTGCAGGTAGGATTCTGGATGTGAATTATGCCTGCCTTTAAAATGCACTTCCATGCAGATTGGAAGGCAGGCATTAGGCGGCAACTATCTCCTTACTGTGGTGGAGGAAGCAAGCTCTGTCAGATGCAAGTGTTGACAGTTGTTAGACTGCATGTTCCACTGTGGGGACACCATCTTCCTGGGTGCAGGGAGCTGGTAGCAATGGCAGCAGCGGCAGCTGAAACATCTTCGTATCACAGTGATGGTGTTAGGACCTTATATCTCAGTCTAGTGATGGCCTCCTGACTTTTACCCTTTGAACCATTCCATTGTTTAAAACAACCCAATTCCCTGTATTAAGTCTCTTACTGATTGAAAAACTTGCAGCAGTTTCTGTTTGTTGCACCAAATCCCGACCCTTATACTAGGTCAGTTCACTTATGGAACTTAATTCAGTTCTGAAGAAGGATGCGAACTCTTAGAATTTATGTGAAAAGAGACGGAGGTTTGTTGAAACCCAAGAAGCACTGTTTGATCTTGAAATTTAAAAAAAAAAAGGTGATGGGAGAATGAATTTCCAAATGATTAGACCGTATTAATAAAATGCTTACAGGGCCCCTCAGAAAAGGTATGTTCTGGAGATAAGAATGGATCAGTTGCAGAAGGGCAAGAATGGAACCCAGAAGGCTTAGGCTCAAGGAATGTGGTCTGGAGCACATTGGACTGTGTGGGCAGTAGTGAGAGTTGCTAAGTTGTATAGATTCTATGTAACATCACTGAACACGTTACCTTGCCCGCCTGAATCAATGACGAAAGTCAGGTGATGAAAGTGTTTGCCTTGCATTGCTAACAGTGTGGACTTGCTAAGGCTGGTTTGACTGAGACACTCAAGGACCTTAAACTCACCCAGAGTAAAATGACCCATATGCTGGCTGGCCCCAAGGGCAGCCTCCATAATTAAACTACATCAAACTGAAGCAGGACTCAGCATTGCCTTAAAATCATCATAAAGAATTTATTTGCACTAAAGCATTTGTGAACAATGAAGGTTTTACTGATGTTTTAACAGGAGAGACTGAAGATGTGATTTACACTGCATATGCTAGAGCATTTCACTAGAAAAAAATTCACTTTAGACTTCTCTTTTCCTAGGTCTTTCATTTGGCCAGTAGGCATAAAATTGGCTTCTCTCTCACTTACTAGATGCAAGTTATAGTCTTGGCAAGTCTGTCGTAGGTACTGGTAGATAATTTTGGAGGTGGACAGAGGAGGGTTGGAGCAGCTATAACAGCAGTAGTTCCTGACATGAGATTAGGATGAGCTCTCCAATCGTCTCCTCTAACTCTTCTTTAATATATGTAAGTAGATTTACAGGGTCATACCAAGACCTTTGTCAGTTTTTCTCTCCAGTTGTAAACTGAGATAATAGCATTTTGGTCTCATCTTCTCTCTGATCTCCATTGTTTTCAGATTATCAGGAAACAATTTCCTGTCTCTTGACAATAAGAACGTGGATAACTGCAGTTGCCTTTTTGTTTTAAACTACTTCAGTGTTTTTTGTAGGTAAGAAATCATATCGAGGCTTCAGCTCCAATAGCCCTGGAGACTCACAGTTCAACCTGTCAGCAGCCACAGGAAATAGCTTCCCCACATAATTGCCACATAAGTGCTTAAATAATATAGTGAAAAGTGTCTGCTAAAAGTGGAATTACATAAGCAATAGAGTATTGAGAGCTCCATTTATAAGTGTCTGCCATGTTTTCACATGTATGTTCTCAATTAATTCACTCAGTACACCGTAGGGTAAGTATTATTAGCCATATTTAACAGTTGAAGAATCTGGGGCTAAGAGAAGTTAATTCATTTATCTGGGCCATAGAGCTAATAAATACTGAAACGGAGTCAATCACAGGTCTGAGTTGGAAGAGTGTGTGTGTGTGTGTGTGTGTGTGTGTGTGTGTGTGTGTGTGTTGGTAGGGGGCAGGAGACAGAGCAATCACAGCCCCCTCCAGCACAGTTTTCAATAATGATCTCTTTTTCCAACAGCCAAAACAGAAGGAAAAATGTTAGTTTTACTCTGCAGTTGAGATTATGATGAAAAGACAGAAGATGGAGCAGGGAAACAATACTATGAAATGTGTAGAGAAAGTAGTTCATTTAAAGTAAATAATCACTTGAGCATAACCTTTAATTATTACAAAATCAGTGTATATTGAAGACAATTAGGAAACACAAATAAAAAGAAGAAAATGGAAACATGTGATTGATAGTTGATGCTCTTTATTATGTTTTCAATACTGAACTATTGACATTTTATTGAACTATGTATTGAATATGAAGCCTGTTGATTAGTCTTGCAATTTTTTCTTTAAGTCTTCCTATTTCATTGCATTCCAATTCTTTATAAATTAACAAAGATAATAACAATGGGGACAAGAGGGGATAATTAGACCTAAGTATTGGGGAGTTTCCTAACGAGTAAACAGATATTACATGTGCATCTGGCCAGAGAAGGCAATAAATGTTGTAAGTAAAAGGAAGAGAGACTAAACGGCATGTGCGAGGTCCTTCGGTCCATAAAGTGGAAGATCAGGAACTTGACCTTGGGTCCTCTGACTCCAGGGTCAGGGCTCTTTGCCCCACTGTGTAGTGTTTTGCTGCTGTTAGTTCTTTAAGTCTATGGCTACAAATGAGTGCTTGGTAATGACGAAAAGTGTAGAAATATGTTTTTGAGGGCGATAGTAAAACTGCCTTCCACATGTTGTAAAGACTGGATATGCTTTTTTGGAGCTGGAGTAGTTTAGGGCAGTCTTACATGTTGGGTTGTGGCAGATAACAGGGGCTGTGGATCACGAGATTTCTCTCCATCACTTCTAAGTCTTACAATCTGTTAAATGTGACACAAAACTCAACCCAGTAAGAAATCTGTTTCCTCACTGGAGGCTGAACAGATACTGTCTTCCCTTCGGTCCCAGAAAAGAAACTACACAGCTTTAGGGAGTAGGTAACATTTTACAAGTAAAGATGTAGCTGAAAAGGAACATGTAGCTAAAAGATCACATGATTTTGATAGTTGTTTCTCTTTAACAAAATTCACAGGGGACTGAGAAGCCACAGAATAAGAGAACTAAAAAAGTGATTCCAATCTAGACTAATGCGGGTTGTTTAGTATTTACTTCTGTTAGTACATTAATCATGTCTTACCATGTTTCACGCTAAAGTTATATTTTTAAAAAAGCCCTAATGATAACATTGATGCATTGTCCTTCCTTGTGAGTATAAAGACTTAATTTGATGAATAGAAGTTAAGAAAATGTTTAATCTTCCATTATTGTATAATGATTGAGATTCATCCATCTGCTCTACAATAATAATAATTTATCATGAATGAGAGCAGAGAGCATACTTATAAAATTATGGAGGCATATGACAGAAATTGGCTTTTTCTTCCTAATTCAAAAATGTTGACCTTATTACCCCCCCACTTTTTTTAACATCTTTATTGGAGTACAATTGCTTTACAATGTTGTATTAGTTTCTGCTGTATAACAAAGTGAATCAGTTATATGTATACAAATGGGAGGGGGAAGGGTAAGCTGGGATGAAGTGAGAGAGTAGCATTGACATATATACACTACCAAATGTAAAATAGCTAGCTAGTGGGAAGCAGCTGCATCGTATGGGGATATCAGCTCGGTGCTTTGTGACCATCTAGAGGGGTGGGATAGGGAGGGTGGGAAGGAGATGCAAGCCCTTACTCCCTATTAACTGACCTATGCTTTTATCTTTAAGATTATTCATTATATTCCAGATTTCCCCCACCTACACCTTTCAATGTTCTCATTAATTCTTCTTGGAGGGACTGGAAAATAGAAGAGGACAGAGACTTGTAAACATCTCAAGCACTAAATTTTCTCATTTCTGTCTATTGAGCAGCCCTGTAGCAATTTATCTATTTCCTTTATTTTCCATTTAGTGTCCTTGAACATTTTATAAAGAAAATTTGAATGTTGGTATTCCTATCCAGCTAACCTTGATATGATATTTTGAATTAGGTGTAAATTTTTTGCATTTGGGGTTGCCTACAGAGAAGATGTGAGTGCGTAGTTGGGGTAAGTCGAGGTAATACACTGGGTTTTCATTATGCAATATATTCTTCAAGTTTTTATTTTAACCTTGAGAGAGCACACAGGAGAGTAAGAAAGTGGACAGTCCTACAGAACTATCTGGGCAACTTTAGTGTCTCTACAGAGAGGGAATTCTTTCGTGAGCTTAAGCAGGAACCAAGAGATGGAAAGCCATGATAGAGTTATTAATGGTCTGGGTGGAGGAACAAACAGTCCCTTAGTGAATTTGCTAATGAAATTAGATGGAGAGGTGTCGGGACATACCTGGGGAGAGGAAATACCTGGCAGGAATGAGATCTATTGGCAGAGGAGCGATTCTGTCTAGACATTGATGATTTAATTTAGCTTAGAAATAACTTTCAGTTCTATGAACAAGTGGACTTGAGGTTAGAAAGAATTTATTAGGAAAAAAAAATGCTTTTCCTGAAATCCAAGCTACTCCAGGATTGGATGATGAAAGCTGTCAATGGTCATAAAGAAGTCTATATGGCAACGTAATTTGAGGAAAAGGCCCGCTGACCTGCTGGCTAAGTTATGAGAGCCATAAAAGAGGGCATGTGTGTCAAAAGTTCAGGGAATTAAAAAAAATCCGAACATGCAAAATGTTCATGTAATTAAAAAAACCCATATTCATATGCCTATCATGGTAATATTTGCTGTATTTGTTTTAGATCTATTTTTTAAGTCACATGTTTTAACAGATGCAGTTAAAACCTCTTTTTGTTCTTTTCTGATTAGGTTCCCCTCTTCAGAGATACCGTTCTTGTAAAATCAGTGTCTATCCTTCCCTTCTGCATTTTTATCCTCTTACTGGGTGTGCACGTACCTGGAGAGAGTCTTAGCTTCCACATAAATAACATCACACTGTACACACACCCTTCAGCGACTTGCTTTTTACATTCAGCATTGTTTCCAACATTTATTCGTGTTGATACATACAGCTCAGTTTATTTAAACTGTCGTATGGTATATTATATGAATATATCATAATTTATTTGTCTGTCTCCCTACTGATAAATTAGGTTGTTTCCAGTATTTGGCTGTTAAAACCAATCTGCAGTGAACATATTTCTGCATGTCTCCTTGGGCATTTATGTGAGATTCTTTCCTAAGTTATATCTGTTAGTAGTGGAATATGTGGATCATAAGTATGTAAATATTTGAGTTTTCGAGATATTGCCAAATTGCTCTCCAAAATGTTTCAGCTGCCTTTTACTCCAAACAGCGGCATATTGTCATTTTGCCACATCTTCCACTTTTTTGTCAATTGATATAGTTCTGTAAGATTTTCAATATCAGAGGAGGCCTGAGTGGCCTCTCAAGGTCCTTTTAGGTCTAAGAATCTATTCCCAACACACAGAATTATATCCCACTGTGCTTCTTAATGAAATTGCTGTTCTACTGGTGACTGACTTAGACTGTAGCCTAGTATTGTGCCCACCTCAGACTTTTGAATGCTGATGTTCCTGAAATTTCTGGTGTTGCAAAAATAAGAAATTATTATTGCCAAATTTTAATGCCAGGTACACTCAGGGATTCATACTACAGTAGATATGAGTAACTCCTGCCACATGGGCCAAGAAATACATATGCCATCTAGTTTGTGCAAGACAAAACATGTCTTTTGTGGGACCCCTGGACTGCTGCTAAGGGACTTTGGGGAAGGTAAGGAACCAGCCCCACGCTCTTTACTTTCTGGGAGTATAATGGGCTCTGGCAGCCTTCTCTTCCCGTCCTAAATCTGATCATCTTACCCATGTCTCCATGGCAAAGAGGGAATTTCAAGGGCCTCACAGACTTGGAACAGACTGCTAACCTGGCAACATACCACATGAATGCAACAATTTCTTTATTCATTCCTTCCAGGACGGAGAGTAGTGCTCTAAGAAGTGACGTCTTGAAGAAAGATGAGTCTCCGTGAGCCGCAGTAAACTTGAGGAAAGATTGTGAGCTTGAGAAAGCAGACCTGAGGTTAAATCAACACATTTATTTTATCAAACAGCTAGAAAAACTGCTGTTTTGCAACTAGAAAAGATCTGGTTTGACTGACTTAATGAATTAGTATCTAGTAACGTATATTTATTGTAATAGAAGACTGCAGTCATATGAAAAATAAAGAAGTAACAAAGCACACAAGAGTTAGGTCAAAATAACCAGAAGAGCTCCCACGGGAGGTTGAGTTATGGAAGCCCAACCCCCTCTGGCTCTTTCCAGGTGATTTAGTGGGAGCAACCTGCCAGGAGAGCTTTCCTTCCTTGTACTTCTCTGGTAAACTATCGAGCTGAAATAAAAGTTGCTAAGTGAAAATGAGTAAAAGAGTGGGGCTGGAGACACTTAGAGGTAGATGAACTATCTTACGGTGATTCGTTGAAAAGAGAAACAGAGGGCACATTATCTCCAAGTAGCCTCACTTTTCAACACCTTTCTAGGTAAGCTCAGCTGAGAACTAGGAATGTTTGTTCAGGGTCAGGACAGGCTTTGGAACTTAGAAGGCTCCCTGCTTCAGAACGCGGAGACAAGGTGACCACTGGTCCAGAGCAGTTGTAAGGTGGTGGCTCACGGAGACTCATTTTATGTCTTTTAAGTCTCTCATAAACTTAGAGAGCTTGCTTCCTCTCTCCATCTCACACTCATAGAACTACTTTAAAACTTATGTTTATTTAAATTATAGCCAGTATTTAAACAGCATTTTGCATATGCCTGGAAATTTATGTATATGAACTCCTTTAACTCTCACAACAATCACTATGTCTATTTTGCTGATGGGGAAACTGAGGCACAGATCAGTTGAAAAACTAAAGTTCATACAACTAGTCGGCAGCAGCCCTGGGATTTGAAACCAGAGCTAAAGTCTGTTCTCAACTACTGCATTATACAGCCCCTCATTTAAAGCATTGTTTACTGCCTTTTCCCAGCTTTTATACAAATAAAAAGCATGCAGATGTGCATCTGCATTTCAACTTAAGTGACCATTCCCACTTGGTTCCATTATCTTTTAACCATTTTAATAAACCACTCCTCAAACAGAAAAATCAGGTTAAAAAAAGTTTGTCATATCCTGTTTACTTTAACAGACAAAATACAATTTCAGCAATGCTCTTTTGATGTAAACATAAAAACATTGAAAGCGTAAATAAACTATCAGGCCAACCAAATAGTAATTATTTTGACATTAAACAAAATATCCATCTGCTTTCCCAAGTAAATAATCTCTGACAACATCTAAAAGACAACAAGACCACAGAGCATTCAGGGCACTAATGTATGCACTACAAGGGGATAAAAGCAGCAAATGCTGGTGGATCAAAGGGGGCACTGAGCAATGAGTAATGTAACACTCATCTCAAATTAAACAGCCATCTCCATGATGTGATGCAGAGTTGTCGAACCCACTTTCTTTAGCAGCTGGAAGAAGAGAAGCAGTATTTCTGGGAGAAGGAGAATCAGGGAGGAGGAGGGCAGAGATGGCTGGGGCAGAGCAGAGGAGGGGAAATAAAGAAGAGAACAGAGGAGGCCGTCTTTTTGTTCTGGCTCCTACTCTGCGCCGCGGAGTGGGTGAGGATCCACCCATCTCGCACCACTCCAGTGTGATGGCACTCGCTATCCTTCACCATAACTTATGGGTGCCTGTGCTCTGCAGCAGTGGCATCTAAATTTGGGGAGTCTTTGAGAATGTGATGAAAATATTAGAATGTCTACAGAGAAAGATGCATAACTGTAAATGCAAACACTTGCACCTAATTTCAGGGACTCAAGGATTCATTGCGGTCCACCCACGTACTCCGAGCCAGCCCCGCTTCACAGATCCCAGGAAAACAACCCCCTTTTTAGAAATTGTTCAATCAATCAAATAGTGTTGAAGAAGCACCTAACATGTACTTGGTACTAGGTGGATACAAAAGGAAAGTCAAATGTTATTCTTCCTACTAAGTGCTTATGAGTTTATGACTAATTTCAAGATAAACACACAAAATACATAGATTGATTAATCATCATTCTGAAATAATAATCTTAGTGAAACTTTATCTAGCACTGTGGGCAACTATTTTAAATGCAGTGTCAGCGGTTCTCAGGCTTCACTGGTGTCAGGATGACATGGGAGCTTATTAAAGCAGTTTCCTGGGCCTGCCTCCCAGAGTTTCTGATTTAGTAGGTCTGGGATGAAGCAGAATTTGCATTTCTAACAGCTTCCCAGGTGATGTTCTTATTGTGTGCTACTTCCTATGAGGTAGATTCTATTATTATCCCCAATCTACAGATGAGGAAGCCTGAGCCCAGAGAAGTGAAAAAACTTGTTCAAGTTCACACAGCTGACAAGAGGCAGAGAAAGAAATGAAATGCAGGAAGTTTGGTTCCAAAGCAGAGATTGGCAAACTGTCTTAAAAGGCCTCATAATAAGGCTTCCAGGCTTTATTTGGTCTCTGTCACAATTACTCAACTCTGCCACTGTAGCACAAAAGCAGCCATTAGCAATACTTAAACGAATGGCATGGCTGTGTTCCAATAAAACTTTAGTTACAAAAACAGGTGCCTGGCACGTGGGCTATAGCTTGCTGACCACTACCCTTGAGTCTTATGCTGTTTGAGCCTTAAAAGTGAAATGGCAATCTCAAAGGATTGTTTTTAAAAAAAAGATTGCACATTAAGTGCATAGCACAGTGCCTGACATATAATGAATCAAAGCCTGTCTGCCCTCATGATAATTACTGAGAATTCCCAAAGTCACAAGTAAGTCGTTCACTTCTGAAATCTTCAAGCCTGGAAATCTATGGGGTGGCACCCTTGGCCCCTATGAACCCCCTCCCCCTCCAGGTTCCAGCACTCACAGGGTGTCTAGATTCTGTTCTAGAATCTGCTGCTGGTCCCCAGAGAGAGAGCACCCCAGTCCAATGGATGCATGAGGACTGCATAACTGTGACACAAATAATGGAGAATGACACAGAATCACAGAGCCACCAACTTTCGGGTCTCGAGTTGGAAGTGGGTTGGAGAAGAACTGGAAGAAAATTCAGGAAAAGGATTGGGATGATAAGGAAAGGCAGGGAATCAGTACCATGAAATGTATTATTGATGTACAAATCATGTTTCTTCTTGTAACAGAATTCTCCAAGTACCCAATTCATTTGAACCACACAGAGTGTCCCCTCTGTCACTTAGAAGCGCTCCTGTGAAGGGCCCCACTCTAAGGAGAGCCCAGGAAACCCCAACTCTCTTGACCGTCTTTATCATCTGATTAGTAGAAGTCAAGTCTCCGTAAGATGCATCCATAGCACAGAAGTATAAAGGCCTTGGACATCTATATTCACTCATGACAATCACTGCTAAGCACTTTTATAGCTCTTGTTCCCTTATGCTTTGTTTCGTCATCTATAAAATGGCGATAACAGTACCTACACATGGGATTGTTCCAAGGAAATGTGTAAAACACTGAAAACAGTGTCTGACACATAGTAAGTGCTAAACATTATTTTGTTATTGTAATATTTTATATCATCCTCCTGAAAACCCTGTGGAATAGTAGGGAGGTCAGGTTGTTATTACCTCTATTTCCCAGACAAGGAAACTGAGGTGCAGTGACGTCTGATTCCATCCCCAGCTGTGGCAGCTCAGGAAGTAAGAGCTCCTGACTGATGGTTCAGGTCTTTTTTCGTTTCCCTTTCATCTCAAAGTCCTTTAGGAAATTCCTAGTAGCGTCTTCTGGGATCATCTTCCTAACCCAAGCGTTCCATTTCTTTAAGTGTGAACCTTCTTGTGGTAAAACCCAGCGCCCCAATTCACTATGGATTTGTGAGCAATTGCCAGACTGTTGGGACAGGTGTGAGGAAGGGGGGCTTTGAGCGTGTTTACAAACATCCCTCCCTTGAACTTGGGTAAGTGAATTAAGCTGAACAGAAGAACCTTTCGATTTCTTCCCTGTTTGCTGGGGGCACAGGAAGCAGGCGTTAAGAGTTCACGGACAGAGGGGTACGTACGCGCTTGTGTGATGCCGCCGCCGAGGGGTTTGAGGGCTCCCTCTCCACGTTAACATTAACGCGCTACTCGCACGGCGCTTTCCATTACAGGCACTTTCACATTTATTATCTCATCAATCCTCATTATACCCGGTGAAACTGATGCTCTGCAGATCAGCAGACGGAGGCTGCGAGAGGCTAAGTGACTAGCCCAGGGCTGTTCAGAGGGGAGAGCACTCAAAGCCAGCCTTCTACACCTGCAGTCAGGCAGGGTCTGGGGGGTGGGGGGCCCGGGACCAGAGGGAGAGGTGTCTGAGGTTCTGGGTGGTGTGAAGAAGCAGGAAAGCCAGGGGGCCCAGCCCTGGGGGGAGCAGAGCACAGGAGGACACCTGCCCTTAATGGGGCCTGCTTTGTACTCAGGGCGTGTTGAGACTGCCCTGTGCCCAGTCTGCATCTGGAAGCTTTACGGGGATCAGACCACTGGACCTGACTCTCTTTTCCTTTAAAGAAGGGGTGAGGGGAAAAAGCCAAATGTGGTTGGATTCGAAATATCAGACGGGGCAAAATAGCTCCCTCTTGTGGCTATTTCTAGTAGTGGCAGCAGCTGCAAAATCAGCCCCCAAAAGAGTTTTTGATAAAGAGATTCCTGCTAGGGAGAAGATCCTAAACATGCAGTGTTCTTCCAGATACCGTTCTTCCCAGGTATGGAAGTTGTCACATCTGTCATCTCTCTATTGATGGACTTGTATCTCACTCACTCACACACCCCCCTATATACCTACTATTTATTTTGCTCTCAACTCCATGCCAGAGACTTTGCAATCATTATTTAAGTTTTATTATTGTGGCATTATTAAACCCATTTAACAGCTGGGGAAGCTGAGGTTCAGAGATGTTAAGTAAGTTTATCAAAGTCACACAGCTTGTTAGTGGTAGAGCATGAATTCAAATTCAAGTCGAATCCTAAGCTCTTCCCCATCTACTGCCCATCACAGACAGGATGCTTTGTTATTAACATCTGCCAACACAGCTGCTGACCATGACATGCCACTGTCTAGCACAAGGGTTATGCATCAGGGTCACAAAGAACTTTGAAAGTACATATTCCTAGTCACCCACTTCAGAAATATCAGTTCAAAAGCTCTGAGTGTGAGGCCAATGAATCTCTATTTTACAAAATTCTTCCCAGGCAATTCTGACACAGACAGCTCAGTTCAGGTCTATGAACTGGCATCTGTAAACCACTGCTCTGGTGCTTTTAATTTTTCTAGCTCTGTATCATCTGTAACTTCATTTGCTTTTGAGAAAGAACACACTTAAGTAAAGAGATGGGCCCAGGAAGTATGAGGCTGAGCTCTTTGGGTTAGCTCTGCCACACAGGACAGGGAGAGGATGGACTAGTTGGGGACTTTCTCTGGACAAGTTTTTATTGCAGGTTGTGCATATTTTATGCAACACAGTTCAGGTGACTGTGTTGACGGTGTCACCCAAAATTGAGGAGAAAGACGAGAAAGACTGGAGGCTCAGGCCATAAATGAGGCTGCTTCTCCAAGGAAATACAGAACAGAAAGAGAATAGCTTAGACTGAGCCTCCAGGTAGGAACACAGATAGTGAGAAAGTCAGGTTTATTAGTTAGTGTCACTATAGCTGCTGTAATAATTAAAACCAAAAACATATAGTGGCTCAAACATAATAGTTTTTCTCATCCAGACAACAAACCAAGACAGATGCTTCAGGTTAATGGTGTCTCTTTTTCCAGAGGTGATTTAAAGACCCAGTCTCCTTCCATCTTGTGGCTCAGTTATCCCCTGGGGCCTCACCATCTAATGCATCCAACAAGTGGAAGGAGACCAAAAGCATGTAGGAGACACACCCACTTCTTGAAAGCCTTAGCCTTCCAGTCATGACCTAGGAGATCTCAATTACATGCCCACCCCTAACTAAAGGGGAACTAGAAAATATCATTTGTCTGTGCTCCCAGAAACAAATAAGAATGTGACAGCTATGTTTAGCCAGTCTCTGCCACATCATGTGAGGGTCCCCTCCCAAAGCCTGTGGTTAGAGAAGGATCCTGTTGATGGCAGGTGAGGCAAAAGAGAGTATCCTGGACAAGGTCGATCAATGCTTTAAACTTAAATCTAGGCCAATCCAACAGAGCAATATGAGACTGGAGATTTGTTGCATCTCAAGGAACTTCTGCCGGAACTCCAGTGGCAGAGGATGGCATAGAAAATGAAGCAGGTAATGGCTAGGGCAGGGCTTTGGCAACGAAACTAGCCAGAGAATGGTGCCCCAGTGTTTAAAGGGCTCATGGAGAACTTGACTGAGATCATTCATTAATTTAACCAATATTTGGGTTCCCCTTCTCTGAGTCTTGTACCAGGTTATGGGAACAATCCAACTCAGATTGGTTTCAATAATAAGGAAATTAATTGGTTTACAAAACTGTTATGCATGGTTCTAGTGTGTTGTTCAGGCAAGGGCTGATCTTGAAAGCAAGTAATTGATGTCAGTCAGTAAGATTTCAGTTTCTCCCTCTATCTCCGCTCTGCCTTCCTTTCAATTTGCTAAATAAATACATTTGTTAAAAAGTTTCAACCATATATTTCACACACAAAAAGACACTTAATCCCAAACATATTGGAAGGATAGAATCTCAGAATAAAGAATAATCCTTTGAATTGAATACATCTAACTTTATGAAAGAGTTATTGCATTGTTCTTATCTTTCCCTTAATTTTGCAATGAATCAGTGGATTGTCGTCATGGATGAACACCTGTCCATGGCTTGTACACAGCCCTGGGGCAAATGTTGCCCCACACTGAATGTGAGATAGTCTAGTGCCCTCAGTGGGCTCAGGAGGCTCTCAGTAGAAACTTAGGTCTTTTCCTCTATCCTACCAGGGAAAGGCAGATTTGTTTGGACCTTCACATACATTCTTCAGAAAATACCCTCTACCCCACACCCCACACCCCACACCTCTGTATATGCAATGTTATGGTGCAACGTCCCTGTCTTTTCTGCAATGTCTAAAACCAAATGATTTATCATTTCTTCTACTCTGAGAAGCGTAACTGTCAAATCCCATTATTGGATTTTTTTACCCCAACACCAGGACGATGTTCTCCTTTGTTCACCAGAATAAATGTTAAAATCTATATTTAGGTCGGAAAAAAATTGTGTGAGTATAGATTTGGGAATACCAGTTTCACATAGATTTATATGAAAAAGTCCAGGGATTTTGCTTGATGACATCTCATATGGTGCAAGGTGTGAAAAGGCTCCTAAGTCAGCCTGAATTAATTGATGGAGCCCAGGACACGATATGTAATCATTTCACCATTCTCTCCACTGGAGAGTCTTGTTCAGTTCTGGGTGAACATTTTAACTGGACCAACAGCAGTGTTTTCTGAAAAGAATGGGTGATGATGGGAAGGGCCCTGCAGCCAGATTGCTAGGTTCAAATATTCGCTCCACTATTCATAGCTCTGTGATGATGGGATATTTACTTCATTTACTTCAACACTGTTCCTCAGTTTTCTCTTCTACAGAGCAGGGATATTGATACCCCTATTTCATAGGATTTTTGAGATATTAAATGTGTTAAATATGTAACATGCCCCAAATAATGTCTCCTTAGGATTGCTATTATAAAAATAACAATTACTAAAATACAGAAAAATATTAATGGTACATACTTTCAGTATGACTTATCACTGTCCACGTTGACTGATGCGGCGTTTGTCAGGTTCCTCCACTATAAAGTTACTTTTATCCTCCCTTGCCATACTGTCCTCTTTGGAAGGAAGTCATTATGTACAGCCCACATCTAAGATGTGAGTAGTTATGCTTCATCTCTTTGAGGGCTGAGTATCTATATAAATTATTTGTAATACAGAAGATTTGTCTTTCATCTCCCATTTATTTATAACAGTATGGATTTGTGGATATTTATTTTATACTTTGAGTTTTAATCCAATATTTCTTTATTTTGTAGCTCAAATTGTTCCAGCTTTGGCCATCAGCAGCTCTTTCAGTTGGCCACTCTGTCGCTTTGACATATCCCCATCATTGTGGGGTTTTTCCCTACCTGTACCTCCTTACTTTCTGACACTATAAGATGCTCCAGGCTCATCTTGTATATTTCCTGTGCCAGTCCTGCTACCACCCATTTCTCCAAGAAGCCCTGTTTCCTTTTGTTGGAGAATAGTATTAGAAACCAAGATCTCAGTGCTAGGTGTGCTTCTTGTACTTTTTTTTTTTTTTAATAGATCTTTATTGGAGTATAATTGCTTCACAATACTGTGTTAGTTTCTGTTGTACAACAAAGTGAATCAGCCACATGCATACATATTGCAATGTACTTTTGATTGCAAAGGTTTGGTGGTTTGGTGCATTATGATAATGCATTAGCATTTCAGCTTAGACCACACTCCAGAGCTCCTGATTTAATAGGTGGGGACTGAGAATTTGAGTTCCTAACAAGTCTCTGGTGATGCTGATGCTTCCTGTTCAGGAACCGCATTTGGAGAATCATTGCATTATGGGTTAAATGGGCTTTTGAGATCAATCCTGTAATAGTGTATTCCAAGTTTCAAGCTACTGGCATGCACAAGTTGTCTTTTAGAATTTATGCTGCTAGGTGTTAGTTGCTGTAACTGGGTTCACTTATCCTGGATCATTTACCATAGGAAAACATACAGTTAATGTGAGACACGGCCAAAATATTGAAGACAAGTAAAATTAGAGTTTTCAAGCTCATACTTATAAACCAGGAATCCAAACTCTGCCTCAGTTTTTCAACTAGTAAAATGGAGAGTCTGGTAAACTTCTCTAGTGTAGATAGAGAGAGAAATGGAAGGAGAGATACTGTCTATGGGTTTATTTAGTAGAAGGGGAAATGTGTTCTGTCTCTATTCTCAGGTGTTGGGTTGCAGTCCAACGAAAAATACTCTTTTTTTTCCCAGATACAATTTCTCTTCAGTAGATCTAACCTTACCCCAATGGTCAGTCAGGGATCCGGAGGAAGGTAGAAGAGGATTCTTTTTATTATTTATATTTTAAATATATTTTTAGTATCTGTTACTAATTATAAAAGTGGCCATCTTTACATATCTACTGTAGCTATAGATTCCTAATGATTTTAAAGAAGCTCTGTTAAGATTGCTAGAAACCTTGAATGGTTCTGCATGCGAGAATTCATGAGTGGGAGAATGAAACTAACATTTATTGATGGTTGTTATTACACAGTGTAGGCTAAACTTCTATAACAAATAGACTCCAAAATGCAATGGCTCTAACAAAAGTTCGTCCTTGCTCACACACAGTCTGGTGTGGGTGTTCCAAGGTGCTGGGGTGGCTTGCAGCACGGGAAGCCATGGGCGGGGGGCACAGAGGGTGGGAGGTTCTGTTTCATGCATTTATTAAGGGACCGGGCTGCTGTGTTCAGTGTGTCTTCAAAGTCTGTTTGACATTGTTCCAGCTCATGGACCAATTCCTGTGGCAGGGGAATGGGATATTGATTGACGCAGCCAGCCTAGGCCATGCCATTCCTGGGGTGGGAAAGGCTTCTGGGGAGTGCTGGGTAGACATGAATAATTCTTCCTCCTACCCAAACTTCCCTCCAGAGAAAACTTTATAAACTTAGACATTTGTACTTTCATGTAAATTAACACACAGAGATAGTCTCCTAGGATTTTTAAAATTAAATTCCTTGTTCTACCTGTAGGATAAAGGGCTTTATTCACAATGAAGAAGTTCAACAATTGGCCCCAGCAGATGGGGGCTGGTACTTTAGGTTGAGTTGGGCTGGTGCGGGCTGCTGGGAGCTCCAGGAAAATAACCTGGTGTAGACAGATGGACGTGAGTTTGAATTCTGGCTTAGTAACTTACTAGCCAGAGCCTGGGCAAGGTGCTTAAATTCTCTGGGTCTCACCTTCTTTGCGTGTAAAATGCTAAGAATTTCAGCTTCCTTGTGAAGTTTTATAAGGAGTCAGATAAAATATATAAAGTGCCCAGTGAATACTCATTCCCTTTCCTGAAATCACATGTCAAATGTGGCCACCATTCCTCTTACATATAAGGCTACCTCTGATTACCGAGAATATACATTAATATGTCTTACCTGAGAGCCCCCAGACTGCCTTCTTAGCTTTGAACAATTTATAACAACACTTTAAATGGCTCTCATCCTGATGGAGGTAATCCTTCCAATGTTCTCAAGGGATATGTATAATTTGGATAATGTAGTGGAATTGGAACTTTTTTCCTTTTTTTCCCATATCTCTGTTTTGTCTTCATTTTCCCCCTTTAGCTAGTAAAAGATCAAAATTAATTAAATCTTTTGATGTATTAGGATAGCTCTTAGAGTAAAAGTGTTAAGATAAAGGCACTGAACTTTTCTACATGATTGTAGCTCTATAACCCGAACACAGATTTAATGCCATGTCTTTTAGCCTCTGGGAGATTAATTACTGTACCAAATGCTACCAGGCTGACTGAGTTTCTTACTTGAAGAGTGGGAACAGGAGTCTGCTATTTTATGGGGTTATATCTGAAATCAATCGAGCAGGACTCTGACCAGGCATGAGGCCTTAGGGCTGTTCACACCCTAGGCATTCTCCCCACCCAGACTCTGGTTGGTGCACGGGTCTGGGCGACAAACCATAGTTAGAAACGGAGAGAGTGGTGATTGCCTCCACTTCCTAGCCTCCAGGAGAAGGATGGAGAGCATGGAGGCTGGTAAGCTTGCTGTCAGGAAGATGATGTGTTGCTATGCCAGGCTCTCCTGCCATTTCTCTTGCTTTGAACCCAGAGTATCTTAGTTTACTTTGAAGCAGGAGACATGACTGATAAACACTGGAAACCTTTTAGTCTCACATGATGTGGTTGCTATTTTAACTCACCCCAAAATGCTCCTGTGGGCTTACGAAGCAGCAATTCTGGGTCCCTCTGCTCCCCCAGCAGTGGAGAACCATTTCATAAGGACCTGTCGACTTCTCATCTGATAAACAATGAAACCAAAGGGATGAAAGCTGGATGATTTTTGAAGCCTTTATGGTCTTTACCCACCAATTGTTAGCACTCTGCCTGGCTTGCATGTGCTGCATTCTCATATAATGCATTTCATTTCTCTTGACAAACACTGACTGTTTTAAGGACCCTATGCAAAGAAAAAGCTGATGCTCACTCTGCTCAGGACCCATTTTCTGTTTTCATGGCTTGCTGACTTCAAATAAAGATGCAAAATGAGCTTGGAGGGACAATGCACATCAGATTATGTTTCCAGTGAAAGGGCCTTGACGATTACAAACATTTCTAAGCTCCATTTAAGGACCCAGTTATTTACATCAGTAATATCCAACACCATCAAATTTCAGGACAGCAAATGAAGGTGGATGTCCCGTGAAGTGTTTTGGGGTGGGACGTGGCTAACCAGAAATATTCAGGGGCTATTACAGTAGGTCAGACCTCAGATCTGAATGACTTCAGGTTTCTGCAAATGACCTTTCATTGGCAAGAAGGTGGCTTCGTTAAGCACATGTTGAGCCCTGCGACCAGAGGCAGATTTACCGTGAAGCCGAGTAAAACTTAGCAATGTGGACACATGGTTGTGCTTTTGAAAAATGTGCATAAATAAATAACAGTCTGTCTCCCCTCTGTCTTTCTTCCCATTGCACCTGTCCTTGAATTGGGTGGTACTGAGATGGCCATAGGGATTTGGGGTTCTGGCAAAGGGAAGATGAATTGGGGATGCATTTATTTTAGGTTTAGAGGGATAATTTTATGTGGTTTGCAGTCACTTCTGTGTTTAGTTATTTTTAAGTCATTCTGGTGATGGAATGACTTCTAGGAATACTTCTGCTGCCCACTGGGCTGACACACCCAACTCTGAAATGAATGTGCAGGGCCAGAAGCTGGATCATGATATGAACATACTATAATGCCCGATACAAATACTAGGTGGGTGGTGATGGAGGGGCACCATTAGAAGTGCCTTAAAAAAACCAGATGTGAAAATATTTGAAGGGAGGGGTTGGTTTTCATTAAAGCCTAGTCAAAATAGAAGTTCCCCCTGTCAGGGATATTCCCGATAATGCAGTGTACAATTATAAGTGCACCATACAATTTCTCTTTTTGTGAGAATTCAAATGTATTAGAATTCCCAAGGGTAGGGCAGAATCTGTAGCAGTACCACCACCAGTGAATTCATTGCGAGGTGAGGTTGCATATACCTTTAAATACTGGTACTTAAAATACTGGCACTTAAAATACTGGTGCAGATAGCTCTACTAAAATCTGGTGGTTCCAGATGAAAAGACGTACAAAATTGTCACCGATTCAACAGACAGCCAGAAAAATGAAGAAACAAAACTCTACATGTTCAAGTCAATGTGTGTTATATATGAGTAATTTGACTTACACTATTATTATACCTCAATACAATGTAGTGGCAATTAAAAAATACATTTTAATTGTTGTGTATGCCTTAAGTGAATATTGCATAATTTTTAGAATATGCAGCCAAAAATGTAGAAAAAGTAGAGGTGTTTCACAAATTTAATTATAAATATGTATGTATTTTTCTGATTTTATGATGTTTGTGGTATTAGTCAGCTTTTAAACATCAAAAAGTTTTTTCACTCCAAATAAAAATCCATGTCCATACTTAATTTTGTATAGATAACTTTGTTTTTCTTTCTTGAAGAAGGTACCTCAACTTGTATAAACTTCAGGCCCCATAAAACATGGATTTGGCCCTGTTTGCAACCTGGGAAGATGTATACTGGCCATAGTTACATGTGGCTTTACAGTATTCTGTATCTTAATCATTGGTTAAAAATTTTTTTTTAAATGCATTTGACATTCTAAAGAATTGGAATGGAATCAAAGAAAGTTATCTCCACATCTCCATGTCCCGAACATCTTAAAAAAAAAATTAACTCCAGAGCTCACTTGTTAAATTTTTAGATCCTAAAGCTGCCTTCAGGGGAAAAACTCTTCACATCTCTGAAGCCAGGCAGGGTGGCATTTATCTTGCTCTCTCATGGCCATTCCTAGAAAATTACCTGTTCACCTTCTTGTAAAAGCTCCTCCCCTTTGGAGGTTCCTACTGCCTAGCACTTGCTCTCCATGAGTGAAAATTACTGAGCTCTCCACTTATGCTCTCAACCATCAAAGACTCTTTGCCCAACTTACTGTAAACCTAGAATATTTCAAACATCCATTAAAACACACTCAACAACCTAGCTATATTGTTAAGGTGGCTGCTGTAATGTATTACCATGCACTTGGTGGATTAAAATAACAGAAGTTTATTCTGCCACAGTTCTGAGGCCAGAAATCTGAAATCAGTGTCACTGGGCTAAAATCGAGGTATTGGTAGGGCCATGCTTCCTCTGGAGGCTTTAGGGAAGAATCTGTTTCTTTCCTCTTTCAGCTTCTAGTAGCTGCCAGCACTCCTTGGCTTGTGGCTACATCATTCCAAACTCTGCCTCTGTGGTCACATTGCCTCCTCCTCTTCTGAGTGTGTAAAAATCCCCCTTTGCCTCCCTCTTATAAATATACATGTGACAGCATTTAGGTCCCACTCATATAGCCCAGGATAATCTCTTTATCTCAAGATCCTTAATTTAATCACATGTTTAAGGACCTTACTCCCCCACACCTTTTTTTTTTTGGCCACATAAGGTGACATTCATAGGTTCCAGGGATTAGGATGTAGATGTCTTTTGGGTACCAATTTTCAGCCTACCACACTAATGTGGCAATTTTTGGATGTTGTCATCTCCATGCCTCTCCTGAACTGTTCCAGTTCAGCCACCTACTTCCTGGACAACATACTCTGAGGACTGTCATACCCCAGAACTGCTCTGTGTTAGAGAGCTGACGACAGTCTCTGCCCTTCTCTGCCACACCCCTACCTCCTGTGCAACTATACTTTGACCTCAGAGACTTTGGGTTGCTTAAATCCTCAATTTTCTCCCAATCTTTCAACCCCCTTCTCGCTTCTCTTCCTTCCTACTTAGACTAGACACTCCAGGTGATTGAAAACCTTGAGCTTTTCTCTCACCTGATTACTTGCAGCCCTCCAGGGCACTATTCTAGAAAGCCCTTGAACCTGGACTCACGGGACTGTGGACATGCTTGGCTTCTGCACTTGGTCTGCTGAGTCCTCAAGGAAGGAGAGTCACAGAACCACATGGATTCCACTCTCCAGCCTCAGCACCCCTGCTTCTGCTCCATCAGCAATCTTTCCTTTCCTCTGTTCCTCTCTGTCTGCTCAATAGTCTTTCTCAGATCACATTCTGTTGACCTCCTCTATCAGAATCTCTCGGAACGCTTGTGAAAAGAGACTCCTGAGTCCCACCCCAGATCTTTGGATCAGAATCTCTGGGGAGGGGTCTAGAAATTTTCATTTTCAACAAGTCCCCACGAGGTGATTTTTTTCCCCCTCAATTCTATATTGGTTCTCAAGTATTTTTCCTTCTGGGAGTTTCTAGTACACTAACCCCAGCAGTTAAAATATGAGTTTAGTACCAGTTGGGAAACACCATTTCCAAGCTCCCTGAGTGCCCCCTACCCTCCGGAGATGCATGGCTCTCCCTGTGGCCTGGCACCACTCCTGTTCTGACTTGCTGGAGGCCCTTACCACACTAGTTAAGTGTTTCAAGTACATCTTTACTCTCCCTCCTTCCTTGACATTGCCCTTCCCCAACTATCACCTCCTTTCTCTTCTTTTTTTATAATATAATTTTGTTTAAAATGTATCAGTCAAAAAAATAAGAGAGACAACGACCAAAAAACCCTCCCCAAAAGAAAACAAAATAAAAAGTATGTATCAGAACAGACAACAGAAAGCACTCAGCTAATTCAGGAGAAAGGGGTTTTAACATAGGGAATTACCAAAAGGGTTGGAGAGCAGACTCAAGGAGCTAAGACAGTTCCCAGCACTCTGGTTGTGATCCAGAGACCGGGGAGTCCTGCTGTCACCACCAATGCTTGATTCAAGAACATAATGCTGAATACGGGAGCATTACTGATTTGAGAGCGCTCTCCAGGAATACAGAATTTAACACCTTGACAAGGACTCCAGGAGATGGTGCAAACTCCCTTCTAGGGTGGCTCCTAGAAACCTGGAAAAAAGTGATGGCCTACACTAAGTGAGGTTGCAGTGTTGGGATTGCCATGACAGAGGATGGAATAAGGGATTCAAAGGCCCAGAGAAGTCAGCAAACTAGAGTGGATATACTGTGAAAAGCCAAAAAAGTCACCCCATGGTTATGTTCCATGGGAAGGCGTGAAGGATACACTATTTACCAACTATACACAGGATTCACTGGTGGGAGGGGCGTCAGCAACACCAAGAAGTCTCATGATGGCTCTCCTCTGTAGGCCAGGGCTGATGGTAGGAGATGCTGCCAGAGAACCAGGCACTGGTAGCAGAGTCCTACACCATGAAACAACAGACACCAGGTGGCAGCGATTAACCTTCAGCAGCCAGGTGGACACAATTATCATAATGAGTAGCAAGTGCAGAGGGGAGTGGAGTTGCTAATCTGCAGGGTTGTGGATGATTAATTGAAGGTAGCAGTCCTAGGGACAAAATAGATGAGCAGAGACAAGGGTACTACTCAATGTGGACCATGAAAAGAAATCAAGGATGGATGGTATTTTAATTTCTTAGGGCTGCTATAACAAAGTACCACAACCTGGTGGCTTAAAACAACAGAAATTTATTCTCTTAAAGTTCCAGAGGCCAGAAGTCTGAAATCAGGGTGTTGGCAAGGTTGGTTCTTTCTTCAGGCTCTGAGGGAGGATCTGTTCCATGCCTTTCTCTTAGCTCCCGGTGATTGCCAGGAGTCCTTGGTTTGTTAATACATCACTCCAACATTTACCTCTGTTGTTACATGGCATCCTCCTCTCTGTGTGTCTGAGTCCAAATTTTCCTCCTCTTATAAGGACAGCCATCATTGGATTAGGGTCCACTTGGTATAGTATGATCTCATCTTAACTTGATTACCTCTATGAAGAACCTATTTCCAAATAAGGTCACTTTCCGTGGTCCCAGGTGGGCATGAATTTAGGGGCACACTATTCAATCCAGTAAAGATGGTCAGAAGGCTGATGGAAGTTTTCCTAACAAAAAGGCATAATCCCTTTCCCATTTTTAAGACCCGAGAAAGTTTTGGGGTCTGGAATGTATTGGCTGAAGGAGAGGTTCAGTTCCCTGGCGGGAGGATCCTGCAACCCTGCAGCACGTGGACGTAATAATGATCTTCCTAGTCCTTCCTTAAAGGGATATACCACCATTTACCTGGGTAACTGAGCACTGAGGACCCAAATATTTCAAGAATTATTGGACAAATGATCCCAGTTGGCATTAACACCTGGAGACCCAAGCATCCTCATGGGCCTCCTGTTAGATAGAGTGTGGGTATAGTGGAGCCAGGTAATAAATTAATGGATCCCTTGCCACAGTGGGTAGGTTAGGTCTGGTTCATAGTGGGTAAACTGCATCTGCAGATCCATCTGGTGGTCATCTTCCTGGTCCCTGAATGTATAATTGGAAAAGATATACTTGGTACTACCCCTGTATAGGATCTTTAGCTAACTGAGCCTCCAAATGATACATCTGGAGACCAATAAGCCATTTGGTAGAAGTTTAACTACATTGGATCCCTTCTACATAGAAGAGAATAGTGACTCATTCAGACAGGAATAGACACATGTTCTGGGAATGGATCTACTTTTCCTGCCTACAGGACCTCTTTTAGCACCACTATTTAAGGGCTTGTAAAGAGTTTGATCCATTGGTGTGGGATCCTACATACTATGACATCAAATGAGGGGACCCACTTTCCAGGAAGGAGGTGTGGGAGAGGGTCCATGACTATGGAATTCACTGGTCATATTATACATTGCACCACCCCAAAGCCAGTGGCCTGATAAAGCACTGGGGTGGACTGCTGAAGTCACCACTTAAGTGCCGGCTTGGAGGTAGTTTAGAAGGTGGATGCCATCCTCTAGGACACAGTGTACACCTAGAATCAAAGAACTTTATATGTGGCTGTGTTCTCAATAGGAAGAATACACTGGTCTGAGAACCACAGGACGGCAGCAGATCCCACTTTCTGTAATTTTTAATGACCTACTTAGGGAATCTCATCTTCACAAATCTGGGCTCTGCAGGCTCAGAGATTTTTTGATTCCCAAAGGGGAACACTTCCACCAGGGGATCTAGGAAGAGTCCCATTGAACTACCAGGCTTCTATCTGGGCCCTTTGGGCTTCTGATGTTCAGGAATAAGCAAGCCAGAAGAGGAGTTACCATTCTGGCAGGGGTCACTGACGCTAACCACGAGGTGGTGGTAGGCTGCAGTTACACAGGGGGCAGGAAGTAATGTGTTGGCCTCCAGGTGATCCATTTGCGTGCCTCTTGGTATTCCCTTTATCAGTTTTGATAGTAATTAGACAAGTACAGCAACTTTGGCCTGAGAAGGGCATAGTGACCATTGCTCAGATGCTCAGGTATGAGATTCTAGGTCACATCATCAGATAAGCCACGGAGACTAGCACAGGAGGTAGCTGAGGGTGAGGTGAATCTAGAATAAGTAGTAAAAGAAGGAAATGATGAGGATCAGTTGTGGGCCCAAGGCCAGCTGCAAGAGTGGGGCTGCAGTTCATCCTACTCATTTTCCTTTTAGATTTTGCTCAGAAGAGAGGTCCACCAGAATCTTAAAAATTATTATTTTTTCTTTAAATTATATCAGGATGATAAATGGATTCTTAACTTATGGCCTATTAATAACTCAATATATTAAGTTTTAAGTTCTATTTTTCTTCCTTGCAACTGACTCCCCATCACCTCAATCCATGAGATTCCTCCTGACACTGGTAATATCTGCAACAGGCATCAGGGAGTGGTGGTGGGGTAAGTCTGGTGTTTTCTTCCCCAGAGGGGTTTGTTTTTGAGTATCAGCCCTTGCAGACATACCTGTTGCCAACTGGGTCAAGGGAAAGAGAGTAATCCCCCCTCCCAGTTTTTGGAGGGTATCCTGACTTTTTGGTATTGTGAACCCAGGGTGCATTAAGGCTGGCAGTTAGGAGGCTGTGTGGATGTGACTGTCCCTGAGGCTGCCTGGCAAAGCCTAAGTATAGCATTGGAAATATACATATGGACCTTTTACTAGAGTTAGGAAGGAAATTAGCTATTTCTCTGGGATATCATCCACCACAAAAGCAGGGCTGGAAGCCAGAAGATTCCAGTGGACCAGCCAATTGCCCAGCCACAGCAAGTATCAGGAATTATTCTCCAGAGACCAGTGCAGGGGCAGACCTCAGTGGCTGTCCAGGGACAACATCAGATCTTCCAGCTCTCTCCACCACTACCCTCACTGCCATCACCTGTTGTCCAAAGGACAGACTGACTGGAGATGGTGTAGCGCTGTACTGAAACTGGGATTTTTGGCTGGAAAACCACTGTATTGCACCAACTGTATCTGAAATTAGCAGGGTTAAATTTTCTACCATTAGCAGAAATAGAGACTTGGAGTCCAGATTATACAGGTATGAAATAAAGAATGTTTCACACCCTCCTCAATTATACCAACTTATATCGCTTTGTAATGTTTGCTTATTAAATACAATTTGCAAAATTCAGATTGGTCCCTCATGATCCCATTAACCAAAAGTAACTACATTGAGAACAGTAACATTAAAATGTAATATATTTCCCCAAAACAATCTTGAGAAATCAAAACAAAACAAAATGGAGGCTTCACATGTCCTAATTACAAAACATATTAAAAAGCTACAGTAATCAAGACAGCATGGTGCTGGCATAAAGACAGACATAGACTAATGGAATGGAATAGGGAACCCAGAAATAAACCCTCACCTAAGTGGTCAAATGATCTTCAAATAATTGTGTGTCAAGTGTACACAATGGGGAATGGATAATCTCTTCAACGAATGGTGCTGGGGAAACTGGATAGCCACATGCAAAGGAATGAAGTTGAACCCTTATCTTACACCATATACAAAAACTAACACAAAATGGATTAAAGACCTAAATGTAAGACCTGAAACTTATAACACTCCTAGAAGAAAACACAGAGAAAAAGCTTCATGACATTGGTCTTGGCAATGATTTCTTGGATATGACATCAAAAGCACAGGCAACAAAAGCAACAATAGACAAATGGGACTACATCAAACTTTAAAACGTCTATGTAGCACAGGAAACAATCAGAGTGAAAAGGCAACCATCAGGATGGGAGAAAATAGTCACAAACCATGTATTTGATCAGGGGATAATATCCAGATATATAAAGAACTCCTACAACTCAACAACAAAAAAACCAAATAATCCAATTAAAAATGAGCAAAGGTTTGTGACCACCTAGACGGGTGGGAGAGGGAGGATGGGAGGGAGACGCAAGAGGGAGGGGATATGGGGATATATATATATGTATAGCTGATTCGCTTTGTTATACAGCAGAAACTAACACAACAATGTAAAGCAATTATACTCCAATAAAAATGTTAAAAAAATAGTAAAAAAATAAAAGGTGAATTTACTAGTAAAAAGAAAGAAAAAAAATGAGCAAAGGACTTGAGTAGACATTTCTCCAAAGAGGATATACAGATGGTCAACAAGCATATGAAAAGATGCTTAACATCACTAATCATCATGGAAATGCAAATCAAAACTATAATAAAATATCACCTCATACCCATTAAGATGGCCACTATTAAAAAAACCAGAAAACAACTTGTGTTATTAAGGATGTGGAGAAATTGGCACTTTTGTGCACTGCTGGTGGAAATGTAAATTGGTATAGCCACTATGGAAAACATTTCCTCAAAAAATTAAAAATAGAATTACCATACGATCCAGCAATCCTACTTCTGGGTATACACCAAAAGGAATTGAAAACAGGATTTGGAAGAGATATGTGCACACCCATGTTCATTGCAGAATTATTCATAATTAGCCAAGAGGTGGAAGCAACCTAAATGTCCATTGACAGATGAGTGGATAAAGAAAATGTGATATGTGTATACACACACACACACACATGCACGCACAATGACGTATTATTTAGCCTTAAAAAAGAAGGAAATCATGTCATATACTACAACCTGGATGAACTTTGAGGACATTTTGTTAAGTGAAATAAACCAGTCACAAAAGGACAAATATTGTATAATTCTACTTGTATGGGGTATCTAAATTAGTCAAACTCTAAGAAACAGAAAGTAGAATGGCGGTTGCCAGGGGTTGGGGGGAGTTGTTCCATGGGTATAGAGTTTCAGTTTTGCAAGTTAAAAAATTTCTGGAGATCTGTTCCACAACAATGTGCATTTAGTTAGCACTCTGAACACTTAAAAATGGTTAAGATAGTAAATTTTATATTTTGTGTTTTTTACCACAATAAAAAGTAATGTATTTCCTTTTAGTCTTTTTCTTAATCATAGAGTCTTTCTTTTAATAACCATCAATTATATATATTTACTTGGACTTGTGGCTCTGTTTGCAAATCCTGCCTGAAGAAATGAAGTAGTTTTGATCCTCAACTTGTTATTCCTAAAAATGAGGTTCTTGTGATCCTCATTAAATTCTGTGGTGGCCAAACCCCCCAAAACAAACGATCCATTTAAGAGCTACTAAGTAATGGTCTGCAGCGTCTTTCTAAATAACAACAGTAATAATTAACAAAAGTATTAGTAGCAGCCAATGTTGATTAAGCATTAACTAGTGTCAACAACTGTCCTGAGAGCATGATATATATAATCTTATTTAATCCCCTTAACAACTCTAGGAAATAGACCCTTGTTATTCTAAATTTTACTCCTGATAAAATTGAAACTCAGAGAGGTTACCTAACTTACACAAGGCTGCAGAGTTGTAACCTGCAGAGCCTAGATTCATACCCAGTTTTAAAATAAGAGACGATCTAGGGAGAAAGTATTATTCAATACTTTGGCTTAATAGCTTAATGGGAATAATCAAAAGAAGAAACGTTTAAGAAGATGTGGAGTGTTGCTAATTTCATCAACAGATTTGAGAGACCTGGGTATTTGCCTCTTTTTTTCATAATATTTAGCTCAGAAAGTGGTTATCATTTCATTTTCCTTATATAGACCTCAATTATAGTTTGGGAAAATAGCTCTAGACTTCAGGAGACATGTGTAAGTGACTGTTTCATCTATATGGTAAGCTTTCAGTAAAGCTGCTCTTCACCTTTAACTTAACAAAGGAGAGGGTCAAACTTGAGCTTAGAAACCATTTCCCATGACTTTGTGTCATCTGGGTATTGCAGAGATCTGGTGGGAGGGATGTGCTCAGAAAAAAAGTGCCTTCAATTTGGCACTATTGATAGAACAAAATCTGAGGATCTTTGGATATATTGTGCCTTGTCAAGAGACTGTAGCACCCTTTCCCTGCCCCTGGTAGACCTGGCAAACCAAACGGCAGCTATAATTTTTAAAACCTCTCCTTGGTCCCTCTGTACATCAGCAGTATTAGACCCTCCTCTGGCTGCCCCCCAGCTTGGGGAGGGACCGTGGAGGCAGCAAGTCCATGGAAAAGGAGGCAGTTAAAAGGGAAACCCAAGAAGAGAAGAGAAGCCATTGTTTCTGGACTTGGCCACCCCCCTCAGGAGTATGGAAGCTACTCGATCTGGATGAATAAGGACTTTTAGAGCTCACAATAAGTGGACTGTGAATCTTTATTCCTTTCCTGTAATAACATGAGTTGCCTTAATAGGTCATAAAACAGATAAATCAGTTTAGTCTGGTTATCTCAGTCTGGCACTGTGTGATGCCATAGAGGAGAAAATCACCTCTCCTCTCCCAAACTCCAGCATTTCCATGAAAAGAAAAATTGCATGAATACCAGCCCCTCCCATGAGGCTGGAATGCCCCCCAACCAGGAAGGTTAATCATTATCTAATCTAAAATTTAGAGAGTGAAAATATTTCATGATCTTATCATGTTTCACCCATTCTAAAACCCTTTCTGGAAAATACTAGGTATGGGAGTGATGTCAAAAGGACTTGAGCTTTTATGCCCTATTACCATGTAGCACAAGTGAAGTGTGAGGGTAGGATTAATAAGAAGAAATGGATTTATACACTTGGGGTGGGGTTCATCTTTTCTGGAGCCATGTGATAAATGCTACCCTTGGTTGTTGTTTTTTTTTTGCGGTACGCGGGCCTCTCACTGCTGTGGCCTCTACCGTTGCGGAGCTCAGGCTCCGGACGTGCAGGCTCAGCAACCATGGCTCATGGGCCCAGCCGCTCCGCGGCACGTGGGATCTTCCCGGACCGGGGCACGAACCCGTGTCCCCCGCATCGGCAAGCAGACCCTCAACCACTGCGCCACCAGGGAAGCCCCAACCCTTGGTTGTTTTTATGATGGCGCCTCTCTTTGACTCAGCCTTACTTTGTGCCAATAAGAAGCCTGGAAATATAATTAACGTCTTTGTGTTTTAGACATTTCATTTCAAAATGACTGGGTATACCAACAGCTATGGCACTGAAATCATTAAAATCATGCAAATGCTTAAAGTGGATAGGCCTGGGAGATTATAGTTTCATTAGAGAAAAGGCTATAAAGTTAGACCTAGGTAATTACCTTTCCCATTAATGCTAGAAAATTCTGTGCTCCACTGAGAAGTGATCGTGGTGAATCGTGCCTTCTGTGCTTTTACATTCAAACTGCAGGGGCCTTTATTTCATCAGCACAAACTGCAAGGAAACAGCGGCAGCTTTCCAGGTGTACTTTGCAAATTGGGGTTTAAATGTGGAACACATCAAATTAAAATTCAATATTAATTATTTTGTCTTGCTAGGAGTCTGAGTGGTTTAAAGCAGCAAGGGTAATTGTCTAATTCATTGTGTGTGTCTACAGCGAACTTAATCATTATGTCAGCTTCCTAATAAAAGGTTATTATAGAAACAAAGATCCCAATTTTACATATGGTAGGCAAGGGAGGATTCGAAGAGCTGGTCTCTAAGGTAGACTTGAGTATCTTGACAAATGATGCCCATGCTGTGATCAGATACTTAACAAGAAATCTCGTTATTAACTGGGCCTGTACAGATAATTAGCACTTGAGCTTCAAATTTTAAATCTGGCTTGAGATGTATAATTTATCAAAAGCCTTAGCTTGCTGTCAAAGTCTGATAATAAGGTAGTGTTATTGATGAATTGAGATTAAGAGCAGATTGAAGAGAAAATTAGGCCACTGGTTAGCCTGAAAGGTCTGATTTCAATATTTACAGTACTAATTTGGTATTATTTTGGTAAATGGATGTGGTCCCCAAGTGCTGCCTGGTATAAAAGAGTAAACTATGCATCATTATTCTAACAGAAAAAGTATTGTTTACTGTGTACTGGATTTTGCAGCACTAGCAGTCTGGTTAATAGGCTGCTTTATAAGATAAGCGTACCTGTTTTTTATTGTATGCATTTATTATAACCCATTCAGCACCTAGGGTTTTAGTGAAAATTAGAAAATGTAGCTTCTTTACATTAAAAATGATATTACATTAAACTAATTGCTACAGAGCCTGTCTTCCTGATTTAACTCACTTCTGTTTATTTCTCAGCATTGTCTTCTAAACATTCTTGTCACTGGAATGTAGATAACTACCATTTTATACATTCAAGCTACATAAAATGAGCGATCTTTTTTTTAATGATCTCTGGTAGCACTTTATTGCAAGTGATCTTGGGGGTGGGAGAAGGAATGAGATGTACAATAAACCATCTATCTTCAGTGTCTCTTGTCTTTGAAGCATATTCTGAGTACACTTACGTGACCCTTAGCAAGTTAAATCTTTTTGATGCATGTAATAAAATGTTGTTTGGGGCAATAGCTGATTTCCAAAATTATATTAGGCATAACAGAAGGCTGTAACAAATTGTCTCCCTATTTTTCCTTGCTTGAGCTCACAGATGGGATTGCAAAGTGTTGGAGTATTTTATTGTATATCATATCAGGTATAACTAGACAGTGCCCTGTACCATAATATATCTATGTGTAGCTCATAGCAATATCTGCCCATGAAATAATAAAGCACAGGACTGCTGGTTTCCGGAAAATTGCTCGAAAATCCCTTGTAATATGTTATTGGCAGCAGCCCCTCTTCTCCAGTCTCCAGCTGTCCAGCGGGGTGTGCCAAGTCACAGCAGGACCTGAGGACTATTTGCATTGAATGGTGGCACGGAGCTTTATGGTGATTTTCCTTGTGTATTGTGCACTTGCAGACAAGCAGGCTTTCCAAGACTCAGCAGGAGCGTTCCGCTGTTTATGCTGAGGTGGTTAGCTAGTTGGCAAATTGCTATTATTCAGAAATGTGTGGCAGAGGAAAATGTATTGCATTACATTTTCTATCAATATTGTCTCAATGCTGACCAATAACAGGCCTCCGTTCAAGCTGACCCTTCTTTTTGACTTTTATCTTAGCTGTGATTAGATTGAGTGGAATTTAGTGGGGGTGTTTTCTTGGGAGGAGGAAAGAGCGTTTTATTTTTGCTCCATCCCAGCTGCATCTCCCCAACCTACCCCCGCCTGGACTCAGCCATGACTCCCCCACCTGCCTGACTCCCGACTCCTGCAATAACATTAGTTTAGCATTCTGCTTTTAGAGGAAAAAGATTTGGTGTTTCAGCTGTTCCACTATATGTTGACTACTGACTAATGGATATTTATTCCACTTTATTGCTTTCTATAGGCAAAACTCAAACAAAAGGAATTGGATTTTGGTAATAGCAATGAACAGCATTGGCATTTTTTGACAGCAGTAAGCATAATAATAACCCCACTCATAGAGACAGGACTTACAGCTTTTCAAAGCACTTTTACCTGCATCATCCCCCTTGATCCTCACGTATGACACAGGCAGGGTAGGGATTTTAATGCCCATTTGATAGATGAGGAAAATCAAAACAAGGAAAGTTTATAGAATTAGCTTATGGCAGATCTGGGAACGCTTTGTTCTTTGAACTTTTTGCCCTCTGTTCTTTCCTCGGAATAAAGTAGTTCTAGTCTTTATAGTATTTTTTTTTGTCATTAAAGGTTGCAGAAATAATGCCTGTACAGGGCATTCTTCTTGCATTTCGGAGTTTGAGAAAACAGTTGTCAAGAGCCAAGAGAGTGGGTAAAAATGTGTTACTACAGGTCTCTTCTTTGTGGGGTCATTATCTAGCTCCAAGTGTGCATTCTGGAATTGTACTTTGTGCGGCATTGCCTAATAGCCCATGAAGGTACCACAGCGAAACCTCACATACTCTGTATCTAAAAGTCATCGTTCAAGAGGTACAAACGTCCAGTTATAAAATTAATAAGTCATGAGGATGTAATGTACAGCATGGAGAATACAGTTACTAATATTGTATTAACTGTGTATGGTGACAGTAGCTAAACTTCTTGTGGTGATCACTTCCCCATGTATACAAATGTCAAGTCACTATGTTGTACACATTAAAACAAATAATATTGTATGTCAAATAAACTTGAATAAGAGTCATACATCTAAAAGCACCAGTTATTAATTCCAGATAGTTCAGGTAGTGCATAAATTTTCAGAAAATCACCTTTAAAAAAATTCAGGAAAGGTGGTGACAGGCAATGGTGCTGGGATTAGAACTCAGGGTTTCCCTTCTCTGATGTCTACATCACTAGGCTTGTAGTTTTCTGGCCTTTCAAAAATTCCAACATCCCACCTCCATCCCAGTCACACAATGCTGGTTCTATTAGGCCGCATTCACCTGGGAACTTTGGAGGCAGGGAGATGAGTGTGTTTCCTGAAGGAGAGCTCCTTTCTCAAACACCTGCTCTCAGCCTTTAGCCTGCGGGACTGAGTCTGAGCTTGTCAATAAACTGTGAGGAGCTGTTTAGCGGCAGCTGCATGTAGCAGAGTTAAAATATTTTCTTCCCTTTCAAATAAGATTAGGAACTCATCACGAATAAGTTGCATGTGCATGTGGGACAGGTTGGTACACGTGGCAAAGAAGTAAATGATCATCAATGATCACAGTGTGAGAACAGGAATTTGTATTTTATATGAAACTCACAGGTACCAGATTTCTATGCTCTACACCCAGGCTCTCTCCTATGCTTGCAGCTTCAGCTGAAGGCAAGGAAATGATTGTGTTCTGAAGAGAAGGCTGTGTGTGTGTGTGTGTGTGTGTGTGTGTGTGTGTGTGTGTGTGTGTGTGTGTGTGTGTGTGTGTGTGTGTGTGTGTGTGTGTGTGTGTGTGTGTGTGTGTGTGTGTGTGTGTGTGTGTGTGTGTGTGTGTGTGTGTGTACTGGGCAGGGGGAGAAGAAGAGGAGGGGAAAGGAGGGAGAAATTTAGGGAGAAATTTAGTTTACAAAGAAAAATCATGGAGAAGTAACAAGTATGAAAATGTTAACAAAACCAATAACAGAGGTGAATCAAGAACTGAATGTGTCTGTAAATGTTTTTGAAGTTTTTTTCCCTGTAGCAGGCAGTATTTTTGTTTAAAAAGATGTATTATGTTAATATGCCAGTTAAGGGATATGGATATTTCAAGTCTCAGCACAAAGACATTTTTCATCTGGTAAGTGATGGGTTTTGCTTTTTTAGAGCAGTGTGGATAGGGTACAAGTTTTTAATGGTTTTAAAGCAGATATTTGAGGTAAATAGCTATCATATCCATATTGCCATTATTCTTTTTAAAACTTATCTTAAATGTAGATGTAAAAAATAAAGAGGAAAAACATCAGACAACATTTATGAACTAACATTCTCAGACAATCCCCCATCCCAAATGAATGAAGATTATGGTGCATTTGGCATCATAGAAACTCTAGCTGTTTCACATTTTAAGCTAATTTCAATATACACACTGAAGAATTAGTCTAGATGTTTGAGAGGTAATCATTTTTTCATTATAAATTAATTTGTCCTTTATGATTTGAAATAAAAATTTTACTTTAAGCATTCAGAGGTTCTAAACTAGTACCTTTTTAATTTTAATTAAGCAATGTACCTTTTAAGGGCTCTGCAAAAGCCTAGTTATTTCTTAAATTCTTATCTCAGCAATATTTAAAGGCAATACAATGTTGTTTTTAAAGTTGGGCATATGCAGTGTATAAGTTACTATCTAACTCTCAGAGAGTGGGACTTTGCGGATGCTTTGCCATATTTGATCAATATGTACCTGTATAACAGCAATGCTGCATTTATCCCTGTTGTCTGTTATCTACTGAAAATGAATTGCCCGAAAATTGCAGGAGGTCACATAGTCTTTTCTTGTCATTTGTACTGCCTTCTTATTTCGTGATGTCTTCATACAAACACAAAGTTCAGTAAACACACACACATTTGTTTTCACAAATGGATTAATCAGTATGCAAAAATTGTCCATGGCATTGCTTTCAGTTCTACTGGAACCCAAAGGAGCTGAATAGAAGCCGGCTCTGTTTCTGTTGGTTGGGGCATTGGGCTAGGCAGTCACTGCCTGAGTTTCACCAATAGGGGTCTCCAGTGTACCACAGAACTGTTTACAACCACTCCATTATGATTATTTACAGTATGCTGTACATGCAGGCACAGGCACAGGGTCAGAACAGACTTATATGGGCTGGGGCTGATACTGGACTTACTCAAGGAGTGAAAGGGTGACGTCACAAGTTATAAGTAATGAGGAGAAGCAAAGACATGTCTAGGTTTGGTGTGAGAACACCTTTAACCTAACAGTGCAGACATAATCTGACTGTTCCTCAAATGGAGGAAAGAATATCCAGGCAGTTACAGTGGTGTTTCCAAATATTTAAATATGTGTCTTTGTTTATATGAAACATCCAAAAGAGTGAGTGAATTCCTCTTTTCTCACTTGAACATTTTGGGAATGAATCTCAGGGTTGAATAAATCTCAACACTGAAACTGGTTCATAATAATGTTTTATAAAGTTATTTATATTAATGCGATTGTAGGTGTTTAAATTTGTCTTTCCCTCCCTTTATTATAGATAATTAGGGTAAGAAAATCCAGAAAGGTCAATTACAATTTACCATAATTGAATGTAAAATTTAGGTCATGTTTAGAAATAGCAATATAGCTTCATGATATATAAAGCATGTCATAACATGTTTTCTTTTTATGAATCATGGAATTCCTTCGTGCCATCCATTCTGTGAAAAATTAGTTTTTAAAAACTATTTATACTAAGTGAAATAAGCCAGACACAGGGGGACAAATATCACTTTTATGAGGAATCTAAAATAATGAAACTCATAGAAGCAGAAAGTAGAATGGGTGTTTCCAAGGGCCGGGGTGGGGATATATGGGGAGATATTAGACAAGGAGTACAAAGTTCTGTTTATACAAGATGAAGAAGTCCTAGAAATTTACTGTACAGCATAGTGGCTATAGTTAATGTACTGTATACTTAACACTTCGCTAAGAGTGTAAATCTTATGTTAATGCTTCTCATCTTTAAACATAAATATAATAAGGTGGGAAGAAACTTCTACAGGTGTGGATATGTTTATGGCATAGATTGTGGTGATGGTTTCACTAGTGTAGACTTAGTTCCAAACTCAAAGTTTTATACATTAATTATGCACAAATTTTATAGGTCAAAAATTAATTAAAATTCAGTCTTTTAATTCAGGAAATTGAAATTTAAGGGTATATTTTGAAGACTACCATAATGACAGAGATTTTTAAAATAGCCGACTACCTACTGGCTGAATATGTGTTGTTGAATATGTGAAAACACACAAAAACAGTAAAAAAAACCAAAAACCCCTTACTAACAAATTATTTCTGCAGTTTTGGGTTTAGATCTATTTGTGTAGAAGGCAACAGGTATTAAAAATGCCTTCCTCATCATTCATTTACTCATTCAACAAACGTTTATTTAGGTTTTGCTTTGTGAAATCACTCAGTGTCTAAAGGAAAGTATCTCTCTTTAGGGAGTGCAGTCTAGTAAATGATAAATAAAAAAGAAATCCTAATAGAAAAACAGACTGAGGAAGGAGCTAGCATTAAGGCAAAAGTAAGGTAGTGGGAAAGAGGATTAAACAATTAATTCTGAGGGAGGGGGTTGTATGTGGTCAAAAATGTGTTGGTCTTTGAGATGAGTTGTGGATGAAGTTTAGGATTGTGATGGCCAGTGTTGGGGAGAAGATAATTTCATGTGCAAAGACTTGGAGGCTAATCATGGAATGACAAATTAGTATAGAAATGGAGTAAACTGTAAGAGATGTGTTGGCTTATTCTTTCAGAGAAGGGAAGATAGGTGAAGTTATAAAGGGTAAAGATAGCCTTGGTGAAGGCGAATTGAATTTAGAGTTCAAGGTTGTGAAAGGGTGGAAAGAAACCCAGGTAAATACAGAATATTAATTTCCAGGAATCAGAGTCAGGAAGGTTAGGGGATTGTCAAAAATGACCCCATGGGAAAGAAGCACATAGCTGTGTAAAGGCTGATTCAATAAAACCCCATGTGACAGCACCACTGTGGTTTATTTCACTTTTTCACATTTAGCTATAGCCAACCTGCTCCTTTTCAGGTTTGGAAACAGGACACTGATTGTAATTCATTTATGTCACCCTAACTAGCTGGATGAATTAGGAGTTAGTCACTTTAGTCTTCCCCAGATTAATTTCCTAAAATTAATATACTGTAATTTCTATTAATTAAACTTAATTTCAATTAATAGATTAATTTCTATAAAATAAGACATTGTATTAGCTTATAGCTGAGGTCCCTACCAGCTCTTAAGGATCTTGTGGATCAAAGTAAGACTAAAGGACCCAGTTAGGCATATCCCACGAGACAAAGGAGTTCAGAAGAGCTGAATATTTTAAAGGAAATAACTCTAAGGACACAGAAAACTCTATTTCATTGCTAATGTGAGAAAGATAAATGCTACCAAGGAACACCTTGATTAAATGAAGACCAAAGAGCTCAAGTTCATAAAACAGTACTGCAAGATCTGAAAATACGACTAAGATATTAGAGATGAATATTACAGAAGATTCTAAGCTCCCGGGAATAAATGCAGCAAAACCATACTTGGGCAAAACTGATTTCATATATAACTTCCTTTCAGTGATTCTTCTTTTAATTCAGTTAAAATTAAGTTGCTAATAACACAGGGAAACAAATGAGAATAGAGAGATTAATTCTAACTTCAGGAACCACAGAAAGCTTCCCAGAAGAGATGACACTTGGGCTCAGTTACTAACAGTGACTTGTGATTTTATAGGTGGAGAGTGGACAGAAGGGCACCTTGAGTTAAAGGACCAGTATGATCAGAAGACAATCAGAACCACCAAGACTTCTTGGAATTAACAGGTTACATTCAGAAGCAGAGGTAACTTACCTGGGTGGATAAAAAACAAAGGTGAAGATTTTTCTAACTCGATATTATCTAGGCAGATGGTATTCCTTAGGTGCCAGCTATTGATCTGCAATATCTCTGAAATTCTTGGGGACTTATATAATGGAATGGCACCAAGATGGTGAGACGAAGTGACAAACAGAATTTGAAATCTAATAACCTTTCAAGTTGTAAAAATGGCTAGTAATAACTGGGACAACTCTTAATAGGAATATAATGTATGTAATGTACACGGGAAAAGAAATCTCAAATGAAATCTAGAAAATAATTCACTATGCACATTGGACAGGAAAAGATCTGGGGCTATAAAGTTGAACATGAATCAATAATAAAGTTATAACACTGTCTGAGGGTCATGCTTTGGGGCCTCTTAAAAGGTGAGAGAGCTTTGGAAGAAGATTCTTTTGCTACACCAGTCCCAGATTCTTTAGCTTGAGGCACATGATAGACATAGCACTTACCAATGTCCATTCTCTGGTAAACACTCTTATGGAGAAACATGGATATCAGGCCAAGTTATAAGTGTGTAATTCAATTGGTTTAAGCCAACAATGATTGTAAATACCACAGATGCTCTTATAAAATTTAACATAGTATTTAGTTTGGGATGGAGGTGGGGTTGGAAAACGGTGTGAAATAAGAATTAGGTTATCATTCTATGCAAAGCAAAAAGACATAAACAAATGGAAGTATTACAAATGATTAAAGGCACAGAAAATGGGGCCTCTGAAGGAATATCATACTCACTGAGTATATAATTCAGAGAAAAGAGAACTGAAGGGTGTCCTTGTAGCACCCTGAAGGAAGGTTTTTGAGAAAACTAGTGATCAGTTTTAGGTCTTCACATGATTAGATTCAACTTTGAAACATCCTCAAATTACAGATATTGAAATTAGTTGAAAGAATGCTGCTTTGCTAATAGAAGTGATTATTAGATATAGGAATTGGCCCAGGATAACGCCTGGATGTCAGACTGTCTCACTGAATTTTGGCTCTCCCACTTGGTAGCTGTGTACTTAACTTCTCTGAGCAAAGTTACTTAACTTCTCTGGGCCTCTATATTTTTATCAGTAGATCAAGATAAAAAGTAGTTGCCATCTCAAAGGGTTTTGTGAGGATAAATGTACTAATACAAATGAAAGAACTTAGAATAATTCTGGAACATAGTAAAGGCTCCATAATTATTAGCTCTTATTACTACTACTTGAGCATAATTAGTGCTCATTGACTATCTATTGATTGATTATCACAGCTAGTGCTGCCAGATTTTTATCTATCTTAAACAATAATGGCAATAATTTTGGAGGCGTGGTTTAGAGCCTTGCTTGCTTGAATTATATACTGCCCTGGTATATAGTTTTTTATTCCTCAGCAGGTGTGCAGTAGATGTGCACAAAATACTTCTGGATGTTAAAAGGCAAGATTTAGTAACAAAATGCATTTGACAACTCATTGTGAAAACAGGTTCTGCTAATTAATTGAAGGCACTGAATGCATTTTGAGGGGTAGCCTTACATCTCTGAATGCAGAGATGAGACAACTCTGCAGAGAGAGACAATTGTCTCAAAGCTTAGGATGTTTGAAATTGGAGCCCAGCTCCATAGTCTGTGACAATGCACAGTGGTTGATGAGTTAGTTCTTGAGGCTTCTGAATTTTAATGATGCTGAAGATGATATTGTGTGTCCTTCAGCTTGTTAGAGTGACACCAGCACTCCATAAATCATAATACCTGTGTATTGTAAAATCAATAGCAAAGCGCTATCTCAGCGCTAACCCTTAATAAGTTTTTCAGTGCTCTAACAGCTTAAACTTTGCCATAATGCCATTGGTCCTGTAGGTTAGGATCAGAGCATGCTTAATTTGTTTTGTAATAGAGACTTTTCACTAATGAAGGACCGATTAGTTAAGCTTTGGTTGCCACTCTGGTGATCAGTTGGCAGAACAGCTTCTGCAATTAAACTCGTGTATCTCTGTCCTAAAGCAAAAAAGGAGGCTTAAACAGTCAATAAATGTTAATCCAGTCACAACCTGTCTCTGCCTTTGAAGGCTGCCCAGGAGGGTTTTTTTTCCCCCACATCACATTTTTTTCATCTTGTTTTAAATGTGGTGGTCCCCATGGAGTCGGGATGTGGCGTACATGACCTCCCACGGTTCTGTAATAAGATCTGGCATGCTAACAACATTGTCTACAGATCTGTCATCTATGGGTCTGTCCGTCCCTCCCCCTCCCTCATCTTCTCGTCTCTTTATCCAAGGTTGAAGAATAAATGAGCAACTGAAGCTCACGAGACCTACAGAAGAAATTGGGTAAGTATGTATGAAAAAAGGAGGGTGTGCTTTTGTGTTGCTAGGCCATATATTATGGTCTCTCTCTCCCACTTTCACTACATATGTATGGCTGCGATGGTGTAGGAAAGCCTCTTCCTTATTTGCTTTTATTGCAGCGAATGTGGGTTATAATTATCACTGATGCCAGGAAGTGAGAGCACAGGGCAGAGCCAGCAAGCAAAGTGGAACTTCAGAATAATTTCCAGGATTGGGAAAGAAGGAGGAAAAAAGAAAAAACTTGGAAATAAAAAAAACTTCTAAAAACTATTTAGTACTCCCCATGTTATCTGTGTTCTCAAAATTCCAGATATTTTCCATTGTTTTTTAAGTACTCACTTACATAAGAGAGAGGAGTAAAGACTGATAGCCAGAGAAGAAAGTGGCTAATATAGACTGTGGCCCAGCTACTTGTGGGTGAACAAAAGAGAGTGACCTGAAAACATAAATGTCCTCTGTTAGATCCCAGACCACGTGCTTTGGGAGTCTAGTGACATTTATTTATTTTTTTCCTCTAAGTAGGAGCTTGCATTCCATAGGGCATGCTTGGGGTCCATTTTACTTTGTATAACTTAGCCTGTGTTCTTGATTAGAAGTTTCAAAGTTGTGGGGAAATGATATGCAAAGGAGAGTGAGTGGGCAAAAGCACAGAAAGTTAGTTTTCTCTGAGTCACCTGTATGGGGTGGCAGTGCTGAAAATTGATAACAGGGAACAAATCAAAATAGTGGGAATCAAAATAGGGAGGAATAGGATTTAACCTGCTCTTAACTTGGTTTTGTAGAACTATTGTTTGGTTGGCACTTAATTTGGCATACTGGTAATTTATGATAAAATTTTGTCATTTAGAATAAGGTAAATTAGCACTCAGTATTAACTTAAACTATGCTTTTTTTAAAGCTTTCTGAAGCTGGAGAGCTCTTTCACATGGGTCTTCTTCCTGAAATGTAAACGCTAGGGTAAGATCTGATAGCTATGGAGTAGGCAGGAATTAATCGTGTCCCTAAACCCATTTATTTTTAAAGAATCCCCAGTAATTTCTCTGTGACTCGTTGGTTTTTCAGGGAAAAGAGTTTCAAAGCAATGCCATAGAATATACACAAATATATAGACTTTGTTTTAGTAAAGGCAGACCCTTTCAATTATTCAATTACTCAGTTAACAGGTATTTATTGAGTGTCTACTATGTATTCCAAGTCAGGTACAGAAGAAACAATGAAAAATAAGACAAGCATGGTCTCTGCCCTTAGTCCTACGCCCACTGTTGGGAACTCTAAAAGTACGCAAAGAAATACGTTTAAAATAAAAAAAAACCCACATATCATGAGTACAGGCAGCAAAAAATAATTAGTGCTACTCAAGTAATTTATGACCCTAATGGACACTAAGCCATGTGCTGCAAACCTTGATATTCAGTTAGTGGCATCTTTCTGAGCTCTCATTCTGTAAAAAGCACTGTCAGATACTGTGGGTAATTGTCAAGAACATTAAAGAAGTTCAGTTCTCAAACTTATAATTTTATTTTTCTCCCTCAAGAATGTAAGATGGAATCTATATGTCAGAAAAACTGTAATCAATTAAAAAGATGTAATATGTATATTTAGACTTCATATTTTCATTTTACATTATAGACATGTTGCCGAACTGTTGGCTGTACAGTGGTATCGTTTGAAATGCATGTTTAAAGAAATCCTGCTGTGATTCTTTTTACTAAACAGAGGAGAACCTTTAACGTGGATAAATTACTAGATATTTTCTGTCCTCTAGGTCTGAGTTTTGTAAATTGGGTTTTCCTGATCAGCAGACGTGTGCACACGCAGGTATAAAGCCTCTCAGAGAGTCTGAGTAGCCAGAGGCAGGAAATGCGGGTTGGCCCTGCCACGGAATAGTTAGGTAGAACTGACTCAGCAGCCTGTGATAGGCGGGGGGCCACTTGCTCCTGGACTTTTCATATTCTGGATGCTCCCAACAGCCCCAAGCCAAGGAGGGTCCTTCTGAGTTAGCAGTAGGGAGTAAGCAGGAATCGAGAGAAGGAAATCAATATCGTCATCAGTGTTGTTTAACATTTCTTTGTTAAGCTTTGCAGCCTAACAAATATTTTACAACTCTTTTGTTCCATACTCTGGTTAACCAAGAAACAAATCCAGAAGGAAAGGAGCTCTGTTCTCAACCTTCTGGGAGAGAACTTACTGTTCTCTTTAACTAATTAAAGGCCATTAAAAGCATGTGGGTTTTCCCTTAAGCCTTTAATTTAAATAGACAGAAGCAACTATGTTCCTAGTGGAGGAGCCTCTTCTTTCCTTTATGTGTGGATGGCACAAATATCATCCCTGTGGTGAGGACTGTGGCTGGATAGAAGAATGGTGTATGTTGAAATGGAAAAGGAGGTTGGCAGCAAGGGAGGAGCCTCTTTGGCCCCTTGGCCCTGACCCACAGTCTCTTCCCACTCAGGGAAGCCCACTCGGTGCCAGGTTACTGGCTCCCCAATTCCCTCCCATTCTTCCCAGTATATATAATAGGAACAGACAGAAGGAATTCTCATAGTGCACTGGTCTCCAAAGAAGCAAATACAGCTTGTTCAATAGATACGCATAGCTCAGTGGTAGATTGCAAAGAAGGATAAAATTAATCTTTCTTAGGGCAGAGCCTCTGAGGTTAAACAGATGGTACAGGTGCAGTGCACCTACTGAGACCCAGTTTCTGCTCTCTGTAAAAACGCTCATGTGGTTTTGGGGATGAACTTCTTCTGAAGAGGATTCAGAAACTTGCATTTAATTCTCAGTTGTGTAAATCTGTTTAGACAGTTCCCTTGGAATGGGCCCCTTACATTTCTCTGGTAGAACCTTTCTGATTCTTCATCTTGTTAGGGTTACCATGAGAGTCGGGCATACTGGGAATCTAAGACTTTGGAAATTAAGCTCCATTCTCACCATTTTTTTCAGGATTAGAAAGTCCTGCCAACAACAAGCCAGGCTAATTTGAGAGTTATTGTGGGTAGAAACTGAGAAAATTACGAAGCAAAAGTTCCGAAGTCAAATTTGTGGAGGGGAAAGAGAGTCGACTGTATCGTGAATTACAGCAAGCAGGGTAGAGTGTGAGGTCTGATACGATACATTTGAATACCTGCTTTGCCATTTAACTTTGTGACTCTGAGTAAACTTATTTAACCTCCTGGAGGCTTATTTTCATGTGATTGCTGTGAAATTTTATAGAAAACACATATATAAAGCACCTAAAACAGCAGGCACAAGAGCCGTTGCTCTAGACCTATTGATTTCCCCATTCGTTTTACTTTCTTTTTGTTTTTTGGCTAAATTCAAATACTCATGCTCTTTTAACCTTTTAAGATAAAAATGCCTACAAACAAGACAACACTATAATTAGCAAGGTTATAACAAACAAAACTCAAGCTAAGTAGATAATATTTAATTTTATTTGTCTATGGGGTGTGCTGTAGTAAGTATATGGAGTTTGTGCATTTCCCATTTCCTCTTGCCAAGATGTAGAAAATGAAATTGTCATTTGTAAGCATTAACGGATAATGTGAAAACACTGGTACCATTGTATAGCTTCGCTCTCAATAAGCCCTGCTAATGTTTAGGATTTTATTCCACAGTATGATGACGGTTAACACGTGCTAATCATGAAAACACATTAACGTCCCTACGACTGAAGGCACTGTACACTGTTTCCAAATCTATTTGAACCAGGCTAAATCCTAGACCCACACTGTGAAACAGAACTAGTGTGTGGCAAGCAACAGTTTTTCCTAAGCCCCAATAATTCAAATATTTTCATTAAAATACACAAAACCCTGGACTTACTTGAAGCCTGGAAAGTGCATTTATTTTTATCCTTTTTAAACAAAGAAGCTGAAAACATCAGAAATAATGAAAGAGGCATATTTTTATTGCTTTGTTCTTATAAGAACTGATTTTTAATTACATTTAGTTTAAAACAAAAAAAATCTCATTCCTGTGCTGAACCTTTTTGCATGGCACATTCCAGCCTGGAGCTATCTTTTATTGGCCAAGTTATAAACCCCAGAAAAGGGGGTTTTATAGTGGAAATGCTGACAGAACCCACATACTGCTACTGAGCGCCTCTCTAATTAGTCTGAAACCCTGAAAGCTGAATTCCATAATATGTGGCCTGTACTATAGCGAGATTACAGTGTGGGCCAAACCCCAAGCTTAACTGGGCGTTTCACATGCAGTCAGGGCTTCCCATCAGACTATGGTGCAGCCTTTTCCAGTTGTAAAATGCTAGCACTTTTAAGCAGGAGAAGTCCTTATTGGTCCTCTTACTTATTTAAATGTTAAACAGGGCTGTTTGGATATTTTTTTGATAATCTAGGAGTCCCTGACATGCAGACCCCACTTTGCAGATAAGCTTCCACCTGGGCCTGGACAGTCGCATTTCTGGGGATTCGTTTTAGCACTTATTTAAACACCTTCCATAAAGCCAGCTTTATCTGTGTCCAAGTGTTTGGTGCTAATGTTGACAGAGAAACATCCTGCCAGGGCAGTGGAGTGAGTAAACAACAGGACCTGTACAGCTTTACACACAGGAGTCCGTTTTGGCTCGCCGCCCTCTCTCCCCTGCTCCCACCCCAACTTGCCATATTTCGGCCCTCTGTTTGCCTGGAAAGATGAACAGGCGCTCATACTTGCTGGGTACAGGTCTGATAGGACCTATGTTTTTTGCAGCTGCAAAGCCCAGTCAAAAGATCCCTCAGCTAAGGTGCCCTAGCCTGGACTCAAGCTGGGCCAGCTCTTCCCCCAGGGCACTACTTAAGAAAAAATAGAAGTTCCAGGTTCAGTTAAATAGGGAATGCGTGTTAGGTCCACAGCTTGTGACGTACCCTCCCCCTTCCTCCAGTGCGACCTTGATTTCCCTCTTATTTCTCCTTCATCTTTTAGATGACTGGGTTCCTCCCACCATGGGTTTCAGCATCCTGAGGTGTTCTGCCATGTTCAAGAGGTTAGGCGACACACTGAACGAGTCTCCTATCTATCAGTGACTACTGTCCAAGGGATACATGTCCCCAAAGTAAACGACCAGGCAAACGAAATGTCAGAAAGACTCGAAGTTCTCACAAGTGCCATCCTGGACTATAATCCTGGTGCCTCGTGGCTGAGGGCTCTACAGGCATAAGGTTGTCACCCTGAAAACCTAAAGAACATTTTAATGAAACTGGCAACCAGACCGCCTTTCTCTTGGAACTTGCTATTCCTTTGCACAGTATGTTTGGTCCAGACATTACTCCTTGGCAATTTTCAGGGACTAGGACTCTACTTTATCCCTGCACTCTTGTTCTTGACTACTGTTCCTTCATTTCTACATTCCCTAATTAGTAATGTTTGAATCTGACCTTTGGAACTCAAGGATGGTCTAGGAGGCCAAAGCTTTTCTTCCCACTAACAGGAAAGGGGAGTCACAGGAAGGGTTTTTCACCCGGGAGGACCCCCCCAGAGCCCTGCTTGTTTCTAACATAGCCCTCCACCTCCCGCTTTTTTGATACTCCTTAATCTTGAGAGGAAGAGGTGGGAGACAAGAAAGAGAATAAAGTTTTGGATAAAGAGGTTAATCATAAGCTCGTCAGAGAAACCTGAGTTTAGGTGCCAAAATGGGTTTGGTTTGCCTATTGCTCAGCAGACCAAAACTCTGAGACACCAAGGGCTGCAGCAATGTGAGGAAATAGGAGAACAAGCCTCGGCTATGCCTTCCCGCGGACAAGGGGCTGGGGTATTTATGGGATGAATATAAAGAAGCGGGGCCATCTGGGGCTTGGGAGGCGTGGGGAGCACGGGGAAAAGTGATTGGAAAAAGGTGCGGTAATCGTCGTAGCTCTGTGCAGGTGTAACTGAGCTACAGGCCTCTGCACGTGCTTAGCATGATCTGAGGGTGGAGTTTTAGCCCCTCTGACATCAAAACGTAACCGAGCAGACACTTGCGCATGCCCAGTTGGAGGGTCCGTGGTCCTATCCAGTTTTAACCAGCTCAGCTTGAACTAGACACAGCTGACTCCAAGTTCCTGGAAAACAACTCAGGCAAACCGTCTATTGTTTAGGCTTGGGCCGCTTGGAGGGCCTGCAAGTCTTTTGTAGAGACAATTAAAACGACCTTGATTAGTGAAAGCAGGTGAAATGGATTTGATTAAGGATTACCCACTGTTTCAAAATGACATTTTAATGAAGAAAACCTTGAGTAAAAAAATGATACAAGATTGGCAACTCTCTAAGATTTAGCTGATTGAACTTGGAACAGAGTACTGAGCCTCCAGGAAAGGCACTGGAGCAATAGCATACTAGTGGATTCATTCTCAGTGGGTAAACTACAGATAGAAAAAAGAGGGCAGGCGGAACTGGACAAGCTGATCCTAAAGTTTGCATGAAAGGTAAAGAATCAAAACTAGTCAAGGCACATTTGAAGAAGATAGGAAGGGAGAATCCATCCTAAAATATGTCAAAGCTTCTCGTAAAGTTACAGTAATGAAGACATTGGGCTACTGGTTGAAAGACAAATAGACCAATGACAGAGAACACAAAGCCCCCAAACCGACATATGGGCATTTAGCAGTTCTAGAGAGAGCATGAGATCTCAGGGACATCACACTTGTTAAGTGATGCTTGGACAAACGGATAAGCAGGTAAAAATGTAGATTTTTAAATGTCATATCATATATAAAAATATATTTCAGAAGTGAAAAGGAAAAAGTTTAAACTTTTAGTTTAAATATGGAAAATATCCATATAAAATGGGCTAAAGATTTGTTAAATAAGATGCACAAACCACAGGAAGAGATTGATAAAGTAAACTAACTGAAATTAAACTGAGAAACAAGCTGCAGACTAGGAGAAGATATTCGCAATAAATATAACTGATAAAAGAGTGGACTCTGTATGTGTGTGTGCGTGTGTGTGTGTAGGCACACTTATTTACTTATGAGTGCTGGGAGTGTAAATTGTCCAATCCCTTTGGAGAGAATCTGGCAATATCCAATGTGGTTAAAGTTGAGCATATTTCATAACACAGCAATTCCTAGTCTAGTGTATACAGTAAAGAAACTTTTGTCAATGTGTATAAGGAGTCACAAGTAAGACTATTCAATGAAGTATTGAAATGACAAAGAATTGGAAACAACATAAATATTTATCAATTATGAAACAGAAAAATAAATTGTACAAGTTTTGGCAAGGATGTGGCAAAAAGGGAACACTCCTACACTGTTGGTGTGAATGTAAATTGGTGTAGCCACTGTGGAAAACAGTATGTAGGTTTCTCAAAAAACTAAAAATAGAACTATCATATGGCCCAGCAATTCCACTCCTGGGTATATATCAGAAAGAAACAAGAACGCTAATTTGAAAAGATACATACACCCCAATGTTCACAGCAGCACTAATTACAATAGCCAAGATATGGAAGCTACCTAAGTGTCCATCAACGGATAAATGGATAAAGAAGATGTGGTATATATATAGATTGGAATACTACTCAGCCATAAAAAAGAATGAAATTTTGCCATTTGCAGCAACATGGATGGACTTGGAGGGCATTATGCTAAGTGAAATTAGTCAGACAGAGAAAGACAAATACTGTATGATATCATTTATATGTGGAATCTAAAAATTGCAACAAACTAGTGAATGTAACAAAAAAGCAGACTCACAGATATAGAGAACAAACTAGTAGTTACCAGTGGGGAGGGGGGATGGGGCAATATAGGGGTGGGGGTGGGAGACACAAACTATTGCATGTAAGATAGGCTCATGGATGTATTATACAACAGGGGAAATATAGTCAATATCTTGTAATAACTGTAAATGGAAAGTAACCTTTAAAAATTGTATAAAAATTTAAAGAAGGACTTCCCTGGTGGAGCAGTGGTTAAGAATCCACCTGCCAATGCAGGGGACACGGGTTTGAGCCCTGGTCTGGGAAGATGCCACATGCTGCAGAGCAACCAAGCCTGTGCACCACAACTACTGAGCCTGCGCTCTAGAGCCCACGAGCCACAACTACTGATATCCATGCACCTAGAGCCTGTGCTCCGCAACAAAGAGAAGCCACCACAGTGAGAAGCCCGCAACAAAGAGTAGTCCCCGCTTGCCGCAACTAGAGAAAGCCCGCGTATAGCCAAAGACCCAACACAGAAAAAAATAAATAAATAAAATTTAAAAAACAGCTAAAAAAGGATTGTTGTAAAATCATAAAATGGAATAATACTGTACAGTGGTTAAAACGAATGAATTAGATCTACATGTACCTCTGAGGATACATCTCAAAGACATATAGTTGATTGAAAAAAGCAATTTGCAAAGGATATATACAGTATATATACACTTTGAAAGTATTAATAATTTTTAAAATTCACTAGATACTTCTATTTTGTTATGGGTAAATATATATGTTGAAATGTACAATGATAAAGTTATAAAGGCAATGTTGTATCTTCCAGATTGTGATTTCCTCTGGGGAGCAAACAGGAGGAATAGTTAAATCTACATAGTTTTAATTTTATAAAAGTGTCTATTTGTATTTTAAATCTCATCCTATTAATATTTTTCTTTTTATGTATAATTTACCATGTACATAAGTTACTAGTATAGTCGAACACACATATTATTAATATTTATGCAATCATTATGCAATCACATGCAATCATCTTATGCTAACTGTTTTTGAAATACTTTTTCACTTACATATAAACAACTTTCTATATCAATACATCATTTTCTTCAATATCATTTAACTAGTACCCTTTCTGTTAGACTTTTTGTAATATTTTCAATAATAACATATTTCTTTCTGATTATAAAAATAGATATTCACTGTAGAAAATATAAAAAAGAGAAAGAGAAAATTTTAAATCACTCATAATCATACTACTCAAAGAAAAACAAAATTAATATTTTTGTGAGTGTATTCTTCTATTCTTGTGTGTTTGTACATTTGCAGTATATAGACTATAATTCTAATTTTGGAAAAACTATTAAAAACTAGCATATATAGTTTTGCCTTTTTTTAACTTAACATTTTATAAGCATTTCTCCATATCATTAAATATCTTTAAAAACTTAAATTTTAATAGTTGTATAGTTTCCATCAAATAGATTGACCATAAATTATTTAACCATATATTGTTGGACACTGATAATACTTCCAATTTGCCACTATTGTAAATAGCACTGTAATAAACACTGTTATACAGAAATTGTGGTAAGCCTTGGTGATTATGGTAGACTCTGGGTCAAAAGCTAAGGACTTTTTAAGGCTCTTAATACATATTGCCAAATTGCTTTCCAAAAAGAATCAGACAATATTTTATACCTACATGTAAGTGATATGGGGATATATTAAAGACATTAAACATTTTATTTTTATATAATCTAAGTGGGCATGTTAATTCATGGAATGAATCTGTCCTTGAATTTGGTAGAAGAATCTATGCTTATGATTTAATTGATTGCAATCCGTGCAAAAAAGTAGTTCTTATAAGGATAAAATGTTTTCACAATTGAAACATTAGTCATCTGACTTGATAAATGTTCTTTTAGGACACACTGGAAACTGAAAGAAAAAGTTGAATGTTTCTTTTGTGGTATAAAAACAAACGAACACATATGGAAATACTATAAATTTACATATTAAGGGTGCCTCAAAAAATAGAGAAAAAATACACATGGAAGAGGAAAAGATTCAATGTTTTTAAAATAATATGTACCATAATTGGAGCTTATTTATAAAACATTTTCATTATTAAAACCAAAACATATGGTTGTTTTTCAAGAGAGTTGGCAAGTGTTTTTATTGCTTTATAAAAAAATATTGAATTATGCTCTATAAATCTAATTGGCATACAGAGTTTTAATGGTATATATTCTCCTTCATTAACTTAGAGCTGTTTTCCATAAATACCAAATAGTGGTTAAAGCTCAAAATGAGAGCTTACAAGGTTAAATCTAGGTGTTAAAAATTCAGACAAATCAGATTTTGAAATATAATTTTAGAATACGATCTAGGTCTTTTCAGATTTTCAGGGGAGGCTGATTCAAGTGATTTCTAAAGGAATGCTTTATTCTAACTTCCACTTTGAAGTATAAATACTACCAATAGAAAAGCAAAGATTTGGGGATGTTAAATAGTTTTCAATTCTAGAAGTCGATAAAGGTCAGGGCTCCCTGGCCACAAAAATGGGGTATGTTTACTGTGTTCATTCTTTGTAACACTCAAACGGATATGAAATTTCACTGATAATTTTTGCCAACAATCCAAGATGGAAGAGCCTTATGGAGATAAAGACCAAAACTGTCACAATTGCTTCTTAGAATGTGAAAACGAACAAAAGTTAAAATGGTATTTTGTTGAAGTTAGGAATTCAGTTCCAAATAACTCAGCTTTAAAGGTTCAGTCTATCAAAATAGTTTTTGTCTCTCTGTGCCACTTCCTGCCTTTCATGAATGGGCTCTGAGCCCCTCCAGAGATCAATGACAGTGCCCACCAGGCCTCTTTGGGAGATGACTGGGGAAGGAGTGCTCATATGCTAGGGAGATAGGGAGTGGATGGGAAGGGAAGCATGATTATTCTTCTTGGAGCTCCAAGTCCCAGCTGCTAGGTCCCAGGAGATCAATGGGTGTCACATAGGTTCCAGGGGTAAAATAGGAATGTTGTAATTTGTTGAGTTTATATCTTGACTTTTACTATTGACTTTTATTATTGAGAGAAAAAAGTGAGAGAAAGAAATTAAAAGAATAAGTTTTATGCAGACCCAAAGGTGAACTCTTAACTGTTGACTCCAAACCCAAAATACACTGAACAATAGTAGAGTAGGTAAATAAGCCCATATTTCTTTGTTTTTGTTTTCCAGAAACAGATTATAATTGTTTCTTTAGGGTAAGATTAATTTATTAATTGGTATATATTGATTGCTCATTATGTGCCCAGCTATGTGCAAATGAGACAAAGAGGTATGAGCCATGGTTTCCAGCATGTAAGGAGTTAATATATTTGGGGACCTTAAGGCACAGAGGAAAATGAGACTGAACGATAGCAGCCTTCTTTGAAGCTGACATTGCCATAGGAACTCACTCTGCTAATGACATCTATGTGTTCTCAGGGTCACTGGACCCATTCTATTAACGACTAAGCCTATAGTTCAGACAGTTAAGCATCCAGAAGGCACAGCTAACACATCCTCAACAAAGGCACTGTGACTTTAGTGCTAGGAAAGAGAGGGGAGGCATATAGCATAGTGGTCAAGAACTTTGGCATTGGGGTTAAATTAGAACCAAGTTCAAGTGCTTCACTACTCTCCTGGCTATATACTTTGGGCAAGTGACTTAAACATCCTGAACCATAGTTTTCCCATCTGTAAAATGCAGTATGTAGCTCAGAGAGCTGCTGTAAGGATTAAAAGAGTGTTGCATGAGAATGCCTAAGACATAAATACTAGATTTCCTTGACTTTAAGATGTTATCAGTTGGACACTGCACCATTGGTCAAATAACAGCTTTGGAGACAGAAGAAGAAACATTAGGTTAAATACAAACATTAAAATAAAACCTGCTGGTAGTATATATTTATGTACTTTCTTGTTATACTATAAGTCTGCAACTTAGCTTTCTGCATATTGAGATAGAGTCTGCTGAACCACTTTTGTAATCGATAGTTATGTGTATGTAGCAAGCCAGTGACATGTGGCTTTCCATAGCTGACACTTGTGATCTTGATCTTGTTAGCATCTTTTGGATTGAAAATATAATTTTTGAAGGTTATGGGAAAACCATTTCCTGTTTGGTTAAATGTGTGGCATTTTCTCCTGAGCTAAAGGAAGTTAAGCAGCTTTTCTTGAAAGGCAGATGCTTGAGAGACAATCCCTTACAATGCATGAATCAGTCACACCAGCCTCTTTTAGTTTTGGTAATTCTAAAATGTAATCTGCTAGATTTGGCAAGTTCTATTGTCTGTAGTCATAGTTCCAAGCACAGGCCAAGCATTCTTCTATGTTCCCAGTAACTTTTTCTTTCAATGCTGCATCATACTGTAATCTTTTTGAAGAATTTTCAGGACAATTAAGGATACACCTTTAAAGAAAGTTCAACCGCTTGTGGTGCTACCAATGCAAATAATTTAACTGAGATGATAATCAGATAAACAGACACTTCCTGAGTAAGCCTGATTTCAGATATACCCATGCAATAAAACTACCTGCCTAGAAGCCAGCAGTTTCCTTCTGACATCAACTGTAAGATTCCCCCCTTCCTCAGAAACATTAAAATGTGCCTCTGAAAAGGAAGGAGATGATCAGGTAGAGAAGGAGAGAGAGGGCCTTTCAGGCAGAGGAGGAGGCATATACAACAGCATGGAGATGAGGATGTTGGGACAGTTTTATGTGGGGATAGTTTAGGGTTTTGACAGGAAACCAGGATGGACTGGGAGCTCAGACACATTTGTTGAGACACAGGCTTGCAGCTCGTAGTAATTTGGGACTTAATAGTTTGAGAATCCATGAAAAGTTTCCAAGCAAAATAATGACACAACCTGGGCTTAGAAAAGACATTCTTTTGATACTGTGTGGGAGACTGGAGTGAAGCAGTTATGTGGATATATCGAAGCCCTGGGTAAGAGAGAATGCAATCTTCAACTAAATGACAGACATTTAGGAGGGAAAATTGATGATTTGATGACCAAATGGATGGAATATTCCACTAATTAGTTAGGTAGTCATCTAGTAGGATCTCTAAAAACAAAATATTTTAGTTTCTGAGTGTGGGACAAAATAAACCAAAATGTTTTAAAATTGTAATGATTGGTAGTCAATATCTTTTTTTTCTAAAGTGCATGTTTCCAAGGGTAGAGAATAGAATTTTATCTTTGCATATTTTTCCTTGCAAATAAGCAGTTATGGCCGTTGTCAAGGTCATGGTCACAGATGGAGACTCCGAGCCAGAGACCTTCAGATAGCTTGTCCACATAGCCAAGGAGCCACCAGGACAATTTTGACAAGTCTCTGTCTTCCTCCCTTCATCTCTTATTAAGTTTGGCAAGGAAGCTTTAGAAAGTAGGACAGGCAACTCAGCATTAGAGAACTGAAAGTAAGGAAGCAGGCCTTAGCTCAGTGAGGGGCAAATAAACATAGTTACAGATGTGGAATTGTAGCATTTAAGATAATGTTAAAGCATTTAGGAGTTAAACCTTCTCTTAATCCTTATTCTAACTGTCAGGTAAGAAGCAAAACTAAGAAATATTAGTACAGTTATCTAAATAAATAACTTGCACTGTTAAAAAAACACCCAGATGAGGATCCCATGGCACATAGATATACCCTTTTGAAGAGCTCACCCTTGCTGTAAGCATGATGGTGGCACCTGTGCTACTCTAATCCACCCACCCAACACAGTGTGCTGAGTGTGGCCACGGAACCTGGAAAGCGGGAAAGGCCTTCGCTGAATTTGCCTTGCAATCTTAACCCCATTTCAATGGTAGAAATGTTTCACCTTCCAACATTCAAACATTCCAACTTCAATTCTCATCAGAGAAGAGAATTTGTTGCTGGATATATGGAGATACATGCAACGTGAGGAATTATCAAACTATAGAATTTGTTCAGGTCTCAATGGTGAATGAAGTTTTATTCAACCAAGGGATGAGAACCAAAGATGGGAAAGAAAAGAACATTAATGCAACTCGTTTGCAAAGATGACACTGGGTTTTATCACTTATCCTAGAACTCTGGATTCCATGTCAGGAACCTTTTTGGTTCCCCTACAGAGACAATGACTTTGGAGTTGATGCTTTTCATATATGTGAGTTTATAAGGTCATGCAGAGTAGCAATAAGAATAAATAAACTTGTAGCATACTGGGATTTTCCCTGAATTTTATAACCTCTGGATATAGCAAAGCTCTATCTTAGTGTAGTGTTGGGTTGGGAAACATATGTGTAATTTTAAGCAAATACATAAGTATAATGAAGCACTGACATACATATCTTCTGGAATTTATTAGTAACATGAAACCATGATGAGTTCTATCTTCATTCCTTACTAAGCCATTTGTTCTTTATTCTATAAATACAAGCCAATGACAGAATTGCAATTATAGAGGCTTATAGAAATGGAGGCCTCAAAGCCAAGAAATGAAAGATGGTAATACCTGAAGCAGCAGTGATGAAATTGTGATTTGCTATTTGAAGTGGAGGCATGGAATGACAGACAAAATAGGTTAAAGAATAAAACAAGAGGCTGTAGGACATCAGAATCTTTACAGAAAACTGCATTCAGTATGTATAGACATAGCCATACAGTTCTTAAAAGCATCAGATTAGAGAATGTTTATGGAAGTGCTCACAAACCATAAAGCACTATAGAAATACATGATATATATTACATTATTATATTCTAGAATGAGAAAGAGAAAATACTTTGTAACTAATGTACTCACACATCATTTAGAATCTATCTTAGACTGATCCTTCAGGGCTCTAAGGGAGCTTTTCATTCTTCTTATTGTTTTGATGGTTTATGCATTTCTAATTATTACCACTTCTAACATATATCCTTGAGAAAGAGAAAAGCATAAAATTATGACATGAAGGTGACATTTTAAAGATGGAAAGGGAAAAGGAATTATGAATATAGGAGAGAAAAATAAAATTGGGAACAGAAAACTAAAACTCAAAATTATTTATCATTCAGTGAATTCAATCAACAAATATTTATTGAGTTAAATGCCTGTTAAATGCCAAGAATTGCTAGGGCCTGGGGATCCAGAAATGAAAAGACAAGGAAATTATATGTGTATTGTTGTCCTGAGTTCCTTGAAGAAAAATGATGCTTATCGGAAGCAGACAAAATTGACTATCACTGGCTTAGAGTACATTGACTAATATGTTTTCTAGTAGAGGGGATTCTTTCAGCTTCATGCATGATCTCAAGACAGCCAGAGGTACTGTTTTCACACAAGATGTGATCTGTTGGGTCACTGGTCAAATGGTTCGTCACGTGTCAGTAGCAGCACTTAGAAGTAATTTTATAGGCTTTTTTTATCCATCATGTCAAAAAATACACAGTATTGAAAAATACACAACATTATTTATTTTGAAAAATGGACAACCCTATCCTAGTCAATGAACTGAAGGAGTGGCATCAGGAATCTAATGATGGCTTACTGGAAAAAGAGGAGATATGACAGATGTCATTCATTTATGAGAGCCACAGAACAAAGGGGGACTGGGAAGCTGCTGTCACTGGTCTGGGGTTGTGAAACATGCTTAATACAACCAAGCTGCATTGATAATAGCTCAGGAATGCCTACCTGTTATTGATCTATACATTCAGGAAAGAAGATTTTATTCAGCAAAGATGTGAATATAAAATATGCCAAGTTCCTGTATGGGTAGCTGAGTTTTAGAAAAGAAACTGTAAGGGGCAAAGGGCCTAGTATCTCTACAAAGTGATACAGAGGGAGTATGTGTCTGCCTAGGAAAGTGTTGGCTTACACAGTATTTCCATTCATTACCTTGGTGGATTTACATGTCCTAGAGATGGATCCTCAGTTTTACAAGCTTAAAAATTTGGTTTTTATTAGCACACCAAGAATGAATTCATCTCTCAGGACCGATTTCATGGTAACTGAGCTCATGAGACTGATGTATAAAACCATAACTTACAATTTACTAGTTTTATTAATAGTGAAAATGTGCCTGTCCCTGGAATGGACCTACTCCCAGCCCAGAAGATACACTCAATTTTTCCCTCTAGGCAATCAAATTGTAAACAGAAGGTGACTTGGTGAGTGCTGAATCAAAACAAAGGGAGTTCAAAGAATCAAATGTTCAATTATGTCAGATTAATGTAACTTGATGCATAAGCTTACAATAGAAATGGCCTTGCCCAAGAGTTCTGAAAATCCAAAGTCCTCAGCCTGAAGCTCTCCTGACATGGACAGTGCTGTTTAATTTTTGTCTCTGAGTTATTTCATTTTCTTAGCTTCCACTGTTAACCAAACCATTCTGGTTTATAAACAGCCAGGTGGTAGAGAATTGCAGGATGATCAGGTACCGTGTTTTAGAGGAAAAACTTAGTGTGCCCTGGAAAATATACAAGGAACTATTATTTCATTTGGAGGTGATTTTGTTAGCACTGCCCATTTCCCTTGAATTGCTCTGCACACGTAGGTCATGTGGCAGCTGGTACATGGATTAGGAAGTGGTGAACTAGAATTGATATCAAGGCCTCCGTTGCCATTACTAAAGAACACTGAACTGTGTGCCCCACGTGATCATGCCTTCCATCAGGAAGATACCTATGCTCAAGTTAGCAAACAAAAAATTGAACGCACAAACTGAAACTGAGATGGGAAAAGATTATGGGATAAAGAGAGTCTGTCACCGTTAATAAAGGGTCAGGAGTCTCAGTGGAAAAACTGTCTTCCAAAGTGATGTTCTTTAGTTCTTGCCAAGCATCTTTTGAACTTTTTTCTTACCCCGCCCCACCTCTGCAACTGCAGTGCAGAATTCTCAACACGGTGGTAAAAATTTGGCCTCCTCCATGCAGCTCACTGTACTGAGAGAAGCTGAGTTATAAAAATGATTCTCTGAAACTGGAACAACAGGCAGCGAGGAAGAATGGATGGCAAAGATGCTGCCTTTTCATAAAGCTTTTATGTCAAACCACTAAGAGTTCCAGGAAGAAAGACTACCTCTTGGAAAGCCTTCCTTCACGCGTGTTCACTCTGAAGCCCTTAAGTAGGTCTTCCAGGCATCGCAAAGATGTTAGCCAGCATGTTATATCTAACAAATGCTGGCACAGCACAGCCGCATAAGAGGAGTCGGCTCCAGGAATCAGGGAGTGAGCTAAATTAGCCCACATGCTAAGCAGGCCCTACTGTTATAATGTATACGAAGCTTTGGGGTTTGAAATTTCCCTTCCAGAAGCATATTTTATTGCATTATCTCCCCAATAGACCTCAGCTTTATTCTTTCTTCGACAGCCTTTCTTCTGAAGCACGAATCCAAGGGGTTGCTGCCCCAAAGAATGACATTGACAGCAAGACAAAGACGGCTGATAGAACTGAAGCTGAGGGCAGGATGAACTACAGAGTGAATGTGCATAGTCAGCCCATGATTTCCTCCTATTTAGTTGTATATAACTTGATAACGATAGGAAGTGGGAGGGGGAGGAAAATATTCTTATACATTCTTATCCCTCTCTCTTCCTCTTTCTTCTTCTCCTTTTCCGTCTTCTCCTTCTCCTTCTTTCCTCCCCCCTCCCCCATATTGAACAGGCCCTTATGGAAGTGTTACATTCAATTTTAACTCCTCAGTAAAAACAAGATGTGGAAAATTCAAAAGTTTACTTATTGAAAAAGTGTCTTCTGAAGTGTATAGAAGGCATCTGCTTCCCAAATCCTCTACTAACATCAAGAGCTGCTATTCTCTAAGAGTGAATTTTGAGTCATGTTCAACTATTTCCTTTAGCTCCTAATTTCAATCAACCCATCTCTAATTCCTACTGAAACTTCATTTCTTTAATTTGACCCTTCCTGTTCACTTTCCCCATCCTGATTATCCTATCTAGAAGTGACTACAATGCTAATTAAGTGGGTCAGTGGTAACCACTTCTGGTCTCTAGAGCTCTATATTTACCCCAATCTCAACCTCGAATGTCATTTTTATTATACCATTTTTCTAAGAGAAATACTTAATTTACCAAGGGCAAAAAAGGAGCTAAGTATTTCATCATCTTCAAAATTAATTATTAGGTATTATTTCTAGTCATCTTATTTGGGCCCCAAATAAGATGCGCTTCCAGAATTAGGAAATAAGAACATGAAAAACCATGATAACTAGAATGAAAAGGTACCATAAACAAACTATGTTTAGTAGTTCTTGGAAATCATCTTGAAGCAATTCATCCTACTGGGAGACTTGTAAATATATTACTCGTAAGATTGGAGTATCGTCCCCCCTCCAAATACTCCAATCTAAAACTGAACAAAGATAAAATAAGATGCAATCTTATAGTGTAACATGAGACCATATATGACATATTGGTATCTTGGAAAAGAGGCACTTCGTAGAAAAGATGGTCAGTGAATTCTGTCCCAGATGCTCTGATTCTATAAGGTTGGTACATATGCTTAGTCTGATACATGCTCATCTAGAGTCTAGGGTAGGGTAATGTGGTTTGGTACTGGGTAGAAATATCTGTCAAAGAACATTCTGTTCCCTTTGCTCTCATTCTGAGTATGCCACCTGACTTTATGCTAAATAAACTCATATGAGACCTGTTATGAATTAGGGGCCAATTTATCAATTTTCGGTTGGAGCTACAACCTGGGGAAAAACACCTGCTTCGTGTATGGGGCACTCCTTCTGAGTGAGCAGGTGAACTCAGAGGAGCAGGGGTAGAGGTAGGGGGAAGGTCCGGGTTCACATGAGTTGAGCACTTGCAGACTGATTAACCTCACATTTATGAAACAGAAACTGAAAATGCTGACCTCAAAACAAACTCTTGGACCAGGAAGACCACATACCTTTAAGCCAAGCAATCTCTCTGTACAAAATTCTGAAGGAACATAATTTTGTTACTAAACATTTCTGCTCATAAAAATCATCTGGGGAGCTTTCTAAAAATGCAGACTGGGGGGCTTCCGGGAAGATGGCGGAAGAGTAAGACACGGACATTACCTTGCTCCCCACACATACACCAGAAATACGTCTACATGTGGAACAACTCCTACAGAACACCTACTGAACGCTGGCAGAAGACCTCAGAGCTCCCAAAAGGCAAGAAACCCCCCACGTACCTGGGTAGGGCAAAAGAAAAAAGAATAAACAGAGACAAAAGGATAGGGACGGGACCTGCACCAGTGGGAGGGAGCTGTGAAGGAGGAAAGGTTTCCACACACTAGGAAGCTGCTTCGCGGGCGGAGACTGCGGGTAGTGGAGGGGGAAAGCTTCGGAGCCGAGGAGGAGAGCACAGCAACAGGGGTGCGGGGGGAAAAGCGGAGAGATTCCCGCACAGAGAATCGGTGCCGACCGGCACTCACCAGCCCAAGAGGCTTGTCTTCTCCCCCGCCGGGGCGGGCAGGGCTGGGAGCTGAGGCTTGGGCTTTGGTCGGAGAGCAGGGAGAGGACTGGGGTTGGCGTTATGAACACAGCCTGCAGGGGGTTAGTGCGCCACGGCTGGCCGAGGGAGTCCGGGGAAAAGTCTGGACCTGCCGAAGAGGCAAGAGACTTTTTCTTCCCTCTTTGTTTCCTGGTGCTCGAGGAGAGGGGATTAAGAGCGCCGCTTAAAGGAGCTCCAGAGACGGGCGCGAGCCGCGGCTAAAAGCGCAGACCCCAGAGACAGGCATGAGAAGCTAAGGCTGCTGCTGCTGCCACCAAGAAGCCTGTGTGCGAGCACAGGTCACTATCCACACCCCCCTTCCGGGGAGCCTGTGCAGCCCGCCAATGCCAGGGTCCCATGATCCAGCGACAACTCCCCTGGGAGAACGTACGGCACGCCTCAGGCTGGTGCAATGTCACGCCGGCCTCTGCCGCCGCAGGCTCGCCCCGCACTCCGTGCCCCTCCCTCCCCCCGGCCTGAGTGAGCCAGAGCCCCTGAATCAGCGGCTCCTTTAACCCCGTCCTGTCTAAGCGAAGAACAGACGCCCTCCGGCGACCGACACGCAGAGGCGGGGCCAAATCCAAAGCTGAGCCCCTGGGAGCTGTGAGAACAGAGAGAAAGGGAAATCTCTCCCAGCAGCCTCAGAAGCAGCGGATTAAAGCTCCACAATCAACTTGATGTACCCTGCATCTGTGGAATACATGAATAGACAACGAATCATCCCCAAATTAAGGAGGTGGACTTTGAGAGCAAGATTTATTATTTTTTCCCCTTTTCCTCTTTTTGTGAGTGTGTATGTGTATACTTCTGTGTGAGATTTTGTCTGTAGAGCTTTGCTTCCACCATTTGTGGGAGGGTTTCATCCGTCCGTTTTTTGTTTTGTTCTGTTTTAATTTTTTTCTTAATAATTACTTTTTATTTTAATAACTTTATTTTATTTTACTTTATCTTCGTTCTTTCTTTCCTTCCTTCCCTCCTTTAGACAACGAATCATCCCAAATTGAGGAGGTGGACTTTGAGAGCAAGATTTATGATTTTTTCCCCTTTTCCTCTTTTTGTGAGTGTGTATGTGTATGCTTCTGTGTGAGATTTTGTCTGTATAGCTTTACTTCCACCATTTGTCCTAGGGTTCTATCCGTCGGTTTTTTTTTTCTCTTAATAATTATTTTTTTATTTTAATAACTTCATTATATTTTATCTTACTTTATTTTACTTTACTTTATCTTCTTTCTTTTTTTACTTCCTTCCCTCCTTCCTTCCTTCCTTCCTTCCTCCCTCCCTCCTTTCTTTCTTTCTTTCTACTTCTACTAATTCTTTCTTTCTATTTTTTCTCCCTTTTATTCTGAGCCGTGTGGATGAAAGCCTCTTGGTGCTGCAGCCAGGAGTGAGTGCTGTGCCTCTGAGGTGGGAGAGCCAACTTCAGGACACTGGTCCACAAGAGACCTCCCAGCTCCACATAATATCAAATGGGGAAAATCTCCCAGAGATCTCCATCTCAACACCAGCACCCAGCTTCACTCAACGACCAGCAAGCTACAGTGCTGGACATCCTATGCCAAACAACTAGCAAGACAGGAACACAACCCCACCCATTAGCAGAGAGGCTGCCTAAAATCATAAGTCCACAGACACCCCAAAACACACCACCAGACGTGGACCTGCCCACCAGAAAGACAAGATCCAGCCTCATCCACCAGAACACAGGCACTAGTCCCCTCCACCAGGAAGCCTACACAACCCACTGAACCAACCTTAGCCACTGGGGACAGGCACCAAAAAACAACGGGTACTACGAACCTGCAGCCTGCAAAAAGGAGACCCCAAACACAGTAAGATAAGCAAAATGAGAAGAAAGAAAAACACACAGCAGATGAAGGAGCAAGATAAAAACCCACCAGACCTAACAAATGAAGAGGAAATAGGCAGTCTACCTGAAAAAGAATTCAGAATAACGATAGTAAAGATGATCCAAAATCTTGGAAACAGAAAGAGACAAAATGCAAGAAACATTTAACAAGGACCTAGAAGAACTAAAGAGGAAACAAACAACGATGAACAACACAATAAATGAAATGAAAAATACTCTAGATGGGATCAATAGCAGAATAACTAAGGCAGAAGAACGGATAAGTGACCTGGAAGATAAAATAGTGGAAATAACTACTGCAGAGCAGAATAAAGAAAAAAGAATGAAAAGAACTGAGGACAGTCTCAGAGGCCTCTGGGACAACATTAAACGCACCAACATTCAAATTATAGGGGTCCCAGAAGAAGAAGAGAAAAAGAAAGGGACTGAGAAAATATTTGAAGAGATTATAGTTGAAAACGTCCCTACTATGGGAAAGGAAATAGTTAATCAAGTCCAGGAAGCACAGAGAGTCCCATACAGGATAAATCCAAGGAGAAATACGCCAAGACACATATTAATCAAACTGTCAAAAATTAAATACAAAGAAAACATATTAAAAGCAGCAAGGGCAAAACAACAAATAACACACAAGGGAATCCCCATAAGGTTAACAGCTGATCTTTCAGCAGAAACTCTGCAAGCCAAAAGGGACCGGCAGGACATATTTAAAGTGATGAAGGAGAAAAACCTGCAACCAAGATTACTCTACCCAGCAAAGATCTCATTCAGATTTGATGGAGAACTTAAAACCTTTACAGACAAGCAAAAGCTGAGAGAGTTCAGCACCACCAAACCAGCTCTACAACAACTGCTAAAGGAACTTCTCTAGGCAAGAAACACAAGAGAAGGAAAAGACCTACAATAACTAACCCAAAACAGTTAAGAAAATGGTAATAGGAACAAACATATCGATAATTACCTTAAATGTAAATGGACTAAATGCTCCCACCAAAAGACACAGATTGGCTGAATGGATACAGAAACAAGAGCCACACATTTGCTGTCTACAAGAGACCAACTTCAGACCTAGAGACACATACAGACTGAAAGTAAGGGGATGGAAAAAGATATTTCATGCAAATGGAAACCAAAAGAAAGCTGGAGTAGCAATTCTCATATCAGACAAAACAGACTTTAAAATAAAGGCTATTAGAAGAGACAAAGAAGGACACTACATAATGATCAAGGGATCGATCCAAGAAGAAGATATAACAATTGTAAATATTTATGTACCCAACATAGGAGCACCTCAATACATAAGGCAAATACTAAGAGCCATAAAAGGGGAAATCGACAGTAACACATTCATAGTAGGGGACTTTAACACCCCACTTTCACCAGTGGACAGATCATCCAAAATGAAAATAAATAAGGAAACACAAGCTTTAAATGATACATTAAACAAGATGGACTTAATTGATATTTATAGGACATTCCATCCAAAAACAACAGAATACACATTTTTCTCAAGTGCTCATGGAACATTCTCCAGGATAGATCATATCTTGGGTCACAAGTCAAGCCTTGGTAAATTTAAGAAAATTGAAATTCTTTCAAGTATGTTTTCCGACCACAATGCTATGAGATTAGATATCAATTACAAGAAAAGATCTGTAAAAAATACAAACACATGGAGGCTAAACAATACACTACTTAATAACGAAGTGATCACTGAAGAAATCAAAGAGGAAATAAAAAAATACCTAGAAACAAATGACAATGGAGACATGATGACCCAAAATCTATGGGATGCAGCAAAAGCAGTTTCAAGAGGGAAGTTTATAGCAATACAATCCTACCTTAAGAAACAGGAAACATCTCGAACAAACAACCTAACCTTGCACCTACAGCAATTAGAGAAAGAAGAACAAAAAACTCCCAAAGTTAGCAGAAGGAAAGAAATCATAAAAATCAGATCAGAAATAAATGAAAAAGAAATGAAGGAAACGATAGCAAAGATCAATAAAACTAAAAGCTGGTTCTTTGAGAAGATAAACAAAATTGATAAACCATTAGCCAGACTCATCAAGAAAAAAAGGGAGAAGACTCAAATCAATAGAATTAGAAATGAAAAAGGAGAAGTAACAACTGACACTGCAGAAATACAAAATATCATGAGAGATTACTACAAGCAACTCTATGCCAATAAAATGGACAACCTGGAAGAAATGGACAAATTCTTAGAAATGCACAACCTGCCAAGACTGAATCAGGAAGAAACAGAAAATATGAACAGACCAATCACAAGCACTGAAATTGAAACTGTGATTAAAAATCTTCCAACAAACAAAAGTCCAGGACCAGATGGCTTCACAGGCGAATTCTATCAAACATTTAGAGAAGAGCTAACACCTATCCTTCTCAAACTGTTCCAAAATATAGCAGAGGGAGGGAGGAACACTCCCAAACTCATTCTATGAGGCTACCATCACCCTGATACCAAAACCAGACAAGGATGTCACAGAGAAAGAAAACTACAGGCCAATATCACTGATGAACATACATGCAAAAATCCTCAACAAAATACTAGCAAACAGAATCCAACAGCACATTAAAAGGATCATACACCATGATCAAGTGGGGTTTATTCCAGGAATGCAAGGATTCTTCAATATACGCAAAACAATTAATGTGATAAACCATATTAACAAATTGAAGGAGAAAAACCATATGATCATCTCAGTAGATGCAGAGAAAGCTTTCGACAAAATTCAACACTCTATGATAAAAACCCTGCAGAAAGCAGGCAGAGAGGGAACTTTCCTCAACATAATAAAGGCCATATATGACAAACCCACAGCCAAAATCGTCCTCAATGGTGAAAAACTGAAAGCATTTACACTAAGATCAGGAACAAGACAAGGTTGCCCACTCTCACCACTCCTATTCAACATAGTTTTGGAAGTTTTACCCCAGCAATCAGAGAAGAAAAGGAAATAAAAGGAATCCAAATCGGAAAAGAGGAAGTAAATCTGTCACTGTTTGCAGATGACATGATACTATACATAGAGAGTCCTAAAGATGCTACCAGAAAACTACTAGAGCTAATCAATGAATTTGGTAAAGTAGCAGGATACAAAATTAATGCACAGAAATCTCTGGCATTCCTATACACTAATGATGAAAAATCTGAAAGTGAAATCAAGAAAACACTCCCATTTACCATTGCAAGAAAAAGAATAGACTATCTAGGAATAAACCTACCTAAGGAGACAAAAGACCTGCATGCAGAAAATTATAAGACACTGATGAAAGAAATTAAAGATGATACAAATAGATGGAGTGATATACCACCTTCTTGGATTGGAAGAATCAACATTGTGAAAATGACTCTACTACCCAAAGCAATCTACAGATTCAATGCAATCCCTATCCAACTACCACTGGCATTTTTCACAGAACTAGAACAAAAAATTTCACAATTTGTATGGAAACACAAAAGACCATGAATAGCCAAAGCAATCTTGAGAACGAAAAACGGAGCTGGAGGAATCAGGCTCCCTGACTTCAGACTATACTACAAAGCTACAGTAATCAAGGCAGTATGGTACTGGCACAAAAGCAGAAAGATAGATCAATGGAACAGGATAGAAAGCCCAGAGATAAACCCACGCACATATGGTCACCTTATCTTTGATAAAGGAGGCAGGAATGTACAGTGGAGAAAGGACAGCCTCTTCAATAAGTGGTGCTGGGAAAACTGGACAGGTACATGTAAAAGTATGAGATTAGATCACTCCCTAACACCATACACAAAAATAAGCTCAAAATGGATTAAAGACCTAAATGTAAGGCCAGAAACTATCAAACTCTTAGAGGAAAACATAGGGAGAACACTCTATGACATAAATCACAGCAAGATCCTTTCTGACCCACCTCCCAGAGAAATGGAAATAAAAACAAAAATAAACAAATGGGACCTAATGAAACTTCAAAGCTTTTGCACAGCAAAGGAAACTGTAAACAAGACCAAAAGAGAACCCTCAGAATGGGAGAAAATATTTGCAAATGAAGCAACTGACAAAGGATTAATTTCCAAAATTTATAGGCAGCTCATGCAGCTCAATAACAAAAAACAAACAACCCAATCCAAAAATGTGCAGAAGACCTAAATAGACATTTCTCCAAAGAAGATATACAGACTGCCAACAAACACATGAAAGAATGCTCAACATCACTAATCATTAGAGAAATGCAAATCAAAACTACAATGAGATATCATCTCACACCAGTCAGAATGGCCATCATCAAAAAATCTAGAAACAATAAATGCTGGAGAGGGTGTGGAGAAAAGGGAACCCTCTTGCACTGTTGGTGGGAATGTAAATTGATACAGCCTCTGTGGAGAACAATATGGAGGTTCCTTAAAAAACTACAAATAGAACTACCATATGACCCAGCAATCCCACTACTGGGCATATACCCTGAGAAAACCATAATTCAAAAAGAGTCATGTACCAAAATGTTCATTGCAGCTCTATTTACAATAGCCAGGAGATGGAAACAACCTAAGTGTCCATCATTGGATGAATGGATAAAGAAGATGTGGCACATATATACAATGGAATATTACTCAGCCATAAAAAGAAACGAAATTGAGCTATTTGTAATGAGGTGGATAGACCTAGAGTCTGTCATACAGAGTGAAGTAAGTCAGAAAGAGAAACACAAATACCGTATGCTAACACATATATATGGAATTTAAGAAAAAAAAATGTCATGAAGAACCTAGGGGTAAGAGAGGAATAAAGACACAGACCTACTAGAGAACTGACTTGAGGATATGGGGAGGGGGAAGGGTAAGCTGTGACAAAGCACGAGAGAGGCACGGACGTATATACACTACCAAACGTAAGGTAGATAGGTAGTGGGAAGCAGCCACAGCACAGGGAGATCAGCTCGGTGCTTTGTGCCCGCCTGGAGGGGTGGGTTAGGGAGGGTGGGAGGGAGGGAGACATAAGAGGGAAGAGATATCGGAACATATGTATATGTATAACTGATTCACTTGGTTATAAAGCAGAAACTAACACACCACTGTAAAGCAATTATACTCCAATAAAGATGTAAACATATATCTATAAATAAATAAATAATTAAAATCACAAGCGTATTATTTTAGAAAGGCACAAGTCCATGGAGGCCAGTGAAATAAAAGTATTCATATAGGAAGTTGGAACTTGCTAAACAATCTACACACCTCATTTCATATGTTAGAGAACATTTGCAAATGCGGCAGAAGATCTATCATGCCTGATGTATTTAAGGGTTCTGATTAATTGTGCGCTATGGTGGAAATACTATAAACGTCATCTATACATGATCTTTGCTGTTCTCCCCAGCATCTTCAGAAGATTAGGCTGCTGAGGTGCAGGGTATACCCTTGACCCTTATGCATCTCCTTCCACTCTGTCTACATATAGTTTGTTTCACTCTATGTTTTCACAGTAGGCTTTATCTATGTCTTAACGGATCCCCTCTTTGCATTACTCTGAGATGTCTTCCTGGTTAGTCAAGTGCCTGACACAATGCTGGGACACAAAGGGTAAATTTGGCAAATATTTCATAAATTCTTTTTTTTTTTGAGGCTTTCATGGGTTAAGAGTTAGAAAGTGGTCTCATACATCCAAGGTGGAGTGACAGAGATTTCTTTCATGATGACTCATGATGAAAGGCAACATTCCTTCTATTGATATCAAATACCTTTATATACCTAATGCACATATATGCCCCAACATTATTTTCATTCAGCAAAGTAGAAATAAAATTTCCTCTAAGAAGATCAGAGGATGGATTCTTGGTAGTTTTGTTCTCTGTCTACAAGTATTTTGCGTGCACAGTGGCCACAATTCCACTGAGGAATGCGTACTCTTTCCTATCTCAGTTTAGCTTGATTGAATACATTTATTTTGAAAGTTCACATGGCCAATCTTTTCTTAACAACCAAAAACATCAAATAATCCAACAAAAGAATTTGTTAGAATTTCATTATTAATTCCTAGTCCTTCTGATAGCAGTCTAGTTTGTTCTCAGCTTCACCATGAATTTAAGAAGAACCAAAAATGAGAAGAATGACTGCATAGTTCAGAAAAATTTTGAAATGAAATTTTATTTGTATAATCAATGAATCATGATGTTCTAGGAACGCTTAATGACCTCAGAAGTCATCTAATCCAACTCCCTGATTTAGTAAATGTGGAAACTGAAACTCAAATTAAGAAACCTGTTGGATGCTCTACAGCTTGTTGGTAGCATATTCTGAACTACACTGTCTCTTCACCTTCATTCCCTTAACACAACTGGAAATAAATACTTAGAATTTATTCTTTTTCATCATCATTGGTTAAACTTCTCTACACCTGTAGGAGGCAGAGCTGAAGTTTAAGTGCCTCTCCTAAACTTCATGGATTCAAACTGGGAAATTCTTCATTACTAGAATTTTTTAAACCTCAGTTAAATGATATAACTTATATAAAGCACTACAGAGAGCATTTGGCAAATAGTAGATGATCAATAAAGATTTTTTTTTAAAAAAAATCTTTTTTGTCTAAATTCCAGTTCAGACATTTGACTTTTAATTATTCTTTTCAGTAGTTGTATGTTTAAAGCAATGTTATTGGAACTGTAAATGTATCCTCTCTTCCCCTATCATATCCTTTATAAGACTATTTGTATTAGACAAAAACATGTAGGAGGTGGAGGATGAGGTCTTGGGCTCACAGGGTATTGAGCAAGATTCTCCGAGACCCTGTGGCACAAGGGTGTTAGTGACTCGTGTAGTTGAGAGACTGGGTTATAATTTGTGTTGAAGCTACATGGGTTTTCAGCAGCAGGTTTTGTACATAACAGGGAGTTTCTGGATCTTGTTAGCTCAGGGCAAAAAGTCATGCTTTGGAGCAGTTACCCCAGCAGGAGGAGAAAAGATGATGGTTGGTAATTACATCAGTTTTGCACTGTCGAGCAGATGTTCTTGCAGATAGATTTTGGCTGGCGTTTACAGAGTATCACTGGTGATTCCCATGATAGTGTCGGGGCTGCTACAAGTGGAAGACACTGCAGGTCTGTAAAACATTGTGAGAAGGAGGAAGAGGGAACCAGACAGCAGTCTGGAAGTTAAAAAGCAACACTTAGAGAGAGCTCTAGTGAGATTTGTTTGGAGATGGTAGTTTTGCTGCACTGGATAATTAGATCTAATACATATCTGATAACTTATTTTGCTATTTAACTTTGAGAGTAATTTGGTAGTTGATCAGTGTTTGAAAAAACAGATTATTTCTTCTTAAAGTAAGGGACAATTTAGAAAACAGATGAGGGAGCTGAACTTTGATTAAAACATACAATTAAGCAGCAAGATCAAACATAGAGTAATGGGAAAAAAAATAACCACAGGAGCTGTTAGCAAGGAATGCTACCCATTTGGCTAGAAATTCTGGCCAATTTCAAATGAGGCACAAATTGGGATGGTCAGCAATGCGGCACTTCTGGATAAAAAGTGCCTTTAAGGAAGAGCCTGTTTTTCCCCTCTTGACTTAAAAAGTCTTTCCAAATTTATCCTGTTCATTTCTTTTATACTGACTTACTTTCTCTCTCTCTATGCTCTGGGATATATACGTATACTCCTAGCACTAGATCTTGGAATCTTCTTTTGTTGGTGTCATAAGTAACTGTAAAGTTTTGTCTATACACAGTGATGAGAATATTTTTTAGTTTACTGACAGGCAACATTAAGTTAAAAGATAAATTCTAATACATTGTAATTGCATTGGAATCCATACCATTTAATTTTCCCTGGCCACAAAAACACTTTAAACACTGCCACCTGCTGCCATGGGGTCTTCTGGGTAAATGATCCAAAAAATAAAGAAAAGGAGGGAAGGAAGGGAGGGAGGGAGGGAGGGAGGGAGCAAAGGAGAAATAAAGAGAGAAAGAGAGAGAGGAAGGAAGGAGGGAGGGAGAGAGAAAAGAAAAAAAGAGAAAGAAAGAAGGAAGGAAGGAAAGGAAAGGAAGGAAGGAATAAAGAAAGAAAGAAAGACAGGAAGGAAGGAAAGAAGGAAGGAAGAAAAGAAAGATCTATGGTGGCACCAGTGGAGGTGGGGAAAGGTGGGTGAATATGGGAGGGCCCAGTAGAGCATTTCATGTGCACTCGTGCTTAATAACACTTGAATGGTTTAATCAATGGATAAATGAAATGATACAAGATTCTAGAAAAGTCATTTCTGAGCACTAAGTTACCTATTACAGCACTGCCAAAAGAATTCTCTTTTGCAGAGGTAGTATACACTTGGGCATGTACCTTTTGGGAAACAGATGCACCATTGTTTTGTGAAACAAATCTGGTCTCAGAATTGATTGGTAGTATTAGGAGAGCCACCTGGCCCACCTCTGTAGCTCTAAAGAGAGGACCCGTGTTCCTTCCTCACTCTCTTGGTTTACAATCAGCTCAAACTTGGCCTTTGTGAGTTGTTAGTTTCATCTTGTTAATCATTCAGTGATGTTTGTTATTTTTCTTCTTTCACAAAATGTCTATTTCTTCTTCTCTGCAAAATGGGACTACAGGAAGTTACTGTAATGTAATCAGATTTTTTTCACTTAGCAAAATATCAGAGGCATATTTTCACATATTAAACATTCCTCTGCAATGATATTTTAGTGGCTATACAGAGTGTGTTCCACTATATAAACTATAATTCTTGAGCATTCAAGTTTTTTCAATATTTTGTTATTATAAACTATGCTGTCATGAACAGCTTTTTAGCTAAATCTTTGCCATACCCATGATTATTCCTTAATATAATTTCAAAAAACTAGAATTACTGGGTCAAAGAGTGAGATGAATCTTAAATGGCAAACTTCAAGCACAATGGCAAGTGACGGGAGAGATGTTTGTGAAATGTCAGGATTTATTGGTATTTCCCCCCCACCCCCCCCCCACCAAAATGCCATCTAGCCCAGGGATAATTCTAGGCAAAACAATAAAGTGAGACTTTTGCTTTTAAGCTCCTTTTTATGTTCTCTTTTCTCTTTTTATAAACCCACTTTCTTTTTCTTTCCCAAAGCACTCAGTGTACTTTAAGTTATAAAGTTATGAAATTTTTTCTAGGAAAGGATCTAATAGATCCATTTATGTTAGGATCTAAATGACTGATATGGCATTAATTCCAATTTCCTTAGGGAATAAACCTCTGTTTTGGTAAGTCGAAGGATGAACATCCAAGTATGGGGTTGGGACATCCACTGGAGAGGTTAACAAAAAAGCCTTCCAAATGCCCTGACATTATACCTCACAGGCAGACAGACATTCACTCCTATTCAGGAGGCCACCTCTCATGTATGACATCCCAGATCTATTTAGTGTTTATCCTTACTACCATCTCCATGTGATGTTGTAGGACCTATACCCAACTCATATAGTAAAGGGATCTCATTTCATTCTGGTTCTTAGGAGTTTACAAAAGAAATACTCTTGCTAATAATGATAACCCCTGAAACTGAACTTTAAAACCAATACAGGAAGCTCTTGGTATCTAAGGATAATTGTTAATGGAAAAGGGGCACTTGAAGTAAATTTACATAAAATGAGGAATCAAATTTCATATTTTATCAAATATGGGAAACTCTAGCTTAAAAATAAAACAAAACTTATACAAACAAACGTGTTTTCTCTTAAGTCTGACCAGCTTTGGATCATACTTGCAGCTATGTGCCAATTCTAAATAAAAGGACCAATCAAGAGTTGATTTTTTTTGGTATAATTTTTCTGATGCCATTGTGACAACACGACTCAGCGTCCTTTATGGCATGTTTGACCTTTTCATTGTAAATGTGAAGTTGGTTAGTTTACAAAAAATAGTCTAGGGTTTCATCCAACTTCCCAAAGTCCTCATTTTATTCCTGGACACTTAAGTCTTTTTTCTTTTTTTTAATGTATTTATTTATTTATTTTTGGCTGCGCTGGGTCTTCATTGCTGCACGCAGGCTTTCTCTAGTTGTGGTGAGCGGGGTCTACTCTTCGTTGTGGTGCACAGGCTTCTCATTGCAGTGGCTTCTCTTGTTGTGGAGCACGGGCTCTAGGCGCCCGGGCCTCAGTAGTTGCGGCTCGCGGGCTTAGTTGCTCCACAGCATGTGGGATCTTCCTGGACCAGGGCTTGAACCCGTGTCCCCTGCATTGGCAGGCGGATTCTTAACCACTGTGCCACCAGGGAAGTCCAACATCATTGTCTTTTGAAATGCCTGTTGCATTGTTGATTCTTAGCTTGTCTAACTTGGCCAAATTGTCATTTGTCAATGGCTTTGCTTCAAGATTTGAGCAGTTCCAGGCTAATGTTGAGAGGGCACGTATTTTTTAAGAAGTCAGTTCATTAGTGAATACATTCATGTTCTGGTGACTTTTGCTTTCCTACTCAACCTTATAACTGTAGGGACTCAACTAATTAATACTTGGTTAATGAGCAACACCCTGTTCTCAACTTCTTGCTGGACGGTTGGTGTTATTTGTGTTAAGGAGCCAAGGGTCATTCATTCCGTTCTACAGATGTGTAAACTGAGGTAAAGATGGCATCAAGCAGTGTCTTTAAATTCAGAAAAGCAAATTTGGAGTGATACAGGTTCTTTCTCCATCTTGTACTCACCCACCAACCCAGCTCCATTACTCTACGTGGTGAGCCCTTATTTAGGAGTGATGTTGCTGGCAAATGGGAATTTGACCATTAAGAAAAAGAGCATCTTTACCCTGGCCTATACCATAATAAACTGAATGACAGAAAAACAAATGTCACTTGTTAGAACATTGAGGTTTACTGTTCAAGTGATTAACTGTATGATTAAATGCTGGAAAATAATTTGCTTTCCCCATGAACCTATAGCTTAGATCTCATTACACAGAAGTGCTGCATATTAGTTGAAGCAAATTAACACTCAAACACTTTCTGAAGTGGCTGCTAATCACAGGCTGTTAATTACTGTCATTACATTAGGCTGCAGCAGAGACTACCAGAAGAATCATTCTCATGATCTTGGTATTTGAAAGTGATCTTCACCAATAAAAACACACGTCAGACATACAGAAATTGCAAATTGCTAAAACTGCTGACGGGGCTGAAAATTCCGCTGACTGTAAGTACCCATCTGGTGATGGATGCATTCTTGACACAGTTTCAGTGTTTGGACTTAGGAAATAATGAGTATCAATGTCCTAGCAAGGGAATATGCAAAGATGAAGGAGCCCTTTTGTATCCTTAATTAAGGAAAGTAGTAGCAGAACTCGTTCACAGTTAAGTGACTGTACATAATAATCATGTATTTATGTAAGGGACTGCTATGCTATATAACTGTAGTGGCAATTAGATTTTCACAAAGTCGTTTTAATAAAAGACATACTTACATAATAAATAAACAAAACCGCTCATTTTCATGGCAGGCTTTCTAATTATCCACTGGCTTAAAATAAAATGTTCAGCAGTGCGAAGTTAAACATAGACTCTAGCTGCCTTCCACAATGTGCCCCAAATCTTTTTCACCCCACAGTCTCAGTGGCCCCAGGAACTCTGCTAAACAGTGAAACAGTGTGCATTTCGCTTGTTCTGCATAAAGGAGGAATCATTTGAGAAGTTAAAGGTCAAGGCTTCTGGTATCTACTGATCTGACTTTACTGCCCAGAAAGTTTGCTGCCCACCCTGTGACTGCCAGTAATTGGGATCACCCCAGTGCCAGTACGGTGAGAACTGAGGTGACCATGTTGGCTTTGCAGGCAATCCAATTCACTGGCCACACTATGTGAGGGAAGCCCAAGCCACGACCCTATTTAGAGGATGCATTTGTAGGTCTCCTGATTCTGGCTTCTCATTCTTTCATTAATTCATTCAACAAGTATGTTTTAAATACCTTCCTTGTAGAAAACATTGTACTGGGTGCCACAGGAATGCAAAGATGAATTAGATATGGATCTTGACTTCAAAGAATTTATAGCTTAGTATGGGGCAATCATCTTATCAACCTAAGCCTCTGGCCCCAGGGGAACAGAGGAGGAGATTTTGGATGGATCTGCATAAGTTCCTCTTTGATTCTGTAACTGTGGAACATCTCAAAAGAGTGTGGTTACATTAGTGCCAAAAGAATCCCTGGCCCTAAGTTCACAGGTAGAACACCATCTCCTGAGGATTAATGAAGACACATTCACAGCTATACCCTTCCTTCCTTCCTCCGTTTCTTTCTTCTGTATTTATTCAATGTTTGTTATGTGCCAGCTTCTGGGGATTTGAAAATGAACATGATGCATATCATCCTGCATAGAACTTGCAGTCTAGTGAGGAATATAGATACGTAAATGGGTACTCCCAACATATGTGTATCTGGTAGAGGTACATCTAACATGTTATGACTAGCTTATAGAAGGCAAGAAGATGGGAAGCAATGAAACCTGATACTGGAGATGTAGGGCTTGTAAATAACAGGAAAGAATTTAAGATTTATCCCAAGCATTTTCTAAGAGAAGTTACTGACGTTTTAAAATAGGGAATGGCATGGTCAAGTTTCTGTTTTAAAAAGATCACTCTGGATTTGTGTGGAGAATGAATTGGAAAGGGGCAAAACTGAAAGCAGAGAGAGCAGTTACGATGCAGGGACAGTGGTCGACAAAGTTTGGGTGAGGTGGTAGCAGCAGATGTGCAGCTTGATTAGATAGGGGTGTGTGTGTGTGTGTGTGTGTGTGTGTGTGTGTGTGTGTGTGTGGCTGGTGTGTTGAGGGCGAGAGAGAAGTCAGGGATGATTCCTAGGTTACTTGGTTTATGGTGTTCTCATTCCTAAAATGAGGAACACAGCAGGTGTTCCTGGGGCGTTAGTGATGAGCTTGGCTTTGAATGTTGATTACGAAGTCTACTTTAAGGACTTGCAAGTGGAAATGTCTAGTCAATGGCTGGATATGGAAATATGGGGTTCAGAAGAAAGAGCCAAGGTGAAGAACAGTCCTTGCCAATGCCCTTTGTGTTTATTTGCTTTTAGTTGCTTGGTTTCACTACATTTCATCAACAGAGGCAGAGATTAAAGTCAGTGTTTTACTCAACAGTGTTTCTCTCCCAGCATGTGTACATACCTTTTAATTATCTTGCTTTATGTATTATTAAATATAGGAAACTGTGCTTAGATATCATGGGCTTAATTTAAAATGGCAGAAGCAAAAGACAAGTTAAAGTTGCTATGTTTCCCTTTAATACCTTTAAAGTTTTCATTTATTAAAAGGAAACTTAAAAGAAGTGTTTGTGTTCTTTTCCGGAAGATGTATTTCTGGAACTTGTCCAACCTTGAGGCAATTTCTTGACATGGTGTCAAAAGGGAGAATATAATAGACACAAATCAGCTTTGGGTGGATTTATGATATACTCTCCCCATTTGACAGGAGTAGTATCATGTTTAACGATAAGAAGACACTCCAAGGGGCTCAAAAACCTGAGTTTCATCTGGCCCCTAGCCTTCTCTCCATTTCTTTCTCCACTGAAGGTGCTCTCAGTATCCAACTCCACGCCAAACCAATGATGGGAATTTTTAGCAAGACCAGCCTTCCTGCGGAAAGCTAGTGGGTGGGTGGGGTCACCAAGATCTGCCTGCCAGCAAAATAAGAGCAAAGGGTTCTCTTCTCAGAGCAGTCTGATGAATATGTGAGACACTAGACAACCACATGGCACAGAAACAAATTCATCCACTATTTCAGAATTGGAGGCATAGTGTCCCTATCACAACTCACCAAGGACAAGCTATGATGCAATTTGTCTGCTTGTTCAAGAGACCAGATTCTCCTGGCAGAACTCTATTTTGTGAGAGATTCCAAAGTTACATGCGACAATGGCATATGCTCTCATTTGACAGGAGAACCTCAGCCCACTTTGTAGGATTGGGGTTGCTCCATCCATCCTCGCTCTTTCCCATCCCACTAACCCCTGGTAATACACATGGAAGCCACTGGACAGAGCTAAGCTAAGAGCTTGTTGAAGGACCAACTTCCATTAATTCAGAGCCATGGAGCCTTCACTACGCCAGGATTCTTTGGTCACTCTAAGAATTTTTCCAAACTGAGGTGAAATCTGGCTTCAATGAATATGAATATTAGCATTATTCAACCAGACTCAGATGATGGGTGACTGAAATCTCTAGGGGTTATTTGTGGGAGACAGAGCTCAGTGGTGGGGTCTGTGGAGGTTTGGGGTATAAAATCATATGGAAGGGGGCCATCCCCAGGAGTGAATTCCTTCCCAGAGTTCTAGGTCCTGGGGAGAGATTATTATAAACTTGAGAACATTCTGGGGACTGTCCTTGGCAGGTCAGGAGTTGGGGATAAAGTGGCACAAAGGCAAGAAATCGTGGGGGAAGCAGGCTGTGGGTAGAAAAGGGGAAGATAAGTATGATCGATAGGTGGCAGGTCCCAACTGTGTTGCTGCTGGATACAGTGGAGAATCATCTATTTACACAAATTATAAATGAGTATCAAAGTAGATCTGAGGGCTGATTTTAATGCTAGGAGCCTCCTTTGGCCATGTCTTCCTACTCATTACACAGCCCCCAAAGAGCTGGTATTTCCCCAAATCCAAACCCAGATTAATCACTACCATGTGCTTTACCCTAATGACGACTAACATACCAACAAAGCTGCCCAGCCAATGACCGCCAAAGTAAGCTGAGTCTCATGGATAATAATTATATTTGTTAATAATGAGCACCATGCACCTATTCGAATGACAGCCTTCAATAGGAATATAAATATTAATATGCATCTGCTAACTGGTAACATTGAATAATGAAGCATTTGCACTTCAGCACAATTGAAATAATTTATTAGACCAGTATTACTCTTGGTTGTGCAAAATTAGAGTAACTAGTGTGTCCTTATATATAAGTATCAATGTAGACAAATTTACATAACTTCCCCTAAATCTTGATGTTCCAACCCCCCACATGCCAGACTGTAGCTAGAATGGAATTAATTCTTTCTACATCTTTTACTTTCAACTTTCTGAACACCAGCCTCTCTCCCCCAAGTCTTACCCAGCTTTTCACATGACTCTTCAGGTGTACCGCATCTCACACACTCTCCCAACTCACCCTGTTAATTTACCTGCTCACCCACCTGGCCCTCTAGGAGCACTGTCTGACTCTAGACTGCCTGTAAACCACTACTTTCACTAAGGTTGAGAGCCTCCTTCTGGGTTCCCAGTCCTCAGTCTGTTCCTGGGCTGTGTTCCTATCACCAAGGAGACTTCAGCAAAGTCACACCTCTCTCTTCTTTCACGCATACCTAAGCATGGATGAGAAGCCCTTTCCTTGACCTTCCTCCCCCCAAACACACACACACACGCACACACACACACACATCATTGAACTTGGGCTGAATCACAGAACAAGACTTTTCTGAAAGCTCTGGATTAATGGAAGGAAATCACAACTCTTTACGACTTGTTCTTAGGCTGCTCCAAAGCCTACAGACCCTTGCCTGTGCTCATGGAGTTCCAGTAAAAGCTGCCTCTAAGCTCACCTGTAGGGCTTCTTCCCTTCCCAATTAGAGAGACAGTTTTCTGGCCAGCCATGGCACAATTTCTAGTCCAGCCCACTCCTGGATGCCTCGTGAAATGAAGCCATATTCTTTCCAACACCTAAGAGTGCTTTAAGCATGTCTAGACTCTTGGGATTAAGGGACAGATCTCCTAGTCCAACCACTTGATCACCCATTAGGGAAGAAACATCTTTCCTCACCTTGGTTTATGCTGGCCTGCCTTCTGCATCTCCCCCTGGGGATTTTCCTTTTTTCAGGATGATTGTTAGTGAGAATATTCGTTTTCTTATATCAGTAGAAAAGATGCATAAACAGTAGCTGTTCTTTCCTCTCACTCTTCCAAGTCACAAAGAGAAAAGATGACTTCTTTTATTTTTACAGTTCCCAATACTGGGGTTATTCCTTTTAAAATAATACCATGTCCACACCAGACCAGGTTAAACCTCTGAGTCCACTCAATTGAGTTTCCATTTTACAGTCTTTTCTCCAGTGAGAGTTGGAGATCAGGCCTACAAATCCCTGAAATCTCCTTGGTCTCAAAACCTGATGTCCTATGAACAACCAATCAATCAGGATCAACATATTCCCACAACAACCCACCACCCTTTGAAGGCCCAGGGCAACCTAAATCCACACTCATTCACTCACTAAGTATTTATTGGGCACAAACTTTGTTCTAAGTCCTGTGCTCATGGTCTACAGAGATGCAACTCTGTCTACATCATAAACAATGTGTGAAGTATCCCCAGGTTACCCCACCATGCCATACTACTCCAAATCCATCAAGTGAAACTTAAAATATGAACCTCTTGTGATCTTTGCTTCTCAAAGATCTCTACTTCCAATTATGAGATCTCTTTTCCAAGTATAATACTTATTCTGGTGGTTAAAAAAAGCAACAGTATATTCTTTCAAAACAGAAAACACTTGTGTCTTTTGAGATGATGGCTTTCTCCCTCACTCCTTGAAGCAAGTTTCATGCTGGACATCCTGATTCAGCAGAGCAGGTGGTATGGTGCAGTGCAGTGAGTGCATTCGAGGCCTGGAAAGCTGCCCCACCACTTATTAGGGTGTGGCCTTGCGGCTAAGACCAAGGTAAAATATTTCATGTCCTTGAACCTTAGTCTCCATATCTGTGAACTGAAAGACCTGACGACTAGCTCACAGGAATTCTATAAGGATTGAATTAAATGAGGTAACTATATTGTGCCTCTATTACCTGGCAGGCACTATGTATGGCCAAAATAGAGTTGCATCACAAGTGCCAGCTGACTTTAGAACCCAAACCCAGGAAAAGATATGCTTAATCCTGACAGCAGTGCTTCTACTGGATGCCAAGGTTATAGCCCAGAAAAACGAAAATTGTACTGGAAAGACTTACAAGGAAGAATTAATTCTATGCTAGCTGAATGTAAACTGTCTAGATATAGTCCCAGGCTAATATCCAACACTTTTCTTAATGCTTATATAACATGCAGTTTCAAAAAAATATAAATGGCACAATAGGTTTTATTTACTTATTAGTAACTTTTAATTTTGATACAGTTGAAATAATAGTACAAAGAACATTAGCATATTCTTTATCTAAACAAAAGGTATACAGATATTAATGTTTCATTATTGTTTCTATTCATTTGCTTTATCATTTCTCTCTCTCAGATAGATAGGTATATAGTTTTCCGAACCATCTGATGGTAACAGACATCATGTTTCTTTACCCCTAGATATTTTAGCATGTACTTCCTAAGAACAAGGATATTCTTTATATAACCACAGTACAATTACCTATATCATGAAATTTAACATTAACTATAATACCATTACCTAGTCTACAGTCCATATGGAAATTTTACCAGTTGCACACCCCCTACCCTGATCCAGGTTCCAATCCAGGATCCTTAATTGCATTTAGTTGTCACTTCTAACCTTAGTTTCTTTTAATCTGTAATGGTGCTTCTGCCTAATTTGTCTTCCACAACCTTGAATTTTTTAAAGTGTACAGGTCAGCTGTTTTGTAGAATGTCCCTAAACTTGGATCTACCTGATGTGCCCTCATAATTGGATTCAGGTTATGCATTTTTAGCAGGGATACCACAGAGGTCATATTGTGTCCTTCTTAGTGAATCATATCAAGAATCACAAGATGCCAATTATTCCCAGTTATCAGTGATATAAACTTCAATAAATTGGCTAAGGTGGTGACTGTCAGGTTTCCTCCTGTAAAATTGCTATTTTTCCCTTTGTAATTTATATATAGTTTGTAGGGAGATAGTTTGAAATTATTTAAATATCCTGCTCTTCATCATAATTTCATTCATTATTATTAGCATTTATTGATAATTCTTGCTCAAACCTATTATTACTATGATGCTTGCAAATGGTGATTTTTAACTCATTTTTCTACATTTATAAGTTTGCATTCTACTATAAAGATGAGCTTTTCCTTCTCCCTTACTTTTCATTCATTCATTTATTCGAATCAATATGAACTCTAGGCCCCCATAGATTCTATTATTTATTATTCATTATTTATTTTGATGCTCAAATTGTTCCAGATTTGGCCACTTGGAACCCCTTCAAACTGGCTCCTGTATCTTTTGTGACATGTCTACATTATATTTCGATCATTTCCTTACTTTCTGACCAAAATTATTCTAGATGTATTTTCTTTATCCCATTTCTCAGAGGAGTTCCAATTTCTTTTAGTGTGAAATGTTACCTAATAACCAAGATCCAAGCACATACAATATTTTAAATAAATAATATAAATAATAAAGAATGAATGTAACTATATAATTTTTCTCACCTAAAAATTGTGTACTTATTGGCAGATTATGGGGAATTATGGCCACAGCCATAAGTATACGCTCCCAAGATGGAGTCAGTTAGGCACTCAACTCTTTACTGGGTAGGCTAGAGGTGGATGGAGGGTGAAAAGTTGAAAGTCTGAATATTTTGCTGTTTCTTTAACCTTTTAAGAAGTTGAGAAAGAAATTTTTCAATAATTTCCACACAAAATCATTTTTATTCTTTCCTAGCCAGTAGAGTTGCTAAATTTACCAACAGCTAAACTTAGCTTAACAATGGTATAGAAAAATGTGTTCCATATAAATGAGCAACGTACAGAAGAAAATATGCATAAAGAGTTGACATGTAAAGAAAACCTCTGCATTTATTAGTTCATTTTACATGTGAAGAAACTGAGCATCGTGGAGATTATATGATTTGCTAAAGACCAGACTGCTAGTCTCCGAAGCAGGATTTGCACCTTGTTGTACCAGTTTCTAAGTTCCTTGTCCAATCTGTCTTCAACATTTAATTAACTTTAAATTTTATATATATATATATATATATATAAATTAATATATATATATTCATTACCAGGGGCCCTTCAGAATGGAACGGGTCCTTTGAGCCTTCATATTTTAGGTGTTTAGCTCAATCGTCTTTAAAATAATAACAATAGTGAATATTTCTAGAAAAATGTCTATGTGTTTTTATGTATTATCTTATTAAACCTCCAACACCTCTAGAAAATGAGTATCATCATCATCCATCCATCCATCCATCCATCCATCCATCCATCCATCCCATTTGTAAATGAAGGGAAAGGCTTGCCCACAGTAAAAGCCTGCCGTAGGAGGAACTCAGATTTGAACCCTGATAGTATGGCTCTAAAGCCTACATTTTTTAACCACTGTGCTCCACCAGAACCCATTAAGGTTGTGGAGGTGTTCCCAGCAATCCAGCGGTTCCCTAAGACATGCCAGTTGTAGATACCTAGGCTTACCTGTGGCAACATGCTTCTAGTGCTAGAACAAACCATTTTTCCTTCCTATATAGTCAACTCTTAACTAACCAGGTAAAGTAAGGAAGTGGGAGTAGCAAGACAGCTCACAAGTCATGGATACTGCTTTGGAGTGTACAATGATATTCCCCCTAGCAGATATTGCCTCTTAAATCTGTCCCTGAAAATAACCTTCACTTTTATCAAGAGGAAGTAAGTTATAAAGTTGTTGTTTGTGTGTGAGATAGCAAATTAGCATTATGATGTTATTGTAGATAAACTGCCAAGCAGAAATTGCACTGACAGACAATACAGAGTTCACCACATTAAAGAAATCCAGTGAAGACTAAGTCCTCTAACCATGGCAAGCAGGAGTTAGGAGACAGACTAACGTGGTGGTTACAGATGTGGGCTCTGGAGTTAGACTACCCCTGTCTGAATCCTGGCTTTGCCAGCTCCTCGCTGTGTGACTTTGAGCAAGGTACTTAAACTCTCCCTGTCTTAGTCTCCTTGACATATTGTTCTTTCTACAACACTAGCCCCCACGCTACCTGGCTTGTCATGCTAGGGGTTTGAATAAGAATCTGTAAGGCAAGGGAGGATCAGAGTATGCAGATGGAAAGGCTACCTAGGAAGTTATGATACTCCCAGCTCCATCCACTTTTTTTCCTCTGCCCTATACCTGTATGGAGAATCAATGATGTAATGAACTGCTTGGAAAACTGCATATTAGTTATAATACTAGTGGTTATAATCAACATATCCAATAATGTATAACAGCTAAACATGACACATGTTTGCTTTTTATGTGAAGCCCAAATGGGTGTTTCTCTTCGGTGGTGATTCAGAGACTCAGGCTCCTTCCAGCTTGTGACTTCAGTTCAGTCTTGACTTCCAAGATTACTGTGCTGTTTGCATCAAGCTGGCAGAAGGGGAAAGAATGTGGAGGATGTATCTGAGAGGTTCTTATGAGTTAGGCCTGGAAGTGCCTTGTACTACTTCCACTCCCATTCCATGGGCTGGAGCTGAGCCACATGGCCATACTTATGTGCAAGTAAGACTGGTAGATGTAGTCCAACTGTGTGCTCAGGAAGATGAGAAAATGGGTCTGATAAAGAGCTAGCCAGTCTCTGCTATGAACAACAGTAGCAAAATTAAGAAGTTCAGAAGAAAAATAGAGCTTCAGATTTGCAACTTGTGTTGTTTTAATAGTAACACAGTTCTGTACCTCTTTCATTCTGATCTCAGCCCTTTACGTTAGACCTGCTGATCAGTCAGTCTGATCTGACTCTTGAATTTCTAAAATGAAGTTTTACTATGGACACTTTCATCAAGCAAATGTGACACTGTAAAAGCTGATCTAATACCTGTGATCATATAGGTGGTATAGATTGGCACATTTACAAAATATTACCATTGCCAGAGTGTGCAGAGGCCATTGTGAAAATGTTACTGCACAAACAGCCCACTGAGAGAAGTTAAACTCTGATACTCCAGTGAGCATAAAATACATGGTTGCATTTGCATGTGTTAATTATGAAAATAAGCTCCAAGCAAAGAAAGTCATAATAATTTTAAAAAACATCTTTTCATCTTAAGCCTTCCTCCCCAAAGTATTTATGCACTCTAATGAAACAAATAAAAATAGCTATGGAAAGGCCTAAATAATAACTTCTATTAAAGTAGTATATACTCTCTATAATATGTAATTATGTGGCACTTAAATAGCAGCAGACATAGTACAAATCCATTTACTGAACAGCAACAAAACAGACACTAGATTGTGAATGTTACTATTTTCTTTACTGTTCCTTTATAGTTTCTGGTATATGTAAGTTATGAAAAAATACAACCGTGGCAAGATTCTCACCCTATCGTATGCATTTAAAAATTTCAAAAGCTGAGATTCTGGCCCGAAGACATCAAATAGCATTGATTTCATATGCTAATTTCAACCAGCTGGAGTGGCTGCTTGGAACATTGCACAGACTTGACTGGCTCTGTCCAAACTCACTGGAGAAAGTGTCATGATCTGTTAGTGATGTCTGCCTAGGTAGGCATAGCAATAGGGAGTGGTGGCATTCTTGTCAAGTATTTCCAAGCATGGTTATATACTCATTAAATAGACTAGAGATAAAAGAAAAAAGAATATAAGCAAAGGGTCCAATTTGGGTCCTTAAATTGGACATATATCCTTCCAATTTTAGGAACCAATAGGGTAAGAAGACAAATCCTAGAGCCAAAAGCAACATATAGTATATAAAGTTACTTAAGCTGCTTTTCTGTTTGTTTGTCCTTTACCTATTAGTTTTATTTCCCCTGCTCATGACAATGTAGATGCATCACCATAATGTAGCAATTTTTCATAACTTTGAGTTGCAGTTCTTAACACTTTGGCTTTCATAAATAAATGCAAAGTCAACCCTATGTTAGGAATGATTATTCAATATCAAGAAAAAACATTAGAAATTCAAATATTCACTTGTTCAAAGTGTTGAGAAACTAAAAGAAATTTGCATATAAAAACCTAAATTAACTTATGATTCAGAGAAAATGATAAAAAACACAAATTTTCTCTCACACTTATATGGAAAATTCATAATGGAATTTCCTTTAGAATCAAAGCATTTCTGGGGCAGAGCCAGAGGTGATTTCAGTGCTTCAGGGGTTCTGAGCAGACTTGCTCCAAAATCTCTCACAGAGGGTATCACTTGCCCCTTATCACTTAGAAGAAAGAAGGCATGAATGTGTTTACTTGTTTGTTTTTTATTATTTGCTTGCTCTATTTGTCTGTTTGGGGGCAATCTGAATTTAATCCAAAATTACTCACTTCTTGAACCCCTCACCTCCCACCTCTTTCCCCCAGTGAACCAGTTTTGCCTTGAAGTAAGTTCTTTGCTACATGCAGTTTGACAAATTGCATTTATCTGGATGCTCTCGTCTTTCTAATATATCTGCACATGCACTGGCCCCAAGGCTTCCCTTTCTACAACAGAAGGTTTCTCTGGCACACAGCTCTGCATACTCACCCCAGTGCTGATCTCCTGCTGACCTTATAGCTTAAGCTGTAGAAAGTTAATTTTTATTAATTTGCTTAGTCTTTTCATTTTACTATGCTAACATATCCCCAGCTGCTTTATTTCTAAAGAGAGAAATTACTCCTTTCCCCCCTCCCACTTGAACCTACATTTTAAATTATATTTAAGCAAACTAGAACAGCTTTAGAATACAGATATGGAATGGTTTCTACACAATTTACTGAATAAAGGAGATTTTATTGTCACATATTCTTTTTTTTTTTTTTTTTTTTTTGCGGTACGTGGGCCTCTCACTGTTGTGGCCTCTCCCGTTGCGGAGCACAGGCTCTGGATGCGCAGGCTCAGCGGCCATGGCTCACGGGCTCAGCTGCTCCGCGGCATGTGGGATCTTCCCGGACCGGGGCACGAACCCGTGTCCCCTGCATCGGCAGGCGGACTCTCAACCACTGCACCACCAGGGAAGCCCTGTCACATATTCTTAAATCCCACTATTCTTTTTTTTTTTTTTTTTTTGGCTGCGTTGGGTCTTTGTTGCTGTGAGCGGGCTTTCTCTAGTTGCGGCAAGTGGGGTCTATTCTTCCTCGCGGAGCATGGGCTCTAGGCGCATGGGCTTCAGTAGTTGTGGCGCACGGGCTCAGTAGTTGTGGCTCACGGGCTCTAGAGCGCAGGCTCAGTAGTTGTGGCACACGGGCTTAGTTGCTCCGCAGCATGTGGGATCTTCCCGGACCAGGGCTCGAACCCGTGTCCCCTGCATTGGCTGGTGGATTCTTAGCCACTGTGCCACCAGGGAAGCCCCAGTCCCACTATTCTTTATTTTTACAGCTTCATAGTGATCCACAAAGCTCAAGATCTGATTTTTCTTTATTTCACATAGCAGCTGAGTTATTCTTTTCCTATTGTAAAGGAAAGATTTGCCTTCGATCTCTTTTCTTCAACCCTAAGAAGTGGTTAAAATGAGTTTTAAACTTTATCTTCTCCACATGGACAAATATAAATGATGATGTTATGAGGAAAAGTTATTGAGAATGATTATAAGCTAGTTGGTAGATTTAGACTGTTCTGTAAAATTTTAACTTCATCCATCACCAGAATACCAGTCTTCTCCCCACAGCATGACTACAATTGGCTTTTTTTCTGCTGCTGCCAGTCACTCAAAGACCAAAAGCTAACTAAAATTTCTCAGACCCCTGCTGAAAATTTGAGAGCCTAAATCCAGACAACATGGAGGAGACAGGATAGCATAGAAGGGGTATTCCATGGCACCCTGGTCAAGACCTGGGCGGAATTGCTCCTTTTCTCCTTGATTGTCCTGTTTGGAGACTATACATACATATATGTATATATATATATATAATTTCTCTTCACTGCTGAATAAGGATCTAGTTGCCTTCCCATATTAAATCTGCTTTTGAATAACTGATATTATTTAATTCCATATTATTTACCAGTTTGTTTTTTATTGATAATTTGATTTGCTACAGAAGTAGGGACCTCTGTGGGGCAGGAGGTGTAACCACCTGTAGAAGTGCTAAAGAGAGACCAATTGAAGAGCCAAGGATGAACTAGAGATCAACTAGCAAATGGTCAGCAGCACGACAGACAGGAGGCCTTTATCATCTCCGGGAACTTTCCAAACATACAAATCAATAACAATTAAAGCAGATTATGAAAAGGCAATACTGGATTGTTAAATCTTTGGACTTGATTTAAACTAGGCTAAATGCTTTCACATGGAAGTTTACTCCATGAAGAGGGTTTAAAGCTTGCCAGGGAGGTTAATTTAGGGCTGTGGATTGAGGTAAGGTTTGGAAGCATAGCTAATACTCTCTCATAATCATAAATTATATATACATAGATAGATATTTCTGGCATACGAGGATTGTGATATATAGATATCTGCCAGAACCTGGCATAACAAGATAAACTTGTATTGTTTTTCAGCGTGTTGGTATGCCCTTTCCTGCCCACCCATAATGTGACAGTTATTGCTGGGTCCTTGGAGAACTCTGAAGATAGAACTCAAAGCAAATTGCTGACCTCACAGAAAGCCTCAGGGAAACTACAAAAACAAAACTAAAAAATGAATTACTTATCTGGGCGGATGCCCTGCAAAAGGGTTTGAGCAGCATAATAAAGGTGCACTACTGTCCTAATATCTTTGCACAATGTAAGGAATTTTCCCCAAAGATTATGCGAATTTCAATTTACTGTTACGATATAACTTCCATATCTGTGGGAGAACCAATATTTCAGTGAAGGCACTCAAGGCAGAAGAAAACAAAAGGACCTGGTGAAATCAGTATTTGGATCAGTTGATAGAGTCTGGAAAGCCAAGTGGTAAGAAACTGCTTGTAGAGAAGTTAAGAGGTTGGAGGAGACTGAGGCAGTTAAAAAGGTGAAAGATCCATCAAATTCCATTTAGTCATTCTGCCTGTCAAAAACAGAGACTCCAAAGGCCACAGAAGTGAAGGGCAGGTTGACCTTGAACTTATGGGAGAGGCAGATTGTTTACAAATAGCACTGGGGCCAGAAGCAAAACAAAGATGCTTGCAGGGAAGACTCTGTAAGAAGGGGAAGCCTTCACTTAATAACTGATTAACAAACAGGGCTCACGCAAGGCATGTTCTCATGGTCCCACCCAGCCTTCCCGACTCCTCTATCATCACTTGCCTGACTATGGTCCCCAGCCTGTTCCCTTCCCCTCCCTCCAGTTTGATGTCCTCAGTTTTTCCCACACACCACTGAGTGCAGGATCTTTCTGCAAATCTCCCCCAGCAGAGTTAGTCTCTTCCGTCTCTGTGCATCTGTGGCTCCCAGGGCAGATTGCTCCTAGAGCCCTACACGGTCATACTGCATGGTCATTCTCTGTATACACACCTGCAGTCCCCACCCACTAGTGAGTTCCAGAAAGGCAGGGGTGGCCTCATATACAACCCTTTAGCCCCAGTGCTTTACGCACTCACCACTGGGTTCAAAGTGGCTGTTCCATCCTCCCATAGTCTTTCCCATGTCAGGAAATGGTCACTCTGTCCTTCTAGTTATTCAGGTCAAGAAGCCAGGGGTCATTCTCTCTATATATATCTTTTGGGCCTTGGCACAGAATTAAAGCTCTAGACTGGCATCATCTAAACCAGTGGTCCTCAACTCTGACTGCACAATAGAAACACTTGGGAAATTTAAAAACATTAAAAATAAAACAAAACAAAACTGGTGCTCTGTCCCCACACCAGACCAATTAAATACAGGGCAGGGGTGGGGAGTCCCAAGCATGGGTATTAAAAAACAAAACAAACAAATAAAAACTCCTTAAAACTGACTTGAAAGGATTCCAGTGTGACACCAGGGTTGAGAAACCTGAACTCTGGTGCTGTACTAGGGATGTGATAATCCCCAGCCCTCAAACTGCGTCTAGCCACCTCTCTCTCTCTCACTTCCCGCCTGATGACTGTCAACCGCACCCTCTATGCTCTCCTAGTACTTGTGGCCATCCTCCTCTGCCACTGTGATCTAGGTCCTGCTTATTGAGTGCTTACTCTAAATAAGACACGGTGCAAAGCACTACATTATCTCATTGAAACTCCTCAGGTATTCTACGGGCAAGGGCTATCTTACCCACTAATCAGATGAGGAAACTGAGGCTTAGAGAGGTTAAGTAATCAACCCAAGATTCAAAAGCTAGTCAAGTAGCCTAGCTGGAAGTTGAAGTCAGGTTTTTCTGGCAGTCTCTCTTCTTAACTACTCTGCTAACTCATCTCAGTGTGACCCATTTGGGACTTCTAACATCCACTCCTGGTGACCCCTCCTTTTCAGATGGTTTGTCTTCCTCAATCTACTAGCCCCAACTATTGCTCCTGAGTCCCAAGGACCCCTTTAATGTACTTCTGGGTGTCCATTAAAATAATTTAATACCAGCGTCTATGATTTGTAGCTGATATTGCACAAAATGAATAAGTTATCTCAGTAGTGCCCACTGTGACCTCATAATTACTGAGAAGCTTCAAGTCAATTACTTTAGATTGGATGTCCTTTTAGAGGCTACTCATGGGCTTCCCAGAAAAGGAGCCCTTGGGATAATCTGTTTACTATGGGCTTAGGAAGGCTAAAGGGTATCTTGGGACACAAGCCTCTGAGGTTAGAGAGGGAGGCCTTCCTCGGAGATGCTGCAGCCTTGCCTTGCAGAAATGGCATGGTCTGCGTGACACCAATTCCTTTCCTAGATAGAGCTGCTTTTAGTTTTAAGTGTTGCTGCTGGCATTGAAAAAAGGTGAAGTGAAAAAGTAGAGCTGATCTACAAATAACTGCAGCTTTGTTTCTGTGTTCCCAAGGACAAGTGAATATCAAAATAAAGCCAATGCTGGAGAGTTCAACCCAAGTTCATCTCTTTAAAAGGACACAGGTGGCCTATTGTTTCACCTCTGCTCCATCCTATTCCTCCACCCTCTCCAGGTGGCCTTGTCCTTGCACTGCCCACCCTATTGAAGCCTTGTTCCTTCCAGTCCAGGCCCATCTCTGCTCCTTCCTTTTTCTCCCTAGGAGGCTTGTCTGGGGTGAACGTTTACTCTGGAGACTGTAATCTGTGAATAATGGGCTGTGCTGTGTGAACTATGGAAGCTAAACATAAAGGATGTGTTTAAAAGTCCTGAGTCGTGTGAGCTTAGTCTATGATGCTACGGTCTCACTTTGGTTCCTGGTGCATAACAAAACAAAAAACAAACAACCAAAAAATCCCAAAAACCTGGTGAAGTAGGTAATGATGACTGTCAGGGAATGAACATGCTGGCAGGGCATCATGGCTTATCTTCAGGGCAGCACAAGGAAAATCTTATTTAGATGCCCCATTTGGCATTCCCATTGCTTCCTGTGCTTAAGCCTGCCACAGCATACATTCAGGGCTGGGACCACCAGTTTACCAGGTTAAGTCAGGTGCTTTAGGTGAAAGTGAGTTGTTTGGAGCTAAGAATGGGATTCCTACAGTTTGTCACAGTCCCCACTGTGCTCTATTGTCTCCTGTTGCCAATAGTGAGCCCCTGCTGCCCCTAAAGTCTTCACCCTGGCCAGCTTCACTCATGGGCCTCCCCCACTAGCTATCAGCTCCTTGAGCATACAAGAGCAGGGCCCGGGGCTCTCTTGTACAGAACTCCACCCTCAAGGCCTAGAACAGTGCCTAACATGTTAGCAGAAAGGGCTCAATACAGACATAGATTGTGAATGAATAATGAATGAATGAGGGAAGTAGGATATAATTCCTCCTGATCTCATCACCTCAGGTCCCTAAAACGATCACTTTTCAGCTGTATTTCCAGGGCCCCTTGATTTACCTGTCTTCCTGTTCCATGGCCAGAGATAAAATTTTTATTCTAAAATTAGCTGTGAAAGGTATAAAAGGCAAATGGCCTGGTAGAGGTAAAATATTAGAGTGAATTGGTTTCAGACAAGTGAAAACATCAGCTGTTTTCCTGTTCCGATATGAGGAGAATATTAGAGACACTGGAACGCACTGGGATTCTGGACTTGGGGGAGATAAAATAAGAATTTATACAAAAAGGCTATGTTCATATTCACTCATGTACTAAAAATAAGAATTGTGGGCAGAAGTTTTCTGTATACGTGCTACTGCAAAGGCCTTGATTTTGCAAGAATTCTGTTTGTGTCTCACTACATACCCTTGGCTCTAAGTTTGGCTGCTAACTGGTTGCATAGTAGGAAGACAAACTGCATATGAAATGAAAATGATCTGGCCTTAAACCCTGGTTCTGCCATTTACTGGCTGGGTAACAGCGAGCAAGCCTCAGCTCTATAGGTCTCAGTTCTACACCTGTAAAATGGTACATAGAAGATGATTAATAAATGTTGCTAACCTACTGGTTGACTGATTCACAATGAATGGATAAATTAACTAGGTAGTTCTCTGTTCATTTCCTAGGGCTGTCATAACACACTGCCACAAACCTGATGGCTTAAAACAACAGAAATATTATCCTCTCACAGTTCTGGAGGACAGAAGTCACAAGTCTAGGTGTTGGGAGGGGCTCCCTCCAGGGGCTCTAGGGGAAATTCTGTTTCCCACCTCTCTCCAGGTTCTGGTGGCTCCCAACATTCCTGGGCTTCTCTGCCTCAGAGTCATTTCTCTGTGTCAAAATTCTCTGTGTCTTCTCTGTGTCAAATCTGCCTGTCATAAGAACAATTGTCATCGGATTTAGGGCTCGCCAGAACAGTCCAGGATAATCTCACCTCGGATCACTGACATAATTACATCTGCAAAGGCCCATTTTTCCAAATAATAAGGTCACATTCACAGGTTTTCGAGATTAGGGTGTGGACATATTTTGGGGGGGACCACCATTCGACCCACTACAGGTTCCCAAGGCCATTATTAATGTGTTCTGTGAAGCAAGATCCTTTGGAATCAGCCCTGAGAAAGTCAGCTCTAGCAGTGCTTCTCAAAACTGACGTGCATGTAAATCACCTGAGGACCTTGGGAGAACACAGGTCCATTGCAAGGCCTGAGATTCTGCGTTTCTGACAAGTTCCCAGATGCTGACTCTGCCGTTGGTCAGTGAAACACACTTTGAGGCTTTAGAGCACAAGCCTTTGCTGAACAAGCCCCACCTGAATAAGGGGTTGTCTCCTGAGGGCGAGGTTAGGCTTAGGGGGTCCTGGGAGCCAGTATGGCCACCCTTCCTCCAAGCCTTGCCAAGGACTTGTGTTGGGCAGCCCAGGTAAAATGGCTGTTTATAAAGCATGAGTAGAAGTTCTACTTCCAAAAGGATTTAATTGAAGTTTCCATTTTCTTGGCAGAGAACCCTTATACGTGACTGACTTTTGCTGATGGTTAAAGCTCCAGATGGGGGAAAGGGATTTAGGTGAAATTCTTCTGGTACCAAGAGGTGTTTTCTCTATGTACAGTTTATGATGTTGCCTATTAATTTGCAGTCTTCAGTCCCTTCCTGCAGCCTTTCTGCAATTGATTTGTGGTTTGCTTGATTGCCCACAGGAGATGAGAAGACTTCCTGTTAGGGCCCAGTCTAGGGTGAGGCAAGTGCGGTGCCTTGGGTTCAAAATGTAATGAGATTCACTCTCACGGGCGTGCAAGCGCAGGGCAGGCAGCTTCAGAACCCTGAGAGTGAGGGCCTCTTCACCTTCAGCTCCCTCAGGGCCTCACTTGCTTCACCTCAATCCTGGACCTGCTTTCTGGCTCCCAGGCAATTAGATTTCCATTTCTACTTCTCTCATATTGTGATTGAATCTTCTCTCTGGTTTGCTTTTCTCCAATGATCATAATCTTCTTGCTAGCAAATGGTGTTTCCTTTTAAAAAGTATTTACAACCTTAGCATGATACACAAGATCTTCTATGATCTGCCTCCAAACTGCCTGCTCAGACTCACCTGTGATCACTCTCCCTCTCTCCAGCTTCCACCCCTTGCCCCTCACATAACATTTCAAGTACATTTTAATTCCCTGGCCATATCATGCTTCTCCTGTGCCCCCATGCCTTTGTTCACGTTAGTCCACCTCCATGGAATGCACTCACAGCCTTGTCTCTCTGGCAGACTCCTATTCCTCCATTATGAGTGAGCCCAAGTGTCGCCTCCTCTGTGTGGCCTTTTGGTTTCTCCCATGTGGATTAAAGCATTCTTTCCTCTGAATCTCCAGGTTCCAGTGCATATTGAACCTGCATGCTGAGTTAGAATTGTCCATCTCCCCACTGCCCCTGAGTACTGGGATGAAATGAGCACTTTCTTCATTCTTTGGGGCTACAACTGTTACAGAATAGACAGGTCTCCAGCATCAAGGAACAGACTTTTTCATTTGTATCTTCTCAGCCCCTCATGGGGCACAATTATTTGCTGAACCGATGAATGAATAAAAGAAACACTGAAAACACTCAGTTCCAAAGGTGGAGTAACAGGGACCAGATTTACCTTCCTGTTTGAATCAACAACAGTAAAAAGACAAAATACATAATATAATAGTTCTCAAGACACTGGACAGCAGGCAATGAAGAATAGTAATTCCTGAGAGAAGGGAAACAAATGAGGTGAGCTCTATGATTTCTCCAGCTTACTCTTCTGCCTCAGAGAGATTCCAGGCTGTGGCGTGGGCAGGGGGGACTGAAGCAGAGCCCAGCAGGCACCCTGAGCTAAGGAGACAAAGCAGAGAGCCCAGGGAGACCAAGGTGAGGAAAGTTCACAGGGCTGAGTACTGGGGAGAAAAGAGCTGCACAGAGGGAGAACCTGGGGAGCTACAGAGGGTTCCCTTCAAGTATTCAGCAGAGTGCTGATCAGTGCATGTATGTGAGGAAACTGCCTGAGGCTGTGGGAAAACACATCCAAAAGGATTAAAGGAGCAGTTGGTGTGCTCATACAGGTCAGGAGTAGTGCTCTTGCCACCAGCCAGAATGGAAAAACTCGTAATTCACAGAGCATTGGATAGAATACTGAGGAAGGTCTTGCCTCAGAATGGGGAGTAATTATCTCCAGACTGAGCCCTGCTCTGGAACCACCTAACAAACAATAAAAGCAAGATCTGAGAGGATCATACAGTTTCCAAACAACTGTATCTCAAAATAAAGTTCAAAGTAAAATTGATAATGCTCGATCAACGATTACCAGGAATGTAAGGAAGGTGGATAACGTGACCCTTAATTGGAAAATTATCAACCCATTGAAAAGGACCTAGAACTGATATAGATGTTAGAGTTAGTGTAAGAGGACATTAAAACAGTCATTATAACTATGTTTCATATGTTCAAAAAGTAAGTAGAGACATGGAAAATATAAAAAAGGCCCAAATTGAACTTCTGGAAGTGAAAAGTATATCTGAAATGAAAAGTACATCAGAAATGATTAACAGCAGGTTAGACATTGCTGAAGAAAATATGAGTGAGCTTGAAGGCATAGCTATAAACACTACCCCAAATACACATGTAGAACAAAGAGAATCCAAACAAAATTAAAAGAGCATCAGTGAGTTATGGGACTACTTCAAGCAGCATAATAAATATAAAATTGGAGTACCCAAAAGAGAGATGAAAGAGGGTGAGAAAGAAATATTTAAAGAAAAAATGGCTGAAAAACTTCCAAATTTGAAGGAAAAGAATCACATGAAAGCTCAGGAAGGTCAATGAACAAACAAAAGAAACATGAAGAAAACTATATAAAGACACACCATAATCAAATTTCTCAAAACTAGTGATAAAGAGAAAATCTTAAAAGCAGCCAGAGAAAAAGGGCACTTTATGGACAGAAACTAACATAAGAATTATAGTAGATTTCTTGTCAGAAACAATACAAAAAAGAAAACAGTGGAGCAACATCTTTAAAATTGTGAAAGAAAAAATTGTCAGCTAGAACTACACCCAGTGAAAAATCTTTCAAAAATAAAGGTGAAATAAGGAAACTTTCAGACATATAAAAGCTGTAAGAGTTCATCACCAGCATTAAGAAATGTTAAAAGAATTCCTTCAGGCAGAAAGAAAATGGTACCAGTTGGAAATATAGGTCTATACACAGAAATAGTGCCAGACACGCTAACTACATGGCTAAGTACATTAGATGAATTTCTTATTATTTAAATCTCTTTAAAAGATCATCAACTGTTTAAATTTAAAAAATACAATATGTTGTAGGGTTTAAAACATACGCATAGATAAAACATACAGCAAGCAACAACAGCACAAAAGATTGTGAGGGAGAAAATGAAAGTATACTCTTTCAAGGTTCTTGTCCCTAAAGAAGTATATCATTTGAAGGTAGACTGTGATAAATTAAAGTTGTATACTAGAAGCCCTAAAGCAACCACTAAAATAACAAAACAAAGAATTGATGCAAATAAAACAAAGGAGATTAAATGGAGTCATAAAAAATACTCAAGTAATCCAAGGAAACTAGAGAAAAAGAAAAATGGATCAGATGAGACAAATAAAAACAAATAGCAAGGGCTTCCCTGGTGGCGCAGTGGTTGAGAGTCCGCCTGCTGATGCAGGGGACACAGGTTCGTGCCCCGGTCTGGGAAGATCCCACATGCTGCAGAGCGGCTGGGCCTGTGAGCCATGGCCACTGAGCCTGTGCGTCTGGAGCCTGTGCTCTGCAACGGGAGAGGCCACAACAGTGAGAGGCCCGCAAACAAAACAAAACAAAACAAATAGCAAGATGAGAGACTTAAACCAAATCATATCAATAATCACATTAAATACAAAGAGTCTAACCAGGGGTTGGCAACTTTTTTCTCTAAAGAGCCAGGTTTTTTGGCCACATAGATTCCTGTGGCATATTTTTCTTTGTTTTGTTTTAACAACGCTTAAAATGTAGAAACTATTCTAGCTTGCAAGCTGTGTAAAAATAGGTGGCAGTTTTGACCCTTAGGCTGCAGTTTGCCACACACACACACCGCCCCCCCCCACCCCCCGCGCCAGTCTAAACATTATAACTAAAGGCAGAGATTTTCAGATTGGATAGAAAAGCAAGATCCTAATATATTCTGCCTATAAGAAATGCACTTTAAATATAAAGACACAAATAGATTAAAAGTGAAAGGATGGAAAAGGATATACCATGCTAATTTTGCTCAAAAGAAAGCTAAAGTGGACACATTAATATCAGACAAAGTTGATTTCTGAACAAGGATAAATTATTTTTTAATCATAAAGGGATCAATTAAGAGGATATAACATTTATGTTCCTAATAAAAGAGCTTCAAAATACATAAAGCAAAAACTGAGAGAACTGCAAGAAGAAATAGACAAATTCACAATTATAGTCAGGGAATTTAACACCTCTCTCTCAATAATTGATAGAACACCTAGACAGAAAATCAGCAAGGATATAGTAGACTTGAAAACACTATCACCCAAGTTGACATTTATAGAACAGTCTACTCAACAACAGAAGAGTACACGTTCTTCTCAAGTGCACATGGAACATTTACCAAGATAGATAATATTCTAGGCCATACACGAAGTCTCAATATATTTAAAAGGGTTTAAGTCATACAAAGTATTTTCTCTGACCACAATGGAATTAAATTAGAAATCAATAACAGTAAGATAACCAGAAAATCCCCAGATATTTGGAAATTAAATAATCCATTTCTAAATAATCCATAGACCAAAGAAGAAAACAAACAGGAAATTCTAAAGTATTTTAAACTGAATGAAAATAAAAATGCAATATATTCATGGGAAACCACTAAAGCAGTACTTATGGAAAAAACTTATAGCATTGAAAGAAGAAAAGCTTCAAATTAAAACCTCAACTTCCACTTTAAGAAACCATGAAAATAAGAGCCAATTAGAAAATAAGAGCCAATTAAAAAATAAGCAGAAAAAAAATCAGAGCAAAAATTATTGGGAAAAAAAAGACAAAAAAGAAATAGAGAAATATCAATACAACTAAAAGCTGGCTTTCTGGCAAGATAAACATAATTGATAAACCTCTAGAGAGACTGATATGGGAAGAAAAGAGAAGATACAAACGACCATTATCAGGAATGAGAGAGATTGTATTGCTACAAGTTTTACAGATATTAAAAGGATAATAAAGGAGTATAATGAACAACTTTTGTCTAAAAATTTGACAACTTGGTTGAAAAGGACAAATTCCTTGAAAGACACAAACTACTAACGCTTACTCAGAAGAAATGGATAACCTAAATAGCCCTGTATTTATTAAACAATTGAATTTGCAGTTAAAAACATCCCCATAAAGAAAACTCCAGGCCCAATGGTTCACTGATGAATTCTACCAAAAATTTAAGAAATATGCTATAAGTGAACCTTGAAAACATTATGCTGAGTGAAGATGCCAGTCAAAAATGACCATATTGTATGATTCCATTTATATGAGATACCCAGGATAGGCAAATTTACAGAGATTTAAAAAAGTAGGTTAGTGGTTGTATAGAGATGGCAGAAATGGGGATATGAGATGATGGCTAAAAGGTGTAGTTTTTTTTGGGGGGGGTAATCAAATGTTCCAAGTGTAGTGTGGTGATTGGTACACAACTCTGAATACACTGAAAGCCATTGAGTTGTATGCTTCAGGTGAGTGAATTGTATGATATGTGAGTTATATCTCAATAAAGCTGTTTAAAAAAAGGTTTAAGGAATAATACCAATGAAAACTACATGAGACCACTGTCCTTCATAAACACAGATGCAAAAATTCTGAAAATGTTGTCAAATCAAATTCATACTATATAAAAAGATAATATACCATAATCAATTGGGGTTTATTCCAGGAATGCAGAGTTGGTTTAACATTAGAAAATCAATCAACATATTAACAAACTAAAAAAGAAAAATACGATCATGTTAATAGACATAAGAAATTGTTTGACAAAATCCAATGCTGAGGGCTTCCCTGGTGGCACAGTGGTTGAGAGTCCGCCTGCCAATGCAGGGGACACAGGTTCATGCCCCGGTCTGGGAACATCCCACATGCCGCGGAGCGACTAGGCCCGTGAGCCATGGCCACTGAGCCTGCGTGTCCGGAGCCTGTGCTCCACAACGGGAGAGGCCACAACAGTGAGAGGCCCAAGTACCGCAAAAAAAAAAAAAAAAATTGTAAGCTAAGACCGTTGGTGTTAAGAGAAGGCCATTCCACTGTGCTCCCCAAAGAGCCCACCTGTCACCTTTGCTGAGGAGGCTTGAATGTGAAGAACATAAGAGCAATGTTAACTTATAAAATAAAAAACTCTTAAACAGTGTGGAACTCAGGTGTATAAAAAAGTCTGGACTAATCTGGAAGTAGAGTTAATTACCTAAAACCAATCACGACCACTATATTCCAAACTATTTCTTGAGCACACATTATATTTTTAGCAAGGAAAAAAAGGTGTTCTCATAATAAGAATACTATTTCTCCTAACCATTTGATTTACATTTCCTTTCTTCTTCTTTTTTAAACCAACACAGAAAGATCACAAATTGTTCCTATTCTGCACAGGGCTCTGCTTTTGCAGCAGAAGCAGGTTTTATGCAAGAGCAAGTATCGCTGTGTGATTGTGTGCTGTAGTGTTTACCTTCGCTGGGGCTGCCTGGCGATTGTCGAGCCAGTTGAAATGATTCATGGGTCTGACAGATGTCTGGTACAGCTGGATGTGTCCTTGATTATCCCAAAAGTCTGGACAGCACTGTCATTCACCATTGCCCAAATTATCTTTGTATTGACTGTGGAACCCTCTGTGACAGTACTGTAATGGCTAATTACCCAGGATACCTTGGGTACTCACTTCATAATGGTTTAGTGGCAAAAGAAAAAGACCGTAAGGAAATGAGAAAAAAAAAAACAAACCAATAAATAACATCCTGTTCTTTGCAAAGAACCCGTACTCTAGTGTGATACAGAATATATATTTATTTAATATCATGCAGTTTATGTTAATGAAATCCAGGGCCACAAGAGCAGAAGCATAGATTTCTCATGAAACACATAAGAAGAAAATAAAATGTAAAGAACCTTGACAGTGATAAATTATGGACAACAGAAGGAGCTATTAGCTGTGAGAGAATTGTATGTATAACATACTTGAGAAAGGAATGACAAGTGGCCATTTGCCTGCCTCATATGTTGCAGGGGAAAAAAGAACATGTTCTGTTTAGCAAATCACCTACCCAGAAATAGAGAAGAGGGAGGGAGAAAGGAGGAGATTCTTAGTAAAGCTGCCTGAAGGAACAAGAATTGAAAGCTGAGGTTTCATTTTTCCCTATAATACCATAAATTAGCACATTTTGACAAACATAGCTCCCACAAAGCAGATATATATTAGGGGGAAAAAAGATAAGGGAATAGAGGGTACAAAATCCCATTTTGACTTTTAGTGGAGATGATGAGATCCCAGGAGGGCAGACAAAGCAGACTGGGAAGAGCTTTTCACACAAAGAATACAGTAATTTGCCACGTTCTGTCCAGGCTGTGTTTGAATGTCACTCCCGTCTTAATTACCAGACTAAAAAAGCTATTCTGTTATTCTGGAATTGCTGCCACAGTTCCTGCAATGCCAGAGAGCAACTGGGAAGAATTGCTCATGGATCATTACTAAGCGAGTAGGTGAGGCAGGCAGCCTCTGAAGGAGAGGGAGCAATGGGGCCATGAAAGGAGAGGAAGGCAGAGGTGCCCTTACGAAGATCCTCACTTGCTCTTGGGTTTTGGAGTGCATAGAGCTTGGCAGGGTGAAGTGCTTCAGCTTGTACTGAGGTTGGAACCATAGAGCTTCGGCTCTACAAGCCCTTGGTGGAATGAAGTGAAGACTGTCCCACCTCTCTGCTCCTTGGTTGTGTGTCAACCTCATGCCAAGTAATCCATAAAACGTAGGGCATAGCCATTCTGACCTCAAAACCTTGGTTACTGAAATTCTGACTCATTAAATTGTCCTTTTAACCATGATAAAGAAGAAAGCCCTTCTCATTTTGATCTACTGCTGAAAGCATTTCTAAGCCATGTCATTCCACTCTTCTGGGTCTTTCTCAGCTTATTCTTCAGTGTTTCCGAGACACCTCAATAATTCTCACCAAGGACCATGGTGGTGGTTTAGGTGAGGAAGGCGCAGGAGTTTGGGCTGAATGTTCCCTTAGTTCTGTGCAGATGAACATCCGCCAGGGGTCAAGGGGGTGCGGGGGGGGGGGGTCGGATATTGAGTGTGATTGTTTAGATTCAGATTAAATAAGTCCGTGCCCTATTGTACCCATTGCATCCTTCTCCTTGAAAAAGACTTACAGTAAAAAATTTAGTTAACCATTAGTTAGTTGGAGTGTTTTTGTATTTAGAAAAGCAGCTTGCTGCATTTCAGAAGCATTGAGGTGATACGTTTATGTTTCCTTTTCCATCAGGATTTGGGTGTGATCCAGCAATGACACAGTGTACGGAAGAAGAGGAAAATGAAACACAAATCTTTAGTTCTGTGTCCATCCCAGCTGAATAGCAATTATCTGTCCTTTATATTCACACCACTAAAATGATTAAACAAAGACAAAATTTCCTGATCACATTTAATTGACAATAATTAGGATTTTACTTGGAGGACATGGACACTGACCTAAAAGTATTCTGCAAGCAACGTACTGGAATAATTATGTTAAATGCTAGTTACTCAAGCTTAGTAAAAAAAAAAAAAAAAAAGTAAATTGCTCTTATTTTTCCTCTTCCCTTTTAAAAGAATCTAAGAAAAGGAAGAATTCAATGCTACATATGCCTGGCTTGTCTTTCACACTGAGGTGCCATTCAACATGACAAAAGTTGCTAGAATGGCTAATTCTAGGTATAATGCAAAGTTTGTCTTAAAGTTATTTTTCAAGAGGTAATAATAGTATCAAACTCCTGAAACCCCTGATTACATGAATAGTATTTAAATAAGAAATGAAAGGAGGGTCTGAAAATAAAGCAGGTGGCCAAAGCTTGAAGAGGTGCATATCTGTTGTAAGCAGACAACAGAAATTATCTGTTATGTTGGATTTTTTTTTAAGACTTTTTTTTGATGTGGACCATTTTTAACGTCTTTATTGAATTTGTTGCAATATTGCTTCCTGTTTCATGTTTTGGTTTTGTGGCCCCGAGGCATGTGGGATCTTAGCTCCCCGACCAGGGATCGAACCCACACCCACTGCATTGCAAGGCAAAGTCTTAGCCACTGGACCACCAGGGAAGTACCTGTTACATTGGATTTTAATTAATTAAGTGTATTAAAAACACACCATGTAGTCATATAATTGTTTATGCTTTTCCTTACGAATGTAATGTATAACTTGAAATAAAAGCATGATCTTTTAAAATGCCTTCAGTTTTAATTGCTCTGGAAGATTGAAAATTTCAAAATTGAAACCAGAAAAAAAGAGAAAACATCCTTATATATTGTTATGAAATAAGAGTTTTATTTTATGAAGACAATTGTAAAAATGTACATTGATAATTGTCTGTCTAGACCTAATTGCTGTGGAGGTAATAGGCCCACATGTTTTATTCACTGACTAACTCTGTGACAATGATGGACCAAAATTCTAAAAGGGGAGGAAAGACATCCCAAAAAAAAGAAAAGAAAAAAGGCAGTTCTGCATGCTGACTTAACAATTTGCCATTTTAAGAGCTGAAAGCATTTCCTGGGTGTAATTATTATTAGTTATATTAAAAATTAAAATCCTGTGGCACAGAAAAATCTAGGAGCTGCAAACTTAGATGCTTACAGGGGCCAGGCAGGAACATAACGGGCAGGTAGGGATGTGGCAAACTGGAGTGTGTCTAAACTGAAGCAGGCACTCTACCAGTTGTTGTCATGTGGGAATGCAGGCCAAGTTTTGTCAGATCTCTTACACTTTCAGAAAGCCTGAAAATCCAAATATTAAGAGATGACGAGTCCCTGTGGCCTCATAAGCTTCTAGCCTGCATGGGTTTGCCGAGCACTGAAGAGACAGCTGGGCTGAGGGGGACCTAATACATCATTCTGGTTATTCAGTAAATGGTAAGAGACATAAAGAGTGAATACTGTTGGACATTGGGTAATACTTGGCTGATTACAACACTGTGCTTACATGTTTATAGTTTAATTCAGTTAATAGCACTTTCTCCTATCTCATATCGCCTAATTCACATAGTGCGAGAGATAAAGGTCCTTCTGCCCCTCCCATTTATAGGTTCCTCCTCTCACACTGGCCTCTGCCTCATCTTCTCGTCTTCTTTCCACCTCCCCTTCTTCTGGAGGACTCACCTCATCCTTCAGGGCTCAGAGAAGGCTCCTAACACCACCCTAACTGGGCTGGGACCTTGTGCCATTTAATTGACCTACCCGGACCTACCCGCCCCTACCCGCCCCAGATACCATGTACCACTATCACAATTAAGAATATGTAATTTTTATTGTCTGTCTTCCCTACTAGACACTAACCTCCGTGAGGACAAAGAACTGCATCAGCACCTACCTCAATGTCCAGTATGCATTTGTTGAATTAATGTTTATAGGAAAAGAGACATTTGAATGAGTCGCAAAAATTTTATATATGTATCCAGAGATTATTCTTGTTATTCAAAATCGTCTCTGGAGAGTCTAAATGAGAGCTATTCCTTTATCTACTGTCAAGTGACTTGTCACTCATTTCTGAGAATTCTTCTGAAGTTTCTCTTTTGAGTTGAGGACTCAATTTTTCTGGGGTTCTTGTTTCTCTTTTTCTGATATGTATACACAATGGAGGTTTCCTAATGCCCATTTACAAGTGCTCTACTTCATCCAGACAATTGAATGAAGAACGGATGGGAAATACTAATTAAGAAGATTGTAAAAATGGCTGCAAATCATTTCCCTCCCCTTTATCCATGCCCTTGAATAGCCCCCTCATACATGGCTTGGCTATGTGACTTGTTTTGGCCAATGTGATAATTCAAATATGATTCAATCAGAGACTTGGGTATTAGGACATATTCTTTCTTGCTGTTCTTGGAAACCCTGTGGCTACCAGCCACCAGCATATGAATAAGCCTGGGCTAGCCTGCTGAGGACATGTGGGCCAGCTACCTTCATTATTCCAGCTGCAGCCCAGACAAACATGTGAGTGAGGTCATCCTAGACTAACCAGTCTCCAGGTGACCTGCCATCTGGGTTCAGCTGTATGAGTACACCCAGGTGAACCCAACAGGACATCTGCCCAGTTAAGCCCAGCCTCTATTGCTGGCCCACAGTATTGTGAGTTAATAAGTGATTGTTGTTTTAAGCTACAAAGTTTTGGGATGGTTTGTTGTACAGCAGAAACTAACAGATACACTAGACTAGAAATCTGAATATCAATTCTCCCTTCCCCCAAACCCACACGTGCACTGTCACTATTAGCTTCAGTAAAGCAGAAACCATTAAACATGGGAGAGCAGCCTATCAGAGACAGGGAATGTGGCTGGAAGGGACAGAGTTCCCCCTGTTCTCCCAATAGCATCTCTTCAGATTCATTAACACCAGAGTGTGGGCAGCAGATCTGAGAGGCAGGGAGGAGGAGGAAGAAGAGAGTAGGTGGTGGTGAGAGCCAAGCTACTGGGAAAGCTTATACAGATAAAAAGAAAGAATCCACTGTACTGGCATTATATCACAATATCCTTATTATATTTAAGAAATCCAGGCAGTTTCTAGCCTCTAAAGGCTAAAGAATGAAGGCGAGCAAATATGGGGACTATGCAGTGTATCATTTTAATAGAGAGAAAACACACACATTAGATGTGTACGCTTGCCTTTGTTTAAGGTCTTTAAGCCTTTCTTAGCATTTTTAGGAAAATGCGTTGGAAGTAACAATTTGTTACTTTCTAAAATGCTGTTCTGGAGTTTTTAGTATGTTTTGGTGCTGAATCTTGATATAGTAATTTACAAAAGCAAGAACGACGCGAAATGCAGTATGCTGTTTCAGAGTTGGGGTAGGATAGGGTGGGTGTTTACTGAATGCTTGTTATTTGCCGGGACCTTATCTCATTTAATCCTTGCAACCACCCTACAAAGAATCTGTACCACCCTGTAAAGTATCTTTAGATTTATTAAACAGATGAAGAAACTGAGGTACCAAGAGGCTAAGTAACTTGGCCAAGGCCACACAATAGCTAGTAAGGTTATAAGTTACAGATATAGATATCAAATCTGAATCCACTGGTTTGTTTTCCTTGGCAAGAATACAGTCGTTTTATCATCAGTAATAATAATGATTATTTTTTATCAAGCCCTTATTATGTTACTTTTTAAATTAATAAAATAATAGCTGAAAACTGAGAGTATATATGCTTACAATGTTCTAAGAATTTTACATATAATAAGTAAATCATCACTAAAACCCTATGAGGTAGGTATATTTGTCTCCATTTAAAAATTTTTTTCATTTGTTTTGTCTCCATTTTTGAGACAATGAAACTGAGGCACAAAGAGGTTAAATAATTGCCCAGAGTTGCATTTTGCCTTTTGCCTTGCCTTTTCATAGCTTCTGGTTTTTGGCATTCCTTGGCTTGTGGTAGCATAACTCCTATTTCTGCCTCCCTCTTCACATGGCTGTCTTCCTTCTGTGTGTGTCTGTGTCCAAATTTTCTCTTTTTATAAGCACACCAGTCATATTGGGTTCAGGGCCAAACTCTAATCCAGTATGACCTCATCTTAACTGACATCTGCAAAGACCCTATTCCAAATAAGGTCACATTCATGGGTTCCAGGTGGACATGGATTCTGGGGGGGGAACTATTCAACCCAGTATAAATATTTTAAGAATTTAAAATGTGTTGTTACCTACAGGGCCAAACATAAGAGGAGGCAGGTTTGAGCACATGTGGTCAAGGCTGGGAAGGGTCTCACCCATGCCCAACAAAACAGCAGTCCCAAACTCCTTTAGGAATAGGCTTGATTTTTAATTTCAAACACCTATGAAGGCAAAACATGGTAGATCCTATCAGTTGTTATATCTTACTGTGAATTAATTTCTCTCCTCTGAGAGCGGATTTGCATGAAGGATGTGGAAAAAAGCACAAAAGCTAAAGTAAGTAAGTAGGACGTTGTAGGGAAATGCCACTGGACAAGAAAAAGAGGCACAGTTGCCAGGTGCAGAAAGTATGGACGGATCCATGCCAAGATCAAAGAGAGAACAACCTTGGAACAAGAGGCAGCTGGAAGAAGAGACCTTTCTGTTCATCATTGGTAGAGGCATCTGATTACAGGTACCAAGACCTACCACTTACCAAGGGATGGTATAAAGGCAGTCTCTGTAGATGTTACAGAAAAGTCAAGAAAGCCACTTGGAATGAGTACAGCAGATCAGGAGCCTAAGGCAGGATGTGAATCTTAAGAAATGCATGGGGTTTCCTAGGAAAGATGCCATGTATTTTCCTATTTTTTCCTACTCTAACATGAGGCACCCAGTGAAAGTTCTGCCTTACTAGCAGATGAGACACTACTGTGCTTGTTAAAGAGGAAGTTAAAGAGGAATGTGAAACAATCCTGTGCGGAAGCTCTCCCAGCCAGGGTGAAGAATCTAAACATAGTCACCATACCCTGGGGGCAGTGCCATGGCTCGGAAGCTACAGGAGATGAAGGAGGGCTTGACTGGCCCTGAGGTGGAGGCTGGGAGAGGCACCTTCCCTTGGTTGGTGGTGTCTGCAGGTCTCTCCAGGCCACCTCTGGGAGACATCAGGGGATGATAGAAAGGACACCGGTGAAGAGTTGGGTTAGCTGTGTGGCCTCATGTGAGTTACTTACACTGAGTTTCCCCACTAAAAAAATTAAATGAAAATATTCATGCAACACCGCCCTTCTGGGCACATAGTACCTGCTCAAAAATTGTTCTCTTCCACTTTCCTTGATCATGGAGTTTATTCTTCACATAAATCTGTTCTGTGAGCTACATTACTTTAGCTGAGTTCAGAAATGTTAATCTTAATCATAACTTTGTTTGTTTTGTAAAAGCTCTTAATTCATCAGGGCCTAAACTTTCATTATGATTTTAATTTAAGGACCTCAATTGGGTACTTGGCAGAGGTAGAGTAAAATATGCTGCTAAATCCGTGTTGCTAGGATTTAAATTTTGATAAATGCATATCTTTTATGCTCTCAGTTCAATTTTGCTCTGCTATGTATTGTAGAATTTTTTAAAAAACAAATGTTCCGTTTTAAAGGAAAATTTCTCCTTTGCATTTGGATATTTTTGTACAAGGGAATGGGGTAGGGCAGTGGGTGCAGACTATGAAACAATCCCCGAGGTAAATTTGGTGATACTGTTAATGAAGAGTTTTAAAATGCTAATTAAGCTCTTTATTTAACCACTTGCAACTTTCCTCAGGATGGTTACAATACCAATGATTAAAAGTTGCAAAGGTATTGTAAACTTCTCTGGGTGATATTTTTTCAATAATGCAAATGATTTCTCCAGCTCTTGTGGCATCATTTAAAAATGAATTTTGATTACTTCTAAGCTTGTAAAAAATGGAATCGTAAACGTGCTCACTTCCCACAATGAAGGGGGACAGGGAAGGTAAAGAGCAAAAGAATACATCACATTTTTAAGTAAGCAGTCACAAAAGACCTTTAAATAACTCAACTTCCTACCATATTTTATTATCTTCTCTCAGTTTTACAGCATTATCTACCATAGAAATGCAGGGAGATTTGTAAAACACTATAGCATTTAAGTCATTACATTTTATAGGTAATTTCTAATGTGGATTTGATTTTTTACGAGCAGAAAAAGAATCTAATTTGCATTAGTGACAGTAACTAGAGAAATTTAACACCTGGCCCTGGTTGTACCAGAAATTGAATATTAGGTACTTGGGTGCTAAAAACCCATTCAGATCTTCAAGGGGGATTTTTCATTTATTTATGCACTGCTCTCATGTTTATCATTATAAAACTGTTCATATTATGGTGGAGGAAAGCTCACTGCCTGCAAAAATTCTGGATATACATTTTTCATCCTCTGCAAGAGAGACAGAATTATTTACCCATTAGTAAGAACATACCCTGAAAAAAGCACCACCATTCCACGCATGTAAAATAATATAACAGCAGCACTGCATGAGAAGCTTTGACTCCTGCTGGCCTTTCCCATCTCCCCCCGCCCACCAACTTCTAGTTTCTCAAGTCTCCCTTTATTTTCTCTTCCCCACTTCCCCTCTCCCAGCGCCCCTCCATGCCTGTCGCTGTTTCCCGGTTAGAAGCTTGAGTGCAGTGTATCCAAGCAAAATTAAACCTCTGTTAAAAAGATCACATTGTTGTTACAAGAACAATCCATATGTTTATAAAGTGTAGAAAATTAGGAACTGCAAAAGAGATGAAGCTGGTGTTAAATGATATGGGAAGTGACACTTTACATAGCCAGTTACAATTAACACATTGATGGCATTTTGCTGGCTCCTTGCAGTGATAATGCTGTTGTCAAATGTGTTTAGTGCACCAAATCTCCTGGAGCCTTCAGCCAGGCAGCGAGCTTTTGACAGATTGAAGGTTCGAAGATAGGCTATCATGACAGATGGAAACTGGCACCGATGTTCAGCTTTCGCCGATCACAGGGGACCTGCCCCCCTTATTCTGCAGGGCTCGGCTCTGCAACCTTCCCCCTTCTGATGAAAGCAGGGGATGGCATTGTTAAATAGTGCATCTGTGTGAGTTAGACTCCTCTGATGAAAGCATAAGGCAGACGCGCTGTGAAGCAAAAGACAGCCTCTGCTCTAACTGCATTTTAGATAGACTTGAGGAAGACCCTAGGGAGCTGGGAGAAACTTTGGTAAATTTTAGACAAAAACAGAAAAAAGACCTCCCATTAGTTTCTTCTCCTCAAAGAATATAAAAATACACCTCTGATAATAAAAGTCTCAATTAATGACTTTCATTAATAGTTCCCCAAGCTAGCACTCTTTATGGAGATGTGTAGATGTGGTTTTCTTCTCTTAATATCATCATTTCCTTGATATTAATCAATTAATTTCCAAACAATCCAAGGAAATCTGTAAGGAGGTGCCGAGGGGCAGTTGTGAATAGTTGACTTGTTGGAAACTAATTCAATTACTCCAAGACACTTTTCTTGACACTGGGCTGGGTTCTTGAATCTTGGTTTTAAAATCCAGGGCAGGGGCGGACAGAGCTTTACACAGCTGGGCATAAATGGGCAGATAATATAGTTAATTAACCTTTCACCCTCTCCCACCAACCCCCTTTTAAAGAAAAACATCAGTCATTTTATTTTGAACACCCATCTATTTCAAAGGCTTTCTCTTCAGCTCCTGTAGTTCTTTCTTCTTCTCGCTGACAAATTCCTCTTTAATTTCCTTAAACTGGCTGAAGAGCCCTCTTTCTTTGCAATCTTAATCTTCAATTCCTCTCTTGCCCATACAGGTTGGGAGCAGCAAGTACTGCAGCCCATTTGAGGTATGATAATCAGCTGATTAGCTAGTGGAGTCGTTTTCCCTGAGGCTCTTTTGTGTGAAAAATCCTCACACTCAATTGACATGTGGACATCATAAAGCTGATGAAATGCAATTGTAATGAACAAGAGGGAGCGGCATCTGCAGCCGTCTAAATGAAGGACCCTTCCCTCTCACCATGCTAATTCAGAAAATCTGCTCTTAACGTGTACTCCCCCTGGATTCCAAATCCAGGCGCATCTCCATGAATGCATATTCAAGAAGTGAATTAGCCTCTATGGTAAGTGAACGCCTAGCCTGGCCAGACTGATTCTAATTTCAAGACAGATAATACTGCATCAACTGTAGTAATGATATGACAGTTCATTTGTGATGAGAGTCCTACAGTCAGGTTTACTGCACAGACAGACACAGGTGCAAGGAGAGAGCCAGCAAAACCTCTCATACAAGACCAAAGGTTGCTTTGCTGTCAAATTATTTCAGCCAAAATAGCCCAATGAAGGAGAAAAGAGGTAATGCGTTAAAAAACATTAATGTGTCCCCATATTTAAACCTTGGTTGTAATGGTGGTCAATGGATGCTCCCTTCTCTATTATAGGATCACGTACAGTTGGCAGTCATTAAATTAGGAAAGAGGTGAGCTTTCCCTCCCACGCCCTTTTCAGAAAACTACATTACTTGCTAAGAAATTTCCAAGTGAATATAACTTGTCATACAAGGTTTTTTTTTCCCTAAATTGAATTTCACAGGAATCAGTTTGTAGGAGAAAAACTCTGCAGTATTAGGAAGAGAAGCTGTTCATTTCCATTGCCTGTTCTGTGACAGTTGCTAATACAGTATGACAGGTTTGTTCATCACTATTTTGGATCACCTTTGGGTTTTCTGTACTACTCTTTCTATTAATACATGTTAATTAATGATGGTAAGGAATGCTCGCCTTTATACCTAAAAGCTCAAAGCACTTTTCAGACACTGACTTATTTTTGAGAGTTAGACAGAGGGCAGGTATCAGCACTGTTATTTTTTCAGAGGTGGAAATAGAAGGTTGGTGATGAAGTGACTTGAGCAAGGTCACACTGCAAGCCAGTCCTGGATCTCAGCCTTGAACTCATTCTTACCCCTCTCCATAGCTCTAGGCACAGAAAATACCCCAGGGAAAGGTGTTGCTAATCCAGAAAATACCCCAGGGAAAGGTGTTGCTAAACTAGCATTAAGGAGACTCCTTCATAAGCACTGCTAATAAATACAGCACATGCTTTAAAAGCAAATGAACAAGACAAGCTTAATAAGGACTGTTGTTAGTACCTGGCAAGCCACCCAGTGTCTGCACGGTTCACGCAGAGGTCCTTGTCAAGGAACCGCATTTCTGAGATTACAAGAGCCACTTCGCAGTCTCCTTATGCTTCTCACTCACATTGACTTTGACCTATATAGCCTTTCAATTCAATGTAATTCAATAACAGGGCAGCACGTGGGTCTGTAGACACCATCATAGATTATTTTGCTTCCTCCAGTATGTTTGGAGACAAAATTTGGGGTGGCCGATGAGAGCTGTCACTGTACAGCTCCCTCCTCTAGCGATCAGGAGTTACCCAGCAGATCACTTGCTGTCCATTGCAGATGAAGCAGTGCAGTAGGTATCAGGAAGGTAAGAGGAATGAGACAAGTCCGTCCCCAAAGGCGAAAGTTTGTAACACTCATGTACAATAAAGACAGACATATAAGCAAACAAACCACAGAGCAAGAACATCATTCCAACTGTGCCAAGACACATATGCGGCCCCCAATTCACCAAGTGGCTGTTTTCCAAAATCTGCTTGTAAATGAGTTGTTTTAAGCTCACAATTCCTTTGCCCATGGAAGCTGAGTTCTAAGTAGTGGTTAGGTTCTCAGGCCAGCTGTCAAAGCCATATTTAACCTATAACATAGCTGAATGCAACACTAATAGTAACACATACAAGTATGCCTGAAAGAGTGTCATTGCCACCTCTGAACTCTGAGATCGGGTGGCATGTGTTCAAATCTCAGCTCTGCTATCCTGGGACCCTGAACAAGTATTTCATCTCTCTAAGCCTCAATTTTCTCATCTGTGGAAGGGGTTGATAATAGTACTTATTTCATAAAATTATTGTTAGAAGGAAACAAGACAGAGTAAAATATTCAATCTGGATCTATAGCAAGTGCTCAATAAATGCCAGGTAGGAGTAATAGAATTTGTTTACATATTTTATTTTTGAGCTTATGTTTCAGATTCATTGCCAACATTCCTCACGCCTTATTCCAAGGGTAGGAAGGGGCTTGTATGGGTGCATTTTTTTGGTGAGGAAGAGACCTTCCTCGTTTATAAAGAGAAGGTATTATAGCCTGGGGTCAAGAGCCAGATTCTGAAGCCATAATGGATTCAAGTTCTGTCCCTGCCACTTACCAGCTGTGTGACCTTGGGCAGCTTACCTAGTCTTTCTAATCATCATCTGCAAAATGGGGATATTTTGGGCTTCCCTGGTGGTGCAATGGTTAAGAATCCACCTGCCAATGCAGGGGACACGGGTTCAAGCCCTGGTCCGGGAAGATACCATATGCCATGGAGCAACAAAGCCCATGTGCCACAACTACTGAGCCCGTGTGCCACAACTACTGAAGCCTGTGCACCTAGAGCCTGCACACCACAATGAAGAGCAGCCCCCGCTCCCCACAACTAGAGAAAGCCCGTGCGTAGCAACGAAGACCCAACACAGCCAAAAATAAATAAATAAATAAATTTTAAAAATGGGGATATTTTTAGTACATATCTTGGTGCTGTGGTATTAAGCAAGTTAATATATGCAAAGTGCCACGTTTATAAGCACAATACAAGTAAACAGAGCTATTGTAAGGATACCATGGCCTGTCACTGGCCATGACAAATGAGCAGGAAACCAAGGCCTGGTTGGAGATTAATAGCTGTCTTAAGGTTACTGTTAAGTAAGTAATGATCTGGGACTCCAGGTTGGTCTTCTAATCCTTAGTCCCGTGCTCTTTCCAGGTCATGGTGTTCCCTCTACCACATACCTATGAGATACCCTGGAGTGTTAGTTAACGTTTATTGAGTACCTAGTGGACGTTCAACACCGAGCTGATTCCCGAAGAGTTTCCTTTAAAAAGGGAAGTTATGCTCTAGACTCTAAACCAATAGTTGGCAAACCATAGCCACAGGCCAAACCAGACTGCTGCCTGTTTTTTATGGCCTGAAAGCTAACAATGGGTTTTTTGTTTTTAAATGGTTGAAAACAATTCGAAAGAAGAATAATATTTTGTGACACTTGACAATTATATGAAATTCAAATGTCAGTCTCTGTAAATGAAGTTTTACTGGAACTCACTTGTTTACATATTGTCTATAGATGCTTTTGTGCTACAGCAGGAAAAATGAGTAGCTGTGACAAAGACCATATGGCTCACAAAGCCTAAATTATTTACTATCTGGCCCTTTAACAGAAAAAGTTTGCCAACCTCTGGTCTAGACCCAAGAAGATTGATTTAGCCTGGTTACCGCTGAGAGGGAATAAGAGGTTCACCAATCTAACTCAAGGTACATATGCTAAGCCTCAGACTGGCTGAGATGAGAGTGTAATTGTCTTCCACTACCAGAGCAATGTTTTAGCATTGTATTCTGAAATATATTAGAGGCAAAGCAGTGTAGTGGTTGAACCCACTGACTCAGGAACCAGGCTGCTGGGATCCAATCTTGATTCTACGACTTGCCACTTCTGTGACCTTAGGCAAGTTACTTAATTTTCCTTGTGTCACTGTTTCCTCATCTATACAATGGGATTGTTTTGAGGATTATGTGAGTTTTTACACCTAAACTGTATTGAAGAGTTCCTTGCCCACTGCCAGCAGTATGCTAGTTATTTTTGAAATCTCATGACTCTTTGGGAAAAAGGAGAAAGATGCCCTCCTTGGAACGGTGGGCAATGTGTCTGTCTGCTCAGACTCATTCCTCGCACTGTCTCTGCTGGGGCAACACACCTCATTCTTTAGCCCAGCACAGAAGTCTGCATCTTTCCCGGCAAACTTTCCTTGAGTCATTTACTTCTTTGTGCTTCCGGAGAACATTGTACATCCCTCCTTTAAGGCTGTTATATAGAATGAAAAAAGAAATTTATGCACATTTTTGTCTGTACGAGATGGTGAACTCCCAAAAGGAAAATAATTTCTTGTCTTTGTCTCCAGAGTGCCTGGTGTGTGGAATATATGGTATGCAACAGAGTCAGTGGATATTTAATCAATCAGAGAATGAATAACAGGCCAAGAAACTGCAGGGTTAATAAGTCTTCTGTGATTTTTTTAAAAACACGTGAAAGCCTTCTAAATGTGGCGATTACTTTATCCCTTCAATGTACAAGCTTGCAATACAATTAAATTGGAAATTATGAGGCTTAAAATAAAAGGCAGGTGGATACTTTCACTTACTGAATGTGTAAATCATAGAACAGAAATTCTTGATCTGGGGAGAAGCTTAGTATGAATAGGCTAAAATACCCTAAGTGGCTATGTGATTTTGGTAGGGCACTTTCTGACTTTGGACTTTCGTGTTTCATTGAAAAACAAGGAAAATGCACAATAGATAATCAGTAAGGCTTTTTCCACTCCCCAAACTATGATTTCTGCTTCTCCCAGAAAACTTACCAAATTCTGCTCCCCTGTGAGCAGGGCTTCTAGATAATGCTGGTAGGTAAGTTACTTAAGTTTTCTGAACCTGAGTTTGAGAAGTAAAGAGTAATACTATCCCTGAATTGTACACCTAAGAATGAGAGGCAAAAAGAGAATCTACAAAGGAGGTTGGGGCTGGATCATGACAGGCTTTGGGTGCCATGCTAAGGAGTCTGGACAGCCTGCACTTGATGGAGAGTAGACAATAGGAGGCTATGGATGGCGTTAAGTAGTGGAGGGACATGACCAACTGTGTATTTTGGAACAAGGACTCTGGCCACAGTGTGGAAACTGGATTGGAAGGAGAGAAGGGGAGCCAACATACAGCAGTGCTGGAGGAGATACCGGCTAGAGGGGTATTTAAGAGGTTGGATTTTGAATTTGAGAATTTAGATAAAGCTGAGCACCTGCGCAGACGGAATGCCATTTACATAATAGGAAACAAGAGAAATAAATACTCATGGTCAACTTTTATTTCTTGTAATATAGTTTCAACTAAGAAAAAGACACGGACTTACGTATCTGTAGAATCACATTGGAGCCAATATAGGGTACCTGCTAAGAGCTCAGGCCCTAGGTTTGAATCTTAATTCTTAATTAGCTCTGAGATCTTGGGTAATTCATTTTACCACTTTAAGTCTTAATGCCTTCCCAAGGTCAAGGTGAGAATTAAATAAAATGATGCATATTAAGGTGCATATCATAGGGTTTAGTAATCGGCAAGCAGTAGATTACGGTCAGCTACTATGACGGAGTGGGTTTGCTCCAGCTGCAAATCTCAAGCTTTCAACTATGTTTTCATTCGAGAAAGAGACATTTAGAAGACAGACTCTTCTGCCAGAACTAGAGTTTTTAAAAAAATTAGATGACTAAAAAAGTTTTAAACCACTATTCTAATATTTTAATCCTTGGAAACCCAGAAACAATTCAATGAAGCTATTTGGTTAAGTTAAATGCAGTTCTTTGAAATCAGCTTAAATGCATGACTCGCTACTCAAAGGTTCCAGAGAACTCCACCTGCCTGCTTGGGAAGCAGCAAACAAGGTCAGTATTGATAGCTCACGCTTCAGTGAATATATCAATTTAAAGCTTCATCAGTGATTCTCACTCATCTGCAGCCCTGCACGGCTGTTGTAAGAATGGGGTGACTCACACGAACCTATTAAGTAACTTCCTCACTTGTGCTCTAATGAGCCTATTGTTTCCCTGGAAGAACACAAACACCTGAGTACAAGCACAAACTGAAGCCACAAATAAGAGGGTGCAGATTTCAGCCCTGCCTTACCTAGAGGCACTCTTTGTTTTGATTCTCTATGCTTTTCAATTGCTTTACCAGCCTAGTCAGGCACACTTTTATGTCAAGTCCTGAGTAGGGCTGTTGGGGTCCCCCCGTCCAAAAGGGCTCTGGTCACAGCTGACTCATCTGCTGTACAGGGCGCATGTGTGTGACCTTTTGGAATTTGACTATCAGACACTTGCTTATCTACTGTTCCCCCTGCACCAGCAGGTGCCTCTGCAGTGAAGATTACTACCCTCCGCATTCCGAGGTCCACACTGCATATGCAGAAGTAGGATGAACCTGCTGCTGTGGGGAGGGGGCACCGAGCCCACCCACAAAGAGGGCATCAGTGGGGATTTCAGCCAAGAAGTTCTCCTTGTGCTCTTGAAAAAGAAGGCGTTGGCCCCGTTTTTCTGCTACCGTAATTCAAGGTTAGGTTCCCTTGTCCTCCATACACCATATCACTGATGAGAGATGAAAGAATGAAAATTAGTTCCTTAGGGATTGGGGCCAATACTGTCCATGGAGGTATAGTGGGTAAAAATATATATTATATATACTTACACTTGGCACCTGACCCCTCTTAGGAAGGGAACTCTTTGTTTAGGGAACCATCTTGATAAGTTTTAAGGGCAGGGGTAGGAAGAAGATAAACATAGATAGCTAACAGTTTTAGATCAGAAATGAAGAAATCTGTGGGTGGACAGGGGCCAGGAGGAGAAAGGAAAGGGAGGGAGAGCCAGGAGCTGGAGCCATCGTGGGAGGCTGGAGCCTATTCAGAAAGATGGTCATAGCAGGCAGCGGGGCTAGAGGATTTTTAAGAATGTGTAATTCTCAATTTTAAGTCGTTTGCATGGCTCATCTACCCAAAGTTTCATAAGTTACTTGTTTGAGCTCAGTAAGAAAGAGAGGCAAAGGGGTAGAGTTTCCTGAGTCTGGGGGGAGAGGAGGATGAACAGAGGAAGAGAAGAGCCCAAAAGGCAAGAAGTGAGTAAAATCAACAGGAGCCAAAAGTGGTCATGAGAACATAAGCCCCTGGGAATTTCCAGAAATCGTGGAGGGACCTTGAACTTCCATAGAATGTGGGACAGAAAGCTAGGGAGAATTTCATTTACATTTTAAATGAGACCTGGGTTCCACAAACTCTGCAGTAAAGAGCATCCATTTGTCACTGATGCCTTCTAAGCTGTTGATTCTGTCTTCAAAAGAGAAATACCTTGTCTTCAATGAGTTTTCTTTGACTATAAAGATTAACACATATTTGAGTCTTGAAAAATAAACTGGGTCAAACAGAATGCTGGGAAAGTAGGAATTGTAATAGTCAAGCCTTCTTAAGATTATTGGAACTCATTTTCTGCTTTGTATCCTCTCTATGGCCATTACAGGAATGGGAGTGGCAGCTCCCCTTGGGGGTAATGAGACCTTGTTACTGGAGGGTTTAAGCAGAGCCTTTGTGACCAGTTGACCCAGAATTGTGCAGGGGATTCATGCGTCTGGTAGAAGCTGGACAGATAGGCCTCTAGGCCCTTTAAACAAGTTTCTATTACTTAAGGGTAGGGAGGACTTAAAACTTTCAGAGAAGTTTAAAATATTCCAAGTGTCTGTGGCTGTTTCTAAAGAATGTATATCTAGCCCTTTCCCCAGCTCTACGTTAACCTGTTCCAGTTTATGCTAATAATGTTCTCATTATTTGGGAGGAAGGAAGGAGACCTGGACCCTCTCCAAGAAGCAGGGGTGGTGAGCTGCTCACGCAGTGCACTGGCAGGAGGCGGCATGGGGGGGACCTCCAAGTGCCCGCAGCACTGCAAGGGGTCTTTCTGGTCTGTATTTGGATCCTATGGCAATGTGGGGGGTTCTGAAACCACATTACACCAGTTTGCAGAGGTTTAGATTGGGATGGCTAGGGAAGAACCACATCTGCTAACATCCATCAGGTTTCTTCTGTAGGTCAGAGCTATGGGTCAAAGAACTCTAGGGCCTCAGGAGTTAGGAGGAGTAAAAGGTGAGAGTGTGACTTCATTGGTAGGGGCATAGTCAGAGTTTCTCCTGATAATCTATCATTCTCTTTCTCTTTAGTTACAAAGTTCTTGAAGATAGGTGTGAGGTAGGGAATCACAGTTTGCTCACATTGCAACTCAAAAGTGCACCGAAAATGCACTTTGAAGATTTGTCTCTACACCTGATTTCTTTCCTTCATGAACCCCAGATCAGAATATCAGGGAAAAATCTATTTTCCAGCTCATTCCTGTTTAAAGCTGTGTCTGATACAATAATTTGCAAATAAATTGCTCTACCTTTCAGGTGCCTCACTGCCTCTGCTTCTCTTCCTAATGTGGCTTCTCGATGGAATATATGTGACCTCAGGGCTTTGAAAAAGGCACTCAAGATGCATGCGGTGTCCTTGCCCCACCCACTGGCTCAGCTGTGGCAGCATCCACTTCTACGTGTCCATTCTTATTTTGTTGGCATTTGCTCTTACGTCCCTGACTGGTGTAGCCTATGGTGTGGTCATACTCCTGGGGATGCTCTTGATACAGGCATGGGGGTGCCCCTGGTCTACTGACTGCCTCTCCTGGGTCTAGCTGGCTTCAGGACTCCCTGCAGCCTGGCAGCAGCTCTTGGTCAGGCCCAGGTAGGGGTTACCAGATTTAGCAAATAAAAATACAAGATACCCTATTTAAAACTGAATTTCAGATAAACAATGAATTTTTTTTTACCGTTAAGTATGCCCTAAATATTACATATAATATTATTTGTTGTTTATCTGAAATTCAAATTTAATTGGACATTCTCTATTTTATCCAGCTACCCTCCTCCCAGGCCCAGTGTCCTCCGCCACAAGGACTATGGATCCTGATGAAGTAGTCGTTTTGGACAACTCACTAGCCACACCTTCAGGAACCTCCTGTGTCCTTCACAAGGCACAGGCTAACGTCTGGATACCTTCTGTGCCCTAAGGAGTCAGGGATTCCCTGCGGGAGCTGAACACAGGCCCTTTCTGGCTAAACAACTATGCTAGGCTGCCACTTCTCCCCAGCGTGGGCCACTGCACACGGGCCGGGGAAGCCTGTGGGTGTGGGACAGGACCGCCCTCCCCACATAGCTCTCGTCTCCGCCGTCTGCCTCTTCCCTTCTCCTTCTTGCTTGACCACCCCCGAGGCCAGAGCAGCATTTCTCTTTTATTTCGCCTTTGTCATATCCACCTCCTACTGTAGAACAGCAAGCAAGCCTTGTGCCTGGCTGCCATAGCAGAAAGAATAGTTTCTTTGCACTATACGAGGACTCAGTGACCTTCATTCTCCAATCTTATTTCTGGTTATGTTAAAGACAGAAATAAAGGAATACAGAAAGCCCCCTCACCTGGCTTGCATGGTTGTTGTCTTGCTACAAAATCCTATATTGAACGTCAAATATTTTTTTTCCTTTTCCTTGCATTCCTTCTATACCAATCTATTCCCCGCCCCCCCCCCCCCCCACACACACACCGGGTAGAATGATATTGCCAACTGACTGGAGAGAAGATCAGGAGCTCTGAGAGGCTGCAGAGAAAGAGAACATGAATACTTTTTCATATTATCTCCTCATTGTATTTACTTTATGAGGGTCTGCCCAACATAGGTACTGCTACTTTGAGCTGTGTGCCCTCCTTCTCTCACTACTAAGAAGCTTCTTGTAATATGAACTTATATTAAGGGGGAAGTTGACTTTGTCTCCTGAAATCTTCAGGTCAATTAATTCCTGGACAGTGAAAGTTTTTTAAACTGAATTATGACATTTCTCATACTAACTCTCAAAGGCATGGAAAGGTAAATGAAATAAAATAGCAGCATGCAGGTACCTGCCATCCAGATAAGATTCTTCAGAGAGAATCTTACAAACTTGATAAGGATAGCAATCAATTTGAAAAGATATGAAAAATTATTTATAGCCTTTGTCCTCAAGGTATATTCTCTATATTTTCCTAGTATTTTAGGTTGCAGGTTGTGCCACTCTGAAGGAAATAATCTAACTACAAGGATAAAATTACATTATTTGATAGAATACAATTGGGAGATTGCAAAAAAGGGAAATTATGTATACAGATGCATTTCATTTCTGACTTCTTAAATGCCATTTGTAGGTTGAGCTTTGGGGAGAAGAGTATGTAATTCTGTTAGTTTGAAAACAAAATCATTGCTTACTCCAGGTAATTGGTGCCTCTGGCCTCCTTGTCTGCCTTCTGCTCTGCCTAAGTGGACCCACTGCTCTAATACGTGTTATCACAAGAAGTGAGCTTTGTGAGGAAGACACTACATAACCAGTCACTCCTGCATTCTTACTGCATGCTTTTAAGTTGCACCATGTTCTATAATTTTTCTTCTGTGGTTTCATAGACTATTTGAGGCGGAAGCTAAAGGGGAGGTAATCCTGTGCAATCTCCTCATTCTGTAGTCTGAGACAGAAGTGAAGTGATCTGTCCTCCAGCCAGTAGAGGCAGCACTGGGTGAGGAGCTGTGTCCAGTGTCTGGACCAGAGCAGCCTGCACGCTTCCTTCACCTGCTGATACCACCGTCCTTCCGCTGAGTAACAGAAACAACCCACCACACATTCTGGTATCGAGTATGTCGTAAAGTTTAAATTGGCCTATCTTGTAATTTAACTACATTTTAAGGTTTGGAGGTGGGCTAAACGCTCTACTTCAGCATCTTAACAGTCTCCCAAGGAGGAAGGGGGATTTAAATGGAAGACAAAAAGGGAAAACATGTTCTTTATTTGGTAGCAATGAATTCTGTTTCAATGTTATTAGATTATAATGTCCCAATTTTTATCTAGAATTTGTGCCTCTGGAAGCACAACCCTCAAAAATGAGTAAAAATTATTTTCACACTTTTTATAGGTTAACTTCAATAACTGCAAGTTTACTAGTGGCCATTTTCATATGCATGGGGTTTTTTTTTGTTTGTTTGTTTGTTTTTTACATACAGTCTTTACTGAGAAACACTTGTTTTCTGCATCATCATTTATTTTCAGTAGAAAGAAGATCCAAACCTTTTATGTTCAGATTGAAAACCCTCCATGATCTGATTACACTTAACAAGTACACAGATTACTTCTTTTTTGCCTCCTAGTTCCAAATTGGACCACCTAAACACAGCTCCCCTGCTCCTGGTCTTGCTATTGATTCACTCACTTTCAAAACTTGACTCCTGCTTCTAAAAGCAGCTCAGATGAGACTTGCTTCCTAAAGCTTTTCCTCATTTTGATTCCCATGTCTACCCTCTACAAAATGAATCTTTACATCCTTAGTGTTCCCATAGCCCATTATTTATATTTCTGATATACTAAATAACCAACATGTGGAAAACTTGGCACTTTATCAAATGCATTTTACTTAATTATTTCACTTAGTTACACCACTTGCAAGATCCTGCATTATTACTTGGCTCAGCATCTTAGCTCTTTCAGTAAATGTAAGAACCTTAATAGTGAACCTTGATTTCATATTTGTTTTTGTGTAATCTACTGTATTATGTTTGCACATGGTAAGTGTCCCAACTGATATTTATTAGCACTGAATTGATAGTGGAGTCCATACTGACCAGAAGGGATTAAATTCTTAAATGTCAATAGATTGTTCCTTGTCCTCAGATGAAGGCTGTGATAGTGACCCAGCAGGCACTGCTAGCCTCAAATTCCACCTCAGACTTTGAAGTCTGGCAGCCACCTCAGAGCATTAATAGGCAAAGCTGTGACTTGTTGGGTAATAACACACTGCCTTGGAATAATCATTTTCAAATGAATCAACAACAGCAGCTATTTGCCTGATCTAATTAGCATCACCTTTTTTTGAGCAGGCGGAAAAAGGCTGGCATATTCTGTATGATGCAACACGCAGCAAATTATACAGACAAGGCAACATCACAGGGTCAGGCACTCACCTCCGTGGCTGAGGGCTTCCTGGCAGTCTTCCCCCTCTCTTCCCCACCCCCGCGCCCCCCACCAGCTCAATAATAAGCTTGCATCATTTTAAGTATGAGAACTGCAAGGAAATCCTTAATTTGAAATTTAGCCCAAAGGTGGTTTCTGTATTTAAGGAGACTTGCTTCATAGGAGCATTGCAAGAACAAAAGTGAAATTCCCTTTACATCCAGGAATATTTGGGAAGTGATTTAACCTGAATGAGAAGTTAACTCTGCTTATTTACCTGGTAGGAATGTCAAGACTGAACAGTGTTATGCTCTTGTCTCTCCTAAGAGTTAAGAGACCTTTGTTTCCAAAGCCCAGGCCCAGGCTATGGATGTTCTATGAGGGGGTGGGCTTGAAGGGAGGACAGGCAGAAGGGATGGCTCTGTCTTTAATGAGGAAAATGATTTACTAGAATTGGAAGGAAGATATGTGTGGGGGAGAGGGTAGTCTGCTAATGGCTGAACATAGTGCCCCCCCCCTCTAGATCAGAAGGTGGTATGACCTTGGATTGGGAAGAGGTGATGAAGGTTTTGGGGTGTGAACCCTACGGCAGGGGTGTGTGGAGCCAGCTTGTCAGAGCATCTCTCTTCCCAAATGCCATCATGGGAGCCTGAAAACTGCCCTTTCCCCATATTTTCAGGACTATGTAAGCCCCCTAGACTCTTAGAGGACCCTAAGAAAAGGAAGAGCCCTCTATGATGACTGACACTGAAAGCTCTATCTGCCCCAGTGAGGTTGAAGCCAGATATAGTTTGGTTTCGAAACGTAAACTGTGGGCTCTAGAGCCAGATTTCCTGTATTCATATATCTGGACCTGCAACTTGTTACGTGTGCCTTGTTAGGTAGGCAGGTTCCTCAATGTCCTCATCTTTAAAATGGGAAAATTATACTATTATTAGGTTGCTATAAGGATACAGAGAATTAATACATGGAAAGCCTTTAGAGCAGGGCCTGGTATAGAGTAACCATTGTTGTTACTGGACAGAGGAGGGGCTGTCTGGTGGAGCATATTCATTATGCTGCATTAATAGTCCTTTTACTGTGTGTCCTTTCCTGTCTTCTTCCATGCTATTAACTTTAGATGGCACGTTCTTAGAGGGTATGTGCCAGTGTCTGTCTATGCATTGTCTTTGCACTGCCTCTGTGCTCTCGTAATACCCCTTGTCACGGCTAGTTTTGAATGTGTCCATTTTGTAAGTCCTCATCTCTGTAGCTCCCCTAGCTCCTGACACATGGTAGGCACACAGCAAACAGTTTTTAGGCTGAACTGACTTTAGATCTGTCATAGGGTATTCAGCAGAGCATTCAGCCGTTAATCAAAGCTTTCTGATGAGCCTGGTTGAAAAAAAACTTATTAACAGGTTTGAACGAATATGGCTCCTTGGTCAAGAGGAAACAGGCCCTAAAGGAAGTCATTACTGATTACATGGATATTTAGAGGCAGAATCGGCTGGCTCCCTGAGCCCTCCCTGCTCTAAAGTCTTCATGGCCAGTGCTTCTCTCTAGAGGGAGCAACCGAAGGTCAGAAGACCTTGATCAAAGTAAAAATTCAGAGGAACCCCAGGTTGCCTGTGGAATTGCATTTTTCAGGGAGGGAATGGCTGTTTCACAGGAAGCAGAGATTTCAGTGGGGACTGGATTTGTTAACTAGAGCAGCCGATGAACTTTTCTTTCCTCCTCCAGCCCTAGGAAAGCACCTAGCCCAAAGACACATTGCTTCAATTCATAAAGGAGTGTTTCTATGAACTTCAGGGCTTAACGATTAACCGAGTATCCTTGTAACAGTTAAGTCCTCTAACGATTAACCGAGTATCCTTGTAACAGTTAAGTCCTCTTTGCTTAACAAATAAAAACGAAATGTATTTGGAAAGACAGAGGCTACATAGCAGGGGTTAGATTTCTGAATTAATATTCCAACGATAGGGCTTCCCTGGTGGCTCAGTGGGTAAGAATCCGCCTGCCAACGCAGGGCACACGGGTTCGAGCCCTGGTCTGGGAAGATCCCACATGCCGCAGAGCAACTAGGCCCATGAGCCACAACTACTGAGCCTGCACTCTAGAGCCCACGCACCTAGAGCCCGTGCTCCGCAACAAGAGAAGCCACTGCAATGAGTAGCCCTCACACCACAACACAACTAGAGAAAGCCTGCACAGCAACGAAGACCCAATGCAGCCATAAAAAAAAAATAAAAATATTCCAATGATAATAGTAACAATGGACAGTGATTGGACATGAGATCCAGTGCTGGGTTTATATGGATGTCATTTCATTCAATCCTTACAGGAGCCTTAGGAAATACACTATTATTTTCTTCACTTTACAGAGGAGGAAATGAGGATGAAACAGATGTTCACTGACTTGTTCAAAGACATACAGTTGGTGAGTAGTACCCAGGATTGGAATTCTTCTTTCTGCCTGGAAGCACTCCCATCATCCCCTCTAAACAGAACAGTTTAAAAATTAAAGAATGGACCAACTTGAGCTACAAAGGAGTAGGAATAGGCTGAAATAAATTCACTTATCTCTGAAATAATGGTCACAGGGAGTAAGGATTTCAAAATACACACTTTAAGTCTCTGGCTATCAAGGTTAAAACTGTAGCATTTAAAATGCTAGTGTTAAGAGAAAAAAGGAAACTGCTGCGTAAAGTTAGCAAAAGAGAGAGGACCATTAAAACAGCAGGAATGAATAAAACCCAGAAAGCATTAAAGAAGATGGGATCAGTCGGCTCAAACTTACTTGTTATGACTGTGGGGAGAGGCCAAGCTCCCCTTCTCCCATTTAACTATAAATCCAGACAAAGTGACAGAGAAAGGTTAGAAGTAAAAAAATAGAGCACAGAGTTACCTTAGAAATACAAGTAAAAGGCGGCCAAGGACATGGCATCACTTATGGCAAATCTTGTAGAAATCAAAGGAAAAACAATGCTTTAAAGCAGAGGACAGTTTTTAAAAGAGCGTTAGTCTCCAGTGAGGATATAACAGAGGAGAGTCTTATGCACAGTAGTAGTGAAGGACATTAAAATGCTGTCCTCAAAACCTGAATTATCAAGTAGGCACAAAAACTATAATGTCATTTAGCCCAATCACCCAAACCACAGATCCTGCTGATTTAGCAGCATTACTTTAGACCATTGGCTAACATATCTTCCTGCCCTAGGGGCCCAAACCCTACAAACAGTTCCAAGGGGTTTCTTTATTTGCTTCCTTCCTTTCCCCTTCTTTGTGACGCCCGTAAAACACACTGCACAATTACAAAGTCGCAGCCGCCCGCAATATTGGAACAGAGACACCCTGTTAAATCCGTTCCTGACAGCTGCGAGCCCCTTTTAAATTTCAATTATAAGATCAACAACCATAATCACTGGCAGACCATTACCACTCAGGGTTCAGGGAGTTCTGGGGATAGAGCGAGACACCCGGAGGGGGAGGAGGCTGGGCTGGGAAAGCCTCCTGACCTCCTGACCTGGCCAAACCTGGGTCATCTGCACCTGAACAGTAAATTCCGGTGCAAATGGGAAAGGCTTAGGCCCGAAGCAACTTCAGCCTCGGGGCTGGAGGCTCTAGCAACAGCCTGACCAGTGCTCTGACTGCCCCCTAGTTTTCATTTCACCTTGATTGAGCTTGGAAACCAGTCCCTCGTTTCATAAGTCAGGAAAGACAAAGACGTGATGTTCCCTGTTCTCAGTACAAGGACTCAAATTCTGCTCTATCAACCAGACCCAGCTCTCGCCCTTTGAAAATACGAGCCTCATGCTGTCCCCAGCAATGGCAGCCGCAAGTGCCCCCGTGCTCCTGCCCAGAGCTCTGGCCTGCAGAGGGAGGCCTTGGTGGAGGGCTCTCTAGCCTTCACCCTCGACCACAGCTGATGGGGATGTACCTGGTTCACTCAAGCCTCCGCCAATGCTCAGAGCAGCTGAGTCATTAGCCAGATCTTAACAGTTCCCAAATGAAATAGCTGAAAAAGCATGTTTCCATGCAGGACCTTGCTTTCTAGAATGTTTCCATCCCATGCACCCCAGGTTCCTTGCTTTTAGGACTGAAATTAGACTGACCCTCATCCCTCACCCCAAAACTCATCTCTGAGTTTTCTGGTATAAAAGGTCATTTGAAATGAAATCTAGTTATCAAATATCCACTGAGCTTCTGAAAAGATCTGGATTCTTCATCTTCAAGGTGCTTAGAACTTGTAGATAGCAAAATTTATTATCTTGTACCTGACCTCTTGGTTATGTTGTAAAGTCAATGCATGTCTCTTTTGTTAGAAGTGACACATTCAAAAATGTGCCTGCCAAAGGCTTCACACATCTTCCCCCAGAGCTGATTTGGCCATTTGCAGGGTTTCCTAAAGAGAAACTGCCTGCAATTGCTACATTCACTTCAAAACCCTGCCCGCCCCACCCCCGTATTCTTCCTTTGAGAACTCTGAAAAGCCACATTTCACAGAGTAGGACTTTCATAAAGAAGTCCTACTAACTAGCTTGGTTCCCCAAGCCTGGGACCTCTAGTCAAAAAGGAATGAAAAGGTACGTGAGATGTCTTTGAAAATTTCGAAGATCTTTCAGGCATTCTTCTTGGCACTACTATTAACAACCCTCCCCACTTGGTCCCCAACAAGGGTTTGAGACAGAAAGAGACAGAGTTTGGTTCAGAAGCAAAGGAAAGCTTGATTCCCTGACCAAAGAAGGGAGAGGTGCAAGCTCTAGAGCACACACTCTCCCCAAGAGCTTGGGGCTGCTTTATAGGGTCTTGGCAGCAGGGAGGGGTGGAGTTCTTTTGGGTCAGGCACAGCTGTGCTGCTCACAGGGCTCCAGATAGAAGTGCCAGGTGCAGCACCTCTGCACAGAGATGGCCAAGCTGGGGTGTGGGGCACAGTGGTTCTGCACTGGGAACTCTAATCCAACATGTTAGGTGCAAGGCCTCTGCACACAGCACAGTGAAATTAGACTATAGGCAAGGGAAACTAAACTAAGCACAAAAGAAGAGGTTAGATCTTATCACCTAGATTCCATCTTATTATCCCCCCCCCCACCTCCCCGCCCCTCATCGCCAGATGGGAGTGGGCTTTGTGAGTGACACTACTCATGCCCTTTGCCTACAGAACACTATGAAGCCAACACCGGTTGTCCCGATTGAGATTAACTGAAGAGAATATGGTCAGTATGGTGTGTCTTTGAAATAGGTTTGTAGAGAGCATTTCATCTGTAGCACTCAGATTTTTTTCTTGCTAAATTTATGCTTATGGCAAAGCACTTGCAATTTTGTGTGTGTGTGTGTGTGTGTGCGAGAGAGAGAGCCTTCTCAGCCAGATGCGCTGTCACATAGCACTCCTCCAGGGATCTAGGGAAGCCTTGCACACTCTTTATGAGAATGTACTTCAGGGATATGCTTTTATAGGACCTAAACCTTTAAACCAGTATTTTTCAGTGCTTAACTCATATATGCCTGAAAAAGGACTGTAACATTCCACACAAGACATCCTTATTTGGATCTAGTCTGTATATCAATATTTTGTTAGTGAGACCTTTTTTTTAAAAAAGAGTGTTTAAACTTCTAATTAAAAAAAAATCTTTGACAAACAATGGCACACCTTAAATTTCATCTATTGTTTAAAAATTGTATTTTGGCAATAAAAATTTGAAAATAAAATTTGAAAAAGATGGATTGGATAAAGATTATCTCCCATAATTATCAGGATTTCTCTGTGTATTAGATAAATAACTATTAGTGATAAAGGTTTAACAATATCTCATCTACAATTCTTAAACTCCAAAACCTTAAACTTTTTGGAACTTATTTGGCAGCAAAACCTGACCCAAACCAACACGAGGCTACTTATATCTTTATTTCTCCCTTGTGAATATTCATATGTTTCCCTGCAGAAATATCAATGTGTTGACTATAGAGTGCTGCCCCATACCCTGTTGGGGATGTTACATTAGTTAATGTGCTACATTATGTTTCTAAACTCTAGATAATTTTTAAATTCCAAAACATATCTGATCCAAGGTTTTAGATAAGGGATTTTGAACCTGTCTATAAAATCAGACTGTAGCTCATGCCATTACATTTTTCTTTAGGATTCGATCTCTGTTTGTTCTTATAGGAAGAAACCATCTATGCATAGTATTTACACAAAATTCACACCTGGTTGCAATGAGAATGGTGTCTATTCCCTGGAAAAAGTTTTTTTTTCTTACCAGTTTTCCCCATCTTTGTAACTATTAGGTGTCTGTAACATTCTCAATTAAGTTCACCATGTTTTGCTTGTCTACTGTCCAGGCACTGTGCTAGGAGTCCTGAGGGATGCAGACATGAGCAGGATACTATCAACCACTTAGAGCAACCTGATTGGGGGTGTAGACATGTAAATACCACTCATCTGTAATGACAGGCTGAATGTCATAAAAGGCAAAGTAACAAAATGCTGAGGGATCAAAGAGGAAGAGTAATTACGTCAAGAGAGGCTTCACAGAGGAGGTGTCACTTGAACTTATGCATTGTGCCTTTTCCAGGATGTTGAAATTTTCACATGTGAAGAAGTAAGGGATGCTATTCCAAAGATTTTTCACTGGTCAGAGAAGCCCTGACCTTTACTATTTTTTTAAAGGATGCTAGTATATAATGACAGAGAAAGAAAGAAAATAAGAAATTTCAAAGCAAGGTTACAAAAATTGAGGTATATTTTAATGTTTATTTTGAATGCTTTCTGCATAGAAAATGCAACATAAAATTGTAGTCGTGGGATAATTGTTAGGTTGTAAAACATGTTTATGTCTAGTCCACCTACAGGAGCAGTCTGGTTTAAAAAGGTGTATGAACACCATCTTAGAATCTCATCAGTTATCCCTGTGACTGTATGTGTTGACTTATTTAGAGAAGAGAGAAATGTCTAAACTTACAGGCCCACATGAAAGTGAGACCGGTATGAAGTAAGAGCTTCTGAGTCTCCATCAGTAGACTCGTCGCTTGCCCACCCCCTCTACCTTGTTAACCCTACAATTGTTTGGAGGAATCCAGAAATAGCACAGACAGTGTCAAGTGAAAGAAGCTTAGATTTAATTTTGTACATGTATCATTCAGGATATGTTGGATTATGCTGCAGTAACAAGCAACCCCCAAATGTCAATGAATTGACACAACACTTATTTCCTGCTCACATCACATGTCCACAGAGGGTCAGCAGGAAGTCTCTGCTCCTTGTAATTACTCGGACATCCTGGCTGATGGAGGCTTCTTTTGATGTGCATTTCTAATGATCACCTGAGCAGTGTGGCAAATCACATGCTGCTTCTTAAAGAGTCTGCCCTTTGACTCTTGCACTCACATTGATAGACCAAAGCAATTCACATGACCACACCTAGTTTCAAAGGGGGTGGGAAAGAACAACCCTATTCTGGAAGATCAAGAGCTAGAATTATCAGGTCAAGAGTATTAGTGACAACTTTAGCAGGGAACAGGGAGTCATATAAGATTCTTTAAAAAAGAAAAAAAGAAAAGAAAGCCAGGAACATATGGTTGAGCTAATAGATAAAGTAAAGGAGCGCATAGATTATCTGAAATTGGGTGCCTGGGGAAAGAGAGCTGGGAGACACATTGGACTAGCAGAGAGCGAGAATCGTAGGGTTCTCTTAGCAGTCCCTGAATGAAGTGTGCATTCACATTAATCAAGATACTTATTCTGGCTTCGCTTCAGTACCTCCAAGGGGAAAAGAGACACAGAGATGGTAATGTATACAGCCTTCCTGTTAGTCTGAGGGTTAATGAAATTTGGGGGATGAGGCACTTAACTCCCTGTTTTCTATTCAATTCTGGGGAGAGCTGCCTCTTAAACAAAACGAGCCTTTTTCTTTGAGTTCACAGTACATTTCTACAGTGACAAATTTTGCCAACCTTGCCAAAATTTGAGCTAAACCTGAATAATAAGTTGACTATTTATTTTATGAATTGGATGTGCATCCTGCCAGGTTTTCCAAGTGGTTATGACAACAGAATCCCTCATCTATAATATCCAACCACAGCCCTCATGTATAGCTCCCTTGTTTGCTCTGAAGATAATATATTGATTGAGCCTCTTTTGATGGCATTCTTTCCATGCTTCTCACATGAGGAAGAATTACTGCTGTTTTCCCCAGGGGACATAAAATGACTGCATTTTTACACATGTTATTTACTGTATACATTCTAATATCAAAATGGTCAATTCATTTATAATCTTTTTAACATGCCTTAGAGAATCAAAGGTCTGTTCTTATGTTTGTATGGGGAGGGTTTTTTTTTTTGCATGTAAGTTTTACTTTACAACTCATTAATGGATCTTGCGCCCATGAATGGGTAGCATTAATTATGCACAATTAGCATATGATAATGTATGACACACATTTCAAGTGAATATTAGACAGCATAATTATACTGAATATTATTGTGTTCAGCTATGCAGGTTCATAAAATATGATGGATGGTGTGTTCGTCTCTACTGAATCCATTTACCTGACCTAGAGTGATGATTTAAAACTGAACACAGTTGGAAATAAATGCACATAGGTTGAATACTGTTATGCACTAAGGAATATTTCCAAGTAGTAAAAGCTGGAGGTCAGTTGGCCAGTTCTTTTGCTTTTAGCTAGAAGATTATTTTAGATGCATATTGTAGGGTTTTAGAGCTCAGCTTTGAAATCCTTCAGAATTCAAAGGCTGTTTTATGTAAAGTGTTCTGACAGGCAAAATGATTCCTTTTTAATCATAATTCACCTCTGCTCTACAGGCTTATTATGAAGAACAAAAATATCTATGCATAGAAACAAACAACTATTTTTGGCATATGCCGAACTGAAGGTGCTTAAGAAGATGGGAAACCCTACTACATTGTACCATTGGTCTGAAAGCACCAGATGAAATCAAGCAAGAGAGAAAGAATGCTTGGGTAAATCCTCTCACCTGCTTGAATTATTAACAAGAGTTTACCTGTCTTTTCATCAAATGTTATTTCATTAGAGCTTTTGAGTTTTCTATTCAAGTAAAATAAGATCAATGAATAGGCTATGATTGAACTTCGACTTTCTAGTTAAGAATTCACTATTTGAAAAGTCTATTAGCCTCACAAAAATGAGAGTTCCTCTAAAAAGAACCACAAAAACCCACAGTAAAGATAACTTTATGTTTCCCGTTGTGAGCATAGAAAATTACTCTGAGTTGTCACACAAACCAATTTTTGTACCTGGACTTGATCCAGATATTAGGCTAACTGAGAAAGGCTCATTCTGCTCTCCTGCCCCCTCCTTTCCTTTGTGTCCTCACATTAACTTTGAGGGACCCATCTTGAGAGCTCTCGGCTGATTGCCATTTTAAGAACCTAGTTCAGCCATTATTAGTCCCCAGTTTGTCTGGAATTCTCTCAGGCATTTGAAAGATTCCAAGATCTTAAACGAGCACTTTTCAAATTTTTCCACTGTACTATCCGTCAAGGCAGAAGAAAGTCAACTTATCTTTGGGGGCCTGAGGCCCTACAACAAAATGGGAAATGTCTTTGAAGTGTTTCTTTTGCCATAAAGTTCTGTATACTTGTATTCCTCTAGATAACACAACTGACTTTTTAAAATAAAAGATATTAATATTCTAAGCTATTTATCATTGAATAAAATGGATGGTCCAGGAAGACACACTCTGCCTATGGCTTTGAACATTCCCTAATACACTGTTAAGTGTTCACTGGGGTACCAGTACTTCAGGATGGAGGCCTAATCTGTTTTACGGAAAATCTTTTGATAAAGTGAGCTAAATTAATTATTAAATGTTTGCAATTACAAACAGTGTATAAAAGCAAGTGTCCATCAATAGAGAACTGGATAAACTCACTAAACTACATCCAAACAGTATAATTCTATGCAACAGTTTAAAAGGATAAACAGTTTAAAAGGACTGTATTTTCATAAAGATGCCCATTATATTTTATATATAATATATATATGGAAAAAGTCACAGAATAGTCATAGTGTGATCCCATTAATATATTGGTGCAAAACATTTGAAAAACTTTGAACCTGGGTCTGAGGAAATTTCACTTTGCACAGGAATGTACTAACTTTTTTGCAGCCAGTATGGACTACTGCAATCTAAACCAACTTATATAATCCTATTTTGAAAACAAGAAAAAAAAGCTTTGCATAGGTCGCTCCTGTGGTAAACCTAATCAGGTAGAAACAAACCCTGCTTATTCAGCTTTTTTCCTGGATATCTGTAAAACCTTTATACTAGAAGGAAAGATAGATTCTAGTCTTCTGCACAAATTAGGAATTCTTTCTGTAGTATTCCTGATGGATGGTTATACGGACTTCTTTTGAATAATTTCATTTGATGCTTTGGTACAATTTGTGGTAGAACACTTAGGACATATGGGAGAGGATTTAAAAAGAAAACAAAAATATCCCATATTCTGACAACTGAGAAACAACCTAGAAGTTCTTTCTCAAGTTGAGCTGAATCTGGGCTCTTTTGTGCAACGGCCCTGGTTCTTTTTTCTAAAGATGCATTTCTAAGAATTCATCTGCTCCCTTTTCTAGGTGACAGCCTCTGAACCAAGTGAAGGCAGCTTTTATGTTTCTCCTTAGACTTCCCTAGATTAAGCAGAACTGTTAACTTAAAATATTCCTCAAAGCACATAGTTTCCTTTGGAGGTTAAGAAGTTTGACATTAAAGCCTGCCCATCTTAAAACCTGCCTCCAAATGATTACAATCTTGATATCATAAAGCTTCCTATGCACTGTATATTTGTATAACATATTTATACTTTATTAAAAATTAATATTTTAAATTACTTATCATCAAGTAAAATGGGTGGTTCAGAAAGCCACACTGTGCTTTAGCTTTGAACATTCCCTAACATACTACCAGATGCCATCCTAAATGGTATGTTTTCAGAAGCAGTTGCCACAGTATTGTTATTATGTTGTCATTAAAACAAAGTTCTTCAAGTACAAATGTCATTCTCTTAACCATCCAGTCCTTTGATCAACATTTTTCTCTACTCTATACAAGGCACCAGGATAGATACCATGAGAACCTAACAATCTCAGTTCCTGTCTCCCCAGAATTTACTATCAAGGGAGGGATTCAGACAAGTGATTGGTTAGTTACAAGGCAGTGCGTGTGACACTATGATGGGCCATAGGATCTCACAGGGGTCACCTAACAGGTCAGAGGAGGCTTCCTGGAGGAAGTTATACCTAAGTTCAGGTCTGAAGGAACAGTGAGAATTAGCCAGGGCATGGGGGAGGGCAGGGGAGGTGTGTTCCAGGGTGGTCTAGGCACAGAACACATAAGAACAGTCCCAGGGGCAAAAGAAAGCACATCATATTCAAGGATGGAAAGAAGTTCAGTATGACTGAGAATGGAATTAGAGGTTTGGGGTGGTAAGGTCTGCTGTTTGAGAAGGTAACTGAGGCCAGATCATGAAGGACCTTGAAACACTTGGTAATAAGTTTAGACTTTGTTCTAAAGGTCAGGAGAATCTGCTAAACAATTTTAAGCCAGGGAACAGATTAGAGGTGGTCCACCACCAGACTGTACGTAAGAAGGCCAGCCTTAGGTATTGATTTATTTTGATTTTCTGAACTTCACTTTTTCATCTTTAAAATGAGGACAATAGCACATATCTCAAGGATTGTTATGAGATTTAAATGAGATATCAGAAAAAAATGAAGCGAGATCAGTGTCTGGCTTATATTAGGATCCCAGTAATATCTCCTGATACCTCATAAGTCTATGGTGTTATATTTTTATTGGTATCTTATTTATTTTACATGTTGATAATTGAATTGATATTGAATTACTGAATGATTCTCTAACTATAGCAAGGCCAAACTGCCATTCAATGAATGACCATGACTATAAGCCAAGAAACAATCAATGTTCTTGTACAAGTTAACAGAATTGTGAGCCACGTGTTAATGTTATTGAACCAGGTTCCTTTTGCCCTACACGCAGCTAGCCAAAACACTGAGATGCTGAGGTGTATTCATAAGGCAACCAAGTCAGGAGATGGTAAGTCTCACATCTGCCTCCCTGAAGACAAGGAACTTGGGTTATTTATGGAATAAAGAATAAAGCAGCAGAATAAAGGTTTGGGGCATGGAGGGAGTGGGGAGCATGGGGAAAGGTGATTGGAAAAAGGTACGGTAATTGTTGTAGCTCTGTGCAGGTGTAACTGAGCTACAGGCCTCTGCACCTGCTTAGCACGATCTGAGCGTGGAGTTTTTGGCCCTCTGACATCAAAAGGTTATCAAGGGGACACTCGTGCATGGCCAGCTGGAGGGTTGGTGGTCCTATCCAGTCTTAACCAGCTCAGCTCAAACTAAACATAGCTGACTCTAAGTACCTGGAAAACAACTCGGGCAAACATCTTATTGTTTAGGCTCCATGCCACTTGGAGGGCATACAGGTTTTTTGTACCAGAAATCAAAACGACCTTGATTAGTGAAGGCACGTTACAGGTGAAATGGATTTAACTAATGATTACTCAGATTTTGACTAACTTTTAGGACTACTGGAAGCAGCAACACTGGCTGTTTTTTCTTAGTCCTTTTAACTAAGCAAATGTGTTACTTTCTCAAATTTAGTATTTTCTTTCGAGTTTATATATTGTGTTTTTAAGACTGCTCAATTGTTGCTAATGTACCAAACCATATCCATGGTGGAATGGAGAAGTGGGGGGAGGGGAGAAAAGGTGGAGGGGGTGGGCAACCACAACTGAAGAACAACACTTTGTTTTGCTTTATGCAACGTAACATAAATCTTTCCTTTAGGCTATGGAAAACGTATGCCAATCAAAAATTTAAAATTACACAACATAGTAACCTACTGATAGTTGAAATCTTATTAGCAATATGCATGTTTGAAGCATACTTTTTTTTTCTTTTTTTTTTTTTTTGTGGTACGTGGGCCTCTCGCTGTTGTGGCCTCTCCCATTGCGGAGCACAGGCTCCAGACGCGCAGGCTCAGCAGTCATGGCTCACGGGCCCAGCCGCTCCGCGGCATGTGGGATCCTACTGGACCGGGGTATGAACCAGTGTCCCCTGCATCGGCAGGCGGACTCTCAACCACTGTGCCACCAGGGAAGCCCCATGAAGCATACATTTTATGAAGAGATGAAATCATCTTTGGGAATGTGATTTTCCCCAGACCTATACAAGTAGATTTATATTTTTCTTTATTATTTTATCAAGTATGTTTGCTTAGCAAAACCAAGCAATAGCAACTCTATTATTCTTGAGTATTACTTTAAAAATAATCTGGCTAGGGAATTCAGCCTGGGATCCAATGTTCTAACCAGGCAGGGATTCTTATAAGGTACCCCAGGCTGTAGGTAATTCTGAAGTCATACCAAGATGGAAGGAGCATAATGAATTCTGTCCAATACCAGTGGGAAAGTGGAGAAAACAACATAGAAACAAAATTCTGGGACCTCTTTTTCCCAGGAATAGGCAAATTATTTAATAGAAGGCTAGATATTTAGCAGAAACCACCTGGCCCTTAAAACAGAAACTGATGCACAGAGAAAAACATTATATTCTGTGTAGCTATAAGGTTAATGATAGTGATTCAAGGTTTGACATTTATTTTTCACATTTCATGAGCAGAATTAGTACCGTATGGCAACTAACCATTGGGAGGTTAAAAATCACAAGATGATAAATTTCTGCTTTTAAAATAGAAAGGATCAAAATGATTTAGGCTTCTCTTTCTTTTTATTCTACTTTCCTTTTTCCTTTTCTTTCCCTGGGAAGTTCACCATACAGTATCAATCACCCAGAAGACATTTAATAATAAATTGGTGATGATAAACATTATGTACATGTATATGTAAGACACGAGCTTGGGTTTACCAGTTGAGAGGGAAGGGCTCTATCAAAAATACTCCTTTATAAGGTATTACCCACTTTTTTCTCATTCTCCCGAAACTTTAGCTAACACCAAGCATTCTTTCTCTAGACTTTTAACGATTATTTTCTTCATCATTTGATTTTAAAGTAATATTTCTACTTAGAGGTGCCCCAAATATCCTCCCTATCACTTAGTGCCCCAAATTACACTGTTAGAGCGTTATTCCTTTAGTTGAAAACTAAGTGGCTTGCTACAATATAAATATCCCCATAAAAAGGTAGCAATTAGTCTTTTGCATACTGGGACTCATGAATCCAGAAAAGGAAACTGAGTGCCTCATATTATTAGGCATATCACTGCAGAAGGAGAAAGATCTGCTTATCTACGCAGCTGCCAACATAGATAAGCTGCTACCCAGAGAACTGGCTGAGCTCAGCTACAGGTGCAGAGGGTTCCAGGTAGGTGGCTCCTTTTATCTCCATGGTGTGAATATTTGTAGGCAACAATGGTAGAAGATCCGCATTTGAGTCCTGGGGCAAAATCTTCTAGGCAGCAACCAGTGGGAAAGCTTTTTCTGGCTGACCCAAAACAGACCCAGTGGGTAGTCAAAGGCATTCCAGAAAAGTCACAGTGCAATTCCTTCCTTGAATGGAGTTATCAGAAGCAACAAGGAACAGATAATGGAAGGGCAGGAGCAAGAGTAAAAAATAATATTGAATTTGTAGTTGAGGCATAGTGTTTACACTTCAAGAATGAAGCTTTGGGACTTCCCTGGTGGGGCACAGTGGTTAAGAATCCTCCTGCCAATGCAGGGGACACGGATTCAGGCCCAGGTCTGGGAAGACCCCACATGCTGCAGAGCAACTAAGCCAGTGCGCCACAACTACTGAGCCTGCGCTCTAGAGCCCGCAAGCCACAACTACTGAGCTTGCACGCCACAACTACTGAAACCCACGTGCCTAGAGCCCATGCTCCGCAACAAGAGAAGCCACTGCAGTGAGAAGCCCGCTCACAGCAAGGAAGAGTAGCCCCGGCTCGTCACAGCTAGAGAAAGCCCGTGAGCAGCAACAAAGACCCAATGCAGCCAAAAATACAATATAAATAAATAAATAAATTTATATATAAAAAAAGAATGGAACTTTGATGATAGAGCTAAAGATCTTTTTGCAATTAGTATAGCAGCTGAAAACAAGAAGTGACAAGAGAAGAATCTAGGGGAAAATTTGAGTGGAGACATTTGCCAGTATACCCAATCTAAAGAGCTTTTTTAATATCCAGTGAGGTGGGCTCCAGAGTTAACACTGTTAGCACATTTTAAGTTACACTTATACATGAATATTTCCAATGATAGCCACCATTTATCAAGCACTGCAGCAGGTGCTACATTAAGCTTTTCTCAGTTAATTTTCATAATAACCTAGGTATTATAATTATCATTTTACAGATGAGGACACTGGGGCTTAGAGTTAACTAGTTCACCCCAAATTTCGGAGATAAGCAATTGTATTCATTTGCTAATATCAGAAAGCCATCTCGGTGGCTTAAATAATAGAAGTTTATTTCCTCATAGTTCTAGAAGTCAGAAGTCTAAGATCAAGCTGTCATCAGAATTGGTTTCTTCTGAGGCCTCTCTCCTTGGCTTGTAGATAGTCTGTAGATGGCCGTCTTCCCTCTGTGTCTATGTCCTAATCTCTTCTTAAAAGGACACCTCACAATGAGATTACGATCCACCCTAACAACCTCATTTTATTTTAATTACCTCTTTAAAGGCACTCTCTCCAGTAACAGTCATATTCTGAGGTACTGGGGGTTAGAGCTTCAACATATGGATTTTAGAGGGACACAATTCAGCCCATAACAGCAATTCTTTTTCATTTTTAATGTAGGTATAGATTTACCATAGATAACATGATCGAATTACAACCATAAACTAGTAGAGAAGCCAATGAAACAGAAACTACTCTAGGTACATCAAAACAAGAAATCTGTTGCAAGAAATGGTTACATAGGTGACAGAATCCACGAGAAGCCCAACACAGTCAACCTAGAGATGAATAAGCACAGGAAAGAATTCAGTCTCCTAGGATTGGTGGGACAAAGGGAGTAGCAGGTATCCCTGGGGCCACCCAGTGGATCTGAACTGCTGTGAGCCTGCCCAGGACGAGCTGGGACTACAGAGGGAAGGCCTGCCCAGGACAAGCTGGGACTACAGAGGGAAGGCCTGCCCAGGACGAACTGGGACTACAGAGGGAAGGCCTGCCCAAGACGAGCTGGGACTACAGAGGGAAGGCCTGCCCAGGATGAACTGGGACTACAGAGGGAAGGTCTGGCCAGCGATGGTGCCATGGAGGAGGCCGGTGCTAAGGAGATGCCACCTGAAACATCTTGAGGAGGAGAAACATCTTGGCTTTCCCCCTCTGCCAGTGCCTGCCTCTAGACGGACCTTCCCCAAAACTGGAGGGCATGAGAACCACAGAGATGTGGTTCCCGTAATTCCCTATGATAAAGAGCAGAGCAGGGGAAGGGCAAGAATGGCTATGAGAGCAAACAGCCAAAGACCAACACCACTATGAAGAGTTTGACAGGCTGCACATGATGTTTCCCGACTACTGGTTTTGTGGACCTTATAATGTTACCAGTTAAATCCCTTTAACAATGTTACCAGTTAAATCCCATAATTCAGCTTCACTGAATCTATTGTGAAGCAACAATACTGAGTTGTTTAGACCTGGTTTAAGGCTAGGATGCTAGCGCTTGCTTGTATAGATCAGAAAAGCCCCATATTCTGTACTGATGGGCTGTTTCCTTCCTAGTCTCCCTTAGCCCATGAGACTGTTCTCTAAATGAGCAAATGCTTGCAAAGATCTTTGAGACTGTAGAAATATGACTTATCTGACAATTGCTTGGTTCACTTGCTACCTGTCTTTTGCATACTTTCTCCTCTCATCTGCAGTTCTTTAAGGGAAGAGCATATCTTTGCAGAAACCTGTGGTTCCCAGCAGCATCAGGATTGATCATAACATATATGAGGAGCCCTTTTTGGGGAGGGGACCGGGAGAAGGGGAAGTACATGTTTCACGTGGCTAGAATCCTCTGCAGCGATGCACAGGAGAGAGGCATGGAATGTCAGACATGTGAACAGAATCATTTAGAGCCACTGGTTTTCTATGCAGAGACTCTTTCAAGACCTGGGCTGGTTTTGCCTGCTTAATGTGCTCTGCATTTCCTGCAGTCAGACTCCACTGCATGGTTAATGACACAAGTTCCAGGAAGCTTGGGGATTCTGCTGGTAGACACCAGAGACGCTAACCTTGTCAAAGCAGAAAGAGACGACATATTTACGGTACTGTAAGACATTCAGTTCCTAAGCCCCTCAGACAACTGGGAACCAGGAGATCTGATGCAGACACACTAATCACACCAGATTTCCCTGAAGGCAGTAGTCACCAATCCTCCCTCCTAAAAATTCAGATCAACAGAGGACTCAATTCCGAGTAATTTAGTGAGACAACAGGTAACAGAGGCAATTGTCCTAGAGGTGGGTGATGGTGAGCAAGTAGCCATGTGCATGGTAGAGCACACACCAAGTCATCTCTCTGGCCAGCATGCCTAACTATAAAAGGCGAATATATCAGAGGGACAGCTCATGAAACCAATGCAAACGGAGGTTCATTCATTAGTAAATACAATTCAGCCGTCAGGATACTGCCACACCCACTGAGAACTACTACATTCACGGGATCAATATTTGTGACCCAGGACAAATACTAACTTAAAACAGACGACTCAGTCATCACAAGTGTAACTCCTTGTTTCTTGGTGGGTCTCCGCTGGTCAGGCTCAGTCCACATCTAGCTGCTTTCCCTGCTAACTTGCGATGGTCACTGACTCTAAGCTACCATTTTGGTGGGGCTGTATGTATATTTGTATTTGTTTTATCCCCAGGATCCAGCAACAGTGTCTGGCACACGGTGGGACAAATTAATATCCAAGGTGTTTTTTGAGTCTGCACATAAAATGTTTGAAGTATTTTGTCATCATATTTAATGAACACTGTGGTTAAAATTATTTTTACTTTCTTAGCAAGTGGAATCATAACGTGATTTCATAATGTGAAATCATAATTCAGCTTCACTGAACCAATTTAAAATTCTGTCTCAGATTTTTTGGAGTAAGGGTTATTTAATTATAAATGGGAATTTGGGTAAGAGGCTTCAAGTTTGGAGTGTTCCAGAGCTCTATGGAGGCTATGACATGTTAGTCTTCAATTTAGGACACATGGGAGTGGTTGATATTTAAAGTGGTTTTCAAACATGGCTGCTCATTGGAATCACCTGGGGAGTTTTAAAACTTCTGATGCCCTGGTCCCAGATTCTAAAGTAATTGGTTTGAGGTGCAGGATGGGCACTGGGAGTTTAAAAAAAAAAGGTCCCAGGTGATTCTAACATGCAGCCAGAGTTGAGAACCAAAGTAAGACTCTTCTCTTCGGCAGAATACTTAATATTACTGAGGATGAGTCTCAAGTGACCTCATCAATTTGTTTTCTTAAGTTACCAACAAAGGGAGATATAGTCCATCCTTCATGGAAGTCAGTGTGTTTTCTCATGGACACCACGTTTGGCAGTTCGGTGACACAGATTCATGCAGCCTGCTTTCCTTTCCTCTTTATAATTGATACCTCCTATGTTATGCTTTGGGGTTCTCTCCATCCTCCCCCACCACCGCCACTTATTCTTGGCCCTCTGCCAGCTTTAGTGTGGAACATAATCCTGTATTCATCCCTCTGCCTTGTGGGCTTCCAAGAGCATTTGATTTTAAGGAGCTTCCTACTAATCACTATGAGGAAACTGGTATAGAGCAATGAAACAGTGAAGTTACCAAGGTTCCAGAAGTTTCTAACCATCTTGATAGTGGCAGTCTCTTTCATAGCTCATGCCCCACCCATCTGAGATGCTGACTAGATGCTGGGGCCCACCAAACCTCTCCCCTGACTTCCAATTTCTTTCTCTCTTAGACGAAGATCATGCCAAGATTCAGCCACCAACTCACCCCCACCCCCACTGCCTGCTGCAGCATCTGGGCAGGTGGATCCTGGTCCTAAGTGAGCCGTTTTGTTTGTATGAGCCCCTCCAGCCCAGGGGATGGACACCCACATCGCTGCCTTTTATTGTGTTAGCCTGGCCGCCTAACCTCTTTTAAAACATTGCCTCTATGGAAAAATGTGTTTCAAGCTGGAAACAACTCGCAGACAAATAAACTTCGGGGACTCAATCTGTTTGTAAGTTGGAGATACTTATAATGAAGCAAATATTATTCAAAAGAAAGAATTATAACATGAATTAACCCACTGTTTCAGCCTTAAGTGATAAATAATATTAGCAATAAAACTAAGGTGCTGGAAAGTGTCAGAAGGTCTATTGGGAGCATACTGTGTGGTGTTACTATATTCTACCACAAGCTACTGCCTACTATCGAGATAACTGCCAAGATCTGAGGAGGTGCCTGGCCCTCAGAATTAGCGTAAGTTTGTAATAATAGTGTATAGAAAATGACCGTTACTATGAGTCAAACACATACCAAATACAATTTAATCCTCACAAAAACCACATGGATTAGGCTCTATTATTACCCACATTTTACAGATGAGTAAACTGAGACACAGAGAGGTGAAATAACTTTCCTACAGCACAGGGCTCATGAATGTTGAAGGCATGATTTTCGATGGGCAATAGGATCTCTGAGGCAGCACACATCACCATGTGCAGGTCATGACAGTCAGGCAGAAGATGTCATCTGAGTCATGTTTCACCTAAAGATGAAAAAGGAGCACATTGCTTTGGCCCTGCAGTTCCTGCTGATGAACGATCAGAGAGGGCGGAGTCATATGTGTGATTGCACAGGAGCTTGGAAGTACATAGTTAAGACATTTGGCTCATTTAAATTTAGCTGTACTGAAGGACTGGACTTTGAATGCCTTGCTTGTCTGACTTCCCCAACACTATTCTTGCTCATCTCATCACTAAGGTGGCCATCTTAGAGGACACCCTGAAGTCTAGACCTTCTTCCGGTCTTGAAAACAACTGAGCTTTTTCTATTTAGGTTTTCATAAAATACAGTGAACTTTGCCTTTTATGAATTTCCAAAATGAGCTTTAAACGTATTTCCCTCTCTGAGAAGAACACCCTTTATAGGAAAGATAATCAAACCTCTAACGTTAAAAAAATTGTATTTTGGAAGTATTAGCAATTTAACCCAAAACAAACTGTGAATGAATAATTTATAAGCCTCTTGAATGAAGAATCCAAGTTCTTAATTTTTGCAATAGTTTTCATTATCTGTTAAGATTCAGCTATACTTCTCCGAGGAACAGGTGGTACATTTCTATGTCCTCAGGGCAAAATGATAATCACTGGTCCATTAAAATAAGTGACAATTCACCATAAACTAGTATAGTTTTTCTTGGAGATCAAGGAATGAAGTATGAGGAAGATGCACATAATGTGAATAAAATATATGAGATCAAGGAGTTACAGATTCAAATTTCCACATTTAAAAAACCATAGGTTCACAATTTTAACCCAAAATTTTATAATTTAAAAAATCTGTGAACACAGCATTTCCATAACTCTGTTGATGGCAGGCTTCATTTGAACCAGTGTGATGCTATTTGTGGGCCCTGAAAACCCCCTTTTGAATGCTTATCCATATGTTTTAACTCAGAAAGTTTAATGTGTTTGATTATTGGGTTGTACCCAGGTCCTGCTGTGGATGTCATATAATATGTAGCATGTATACAGTATTAATTTTTTAAAATGGAAAAATTCTAAACTCTGAAAAAAAACGCTCCAAGGACTTCAGACAAAAAATTTTAGACCTTTTAAAAAAGGAGCATTTGACTGACATAAATTCAGCAAAATGCATCACTTAATCTTTTAAAAATTTAATCATTCTTATCACAAAGAAAAATGCTTTTTTCCTATATCTAATGTTGTATCTATATGAGATGATGGATGTTCACTAGACCTATTTTGGTAATTATTTCATGACATGTGTAAGTCCAATCATTATGTTGTATATCTTAAACTGATACAGTGCTGTATGTCAATTATATCTCAATAAGACTGGATAAAATTCATTCATTGATTGAGTTAATTAACATCATTTATTGAATATCAAGGCTGGGGATATAATTGTGATTAAAACTAGAACAATATAATGAGGAAAACAAAACATTAAATTGTCACACATAGGAATATATATACACAAACTCAGTTTAGTACTCTAAAGGACTTTTGATATCACCCAGCCTACAAAATGCATCTTTTAAAATACTTTTAAACTGGGCCTTCCCTGGTGGCACAGTGGTTAAGAATCCGCCTGCCAGTGCAGGGGACACGGGTTCAAGCCCTGGTCCAAGCCCTGGTCCGGGAAGATCCCACATGCCATGGAGCAACTAAGCCTGTGCGCCACAACTACTGAGCCTGTGCTCTAGAGCCCGCCAGCCACAACTACTGAAGCCCGCACGCCTAGAGCCCGTGCTCCGCAACCAGAGAAGCCACCACAATGAGAAGCCCGTGCACCACGACGAAGAGTAGCCCCCACTCGCCGCAACTAGAGAAAGCCTGTGTGCAGCAACGAAGACCCAATTCAGCCAAAAATAAATAAATAAATAAATTTATTAAAAAAATACTTTTAAACTGATTGTGCTGGTACCAAGTCACCATGGTGATAGAGCTAAACGGTTCTTTCAATGCTTTAATGTAAATGCATATGAAACAAGGATGTGTTTGCCAGCCTACAACATGGAAATGGAAGATAGCAAATGAAAAAGCCATTTTCTCAAAAGAAAGGGGGCATTTGGGTGAGAGAAAATATACTGAATTCTATCTGGAATGGCTGGAACTTGTGTATGTTTAATTTTTTTATTGTTTGGAATTTGTGCATGTTCATTTAAATGTCTAGTTTACAGTGTCTGTGTGAAACAACTTGTTTAACCCTTGCAACCTAATGCAATATATAAATAGCAATCATATAAAATAGGTGTTATTATTACCACTGTCTTATAGATGTGATAACTGAGGCACAGAGAGGTTATGTAATTTGCTTGTCTCACATAACTAACAAGTGGCGAGCCCTAAATTGAACACCATACTGCTCCTGTATGCTAACTGTGCTTATAAATGTGGAGCATAAATCAATGGGGATTAAGGTGAGAGGGACAGTGTGGGAGAGTGAAAGAACTTTGGAGAATTGGGTTCAAGTCCTAATTTTACTACTTACTAGTTATGTGATTTTGAGCCTTAGCCGTAAACTATAGATAATAATTACTGCTTCTCAGGGTGGCTGTTAAGGCTGAATGGACATCCACTAGATTGGCAAAATTAAAAGTCTGGGGCTTCCCTGGTGGCCAGTGGTTGAGAGTCCGCCTGCCGATGCAGGGGACACGGGTTCGTGCCCCAGTCGGGGAAGATCCCACATGCCGCGGAGCAGCTGGGCCCGTGAGCCACGGCCGCTGAGCCTGCGCGTCCGGAGCCTGTGCTCCGCAACGGGAGAGGCCGCAACAGTGAGAGGCCCGCGTACCGCAAAAAAAAAAAAAAAAAAAGTCTGAAAATAATGTGTTGATAAGAACGTAGAATAATGGGAATGCTCCTTATACATTATTGGTAGGAGTGTAAATTGGTAAACCTTTGGAAAATAGTTTGGCATTATCTTGTTAAGCTGAATACGTGTTTACTCCATGACCCAGAAACTCCACCCAGAGAAACTACACTAGTTTATATATATAAGAATGTTCTTTGCCACATTACTTATAATAGCCCCAAACTGGAAACAAGCCAAATGTCTACAGACAGGTGAATGGATACATCAACTGTGGAATAGTGACACTATGGAACATAATAGTGAAAGTGAATGAACGTGAGCCAGGCAAAACACCACGGTTCAATTTTAAATCCACTGTTGAGTAAAAAAAAAAAAAAAAAAAAAAAGCAATTCTCCTACATGTAGGAGACTACATGTAGTGTGATACCATTTTTATAAAGGAATAAAACAAGTACATTTTAAAATATCTTGTTTAGAAATAGAGCCGTGTGAGGTTAAATTATTTTTGAATAGTAAGGGAATGATAAACTCAGAATTCAGATAGTTGTTATCTCTGTGGAAGATAGGGTATAGATAGGTATGTGTGTGGGGTGCTCATCTGAGATGAACACATCATATTAATGATGTTCTGGTTCCTCTATCAGCTGGTGGGGTCAAAGATGTCAATTTTTAAAAACTGTTTTTCATAACATACATATTACATATAATCTTTTTGTAAATATCAAATGCTACATAGTACTCATTTAAAAACCCTATTTAATGCAACTCTAAGTTTTTTGAGTAATCTCACTCCTTGCTCCCCCTGTTCTCAGCAACTTGCCCCAAAGTAGACACACACAGTAGATGCACAGGAAGGATTAATCAAATAAACTACTAATACTTGGCTACAAAGAAAATAAAAAGATACAATATTCATAAAGTGCTTTGCAAATGAAAAATGCTATACAAACAGTAGGTATTATTAAAAGAAAAATATTTACAGTAATATCTTTTAGTTCTTGCTTAAGACTGAATTGCTTTAATTGGTGGTCTTGCAAGGAAAAGCCTGCCAACACTTTCCATCGGAGATGCATAACGCATTGAACCTGTGCCCTCAGACCCACTAGTTTCTGGTAGAGCACCCAAGTTATTTCCAAACCTGTTCCTTGTTTACGTTGTAAGAGTGAGTGTTTTTCGTAGTAGGTGGGGGTGTTCACAGTGGAAGGAACACTTGTCAGTCTGAGAATACTGAAAATGATGAGGAAAAAAGAACCATGCACTCTTCTTCAAAAACACTTTTCTACGTCCCTACGGGAAAAACCCAAGGTGGCTGTTAGGCTATCAGTGTTTTTAGAGACAAGGAGGGAAGATATGTGTGTGGTGTGCAAAAACAAGTAACATGTGTTTATAGTTTGTGCTCTGTGTCTGAACTTTGTCTTTCACCTACCGCTGCAAAGCGAGGTAAGGAGCTAGCCCTTCATCTTTTCACTAATGGCCCACTCTACCCAACTTTACTATTTCATATGTCTTTTACTTAGATTTTAAATGTATTCTCAGTTCGACCTTTTTATTTTTGACTATCCCTTTTCTTATGCATCCAGGCATCGTTCTTTTCTCAAGAATAAAGGGGAAGAACTAAGATAGAAATTCTTTGTATAATTATCAAACAACAATTAGAGTTTATTGTGTATGTGCCTTTTAATCCTCTACTGTATTTTCCTTCCTCAAAACAGAGCCAGCCCTGAAGTGTGGTTATAAGTCTGTTTACACCACCCAGATATCAAATTGACTTGCTAATGGTAACTCTTCCTTGGTATCCATGGGTTACTGTGTCATGTGATTTGACATCAAGTACAGACAGTGCTGATTAGGAGCATCCAGCTCTGTCCATCTCCGTGCATCACTGAACCATCTGGTCATTTATTCACTAATAAGCCCCTAATGGCCCAAATATTCACCGGCCTGTCATTGTGACATGGCATAAAATGCCTACATCTTTCAACTTGCTTTGACATGTTGCTTGTTTCACATCAAAACCCGTCATTTACAGGAAAAGAGCTCAGAGGGGTAAAAACTTGACCTAATCTGCAGTGTTAACACAAAGACAGAGGCTTGGTATCTAGTAGCCTGACGGAAAGCATGTAAATGGGCAGGAATTCATTTTGTACATTTTTTTTCCATTCTCATTTTACAACATTCTTTAAGTTTAGTATCATTCCTAATATGGGATTTTATGTGGGCTCTGCGTTGAAATATCTATCCTGTATCTGTTTAAAGAGCGCTTTAAAAGGAAAAAGCTTCCTGGATACATGGAGCTTGCCTGTTTACGTTTAAATGGGCAGGAAAAAAATAATACAGAATGGACCCAAAAAGCAGCTCTATGCGATTCTCAGAAGATTATGGTTTGTTATTTTAACCCTCTCTTACTCTCTGTTCTTCTTTTCCAGTTTAATATGATTTCCCCCCACATTATATCTGTATATGATAAGAAATTTGAGATAATCCATGTTTGGGGCATTTGACATTATCACCAGAGAAACAGTGAAAGGCTGGAATCCCCACTTTCAGTCACAACCATTAGGAAAGAGAGCCCCAAACTCTACAAACAGACTGGCATAAGCAGAGTTAAAATAATAAAAATTAGAAAGGGGGTAAGGAGGGGGGAAATATAGCTTTCTAGCGCATTCAGTGCTGTTGAAATCCTGGTCCTTATGTGGAGTTAAAACATCACGTAACTGAGGTTCACTAGCTGCTTTTAGGTGGTTTGTGTTTTGTAGATGTCACTAAAATGAACATTTTTCTAAAAAATCTCTCTACCCCATGTGTCCGTCTCCTTTTATCGTTTTCTTTTTTAAAATAAAGGTTTTTAAATGGCATGCTGGCCAGTTTAGGCTTAGAGCATCATTTTCCTATTGTCTTCCCTTACCCTTCACCGAGGTCCGGGGCCCCAGCTCCTCCCCCAGGTCTGTAGGCTAAAGAGAATGTGAGCATCTTTCTGAGGATTTCTCCCAGCCCATATCCAGAGGCCTGTGGAAACCAAAGGGGGTGGAGGTTGTGATGAAGGCATATCTAGGGCTTTCCAATTTGGCATGCAAGATGGCAGGGGCAGCCTGGTTTATTTGTCACTGGCTGACCTTCTTCGTGGGCATGGTAGAGCCTAGATATAGTGCTGCTGGTCCCATGAAGCCCATTTGCTGGTGGGCTCACACACCTGTTGGGCTCAGCTGACCTAGCACTGCACCCATGCCAGCAGCCCTTTGCTTCCTGTGGGACGAAGCTAGAACCAGAACCTCACCTGAAGAATGATGAGCAAGGTAAAGTTCACCACCAATTCTTCTCCAGTACTCTCTCCACTCTGGTTTTCCGATTTATTGATGTAGATCTTTTCCAAAAGAGCAGCCCTTTTACTTCACTGCTGACTGGAAAATAACCAAAGTACTCTACTGCCCCAGTAGCAGCTTTTCAAATTTTACTTTTCTTTTCCTCTGTATTTAGAAAAAGTCTACTATTTTGGTCAGTAACCTCCTCATCCTCCTGTGACCACTCATTCTCCATTTGTGGTAGCTTCATGAAAGTTTCAGAACAAATAAAACTGAGCCTTGATCATTCCACAGGACTGCAGCAAAGCCTTACCTCCTCTCCATGCTGTGAACTACATCATGAAACTGAAGAGAAACTCGAAAGTTCCTTGTTTCTTTGGGACCTAGCATTCCTGATTCTTGGGATACTCCTCTTTTAAAATATTCCTTATTGTCGTGCTTTTAATCGGCTTTGCATAAAACGAACCACATGGCTTAATGCTTTCTGCAGACAACTTACATTTATTTATTCGCCCATTCAGTTGACAGGCATGTGTTGAGCATCCAGCATTTCTCTGGACACCAGGGAAAAAGATGACTGAAATGTTGCCCCAGCCCTTACAGAGCTTACAGTGTAGTAGGCCTTTCAGAGTATGGGATTTGGGGGCAGGTGGGCAGAAATCAATAAATGAAGGTATTAGGGAAGACAGAGTTGGCTATTACCAAAGCTTGGTCATAAAGAAACAAGTAACCCTAAAGCAATAACTCTAGTAACTCTAAAAAAGGAAAGTTGGAGGTAGTATGGGAATACAGGGAAATGGCTAGAATACCTGTGTGTTCTTGTACCTTTATCCTTCTCTTGTAAACAAAGACCCACATAGCCCTCTTGATCATCTCCCTATTTCCTCTCCCTCCTGTTCACACCCTCTTCTCTCAGCATGAGTAAAGGAATAGTGCCTCTGAAGCACAGAAGTACTCTAGCATGGAATGGTAAAAGAAGGAAAGAGGGAGGGAGAGAGGGAAGAAGGGAAAGGAGGAGGAGGGGAAGGAGGAGAAAGAAGAGAAAAACAACTACAAGAGAGGTGAGGATGGAGGGAGGGAAGGAGAGAAACTCTTGGAAGAGCTCCAAGCCCTCTGAACTCAGAAGCCTCTGAATTAAATGCCTGGAAGTCCCTTACCTTATACAATAATCAGTGGCTTTCCCCACCAATTGCTCATCATCCTTCGTAGAGAGGAGGAAGGCCTGGCACAGGACACCATCTACTCCCTTCCCTGTCCCATCGTCTCCCCAGTCTTTTCTGGTATCTATGATCGTTTTCATTGGCCTTTTCTATGGCTTCTCTTGATCTCCCCTCTTATTTTCCTCCAGGATGTGTCCTCTATGCTTTTCTGACAAGTGGGGGAGGGGTGGGATGGGTGCCATCAGAAGTGGTTATGTCCTTGGCTCTGTTCTTCCAGCCAGGGCAAAGAACTAGGGAGCCATTTCATCAATGTGATTCCAAGATTCTGAAAGATTCCTGGGGTTACCAAAATGATTAATAGAACACACTGTTTTGTTTGTTATTCCTGATATGTAGAAATAATATGTAACTGGGAGTCAGAAGACCCATTTCTGTTCTGCCATCATCTAAGTGCGTGATTGTGAGAGGCTGGTCATTGTTCTTACATCAGACTGGCTGGGTGCTTGGAGGGCCACTGATACAACATTTAGGTGAAACCTATTTTATATTTCAAAAAACTTACAGAATCAGAGAAACTTAAATCTTAGGTACACAGTAAGGTTATCTAGGTAAACCAAAAATCCAATTTCTTTATTTTATTTTTCACTATGGTAGATATATATAAAATTTGCCTTCTTGAACATTTTAAAGGGTATAATTGAGTGGCATTCATTATACTCCCGATGTTGTGTAATCATCACCACTATTTTAAAAACTTTTTCATCACCTCAAACAGAAACTCTGTACCCACTAAACAATAACTTCCCATTGTCCCTTTTCCTCAGCTTCTGCTGAACTCTAATCAATGTACTGTCTCTATGAATTTGCCTATTCTAGATATTTCATATAAGTGGACTCATACAATATTTGTCCTTTTATGTCTTATTTCACTCAGCATAATATTTTCAAGATTCATCTGTGTGTAGCATGTATCAGAACTTCATTTCTTTTTATGGCTGAATAATATGCCACTGTATGTATGTATCAAGTTGGGTTTATTCATCTTGCTGTTGGACACCTGGGTTGTGTCCACCCAGTTTCCTTAATTTTGATTAAAATATTATCAAATTATGTTAATCAAAACTCTCAGAGAAATAGATGTTACCTAGTTAGAAAGGCAGTGCAGTGTAATGATGAAGAACTTGAGTTCCAGAGTTAGACTTGTGTTCAAATCCCATGACCTTTCCTATCAAATTTTCAGTCTTATGCTTACCTTAGGTAAGTCAACATCATCTCTCTGAACTTTAATATTTTTCGTTTTAAAAATGGGAATAATAAACATTAAGATTTAAACATAATATCGTAAAGCACTTTGCATATTTTCTACATATAGTTAGCTCTCAATAAATAGAAGCCATTTTTTATTTCTTAAATGAAGTCTGAAAGGCAAACATCTTTCACAATATGGGGTTTGGAGGAGGTAGTCAAAGAACAATAAAGGAGGGCCTCAGTGATGAAAAGTTTGGGAACTAGTGAGACTTGGTGGTCCCTAAGGTTATTTCTAAGCTCTAAACGTCTGTAATTTGGTTAAGTTTTCAGCTTGGTTCCAATGATCTAGAGGGAGAAAATAAAATGCCTTAAAAATTAGAGAGGCATGTTCTATTGCATCACTGATTCCTCTGCAGCTGCCTTTAGGGTATGATTTAGAGGCAATGGACAAGCATATTGCCTTACAATTAACAGCATTAAAACAAATTCATGAATGCCCATCTATTTGTGTGGTACTTTCCAAAGCACTGTTTGTGGATTATATTAGGAATTTTTAAAGTGCCAGGGACTGGAATTCAGAAATCAAATCTATGCTTTTTAAAAGGTTGATTGAAATATACACTGTTATCCCTGGAAATAAGAAATATTCACAAACAGATGGCTAAGTCTACCACCATCCATCCTTCTCCTTTCATGGCATTGTTGCAGCCAGAAACTCCATTTTTCCACCTCCTGTTTCTAGGTGGGACCATACAACTGGTTCTTTCCAATGAAAGATAAGAAGAGGGTGAAACTTCTTTGGCCTCTTCCCCCACCGTCCCTCCTCTTGTCAGGATACAGAACCACAGGATGAAATCAGTAAGCAGAGGAACGCCACCCACCTGCATTAAGTGTTAAATGAATGAAAAATAAATTTCCAATTGTGTTAAGCCAATGAAATTATGGAGGTGTTTTTTTTAAATCTGTTACACCATTAGTATTACCCTAACTATACACTACTAGTAATAAAGAATGATTCAAATGTCAGAGAATCACTGACAGTTGTGAGTAAATTGCTTTCTCCTTTTAGAAACTTTTGGTTAATCTTCTTTGACATTCAAAGATTCATTCATTTAACACTCTGCTAATTATTTAAAGTTAGCTCAAAGTCTCTCTTCTAGAGGGACTCATAGTCTCTTCTGGGTGAAAAAACATAAAAAATTAAGAAATCACACAAGGCAAAATTGATGAAAATAAAATGAGTAGGAAAGAAAAGAATTCTGAAGGTATTCAGAAAAGGACTGGTTTACTGGTAAAAATTTGTGAAGGATGCCAGGACTTTATGAGTACCTTGAAAATGGAGTAGTATTTGGAAAGACAGAGATGACAGTATGGATATTCAAAATGGAGTTAACAGGGTAAAAAAAATGCGTAAAAATAGGAGTGAACAAAGATATATTTACAGGGCTTCAAGAATAAGGGATCACAACAGTTAAGAGGATGCAATTTGAAATTATTTAATGTCCATTTAAAAATATTTATTGATCATATGGTTCAGACACTAACTAAGCACTGGAGAGTAGAGTCTTTACTTTCACAGAATTTACAGTCTATTGGCATAGACAGCTCTAGATTCAACTTGTATCTCTTCCAGTTACTAGCTATTTGAACATGAGCAAGTCACTTAACTTTTTGTAATTCTTGGTTTTCTCATCTACATAATGAGAATGATAATAGCCCTACAAGGCAGTAATGATTAAATGAGATGAAGAATTTGAGGCATTTAGTATAGTGCCTCACATAGTAAACTCTCAGTAAGTGTTAGCTGCTGTTGCTAGGTTTGATGGTGATGGTGGTGCTAACAGCAGTAGACTATTTGGACAGGAGCAGAGAGTTTATGTTGGCAATAGTGGCAGCTGAGGTTGGAAATGGAGTTTTGACCAAATTCATAAAGTCCCCTGAATGTCAGATCAAAGACTTTGGATTTGATCTTTAGACAATGGGCAACCCTTGAGGATTTTTGAGCAAGGAAGTAAAATGGCAACACCAAACAGAACGGATTTGGATTGGGGGGTATGAAAAAAGAACAAAGGCAAAGAAGTCTATTAGGATATCTACTAGGACCAGAGTAGTGAAAATGGATAATAGGATGCTCCAGGATAACTCTAAGTTTTCCAAACTGAAAAGAGATGCCAGCATAATAGTGGGAGAATAAGTTTGATTTTAGAAATTGTTGGATTTGAAGAAATCATAAAACATTCAGTTGGAAATATTAATCAGATAATTGGCTATATGGATTTGAAGTTTGGAAGAAGAATTGGAAATATAGTTTTGTGAATCATTTAAATAGACCTGATAGCCAAATGGCTGACACCTCCAAAACAGAGTGTGTATGGATTAAAGATTGAAATCTAATTAAACCTTGGAAAATGTCCCCAGTGAAGCTTAGGAGAAAGAAGAACCAGCATAAAAGTTGTCAGTGTAGGAAGAAAACCACCATCACAGAGGTCAAGGGAAGAGAAATTTTCAAGAAGGTAGAAGTGGGCACTTCTATCATTTCACTCAGCGTTCAGTCTCATGGAGAAGAGTCCAGCTGAAGTCAACTGCATAGGTTGCTCTACCTGGTGGTGCTGCTTTCAGGGTCTCCTTGTGTTAATGGTATTCTAATGAGAAAAACCAAATATAAATAAAATAAACCATAATCAAGGATGGAGCAGATTGTGATCTATCTAGCCCCACCTTCTGTGAAGGTCTGGGGAAGAGTTTGCAAGGGGTTTGTACAAAGAATAAAGGGTAAGATTTTAAAAAGATAGACTTGGGTTATAAATAAAAGGGTTATACTGAGTTTGTGAATTTGAGAATTTCTTAAGTAATGTATACCTGTTGTTTTTGCCACCATTGTGAGTGGGTCAGGGAAAATAAACTGTTCATTCAAGAATCCACATTGCCTAACATGTAATACCTGGTAGCCAATACTGTATCAAAGGAAAACCATAGGCTGGAAATGATAGAGCTTTTGTGAATTAGCCTGGCTGAGGAGCAGCCATGGGAGCTTGCTATCTGGATCACTCTTTCTACCCCTTGTTATGAAAGGGAAAGGCAAGCTTACCTAAGCAAATTAGCTTAGGACAGTGGTTCTCAGACTTTAGTGTGCGTAAGAATCACCTGTAGGGTTTGTGAAAACACAGATTGCTGAGCCCTATGCACCAGAGTTCCTGACACGGTAGGTGTGGAGTAAGCCCTAAGAATCTGCCTTTCTAACACTGTATTAGGTAGTGCTGCTGCTGCTCATCCAGGAACCACACTTTAAAAAAATTTTTTTTAATTAACTTTTACTGGAGTATAGTTGCTTTACAATGTTGTGTTAGTTTCTACTGTACAGCAAAGTGAATCAGCTATACGTATACATATATCCCCTCTTTTTTGGATTTCCTTCCCATTTAGGTCACCAGAGAGCACTGAGTAGAGTTCCTGTGCTATATAGTAGGTTCTCATTAGCTATCCACTTTATAAATAGTAATGTATATATGTCAATCCCAATCTCCCAATTCATCTCACCCCCCTCTTTCTCCCTTGGTATCCATACGTTTATTCCCTACGTCTATGCAGAGACCACACTTTGAGAACCACTGGCTTAGGCAGAAGAAGGAGACAACATCCATGGCTGCAAAGAAGTCAGGGAATATGAGGACTAAGAAAAAAATCACTCATTGGCTTTGGTAACTGCCTTTTGATAACTTCTGAGATGGATTTTTTTTGGTATGAAAATGGCAAAGAGCTTCTAGTATATAGCTGGTGAAAAAATGGAAGTAACATGTATATACCATTTGTTCAGTAAGTCAGTTTCACATTGGGTAACAGTTCTGGTGGGGAAAAAAAAATGTTATCCTTTGAACAAAACCTGAATATGTCATTCATTCATTCATTCAACTTATTTATTATCTAATATGTACAGGCACTGTGTTAGACTCTGAGTGATCACAATAGACATTGTCCCTGACATCTCACTGAACTTACAGTTAGAGAGTATTTAGAAAAGAAAATAAGCAAATGCACACCCATATGATAAATACAGAGATCAGGGAACTCGCAGAAGGGGCATCAAAATAGCAAGATTCAGGGAAGCTTCCTAGAGTAAATAATAACTAACCTGAGCATTAAAAATATGTAGGATTATCCATGTGAAAGTTGGGGGGATTGGTGTGGGGAGGATGACAGAGGGAACAAGAAGTGCAATAATCCAGAGGCAAGACAGAGCATGCCAAGTTAAGGTAATGCCAAAGTAACTCAAGATGGTTAAAGTACTTGGGCATAGGGCACGAATAAAGCTGAAGCTGAGCATAAATCCTTAAGACCATCATGGATCCTGTCAACAAATCTCAGACTTTATATGAAGAACAATGGGGAGCCACTGAAGAGTTGTGTTATTTTTTAAAATAACAGTTTTTTGGAATATATAATTCATGTAACATGACTCACCTATTTACAGTACACAATTTAATGGTTTTTAGTGTATTCACAGAGTTGTCCAACCATCAACACAATCAATTTTAGAACATTTTCAACACCTTCCAAAGAAACCCCATACCCATTAGTAGTCACTCCCCATTTCCCCCAATCCCACCAGTCCTAGGCAGCCACCAATCTATGTTCGGCTTCTGAAATCACACAGCATGTGGTCTTTCACTGAAGAGGTTTAAACCAGTGCATGGCACCATTAGACCTGAGATACAGAAAGACCTATCTCTCTGACATATATAGCCTGGATTGGATCAGGGGAGATGATGGTGAGCCTGGAAGCAGAGAGACCCATTAGGGAGTTGTAGAAGGAGTCAGACCAGGGAGGTGTTTGTGCGGATGGAGCAAAGAAGATGGATTGAAGAGATATGTAAGAGGCAGTATGGGCTGTGCTTGGTAATTAATGGGATGTGGTATATGAGGGGGAGTGGGCAGAAAAAGCTGGCTCTCAAATGTTACCCTTGATGGCAGGTTGCTGGTGGCACTTGTCACTTAGATGGGATCAGGAGCATCAGGTCTGTGATGAGATGGAGAATATGATGAGTCAGTGTTTACGATGATACACCACTGCCCACAATTAGGATGGCATCAGCATGTCATAAACATGGTGATACAGATCCTTAGGAAAACAGGAAGATGGTATTATTTTTTCAGTCTTTCATAAGGTCCCAGAAAGACCAAAGCAACTACAGATTTCATTCTAATTCAATAAAATTAGAAGTTTACTTAAATTTTAATAGAAGTATGTTGGTACAAAGGGGAAATTTTAACTTCTTTGCCTTGAATAATTTTTCTGTGTCAATAATCTGTCACCTTTCAAAATCATAACCAAAGGAACTTCAGGGCACAAGGGGCTTTGTGAGGACACAGAATGTATTCCTCTGGACCTGGTGAGGAATTCACCTGAATTAAAAGAAATAGGGACTGATTACAGAGTCAATTTTCAATTACCTGTACTAATAGAGCAGTGGTGTGGGTAATCCCAACCTGTGGTTAACCAAAAATCACTTATATTTGCTTCTGGATTGCACTATTTAAGCTATTTATAGCAGCTGGGATTCTATCTACATTTTTCTTTTGTGATTACTAGCATTAATTTGCACCCTCTGACTTCACACTTACTTTTGGCAAATGGAAGTGGCCCAAATATGGTATATGAGAAGGATATATCACTTGGGGATTTTATATATCCCACACAGCATCTAAAAATTTGATAATTCACATATATAGATTTTTTTAAAGGTCTGTGAGGACAGAGATTACAAATGTCCCTTGATATCCCACTTCTCTATTTAAGAACGTTTACCAATGGGGAATGATTTTCCAATGCTAATCTCAATCCTTTTGCTAAAATACAAACTGGTATTTCCTTCTTTCCTCAATGGACAAAAAAAGCAAACAGGCTCTGTCCTCTATGGACTTAACTCTGATAATGCTGAAAACTCCTCTTGAGTCTTTTCTCTTTCAAGCTGAACCAGTACCATTATATTTGTTGTCCTGATTCTTTAGCCAATCACTAGCTGCTCCCAGAAACAAAGATCATTAAAAAAAAAAAAAAAAAAGACCATGTCATTTTCTAAGAAACAAAATCATCTGCATTTTGTAAATAAAACCAAAGAGATTCTGCAATAAGAAGCCAGTTAAGAAATTTTACCTTTCTTTTTCAATTAAGAAGTAATATATGTTTATTAGAGAAAATAAGAAAAAAATAAGCATAAAGGAGAAAATTTAAAGCATCTATGATTCCACCAGCTGATGGTAAAAATAACCACTGAATCATGGAATCATCTAATTTCCACTGCAGCCCTCAGTTCCTGGAGGAGAAATATGGAGGGCAGGCCCTCTAGGCAAAAACACTTTACTCAGTATTAGAATTTTTTCTCAGTATTACAATTTTTAAAAGCTACACCCTCATTTAGAATCTTTAGACCTGATGATCTAGATAGAATCACATGGAAACCTCAAAGACTCCTTCTGTGCCTTTAGTCCAAGGTCTACACTAAAAGCAGATGGGGCAGCCTCCTTAAACCATGGTCCATTTCCTCTATGCACACAGCCTAATCTCAGTCCTTATGCCTTGATGTTCTAGGTGTCATCCACAGACCAGGTGCAGGGGTATCACCTGGAAGCTCATTAGAATTTCAGAATCTCAGGCCCCATCCCAGACCTACTGAATCAGACTCTGTGTTTGATCAAGATCCCCAGATGTGACCAGATTCTCAGTCATTGGTACTGCTGCTCAGTTGAGATGCATTGCTAGTGTTTATCAATTAACTGTTGAGTAAAGAGGAGCCACAAGCAAAGAAGAGCACAGGAAGAACATAACAAAGAGAAGGGAAATTCTTCAGGAGGCCTAGAGCTGAGCTGCCCGGGGTGGGTGCCCTGGGCCTTCCCCTGCAGGGCACTTCCCATGTAGAAGACATTGCAAGCCTTATTGCACCAACTACATGTCAGAAAATAGAGAAATGAATTGAAGATTAAGTCATGGTCCAGAGCAACTGGTTGCTTTTTACATTGAAGAATAACTTTCTGGCACCAGGGCCCAATATCCAGCCTCTGGTCTTTAATTTAGACACCTTTGGGGGAGAACGGCATTGGGATATGGAGGGGGTCTTGGGCACCCCCTAGAGGCTAACAAAGGGATACAGACACTCAGTCTTTTCTGTTCTTATGTCATCCTGTGAAAGTGTAACCCAGTGGTTCCATGTATCAGGGGTTTGCAATTAAGAAGCACAGTTTCAACAGCTCCATGTCTACCTTTAGCCCACTTCACTGCTATTGATCCTTTCCCTTCCCTCCTCCCACACTATGTAAATTAAATTACTCTCTCTTCAAATTCCTTCCCTCTTCCTTTGTTCTTTCCTATCCTTCTCTGTTTTCTGACAACAACAACAGCAAGAGCAACAAGACTTATTTAGGCAGGAAATGGAAGTAAACTGTGTGTGTTGGGGACAAAGGCAGGAAGGTTGGAAAAAGAAAAAGCTAGGAAAACTCTCTTTCATTCACCCACATACACACATATGCACATAATTATGCTTTTTTTCCTTCAAAACTTGGGTCATACCATTCAAACTGTTTCATATCCATTTTTTATTAATACTTTATGAGCATTTCCCCAGATCAGTAAATAGTCCTATAAAACATACTTAACAGCCTCATAGAATTCTAACGTATGGACACACCACATATCATTCAGCTAAGTCCCCTGTTGTTGGACATTTAGGCTGTCTCCTTTTTTTTTTTCATATTTGTAAGTAATGCTGCAATGAACATAGTTGTACATAAATAAACCTGTTTCCACATCTCTGGTTATTCTTTTAGGGTAAATTTCACTTGACTTTGATAACAACAATAAACAACTTGACCTTGGACTGAAATATCTTTGTTTGTCCAGTACTCAATTATAGTGTGGCTTTTCTCCAAAAGAAAACACACTGTAGGGTCTGAATGTCAGGTTTTTAATTAAGCAGGTTCTACAAGATTGACTCTTTTGCAGCTACCTGAAATTTTAGCCACAGTGAATTGCAGTAAAAATATCTCCCTTCTACAGCTCAGATAGGACAAATTTATCCCTGAGGACCTCAGGATTGGGACATATTGCAAGATAGTGACTCTCAACTCAAGAGGTGACATTCTACCTTATGCCTTATACCTTACTTTATACCTTGCTTTCAGAAACTCTGCTCTTCTAGGAGTAATGCTCATTATATTTTAGGCTAAAACATTGTCCATAAATTAGCAAAGGCTCTTTGTGGTTCCAAACCTTATTTGGAAGCCTAGAGAGAAGTAGAGTGATTAAATTATCAGTATGTGATCTTCATGTGCACAAAACCATTAATAACAACAGTAATAGTCATCCTTTATGGAGAATGTACTATGTGCCAAGTACTGTGCTGAGCACTTTACAACCTGCATTAGTTATCTATTACTGTGTAACAAAATACTCCAAAATTTAACATCTTAAAGCAACAAATATTGTCTCTCAGTTTTGGTGGGTCAGGAATCTTGGTGTGACTTAGTGCTTCTTATAAGGCTAAAATCAAGGTATTCACTCCCTATTGCCTTAAAGCTCAGCTGGGAAGATCCACATCCAAGTTCATTCATGTGGTTATTGGCAAAAATTAGTTCGTCCCAGACTGCTGGACCAAAGCCCTCAGTTCCTCCGTGGTTGTTGGCTGGAGGCGTACCTCAGATTCTTGCCACCTGAGTCCCTTGTAGGGCAGCTCACAACATGAGAGCTCAAAGTGAGCAAGAAAGGGCAAGCAAGATGAAGTCAGAGTCTTTCTGTAAATGAAATCTTGAAAGTGACACCATGACTTTTGCCACACTCCATGAACTAGAAGGGGTCACTAGGTTCAGTTCATACCTGAGAGGAGCACATGAATCCCAGGAGGTGAGAAACACTGGGAAATATCTTAGAGGCTGTCTACCACACAACCACTATCTCATTAATTCAAACAACATTTCTTTGAAGTAGATAATCCCCATTTATAGATAAGGAAACAGGTGCTCACAGCCAGTAAGTGGAGTTTGAGATTCAAACCTGTTTCTCTGACTTCAATGCACATATGCTTGTTCCCTGCACTCTCAGACACCTTATGTGTAAAGGTCATGAGGTCCCAGAAATATTTTAGTAGAGATTTGAGTCTTATTTTAGCCTCTTTGGTTTATTCTTGGCATTCTTGATCTTCTTCTCACTTTCTATCTTCCAGTATTTAAGTCAAATTGCTTAGCTTACACTAATAAGAGGACGGCACAATCTGAAGGTGTTAGGTTAGAGACGGAAGATCCAGAGTTGCTCAACTGCCTGCCTTTTCTGGGTTCTGGTAAAAATTAACTAGCTTCTAAATCTCCATCCAGAATTCTTATATATCTTTCCCATTCCTAGCCTACATTGCATATTAGCATTAAAGATGATCTGCAAGATAAATATCATTGGGGAAAAATCCCCATGGTCAAGAATTAAACACACATGCACGATTCTCAACATGTTCTCTAGAAGATGTCTATTCATTTTCTCTAACCAGTGGAGCTATAAATCTGGCCTGTATTCGGCACATTCTATGTGTTTTGCTTTATGAAGGCATAAATCACCAAGATACAATTTGTGTTTGATTTTTTGGACACTTAATTTGCTTAAATGTTCAGCAGTTCATAGACGTAAATTGTGCTAGGCATAGCTCCAAGTGGAATAAGCTGAGAGCAAGAAAGCTATACATATTAGAATGTAATTCAGAAGAAAAATCATCTCAGCCGGTCAAGTAAGTCCTCTTTATAAGTTACTTATAAATAACTTTCTTCCATAGGCAAGATAAACACTTAGTAAATACTCCTAGAGGAGGGAGCATTGTAGTAAATTTAAAGAAACCTCACATATATTATGCTTCTACATGTTGGTAAGGGGTGTAATGTTCAGGGGATGTACCATGCATATCTGATACAGAGACCATATTGATTGATTATTGTTGAATATTGGAAGAATGCCTCATTGAGGATCAAAGCATGGATTTTCACCCTGTCTGCTACTAACTAAATGTGTGAACTTGACCAAGTCATTTAACTTCTCTGTGCCTCAGTGTTCTTATGTGAAAATGAGGGGTTGGATTAAACAGTCTCTGAATTCCCTCCCAGCTCTAAAATGTTATGGCTCTAAATACTTACCAGGCATCTACAAAATACCCACCTCAGTACCATGGAGAAGACAAAGGAAGGAGCTTAGAGGCCAAACACAAGAAGTTTTTGAAACTAAATATCAATAGAAGAGCTACTTAACTGTTTGAGTGTAATACCACAGAGAACTCAATATAAATTGATAGAGGCTGGTGTTTCCCAAAGTGTGCAGTGGGTGCCTCTGGGCAGGAATGCCTGAAAACGGCCCTGGGAGCTGCCTGAGAATGTTCAGTGAGGCTGCTGGGATTCTGGAGTGCCTCCTTTCTCCAACGATGAGGCCACACCTGAGCTTCTTAGCTTTCCATGGGAATGAAGGCTCCTGCTCCCTGGCAGAGGTGGATGCAACTTCCCATACATGTTGGGTAGCTGGTTTTCCCAGACAACTCCTGGAAATAGCTGCACCCAAACCCAAACTGTCTTGTCTCCCTGCTGACAAGTTTGCTTGCCTGCTTGCCTTTTAAGAAAGAGCAAAAATGGGGCAAGGTCCCTCCACCAGCCACAGACCCACTGTGTGTCCAGCAGCACCTGGCCCAGCGCCTCTCTGGGAGATGATGAGAGTAACAGGGAACCAGTGCTGCTTCTTGCTGACCCTTAGATATGAATTTCCCCAATAAAATCTATTTCTTAACCCAGTGGTTCTCAAACTCTCCCATGTATCAGAATCATCTGAGGACTTATTAACACAGTTGCTAGGCCCTGCCCCTAGAGTTTCTGATTCAGTATGCTGGATTAGGCCCAAGAATTTACATTTTTAACAAGTTTGCAATGCTGCTTGTCCAGGACCCACACTTTGAGAATCTATGCCATATGATATTATAGAATTTGTCTTGAACTCTATTGTAAGACAACTGGAAATAAGCAAGATCATTTAAAGGGCTACATGGGTAAAATATTTTTTACTTAAATAGCTATATATTCAATGTGTATTAAATGTGTGCCTTCTATTGTTTGACAAATGCTTGTTTTCCACTTACAGTATCAATATCAAGTTAATTTTATATATATTATTATATATATATAATATATATAATATATTGATATATAATCAATAATTGATTATTATTTTTATATTATTAATAATTATTAATAATATATTATTATTATTGATATATATATATCAATATATATATCTATATATATATATCAATATATTATTGATATATATATCAATTATTAATAATTGATATATATAATTGATATATAATATCAAGTTAATTTTATATATATATATATAAAATATATATATTTTATATATATATATAAAATTATATATATATATAATTTTATATATATATATAATTTTATATATATTTATATATATATATATATATAATATATATATATATTTAGCAAAAAGGGAATCAATTTAAAGAAACTAAGTATTCATGTAAACAACAGAACACGTGGTGTATCATAACAAAATTCTTAAAGGTGGTAATATAAAATTGGATGAAATTTGGGAAATACTGGTATAAACAATAAATAGAAATTCCTACAGCAGAACTATTGGATCAGACTAACTAGTAAGGGTGGTTTTGCAGAGGACACGTACTTGCGGTGAGTCTTAATGTGGATAGAGTTAGATAAGCCAAGAGACAGTGAGAATATGCAGCAGTGGATGGATAGTGCCTGGTAAGAGCCACAGGATACGCGTATGTCAATGTCAAACAAGGAGTTGAACAGAAAGAAACCTCTTTTGCTCAGCTTGGTGTTTGGTTTACATGACAACAAACAACCATTACAGTGGGTTTCCATTTTTGATTTGTTACTTTGGTAATGGACATTGGCCATAATCAGTCTCAGTAATTTTGTTCACTTTGTTTTCACTTGCCATTTGCTTATCTTTATCTGGTGAGTTTACCAAAGCAGAGTTCATGGCTCTAGGTTTCTTGCTTACTGAATCATCTTTAGAGGTCAGCAGCCCAAATGAAGACACTCTCAGCCCAACAGCTGTACAGCCAGTATTGTAAGCCATCAGATGTTACTTCAAAAATCTCTGAGAAATAAAACTTTTCTCTGTTTTCAATTAGCTGAGCTTGCACATTTAAAAACTGCTACTAGAAGAAGATTCTAGTAAGAAGTGACCATGTGGTCTATTTCATTTTGCTAGACTGTAATTTAATGTTTAGAAATAATAAGTTGTTGTTATAGCTGGATATAAACTAAAAGTATTATTTGCCATTTTCCTCAAACTCGTCATATAAAGAGCAATAAAACCATCCTACTGTTTTTGCATCATACAAATTCATTTTCTTCCCATAATGGCCCACGATGAGAGAGCATTTTTAGGTCCCATGCAGATCACAAACAGGGGTTTGGAAACTATATGCTCTGCTATGCCTTATAAATGGTCATTGAACTGCTACTTTCAGAAACAAATGCTGAAGACTAACAATCTAGTTAAAAGACTTCTGCACTTGCCTTTAAGAAAATCCTACTGCCTTGGCAATCTAAGATAATTTGCTCTATCTAGGCAACAGTGTCGGAAAAAACTTATAGAGCCTTGTCTGACTACTGGCTACTTGTGACCTGGACCACTGGTTCTCAGTTAGACTCACTTGGAGGGATTGTTAAACTACAGGTCGCTGGGCCCCAGCCTGGAGTTTCCAATTCACCAGGTGTATGGATCAAGTATGGCATCTCTATGAAGTTCCCAAGTGGTGTTAATGGTGCTGGTCCTGGGACCACACTTTGGAAACCACTGACTTAGAGGAGCCTAGCTCTGGTTCGCCCTCTTCCCCTCTGCAACTTGTACCATCTGATACAATCATGACATGACAAATATCTGCAGCACCTAAGCAATGCCATGCTCGATCCTTCTGTTTGACTGCCTTCCCCATCTTTATCTGCATGTCAAAATCCAAGCTCCAGGCTTATTTTAAGTCAACTCCTCTGAGAACCTCTTCTGCCCGTATCCCATCTGTGGTTCAAATATCTAGCAAATAGATCTACCATAGTATTGCAATTATTTCTTTAAAATTTTAGACTTCCTGCCATCATTACGGTGAGCCCTTTGAGTATCTTTACCTCAATTTTTTAAACCCCAATCCTTATACATACTAGACACTCAGTAAAAGTTTCCTGAATAAATGTAAAATATTTAATAATGTACGATATTTAATGCAAATCCAATTGAGAGGGAGTATAGCATTGTGCTTAAGCATACAGGGTTTTGGGGTGGGACAGACCTGAGTAGGTATCAGAACTGTGGGACATTGGGCAAGTCACTTAGCCACTGTGAGTCACAATCGCCTTATCTGTAATTGATAACTCAGGTATTCATTAGGAGGGTTACATGAGATTATTAGGCAACATACTTAGTATAGGGCCTGGATGACAGAAATGATAAAAATTATCATTATTATTATTAATGATTAGTATATAACTCACGTTTACATACTGAATTTCAGAGAAAACATATTCAAGATTTTTGGCTCCCGTCTTACTCATTAACAGGGTACTTTGCATGTGCAGAGATTTCTGTATGATGTTTCTGGTAATTTAGATAACTAGATAGCTATTTGTACATGAAATTGCTTACTATTCCCATTCTGACCACTATTTTCATTCAGGCCAGAATTATCCATTCAGTGGATATTTCTTTAATGCCTGTAGTGTGCCCAGCACACTGTGCTCAGCTTAAAGGAATACTTAATCCCTGCCCTCATGAAGCTCAGTTCAGCAGGGAGCCTGACAGTAAACACATAATTTATGAATTAATATTAAAATTCAACCATGATCAGTACTTTGAGGCAAAGACAGTGGATGTTTAATCAGTATGTTCCTCTCCTGCATAACTCACTCCTCCTTAGCTAGGTTCTGAAACTTCATCTCTAACAATCCACACAGGACAGTTTTGTCATCTGAATCTCCCAAATCATGGAGGCTGAATCTAGGAAGTCTTTCTTCACTAAGTGCTAAGAAGCTGGACCCATTTTGACTCAGTAAATGAATGACATGTCTTGGGTGAGGCTTTCCCTAGAATGTGCTTGACATGTCTGGATCAAGTGACCATTTAAGGGAGACTTCTACAGGAAAAAGTCACAAAAGGCCATACTGAAAGAAATAAATGGAAGAATCGTCCTACCTTTGTGTCTAAAGAATGGGGGGGCATATTTTTTGGTCTTTTTTTTTCTTCTTTCTGGTGGATGAGAACCTGAAGACTCATTTAGCACCAGCTACGGAAGAATATCTCTTCTTATTGCTTCACAAGGTCTCTGCTCAGCACCAAGAAGATGTGCAGACCACCCAAGAGCAGACCTGTGGCTGTGATGTGGTTCTTCCCACCTGAAAATGTCTGGTTATGACCAGCTGGGGAAACCTGTCCTTCACTGATGGGAGTGTCTGACATCTGATTGACGGAGAACCCTGTTCAAGTGATGAAAAATCATCTAGGCCTATTTAAAAATCAACTCATGAATTATGGAGAACAAAGTCCCTTCCAAATGGAAACTTGTCCTTTGCTAATCTCTGTCTTCCAAGTCACCCAAACAAAGCTGCAATATCTGTATAATTTTATATCCCAAGCCAAGTGTTACCGTCTTTGCTCTGTGAAGTTCAAGCCCAGGGAAAGTTGACTTCAGGGTTTCTATATGACCTATTTCAAAATAATATTAATGTTTCTTTAGGGATTTTATCCCTATCTTAATGTGTGTGTTTGTATTTTATGTGGTGATTAACTCCCCATAGTATCTATGGTTATTGATTATAAATAAGATTTGGGTAAACTACATCAATATATCAACAAATTTTGTGATCATAATATGTTCTACATGCTCCATGAAATTAACAGAAAATATAAAATAGAAAATTTAAAAATCATCTATTATTCCGTCTCCCAGAGCTAACCATTATAACTGATTCAAAATTTTTAGAATTTATTTAATAGATGTTTAGATAAAATAACAGTAGTACCGTGTATTTAATGTGGGTATTTGTGTGTGGGGGGGCACTTTTCATTTTCCTTAAAAAAAAAAACTGGGATTTTTTAATGGCTAAAAGCATTTCACTATATGAAACTATGTAAATACTTCTGAAAGTAGAAAATAAGCTGGAATTCAGCCAAGCTTCTCTTAAGATATCAGTGAAAGTACTCCGGGTACAATTCATTGTGGAGTCCCAGGCTCATGAAGTTGGAAAGGACCTACAAGGTCATGCATGAACATAAGAAGGCTCCAGAGAAACTCATGAATTTAGTTATCTTTTTCTCAGCAGTTTAAACATTACCACAACTTCATTTGAAAAGTAAAGGTAATTAACCCTCACTGTAGCCATAACTCTTTGTGTGTGTATGTGTGTTTTGGATGCTGGGTGACTGATTTTAAGCAAATGTACATTTATCCCAGATAGAAAACCTAACTAGAAATTTTGCCTGAAGAAGTTCAGGTTTGTGAACATTTTACATTGAAGTAATTACTACCAAACAGTAAAAGAAGGACCATGAGTTATTTCTCATTAGACCTTTCCTTCAAAGTTTGAGAAATCTGAATTCATACTAAAATTTAAGTATGACAGTATCTGATAACTTCAGTAGTTTCTTCCTTTACCTTAATAGACACTGCCTGAAACTCTACTTTCACAAATATGCCAATGATTGTCTTCTCTATTACCCCACAAACCTAACCACCACCTTTTATACCCATTATATGGTTTGCTGAGGGAAAGCAAGATAATAGAAACAATTTCCATACAATCTGAGGCAGGCTGAATCTACCCCGTTTAAATCAGTCTGGTTCCAACGGGGTTTTTATAAAAGAAAATTATAGATCTATCTACACGATATTGATACATTATAATTAATAATATTAATTGAATCAAGATTAAATATCTTAGTAATTCTAATAACTAAGAGATAGATATGAATGTCATTAAATAACAATGATCCACACAATAATATTTTTGCTCACTGGTGCTAAGTATTACCACATTTACTACCACAACCAATAGGACAGGTCTGGAATTTGTATTTGTCCAATTCTTCATGAAGATGAAGAAAGAGTCTTAGATATTTTTAAGTGTTTATAAGGAGGAAATCTCAGCTTTCCAACCCTAATCAGCTATTTATCAGACCATGTGGCCTCATTGGTGGGGCATATAAACAAGTTTAATTTTTTTTAAAGGCATGAAACTTATTTAAGAATATCATTAAAAAATTTTGCTCATCGTTTTTTTTAACAGTTTAATACTAAATTCACTTTATTTTTTCTACTGTGAAGAAGCAGGACAGATAACTTCATGTTACTGCTCAGGCATATTGCTAGATAGGAAGGGGGGACAGCTTTCCTGAATTAATCTGCAACAATGCCAGTCTGATATCCTGAGGTCTAATCGCCACCAGGTATCTGTATATCAATATGTTAGTCTAAGTGGATGAAAGGGATTAGATTTCAACCCCCCAAAGTGAATTCTCTTTGGGGGTGTTAGTTCCTTATCCTTTCTCCTTAATGTTCTTCGAGGTTTTATCCTTGGTCCTCTTCTTTCTTCTGACATTCCCTCCCTGGCAAATCACCGTCTCTGAAAACATCAGTAATTCCCCAATGTAGGTGATTCCAAACTGTAATTTTAGCTTAGTTCTCTCTAGAGTACAGTGCTTGCTCCCGGCATTTCAAACTCAGCATTTCTCAAATTGAGCTTTTCTTCCTTAAACTTGCTTCTTCTCCTGGCTTCTCCATTTCTGTAAATGGCACTGCCATTCTCCTAGTCATCCTATCTTGAAGGGAGTCTTTGAGATCTTTGACTCTTTCCTCTCCTATGTCCCCTATATCTTATCCATCTCCTTCCACAGTCTCTCCCATGTCTGTCTCCTTTTCCTTTGCCACAGTCCCAGTTCAGCTGCACTAAGGCTGCACATTAGATCATATGATGAGCTTAAACAACAGCAGCGGCAGCAAAACCATGCCGGCTCCCATCCCAGACCAACTGAATCAGTAGCTCTGAGGGAGGAATCTAGATTTCAGTATTTTTTAAAACCTCCTCAGGGTAGAATAATGTGAAGATGTGCTTGATAATCCCTGAGTTATATTCTCTGCAGAATAAATCCTACATGTTTTCCCCACCTCTGACTCTCTCGAGTCCAAGCCTTCCTCTACATCTCAGCTCTAGCATTAACTTTCTTATTGCACTGCTCTGACCAAGGCAATAAGTTGCTTAAGTGCCTTCCACATCTCCCCACCACTGCCTTCAAAATAAAATCATGTTCCTTATCCTAGTCATGGAATTATTCCAGAACTTGGCCTGTACTCTCCAACCTTATTTCATGGTAGCCCTGTCCATATACTATAAACAACTGCCAAAATAAGAACGCTCTTCTTGCCCTTAGTGAATTTCTTTGCTCCTTATGCTCTCCCTGTCTGAATGAATTTCCCTAATCTTTGTGCTTCACTTAGGATGCTTTCAGCCCCAGGTTACAGAATATGCAAATAAAAGTGGCTTAACAAATAAAAAATTGTCATTGCACATAAAAAGAAGTTTGAAAGTTAGGGAGTTCTGGGATTGGTTTTTTATGTGTTGGATGAAAATTGCTTTCCCTGCCAATTCTCTTGCTTTCCCCCCAGATACCAAGATTGTAGCCACTACTCCAAGCTTCACATCCTTGGCTGACAATGTTCAAGCCAGGAAGGAAGCACAGTTTCTTTCTTTTTTTTTTTTTTTTCTAATCAGGAAGTAAACCTCTTTCCAAAGGCCCCGTATCCAATGTCTCTTCAGTACCATTCACCACTGAGTCAAAAGACCACGCTCTTGCTTCAAGGAAGACTAAAGAAATGAAGGCCTTGTGTGTTCTCTAAACTGGGAGGCTGGCTCTTCTAGCCAAGAAGTGAGTTGGGAAGGTAACAACACTGGGACGCAAACACCAGGGAGGGTCTCTCATATTTGTCTTTTGAAATACAGTATTTTCAAAATTCCATACAAACGGAATTTGAATTCCATACAAAAGGCCTTCATGAAGTCTTTCCCAATCCTGACCAGGCAAAAGTCTTATCTCTGAATTCCCATGATATTTTTGTTCAGATTTCTCTTCTTGATCTTTGTGTACTTCTGTTGGTTGTCATGTGACTCGTGCATGTCTTATTTCCCATATTGAATTATAAGCATCATGAGGGCAGGGGCCATGTCTCAGTTTTCTTTGTATATCCTGTAGTACCAAGTCAACTGAAAAATATTTTGTTGTAAGAATGATACAATCTGGCACTTACTGCCTTCACATTATTTGTTCAGCTGTTTCCCTTTTCATACTTGTTTCCAGTGTACTTATTTTAGGTAGTCAGTCAGCTGATGGAGGTTGAGTCATAGTAATATCAGGATTCAACTACTGTCTTCTCCTTGGCGATCTCCTTCTACCCAGTCACCTGAGGGGAACAGTCTCCCCGTTCCCATTTCTGCCAGTTTCAGACAGAACAGATTCAGTGGTAATAAACTAGTTGTCACACTCTGAGCACCTCTCTCAGTAAAATATTTGCAGTTCTCTGCTTAGAGCCTCAGGCTAGCCAGACTGCAATACATGCTGCCTGTAGGGCTAATGAGAAAATTCCCACCAGGCAGCACCTCACCCCCACTGGGCTCTCCAGGGAGGGTCAGCCCAGCAGAGAAGGGTGCTACATCTTCACCCTGCTCAGGGAGACACTAGCTGCAAAGACCAGGCTCTGACAGGAAAACAAATGGAAACTGGTGGGAGGGGGTAGCACTGAGGCAACGGGACTCATTTAAAGAACAGTGATAATGATAGTTTTCAAAGCTTTATTTATCTGAGAATGAAAGGACAGGAATTTCATGGGCCCGAAATGCCCCTGTGGTGCTTCAGCAGAACTCATATGGAGCGTTCTGTGGGAGCAGCTTCTGGGAAAGAGGAAGTTGCTTTTACATCCTGGTTACGTTGTCCTGCACATGATGTATGGAACAGACATGGCCCTTGAAAACTATGTTTCTGCCCTCCCTGTGGCTCATAATCAAAGGGGGAAATGTGCTCTAGATTGTTGAGTGTGTGTACGTGTATGTGTGTGTGTGCACACACATTTTCATGAATAGTCTATTTGGGGACACCACTTGAAAATGGGTTCACATTTTCTGTCTTGGATGAAAGGCTCATCTGGTGCAGCAAACACAGAGGAATTAAATTGGATTTTCCCGGAGTGGGGAGGCGGCAATGCTAGAAGCCTGGTAGAATTAAGTAAAGCAGTGGGGGGGGCTGCCTGTTTCCCTTAAGGAGGGTTGTGGTTTGTTGACCAGTTTTAAACTATTGTGACTGAGAGGAAATCAACTGGAAAACTTTAAATGTCTTAATTGGCCATTTGAACATGGACAGGGGCTCCAGAACAATTTGATATCCTCTGTGTCCTGTCAGAGGATGCTGAGGGGCCTTCTCCACTTCAACTTTTTTCTTGAGCAGCAATTCTTTGAGGTTCTTTCCTTTCCCACTTAGGTAGCTATGGGCTAGAAGACTGTTCCCTGCACAGCACAAATAGTGATTGCTTTCTGAAATCCATCTTTTCTAGTGCCTGAGGGACAGGGATAGGACCTAATGGGGTAGACAGGATTCGTGCTTGGCTCTGGCCAAGTTACAAGGACTCTGAAAGGACAGGGCTCAGCTGGGTGAGCTTGTAAATTTAGATAAACCAAAGGGACCTCTTGTGTGAGTAACCCTAATGTGCCATAAGATGATGCCAGTACTGGGAATACTTTCCCAAAGTCACTAATCCGGCAAAATGAAACAAACCAAGTTATAACATTCACCCTTCAATAATTTTACTGAGCGATGGATACGTATGAGGCTCTGGACTAAGCACTATACATATATCATCTAATTTCATATTTGAAACAGCCCCTTGAGGTTGCTACTGTTAGCTTTGTTTCACAGATGAGGACACTGAGATTTGAAAAGTTTAAATCAGTGATTTTTGAACTTCAGTGTGCCTCAGAATCACCTGCAACTCTTATTAAAACACAGGTCTCTGAAATTCCTTCCTGTCTGACTGCCTGGGAACTGGAACATCAGATTTTTCCCCTGCCTTTGGACTTGAACTGAGACATCGGCCCTTCCCGTGTCTTGAGCCTGCCAGCCTTTGGATGGGAACTCCACCATTGGCTCTTCTGGGTCTCTAGCTTGCTGACTCACTCTGCAGATCGTAGGACTTGTCAGCCTCCATAATCATGTGAGCCAATTGTAATAAATCTCTTTCTATAGCTATAAACATCCTGTTGGTTCTGCTTCTCTGGAGAACCTTGACTAATACAGATTTTCTGATTCAGTAGGTCTGGGGCCAGGCCTGAGAGTGTGCATTTCTAAAGAGTTCCCAAATGATGCTGGTGCTGCTGGTTTAGAGTCCACACTTTGAGAACCTTTGCCTTAGGCTAAGGAAACTCAAACAAGCTTCTTTAATAATTCTCTCAGCCCAGATTTTATTGCCTAGATTCTCCCAAGAGACTCAACTTTCTTTAAATACACACAACTTGTTGTGCACGTGAGATGAACAAGATACAACTCTTTCTTTCAAGGTGCTCACAGTCTCTCTAGAGCTGAGAGTAGGAGACAGAATACAATATGTAAATAAATCATTTCACTAGAATGTAATAAGTGTCTATACAGAGTTCAATGGGGGCAAAAAAGAGAGAGGAGTCAGGTTTACCCGAGGGCAGAGGATGCCTGAAGTCTTCACAGTGGAAGGAAGACCAGGGCAGGAGAGGAAAGATGCAAGAAACCAAAGCTCAGAAAGTGTAGCCAGTCCCTCCTTGCATCTTGTTTATTTTCAGTTTGGCCTGGTTTCTTTCAGCTTTGCTGGGGCCTGATTACTCTGGTTGGTGCTTTCGGCATCTACCCTGAAGTGCACTGGTTCCCTCCCTGCCAACTATCCCCACACCTGGTCTGTTCAGGCCCATCCAGGAGACACTCAGGAGGAATGCATGCTGACCCCCTTCCTTGTCAATTGTTCTGGGGATTGAAAGAGGCTCCATGAGCTTTACAACCAGCGAAAATTGTCGCCAGCTTCACAATTCTGGCCAACATGTCTACGCTTTGAAGTCTGGTTGCTGCCTTTTACAATTCTATTTTTAAAATGTATTAAAGATGTTTAAACGTGGCAGAGACTTCCAATAAAAGCCGGGCTGCTTGAGAATCAGGATGCTGGTCTCAATTTAAAGTGCCTGTTAAATAATAGGATACCCATGTAAAAGGGGTTCCGAAAGACTGACCAAATAGCTCTCATGGAAATCAAGCTCACTCACCAACGCCTCTGATAGGATTCTAGAGGTTATCAGGCCCTGTATCTATCCTCTGTTTATGCCATAAAAGTGTCTTTTAATACAAAGTGAGTGAATTTTTGTTTGAATCATCACTAACAAAAAGGCACTAAACTAAAACAGGAAAAAGTCTCTAATTAATATTTTGGCATAAACTTTGGCTAAAAATCAAGCAAGGGCTAATAGGTAGTTCCCATTATTCCACAAGGCCTGGCTCCCAGAAGAGGAGTCTGGGGTCATACTATACATCCACAGAATCACAACTCTGAACGTCATTTGGGGACCAATCTTTCTTGACAGTCCATTTTGTCTTGAGAACTTTATTAGACCCTTCAGGAGGCTACTAAAAAAATAAGATGTGGTTCCTGACCTATGCCCTGCCCATCACTGCCACCCTTAGTTACTCAAAGAGCACTGTTGACTCCCGCTTCAATCTTGGCCACTTTAATCCATCCTTCCTGCTATTGCCTTAGTTCACATCTTTATTTGTGTGCCAAATACTGTAGGTTGATTTATCCCACACCTATTTCTACACCCTTTGTTCAGTATCTCCTTATACTTTAGTCTAGAAAGCTGAAATTCCCATTCCCAGACTCTTGAATTTAGGAGAGCTCATGAGACACAATCTGGCCCATGAAATGGAAACCAAAGTTGGTTGGGGATTTCTGGGATGCTCTTGCTTTCCTGAAACAAGCACTGACTCTTCTTTCTTCCCATTCTTTCCTCCTTTCTACTGCCTAAAATGTGATATGCCAGCTAGGTCTGCAACTGTCATCTTGTGATTATGATAGAAATGACAGAAATGAGAATTGCAGAGTTAAGCTACTGAGCCAGGGTCTGCAATTACCAACTTTTGGACTTCTTCTTATGGAAGAAAACATAAAAATCTGAATTTGTTTAAACTATTATTTTTTAGTTCTTTATTACTTAAAGCCACAGATGCTTCCTAACTGAGCTATTACATGGGCTCAGTGTGATGAAGTTACTGGCTGGAGCACACGCAGCTAGTAAATGGCAGAACCATGACTAAATCAGATAGATACCAGGCTAACTTTAAAACTTGTCTTTACTGAATTTTCTTCTCTGAATTCCTTGCATAGTGCGGTGTCTAACTGGAACATTAACATTTTTTCTTTCCTTCAGGAGAAAATACCTTCGAAAATCTGCTGCAATCTTTCTAGATAGATATGGCAAGTTGCCTTGCAACAGAACTTGTTCTAGGAGAGTCACTGGAAAGACGCCTCTCGATAATGTAACTGTTAGGCAGTTGGCCTTGGCTGCACTGGGGAAAGAGTAACAGGCCCTTTTTGTAGCTTGACAAAGGCAGCCCCTCCAAATAACAACTTGGTGTATAGATCTGGTCATTCTGGGAAAAATGAGGAAATCGTCACAGACATCAAGGAGCCTTGTGGGAGGAAACTGTGGCACTGCCAACTCCTCCATTCTCCCATCTTTTGAGATTCACAACTTTAGATGTCTCTGCTGGATTCAGAGTTTCAGCTGAGGTCTACTTGTAGGAAAAGAAAGTGAAGACAACCCAAGAGGAAAATCCTTATGGGGGAAACTCTCTAAAGTGGGCCTCCTGGCTCAGTGGCAATACCTAGATGCAGAGGAGGACTGGTTCTGGCACAATGAGGACCTGCTTTGAGAATAAGAGCTGAACATGTCAGTGTGAACCAAGCACTGATAAAGTCTGTAGACATATCTGAAACAGCAAGAGAACCACTGCACAAAGATGCATCAGAGTATCGGACCAACAACAATAGTAAGTCTTTTTCAAACTGTGGCATCTGGCAGATTCTCCAGTTTGCTTTCTGAGAGACATCCAGAAGCAGGACTTGGCCTCTTTAGACTGGGGGCAATACCCAGGGTTCTTAGATAATGTAGAAGGATGCCCTCAGAAGGATCCTGGAATCTTGTTATTCTGATGAATGGGGGATAGAGATACTCTAACTTGAAGAATATAAGATGTGATCAAATTTGCTTCCTGAGTTGGTGAAACAGGTCATAACAGCTACACAGGTAATACGGTTAGCAGACAAACATCAAGGGAAAATATTATAACTGAAATGACCAAAATATGGGTAATTAAATGGTTGGGCATTGTTAGTAAAATGTAGAAATCTATTTGAATTCAGAGCACACTGAGTCAACTAACTCATATTTCAAAGACTGCTTTTATGTTGAATATTTCCTCCCATGGTCAAGAGTCTCTGGAACCAAGAATTACACTGGAGAGGGGGTGGGTCACTGGGGAAGTCTGTATTATTTTCAGTTCCATGTTATTCACCATGACTTCATAAGCCAATAAATATTCATACTGGCTAGAATCAAAGATAGCATTAACCTCCTGGTATGTATGAGAGAGAAGCTTTGGTCCTAATGCTAATGACCTTTGCATTATTTTATCAAGATCTGTAAACTTTGGACCATTCTGAATCACAGTATTGGAGAGTCAACACGAACATATTAAAAGAAAAAATTGTATATACAGGATAGTGGCAGATAAGCCCAGCGAGGGTAGATCAGATGGCTTAATTGGTGTTTGGCTTAATTAGCAATATTCATAATACTAAATGTTTAGGATTTTACTAATAGTGCAAGATTTAGAGTTATAGTTTTAGAGATCCATTCCAGACATACAAGGAAAAAAACAACGAACTATAACTATCTCAAAATTCTCCAAAAGGCCTTAAGTTTTTAACTCCAAGCAGGGGTCCTAATGAAAAACATACTGTGCCAGATTTAGTTCATCAGAATGCCTCCAAAATTAATTGGGTAAGGAGGGATCTAATGGGTTTTTAACAGTTATGAAGCTGTGCCAGGCACCCTTCATATCCCTTTAATCAATCCCCACAATAATCACAGGAAATAGGTACTATTATTATCCCCATTTTATATGAGGAAATGTAGGCATGAAAGGCTTTCATGGATTGCCTCAAATGACACAGCCTATAACAATCAAAGTCAAGGTTAAATTCTGATTGTCTCTGTAAAAGTGCTTGGTTAAGTTGCACCTAGTACCATCCTCCATCTTCACTTTCCCTCCTCTCCTCTCCTCCCTTCAAATACTTCTCCATCAGGATTAAGGAATAATCCATAATCCATACTATTAAGTCTCAACGAGAAAGAAAATTTTCCAGAAACATGTGGTTTCCCTGAATTCCTATTCAAGTGTTTCAAAGGAAATATCGGCTGAAATTTTAATGGCTGGTCTTTACCATATGGTAGGAAATCTATATCCACCCCTACTAATTACTAATTTTGAATCTCTTTAGAACCTGACAAATGGCCTCACTAGAAGACACTTGACAAATGTGTTGAATTGGATATAGGCAAAGCAGGAAATTGAGCTTATTTGATGTTGCCCAGGACTCTTCTCAGGCTGCAGATCAGAGCTAAACTCTGGGGTCCTTGGCTACTGGGTACATGCTGATGGTTGCTTCCACGTCCTCTTGATGGGAAGCTGGCTATACTTCAATCTTGGTTCTCTTCAAGTGTGAGGGAGAATTTGGGACACTATGAAGAAAGTGCATTAAATTACTTCTACAAAATTCATTGTACTTGATCATAACGTACTAGCATAAAAATTCTGCATAGAATAGCACTCTGGCTTTAGCAGTTGTATTAGTTTTCTATTCTTGCCATAACAAATTCATTTTATGTAAGGGAATCAGAGAAATCTGTCATTTTGTGTCAGGCTTATTTCACTTAGCATATTTTCAAGGTTCGTTTATATTGTAGCACGTATTCTTCTAAGAGTTTTATAGTTTACCATTTAAGCCTTTGATCAGTCCTAGCCTCAAGAAACAAGAAACAAGTCCTAGCCTCAAGAAACAATACAATCCTACCTCAAGAAGCAAGAAAAATCTCAAATAAACAACCTAACCTTACACCTAAAGCAATTAGAGAAAGAAGAACAGAAAAAACCCAAAGTTAGCAGAAGGAAAGAAATCATAAAGATCAGGTCATAAATAAATGAAAAAGGAATGAAGGAAACGATAGCAAAGATCAATAAAACTAAAAGCTGGTTCCTTGAGAAGATAAACAAAATTGATAAACCATTACCCAGACTCATCAAGAAAAAAAGAGAGAGGACTCATATCAACAGAATTAGAAATGAAAAAGGAGAAGTAACAACTGACATTGCAGAAATACAAAGGATCATGGGAGATTACTACAAGCAACTCTATGCCAATAAAATGGACAACCTGGAAGAAATGGACAAATTCTTAGAAAAGCACAACCTCCCGAGACTGAACCAGGAAGAAATAGAAAATATAAACAGACCAATCACAAGCACTGAAATTGAAACTGTGATTAAAAATCTTCCAACAAACAAAAACCCAGGACCAGATGGCTTCACAGGTGAATTCTATCAAACATTTACAGAAGAGCTAACATCTATCCTTCTCAAACTCTTCCAAAATATAGCAGAGGAGGAACACTCCCAAACTCATTCTATGAGGCCACCATCACCCTGATACCAAAACCAGACAAAGATGTCACAAAGAAAGAGAACTACAGGCCAATATCACTGATGAACATAGATGCAAACAGAATCCAACAGCACATTAAAAGGATCATACACCATGATCAAGTGGAGTTTACCCAAGGAATGCAAGGATTCTTCAATATATGAAAATCAATCGGTATAATACACCATATTAACAAATTGAAGGATAAAAACCATATGATCATCTCAATAGATGAAGAGCTTTCAACAAAATTCAACACCTATTTATGATAAAATACTCTCCAGAAAGTAGGCACAGAGGGAACCTACCTCAACATAATAAAGGCCATATATGACAAACCCACAGCCAACATCATTCTCAGTGGTGAAAAACTGAAACCATTGCCTCTAAGATCAGAAACAAGACAAGGTTGCCACTCTTGCCACTATTATTCAACGTAGTTTTGGACGTTTTAGCCACAGCAATCAGAGAAGAAAAAGAAATAAAAGGAATCCAAATTGGAAAAGAAGAAGTAAAACTGTCACTGTTTGCAGATGACATGATATTATACATAGAAAATCCTAAACATGCTACCAGAAAACTACTAGAGCTAATCAATGAATTTGGTAAAGTAGCAGAATACAAAATTAACGCACAGAAATCTCTTGCATTCCTATACACTAATGATGAAAAATCTGAAAGGGAAATTAAGGAAACACTCCTATTTACCATTGCAACAAAAAGAATAAAATACCTAGATATAAACCTTACCTAAGGAGATAAAAGACCTGTATGCAGAAAACTATAAGACACTGATGACAAAAATTAAAGACGACACAAATAGATGGAGAGATATACCATCTTCTTGGATTGGAAGAATCAACATTGTGAAAATGACTATACTACCCAAGGCAATCTACAGATTCAATGCAACCCCTATCAAACTACCAATAGCATTTTTCACAGAACTAGAATGAAAATTTTCACAATTTATATGGAAATACAAAAGACCCGGAATAGCCAAAGCAATCTTGAGAAAGAAAAATGGAGCTGGAGGAATCAGGCTCTGTGACTTCAGGCTATACTAAAAAGCGACAGTAATCAAGACAGTATGGTACTGGCACAAAAACAGAAATATAGATCAATGGAACAGGATAGAAAACCCAGAGATAAACCCATGCACATATAGTCAACTTATCTTTGATAAAGGAGGCAAGAATATACAATAGAGAAAAGACAGCCTCTTCAATAAGTGGTGCTGGGAAAACTGGACAGCTACATGTAAAAGAATGAAATTAGAATGCTCCCTAACACCATACACAAAAATAAACTCACAATGGGTTTAAGATCTAAATGTAAGGCCAGACACTATAAAACTCTTAGAGGAAAACATGGGCAGAACACTCTATGACATGAATCACAGCAAGATCCCTTTGACCCACCCCCAGAGAAATGGAAATAAAAACAAAAATAAACAAATGGGACCTAATGAAACTTAAAATCTTTTGTACAGCAAAGGAAACCAAAAACAAGATGAAAAAACCCTCAGAGTGGGAGAAAATATTTGCAATCGAAGCAACTGACAAAGGATTAATCTCCAAAATATACAAGCAGCTCATGCAGCTCAATATCCAAAAAACAAACAACCCAATCCAAAAATGGGCAGAAGACCTAAACAGATATTTCTCCAAAGAGAATATACAGATTGCCAACAAACACATGAAAGGATGCTCAACATCTCTAATCATTAGAGAAATGGAAATCAAAACTACAATGAGGTATCACCTCACACCTGTCAGCATGTCCATCATCAAAAAATCTACAAACAATAAATGCTGGAGAGGGTGTGGAGAAAAGGGAACCCTCTTGCACTGTTGGTGGGAATGTAAATTGATACAGCCACTATGGAGAACAGTATGGAGGTTCCTTAAAAAACTAAAAAGAGAACTACCATACGACCCAGCCATCCCACTACTGGGCATATACCCTGAGAAAACCGTAATTCAAGAAGAGTCATGTACCACAGTGTTCACTGCAGCACTATTTACACTAGCCAGGACGTGGAAGCAACCTAAGTTCCACCGACAGCTGAATGGATAAAGAAGATGTGGCACATATATACAATGGAATATTACTCAGCCATTAAAAGAAACAAAATTGAGTTATTTGTAGTGAGGTGGATGGACCTAGAGAGTGAAGTAAGTCAGAAGGAGAAAAATAAATACTGTATGCTGACACATATATATGGAATTTAAAAAAATGGTTCTGAAGAACCTAGGGGCAGGACAGGAATAAAGATGCAGACGTAGAGAATGGACTTGAGGATATGGGGAGGGGCAAGGGTAAGCTGGGACAAAGTGAGAGAGTGTCATGGACTTATATATACTACCAAATGTAAAACAGATAGCTGGTGGGAAGCAGCCACATAGCTCAGCACCAAGATCAGCTGGGTGCTTTGTGACCACCTACAGGGGTGGGATAGGGAGGGTGGGAGGGAGATGCAAGCGGGAGGAGATATGGGGATATATGTGTATGTATAGCTCATTCACTTTGTTATAAAGCAAAAACTAACACACCATTGTAAAGCAATTATACTCCAATAAAGATGTTAACAAAATAAAATAAGCAAAAAAAAATAGGATTTATGTTTGCCATTTTCTTTTCTATATGTCTTACGTCTTTTTTATTTCTCTATTCATTACTGTCTTCTTTTGTGTTAAATAGGTATTTTGTTCTGTAAGATTTTAACTACCTTGTTTTTTTTTATTATATATTTTCAAGTTATTTTCTTGGTGGTTGCCCTGGGGACTACCATTAACATCTTAATTTATAGCAATCTAGTTCAGATTAATACTAAGTTAATTTAAATAGTATATAAAAACTGCTCCAATATAGCTTAATTACTCCTCTTCTTTATACTGGTTTTGTCACAAATTACATCTTCATATATGTTGTGACCACCAACATACATTTATAATTATTGCTTTATGAAGTTGTCCTTTAAATCAGAAGGGGAAAAGTAATTAGAAACACAAAGTGCATTATTACTGTCTTTTATACTTACCTACATAAGTAAGTTATGTTTACCAGTAAAGTTACCTTTACCAATGTTCTTTATTTTTTCATGTTGAATTGAATTACTACCTAGTGTCCTTTCATTTCAGCTTGAAGAATTACCTGTAGTATTTCTCATAAGCCACATCTGCTAGTAACAAACTCTTGTAGCTTATATTTATAGCAGTGAACTCTCAGTTATTTTTTGATCTAGAAATTCTAAGTTTTTTCCTTTTTTCTTATCTTCTTCATGTTTATAGTATCATTTTACTGAATATGAAATTCTTGACTGACAGCTTTTTTCCTTCAGGAATGCATATGTTATGCTGCTGCCTTTTGGATTCCATAGTTTCTGATGAGAAATCAGCTGCTAATTTTATTGATGATCCCTTACACATGTTGGGATCCCTCTTGGTACTTTCAAGATTTTCTCTTTGTCTTTGAACAATGTGATTATAATGTGTCTAGATGTGAATCTAAGTTTATCCTACTTGGAGTTCATTGAGCTTCTTGGATATGTAGATTAATTCTTTTCATCAAATTTGGACAGTTTTCTGCCTTTATTTCTTCAAATATCCTTTCCATCCCTTTCTCTTTCTTTGTTTTCTCTGGGATTCCCATTATGTGTATGTTTCTATGCTTAGTGATGTTCTGTGTGTCTCTGGTCATTTTTCTTTTTGCTCTTCAGACTAGATAATCTCACTTGATCTATATTCAAGTTTGCTGAGGCTTTGTTCTGCCTGCTAAATCTGGTGTTGAGTCCCACTTGTGAATTTCTCATTTCAGTTATTGTCCTTTTCAACCCTAGAGTTTCTATTTCTTTTCCTCTTTTTAATTTCTACCTTTTAATTAATATTCTGTATCTGGTGAGACATCGTTCTCATACTTTTCTTTAGTTCTTTAGACATGGTTTCCCTTAGTTTGTTGAATATATTTAAAATGCCTGACTTAAAGTCTTTGCCTAGTAAGTCCAACATCTGAGTTTCCTCCGGGATAGTTTCTATTGATTACTTTTCTGTTGTGGTTGCCGTACACTGACCATACAGTTTTGTTTCTTTACATGTCTTTTAATTTTTAGTTGAAAATTGGACACTTTAAATACTATAATGTGGCAACTCTAGAAATCAGATTTTTTTCCTCCTTCCAGGGCTTCTTGATGTTACTGCTTATTGAAGTTGTTGCTCTCTGTTTAGTGACACTTGAACTAATTTGGTAAAGTCTATATTATTTGTCATGTGTGGCTACTGAAATCTCTGCTCAGTTGGCTCTGTGGTCAGCTAATGACAGAGATTTTCTTAAATGTTTAGAACACTAAGTTTTCCTTTGCCAAGGGGCTGTGTGTGTGTGTTTGGGCACATCTTCAAAACTGAGTCAGGCAGTTGACAATTCTGCCTTAGTCTTTACTTCCTGCTGTGCAGACCCTCAAGGTCAGCCAAAGATGAGCGGTTAGGGCCTTCACAGGTTGTTCCTAAGCATGTGCATGGTCCTATGCCTATACACGGACTTCTAGACTTCCAGGAACATGTTGAGGTTTTTCAAACTCCTATTGACATTTCATTCCCCTCTTAAGCTTTTTGGTTAGTCTTACAGTTTACACCAACTGTAACCCACTTCCTCAGGCAGTTAGGAAGTTAAACAATTACTTGTAACTATTTTCAACAATCTTCCCCAGGGAAAAGCATTTTTGCACTGGGTAAGCTCTGATTCAGGTCAAATAAAGAGAGCCTTGCAAATGTGGTCTTCCAGGGAACCACCAGAAATGTCAAGGAATGACTATACTCTGGGAAAAGGGCTTTGAACAAGCTCTGCCCACTCCAATGGCTGCCAAGCTGTCAGTTTTCACTGTGATTACAGGCTGTTGATTTTCAAGGCTGTCACAGAGCTGGAGAAAGGAGGATGGGACTATGGCAAATTAAAACACCACAAGGCAATTGTTCCTATCGAGATTCAACTGTTTTTCTTGAAAAATGGTCCCTGGATTGTTGCAAGCCTTTTCTTAATTTTCAGAGTTCTAAAACAGTTGAGTCTGACCATTTTTGCCAGTTTTCTCTTTGCTTTTATGGAGGAGAGAATTTTCAATGGCCCTTACTCCATAATTTTTGCTGATATTACAGGGTTTTATATTTTAATATTTATTTTTTTAAATTCTGGAATTTTGATTGGTTCTCTTTCAAATCTACTTGTTTTTGTTTCAGTACTGCCTATTTTGTTTAATAATTTATTTTTTGTTACATTATTACTTCCTTAGTTCCTTTCAGGATCATAAACATACTGTACTTGAAATTTATCTTCAGATTACTCTACATTTAAAATCTGGAATGAATTCCTCTTTTGAGTGTTGATTTTGGTGTCCTCTTTCTTAGCTGGATTACTGATAATCATGTATTTTGTAATTGTAGCTAGGAGGTCCAAGTGAGTTTATGTCTCTTCCTCTCAATCCCTTTTGCTTTTACCTTTCACCTTTCTCTGGTGCTCACTCATACTTATTTTTCTCTGTAAACTCCATATGGCCTTGAAGTCCCAGAACCAGATCTTATGTTGTCTACTCAGTGTAAGAGGTTATAACAGATACATCCATTAATTAGGGTTGGCCCAGGCCCCACTTGCCTCTTTGATCCTATCTTCTTTCTTCATCTTTCTTTTCTGGCTTGGCATTATCTCCTCAGTCCCCAACTTGTCATAGTGGGACTGGCTCTGGTCTCTCTTGGATATAAATCCCTGGTTGCCTCTGACTTCTTCTGGACTTCATGCCCAGAAGACTAGTGCCTTTGGCTCTGCTGACTGCATTGTGCTTCTGTTTAGTTTTTGTCTGCAAATATTTATCTTGTTTTTGAGTATACTATGTTTTGTGCATCTATTATTTTTAATATTTTATCTGTTATTTCTACGTTTGCGATGTTGACAAAAATGAAGAGGGATAAAACATGATCTTATGGTGACCTATTGACTGGAAGTTCTCCAAAAGGGTTTTTCATGTTTGTCCCTTATAACAGTAATTTAATTTTCTGCAGGTTGTTTCCCTGAAAAGGATTTTAATTTTAGCACTGTTCTTTTTATTTTCATGAAATCTGATCTTATTTTATCATCTTTTTTATCTTAAGATGTTCTCCCCTAATAGACTGCTGTTCCTCTTTTATAGAAGCTATTTCTTCATCTTCTCCTTTTCCTCCTCCTCATGCTTGTTTCTTTTCAAAAATTTTTAGGTGAAAGGAGTTTGCTTCTGACTCTTACAGTAAATTATCTCCATAGATCTGATCTTTATCCCAATCATTCAGATAGTATTCTTTACTCCTGTTGTGTAATAATCTTTTCAATGCCTCATGTTGCTTTGATTTTCTGTTCCTTCAACCTTAAACAAGAAGAAATCTTTCAGATTTGGTGTTTGTCAGCAGTTTGGTTATTTGGATGACCCTTGGCTCCAATGTTGCCGCACCCCCACCCCGAAGCTGAATATGCAAAACTCCTAGACCAGTTTTTAATGTTAAGCAGGTTTTCATCTCACTTGGCAATGCTGAGCAGAGAGGATTTTCTCTTTCCATTCCCTGATTCTTTTATACTTTTAAGATATTTAACACAATTAAAACTATTTTAAAAAAATCCTTTACACGTTGCTTCCCGTATTCTTTTCCTTGCTTTGATCTGTAAACTTTACTTTTTGTACTTTGCCTCCCAAAATAAAAAGTATCACCTCCATTCTTCCCTTATTTTCACTGATAATTTTCTAGAAGTTGAAGTCTCAAATGACACATTAGGGAAAGTAGACAGGAGTACAGGATATCAGACGACTTACAAAGTGGCATTCATTTAATGAAGGGATGACTGCTGAGTGTTTTGATTGGTGTAGTTTTTATGTTTCTCAATCATGGGGCAGACAGATGGAGAAGATTATGTTATTCCCCCATTTACCTTTTTGATGGCAGGTGTCATTGGTTTCTAGCTGCATAGCACTGTGAAGTCCTCAGTTTTGTTTTTCATTGTAGCACCACTGGGGGAGCTACAGCTTTGAGGTTATTATTCCCACATGCCAGAATAATCACTATCTTTGCTAACATTTGGGAGGTATTATAAATTTTAGTCCTTTTTTTGGTATCTTCACGGATAATCTTAGAGAAATGTTGAGACAAGCCAGATCAGAAATTTTAAATGGAAGTCATATAGACAAATCCAAATTCCCAAGAGCAAATTCTGGTTTCTTGGTGGTGGTGCTGGAGTTTTGTTTTGTTACAAATTTTAAAGATCCTTTATTACCAATGCACACTCAAACATCAACTCTCCTTAAGTGTAGGACTCCCAAAGAAGTTTTTATGTGGGAAAACTTTTAGAATTTAACTTTTTGAGAAGAATTTTGAAAGAGTAAATGTAGAAATCTAGAAAGAGAGTTTGAAATTTTTGGATAAATTTTAAAAGTATGAGCTCCACCAATGGTGGTGTTTAAACTCTTTCACAACTGGTAGACGTGAAAATCAGGAAGAGACATCAGAATGGACACTGGGTAGAATGCTGGGCCAGGGACATGGGGCCCCTGATATGCCAGGTATTTATTTATTCTTTTGTTGCTGGATTATGGTGGATTTGAAGAAGTCATGAGGGAGGGCCCAGAGAGGCAGATGAGGGAAGTAGATAGGGTTCCACTTTTGGGGACTCAGAGCAGGGGCTATTTATCAGAATAGAAGTATGTCAATATATTAACATCTGGCATGCTGATAGTGGTACAATAAGCTGAACATCAACACTGGATTTTAAGCAGTGTGCGGACAGGAACTATGCTCCCTTGCTGCTGTGCTATCCTCAGGATATCCTTCCTTAGTAACTGTCTCATGATAAGGACACAATATGTGTGGAATCAATGAATAAATGGGTTACAAATAAATACACACATAAAAATATGTTTCACCCAAATAAGAGTGCATAGTGACAACAGGAGACAGTTTTCTATCAATAAAACAGGATTATGATACTTGCCCTTTGTTTTATTTCATAGAGAGAACTCTGAAGAGTTGCTTAGGAAAAACAATTCATTTTACTATCCATAGGAGAAAAAGCCTGGTGAATAAATCCTGGGTGGTGGTGTTGACACCATGCCTGGCACCCGTGGAAGCCAGTGTAGTCAAGACAGCAATGATGATATAATGGTAACGTTGCAGTTGCTAATTTACTTTTCAGCCAGAGTTAATAAGCAGAGCAATAGTCTGAAAATTACCATGCATTTTCTTCTGGAAAATATTTTCAATATTTCAATTTGATGGCAGGTGTCATTGGTTTCTAGCTGCATAACACTGTGAAGTCCTCAGTTTTTTCATTGTAGCACCACTGGGGGAGCTACAGCTTTGAGGTTATTATTCCCACATGCCAGAATAATCACTATCTTTGCTAACATTTGGGAGGTATTATAAATTTTAGTCCTGCTACAGAATTGAACTGCTACAGAACTGAACATGAGTCTGCATTCTGAGCACAGCTTTTAGCACAGACAGGTACATGCACATTTGCTGCTGTGTGGTTATGGGGGAGATAAGGCACCAGGCTTCAGAAAACCTACTTAGACCACAAGAAAGTCACTTCATTGTGTTCAAACTGTTATCCTTTCTCTAAATTAGGGATAATGATACTTATCTGCCAACCTCATAGGTCTCTTCAATGAACTAGAGAGTGAACCGAAGGCAGGCAAACATTCCTTTTAGGTGGTGCCTAGTTTATATCCAGTCCTCTATTACTGCTTACTCTCCACCCCCACTGCTCCCATGCAAACAACACAATTAATATGCAACTTTGGGAAGCTCCCCAAGGCCCAAGCGAACACACCACCAAAGGAAATTCTTTGAACGGTTGCTCGCTGGCCTTGGAGAATCAGCTTGTGTGTGCCCCTTCTCAGCGTTCCCCATTCGCTACAGTCTTCCCAGCCCATATGGGCAATCATAGCACTTCATTGTCCAGTACCATCATTACAATATTGTTATCATCTGAGCTGGAGTCTGACACTTTCTCTAAGACCTTTCAAATAACCCCTTTACTAGGCTTCAGTACCAAACCATTCAGGGCAAATCTCTGCTTTGTGCTTGTCAGCCTTAATAGACTGGATGTCACTTGAGCCTGTAAAAAGTGCCTGCTCCTCAGCTGTCAGTCAGTCCTGGTGGTGTCAGCTGAGAGCGTCGCTGGAGCTGGCTGGATTAGAGGGTAGTTACCACAGCTGTCAGATTACTGACAGCCTGACACCCACACTCCCAACTTCCTTTTACTGTATTTGGTTTCTATTGAGCTCTCTGGACCTTTCTTAAGGTGGATCCCTCTGTTGGAAACAGATCATAATTTGGCTAGCATCTTCAGAAGTTGGGCTCTTTTCTCCCCTGTTGTGATTTGTAGAAAGCACCTTACTTTGAGCAGCTTTCATATCTCAGTAAATATTTTAAACTCCATTTTAGCAAAAAGAGTCACCTCTCTACACTTTCCAAGTTTACGGAAACTGTGTGTGTGTGTGTTTCAATTTCAGCATACTAATTATTCAAGGATATGTAACTCTCACCTGAAATGTTTCCTCTTACCTCCAGTATTTTTATCATCCTCTTTGATGATATCTTTACTCTTGCCCTTTGTGTTAGATAGGAAGCTCATTTTGAGTGTGTGTGTGTGTGGTGGTGGGGGGGTGTATACAGAACTGTTGACTTATGTACAAATGCTTGTGGATATATATTCATACCTAATGAAAGGCAGCCAGCTAACAGCCAAGGCAGGAAGAACAAATTGTCAACTCTCCAAACCACGCCTTCATTAATATTCACCTTCAACACAGCCAATTAGTGAATGAAGTTTGTCTCTCTCTCCTTCCCCTTCTCCCTCTATTTCTCATTCACTCATTTAATTTCTCCCTCCCCCTTTTTTTTCCTTCTTTACTCCATTCCTCCTTTGTTAAGGGTTTACTGTCTTGCAGTCCCCAAGATGGACACCAGGCAAACAGAAACAAATGTGCCTACACCCTTGTCACAAGCTCACAGCTGCCTGCTCACATTCCTCAGGTATGTTTGCGTTTCACAGGCTTTTATTTCCAACCAGGGAGCTGAGCTTAATTAAAACTTTCATTTACTTAGGCAATAATCAAGGCTGATTTGCTTTTATTAAACCAGGCTTTGGGACCAGAAATGCAAGTTTTGCACAATCTTAAATTTGCTTACTATTCTAACCTGCTACAGAATTGAACTTGAGTCTGCATTCTGAGCACAGCTTTTAGCACAGACAGGTACATGCACATTTGCTGCTGTGTGGTTATGGGGGAGATAAGGCACCAGGCTTCAGAAAACCTACTTAGACCACAAGAAAGTCACTTCATTGTGTTCAAACTGTTATCCTTTCTCTAAATTAGGGATAATGATACTTATCTGCCAACCTCATAGGTTCAACCTATCGTCCTAATGTGACCATACACATACACACACACACACACGAAAGTACTTTCCAAACTGCAGGTACCACAAGTACAAATTATAATAAGGATTATTCTATATGGTTATATACAGGATTGAAATCTGCACTAGCTTATTTATGCTATTTTGCTTATTTCCTTGGCCACACATATTTTTCTTTTTCCTTTTTTTTTTTTTTTTTGCATATAATCACAGGGCTGGAAAAAAATGCTCCCCAGTAAAAATAACAGATTACGTATTGATTAAACTTACAAACTCACACTCAAATCAGGAGACTTTAGTGTCCTCCCTGGTCCTAACTATACTTTTAAAAGTGTTGTGGCTTTTTAAGAGCATTGTTGTTTTTCAGTGAGCCTCGCAAAACGGTTCAAATTAAAATGAGTCAGTATCTACCTCAATTGCTAGGAAATTTTGTATTCCTTGTAATTCAGAAACTTGACAAACTAAAGTTCAAACCAGAAACTGAAAAATGTAGTAAACATATTAGAAAAGGCAGAGGGTGGGAGAGAAGGTACAAGAACTTTATGTTTTCAGTGCCAAAGCCAAGGACGTATTTTTTCCAGTACTTCCTCACCATTCCAAAAAAAAGTTTTTTAATAAAAAGACCCTTATATTTCACCCAATTAAATGTTGGAAAACAGGCTTTCAATTATTTACAAGCAACCAGAAGTTTTAAATTCAACCAACTCTCCCACATTCTCACTTTGCTCTAACACACATTCTTTATTCCATGTGCCGTTGAGATTGTCTACTCAGTGCCACGATAACCATGGGTTCAATTATTCAACTAATTTAGTGAAAAAATCACATCTAACAAATAATAAGTGGGTTGTGAAAATGTTTCATTTGCAAACCAAGTGTTCTGGCCACATTTTTGCTGAACTTCCTGGGCATGGATTCTAGTCTACATCAGCAATTTGAATGCTTTTTAAAACCCAATACTTTCCTGAGCCCCACTCATGAATGAAGGCTTGCAATTTGTAAGGTGACTGTCATAGGTGAGGGATTCATCTGTGGTCCCAGGGCTGAGAAATAGAACCTCCAGCATAGCTTGGTACCATAATTAGCTGACGTAACAGATTGGCCACCTTTTGGTAAAAACCTCCATCTTATATTTAACCATAAAGTAGTAAGGGTGTTCTTCATACCTCCTTTTCATGCTCTACTACAGCCTAAATTCCGAAGTGTAAACCTCTCAAGACCATAGCTGTGACAGTGTAGGCACTGTAAGCCTAGCATTTTTACTACAGACTTTGATGTAGGCAGGTATTCCTGAGTTCATGTCCTGACTCTATCGTTCACTACCCATGTCACCTTGAACCTCAGTCTCCTCATCTGTAAGAGAGAGAAAACTGTATTTATACGACTTAAAATGGATTAAATAGGATACTTTATGTAAATTTGGCCTAGAACCTAGCACAAAGTGAGGGCCTAATGAATGGTGGTGGTTATCATCGTCATCCTCATTATCATTACTGATATTTGCCGTCTCATCCTGACATAGGCTCTGAGTTCCCTAACACTTTGTGTAAAGTTGAAGAAACCTTTAAGACGTTAGTCTTCTTTCTAGCTATCCTTATGCAATACATTCCTATTCATTCTTTCATTCATCCTTGCATTTATTGATTGATTCATTCATTTAATAAATATTTAAGGTTTGCTCTGTGCCAGGTACTAGGCCAGATGAAGAGTTACAAAGATGAACATTACTTGCCCTCCAGGGATTCCGGGTCAAGTGGAGTAAACAGATATGTTAACATTCGTAGGGATATAATTAGAGCTATTATAGAAATCTGAAAATGTGACGCTGGGAGCACTTAGGAAGTAGCATTTTCTTCTGCTTAGAAATGTCAGAAAAGGCTTCTTAGAAAAGGAGAACTCTGCGGTGAGTCTGAGAATTACTCGGGTGGGCAGACTAGGGAAGGGCATTTTACATACACGTGAAGACTTATAACCAGACCTGTGACCAGAGCAGGGGGCAGGGGGGCAGTGGGGAAACTGCGGCCTGTGGTTCTGTGGGGGAGACCAACAGGCAGGTCCAGAAAGGGGGGCTTGGGTCCACCCAAGAGAGCCTGACCAAGCTTCCCTCAAAATTTGGGGATCCATTGAAGGTTCTGAGCAAGGGTATGACAGGATCAGATTTGCCTTCTAGAAAGATTGCCCTGAATGCAGGTGAAGGGTGCATTTGTACCAAAAATTATCCCAGGAGGGAGATAACAAAGACCAGGGAAAATGGAGTGGAGGGGATGACTCTAGAGATTTGAAGGAGGAGGACACAACCAGGCTTCCTGAGATCTCGCCAGGCTTGGGAAGCTAAGGGAAGCAGGGGTCCACAGTGGTTTCAAGGCTCTGACTCAGGTTACCCAAGTGAAGAGTGGAGTCTCCACTGAGATGGCAAATACAAAGGAGGACCTGGTTTAGAGGGAGAACCTAGGGTGGGAAGGGGTTGGGTACAGAATAGATGAGTTTAGAGTTTGGAACAAGTTAAATATGAGATGCCCACAGGACATCCAGTGAATATGTTTGATAAACATGTGAAGCCTAGGTCTGAGCTCTGAAAGGAAATGTGGGCATCTTTAGAGTGGACTTGGTGGTTGAAGCCATAGGTGTAGATGAGGTGTGAACCCTAGGACATGGCAGCAGCAGAGGGCACAAGCTAAAGACTAGGGGTGGAACCCCTTGAGACTCAAGTGTTAGGGACAATACAAGGAAGAAGGGTCTCGACAGAGCCCAAGAAGAAGCTGGGGAAGCAGAGAGAGTGCTGGAGAAGCCAGGTGGAGGTGGGGGATGGGTATTTAAAGATGATGGCTGGGGTGTGGCAACGTTCATTTCTGAGAGACGTTTGGGAAGCTGAGCGTCTGTCAGAGTGAAGGTTACCAGCAACCCCGGTGAGAGGAAATTCCATTACTTCTGAGGGACACCCAGATGCTAGGTAGAGGGGTCAGAGAACAGAGGAGGGTGTTATAAGCTTATGGGGGGTGGAGTGAGAAGGACCAGCTGAGAGTGAGAGGTGGAGGATTATGAGGTTACAGATTCCTGCTTTAGGGTTAAAGTCACACCTCTTGTATAGTGCTTTAGTTTTCTTACCACATCCTGATTGTGGCTTGTAAATCTTTAAATCTGTTCCTTTAACTCTCTTAGATACTCAGTTCAAAAATATGGAATGAATCAAAAGAATCAGCATTTGTCATCTTTGAGAATCCCAGGTGGCTCAAAAAAGTCCTGAGTAGCTTTCAGTTACACATTTTTGTTCTGAAACCTCTCCTTTCAAACTGATTGCATCACTGCCTCCTGGAAAACCCGACAGGTATGATACTCCCCTTGCCTAACCCTGCTTTCTTCCTCGCAGCAGGCAGGAGTGATGAGCTGTATGGAAACGGCAGCTGAGGCACCCAGAGACCAAGTGTCTTTGAACAGCATCCAGCGCCTCCTTCCCCAAACTGCACCAGCACCTGCCTGGGCTGAGTAGCAAGACAGAGACATCCGTGATATCTGATGACAATCATCTCTGATTAGACTGTCACTACATAACACAGGCAAGCCGGGGCCACAGCTAATTAGCTATGTGAGGCCAGCACTCTGTTTACTGGAATTGTACTAACAAGTTGCAGCTTTTCCAAAACAGAAGAGCCATCGCACAAATGCCAGCCAGGAACCCTTCACTCCAACAGTTTAGGGACAGAGCTGCTACTTCCTTTCTATATTAAAACCATGAAACATTAATGTCTCTGAGCTGAGAGCCACTTTTAGTCCATGTTCCCACCTTCTGTAAGCTGTCACTTCAAGAGGTAGTAGTAGAATACGTTGCTTTATAGAATCCAATATTATTCTAAATGGGGTTGTGCTTTTAAATGAACGTCTCTTACTTTCTTTTTTTTTTTCTTTTTAGCAGTTCTTGGGCTATGTCGGAGAATAGGCTAAGTCTGAGAAATGTAGCTAAGATTGGCCTTCTCATTTGAGCTAAAAGGACAGAAGGAACAGACAAAAACTAGAAGCTTGTGGAATTAAGGACACAGCTCTATCTCATCCCATTGGTGTCTGATAGATTTGATCTATTCATAAACATAACGTATTTAAGGTAGATTTCTAATTTTTGCCATAGAACCGGTATAGCTGGAATTATTTTCAAAATATTTTTCTAAGCTTTTTTCCAACATAAGGGAAAATTTCCATATAAGTTCTCATTCACACATAAGAAGAGTTTCTCTCATAATATTAAGAAATTATATGCTATTTTTGTAGCTTTCATTTCCTTTAGAAACAAATGTATCTAACTTATGACAAGTGAATTGGGAACATTTGAGGGGGAGGAATGCTGATACATCTCTGATCAGTTGTTATTATTTAAACATGACTTCAAAATACTTTACCTTGTATAAAATTGGAAAACTCGAGAAAATTGGACTATTTACAAAGTAAACGAAAATTAGCAATATCATTCTTTGGATCACTTCTGCCAGAAGCTCAAACCCCTACAAGTGGACCAATTTTTTTATATGACAAATCTACCACTTACTCTTCACAGTCCCCGATTTTAGAGCAAAGTAAGACCAATGTTTTGCTGAATTCCTACTCTCCTTCCCTTAGTCAAAACAGTTTGTTCAGGGACTTTCATAAAACAGAATTGCAGAATAGTTCTAAAAACCTGCACGTTGTTATATAAGTGAATGTCTTTTCACAGGCTCTAACACTTGAAATTGGTAAATATTTTTATTCATTTTCCAATGAAAACTATGGATTATATCCTGAAAATATGTATGAAGTTCCTAGCACCATAGTATAAAATGCAATCTATTGGGAATAAAACATTTTTAATAAGGTCTATTTACTAATGGATGTGGTATTTAATTTTGGTGCTGTTTAAAATCAATTCATTTACATTTATCAAAAGCACAATTCAGAATGTGTTTAAGTAAATCTCCATATTTAGAAATTCAAAAATTGTCTTAGACATGTTCATTCATTTTGTTTATGTCCATAATTTAAAACAAGCAACTTTTTCTCTTAATGAAAGTATCTCAGATTTTTTTTTTTTTTAATTTAAACAAAATTCCCTCTCCAGGTGGAAAGTTGATTACCAATCTCTGGTCTGGAGGTAAATTTTACAGCTGTTTTAAACCCATGAAAGTGGGTCTTATATTAGAAGTGCTGACACCACCTTATCCACAATGTATCGACATGGACCATACCGCTGTAATAAGCAGTTATTATGTATGTGTAAAAATAATGAGAGGCCGTGTCTGAAGAGAGTTAATGTAAAATGCTAAGCAATTATAGTTGGTTACAGAGTATAGGTTAATATTCCTTCATATAGCTGCACTTTTTTCTTCTTTTGTCCTCCAGAACTCCTAATGAAAAATTTGAGACCTGACTGTAATGATAAGCAGCCATTCACACGTCCTTTGTGTCAAGGCTGTTGCATTAATGCTTCCCTTCATATAACATTTTGCATAGCCTAAAGCATCTATTAAAATCCTTTGTAAAATTCATGAAACAAAAGTGGTGGGTTGAGTCTACGGGGAGAGAAAGTAAGCTGCTTATTAGCAAAAAGTCAAAAACACAGGGCCAATTACAGATCCGAACAAGCAGGGCTAAGGACCAGCGCAGGGAGTAATTCTTTCTTCAGCCCAATGGGCTCAAGCGAGGGGCAGGTTGGGTGAAAATATAGCAACAGTCAGAGCAGTAATTAAACGGAGATGTTTGCAGTTAGAAACAGCTCTATAACAATGGAAAGAAATGCTCAACCGACACCACTGTCTGCCCTCACAAAGATGCTAAATTGGAAGGATTTAGGGTTGCTCCCTAAAGAAGAAACAGGGGGTAGTGAAGAGGAGCAGGGGCTCAGGAGATATGTAAAGAATCCGTTTGGTATTTCAAATGTTATAAATTAGATTTTTTTAAAAAGAGAGAAAGAGCCTTCCTACCAACCCAGCAACATAAAACTGAATAAACCACAGTAAGATTGCCCTTTTTCTGTTATAAACTTGATATTAAGCCTGTCATGTTCAATGACAGCCTACTAGGCCTCATGCTTTACCCTTTGGAATTTGAAAGATTGGCAGGTGTCATGATTTCCTTAATATAAAAGACCTTGCAGGTAATGTTCACCATGCACATTTATACTTCCCTAACACCACTTTCCGCATTTCGGAATCATCAGGTGCGCTTTCCACGCAGCTGGTGGCGTGGGGGCTGCCCAGAAGCGTACCTGGCCCAAGGACAACGTGTGCTGCCAAAGGAGCTGGTGGTCGAGGTTGTACTTTTATGATTTGCCTTAGTAGTCTAAACATGCCCCATCTACAATTATGAGCTGCTTTGTAGAACGCGGCTCTCAGAGCATTGTTACGTTTCTTTGCAATGTTGAATGCAACCAGAATGGCTCCCATCTGAGTTGAGACTAGAAACAGGGTCACATTTAAACAATAACCCCCTCTCTGTAACTGCCCACCCCAGCCAGAGCCTTCCAATAACACCAAGTGGGAAAAAAAAATCAACACTTAGGGAAGAACAAACCCCTATTGAAGGCTAAGAGTTCCATTTCAACTGGCATCACTAATGGCACCTGTTTGTTACCACCCAATGTCACTTTAAATTAAACAAATGAGTCTTTTCAGAGGAATCAGTGGCTAGAATGAGAATCTGACATTTTTTTCCAACCCAAAGAGGGAGAATGAGTAGTTCTAGGTACTATTTAACAGAATAGTTTCATGTAAGAAAGTCAGTAAATCTGTCCCCATGTATTTTAAACTTTCTATTGTAGAAAAAAAAATTTGAATATACAAAAGGAGACAGAGTAATAACCCCCATGTTCTTATCACCCTGCTTCGACAAATATCATCTCATGCTCATGGCCAGTCTGGTTTCATCTATACTTCCTCTCACTTCCCATCTCACACTGTTTGGAAGAAAACCCTAGGTTTCATTTATCACATCTGTATACATTTCAGGAGGTATCTCTAAAAGATAATTATTCTTTGGCATCTTTTTACAGGTCAAGGAAATATATTGAACCACAGACCCTTTAGGATTTTTGTGGGCATTTTCCCCCCATGAGCTGCATTTCTCAAAATAATAACATTCTACTATATGTTGAAAGTACAAAGGAAAATTCAAGAGCATTGCTAGTCTCTGGTTTGTTTCAGAAGAGGGGTTTTCTCACTTATTTCAAGGATTTAGGTAGCTGAACTTTTCTTCTGTGAGCCATTGTCATCTTATTTGTAAATGTTCACTTTTGGCATTCAAATATAATCACATATTTCAGGGTATCTATCTTTGTAGAAATTGGTACCACAAAAAGTTTGACTCAAAAGTATGTGTTGATCGCTTACTAGATGCCAAGATCTGCATTAGGTACAAGAAGAAAAAAAATGGCCAGGCAAGGAACGCAAGATACACAATATTGACTCATCCCTCTCTCACTGACCTCCAAACATTGTTGGACATCTTACAGGGATTATACTCTTCAATTGCCTTTTATATTGGTAAGTGTTGCTAAATAAGGAAGCTTTTTGGTAAGAATGACAAAAATTTGTCCTTTCCAATCCTTATATCACTGTTGTTTCCTTAATTGCCCCAAAAGATAAATCTGCTACTCAGATGTAAACTCCTCTCTACTCATTGTAGAGAGGAGTATAGAAGCCTGGAAAAGAGAAATACTCACTTATGAATAGACTGTAAATAAACAAAAGTGAATTATCGTATTTCTTAAAACTTCTACATAGATTCCTTTTTTCAATTAAAGAAAAACATTTTTTCACCTTTAGCTTTTACATTTATATTCTCAATAATTAGCCAAAACAAAACACAATTTTAAAATAACATTTTCTCTCTGATTTCCTTAGAAAACCAGAGGGGGTAGACTTGGTTATTTGACTTGGCAAGGTGATGTAATTTTTAAAGGGCTGGAAGATATTCATCTTTTAAAAACGTTTTGTTGTAATGTACAAAAGAACATGTGTAACATAAATTTGAATTATAAATCATAATATTAAAATAACCACCCAATTCAAAAGCTTACAACCACCAATGCTTTTGACACTCCTATGTGCCCCTATCCCACACCTCCTGAGGTAACTTCTATCTTGAACCTGGTATTTATACCATGTCATAGGTTTTTAAAAGTATAATTTTGCTCTGTAATTATATATCATACAATTATTCAGCTTTGTTTATTTGGGGGCTTTATAAAATGTTATCATATCATATGCAGTCTTTTGAAACTTTCTTTTCTCACTCAACATTTTATCTCAAAGATTCATTCATAATGTATGTGCCTGAATATCATTCCTATTCCCCTACTGAATAATACTCCATTGTGTGACTATAACACAATTTGCTATTATTTACTATTATTACAGATAATGCTGCTATGAACACTCTTGTGTTTGTCTCCTGGTGTACATATGCAAGAATTTCTCCAGTGCTGATTTTTTTTTTTCCTTCTAAACATCCCAAGAATGGTAGTAGGGGAATGTACTGTTTCTGCTAATAAAGCCCTATTAAGTTCCACTAATTAAATTAATTTCAAGTTTAAAAAATATACATATATTCAGTTCTTAAATTATAGTTTTATGTAGATAGGACAATGGGATGATGATTCAACAGCAGGAAGATTTTGCATGGACTGAATCATGAAGCCCTTGAACCAAGAAAGATACGTCAGGAGTTTCTGAACTGCAGGACCCAAAAACCTGCTCAAGGCAGCCATGCTAGTAGTGGCTTAGTTCCATTTGCTAAAAGTGGTTGAGTTAAAAGGAAGACAGCACGAAAAGAAACAGTCATTTCAAGCCAGATGAACGTGGAACTTCATTTAGGTTACTTTTTTTTTTTTTCCAAAAAAACATAAACAAAACAAAAGGAAAAAAACCCACATAGCTTCTATCTCTGGAATATTAAATGAAAAAGCATGTTTGGCAAAATACCTCAGAACTTTCTAAACTACTATCTCCCTATAGTTTCACTAACATGTTAACCTACTTAGAGCAATTAGTGCTTCATTAGTAAGGCTAACTAACTGTTGCCGGGCCCTGTAATGATTTGCCAGGCTTTCCAGATACAAGTGCATAATCAATGTTTTCCAATTACTTCTATAGTGCAACCACTATTTCAAATAAACTAGATAATAATACAAACCCATTACTGGAGCTGCAGTAGCAGAGGCATTTAATTGCAAGGCAGTTCTTCTCAGCTTTTAAAATTTTTCACACTAATGAAGTGTCATACAAAAAAGTTGTATTGATTTTTCCACCACATGGCTTCAACCACAAATATGTAATTATCCCTTTTATATCTAGCTGGGGGATTAAAATAATCTATAGTATATAGCCTTTACTTATCCCTGATGGGTTTGGTAGTACTTTTACCCTTTTCAAAATATTCAGCCCTTTGATGAATGAACTTTAGGCAAAATGTTGCTTTATCTGTTTCAAATCTTTGCTTTTTAAAGTCAGTTTGTGTGCAGGCATTAAAGTCTGAAATCTCAAGCTTCCCAAACCACCTAAAGAACACCTTTTGATATAACTGAATTTGCTGAGAGCATCACAGATATTTTTCGCTACTGAAGAAATCAACAAGAGTGTACAGTACTATACACTAGCAGTACCCATATTTGTATTTCACTATATTACATTTTTATTCATAGCTAACATTTTATTAACCATGTTGTATTTTTACACAAATAAAGTGGCCCTGGCATTAACTGGAGCCAGTTCTTTCCCAGGTGTTTAGAAAAAAAAAAAAAAAGGAGTAACAATCCATTGATGTTAAATTTATTTTCTCATTACAGTTTGGCCAATAAATCAGGAAAAAAGTATTTCCTTTACAAAAAGAGAAAGTCATTATAAGTATAAAATGAATTTTGCAGAGATTGAGAATTAATACTGGGAGCATAGGGCTTTTTAAAAATTAGCCTGTCTTTCTTGATCTTTTTACACATAAATCGGTCCCTTTCAACATTTTTGCTGAGAATTCTTTTGATTACACTTTAACATTATTTCAATTATGGTCAGTGTAAAAACAGATTCAAAAGGGTAAAAAACACAGCTTAAATGTCTACAAGACCTTGTTCTTAATATTCATGTGTCAAAAACTGTATCTCCCTATAGTTTCAGTAACATATTAACCTACTTACCACCCTGAGTTTTCCCAGATGCAAGGATTTTCGGGATTTCCTGCCTTTCTGGGTTTTGTGGTTTAAGGAAACATTCACGGTCAAATTAATACACCATATTTCAGAGTCTGAAAATTCTGTCAAGGTGACTGTGAATATTTTTTAAATGTTATAAGTCAACACTGGAAAATCTTGAAGCAAAAATTTAGTGGCACAGAGATATAACCTTAATTTTTTGTGTGACATTTTAAACCTAGGTATTTCATGTTAACTTTAAAATTTTTCCAAGCAGAGCATTTATGGACAAAGAACTGTCCAAAAAGGATTGCTTCATAACAAGAAGAGCGGGCTAAAAATAAAAATACCCAAACTTACTAAGTGTATGTAGATTTCCATATCTATTATAGCATCCTTAACTTAAAAAAACACCTTTTTATCAAAAATACCTTTTTATCTGTCAATTTTATATATTATGCTATACTACCAAATTGTGAGAGAAGCAAAATGTCAACAAATACATCTTTAAAATAAATGAAACTAATGAATTTAAAGGCTAGCTACGTACAATATTTGGATCTAACATCCATTTAAAATATCCTTCGTGGCAGAGATATTTGCAGGTAAAGGGTAAGAGGTAAATGAAAAAAACTGATAAAGTGGGGCAGCTTGGCTATTAAGGAGAGCTGCAGTTTATTTTTAAATTAATTCACACACAAAATGTTTTAATATTGATTTCTAAAAAAAAAAAAAAATGCCCTTGAGATTTATTTCACACGATTCTTCCTATATGTAGAATTAGTTTTCCTGGCCTTCTGTGGTTTGCTTTTCTTATATTTTAAAATACTGATCTATTTGTCTTTAGGGATTCAGAGAAGCAGTGGTCGTGCCCATGCTAAAACTGGCTGGGAGGTGAAATACGCCTTCTAATGTAATGGACAATATTCCATCCAACTCTTATTTCCACATGCTATATACAGTATATGAGCAGCCTTATGTGGTGGTAAAGTATAAGAAATATGACTGTATTAAAAACAGATTATCATCAAGAATTGTGAGAAAGATAAAAAGTGAAATTTCTGTCAAGGGGGAAGAGAGAGATGGGCTCCTCACTGTGGATTTCAACTCTCAAGTCCACATGTAGCTGGTAGTAGTGTGTGTTTTCAAGATACTAAACGCCATTCCCTTGACCGTTGACATGAAGCGATCAGAGTCATATTTATTGATGAAACTCTCAGCCCCCATCCAGTCGCACTGAGTGTGCATCATACAGCTGTCAGCAGAACCGGGGCACCACAACGCTGAGCACTGGTGACATTTCCCTCTCATAATTTATGAAAACAAAAGAACTCAAAGTTTGTAGGACACCAGAGTAATTTTAAAATAGTCTCCATGAAGGCTATATTGTGGTCCGTTAAATAAGCACTTTTCTGGCTTATGGTTTTTAGGAGAATCAATTGCAAACCAAATTAGAACCATAAACACGGCAGTTATTTCAAGAATTTTAATCCTGAGGTAAGGGTTATAAGTTTGACAAGCTATTTGGGGATGTAGTTAATTACCATAATACTAGAGCATAATTCTCTTCATGATGTGTGATGGTCTCACCTATATAAGATTTCACAGGTGTTTTATAAGTTTAAGACCCTAAAAAGCCACTTAATTATTTTACATCTTCAAGATAATGTTTTGCTTCTTTGACATTGTTTGGTAGCTAGAAGATGCAGTATTATTTAAAACTAAAAACATTAAGCAAAGAGCAAAAGAATTTGAGTCTCTAGCACCAACTGTTAGATTTGATGGAACTAGTGATTCAGTAATGACCTTGAACTGTAATTTAAGAGGGAGATTCCTCAATAAGAAGGAAGAATTACTCCTGCATGAAGAGTAGCAAATTGCACAACATTGTGGGATTTTGTGTGTGTGTGTGTGTAGGAAAAGCAGGATGTGTGACATAATGCGAATACATGCATCTTGGATGTGACCTTTGTACTCAAGTTGTTAAAAGTATGAACTTAACCTAGAAAAGACCTAACAGGAACGTTAATCGATTGCTTGGGGTTTTTGGGGGGGAGGGGGAGTTGTTTGTTTTTGTTTTGTTTTGTGGTGGGGAGATGGAGGAGGAGGGGAATGAAGACTGGAGAGAAAGCATCATTGAAAGTGAGACAGAGGTATAATTTTCATATCTCCATTCAATTCTGCTTATGATACCCATGGACTTACCTATAAAATAGATTGTGGATTATAACTATACAATGACAAAATCACATCAAATGGGAATATACTATCTATAAATACATAAAACCATTTCATTACTAAAATTAATTTCATCTTAGTATCTTCTTACACCATCTATTCCAAACAGGGAGTGATTTACATTTCCATTTTACTACCAGGAAGCTAAGGTAGAAATGCAGCGAACATTTCTAAAATGAACTATTCAAACACAGCAGAATTCCTAAAAATGACTTTGAAGTAATTAAGGATATGTGTACAGTTGACCTTTGAACAACCTAGGTTTGAACTGAGAGGGTCACTTGTATGCAGATTTTTTTCAATAAATACGGACCACAGTATTACGGGATCCACAGATGCCGAGCCTCAGAGAGGAGGGGAGACTGTAAAGTTGTTCATGATTTTTCCCGGGGTGAAGGGTGGTGGTGCAGGCACCGCTAACTCCCACGTTGTTCAAGAATCAACTGTACTGATATACTGAAGGCTAGGATACCTTACCCAGGAAAGGCCTGAAGCCCTGTGCAAGCAGAAAGGCAGGGAGAAAAGGTTGTCTTACATTACATACATGTAAACTGGCACTAGGATCTCAACTTGATAGACACAGGTCTTCCTACTCTGACAGGTAGCCCTGGAAACACTGGGATGACTCCTCCTAGGGTGCAAGTTCAGAAAGAATGACCAGAACCACCTCTACTCCTCCTCCTGTTGGCATCCCTGATAGGAAGGCAGGCAGTCCTTATGCCCCACACTCCGAGCCCTAGGCCACATTTTTTATACCCCCCCAACTCCCCACCTGGATGAAGGTACAGTGATGGAGAAGTGCCTTTGGACCTGGTAGTGAGCAACGCTAGTCCTCGCACCTGAGACACAACCCCTACAGGGCCACCAGTCCCTATATGACTCCTCGCAAACTGCAACTGTTGAAAGTCGGTGTCTAGGGGGGGATAACCTCTTGTATATAAAACTGAGAGTAGGATTAATTTAAAGCAGGGACGTTTGTGACCAGAAGGCTGTGGACCTCTGGAACTGGTCTCTTTTTCATCTCAACCAGGGTTTATATCAGCTTCCTTATCTGTAAAATGAGCCTCATAGAGATGATCTGAGGATTGAGACAACGCTTTGTAAAGCACAGACCACGGTGGCTGGTACACAGCCCTTAATAAATAAATAAAAATAAACAGCCCTATTTTATCAAGCTACTACTATTATTATGTTATATATTATTACTATTATTATTTTTATTGTTCAATGCACAAGATATTAATGCTCCTGTGAGTGTACATGTGTATGTGTTTGTCTCTGTGTGTGTGTATGTATGAGCATATATGCATGGACATATGTGTATGTGTGCATATATATGCATATATGTGTATGCACCTATCACATGTTCTCCAAAATCTGTGTGCCTATTATCCAAAGAAGGGTAAGAAGGAGAGAAATGGGTTTAAAAACTGAAGAGGGAGAGAGAAGAAAGGAGGAAGAGAGAGCAGAGAGGAAGGAAGGTAAGAAAGAAAAAGAAAAAAAGAGAAAAAATGTAAAAAGTCTTGGCACCTGACCCTCCTCCATGAAGCAGGCATCCTTTCAACCTTTCCCCTTCACCCCCTCCAACTGTGGCACCAGCACAATAGGTTGGTGATGTCCCATCCAATTTATGCTGTCAGTTCATTTTTCAGATCTACTCCCCCCTTACATGTATCTCCCAGAGAAGAAGCCAGAGGAGCAATGTTGCAGGGGGGTTGAGATGAAGCCTGTCAGATAGCATCAGAGCTGAAAATTACAGCTGATTAAAGGAATAAAAAACCTCCAGGATCATTTGGTATTCTCAAAATTGACAAGTTAAGGTGCTACCCCTTTAAATATCTGCTGGTCTCTCAGCTCTGAGATGGAGCTTTTTCTGGAACCGTGTTTATAACCCTGAGAAACAGAAAGGAGTGAACTCACAACCTTTTATGAAGCTTTAAAAGCTTTGTTTTCCCTCTCCAGTGTTTTTTAATCTTAGAAACAAAAACACCGGGTAACTTGCGTTTGAGCATAAACAGCACATTTTCCTAACAGAAGTAAAGCTCCAAAAGCCTCAGAAGCTGGTGGACCCTGAATACTGCATCTGCAGTTTATTTTCCAGGGGGTTAAAAAAGCTGCAAAGCCCCCGTTTCTCTTTCTAAAGGAGCAAAGGAAACGATCTCCTTCGCAGTGGAAATAAAAATGTGAGTTCAGTACTTACCGACGGTTACACTAATATAATGCCCTCTAAAAAGACGGTGATAACCATATTCACAGCCATTAAACTTCAGGGATACAGTGGAAGCTCACAGCATCGTCGGCCTTACAGAGACCAGTGTTGCACCGCCTCAAATCTTCCTACTACTTACTGTGTTTTCTGTTTGCTGCTCTTTATGGGAGCGCACGTTTTATCTTTTTATGGATGTTAAAACATTTATAACTGTACAAGGTCAATGTAGAGGGGCTTGCATCAAAACTGAAACTGCACAAGTAGCCACAAGGGATGGATTAAGCCTAGAAGTTCGAGCGAACATCGCAAACGTCTAGATGCCATTTCAGGATGCATGCGTCAAAATGGCAGCCTGGAAGCGATGAGCCAACAAACAGGAACGGTGTCCTAAGAGCAACTTGTGTGCAAGGCCAGGGTGGTGGGAGGAGTTCCCATGGCCTGGCCTGGGGCCCTAGGGGGGCCTCCATTCCTCTTTCTAGTCTACTCCCGAAACCCCCACCCCACCCCATTTCCTCACAACTTACTCGATGCTCACCCTTCTCTTTCTCTCCACACATGGTATTTGTCTCCTCCTCTGGGTCCAGCCAGGACCCAGACTAGCTATTTATCTCAAAGACACGTGGACCTTTACTTAAAGACGTCTACTCTGAGTCTCCAATAGCCTGGTACATGTTTGGTAGTTAAAAGATTGATCATTAAAAGATGAGGTCCTTCTTTGCATTTTTTTTCTTCAAATATCGGAGAGAATCAACTTATAAACCAACTGAGAAAGGTTATCTCTGGTTAGCCTTCAACCAACATTCCAGGATGTAGGGTCTCAGTTTTTGCAAGTTGAGTCAGAGAAAATCAACCAACCCAGTGAGTTAACTAACAGGGTTGTTTGGAACTATGAGAATGTAGTAAGCTGATTAGGAGAAAGGAAAGCAGCCCTACTTAATACTCCAGATTTCAGTAGACAAGGCATGTGAAGAAGGCTTTTGGGAAAAGCAGGAGTTTTGCTTCCTGAATTCTACCACTTACAAGTCAAGACAATTCACTTTACCTCTCAGATCATTAGTTTTCTTCTCTATAAGATGAGAATAAGCCTACTTGCCCTGTCTTCCCAACTGTACAACAGTATGCAAATGTTAGATTTTGTTCTACTTATCCAAAGGTAAGAAAAATAAGCTTCTAGAAAGTCTACTGGTCCAACAAGCAAAGAGCAGAATTCTAATATCCGCTTTCTCACTGATTGAGTTAACCTTTCTGTCTCCATTTCTTTACCTGTAAAATGGCATAATATGCCAGCCCTATTGCTTTACAGAAGACAGAATAAAGTATTATTGATGAAAATGCTTTGAAAAATGCCAAATGCCATACAAATGTACAGTATTATTATTTCTATTATGCAGTAAAAGCGCTTCATAAAAATTTTCTCCTGGTGTCTGAATTTGATATCTTTAGGCACTGTTTTCTTTAAAACCTGATATTTCAACCAAATAAATACACGAACGTTTAACAATCTTCTGGTGATGCATTTGGAGTCTCAAAATATCAAGTTATCCATTCACAGATTTCTCTTTTCAAAGTGGCATATCTTCTGGCTGTCTTCCTTCTATGATTAGTCACAGACTTCAAGGCAATGTCTAGACCATGCCAACTGTTCATTGAAAAACAAGAAGTACAGGTTTTTGCCTATGTCACTGGAGACAATGAGCTTGACTGATTATGGTTACTAAAGTAGTCTATTCAGTGCATGAACTGGTCCAAAGATCAGACGTTTTATTGAAAATAGAAATGTGTGGCCCCTGAGAGGTACCTGAGATTGCAGAGACGCTCACACCCTCAAGAGGAGGCAGTCTAGCTGGACAGAGGGACACACATACACAAAGGAGAAATTAAACACCTCTGTCACGTGTACAAGACTAGACTTCTGCTGGAATTTTTCTTTTCTTTTTTTTTTTTTTTACTCCCAACCACTTTCAGAAGGATAAATTTGTTTCAGCACCCATGATAATTATTGGCAGTATTCCTAAATCCTCAAACCTTTACCTGTTGCACTGGAAGATACATATGGGATTGAGGATAATAATTTATGCCCAGCTTTTTTCCTCTTTTGACTTTAGTTTTGATATCACATCATGATTCAAAGCTTGGTACACCATAAATTTTCTCCAAATGTGTAGTAATTCCTAGGTGCAGTCCAAAGTTATGATTCATTTATACTGGAGTGACAGCATAATACCTAGGTGTCAGAATCCATTAAAACTGTTCAATGTCTTCTGTTTATTTTTAGAACCAATTGAGACTTAACTGATGGTGAAAAATATACAGTCAAGTGTGTTTACTTCACCTTTACCAAGAATCCGTTATAGTCCCAATTAATTTGTTATTCCTGTCACAACAGGTACTGGATACTTCAAAACTGTCATTACTGTTTCTGCCTCTTTTTTCCTGAGGGCCTGTGTTTATTTTTAACCCATTCAGAGGTATCTGCCTATTATGAGCTAAGTAAGGATTTCTGTGTGTGTGTGTTGTCTGTGTGTGTGTGTATGTGTGAGAGAGAGACAGAGACAGAGAGAAAGAGAGAAGTATATTCTCAGAACAACATAACCTGATACAGATTCTGCACCAGAAATTCTTTTCTTACTGCCCAAACAAGATGTTCTCCTCTACACTAACTTTAAAGATTTCTCATAGAGGACACAGAGAACCAGTCCTGGTATATTAGACCAGATAGACAACAATGAAATTTGAAATGTGCTAAATATGACAGTCATTGAGGTATTTTTTCTGCATAACTATTGCCATTTATGATTTATTCCTGAACATTTTATATATGTAGTTTCTAATGGGAAAGTCTACAGTGTACAGAGAGGAGTGGCTGTGAGCTCTTTCAGGCAAAAGCCAAGTCCTGTTCATTACTCTTTGAAGGAACGAATTAATGTAATGAATATTTGTAAGGAATTTTTTTTTTGTAATCTGAAAATATAAAGCATACAAAAGGGGGTTTCACAAAAAGCATGAGAATTATCAGAAATAGTATGCACAAGATAATTTTCATCGCAAAAATTCCCATTTGTACTCAAGCTAAAAATGACAAAACAATTATAAGTAATTTAGACATAGGTGTGTGAGACAACCACCCATCCCTTCCCTGTTACTGCTCCAGGAAATTGATGGAGTACTGACATTACCAAAATTCGATGATCAGAATTTTCTATGATCACTCCTTGGCATGGAGCACACCCGAGGATGTTGTGAGGCTTTTGAGTGGGCATTCAAGAATCAGATTGCCTTGGGTTAAGCCTCAGTTCGACTCTTGGCTTTGATCTGAACTCACTTAGCAATGTGTCCTTGAATAGGCTACTTAATCTAAGTCTCAGATTTCTTTTCAAAAATGGAAATGATAATACTTCTGAACTCCTAGGAGTTCAGTGAGAATATATCATATTGGAAGCACTAAGCACAATTCCAGGCACATGATAAGATTATCATATGTTTTGGTTGTTAATGTAAGAGGACTTACTGGGGGAAGTACAAGGTCTAGGTAACCTAATCATGGGTGTCAGAGCTCATTAGCTGTTTAGAGCCCTCAGGGAGTTTGGCATAACCAAGAGGATTTGTTCTACAAGGATGAGGGAAAGTGCTAGCAGTGCTTCCATATCTTCATTTCTTGGTACACTTGATATTTATAATTATCATTGTGTTGTTTGCATGTATCAATGTACAACACATTACACTGTATTGTAATTATTTATAAATATGTCTGGCTTCCTCACTTAAAACTCTTTGAGAAAACAGGTCTGAGTGCTTGATAATAAGTGTAGGTTTTAAAAAATATTGGTTAAATATCTGAATGAAGTAGAACTGACCTAATGGTATTACAAACAAATGTGAGATTGTACTTTTGAATTGAGCTTTTGGTTCACTGTAAAGAAAGAGGGTATAAGTAACAAATATTTCCAATACAGCTCTTCTAATCATGGGTGTCGGAGCTCATTAGCTGTTTAGGGTCCTCAAGGAATCTGACATAACCAAGAGGACATATTCTACAAGGATCAGGGGAAGTATTAGCAGTGTTTATGCCTCTTCATTTCTTCATATACATGATATTTCAAAGAGATTACTGACAGCTATGTGACCTTGGGCAGGTTGCTTAACTTCTCTGAGCATCCCTTTCCTTTCCTGTAAAATAGGGATAATTAGAGTATCTTTCCCATAGGATTGTGAGGACTATTTAACATGTATAAAGTTCTTTTAAAAATGCTGGCACATAGTAAGCGCTATAGACTGAATTGCGCCACCCCCAAAAACTCATGTTGAAGCCCTAATCCCCAGTGTGACTATATTTGGAGATAGGGTCTATAAGGAAGTAATTAAAGTTAAAGGAGGTCATAAGGGTGGGGCCCTGATCTGATGGGATTAGCGTCCTTACAAGAAGAGACATCAGTGAATTGATTCTCTCTCTTTCTGCCTTATGAGGACACAGCAAGAAGGCAGCATCTATAAGCCAGGAAGAAAGCTCTCACCAGAAACCAAATGGGCAGGCACCTTGATCTAAGACTTCCCATCCTCCAGAACTATGAACAACACATTTTTGTTGATTAAGCTACCCAATCTGTGGCATTTTGTTATAACAGCTTGAGCAGACTAAGACAGTAAGCACTCAGCAAATGTTATTGTTATTATTATTTTTGTTAATTGATATCACATTTCCCACCAAAAGGTTCTCAAGCTCTTCTAATGGTCTCTGGGGTGTTTTTCCTTTACTTGGCAAACTACCAAAGCAAAAAAGAAGTCCATCTGACCTTTTTATTGTTATGGTTTCAAACCAAAATTCAACCTTGGACTTTTAACAGTAGAAATGACCAGTGCTACACCTATTTCTTCAGGTTTCCAGCTTGAGACTTTCTGGGTTTCCTGTGCAGAGCAGAATACCCTAGCTGACAGCAGAATATCCTTTCAATTTTGAATAAAATGAGTGGAAGATATCTGAGAAATTCTGCTCTCTTTCTGCTTGAGTGAATACCTGTCATGCTTCTTACATCTACTGAAGCAATTAACACACACAAAGCTATATTTGCTCAGCCAGTGCTCCCCAACGGGGGTGTTAGCTTATACCAGTGAATAGCAAAGACCTCTGAATTTTTCAGCAAGCTAGTTTCTCCCTGAGCTCCTATCCAGACAGCCATGGAGCAACTCCTGCATACATGCTCACTACTCTCCACCTGCCTCTCTTCTCCTCCTTTACCTTTACTTTCCCCACAGTCAGGACAGCCTGGTGTTCACCTGTAGACCCAACCAGATCTTAGCTCTTTCCTATCAGCTCAGATCCTATCCTTTCCACAAAGGCTTTGAGTAGCCCAGGGCTCCCAACCCTGGCTGCACACCTGAGGGAGCTTTTTTAAAAATGCCAAAGCCTAGGACCAACCCTGTAACAATGATATCAGAATCTGAGGATGGAACATGGGCAGTGATGATTCGAATAAGCTGATCAGGTTTGAGACCCTGAAGCAGCCCTAGTTCCAAAGCTCAGTTTCACTCTGAACGTGCATTTCAGTTCTTCACTGTAACTTCACCCTGTCTCCCAGTTTGAGTAACTGGTTCTTGGTCTTGTACTTCTGTGCCTGATTCATCAGCTTGATAACCAGGTTTTCTCCCAAGTTCTCCTGGAATGAAGCCCTGCTTTATTCTTACCATCCAGCCCTCTGTCCCTCTCCAGGACTAGAGGCAAGTCCCTGAACCCTATTCTTAATGAGAAGATCACATCCAGCTGCAGAACCTCTCTGACACTGGCTCAAGGCCTGCCTGCTGGCATAGCCCCAGCTGCCTGCTCTGAGATTTCCTGCCACCTTCTCCGCCTGACTTAACAGAGTCCCACTGTCTGGTTGGACCCTCCTGGGTCACCTCCCCACATGTCATCTGGACACCATGCTATGTCTGGGGCAGATGGAGTTCTTTTCCATCAGTTGTGGGTTTTCAGATCACTAATCTGATTACATTCAGAAGATTGTCTTTTGCTCTGAGATCATGCCTTTCTCACTTTTTGGTGTTATAATGCCCTTTCTTTTGAGAAATGACGGTGATAGTAGATGGCAACTGCATCTTGGCAACATTTTTTAAAAAGTGGAGAACCTTATCTCAAGTTATCTCCACCTCCAAATGGCAGTTTCTAGATCTCAGGACCCTTCTCCCCATGTGGCCTATCCCACCAACAGCTCTGCCCCTCTTCTGGCACACAAGCTGCACTCCCTTCTCAAGTCATCCCTCCCTGATGACTGCAACCCCTCCTTTACATTGTCTTGGATCAAGTTCTCATTCCAGCAAGCAACCCAAGAGCAAAAATATTATTAGTGGTACTATGTAGGGTCAGAGGTTTTACACATAAGAGGCACTTGAGATCATCTAGCTCAGTGGTTCCCAAGTCTGGGGATTTTATGGTCTAATAAGTTAAAAAAAACAAGAAAAACAGACCAACAATTTTGGGGCTGTTATAAAGTTGCCATTTTTTGTATTTTGCCAAGATGCAGTTGCTATCTACCATCCCCATCATTTCTTAAAAGCAAGGACATTATAACATCAAAAAGTCAGGACAGATGTAATTGCAGATTAAAGGTAATCCTTTGAATGTGATCAGCTTAGTGTGATGAAAAACTGCCTTGAGTGTTCTTATTTTTCTTAGTTTAATATACACCAATAAAAACTTGGTCATGGACTAGCATAAGTTCTTAGGTGGGTGTTTAAGAACACTAATTTAGTTCAAATCCTACATTTAACTGGTGAGGAAGCTGAGTCACAGGGGGTTACCTTATTTCCCCCAGGTCACCTAGCAGATCAGCAGAATCTGGGCTAAAACTCAGGTGTCCTGACTCCCTAGGCCAGGCCAGGTGACTGCCTGTGCATTCTGATGCCTCTTGACTAACTGGCCCTTATCTCCCTTTTTAATCCCTTTTTTCCTTATAGAAAGGCCCCCACTCTCTGCATCAGTAAAAGTCTGACACTCCTTGTTCCTGGCAGCTTCAGTTAAAATGACGAACAGAAGTAAGATGGGGAATAATAAAAACAGTTTTCTCTCATCAGCTGACCACTAAGTGCCAGGCATGGTGCTAGGCATTTTACAAATGCTACTTTTTAATCCTTTAATAAGCCTAAAAGGTTAAGTAACAGTTTCTCGATTTTTCAGGTGAGAAAAATGAAGCACAGAGGTCACTTGCCCCAAATTGTGTGGTAGTAAATTCAGAACCCTGATTTAAAACCAGGTCTTCTTTATTCCAAAGCTCCTTCTTCTGTGCAATCCTTCCTCTCTCGGAAGCAAAAGCGGGGGCCTGAATCAATGACTCAGTTCTAGATTCTCAGCTTCTTGCTATCTTTTAAAAGATACAGAATCACTGGCATACTACTAGATCTTTAGCTTTTTGGCTTTCTTTTCTTTTTGTTAATATAGAGCACCTAATACCTACACCCATAATTCCTGCCCCATGGTCCCAAGTGCACTCTGGAGATCCAACAGGGTGCAGTTTATCATGTAAACTCAGCCCTCACAGAGCACTCGATAAATTAAAGATGTGGCTGAGACCAAATCTGTGTTTGAACTTAATGATCTTGGTGATCTCTGAAGGTTCCCATGGATAGTCCCAGAATTGCTCTAATCTGCATTTGTGTACATTGATTAGTACTTGTTATCCAGCCTAGTCCAGTCAACACAGCCTAATCACCGCAAAATGAATGTTGGTACATGCTTTAATTCCCAGGTTATCTTATTATCCAGAGATATTTGTCCTTACTATTGTTATTCTGGGGAGTTGTTGTCAGAAAACAGGGAATAATTTGACGATCCTGGGAAGAAAGATTGAAAACTGGGCCGGCATTAGAAACACTGAAATTTCTTGGTTCAGATTTGTACAGAAATTACTCAGCTGAATAAAAAAAGAGGCATAAAAAGAGGCCCATTTGGAATCCCAATTCCAGAGTAAACCAAAGATATATCACTACGTTCTTAGACTACCAGATACAGGCACATAATCTCTAGAAGGGAAAGAACTGGGTCTTATTTATCTTTGTCTCTTAAACACACCTAGTGTTTGGCACCTAGTAAGTGCTCAATAAATGTTTGTAAAATTAAACGGGTTATTTCTGAGAAAAAGGAAATAGCAGAGGGAGGCAATTGAGAAATACTGCACGGAATCCAGTCAGAACGCATATATTAGACACTCACAAAGTTCATAACCAAAGGATTATGGCTGGGGAAACCAATCTGATATCACCTCAGGTATTAGTTTCCTGTGGCTGCTGAAACAGATTATCACAATTTGGGTGGCTTAGAGCAACAGAAATGTATCCTCTTGCCATTTTGGAGGTTAGAGGTTTGAAATCAAGGTGTCAGCAGGGCTGTAATCTCTCCAGAGGCTGTAGGGAGATTCATTCCTTGCCTTTTCCAGCCTCTGCTGGCTGTTGGCATTCCTTGCTTATGGGCCTCACTCCAATCTCTGCCTCTGTCTCCACATGGCCTTCTCCTCCATGTCTTCTCTGTCCACCTGGTAATCCAGAATGATCTCATCTTGAGAGCATTAGCTTAACTATATCTGCACAGATCCCTTTTCCAGATAAGAGTACATTCACACTTTCCAGGATGTGGACATATATTTTTGGGAGCCATCATTCAAACCGCTACACTTCATATGATGCCAAACTCAGGTTTAAGCATTGTCTTGGCTGTGTGTTACTGAGGTGTAGAGAAAAAATACTGCAACTAGAGAGAAGTGAAACAAAGAGGTACATATCGGGGGCATAATATTTCAAAAACTGTTTATTATTCCTTCCTCCCTTTAGTTGTACTCTCCCCCACTGTGTCACTATTATAGGCTCAGGGAAACACAGGGAATGACAGCTGGGAAGGAGGAGAAGTTCTATGCCTGGAAGAGGGAACAAATTTTCTTCATCTTGCAGGCCTTGAGGGCTTACTGGGAAAGAGGAGGCTAGAGATAAGAGAAGGAGATATGTACCTTTTGTATCCCTCCGTTCTGGGCCCAAGTCTTGGAAGGAAGTGTGTTAGAGAGGTCCAGGAAAGCCAAAAGCAGAGAGGTGTTTTCTCCACTTCTTATGTGAGGCTTGGGAAGGAGATGACCTCACAGGGTGCCTCCACAACAACTGGGGGCTGCTATCTGGCCAAGCAAAGAAAGCACCTGAGTTGGCACTCCTGAGCTGCCAGTGCGTGGAAGAGCCCCACACCATCTCTTCTGTGCCACAGGAGGGCCTGTGCCAATACAAGGATCCTACATGAAGGATCCCCACGGTGGAAGCTGAGGAGCCCTGAAGGCACGATCTATAGGGCAGGTTGCCTGGGCTGGGAATAAATGGGAAGAGCAACCAGGCTTCAGGGCATGCATAGAATCTATAAGATCAAGCTGGAGCCAATTCACCAGACAGAGATGGAGCCTAGTGAACAGACCACAAGTTTACAGCCTCTGCAGAGCTCAGCACTGGATGCCATCAGGGCACCCAGAGACTTGGAGGACATGGAATGACTTCTCAGGAACTAGAGGGCAGTACAATGACCTGAGCCTGTCATCCAAAGACACCTCTTCCACACCACCAGGAGGCTGTGTAAACCCTTCCTTCCAGACACCCACAAAACTGTACCTGAGGGGCACAGGAAGAATGGTAGAAAATCAGAAAGTCTGCAATACCTAAATAGTCTATTGAAATTGTTGCTTGGAACTGAATTTAACAATTTGGACTGAGGTGTTCCCCACATCCACTCTGCCCTGGCAACACAGTAGGTTTGGAGTGTATAAAAAAGACTTGATCAGACATGAAAAAGCTAAATTTTCTTTGCACATTTGTAAGGACTGTTTGCCATGTAAACAGGTACAATCATAAAGGTGAATTGAAATCTACCTCAAATATTTGAAAAAATGATTTCACCACATTCAGACCAAACATTAGTAGTTTAACATCATTAGTACAGACTAATCCTCAGTACTAGAGAGATGGAAAAATATAACCTTGTGGAGTTGGAAGAGCATCAGTTCTTCTATTCCAAGGTGTGTCCCCAAACCACCCTCTACTTCATTTCATTTTCTCTCTCATTCTGTTCATTCCATACATACTTACAACAGACCTTCTTTGCATGAGGCACTGTGCTAGGTCCTGGGATAAATAATGAATAAACCGGGGGCTCTGCCCAGAACATGTAACTATTATTCACAGACCTTTTCTAAATGCACAGTCCAGGGTCTTGGTAAGCTAATAACACCTCTGAAAAGCCCAACATCACTCCCCTAGTCATTAGATAATTGCCGTGTAATCAAGTATTTAATGAAGCCCTCTGATTCTGTGTAGATTCTGTCTGAACCCAACAGTTACATTTTTGATTACTTTCTTGACAATATTTCGTGGTCTATTTATTTACAGAGAAAACTGCCTTCATTTATAACAATATTTAGGTCACTCCAAGCATTTTTATTTTTCCTTTGATTACTAAAAAAAGGATTGGACTGAACAGGAAACAGCCAGATAAATAATGCACTGAAACCTCCTGCAGGACAACGGTTTTAGAATTCTTTGGGCTTCGTAGTGTCATATTCTAAACAATGGGGGTGAACACTATGTTCAATTATTATTTAGATACTAATTTCTCCTTCATCTTAGTGGGTGTTAATTGCCAAATCCATGCTTCACATTCTGAATAATTACTCCCTCAATGATGAACATATCATAATGGTCCATTTTAACAAAATTAAAATAATTTCCCATTTATTTTTTTCCACACTGCCTAGACGTCATGCTAAAACAAAGGGTGAACAGGAAGGGGAAGGACAAAGTGAAGTGATGGAACGTGTGTGTAACAGCTGCCTTCTCTGAGCAGGGAGGGAAAACTTAATTTACTATCATTTAAAATACTGAACAGTTCCTAAGCTTCTCCCCTGCCCTTTCTATGTTTAATCCAAAAAAATACCACTTTCAAAGCTTCCTTCTATCATAATGCCAATCCTTCTACACCTCCAGCCCAGAAGGCTCACAAACAAGCGGCACAGATTTTTGTGCGAGTGCAGTTATGGTCTATCATTATTAAATGTCTCCTGGTGGGCGGGAGAGGCGCTTCATCACAAACAGCCATTCATCAGCACTCACCCAGCCACTCACATCTGACCTCAGCAGCAATAATGCCACATCAAGTAGGCCAACTACCCAGTTTAGCAGCCGAGCAGAGAGCACAAGCTGGCTCCAAGATTAAGTACGCTGCCGCAGGCTTCCATTCCCAGGAGCTCCTCGGGCTGATGTTGTATTGATTGAGAAACTTTACCAGTAAGTATCACAAACAACAATAGCCAGGTCAAGACCGGCGATGCCTGAATAGGAATTCCCCACAGAGCACACTCTGAGCCAGGTGCCGCTCTCATGATCTGAGCACAGGTTGAATAAGGTTTCTGAGGTAGGAAAGAGTGAGAACCTGCAGTTGGAAATGACATTTAAGCAAGTCCACGTGGGAACAGAATGAGAGACAATGATGTAATTATCTATTCCCCAGCTTCCAACTGCAGCAAAAGCCTGTCATCTCTCAGCGTTTCTATATTCTCCAAGCCTTCTACTTCTTGCTTTTAATGCCTGTTGGGGGTGTATGATGCCTAAATCCAATATGCAAACACAGGCAGCATTCAGGGTAAACAAAAAATGAAATACTGCCATGTAACAATAGCCAAGCCATTTTAATCTGAGAATTAAAAAGGGAGATTTCTCGCTTATAAGTCTCCCATACCCTAAGAAATGCATTTAATTTTACCTCTTACCAGGTGAGCACTAAATAAGAGAAATGAGCATATATATATAGTTCATGCATATTTTTATATGTGTACAAACCATATTTTTTGACAAGGTAGAGCTTGTGAAAATGGCCCTTGTGGTTGGGAGAAGCTCTTGCACCACGGTAAGTAAATACACATAATACCAACTGCAGGCAGGTAGCCTCAGACCCCTGGGGGAAACAGTGTAATTCCTGGTGCTGATGTGTGCATGTGAAAGCACACACATACACACAGGTGCACTCTCCCACACAGCTGATGTGATCATTCTCACATCAAATCAAATTCTCATATCACATACATGCAGAATGGGATGCTATTCCATTCATAACCAGATTCTAATCTCTGGGAGAAAGATGATGCTATTCTCCTTCCAATGTTTCTGTTGATCCTGATTCGTTTCTGACCTTCCTTCTCACTGTCCCAAAGTTAGGGTCAATCACTACCTGCTCTCAGTTCTTTCTGTCCTTTAAACACACTTCTATTATCATACTAAATGATCATTATGTGTTTGCTAATCTGTCTTCCTTTCTAGACTATTCCCTCCTCAAAAGCAGATTTTTATATTATTAATTTTTGCCTTCACAGGGCTCAGTGAAGTGCCCCGCACATAGTAGGTGCTCAATAAATCTGTTTCAAACTTAACAATTGAATTGGACAGGATAGACAGTGAGTTGTCCATCCAACAACTAATCTATCCTGCTGCTTACCAACAGGACCTCAGCTTTTTCAGGGTAGCAGTGTACCTAGCTAAAAAAAAAGATTTTTACCTCTTGTCAGATTGAAAGTTTACAGGTTGAGTCTATCTAGAGAGCTATTTTCCTGACTAGAAGAACAGGCTCAGTGGGCATCCATTTCCTGCCCTTCTTCTTCCAGCATGAGCTGAAAATCTGGGGCTGGGAGTCAGGTAGCCAGTCTCAATGTTAACATCTAGATAAGGGATGCTGGATTATAATTATATTAAGGTTTACCAGATAGCAACACTCTTAACTTAAAAAATGTAAGTGGAGGATAAAAACCAATACCAAAAAGGACTTTGCTTCTGAAGTGATTTCTGACACCCATTTTTAATGTTAAATGACAATTATCAACCAAGCGGCTTGATAATACTATGTGCTATAGTGATTGTTCCCAGTTAGATGACCAGCAACCTTTTCCCCCTGAGTCCTACAACCACCATGTGTGTCTCATGGACAGTGAAGGGGACTTATTTTATAGTCACTGAGCATCATAGATCTCATTTCTGTCAATGACAAGAAGACAAACCTCAAAGGACCCCAAGTCTAGGAGCTAATCTTCCTGTCATTATTCCAATTCAATTCCCAAGTGCTGTGGCAGAGATTGCTAATTGCCCTTCAATATCCAAACTCCCCTCTTTCCTGTTTAATATTAAAACCCCTAAAGTTTTAGCTAGGCACATGGCAGCCCACCTAGAGACTATATTTCCCATACTCCCTTGCAACTAGCTATGGATGGCCATTTGACAGTGCATTGGCCAGTGGAATGTGAGCAGAAGCAATGTAGGTAAATTATGATTCTATTTAAAGGAAGATGATTGTCATTTGCTGTCTCTGTCTCCATTTCTTGAGGGCTGGGTTGTGGGTACAGTGGTGGTGAACTATATCTGATCTTGCAGATTAGAGCAACTCCCTGCAACAGGAATCAACAAATTATGGTCCATGGGCCAAATTCACCACCTGTTTTTATATGGCTTACAAGCTAAGGATCGTTTTTATATATTTAAATGGTTCAAAAATTAAAAGGACAATATTTTGTGACCCATGAAAATTATATGAAATTCAAATTTCAGTGTTCATAAATAAAGTTTTATTGGAACATAACCATCCAATCATTTACGTTTTGACTATGGCTGATTTTATGCGCCAATGGCAGAGTTGAGTAGTTGCAACAGAGGCCAATTAGCCCCCAAAACCTAAAATATTTACTCTCTGGCCCTTTATAGAATATTTTGCTGACCCCTGCACTAGAGAATGGTATAGCAACAAGGGGGACGGTACCAGGATCAAACTTCATGAAACGTAGCCACTCACCTCCCAGGTTGCCTACAATCTTGGCGTTAAGTGAGACACAAGTAAACTTCTCCCTTGTCAAACACTGTTATTTGGTCTTTGTTAAAGCAGGTGAACCAGAATCTTGACTAATACAATTTACCCAAGACACTTGTTAAGTATTGTCGAAGACAAACCACACTGGAACAGAAAGAAAAAGGGAAAACTGCTTCTTTCAAGTGAAGCAAATGCCTCATACCATGGATGTTTCCATGAGCGTTTGATGAGTTATTTCCCCAAGACATGCAAAAGGGACCTCTGCACATTCTTGAACAGTGGAGAATATGATGAAATAGTGCTGGTAGAAGATTATTTTAGCACTCTGATGTAAAGAGAGCTGAATTAGAAGACAGCTTGTCAATGAGGCTCTCTTTCAAATTCCCCATACTCCTCCAGGAGGCAGTTGAAGTAACAGGAACTATAACAATAATAATTATTGTTATTATTATATAACTTTCATTGACTGTTTACCCTGTGCCAGGCACCGTTTTAAGATCTTTACATATATTAACTCCTTTAATCTACACATTCCCCATGTGATAGGTACTTTTATTATCATTCTCATTTTACAACTGAAGACACAGAGACTCAGAGAAGGTAACTGACTGAAGGTTACTCTGCTAGTAAGTGGCAGAGCCAGTTTTTGAACCCAGACTCACTCCAGAGTCTGTGAATGTAACCACCTTCCATGTCATTTCTAATCTTGGCACAAAATAATAAGGACGTGATTCAGGGCTTATATATTTTCTAAGGAAGTGGAAAAGAAGGAGAAATGGAAATGCAAAGAACTCTGCTGAGAAAGACTCCCAGACAAAGATGGTGGCATCATTGTGGGCAATGAAAGGCAACAGAGAATCTGGAAATAGTCACACTATAAGGAGTCTTAAAAATCAGTCTAGACATGTGGTTCCATATGTGGCTGAGCATCAGAATAAACCAGGAATTTATTAAAGTATGGATGCCAGGACCCTCCATAAATGACCAAATCAGGCCTATTCAATCAATATCTCTAGAGCTAAAGAGCTTTTTAAAAGCCTTCCAGATAATTTTGTACCTAGCCTGGCAAAAATTTAAGTCTGATACTACTAACTTTTGACAAAGATGTGTAACAACAGTAATGCTTACACACTGCCAGTGGTAGTGTAATTTGGGATAAATACTTTGGGGGAAAAAATACACTTATATACCCTATGACTTAGGAACTGTATTCCAGAGTACGTAACCAAGAGAAACTCTTGCACATATGCACAAGAAAATAAGAACAAACAAGAATTGATAAAAGAGCATTTTTGTGTTAGCAATAAAAATGTAAACAAATGTCTATTACCAGGGGAAAAGATAAATAGTGGTATAGTCATACAATGGGCTACTACTATACACAAGTGAAAATTAATAAGCGATAGTTACATACATTCAGCATCAATAAATCTCATAAAATAATGTACGGCAAAAAAAGATAAAGTCACAGAACAAAAACAAGCAAAACCAAATAATATTTTAAGAGTATATTTATCTGTAGTAAAATTATAAAGAAAAGCAAAGAAATAATAAAATTCAAGATAATTTGGAAAGGAGGAGAGGTATGTTATGTGTGAATAGTGTATGGATTTTAAAATTAATTATTTAAAAAAATAATTATAATTAAAATAATTTTTAAATAATAATTATTTTTTCTTAACTGAGTGGTGGATACACATGCATTTGTTTTATTTTTCTATAAACAGGGCATATACATTGTACATATTTATTTGTGTATATGATGGCATTCATAATTTTTTAAATGTAAGAAAACATGGCTCAAGATATATGTATATTTACTTCAATATTTTTCTGAATGTTGATCAGTAGGGAAAGTTTGAATTTGATCAGTAGGGGACTGGTTAAATATGTTAGGATAAATTCATATTATGGTATATCACGTAATTATTGAAAAGAATAAGTCCAATCTCCATACATTGACTTTGGTGGATGTTGATAATACATTCAGAGAAAAAAAAGCAAGTTATACAAAAACGTGTACAATATCATCCATTTTAATAAACAACCACAAAAGAACCACCAGATGAAAACTCTATACATTTGTATATGTTTGTACGAGCATGAAAAACAAGTATGGAAAGATATGCACTGGTGAAGACGTTGCCAATTGCCTCCCTTTCAGCCATACCCTCCTTCCTCTTTAGAATTATAACTAGTTGTTATCCAGGCATCTTACCACTCAGAATAAAATACTACATTTTCCAGCCTCCTTTGCTATGACTGTGATCATGTAATTCAGTTTCAGCCAGTAAGATGTAGACAAAATTGTGTGCTTAATGAGAGATAACTCAGATGGGAGGGATTCCCCTACCTCTTTTTTATTCCTTCCACCTTCCATCTTTCTTCTGGCCATCAGTATGTCTCTGTTAGCTGGAGTGCCAACAGCCATTTTTGAATCATGAGATGACTTGGAGGATGGCAGCTATGAACTAGGGTAGTGGAACAGAGAGAAGCCTGAGTTCCTGATGACACCCTGCAGCTACTACACCAGCCCTGGACATCCTACCTCTGGACATCTTTTAGGTGAGAGAGAAATAAACTTCTATTTTGTTTAAGTCAGAAGAGGGTGGAGCATTACCAAATTTTTTCTTTATATGTCCATTTTGCTTGACTTCTTAAAACAAGCACAAATTACTTATATAATTTAAATACTCTCTAAATAAGTTTTTAAGAAGAAAGTCTTCTAAGTACATATGATATGATTGAGGACAAGTTTGGAAACCTTCTCTCTCATTTCACAGATGAGAAAACTGAGGCCTACAGTTCATACAGTGAGTCAGAGGTAGGGCCAGAACTGGAACCTAGATCTTAGGGCTTCCAGTACAGTGCTCTTCCTTTCATAGCACAACAGAAAATATTTTAAAATATGAGACTCTAAGAAACTTGAAGTTGGGCAGAAACAAAGAAGAAACTGCCTGGTTTCTGATAGGTTTCAGGTTTGCATGGAATATCCAAGTGCCTAATTAAAAAAAAGATGATTAGACAGAAGGCGAGAGCATGTTTGAATCCAGATGAAATAACAGTTTTGTTCTAGAACCTTTTCTATGTAAGATTTGGCATTGTTTTAAGTAGTAAAACCTGTCTAGTGATTTAGACATGTGGCAAGCTTCAAAACATTAGAAACTTTTTATTTTCTGACTTGTCTTTGGGAAAAAAGAACATCCCATCCAAAGCCTGACATGTGAATCTCCTTTCCTCTTTACTAAAGGAATATTTTAAATTCTTAACTGTGAACTTACAGATGACGTTAGATCATTAAACAGTATGATATAAATTGAACAAAATATAATTTTAAGCACTTAGAAAGGAAATAGTCTTCTTTCCTTACCTAAAATGGAAGCCAATTTAGGGTCATGTTTTTGAAGTATGAATTCCTACACATTTCTGAAGTTTTTTTTTTTTTCTCAATAGATTTTTAGTCTCCAGAAAATGATTTGCATAATGCTCTTGTTCAACTATGGAAACTTAAGTAAGCAAAAAGACTGGACTATTTCAAGGTTAAAATATAAAAATTAAGATGAAAACCATTTGAGTTCACTCAAATTCACTGCCTTTCATCACACATTAGTTTATTCACTCGTGCCTGCTGTGGATGATCCAGGGATCGGGGTTGGCCATTCTACCTGCTCCTTTACTAACGTGGGCCTCTTATTTTCATAAGAGTTTCATTTTTGCTCACTTCAATTACAGAGTTAAGAAAACGTTTTATAGAAACTCTTTGGTGCTTTTTCAAATCATCAGCTCAAAACATGTAAAGGAATGCTAGATTTACTTGCTAAATATTGACTTTTCCTGTTTCTCATACACAAAGTGACAAGAGTTACACAGACATTATGAGTGGTTTTTAATTGTTCCTTCGCTGAAACTGAGCCTCCCCTCTTCTACTATCATGGAGTAAGAGCTCACTCCATTATTTCTACAATTTTAGAAAATGGAACTAGCTAAATTTCATTGTCATTAATGCAAGATCAATATCATCTGTTATACAGAATTCAGAAAAACAAGAAAATATACTGCATTTATAGTTTTTCTTATTTTCTCTAAAATGTAATCGACTTCTTAATAAACTAAGAAGCTCAGGACATAAAGATGTAAGTGAGTGTCTGGTAGCACTTCAACATTTCAGAGAACACGTGTTGCTAATGGCCTTTCTACTCATCTCCCTTCACTCACACACATACGTATGGGACAGAGCATATACTGAACTTGAGTATCAAACACCAGAGCCAATTTATGGAAGGTGATAAGGAAACAGTCTTACCTCTAGAAGCAGTTCATTTTTCAGTGCCAAAGGCAAAGTGTTTAATAGGTATTTTATAGGCCATATATCCAATACACTGCAAGACATCTGTAGTTGCTCAAACTAAAAGTCCTTCACTAGGAATGAACTCCCATTGTGTGTGTGTGTGTGTGTGTGTGTGTGTGTATGTGTGTGTGTGCATGTAGGTATGCTCATGCACACATATGTGTATATGCACAAAAGGATGCCCAGCAGAATATTCCTTGGGAATCTTAGAGGAAACAGCTTTGACTGTTGGCTCTGCATCCTTCTCTATAAGACATTCAGATAAACAACATCCTAGGTGTTTTGTGCTGAGTTCTAGGCCCAACATGGGCCACCTGACTGTGACCTCGACCCATTCCCTTGACTACTCTGGCCTCAAGTTTCCCATTTATCCGATTGGAGTAGCACCACTTCTTCTACATAGGTCACAGGATGGTTTGGCACTAAGAATAAATGTGAGCAAGCCCTCTGAAAACTTGATAGCACTATGAAATCAAAGGCACCCTTGTTGAGGACTTAGCAAGAGGAGGTAAACACCTTGTCCACTGCTTGACAAGACCACCATACAACCGGTGCAGTCATTTCTTAAGCAAGGAGGATGAGTCACATAACAAAAGGTCTTGATTGAGTCACATTTAGAAAAGTAAAAGAGGCCTAACATTTTATAGTATCTCTATATGCCAAAGACATTCTGTCCACGGACAGAAGAAAAAAGGGCCAGTGGCTCTGGCAAGCCCTTTTGTCACCATCCCAATAGCCTTTGAGGGGCTGCCCCAGACCCAGGGTGGAATGCCTCACCCCTCTCCACAGCCCACTTAGTGAATCACTACACTGTATAGTGTTTACCAGTTTTTACATGAAAAAAAAAATTAAATTTCCTGGGTGTATATGGTTTATCACAGTAAGTCTGTGTTAATATTTCCTAATCATAGTGACCTCAGCCTGCCAGAATGCACAGGCCCCTAATCCTCGCTGTAATGTTTTCTCATTAGCTACGCAGCATTGCCACACCAGTGGCAGCAACCAAGCTCCGCCTCAGGCACCACTGGAATTAATTACTAGAAGAAACACTGCTGTTTTGAATTGTCATCTTGAATTTATCACTTGCCACTTAATGTAACTCATCTGACCTAATACCTCTATTGTGTCACCAGGGGCCTTGGCACAGGTTTCACCAGGATAATAGCAGGGGGGTTCTGTATACCTAATGCGGCTGAGATGCCAAACACACAGCTGCTGGAGGCCTGGTTAAAATCCTACCCCGGAGGCAAAGCATGCTAACAATGCCCCTAGCAAATTGCAGATTACCCGTACATCATGTTCTATCTGAAGCTAAGAGTGATTCAAAGGTAGGCCCAATACATCTAATTTCTGCTGCTTGGAGAAGATAATCTTTCATTTCTTTGGATGTAACAACCCTCAACATTGGTTTCTCTCATGCTGTTTTTGAACATAACGAAACTGTCTATTTATATATGGAAGGAAAAGGGGCTCTGGGAGGACCTGTAGTGCTGGGTCTGGGGCCCTTTTCATAAAAATTCTGAAGAAACTGCTCATTAAATTACTCATACAAAGCAGTGCAATTTCACCATTGGTTATGTTTCCCCAGGAAAAGGAACAAAAGTACAACCAAAGTTGAAATCTGTGCTGTACTTTTGCAGGACTACAATTTCCCATGCACTTGTGAGAATTATTCTGCACATTTAAAAAGGGAATTAATGATTTGGTTAGTTTCATTAAGCCTGAGAAATTATTTCAGTATGAAAAATAAGCTTTGATGCACGCTCTGAACAATAGCCCTCTTCATCAAATTTTTTATCTGCAAAAACCATACACTTGAAACCAAGATTTTCCAAGTTTTCTCCCCTTTTTGTATTCACCTAAATCACATTATTTCCATTTTAAAGTTAGTCTTTCAGTTCTGCTATAGCTGTTATTTCAAAACATGACATGTACATGCATACATGTGGATGTGTGCATATATATGTATAAATTCTAGCCCCTAGAAGCTTACAGACGTAATACCATAATACCGTAATGTAACACCAAAGTATGAAAATCCTACTGATGAAATAATAAGTAAAATAGATTTACTTTGATAATGACAATTCTCAGATTATTTCATAGACAAAAAATTTCCTTTGGTTACTATACTCTACACACTATGCATAGTAAACTTTGGAAGATGTATAATGCAATATAAACATTAATAGTTACACAATTGTGTTGTTTTAGAAAGACTATTTATAGAGAAAATAGAAAATGCCTCCCCAAAGTATACTTAGACCTAAGCCACCATAATCTTCCTGCTCATACAGCAGGAAATCTAACACACCAGCTCAATAAACCTGGAGGAAACAAAGGTTTTATGTAGCATTAAGTGTCACAATATTAAAATGCCCATATTACTTTCAATTGCCCTTATAAGCTTCTTCTTAACAATCCAAAAAGTTGAGTGCCATTATGAGAAGAATACTGTCCTATATGGTAAAGGGTAGAGAAGGAAAAATCAGAAAACTCGCCCCTTCGCCTGTGTTGATGATCTCTGACTAATACCGCTGGTGCTTTTACACAAGGGTCTCTCCTCTCAAACTCTCCTATTTTATACCGTTTTGAGTTGTCAGAGTATGTTCTGTCAAAGGTGACATAACATTTAAAAGGGTATCAAAAAGTCTTGACAGCAATGCCAGCTCAGCCACATAACCTCTTTCTAAGTTGGTTTCCTTTCCTGTAAATGTAACATTGTGTGCTATGAGCTATTGAGGCTATAGAAACTGTAAAGCTCTTTCATAATACCAAGTCCTTCATTCCACAAATGTTCATTACAAATGGTAACGTAGCAACAACAAAGACCACCACCCCTGGAAGTGTAAGTTTCCCCCAAACAGCAACAGTAGCTTTTGTGAATTTTGCAGAGAGTCTAGCACTCTGTAGCTGCCTAATTAATACCTAATGACAATGATGAACCACTGGTGATATTCAGCTAACTAATTGGGGTTTTATAGTATCTCAGGAAGTTTCAACTTAATGGCCATTAAAATAGAGTCTCTTCTATTTTTATTGTACCTGCCAACTCCCCAAACTTTCTACAAACAGAAATTCATTAATTGAGGTTCTTTAATGAAATATTAACAGTACAAAAGTACATTTGAAGTCTTAAGAAATACCCAGGGTCAATAAGCTAATGGTGTCTTTTAAGCACCAATTTCCCCCTTTTATGTTGCTTGGGCCAGCTCAGGCAAGGAGGGGTACCTTGTACATTGGGGTTGGTGGATCCAAATCCACTGGGCTGTCTTTTACATTCCTCAATGTCAGGGTAAGTCGAACACATATTCAATAAATACACAATCTTTCAGGGTTGTGTGAACTCTTAGACTATCAGACTTCATGATATTCACAGATAAGGAAGTATGACACTTCTAAAGGACTGGGGTAGGTTGCATGCAGGTGATGGCAAAAATGGTCTGGAGACAGCAGCCTTCAGGGAGCTCTGTGGCCATGCCTTATGGTAAACCTTGTGAGCTAGATTATCTTTCCTCCACCCTTTTGGAATATCCAAATTGTTAACTTTCACAGTCCCACACCCATACAAACCCTCTTCAGGCAGGCTCAATGCAGAAGCTCTGTGAAATCTTTTGCTGATCTTAAGATATTTTTTAATGACTTATAATGAAATGTTTTAAAATCCCGACCGTTAGCATTAAAAATGTACCAGGGCATTCTGGGAATCAATGGCATTTAGTGCTGCTGCCTTGTAAAAAATGAAATCCTAAATGGTTCCTCCTAATGTTATTGGCAGATGTGGTTTTATACTTTTAAATGGAAAAGAGAACATATAGATATGCCTATCAGGTGAAATGACATCATAAAATACCTGACTGGAAAGCAAGGGGACTTGCTGTGGCTGGATTACTTGTTATTGAAATAGGGACCTAGAGCAAAGGCGAAAGCGTATCATCTGCAACTGAATGTTTTCAATTACTTTTTATCGTTCTTGGTCATTCTCACCACAACATATACACTGGGATAAAACATTACTTTATATCCTAAGTGAAAGAAATGCACATGCAGCATTTATTCTGCAAATGGAGACCCTGCTGCCTCTCACCACTTTGAAATATGGCAAATCTGTAGCAGTACCTACACAGTCACCAAAATGATTCTTTTTCTGTCAAATTATTCCCTTTTATCTTAATATCCAATTTCATCACAACTAACTGTAAGAGCCACATAGTCCATGATTGCATACTCCTAGGTAATAGCTGTCACATGGGTATTTAACATCAAATATACTGTTTCTTTCTTGACTAGAAATACGATTACAGAAGATGCACCTTTTTTATTTCCTTTTCAAAAACAATTGTAAGACAATCATATCCTATAGCTTAAGAATCAAAGACAAAGAAAATATGCCATTAATGGAAGCTGTGCCCACAATGTAAACAACTCTAATATAATTAATTCTTCCAGCTGGAACTTGCTAGGACAGGAAGTCTGCATTGAAGGACACACCTCAGGACAGCCACTGAGAAAAGCTGCTTCATTGAGCAAGGGCTGTTCTGCACAAGGGTTCTTAGACATATATCCCTGGCCATATATCTTTGCCTTGTCGTGGGTGTACAAGAACTAGCATAGATGGCCCCCCCGCTACCCTGCCTCTTGACTCATTCACAATATCTTATTTGGGACTAGGAAGAGGGAGATTTCATATAAAATATTTTTCCCCACCTGGAAAACAATTTACCTAGAAGCACATTCCTAGTGCTGATGACTCTGAGGCTGGGCTCATAGCAGCCATTGTCATGCAAGCACAGTTGTAAGTAATAATGTGGCCTTTAATGACGGAATGATGGACCTGCCAAACACTTGCTCCTGCCATAGACTGCTTGCATTTCCCTGCTGGAGAGCACAGAGACGCCCATCTGGGAGTTATTAACATATCCTCGTCAATTCAGAACCGACTTTAACATAATCCATATTTGTTGGAGAAAGTCCAACATCAGCTTGAGAACAGCAGTCACGTGCCTCAATGACACATTTCAAACAGCACACACAGAGCATGCTTGGGCAGCTAAGCAATTCAGAAATGCAAATAGCTGAAGCACTCTCCTGACTAGATAAAAAGGACAAATCCCTTTTGGCAAAAGACTGGATGTCCTCTTAATGTTGCAGGAGAACAACCGAACGAGCCCCAAATTTCTGGAGCGTTGATTTGGGTTTGGTGGGTTGCTGGGAAGGTGTCTCTTTAGGTTTATTCCAATCCTGTTGGTGCAATCCATCTCAAGTTGACCCTGGACTTCAGTGGTTGTCAGGCAGAGCTATTTGTCTGGGATGCAGGAATACAGATGCTCTTAAGCCAACAGTGTTGCCCAATGTCTGCCTGCTTGTTGACATATGTATAAGCATACACCTCTTCCTTTAAAAACACAACAAAGAGCTATGGGTTCCATTTCAACTTCATCTTTGTTGTTCTGAATGGGTTATCTACTATAAGTATATCCCTGGAAGAAGCTGGATTGGTTATGCCCCTAAATGTGAGTTCTCAGGAAATCAAATTATATCAAAATATCATGTAAGGGCTCTAAAAGTTATCTCCAAACTAGGCACTGATCTTTGTGGGTCTAGAACACACCCCCACCAATACTTTCTCAATGATTTTAACACTACAGTTCATCAGCTAATTTCCTTTGGTTGATAGATGTTATTATCAGTGTATGTGTTGTGTAAGTGAAATCAATTAAGGAATAAGGGGGGAAAAGCATTTCCTTGAGGCTACCACCCATTCCTATTGATGTGGATTTTGGTGAAACTACAATAAAACCCTATTTTTAGATTATGTAAACCAAAGCCAAATGCAGATTCTTCCTTCAAATATTTAAATAGGCTCACAGGGCTGAATTCCTAGATAGTAGTATCGTACCACTATTAAATTTTCTGCATTTGATAATTATGTTGTGGTTACGTGAAAGAATGTTCTTTTTCTTAAGAGATACATGTTGAAGTATTTAGGGATAAAGAGTTATGATGTCGGCAACTTTCTTTTACATAATTCAGCAAGACAAGAAATAATAATGAATATATACACACTGAAAGAAAAACCAAATGTGGCAAAATGTTCAAAACTGGTGAACCTGGGTGATGGCCATGTGTGTTCCTTGTACCATTTTGGAAATTTTTGGTAGGTTTGAAATTTTTCAAAATAAAAAGTTGGAAATATAGTAAATTAGACTCAGATACTAATATGGAATTTTTAAAAAAATAGAATTTACGGTTTGGAAACTTTCTCTTGTTTACTGTTTTTGGCTTGATGATGACATTTTGTATAAGGGCAGAATCTCCTGGAAGGAGAGGAAGACAGAGTAAGAAAAACTGTGGGAACATATCATACTGAGGGACAGTATAATGATGTGGGAGAGACAAAGAAAACAGGAGGAGTGAGATAGAAGAGAATACAGAAAGGAGGAGAAAATGCACCTCAGTGCAGTTCTGAGCCACAGCAATACCAGTAGCAGCCAGGTCAATGCCCTGAGGCTAGGAATAAGATGGCAAGGTCTTTGGGGCAGAGGTCTTACCTGAGGGGAGGGATAATGCAAAAATACCACTCTCTTCCAGCAAGCAGAAGTGGATTGGGCAACCCAGCTCCTAATGGCAGCATGTACTTTCTTCCAGTAGGGAATAGAATTCAGCCACATGACAACCTGAAGGCTAGACTGACGTTTGTGCCATAGGGTGGGACACAGTCATTACCTGGGAGGGTGTGCCCCCCACACCTCCTCCTTGGTGTGGGAACTCATCGGACTCTATTAAGATGGAAGGGGTAGGGCTGGTGGGGATGGATGTCTTTAGCCTTTTATTAAGTCTCTACCATTGTGGTTTGGGAATGCTGTGCAAGTTTTGACTGTGAATATAAAAATGATAAAATAGCAAATAATTTGCCTTCATTAGAATATGTATATTGTTTTTAAGTTATTCCTGTGAACTGCAGAAAATGATGAGTTGCTAAACTGTTTCATTCTTCAAGCGCTTGTGAGGTCTATGCCCCTTATTAGCAGGAAGTACCCAGAGTGGTCATTGCCCCTCTTCCCTCAAGACTGAGGAATGATCAAAAGATAGGGGACACTGAAACCATGGGTAATCATTAGTCAAATCCATTTCACCTGCCTTCACTAATCAAGGCAGTTTAATTGTTGCTACAAAAGACCTGCACATCCTCCAAGCAGCAGGGAGCCTAAACAATAAGATGTTTGCCTGAGTTGTTTTCCAGGAATGGAATCAGCTGTGTCTAGTTCGAGCTGAGCTGGTTAAGACTGGATAGGACCACTGGACCCTCCAACTGGGCATGCATAAATGTCCCCTTAATGATGTTTTGACATCAGAGGGGTGAAACTCCACCCTCAGATCATGCTAAGCACGTGCAGAGGCCTATAGCTCAGTTACACCTGCACAGAGCGACAATTACCACCCCGTTTTCCAATCACCTTTCCCCACGGTGCCCATGCCCCCATGCCCCAGACCGCCCTGCTTCTTTATATTCATCCCATAAATACCCCAGCCCCTTGCCCTTGGGGAGGCAGATCCGAGGCTTGTTCTCCTGTCTCCTCCCTTGGCTGCCTTGTAGATAAACTCTCTTTGCTGCAAACTTGGGTGTCTTAGCATTCTGGCTTGCTGAGCAACAGGCAAACTGAACCTGGTTCAGTAACAATCGTGGTGAAAGAGGCCACTACAATTGTGCAGCTTAGGTTAGAAGCTGAGATATGCCCAGAAAGAGTGTCTGTAATAGTGATTAGCCATCAGACCAGGAAGAGGCACAGCTATAAAAACCTGGGGGAAGAAAAGGGCAGAGACAGACAAGGAACACTCAGGCAAGAGGTCTGATATGTAGGAGCCATATCCCAGCTGAGGGTCATCCCATCCTATGGCTATACCCATTTGGGTAGGTCACTCCAACAAGCCACCCCAGTGAAGAGCAGCTTCAGGGATATCATTCACCTCCGAATTCTGTGGAGAACCTTCCATTGTTGGCTCATCAGCATCAGAACCCAGAAATTTCCATGGACTGATCCCCAAAAGCCAAATGACCCAATGTTTGTTTGGTCTTGAAAATACATTGAGGCAGGAAGAAATTTAAAGAAGCTGCTTGCCTTTGTCTCATCTGTCATATTCTCCCCACAGTTACTAAACAGTTCAGAGCAATACTATTTGTTTCAAAGGAAAGAAAGAACCTCAAACAGAGTTTCAAAATTCACTGTCAAGGTCAAGTAACCAGTGTTAAAAGACCCTGATAGTTCATGGACCCACAAGCAGAGGGAATGCTGGGCCTGTGTTCCTTCCTTACGACTCACCCTTGTCCCCACTCTCAGCATCATGATGCCTTTGTGTGACATCTTCTAGTTTTCTGCTCCCCTTGACATTCACTTAAATCTGATCTTCCTTATAGAAAAATATTAGGAAGTGGAGGTGAGGATTTGTCCTGGGCCCTGCACTGCTCTGGAGATGGTCCCAGGCAAAGAGGCACTGGGGTTTTGCAGAAAGTCTGCTCAGGAATCAGGGCCAGAACTGTGTCCTCCGTGGTTTTCTCCCACGCAGTTCAGGACATTTGGATTTGATGCAGTGGTATTTTGCAGAGAACATTCAGTAGGATGAGACAGTGGGGTTTCCATGTAGACTCAGAAAAATGCCAAATGACTAATATAAAAGCTTAGTCTGAGAACTGACCATAGAACATTCAAAGTTATATCCTAGGGAAATCATGTTTGTTCTTTTGAATATGGCAACTCTTCAGCCAAAGGCAGCAAATGAGGTGCCTGCTCCTTCACACAATGGGGAGGTTTGCTCAGTTCACACTGAGAGGCCAATGTATGTAGAATATTGCTGATTCAAGCTAAACTGCTACCTCATTAGGGTTATTTGGTATTTTTATTTGAAACCTGAATTTCTCACAAAAGCATAGCAGAGGGGGAAATACAGTCAGTCACCTGAAGTAAGGAGGGGCAGGAGTGCCACCTTCCCACCACATGCCAAGACTGCTGGCCTCACACATGCTTCACTCTCTCCTCCCACACTTTGCCGTGGTTTGGCTTCTCTTCATGGTCCTCTTCACAGACATCTCCTAGAGCCTGCACCTTGGGCTTTCATACTTTTAGATTGGCAGTGTTGAAATAAAACCTATATCTAAAAGAGTAAGATACCAGCAGATATCTTAGTTCCCATCCATTTAATCATCAAACCTGGAGTCATAAGAGAATAATACACAGGAAAACGGAGACGTTGGATTCTTAGGAAACATCTAGAATATGGAATTCTGTCCAGTAGACCAAAGCAATCTGGATAATACAGAAAGTTCTGCAAGGGGGTGAAAAAGGCACCAAAGATTTACTGTGAGGATGTCCCTGGTGGCGCAGTGGTTAAGAATCCACCTGCCAATGCAGGGGACACGGGTTTGATTCCTGGTCCGGGAAGATCCCACATGCCATGGAGCAACTAAGCCCGTGCACCACAACTACTGAGCCTGCCCTCTAGAGCCTGCGAGCCACAACTACTGAGCCCACACACCACAACTACTGAAGCCCGTGCACCTAGAGCCTGTGCTCTGCAACAAGAGAAGCCACGGCAATGAGAAGCCTGCACACTTTAACGAAGAGTAGCCCCCGCTCGATGCAACTAGAGAAAGCCCACACACAGCAACGAAGACCCAATGCAGTCAAAAAAAAAAAAAAACTTACTCTGAGGATGTGTCCATTGCTTATTTCCAGCTCTACTCTATAGGGATTTCTGGGAATAGCCTCAGGTTTTGCTCTCTGCAGGATGCGCACACATCATTCTCAGCACATCTGAGAATTCAAAGTGTAATTTGTCAGCCACGTTTTGGAACAAACTAGGGTGTCTCAACTGTCTTGAGGTGGTAGTATCTGGTAAAAATCAGATATAGGCCATTTAATAGGGCAATTTACTTTAACATGTAAGATATGCTGTTTTAGTGGTTTGTGTGCACTCCAATCATAACAATAGGGTGCCATAAGGTCAAAGAAGTGAGAAATCCACTTCTAATGCATCACTCTTCTCCTGCTTCTTCAAGGATACGGGTACAACTATCCACTTCTTGCAGTAACAAATTTCCTGGTCTCCTTCCTTGCAGCTAAAGTCACACCAAATGACAGGAAGATGCCACTTTCACTCTTGTAGTTACTGAATCCATTTCTTTTCTCTCTCGCATGAGGAACAGATGGCAGCCCTTGCTCCCTAGTTCCACCTATAGGTAGCAGACAGTCAAGCCCATGTGTGAGACAGACACCTCTAGTCCCCCATCTCAGTCAAAATAGACCAGGACAGTGGCTCAAACACTTTAGCCACATCAGAATCCCCTGGAAGACTTGTTAAACCACAGTGTGCTGGGCCCTGCCCCTACGTTTCTAATCAGTAGGTCCAGGGTGGGGCTGAGAATGTACATTTCTAACAAGTTCCTGGAAGAGGATGACGGTGATGGTCTGGGGACTGTATTTTGAAAACACTGGGGTAAGTTATGCTGCAGTAACAAATGACCTCCAAATCTCAAGTTGATTTTCCACTCATGTCTCAGGTCTGTCACAAGCCAGCTGCATCTCTGCTCTGTGTCATCTCCCCTCCAGGACCTAGTGATGTTCCAGTGACTGGAATATTGCCAGTCCCATGGCAGAGGGCAAAGAGGATGTGGTAAACTACTGGTTGGCTCTTAAAGCTTTGGCTTATGTTTCATTGATTGAAGTAAGTCATGTGGCCAAACCTGATGTCAGTGGCAAGTGAGGGACTAAACAATTCTGTGAATAATTACACAGTCTACCACATTCCCCAATCTCACATTGGTTATCTCCTTCTCCCACAGTAAATGAGCTCAAGTTTTGACTGGACAAATGGCTGCCCTGAATAAAAACTGAATTTCTTAGATTCTCCTGCAGCTAGGTATTGGCCAATTCCATTTATAGTCAATGGGATGTAAGCGGGATGTTGGATAGTCATTGCAGAAACCTTCCTGAAAGGAGAGTACATAATTGCCCTATGTCTCCCTCACTCTCTCTTTTTTCCTTCCTTTCTCCATCCTCTTGCCTACAATGCTGATGTTAGCATTTTGGAGCACGAGGTGAAGGCCATGCCCCTAATAGAAAAGATATAAGGTGTATGGTGCACCACACCAGCCCCACACTGCCTACCCACACTCCTAGATGAGAGAGAAATAAAATTCTATCTTACGTAAACCACTGTTATCTTGGGTTTTCTGTCCCTCACATCTGAATATAATCCTAAGTAATACACCCTAAGAAAGGTTTTCTTTTGAAGTCTGCTCACCTCTGTCTGCAGCTTCTTATGTTCCACTCATCCATCCACTGGTGATTTTCTGAGCTTCTGAGCCTATTTCTTCCCTTCACACCCTTTTTCCTCAATCTCAGCAAGGCAATGAGAATGGCTACAGATGGAGGTAAACTACAGCTTCGTTCATTCTATGAACATAGATAAGACTATAGGTGCATAGAATCTGATGGTGGGGGAAGTGACAACAAAAAGGAAAAACTTGTCTGGCTAGAACTTTCCTAAAGAACTTCCAAAATAGTCTTCATCACATAGCAACAAAGATGACAACATTCCTCTTTGTTGCCAAACCCTCCCCGGCAATTTGTGAACATTTCTGGTGTCTGGGTTTATGTGATTTGCATGCCGCTCGATCCCCCATCTGCCCACAAGGAGAAATGATGAGGCGTAAATGTTTAGAGATGATTGTTAGAGGCCCATGGTTGCCATGCTCCTCTCTTCTACCTTTGTTCATAATTCCCCATCCCCTTCTCTGTGCTCTCTGTCAAGTCTTTCCCCACTCTGCCTGTTTTTGCCATCTTCACAGTCATTGTCTCTTGTCCACATCTCCCCAAAGGCAGAGGGAGCAGCTGGAGAGGAGGAAAGAGGGGAGTGTTAACAAAAATCAAAAGGCTGAAAAGGGAGAGCGGAATCAAATGCGAGAAAGCCAGCCCCAGAGCTGAAGGGGCTCTTTCTGAAGTCAAGTCAGAGCCATCCATGTTCAAGGCTTTGCCAGGACACAGTAAAGAGCTTAAGAAAGTAAACCAGAAGTTCCATCAACACATAGAAATAAGCTTCCACTTTAGTTACATACACATGGTTTGTAACTATAAATATGTATATATCTGGCTACTTTTAAGAGTGTTTCTCTTCTGATGGAGAGCCATTTGTCGGGGGCATTTCACATGCAGAATCTATTGCACTAGACATCATCAGTCATCTAATAAAACAGAATGTCCCAAGAGGACAATGGCTATATTTCTAAAAAAATAAACAAACAAAAACTAGTTTTCACTGTCAAATAAGTTTGAGAAGCACCACATACAATGTTCTCCTAGAAATTCACAATGTAGGTTAACACACTAAAGGCTCTAAAAATTTCTCGAGTAAAGAAGCCCATTTATTTCTTCATATCCAAACTTAATACTGAACCATAGAATTTTTTTCAGTATAATATCTATTAATATCTTATGAAATGTGTCCTTGGAACACAGCTTGGGAAACTGCCTCAAAAGAATAAAAATTTTATGTGCTACATGTGCATTATTTTTTGTAAAAGGAGTTACTGCCACCTGTACTCTTGTGAATATTCATAACCTATTGATATTTCAGTGGGACCACATAAGAATTAAACAGAACAAAGCAGTGCTCAAAATCACATGCCAGTGGCACAAAACTCACAAAATTTGGTTTATTCCACCTGCTCAAGACTAAAAACTATACTGCAAGAGAATTAATTTAGAAGTAAAATAAATCAACTAAAATAAATAACCATGATTAGTAATTAATAATAAAATAACAAGAGAATACACATCTGAAAATGTCTAGATGTGGAAGAGACTGTGACAAGGAGGAATGATTTTGATCAAGTTATGCAAAAATAAAAAACACAGTGAGTTTGGAAGGATACAGTTCACCTTAAGTATGACATTAGCCTAGGGCTTTAGTGGCTCAGCATCTTTCTCTGCCCAGAGGCAGCAGGAACTAAAAAGAGCTTGGGCCTTAGAGGCCACTTATCCTCATAAAGCCATGAATTTACTGCTATTACATTTCCCAGATTGCACTGTCATAATTAGTTTTTGGTGGTTTACCTTATTATACTGTGTGATCCCTAAGGGCAAGTGTTAACCTCTTCTTGCTCTCCCAGTCCCCAGTCTAGGCCTTCAAAAGTAGACACACAGTAGGCATTCAGTAATGCTTGTTGAACTAATATCCATGAGAACCCTGGATGCAAATGTATAACCAGGCCAAATCTCGGTGAGTTAATGGGACTGGGAGGGTTTACAACTACACAGATCATGTGACCATGTGACCATGTGACCATGACGGCGGGGTGGGGCGGGGGAGAAAGAACAAAGGCTTTACTAACTGAACAACAATTGTTGCCTCTGGAAAGGGGAGCTGGGTGGCTGGTGGTAAGGGGTGGGTGGGAGACTTATTTTTCATTTGCAGCCTTTTGTTCATCTGGATTTTATCCCATGCAAAGGTAGTTCCTATTCAAAAGTTAATAAATAATATTTTAAAGTATCCATGAGTGACTACTGGAGTATGACTTCCTGAATGCCAGTAACTAAAGAGTCTATTTAAAAAATTTTCTCCTCTGCTCACTAACCACCATCTAGTATTGGAATAAAAATATTTATTGGTTGAATGGCTTATTGCTGGAATAAGTAAGAAGCAAACTGCATCCAATTCCTCCACAGAAGGCCTCAAATCTACTTTTCCAGACTTCAGTCTTACCTAGTACAACCCTGCACTGAGCTATAGAAAACTTCTGCCATTCTCTGAGCACCTCACACACTCTTTTGCCTGTGTTTGCACAGCCTCTGCCTGGAGAAGCCCTCCCCATCCTTAGAGGGTCAGCTCAGGTGCCTGGTCCTTTCATGAAGGCTTTCCTGAAACCCTCACCAGCAATCAGAATTAATCCTCCAGTTTCTGTATCTCACCATTCATTTCACCCTATTTAATGTGCTTCATTAACACGTAACTTACCACAGAGCTGGACATATGTAATCACCCCAGAGCAGTGCTCATATCTAGAGGCTGTGGAGCTATGGAGTAGTAGCCGTGTGCACAGCTCTCAAGTCAACCCCATAGGCTCAAATCCTGCTTCCACAGTGGAACTGGGACCTCCAGAGAGTTACCTTAGTTTTCCCACCTGTATAATGGCAGTCTTAGAACCCATTGCAAAGGGTTGTTGTGAGGATTAACTTTCTTTAGGTGAGACCTGAGACCGGTAGTAAATTTCAAACGCAGTAGTAAATTTCAAACTTCCGTGTGCATGTGAAGTTCACATGAAAAAATTCAGCTTCCAGGCTCTCTTCAGCAGTTCTGTTTCAGGAGGTCTTGAGCAAGGGTGGCTTGGGAAAGTGCACTTAACAAGTGTCCCAGTCAATTCTGCACAAGGGCTCTCTTAGACTTGGATTTTAGAAACATTATACACAATCAGTGGTTTCTAACTTCTGACCTACATGTTAGAAGTACCTGGAAAAGTTAAAAAAAAAAAAAAACCCCATATAAAGCCAGAGTCCCAGCCCCAAGATTCGAATTTAAGTTTTCTTAGGTTGACCTGGGATATCAACATTTTAAAAATACTTACCCACATGATTCTACCACGCAGCCAGGGTTGAGAACACTTGCACTAACTGCCTCCGGGTTGCTTAAAAGTATCTACTTAGACATTAACATACAGCTGAAATGGATTCCCCTTGAAACAGATTATATATAAAACTGAAGGATTCTCAAGACTTGTTTCCTATCTAAATGAATTTTAAAATCAGAAAAGATGAATGTAATCCAAGTATACACTGGTCAAATGACCATTCCTCCTGCATTAGTCTGTCTTAAAAACTTATGAGACATGTCAATTTGTGAGCCTCACACAGCATCAGCACAGATCCATCAGGAAAGGGAAAGCAGTTGATTGGCAGTGATATTTGCAATGTACCTATTGTTTGATGCATGCAGTTCTTAACCTCGAACATTTTTTGGAAGTCCATGGTTTACTTATTAACTGCTATGAGAGTTTTAGGCACGTATTCTCATATTTAACAATGAAAAAAAAAGTATTTATGTTTTTACTTGAAAGGAGCAAGCAAATCAATCCCACCAAGACACCAATCTTTGTATGTATACATCCAGGAAACCAAATTTCTAAAGATTGTCATTTTTGATTCTGTAATCTTCCAAGAATTTCAGCAAAAACAGACTAAAGTAGAACATGAAATAAATCATCAGGATAAAAGGGCAAAATTGTTAAGGACCAACAGATTTTGTTTATTTTAAAGTCAATCTGAAATATCCTGCTTTTAAGAAAAATAAGACTTAAGGTAGGACTTCCCTGGTGGTCCAGTGGTTAAGACTCCGTGCTTTCACTGCATGGGGCACGGGCCCATCCCTGGTCAGGGAAGTTCCACATGCCTCGCAGTGTGGCCAAAAAGAAAACAAAAAAGACTTAAGGTAGATAGCAAGTAATGTGTGTGTGAAGTGGACAATATTATTCATCAGAATGAGCCACTCTAGGAACCTAATGGCAGTAAAAACTATAAATGTATAAGAACTAAAGAACAAGTCATTTATAGAGACCTGTCAGGAGAGAAAATGATGTGATAACAACAAAGTGAGAATAAAATTTTTCCCATTGTGGGTTTTCTTAGAATTTCAGGTATAAAATAAGACATGAAACTGTCATCAATGAAATAACAATTTGGCTCAAATCTGAAAAATTATACACACACTTTTTTTTCACAATATGCAGGAAACAAGCCCCTGAATTGAGTATAGTAGCAGTTCACGCATTTGGAATCATGAATTGAATCATTCCAAACTCTAAAACCAAGCATTCTTTTTCAGAGAGCTGTTTTTGGATTCATTATGGGAATGCTCTGCAGTTAAACCTTGGGTGTTACATTGGTTGTTTTGTAAAAAGCCCACATGGTCATCTCCTGGATTTCTATTGTACTATATTCTCTAGAATATTCCTGGGACTTCAAAGTCAGTGAAGCATCATGGAAATACCATATTTGGGCAAGCAGTTCTTCACCCAGCACTTTTATGTACAGCCCTCAAGCTTGTCAATACCAAGACACCAAATCCCCTTTTTACTCTAATCTCAATGCCATGTGTCTTCAAATATTTAGCAATAAAAAATTTAAAAGATTTTCCTTTTCTCTTCATACAAATACCCCCGCCCCTCATGCCAAAGAAAACTTAATTTTGTGACTTCTGATGTCCAAACCACTAGAATTGATGACTTCTGGAAGCCTCAAAGGAGAGACCATGGTGTGTGTACATGTGGTCCACAGCCATCACCATAGACTCCAACACAGGCTCGTGAGCCTCAAAGGGCAAGTGTAAACAAAAGTTTCTCATTAAACCTGAGTCTAGCATTAGTAAGATTGTCCAAAGATTACATTTAAAGATAACTAAAGTGTTACTATATTCCTTTGTGCAGCCCAGCCATGACCCTAATTAATGTGTCTAAGGTAGACATGTATTTCTTCAAGTAATGGGTGGTTTTGTTTGGACAATTAGACCAAGCTGACAAGGAAATTTTCCAACGAACCAAGTCATAAAAAGTACATTATTCAGCATTATTGTGAGTTAAGCAGTATTTATTACCTGAACTTTACAATACTCTATTATCAATCATTACCTGCCATTAAGGTATGTTAACATGAGATCAAAGAGAGAAGCCAAGCTAAACAAACAGTCATGTCTACAAGTCACTTTAGTGCTGTTCATTTAAAGAGAGGCAAATGCCTTGAACTTAAGGATGGACAATTTGCATTTAGCCAGAAGATGCAAATCAGTTGCACTGTAGCAAGGCAGTGATTATATAAATTCCATGCTTGTTATTCAGTTGACAAGACAAAGCTGGTTTCCAGGGAATTTCTAAAAGAAAAAATGTAATCAAAGTAAAATGTACGATACAAAAGTCCAGTTTAGATGGGTGCTAGTAAAGACTCATTGCCGCATCAATTCTCAGCAACAATGCTGCCTCGGCAGTCACTAAAAATGATATCAACTGAATGGATCTAAAGAGGAGACCGAATGTTTTTAGCAAAGTTGTAAAACCTTGGCAACCACCTCCTGAACAAACACTCTGAAAGCTCAGAAGTCTAAGACAAGCTTACAATGCCCTGACTTTAAAATATATTCATGTCACCACTTCTTCCTTCTTACCCTGGAGCCAACAGCACAAACAAAATTTCTGGAAGGTACCCCTTTGAAAGTACATTCCTCCTCCTTCATTCCAGAAGCACGTGATCCCATCCTTTCTGAAATAAAGCTCTTTCATTAATGTCCGTTGGTTTCCTACCCTATGTCCTATAGCTGATGTTCAAAATTCAAGAGATGTTCAACTTCAGCTCAAATTTATCTACAAATATCTGGAAAAACTCTTTAATACTTCTTGTTATACAAAATACAGGAAAGTGTCTGAGGATGAGACATCCTTTCAAGTCTATATCTACTTTTTCTGACTGTCTAACGTGGACAATATACATCATGGCAAAGGAAAAGATGCCATATTCTTATTTCCTTTACATTTAACATTAGGCAATCCAGCAGACTTAATGTGACATTTTTGCTTATTGTAGAACACTAGTGGACAATCATTTTCCAAGTTACGTTGCTTACAGGGATTCTTAAAAGTGACTAAATAAGTCACTTAGGACCGACCCCTAGCCAATCAGCAAAGTATATTGAGCACCTCACTGCAATAGGGGATCACAATAGGACAAAACTTGGCCTCCATCTCATGCGGTGCAAGACTATATACATAGAGAGAGGGCTAACACCTTTGGTCAGGGGTGGGAGGAGCAATGAGAGCACAGGGAGGAGTGGATGTCATGGGCTGGTGGGTAAGCCACTGATCATATATTCATTCAGTGCACATGGGAACAGAACTCTAAGTTAGCCACTGGGCAGGTAGGATGCAAGATGGGATGGGTAGACTTCAGACAAGCGAACAGGGGCAAGGTGCAGCCATTCTCAGTGGTCCAAGGACTTGAGCAAACTTCCTATATATATATGGGTGACCCTTCCTTTTCTTCCAAGAGAGCTGGGTTATAGGAACACATATGGCATAAACAGACCAATGTGACAGCTGTAGAGAGGAGTTGCGTGGGCCCTGAGGAGGGATTTGTAAGTTTGGAATGTATGTTTGGTACCAAATTGTGAAAGTGAAGGCCAGGCTTAGAAGAAGGAAGTTGATCCAGTTAAGTAGTGCTTATCCCTGTTGGTTTCTAAAGAGGGGAATGACATGAAGAAGATGGCATTTAGGGAAGATTCATTTGGTGGGGAAGTATAGGGGAGGCTGGAGTATGGAGGCTGGAAGCCAGGAGGCTAGACCGGAAGTTATCATGTCAGCCATCTCTACAGGGATGTGGCGTGGGGACGTAGAATGTTGTGAATGGCAATGTGTGGAAAACTGGAAAGAACAGAGCAATGACGGAGAGTATCCCAAAGCTTGGAGCCATCGCTGTGTGTGACAAACATGAATGCTGGGGTGCTAGAGTAGTGATAACTGATCGTCCCCTAATTTTCATTCTCCCTTACTAACAGAACCCTGAATTTAGAGGCAACACTGCAGAATGGTTAAAATCACACATTTTGGAACCAGTGAGGGTCTGAATGTCACCCCCATCACTTACTATCTGATGACCTTGGGTGAGTTACTCCATGTCTCTGTGCTTGGTTACCTTATCTGTAAAATGGGGATAATTCTAGTTCTTACCTCATGGGGTTGTTGTATGTCAACATGTGCAAAGCTCTTAGAACAGTGCTTGGTTCCAGGAAGCACTATGTAAGCATCAGCTGTTATTATTAGCTGAGCACATGGCCCGAGCACTTCCAGCTATGTGCAGCTATATGGCTACATTATGGTCATTAGAGTGTAAGCGGAAGTGACGTGTACAGCTTTCAGTGAACCCTTGTAGGGTCCCACTTCCCCCTCCTAATGGTAGGATTATGGACATGATTAAACCATGAGAAGAAAGCTGTGTGTTGCTAATGCTGTGACCTGCCATGTCAGCTCTGGTCTGCTTATGCTCAGATTTTTGCCTGAGAAAAATCAACCTCTATCTGATTTAAGCCACTATTATTTGAGGTCTTGGTTATAACACTGACCTGTATTCAAATACATACTGATAATTTTTCTGGACCTGGATGAAGCCTCTGGGGGACCTCTGTATTACTGCAAGGGGGCTTGTCTCCAGGACTTGGCTGCTAGAGGTGAAGAAAGATTCCCCACCTGCCACTGCTCAGAATGATCTGGGGTTCCCGTCTGTCTGTCTGTCCATAGCAATTAGACTTTTAGCTCACTTCACCCAGCTCGATTCACCTGCAGAAGAGGGCAGGACCTTCCCTGCTCCTTGGCCCCCAGGCTGGGAGACAGCTATGTGTTTCCTCTCAGTGTGTCTTCTATACTCATTTTAACTTGATTTTCATCCACATAAAAATACTGGTGTTCAAGGATGGCACTGTGACGCATCCATGTTGTCACCTATTATCACCAACGCCGTGGCTGAATTGCTAAGAAAATGATGCAGCCACAAAAAGACAATGGGAGAGGTGGCACTGAATGTGAGGTGGTTGTGGGACATAAAAGGAAATGGCCAGCTACAGTAAATTCCCCATCCAATCCTTCCTCACTATGACTGCCATTTGAAACTCTCTAATGAACTATTTGATCCTGCCTCTCCTTGCTCTAAAACCTTTACTGGACCTACACAGCATTTTTTGTTGTTTTAAGTGGAAACAACTAGGTGAAAGCTGAAGATCTCAAAGTCCTCTACGATCTGATACCAATATTTCATACTAACTTTAGTTCACATTTCTTCCTTTACAAAACCCATATTTTATTCACATCAAGCTGCTAACTCTACCCTTTTTCCTGTCCCTTTGTGGTTCTTTATACCATTCCTTTTTTTCTGGAATGACTCTCCTCTTGCCCCTGACTTCTCACCACTGAAATCTAATCCATTCTTCAATAAACAGATGAAATATTTTTCCTCATGAAAGAGCTCTGGTCACAGTCAGCTGATCTGTCTGACTTCCATCGTTTTAGATTTCTTTTGTCTTAATTTCACATGCTGCCTCAAATTATGTATTTGTTAATGCCCTATACCTCCTACCATTTTGTAGGAACCCCAGGATCTTAAGAGTCCTTTTCTGATTTCCTCACACTGCCTGGACCAGTGCCTCATACATTTGTTGAAACAGTGGGCTTGTGACGAACACAGGACACTACAGGAATAATGGAGTCCTTCTTTTGGATTTTGCATAAGACCCTGCAAGAAAGAAGCTCTTTTTACTCCTTTATGGAATAGTTAAACTGGATGAATGTAAGCCTGAAGATTCTACATGAAGGAAGGGAGCATTTGGAATGAAGGAGAAAAGCAATAAGGCTACTACTTAGAAACAAAATCAGGGAGAGAAGGCAAGCCAAGGACGTCATGTAGGTCAATGTGGTCACAAAGACAGCTCCAGCCGCAGGCTTCCCCAGATCTGGGACCTAGTAAGTTTCCTTTGGTGTTCTTGCTTGTTTGAGGCAGGTTCTATTCCTTGTGAATAAGAGTCCTTACCATTTACACATGCTGACAGGCTTATCGTATTTTGAAGCATATAAGATAAAGTTACCCTGAACACATTCCTGCTGTGTTTCTCAACATCTGTGAGGCACAACATATGTTATTCTAAAAACTCTCACTATCCTGCTTCACTTAAACTGAGGGTATTTGATAAACACATCAGATTGTTTGAAAAGTGCTTATTATCCACCCTATCAATTATTGATAAGGGACTTAAATTTCATGAAAAAAATCCATAGACTAGTGAGGCCATTACACTGCACCGTTTCTCAACCCCCAAATTTGTGGGATTTCTGAACCTCTTGACCAATTCAAAGGTCACATTTCTAATGGCCCAGTAAAGTACCCTGGTATAGTTCTACATGCCTGAAAAACCAGAGAGCAGCTTCTAATAGATGGGTCTTCTGCCTCTAATGAAAAGGAAACACTCATCCCCAGAAATCCTGTATGTCATTGCAGAGAAACCAACTTCTGCTCATGCTGCCAAAGACTTCAGAAGTGCTATGCTTACAAATTCATCAATCATTAGTGCAGATTCTAAAAGAGGACAGGTCACACACTCTTCACACATTTTTTTTAACATCTTTATTGGAGTATAATTGTTTTACACAGTTGTGTTAGTTTCTGCTGTATAAAAAACTGAATCAGCTATACCTATACTTATATCCCCATATCCCTTCCCTCTTGCATCTCCCTCCGACCCTCCCTATCCCACCTCTCTAGGTGGTCACAAAGCACAGAGCTGATCTCCCTGTGCTATGTGGCTGCTCCAGACTAGCTATCTATTTTACATTTGGTAGTGTATATAAGTCCATGTCACTCTCACTTCGTCCCAGCTTACACTTCCCCCTCCCCGTGTCCCTAAGTCAACTCTCCACATCTGCGTCTTTATTCCAGTCCTGCCCCTAGGTTCTTCACAACCTTTTTTTTTTTTCTTTAGACTCCATATATATGTGGTAGCATACAGTATTTGTTTTTCTCTTTCTGACTTACTTCACTCTGTATGACAGTCTCTAGGTCAATCCACCTCACTACAAATAACTCAATTTTGTTTCTTTTTATGGCTGAGTAATATTCCATTGTATATATGTGCCACATCTTCTTTATTCATTCAGCTTTCAATGGACACTTAGGTTGCTTCCATGTCCTCGCTATTGTAAATAGTGCTGCAATGAACATTGTGGTACATGACTCTTTTTGAATTATGGTTTTCTCAGGGTATATGCCCAGTAGTGGGATGGTTGGGTCATATGGTAGTTCTATTTTTAGTTTTTAAGGAGCCTCCTCCATACAGTTCTCCATAGTGGCTGTATCAATTTACATTCCCACCTACAGTGTAGGAGGGTTCCAGTTTTTCCACACCCTCTCCAGCATTTATCGTTTACAGATTTTTAGATGATGGCCATTCTGACAGGTGTGAGGTGATACCTCATTGTAGTTTTGATTTGCATTTCTCTAATGATTAGTGATGCTGAGCATCCTTTCATGTGTTTGTTGGCAATCTGTATATCTTCTTTGGAGAAATGTCTATTTAGGTCTTCTGCCCATTTTTGGATTGGGTTCTTGTTTTTTGGATATTGAGCTGCATGAGCTGCTTATAAATTTTGGAGATTAATCCTTTGTCAGTTGCTTCACTTGCAAATATTTTCTCCCATTCTGAGGGTTGTCTTTTGGTCTTGTTTATGGTTTCCTTTGCCGTGCAAAAGCTTTTAAGTTTCATTAGGTCCCATTTGTTTATTTTTCTTTTTATTTCCATTTCTCTACGAGGTGGGTCAAAAAGGATCTTGCTGTGATTTAAGTCATAGAGTGTCCTGCCTATGTTTTCCTCTAAAAGTTTTACAGTGTCTGGCCTTACATTTAGGTCTTTAATCCATTTTGAGTTTATTTTTGTGTACAGTGTTAGGGACTGTTCTAATTTCACTCTTTTACATGTAGCTGTCCAGTTTTCCCAGCACCACTTATTGAAGAGGCTGTCTTTTCTCCATTGCATACTCTTGCCTCCTTTATCAAAAATAAGGTGACCATATGTGAGTGGGTTTATCTCTGGGCTTTCTAACCTGTTGCATTGATCTATATTTCTGTTTTTGTGCCAGTACCATACTGTCTTGATTACTGTAGCTTTGTAGCATAGTCTGAACTCCAGGAGCCTGATTCCTCCAGCTGTGTTTTTCTTTCTCAAGATTGCTTTGGCTATTCGGGGTCTTTTGTGTTTCCATACAAATTGTGAAATATTTTGTTCTAGTTCTGTGAAAAAAGCCATTGGTAGTTTGATAGAGATTGCACTGAATCTTTAGATTGCTTTGGGTAGTATAGTCATTTTCAAAGTGTTGATTCTTCCAATCCAAGAACATGGTATATCTCTCCATCTGTTTGTATCATGTTTACTTTCTTTCATCAGTGTCTTATAGTTTTCTGCATACAAGTCTTTTGTCTCATTAGGTAGGTTTATTCCTAGGTATTTTATTCTATTTGTTGCAATGGTAAATGGGAGTGCTTCCTTAATTTCTCTTTCAGATTTTTCATCAATACTGTATAGGAATGAAACAGATTTCTGTGCATTAATTTTGTATTCTGCTACTTTACCAAATTCATTGATTAGCTCTAGTAGTTTTCTCGTAGCATCTCTGGAATTTTCTATGTATAGTATCATGTCATCTGCAAACAGTGACAGTTTTACTTCTTCTTCTCTGATTTGGGTTCCTTTTATTTCTTTTTCTACTCTGATGGCTGTGGTTAAAATTTCCAAAACTATGTTGAATAACAATGGTGAGGGTAGGCAACCTTGTCTTGTTCCTGATCTTAGTGGAAATGGTTTCAGTTTTTCACCATTGAGAACGATGTTGGCTCTGGGTTTGTCATATATGGTCTTTATTATGTTGAGGTAAGTTCCCTCTGTGACTACTTTCTACAGGGTTTTTATCTTAAATGGGTGTTGAATTTTGTCGAAAGCTTTCTCTGCCATCTATTGAGATGATGATATGGTTTTTCTCCTTCAATTTGTTAATATGGTGTATCATGTTGACTGATTTGCGTATATTGAAGAATCTTTGCATTCCTGGGATAAACCCAACTTGATCATGGTGTATGATCCTTTTAATATGCTGTTGGATTCCGTTTGCTAGTATTTTGTTGAGGATTTTTGCATCTATGTTCATCAGTGATATTGGCCTGTAGTCTTCTTTCTTTGTGACATCTTTGTCTGGTTTTGGTATCAGGGTGATGGTGGCCTCGTAGAATAAGTTTGGGAGTGTTCTCTCCCTGCTATATTTTGGAAGAGTTTCAGAAGGATAGGTGTTAACTCTTCTCTAAATGTTTGACAGAATTCGCCTGTGAAGCCATCTGGTCCTGAACTTTGGTTTGTTGGAAGATCTTTAATCACAGTTTCAATTTCAGTGCTTGTGATTGGTCTGTTTACGTTTTCTATTTCTTCCTGGTTCAGTCTTGGAAGGTTGTTTTTTTTAAGAATTTGTCCATTTCTTCCAGGTTGTCCATTTTATTGGCATATAGTTGCTTGCAGTAATCTCTCAAGATCCTTTGTATTTCTGCCATGTCAGTTGTTACTTCTCCTTTTTCATCTCTAATTCTGTTGATTTGAGTCTTCTCCCTTTTTTTCTTGAGGTGTCTGGCTAATGGTTTATCAATTTTGTTTATCTTCTCAAAGAACCAGCTTTTAGTTTTATTGATCTTTGCTATTGTTTCCTTCATTTCTTTTTCATTTATTTCTGATCCGATCTTTATGATTTCTTTCCTTCTGCTAACTTAGGGGTTTTTTGTTTTTCTTTCCCTAATTGCTTTAGGTGTAAGTTTAGGTTGTTAATTTGAGATGTTTCCTGTTTCTTGAGGTGTTACTGTATTGCTATAAACCTCCCTCTTAGAACAGCTTTGGTGCATCCCACAGGTTTTGGGTCGTCATGGTTTCATTGTTATTTGTTTCTAGGTATTTTTTGATTTCCTCTGATTTCGTCAGTGATTTCTTGGTTATTTAGTAACATATTGTTTAGCCTCCATGTGTTCGTATTTTTTACAGTTTTTTTCCTGTAATTGATATCTAGTCTCATAGCGTTGTGGTCAGAAAAGATACTTGATATGATTTCAATTTTCTTAAATTTACCAAGGCTTGATTTGTGACCCAAGATATGATCTATCCTGGAGAATTTTCCATGAGCACTTGAGAGGAAAGTGTATTCTGTTGTTTTTGGATGGAATGTGCTATAAAGATCAATTAAGTCCATCTTCTTTAATGTATCATTTAAAGCTTGTGTTTCCCTATTTAATTTCATTTTGGATGATCTGTCTACTGGTGAAAGTGGGGTGTTAAAGTCCCCTACTATGACTGTGTTACTGTTGATTTCCCCTTTTATGCCTGTTAGCATTTGCCTTATGTATTGAGGTGCTCCTATGTTGGGTGCATAAATATTTACAATTGTTATATCTTCTTCTTGGAGTGATCCCTTGATCATTATGTAGTGTCCTTCTCTGTCTCTTGTAATCGTCTTTATTTTAAAGTCTATTCTGCCTGATATGAGAATTGCTACTCCAGCTTTCTTTTGGTTTCCATTTGCATGGAATATCTTTTTCCATTCCCTCACTTTCAGTCTGTATGTGTCCCTAGGTCTGAAGTAGGTCTCTTGTAGACAGCATATATATGGGTCTTGTTTTTGTATCCATTCAGTCAGTCTACTGGTGGGAGCATTTAATCCATTTACATTTAAGGTAATTATCAATATGTATGTTCCTATTACCCTTTGCTTAATTGTTTTGGGTTTGTTATTGTAGGTCTTTTCCTTCTCTTGTGTTTCCTGCCTAGAAAAGCTCCTTTAGCATTTGTTGTAAAGCTGGTTTGGTAGTGCTGAATTCTCTTGGCTTTTGCTTGTCTGTAAAGGTTTTAATTTCTCCGTCAAATCTGAATGAGATCCCTGCTGGGTAGAGTAATCTTGGTTGTAGGTTTTTCCCTTTCATCACTTTAAATATATCCTGCCACTCCCTTCTGGCCTGCAGAGTTTCTGCTGAAAGATCAGCTGTTAACCTTATGGATATTCCTTTGTATGTTAATTGTTGCTTTTCCCTTGCTGCTTTCAATATTTTTTCTTTGTATTTAATTTTTGAGAGTTTGATCAATATGTGTCTTGGCATGATTCTCCTTGAATTTATCCTGTATGGGGCTCTCTGTGCTTCCTGGACTTGACTGACCACTTCCTTTCCCATATTAGGGAAGTTTTCAACTATAATCTCTTCAAATATTTTCTCAGTCCCTTTCTTTTTCTCTTCTTCTTCTGGAACCCCGATAATTCAAATGTTGGTGCATTTAATGTTGTCCCAGAGGTCTCTGAGACTGTCCTCAATTCTTTTCATTCTTTTTTGTTTATTCTGCTCTGCAGTAGTTATTTCCACTATTTTATCTTCCAGGTCACTTACCCATTCTTCTTCCTCAGTTATTCTGCTATTGATTCCTCCTAGAGAATTTCTAATTTCATTTATTGTGTTGTTCATCACTGTTTGTTTGCTCTTTAGTTCTTCTAGGTCCATATTAAACATTTCTTGTATTTTCTCCATTCTATTTCCAAGATTTTGGATCATCTTTACTATCATTACTGTGAATTCTTTTTCAGGTAGACTGCCTATTTCCTCTTCATTTGTTTGGTCTGGTGGGTGTTTACCTTGCTCCTTCATCTGCTGCGTATTTCTCTGTCTTCTCATTTTGCTTGACTTACTGTGTTCGGAGTCTCCTTTTCGCAGGCTACAGGTTCATAGTTCCTGTTGTTTTGGGCGTCTGCCCCCAGTGGGTAAGGCTGGTTCAGTGGGTTGTGTAGGTTTCCTGGTGGAGGGGACTGGTGCCTGTGTTCCAGTGGATGAGGCTGGATCTTGTCTTTCTGGTGGGCAGGACTGCGTGAGGTGTCTGCAAAACACACTGCGTGTGTTTTGGGGTGTCTGTTAACTTATTATGATTTTAGGCAGCCTCTTTGCTAGTGGGTGGGGTTTTGTTCCTGTCTTGCTAGTTGTTTGCCATGGGGTGTCCAGCACTATAGCTTGCAGGTCGTTGAGTGCAGCTGGGTCTTAGTGTTGAGATGGAGCCACCTGGGAGACCTCTCACTGATTGATATTACGTGGGGCTGGGAGGTGTCTGGTGGTCCAATGTCCTGAACTCAGCTCTCCCACGTCAGAGGCTCAGGCCTCACAGCTGGCCAGGGCACCAAGACCCTATCAGCCACACGGCTGTTGTGAAGTCTGAGGTCTTCTTCCAGCGTTCAGTAGGTGTTCTGTAGGAGTTGTTCCACATGTAGATGTATTTTTGATGTATTTTGGGGGAGGAAGGTTATCTCTACATCTTACTCCTCCGCCATCTTGAAGGTCCTCTCTCTTTACACCTTTTAAAATGAAGTTGAGGAACAGTACCCACCACCTGGCATTATGTCAGTAAAATCTAGGAGTTGTATAATTTTCAGAAGGCCAGTGGAAATGCTTCTAGTTAATTCAGAAATAGAAATGGCTATACCGATGCAACCATAAGTCAGTTAATGGATAAAGATACTTATTTTTTGCAACATTATTTCAGAAGTCCTTTTTGTTGTCCCGAATTTAAACCAAGACATATTCATCAAGTCTGTACTAATATACAGCTGATGGTTCTAGAAGTTTTGTTGTGAAATGCTCCCTTATAGGAAGTTCCAACATATCAGTGGAAGGGAGAGTAAAAATCCTCTTGGGAAGAAATTCGTTCACACCTCTAGGAATCACAGCCTAAAGCATTCACACCATTAGAAGAGCCTGCAATCTGAAAACTACCATGTGATTTTTCTGAGCATTTTCTTAGGAAGATGGAAGAGGCATCAGTGTCTCTCCATGTGGTTCTATCCATTGCACCAGATCTTTTGAAAATTTTGAAAATAATAAAGAGTCTGAAAATCTAATCAAACTAGACACCCAGTAGCCAGTAAGTGACCCCAGTTGGGTAGGTACTGAAACTTAACGGTATATTGAGACTCTGAGGTGACTTCTGACCACACCAGTCACTATCAAAGCCTGTAATTCTTCTTGTCTTTCATGGCTTGTTGGGGGAATTTGTGTGTGTGTGTTTGTGTGTGTGTGCAAAATTTGGCCTCACTTAAGTTTATCAACAGTTGATTATTGATGATACTCTTCAGATCTTTTTCTAATACTTCATAGACATCATGCTTTCTGAGGTCCCAAGGATACTCTTCAGTTTTGAAGTGTCCTAAACTCACAGAACAATCAAGGAAAAGCTTGAGGGCAGATATAGGGAAATCTTCCATTACTTCAGTGTATCAAATATCAAAGGAACATAAAGATATGTGAGGTTACATATTCCAAGACCATATTACCTTATTAGAAACTAGCTGGATAACCTTAAGCAAGTTACTTAACCTCTCAGAGCTCTAGTTTCCTCATCTGTACAATAGGAATAAAATACTTTACTCACAGAACCATTACAAGGGTTTAATAAGACATAATACACATAATACATGTGAATGCAAATAGCACATTGCCTGGCAGCCAGTGAAGTTTTAGTAAATATGGTTGCCATGTGTCTGGTTTTAAACCAGACAGTTCAGTATTAGAGTTTTCTTTCTGAGAAACAGATTAAGAAAAGACCAGATATATAAATGTAAGTATGAGTAAGTGCTATTATTACTACCATGACATGTCTTATGCATGAATTCTGGAGCTTCCTCTCACTAGGACAGTTTGCCACGAGGAATGAGAGAGAGCACACTCCACCAAGACATGCTTCAAGCACAACCACATGGGAGAGCCCAGTACACACTTTGCCAAGTACCAAATTCCATTGCTACTGTGAGCCAGGTGCAAGGGGTGGGCCCTGCAATTGTTCTTATTGTTTCCTTTTACAGGTACAATTCCTTACAGTGTGTTTTATTTCATCTCCTTGTGGTCCTTTCCAGTAAGAGATATTTGGCAGTTTAATACTAATGAACTGACTGCTTAAAAATTAAGAATATTGAGTTTTTAATTCAATTCCCAAATTGCTTAAGAAAAAAGTCAATATTTTTTCCAGTAAGAAATTTATTTTTACCAAAATTAACAATTTTTGTCATTAATTCACACGCGCTCTGGACAGGTCAGCACAGTAACTCCTGCGTCCACATTCCCTTGAGTTTGAACTTGTTTTGCCCAAAGACCTCTGCTCAGGAAAGCCCAAATGGCCTATTGCTGCTTGCAGGTGGCACCCCTCCATAAGATCAAAGTGTGATCATGACCTCAATGCCCGCTTGAGAAAGGAGTCTAATCAACTTTGCTGGCCTGGGTGATACTTACCCAATTTGGATTACATGTCATTTCCACCAAAGAGAGACAAGCCTTGTTGAACTTCTCCATTGCCTACTGGAAAAACTGTGCCACAGTGTTGGACTCAACAGCCTAAAGTTGCTTTCTAGAATGTCAAACATATATTGTTTTCTAACCTAATTTTAACACACACTTCAGTTTCTTTCCAAAGGCATCTCACCTGATAGTGCTAGGCCCCTGATTATCCTCAAAATACCAGAGACTTCAAATGCTCTCTCCCCAAGAAGAATGTGACCTATAGAACAACCACACCCCAACTGAAGTTTTAAACACTTCCCAGGGGTGAAGTCGAGATTTCCAAAGGATATGAGGTTAGGCCCTTACAGTCTGTACTGAACCCAATCTTGGGAGAAGATCCCCTTTCTCAGGAAAAGCCTGCTCGCTGAGTTGTTGCCTACAAATGTAGCACTGATGTCCATGACCATGTGCCTGTGCTCAAGCTTAGAAGAGTGAAGTTGGATATAGTTCCTCGGTTCTGTGGTTCTCCTGCCACCGTAAGTTCTTATGTCCCATGATTTGACTGACCCAATTTAGACTAAGTAGGTTGAACAATTAATTGCTCAGGGTGACTGTGAATTCATGGCTTTAATTGGGATGAAGGAGGTTTTCCATATGGCAAATATTTGAGGCATTCAACAATTATACAAACTATGTACATTCAGTTATCCTTCAAAAAGGGCATTTTAAGAACGTGTTATTTTAGAATCTGACATCATGCCATCCTTAGTTCTTCCACAGAAGTGAGGGAAGAGTAGTGTTTTAGTCAGTTTGAGCTACTGTAACATAATGCAAAAGACTGTATGGCTAAACTCTAAATATTTATTTCTCACATTCTGGAGACTGGGAGGTCTGAGATCAAGGTGCCAGCAGATTTAACATCTGGTGAGGGCCTGCTCCCTCGTTTGTAGATGGCGGCCTTCTTGCTGTATCCTCACATGGCAGAGAAAGAAAAAGCTCTGGTCTCTCTTGTTCTGCTGAGAATGACACTAATCCCATCATAAGGACCCCAAGCTCATAATCTCATCTAAACTTAATTACCTCCCAAAGTCTCCAGATGGGGGTTGGGGGTTGGGGCTTCAATTTATGGATTTGGGGGGGACACAAATAATCTGTAACAGGTAGAGAAGAAAGAAGGCTGGAAGCTACATTTGGTGGCTTAGACTGTATTCTTTTTTATTCTAACGTAATTTGATTCACATTTTATTATAAGAGTAGTACATGCTCATTATAGAAAAATGTTGAAAATATTTTAAAAGGATGATTTAATCAAAATCACATAGCTTTTTTTTTTAACTTCAGGACTTCTCAGTCCTTTAATATGCAAATACATGTTACATCAAGAATGCTTTTCCACAGACCACCTATTCATTGTTCCAAGAAACACAGTTTAGGAGATGCTATTCTAGGGATGCTCATAGTTTAGGACATAATTTTACACTATGCTAACAATTTTTGTAAATTCTTCCTTGGGAATTATTTGCTAGTGAGGTGCAGCTTGAGAAGGAGATGGAAAGCTACAATACACACCACTGAGTAAAGAGCACATGGAGAGCCAGAAGTAGGATGAAGATGAAGACAGGAGACATCTGGTCCCAGGATGACAAACATTTCTTGCTTTATAACTGGCCCAGGCATGTACTATCTTTGCAACTAAATAAGCTCATATACAGTGCTGTGCCTTGTACTGTATCCTGCTTTCCCTCACTTACATGTTCTTCATCCCTTCACTTCAAAAGCCCATTGTGGAAAAAACTTCACTCTGCATATACTTGTTGGGAATTACATGTTAAATACAAATAGTCCCAATGTCCAGTTCAGGATTTCCACTTCTACCTCCCTTTTTAAACTTCACCTTTTGGAGGATGATTCTCTCACTATTTGATGCAAGACAGATCTCTTGTTTTTTCTTTTTGTAGCATATCAGAAAGTCTTACAGAATATGGTCCCATGTTCTCTGTTTTACAATTCTTCACATCTACATTTTCTCTGACTTTCTTAACTTTCAAAGAGACTGCCCTAAACAGATGTCTCTGCCTTAACATTTGGGCCAGCAGTTCTGGTGACCCTACCTCTAAGAGGCACACTACTAATATCACAAGTTCACATCTGCGAAGTCACTTCCATGTGCCTGACACTGCACTAAGCAAGTTACATAGATTATCTCATTTAATCCTTACCCAATCAAACCAAACCAAACCAGATGTTTGCAATCCCCTTTCTACAGATAAGGACGCCTAGGCTTGGCAACTTTTCCATAATTTCACAGTGACAGAGCAGGATTTGAATCCAGGGATTTCTGACTCCAAAATTCATAATCATAGTCTAGAGCAATGCTTTTCAAAACTTGGTCCCTGAAACAGCGGCAGCAGCAGCACTTGGGACCTTGTTACAAATGTAAATTCTCAGGCCCGACTCCAGAAAAATCAAAAACTCTACAGAGAGACCTTCAAGACGGTGGAGGAGTAAGACCTGGAGATCACCTTCCTCCTCGCTAATACATCAGAAATACATTTACATGTGGGACAACTCCTACAGAACACCTACTGACTGCTGGCAGAAGACCTCAGACTTCCCAAAAGCCGGGTGGCTGACAGGGTCTCGGTGCTCCAGCCAGATGTCAGGCCTGTGCCTCTGAGGTGGGAGAGCCGAGTTCAGGACATTGGTCCACCAGAGAACTCTTGGCTCCACATAATATCAAATGGCAGAAGCTCTCCCAGAGATATCCATCTCAACAATAACACCCAGCTCCATACAACATGCAGCAAGCTACAGTGCTGGACCCCCTATGTCAAACAACTAGCAAGACAGGAACACAATCCCACCCATTAGCAGAGAGACTGCCTAAAATCATAATAAGGTCACAGACACCCCAAAACACACCACCAGATGCAGTCCTGCCCACCAGAAAGACAAGATCCAGCCTCATCCACCAGAACACAGGCACTAGTCCCCTTCACCAGGAAGCCTACACAACCCACTAAACCAACCTCACCCACTGGGGGCAGACACCAAAAACAACGCGAACTACGAACCTGCAGCCTGCAAAAAGGAGACCCCAAACACAGTAAGTTAAGCAAAATGAGAAGAAAGAAAAGCACACAGCAGATGAAGGAGCAAGGTAAACACCCACCAGACCAAACAAATGAAGAGGAAATAGGCAGTCCACCTGAAAAAGAATTCACAGTAATGATAGTAAAGATGATCCAACATCTTGGAAATAGAATGGAGAAAATACAAGAAATGTTTAATATGGACCTAGAAGAACAAAAGAGCAAATGAACAGTGATTAATAACACAATAAATGAAATTAAAAATACTCTAGGAGGAATCAATAGCAGAATAACTGAGGAAAAGAACGGAGAAGTGACCTGGAAGATAAAATGGTGGAAATAACTACTGCAGAGCAGAATAAACAAAAAAGAATGAAAAGAATTGAGGACAGTCTCAGAGACCTCTGGGACAACATTAAATGCAACAACACTTGGAATTATAGGGGTCCCAGAAGAAGAAGAGAAAAAGAAAGGGACTGAGAAAATATTTGAAGAGATTACAGTTGAAAACTTCCCTAATATGGGAAAGGAAATGGTCAGTCAAGTCCAGGAAGCACAGAGAGTCCCATACAGGATAAATTCAAGGAGAAACATGCCAAGACACATACTGATCAAACTCTCAAAAATTAAATACAAAGAAAAAATATTGAAAGCAGCAAGGGAAAAGCAACAAATAACATACAAGGGAATCCCCATAAGGTTAACAGCTGACCTTTCAGCAGAAACTCTGCAAGCCAGAAGGGAATGGCAGGACATATTTAAAGTGATGAAAGGGAAAAATCTACAACCAAGATTACTCTACCCAGCAAGGAGCTCATTCAGATTTGACGGAGAAATTAAAACCTTTACAGACAAGCAAAAGCTAAGAGAATTCAGCACCACCAAACCAGCTTTACAACAAATGCTGAAGGAACTTCTCTAGGCAGGAAACACAAGAGAAGGAGAAGACATACAATAACAAACCCAAAACAATTAAGAAAATGGTAACAGGAACATACATATCGATAATTACCTTAAATGTAAATGGATTAAACACTTCCACCAAAAGACACAGATTGGCTGAATGGATACATAAACAAGGCCCATATATATGCTGTCTACAAGAGAGCCACTTCAGACCTAGGGAAACATACACACATACTGAAAGTGAGGGAACAGAAAAAGATATTCCATACAATTGGAAATTAAAAGAAAGCTGGAGTAGCAATTCTCATATCAGACAGAATAGACTTTAAAATAAAGACTATTACAAGAGACAAAAGGACACTACATAATGATCAAAGGATCACTCCAAGAAAATATAACAATTGTAAATATTTATGCACCCAACAGAGGAGCACCTCAATACATCAGGCAAATGCTAACAGGCATAAAAGGGGAAATCAACAGTAACACAGTCATAGTAGGGGACTTTAACACCCCACTTTCACCAGTAGACAGATCATCCAAAATGAAATTAAATAGGGAAACACAAGCTTTAAATGGTACATTAAAGAAGATGGACTTAATTGATCTTTATAGCACATTCCATCCAAAAACAACAGAATACACTTTCCTCTCAAGTGCTCATGGAAAATTCTCCAAGATAGATCATATCTTGGGTCACAAATCAAGCCTTGGTAAATTTAAGAAAATTGAAATCATACCAAGCATCTTTTCTAACCACAATGCTATGTGACTAGATAACAATTACAGGAAAAAATCTGTAAAAAATACAAACACATGGAGGCTAAACAATACACTACTTAATAACCAAGAGATCACTGAAGATATCAAAGAGGAAATCAAAAAATACCTAGAAACAAATGACAATGAAAACATGACGACCCAAAACCCATGGAATGCACCAAAGCAGTTCTAAGAGGGAACTTTATAGAAATACAACCCTATCTCAAGAAACAAGAAACATCTCAAATTAGCAACCTAAACTTACACTAAAGCAATTAGAGAAAGAACAAAAAAACCCCCAAAGTTAGCAGAAGGATAGAAATCATAAAGATCAGAAATAAATGAAAAAGAAATGAAGGAAACAATAGCAAAGATCAATAAAACTAAAAGCTGGTTCTTTGAGAAGATAAACAAAATTGATAAACCATTAGCCAGACTCATTAAGAAAAAAAGCGAGAAGACTCACATCAACAGAATTAGAAATGAAAAAGGAGAAGTAACAACTGACACGGCAGAAATACAAAGGATCATGAGAGATTACTGCAAGCATCTTTATGCCAATAAAATAGACAACCTGGAAGAAATGGACAAATTCTTAGAAAAGCACAACCTCCCAAGACTGAACCAGGAAGCAACAGAAAACATAAACGGACCAATCATAAACACTGAAATTGAGACAATGATTAAAAATCTTCCAACAAACAAAAGCCCAGGACCAGATGGCTTCACAGGTGAATTCTATCAAACATTTAGAGAAGAGCTAACACCTATCTTTCTCAAACTCTTCCAAAATATAGCAGGGGGAAGAACACTCCCAAACTCATTCTACGAGGTCACCATCACCCTGATACCAAAACCAGACAAAGATGTCACAAAAAAAGAAAACTACAGGCCAATATCACTGATGAACATAGATGCAAAAATCCTCAACAAAATACTAGCAAACAGAATCCAACAGCACATTAAAAGGATCATACACCATGATCAAGTGGGGTTTACCCCAGGATGCAAGGATTCTTCAATAAATGAAATCAACCAATGTGATATACCATATTAACAAATTGAAGGAGAAAAACCATACGATCATCTCAATAGATGCAGAAAAAGCTTTTGACAAAATTCATCACCCATTTAGGATAAAAACTCTCCAGAAAGTAGGCATAGAGGGAACTTACCTCAACATAATAAAGGCCATATATGACAAACCCATAGCCGACATCATTCTCAGTGGTGAAAAACGGAAACCATCTCCTCTACGATCAGGAACAAGACAAGGTTGCCTACCCTTGCCACTGTTATTCAACATAGTTTTGGAAGTTTTAGTCACAGCCATCAGAGAAGAAAAAGAAATATAAAAGGAACACAAATCGGAAAAAAAGAAGTAAAACTGTCACTGTTTGCAGATGACATGATACTATACATAGAAAATTCCAAAGATGCTACGAGAAAACTACTAGAGCTAATCAATGAATCTGGTAAAGTAGGAGAATACAAAATTAATGCACAGAAATCTGTTTCATTCCTATACACTACTGATGAAAAATCTGAAAGGGAAATTAAGGAAACACTCCCATTTACCACTGCAACAAACAGAATAAAATACCTAGGAATAAACCTACCTAAGGAGACAAAAGACTTGTATGCAGAAAACTATAAGACACTGATGAAAGAAATTAAAGATGATACAAACAGATGGAGAGATATACCATGTTCTTGGATTGGAAGAATCAACACTGTGAAAATGACTATACTACCCAAAGCAATCTACAGATTCAATGCAATCCCTATCAAACTACCAATGGGTTTTTTTCACAGAACTAGAACAAAAAATTTCACAATTTGTATGGAAACACAAAAGACCCCGAATAGCCAAAGCAATCTTGAGAAAGAAAAACACAGCTGGAGGAATCAGGCTCCTGGAGTTCAGACTATGCTACAAAGCTACAGTAATCAAGACAGTATGGTACTGGCACAAAAACAGAAATATCGATCAATGCAACAGGATAGAAAGCCCAGAGATAAACCCACTCACATATGGTCACCTTATTTTTGATAAAGGAGGCAAGAGTATGCAATGGAGAAAAGACAGCCTCTTCAATAAGTGGTGCTGGGAAAACTGGCCAGCTACATGTAAAAGAGTGAAATTAGAATAGTCCCTAATACCGTACACAAAAATAAACTCAAAGTGGATTAAAGACCTAAATGTAACACTATAAAACTCTTAGAGGAGAACATACGCAGAACACTCTATGACATAAATCACAGCAAGAGCCTTTTTGACCCACCTCGTAGAGAAATGGAAATAAAAAGAAAAATAAACAAATGGGACCTAATGAAACTTAAAAGCTTTTGCACGGCAAAGGAAACCATAAACAAGACCAAAAGACAACCCTCAGAATGGGAGAAAATATTTGCAAACGAAGCAACTGACAAAGGATTCATCTCCAAAAGTTACAAGCAGCTCATGCAGCTCAATATCCAAAAAACAAACAACCCAATCCAAAAATGGGCAGAAGACCTAAATAGACATTTCTCCAAAGAAGATATACAGATTCCCAACAAACACATGAAAGAATGCTCAACATCACTCACTAATCATTAGAGAAATGCAAATCAAAACTACAATGAGGTATCACCTCACACCTCTGAGAATGGCCATCATCAAAAGATCTGCAAACAATAAATGCTGGAGAGGGTGTGGAGAAAAGGGAACCCTCTTGCACTGTTGGTGGGAATGTATATTGATACAGCCACTATGGAGAATAGTATGGAGGTTCCTTAAAAAACTAAAAATAGGACTACCATACGACCCAGCCATCCCACTACTGGGCATACACCCTGAGAAAACCATAATTCAAAAAGAGTCATGTACCACAATGTTCACTGCAGCACTATTTACACTAGCCAGGACGTGGAAGCAACCTAAGTTCCATCGACAGCTGAATGGATAAAGAAGATGTGGCACATATATACAATGGAATATTACTCAGCCATTAAAAGAAACGAAATTGAGTTATTTGTAGTGAGGTGGATTGACCTAGAGTCTGTCATACAGAGCGAAGTAAGTCAGAATGAGAAAAATAAATACTGTACGCTGCCATATATATATGGAATCTAAAAAAAAATGGTTCTGAAGAACCTAGGGGCAGGACAGGAATAAAGATGCAGACGTAGAGAATTGACCTGAGGATACGGGGAGGGGAAAGGGTAAGCTGGGACGAAGTGCGAGAGTGGCATGGACTTATATATACTACCAAATGTAAAATAGATAGCTAGTGGGAAGCAGCCACATAGCACAGGGAGATCAGCTCAGTGCTTTGTGACCACCTAGAGGGGTGGGATAGGGAGGGTGGGAGGGAGATGCAAGCGGGAGGAGATATGGGGATATATGTGTATATATAGCTGATTCACTTTGTTATAAAGCAGAAACGAACACATCATTGTATAGCAATTATACTCCAATAAAGATGTTAAATAAATAAATCAAAATAAAAAGGAGAAAAAAAAACTGCACAGAAGACCATGTAAAAGAAACAAACTCTAGAGATCTGGTGTGTATATATACACACACCACACACAGACACACACACACACACACACACACACAAAATGGAATATTATCCAGCCATAAAGAAGAAAGCCTGCCTTTTGTAACAACATGAATAAAACTTATTATGCTAAGCAAAATAAGACAAAGTAAGGCAAATACTCTATGTTCTTACTTATACGTGGAATCTAAGAAAAGCCAAACTAACAGAAATAGAGAGTAGAATGGTGGTTGCCAGGGGCTGGGGGTGGGGGAAATGGGGACATGTTGGTTATAGGCTACGAACTCCAAACTATAGGAGTAAGAAGATCGGGCTCTAGTGCATATTATGGTGATTATAATTAACAATCCTGTATTACAAACTTGAAAATTAAGAGAGTTGATGTTAAATATCACCACAAACAAAAAAATCATAATTATGTGAGATAGTAGAGGTGTTAACTAACCTTATAGTGGTTATCATTTTGCAATAATTACATGTATATTATCATATTGTACACCTTAAGCTTACATGTGTTGTATGTCAATAATATCTCAATTAATCTAGAGAGAAAAGAGGAACTCCGAAGGTGAGGCCCAGCAATCTGTGTTTTATCTAGCCCTCCAGGCGATTCTGATGTATGCTAATGTTTAAAAACAACTGTTCTGGAAACCAAGCTGGAAGACTTTAGGTTAAAGGTGAGGGATAATTTTCTGGTGTGATGTTAACACTACCGTGGGGCATCTCAAAAGGCTGGCCTGGGATCGCCCCATTTGGCTCTGATAGATGGAAGCTGTCCTGTGTCTCTAGGAACTTTCCATCTTTATTGCTCGTGTCTCAAGCATAGAGTACCACATCACCAAATCCTAGAGCGACAGCTCAGCATTCTCTAACACCACCAAAAAAATCTCACACTTAAAGTTTAACCTAACGGAGAACAGGATATTCTGATCACATGTGTAGGCGCTGAAAAAACAATCGACAGGAACAGGGAGCGTGTCATGGTTGCTTTCTTCCCACGCACTCGCCCTCTGCAGGGCCATGCCATATATTAGTGGGCATTTCACATCAGCCAATTCAGATTCCCCTGTCAGACAAATCCCACCTGTGAGCACTGCTGTCTACACCACATAACACCACATAGATCAAGAGTGAGGAGAGGCCAAAGTCATGAACACCATAGCTTTCCATAAAAGTTAATTAATGACAGAAGCATATTGCTGGGAATGGCAACATGGCCGTTATTTATGGCTCAGGAAACCCCAACTGTAGGGATTTGCCTTTTCCTTTCTCCCAGCCCCAGCTCTACCCATGAGTTTACTCACCCCATTACAGTAACTTCATGAATCATTTGCCAAGTTAGCAAGAATGTAGCATGGAATCTATAAAAATTAATACAACAGCTGGATATCCAACACACATCCCAAGAGAAACAGACCACCCTGTGGATGCCATCCTGTTCTTTTCTATCCCTGTATCTCAACACTTCTTTCACACTTCACATTTCTACCCCTGGTAAGAGTTCCAACCTGTCACCCCCAAGGAAAGGATTTCCCCAAGGAACCCTTGCTGCTGAAAGGCTTCTAGAAACCTCCTTTCCCCCTTCCCAGCCATACCATTACACACAAGCATGGGCTGACCACTAGGAGAATAGCTCATCACCAACAGGCTGTCACCACTTTGGGAGGCTGTGCAGCGCTGTGGTGAAAAGGTTCCCTCTGGCTTCAAATTCCAGTAAAGTGTTCATAGTGTCCTCATCTATAAAATGGGCCCAATAATATTCACCTTTGAAGGTTGCTGTGAGGTTTGAACCAAGCTGACATGAGCTGAGCGACACCCAGTGCCATTAAGGCCGAACAAACCTTCGTGGTGCGACTTTTCCCCCTCAGAAGGCCATGTGCCCCAACAAGCTCAGACTAGTATTTTCCACAAACCCTATACTGCTGCCCACACAGATTTTAGAAGGAGGTGGTCTGAAGGTGATACAATTTTTTATGTGTGTGCATTTTTCTGAGGAAGGTCTAGAGCTTTCAGCTCATTCTCTAAGGCACTCATGACCACTGCAGGGTCTCAGGAGGAGAAAGAAAGAAAACTGAACTCTGGAAAAGCTAAGAAAGCAAGAATGCACATTTATGCTGGAGAAGACGGTTCCATGTGTCGGAAAGAGTATTGCACTGTAAGTCACATAACTGGTGTTTTACTCTCCTCTCCCATAAACGAACTGTGGCAAATCCCTTCTCAGAGCTCAGTTTCCATTTCTTTATGTTTGAAATGGACATCATAGCGACTCCTCACCTCACTTCATACAGTTGTGGGCATCAAAATAGGTAACAGATATGAAAGCATCTTTTCAAGCAGAAAACACCACCCCAATAAATGTATGATACTCAAGGTTCAGATGCCTTATCAAGATTCCAATGGACAAACAGCTTCACCAACTGGCCATTGCAGTCCACAAAATTATAAGGAAATTTACCATGCAGTGAGTTATATTGTTCTTTTTGTTCTGCTTACGTGAAATAGCATAGTTATCTCCGGAATATGTTTTAAAAATAAGCAAGCAGAAATCCTTTGTGGGAGATGGTTTGATTCCACTCGATCCACTATAATCCTTAGAGCTACCCGGCATCCCTCCGTGGTTTGCTTTAATTGCATGTCACTGCTAACTTCCTTGTAAAGAGACAGCCTCTGCCATTCCTTCTAATTATCCAAATCGCCAGCCACTGTGTGTGGCCTTACCTAAGGCTTTTAACCAGCAGTAATGTCACTAAATCAAAGCAAGTGGGAAGTGTCCCTGTTGGAGTGACTCTAATAAATGCTACATGACATTCCTTGAAGACTGTTTGGAAATATTCTCTTCAGAGTTACACAAATTCCAACATGATAACTCATCAGCTAAAAAGAGTCATAACCAGAAGTCCACATGTAAACCATATATCTCTTACCTCCTGTTGCTAAAGGATCCACATTTCATCTAGAAAGGACATAAATCTGGCAATCTCACTTCAGGCTTAGCCCATCCACCTGAGAAAGAATATTATATAGTTCAATACAATTATGCCGCTGTTTCTGTAGGTCCCCTAAGTCCAGCATCAGTTGATATTGGCATTGATAATAATAATAACAAAACACCATTTATTGATGTCTTCCTACATGCAAATGTCACGTGAACCTCCTTCTATACATTATCTCACTTGATCAGCACAATCCTGTGTTCAGCTATCGTTCCCAGTCCAGTTTTCCCAGAACCATTTATTGAAGAGGCTGTCTTTTCTCCATTGTATATCCTTGCCTCCTTTGTCATAGATTGGTTGACCATAGGTGCGTAAGTTTATGTCTGGGCTTTCTATCTTGTTCCATTGATCTATGTTTCTGTTTTTGTGCCAGTACCATATTGTCTTGATTACTTGATTACAGTATGAAGTCAGGGAGTCTGATTCCTCCAGCTCCGTTTTTTTCCCTCAAGACTGCTTTGGCTATTCGGGGTCTTTTGTGTCTCCATAAAAATTTTAAGATTTTTTGTTCTGGTTCTGTAAAAAACGCCATTGGTGATTTGATAGGGATTGCTTTGAATCTGTAGATTGCTTTGGGTAGTATAGTCATTTTCACAATATTGATTCTTCCAATCCAAGAACATGGTATATCTCCATATTCATCAGAAATATTATCATCTGTATTTCAGCATTTTACCATGAAGCTCCAGAGTTTTAAAATGTATGCTGCACATTTTTGATTTGTGTTCTAGTAAACATGGGTGTGTATGGCTCCTGAAAATTAAAAATTATGTACGTAAGAGTATATAAGGCTGTACATTTATGGTCTAGACACTTTCTTATGTGTATGTTGTATGTTAATAAAAAGTTTCAAAACTGTATCTATGTGGATCTGAATATTCATGTTTCATCACTATTTTCTGTACTTTCTCAAAATGACCATCAAGCTGTTACTACCCCTTTTTAATTTTCCCCAGAATGATTTTCCTTTACAATGAAAATCTGTGGAACAGCATCTTGGTAAATTTCTTGGCAAATCTTTGTTGACATTACAAAACTGGTTATCTCACGCCACACATCAAGTCCAAATCCCTGATCCAGAGACCCAAGCAGCTCTCTGTTTAGTAGCTCTTGCTTAGAAAGTCAAAAAGGAGTTCATGACAAATAGAAGAGCAGATGAAAAGAGGGTTCTACCCTTTCCCTGTTGACCCTGTTACCAGGCAAGCACAGTGCTCGCCCACAGGATACCGGGTAGGGAGGAAGGCTGTTTTGTTGAGATGATGGGAATTTCCTGGGAAAACTCTGTCCCTCCTGCCCATCCGAATGAGGTCTGAATAGAAACACTTCCTAGGATAAATACTGCTCCCTGGCCTCAGTCCTGTAACCCAGAGTTTTGTGTAATCTTTCATCCCTCTTCCCCCATTACCAGTCAGAGCAACCATTAGACAACTGGGAATAGATGGACAATAAGGTTTAAATGCTTTTTTCAAATAGTTAAACCAAAGCCTTTGTTGCTATATTTAATTCACACACTTGCTCAATTCTAATCAGCTGTGATAAGCTAATTCTTATCTATTTTTTTATCAATGTTATCTGCATTAGAAACTTATCTATCAAAGGGCGGAGATTCAATAAATGTAGCTCTGTGGGCAGACTCAGATGGTGAAACAAAGACCCACCTACCACCAAAACAAACATCAACAGCAAAACAGTGCTCCAAACAAGAGAGATATTTGAATACAAGCTGTGCAGGGCTAGTATAGCAGCTCCACATCATTAAGAACATATGAATTATTAGATCTTGTTGCTCTGCCATCCTCAACAAGTGCCATCCATCTCATGGTCTAAGACAGCTATTTCAGATGTCACCATCACATCCACCTTCTAGCCACTGGCAGGAGGAAAAGGGAAAATGGGGGACGTGTCTCTTTTCTCTAAGGGCATAACCCATAAATGGACCACCACACTTCCATGCACATTCCATCGGCCAGAATGTAATCACATGGCCATACCTTGCCTGAAAGGGAGGCTGGGAAATGTGGTCATTAGCTGGACAGCCATATGCTCTGCTAAAATTTGGAGACTCTATTTCTAAAGAAACAAGTAGAGAATGGATATTGGGAGACAACAAGTGAAACATGCAGTCATTCATCCATCCATGTATTCATTCATTAACACTGGATGCCTAATGAATGCCTGGAAACTGTGCTAGTGTTAGGAATACACCAATAAAACACCATCCTCCAATCCCTACCTCAATGGATTTATTGTCTAGTGAGGAAATACACATGGAAACAAACTGTTAAAAAACAAACTGCTCTACTGGGATTATACACAAAGTACAACACTCTGCCTAGGAGAACCAGGAAAGCTCAGTGGATGCAGCCTTTGCACTGACACTTGTGACAACCTAGATGGGTAGGATGGGGGGGTGGGTGGGAAAGAGGTCCAAGAGGGAGGGAATATAGGTGTACATATAGCTGATTCACTTCATTGTACAGCAGAAACTAACACAACATTGTAAAGCAATTTTACTCCAATAAAAAATAAATAAATAAAAAGAAAGACAGTAGTAATCACTTAATGATAATAGCATTTCTTTTCAAGAACTGTTCTAAATACTTTATACATATTTATTTAATCCCTCCATGATAGAAACCATCATTATTCCCACTTTACAAATGAGAAAACTGAGACATTATAAGTGATCAAATTGAGATATGAACGTGTGTAGTCTGACTCCAGAGCCTATACTGCCTTTCATGGGAAGGAAAGGGTCCAACCTTGTCACCTAAATCTCCCAATGCCTTCTTGGCATGTAGAAGAAAGGAACAATAGAAGGGGAGAAGAAAATGAAAGATTAGAGAGTCTCAGAAGCCTACGTAAGACACAGCATGATGGAACTCAAAATGCGATGCAAGTGCCTTGACTTCCAGCTCTCTCTCTGGAGGCATTCTTGAGGTACATTCTAAGGATACGTTGAAGGGTGACAAAGACCTGTGGAATGTTCTCCAGATTATGGTTTACCAAATATATGATTATATTTGTTCCCTTATTCAAAAAGCAATTTTGATGGGATTTACTAAAAATTAGACATCAATTCAACACCCTCCTTCTAGAACCAACATAATAATCCCCTAATTCTGGGGTGGTACTGTTTGTGCTGGCATGAGGGGAAGCAATTTTGCAATATAGGAGGGGTTCATAACCTAAAAGAAGTTTTGCTTTCATTGAAATCAATGATGCCTTTAGAGAAGCTCTTCTGCCTTGATTATCCTGCTAGACAAAACAGAATTCATTCATTTGCAACAGTTATTTATTATGGTCTATTATTCTAAACAGATTCACTTTTATTTAAAATGTGCTGGTCCTAAAAGATGAGGGGAAAAATACGTTCATGAAAGCTTGGTAATATTTCAGCAAGTTTCAATGACTCTCTTTTTCTCCTATTTTCTCCTGGTCATTTCCCACCCTTGATTAGTAATTTTACACCCTAATAATAAAATATGAAATACTTTTTAATACTGCCATTGTGGTAAAAGTGCTTAGTTTTTATGATGTGTCTCCAGACACAGATCTTCAGCAGTACATAGTGAGGTTAATTCAGCAAAAAATAGTATAATACCTTTCTTATTTCTGTTCACTCATTTAGAAATTATGGGACAAATTCTAGCAAAAGGTTCACCCCACTGACTGGAAACTAGTGTTTTAAAAGATTGAGGTTCTCCTATTCTCTTTAGGGAGGTTAAAAATGTTTCCAATCAACTTTTAAAAAACCTAGTAAACAGGAGTTATTTCCCATTTTTGTTTCCTCAGATTCTTAGGAGAATTTACCATTATTGAAAGCCTTACAATTACTGGAGGTAACTCTCCCATCCAGATAACCAGCTACTCACCCTTCTCAGGGTCTCCCTTTCCCTGAATACTTATGAAATGAGATCTGGAAACCTAACAATCCTTTTCCACTCTGCCATTTTGTGAAGACACTAATAATATTTCCTTTGGCCATATTTTTCATTTGTGAGAGGCAGAGAAACAAGTTAGCTACTTGGGAACACAGTGGTGAAGCCAGGAAAACAAAAAAAGAAAACAACAGGAATTCTCTCCCTTGGTCTCTGAGCTACACTTTAAAACAGATCTCCTGGGGACTCCCTGGTGGTCCACTGGTTAAGACTCCATCCTTCAAAAGCAAGGGGCGTGGGTTCAATCCCTACTCAGGGAGCTAAGATGCCACATGCTGTGCAGCCCAGCCAAGAAAATATAAAAACAACAACAACAAAAAAAAACCCCAGATTTTCTCAACTCTTGGGCTTGGGGGCAGTGACACCCGCCTGTGAGATTCATTTCCCTCCCAGAAAGTCACAGCACCCTGTCTCCCAACAGGCACTGGCATCAGACAGGGTAAAATGAACATAAGTTTCATATATGCAATTATACTCACTCTTCCTAATACCAGCACTTACAAAAGTCCAAATTGGGCTTATACAATAAGCTATGTTATAACAATCTCACAGTCGCTTTTACTTTCAATCTCTAATGACTGCTTGTCACTCCTGTGCTTCCTTTCATAAAAAGACAAAGTTCCTGCTTCTCACTTCATAAAAATGGTAGGAACAAGTTTACCTTTAGCTAATATGGATAAGAAAAGGTTAATATGAGTAGAATGAAAACACAGTTTCCACACAATTTTAATTTTACAGTGAAATCCAAAGCTCTTTAGACTAGATAATTGTTAGCTTTTCTGGGTACTTACTGCATTACCCCACTTGGAAACCTATTAAGAATCCAAGTAAACATGTCAAACAAGAACTGCTCCCTAATTAATACTAAGACATGTATGAAAACATTCTTGAATATTAGGCTTAGTAGCATTGTATATTATACTGTCCCTGCTTATAAAAAGTTAAATGTTTCTTCAAATGAGAATGCAGACCAAAAAAGATAGTTAAATATGCAAAATGTAGCAACCATTTGACATACACAAACCAGCTCTAATAATGTTACACTGCTTACCTGCATTTTAAAGATTAATTCTAACTACCCTTCTGTGAGAAAACTGATAAACAAACATGTTGATTAACAGAGAAGTCAAAAAATATATAACATGATGCAAGATACTGCACCGGAGATAAGAACTCACTCAGTTGCGACAAAGAGACTTTAATTCCCAGTCTGATTTCTAACTGCATTATCCAAACACCATGTCACAAGAAGACAGAAAGAAAGTGACGCAATGCTTCACAAACCCCAAGAATTTGCTGCTGGTGTTTAAGAGCAGAAACTAAAACCAACCATAAATATATAAAACCCAAATAAACATACTGATCTCTTAAACTCTGACCCAACCTTAACCCAAGTATTAATAATTTTCTCAGAACTAAACCAAAAAAGATTTTCCAAAAAAACAGAGCCTACATCAAAAGGCATCAAAGTACTGAAAACTGTGGTGTGTGGAAAGGGTTGATGGGGCCCTGTGCCCTGATCTGTACCCTATTGTGGAACCTCTTGGGGGACTGTGGAATCTCTAAGCATGACTTCCTGCCATTCTTCACATACTGGTCACATTTTGGGACATGGCGTGGCCAGGTCTGATGAATTCACGAAGACAAGGAAAATAAGGACAGTGTAGAACTTTACGAAAGATTATCCACTGGGGAGGAGGTAGGACTTTGGGGACACGCCAAGTTCAGGGAGAAGTTTAGTCCAATAGACAGACCATGGTCTTCCAACCACTCCTAAGTCAGCAACAGTGTTACCACATGATAAAATATCAATAATATGTCACCCACTTCCAGACTTCACACTTAGGTAGAAAAAAACTGATGCATTTGTGCTGCTCAGACAGCAGCAAACACTGTCTGTGGGATAATTCCATGTAGATTAAAACTCTAGTTTTTTAGGTACTCCATAACTGCTTGTCAAACTAAATTACTGTTCCCAGACACCAAACTGCATCCTTGTGTCTGAAAAAGCTAAGATGTCTCTGAAAGTGCCTATCATGGTTACATACTTACCACACGTAAAAAATCTGCAGCCTATTAATGGAAACACATGTAGAATGGAAGGGGGTGGGTGGATTGTAACTGGAAGGAGTATTAAGACAGGTTGTAAAAGTCATGAAATACATATCTCATTCTTTAAGTCATTAAAAGACCCACAGCAGTCTGCTGTTTAACACAATAAAACATAACAGTAAGGACCATAACAGTTTAGCCATGTCATAGTAGGATAGAGAAATCAAATAACATGCTAGATAGAGAAAGTCTTCTGAAGGACACAAAACCCAGAACATGGCAGTAATTTCCATGAGGAATAACACTGGATGACCTTCAACGGTTTGCTTATACTATAAAGGGGAGCACCATCTTCACCTCCAGCGAAGAGGAGTCTGCAAAGTTCTGCCTATGGACACTTTACTCAAGTCTAGACTCAAAGCTCCAAAAGTAGGCTGGAATCTGACCAGCCACTGGAGAAAAGCAAGTCACTGGATTCCAGTGTTTATTCTCTGAAATTTGCCAGCTTGTCAGAGGTGAGAGCAAGCATTTTACAGTAAAGGTGGAGTATGTGATTCAGGAAATTCTTTGATTTAAAGAAATCATAGTTTCCAAATTTGCCACAATCCCATTAGGACATGATTTTATGAGATAGGAGGAGAGAGAGGAAAAAGAGGTACAAAGATTTTTGTACCTTTTTTCTGTCTAAAATAATTAATACCAATAATGATACAATCCCAAAATGACTCACTCCCAGAGAATCAACAATTAGCGTGTCAAATGAAGAATAAAAGTCTGTTATTACTATGGGTTCTATGATAAGGAGAAACTAGGCTCTACATTAAATTTTTTAAAATCATGCCTCTTACAACTTTCTATAACTGAAGTGTTGAAAATCCAATACACTCTTTCAAGAGGGAAAGCTGAACAGTTTTCTGTCGGTAACAGCAACATACAGTAGTCTGGAACCTCCTTGAAGTTAATTGCAGCACAGCTCACTAATGAAACTTTCCATCTATTAAATCTTAACAGGCATAACTATAAAAATGGCGCCAAGCTTTCTCCTGCTCTGGAATGTCCCAGCCAGCACTTTGTGACTTTTACCCTTTATCTTTGTAATTACTGTAATTATTGCAGAGTTGGAGTAGAATCAAGATCTAAGAATATATATTTTTTTCAAAGTCCATTTTTTGTTCATATTCTCAGGAATGGGAAATGTTTGAAATGGCCTACAAGAGGGGCCAGTTACATCCATTTCACTGTAGAACCCATGTTAGGGTCAAGGACTTGGATTATCATTGAGTTCCAGAATACATATATTATATACTAGTATCTTCTACAGAACCGTGATTTCTTAGTAAACTGATTTTATATTTTACTTTGGATAATTTACATATTAATAGAAGTAGTTTTGTAAATAATGTAAGGATGGAGGAGAAGACATCAAAATGATTATTTTCAGTTTTACAGCCTAACAAGAAAATGTTCCCCTTTTTTTCTTATTACCCATCTGAAAACAGGCATTATTCTTAATCAGTATTTTGAAGTCTTTGGATGAAAACCAAAAGGAAATAACAGCTCTTTTCTGTATTACTTGTTCTCATGAAGAACAAAATCACTTTTATTTTTGTCTCTAAATGGTCCCTATGTCCCTATGGTGGAAGGAGGACATAACTCTTGCCACCAGTTCTTATTTGCTTAATTTTGTATCAAGTCTTCCTAATAATGAAAGAAAGTGCTTTAGGGTAGCACTCCTAGGAAGTACAATCATTTTGTTATTAGTTCCAAGTCTTTGTCCTAAATAGCAGCCACTAGAGAAAGGACATGTCCCTCTAAGAGTCAGTTTGGGGTCCAAATGAGGATGGACTGTATGCATAATGCATTGCAGTTGCCTTTATAAATTAATGCTTTGCTGCAGGATAAATGTATTTGCAGTCTAATGCCCACTGGGTATTTTATTCCATTTCTATTTTCTCTTCACTAGGCAAGCTGGAGCCAAGAAGACAGCATGTACATATATAGTTTTGGCTTAGATAACTAGGACATAAAACATGTTAATTAAAAGTAAGTTCTGATTAGTTTTGTAATATGTGCCTGGCAGCTCAGTGATAAAGTGGATTTTTTGGATGACCCTGCAGACCAAATTTTCATTTCAACAATCATCAGTTCCTACTTTATGTATCACATGGGCAATCTCTTTACAACTTAACAGTCAGCAAGACATAGGTTATCTACTAAAGCATGGTTTCTCTAAATGTGATCAGTACATGGACCACCTGCATCATAATTACCCAGGGAGCTTTCTAAAATGCAGACTCCTAGGCCTGCTGTATCAGGTTCCCTGGGGTAGGAGGCAGAGAACAGAGATCTGTTTTACCAACTCCCTAGTTCATTCCAATGCACTAAAATTTGTGCACAGATGTGTTAAAGGAACTTCAACATGATACACTACCTTCAATTGTTCCACTTATAGCATCATCTTTGTTATCAACTAATATTTTTACTTAGCCCCTATTGAGTGCAAGACATTATCCTGAAAGATGTGAGGGTTATAAAGGTGGTTTGGTGGCATGTCTGCCCTCCAGGTACTCACAATCCAGTTGAAAGGATAAATCAAAGATAAACAGAAACACAGCATAGCAAGTGCCAAGCCCAAATAACAGTAATAGTAAGAGTGATCAATTACTGAGCTAATAATATGAGCAGGTCTATTTATATATATTTTCTCTCTATTTCTCATCATCCTGGGTGGAAGACGTAATTTTTCTTTTGCTACAAATAAAAAATTCTAAGCTCAGGTAGTTCAAGTGACTTTCCCAATGCCATATAGCTCATAAATGAGAGAGGCAGAGTTGAGCCCAAACCCTGTGACCCCAAGGCCAATACTCTTCAAGCCCACCTTGCTGGCCTAACAGGAGCTCAAGTGGAACAAAGCTGGAATTTAGTCCTGTTCTCATTGATTACTGAACTTAAACCAGCAATGTCAAAAACAAAGCCATGGGGCCTCCATGAATAAAGCACCTTATGTCCCAAGATGTGTAAACGGGGGATACGATTTACTCATAGTGTAACCCATTCACGACAGAGCAAGGGTACTCTAGTGCAGTTTTCTGTGTTTTGTTTCCAAGAGAAAAGTATATTGTAAAAAAGTTAGGTTTATTGTGGCCAAGAGTATAATTACCTGAACTTAGTCTTTTCCAAGCCATGAGCATTTTCCCCTAATTCTTTCACAGAGATTTAATTTAGGGCAGATAGAGGCCAATTGTAATTTGAATTATTAAAGAAGCATAATTCTTTTCCAAGTGCTGCATTATACTTAAAAAAATCTTTCTCTAGATTTTTAAAGACATGGTTTCTCAAAAGAAACAAACAAAATAAAGCAAAAAATTTAAAAAAACAAAACAAAGAAACCAACATATCCAGAAATTTATGACATAGTAAGTTACATGGGTCAAAGGAAACTTACACTATCAAAACTCAAATTGTTTTAGCTCTGGTAATATTAACAAAACCCAAGTTAATTTTTCTACGTATTATTATCTTGAAAGTATTAAATAAAACTATTTTAAAACCTGGTTTTAGTCGGGGTTTTTAAATTATATTTTTTATTTTGACATAATTATAGATTCACATGGAGTTGTAAAAATAATATAGAGAGATCCCATGTAAAATGGTAACATCTTGCAAAACTTTATACAACGTCACAATTGGGATATTGACATTGAAGTCAGACACAGAACATTTCTATCATGATTCCGAATGTTGCCCTTTTATAGCCAAACCTACCTCCCCTCCCACCTACACCCCCTTTTTAACCCCTGGCAGCCACTAGTCTGGTTTTATAATTTATAACCTCTGGCAGCCACTAGTTTCCATTTTATAATTTTGTCATTTCAAGAATGTTATGTAAATGGAATCATATAGTATGTAAACTTTAGGGATTGGCTTTTTTCACTCTGCGTAATTATTCTTCCTGGAGATTTGTCTAAATTGTTCTGTATCAATACACGTTCCAAATTATTCTGCATCAATACATGTTCCTTTTTACTGCTGAGTAGTATTCCATGGTATGAATGTGCTAATTCGTTTAATATTCAGCCACTGAAAGACATCTGGGTTGTGTCCAGTTTCTGGTTATTGCAAATACAGCTGCTGTAACATTCAAGCACAAGTTCTTGTATGGACACTGTCTTCATCTCTTTGGGTTAAATGCTCAGGAGTACAACTGCTGGTTATATGGTAGTTGCATGTTTAGTATTTTAAGAAACTGTCAAGCTATTTTCCAGAGTGGCTCCACCCACTTTACAGTCCCTTCAGCAATGTATGAGTGATCCAGTTTCTCCCCATTTTCACTAGCATTTGGTGGTGTCAAATTTCTTACTTTAGCCATTCTGACAGGTGTGTAGTAATATACTATTGTGGTTTTCACTTGCATTTCCTTAATAACTGATGATGTTGAACATCTTTTCATGTGCTTAGCTGTCATTTTGGTGACAAGACTCTTCATATCTTTTGCTCATTTTCTAATTATAATTTTTGTTTGAGTTTTGACAATTTTAAAAATATATTCTAGATACCTGTCCTTTATTATATGTGATTTGTAAGTACTTTTACCCACTCTTTAACTTGTCTTTGAATTCTCTTAACAGGATCTTTCTCAGAGAAAAAGTTTTTAATTTGGATGAAGTCTGATTTATCAATTTTCCTTTTATATACCATGTTTTTTGGTGTTAAGTCAAAGAACTCTTTGCTTCACCCTAGGTCATGAAGATTTTCTCCTGTTTTTTCCTAGAAGTTCTAAAGTTTTAGCTTACATATTTAAGTTCATGACCATTTTAATTTTTGTATAACATGTGAGACTTAGGTCAAGGTTGATTTTTTTTGCCTGTGGATGTCCAGCTGCATTGTTGAAAATTATGTGCTTCCTCCATTGAATGGCTTTTGCATCTTTGTCAGAAACCAGTTGAATATACTTGTGTGAATGTATTTCTAGGCCTTCCATCCTGTTCCATTTTCTATCCCTCTGCCAATACCATATACTTTCATTACTGTAACTATATTATAGTTCTTGAAATTATTTTTCTTTTTCACATTATTCTTTTTCAAAGTTGATCTAACTATTTTAGTTACTTTGCCTTTTCATATACGTTTCAGAATAATTTTGTCTATATCTACAAAAAAATCTTGCTGGGATTTTGATAGGAATTTCATTAACCCTGTATATTAATTTGGAAGAATTGAGATCTTTAGTATGTTGAATATTTCAATTCACATATAAGGTATGTTATTTCATTTACTTATTTTTTTATTTCTTTCATCAACTTTGTATAGTTTTCAGCATAAAAATTCTGTATACATTCCATTAGATTTACTCATACTTTATGGAATAAATATAAAGGATATTGTGGGTTTTTTTGTTTGGTTTGTTTTGATTTTTTTTCATAATGTGTATCTTTCTCCAAGAGACTGGTTTAATTAACTAATTTATTTTTGCTGTGTTGGGTCTTCGTTTTTGTGCGAGGGCTTTCTCCAGCTGTGGCAAGCGGGGGCCACTCTTCATCGCGGTGCGCGGGCCTCTTACTATCGCGGCCTCTCTTGTTGCAGAGCACAGTCTCCAGACGCGCAGGCTCAGCAGTTGTGGCTCACGGGCCCAGTTGCTCCACAGCATGTGGGATCCTCCCAGACCAGGGCTCAAACCCGTGTCCCCTGCATTAGCAGGCAGATTCTCAACCACTGCGCCACCAGGGAAACCCAAGAATATTGTGTTTTTAATTTCAGTGTCCATGTGTTCATTGTTAGTATGTAAAAACACAATTTTTTTGTGTGCATTTATCTCGTACTTTGCAACCTTGCTGAACTCATTTGTTAGCTTCTAAGAGGTTTTTTATTTTTGTCTTTAAAATCCTTGAGACATTCTACCTAAACAATCATGCCATCTTCATATAAGGACAGTTTTATTTTTTCCTTTCTGATATTTATGGCTTTTAGTTTCTTTCTTGCCTTACTGCTTTGGCTAGAACTTGAAGAGTTGTGCTGAATAAGAGTTGTAAGCGTAGACATTCTTACCTTGCTCCCAGTCTTAGAGGGGAAAGCATTCAGCCTTTCACCATTAAACATAATGTTAGCTATAGGTTTTTTGTAGATATTCTCTATCAGTTAAGGAGGTTCCATTGTATTCCTATTTTTCTGAGAGTTTTTATTATGAATATGTTTTGAATATTGTCAAATGCTTTTTCTGCATCAATTGATATGATGATCATATGATTTTTTTTGTCTGTTAATATGATGGATTATATTGATCTTCTGGTATCAACCAGCATTCCTGGAATGAATCCCACTTGATCTTTCTGTATAATTCTTCTTATACATTGCTGAATTCTTTGTGTTAACAGTTTGTTAAGAATTTTTGCATCTATAATCATGACGGATATTGACTGGCCTGTGGTTCTTTTTTTTTGTATTATCTTTGTGTCATTTTGATGTCCAAGTACTACTTAGCTTCATAAAAATTAATCAGGAAGTATTCCTTCTTCTGTTTTCTGTGAGAGATTGTGTGGAATTGAAGTCAATTCTTCTTTAAACACTTTGTAGAATTTTCTAGTGAAACCATCGGAGCCTGATTTCATTTTTCTGTTCTAAAATTATGAGTTCAATCTCCTTAGTACATATAGAGATATCCATTTTATATTGGATGAATTGTGGTAGTTTGTGTTTTTTGAGGAAGTGGTCCATTTCATCTAAGTTGTCAGTTATATGCATGTAACATTGTTCTTAGTATTATCCTATTATCCTTTTGATATTTACAGGATCTGCAGTGATAGCCCCTGTTTCATTCCTGATGTTGGTAGTTTGTATCTTTTTTTTTTTTGTCAGTCTTTCTGGAGGTTTGTCGACTTTGTTGATCTCTTCAAACAATCAGATGTTTTCATTATTGATTTTTCTATTTTTTTTTCATTTTCATTGATTTCCACTCTTATCTGTATTATTTCCTTCCTTCTCCTTGATTTGGGCTTATCTTGCTCTTCTCTTCCTAAGCTCTTGGAGTGGGAGTTTAGTTTATTAATTTGAGACATTTCTGCTTTTCTAATACATGCATTTAGTGCTACAATTTTTCCTTTGATTTTTTTTTGTTATTTCTAGTTCAATTCTATTGCAGTCAGAGAATATGCTCTGTATGATTTCAGTTTTTTTTAATGTGTTAAGTTTTGTTTCATAGTGCAGGACATGATCTATCTTGTTATGTGTTCCAAGTGCACTTGAAAAGAACGTATATTCTGTTTCTGTTGGGTAAAATGTTCTATAAATGTTGATTAGATCCTGTTGATTAGATCTTGAGTTGAAGAGATCATCCTAGGTTATCTGGGCAGGACTTAACCCAGTGATAGGTATCCTTATAAGGGAAATACAGAGGAGGAGGCAATGTGTCCATGGAAGCTGATATTACAGTGATGCAGCTATAAACCAAGAAATACCCAGAATCACTAGAAGCTGGAAAAGGCAAGGAACAGGCCCTTTCTTAGAACCTTTGAAGGAAGGGCAGCCCTGCTGACACCTTGATTTTGGATTTCTGGCCTCCAGAACTCTTGAGAGAATAAACTTCTGTTGTTTTATGCCAGTTTGTAGTAATTTGTTACAGCAGCCCTAGGAAATTAGTAAGGCATCTACTGATTGTCTTTTTTCATTCAGTTTGAGATCTTCCTGGTTCTTGCTATGAGGAGTACTTTTCAACTGAAACCTGAAGAGTTGCATATTAAGTTAGGAGACTCTGGATTTTACTTAAACTTTCTGTTTTAGCTGGCATTTTCTGATGCCACTCTGGCAGGGGTTTGCCTCATTATTGTCAGGTAGAGGTAGAAGTCTAGGTTCCCCACGTGGCCTCCACTGACAACAGAGGGTGGGAGGCTGCTTGATACTGTTGGGTGGGGATGGGAGTTCTGGATCACCCTGTGGCCTCCATCAACACTGCAGTGATAGTGACCTCATTACCCCCTGGGTGATGGTGAAAGTCCTGACTCTCCCTAGGTTTCCTTTGACACTACCCCGGTGGGGAACAGAAAGGTGTCTCATTACTGCCATGAGGAGTGGAAAGTTCTGTCTCCCCACATGGTCTCCAATGATACTTGGGGGAAGGCACTTTGAAAAGTCTTGGCTCCCTACTTGGCCTTCTCTGACACCACCCCAGCAGCAGGGAGGGGGACAGAGGTGCCTTGTTACAGCCTAGGGTGGGCATAAGTAACCCGCCCAACTTAGCTTTTGCTGGCATGGGTGGGAGTGTGTAGGCTGCCTTTTCCCTGGTCCTTTAACTAGAGAGCAGGCTTTCTGGGGGGCTATGTTTGTCTGTGCCCCTTGGTGTTTCTGGGTTGCAATGGCTTCTTCAACTCTAAGACTGGGATGTACAATGCGAGAGAAACCCAGGAACTCACCACCATGTTGTTTCTGGGGTTGCAAGTTCCATAGATGATCTCCCTCCTCTTTCTACTTTCCAGAGTCTTATATTTGATTTTTAAATAATGTCCAAGGTTTTTAGTTTTGCTAAGCAGGAAGAATTGAGAAAAACATATTCACTCTATCTTTAGGAAGTGGAAGTCGTAACAGTTATCCTTAAATATTTTTGTTGGAAAAAAAAAAGCATCTACAAAATACTTTACAACATTATAGCAAAGTAAGAGATAAATGTTTCCTCACAGGCATTCCCCTCCACATCAACTTACAGAGGAACTATGTCAGGCATGCTTCTTTACTTTGCAGATACAAATATATGCCTATATGGAAGCGCTTTCTAATCCCCATGCAGAAGACTGGTCAATTTGAATATGTAACAACTTAAAGCCTTTATTTATAAGGAAAAATACCAAATGTAAAAAATAAGGAGTAAATCAGAAAAATTATTTACAAAATACAAAGGAACTAAAATCTTCAATTTACGAAAAGTTCTTAACAATCAATAACAAAAAAACAAAGAAAAATAGGCCACAAATATGAAATGGCAATAAAAAATAAATGACCAAGAAACACATACCAAAACAGTTCAATCTTATTGATGATCAGCAAAATTCAAAATAAAACAATGAAGAGAGATTTTTGTTATTTCTATTCATTTATTTAAATATTTAATAAATATTTATTGAGCAATGACTGTGCCTCGTATGCCAGGCAATGAAATACAATTGAACAAGACAGATATATTCCCTGCTCTCCAATACTATCAAGCAATGCAAATCTTGAACAAGTAATGATGCCAGTTGTGATGCATGTTATGCTGGTGGGAATAGAGAGAGCAGGGGATCCATTCAAGCTTAGGGAAGGGCTTCTAGAGAGACCGGTGTTTAAGTTGGAAGGCAAAGGAGGAGTAGAGTTAACCCAGACACCAAAGGTGGGGGCATGCTAAGGCAGAGGGACTAGCATGTGCAAAGGTGCAGAGGTGAGAGGAACTGAATGAAGCTCAGTGTAACTGGAGCACAAAAATAGGAGAAGGCTGAGGAGAGATGCAGCTGGAACCTAGATCAAGGTTGCATCTTGGGCCTTAGAGCATGTTTAGGTGCCTGGGTATTATTTTTAGGGCAATGGGAAAGTGGGGAAAATGTTAGATCAGGTGGATTTTCAGTGTTAGACTATCCAACTAGCTGCAGGATGGAGAACAGATTGGAACAAGCCTAGAAGCAGAGGAGGCAGCAGAGGAATTCCTGCACTGGCCCAGGAGAGAAGTGCTGGTGGCCTGGATTAATGTAGAGAAGAACTAGAGGAGTTGACAGGTATTAGTGATTGATTGAATGGGAAGGGAGAGAGAAAACGGAAAAGTCAAGATCAACTTCCAGGTTGCTCCTTGGGTAACAGCTTGGGGAGTGGTGCTGTTTGCTGAGACAAGGAACACTGAGGGAGAAGCAAATGTGAGGGAGGATAAACATGTGATTTTTGTTATATTGAGTTTGAGTGACCTGTGGGATATCCAAGTAGGAACCGGGAAGGAAGTTGCATGTACTTGTCTGGAGCTTGGGAGACAGATCTGGTTCCTGTTGCCCTGGGATGGTTGAGATGGTCCAGGGAAAGTAAAAGTAAGAGCTCAGGCCCATGAACAGAACCATGAGAAACATGAGCACTGAAAGACCAGCAGAGGAAGAGAACTCTGCAAAGGAGATGGAGAAGCAGCCAGCAGAGAGGTAAGAGGCAAAGGAGGATGTGGGCATACCACCAACACACGCAAAAGCAAACTGGCGTTACGATTACTTATCTGCACCTTGCGCCCCAGGATTCCCTACTGTTGAGGCTTCTTTGGACCTAAGGTGTTCCCTGGTTTTGCCTATCACCTGCCCTCTGCTCCATCTCAAGCTTCCTCAGTAGGAAACATAGTCCCTTGACCAAAAAGGTGATGTCAGCCACATCTTCTAAGGTAGGCAAGAGAGCTTAGCATTTAAAAGAAACAATGACCACTTTCTATCTTTATGAAAAGAGGAGTGAGATCTCTGGGGAAGGCAGAAAGCTCCTGCCACTTCCCATAAATAGGTCAGAGCAGCGCTGAAAGATAATTGAGCAAAATCAATGTGAGGGACCCAAGAGGTGACTTTTGCACAGGAAATTTAGTGACAGCACAAAAAGGGGAGGCAAGGGAAAAAGTAGTCATAATCATGCAAGTTTTTCATGCAAACTCTGGTTTTTGTTTTGTTTTTTAGATCATTAAATGACATGACACATAGTCTTCCTTAATGAAACGATTCTGAATTCCAACACGGAGACGCTCGTTTACATTTTCATTTCAGTTCCCCTCCAGGACATTTTTCTGTCTCACTTATCTTCTCAAGATTTGTTCTTTGTAGACACCACAGACCAGTATTATGACAACAGTAATAATAGCAACTGACATTAATAAGCACTTACTTACAGACCTTGCCTCTGCAAGACTCAATAATTTATCTAATTTAGTCCTCCTATTAACCCTATGACATAGGCATTTTCATGCTTTTTATGAGGAGTCTAAGCCACACAGAGGTTAAATAACTTATGTAAGATCACACAGGTTCTACATGACCTTTTATCAGCCCCAACTAGGCCCCCACATATATGAATCTCTGGCACCTTTTTCATCTGGAAGGAGGGAAACTCAGTCTGGATAGATAGCAGCCAAGGGTCTCAGACAGTGGCACCTCCACCAAAGAACCTCTAAGCCTCTAAGTTCTGGTTCAGTTTCCCCAGGTGAAGAAGTTCCTGGGATGTCAGGTTATGTTCCAGGCAGGTGATAACTCTCTTGAGCCAGAGTGAGCACCCCAGGTCTCTGTTTGGTGTGATATGGCATGTCAGGGAGCTGTGACGAAGCTCAGAACTAGGGGCGAATGTTCACAGTTATTAAACAGCCTTCTGCTCACATAAAGAGTTTACAGTCAGTCCCCCTGCCTCCTCCAACATCAGGCTAGTTCCCAAGATGTCACTCCAAACTCTCACATGAGCTGAGTAAATCATCAGTCCCACCCAGGATGTGGAAATGTGCAAAGGGGAAAACTGATGGCTCACCAGAGTGAGACCAGGAAAATTTGTGCAATAAGGTAATATGTGTGGTTCTGAGAGCATTTCCATTTGATATTTCACTTATTAATTAAGCAAAATATTTTTGCATGCCTGCCATGTGCCAGGCACCAGGAAGATTCGAAGATGAACAGGATGCAGTTCCTGCCTCTGGAGGGGCCAACACACTGGAGATGGGTTATTAACTGCTGAGGCAAGTGCTATGGGTGAGCCAAGCACAGGTTACTGGGGCCATGAGTCAAACCTAACCCAGCCAGTGGAGGCCTGGGGAAGAGTTCTGGGAGGAGTAAGTCCCCTGAGTCAAGTTCTAAGGTCCCTAAGCAATGGGTGGAGTTAGCACTTTTAGAAGTTAGGGGAGACAATCCAGGCAGAAGTAGTAGCTGGAGCAAAGGTTTGGAGGTAAGAAATGATATGGGCTATCCCAAAAGAACAAGCTTTTTAGTGTGCAAAGGAAATGGCAAAATGGTGGTAAGAAATGAGGCTGAAGAAGTAGAAGAGAGGTCTGTGTGGCCCATTAAAGAGACTGGACATCTCCAGAGAGGAAGTAGATCCATGCAGGGTGAAGATTTGGATTTGAGATGGCTCAGCCTAGCCCTAGTGTATGCAAAAGATTTCCAAATGAACATTAACAACGTGTGGAGCAGGTTCATAGGTTTGTGGCCAATTGTAAGAAGACTTGTAAGAGTACCTAGAAAACTGCTATACACACTTACCCCATCTTCCCTGAGGGAACAGTTCCACTTCAGCAAGTTTGTCCCAACTCACATGAAGTCACCCCACCCACACATGTGCCCAGGACACAAGAAAGAAAACAGGAAGATAGGCAAATTGATTCTAAGATCATCCTTCGTAAAGTTATAAAACCCCGTTAGTTAATTTTTTTTATTTATTTATTTTTTACCGGTACGTGGGCCTCTCACTGTTGTGGCCTCTCCCGTCGCAGAGCACAGGCTCCAGACGCGCAGGCTCAGCAGCCATGGCTCACGCGCCCAGCCGCTCCGCGGCATGTGGGATCTTCCCGAACTGGGGCACGAACCCGTGTCCCCTGCATCGGCAGGCGGACTCTCAACCACTGCACCACCAGGGAAGCCCAACCCTGTTAGTTTAAACTTCTTCCATTGACTAGATATGAAATTGACAGCACGGGCAAGAGAAATTAGAGTGCAAGCTATTCATTCAAACAGGCACATATACCCTCTGCCCTTACAGGCTAGTGAAGAACTCAGATAAGGAAACAAGAAATGTATTAGGTAGTAGACTAAAAAGACCATAAGCACAGCATACAGAAGAAGCACTTAGGAGGGCACCACCTAAGCCAGGCTGAGAAGGGGTAGTGAAGGATCCTGAACCCAACCAGTAGGTCTGAAGAAGTGATATCTGAACCAAGCCAGTAAGAATTAGACTTAAGAATGTGTGAAGGTAAAGGGAGAGGGAAGTCCAGGTAGAAGGAGCAGCAGGGACAATAGCATGAAGGTGTGAGTTTGCACTGTGTGAGTGGGAGTGCGTGGCAGGGGCGGGGAGGGGGGGAGAGGAGGAGGAGAGGGAGAGGGAGAGAAGAGAGAAGAGAGAGTTGGGGGGATTCTAGGACTTTCATGAAGAGTAAGGTAAGCTAATTCTGGAGAGGTAAGAAAGGCTCACGTTGTAAAGGTCTTTATAAGTCTCATTTATTTAGTTCAGTTCCACTACATGTACTATAAAACCCCCAACTAACTGTGTTTTAATCAAGTTAAAAGAGCAAAAGTGTATTTCTCTTTCACAAAAAGATGTGCTGGTAAGGGGGCCAAAGATGGTACAGGGCTCCACAATTTTCAGTTTCTTCAGGGACTCAGGCTCCCATCTTTCTGCTTCACTATCCTAGTACACACCTTTCCATACTCAAGGTCTCCTCGTGGTTCTAGATGGCTGCTGGACTCCAGTCAGCACGTCTGTGTAGCAGGGCAAAAGAATGAAGAAAGACAGAAGGCAAAAAGTGCCCCCTTCCACCACCCCTCCCAGGTTAGTTTAACTGGCTTTAAGCAGCCTTACACTTCATCAGCCAGGATTGAGTCATGTGGCCACCACCCTGGTTGCATGGAAGTCTGGAAGACAATGCCTTGCCTTCTGGGTGGCCCTGTGTCCAGCTGCAGTTGAGGTTCCCCTGGGGAGGCAATGGGCAGTGTCTCACACAAGCCATTCCACACCAATCTAAGAAAGGCAGACGTAGCCCTGAGGCTTGAGAGCCTGCTCAAGGATGCTGAACAAAGAATGACATGATCATATTTGGGTTTTAAGGTGACTATGGGCCTTAGTGGAGTCTCCATGAGAGCAGAATCCAGGTTGGCCATGCTCATCTCTTGGAACGCATCCCCAGCACAATGCCTGGATGTTAGCAAACACTCCATAATTGTGCTGTGAAAGAATGAATGAATGGCAAAACTGGAGGCAAGGAGGATGAAACAGCTGTAATAATAAGAGTCTGAACTCGAATAATAGCAGTAGGAGTGAAACATAATCAACAGTAGTTGAGGGCTGACATCTACATCATTTGAACATGAGGAAAGAGTTAAGGATGAGTCTCAGATTATGGTTTTGGCAACTGGGAGGATGGTATTATGGTTCACTGAGATAGGGAATACAGAAGAAGAAGCTTATGGGGTTAGAGGGTCAAAATGAATTCTGTTCTGGAGGTGGTAATGTTGAACTGTCCATGGCTGTCCTAGTGGAAGTGTCCAGGGAGATGGCACTGCTCCTCTGGAACACAAGGGAGACTTCAGCTGCATATGTATTTCTGGAGTCACGGGCCTGAAGGTGGTAACTGAAGCCATGGATGTGTTTTTATACTAAAACTGAAAGCAGAAAGAGGAAAGAGAGCAGAATAGAAGGATACACTCATAAAGAAGTACTGCATCCAAGGCCTGGAGAGAGGAAGTGGAAGTTTCAGAGGAAAATGAGAAAGATTAATTCAGAAAGACTGGGGGGAAACAGAGAGAGAAATGTCCAGCAAGCCAAAGGTGGATACAGATGCAGGAAAGAAAAAGTGGTGTCACATACTCCAGTGAGGTCTGGTAAAGTAAGAACTGAAAATGCCATTGAAAGTTGGCAATTAGCAACTTCCTCCAGGTGGGTTTGAGCAGAGGGTGAGTGGGCAAAGCCAGGAGATTGGAAGAAAGTGAGAAAACAGGGAAGATGAAGCTGGATTATTCTTTTAAGAAGGGTAAAGATGGATGCAGGTGTTAGGAGAGACTATATATTATACAAATTCAACTGAAAGGATAAAATAGCTTAGCAATAAAACTCAAACTGTAGGAATCTCACTTAATTTTATTCAACACATTCACACTTATAAAGTACTAACTTTATGCTAAGAAATATGTTGGAACTTTCATGTACTTAATCTTTTTATTATGTAAAGCTCTTTTTTTCCCTTTATTGTAGGTGAACAAAGTTGAGGAATATTCTTTTTCCTATCAATGGAGTAAAAGTAAAAGTAGTCCAGATTTTTAAAAATTTTTAATGAATTCAAAACAGTATAATTTTCAGAAGATATTTATGCATTGAGATAGTCTTACCTTGATTCTAATATAATTATTCACTGGCTAATTACATTCAGTTACATTTTGGTTGATCAATACACTTTGCTTATTCCTCTTTCACTACATTTTTTGTGGCTTTGGTAAATCATTTGGGAAACATTGTCAAATACGCTACACTCTAACTCTATCTGTAGCTCAGTATGGCTTTGTATTCCACTCCCATAAATAAGCCACTCTGCAAGAGCCACAAGTAACTCTAGAAATAGTCATAGATGACACCTAGATCTGTCTGGTCCCTTTTGTCCTTGTTGGTTCATGTATATGTACCATTTTGTTTTCAAGACTGGCTCTAATCATAATTGCTAACAAACACCAAATTCATCCTTGTTTACCCATCACACATGGCTATGCTGTCCAATTACACACTCTCAAGTAAAAAAATTAAAATCCCAGAATTATTGTTACTTCTTCCACTCCCCTTCACTCAGCAATTTTGTCTCTGAATACTGCCAACTGTCCTTTCATGCAATCTCTCTACTATTCCCCTTCAACTCCATTCTTTGGGTCAGGCTCTGATCAGCTCTCTCCTGGATGATTACAACATTCCACCATCATGGTTCTAGTTATTTTCTCTAACTTTACCTTTGCAATTACTCAAAAGCTATGGATATCTCATCTATAATCATCAAGGGACTCCTCTCCAGCTGGTTGTAAGGGATATGTAGGTCCCCTCCAAGCACGGCTCCTTCTCACTATCCCTTTTGTACTTCTTGGACTATCATAGAACCCTCTGGGTTGTTTCACTGAAACCAGAACACTAAAACTAACTTTCAGGAAAAATATTTTTTCAGAATTTTCCAATATGGGAATGGAACAACTTTTATCCAGACAAGAGGACATGAACCTTTATCCCAATACTGCCCTGAATCTGTCCCTTCTCAAATGAAAGCCAGCCATTAGTAGTTCGTGAAAGACTGAGTCCAGAGACTCACTCGTCTATTTTAACTTCACAGAAAAACTAACCTTTTCACTAGCTCTTTTGTTCCACATCAACTAGTTCCTTCATTGCTACCATTCTCTATCCTCCTCAGCGCAAGCTCTATTAATTGATCGTCATGTAGTAAAGTGACACTAAAGAACATTTATAATTCCTCCCCGATGGTCAGATATGGTTATTCCCAATGGTCAAGTCAAAATAAAATGTGTGACTCCTGAACCTCCTTTCTATTAAAAACCTCCACTGAAATACTGAAGCCACTGCTAAGTCGACAGTAGAGACTACAAATGGATCAGCTGCTTTTTAAAGGTCAGTAAGTCTCTTTCCCTTCCATGTCTCAAAAACTCCCATTGAAATAGACGGTAAAATCCACAGGATGTTTTGAGACACACATAAAGAGCCACTTGCTTTGCAAAGGGAGGACATGCCCACAGTATCTCCTGCGTGAAAAACTTCTATGAAAATTCCACAGTCATCCATCTTTCTTATTTTTCTCCCCTTCAAGTAGGAAGTTCACTTCTAGAGTGAAATTACTTGTTTTTACAGTTCTTCTTACAAGAGACGGCATTTTCAGAATCACTTTTTCTTGACCAAGATGCTATTTACAGTGGAAATGGGGATGGGGTGGGACTTCAAGCAGAAAACAGTTTGAGGCCACATTGCTAATGATGGTTAACCAATGAAAGTTAGAGATAGTTAACAGAGAAGATATGGGTGGGGGGCAGCAAAGGACCCTTAAACCCCTCGTCTGACACCTCTCTACTATCCAAGCTGACCAGGCCAGGTAGATTTCTCTGTTTCTCCATCTATTAAACAATATTCAAAATACCTCTTTTTCACACTTCGTAAAGATATAGGATTAAAAAAGAAAGTATGTGGGGTTTTCAGTGTTTTCTTTAAAGGAAAGTGATATATAAAATAAGGTAAAAGAAATTATCTTTATATATGCTTTCTGCCCACTTTCTAAATTCACTATAATCCAGGGCAGTTTCTGGGCTTCTCTTAGGTATCTTTCTGTGGGTCAGTAGAAAAATTACTGTCTTACCTACCATAAAAATAAAGGATCAAAGGATCATGGATACAAAAAGACTTTTGTGCATCTCTCTGCCTCCCAGTGGGACCCTCCACTCGGACTGGCAGGAAGCCACTCTTCTTTTTCTGAAACTCTCCTGTTTTTCATTATGTTGAATCCAAATTCATCAGGGTGACTGATATCTTTTGTTATATACAGAACACTTGGTTACTCCTTTCCTTTGAAAAGTGTAAGCTGACCTCTTCTCATCCCTACTAAGGCTCCCCCCAAGACCCCTGCACCCCACCCCTCCCCAGCCCCGCACCCCACCCCTCCCCAGCCCCACACCTCCCTGTCACACAGATACGGAAAATACGACATTTAGGAGGGGTGGGGAAAGTACTGTATTTTCAACAAATGGGATTTTCTGGTTAATTGAATTCTCTGATCAACTAAAATTAAGCCTTTGTGTTTCAAGCTATGTTCATTCCTTAACAAGTTCAGCATGGTGCACTCATATTGGTTATGTGACTTGTGATTGTGGGGTCATGGGACCATCATTCCAAATGGCAGGTATCACTGGGCGGTATTTTGGACACAAATAAAAAACACATAGGATATTGGGTTCAACGTGATCTGAGAACATGCCCTATAAGGTAGTTTTAAAAACAAAATTCTCTTTGGTTATCATTTTATCCTTTGACTTTTTTTTTTCCTTTCAGTTAAAAGCAAGGAGAATAAATCTGGCTGTCTGAGGATTGCTGTTAGTTGAACCTGGGATGGATTCTAGAATCTTAGTTAATTTTATCTCCATACAAATAAGAAAATCAAGACAATACAATTTTAGCTAATGTCATACAAAATTTATCCTCCCCCCTCTCTCTTTTCTGGTTTCTAGATTACTGAACCAAATTTTAGAATGTTAAAAAGAAATTAAGGTAAAACATATTAGTCATTGTGATTATATTAGTGTTTCCCTCTTCAAGCTTCTTGCCCTCTTTGGATGTGATAATCATCTTTCTCTCTCTGCATTTTCCATGGGACCAATCCTCAGGACCCACAAACCTCGATAAGACCCATGGCTGCAAATCTTACCTGCTCTGTGATCTTAGGCAAGTTACTTAACATCTCTCTGCTCACCTGTGAAATGGTTAATATAGTACCACCTGCTAGTTATTGTGAGGTTGATATGAGATAACCTGGGTAAAGTGTTTAACATAGAAAGCTCTACTTAAATTTAGCTATTTTTGTTGTTTTGCTGATCACTTCTCTCAGGCCACACACAGCAGTATTTCTCAGAGGAGGTCTCCAGACCAAATGCATCATAATTACCCCGGGAGTTTATGAATATTGCTGATTCCTGGTCCCCTCCCCCCAGAAGAGTTTCATTCAACAGGTCTGGGGTGAGGTTTAGAAACGGGGTATTTTTACTAAGTGCTCCTCAATTGTGACGCACCCAGAAGTTTGAGACCTACCACCACAGTTGTCCTAAGAAACATTTTGTCACCAACAAAGCCCACAAACAATTCCCAGGAAATAAAAATAGAATCGGGGCAATAAGATAAAGTCTAACCTTTTTTCCCTTCGCGTTTAGTCTGTTTCACTTGCTCATAGCGGGGCGCATGTAGAGGCCTTCCCACCAGCCCTTCAAACGAGAGCTCCCCGTGAAACGGCTGAGCCGACCTCAGCTCCGGACGTGCGCTGAAGCTCCTCACAGGACACTCAACTCAAGATGGCGGCAGGCCGGGCGCAGAGAACCTACGCGAGCCCCGCAGTGTGATCTGGGGCCTGAGCGGCGCAGCCGCACCAGCCCCGTGAGAGCTCCACCCCCTCCCCACAGACAAAATCCCCCTAAAGCAACCCCTCCCACAGCCTGCCGGGGAGAGCGTGTGCCGTAGAGCTCGCACCTCTCCGTTCTTTGATCAGAGTTAGAGCTTTCCTTTGCTTCCAGAACCAAACTCCGTCTTGTTCTATTGGCGCAAGCTACACCGGGCAGAAGGACCCTTGTTGGGGACCGACTCGGGAGGGTTGGTAACAATTTGATTATTTGATTTGCTCTGCTAACTAGAAGGTTTTCTTTAATGTGATCATTCTGTTCTGATTGGGTCTGAGCTTCTCCACTCTAGAAACCCAGGCATTTCACACCCCTGTATCATAGATTCCGGTCTTTTGTTGGCTGCTTGACGTTTGAACCCCCAACATCTAAACTGTACACTGAATTAGCTTTGGTGGGAGACAGGCCACCGCCCCCCTACACTCCAAAAACTTAAGCTGGAACGCCCTCCTTCTTTACTCTCCCCATCCCCTCACCCCGCCACACAAGCACACCCAGAGCAAGGATATTTGACCCAGGATCAGCCGGACACCCCCACCTGGACTTTGAATCACGGGGAGAGAGACCTAAGGACAAAGGGATTGATGATTGGTGGCCCAGCCAGGGGCGGTGTGGCCAACAGCCCTGACAGTGCGCGGCAGGCCCAATGATAAGGAGCACACTCATCCCTGCCCCTGCCAAGTTTGGATAAAAATGTCTTTGATAAGGTGGGGGAGAGTGGCTCTTTTAGCATTAAGATGTTCTACAGTTATGCTAAAAGGTAGACAACCTTAGGAATATTTGATAAGGTTCAGCAAAGAGACAAAGACTCAGCTAGCATATTAATACACCAGAATTATGCTCCGTGTGGTCGGTCGATTTTTGCAGGAGAAAGGTTTGCTTGTCTTGAAGATGCTTCACCTTGAGGCTAGAACAGCCAATGCCACTGTTTTTGACCTTCTTCTACTTGTAGAACCTGAAAACAATTCTCAGCTCCTCCTCTAGGTTTATCAAGGTAAAACCAGATAGAAATGAGTGCCTGGACTTAATGATAAGAAAAAGAAGCAGAGCTTGGGGCAGGAAATGCAGTAAAGGACAGAGAGGACTGTAGGAATTAAAGAGAAGAAAGACGAAGGCCACAGGGGCCTCTGGAGGTGTACATGGGTGGATGCGAAGGCTGCTCAGTATAAGGAGCTGTCCATTCCCACCTCCAAATGCCATGGGAGACACTCAGCTAGAAACAAGCCCCTTTCTTTCCCTGCCCTCCCACACTCTTTGTCCTCAGAAGCAGGAGGGACTTCAATGACAGGGAGCTCTCCTGGCTCACTCTCCTACCACTCTCCCACCAGTGCAAAATTTTTGTAGGACTCACACACATTGCCCTTCAAAGGGAAGATCAACAGATTTCAGAGATAAGTTCAATTCAGAGGTATGTGTTAGTAAGTGCTTTTGGCTAAGGAGCTAGTGATACCAAGGCCCACGCCCTCAAAGTACTAGGAGAGACCAAGGATTTGATGACCTTTATAGTCTCTTCCAGCCAGAACATTATCTGTTCTGTGAATATTTTACATACACTTTATAACACAGCTTTTATCAATGATGGCTCTGTCACTTCTTAGGCAATCCCTTTACCATTCTGAGTCTCAGTGTATATCTATATCTGTATCTATATCTATCTTTTTGCCTATCTATCTATCTGGTATAGTGGACACTATGAGTTACCTACACTGTGTCTGTTCCCCACTTCTTCCTTTTTAACATATACCTCATTCTGTTCTGGTATCCTCCATCTCTCTCCCATGCAGCCATGGGCTTCAGGGCACCCTGACCACATCCCCAGAAATAGACCTGATTGGTCTAAAAGTAATCCCATTCCTCTTGCCAATGACTAGTTCAAGAAGTGCATGCAATGCAATTCTGCCCTATGAGGCATGAAGGGAAGCCTGCAGGAGGGCTTTTGGAAAAAATTTCTCACTCCTAAGAAAGAGAGTCATCAGGGAGAAATGACCTTCCATTTTCCTCTGAAAATATCTGGGCTTTGCTGCGATGCCTAGAACTACTGTAGCCATCTTCCTACCAGCTTGAGGATGTAGGTAACACCAATGACAGCACATTGGTAGAAATAACTGGGAGTCTTGGTGACAATGTTGAGCTACTGAATCAACCAATCCTGAAATCTATTCACAGCTCTGACCCAAAAGAATGCATTTACATGTTGTTAAAGACATTTTGAGTTGAGTTTTCTGTTACTTGCAGCCTAATGCATCCAACTGATAGAGATAACACTATCATACAAATGCAGGCCTCACATTTGTAAGGGCCCAGAGAGGTAAAATGCACTGTAAAATATTAAGTAGTATAAAAATTATACATGATTTTCTGGGCTTCCCTGGTGGCACAGTGGTTGAGAGTCCGCCTGCCAATGCAGGGGACACGGGTTCGTGCCCCGGTCCGGGAAGATCCCACATGCCGCGGAGCGGCTGGGCCCGTGAGCCATGGCCGCTGGGCGTGGGCGTCCGGAGCCTGTGCTCTGCAACGGGAGAGGCCACAACAGTGAGAGGCCCGTGTACCGCAAAAAAAAAAAAAAAAAATTATACATGATTTTCATCATGAATGAGTGCTTAATTCTCAGTCTTCCACAACTTCATGAATTTTTTTTCAAGATCCTTAAAACAAAACAATTTCCAAATATAATTAACCTTTTCAACATACATGAGGATGAGAAGATGGAAAGTAGGAAAGGATGTGAGGTTTTCTGTGACAACTACAGGATTTGGTGGGGAGAATGGTCTGGCACTCCTGTTACCCTACCTGATAGCAGTTCCACCCTGGCCCTTCAACCCAAGTGCCCCAAACTAGCTTAGCTTATCTTGAGCATTTCCTTTTACTACTTTCTTTGTGCTTCTGTGTATCATTTTCTCTCTGTGCTCCCTTAAACTCCCTGTTGTCATCCCATTGACGGGAATGACACTCAATAGCAAAGGCAGGCATAATCAATGTCAGAATATAGTCTGAAATCAGCCCTGGACTCTTACAGCTGTGCCACTTTCTAATTCACTTGTAACTTTATGGATGGTTTTCTCTCTCCCATCACAGAGCAAATAACAATGCTGAGGAGACAGTGATAGGACTGCTCTCTGCTCCTCCATGGGTCCTATTTAATTCTAGGTGTGTTTTCAGCTAGGGATTTAAGACAGAACAGGAGAGTACCTGAAACATCTTTCTTTTAGTTTTAAATGATTAATAATAAGAACATACCTCCAAGACAGAGCTGGTATATAAAGTCAAGATGCTCTTGCCAGCTGTGTCAAGGTGCATGGTCCTTGAAATCCATTATGATCTCATTTCTAATCTCATATAGGAACTATGTTTTAAGAGGACCTCCACCTAGCAGGAGGAACAATTGGGATGAAAATTCCTGATTCTTAAGAGGCACACTGTTCTTGGAAAACCTTGTGAGACCTCTGCTTTAAGCTACACAGAGGTTTCTATGAAGAATGAAATAAATTATATATGTATAAATTTAAGGGACCTCAAAGCTACCTAGCTCAATCCCTGGAAAGATTCAAGAGCCAAAGAGATTAGGAGACTTGCCAAGTATCACACAGCTTGCCCAAGATTACAGGCAGTAGCAGTAAAATAACCATAATGGCAGCTACTATTAATTTAGCTCACACTAAGCGCTTTGCATTCATTAACTTAGGCCTCAAAATTACCCTATGTAGTAGAGGCTATTTTACTTTCATTTTAGAAATGAGAAAAGGGAACCTTAGAGATCCTAAACACTGTCCAAGATCTACCAGCCAATAAGGAGAGATGGCTCTCAAAACTAGGACTCAGGGACTTCCCTGGCAGTCCAGTGGTTAAGACTTCACCTTCCAATGCAGGGGGTGTGGGTTCGATCCCTGGTTGGGGAGCTAAGATCCCACGTGCCTCCTGGCCAAAAAACCAAAACATAAAACAGAAGCAATATTGTAACAAATTCAACAGAAGACTTAAAACAAAAAATCTAGGACTCAGAGCCACCCTGCCAGGTTGGTAAATACTTTATCCTACCAGATGTTGGTAGACCTCATCTAATCTTACCATACCAAGATAACACTTATATTCAGAAGAAAATGGAAATTAGACTAAGACATTATATTTTAAGCTTTTATAGCTCTTCATGGTTATTGAATTCTAACCAATATTCATTCTGTTATAGAGAAAAAATGAGCCTCATAATATGATCCAAACCTACTTAAGCCTGTATACATTAAAATAGCATCTAGACAAGATATAACTAGATCTCTTTTCAAAGCACAACACGCTCTTTCCTTAGAGCTCTAAAAGATTGTTAGAAACAAGAGTAAGTTTCCTTTTTTTTTTTAAGTATTAAAACAAAACACCTTGACTTTATCCTTTCAGATCTCCCCTATTTATCAGGCTGACATTTTGAAATTTGGGTTTGCTATGAAAATAGCTTACCCAATGAAAGAGCATTGTGTTGGGCTAGTGTCTTTTTTGAGCACCGTTACTCTTGGTTTCATTGTTCTGTTTTGCTGCAGAATTACCATTGCTATTTTTAAATCAACGCTGTAGACTTGTCAGCTTTGAACCACTCCTGCTCTTGACTGCACAGGCTCCAGCCGCCTTTTCAGTCCTACTGATAAGCCATCCTACGTGTAATATTTTTATGGCTTCTCATCTATTTGTAATTGCTTCTCAAAAACTGGAAAATTGTGTTTGTGCCCTACCTTTCCCCCCTCCCTGATCTACATTACCCCTCTGACTGAAGTAATAAACTGTCGTGCTTAAACAATTAGCATAATGCAGAGGACACTCATGCCTCCTATACTCTGCTATTGGAACACCAAATGGGGCTTTAGAAAGTCAGATAAAAATGTATTTTACAAGGGCCAGCGCTGCATTGAGGGAAATCATCTTTGCCCACACACTCCTGACATAGGATCATCACACTGAGTGCTTCTCAAGGGGTAGCAGCCTTCTTCCATCTGAAGTCTGAGACTCAGCAGGGAGGTTCCCCTGACTCAAACACAACCAGTGCATCAGAACTGTCATTTTTGCTCAATGTGATGCCATGGTGGTACAAGGTCCATGTCTTCCAGCTGATGCTAATTTCCAGAGTTTGATTCTGAGACATATCCCTGGCTTCAGATCATGCAAGGTTTGTTTTCATCCACACATTAATTCACTCATTCATTTATTCACTCATTTACTAACTCAATAGGTATTAATGAGCCAAGGTTTTCCGGGCTCTTATCCCCTCATATCCCCAATTTCAGAGCTATGTTATCAAACATTCCTGAATTAAATTCTTAACCTTTTCATAAAAATGTAAATAATGGATAACATTTCTGAGCTCTTATGAAGAGGCAGCATAATACAGAAGATAAGAGCATTGTCTCTGGACTCTGGGCATGGGTTTGAATTGTGACTTTACAATTTGAGTAGCTATGTGATCTTGGGGAGACTACTCAACCCTTCTGGCCCTCAGTTTCCTCACCTGTAAAATGAGACTAATTGTAGTACCTTTTCCCATAGGTTTGTTATGAGAATTAAATGAGTAGATGCAAGGAAAGCTCTTAAGACAGAGCACATAAGTACTTGCTGTTATTATGTGGCAAGCACTGTACTAAGTATATCACAGAAATTATCTCAATTAAAATATAAGGCAGGCATTATTTTTATCCCAAATTAGAGACGAGAAAACCAAGATTTAGAAAGGTTAGGTAACTTGCCCAAAGTTGTGCAGGTATAGTTAAGAGTGAAGCCAAGATTCCAACCCAAGTATTCTGCTAACAGAGTCCATTTGATTAAAAACTCTGCTATATAGCCTTGACTTTCAGCTTTCCAACCACTGCTGAGTCATGTTGGGTCAAGTGTGGTGCGATTTGGCCTGGCTTGGTTTATGACACCGAATAAAAGTAAGCAGCCCTTCAGGAAGTATAACAGTCTAATCACCAGCATGCCTTCCCCACTCTGTGTATAAAATGTCTAGATTATCTTCATTCATTTCTTTTTACTTTCCCAGGATTCTTGCTGGTGACCATGGAATTTTTCTGCACTCTGAAAGAGGAATTTAGTAGCCAGGAAAACTGACCTTACTGAATTGGGTTCTCTTTATGAAGTTTTATCGAAATAGAAATGAATCACAGGTTGAAAATGCCCTTTTTGAGTCTTTAAGTACATATACATACAGATTCAAAGACAAAAGCTTCCTATAATTTCTAATGAAAATGGTATGGAAATACTGAAAAATAACATGTAGATAATGAAATGATGAACTGTTCTGTCATCCCCTCTGAGAAATTCTAACTTTTTTTCCTTCTGAGTGTAGAGCATACAGCAGGAGGGGAGCAGGGGCCATGACTTTACAGGCAGGCTTCATATCCTTCAGGGACTGCCTGACTGCCACACTGGTTAGTTTTATACCTACCCCATTAAATAGATTCTCTTTGTTCATGAAAGAGCCATAAGACTTATCACACACTGTTTGGCTATCTATTTTAATTAGAATAATGTGAGATATTAATTATGAGAGTCCCTGTTGGGTGGTAATAAAGTAACTACCAGAAAAATTAACAACAATAACAACTGTTGAAATAATGGCCAACTTTTATGAAGTACTTTCTGTGTACCAAATATTTTATATACGTTATCTAATTGAATCCATAATCAACTCTTTGAAGTAGGTACTGCTATTGTCGCTATATTATAGATGAGGGAACTGAACTGAGGTACAGAATATTGAAGTATCTGGCCGAATTGTGGCAAGAATAGCTAACTTTCACCAACATTTGTTCTCCCCCTTCCATAGAATCAACCAGCTCAGCCAGGGACTACATTTCCCAGCCTCCCCTGCATCCTGGTGGCACCATGTGACTAGTTCTTAGCAAACAGAAAGCTGTGGAAGGGATGTATGTCTCTTCCAGCTCTGTCAGTTACTGACTGTGCTTTCTTCACACTCCCTACTTATCTGCTGGCTGGATACAGAAGATGCGGAGGTTCTAAGAAATGCAAGAACCACAAGATGAAGGAGCCTCATCTCTGAATCACAACATGGAAGACTGCTGACCAGGAACACCAGCACTAGATTGTTACATGGGTGAGAAATAAAATTCTATTGTGTCAAAACACTGACAATGTGAGGCTTATTTGTTATAGCGACTAGTGCTACCCTAAGTAATACACAAGATTACCTTGGAGGAGCCAGGAAGCAAATCAAGGGATTCTGATCCAGAGTCCCATTTTAACCATCCCACTGGCATGCCTCTCAGGAAAGGAGGCAATAAGCTCCTCACTCTAGTTCACTCATGGCAGAAATGCAAAGGGGGATAGAGATGGTATTAAGGGACCGAGTCCAAAGATCTCTTCTGAAGAGAGTCCAGGAACACTGTGTCTCACTGTCTTGTATTTATCTTTGGCTATTTGGTATTCCCCCCCCCAAAAAAAAATCTACATTATCTTGAAATGCGGCTCAAAGGAAGTTTACATTTTTTTTCTCACTTGAAACTGAATGTCAGCTCTGCTTTCTGAGAACTTGCCAAAAAAGGGACTGATTTAAGGAAGCAAAATACGATAATTCTTCTAGATATCTTCCTGAGTAAATTAGGTAACTTTTGATTCTCTAAAATTGAGAAGTGTGTCCCTAATGCAGCCTCATTCAAACTCCACAGCACAGACAACTGTGAATGGACTTCGGTGCTAACTGAACTCAAGCGAACTGGATTCCTGAGCTTCCTGTGCGCCACCACCCCACACCTTTCCCAACCACCTCAGTTATCCAGGCCAATGCGTTCCTTTTTTTATGGGATAAATCTCCTGGGTGGCTATAATTTTAAAATCTCTGGCCTCAGAGGGCTATAATTACCTCTTGATGATGTAATTAGTAACGAAATTTAACAGCGTAACATGGGACACCTAGAACCTTTCCAAACGCATCCACCTCATTTATAAAGGGTTTTGAACCACTTCCCCAACCAACTACCCATAAAACAGGGCTCCCAGGGTGACAGAACTCGCCACCCCCTGGGGAACACTGCACACTGGCTATGCAATGACGTTCGGTTGAAGAATATTATAAATGTTGTCGGTGACCAGTGACTCACAAGTGATCTCATTACCTTACCAGTGGTGGAGGCAGGTGTGCTGAAGTTAGCACCCTGGGATACATTAGACATGATGCAGGGAATCAGTCATTAGTCCCCAGAAGGCGTGTTTTTCTCTCGCTGTGGTGATGTGGAGGGTTTAACAGGAGAGCTCCAATGTGGGAGCTGAACCGTCTCTGGCAGCTTAGACTCTGTCTAAGGAGAGTAGTGCAGGCCAGCCCTGCATTCACGTGAGGTGGGGATTTCCCTTTCGAACCTCCACTGCCACCCCCATCACAGTGAAGACTGCCAAAAGAGAATCGGGCAGAGTCCTAAAGACACGTTGTAAAGGCCATTAAAACAGCTGAGCGTCCAACACAGATATCTTCAGCCTTCAGGTTGTGGCGGCTTGCTTTTCCAGGGTTTAAAGAATTTGAAACGTGGAGTGAAAGAAACTGGTTAGCAGCTAATTCGGAGTGTGTTAAAGGAGAGTTTTGTGGCATCAGATGTGACAATGTCAAACATAGGAGAAAAATTCTATAATCTGATCCCTTTCACCTCAACCGTGATGAAGCAGCAGCTAAATTTTGGAAGCCCTTTGGGGCTCTCTGGAAACTTCTAGAGTTAGTTTAAGAAAGCACTGGCCTTGAGACTTTAAATGGAACTCGGACATTATGCTGATAAGCAAGTGAAGTGGCTGCTTAGTATTGCTGGGATAAATTCTGACATTTAAAGTCATTGGTGACTTGGAAGGGAATGAGAGGCTTGTTCCCAAGTAGAGAAACTGCAGAAATGACATTTGCCCTAGAGTGCGAAAAGTGCCTCAGCAGACAATGAGAACTGGAATACGAGCTTGCTGCGATCGAAATCTCTGTAAGAGTAGAGAAAGGATCTACTGCTGAATGGGAAATTAAGTAATCCCTAAGGCACAGACAGAGCTTACCTGACCTGAGCTTAGCCTATAAATGCTAGGATGAACTTAGGAGTCTGGAAGAAATTCTGTGGATCAGAGTAGAGAAAATAGAGGCTCCTGCTACCTTTCACTCAGGGCTGTCTTGAACATCAATGCCGTCTTGAGGTGGAAAGTTTTCATCTTGGGGTCGTCTTTCACTATGTTGTCTTAAGCTAGGCATTTATCTCCTCTGCGTTTCATCTGTAAAAGAGAAATATCTTCCCAATTTACTTCTCACACTTATGGAGATCAAATGAGGTACTGTGGGCGATGCTACATAAAAAAAAAAGAAAAAAAAAACTGAAAGAGAAGCTTGTTTCTAAATCAGAGAGAAGGTGAAGCCCACATTCTGAAACCTCCAAGCCTTCCTCAAGGAACCCCTTGACCCCTGGCAGAGTAATAGTTTGGTTTAAAGGGCAAAAACTTACGGAAATGATCTGGACTCACACACCAGCGTTGTGTGGCAAACACTGCTCTGAGTGAGAAGATACGAAAATAGGCTGGGGTGGGGGGGACAAATGATACAGCTGGCATGTATTTCCCGTCCTTCTGAAGCTAGAACCAGGAGAGAGTGGCAGAGACACCACAGAAGTCCACTGTCATGACGACACGCCTGCTTCCTTCCTGGTGAGTAAAAATAGTGTCTCCTTCTGAAAGTGACCCATGGGTCATGTCCCTTCTATGGCCCCAGCAGGTAGGTAGGAATTAGAAATTCCCATGCCTCCCCCTTCACTACCCGCAGTTCACCAAGTTAATTCCCTCAGAAATATACCAACAAGATCCCGCTCGGTGGCTCCCTCCTGCGTTTCCGCAGTGGCCTGTGAGGTCTCCCTGTTGCTAGGTGTACCACTCCATGCCAACATTTCCTGAGCACTGTAGCTAGGTGTACTGTCCTAAAACACCACATTAAGGAAAATTTGTGGTTCTCCATTCGTGAGAGTCAAATCCCCTTACTTGCCAGTTAAGAGTATTCATGACCTGTCCCCATTCACCTTTTGAAGCCTTCCCTACTCATAACCTGTGCTTTATTCAAGCTGAACATGTTTTCCAAACACACAACATGTTTCTCCACCCCCCTGACTTTGCCCATACTGTTTCCTTCCTCTTTTTGAGGTATGACATCCAAACCAAAGGTGAGGTCTTGTCAGCGAGTGCTTTACATCTGCCCATTTAATTGCACACTTTCCTTGCAACAATGCCGAAACGTGTCTTACATGGAGGGTTTTGAAACCCCCCAGCTGAATTCACTCAGAGCAACTACATGTTCTTTGTAACATGTTAATGTATGTGCTTGCCGTATTGCATCTCCTGTACTGTAAATCCTTTGAGGTCAGGAAACCGTGTCTTACCTTTATTTCCCCTGATTATCTAGTTCAGTAGGAGTTCTATACTTGATAAATGAATAAAAATGCTAATGAATAAATGAATGAAGTAAAATGTTAGTGAATAAATGAATGAAATCTTACCGTTCTTCCTTTGCTCATGCTATTCTATACAAAACTGCTCTGCCTTTGACTTCAAAATACCAACCATCCTTCAATGTCAACCTCAAGGCTCATTTACTCCATAAAGCCTTCCCCAAACTACCTCAGACCACACCAACCCCTCTGCTATATTTATAGTCTATATGCCAAAAACCCAAACAGATTATCTCCTAGATGTTCACTGTCTGAAGACATTGGTCTCCTCCAAAGCAGAGGGTCTTAAAGCTGAGATCCATCAACAGGATTAAGGAGACCATGAAACTTCTAAAAGCAAATGCACATTTTTGTGTAAATGCCCAATTGCATTAGAGTGTCCAAAAGCTCTATGACCACCCCACCAAAAAAAAAACAGGTTAAAAGAACCACTGTTCTAAGACCACTGTAAGCTGCTTTCCTAAAGCAGAGTTGGAGTCTGTCTTGTAGGTCTTTTCTATTTTCTGCAGTGGCAAGCCAAGCACTAGGAACAGAGAGGAGACCATCCTTGAATGGCTGGAAGCATCCCCTTGACAAGACCAATGTCTCTTGACTGTCACTGTGCCCACCGAGCACAGCCTCCAGCCTGGGAGCTGGTGGGGATAGCTTAGCAAGGTACTGTAAGTAGACAAGCAAATGATGTCAGGATTACGGCAGCTTGATGCCTCAGTCAGGATGCGGGAAGAGCACCTGGCCTCACAGAACTGCCTTTCTCTGGCTGAAAGTCTCTAACGAGATGGGGCAGGCAGTGCCGTTGCTGCAGGGAGCCTTGGGAGGTTCTGGGTAGTTAAAAAGTGAGCCCATTAAGGAGCTGGTCTCCTCTGGAGGCAGGCCTGGCTCCATCCTGGGGGCTCAAGGCTAAATCCTCGCCATTGTTCACTTTCCTCCCTTTCTGCCTGGCCTGCTCCCACCGCCTCACTGCAGCCCAAGGTCTGGAGAGCGCCAGAACTCCTATCTGTTAAATTCATATAAAATAGCCTTTAAAAAGTATAATGCTTTAGGGAGATAGTGTTAGCAAAGAAATGTCAGAATTTTCACTTGGGCTTCCAGGGCAGGACAAATAAGGTCTGTTACCCGCTGTAATGTTTTTATGAAAAAAAAATGTCTATGGCGTCTTTTTAAGTTGCAAATAATGACTTTAGCTATGTAACAAAAGAGTTGATTTTAAAACAACAGCAACAGGGGAAGTACAATTGGTGATTTTTGTTTTAACAAGCTGAATTCCTTTTGATTTCTCCTTGATTTAAAACATGGTTGGTGTTACCAAAAAATTATAAGCAGCTAGTGCAGTCGTGGTTTCCATAAAACTCTCTTAAGTAATGATGATCCCACCTTATTTAGACAAGTCAGGGGTCAATATGGCCTTATTTGCTTCTGTTTTTCATTAGTGGCGCTCTCTCTGCAGCATCACACTTCCTACTAGCTCCTTGAATACACAGAGGATTCATGCTTCAGTTCTGCATGTATTAAGAATGCAGCTATAGCAACCAACTTACTAGCATTAATGAACTATTTGCTTATGCAGTAATAATTAACTTCCATTACATTACTTTGTGTGATTACTTTCTTAATTGCCTGAATTATGCATCCATTTAATATTTAATAACCATTCTCAGAAATCAGACACTGGTAAAAAACAAATTGCTCACAGTTTCCTTGCAATAATTAAGCTCACAAGAATAAATGAAACCTTTTAAAAATGAATGCCTTGTGATTATATCCTTGCATATAGAACAAGATCCTAAATTAGTTATTTATTAAATCTAAATTTAAGTCCAAATAGTGCATTTTTCACTTTCACCTCGGGAAATCAACCTGCACAGTACCTGATATCAACAACAGAATTAAGTGCCTTCTATTTTCTTCGGGAGTCACAAGCTGCATTAATATTTATTACCATGCAAAATTCAAAAGTCCTTAAAATATTGTGTGTTTATTATTTATTTCAACTTGGCATCTCTTTTACACAAGGTAAGTAAGATGTTTAGCTGGAGATTAAAGTGTTCTGAAATGAGATCAATAGCTCTCCATTAGGATGGGCTATTGTGAGCCTCCCCCATTCTTTTCTGCTACCTAACCCCACCACCACCCACTCCACACACGCAGGCCCATACGTTTACTTCCGAGCCTCTTATAAAACAGCAAAAACACATATATGCAATGTGTTTTTAACCAAGCATAAGGAGAGTCACAGCAATTTATCCTCAAACATTTACACTCACAGCCAGGCAGTTTGATCTCCTTGCCTTTTCAGGTTGCCAGCTAGAGTTCTCAGAACCCCGTGCCCTTCTGCCGCCAGCACCCAGGCAAAGCCACATGCTGATCTGCAAAGTGATCATGCTATTATCCTATTGTACATCAGCTTCAGTCCCCACCGGCTTGCAAAGTCATCACTGTCTTAACAAATAAAACGTGCGACTGCTTTATCACAGGTTTCTTGGTGACTAGATTCTATTGAATCTGGAAAAGACAGCTTTTTTTTTTTAATCTTCCTGGGACTGCATCTGCAAAATTGTTCTGCCATTCCACATTGATTATGGCAGCCATGTACAGATGTGTTTATCTGAACCATAACCATGTTAGTCTTAAGCTACAGGGACACTGGGATGTTATTTACCCACCGTTACCCTGTGCATACATAATATACACAAAATTATGTGTGCCACATGGAAAAGAGAGGGGGGGCTTAAAGCTTTTTGTACCAAATGAGTTAGCCCAGGAAAATATGTGCAGCCTAAGAGATTATACGCAGAGTGCCACACAAATAACGGAGATGAATAATTTTCCTACGAAGAGAATCTCTTTTGCCAGGCGTGGAAATAGCCATGAGGAAGGGGTAGCATTGGGGGTTGATATGCGGAGAACAAGCGGAGTTTAGGGTGTCACAAGTCGACAATGGCTGCTATCCTGAGTTTCTAAACTGAGCTAAATTGATGCCAATCTCACTGACTATTGTTAGAGTGGGCAGAGTCATTAGGATTTGCTTTTTAAATGATCTCTCAGGCTGTAAGGCTGAGAGCTGCTAGCAAGGCAAGGTTAGAGAGAAAATGATGGCAGTACGTTGATGCTTCACAGACCTCATGATAGTTTCCGTCTGTCATTATTTACGTCTGACTAGATGCGTCATGTCAGCTACCTCGAAGACTTTAATATGAAGCTCTTGTTTGCCTCTGCTCCAGAGCAGCCAGACTGGGATACTATTATTTTTGCATCACTACACTTAGGTGAAGCTGGCTTCAATCTTTCAGTAAACGACACACAAAAGAAATAAAAATGGTTGTGTCCAAGTTATTATACATGCTTGTATTCTAACATGCCTCGTCAGCATTGCTCAGAAAAAGAAAAAAAAAGTGAATTTAAATCAATAAACAGACATTTATTCAAAGGTCAGCTTAATTTTATCTGTTTCAGCTTCTTTGCCAATATTTTAAGTAGAACTATTTTTCTTTGGCTTTGGATTAGTGTCATTGTTATTAGATGGAATCACTTGGGGGAAAAGTCTGTAAAACTAATATTTGATCAAATTTGCTCATGTTGCTTAATATCATTTCATATCACTTTTCTAAATTCTATCAGCGTCACTATAAATAAAGACACACAAAAAAGCTTTTGTTTTATATCTATATTATTGGCACCATAAAGGACAAACTTTCAAATAATGTGCAATTATCTGTAAAACTATATACAGAGAGGGCTTATCACAGAGCTCATAGTGATTTTTAAAATCTAAGATGGCTATTTCAGATGTCAGAAAAAAATACTATATGGCAAAAAAAAAATAGGATATTCATATTCTTTTACCAATACTGTGTTAGCGAATGAAACTATCACTACTCTCTACCTGTCCCTGGTAGAGAAAAGAAACTTTAGCTGAAAAGATTTCTAGAATGTTAGAATTTACTGACACCATTTTATATTGAAAACTGCAACATAGCTTTAGCAGGAAGCACATTTTAATAAGGCCAAAATGTTCTAGGTGATTTTTGCCTTATGCTTTAAAAAACTAAAATAAATGTAACTGGATTTAAGTGTGAATGAAACAATCTACAAACACATTTGAAAATACGAAAGCATATACATACATGTAAGATGACAGTAAAAAAAACAGTTTACAGTTTTTCTTTACATACATAATTCAGTGCAAAGGCTGGTAAAGGGGCAATCAAAAAATAAAATAACTCACATAGATTGTGTCTTAGTATGACGTTTACAAAGTGTCCACCAAGATTCTATATTTCAATAGTAAATAGCATTGTCATATCCAGAAAATTAGTTATTACTTTAAAATGATTAATTCAGACATGAGAGAGAAAAATGCACTAACCCATCGGCCTTCTGAGTTCTAAACATTTAACAGAATCTCAGGACTGCTGTGTTAACTGAAGAGACTTCTATCAAAAGCCTGAGTCACTCAGACATAGCTGGGGATGTACAGTACTTGATCTCCTTATCTAGATAGAAGAAGTACTTACATTTTCAAAGTCTGCACAAGCCGTGTAAGCATAAAAGTATGATGATAGAGATCTCTTTTCTGTTTTAAAGATCAGATGCCAGCTTCCTGAGATGATATTTTCAGTTTGATGCATTTGTGTTTGTGGCATATTTTTATAAATTTCAAGTATAATGCTTTGTCAGGACTAAATGAAATGCCCTGCATATATATATATATTTATATTTATATATATGTAAATATATATATATATATATATACATTTTTAGAATGCTGTAGAATTTTCATTTTTAACCAAAGTGACTGTCATAAACTAAGACAAAGATAGTAATTTGAAATGGAATCAATCACATTCTCTCGATATCCTAAATTTTAAAAATAATTACATTACAGCACATATGTTAAAACACTTTTTCAAAAAAAATGATTTGCTCAAGGCGTTTTTCTTACCTCCTGCCCAAGCTACATGTGAGTTTTGGCAAAAAATGAACAGTAGGTGGCAGTCAAGCCACTAAACTGCTTCAAGGCTTCATTAACTAGAATCTGTTGTTAGAAGTAATAGGAAAGTAGTATATTTTTCCATAGTAAAGAATTCACCTTATAATTAATCTTGAAATGCATTTCTAAGGTCCCAAGCTGCTGAAATAGTGAGTTGATTGCATCCTTAAGAGAATGAGCCCAGATAAAAGTGATTTAACTCAAGAACCCTTTCAGCTCTGTCTCCATGACTTTTTCTTTCCTTCTCTGTTACTACTGTTTTAATGTGGGTTTTTATGCAGTATGGTAGTTGTGGACACAGCACATTCTTGGGCTGGAGCCCAGGACTGTGTAAGTCATGCTTGTATATCTGTGCAGATTTTAAATAACCTGCAGGAGCTTTTCCCTCCCCTGCTCTTATAGACTGAATATGTATAATCCCTTTCTGTGCCTCAGAAAATAACCTCGTTTACAGGGAGAAGGTTCCAGACAAGTAGCTGAAATATAGAAGGAACATCCTCTAAAGCAGAGAATTGTGGACAACTGAAAATCCAGACACTGTGAGTGAAACACAGCTTTGCATACGAGGCCATGTCATCTCCATGAGAGGAAGGGCCTTACCTGTTGGGTTCACCATGGTGTCCCCACGGTTGAGAATGGGGTGCCAGGCACATGGTATATGCTCAATGAATATTTGCTGAATGAATCAATGAGTGCCCCAAATCCCAGTCCTGTGCATGTCTCAGATGTCCCTCCTAGAAGTTTTTGCTTTTGTCTCAGTTCGTCACAGAAGATGGTAACGCTGCTACATTCTCACTCCCCACCAGAGTCCCTCCCCCAAACATTACTGCTAATGACTATTGCTGGGAATTGACATGGCACCACCAAGACAACACAGCAGGACTTGACTCCAGTCTAGTCAGTCTGGAAGGTAGGGGATGCCTTTCTTCTGACTTACCTCGGCGATCGTTGCTAAAAATCTAAGCTCATGCTACAGAAAGAGCGAACTACGTAAGTAGCATTGGCCTAAAAGCTGAGGCAACTTGATTAATTTACTTACCTGCTTGTGCCTCAGTTTCCTTATCTGAAACATGACAATAGTAATAGTACCTACTTCATAGAGCTGTTGTAAGAAAATGAATTGGGACATGTAAAAATCTTGTCAGGCACAGAGTCAGTCCTCAATTAGTATCAGTTGTTTTTTTTTTTTAATTTGTGCGCTTTAAATAAGTGCAGTTTATTGTATGTCAATTATTTTTCTTTATTGGGGTATAGTTGGTTTACAATGTTGTGTTAGTTTCTGCTGTACAATGAAGGGAATCAGCTGTATGTATACATCTATCTCCTCCCTCTTGGACCTCCCTCCCCCTCCCCAATCCCACCCATCTAAGTCGTCACAGAGTACCGAGCTTATTATCATTACATTTTATCATATTTGTTATTAATATTATCATTTACCACCCACCCGTGCTCACACATAACACTTCACAAAACAATTTTTATCCACCCTTATTTGTGCATTTCAATGAGAATCACTGTGACAGCGAACAGACTTGGTGATGTAAGGAAAGGTTTGCAGAATGGAACCAGCAGCCCCGTAACAGTGAAAGTGTGACATGGAAAGGGATATTTTTAAAGTTGACCAAAAGCTTGATTTTCCTTTCTTTTCTTTCCTTTTCTTTCCTCTTCTTCCTTTCTTCTTCCTTCCTCCCTCCCTCTCTCCCTTCCTCCCTTTCTTTCTATCTTGCTTTCTCTTTCTCTCTCTCTCTCTCTCTCTCTCACTCTCTTTCCCTCCTCTCTCTCTCTCTCTCTCTCTCTCTCTCTCTCTCCACTCTCTTTCCCTCCTCTCTCTCTCTCTCTCTCTCCCCCCAGCTTCAGGGACAGCCAGGAAATAATCACCACTCCCTAACCTCCTCCACTCCCACCCTGTGCTTCCTCATATCCCAGTCCAACTAAGCTCTGAAAATATAATATTTTCCAAACATGTGAAGCTCACCTCAAACCAAGGACTTAAAAATTCCTGCTGATTTTGAATGTTTTTCTCAAATCTATACCTTAGCTCATTCAAAATGACCACTTTAAGGACAACTAGTTTAAGAAGGAACCATTATGAGGTGATTTCCTTTTATCCTTTGTTGAAACAGAAAGCGGCATTTTGTCAAAACTAAATTCAGATCCCAAGGGGACGTAAGTTTATTTCAAACGTCAAAAAGGAGGCAACTCAAGCTGTGTTTACAATCTGGCAGTTTGCTTCCCTCACATGCAGAGAGCAGTAGGCAAGCCCTACAGATCAGATTTTAAGGTAGCAGTAATAAGTATTTTCTAATCTCTCTGGGAACTGTTTAGGGAAATAAAACCCTTTTCCTCAAATTATCCATCCAGTCCTCTCCTCTTACGGCAAACCTCTACCGTATTTTAGTAAAGAAATGTGAACTAGTCATGTCTAAAAACATAATGAGTAATTTGATAACTGAGAGATAGGTTCCCTTTTTTCCAGAATCTTCTATTCTCTTAGGTGACTCTTTGAGGAAGGAGGTCAAAATATTGAGTTTGAGCAATTTAAATAAGAGACATTGAGTAATTTAGAAGTGAGACGTTCAGTACAAGACCCATTCATTTAAATTACATGAAAATCTAAGGTAGACTGTGTGTAATTAGGAGCCATGTAAGTCCTCAGGCAATTTCAGTGGGGGTTAGGAGACTGCTTTAATAGAATATGACACGGTTCCTTTTGTTTTTCATAAAACATTGTATTCCCCCTTGAAATATAACAAATCCTTAATGAAATCACAGCCCCTTTGTTGGTAGGGAATACTTTTTATGTTTTGAGAGATCAACAATGTCAAAACAATTACTGCAAATTAATGATGGACCAAAACCTCAAAAGATTCATAGGTTGTTCAAACAGATGGAGCCTCATGTGAACCTCTAGTTGAAATCTTACCTGATAAGGTGCTCCCATGAAAGACATAAGGGCCGACGGAATGCAGGGCTGCTCTTGGGAAAAAATACTGGGCAAGCAGAGAGGAAGTCTGATTTTTACTGGTTCTGTTACTCAACCTCGCGGATTATCCCAAAGAAATTACTAGGAGTCTCTGGACATGCTCTTCTATTTGGTTTTCTTTTCTTTGTTTCTTGAGTGTTGTTTATGTTTAAAGGGAAATAAATTACTTTCTGTGAAGCACTGGAAGACTTTTGAAGAAAAAAAAGAGTATTTTCACAGTTTATAAGTGTAAAGTAAAACCCAAGGTTGGATTAATAATTAGTTTCTGCTAAACCAGAAACACACACTGGATTTGGTCCTCAATAGTAAAATCACAGGTTCTGGCCAAGTCCATAAGCAAAATTATAGTGATAGCTATGCATATGATAGCCAGCACCACACATATTTAATGTGATTTATCAAGAGCTAAGAGAATTGAGAAAGGAGCAAAATGAAAATTTGCTTTATAAATAAATCATGCCAAACTAATCTCCTTTCCTTGCATAACTATATGGATGCTCAGTGGTAAGTCAATATAGAGCCCTTGCAAAGTGGAGATCTTGATTTCAGACAAACATGAAATTAAATAGCTTGTACTATGAGGGACTAGATAAATCAGTGTAGTCTGGATGATGACGTAAACCAAAAAAGTGCTCTGTAATTGTTCTAGTCTTATTTGGTTTTTTTTTTTTTCAATGTAAGATTGGAGTCATAAAAGTCATGATTGGGAGGGAGACTTGCCGTGTTGGATGGGCACCTTCAAGACTCAAACCACTTAACAGGCTGGAGGATACATATGGAAATAAGCCAGATGACTTTTAGCAGGAATAGAACCCTTCATTCAGGTTCAAACACACACACGTACAAACTGCACACACTCATATATACAAGGGAGGAGGGTATTGACTTTTACTGGTTGGTACAAAAATGCCCATGGTCTTTGGTTGCCTCAAATTTCAGAATGTTCTAACTGTGAAATGACTGCTAAAAATATGAATGCAATGACAGCTCACACATAGACTTATGTGCCAGGTACTGTTCCCAACTGCTCACAAGCATTATTTCATTGATTCCTAGTTCATCATTTTACAGATGAAAAAGCAGAAGTAGACAAGGGGTAGGTAACTTATCTTGGGGGCAGAGTCAGGATAGCGTTGTCAGCATCTGCCCCCAGAGATGCTCTGAATCTCCACTTCCACATGCCTTTCTGCTCAGGGAATGTAACTGCCCATTGTTCTCTTGGTGGGAGTCTGGCTCTCAGTTCTCTGTCCATCTTAAGAAGCACAAGGATAAAATGCAATATAAACGTAGAGAGGCAAAGCTGTACAAAATAGAGATGCTTGCCTGGAGGGGAGAAAAGCTGGTGAAGTCGTGATATGTGTTCTCAGATGTCTAGACTAGAGTCTGTCAAGGAAAAGATTACACTTGTTTATGTATTCCTGTAGGGGATGGAAGTCACAGGGAAGCAAATTGCAGCCCAATATATGTTCTTACCACACAAATGATTTAACCAGGATGTGCTGCCTTGTGAGATATGAGCATCTCATCCGTGAAATGATCAAGAGGAAGCCAGATCAAGGAGTGGGGCCATGCAGTGGTAGGAAGCTGACCCAGATGGCTCCTTGGGTGCCTTCCACCATACAAAGGTTTGGATAATCAGGGAAAAGCTTCAAGTGGAAACACTTGTGAACTGCTTCACTCCCTCCCCCTAATACACAACACAACTCTCTCTCTTTCTGTCTCTCCTCTGTCTCCATCTATATCCTTATATGGTAGCAATTACACTGGGTTTGCAGCTGGTAGACCTGAAATCTCTACCCCTTTAATTTCTCTTTCTGTGAATAAGAAAGAAAAAAGGAAATAAAGAAGAAAGGAATGAGGAAAGGAAAGAAGGAAGGAAGGAAGGGAGGGAAGGAGGAAAAGGAAAACATAAAATTTAAAAGGTAAGAAAAATAGATTTAGTCATGCTTCTCACTTCATACTTTTCCAGACTTCTGTGAAACCACCATGAGATAGTAGGTTAGCAAGAGCTTGGGGGAAGAGAAATATAGCAATATATATATCTAAAGCACTCTGTAAATTCAAAGCACTGAGGGATTATTGTCTGCAGCAGTCTGGCTCAGTGTCCTATGTGAATCCTAGGTCGTGGTTTGAGCCATATGAATTGGTCAATCGCATCCTGTCCTCTGACCGCATGCTCTGTGCCCAAGTCAAATCTGGCATGTGGTGAATAGCTATTCTTGACTGTACCAGGGACTGTGGGAGAAAGTGAGAAGAGCTCAGTACAGAGATGTCTCCACCACCAAGAGACAACTCAAAATGGAATCCTTCATCATTGTACATATGGGATCATCTCAGTACATCAAGGACCACACTTTTAGCAATAGGGAAATTTTCTGAGAGAAATTTCACATTTAGACAAAGCGAAGTTCAAGTGGAATATACATACACATACACACTATGTATGAATGTGTGCAGTGTGCACGTGTGTGTACGTGTGCATGTGTGATACAAAAATCTCAGAATGTGGAACTGAAAAAAATACCTAAGTCAATGACCCAGTTTTTATGCAGTTCCAGCCAAGGTAATAAATGAACCCTTATTATTGGTCATCGGTATCTAGCAACTACTCCTTTTCATTCACACCAACTTTAAAATAAATCTGCATAAATTATAGGAGATTATCTAATGAAACAACACAAGAATCTTCTAAACAACTTTAGAATGCAATTTTAAACTTAAAAAATCAAATGTTACTATTTATATGTCAGGAATGAAGTCATAAGCAGGTCAATTATAAACATAATACACTTAAGGAGTTGGATATTATGTTATATCCATAAGTAAGATAACAGATGTAGTATAAAAGTAGAAACTGGAAATGAGGTGGTTTATTTTTCACTTTCCCTAGATTTACATTAAGGAAGTACAACTGAACCTTGAAATCATAATTATAATATAGAGGTTAAAAGGTATTCAACAAGAGGAAAGCCCTTTAGCTAAAGATTGGTTTAGGGCAGGAAGCGTTACATATTGCTCAAAAGAGAAAACTAAAGAGAAGAATATATCAACTAAAGTTGGGGTAAAACTATCAAGAATAATAAAATATTTTGAAAGCACTTTGGTAAATTGTCAGGATGAGTTTTCTACCTTGAAATCTTCATGCTACAGATTATCAAAGCACTTTTTAAAGTGAAAGCTTAGATATCATTCTAGAGAATTTCCTAACTTGCTCTGCGATTACTTGGAAAGTTACAAGTCTCTAAACAGAGTGCTAAATATCCTAGTTTGCACCTGTAATGAAAAACTCTTATGAGCTGTGGGGGAGATGGCTAGCAGCCCACTAAAAGTTTCCCATCCCTTCTTCCTAGGCATGTAGCTAGATTATACTTCTCAGCCTCTCTTGCAGCTACATGTGGCCATGTGACCAATCTCTCACCAATAAACAACAAACAAAACTTATATGAGCAATTTTCACTTTTCTTGCTTGAGAGGAGATTCCTGGCTCTGCACTTCCCCTCCTCACCCCTTCCTCCAGGCGCCAATAGCCAGAACCTGGAAAACAACATGTGGTGAACCACGTGATACAGATGGCAGGGCAGCCATCAGCTGAGTCCCTGATGAAGTTGGCAGAGCTGTTCCATCCACCTGAAACTCTCACGTTGAAACTGTTATGAGTGTGAGAAATAAACATCTTTGTTTTGTAAGCTAACTTTTTACTGGGTCTCTTGTAACAGCATCTTAACATCTTTCTAAGTAATACATAAGCTTTCAGAGTTATTTTCTTTACCTTCTTAATATACAAAAATGTTGTGCCATAGAGAAAGACTTAAATATTTTAATGAAACTTACTGCACAAAAAAGATAATGCTTTGCTATCATATTTCTAAATGTTAACTATATTAACTTAGATTTTTGGTTTGTTTTTATCATTTTCATTTCATTTACAACTATGAGCTTTTTATAAAAGCAGAGTAAATTATCTGAGTTCAGGGAGTTTGAGGGAGAACTCTCATCTCAAAATGCTATCATCAACATGAAAAGAACACTTCCAAATTTTCCTGAGTTATTTTTATAACCAAATTGTTTTAACAGGTAAATAGGAACAAAAAGATTGAAGCTTACGGAGCAGAAATGAGTTAACATAGCAGGCCTGAATCTGCTATCCTTAGAAAGGCCCATTTACAACTTTGGTCCTTAGCTGGCATCTGTGAATTAGAATTTCAGGAGGGTTCCCACCATTCCCTAATTGTTAAAGTTGGCTCACTGTTCCTAAACTATTTATACAAACAATGTGGCAGAGGCTGAACATCTGCTTTCCATCGGGCAGCCTGGGCTCCTGATGCATGCTAGACAAAGGGTGCCTACATGACCAGCCCCCAGCAGGAGGCTTGGGCAATGAGTTTCTACTGATGGACACCGTGTTACACATGGCGTCACAATTTGATTTTGGAGGACTTATGCACAGCCTATGTGAATCTACAGGGGGAAAACTCTTGGAAACTTGCACCTGGTTTCCTCTGGACTTTGCCCCCATACACTTCTTCCCACTGCTGATTTTGCTTTGTTTCCTTTCCCTGTAATGAATCCTATGTTAAGTCCCGTGAAAGTGTGTAAGTGCTCCTAGTGAATCACTGAACCTAGAGGGGGCCTTGGGGACCCTCTACACTCTTACCAATTAGAATTTGGAGTTGAAAATAGCTAATGGCAAAATAAGAGAGGTGGAATTATCCTAACCAATTAGGAAAGCTGGATACAAGGTACAAAACTTTTGAGTAGCAGAAAGCATGTATGAGGCATGGAGTTTTCCCAAAGGAATAAAATATTCAAAGATTGAGAGTACCACCACAAATGACTATAAAATAATATCACTAGATATTTACATAGGACCTCCAGGTTCCTAGCTCTGAATAGCCTTGGGAGGTTGGAGGCCAATGGTCATCATCATCTCCACTTTCTGAGTAAGGGGCTGAGGTGCAGATTTGCCCAAGGTTATAAAGCCAGGATTGTAGAGCAGACATGAGACACAGGCCTCCTGAAGCTTAATCACCTTCTACTTATCCTAATGCAGTTTTCACAACCTATGTTTCTGAGGGCCACAGAAGCCTGAGGGAATACCGCAGGGGTTATCACAGGAGGGGATGACAAGGCCAGGCAGGAAGACCCCACACCTTCTCTTGGCTTTATCCAAGTGGCTCCACATTTATCAGTTTTACATATAGGAATCCAGTTAAATTAATATAAAGCCAAAAATTCCACGGATTTTTGTCTCTTTGAATACCACGGAATTTTATCTTTTGGTTCCTTGTAGATAAAATCAAAAATCAACGCTAAAATGCAGTTTTTTAATTTTTACTTTTTAAAGGTAAATATCCCACCCATAAGGAGGCTCACAGATTTTAGCAATGACTCTAAAGCAGATTCTTACTAAATCAGTGGTAATTACGTATGGCCACACCATGAACCTTTTATTCTGCTCTTACACAGCATTTACCTGTCAGTTCCTCCGCCACTTCCTCTGTCTTAAACTTCTTCCTGGATTCCCCAGTGCTCTCCTCTCTAGCACCCTGGATGCTTCTGTTTCTTTCGTACACAGTAAACTTAAACCTGAAATAGCTACAAGAGCTGCCCTAATTAAGCTGTACCCAGGCCACTAAAGGGCAAAGGAAGATTAGCTATGACAAATTTACTCTCAGCTCTCGGCTTTCCACAGCTTTCCAGCTTTCCAAGGGCGCTATTTATCAGTCTTTCCTAACAAAACTATTTGCTGATGTGGAGAAAATAGACTTTGGTGCCACACAGACCTGGAATTCAAATCTGATATCACCATTCTCTAGCTGTGTGGCCTAGGGTAAGTCAGTTAACCTCTCTAAGCCTGAATATATCTGCAAAATGGCAGTAACAGCACCCATCTTGAAGAGGTTGAAAACATTGGAAGAAAGAGCATCAAACCCACAGGAATCTGTGCTGTATTTACACAACCCTACCACAATCGCAATATCGCCAAGCCTCCCCCAGACTTGGGGTACTTTACCAAGGGACCCATAAGGAAACCACTACAAGTGTTTAAGCTGTCTGCTTAACAGGTTAGCCTCTTAAGACATAAAGTATGCAAAATGCTGAGAGCTCCAGGGCTGTGGCTGAGAAATGTTTTAGGCTAAATTAAGATTATCCCCCAGAAAGGAAGTGAGAAATAAGAGGAGGACCGAGCAGAGGGACTGGATGCTCCCAGTGAGTTCTGTGTTCACGCAGGCAATGGGACCCAGCTGAGAAAGAGAGGCACGAAGGTCAGCTATTCAAGAAGAGAGAGGAGCAGCACGGTCTGTTAATCATCTTTTCTATTTTAGATTCAGATAAAGAAGGACCAAAGCTATAGATGAAAGTTTTAGCCTGGAGCTCGAAGCGAAGGCACCAATTTTGTGCCCTTTTGTCACATTTCTTTACATCATGATCCAAGTGCCAACATTTCTAAATCTGAAATTAGAGGGGAGGTAATAAGTGCTTGGTTAATTGTTTATATTGTAGTAACAAAAAGAGGCTTTAAAGAAACTGAATACCCTAGTATAAAAATGGGAGTTTTATCAGGTGTCCACCAGAGTGTCTAGGAGGATCTGGCCTGCCTCCGAGAATGAATCCTTGCTCATTTAACTTCTATTCAGCAACGTCAGACATCACAGTGCACTTTATCCCCTATTCAGAAACATGCTCTTTGCTCCATTTTCCAATATCCTACACGTTATCCTAAAGTCTTGTCCAGTTGGAAAAAATCTATCCTTACCTCAGCACACAGAGCCACCTGCTTCTCTCACCAATAGAAGTGATTCACACAGCAGCCAGCAAGCTGCAGCTTTGAACCGCATTGAGCACAGGTGACAGTTTGGACAGTGGCAGAGCCATGACAGCAATTACCCAGGATGCGGTTGCAGTGATGGTCTGAAAAGCTTGGGCCTGTGCAAGTGAATTTTTGTCACCCATCTCATGGTGTAGTAGAGTGCCTCGGTTGCCTATACGTATGTGGAATCAGCCCTGTTGTGTGTATCTGTTCTACCAGCTCTCAAATCTCATTGTATATAATAATATGCTACAGAATTTATTTAAAATACAGATTTCTGAACCACACTCCAACAAGTTCTGATTTGATAATGAAGATTGGGCTCAGGAATCTGTTGGGTTTTTTTTTTCTTTTAATAAATTGATTTATTTTTGGCTGCATTGCGTCTTTGTTGCTGTGAACAGGCTTTCTCTAGTTGCGTCGAGCGGGGGCTACTCTTCATTGCCATGGTTTCTCTTGTTGTGGAGCATGGGCTCTAGGCGCACGGGTTTCAGTAGTTGTGGCACGTGGGCTCAGTAGTTGTGGCACACGGGCTTAGTTGCTCCTTGGCATGTGGGATCTTCCTGGACCAGGGCTCAAACCCGTGTCCCCTGCATTGGCAGGTGGATTCTTAACCACTGTGCCACCAGGGAAGTCCAGGAATCTGCTTTTTTAACAAGCACGCCAAAGGGTTCTGATGCAGGCGATCCCTAGACTACATTTTTTAAATGGCATCATCTCTCTCTCTTTCCACCTGTAACATCTTGATAAACAATTTTTAGTTCTACTATGAGAAATTCATGAGTGATAGTCCTGATGGAAGAAATGAAATAAGCAAAAGCCCTTAATACTGTAATGTTTGTAAGGAGTTTCTCTCTTCTTGACTTCTCAGATATTGTTGGGGGCTGAATGGGGGTTTCACTTGTAGGCCATGGCCAGACGATGAGCTCTACAAGGAAAACTGTTAGGCAATGAACTCTACAAGGAAAACTGTTCACAGGAATAAACGTTGGATATATTCAAAAGTATTCTGGAAGAGCTGAGATATATACTGTTATGTTGAAGGTGATCAGATGTATCTTGTTACAACGATAAGTTTCATCTGTGCTTCTCACGCTTGGAGGGGCAGAAAGGACAACAAGTCCCTGCTGTCTTCATTCTGTGCTAGACATCTGTACCTATATGCTTAATGCTTAATAAACATGTACTTGCATGTGTAAGCATGATCATTTGGGTGAAATCCAATGAACCTGAACAGGCATCGGTCGCTATTCCACCTTTAACTGGTTAGCTTCCTATTACCTTCATTTGCTGCAACTTCATCTTCAGGTATTCCATGATAATTTTTCACTGATGGAGATATAAGAGTTATAGATATTTACTTCTTTTCTGATACTGTATGCATACTAGTTGTCATGCACTATGCTAGGTACTGTATATTTAAAACAATGAGTAAGACATAACCCTGGTCCTTGAGAAGCTCACAGTCTTTTGAGCAAGACAGAAACAGTACAATTATTGACATGTTTTAATAATATAATGCTACAATGGAAACTCAACGAAAGGAAGATTGAATGGGTTGGGAGGGGACAGCTTTGGAACACAGGGAGGCTTTAGAGGGGAGGTAACATTTAAGCAGGCTCTTGAAGCAGGATTTGGGAGGAGAGAGTGAAGGAGACAGCAGTACAGGCATAGCAAACAGCATGTGCAGAGACTCAGCATTGTGAACAACTATTATGCCTAGAGCAGAAGGAGGGTGGGGCAGTGAGGATGGTGACCAGAAAGTAGAACATGGTCAGACTGTGAAAGGCCAGGCTAAGGGGTTTGAACCACCTCCTGTTGGAAGTAAGGAGGGGAAAATTTAATCCAGAAATACAACCTGTCAACAACATGTAGGAGGGACTGGAGAAAATAAAAACTGAAAGATTAATTTAGGAAATTTGCAAATCTCTAGGCCAGAGAGGATGAGACCCTGCCATGAAGCTTAGGCAATAGAGATGAAGACAACTGCACGGTTTGGAGAATAGAGTACATACTAATCAACTGAATATAAGTAAGGAGAGAGAACATGACCTTGGATAAGACTGGATGAGAATGTCACATGTTGCAATATGGAATATAGATCAGGAAGTAGGTTTGGTGGAAAACATAACAATTTGCCATTTTGGGGGTAGGCGGGTTATTGACCTAGTGGATTTAGAGATGAACTGTTATAATAATGCTCAACTCAGATAGGGTTGCCAGATTTAGAGGGGAAAAAAAAGTAAAAATAATAAACAGGATCAGCAGTAAAATTTTATTTTCAGATGAACTTTTACTTAGTACAAGTATGTCCCATGCAATATTTGGAATACACTCATACTAAAATTTATTAGCAAAATAATTCTTGTCTGTAGACATGCAAATTCTGTCCTTTTCAGAAAATACTCCTTTACCATCATCACCTCCCCATGAAAAACTCAATTTTGCCTCCATTTTCTCACTCAATTCGATGTTGGTCATCTGCAATGTGTCTTTCTTTGGATTTTCTTTTAAATCAGTAATAACATCTGTCTGTGTTCGCTCGTCAATTAATAAATTAAGGAAAAATGTTAACATATATTCATTTGATTTCTGTGTGGGAGTCATAATTTTACCTTTTTTGAAAATAGTATTTTATGCTGGTCATTAAAATTTTCTGATTAATAGGCGTCTCTATTAAAATAATATATATCATTAATTCACCCACCAGATTTGCAATAATGTAATGATACACTTTAACATGTTTTCTAATGGTAATAGCCTAACAAAGATAAAGAAACAATTATTTAATAAATGTATATAATATAAATGTAAAAAAAAAAGAAAATTGTATTTTGAACAGGGCCAAGAAATGAGTCCTCTGCCATTTAAGGACTGTACATCTTGTTCACGTGGTAGTCTCAGTTACCAACCGCAAAGCTCTTCCTGGAGTTTCCATTCTGCAATATATTTTCTCAATTGCTTTTATCTGACATTGGTTAAACTGAGGTTTTTGTACATATGCAGAAAGTCAATAAAGAGTAGTTATTAACTGTCCTGGCAAGTTAATAACTTTGACATTGGAGGGACATTATATGATAATCTGAACAAATCAGTCATTTAAAAAGCAGGAACACCTTAGTCCATTCCCAATTTGCAAAAGCCTGAGACATGAAAACACTGCGCTTGAATAACCCAAGCAGGCACCTAGAACTCAAACAGTGACACAGTGCCTGTCTGGCTTCCTGAGCTTTTCCTGAGAAACCAGTTTGCCTCTTTCTCTTCCAGTATGGTCATGCAGCCACTGTTCATTCAGCTGCTCCATCAATGTTTACCAAGTACCCATTCCATGGCCCTGGGGTGGATGCTGAGGATGCAAAGATGGGTAGACGCAGCCCCACAGACAGACAGACTATTCCAACAGGGTAACGGTATTGCGACATGGGACAGGCAGCCCAGAGAGAACAGATCTCTCACCTTCACTTGCAGGTCAGAGAAGGCACTTAAACTGAGGCCCAAAGGGTGCAAAGCAGCTACTCAGGTGAAGGAGGGGGAACCTGAGGTTCTAAGATTGGGGACTTTATACACACAGGCATAGGGTGACAGTGATAGCGTGTGGTTTCCTCAGAGACTACGAGCCATCTGGAACATAGACTGCAATAAATAATAGTGTGGAGGAAGGCAAGGGCCAGACTGCTGTATGCTACAGCAGTCCAGGAAAAAAAAAAAAACCAAGTAATAATATCCAGCATTTCTCAGATGCTTACTAGAGAGCAGGGATCATAAAAAGCATTTTATAAATATTGTGTCATTAAATCCTCACCATATCCTAAATGGTTAAGTACATTTCCTTCTCTGTATTGTAATTACACAACTAATATGTGTTTGTTGTAACATTAAACAATCCCTCGGAGAAAAGTGACAATTTGGCTTATAATATTCTTCCACATACTTCTCAATACTCACCCAGCAAATATAAATGTACAAACACATATATGTTTGTATAAAGATGGGTTTACTTATCCTCTGTGCATTTTTTTGGCAATGGATTTTAAAATATAACAATATATAGGGACAGCCTTCCAGGTCAATACATACAAAATCATTCTTTTAAACATACACATAATAGTTCACAGTAAGAATGTAACCGAATTTATTCAACTATTCCTCTACTAATGGACATTCAGGGTTGCTTTTTCCCCCACTCCAAACAATACTGAAGTAAACACATCTTTGTAAATATATCCTTAAATACTGATGCTTTCATTGTTGTAGGGTAGATTCCCCTAAAGTGAGTATGTACATTGAAATTTTTAGAGATACTGTAATACTAACTTGTTAATGTTCTTTACAACCTATTCATTTTTATATGTCTGCAAAGTTACAGAAAATAAATTGTTTCTCCAGGCAGCTCCTTGAGCTTTGTGCAGAATGATGAGGTCCTTGGGTCTTTTTTATGGTCAACCTGAAGGTTTTAGGTTGAATTTTACATACTTGGACAGTGAGACCAAAAAAATACTGAATGATAAAACATCTCTTTGTACCCACATCCCTTCGTTTACAGCTGAGGGATTCCTTGCTCACTGCTGGGGTAGAGCAGGTGCTGAGCTGTCAGACTGCCAGATTCTAGATGGAGAAGTCATCAAATTATGAATGAATGCCTGTCATCACGGTCACATGACATGCCCCTCTGACTGAGTCACTCTGCATTCCAGTCAAAATTTATTGCTATAACTGGGCTTCATTTTTATACATATAAGAGGACACATTCTTAGAACTCTTTGCTACATAATACATTTTTTAAAGACTTACTTGGGTTATTTTTAACCAGGTTTGGAGAATATGGCAGAAACAGCACTTAAAAAAAGACAAAGACAGAGGGGGGAGTTTTCTTAAGTCCAACGTTAAAGTATAAACCTTATTTTAAAACTGAGCAATTTTTTTTCTTATTTTGACATAAACGTACTGGCTTTTGGCTAGTGGATGAGGAAGAACTAGAAGGCTCTACTTTTCAAATATTTAGTAGCATCACTATTAGCAGGGCTTAAAGTTCCCTTTGTCCTGTGTGACTCTTAGGCAGCATCAGAAATATGTACAAAAGCTACTCTTTGTGGTGGGTCCTTGTCATTCTGTTTGGCCTAAACGCTCCCTGGCCCTCGGATCTGGGGACACCCCCCCCCATGTGTCTTGGTCAAAGACAGTCAACCTATCACCAAAAGCGCAAGATACTCACCTTTCTAGCCCCCCAGCACTGGGAGCAGGCATGCAACCAAGTTTCATCCATAGAACACACCTACTCAACTTTACCATGGAATCTCGTGACCCAAAAAGGAGGTGTTTCTGAGAATCACTTTCCGGTGAAAGTGGACACAGGTTCCAGAGGCAATTTAGTAGTTCTGGTGGAATCATTCAACACCAACATCAGTGATGTTGGCATTGCCTGGTGTAGCATCTGTGCCCAATGTGAAAGCAGAAGGGTCTCCACTGGACCAGTTCTGCTGCATGATTTTGGTCACCATTCCTGGCTATAGACAGAGACTCCATGCCTGTTCCCAAGCCTTCCTACAGACTCTATGTGCTACTGAATATCCTTTAACAAACTCCTTTTCTGCTTGAATTAGCCAGGACTGAATTCTGTTGTCTGCAACTAAGAAGTGCTTTGATACCCGTTCAAAATTGTTTAGATAAATCTTTGTGGTTTTAAAGTACTTAATGAGCTAATGATTTACATCATTTGAAAACAATTCACAACTCCGCATCATTTCCTATTTGACCCTGATATTACATTACCTCCCGGTGTAACCAAGTTTTGAGTCCACTTTGGATTGCCACTATATATACTCCATGTGTTCAAACTCGCAGCTGTGCTCCCCTACATTCTCCTTTCCACTTCTCCCCATACTTCACCACACCCTTCACTCAGGAAAGCTGCTCATGTGTGCTAGCGTGGCTATATTTAAGTGACTTATGAGAATATCTTACAAGTGACAGGAGATGGCATTTAAGCAAAGGAACAAGTCTCTAACTATGGGATCCCAAACGTCAGCAAACAGGTAGGAGAGGTGTTTGCCTCTCCTACCAAGACTGTCACTTCTTCCACATTAGCATAAGGCCATTCCTAGAATCATAAATACTCTTTCATGAGTCAACCACATTCCAGTTGGACAAATCCATCCTTAATTTGCTAAAAAAGCACATATGTCCTTGTGGATGGCACTACTTTCCTTACGAACCTCGACTGACTGTGCATCCCCAAGATAAAGTTCATGCCCCAACCCTTGGGGCTCATCACCCATCATGGCCCCCACTAGCACCCCCAGTGAGGAGCACTTCATGCCCTTCCCCTCTGTACAATGACACACCCCCTCCCCACCTTACTCAGTGGTAAAGTACTGTCGTTCCTTTATAGTTAGCTTATTCTCTCCTCTGCAAATCCTTCCCCAGTGTCCTCACCCAGCTCCTGACTCTGACCTCTACTCTCAGCGCTGTCAGACTGTGTTGTCATTATGTCTTGGAGTCTGGGCTCTCCCAGACTCTGCTGTGTTCCTGGAGAGCAGGGGCTGTCTCAGTCAAGACTGCAGCTCTCAGGGGCCCTCCAAATAGCCCTCAGTAGGCACCTGTTGGCCGCACACAGGCATACACACACAAGAGTTTCTCCAAAAGGACAAGAGGGAAGGAACAAGGATCCCAGACTCACACTTCGTTTACAAACTACAGACTCACACTTTATTTACAAACTCCCCAAAATAACACTTTGAGATGAATACCAGTTTTATGAAGCCCTATCTTGGGCGAGAAGCCTCCATTCAGCTCTGTACCACCTGCCCTGGCAAGGCAAAGCCATTTTCCTGCCTCAGTGTGCTTAACGGCTATGGCCATGTAGCCCAGGGTGTGGGAGGGTAGGCTCTGGAGTCAGCCTGTCTGCGCTCACAGCCCAGCTTCATATAAGCCAGCTGTTCCATCCTGGACAAGTTACTGAAGTTTTCTGTGCCTCGATTTTCTCATCTATAAAATGGGTGTGATAATAGGACCTATTTCGTAGACCTGTTGTGAGGATTAATTATTATACAAAATGTTTAGAGCAGTGTCTGGCATGTAATACTGCAATAAATGTTAGCTATGATCATCACTATTAAATCTGAAATCACTTAATGTCCTTGAACATTATTCAAATTTTATATATGCAAATTCCACTAATGTATGCTCAATGATGCCAACATTAATCATATCAGAATTTGCCCCATAAGCATATTTTGAGCATAGGCTAACGTGCCTGTATGCATAGGACTTCAACAGCCACCATTTCACAGACTAGCAGTAAGAATGTTTTTCAGTGAACTTTGCCCTGGCAGTTAACAAATGATAAGAAAGTTCATTCTGTGGGATTTTAAAGGCAGCTAAATTGCCCCAAGTTTAGACTACCTGAAGCTGTTATGGCAAAGCTCACCTTGGCAGCAGGGGCACCAAATCTGTGACCCCTGCTAGTTAATATGAAGGCGAGGGAGCAAAGGCAAGGGGAGACCCACATGAATAGAATGAAAGATAAAGCAATCCTTTGACATGCTGAAGATTTCTCTTGGGAACAACAATACAAGCTTGTGAAACATGAGTTTTAAGAAGAGTTGCCCATCTATTTTTTCTCCCATTCTATTTTTCTGCCGCATTACTCAGTCATTATTTAAGATTAATACCAGAGCTTACTAACACACCAAATTGACTCAAAAGCATCTCAGAGGAACTCATTTTTCTATCCTAACAAAAGATCTTCTTGCTTATTTCCAAAGAACAAAATTTCAAGGAAAGTATTTTCCCATTTGCCACGGCACTAACTGGTCATCAACTCAGGGCAAAATGCAGGTTTCCACCAGATTATAAAGTTGTTTTACAGTCCCTATTTGCCAAACACTCTATATTCATTCACAAATTAACCTCCAGCTGCCCGAGGGGTCCAGGAAACTCTATTTAAAACAGGGCCCATTTACTTCTGCATTACTTTTATCGAGATCTAGTTTCCATCAGCCAACTTATTGCCAAAAATATTAACTCAGTTCTAACTTCACTGCTAGAATAAAGTATAGCAAGCTTTTTACTCCAAAGAAGACGTTAAATACAGCACGTAATTATCTTTGGCTCCAGGATTATTCAAGGAAGTTCTCAGAGGGACAGGAAAATAAGAAAGTAGTAATATTCCAGATTCCATAGCTGTTATGGACTGAACTGTGTCTCTCCCAAAATTCCTATGTTGAAGCTCTAACCCCCAGACCCTTAAAATGTGACTGTATTTGGAAACTGTGCTTTTAAAGAGGTGACTAAGTTAAAATGAGGCCATTGGGGTAGAGCCCTTATCTAATCTGAAGAAATCAGGATATATAAAGAGACAACAGGGTGTGTGCACACAGAGGGACAGGCTTGTGAAGAGGCAGCACTAGGGTAGCCATCTTTAAACTAAGGAGAGAGTCCTCAGCGGAAATCAAAACTGTGCCTTAATCTTTAACCCTTCCAAGACTGCGAGAAGATAAACTTCTGTTGTGTAAGCCATACAGTCTGTGGTATTTTGTTATGGCAAACTAATACTAAGAATTCAGGTGTAGTAATTAGTCCTCTATGGAGGGACAAACCAAATTCTTAACTTTTGGGCCACAGTCAATGATACGATCATTGGAAAACTGTAAAGTACTCACCTTTGTTCCCTCTCCCCTTGTGCCCTTTACCCTGTGCCCTTGGTCTGCACCAGAGCAGTTGCTGTGAACCCCACTGTGTTCTGCTCTCCCCAGATATAAGCTCTAGGTCTCCAGCAGTCCTCCTCCCTCAACTGTTCTCAAATATTTGCCTGGTGCATCAGAACCACTGCAGGGCCTGTGAAAACAGATGGCTGAGCCCCACTCCCAAAGTTTCTGATCCAGTAGAATCTGAGATAGCACCCAAAAATTTGCATTTCTAGTAAGTTACCAGTGATACTGATGCTTTGAGAACCAATGTACCAGCCATCTCCCCACCTCAGCTGCACATGCCATCAGAAACAGTGCTGGGCTTCCCTGGTGGCGCAGTGGTTGGGAGTCCACCTGCCAATGCAGGGGACATGCGTTCAAGCCCTGGTCCGGGAGGGTTCCACAGGCCGTGGAGCAACTGGGCCCATGCGCCACAACTGCTAAGCCTGCTCTCTGGAGCCCGTGAGCCACAAGTGCTGAGCCCGTGCACAACAACTACTGAGGCCTGCGCGCCTGGAGCCCGTGCTCCGCAGTGAGATAGGCTACCACAATGGGAAGCCCGCGCACCGCAGCGAAGAGTGGCCCCTGCTTGTCACAACTAGAGAGGGCCCGCGCACAGCAAAGAAGACCCAATGAAGCCAAAATAAATAAATAAAAATTTTTTTTAAATCTTTAAAAAAAAAAAAAAGAAAGAAACAGTGCCACATATCTAGAGGGCCCTGCTTGAACCTGGCAGGCTAAGCTTACAAATAATTTACGCTAATGTAAGGAAATACATTACCCCTCCCAGGGCATTTGATTTTATAGGGTCATTTAGAGACAGTATTAATGATGGCTGGAAATACCTTGCTATAAGTCATAAGCAGGCTAATAGGTATTACACATAAGCCCCAAGAGATTTCTGTGCATTAATTTTGTATCCTGCTACTTTACCAAATTCATTGATTAGCTCTAGTAGTTTTCTGGTAGCATCTTTAGGATTCTCTATGTACAGTATCATGTCATCTGCAAACAGTGACAGCTTTACTTCTTCTTTTCCGATTTGGATTCCTTTTATTTCTTTTTCTTCTCTGATTGCTGTGGCTAAAACTTCCAAAACTATGTTGAATAAGAGTGGTGAGAGTGGTCAACCTTGTCTTGTTCCTGATCTTAGTGGAAATGGTTTCAGTTGTTCACCATTGAGGACGATGTTGGCTGTGGGTTTGTCATATATGCCCTTTATTATGTTGAGGAAAGTTCACTCTATGCCTACTTTCTGCAGGGTTTTTATCATAAATGGGTGTTGAATTTTGTCGAAAGCTTTCTCTGCATCTATTGAGATGATCATATGGTTTTTCTCCTTCAATTTGTTAATATGGTGTATCATGTTGATTGATTTGGGTATACTGAAGAATCCTTGCATTCCTGGGATAAACCCCACTTGATCATGGTGTATGATCTTTTTAATGTGCTGTTGGATTCTGTTTGCTAGTATTTTGTTGAGGATTTTTGCATCTTTGTTCATCAGTGATATTGGCCTATAGTCTTCTTTCTTTGTGACATCTTTGTCTGGTTTTGGTATCAGGGTGATGGTGGCCTCGTAGAATGAGTTTGGGAGTGTTCCTCCCTCTGCTATATTTTGGAAGAGTTTGAGAAGGATAGGTGTTAGCTCTTCTCTAAATGTTTGATAGAATTCACCTGTGAAGCCATCTGGTCCTGGGCTTTTGTTTGTTGGAAGATTTTTAATCACAGTTTCAATTTCAGTGCTTGTGATTGGTCTGTTCATATTTTCTATTTCTTCCTGGTTCAGTCTCGGAAGGTTGTGCATTTCTAAGAATTTGTCCATTTCTTCCAGGTTGTCCATTTTATTGGCATAGACTTGCTTGTAGTAATCGCTCATGATCCTTTGAATTTCTGCAGTGTCAGTTGTTACTTCTCCTTTTGCATTTCTACTTCTATTGATTTGAGTCTTCTCCCTTTTTTCCTTGGTAAGTCTAGCTAATGGTTTATCAATTTTGCTTACCTTCTCAAAGAACCAGCTTTTAGTTTTATTTATCTTTGCTACCGTTTCTTTCATTTCTTTTTCATTTATTTCTGATCTAATCTTTATGATTTCTTTCCTTCTGCTAACTTTGGGGTTCTTTTGTTCTTCTTTCTCTAATTGCTTTAGGTGTAAGGTTAGGTTGTTTGAGATGTTTCTTGTTTCTTGAGGTAGGACTGTATTGCTATAATCTTCCCTCTTAGAACTGCTTTTGCTGCATCCCATAGATTTTGGGTCATCATGTCTCCACTGTCATTTGTTTCTAGGTATTTTTTAATTTCCTCTTTGATTTCTTCAGTGATCTCTTGGTTATTGTGTGTTGTTTAGCCTCCATGTGTTTGTATTTCGTACAGATTTTTTCCTGTAATTGATATCTAGTCTCATAGCATTGTGGTCGGAAAAGATACTTGATATGATTTCAATTTTCTTAAATTTACCAAGGCTTGATTTGTGACCCAAGATGTGATCTATCCTGGAGAATGTTCCATAAGCACTTGAGAAGAATGTGTATTCTGTTGTTTTTGGATGGAATGTCCTATAAATATCAATTAAGTCCATCTTGTTTAATGTATCAATAAAGCTTGTGTTTCCTTATTTATTTTCATTTTGGATGATCTGTCCATTGGTGAAAGTGGGGTGTTAAAGTCCCCTACTATACACTAATGTATCTCAAAGTGAAATTAAGAAAACACTCCCATTTACCACTGCAACAAAAAGAATAAAATATCTAGGAATAAACCTACCTAAGGAGACAAAAGATCTGTATGCAGAAAATTATAAGACACTGATGAAAGAAATTAAAGATGATACAAATAGGTGGAGAGATATACCCTGTTCTTGGATTGGAAGAATCAACATTGTGAAAATGACTCTACTACCCAAAGCAATCTACAGATTCAATGCAATCCCTATCCAACTACCACTGGCATTTTTCACAGAACTGGAACAAAAAATTTCACAATTTGTATGGAAACACAAAAGACCCCGAATAGCCAAAGCAATCTTGAGAACGAAAAACGGAGCTGGAGGAATCAGACTCCCTGACTTCAGACTATACTACAAAGCTACAGTAATCAAGACAGTATGGTACTGGAATAGAAACAGAAATATAGATCAATGGAACAGGATAGAAAACTGAGAGATAAACCCACACACATATGGTCACCTTATCTTTGATAAAGGAGGCAAGAATATACATGGAGAAAAGACAGCCTCTTCAATAAGTGGTGCTGGGAAAACTGGACAGCTACATGTAAAAGAATGAAATTAGAACATTCCCTAACACCATACACAAACAAACTCAAAATGGATTAAAGACCTACATGTAAGGCCAGACACCATCAAACTCTTAGAGGAAAACAGGCAGAACACTCTATGACATAAATCACAGCAAGATCCTTTTTGACCCACCTCCTAGAGAAATGGAAATAAAAACAAAAATAAACAAATGGGACCTAATGAAACTTAAAAGCTTTTGCACAGCAAAGGAAACCATAAACAACACCAAAAGACAACCCTCAGAATGGGAGAAAATATTTGCAAATGAAGCAACTGACAAAGGATTAATCTCCAAAACATACAAGCAACTCATGCAGCTCAATATCAAGAAAACAAACCCAATCCAAAAATGGGCAGAAGACCTAAACAGACACCTCTCCAAAGAAGATATACAGAATACCAATAAACACATGAAAGAATGCTCAACATCATTAATCATTAGAAAAATGCAAATCAAAACTACAATGAGATATCATCTCACACCAGTCAGAATGTACATCATCAAAAAATCTACAAACAATAAATTCTGGAGAGGGTGTGGAGAAAAGGGAACCCTCTTTCACTGCTGCTGGGAATGTAAATTGATACAGCCACTATGGAGAACAGTATGGAGGTTTCTTAAAAAACTTAAAATAGAACTACCATACGACTCAGCAATCCCACTACTGGGCACATACCGTGAGAAAACCATAATTCGAAAAGAGTCATGTACCAAAATGTTCATTGCAGCTCTTTTTACAATAGCCAGGACACGAAAGCAACCTAAGTGTCCATCAACAGATGAATGGATAAAGAAGATGTGGCACATATATACAATGGAATATTACTCACCCATAAAAAGGAATGAAACTGAGTTATTTGTAGTGAGGCGGATGGACCTAGAGACTGATCATACAGAGTGAAGTAAGTCAGAAAGAGAAAAACAAGTACCGTATGCTAACACATATATATGGAATCTAAAAAACAGAAAAAAAAAAGATCAGAAGAACCTAGGGGCAAGATGGGAATAAAGATGAGGACCTACTAGAGAATGGACTTGAGGATACAGGGAGGGGGAAGGGTAAGCTGGGACAATGTGAGACGGTGGCATGGACATATATATACACTACCAAATGTAAAATAGATAGCTAGTGGGAAGCAGCTGCATAGCACAGGGAGATCAGCTCGGTGCTTTGTGACCACCTGTAGGGGTGGGATAGGGAGGGTGGGAGGGAGGGAGATGCAAGAGGGAAGAGATATGGGGACATATGTATATGTATAACTGATTCACTTTGTTATACAGCAGAAACTAACACACCATTGTAAAGCAATTATACTCCAATAAAGATGTTAAAAACAAAACAAAACAAAAAAAATAAGTAAGCCCCAAATCTCAGTGGCTTAACCTAGTAAGATATTGTCTCATGGACCAATGCAGGTTGTGGAATGGGATGGTTACTCTGCTCCACTCAGTCATTCAGGGACCCAGTTTCCTTCCATCTGGTGGTTCTCTATCCTCTACAGCTTTGGAGTCCTTTGCTTGATTCTCTATCTGGTAGCAGATGTGGGAAGAGAGGAGGATTTGTGAGAAATTCTTAGAGGCCAGGCTTTTCACCCACGTTCCACATCCCCATCATCTCCACCCATGTTTCACTGGCCAGAACTCAGTCACATAGTTACCTAACTATAAGGGAAACTGGGAAATACTAGTCTAGCTGAGAGGAAAAGGGAAAAAGGTTGGTGAAGAACCAGCCATCTGCCACATGGAACTTCCACGGGCTCTGAAATCATGAAACCCAGGCAATTTCAAAGGCCAACCACGCAGACCTAGGACATTCTTGGAGGACAACCATGCCATCCGTGCTAATTATACTGGCTTCCTTGCGCTTGGCCAAGAAACAAGGTATTTGGATAGCCATACAATCACTAGTAAATAACATAATACTTAGGATAAGCAGATCAAGTGGTCAATATTCATGTGTCCAAACCAGTTAACCTGGAAGCAAGCATTTCCTGGAGAAGAAGACAGGGCAGAGGAGGCAACATCATTTGCCAAGTACAGAGCTACCTACTATACATAAACTGTATTACTTCACCTTGATGACCCTATAGAGTAGGTACTATTATACTGATTTTATAAATGAAAAAAGAAAGGCTCAGAGGAGGTAGGTGAATTGACCCAGAAAAGCTAAGTGGGGTCAGGATTTGAACCCAGGACTCTCTGCCTGCAATGTCCAATCTGATTTGCCGCTTTACTATACTGCCTCAACTAAGGCAATACAAGTTGTTTAACTTTAATTGATTAACCTAAATCAACTAAATGTATCATAGATTCTTATTTGTCCCCAAAAACCTGTCAACTACCCCCTTAGCTCGTAAGGCACCACCTTCGGAGAGAGAGTGCTCCACTTCCCCCAGCTTGACCTCTCTGAGCCTCAGTGACCACATCCATAAAATGGGACTCATCTCACCGCCTTATGAGGGCACATAATGCACCTGGAACCTTCTTCCTTCTCTGCACGCGCCAGTTCCTTCCTGACGTTCTCATGTGATGTCGGCAGGAAGAGGTTGCTATGAACTGGCGTGGACCAGGGAGAGGGGCTGGACGAGGAGAGGTATGAGTATTCACCGACCCATTCTGAGCCTAAGGCCAAGTACTTTATGCACACGTGGCACTTAGTAAATGTGAGTGGGTAAGGAGATAATGGTGATAAAAATGAAACCAAGTATAACACATTGACAAGCTTTTATTACACTTTTATCTGGGAGTGCAACGCCTATTCCAAGTTTTGTCCTGACTTATCCCATCTTGCTTGATAGCTGGTACTGGCCAGGATCACACTGAAGGCGAGGCCTGACCCGAGATGACAGCTGCTCGGTTCTTCAGCCTCCACACAGCAGACTCCTGCAGCCCTAGCTCAGGGCAAACAGAGCCACTCAGGGCCTGTCCTATCCCACCCCCTTGCCCAGCCTTCCCTACAGCGTTGTTCAGGACCTTTTCTCCACTGGCTTCCCCAGGCCCATGCCCTCCCTTAGATTATGCTTCCAGGCCCACATGGCAGTCAAGAGCAATGCCTCTCCCTCTGAGCTACACTTTGCACCTTCTCATCGTACTTAACATTCCTGTTCATTGCTCTAGACATGGATGCACGTGCTCCCGCTAAGGCAGCGTGGAAGAGTAAAGAAAGGAAGGGTTTTTGTGTTACTGAGCCCTGCCACTCTCCAAATGGGTGACTCCAAGTCAGTCACCTCATCTCCCTCAGCTTCAATGTCCTCATCTGTAGAATTGGAATAAGAATACAGACCTCAGGGGGTTCTTGTGAGGATTAAGCACTTAGCCCAGGGCCGGGCTCACAGTTAAAGCTCACCCAATGGAAGTCCCTTTGCCCTGTCCTCCTCCCCATCAGCTCGCGGAATTCTTGAGGGCAGAAATATTCCTAATTCACCCTGCTGTCCCCAGCACTCCATGCAGAGGGGGCTCCCAATAAATGTCTGTAGAATAAAGAATGTCCTAAGAGCACAGAGTCATTTACTGAACGTGAATGAACAGATTAATTGCTCCGTGTTTCCTTAAACGTCTCTTCTCTCTTGTCTTTCTTCTCCAAAGATGATTAAGAGGACATGGTCTCTCAAGTTTGTAGGAGAGAAAAATTAAACCAGTCAGAATTGCTCACTAATTTTCCAAGGCTCATCCAAGGAAAATCGGGCTGGCCCCCCGGGAGACATTACAGTGGCCCCAAGGGAGGCAGCTGCTGCTCCAGGCTGCCACTCCTGCGTCTGTGTTCTGTGTGACAGGTGGTTTGGGAGAGCGGCCGGCCTCTTGCTCCGAAAGTGACCGTGTGGATGCTGATGGCAGTAGCCACGAGGAAGGGCCAGGGCAGGACCGACTGACCAGCAGGGCCCGGCACTCTGGATTTCCAAGGGCAGCTCTGATGCTGAGATGTGGGCCTCCCTCTCTGCCTAAGAAGACTCATCCTTGGGGTGAACAGGTCTTGACTTCTGGCTTGGAATGTGAGGTTCCCACAACCTGCTTCCCATACCGTGAAGTAGGACAGAATATGGTCGAATTCTGTCTTGATTTTGTGGTGAAACTCAGGAACGAGCGAGGGGCTAGAGATGCACTCCCCAAGGTGCTCAGGAGGCCCCACCCAGTCCCACGGCGCTCACCCCAAAGCAGTGCAAGGTTTGCACGGAGCTGTGGAAGCTCTGCGAGAGAAAGGGCACGAGGAAGGGTCTAGAGCTCACGCCATGAGACGCCAGGGCTAGAGCCATCTGGGGTTACAATAATCATAGAACTAGTAAGTAACATGTACTGAGTGTCCATTAAAAATGTAGCAAGGTGCTACATACTGGCTTTTTCTGCATTGTTGGGGGAGCTCCCCAACTACCTCATGAGGCTACCATTTCAGAATCAAGGAAACTAAGGCCTAGTTACTTGTCCAAGGTCTCCAAGCTAGTAATTGTCAGTTTGAACCATTACTTTGTACTGGCTTCTGTATTTTTTTACTTGAACTGCCTTTTAATTCTGGTCAGGGCTTATCAAATTTTAGTGTGTGATAGAATCACCTAGAGGCCTTGTTAAGACACAGATTCCTGGGCCCATCCGCAGAAATTCTGATTCCACAGGCCCAGAGTGGGGCCCATGGATTTGTCGTTCTTACAAGTTCCCAGGTGAGGCTGATTCAGCTGGTCTGGGGACCACACTCTGAGAAGCAAGGTCTAGGGCAAACTTATACCACCCAGGTCTTAGCCATAACAGCCCAGGAGATAGAAAAATCAAAAAGGTTACGAATTCCCAGGAAAACCAAGAGTTTGTATTAATGCCAACCTTCCGCTCTATGGAACAGAAACTACCTACAGCCTTCTCTTTACCGGAGCGACCACCACCTGTTTTTTTCTCAAGAATTTTGCCAGCATCATCTATAATTCTTACCTGACCAAGTTAAAACATAGGAAAACAGTTTAATACGGAGCTCAAATACCTCTGGAATCCCATTTCATTTTCATGGATGGTTGCTTGGGGCGATTTCAGTGTCCCTTTCAACCCAAGGTCAGAACGGACCTGGATATCACACGTGAGGTGGAGGTTTTAAGAGAAAAGGCGTTCCCTGGAGTTCAGACGACTGGATCTCGCCCTGGCTCTGCCACCTCCAGCTGTGTGGTCCTGGACAAGTGCTGTCACCTTTCTGAGTTACTCCGTACGGGCTCTACGCTTCCCGCTTGCTCTAGCTTCCTGCTTTCAGTCTAAAGCTCCTGGTGGCCATTGGCTCAGCTTGGTGGCTGGGACATGGATGAAGTCTTCTGACAATGCACACTGAGCTGACTCCAGTCTCCCATCCAGCTCCGGGACCCCACGTCAGCTCCCCCAGCCCCGGGATTTGAACCCCTGCTTTTTCCTCTGAATACCGACGTGGCTTCCTCTCCAGGTCTCAGCACTCCAGGCAGCCCAGTTCCTGAGAGGATCCAGCTCCTGTTCCAAGCTCCGTGGGAGCCAAAATCTTCCCTGGGATGTCCCCAGATTCCTGGGGAAAAGGCAGAAGGAGTCTTGGCAACAGTGAAACCCAAGGTAGAATCCAGGGCTCTGCTGCCTCTCCTGCTCTCCTTCCACTATTTGCCATGGTCCCTAAGAAGGGTTGCTGGGCCCTGGCATGCTCTAGTAGAACAGGCAATGCTGCAACTGTGAGTTTGTGGCTGCCAGCACTTAGCTGTTTTTCTTCCCCAGGAAGGACATCATAGTAACACTGACATTTTAGCTAATCATCCTGTAATTATGACCCCTGTTTTACTTAACTAACCAATGGCCAAACTGGCTTTATAAATGAACTAGAGCCATTCCCTCACATTTCAGCATGATCCCACCCTCACAAGCCACACCTCTAGGGCAATTTGGTGGGTAAGCTACCCAGTTGCAAGGTTCCTTCAGCACTTAGAGTGAGGTATCTTTAGGCAACTACACTCACCTGATCCTCAATAATTCTCTACACAGAGGCCAGTAAGGTTCCCTCTACTTTGACCAGGAAAGCTGCACGAACGATGACTTAAAGGGAACCCTTTCCCATTTTAATTTGAGGGAGATGAGCCAGAAGAGATTATATGTGAAGTCTAAGAACAAAACAGAGAGGGAGGGGAGTCACAGCAGCGTGCGGACGGGGGGAAGGGGACTTGAGTCCCAGGAACAAGCTTGGGGGGTGGCACCCACTGTCCCTGCCGTAGCCAGGAGCTCCTAGCACCTGCGGGGTCCACCTTTCTCTGGTTTACAGCCAGGTACACACCTGCCCACACCCAGCGGAGTTCATAAAGCCAAGGCAGAGGGCGAGCTCTGTGTCTGGGATTAGTGTTTACAAGCCTCCCCTTGGGCCATGTGTAGTGACTCATATGGACAGCCCTAGGGTCCCCTGAATCTGGCATGCCTGTTTGGAAGATGACTATTTCCTGTGCCCTTGCTGAGTTTCTTTCATTTCAACCTGGCTTTTCTACTTATAACCCTGCTGGCCATTTGTTGTTTTGCGTCCGTATTGGGTTCTTAAAATCTGGACGCTCAGCCTTCCTGGAGTTAGATTACTTATTATGGGGACCCTTGAGAAACAAGACCCGAAAATCGGGCAGTTACCATGCCATCTCATCCACACCCACATCTCTGCCTGGCCAGTCTTGTTGCTGACCTCTCACACTGCACTGCCACTCCAGTCGCTGAGAGAGACAGAGAGAGAGAGAGAGATTAGTCAGAGAGAAAGCCACCTATGCAAGAAACATTCAGTATCCTGCCCTCCTAGCCCCCAGCCCAGTCTCCCCCTACCTCCCCATGACGGCTTTATCTAAAAAGAATTTAAATTTCAAATGATAAACTCTGCATTCAGAATTCCCCAGCCTTCTGCCAGTCCACCTCTGACCCTACCTTCTGCTGCAACTTGATTAAATTTGAACAAGTAAATAGGAGTGATATTATTCTTTTTTTAAATTAATTAATTAATTATTGGCTGCGTTGGGTCTTCATTGCTGCGCACGGGCTTCTCTCTAGTTGCGGTGAGCCACTGCTACTCTTTGTGGCAGTACGCGGGCTTCTCATTGCGGTGGCTTCTCTTGTTGCGCAGCACAGGCTCTAGGCGTGTGGGCTTCAGTGGTTGTGGTGCACAGGCTCAGTATTTATGGCTCGCGGGCTTTAGAGTGCAGGCTCAGTAGTTGTGGCACATGGGCCGAGTTGCTCCTTGGCATGTGGGATCTTCCCAGGCCAGGGCTCGAACCCGTGTCCCCTGAATTGGCAGGCAGATTCTCAACCACTATGCCACCAGGGAAGTCCCAGGAGTGATATTATTCTTTAACATTTCATTTATGAGAAAAAGTAATACACATTAATGGGAAGTTAAAAGAAAAAAAAAAAAAAGCCCACCAGTAGGAGCTCCCTTATTCACTTAGCACAAATAACAGTGAAGACACAATTATAACTCAGCATTTTAGCAACAGCATAAACCAAGCCAGGCAGTAAGTGGACAATTCCCCTTCTGTTCCAACATGCCCCAATTAACAAAAACTGAGGAAGGAATAAATTTAAGCAGGAACAGCTTATCAACATACAATTAGCACTCAATAACTTATCCCTGTAATGCCAGATCAAATAAAAACATTGTGTCATAAATCACAAGTAAGCCACCAACCCCTGTGCTGAAATAATCTTTTGGTTGATTTGCTTTCTATCCACCACCCTTCTGCCACAACAGGTTTCGTTTCCTCTCTCAGATCTAAGACAGCGAGGCAGCTGCTGTGGCATTTGCTACTCTCCAGAGTTCAAGGTGATATTAACCATAAGCAGAATTAGAGCGAAGGCCAGCCCAGACCCCACAGAGTATGCACCTCCAGATGGGCCAGCCACCAACAACTGCAAGTAAGTAGCTGCCTGGTCCTTCAACATGTCTAAGGAAGGAAAGTCCTCATTCATCCTTTCTAAAGGATTTTTAGATCTCAGTCCTCACAGGTAGAAGAGTTTTCATAAATCTTCCATGCTTCTATTTCAATTTAAAGCAGTTGATACTGGTTTCATGGAAATTAAAAACAGCCTGTCATCATCACCTCTATAATAAGATCTGTAGATCTAAAGGCAATCATTAAGTGCCTTGAATGCTTCTCATTAGTTCTTTCACCACCAAATCTTAGTTCTTTAAACCTTGTGTGCTTTGCACCACCTCTTTGTAACCAGATGTGTTCTCCAACTCTGCTTCTCAGACCCCCTTGCAACTTATTTAGCCGAAGAGAACCGTGGCAGAAGACGAGAAGGTGGGAGGTGGAGAGAATCCAGGCTATTATTCCATTGTCGTCCTGGGAAGTACAGTTCAGCCTCATCATTCATGGATTCAATGTTTATAAATGTTCCTACTTACTAAAATTTGTTTGTTACTCCAAAATCAATACTTGTGGTGCCTTCATGGTCATTCATGGATATGCCCAGAGCAGGAAAAATGTGAGTCCTCTGACGTACATGTTCCCAAGCAGAGGTCAAACAAGGTAATGCTCTGCCTTCTTGTCACAGCTCCCATACTGTGAATAAGTGTCATTTTCATGTATTTATACCATGTTTTTCTCATTTTTGCTTCTTTGGTGATTTCACTGTTTAAAATGGCCCCCAAGCACAAGGCCAAAGTGCTGTCTGGTGCTCCCAAGCACAAGCAGGCAGTGATGTATCTTATGGAGAAAATGCCTGTGTTAGATAAGCTTCATTCAGGCATGAGTTATAGTGCTGTTGGCCGTGAGTTAAATATTAATGAAGCAATTTTATATATGTATTAAGTAAGATGACTTCAAACATAAACACACATGAAACACGGTTATATATTGATCAGCTGAAGAAAATGTTGTGACCAGAGGCTCACAGGAACCTAACCCTGTATTTCCCCTAGGAGCAATGGTTTGGTATTTTCTAATTCACTATTCATGGTGACCTGATAGAACACAGCTACCACAGATAACAAAAAGCTACTGTATTTCCCAGTGATGCCCATGTCTCCTCTGGGATTCCAGCTCCCCACCAGACACTCCAGCCCTCCTTGCTCCCAAATTCCACTGGGAAGCCTTTCCATGATTCTCACAGAATGGCTCAGCACCTGGATTCTGGTAACACCACCTCCTTCCTGCACCCCTCCCATCCTAGAAGTGACAGTAGCTTCTGCTGTTCTTAAACTCTGGGGTACTTTACCATCCTTTGTTTGACTTTTCAGATTTTCCATCTTTTTGTGTACCAAATTCTCTGTATTAAATGTCCTCTGTTGAAACTATTAGAACGACTCCTATTTCCTGGCTGAATCCTAACTGATATACTTTCCCTTATTAATCCTATTTCCCAACTTCTTAATTTCCCTTTGTGGTAGGGAGAATAATGCCCACCCACCCCCCGCCAAGGATGTCCATATCCTAATCCCCAGAAATTTGGAATATGTTATCTTACATGGCAAAAGGGACTTTGCAGATGTGAGCAAGGATTTTGAGATGAGGAGAATATCCTGAATTATCAGGGTGGGACCAGTAGAATCATAAGGGTCCTATAAATGAAAGAGAGAAGCAGAAGAGCCAGAGGAGATGTGAGCAGAGTGATGCCGACATGGGCCCAAGAAATGTAGACAGGAGATGGCAAAGCCGAGGAACAAATTCTTCCCTAGAGCCTCCAGAAGGAAAGCAACCCTGCTGACACAATGATTTTAGCCCAGTGAAACTCATTTTGGACTTCTGACCTCCAGAACTGTGAAGACAATAAATCTGTGTTGTTTTAAGCCACAGAGTTTGTGGTAATTTGTTACAGCAACAATTGGAAACACATTCTTTTTGAGGCTCCTAGCCCTTCATATCTTTCAAGCAGAAGGGCACCAATTTGGTTCCAAAATGTATTTAAGATCTGATGTAACACCTCCATATGTAGAAATATCTGTGGAACTCTTGGTAGGCAGCAACTACCGACCACTAACTGCAGGTATTCAATTTCCTGAAACCAGGGGGCTGAGAAGATCTTCTACTTAGGCTTCCCTAGGATTTTTTTCCTCTTTCATTATAGAAAATTCCTAACATAAACAAAAGTAGAGAGAGTAATATCATAAACCCCCATGTACCCATCATCCAGCTGCAACAATTATCAACTCATGGCCAATTTTGATTCATATGTATCCCCATAATTCCCCCTTCCCTAGGCAATTCTGAAGCAAATTCCAGGCATCATTTCTCCACAAATGCTTCAATATGTATCTATAAAAGACAAAGATTCTTTTAAAACAAGACCACAAAATTACTGAACCAAAAGAGAAGTAATAATTTCCTTACATAATTAATTAAGCAGTCAGTGTTGACATTTCTCCAATTGTCTCATGATCTTGTTTGGATCAGGATCCAAAAAAGACTTTACATTGCAAGTATTCAATATTTCTTAAGTCTCTTTTAATCTTTAGGCTCCCCTCCACTACTTTTTTTTTTTTTACAATTTATGTACACATTACAATGTATGTACATAGAATTTATGTATGTGTCAAAACCCACAGACTTAGTTTTACTGACTTCATTCCATAGTGTGGTTTAACATTTTCCTCTAAGTAATTTTCAACATACTATCTAGTTTACTCCCTTTTTGTAATGTTAGCAGTCACTGATGATGTGATATTGTGATTTATAATAAGAAATATATATTTGGTCTTCCCATTTCTGGCACAGAGCTCCTAAAACCCTTGGAATTTCCGAAATGCTGAGAGCAACAAAGGTGTCTTTTGTTATGTTAACGAGGTGACTTTTGGCAGAACCTAAGGATGGGGGCTGGTTGCCGGGAGAATCAACCATGTGATTAGAGGACCAGAACTTTCAGTTCTACCCCCTTTACACCTCCTGGCAAAGAAGAGGAGCTGGAGGTTGAAACAATTGCCAGTGGCCAGTGATTTAATCAATCATGCCTGTGTAATGAAGCCTCCATAAGAACCCAAAAGAATGGGGTTTGGAGGATGTATGGGTTGGTGGAGATTAGGGGAGAGTAGAACGCTGGGAGAGCATGGAAGCTCTGAGCCCCTTCCCCATATCCTGTGCTATACATCTCTTCCATCTGTCTGCTCCTGAGTTATATCCTTTTATAATAAACAGGTGACTGATAAGTTAAATGTTTCTCTGAGTTCTGTGAGCCACTCTAGCAAATTAATCGAACCCAAGGAAGAGATTGTTGGAACCCCCAGTCTATACCCAGTCAGTCGGGAGCACTGGTGTGGCATCTGAAGTGGAGGGCAGTCTTGCGGGACTGAGCCTCTAACATGTGGATTCTGATACCACCTCCAAGTAGATAGTGTCAGAATTGAGTTGAATTGTAGGACACTCAGCTGCTGTCCGAGAATTGCTTGGTGCTGTGGGGAACGCCCCCAACTCACCAACACACACACACACACACACACACACACATTGGAATTGGTATCAGAAAGTTAGATGATCACTGACTAGATCTATTAATTTATTAGGGATAACAGAATGGTGATTTTCTAATTCTATCCTTCCTTTTTTTTTGCTGTACGTGGGCCTCTCACTGCAGTAGCCTCTCCCGTTGCGGAGCACAGGCTCCGGACGCGCAGGCTCAGCGGCCATGGCTCACGGGCCCAGCCGCTCCGCGGCATGTGGGATCCTCCCAGACCAGGGCACGAACCCGTGTCCCCTGCATCGGCAGGCAGACTCTCAACCACTGCGCCACCAGGGAAGCCCTATCCTTCCTTTTTATTAGCTAGAATCTTTTTCCTTTAATCAATTATTTGATTACTGTGAGATACAACTCACGAAAGGAAGGTGGAGTAAAAGAACTATTCATCTGCTACATGAGTTGGCTCCTTCCAACGGTGGCCAATGATGTTTTCTGTTTTTAATTATAACTTCATGTATTTAAGTGTATTTTATGAGCTTCAATCTACTATCGTTACTACTCTTACTGACGTTCATATTAATCCATATTTAGCCAATGGAAATTTCTTTGAGTGGGCTCCTGAGCCTTTTTTGACACAACACGATTGGTCTTTGATGGCTTTCTTGCTTTGTGGCATGACAAGATGTTCCAGAATCATCTTAGATATTTCCTGTCCCAGGCCTAGAATCAGCCATTTCTCCAAGAAGCCCTGGTTCCTTCAAATGGGAAATTATATTTAAAGACGACAATCTATGCACTAAAGGTGCTCATTGCTAATGGATCTGTCGTTGTTTCTAGGGTTCGGGGGGGATGAGGAATACATTTTTAAAGATAAAATATCTCATGAGTTTAAACTGTTCATTCCAATTGCAATTCAAGACTACAAAGTTTTTAACTTAACCTCATGAATTTCACATCTGCATCACCTTTTTATCACGCAGAAAAACATGATACACAGAGACACCAACGTAACTATTCATTTGCTTTATCACATAATGCTCGGGAAGAGTCTCAGAAAAAATACCGCCATGTCTACCTATGGTATTACTACTGAAAATTGTTTAAGATGGTTTTTTCCTTGGGTTGTTTGTTTGTTTTATTGCACTACTTTTTGTTCTGAGGATATAATCCACTAGGGCTAGACAGATGCTTTATGTATGCCTACTTACCATTTACTCTACCTTATATAAGTCATCTTTAAGCTACAATTATTTGCATGTTATAATAAATAAAATCAGTCAACAGATCACATTGTCTTTTATCTGTGAAGATGATGTTATTGGCTCTTATAAATTCCACTCTACCTACTTTCAAGTTGGTGTCTATGCCAGGAAATAGAAACCACTCCATTTCAAATGGGAGGGGAGGAGGAGATTTAATACAGAGAATTGATTACAAAAATACTGGAAGGGCTGGGAGTGCTAATAAGAAACAGCAAAGGGTTACCAAAGATATGAAACTGCAAGAAAATGCTAGGGCTGGGTGAAAGGGAAAAGTTGTGTTGCTCAGAGCTCCTGACATCACACATGCCACTGAAAGCTGCCGCTGTGGAGCAGAAAACCACAAGCCTGGATTCCCACCCATATCACTGCCTAAAGCAGAATGACTTCTGCTTTCCTCCCATCTTCTAATCTCACCTGAGTGCCTCTCATTGGTAGAACCCAGCTGGCAAGGGTGTCTGAGTTGTGTAGAGAGGAGGTTTCCAGTCCCAGAAATATGAGATAACAAAGTCTGCGAGGAGCTGAGTACCAACTGACAACATGCAGCTTACCTACCCCGTGTCCAACATTTCGACGTGTTTCTCAGTAGAAGAGGGACTCATCTTCTCCCAGGTCTCTCTGAAGAGCCATGGTTCAGGACCAAGATTAAGGCCATAATCTGTGGATAGCATAGAGAAAAGACATGAAAGAATTTAAAACCACAGCACTGGCCTTGTTAGTATAAACTATAGTCAACCACACTTCAAGTCTCCACCCTCCCCCGCCCAAACATACGGAAAGTAGTGGTCATATGTTTGTGAACAGATATGTAGGCTCAGAGAAATTAAGTAACTTGCTTTTAAATTTTATTCTTTTCAGTTCTCTGATTAGGAGTAATTTACCAATTAAACAGGACAGCAACTAAAGTAAAAAGAGACATACACTGAAATCTGTTAGCATCAACTGTTATAGCCATTCTTCTCTAGATGACATAGTGTTGCTATTTATAGTTTAGATATGAGTAATGAGAATGTGATTGTGAGCCAATATTTAGGGGAAAGCTAGGCCTATCAGGACCACAACTCTGATGGAATGTCTTGGTGATGGATTTAGTCTTCTCCTTTCTCAATTTATTCTTCTCTGGGATGCTTTTCTATTTAGGGTATTAAATGACTTATATTTGATGGACAGAGAAGGACACTTATTAATTGTGAAATCTTGAGCAAGTTATTTAACCTTTCCAAGATTCCTTATCTATGAAATGGGGATAATAATAGCATCTACCTCACACAGTTTTTATGAGGATTAAATGAAACAACATACACAAAAACTCATATTAATGTCTGACATATTTTAAGTACTCAATAAAGTGGACTGTTTTTAATCCTGCTAGAGAAGAAGCTAAGAAATAAAAGTAATCTTATTTGAACATTTCTTCTCATACATCATCGTTGACACTAGATCCAGGAAAAGTTAATGATGCCAATAAAGGAATCACTGAAAGGAGGAAGAAAATCTTATATAAAGAAAGGATTAATGGTATCCATGGCAAATGCAGAGGTCTTCATGCTCTAGAGACCAAGAACTTCTGCTCTTCCAAGACCAATGGAGATGACAGTCATAAATTTAAACAACTTTAAGTGGGTAAAAATAACCTAAGGAACATTAAAAGGGAGGATCATTTTGAGGAAAGTAAGAGTTGTTGGAACCTGATCCTCAAACCTTGATATTTCACATGAGCAGGTCATCCTCTTGTAATGGAAAATGGGAGAGCTACTGGAAAAGACGGAGGCATGTGAATCCACCCAGCATGGATCAAATAGAGAGAGCCAAGAGGAGAGAGAGAAACAGTTGTTAGGAAGAATCAAGAGCAGCTTCCTCTTGCTGAGTTGGAGAGAACCTGTGCCCTTCCTTCAGCACTGGAGTATCCTGCTTTGCCATCTGATGGGGGTGAAGCTGAAGGTCTGACTCCATGTAAAGAATTGCGCAAATGTTCACATTCTCTAGAAAGAAATGTAAACTCACAGTGGGCCGCATAGCTAAAGGTGGTAACATCTGACTACAAGATATTACTCTGTGATGAGAACCTTGGTGTTTCTTTCTGATTCAACATTGTTATGAGAGTCGGAGGCCTACGTTGAAATGGTGGTCCTTCCACTGTGGTCATAAACTGAGATAGATACGCCTATAACACATACACACACAGAATCATCATAAATATAACTGCTCCAAGGCAGACTAATATAAATATATTGCATCACGATAAATCAGCAGTTGTCATCAGTAACATCGACAACATGATTTTCTGAAATGAAGAATTCTTGGTAAATTTCCAAACAAAAAGGACAATCTCCTCTTAATTAAATGGTGGTTGCATCCCTGGAAATTTCAGTGACCATAAAAATCAAGCAAAACTACTCTGTGCTTCTATGTTAAATGGAATTAGGTTTGAAGTTCAGATAATTATAAATAGATCTTGTGAGACATTTAAAATTCATGTGGATTATGACACAAATCAATACCTAGCTTCCCTAGCCCCTGCTCATAAATGCCAGTGGCATCCCCCAATCATTGTGTCAACCAAAATTGCCCCCAGAACGTGTCCAAAATGCCCTCCTGCCTAGAGGCAGGCAACCACTGTTGAGAAGCACTGCTATATGGTATCCACGTTCTCAAAGGGGAGTCAGCAATGCCCCAGGTAAATGAAACGCTATTTTCAGGAAATATCCCCATAGCACAAAACATAACCATATGCATTTACTAGGGTGGTCGATGCAGCTCCTTACAGAGCAACAGATGTTGTATATTCAGCCAGAGAGACACTAAATGACTCTAGAACATCCACACCTGGAGAGACATGCACATACATCTGACTTCCCATATCAAGGCTATCCCAGGCAGCGTGCCACAAATCCATAGCCAGAACCCGCCCCCATCATAGCAGACTTGGATGTCTTTGTTCACCTACAAGTCCCACTGACAATGCCTGCTTTCCTGTGGGAAATGTTGCCTTAGAGTACTACAAACAGCCAGCCTTATAATTCATTCAAAATCCCATTCACCTCTGTGTGTGGAGCGTCTGGTAGAAAGGCAGCCACATCAGAAGGCCCACTTGCATTGAGTATACCGAGTGTTTATTACAGGGCTCAATGAGGGGGATTTCTAGTTACACTGAATATAGGAACTCTACTGACACTGATTTATTCTGACACTGAATTTGAAGACTGATCCAGGATTCCAGGAGGACCTCAGTATCAGGAGATTTTGAACTCCCCTCTCTTAGTTGCTACCCACAGGCCACTTCCTTCTGGGTCACGAGTTCAAATTTCAAGGGAGGAATGTTATTGGTCTGGCTTATCCTTTTGATTCAGGCTACAAGTGATGAGTCATCAGTTAACTTGGGGACAGGCCCTTTCCCCTCAGGTCAGTGTTCACCCTTGTGGATAAAGCGAAGAGCGGGGGCATGTGCCCCACTGACCACTCAGCAGAGGCCATGGGCAGGAGTAGATTCTCTGGGAAAGGCACGCTCAGATATGTCTGATACAACTGGAGACTAAAGGAGCTTTCCAAACAGTGAAAAGACAAATGCTTCTCAGATTTGCATGAGGGAAGACAAAGATGGAAGAAAGAGAAAGTACAGTGTAATGATGTATTTATTAGCTACAGTGACTTCACCCACGTTTCACATGTGTTGGTCCCAGGAGATAGGGAATCTGGGTTCTGTAACCCATGACATCATAGATAAGTAATTTAAATTTTATAAAGCTTAGTTGCCCTCTTTTTTTAATGGATAAAAATTCTCCATGCCTTTCAGAAAGTTGGTAAAGACTTAGATCCATGATTCCATCGCAACAGAAATTTCCATCACAATAGAAATAGACTTCTCCAAGAAGTCAGAACAGAATGTGCTAGAGATACTTTAATATTATATTCACCCTAGAAAACATAATGAATAGTCTTCAAGGGTCACCACACCTTCACCCCTTGGAAATTTTGGATATATTTGTATATTTCTAGAGCAGTGGTTCTCAAACCAGGGTCAATTTGGCCTCTCAGGGGATATCAGGCAATGTCTGGAGACATTAGCGGTGTCACCACTGTTACTGGCATTGAGCGGGCAGAAGCCAGCAATGCCGCTAAACATCCTACAATGCGCAGGAAGGCCCCATGACAAAGAATTATCTGGCCCCAAATGTCACAAGTTCAAGGTTGAGAAACCCTATTCTAGAATGAGGTTCCATAGCAAGCATTCACCACATTCTCAATGGGTCCACGACCTAAATAGGTTTAGAAAACGCAGCTCCAGACTCTGGCAACAGGCCACAGAGAGTTCTGCTTGATACCCTCACTTCATCAGTGAGGCTCTTCCACCTGCACCCAGGAAAAGGCCCCCCACTTCCCTCTCCACACATACCTCTAACTCTACCACTGCCATCACTCGTCTTGCAGAAAAAAGAACTCCTGTTTAAATGCCAACTCACCTTTGAACAAACCAGCTCTCTAGTGACCTGCTTTTCAATTCTCTGGGCTAGTTAAAGGCCCTTGGCATTTCACCCCTTTGACAACCTCACCACCCCAACATGTCTTATCACCACACACATATCAAGCCGCAAAGTCCTTCTCAAGCCCAGCTGGCTACTCTGTGACTCGTGCTGGGCCAATGACAATTGCCCTCTTACCAATAATCAACTACCTTTTGGCCCTGTCGGCTGCACACTCTGCCTCCACCTCCATCCCCCCTTCCAGTCTATACACAGACAAATCAGACTTTCTAAAAGGAAAGACAAAGCAACAAAGCATCCTTTCCCCACTAAGCAAAAGGGAGCTCTGCCTTACAGGAAGCAGTTAAATGGGGACACATTAGGGTCTGTGTGTTGGTGCTGCCGTAGGCGGGCTTTCTGAGCGAACAGGGGTTGAAGCCCTCTCTGTGAGATGCACTCAGGTCTCTGCCTGGAAGGGCATATGTGCCCTCTGTGTGGTTTAAAACACTACCAACAAAATATAAATATACACATTGAGTTACCACAATAAAACACAGCCTAACATCACCCAACCTCCACCATTATGTGCTATTAAATATTTAATTAAGAAATCATATGGGGCTTCCCTGGTGGCGCAGTGGTTAAGAATCCGCCTGCCGATGCAGGGGACACGGGTTTGAGCCCTGGACCGGGAAGATCCCACATGCCGCGGAGCAACTAAGCCTGTGCGCCACAACTACTGAAGCCTGCATGCCTAGAGCCCGTGCAACAAGAGAAGCCACCGAAATGAGGAGCCCGCGCACAGCAATGAACAGTAGCCCCCGCTTGCCACAACTAGAGAAAAGGCCGCGCAGCATCAAAGACCCAACGCAGCCAAAAATAAATAAATTTATTAAAAAAAAAAAAAAAGAAATCATATGAAGCAAACTTATATACACAATAAACAGAGAAGAAAGAGAAACAAAATGCAGGTGTAGAACAGAGCCCAGCCTGGTAGTAAGGACCATTTTCATTTGCTTTTACCCAGGGGCATTTGTAGAAAAGATTGTTTTGCCAAATATTTTTTTTCTTCATTTTCTTGAAGCATGCCTTTCCAGAAACAAAAGACATTTAAGAAGTTATATATACTACCGAATGTAAAATAGTTGGCTGGTGGGAAGCAGCTGCATAGCACTGGGAGATCAGCTCTGTGCTTTGCGATGACCTAGAGGGGTGGGATAGGGAGGGTGGGAGGGAGGCGCAAGAGAGAGGGGATATGGGGATATGGGTAGGCATATAGCTGATTCACTTTGTTGTGCACCAGAAACTAACACGGTATTGTGAAGCAATTATACTCCAATAAAGATCTATTAAAAAACAAAAAAGACATGTTTAAACCATTCAGAAAGTTTAATTTTCTTTAAAAATGGTTTCTGGAGCTGATGTCCTCTCCAAGTTTCTGGAGCTGAATTTTCACCTGATCACCTGGCATATGTTACGTCTGACCTGAGTGACCCTCCGGGGGCCTCTGTCAATCACATGGGATTTTCCTTGGACCCCTCCCACCTGAGGAGATCTGCCTTCTACTGGTATCTGCTGTCGCAGAAAAGCAAAAGCCAGCTCAAGAACTGAAAGGTTGTTTGAAACGAAGGATTTGGTTTTCTAGAAGCCCATTTCATATCACTGTGGTTATAAAGCAAACTTCTTGAAGAACGCCAGGGAGTTTTGAAAACTATAGTCCTGAGCCATCCTGACATTAAAATGGGATCCAAGTTGTTGAGTCTTGTTTTAGACCCCTGTAGAAAACCATGGGGCTTAAAATGAAATGATCATGTGGGTTACATGTGTATATCTATTTGTCCAAATGATACAGTTAAGATTTTCTGATGTATATAAATTTTATATCTAAAAACTTGAAAAGTATTGAGTAGGGGATAGGAAGTGAGTAGAGGTAGATATGAAGCAGAATAATGATGACTGAAGCTGAGTGACTGAACATGGGAGTTCAATTTGCTACTCTGCTTACTTAGTGTATGTTTGAAATTTTATATAATAAAAAGATGAAATGGTGGCTCTTCCCTATGTACTAGGTCACAGCCATGTACATATACACACACATGCATATTCCAGAGGAGTGGAGGCATTAGTTTTAGAACCATCTGGTCCTGATTTTATCACATGTGGCTCACTCTTCACCCAGCAAGGAAGAGAGGGCTTCGACATCTGTCAGCTTATCCAACACTTTGCGTTGACTTGAAAATTTAGGTATGAAGTCATTTTTACTTTTTTCTGGCCTCCAAATGGGAGCTGTACAACTGGAACACATCTCCTCTGCACTGAGATTTTCAATAGCACCACTTTAAATAATCCTCTCAATCCCCTGACACCATCCAAAACATTCGACGGCACTCCATTATATGGAATGAAAATGGAGTCTGCAATGTGATACCTCAGGGAACAGCCAGGTATGTGACTAAATACTTTCCCCTAAAATTCACTTCAGCTGATGGTACTATTAGGGGTCCTGTTCTTCTCATTCTCATCTGGTAGTTTATTTCCTTTTTGCTGGTACATTCTTAAATTACCAAAATACTGTATGATATAGGGTTTCTCACCAACTCTCTTGCAGGTTTATTTCACCAGCCCGGCATGGGTTACTTCCCACCCTGTTCTATTTTTCTCACTTTTGCTGCCTCTTCCTTAATATAATCTCTTAAATTCTCTGTAATAATTTCTGTACCAAGTATATTTATCCCATTTCCATGAACAGAAATTTATTCCATTAAAGAGGAAAAACTACATCCCAGATATCTTTAAAAATTGTCTGTTTATAAACCCCTCCATAGTCATTTTATTGTAAGATAAAATATTTAATGATTTGGACTAACGAGGGATAGCCTAGTCTAACTTGTGGAATATTTAAAAGGAAATATCCTGTAAAATAAAAACTAATACACTCAGTAAAGGACAGAGGCTTACAAATTATTGGAAGTAGGAATGCTTACAGACTTATGCTGACGAATAGACAATAATGCCTTTTAATTAGCATACTAACGGTTTTTTGTGTTGTTTTGTTTTGTTTTTTAGTACATCTTGGCTTCTACAATACCGGGAACCACATGCCTTCCTAATGAGGTTGATATGTAAGCCCACTTCCATTATTTGTTTTACAGATCCTTTCTCTTGCTTTAAGTGTAAGATAAACCAGGAAGACCTCTGCCTCCATTTTCATAAATGTTGAGTCCCAGGGGTCCAAATCATGAAGTTCAACTATCATATAATAAAGTGATGGTTTTGAGCAGCAGTAATCTGACTTATTTTTGGTCTAAGCAATTCCTACTCTGATTTTTCCTCACAGGAGGTATGGTAATGCCCACAAAATAATTCACCATTACCTCCCATGGCTTAATTGCAAAAATGCAGAAAAGAAAAATCCTGAATGCATTCAAACTAGACACAAGAAAGTGATAGAAAATGGCTGGTAAACAGCTCGAATTTGAGGGCTGACATCTTGGAGGCAGATGGGACTGACGCTGATTGGTCAGGTGGGTTTGCCTGGGAAGCCCACCCGTTGCTCCTCACTCCAGTGGCCCTTAACTCAGGTGCCCAGGCCAGACGTGGTCTGCTTTCCTTCCCATGCACATGACTCCCTGTGAGTTAAACCTTTTATACTGGGTAATCCCAGGCCCGGCCCTCTTACTTCCTGCCCTTTCCTTTCAGCTAGAAGTACTTCAGCCTTTGTCTCAAGCTGTAGACTGGGGCCTTATGTCAAAGTGTTTTAAAACACCTTTATCACTGGGGTCCAGGCTGAGTATGCGTCCTTGGACCCAGCTGTGGGCTTTGAGCCCAAGCAGAAGAAGGACTTCAACGAGGCTAGTGACTGTAAAGCGAGGTGCAATGTCCTTGATGCACTAAAACTTGAGCATACTTCCACATCTAGCTAAGGTGAAGAATAATGGTTAGACCATAAATTTATTACTCTGGTTCAGTCTTGAGCACATATGCAGGTTATTTCATTAGGGAAAATGTGTCATAAGTACAGGTTAAAATGAACTTGACATCTGAGATCAAGAGAAGAAAAGGGAAAAACACTGAAATCCCCAGACCAGAGCCCTCTCTTTTCTCATCTAAGCTCCTCTTCATTAGCTACAAGTGGATTTTCCAGATTGTGGATTTTCAGAGGCAGATTCCTCTTGTGTTTCCCTCTGTTATCCAGCTCAAAGTAATTTGGATGTGTCTGAGCAAAACATAATTAGGTAGGAGAATCTGCTAAAAAAGAAAGAAAGAAAGAAGGGAGGGAGGGAGGGAGGAAGGGTATCTTTAGAGTTAGTTTGCATACTTATCTCTGGAAACTCTAAGTTAGTTTCCTAGGTAAATGTCCATGGCTGTTTCCAAAACCATTCCTAGGATTATACTGTATGTACAGGTGCTTTTGTATCTATGTGAATTTGAAAACTTTTCAAAGATTCCTGGCTACCTGAGAATGGACTCTCAGGGAGTGGGGTTTTATTTATAACCCAGCACCCTGCATGGGTGTTCTGGGTGTGGGGACTGTACTTGAATCAACTGGTAAGTTTGCCTTCTAATTCTGAACACAATGAAAAGAGATCCAAGAAGCACTGCAAACAGGACACCTGAGGTAGCAGAAACAGAAGGAACCATGTCTCTAACATCTACCAGGAACCAGCCACAGAGCTAAACATTTCATATACATTATTGTAATGAATCCCACTTCCTCACCCTCTCCAATCCTGCCACCCCCCATTTTACAGAGGGAAAACCAGGGCTCAGACACAAAGTAGCAGGCTAGTAAGTGATGAAGCCTGGACTCCCGCTCCCGCAGCTCCAACGTTTGCTTGCTGGTTAACCCCTTGACCGCTAGATTTCTGATAATAGATTAATGGCAGATTGTAAGACATTTCAGACAGTGTGCCACAAAACACTTCTTGGAAGATGTTTCCTGCTCCTTGAACATAGCCATGGAAGGTGAACTCACCTAATTTGCATGTGATTGCATATGACACCATGAGAAGGACACTAAATACACTAGGTGACTAAATCAGGATTACAGAAAATACTGAGTAGCTGGAGTAATGGACTCAATGGAAATAAGATGTTACTATAAGGAGATAAATATTAAATTCTGCACATAGGGTAAAAAAAAAATAGTGCAATAATATGCGAGGCAGATAAAATTTAAAAGGCAACAACTACAGAAAATGTTTTAGTCAACGATGGAATCAGAACAAGTTCATAGGTTCACGTGGGTACGTACACATGATTCTAAGCTATATTAAAAGGTGTGCAAGATCTATAGTAAGGATGGTGACCATCCCATTGCAACCTGCATCGATCAGATTACAACCTAAAAAGAACATTATATTTGTTCAATAAATATTTATGCCAGGTACTGTGCTAGGCTTTGGGGATCTGGTGGAGAACAAAACAGACACAGTCCCTGTGGTCATGAAGTTTAATAGTCCAGCAAATGCAGGCAAAGTGAAAGATGCTCACAGCATGTTAAGAACCTAAAACCATGTCTTAGAGAACAATAAAAGGAATGGAGCATGTTTAGCCTTGAGAGAAGTCTTCTCTTGAAGAACTTTTAAAAAGTTGTTGGGAAAAAAGGAATCATGTTTCATGATAGATTATTTAATATTCCAAATATGTTCTTGACCTCTCTGTGAAAGATTATACATCCTTGACCCCAAAATGTGAGGCTTGACCAAGCGACTTGTGATGTTCTCCCCCATGGGAGAATCGTATGTCTCCACCCACTTTGGCCTCTGCAGCCACAGGACATGCTTTGGCCAGTGAAACGTAACCAGAAGTGATTATGTAGAGAAAATGCAGCTAGCCAAAATTAAAGGTGGCAGTTCATCCTTGTTTCAGCTAGAAAGCAGCAATCCACTGAGTAGTTTGGTTTCAAGCAGTAACAGAATATTCAGTTTATAACCTAAAAAAAAAAAAAAAAGCTCCTTTTACCAAGCATGTGTTACCTTAGCCAAAACCAGAAGTAAGGTTAAGTTCACTGATAAATCCAACAGAGGATTCAAGGCTGCATTCTGATCATTACTATTTCTCAATATTAGGTGTCCCACCTATCATTAACACATATTAGTGTTGCCAATTTCACTCTAATTGTGGGTTTGATTCAACTTGTTCAAATCAATTTTATTGATATATAAGGACACCTACAATGTATCACATGCAGTTTCAGTTAAAAGTTTAGTGATCGGGCTGCAAATGAAAAATTGATGCTTGGCTTTATTACTAACGCTATTTACTCTACTCTTGCACAGTAATCTGCTTCTACTTAAGTGTCCAGCATTAGGAAATGAGTTATCATTGGTGACCTCTAAGTCAAATTGTAAAGATGTCAGAGAACTTGGGGTTTGCTTGTACACGAAAAAGGAGGATAATGTGCTTATTCTCCTTCATTCTGCTCTTTAGTAGGCAGTTCAGAAACTCATTTATTTCTTTCTTGCAATTAAGACCTGCTGCCTCTGTGGTTAAGAATCCACCTGCCAATGCAGGGGACATGGGTTCAAGCCCTGGTCCGGGAAGATCCCACATGCCGCAGAGCAACTAAGCCCATGCGCCACAACTACTGAGCCTGTGCTCTAGAGCCCACGAGCCACAACTACTGAGCCTGCACTCTAGAGCCTGGGAGCCACAACTACTGAGCCCGCGTGCCACAACTACTGAAGCCCGCGCTCCTAGAGCCCGTTCTCCGCAGTAAGAGAAGCCACCGCAATGAGAAGCCTGTGCACCGCAACGAAGAGTAGCCCCCACTTGCCGCAACTAGAGAAAGCCCGTGCACAGCAATGAAGACCCAACACAGCCAAAAATAAAAAGATAAATTAATTTTTTTAAAAAAAGCAAAGAAAAAGGAACTGCTGCTTCTAAAGGGACTGCAGAGTGAACTTCAATTAGGCCTTGCTTTCTGGGGATATGTTCTGCTAGCTGCTCCCTTTCATTTATTCCAAACTCTTACAGATGAATTTAAATTAAGAATCACCTTTATAACCACCTGAGCACACTGTCCCTCTCTTTAGGGGAGGATACTATCCAAGCCATCCTTGCTGGGTTAGAGAGATGTCTCAACTCCAATCTGTACACCTGCCACTATGACAAAGGGTAAGGTACCCTTTTTTTACATCTTCACTGGTTAAGACTTTGAGTATAAGAAGCAAACATCTCATGCTTATTTTGAAAGCATGCTCAAAGGATACCATGATACTAGAAAACATGGCCTCGTATTTTACAATCCTGGTAGAGAGATGAAAGAAACATAAAGTATGTTTTTTAAAAAGTCAAAGACAAAACATTTTTTTTTGTTTTTTTTTGTTTTTATTTTTATTGGGCTATAGGGGATGGGCTGGGAAATATCTCTGTAGTTATGCCCTACTAGGGAAATGTCCATTCTAATTTTCCTGGGATAGCTTTCGGAGCTTTTTCTTTTTCTTTGAGCTTATGTTCTTGCTGGCAGCAGCCTCTTCAGGTCCACTGCTAAGAGGCTCCTCCTTGGAAGAGAATTTCCTCTTTTTCTTGGGGACCCTCTTGTTTCCTGACTCTTCAGGGTCACTATCTGGTTAAAAACAAAACATTTTGATAATAGTTCAAGAGAAAATAGTTGATCTGGTACTATTTTCAAATGAATTGCACTAAAAATAATTGTATCCATGTTTGGAGGAGGAAGTGTCAATAATAAACCAGGGTGGTGATGAAGAAATACATGGTAAAGATGAGTCCAAATGGGGATTTTAGAGGAAAGGAGAGAGTTCATTCCCAGAGATAGACCATGAGTGGGAGGTAGGACTGGGAATCAACTATTCTGGCTGTAGCGTCTGTCATGATGCCTCACACACAGTCGGATTTGCTAAATGGGGCTGAAGGAGTGAATGGAGCGATAGAACTGCTCAGAAAGACGGCCCTCTTAGAAATAAGTCCCAAATGACTAGATTTGGCTCCAATTGTGAAGACTTTACACTCAGGCTACGGAGCTTGGGCTTTATCTTTTGGAAGTTGGTGGGGGTGGGGGGGAAGGTGTTTGCTATCCGAGGTTCCAGGCAGGCACTCCTGGTAAAGGTCTTGGGCTTTTATCTTTCACTTTCCTGCACCCAAGTCCCTCAGTCTTCACCTACCTGCCTTCCAAGGCTACCACAGACTGGAGTGATCTCACCTGCCTCAGACCTCTCGGAGTATTTATTATCTGTATAATTCATTGGGCAATTAATTACGCACAATCTTTGATGTGTCCTTGCAATGGGTCATTTTCTGTGTCAACTTGACTGCCACAAGATGTTCAGATATTGGTCAAACTTTTTCTGGGTGTTTCTGTTAGGATGTTTTTGGATGAGATTAACATTTGAATAAGTAGACTGAGTAAAGCAGATTGCTCCCCTTAATGTGGGTGGGCCTCATCCAATCAGTTGAAGGAACTGGATAGACCCAAAAGGCCGAGCCTCTCCAAAGTAAGAGAGAATTCTTCCTGCCTGATGGCCTTCTAACTGGAACACTGGCTTTTTCCCGACTTGGAGTTGAACCAAGACATTGGCTCTTCTTGGGTCTTGAGCCTACCAGCCTTTGGACTGGAACACACCATCAGCTCTCCTGGGTGTCCAGCTTGCCAACTCACCCTGCAGATCTTGGGACTTGTCAGTCTCCATAATCATGTGAGCCAATTCCTTATAATAAATCTCTTTACATCTATCTATCTATCTATCTATCTATCTATCTATACATATAGATATCCTATTGGTTCTGTTTCCCTGGAGAATTCTGACTAATATAGTCCTATTCCTTGTCTTAAACTGTTATTAACCTCTTTTCATGTTATTTAGCCTTTCTGCATGTTGTTAACTTGCCTTTCCACTTCAGTTATAAACTTCCTCAAGTCCGAGCTTAGGAAGTCTTCAACATCTGTCGCCCTTTTGGGGAGTTATTAGAGGCCTGACTGCAGAGGGCGGCAGAGCTACCAGATACGGTTGTACAGATCATGCCCCACGCAAGCTCCCAACTAAGAGGACAAGTGGGGTAAAAACCCAGGACCAGACCCACCTGCCAAGTGTGATCCTGGAATAAGACTGTAGACCATTTGGAGGAAGAAACTGGGTTTCTAATTCTCAGAGGCACTGAATGGACTGGTGGAGACCCCAGGCAGCATTTCTGGAAGATCTAAGTCTGGGCTGTGTGAGCATCCCAGAATAATAAAGACTGCCTCTCTGCCTGACACTGGGCAGGACTCACCTAGCTCTACCTTACAACAGCCAGAGCTAAGTCTCAGGAATTGCCATAAAGATTCCACAAAATGCTCTAAAAGTTAAGTGCTCATTCAGCTGACTTGGGATGAGGACAATATACATTATACCAATGATCGAATTCCCATAATTTCAATATTTAAAAGTGTATCACTTGGGGTTCTTAACTGCAAGCACCAGAGCCCAGCTCCAACAAATTAAGCAAAAAGGAATTTATTGGGTAGCTCAGAGAGTCACTGGAAAGACTGGAAAATCACACTCAGAAAACAGGTAGAAAAAATGTGTGTCCAGTAGAAGCCAGGACAAGAACCAGAATGACACATAGAACCAGCCTAGCAAAGAACTCCTGCCATAGCCATTGATCACTGGATGCCTCACCTCTCCCAGCCACCGCTCACACTTGCCACTACTCCTGCCGCCTTGCACCACTACCCCTGAATGCCAAACCTCAGGCAGGGGCATCTGATGGGCTGAGCCCTAGGGAGACAGAGTAAGAGTATCCAGCATCTCAGGGGGAGGTGGGCTCTGCTTCCTACTTTGTTCCTGACTCACACACAGACTTGGAAGTCAAAAAATAAAAATGTTCACTCTGTGATTATAACTGTATACACTTTGAGCGTCGGTTGTGCATAAGAAACAAATTAGTATGTATGGAATAGAAGATTGTGTTAATTTATTTCAACTTCAGTTAAACTCTTCAGTGGGAGATCCTGCAGTAAATATAAATGCTCTCAGCTCCCTAACTTCAGGCAGGAACCCAACACACCCAGCATTTCGTGGAGGATGAATGTCTCACAGATCTCAGCTGAGAGGCATTGAATCAGGGTAAGTTTATACACAGGGAATAGGTGAATTCTCAAACGGGAAAACAAAGGCAGCCAAAGCCTCCTTAATTCTGACAGGTCCTATGTTGCTAGGATCAGCATTAATAGCAAATGCAAAGCAATCACACGTGCATATTTAGCAAACTGCTTCAAAAACACTCAGATGTCTTTTGCTGTCGTAAACCTCACAGGCTTCCTTATGATGAAGCTAGTAAGCACATTTGAATGTAAGGAAAGAGCACAGATTGTCTCACTATTTTCACTTTAGAACCTGTACCAAAGCCCATAACGGTTTTCTAAGTCTTAAAAATTTATATTTTCTTTCTTGAAGGTTACTCTCACAAATCTAGAAGAAATTGTTACGGCTGCTAGCCACTTTGTAGACTGCTAACCGCTAGACAGAGGCCTCTATAGAGAATTGTTGACTGAATATATAAGTGAATAATAATATCTCAACAGTGATGTGTAGATAATACAGGTGAAAAGATTTGGAATTCTTAAGAAGAAAATTGAAAGCAAGAGTGTTAAAGAATAGTTTCTCAACTAAATCATTAACAGTATAGAGTATCATGAATATTATAATTTTGTTTTAAAGAAATCATATATATATAATAATATATATATATATATATAAGATATATATAATACATCTTATTTTCCAAAATCAGGAGATTACTTTTGTCATCTTAAGCCCCATGTTTATCCTGGGGCGGTGGGTGACGGCCTGGGTCTTGGGCTCCATCTCTTTATCACCACTGAGGTGAACTGTTAAAAAGTGTTAAAATCCTCATAAACAAAACCAACCCTGGACAGAAGGTTCCTCAGGGACCTTTCATGCTCCTTTCTTCTCTGCCCTCTCTGCTCATGGTGTCCCCTCTCCCAATTCTTGTGGCCTCTGACTCATTCCCATGAGGCCTTGCTCTCAATCAATCCCCATAACCTTTAGCTACTCACTCTTGCTGTTTTTACCATTTCTCTGTGTTTTGATTTTCATTCTGAAAAGCCTTCAATACACAAAAGAGATGAGTTGGAGCAAAAGGCACCTCACGTTATATCACCTCTGCCACATTTCCCTAAAGGCACTGCTCAGAGACAAGACAAGCTTGCCTGTCTGGTTAAATCAGTTCTGGCACGAAGAAGACTTGAAGACGAATTCATCTGGAGCAATGTCTCAACGCACTGCCCTCCACGAGAAGAGGATCCCAGAGATGGTGAACCCAGAGGGAAGCCCTCAGGGTTTGATAGACCAGAACCTTCTGGGCAATTCTATGATAATGAGCCCTCTGCCCTAAGGATAGGGCCAAGGAGAAGTCCTATGGGCCTGCCTGTTTACTTAGTAATTGGTCTACACTACTGAGAGTGGTATCATTTGTCTGTGTGTTATAGGCCAATGACAGATAAGAACAGAAATAGCAATCATTGAAAAAATATTATAGTAATTTGACAAGGTCTGCCAAATCTAATAACAAAAAAATTGATATTTGGATTTTGTATGTCTTTTTTCCTAATGATTCACTTTTATTGTATTTTACAAAATGTGGATCTACAAAGTATTGGAAATCATTTTTTAAAGGGTCATTTATCACTAGTAGTCTGATGAGCACTGGGTTAAAAGAACTAGAGATGAAAATGAATTCTTTGCAGTGATACTTCAAAGTGCTATAATACATAATTCCGGATGATTTTTAGCTTAAACAGAGATTTACTTTAAATAGATCATAATAAGTGGGTATATGGTTTGTGTGAAACATATTGCCATTACTTGTCCTCATTACCTAGCAATACTAACAACATGGAACACACTCCAGCCCAACAAATAGACTACAGAGAGGTGAATGATTTTCCAAGTCTAAGGAAGAGCTAATAAGACAGTAATAGCAATGAACGTCATTTGGACCCTGCCATTACAATAACAGGGACACCTGCCCTTTCAAGCTAGAATTTGAGAATATGATTGTTTATTTGGCCCTGAATGTTTCTTCATCATGGCTCCAAGGAGACCATGCTGATGGGCTGTGGCCTCTGGCTGGCTCTGGAATACCACCTTGGCTCACGCTGAAGCACGAAAGGTCATTTCAGATCTTGCCCCTGCTTGTCTCCCCTCCCACCACCTGTTACCAAGCCATTTTGTTGGCAGGAGAAAGGGGGGTTGTGAACATAGAGGGCAAAGAAAGTTACTGTCATCACAGCAGCTGAATAAGAAGTAGGAAGAGCTGAGCAGCATTTCCTAAAGAATGTTTCCATCAACAGATGAATGAATAAAGGAGATATATAGTAGAATATTACTCAGCTATATAAAAGAATGAAACCTTGTCATTTGCAGCAAAACGGATGGACCTGGAGGATATTATGCTACATGAAATATGTCAAACAGAGAAAAACAAACTCAGTGTGATTTCACTTATATGTGGAATCTAAAAAGCAAAACAAGCAAATGAACAAGCAAAACAAAACAGAAACAAAATAGATACATAGAACAAACTGGTTGTTGCCAGAGGGGAGGGAGGTGGGGGAACAGACGAAATAGTTGAAGAGGATTAAGAGGTACAAACTTGCAGCCCTAAAATAAATATGTCAGGGGATGTAATGTACACATAAGGAATACAGTCAATAATATTATAACAACTTTGTATGGTGAGGAATGGTAACTGGTTTTATTGCAGCAATCATTTCATAATGTATAAAAATATCTAATCACTACGTTATACACCTGAAACATTTAGTATGTTAATTATAACTCAATAAAAAATTATGAAGGGATAAAGAAAAATGTCTCAGCCTTCACTTATAATAACTTGCATTGAAGGGTTATATCTTGTCATTTGCAAACTCTGTCTCTCTGGTGCTGATTTTCCATTTCCTGTTAAACTAAGAGCAGTCCTCATAGTCTCTTGGTACGATTAGAGAAATTGTATCCCATGTAGTACGCCCAAGAGTCACGAGCTCAGGAAAAGCAGTTATAAAATCAGTTATAAAATTACAAAATATAAAAATATATTTTTCTTTATCTTGAACCTGTTCAAGAGAAAATGGTTCTCTGATCAACTCTTATAGGTGCAAAAAATTCCATCCCAGAAATATGTTCAGAATTAGGAGAATAAACTTACTTTTTCTTCTTGGACTGGGTGAGATTTAATAACTCTAATAGCTATTATATCAGATTACATCAGATCTTTGTAGCAATCCAAGGTGACTGCCTAGAGGGTATGGTGTGAGGAACAGACAGACGAACTATTGCAAAATATCTTTCTCCAACGAGCTACCCGTATACATGAAATTCTACCATTAAAATATTCCTTTTTCCCTTAGTCTGCTAGGGCTGCCATAGTAAAATACATAGACTGGTGGCTTAAACAACAGAAACTTATTTCTCACGGTACTGGAGACCAGGAAGTCCAAGATCAAGGTGCCGGCAAGGTGGGTTTCTGAGTGAGGACCCTGGACAATCAGAATAAACGCCATGTGTGTATTTTTTTTTTTTTTTTTGCGGTACGGGGGCCTCTCACCGTTGTGGCCTCTCCCGTTGCAGAGCACAGGCTCCGGACGCGCAGGCTCAGCGGCCATGGCTCACGGGCCCAGTCGCTCCGCGCGGCACGTGGGATCCTCCCGGACCGGGGCACGAACCCGCGTGCCCTGCTTCGGCAGGCGGACTCCCAACCACTGCGCCACCAGGGAAGCCCCGTTTTTTCATTTCTTATGGCATTTTACATAGAGAAACTGCTCCCAATGAGATATTAGCAGCACCAGGAAAAGAGGTTCAGCCTCTGACATAAAGTCCATTATGCTCACCTTAAAGTAGAGGTAATGCTGCCCAGAAAGATTTTAGAAGCAAGAACACGCATAAGATGCCCTGTTTGTGCATTGTTCCTTGGTTTCTTTCACTTACTAAATAAGCAGCTCACCTTCAAGAGTAAAACATCTGTTGATGACTCCAAAAATAGTATTTGCAAATAGATTTGAAACGTTCCCGAGAGGACCGTGATGAAGTGTAGGATATATTTGTAGAATTCTCTCCCAAATAGGTGAGGTCATAAACGAAGAGAAGGGGGGCTGAGGTGGAGAATCACCCAGCGACAGAAAGAGCAGCGCAACAAAATGTGCTCTCAGCTTTCTGCTGGATTAGTTAAATGGCCTTTATTGTTTTGCCTAAGAGAGGTCAATTAATCACCCAAAGTGTTACCTGACAGTAATTAACAATCAGCAGAGACAAAGTACCAGTAAGACCCCAGAACAACAAAGGGTTTCGTTTGGTTGGGTTGTTCGGTTTGTGTTTGTGTTCTCTTTCCATATGTCATTGAAAAGGGAGCCACGGACATGTCCTCTTTCCTTTTACAGCTTCATTAGTGATTTTTGGCACCAAGGAAAGGGTGAGAAAAACACAAGTGTGGCAGCTCACCAGAGCAGACCTCCAGGTAATTAGTACAGTCCCACTCCCTCTGCGGTATCATATTAACACGGCACTCAGATGTGTCAGACAAACCTTGCCCGAAAGGAGAACAAAGGTAGGTAGCAGGGGCCACCTACCTCTGCCTGAATCAGGCCTAATAATTTTCCTGTAACCCAGAATTGGAATTCAATTTAGCAGTCCTTCTTTTTACCCCTCATCAATTCTGGGATTTAACACTAGGGTTAGAAATTCCTATAAATGTTCCCCCACCCCTCGAAGGTATAAAAACAAACAAACCAACAAGAAGAATAAACTATTTAATGCAAGTTTTGGCATCAATGCTTCTGCCACAAGCATGAAGAGATTTTGCAGAGTATGGATCTTCCCCAAACAGAACTCTGAGCATTTGCCCAGAAGACTCTTTTTTATGTGGTCCTTTTCTACATCCCACACAGCTCTCACCCACACCCTCTACAAGGCAAAGTTCACGTCTGGCTTCAGGGAGGGCCCTTGTTGCTAAGTCTTCATGGAAACCCATGTGCTCTGGTGAAGCAGAACCTTTAGGTGTGAGACCTTCTCAGATGGTTTCCATGGAAGGTTGTGCTGGTGGCAGCAACCAGGCCCTCCAGCCTGACTACACCCAGGGCTGGGGCTGGGTTTTTATATATCTGGTTCTACTGTATAGGCCAGTAATGTCTGGCTCTAGCCTCAAAATTCTCTGTCTGCTGTGTCAGTAAACTGTATGCCTTGGGTCCCTTTTGTGAAAAGTGTCACAGTGAGGTAGGAGATAGATGGGCCCCAGGCTGAGCAGCTGCAACCAGTCTCCCGCTGATGCTTCGAGATAAGATATCAATACTAGCAGGAGCATCGGGTCCTGACTGGCTGGAAGACAAAGCAACCACGTTTCCTCATTCTTGTGGTCAGGGGAATTTCCCAGCCTGACACATGCACAGAAGAGGTCTTCACTCTAAGGGAGCGACCAAAGGAAGGAGGAGCCGCCAGCCCATAATATGTCCTGCCAATCCCCAGAAACCTTCACGCTGGAATCCATCTTAGCTGAGAGATGAGCGGGCAACACCAGGAAGGACCCTGAGTCAGGCCAAATGTGGGCACAAACAACATGACTGGGCAGAAACAACCCGGAAGACTGCCCCCATAAGAGAAGCCACCCTTACTGCGCACAACTCACTCCAAGTTCACCCATGTGCTCGTCCACATGTACTTTTTACTTCTAATAAATGCTGTATCTGCTTCACAACTTCTGACTCTTTGCCGAATTCTTCCTTCAAAGAAGACAAGGACTAAGGTCCTACTTTCAGCCACCTCACAGTCCCCCCAAGATCAACACCTTGTTTGAAATAAAAAATGAAAACAGGTTCTCTTCATTATGTAGAAACTGTCTGTGCAACACCACTCTGAACACCCCTACTTCCTCAGCAGCAGAAGTTAAGGATGCCACTTTGTAACCCCCTCCTGGTTTCAGGAATCTTGAGCTCTCTATTACTTTCCTGCCTGAAGGTCAGTTAGTGTCACCTTCAATAGTTCCTTCTCTTCTTACTGTTAGCTTCAAAAGGATCCTTAAACAGTCAAAATAGTTTCCTATAACTTTTAGTCATTTGTCCCAGTACTGCAACACATCATGAATCATGGCCCCTTAAAGGCCTGAAGGCATGTAGCTCATTCCCTTCCTCCTACTAGTATCTTCCTTGCCAAGCCAAATACCACTTATCCCTTCAACTCTTCCACAGAAGTACTTCCAGACTCTTTACCTTTCTATTTGCCTCTGTTGAGAACATTTCATTTTTGTAAGTTCACTGAGACCCTCTTTTCCAGAACAGAACCCATAAGCCCATGTGCAGTGTGACCAGCACAGAGAGGCCACCACGATTCTTCTCTTCTCTGACCCAGATGCTGTACCAGATGTGGCCCAGGGCCCATGTGGGATTTTTATCAGTCTCACTACTATACCTAAGCCCTGTCCCATGCTGGGAAGAGCAGAAGCCTCTGAAGGAAGGGGAGTGAGGCCCTCAGTTTTTCTGGAAGAAGTCAGCTCTGGTCTTCTCTGCTCATTAGAAACACTGCCAATTGCCATTGGTACCACCCAGCTTTGTACTTCTCCTTAACAATAGCCAAAGGGGTTTTTGATCAGAAGTTCTTGAAGACAACAAAAGTAAGACTGGGAAGAACTGAACTCTCACAGGAGACCTATCAATATAATCAATATGCTATTATACAATTCCCGGGATAAACTTAACCATGAATTCATGTAGCACCAGCTACAAATAATGTGTAAGTGAAACTACAGTGTGTTTCTACTATTGTCTTCCCATCCCACATCACTACAAAATGGGTGAATCCCTTATCTAGCAGTGGCTAAGAAAGATATCTATCTCAGTCTTTTCTAGAATGACTGCTGCTTAAATGATTCCATGTTATCCACTGACCAAACCAGTGGTTCCACAAACTAAAGAATGCTTTCTGCCCCTACCCCTGGACCACTAGCCCTGTGGAGAAAGTTGTACAACTCCACAGAATGGTCTCACAAAAATTCCTTTTCTTCAACATCAACTAGGTCTTAAAAACTACCTATTTCACATCCATTTGGGGAGCTATTATAAAACAGCAATAACAACAACAATAACAGAAAATAGGTTTTGGTGAGGATGTGGAAAAATTGGAACCCTTGTGCATTGCTGGTGGGATACAAAATGATGCAGCTACTATGGAAAACGCTATGGCAGTTCCTCAAAAAATGAAACGTAGAATTATCACATGACCCAACAATTCCACTTCTGGGTATTCACTCAAAAGAATAGGAAGCAAGGACTCAGATACTTGCACATTCACGTTCATAGCAGCATTATTCATGGTAGTCAAAAGGTAGAAGCAAGCCAGGTGTCCATCAATGGATGAATGGATAAACAAAATATGCTATATATATACAATGGAATATGATGCGGCCTTAAAAGGAAAGGAAATTTTGACACACGATACAATATGGATGAGCCTTGAGGACATTATGCTAAGCAAAATAAGCCAGACACGAGAGGACAAATGCTGTATGACTCCACTAATATGAGGTACCTAGAGAAGCCAAATTCACTAGACAGGAGAATGGTGGTTGATGGGGGCTGGAGGAACAGCGAATGGGGAGTTACTGTTTAACCAGCACAGAGTCTCAGCTGGGGAAAATGCAACAGTTCTGGAGATGGATGGTGTTGATGGTTGCACAGCAATGTGAATATATTTAATGCCACTGAACTGTATTCTCAAAAATTATTAAGATGGTAAATGTAATATTTTACAATTTTTTTAAAAACCCAGAAACTCCTTTATATTTGCCTACTTAGATTAAGAAAAAAAGAAGCAAAGGAGTAAATTAGAAGCTGGATCCTAAAGATATTATAAAGTTAATAAAGAATGATAAGCAAGGGAGTGCCATGAGGAGCTTTGTGCTTTAAATAAGAATGGATCTCACAGGGAGGGGAGTTTGGAGGTCAGGAGACCACTGAGGAAATTGTATAATTGGGAGCGAAGGCCTACACCAGGGCCGAAGCAATGAAAATGGAGTCAGGTTTTTTTAAAAAGTCCAGAGATATTAGGAGGTGGAACCTAAAGAATTACAAGTAGTTTTTCCTTGTCCTCACTGTCAGCCCTACACATGGCAATGGCAGGTACTTGGTAAATGCTTACTGGGAGGGTGGATGGGCAGAAAGACAGGGGCTGTCAGGGTACAAGAGGAGCCGACTGGAGACAGAAACAAGTGGCCATAGGACAAAGCTGTGTTTAAATGCCCCCTCCTCCCAACCCACCAATGACTCCAAGTGTGGTCCTACCAGGGAGCGGATGAAATGAAGGATGGATGTCCATGGTCGGAGTCAGGAAGACAGGGAATGGGTAGGGAAGGCAGGGGCTGTGAAGCCTGGCTGCATCACCTGGGGAGTTTTTTAAAAAGTACTGACACCCAAACCCTATCCCCAGAAATGCTGACAGGCCTGGACACTGGTATTTTTTGTTTGTTTGTTTTTGGTTTTTTTAATTGTAAAATATACATAACATAAAACTCTTCACTTTAGCCATTTTAAATGTACAGCTCAGTGGTGTTCAGTGCATTCACACTGTGGTACAGCCATCACCACCAGCCATCTCCAGAACATCTTCATTTTCCCCAGCTGAAACTCTGTACTCATTCAACACTAACGCCCCATTTCCCCCTTCCCCCCAGCCCCTGGCAACCACCATTCTACTTTCTGTTTCTATGAATTTGATTCCTTTAGGTACCTCATTCTAGGTACCTCAACACTGGGATTGTTTTAAAGCTTCCTCGATGATTCTAACATGCAGCCAACTGTTGAAAACTATGGCGCCACAATGCTGCCTGTTTCAACCACGTGGATGACGAAGATCCCCAGGGTCATGCTAGTCCTGGAGGAAAGGAAGTCGTGAAGCAGGTAAAATCTTCAGTAAATGTGCTGCATGGCGTGTGAAGAGGGGGGGATTAGATGACTGAGTGAAGGACAGCAGGAGCCTTATAGGAGCCAGGATTTTATACAAGGCTCAGGGGAATTGGGCTGGAAGCTGGACATGGAGTAGAGATTTATACCCAGGGCTGATTGCAAAGTCTAGCCTCATCTGTTATACCAGTGGTTCATTCATCAATAAATATTTATTGAGTACCTACATGTGCTAAGCAATGTTCTCGGCATAAATTTCCTGTTCATGGGGTCTATATTCTATCAAGGAGTCAGATAACAACCATGCAAATAAATAGATAATAAAGAATTTTAGGTAGTAAAATGAAACAGTAATGAAGTAGAGAGTGAATTGGGGTTGTCAGGAAGGCTTCTCTGAGGAGCTGATCCTTAAAGTGAAGCCTGAATGATGAAATGGAGGCTGTCATGTCAAGTGCAAAGGCCCTGAGGCAGTAACAAGCTTGGTGTGCTCAAAGGATAAAAGAGAAGCCAGAGCAGCTGGCACATGGGGAGTCGTAGAGTGAGCCATGAACTGAAGTAGTCAAGAACCGGATTGAGGTCTTGGAGGTCAAGATAAAGAATTTGGGATCAGCTGTCCATGCAGTCAGATGCTATTGAAAGGTAACAAAGATCAGCAGACCAGCTGCTCTAAGGAGAAGGAATAGGAGGCAAGAGTGGAGGCAGGGAGACTGGGGTGGTAACAGCAGTAGCCCAGAGGAGAGATGGTGATTTAGACTAGGGTTGGTGGGGGTGGCAACGGTGGGAAGTGGAAGAATTATGATTTCCTTCAGAGGTAAAGCCAATAAAGGACTTGGGGGGAACAGGAATCCAGCCTAGATGATTTTGGCCAAGCATCTAGATGGATGGTGGTACCACACTGAAAGAAGAGGAGGTTTGGGGATGATAAAGAATTCTATTTGGGGCAAGCATCCAAGTGGAGATGTTGAGAGGGTTTTTGGATACACAAGTCCAAAACTCAGGGAGGAAGTCAGGTCTAAAGATACAGACCTGTGAATGTGCTTGAGAATCATCTGGAGATCTGTTTAAAATGGTGATTCCCAGGCCTTGCCCCTGCTGACTCAACAGGTCTGGGTGGGTGAGATCTGCACTTCTAAGTAGCTCCCCAGTTGCTTCTGTAAAATCCTACCCTCTGCATTCTACTTCTGGCTGACACTAATCCAATAAGCAGCTCTTTGACCACTTAACCATGTATTTTTCCATCTTATTCAGATATTTTCAATTTTTTACATAAAAATATAATATTAAATTATATGTTAATTTAATCATGTTATTACCAATAATATATTCTAATGTATATATATATTACTTATTATATGTTAATATTGCTGTCTTAGTCTGTTCAGGCTGCTATAACGAAATACCATACTGGTGGCTTAAACAACGAACACTTATTTCTCACAGTTCTGGAGGCTGGGAAGTCCAGGATCAAGGCACTGGTAGATTCGGTGTCTGGTGAGGACCCGAATGCTAGTTCACAAACAGCTGTGTTCTCACTGTGCCCTCACATGGCACAAGATGCAAGGCCGCTCTCTCGGATCTCTTTTGTAAGGGCACCAATCCCGCTGATGAGGGCTTTACCCTCATGACCTAAACACCTCCCCGAACCCCCCACCTCCAAATACCATCACACTCGAGGTTAGACTTCAACAAGTGAATTTGGAGGAGACAGAAACATATAGCCTATGTCAATAATCATATATTAATCTAATATATTGGTTATATGAAAATGTTTTAATTAATAATTGTTATACATATTTCCCATTTTTTCCATCTTAGTCACAAAAATATTAATGATATTAAATTACTTTTAGGAAAGTAAGTTTACTTTATCTTCAGAATTTCCTCTTCTGTTCAACTTCGAACTTAAAAGAAGGTGGGATGGAGAGAGAGAAGGAAGGAGGAAGGAGCGAGAAGAGGTACCTTGGTTGCACTGAAATGAATTATTCTTATGAATCCATGTAGTTCCGTAACAAGCAAGTCTTTTTCTACTTCTCAGGGCCCACACACCATGTTAGAATCTGTTCCAAACAGGCAGGGGATCAGCAATCTTGGTCTTCTGTATTTGTCAGAATTCTCTTTTATGAAAATCAAGACAGAACTGTCCTCCAATCTTTGACAGCTCTGCCATCTTCCATGATTTTCAAACATGGGTGACCAGTTCTATTACCCCCACCTCACACTCGCAAATTAATTTCCCCCTCAGGGCTGTGGTGTCACCTGGGCCTGGACACCTCAATCCCTGCAGTTTATGAGACCCGCGTGCTGGCCGCGTTCTTCCTGGGCCTCACTGTCTGAAGCCCACTCCCCTTGACGGAAACTCGTAAGCTCACAGAACATGCCTCTGTTTGCTCTGGGATAGGGCTTCCTACTCAGCAGGGGGCTCATTCTTTTATTCTTTATGCTCCCACTGCCAAAAAGATTTCTTTCCATTGTTCTTTCTGGGTTCTTTTTCCTTACGGGGCGGGCTATACTTGATTTCACTGGGCTTTTCTGTGTTTGGGGTTGTTTTTGCAACCTCCAGTTCTACTGGCAGCTTCAGCCCTCCTGACACCATTCTGCCAGCATCACACCACATTTTTATGTGCATCTTTGGCTGGGCATCCCTCTTTCCACGTGGTGCGTACATTTTTAATGTACCCTCTACCTTCCAGGCACCTGCACACGTTAATTATCACCAAAGCAGATGTTTTAAAATATCCCTATTCCAGGGTGAACATTCATAAACCATTATGGGACAGTTGATGGGTCCAGCTTTCTGCAGATGCCAGCCTGGTCAGGAAGCCTCCGTGAGGCTGTTAGCATCATTCCACAGGCTTTGTCACTAGTTAGGTTACTGCTCAGGTGAGATCAGGGGGAGATATGACTCAGGTCCTCAATATCTCCCCAAGGCTGGTTAAATGGTTAAGATAAAAGGAATTCAGGAAACAAAGTTCCAGGAGATTTTGCAGTCGAATAAATGACGGTGGTGAACAGGGACATGCACTCGTCATTAAAAGTGGCATGTTTATGGGGTGCTGACACAGTTTATGGGGTGCATGCCTTCAAGTACCAGCCAGACCCATGCTTTTCCTAATGTTTTCAGCCTTTTCCCAAAGGTTTGGACAATACAGCTGTGATGAAGCTGCCAGGAGAATTCCTCCAGTTGGGAGTTGCTTTTATATTTAACCACTGGTCCCTTTCCTGGCCAGCACTCCCAGCAAGAGAGGGCATTCTCTTTAGACATGACCCTGGGACCAGGACTTCCACATCACCCAACTCTGGGGGGCCTCGTTCACATGGCATTCTACGTGGTGTCCCACGGGGCACCATTCCCACTGACGAGAGTAAGGATGGCACATCCTGGAGCTATGCTACCCAGAGGCCCTGCGAGGGTCCCCAGGTTCACCCTCCACCTCTTACCCTCCCTCCAACCACGCCGTGAGCACACATCAGTCAGCTACTGAGCTTACAAGCACTTTACCCCAGAGAGCGCCACATCATAACACAGGTCCTGCAAGGCAGCTACAGCAACTTGCATGGAAATAGTATTTTACAGCCCACTGGGTGCACCTGGTCCCTGCCATACATCTCAAAAAATTCCTGGCAGGGACCGTAAAGCAGGTGCAACTGCCCTGCTTTATCAAGGGAGGTCCAGCAATCCTCACCCAAGGATAACGTTCCATGGCCTTGGGCTGCTTTCTCCTTCCCTGCCCGGTGCTCTTTCCACCCCACCGTCTCCTGCCAAGTTTGGTGTAGTTGACTGCAGAACCCTAACTTCTATTTCTAAACCTAACCTGCTAAATCCCTGCTTTCCGGAATTCCCTTAATGATGTTTCGGTCCTTTAATTTAGACCCTGGCTTTTTATTAACAAGGAAATTCATAACTTCACCAGCTTAGCTTCTTTAGTCCCTGTATTGTTTAAGACTCTGTGTAACACAAACCCAGTTTGGGCCAGCTTTTTTACAAAAGGGGCGATTCTGGAATATCCCATCTTGCTCAAAGTATAGAACGCAACTGGTCTCAAAAATAAGCTGGAAAAACCAGTCTCTGCTCTTTCTGCGTATATGTTTTATTCTTTCTCAAAGTAGATTGTTTTTCTCTGTCTCTCAGTTTCATGCTGAAGCACAGCCACCCAGACCTCCAGAGATTTATCTACTGAAAATGCAGTTGCTTCAGGAAAGATCCACCTGTTCGCTGGGTCTCAATGCCAACTCTCCTTGGGAAGTGCGTGCATGGCCCAGCTTTGCTCAGGTGTCCACCACTGCACAGATCGGGTCCAGCTAGGCTGAGCAAGTTATGCTTCACACGTGTAACCCCATAGCACGCCCCAGAAAATCTTGGAAGAAGGAGGCCTGGGAGGTGGGCAGGGGGGCGCTTCACAAGGTCCCCATGGTCAGAAATGCTCCTAACTAAGCCCCTGACTGGAGTGTTCCGGCTGGGTCTGTCTTCACCAGGCCTGCATCCCTGGGCAGAGCTTTATCCAATTCCTACTCTGTGTTCTGATCTGGGCCCTCCTGCTTGCCTCCTTGCCCACATTACCCTACCTCACCCTGCCCCTTTAGTCTCATTTCTCCCTATGCTGACTGAACTCAACATTCCTCCTGGCCGAGCCCTCAGACCACAGGCAAAAGGACGCCACGTTCACCTCCGCCTCCCCAGGCCCACCCTCACCCTGGCCTTCCATCCTCAGAGCCGCCTGGCCATCCCTCAGCAAGTTCCGTGCAGCCCAACCCAACAGGGAGGAGACTGTGGAAACCACTCTGGCCCCTCCAGCCGTTCCCTGCCCAGGCAGCCAAGGGCCGATGTTTCTTATCCTGCCTTCAATCCATCCTTCTCTCCTTGGTTTTCTCTTTCTCACTTTCCGCCCTCTACACTCAGGTCACCGTACACTCACTCTGCACTTCCTTCCTTCTATCTATACCCTTTTCCGTTTTCCTGTATTGCTAGTGCTTTGACTTACCTTGTCATTTTCTAGCCAATCATAATATTATCTTTCTCAAAACCCACAATTTTAGCCCACATTGTCTTTTCTACCATCTTCACACATACATCTGGGGAGAGCAGTTAGTATCACAACTCAGTAAGAGAAGACAGAAAAATGCCCTTAGAAGAAAATGGCAATTCCTAAAACAAACTGTATGTTAATAAAATTCCAAAAATTCCAATTTTAGTCAACGCTTACAAATTGATAATAAAATTAATCTGAAAGAGTAAATGCTTAGGATGCCTGCTAAATTTTTGAAAATGAGACATAATGAGAAAGGCATTTGTCCTACAAGATTCAAATACATTTTAAAGGAACTGTAACTAAAACAACATGGTATTGGTAGGGATAGAATGGAACAGAGAATGCAGAAACAGATGTATGAATATATGGGTGTTTAGTGACTGTTAAGTATAGCATTTAAATTTAGTAAGGAGGGCTGACTCATTAAATAGTGTAGAAGCCATTACCAACTATTTAGAGAGAAACAATAAGTTCGATTCTTTTATTCTAATAAAATAATGATTAAAATTTTCAACATTTTTTAAAAACCAGATAATTACTAGAAGTAAATATAGGAGAATATGCTTATCATCTTAAGATGAGAGACATCTTTCTTATCAGGACACAAAGGTAAAAATCATAAAGGACAAGATTGATAGATTTTACCAAAAAAATACAAAATGTCTGTATGATAGAGCACACCACAAATAGGGTTGAGAAATAAATAAAACACTTAGAAAATTATTTCCAGCTTCTATCATGAACATAATATATAAAAAGGAGCTATAAATTAATAAGGAAAAGATGAAAACTCTGATAGAAAATAGGAAAAGGATATGAATAAAGAACAATGAAAAGAAAAAGCATGTATACCAATATAAAAAGAATACTCATATCATTAGTAATCCAAGTAATAACAAAACAGTGAGATAGTTTTATCTGAGCACCTAGCAAAGAGCAAAGGAATAGCTTAAACTTAAATGAAAGGACTAATTCCCATGTTGGAGTGTGGAGAAACAGCACTTTCATATATTACTGGTAAAACTGGAAAGAAATCCACAATTTTAAAACAACCTTCTAACATATAAATCTATCAATTTGATAATAACTATAAACATTTAAATTCCACTTTTAGGAATTTATCCTGCAGAAATACTCTCATTAGCATCTAAAGATACGTGGACCAAGATGTTCTTGGAAACATTATTTATAGGAACAAAAAATTGAAGGCCATTTCAATACTCACCAGAAGGGGAACAGTAAATAAATTATGATCCAACCATGCTATGGAATGCCAGAGAAGAGTTAAAACGATCGAGACAAATGTGTATTCACTTCCCTAGAAAAGTGTCCATGACATATTATTAAATTAAAACATAGCCGTAAAACAGCAGGTATAGTTCTATTTCATGTATGTAAAATAATAACGTTTTTAGATATTACTAGGAAAGAGCCTGAAATGATATACATCAAGCTGTTAACAGTGGTTATATTTAGAGGGCGAAATTATGTATTTACTTTACACATCTTTAGTATTTGAACGTTACAAGATAGGCTTATATTCTATCTCTACTCAGAAAAAAGTTTTGGTTTTGTTTGTTTGTTTTGGTTTTTTTTGCGGTACACGGGCCTCTCACTGTTGTGGCCTCTCCCGTTGGGGAGCACAGGCTCCGGACGCGCAGGCTCAGCGGCCATGGCTCACGGGCCCAGCCGCTCCGCGGCATGTGGGATCCTCCCAGACCGGGGTACGAACCCGCGTCCCCTGCATCAGCAGGCAGACTTTCAACCACTGCGCCACCAGGGAAGCCCAGAAAAAAGTTTTTTAAAAATATCCATTAGGCAAGTCCCCCTGCCTCTGGCCAGAGTCCACCATGTCACCTGTCAGGGTCAAACTCAGTGATGTAGGTATGGAATCATCTTTCAGTGACTAAATCTGGGGTGTCCTTCAAATCTGCCAAATTTTACAAAGACGCAAAAATAGCCATTGCAGTCAGACAATCCTTATAGTGGACTTGAAAGAACTGTGCTGTGAATAGCAAGAGCAAATGACCAAATTTTGCATGGAATAATGACAAGACGTCTTTTCTGCTTAAGTTCAGAAATTGCTAAAAAAACAGTGTGTGTGTATTCTAAGCAAACCCAAGAGCATCTGTCTTCCTTTACCCTTAAAAGTCAAAGAGAGACTTCACAGGCCAAGAATCTTGTGCCAAGCACCTGAACTTCCATCTCAGGCCTCGCTCAAAAGGAAAACAGACTGATAATTAGCATCCTTTCAAAGGTTTTTCAAATCATGCCAAATAATTAGAAGGAGAGCACGTTAAAAGCATTCAGACAGAATCCCCCTGGAGATAGGGGGTGGGGGGGGCAGGAGAATGGGGATGAAGACTAAGATCCTACCCTTTATTCCCCATCCCTCACACTTGATTTTGCCATCAGTTGTTCCTTATTAGTGTGGACTCTCTTTTGAGATTTATCTAATTCAATTGCAAAACATGCGAGACGGGCCATCCATCTTTCCCCACTGCCCACATAAACAATACGGAACGGGGGGGTGGGGGGTGGCTGTCTCCTCTGGCTTCATCTCTGGCAGAGCCCTTTCACTTTCAAATTAAAGGAATTACAGGGTACACATGGTAACCACAATTAAGATATTTTTAGAAACATAAAGTCCTCCAGAAAACATGACACTAATACGGGTATTATGATCGAAGTTAGGAATTATGGTTATTAGAAGCTTTGCAGTTTATGTGCCTCATAAATCTAATCGCTTCACACATCCAGTGATGCTGCTGCTATATTTACTGCAGACATCTATGATGACAGACAGTACCTTTGAGAAGGGCCAGATAAACAAAATCTTTTACATACTCCAGCTTCTCAGTGTCTAATGGACTCATATCATGGTGAGAAAAAGGCTTCATTAAAGGAACGGCACCAGATGCTAAGAAGCCGATTTACCACGGAGATTTGATCTGAGTTATCTGCTCCTGTTAAATGGCAACGGTGCGGCTCCACTCCTGGAATCCGGAGCACAGAATGGACAGGAAGGGGGGCCATGGGTTGTCAAGATGCAGGGGAAGAGATGGGGAAGCTGTCAACCCTGTAGATATAAAACTTTCTCTGACAACTCAGAAACCATCTGGAAGAAACAGTATATAAAATCTGATGGTGTGCATTGTATGTCCAGGATCCTTAGGAAAGTCCATTGTTATTGAGAAAGTATCTCAGGGAGGAGTGAATTGTACAAAGTGAGCCCCAAATCCTCCTCCCCCGATATGGCTATACTGCAGAGCCCTGAGTGATCTTGAGGACGAAACAGAATGAGGCAGGAAGTTATAACCACCAAATCACCAGAACAGAGATGGAGCAATTTTAGTCTAGTGCTGACCTTTGGGTGTTCCCTGAAATCAGATGCAATGCTCACTGCTGAAATCCTAATCTCAAAGATTAAAATTTATGCTTGAGAGGATTACTGTGCAGTAGGTGGCAAATTAAGAACATTTTAAAGGCCATGGGCTCCCTTTGATTTTTTTTTACCCCCAAAAAGAGTGTTAATGCAGAAATATTGCCACAGGGGCTAAGACATGATCAGTGATTTTCATTGCATCCCTATCCCCAAGCACCCTCCACAAAAATCCACTAGATTATCTAGATCACCTGCAGGCAGAGATCACAACTTCTTTTTAGATTCTTCATAGCCCCTAATAGCCCCTTCCCATAGTGGACACTCAATAAATGTGATTAATGGAGAAGGCTGGACAAGGGAACATGCCAGACAAGGAGCTCTCTGCAGTCCCTTCTGACCACTTCGACAACCACGATTAGATTTCTGAGTGTGTGTTCAGGGGCAGGAGAAATGCACACATCTGTGAGTGGGAGGTAACAAGGTAATCCAGGAAAAGAAGGATGGCATCTTAGACCAGGAAGTGGCAATGAGAAGTAAATAAGCAGAAGAGGACAGACCCAAGGGATATTGAGAAAGCAGAATTGACAGAACTTGGCTGTTGTCTGGATGTGTCGAGCAGAGAAGAGTGAAGAATCGAAGATGACACTCAGGTTTCTGGCTTGTGCCACTCATTACACCGTGGAAACTGACTTGGGGAGGAAGATGATGGATTTAGTTATAAACATACTGAGTTGGAAATGCCTGTGGCCATCCAGATGGAGAAGACCTTAATGAGGTATGAAAACAGCTGTAACAGGAGTAAGAGAATGGAGTTGAAAAGGAGACCAGGAAATGGGCTTTACATAGTAGAAGACTTGATGTGCTTTTCTTATAATTAAAATGCCACTTTTGGCAAGGTGAACAATATAAGAAATTCCACAGAATGATGAAATCTTTGGGAACTGAGTGGCATGATTTTCCCTGAATTACTAATAAATATGTGAGCTTTCATGCCAGACACCTTTACAAACCAGGATGCCAGCCACTTAAATAAATGGAATCCTGCCACGCAACAAAACCAAACAAACACAGAACAAACAAAATCTAAAGTACTGACAGGAGAAATCCTGTGTTATGACACTACCACAATCAAGCATTCTTCTGAAGAATAAAATACCCACATATTTTATGTCATAGTCCTTAAAAATAAGTTTAATTGATAGCCATAAAGAATAATCTTTGATCTTATCTAAATACGTGGAATTCTGATGGAAAAGATAAGTGTGCGTAGAAGGCCAGAAGCATGAATTATGCATGCCAAATCATCACACTTGGTCCTCAATATAGAGCCGCAGCATGCTTTGCATGGAAAAAGAAATTAGAATAAAACAGATATTGAGCAATTTTCTCCATAACTGGTTCTTACTCACCTTAAATGTAAAATTTTATTTAGCTTATTTCAAAGGGAGACATCCTTATTAAGGGAACACATTTATTGGAGCCTGTTGGAAAGGATTTAATGCAAACAAGCCTGAAATAATTGAAGGAAAAAAACACCTTCTGACTGTTCTGAGAAGAGCTTAGCAAAAAAGAGGATGGCAGGACAGAATTACTTTATTATATTGATTTTCTTGGAGAAATCAAAGAAGGATAACTCAAATAGACCAATTCGCTTTTGCCAAACTCAGTGGAAGCATGTACAAGAGCCATGAATTTACGTGTCAAAAACTGTTTGCGATCATTTAGTTGAACATGCAAATCAGGATCCACACATTATTACTCTAATAAAATAGCTAATACAGAAGGATATCTGGGTTCATTTGCACATATTCCTTGTTTTAAATGACTACAAGTACCATGGGTATAAGTTTTGTCTAACAAAATGTTTACAGTCCAATCAGATCATTAACCTGAAATATGAAGAGAGTGATGCCTTCATCTAGGCAATAACAAAGACACTGGAGCACAACAAAAGTAATTGGAATCCAGGTCTCTCAAAGCTGAAATCTATTTCTGTTTCACAATGAGCAAAACATTTAACTTTTATAAAGACTGTTGCACTTGTTAGATAACGCTGGTTGTGCATTTGGTGGCCTGTGGTCATTTCTGTAGATTTCCTTGATGTATCAAATAACATCACAAAAATAATACTGCTCCTTGAGAAGACAACTTTACATTTATTTTCACATGCACTCAAGTGTTCTTTTATGAATATGCAAATTACTTAGTAATTTACAGAATTCTAATTCTCTACTTGATTCTTCTGCCTTCAGATAGGACCAGATTGTAAGAATCCATTTCAGCATTTCCCAAAGTGTGTTCCACAGAAGGATGACAAATATATGTTAATCAAAGAAGTGGGAGTTCCTAGTCAAATAGGAATGGGAAATGCTGCAGACCAAAGTTGAATAGATTTCTCTATTGCAGAACTTCTCGGATCTTTTAACCTATTCAGGCACTGGAAAATCTGCAAGGAAGTGTATATGAAGTGTATATAAAGTGTATATAAAAGTGTATATAAAGCTGTTCAGTTTCTCAAATACTTTTCACCTCTGAACACCTTTTTCAACAAGCATCTTTCAGAATCCATCATCTAGGAGCCGCTAATCTGTTTACTTCCACTATCTGGACCAGGCAGCTTGGGTAATAAGTGAAGCGGACAGGCTGAAGTGACCGATGGGGGGGTGGGGGGTGGCTCTGGCACATTAGAAAGTGGCATCCAACTGAGATGGCAGCTCAGTTTTGCTCAGTTTTGTCCACACAGAAGTAGGACAGACATTCCAAAATTTTAAGAGCAGCAGGAAATTTCTACTTTCACGTGGCTGATTTAAAAAAAACAAACAAACGAACACGTGGGCCAAACATGAGTCATGTGGTCCTCTGAGCTTCCTGATTCAGGCTTGTGCCCCAGGGCATCATTTTGTAACCCATTATATAAAACTTACTGTCCAGAAAGGTCACAACCCAAAGCAATCACCTTTCAGGTGACAGTTTAAGGTCATTGTTATTGGAATGTCACTGGTAATTATAGAAGTTTCTGGTCACTCTGCTGGGTGCAGAACCTACACGAGATCATCTTACTTCCCTGTGGCCCACAACACCAGATCTGTTCTGGTGTAATCTATAAACATTAAAAGCGTGATCGGGGGAGACCTTCAAGATGGTGGAGGAGTAGGACATGGATATCCCCTTCCTCCCCACAAATATATCAGAAATACATCAACATGTGGAACAACTCCTACAGAACACCTACTGAATGCTGGCAGAAGACCTCAGACCTCCCAAAAGGCAAGAAACTCCCTGGGTACCTGGGTAGGGCAAAAGAAAAAAGAAAAAACAGAGACAAAAGAACAGGGGCAGGACCTGCACTTCTGGGACGGAGCTGTGAAGGAGGAAAAGTTTCCACACACTAGGAAGCCCCTTCACTGGTGGCGACGGGGTGTGTTGGCAGGGGAAGCTTCGGAGCCGCGGAGGAAAGCCAGCAACAGAGGTGCAGAGGGTACATTGTTCAGATTCCCGCACGGAGGATTGGTGCCAACCAGCACTCACCAGCCCGAGAGGCTCGTCTGCTCACCTGCCAGGGCGGCTGAGAGCTGGGAGCTGAGGCTCGGACTTCGGAGGTCGGATCCCAGGGAGAGGACTGGGGTTGGCTCTGTGAACACAGCCTGAAGGGGGCTAGTGCTCCACTGCTGGCCAGGAGGGAGTCCGGGAAAAAGCCTGGAACTGCCGAAGAGGCAAGACGCCATGTTTCGGGGTGTGTGAGGAGAGGGGATTCAGAGCACCGCCTAAACGAGCTCCAGAGACGGGCGCGAGCCGCAGCGATCAGCACAGACATCAGAGACGGACATGAAACGCTAAGGCTGCTGCTGCAGCTACCAAAAAGCCTGTGTGCAAGCACAGGTCACTATCCACACCTCCCCTCCCAGGAGCCTGTGCAGCCCGCCACTGCCAGGGTCCCGGAATCCAAGGACAACTTCCCCGGGAGAACACACGGTGCGCCTCAGGCTGTTGCAACGTCATGCTGGCCTCTGCAGCCGCAGGCTCGCCCCACATTCCATACCCCTCCCTCCCCGTGGCCTGAGTGAGCCAGGGCCCCCTAATCAGCAGCTCCTTTAACCCCGTCCTGTCTGGGTGGGGAATAGGCACCCTCAGGCGACCTACATGCAGAGGCGGGGCCAAATCCAAAGCTGAACCCCGGGAGCTGTGCGAACAAAGAAGAGAAAGGGAAATCTCTCCCAGCAGCCTCAGGAGCAGCAGATTAAATCTCCACAATCAACTTGATGTACCCTGCATCGGAGGAATATCTGAATAGACAACAAATCATCCCAAATTGAGGAGGTGGACTTTGGAAGCAACTGGAGACTTCGAGTTTGCTTTCTTCATCTAATTTGTTTCTGGTTTTATGTTTATTTTAGTTTAGTATTTAGAGTTTATTATCACTGGTAGATTTATTGATTTGGTTGCTCTCTTTCTTTTTTTTAAATCTATAGATATATACTATTTTTTTCCTTTTTCTCTTTTTGTGTTTATGTGTATGCTTCTTTGTGTGATTTTGTCTGTACAGCTTTGCTATTACCATTTGTCCTAGGGTTCTGTCTGTCCGTTTTTTTGTTGTTGTTTTTTTTTAGTATATTTTAGCGCCTGTTATCAGTGGTGGCCTTATTTATTGGTTTGGTTGCTCTCTTCTTTCTTTCTTTTTTTAAACTTAATTTTTTTTATTTTTAATAATTTTTAAAAATAACTTTATTTTATTATTTCTTTCTTTCTTTTTTCTACCTTTTCTTCTGAGCTGTGTGGCTGACAGGGCCTTGGTGCTCCGGCTGGGTATCAGGCCTGTGCCTCTGAGGTGGAAGAGCCAAGTTCAGGACACTGGTCCACAAGAGACCTCTCAACTCCACGTAATATCAAAAGGCAAAAGCTCTACCATAGATCTCCATCTCAAGCCTAAGACCCAGCTCCACTCAACAACCAGCAAGCTACAGTGCTGGACAACCTACGCCAAAAAACTAGCAAGACAGGAACACAACCCCACCCATTAGCAGAGAGGCTACCTAACATCATAATAAGGTCACAGACATCCCAAAACACACCACTGGACACGGTCCTGCCCACCAGAAAGACAACATGCAGCCTCAACCACCAGAACACAGGCACCAGTCCCCTCCACCAGGAAGCCTACACAACCCACTAAACCAACCTTAGCCACTGGGGACAGACACCAAAAATGACGGGAACTACAACCCTGCAGCCTTCGAAAAGGAGGCCCCAAGCACAGTAAGTTAAGCAAAATGAGAAGACAGAGAAATACACAGCAGATAAAGGAGCAACGGAAAAACCCACCAGACCAAACAAATGAAGAGGAAATAGGCAGTCTACCTGAAAAAGAATTCAGAGTAATGATAGTAAAGATGAACCAAAATCTTGGAAATAGAATGGAGAAAATACAAGAAACGTTTAACAAGGGCCTAGAAGAACTAAAGAGCAAACAATGATGAACAACACAATAAATGAAATTAAAAATTCTCTAGAAGGAATCAATAGCAGAATAACTGAGGCAGAAGAATGGATAAGTGACCTGGAAGATAAAATAGTGGAAATAACTACCACAGAGCAGAATAAAAAAAAAAGAATGAACAGAATTGAAGACAGGGCTTCCCTGGTGGCGCAGTGGTTGAGAGTCCGCCTGCTGATGCAGGGGACACAGGTTCGTGGCCCGGTCCGGGAAGATCCCACATGTCACAGAGCGGCTGGGCCCATGAGCCATGGCCTCTGAGTCTGTGCGTCCAGAGCCTGTGCTCTGCAACGGGAGAGGCCACAACAGTAAGAGGCCCGTGTACCGCAAAAAAAAAAAATGTTTTAAGAATTGAGGACAGTCTCAGAGACCTCTGGGACAACATTAAATTCACCAACATTTGAATTATAGGGGTCCCAGAAGAAGAAGAGAAAAAGAAAGGGACTGAGAAAATATTTGAAGACATTATACTTGAAAACTTCCCTAATATGGGAAAGGAAATAGTCAAACAAGTCCAGGAAGCGCAAAGAGTCCCATACAGGATAAATCCAAGGAAAAACACGACAAGACACATATTAATCAAACTATCAAAAATCAAATACAAAGAAAAAATATTAAAAGCAGCAAGAGAAAAACAACAAATAACATACAAGGGAATCTCCATAAGATTAACAGCTGATCTTTCAGCAGAAACTCTGCAAGCCAGAAGGGAGTGACAGGACATATTTAAAGTGATGAAAGGGAAAAACCTACAACCAAGATTACTCTACCCAGCAAGGATCTCATTCAGATTCGACAGAGAAATTAAAACCTTTACAGACAAGCAAAAGCTAAGAGAATTCAGCACTACCAAACCTTTACAACAAATGCTAAAGGAACTTCTCTAGGCAGGAAACACAAGAGAAGGAGAAGACCTACTTCTCTAGGCAGGAAACACAAGAGAAGGAGAAGACCTACAATAACAAACCCAAAACAATTAAGAAAATGGTAACAGGAACATACATATCAATAATTACCTTAAATATAAGTGGATTAAATGCTCCAACCAGGAGGAAACAAGGAAGATGGCAGAAGAGTAAGACGTGGAGATCACCTTCCTCCCCACAGATACACCAGAAATACATCTACACGTGGAACAACTCCTACAGAACACCCACTGAATGCTGGCAGAAGACCTCAGACCTCCCAAAAGGCAAGAAACTCCCCCACGTGCCTCAGTAGGGCAAAAGAAAAAAGAATAAACAGAGGCAAAAGGATAGGGACAGGACCTGCACCAGTGGGAGGGAGCTGTGAAGAAGGAAAGGTATCCACACACTAGGAAGCCCCTTTGTGGGCGGAGGCTGTGGGTGGTGGAGGGGGGAAGCTTCGGAGCCGCGGAATAGAGCACAGAAACAGGTGTGCAGAGGGCAAAGTGGGGAGATTCCCGCACAGAGGATCAGTGCCGACCAGCACTTACCAGCCCGAGAGGCTTGTCTGCTCACCCGCTGGCGTGGGAGGAGCTGGGAGCTGAGGCTCGGGATTCCACTGGAGCACAGGGAGAGGACTGGGGTTGGTGGCGTGAACACAGCCTGCAGGGGGTTCGTGCACCATGGCTAGCCGGGAGGGAGTCCGGGGAAAAGTCTGGACCTGCCGAAGAGGCAAGAGACTTTTTCTTCCCTCTTTGTTTCCTGGTGCTCGAGGAGAGGGGGTCAAGAGCGCCGCATAAATGAGCTCCACATAAATGAGCTCCAGACACGGGCGCGAGCCGCGGCTAACAGCGCGGACCCCAGACACGGGCATGAGACGCTAAGGCTGCTGCTGCCGCCACCAAGAAGCCTGTGTGCGAGCACAGGCCACTCTCCACACCTCCCTTCCAGGAAGCCTGTGCAGCTCGCCACTACCAGGGTCCCGGGATCCAGGGACAACTTCCGCGGGAGAACACACGGCGCGCCTCAGGCTGGTGCAACGTCCCGCCAGCCGCTGCCGCCTCAGGCTTGCCCCACATCCGCACCCCTCCCTCCCCCCGCCCTGAGTGAGCCAGAGCCCCTGAGTCACCTGCTCCTTTAACCCCATCCTGTCTGAGCGAAGAACAGACACCCTCCAGCGACCTACACGCAGAGGCGGGGCCAAATCCAAAGCTGAGCCCCCGGGAGCTGTGCGAACAAAGAAGAGAAAGGGAAATCTCTCCCAGCAGCCTCAGAAGCAGCGGATTAAATCTCCACAATCAACTTGATGTACCCTGCATCTGTGGAATACCTGAATAGACAACTAATCATCCCAAATTGAGGAGGTGGACTTCGAGAGCAAGATTTATGACTTTTTCCCCTTTGCCTCTTTTTGTGTAGCTTCTGTGTGAGATTTTGTCTGTATAGCTTTGCTTTTACCATTTGTCCTAGGGTTCTATCCGTCCTTTTTTTGTTTTTTTTTACTTTAAAAACAAATTTTTTTCTTAATAATAATTTTTTATTTTAATAACTTTATTTTACCTTACTTTATTTTATCTTCTTTCTTCCTTTCTTTCCCTCCCTCCCTCCCTCGCTCCCTTCTTCCTTCCTTCCTTCCTTCCTTCCTTTCTTCCTTTCTTTCTACTTTTTCTCCCTTTTATTCTGAGCCGTGTGGATGAAAGGCTCATGGTGGTGCAGCCAGGCGTCAATGCTGTGCCTCTGAGGTGGCAAAGCCAACTTCAGAACACTGGTCCACAAGAGACCTCACAGCTCCACGTAATATCAAACGGCAAAAATCTCCCAGAGATCTCCATCTCAACACCAGCACCCAGCTTCACTCAACGAGCAGCAAGCTACAGTGCTGGACACCCTATGCCAAACAACTACCAAGACAGGAACACAACACCACCCATCAGCAGAGAGGCTGCCTAAAATCATAATAAGTCCACAGACATCCCAAAACACACAACCAGATGCAGTCCTGCCCACCAGAAAGACAAGATCCAGCCTCATCCACCAGAACACAGGCACTAGTCCCCTCCACCAGGAAGCCTACACAACCCACTGAACCAACTTTAGGCACTGGGGACAGACACCAAAAACAACGGGAACTACGAACCTGCAGCCTGCAAAAAGGAGACCCCAAACACAGTAAGATAAGCAAAATGAGAAGACAGAAAAACACACAGCAGATGAAGGAGCAAGATAAAAACCCACCAGACCTAACAAATGAACAGGAAATAGGCAGTCTACCTGACAAAGAATTCAGAATAATGATAATAAAGATGATCTAAAATTGTGGAAATAGAGAAAATGCAAGAAACATTTAACAAGGACCTAGAAGAACTAAAGATGAAACAAGCAACGATGAACAACACAATAAATGAAATTAAAAATACTCTAGATGGGATCAATAGCAGAATAACTGAGGCAGAAGAACAGATTAAGTGACCTGGAAGATAAAATAGTGGAAATAACTACTGCAGAGCAGAATAAAGAAAAAAGAATGAAAAGAACTGAGGACAGTCTCAGAGACCTCTGGGACAACATTAAATGCACCAACATTCAAATTATAGGGGGTCCAGAAGAAGAAGAGAAAAAGAAAGGGACTGAGAAAATATTTGAAGAGATTATAGTCGAAAAATTCCCTAACATGGTAAAGGAAATAGTCAATCAAGTCCAGGAAGCACAGAGAGTCCCATACAGGATAAATCCAAGAAGAAACACGCCAAGACACATATTAATCAAACAGTCAAAAATTAAATAAAAAGAAAACATATTAAAAGCAGCAAGGGAAAAACAACAAATAACACACAAGGGAATCCCCATAAGGTTAACAGCTAATCTTTCAGCAAAAACTCTGCAAGCCAGAAGGGGCTGGCAGGACATATTTAAAATGATGAAGGAGAAAAACCTACACCCAATATTACTCTACCCAGCAAGGACCTCATTCAGATTTGATGGAGAACTTAAAACCTTTACAGACAAGCAAAAGCTGAGAGAATTCAGCACCACCAAACCAGCTTTACAACAAATGCTAAAGGAACTTCTCTAGGCAAGAAACACAAGTAAAGGAAAAGACCTACAATAACAAACCCAAGATAATTAAGAAAATGGGAATAGGAACATACATATCGATAATTACCTTAAATATAAATGGATTAAATGCTCCCACCAAAAGACACAGACTGGCTGAATGGATACAAAAACAAGGCCCGTATATATGCTGTCTACAAGAGACCCACTTCAGACCTAGAGACACATACAGACTGAAAGTAAGGGGATGGAAAAAGATATTTCATGCAAATGGAAACCAAAAGAAAGCTGGAGTAGCAATTCTCATATCAGACAAAATAGACTTTAAAATAAAGACTATTAGAAGAGACAAAGAAGGACACTACATAATGATCAAGGGATCGATTCAAGAAGAAGATGTAACAATTGTAAATATTTATGCACCCAACATAGGAGCACCTCAATACATAAGGCAAATACTAACAGCCATAAAAGGGGAAATCGACAGTAACACATTCATAGTAGGGCACTTTAACACCCCACTTTCACCAATGGACACATCATCCAAAATGAAAATAATAAGGAAACACAAGCTTTAAATGATACATTAAACAAGATGGACTTAATTGATATTTAGGACATTCCATCCAAAAACAACAGAATACACATTTTTCTCAAGTGCTCATGGAACATTCTGCAGGATAGATCATATCTTGGGTCACAAATCAAGCCTCGGTAAATTTAAGACAATTGAAATTGTATCAAGTATCTTTTCCGACCACAACGCTATGAGACTAGATATCAATTATAGGAAAAGATCTGTAAAAAATACAAACACATGGAGGCTAAACAATACACTACTTAATAACGAAGTGATCACTGAAGAAATCAAAGAGGAAATAAAAAAATACCTAGAAACAAATGACAATGGAGACATGACGACCTAAAATCTATGGGATGCAGCAAAAGCAGTTTCAAGAGGGAAGTTTATAGCAATACAATCCTACCTTAAGAAACAGGAAACATCTCGAACAAACAACCTAACCTTGCACCTACAGCAATTAGAGAAAGAAGAACAAAAAACTCCCAAAGTTAGCAGAAGGAAAGAAATCATAAAAATCAGATCAGAAATAAATGAAAAAGAAATGAAGGAAACGATAGCAAAGATCAATAAAACTAAAAGCTGGTTCTTTGAGAAGATAAACAAAATTGATAAACCATTAGCCAGACTCATCAAGAAAAAAAGGGAGAAGACTCAAATCAATAGAATTAGAAATGAAAAAGGAGAAGTAACAACTGACACTGCAGAAATACAAAATATCATGAGAGATTACTACAAGCAACTCTATGCCAATAAAATGGACAACCTGGAAGAAATGGACAAATTCGTAGAAATGCACAACCTGCCAAGACTGAATCAGGAAGAAACAGAAAATATGAACAGACCAATCACAAGCACTGAAATTGAAGCTGTGATTAAAAATCTTCCAACAAACAAGAGCCCAGGACCAGACGGCTTCACAGGCGAATTCTATCAAACATTTAGAGAAGAGCTAACACCTATCCTTCTCAAACTCTTCCAAAATATAGCAGAGGGAGGAACACTCCCAAACTCATTCTACGAGGCCACCATCACCCTGATACCAAAACCAGACAAGGATGTCACAAAGAAAGAAAACTACAGGCCAATATCACTGATGAACATAGATGCAAAAATCCTCAACAAAATACTAGCAAACAGAATCCAACAGCACATTAAAAGGATCATACACCATGAAGTGGGGTTTACTCCAGGAATGCAAGAATTCTTCAATATATGCAAATCAATCAACGTGATACACCATATTAACAAATTGCAGAAGAAAAACCATATGATCATCTCAACAGATGCAGAGAAAGGTTTTGACAACATTCAACACCCATTTATGATAAAAACCCTGCAGAAAGTAGGCATAGAGGGAACTTTCCTCAACATAATAAAGGCCATATATGACAAACCCACAGCCAACATCGTCCTCAATGGTGAAAAACTGAAACCATTTCCACTAAGATCAGGAACAAGACAAGGTTGTCCACTCTCACCACTATTTTTCGACACAGTTTTGGGAGTTTTAGCCACAGCAATCAGAGAAGAAAAAGAAATAAAAGGAATCCAAATCAGAAAAGAAGAAGTAAAGCTGTCACTATTTGCAGATGACATGATACTATACATAGAGAATCCTAAAGATGCTACCAGAAAACTACTAGAGCTAATCAATGAATTTGGTAAAGTAGCAGGATACAAAATTAATGCACAGAAATCTCTTGCATTCCTATACACTAATGATGAAATATCTGAAGGAGAAATTAAGGAAACACTCCCGTTTACCACTGCAACAAAAAGAATAAAATATCTAGGAATAAACTTACCTAAGGAGACAAAAGAGCTGTATGCAGAAAACTATAAAACACTGATGAAAGAAATTAAAGATGATACAAACAGATGGAGAGATATACATGTTCTTGGTCTGGAAGAATCAACACTGTAAAAATGACTATAGTACCCAAAACTATCTACAGATACAGTGCAATCCCTATCCAACTAGCAATGGCATTTTTCAGAGAAGTAGAACAAAAAATTGCACAATTTGTATGCAAACACGAAAGACCCCGAATAGCCAAAGCAATTTTGAGAAAGAAAAACGGAGCTGGAGGAATCAGGCTTGCTGACTTAAGACTATACTACAAAGCTACAGTAATCAAGACAGTATGGTACTGGCACAAAAACAGAAATATAGATCAATGGAACAGGATGGAAAGCCCAGAGATAAACCCATGCACATATGGTCACCTTATTTTTGATAAAGGAGGCAAGAATATACAATGCAGAAGAGACAGCTTCTTCAATAAGTTGTGCTGGGAAAACTGGACAGCTACACGTAAAAGAATGAAATTAGAACACTCCTTAACACCATACACAAAAATAACTCAAAATGGATTAAAGACCTAAATGTAAGGCCAGACACTGTAAAACTCTTAGAGAAAAACATAGGCAGATCACTCTATGACATAAATCACGGCAAGATCCTTTTTGACCCACCTCCTAGAGAAATGGAAATAAAACAAAAATAAACAAATGGATTCTAATGAAACTTCCAGGCTTTTGCACAGCAAAGGAAACCAGAAAGAAGACCAAAAGACAACCGTCAGAATGGGAGAAAATATTTGCAAACGAAGCAACTGACAAAGGATTACTCTCCAAAATTTACAAGCAGCTCATGCAGCTCAATATCCAACAAACAAGCAACCCAATCCAAAAATGGGCAGAAGACCTAAACAGACATTTCTCCAAAGAAGATATACAATAAACACATGAAAGAATGCACAACATCATTAATCATTAGAGCAATACAAATCAAAACTACAATGAGATATCATCTCACACCAGTCAGAATAGCCATCAGCAAAAAATCTACAAACAATAAATGCTGGAGAGGGTGTGGAGAAAAGGGAACCCTCTTGCACTGTTGGTGGGAATGTGAATTGGTACAGCCACTATGGAGAACAGTATGGAGGTTCCTTAAAAAACTAAAAATAGAACTACCAAATGACCCAGCAATCCCACCCCTGGGCATATACTGTGAGAAAACCATAATTCAGAGTCATGTACCACAATGTTCACTGCAGCCCTATTTACAATAGCCAGGACATGGAAGCAACCTAAGTGTCCAACGACAGCTGAATGGATAAAGAAGATGTGGCACATATAGACAATGGAATATTACTCAGCCATAAAAAAAAACGAAACTGAGTTATTTGTAGTGAGGTGGATGGACCTAGAGTTTATCATACAGGGTGAAGTAAGTCAGGGAGAGAAAAACAAATACCGTATGCTAACATATATATAGGTAATCAAAAACAAAAAAAAGTTTCTGAGGAACCTAGAGGCAGGAAAGCAATAAAAACACAGATGTAGAGATTGGACTTGAGGACACTGGGAGGGGGAAGGGTAAGCTGGGATGAAGTGAGAGAGTGGCATGGACATATATACACTACCAAATGTAAATCAGATAGCTAGTGTGAAGCAGCCACATAGCAGAGGTAGATCAGTTCAGTGCTTTGTGACCACCTATAGAGGTGGGATAGGGAGGGTGGGAGGGAGACGCAAGAGGGAAGAGATATGGGGATATATGTATATGTATAGCTAATTCACTTTGTTATAAAGCAGAAACTAACACACCACTGTAAAGCAATTATACTCCAATAAAGATGTTTAAAAAAAAAGTGTGATCAATGTTCATTAGGAAAAAAAAAGAACAAAATTCATAGTAAATGCATTAGTTTGCTAGGGCTACCATAACAAATACCACAGACTGGGTGGCTTTAACAAGAGATTTATTTCCTCACAATTCTAGAGGCTAGCAGTCCAAGATCAAGGTGTTGGCAGGGTTGGCTTTATTTTCTGGGGCCTTTCTCTTTGGGTTGTAGGTGGCCGTCTTCTTGCTGTGTCTTCACATGGTCTTCCCTGTGTGTGTGTGTGTGTGTGTGTGTGTGTGTGTCCCCTAATCTTGTCTTATGTAGAACCTGTCATATTGGGTTAGGGCCCACCCATATAACCTCATTTTACCTTAAACACCTCTTTAAAGGCCCTATCTCCAAATATAGTCACATTCTGAAGTACCAGAAGTTAGGATTTCAACATATGAATTTGGGGGGTGGGAGGGCACAATTCAGCCCATAACAGAAAATGACCATACAAAGAAGAAAACCTAACAGGTCTCTTCTTTTACTGCATTTACTTTATAAAAAATTACCTAAGCTCATAAATAATAAAAATGTAAAGCCTGCCACAGGAAGGTGAAACATCAGACTAAAATTGGTTAAGGATATTTTTGGTTAAGGCAGGTGTTTTTAAATCAGCATGGCCTGCCAATACCAAGCATAGGGCTTCAAAGAGTTACCTACCATAATGTCCAGGTCTAGCGGTTAATACTTTTGAGACTTTCTGGGTGATGGGAAACTGGGGGGCAGAGTTCGGTACGGCATGCATGGCATGTCCCGCAAAGCACTGGGCTGAGTTGTGCCAGAGAAAATATCAATTTCATGCCAAATTCCCAGAAGGAGTTAAGGGGCTGGCTGGTAGCTAATACAGTCTTGGGAAGGGTAAATCACATCAAGTGGGGCTTTGGCTTTTTTTGTAAGAACTTTGGTTTTCATTTTCTGTACAAGTCATCCTAACAGATGAGGGAGAAAAGCAGAGAGAACAACAGACACAGTCCATGCAGGCTTTAATGAGTCTGACAATTTCAGCATAAAAGCTTTTACAACTTGGGCAGGACCCTATCGTTGGCTGGAGGGCTGTGCTCCAAAACACAATTTTAGTGGTTTGAAGTCAGCATTTAAGGGCATTCCCAGAAAGCTAGTGTTTGGTCTGATATCTTAATGTTTTTATTAGCAAGTACAATGATTCAATGGCCATGCTGACTGTGCCACTGACCATAATTTGAGGGAAAGAGGTTTGTTTGATGCAAGCCAGGAAAGCAGAAAGGTGGAGGTGGGGTGTTCAAAAGGTTCCCTTAGACAGAAAGAGTAGTTTAAGAAATTCTAGACCTACCACCTTGGAGTGGAAGTATAAGTGTAAGCAAGCTCTTTAAATGCATAACTTCATACTAAGAATTTAGCCTCTTTTTCTTCAATCTACCTACGAGACTTGAGCCAAGTTCAACTTGGTGGAGTAGCCTTAGGCCATGTCTTAACACAGTCTTATAATTTAATGAGCCTCCATGCTGGGTCCCAACCTAAGACTGGTTCTTGGTTGAACAAAGTGCCCTCTGTGTATCTTAATTTCACTGAACATCTGGGAGGAAAGGAGTTGTTCTTTTAATACTTTACATATAAAATGACTTTCAGTGAAAGAACCCAAATACCTATACACCTATAAAGTTCATATTTTGGCCTCAGGCTGTGAATGAGAGAACACTCCACATAAATAAGATAGAGATGGATTCCTGACCCACTTCAGCTTCAGATGTTGTTAATGTCATCAGTTTTGTGTTCATCCTACAACAGCTGAACTCATGGCTTGGCAGGTCAAAAACCTTTCTGTGCACTTTTCAACCCACACTGAAGTCCAATGTCTGGGAAAACACTCAGGAAAATACCATTTCCATTTGCAAACTTCCTTATGGTCACATTGTTGTTTTGGCAAAAGCGGGCTGAAATTAGATGTCTGTCAAATGCATACTACTGGCTCTGCCAGCTAATGTGTAATTCTGGCTTTGTCCTTTCATTTTCATTAAGGCAACAAAAAATTGGTTTTCAACATTTTTAAAGATCTATCTTCAGGAACCTTTATGGAAACTCACAGTTGTCAGACTTAACCTGCAGAGTAAAACCAACACAATCAAATCTTATCAAAATTGAAGGTCTGCCCAGAGAAAACATTCCCCCAGCACATGAAAAATACTTGTGTGTGTGTGTGTGTGTGTGTTTTTTAGTCTATGCCTCCCTCATTTAGCTACTACATAAGGTTTCCTTTATTTAATGAACGTTTACTGAGCACCAACTAAGTAAGTGCTGGATGTTGTTAAGCACTAGGGAAGGTAAAAGATGAATCAGACAAAGTTCCTGCGTTCAATGTGCTCACAATCTGGGCACAAAAACCAGACACTGAAGGAAGCAATTACAATTCAGTGTAAAAGTGGCTTTAACAGAAGTGATTGACTGCTGCTCTGATAACACAGAATATGGCATACCTAACTGCCAGGGTGGTGGAGACTCGAGATTTCTGGCTGCCTGAGAGGCCTAAGTCAACAACTGGTGTCCACACTCTTCAAAAAGGGCCGACAAACTACACTACATGGGCCAAATCGAACCCACTGCCTGTTTTTGTTAATAAAGTTTTATTCTAACACAGACATGCCCATTCATTTACATGTTGTCTTTGACTACTTTTGAGCTATAATGGCTGAGTTGAATGATTCCCCCCAGAAGTGTCTATATCCTAATACCCAGAACTCATGAATATGTTACTTTACATGGGTCACACTAATCACATGAGTTCTTGAAAGTAGGGAATCTTTTCCCAGCTGTAACCAATGAAAGAGATGGCAGCATGAGAAGGAATCTTGGCCCAATGCTGGTTCTGAGATGTAGGAGGCTGTATGCAAGGAACCGAATTCTGCCAAGTTGAATAAGCAAGGAAACTGATCCTCCCCTAGAGCCTCCAGAAAGAATGCGGCCCTGATTTGAGCCCAGTGAGATATGTGTCAGACTTCTGACCTACAGAACTTTAAGATAAATTTCTGTTGTTTTATCTACCACATTCATGGTAATTTGTTTCAGCAGCAATAGGAAACGAATATAGACAGATATCTTATGGCCTGGAAAGCCTAAAATATTTACTGTTTTCCCCTTTACCAAAGAAGTTTGTTAACCTCTGCTCTTGAATGTGCCTGACAAATATTCCAGGGATGTTTCAAAAGCTGGTGACAGAAACTACTAATTGTCCCCCAGCATCCATTCTTTCTTCTTTTTAGTGATAGGACGCTAGGCACACACAACTTTTATCAGGGCTCATGGACACTTAGGTAGAGACTACACGTCCCAGCCTTCCTTCCCTAGCCTCCCAGCTAGGCATACTCATATTACAAAACTATTGCCAATGGATTGTGAATGGAAGTGATGTGCTTAACTTCTTTTTCCTATTTTATTAAACTTTTATTGGAGTATAGTTGGTTTACAATGTTGTGTTAGTTTCAGGTGAACTTCAAAGTGAATATCCACTCTTTTTCAAGTTCTTTTCCCATATAGGCCATTACAGAGTACTGAGTAGAGCTCCCTGTGCTATAGATGTGCTTAACTTCTATGTCAATTTCTTAAAAGGAAGTTGTTTACCTTCCATTTTCTCTTGCCCCTTCCCATGTGATAGAATGCAAACCTGGTGACAATAAACCACACTTGACGACATGGAAGAGGACAACACCGTGAGGAATGATGAAACAACAAGATGGAAGGAATCTGAACCGCTGAATGACCTTATGGATCAGAGCTACCTAACTACCCTGGATCTCACTACCTACCGCTGGACTGTTACCTGAGAGAAGAATAAACTATTTTACCTGAGTCACTATTCTGGGATGTCTTGGTTTCAGCTTTACCCTAACTAGTACAGGAGGGCAGTCCCCTACCTTAGGGTAGGATTAGAAAAGAAACAGATTAGTTCATGAATGGGCTGCCCTCATCCACAGCCACCAAAGGTACTTGGAGCTTTCCCAGACCAACCTGAAAGCTCATGTGGAAATTTTAAAAGGTGGCTGCAAATTCTATGACATTCCTCCTGTCAGGAGGTTGGATCTGTGTGTCTGGAATGCTTGTGTCTGCTTTGATTCATAAAGAATTCCAGACGTGATGCTAGTGACCTCAGAGGCTGGATCATAAAAGGCCACACAGCTTCCATGTTGTTTGCTAGAATATTTATCATGGAGCCCTGAGCCTCCATGCTAGAAGTCCAACTACCCTGAGACCACCATACTGGAGAGGACACTTATAGATATTCAGGTCAATAGTCCCAGCTGATGGATCCTTCAATCCATCCCAGCCAGATGTCAGACATGTGAGTGAAGAAGTCGCCTTGGAAGTGGATCCCCAGCCCCAGCTAATCCAGCCTCAGCCATTTAAGACACCCCCAGTTGCTTGAGACATTTCAAACAATGAGAAACAGAGAAGAGCCCTTTGCCCTTTCTGAATTCCCGACCCACAGAATCCATGAGCATAATAAAATTGTAGTTGTATTATGACACTAAGCTTTGAGGAGGTTCGCTATGCCTCTTAAAAATGAAGGAGAGGGGCTTCCCTGGTGGCGCAGTGGTTGAGAGTCCGCCTGCTGATGCAGGGGACACGGGTTTGTGCCCCGGTCCAGGAGGATCCCACATGCCGCGGAGCGGGTGGGCCCGTGAGCCGGGGCCGCTGAGCCTGCGCATCTGGAGCCTGTGCTCCACAATAGGAGAGGCCTCAACAGTAAGAGGCCCGCATACCGCAAAAAAAAAAAAAAAATGAAGGAGAGAGGAGAAGGAGTTGGATCACAAGGCATATTTACTGTCCTCCCAACCATCCAGAATCTAACAATTGGGATCCATCCTGAAGAGGCAAATGAGATGTCTCCAACATGACCTTCCTCTTAAGGTAATAAAACCCCAAATTCTTTACTGGTTCATGTCTATAGGTCTGGGTCCTCTGAGCCACTCCTGGGCTTGGAGTACCATACGGCACAACACTGAGAGGCAGTAGCGCTCAGCTGTAATGACACTGTAATAACATTATGTTGATTTCACTCATAAGATAAAACAGCAAGTGTTTAGAAGGTCCCAGGTGACATCCCAGCCTTGGTCCTTTTTGCCAGATATCTGTATCTGACAGACAGCCTAAGATAAACCTTTATGAAGAAGGATGTCCTACAGAGTATGTCAAATAATCCAAGAAATGTCACTATAGAAATGCCAAGAGTCTTGGTAGCATCACTCTAATTAATACGGGGCAGTACTGCTACAACAAGATTTGATTAGTACCGGTGTCCCATTATGTAACGTAGATTTCTGTGACATGTCTTTTCTTGGAAGTGTGCTGGTGTGCAATAACTTGGGGCTTACAATGAATTAAAGGCTGTGAACTTGCTGACATACACTGGCAGCCAGGAAGGGATCAGTCCACAGGAAGAGAAAGAAAAGCAAATCTCCCTCCCTGCTGTAAGCGATCCCTCTGTCACTGGGGGCTCCTGAGTCTTTGTTAACCCATGTTTGCTAGGATGTTTGGCCAATCTTAGGGATAAACCTGCTAGTTAAAATCAAAACCCGGGGAGGGAGACGCAAGAGGGAAGAGATATGGGAACATATGTATATGTATAACTGATTTACTTTGTTATAAAGCAGAAACTAACACACCATGGTAAAGCAATTATACCCCAATAAAGATGTTATAAATAAATAAATAAATAAATAAATCAAAACCTGGGGAGGGAGACGCAAGAGGGAAGAGATATGGGAACATATGTATATGTATAACTGATTCACTTTGTTATAAAGCAGGAACTAACACACCATTGTAAAGCAATTATACCCCAATAATGATGTTAAAAAAAAATCAAAACCTGCACCCTATTTAACCTATTACCCAAATTAGTCATTGAAATGTACTATACAACCATATTTTTTAATTGTAAATTAATTTATTCTGAAGATCACACTGAACCTCCTCAATGCTTAGTAAGTCTTGTAATGGCCTTTGGCCAAAAGCAATAAAAACTAGACCAAGGTTTACTGATGGAATGAGATAGAAAATTAGAAAACACTTTACCATTTACATAATTAGATTTCATTTAGACATACTTATATCTGTAAAAGCCATTCTCAGAGCATACCTAATTTTCCTGAAACTTGACTGACAGAATATACCTTTCCTTACCAAGTGGATGAAGTTTAAGGTTTTGTATGCCCACTGTTTACCTCTCCTTAGCACTACCCCACTATCCCCACCTCATCTACTCCTTTTCCAGAAGGCATTCGTGTTTAATTTTTTTTAATTTTTTAATTTTTTATTTTGGGGTGCATTGCATCTTCGCTACTGCACACGGGCTTTCCCTAGTTGCGGCAAGCAGGAGCTACTCTTTGTCGCGCTGCACAAGCTTCTCATTGTGGTGGCTTCTCTTGTTGCGGAGCACGGGCTCTAGGCACGCGGGTTTCGGTAGTTGTGGTGCGTGGGCTCAGTAGTTGTGGCTCGTGGGCTTAGCTGCTCCGCGGCATGTGCGAGCTTCCTGGACCAGGGCTCGAACCCGTGTCCCTTGCATTGGCAGGCAGGTTCTTAACTACTGCACCACCAGGGAAGTCCCTGTTTAATTTTTTAAAAACTGCAAACCATATCCTTCATTATGAAGCTTTGGGATCCATTTTAGTATTGATATGAGCAAAGTTAGTCTCTGGAAAATAAAGGCCCAGTGGGGATTTTTGAAGAGCCCTTCAGAGGTATTCTATCCAAGTAACAGTTCATTGTTTCCTTAATGCACTATGATACTTTCCAGAAGACAAAATCCACTAAAGAGACCTCAGTGTGCATTGTGAAATATTGAGTTCTAAATTATAGCTTCACATTAAGTGGCAGCCTTTCATTATGATTGGACACGATACCATCTAGAACTCCCAAGGAGTCTGAAGTGATACTATCTGGCCCTCTATCACTGGTGTATTACTGAACTTTATCTTGAATATTTTTATTATGAGTTCAACTGATACTCCCTCCCCAAAGTTCCCACATCCTTTACATCCTTTAACATAGACATTGTAGTCTAAGAGTTACAGGAGTTCCTTTTGCTTTAAGGATACTTTGTAGAGTCCTAGATTTCTTCCTAGGCATCCGGCTAAGTAAAAATAAAGCAAGAACCCATTAACCAATACCTTTTCCAGAGGAATAAAAGTGTATCTTCCCCAAAATCCTCCGAATTTTGCCAAATTACAGCTACTCTGGAAAAATCATTCTCCTCCTTAAAAATTAAAAAGAATTTCCCTTTAAATATGTTTATTATAAGTATGACCATTTAAATGTGAAGGGCAGAAGAGGCTAGTCCCGTATCTGTTAGCTAACCCATGAACAGCTTCTGAATGAAGCCACAGTTAGAATAAACAGTAATTCTTACAAGATGGCAGGTTTGGGTACTAGTGCTGGGTTTGCCCCTAACTACCTGACCTTGGGTGAGTCACTTCACCTCTTTAGACCTCAGTTTCCTCACCTATAAAATTAAGGCTGAAATGGAGGATCTTGCAAGTTGTTTCTTTTCAGTTCTGCAGATGAGAAAGACATTAATTATACTTGGGTATTTATAGTTTTTTAATTCTTGCTCTAATGTGTGTATCATCCACTTAAGTGAATCAAGAAACCATTACTTACTGAGCCCCAACTAAAAGGAAAACACATGCTTGGCACTGTAAGTGATTATCAAAGTGGCAGACACAGAAGCCACCCTCAGAGAACCACCAATTTAGTTGAGAAGATGGGACTAACACATGCAGTTATATCGTGTCACAACACAGTGTACAACCTGCCACCAGCTGCAGGTTTGGAAGACACCTCCCAACAGCTCAACCTTTCCAAACCCAGAGTCAATGAGAACGAAGCTTCACAGTGTATGAGAAGACACACCCTCACTGGTTTGGTCTGCAGTCCTGGTTCCCCTCCCCAGCCCCAGGCCCTCGTATGCCCATCCAGCTCCTGCCTTCACTCAAACACTGGGCACAATCCACAGGAGGACATTCTTTACTCAGTTTTCTTATGACTTGCATTAGTTATTGTGCTGTATCAGAATCCCCCAAACTGGAGTTGCTTAAACTAGAAGTTTATTTATTTCTGACGTAATAACAGTCCTGAGGCTGGTAGGGTCGTTTTATTGTTCTCCACACCTGGCTTCCATTTCTGGATCCAAGAGACCTGAGGCAGTTTCATTCGCTGCCATAAACAATAACCAATGGCAAGGGCAGAATCACTGGAGACCACAATCTTGAAGTGTCCAGTGTTTAGGTAGAGAAATTACAAGGGCTTTGAATTTGTTTAAATATCCAAAATCAAGCCCATTCCCACACTTCCCAAAAGAATTCTGTAATCCAAAGTGTTTTCATAGGATGTGTCTCCAAGTTGCTCTAAGAATTTATTATGCTGCTGCTGAAGAACATTTGGGGTGGAAAAACACCAAACTTTAACTTAGCAAAATAGTGAGGAAAAAAAAAAAATCAAAGGTAGTGGTAAAGGATATGACCATACTGAAATGCAGCCAGGAGGTTTAAGAGGTTTGCTACTGTTTGGGCAGAAAGAAGGCTGATGTTCACATTCAGTCCCTCCTGATGTGTTGTGCAGTGGGACTGTTTCAAGATTGAAAAGAATTTAGCAGGCTGTTTCCAATGTGCAAACTTAAAACCCCAACCTTTGTTGGATGGGGGGTGGAGGGAGGGTTACGGTCTGTAGAGTGACATAAATAGACACTTCAAAGTTAATAACATTTACAGGCTCTAGTCAGTCAGTAGGGGAAATGTGGAGAGGACAGAGGTATTCATCTACAACACTCCAAGGTGTGGGGAAATTGGGTCTAAATGAAATCGTCCTGACAGTGGAGTGTATCTTTTGGGGCCACCCTGGAGAAAAGGACATTACACCTCACATCTCCAGCCTGAATATGTGTGGTAATGAATTCATGAGCTTGCGAATGTGCCTATGACATTTCTTCTACTATAAGCTTAATACTTATATAAATGGGATTTTTTTCAGAGTCACAGGAGGGAAAGTGAGACTAAGCAGCAATAACAAATCGGAACACTCTGCTTACCTTACAGATTTATATTTCTCTTTGTGAAATGGCAATGTGAGTCTCTTCTTCCATAACTAAATTTCTTCAGTTTTTTTAAAGCAAAGAATTCCCCAAATACTTATATGGAAAAAAAAAGTATGCTTATAACCAGTAGAATGTTATTCCAGAGTTTCCTCCAAATATTAAGTGAGTCTTTCCAACATTAAATTTCTTGTTCCAGTCATTATAGTCAAGCACAATGAATACTGGTTTTTGTTAACCTTCCAATATCTAAAAAAAAAAAACTTTTTAACCAAAAAGGAAAAACACACGCCTACTTCTGTATCATCGTCATCCTAATCCAGTCTACTTTTTCAGAGGTAAAACCGGACTGATCCACTAAATGTTAACACAAAATTTGTGATCATTTGGGTCTAGCCTTACAAAACCTAAACTAGGTGATAAATATAAATTTATCTCACTTCGTGAAAGTTTTATTTCCAAAAGTTAAATGAAATTTAAATTTCATTTAAATTCGTGAAAGATTTATTTCCAAAAGTCCTGTGTCGAACATATTCTATTTTAAATGCTCTACCTGAGGTATACTATCTAGGGTAAACAGTCACACCTAAAAACTGTATTTTCATATATAGGTTTCTTTTTCTTCCATTACATGTATTTTTCTTTTTTCAGATCTCAATTATTGCAACCACTAAAAAGAAATGATAATTATATGACATAATAGAGGTGCTCATTATCACTATAATGGCAATCATAATATAATGTATAAATGTATCAAATCATATTGTACCCCTTAAATGTACTCAATGTCATATGTCAAATATATTTCAATTTTTAAAAATTTTTTTAAAAATATAGGTTTCTTGAAAGCAAACTAGAGGTATGTCCATAGAAGGTGGAAACTGACCTTCCGGCCTCCTCACTCTGAAGCTTGTGTTAGAGACACCTGCCCAGACAGCAACTGATGTAGAGCAGCCAATGTGCCAAAATGCTCGCCCCTTTCTACTTCCTGTCCTCCATCCAGTGTCTATCCTTTCGGCCTAAGAACCACTTCCCATGAAACTGCTTTGTTGCCCAAGCTCTAGCACTAAACCACCACAGGGTCCCCTGGCTGGGTAAGCCTCACAAGACTTTCCCCTTTTATGTTTAAAGCTTGTGATCAAATGAAGGTGGACCCTAAACCATCAGACCTTCACTTCCAGAGTATTTAAGTGTTAACTGAGCTTCCCTTTCAAAGACAGAGTCATTGTAATAACCCCACTACAGAGATCTACTTGGCACTCAGGCACTCAGAAATTTAATAAATACTGCTTTTGTCCTGTGATTTTATTTCAACAACACTCCCCAAACCAAGGCTCGTTCTCTCATTCTCAGCTGACGAAAGCCCTGTGTCTCCACCATTTACAAAACTCAGATTTGAAGATTCCATGAGTAACTCAGGCTGTGATCCCTGCTCTCATCTCTGAGAACACTTGCTGTTTACAGAGGGTGAGCTGCTTTTGTGTGATTCAAAGCATTACTAATTAAAACCTGTTACCTTCCTAAGGGCAGATATATTCTCCTCTAGAGCAGCATTTGTCTGTCCCATTAGCATTAATGGGAGTAACACAAGTGCATTGAGAGGAGAATGGTCCCCCTGGGTCTTTGAACTTAAGTCTACTTCAAAACTGAAACTGATATATACAATGGTATCATTGATGCCATTAAAAATCATTATACTTTACTGCAACTTTTATAAAAGTAATTGTAAGCTTCATGAAATATATTTGGCTCCTGGGAGTTGTGCATTATTAGGCCGAGACTGGACATGATAAAGTGAATTACACTATAATACTTGAAAAATATTTTGGCCAGGGGAATTTATGAGATCCAGTCAAGCTTGTGCAGAGCTCTGTGTTCATAAAGACAATTAACTTGGGTAGATTTTTAAAGCATATGCAATTCCATGCTAAAATTCAGGAACGGATCTGGCGAAAGGATGCAACTCAATGTAACCCACTATCTTTATAATGATATGTCTTAATGGGCTGCTATAAAATACCATCACCTTGTGTCTCTGTAATAACCTTCATTTGCATAGTCCTAAGTATTTTACAGGCATTATATAACTGATGTTCCAATTATTTTTGAGGGAGAAGGAGGAGGGCAATTTTCTTCCAGACTGTGAAACTGAGGCCTAGAGAAGCAACGTAATGATCAGGGTGAAGGATGGCTAAAAAGGAAAGATTTCTGAGTGCCTACTTAAAACGCCAATCTAAAGAATTCAACTGTTGGAGAGTCAGGGCAACGATGCCCTGAATTTCCAACCTGAAGGTCCTTCTCTGCAAAATTAGCCTTTCAGGGAGGCAGCTGAGTGTGACCTCATCAGCCATATGACCATGAGCAAGTGTAAAGGTTTCCTCATATGTTCAGCAGAGATTACAAAGTACCTACCTCATGTGGTTGTTTTGAAGATATATATATATCCCTTTGAATAGTACCCGGCACACAGTAAGCACTCAACAAATGTTAGTTACTACTACTAACCTTGAAGCCCGGCAGGGCTGTGTCAACCATGAGGAGATAGTGCACGGTGAAAGCTGACTGGCAAAAAGAGAGAACTACTTCCCTTACGTCTAATCTCCCCAAAAGACAGTTCCATATACTCTCCTGCATCATCAAAGGCCTATGGGGACTTTGGGCTCTCTAAAAACACAGGTTTCCTGGGAAGGAAATATACCATTCTGAGTGTCTGGCATGCATGCCACGATCTGCATAACTTCATCAGGTCCTTTCCTGAGACAGGAGGGAGAGGCTGTTCCCTGCACGCTCCAAGAGTGGACCAAAAAGCCAAGGTTGGTACTGAGGTCCTAGCCTACAGCCAGCCCTGACCTTAGGGCTGTACCCACTGCCTTATGTCTAATTAACCACTGATTCTTTTATTAGTAAGCTGTGTCTGCAATTTCTGAATCTGCCTGGTGTCGCCTGAACCAGAACTCCAGGAGGCTGAAGTCTTCTCAGTAAAGGAACATTTGGCCACAGCTCTGAATGCGCCGCAGGCGAGGATACCAGTGCTGCTGGAAACACCGCCTTCCATCTCTTCTCTCTGTGTGCTTGGCTGCGTGGCTGGTCATGGGACAGGAAAGAAGGTACCCAGGGAGGTGGCTCCCTCTCTATTAAATCCCCTTTAAGCCCAACAAGTGGGTTTCTCTCCTCCGTGTTCCCTCAGCATCCTACAGAGCTCCCTCTAAACACTTCTCACATTTTACTGAAATTATCTATGGTTTTCTCCACTGGACCATAAACTTCTAAAGCAGAGAAACCATATTTTATTTACCTTTGTACTAGCACAGCATCAATATTAGTGGACACTCACATATTTAGTAAATACAAAACTTCTGGGCAAAGGAGTTTGCCAAATCACTTCTTAGAACCATGAGCGTTAAAAGCATTCTCGAAGTTCTTAATGCAGGGTCAAGCACTCTTAAGTCTATTCCTCAGTGTTCCTGGAGGTGATGTGATTTGTTTCAAAGTTGCCTTCAGATTTCTTAGCTTCCGAGCAATTACATAAATGCTAAATTGGACATTTTTTCTTATTTTTAAATGTCAGCAGTAAGCAAAACTCACATTTGCTTTTTAAATGCAATGAAAGTAAAATTAGACCACCAGATCAATTTTGCAGATTATTTTTATATCTTTGGGACTGAAGCAAACTAAAAAAAGCTGCGGTCCCCAGAAAGCTTAAGAAGCGTTCAAAACCACTGGCTTAGTAAGTTTTTCCTTTGATATCTATTTAGCATCTCAATAAACCTTATCAACCCTCTTTCATTCCACTGGCAATTTTCTGACCTCCAAGTTGAAGACTTGAGCCCTGAATTCTGCTCATGGGTGAGTAATCACAGCAAGCCCCTAGCAGAACCTATCCCCGAACTACAAATATATCATCTTCAGCATTGTAAATCAAAGCCTCAAAGAGCATCATTTAGCCTGCAGCTAAAATTGCTTGTTTATCAGATGGTGCCTGGTTTAGCGGGGAGCAGTCCCTTGTAAATCTCTGGGACCTTTTACAGCATATACTTAAGCAAGCACATCGGCTCCTGGGAGGCTTTCTGGGAGCTTTAATGACTGTGCGCTGCTAAAAGATCCAGGCCTTGCTTTAGTTAAAGTGGCTACGGGTACAGTTTGGCTCCATTTTGTAAACTCACAAAGATAAGGCGTCTGCTTTCTCCAAAGTGAGGGCAAGCATTTGTTTCTTAGGGAATCTTTATATCCAAAGTGTTAATGTTCTTGTGGCTTTGGGTATTTTGACCTTCTGTCTGCTAACTTTTGATTTACTGAAGGAGAGGCTTCTTTCTCTAGGCTTTATAGCCATTCTAGAAAGACAATGAAATGTATCTGACTCTCCAAAATTACACCAGGAAAAAAAAAAGGACTTTGGATTAAACTATACACATCACGCATGATGGTATTTCACTCTCCCCCTCATACCCCACCCCTGCCAAATCCAACACTACAACCTCTCTTTAGTTACATTTAAGAATAAATTTGTGCCCACGCTTCTTCAACAGGGCAATTAGCGTGTCTGCTGCAGACCCTGCTGGCCACTTACTCACCTCAGCACTTTGTTTCTCTGCAAGAGAACTGTTTATAGATTCTACCCATGCAGCTAAAGGGAGCAAAGGGAAACTGTCCACCAAATTCCCATTGGTTTAAAAACCTGGCTACTTGCTAGAGTCATGAATAGCTTATTGACTCAATATACCACCAAGGACCCAGGCAGCCCACCAACTACTTTCCTGATGGAGGTTGGGAAACACCTGATAAAATACACTAATTAAAGAAATCTTTACACAGTTCTTTCTTATATTCCGTCTCTTTGATACAAGTTAATTAAAGTACTCTTCAGAACCTTCACCCGGTATGGGAAAGGTTCCCTAGAGAATTGGAGGTGAGGCAAAGCATATTTAAGGGGTCTGTGTCTTGTTTTCAGGTGAGGATCAATTGTTTCCATGCTAATTTCACAGATACCATGGACTGGGTTTTGAAAACCAGCTTTTGTTTCCTTAAAAAAAAAAAAAAAAGTCCTGCCTTCATAAGCCAAAACTTAATGCTTTTGCCTTTGCTTCAATGAAACGTAGAGAGTTTTTTGTTCCTTGTTTTTCAGATTTTGGTTTGGAGGGGTTTTGCTGGTAGTTTTACTGTTCTCCACACAAGCACACTGCTGTGGGTAAGCTCTTCCCCTCCTGGCATCATTTCGATGAAGGGCATTCAGGCTGGGGACTCCTGAGGATAAGGATAGAATACTTGTCATAAAAGCTAAAAATATGTGCACCTGTTGCATCCTGCTGAAATCACAAGAAGCTGGCATAGCACTTGGGAAATAAAAGCTTAACTGACTCATATGCTTCCTGAAAACAGACTTTATACACTTATTCCTCCAAAACCAGGTCTAAGAGACAGTTTGTAATATTCAAGCAAGTTAGAAGACAGATGATGCTGGTGAGTCCCGAACGGTTTAAAAAAAAAAAAGGTGTGGGGAGGGGTACCTTTTCTCTTCCCATGTGTGCCTGGTGACCACATTTTTAGCTCCCTTCACTATGATGCTCAAATGGCAAGGCATATGATGGAAGAGCCTTCTTGGAATATGGGTAAAATTATAGAGTACTTATTTTATTCATTAATTCATGCAAAAATATTTATTGAGCACCTACTATGCATGGTGCTAGGCTCTGGGACACAATTCTCCTGTTCTCAGTGGAGCATACAGTCTAGTGAGGGAGGGCAGCCAGTAATAAAATAATAACAAAAAATTGTAAAATTGCAACATGGACAAGAGCTATGAAGGAGAGGTACAGAATACTATGCAAGTCTGAAAATCAGAGGACTTCTTCCTGGTTTGGAATGCAGGGACAACGCCCATGAGGAAGAACCACTGGGATCAGAAGCGTAAGTCAGAGTTATCCAGACAAAGAAGGGAGGAAAGAACATTTTTAGCAGGGAGAGCAGCATGTGCAAAGGCCCTGTGGCTGGAGGGAACATAGAGCAGGCCAGGCTGACTGAAGAGGAGACCCCAAAGACGATCCTGGTGCAGCCTGAGGTTCAACCTTGCCCCTCTTCTTGGTCCCTATTTATTTCATAATAAGCACAATAGGAATCATTGGAGGGTTCTAAGCAGGGGCTAACATAATCAAAGCTGCATTTTGAAAATAGCATAATGGCTGCAGGGTAGAAAAGAGATTGGGGGCAGCCAGGACCCATCTTTGTGGGGAGATGACTTAAGTAAGAAGGAGTTGCAGTAGTTCAGGTGAGAGATGATCAGAGCAAGGACAAAGGTGATGATGGTGGAAATTCAAGGGGAAGGAAATATTTGAGAAATATTTGAACAGTGAAATCAATGGGACTTGGTGACTGGACACTCAAGATGTAGCAGAGAGCTGTCAAGACTGAGTCCTAAGCTTCTGATGTGCCCAACTGAATGGATGGTGGTGTCTGTCATTCAGTGTCCTAGGGGAGATTGGAAAAGGAGCAGGCTTGGGGACAGGGAAGAGTTTGGGACATGATAGATTTCAAGTGGCTCTGAAACATCCAGAGTTGTCAGGTAGGCAGTTGGATAAACAGGCCTGGGGCTCTCAGGGCCAGAGAGAGAGTCTGTAAGAGATCTATGTGGGGTTGGCCACTGAGCTATGTGTACTAGTTTCCTAGGGCTACCGTAACAAATTACCGTAAACTTGGTGCATAAAACAACAGAAATTTGTTCTCTCACAGTTTTTGAGGCTAGAAGTCCAAAATCAAGATGTCTGCAGGGCCATGCTCCCTTTGAAGGCTCTATTTAGAACCCTTCCTTGCCTTTTCCAGCCTCTGACAGCTTCCAGCAATCCTTGGCATTCCTTGGCTTGTGGCCACAGTGCTCCAATCTCTGCCTCTGTCTTCACATTGCCTTCTCCTCTTCCGTGTGTCTTCTCATCTGTATGTGTGTATCTCTCTGGCTCTTATAGAACACTTGTCATTTTATTTAGGGACACTCTAGATAATCCAGGATGGTCTCGTCTCAAAATCCGTAATGTAATTACATACATGAAGGCCCTTTTTCCATATAAGGCCATGTTCATAAGTTCCAGGGGATGAGGATATGAACATATGTTTGGGAGCCACCATTCACCCACTCTGGCATGTACATGTTATACAGATAAGAGCACCTGAGCAGACAATGGAGAGTGGGAAGAGAAAAGGGCCTAAGACTGTGCCTAGAGGAAATGCAATGTTTATTCAGTGTGCCATGTAGAATCCCATCACACAGCAACTAAACCCACTGATTAAAAAGTTCCTTGGGAGTCTGAGATTATCATCAAATAGAAACCCCCAAAGTTTCCCATTCATTCATCATTCTTACCCGATACCAACCTTGCTTATATACACTCTTCTACAATCTCTTTCTTCAAATTCTTTTTCCCAGTATATTTAGCATTTAATTAGCACTCTCATTAATTGTTCTCTACACATTGTACACACACTCGATTGTGCAGTTGGCTTTCTAGTCTTTCGCCTCCACTGAGCAGGGGGTGGGGGTAGGAGGGTGGGGGAGGGGTGTCTCTCATTTTTGTGTCTCCACTGCCTGCCTCAGTGGCAGACGTGGAATAGATTCTGAGAGTCCAACATCAATTCTTACAAATTAGAATTCATGCTGTGTCTCTCTCAAGCAATTATCAGTTGGTTTAACTACTGAGTTTTCTGTCAGATGAAGCAGGCCAAACATAAGGCACCTCTAAACTTTAGCCTTTCCATTCCAAAAGTTGGCGTTGTTTTCCTTAATGGCAAAGGACTCAAAGGACTGTGGTTAACAGAACCCTAATGACAAGGCAGCACAAGATTCATGTCACGTCATGTTTATTATGTTAACTGGGAGGCCCGCCACTGCTACTGTGTTTGATTCTTTACTCATCTGGGACTCTTATGAAAAGTAAATAAGCAACAAGAGGGACTTGCTGGACATCTACTCTGTATCCAGCATTATCTATATCCAGAAGAATAAACAGATGGTCTCTCCCAGCCAAGTAGTAAGTTTGGAGACAGGGCTAACCCACAGTAATCTCTGAAGCATGTGAAACATCTGGACACCATATAAAGTCCTGGATATGAGGGAACAACCATCATTTAAGTCATTAGTATGGCTCTGTAATGTCTCTAGAGGGACAAGAAATCACCTCCCCTCTCCCTCTCAAAGAATCTCCTGACAGTGATTTTAAGCCAAGGGACTCCAGTTAATGCTGCCAATAGCTCAGTTCCAGAGAAACAGATGCAAAGCACTTTCCTCCCCCGACTAACTGCCAGAGAGTGAATTTGCTGACCTTTCCAATATGGACAGAACTTGTCTTTTAAAGTTAGCTTTCTCAAGAGGCTGTATTTTACTTGCTTTTAAAAGTTCAAAATATACATTTTTAAAAGACAGTGATTTTGACAATATTAAGTGTTGGCAAGGAGAGAGAGCAACCGGAACTCACATACATTGCTGGTGGGAATGTAAAATGGTATAACCACTTAGGAAAACATATAAAGTTAAATGTAACATAAAGCTAAACAAAAACAACCCAGCAATCCCACTCCTAAGCATTTAACTAAGAGAAAAGAAAATATAAAGACTTGTTCTTACCAGCTTTATTCATAATAGCTAAACTAGATGTATGGATAAATAAATTCTGGTTATGTACCACAGGTGAATGGATAAATAAATTGTGGTATGTATATCCACACAACAGGATACTACTCGGCAATAAAAAGGGACAAATGACTGAAACATACAACAACATGGGTGAATTCTGAAAACATTATGACGCGAGAAAGAAGCACAAATTAATAAGATTAAATGGTTCTATTTATATAAAATTCTAGAAAAGGCAAAATTAATCTATAGTGGCAAAAAGCAAATCAGTGATTGCCTGGGGATGGGGCCAGGTGGTGACTGGGAAGTAGATGATGGAAATGGTTTTCTCTTAATTACAGTGGTCGTTCCATGACTGTATATGTTTGTTAAAACTCATTTAACTGTACACTTAAGCTGCGTGCATTTTATTTTATATAAATTATGTCTCAATAAAGTTGATTGATTTTAAAGAGTAATTTTTAGCCACATTTTTAAAAGGCCTTTTAGTTTACAATCTACCTTGAGACCAGAGACAGTTTTTTTAACTGAACAACAAAGGCTGAAAACTCCCATTTACTACGGAAACTTTGTCTTAAATTCTTAACAATTCATTCTGCACTCGTCAGCTTCAAAATAAAGCTTCCTTGGAAATCTAATGTTGAATAATTATCATGAATATGACCCAAATGTTTCATAAAGACTTCTCTAAACGGTTGTTATAAAGGGCGTTTCCATGTAGGACCACGAGTGAAGTGGGGTAATAGTGAAAGCAGTCTTACTGCATTCCTGCATATCTGAGGAGTGTTTGCGTCTCCATGAGTGATTCCGTTCAGGAATCCTTTTCTCTGGGAAATCTCCATGAAGAAGTCTATAAACTGCCTCACGGATATTTAATCAGCATGGATTCTGGATCTAGTTGATCAAGTCCACTTTAGGGAAATTCTGTCTTTAAATCAGAAAACACCATGTTCCCAGAATGGTAGATGAAATTCTACCTATTCATTTTTGTCAAGAAAGGCAGTATGCAGAAGACTGAAGAGCACAGGCTCTGAAACTGATTATCTAATCATTTCATCCCAGTCAAATCTGGGATCTTCCTCTTACTAACGATGTAACTATAGGCCACTCATTCAAGCTCTGTCTCAGTTTCCTCCTCTGTAAAATGGGCACATTAGTATACACCTGCCTTACAGGATTATTTGGGCGATCTCAGCAAGACACTACATGTCAGGCACTTAGCACAATGCTGGGCACAGGTTACATCCTCAGTAAGTGTTAGCTGCAATTATCAAGGGGCTGAGAGTGCTTCCCAGCCCATTTAAGCTGCAGCAAAGAACAGGTGTGACATCATGGCTATTTAGCTGCAAAAGAAAATGGAGAGATAAAGATGCTACATGATTCATTATGAGTCATATTTATGAATGAACTAGACATTAAATCTCTGCACTTTTCCCTGTCATTCAAATATTCTAATTCGTATTTTAAAAATCTCTTAGAAATGAATAATAAATTAGCTTCATGCTCACACACACAATTTGAATGAAAAAAAACTCTGGGGCAATACCTAAACTTTAGGCAATGAAATTAACTCCAGCAGTGACCTACTGCTTGACACCATGGTCTCCTCTCCTGAAACATTCCAACCTCTTCCCATTGAGAAAAAAATGGCCCTTAAAAGTAAATATATTAATTTTGCATCAAGAATGTTAAATCTACTTAGAAATATGATTAACAATGACGAACCCTCTGAAATGTTAACAGGAGTTGCATTTTGATCATTTAAATGTGAAGGCTGACCAAGCTGACTTCCTACCCGTTTTATTAAGAGCCAAGTGGTAGTGAAATTGCCCCCTGAGGGTTCAGTTCATTTCGGTGCCTGATACCCACCAGGACTTCAGTCTTTAGAACCATTTTTAAGGTGGAAGCAAGTAAGGGAAACCAAAGAAATACTGTTTGATTCAAGGATTTCCCTAGAGAAAATGTTTGCCCGATCATTTAAGGAGAGAAAAAAAAATACCATTTTGCTACTTTTAAACAAATAATGAGAAAGCGTGAAAATATCCTCTTTGGCTTCTTAGAACTTTTGCCTCTGGTTCTAGGAGCTCTTAGGTATAAAAAGGAATTTATCTTAACATGCTTATTAAAGGTTTAAAATTACATAATTACAACAATGGAAGAACTTCCGGATCCGATGCAAAGTTCACATTAGGGAAAATCCAATTGGTGGCAGAAAGTAAATAGGTTTCTTTTCTGAAAACTAGTTTTAATATTAGTTATGAAACACTCTTTCTGGTTAAGCTATTTCCATTATTGCGGGAATTCAGTAAATATTTTTACATGAAAGTCTAAATTTTGGTTCACCTGAGGAAACTAAATTCTAGAAAAGACTAAATGCCAAATGCCTACCTCTACAGAAAAGGCTAAATGCCAAATGCCTATCTCTCCACTCTTCCTGTATTCTAGCTCCGGTGAAAATGAGGGTCTCTCAGGTGATCTCTCACAGCCACATTTTGGCTCTGCTGTTTCCTCTTCTTGGAACTTGCTTCTGCCTCTCTTCATCTGGCTAATTCATATTCTTCCGGGAAGCCTTCCCAACCTACCGTGGCTCCTGCTTCTGAGGGACTGGCCCTCTTCCAGGGGGTCCCCATAGCACCCTGTCTCTCCCCAACCTAGAATTTTCTCACCTCTTGTGTTAGATTGTAAGCTCTCCAGAGGCTGAAGTCTGTGGCCATCTTGTTTGCCATTATTTCCCTGCCACCTGCACAGTTTTCAACAAACACTTGATTAATTAGTTAATGAATGTCTCTTCCACTAACTTAAAACACGTTGGTCCTTTTGACAGAACCCTTCAGCTCTGATCTAAATACTGACCTTAGACTTCAAGGCTTCCACTTGTACCCACCACCTCACCTGCTAGAGTTCTGTCAACTCCTCCGAGTCAGACCGATTGTGAGTGTCCTTGTATCTCTGTAACCCCACTGTTCTCCCCATCACCTCTAGCCCTACTCAGTATTAAACCTGTTAACTGGTTTATCTCATAGATGCCTCCAAATTTGAATAGTGTTCTGTTCATGGTTTTTTTCTGGAAAGAGGTATAAAGAATCTAGAGCAGATTTTGTAGCTTCGAGTAGGCTGATTGAGAGGTTAATTCATTGTCTCACTCCTTGAGTTCCGGTCAACTAATTTATCTCATTGGTTCATCCAAATGGCTGGCTTATAAAGACAGCAGGGTATTTGGGCACCTGGGGATGGAGGAGAAGGGATGTTGGCTTTCCCCAGAGCCATGGCTTTCTCTTCTAGTTACATAGTGGGGCCACTTCCCCAGGGCCTCTGTCAAAAGCACAGGAGTTGAACTATGTTTTTATGACGTTAAATTCTATGAGAAAATACTATCCACATTTTAAATAACTGACTTCTAGATTTACTTCTGGAACACAGTCTCCTCATTTAGGCTGCTTGTATAGAAATAGAAATCGAATGGAGTGGAATGGAAAGGGACAGGACAGGACAGGACAGGATGGAGTAGGAAGTGACTCCAGTCTTTGCATCAGAAGTGTCCTGTTCATTTTCCTCAATGAGCAGCAGTACAAGAAGTAGATTTATAAACTGTGACCATTTTTAGAGAGAGCTAATATTTGAAGCACATTGCTAAATTCTCAGTGCCTGAGCACAACAGGCTCTTAATGAAAACTTTCTGATACCTAGAAGATTAATAGACACTATAAAAGGCAGCTCCAAGTCCCTTGGGTAAAAGAGTAATCCCTATCTACAGTTCCCTCAGTTGGGAGCACCGCTGAAAGGAAGAGAGGAAACAAGTAATGTTTAAGTAAACAGAGCAAAGTTTTCAAGAAAGATGGCCCCAAAGTGTACCGTCTGGAAGGGTCTCTTGAATGCTAGCCCATCTTGGCCTCTGCCATTGCCTCTTTCCTTCTCCTTCTGGACCCTCTCTGGATGGTCTTTTCTAGTCACCTGGCCTACTCTGTACAAAAAAAAACCACGATAGCTTCATCATGGAGCTGTTCCTGCTCCCACAGGTATGGTTCTAGATGCCAACTGGACCTCTCCACTTGGATATTTTATAACCACTTCATATTCCACTCCCATTCCACTCCCCCTTTCAGAAAGAATTCCTACCACCACTTCCCTGAACTCCCTAGTTTAGTTAGTAGCATAGCCAGCAGCCCTTTGCCATCTTTCATCCCTACCTTTTCTGTTCATCCCATGGTCAATTTGCCACCATGTTCTGATGACTCTACCTCCTACAAATCTCTTAAATCCCAAAGGGCTGTCTTCTGAGGCACCTAGCCATGTAGCAGCAGGACCTGGCTTCTCCAATACCTGCAGAGGTCACTTCCCTCTGGTGTATTTAAGGGAATGTGGTTAATTTCACATCTGCCTTTGAGTCAGTCACCGTGCTGCTTGTGTCAGCTACTGCTTGGCTCCTAACTTGGCTCCTGTGCCTACCTGGGACCTCAGCTCACTTTCTGCTGGTCACTGCCTGAATTTCCAGAACCTGTGCCTTTCGGGGACATGATATCTCCATGCTGACCCAGAGGCCTGACCACCCCCTCATTTTCCCATCCTAGGCACACACACCATCCACCAGTTCATTCCCCAGAGCACGTCTCACACAGGCCAGTGTGTGTGACATAGTTTTACTGCAGATTTTGGAATCACAGAAGGAGCCAACAGAGTTCAACACTGATCAGCAAACAACTTAAAAGTGTACCAGTCACCACTTGTCTGAGGTGCTCATTCCTGCTTCAGGGAATTTTTAACTCCTCGAAAGCCAACCAGCCCCATTCCTTTGGGCCCCTCTCCCCTTCCTTACACAGACCACGGCTGTTTTCTCCTTGTAACATGTCTTTCTTCTCTATTCCTTCAGCCTCTACCTGGGTTCAGGCTGTCATTAGTGTCACCACCTGGCTGGCCTCCCTGTCTCCCATCTCACCCAGCCTCCTCCCTTCGCCACCTCCCACTCCATCACCAAATTATCTTTCAGAGTCCAACTGTGTCACTCCCTCATCTAAGCCTTGAACAATTCCCTACCACTTGCAGAAACATCTTAGTGTGCATGGCAGCCAAGACCGTGATTTGGTTCTAGAAGCCCCTGACCCTGCTTTTAACTAAAGTACTGGCCATTCCCTGAACAAGTCACAGCTATACCTCCTTGAATTTGCACCCATCCTCTAGAACTCCAGCTCTACCTCCAAAACTCAGCTTAAACATCATCTTCCCTATAAAATCCTTCCCACGGGATGAAGCCTCATCAGGGTCATAAGTTCTGTATTCCTGCAAGACTGTTACTCACCTCTATTAGCCCCAAGCAAATGGCATAGACCAATTTATTTCTATTCCTTCCTGCCTTATTGATAATACACTTTACTCACAAGAGAGAGACTCTGTCTTTCCCCCTTTGGTCCTCAGTGTCTTGCACTGTGATTGTCACAAAATTAATAAATGTCTGTTGAACAAAAGATTAATTTGTGAATGAATGCCCAATATGCGGGAGTCTGAAGTCAGCAAGGAGAGTTATGACTGACCAATGTGAGTCCCTTCATCAGACTCTGTGCGGCTGGAGGATGGGAACAAGGAAGGTTTGTCTTGCTACATCTTGCACCCATTCGCAAATGGAAGACATCGAAGATGAACTGGACTCAGAATCCAAAGCCTAAAGGAGAGGTCTGCTGGGAGTACTTTGAATAAGGCTCACTAAAATTAACAGAATATGGATGAGGAATTCCTAAACAGCCTTGTGCACAGCAGCATCTTGATTCTTAAAAGCAGTGACTAAACGTGTTTGATTAGCGCTAAAAGAGAGCTGCAGAATCTGTTTTTCCCAAAACTATTCACTCACAATGGCTCTGAGTGACCACCATGCCTCTCCTATCGCCACCATCGAGGGCAGCCTTCTGTGGTTTCAGGTGCAACCACAGCTTGCCTGCGCACACGCACAGATTACCAACAAGTAGACGAAGACAGCATTTATTTTTAACTCTGGTTCAGGAAGGGTGGTGTGGACACTGGGACTGTTGGAAGGCAGGAAGCAAGTTCCAGGGAACAAGCAAGTCAGAACTGGCAGAGAAGGTGGAGGGATGATGGTGAAGAGCAGTAGATACTACTTTACTAGTTTGAAGCTATCCCGAATCACCAAATTCTCCTTTCTCTAGCATTTTCTGGCTTTGTCAAATCTCCCACAGTGAGAAGACTACACTGTGAAGCGTAAGAGATCTATGAAGCACCCGGCACAAGGATGCCAGGAATTTACAGCTCGAACGGCTGTCTCACAACAAAATGAACATTTATTTGTTTTCTTGTTATTTTGTTTTCTTGCCATATGTGGGCCTCTCACTGTTGTGGCCTCTCCCGTTGCGGAGCACAGGCTCCGGACGCGCAGGCTCAGCGGCCATGGCTCACAGGCCCAGCCGCTCCACGGCATGTGGGATCTTCCCGAACCGGGGCACGAACCCGTGTCCCCTGCATCGGCAGGTGGACTCTCAACCACTGGGCCACCAGGGAAGCCCCAAAATGAACAATTAAATGGAGCACCTGAGTCATAACAAAAGAACCACCATCTGTGCACATTTAGCAAAAAGGAGTTCGCCACAGAACGCTGATGTGGACTGATGCCTCGTCATGAGGCTTTCACAAGTGGACCTGAAACCTGGTGTCATCAACTCTAACTGGAATTTCCAGATCTGAGGTTATTCCACAATGTTCCAAAGCCAGGCAGAGGCAGATGGGTGGTGCCAGGCTATGAATCCAGTGTAGAGGCTGTCCAGCCAGGGTTTGCCCGCCAATAGTACCACACTGGATGATAATCCTGTTGGCCAAGCCTCTTAATCTACCTCCAAATCAGATGTTAAAATGCTCCAATGATGATGGCACACTCCATCTAGGTCCATTACAGGAATTATAACAATGCTTGTTACTCATGTATAAACTACAGCGATATTTAAGTCAGCCGCCAAACTTTTATTGAGCACTTGCTTTATGCCAGAAAATGCACTAAATTCTTTTCTACGGTCAAACTCAATTCTCAGAGCAATGCTAGGTAATGGCTCCTATTTTATTACGATCCCCATTTTACAGAATGAAAAGCTAAGGTTTCAGCATGGCTACTTAACCAAGACCACAAGTGGAGGAGGAGGGATTTGTGCTCCAGAGCTCACACACTTAGCCTCCATGACATTGGAGACAGAATCTAGAATTTGAACATTTATCCAACTTTAGCCCCCAACCAACGTGCTGAGTATGTGTATGCACAGGGTGAGGCCTCAAGTACACCGCTCCTGCCCACAGGAACCGGGCACTACTGGGTACACTACGGAGTAGCAAGTTGGCTTGGAGGTCAGCAATGTTCTGTCACCATGTGAGCTTAACCCAAACGAAACTGTCTCTAGCTTACTGCGTTCCGGCTCCACGTTAAAAGCACAGCTGCTCACAAGAGAAACGTCATCCACGGGTTTCTGATTCATTTATACTTAACTCATCCCCGTCTTGGTCTGAATGCACTGTCATCCAAAATGACTTATAAAAGCTTTCCAAGAGCCTTTTAACTTGGTCTTCCTTCAAGTTGTGCCAAAGGTAAATGGAACTAAATCATTTTAAAATTTTAAACTTAGGAAGCAAGATATCCAAGGAAGCTAGAAATACAGCCAAAAAGACATTCTCGGCTCTGTAAGGGACGCTTCCAAAACTGCAAGTGTAAGAGTTCTCAGAAATTTAACCAACAAATGAGCCTTTACTATAATTTAAAATCAGAAAAAAAGAACATGTCTGAAATTCTTGATTTATAGCTCAGGTTAGAGCTTTTTTTTCTCTAAGCAAATATCCTGAATACTTCACCGCATAGAGGAGCAATGAATGATTAATGTTTGTTATCAGGATTTTCACCTTCAAATCCAAAGTATTTTGAATATATGCACCATATATTGAGAGAGACAATGGAGAGGGGTATGACTACCATGGGAGGATAGAACTAGAAAATGAAGAGCGTGTGAAGTAAAAACTACCTCACTTTCTCACGACAGTCAGCTTCAGAAAACCCTCAATCACGGTAGGAACACAATTCACTATCTGATGCTTTATTGGCTGTATCTGTGTTTATCTGAAACTTTCTACTCAGGATATCGGCCCATCCAGGTTAACAGAAGATGCTGAGTAGCCTGAGAAAGCCACCATGATCCCAGAAGACTAAAGCAACTTAAAACCTGTGGGCTTCATGGCTGCAGAAATCTTGTTAAGTTTCTCTCTGTGGATAACTGAAGCTAAAACATCCTTAACATGTCCTTCTGTGCAGAAAAATACAATTCTATGTGTTTGCAACATTAGAACAAGGGGCTCTCCAGAGATGAAGGCCTCCTGAGAGGGTTGGATTTTCTTTACCTGGGTGGTGATTACGGCAGGGGGAGAGGCCTCTCAGGGGTCATGACAGTCTTCCAAGCACATAATGTGCCATTAAAACATTGTTATCCACAGACAGGGAAAGAGCATAGATGCCATTAAGGATGCTAACACATTGTTGATTTCCATGTTTATTTGATTTTTTCCCAGAAATTTTAAAAGGCATGAAGTTATAGCCCATTGGAGTCTTTAAATGCAAAAAGCCAAACCACTCCTTATTACAGGCACCTCTGAAAAAGAACTCACCCCCCACATTCACCTTTCTTCTAAACTGGCTGGATATTTTAAATGGTCCCCAGCTCATCTTCTAGCATTAACTCCTCTCTGTTTGGCCTGACTTCCCTTTAGAATCATTATATAAGGAAAGTAGACTGATGCTAAATGCAAAGAATCAGTGGCCCCTTGAACAGCAAAGTAAAAATGGTACGGAAAAGTAAAGATTGATACTTTACTCCATACTCCAAAAAAGATTCCCTGGATTCCTTTTCCTTCAGATTCCTGGGGTTTTAAAAATACAATTTCTCACTCAAAGAACTGTTTTAAAATGTTAGGGAAAACTTCTAATTTCTAAATGTAAAATTCAGTACCATGTGGCAAGCCCTTTGGGGACATTCCTATGATGATCATTAAGTGAGAATCCACAGCCTGTAGCCAGATGGGTATGTAACTAAGGGGAAATTACTTTCTGTCTCTTGCATTAGTTATCTATTGCTACACAACAAACTATCACAAACTTAGCAGATTAGAGCAACACATGTTTATTAGCTCACTTTCTGAGGATTAGGAACCCAGACTGGCTTTCCTGGGTCCTCTGCTCAGGGTCTCTCACACACTGCAATCAAGGGGCCAGCCAGCGCTCAAGTCTCATCTGAAGGTTCAACTGGGAAAGGCTTTGCTTCCAAGCTTCTTACATGGTTGTTGGCAGAATTTCATTTCTTGTTCTTCAAGGACTGTTAGATGGAGGGTCTCAGTTCCTAAGTAGCTCTTGGCAACTTAAAACCTATAGGCTTTGCAATTGCAGGGATCCTTCTGAGACTCTCTTGGTGCATGGCAATGGTTAGAGTCTCTGAAATGTCCTTCCGTGTGGAAAAATAATTGTTTTCCTTGACACATGGATCTCCCAACATAGCAACTTGCTTCATCAAAGCCAGCAACAAGGAGAATCTGCTAGCAAGACATAAGTCACTGTCTTATGAAGCATAATAACATCCCATCACTTTTGCCATATTCTGCTGATTAGAAGCACGTCTCTGGGCCATCCCACACTCAAGGGGAGGCATTGCACAACGCACAAATGCCAGGAAGCAGGGATCACTGGGGTCTATCATAGAATCTGTCCACCATATCTCTGTACCTCAATTTTCTGATCTGTCAAATGGGAATGACACTGACCCCTACTTTGCCAGACTGTTGGAAGAACTAAATGTGTTTATTCCTATAAAGAGCTTCAAAGAGTACCTAACACATAATAAGTGTTCGATAAATGTTAGCTACTGTTCTCATTGGGGTTTTTGTTTTACTATTTTATTATTATGTGCTATAAGTCATGCTCATCTTGCTTCCTGTTGGTTTTATGCACACATCAGAATAAATAAGGTAGGCAATGTACCAAGGCATGGCAACCCAAGCTGACTAGCATAAGTACCACCTAAACGAGAATCCAGCTGTCTCCACCACATGCCATTATCAATCTAACAACCCTGGAATGTCGATTTAAATGGAAAAAAATAGGCTTTCTGGTTAAGACAGGAGAGATCACTAATGTCTCATGACTTAAATCTGATCCACTCTCTGCTCTCTCAAAAACCAACCTATGTAGTGGGTCCAACCTTTAAGGAACACCATCAACTTTCTATTTCCCAACATTACTCTGATCATAAATTTACTGAAAATAACTAGAATTACACGATCTATGGTCCCCAGCACTGTTTTTATTGACAGTGCATTTAGATCTGGTATTGCTCTAGCCTCTGCATGGGGAAAAGAATGGTAAGTTTGGTGCCAGTGTGCCTCATTTTAAGAAAATTCACAGCACAAGAATCCAAACTTTAAATCTGAGAAACAAAGTGTTTACAAACAAAACAAACACATTTATTTCCGTTAGCAAAAGGATTCACCTCTAACCACTTATATGTTTAGAAATTAGGTCGATGAGGAAAAGAAGCCAAAAGGAAAAGAGTTAGGAGCTCATCCAAGTGATGATTAGATATTAAATAAAGAATCTCTAAAGGCATAACATAAACCAAAGGGAGTCTTCTTTTGTTGATTGCTATAGTAAGTTTGTCCTACTTTGTTTCTCTTCATGAAACCCTGGAGGAAAACAAACCACATTCCAGACACTTTGAAATGCTGGCACTTTGCATACTGCCAGACACAAAGCAGGCACTCAGTTTATGTTTGTAGAATTACCAAATGATTGAACACCTAATTGACTGGTTGTCAGACTGACTTACTGAATCACTGAGTGATGTCTGAAAGGTCAAAGGTGCTGGTTTCAAATATTATCACTGTTTTTAAAAAGTGCTGGTTTCAAATACTATCACTGTTTTTAAAACAAACATATTTATTAGCTGATCAATAAAGACAGGTTTCAGCAACAGGTGTTGGAACAACTGATCATCTATCTCTATGCAAAGAAATGAACCTCAAGCTAAACCTTACACCTTATACACTAAACTCATATCATAGCTCCAAAGATAAAACATTAAACTATAACACAATTAAAGAAAACACAGGAGAAAATCTTCATGACTTGAGCTTAAATGAAGAATTCGTAGACATGAAAACAAGAGCATGACCCATAAATGAAAAAAATGGATAAATCAGACTTCAGTGAAATTGAAAACTTTTGCTGACTGAAAGTCACTGTTGAGAGAATGAAAAGACATGTGACAGACTGAGAGAAAATATTTGCATATCACATATCTGATGAAGGACTTGTATTCAGAATATGTAAGGAACTCTCAAAAGTCAACAGTATGAAAACAAGCAAGCCAATTAAAAAGGGGGCAAAAGACTTGTGCAAACACTTCACCAAAGTCATAAGCACATGAAACAGTATTCAACATCATCAGCCATTAGGGATATGCAAATTAAAACCATGACGATATATCACTACACACCTACTAGATGGCTAAAATAAAAAGTGCTGACAATACCAAGTGCTAGTGAGGATACAGAGCAATTGGAACACTCATGCATTGCTGATGGAAATGCAAAATGGTAGAGCCACTCTTGAAAACAGGAAGTTTCTCATAAAGCTAAATACACACTTACCATATGGCCCAGCAATCCCACTTCTGACCATTTACCTCAGAAAAATGAACACTTACATTCATGTGAAAACTTGTACACAAATGTTGATAGCAGCTCTATTCATAATTACCAAAACCCAGAAATAAGTCAAATATCCTTCAACAGAGGAATGGTTAAACAAACTGTAGTACATCAAGACCATGGACTACTCAGCCATTAAAAACCAAAAACAGGGCTTCCCTGGTGGCACAGTGGTTGAGAGTCCGCCTGCCGATGAGGGGACACGGGTTCGTGCCCCGGCCCGGGAAGACCCCACATGCCGCGGAGCGGCTGGGCCTGTGAGCCATGGCCACTGAGCCTGCACGTCTGGAGCCTTGTGCTCCGCAACGGGAGAGGCCACAACAGTGAGAGGCCCTCGTACCGCAAAAACAACAACAACAACAAAAAGCATGGATACATGCAACAACTTAGATGAATCTCAAAGGCATTACACTGTGTGAAAGAATCCAGTATCAGAAGATTATATATTGTATGAGTCCATTTATATGACATTCATGAAAAGACAAAGCTATAATGACAGGGAACACCTCAGTGGTTGCTAGAGGGGTGGGGCAAAGGGCAAAGGTGTAACTATAGCCTGAGGGAGTTTTTTGGTATGAAGGAAAGTTCTATAATTAATTGTGGTAGTGGTATCACAAGTCTATTCATGTGTTAATAGAACTGTACACCAAAAGGGTGAAAATGTCCATTTGGCTGTATGATAATTTTTAAATTAAATAATAAAGAAAGGGCTTCCTTGGTGGCGCAGTGGTTGAGAGTCTGCCTGCCGATGCAGGGGACACAGGTTCGTGCCCCGGTCCGGGAAGATCCCACATGCCATGGAGCGGCTGGGCCCGTGAGCCATGGCCGCTGAGCCTGCGCGTCCGGAGCCTGTGCTCCGCAACGGGAGAGGCCACAACAGTGAGAGGCCCGCGTACCGCCAAAAAAAAAAAAGTAAATAATAATAATAGGGCTTCCCTGGTGGCGCAGTGGTTGAGAGTTCGCCTGCAGATGCAGGGGACACAGGTTCGTGCCCCGATCCGGGAAGATCCCACATGCCGCGCAGCGGCTGGGCCCGTGAGCCATGGCCGCTGAGCCTGCGCGTCCGGAACCTGTGCTCCGCAACGGGAGAGGCCACAACAGTGAGAGGCCCGCGTACCGCAAAAAAAAAAAAATAATAATAATAATAATAATAATAAAGAAGGGTCTACCTGGTTTTACATAGAAAAACTTTGTGGCCTGAGGTACCTCATGACAACTTCCTGTATAAATGATAGGTTTCTGGTCTTGAAAAGCGTGAGACTAGCAGCCCCTGCCATAACCTCTCCCAGACACACTCTAAAATACATACGAAAATAGAGAAAAATTATAAAATTTACCAGACTGCTGAGGACAAGGACGAACAGCATCTAAGTCGGAATCTGAAAGTATCTTCCACAGGATCAAGGGAACTGGGGTGGGCAATGAAATTAGGGGTCCTTCTGTGCTAAGCACATCTCAAAACATTTAGATGGGAAGATCCTTCTTCCCAGCCCCACCATCTCCTGGTCATGTCTATGCAAACAGAAAAACCAAGCAGCCATTTCTTTTCTTTGTTGTTGAACTACTCCACAGCCAGAATGCTGCTCCCATCTCCTCCTTGCCAGTCAGTCCCTGCAACTCACAAAAAATAACTACTTAGGGCTTCCCTGGTGGTGCAGTGGTTGAGAGTCCGCCTGCTGATGCAGGGAACACGGGTTCATGCCCCGGTCCGGGAAGATCCCACGTGCCGCGGAGAGGCTGGGCCCGTGAGCCATGGCCGCTGAGCCTGCGCGTCCAGAGCCTGTGCTCCACAACGGGAGAGGCCACAACAGTGAGAGGCCCGCGTACCGCAAAAAAAAAAAAAAAAAAAAACTACTTAGCAGTGAGGCTGCCACCAGGACTGGTGCGTGTTATCAGGTCAGAGCAAGCTACATACACAGAGGCAGGAGCAGGAAGAACCTAGAAGTTCAACCTGAGGATTATGGTATTCCCTGTACTCTGTGCTTAGAGTGTCAGAGAATCAAGGAAAAAGATGAGGAGAGAAGCCCATCTTACTTTAGGAAGTCTGAATGAGATTAGCTGGTTTGTCTCTGGGAACTGTGCTCAAAGTGTATTTCTTGGATTTCAGATCCAAGAAGGGATCTGAGAGTGGATATGGCCAATAACCTCCAGACGGATCCTGAGGCAATTGTTAAAGCTACCTGGTATATATCCTTGGCTCTACCACTTATTAGCTGTGTGACCTGGAGACATTTACCCTTTCTGTGCCTCAGACAGACAAAGGGAATAATAGTGCCTATCTCACGGTAAGGATTAATGAATTAATATATTAAAGCTTGTAACCGAATTTTCCTTCACTCTGTACTCTTTTTCCCCATGGTATCTATTTTTTTTATATCTACTCATATTTAAATTAGAAGAGATTAATTTAGAGGCGTGTATGGTAATAATTCCTAACATTTATATGGTACAGAACTACCAAGGCACCTCAAAATCAAATTACTGAAAATCAGTGATAAAGAGAAAATCTTAAAAGTGGACAAAGAGAGGGAGAGGGAGGGAGGGAGGGAGGGAGGGAGGGAGGGAGGGAGGGAGGGAGAGAGAGAGAGAGAGAGAGAGAGAGAGAGAGAGAATTCACATAGAGGAACAAAAATAAGAACTACAGCGTACTTCTTGTCAGAAACTACATAAGCCAGAACAGAACATCTTTAAAGTGATGGGGTGGAGGGGAACCCTGTCAACCTTGAATTCTATAACCAATAAAGATATCTTTCAAAAATTAAGGTGATATATAGACATTTTCAGACCAAGAAAGTTGGTATAACTTATTGCCATGAGATTTGTAAGGTCTAAAGAAATTTCTTTAACAAGAAATGTTCTTCAGGGAGAAAGAAAATTACACCAAATAGAAATTTGGATCTACAAAGGATTGAGGTATTTGAACATACCTCCATTTCAAATTTGAGGTATTTGAAAACTTGCTTAGAAAAGCAAATATGTGGATAAATATAAGACATTTTTCTAAGTTTTAATCTCCTTAAAAGGTAATTGACTATTTAAAACAAAAATAACAATGTATTGTGGGGTTTAAAATGTATATAGACATGTATAGGACATGTATAGGACAACAATAACACAAAGGACAGGAAAAAGGAAATGGAGTATACTGTTGTATAAAACTTACATTACATGTGAAGTGTTATAATATTATAAGAAAACAGACTGTGATAAGTTAAAGATGTAAATTATAAACCCTACAAAAATAAAATGAAAAGATACAGCTGATAAGTCAATCATGGCAATAAAACAAAATAATAAAAAGTGCTCAATTAATCCAAAAGGCAGGAAATGAGAAAAAAGAAAAAAGGATAGAAAAAAGTAGAAAACAAAGAGCAAGATGGTAGCTTGAATCCAACCATATCAATAATTATATTAAATGTAAATGATCTATAAATACTCCAATTAAAAAGCAGACTTTGTCAGACTGAATAAAAACTAGGTCCTAATTCTATGCTGTCTGAAGAAACTGATTTTAAATATAAAGACACAGATAAGACAAAAGCATAAGAACGGAATGCAAGAAAATATTAATACCAATATTAAATACCAAGCAAATACTAATCAAATGAGGAAGTCCCAATACTAATATCAGACAAATAGACTTCATAACAAGGAATATTTGCAGAAAGAGAGGGACACTTATCATACCCTTATAATGATGATAGGGTCAACATACCAAGTTAAGATAACAATCCTAAATGTATATTCGCCTAATAACAGAGATTTAAAATACATGAAGTAAAAAGTATTGAAATGGAAGAAGGAATAGAAATATCCACAACTGTAGCACACAGTCAGTACTCAGCACATGGTAGCTATTATTATCATTATCGACATCATCATTTGATCAGTAACATTCCCAAAACATAAGATTCAAGACAGGAATGCTCATCACACCACTATTATTTAACAGTGTTCTGAAAATTCTATCCAAAATATTATGGGAAAAAACAAAAATAAGATGTCTTAACTATCGGGATAGAGGAGATAAAATTAGCATTATTTCTAGTTGAAGTGGTTATATGCTTAGAAACCAAACCAAAACAAAACAAAACAAAAAAACTAAGAGGTGTTAAAATAGTAGGATTCAATAAGGGCGATCACTTGAAATTAGTAGTCACATTTTAAGGACTTGCATGAATACTATCAACAACCAATTATAAAATATAAATGGGGCTTCCCTGGTGGCGCAGTGGTTGAGAGTCCGCCTGCCGATGCAGGGGACACGGGTTCGTGACCCGGTCCAGGAAGATCCCACATGCTGCGGAGCAGCTAGGCCCGTAAGCCATGGCCACTGAGCCTGCGTGTCTGGAGCCTGCGCGTCCGGAGCCTGTGCTCCGCAGTGGGAGAGGCCACAACAGTGAGAGGCCCGCGTACCGCAAATAAATAAATAAAATTAAAAAGATATATATATATATATGAAAAGAAGGTTCCACTCATAAAAACAATAGAAAATTTTAATTTCCCAGGAAAAAATACTAAAGCCCTCAAGGATAAAAATAAAAATCTTTGAGAACTGTTTTTTTTGTTTTGTTTTGTTTTTTAAGAGACCATTGGCAGTCATTAGAGTGGTGAACCTACAAGTCTCCCTGCAAACCTGTTTCAAATCTGGACCCTGAATCCTTATAAAACCATGGAGTCTTATAACTCCCTCATCTCCCTGCAGAAAGTTCTCCAGAATGCCCTCCTAGAATCTGAAGAGAGATGCAGAACTCACTCATTAGTGTATCCAGCACCCAGAAAAGTTCCTGACACATAGTAAGCACTGAAATAATATATATTATTTGAAATAATATTCGATGGATGAAATAAATGAATAAATCATTCATTTATAAGCAACTTCCTAAACTCTCTTAGAACTACCCTCGCAAAAGTGATCTCTGGCCCAAAAAAAGTTCCTCAGAATTGCCTCATTCCATCCTGCAGTTGATTCAAGGGCACTTCTAGGATCAACCCAGGTCCCTCTTGACAGGAGATAAATAGAAATTGGGAGAGCTTTTATTTTCTTGTGGTGCAAAGAAGCATGTATTACACTGAGGTCTTGTCTTCTGAGACTCCGAAATGTCCTACACTTTATCAAGAGATTCATGGATTTTCATTGGCATGACCAGTCTTTGAGGTTTCACAGTTTTCCAAGGTCAACTAGGGCGATTTTGTATTTTAGCATAAGAATAACCTGAATGTAGAGTCATGCTCCTGAACTGCTCCTAAAAGATCTTGAAACTTTCCCATGGGGTGGAGGCATGCTGCAACAACTTTCACCAGTTATTCAATCAAATATTTACTGAGGATTTATTTTGTTATTAGATGCTAGGAAGACAGCAGGAAATGTCCCTACTCTCTTGGGGCTTCCATTCAAGTACGGAAAAATAGACAATCAACAAACAAACAAATGAACCAAATACCTACAGCTGGTGAGTGATGTGTAATATGTAGACACTAATAGGGTCATGAAATCTAACTATTAATTTCGTTTATCAACATGTGTTCTTCCCTGACTGATCCTCAACTTTATCCCCATAACAAGTGCTTTTTTTCTCCTACTGCCTTTGTTTTCTAATTTCTGGGAAAGTTACTAAAAATTTTTATGACAGGACCCCACATTTGCAACCAACTCAGACTATCATTTTCCTTCTTTGTAAGTGTCATTCAAAACTTCGAGAGGCATGCTGGAGCAGCTGCAATTTCTATTTCAACAAGAATATGTAGATAGCCTCTTGATATATGGGAGTACATGGGCTTTAAAATTAGGAGACCAGGGAAGAATGCTTCCAGCTCACCTGGTGCATTGCTCTTCACTTCTTCACTGCACTGTGAGGGTTGGTCAGCTGAATCACTCCGAATGAGAACACTGTTTTAACCCTGGAGAACACCCCGCCAAGATTTCACACAACAACCTTTGACTAATATTGCCTTGAGATGTCAGATCTTTCTCTTATTATCACTGTAGAGCAATACTTATTCTATCTAAAGGGAATGACTATTAATAAAGTTTTCTTCTAAATCACACCAGGTGGCTCAGCTCTGGGCCCGGGCGGGGTCGTCCGCCCGAACTCCAAAGCATGGTCACCTTCAACCAAGAGCTGAGGGGTAGGGGCGACCACCCCCAGCCCCCCGTACCCCTCACCCTGCACCACAGTCATTGGGCCTCTGCCATGTGAGAAAACCTCTTTGAATCCCCACTGCCCAGTTTTAGCAAGAAACAGGCACTCAGTAAATCTCTACTGAACAAATGAACGTAAATTTCTGAAGGCAGGATTTGTGACAAATTACTTCTCTCGTTTTCTCTGATGCGCTGCTATGGTCTCTAGAAACTGCACAGTTTACTGCTTAATCCTGCAGCCTATGGAACGAAAACCACATTCACAGAAAGAGATGAAATGAAAAGGCACAGGGCTATGTACCAGAGGAAGGAACAAGATAAAACCCCAGAAAAACAATTAAATGAAGTGGATATAGGTAACCTTCCAGAAAAAGAATTCAGAATAATGATAGTGAAGATGATCCAGGACCTTTGAAAAAGAATGGAGGCAAAGATCGAGAAGATGCAAGAAATGTTTAACAAAGACCTAGAAGAATCAAAGAAGAAACACCTGAAAGAATTAAAGAACAAACAAACAGAAATAAACAGTACAATAACTGAAATAAAAAATACACTAGAAGAATCAATAGCAGAAAAACTGCATCAGAAGAATGGATAATTGAACTGGAAGACAAAATAGTGGAATTCATTGCCACAGAACAGAATAAAGAAAAAAGAATGAGAAGAAATGAAGACAGCCTAAGGGACCCCTGGGACAACATTAAACACACCAACATTGGCATCATAGGGGTCCCAGAAGGAGAAGAGAGAGAGAAAGGAACCGAAAATATATTTGAAGAGATTATACTTGAAAACTTCACTAAAACGGGAAAGGAAATAGCCACCCAGGAAGTGCAGAGAGTCCCAGGAAGGATAAACCCAAGGAGAAACACACTGAGACACACAGTAATCAAACTGACAAAAACTAAAGACAAAGAAAAATTATGAAAGGCAACAAGGGAAAAATGACAAATAGCATACAAGGGAGCTCCCATAAGGTTAACAGCTGATTTCTCAGCAGAAACTCTACCAGCCAGAAGGCAGTGGCACCATGTACTTAAAGTGATGAAAGGGAAGAACCTACAACAAAGATTACTTACCAGCAAGGATCTCATTCAGATTCGACAGAGAAATCAAAAGCTTTACAGACAAGCAAGAGCTAAGAGAATTCAGCACCACCAAACCAGCTCTACAACAAATGCTAGAGGAACTTCTCTGAGTAAGAAACACAGGAGAAGAAAAGGACTTACAAAAAAAACCCCAAAACAATTAAGAAAATGGTCATAGGAACATACATATCAATAATTACCTTAAATGTGAATGGATTAAATGCTCCAAGCAAAAGACACAGACTCACTGAATGGACAGAGAAACAAGACCCATATATATGCTGTCTCCAAGAAACCCACTTCAGACCTAGGGACACATACAGACTGAAAGTGAGGGGATGGAAAAAGATATTGCATGCAAATGGAAATCAAAAGAAAACTGGAGTAGCAATACTTGTATCAGATAAAATAGACCTTAAAATAAAGAATGTTACAAGAGTCAAGGAAGGACACTATGTAATGACCAAGGGATCAATCTAAGAAGAAGATATAACAATTATAAATATATATGCATCCAACATAGGAGCACCTCAATACATAAGGCAAATGCTAACAGGTCTAAAAGGGGAAATCGACAGTAATACAATAATAATGGGGGACTTTAACACCTCACTTACACCAAAGGAAAGATCATCCAGACAAAAAATTAATAAGGAAACACAAGCTTTAAATGACATAATGGACCAGATAGATTTAATTGATATTTATAGGACATTCCATCCAAAAACAGCAGATTACACTTTCTTCTCTAGTGCACACAGAACATTCTCCAGGATAGATCACATCTTCGGTCACAAATCAAGCCTCGGTAAACTTAAGAAAACTGAAATCATATCAAGCATCTTTTCCGACAACAATGCTATGAGATCAGAAATCAATTACAGCGAAAAAAACGTAAAAAACACAAACACATGGGGGCTAAACAATACATAACTAAATAAACAAGGGATCACTGAAGAAATCAAAGAGGAAATCAAAAAATACCTAGAGACAAATGACAATGAAAACACGATGATCCAAAACCTATGGGATGCAGCAAAAGCAGTTCTAAGAGGGAAGTTTATAGCAATACAATGTTACGCCAAGAAACAAGAAAAATCTCAAATAAACAATCTAACCTTACACCTAAAGGAACTAGAGAAAGAAGAACAAACAAAACCCAAAGTTACTAAAAGGAAAGAAATCATAAAGTTCAGGGCAGAAATAAATAAAATAGAAACAAAGGAAACAACAGCAAAGACCAATAAAACTAAAAGCTCGTTCTTTGAGAAGAAAAAGAAAATTGATAAACCTTTAGCCAGACTCATCAAGAGAAAGAGGAGGAGGACTCAAATCAATAAAATCAGAAATGAAAAAGGAGAAGTGACAATGGACACTGCAAAGAGACTACTACAAGCAACTCTATGCCAATAAAACGGGCAACCTGGAAGAAATGGACAAAGTTTTAGAAAGATATAAACTTCCAAGACTGAACCAGGAAGAAATAGAAAATATGAACAGACCAATCACAAGTAATGAAATTGAAACTGTGATTTAAAATCTTCCAACAAACAAAAGTCCAGGACCAGATGCCTTCACAGGTAGATTCTATCAAACATTTAGAGAAGAGCTAACACCCACCCTTCTCAAACTCTTCCAAAATACTGCAGAGGAAGGGACACTCACAAACTCATTCTACGAGGCCACCATCACCCTGATACCAAAACCAGACAGAGATACTACAAAAAAAGAAAATTACAGACCAATATCACCGATGAATATAGATGCAAAAATCCTCAACAAAATACTAGCAAACAGAATCCAACAATGCATTAAAAGGATCATACACCATGATCAAGTGAGATTTATCCCACGGATGCAAGGATTCATCAATATATGCAAATCAATCAATGTAATATGCCATATTAACAAATTGAAGAATATAAACCATATGACCATCTCAATAGATGCAGAAAAAGCTTTTGACAAAATTCAACACCCATTTAAGATAAAAACTCTCCAGAAAGTGAACATAGAGGGAACCTACCTCAACATAATATAGGCCATATATGACAAACCCACAGCAAACATCATTCTCAATGGTGAAAAACTGAAAGCATTTCCTCTAAGACCAAGAACACGACAAGGATGTCCATTCACACCACTATTATTCAACATAGTTTCGGAAGTCCTAGCCACGGCAATCAGAGGAGAAAAAGAAATAAAAGGAAATCAAATTGGAAAAGAAGAAGTAACTGTCACTGTGTGCAGATGACATGATACTATACATAGATAATCCTAAAGATGCCACCAGAAAACTACTAGAGCTGATCAATGAATCTGGTAAAGTTGCAGGATACAAAATTAATGCACAGAAATCTCTTGTATTCCTATACGCTAACAACAAAAGATCAGAAAGAGAAATTAAGGAAACAATCCCATTCACCATTGCAACAAAAAGAATAAAATGCCTACGAATAAACCTACCTAAGGAGGTAAAAGACCTGTACTCAGAAAACTATAAGACACTGATGAAAGAAATCAAAGATGACACAAACATGGAGACATCCAAACATGACTATACTACCCAAAGCAATCTATAGATTCATTGCAATGCCTATCAAATTACCAATGACATTTTTTACAGAACTAGAACAAAAAAATCTTAAAATTTGTATGGAGACACAAATGACCCCGAATACCCAAAGCAATCTTGAGGGAAAAAAACAGAGCTGGAGGAAAAGAATCCCTGACTTTCAGACTATACTGCAAAGCTACAGTAATCAAGACACTATGGTACTGGCACAAAAACGGAAATATAGATCAATGGAACAGGATAGAAAGCCCAGAGATAAACCCATGCACTATGGTCAACTAATCTATGACAAAGAAGGCAAGGATATACAATGGAGAAATGACAGTCTCTTCAGTAAGTGGTGCTGGGAAAACTGGACAGCTCCATGTAAAAGAATGAAATTAGAACACTCCCTAACACCATACACAAAAATAAACTCAAAATGGATTAAAGACCTATATGTAAGACCGGACACTATAAAACTTTTAGAGGAAAACACAGGAAGAACACACTTTGACATAAATCACAGCAAGATCTTTTTTGACCCACCTCCTAGAGTAATGGAAATAAAAACAAAAATAAACAAATGGGACCTAATGAAACTTAAAAGCTTTTGCACAGCAAAGGAAACTATAAACAATATGAAAAGACAACCGTCAGAATGGGAGAAAATATTTGCATACAAATCAACGGACAAAGGATTAATCTCCAAAATATATAAACAGCTCATGCAGCTCAATATGAAAAAAACAACCCAATCAAAAAATGCACATAAGACCTAAATAGATATTTCTCCAAAGAAGACATACAGATGGCCAAGAGGCACATGAAAAGGTGCTCAACATCACTAATTATTAGAGAAATGCAAATCAAAAGTACAATGTGGTATCACCCCACACAGGTTAGAATGGCCATCATCAGAAAATCTACAAACAACAAACGTTGGAGAGGGTGTGGAGAAAAGAGAACCCTCTTGCACTGCTGGTGGGCATGTAAGTTGACACAGCCACTATGGAGAACAGTATGGAGGTTCCTTAAAAAACTAAAAACAGAATTACCATATGACCCAGCAATCCCACTACTGGGCATATACCCAGAGAAAACCATAATTCAAAAAGACACATGCACCCCAATGTTCACTGAAGCACTATTTACATTAGCCAGGTCATGGAAGCAACCTAAGTGTCCATCAACAGATGAATGGATAAAGAAGATGTGGCACATATATACAATGGAATATTACTCAGCCATAAAAGGGAACGAAATTGGGTCATTTGTAGAGACATGGATGGACCCAGAGACTGTCAGACAGAGTGAAGTCAGAAAGAGAAAAACAAATATCATATATTAACACATATATGTGGAATCTAGAAAAATGGTACAGAAGAACCAGTTTGCAAGGCAGAAATAGAGACACAGATGTAGAGAACAAACATATGGACACCAAGGGGGGAAAGTGGGGAGGGGCGTGGTGGTGGTGGGATGAATTGGGAGATTGGGATTGACATGTATACACTGATGTGTATAAAATGGATGACTAATAAGAACCTGCTGTATAAAAAATAAAATAAAATAAAATAAATCACACCAGAAGATGCTATCTTATTTAACCAAATACTGTTGATTAAAAGATGGAAATGAATGCTATTATTTCTTCAGCCCCAGTCTTCCATCTCCATAAATTAATGCTCTTTTCCCTGTGCTTCACTGATGGGTGGTGAATTATGCAAATATTTTTCCTGCAAGAAATTAGACGAAGTAGTCTCACCAATTCTTACAACAACTTATTATAAATAATGGCAAATTATAATTCGATTTAAAATATTGTCCTCAGCCTAGGTCACCTAAGTTCAAATGTTTTAACGTCTAAATCAACTCTATGAAATCAAATTATATTTGTAAGTACATGATTTTTCTAAAGAAATGAAGCCATTTTGGCATTTCCTTTATTAAGAAAGTGATTTTTGGCCAGTCTAGAATTATATTATTTCAACAGTCATCTTCTTTTCTACTATCAGTTCTACTGCCTTCAAGATATAGTCATTTCATCCTGACATCATAAATGAAAATAAACATAAATTTGATTCATTAATTCACATAGTCTGCCTAGTTCACAATAAGGGTGTAAGTATATTAACAGCTTAAAAATCAGATCTCAACATTGTGAATCTATTTTTTAAAACATCGATGCAAACCAAATGACTCAAAGTAGTTCACAATTAAACCAAAAACTTGCTCCTGCCCTTCTCACAAAGGGGGCATTTAAAAATGCAAATTGGCCAAGACTTTAACTGCATTTCTGAAAAAGCATTCCAAAAGCATTTCTGATTAGCAGTCTTAATAATGTGCTAGCACCAGTTCGTCCCAATTCCCAGGATTTTGCACATGTCAGCATGACTCAAGAGAAAGACTAAACCATGGTCCCAGCAGCCTGATGCAAAAAGCTAGACGGTAAACGGAGTGCCTCCCGGCCCCAGGCCATTCCATCTCACTTGACCCCACTCTACCCAGAGCCGGAAACCCGCTCGGTTGTGCTCGGCAGTGAGGGAATGAAGTGCATCGATTGCTCGCGATTATTAGCTGGAGTGGAATGAGCCTCCTCCTTATTATGCAGATTAGCGGAGCTCCACGTCCCAACATATTGTGCAGATGCGGGCCAGCAGCTGCTCCTACAGATGGCAAGTACACAACTCCATTAGGATGGATCTATTGTCTGCGCCCGGCTTGCGGAGAAGCGGATTCGGCAACGAGGAACTGTTACACGGCGAGATGTAAAGACGCACACTCGCACTTAAAAATCTGCACCCAGGAGACTCTTTACACAGCAGGGCCGACAGCACTCAAATTAGAAATCTACCCTAAATAAGGACTTTCGTATGTCACAATTAAGCTTGTGTATTTTTTAAAGCAGATTAACCATTAAAATTGAGTAGCATAATTCTAATTTTGCAATGCCACACTATTAAATATTCAGATTAAAAACAAATCCTAAGAGATTCATTCAGAAATTTGCACGACGTTCAGCTCTTCTGGGACCTTCTGTTTTGCTAGTTCCCTTTCAAAGAACCTTTTAAAGAGCCAAGTTTATTTTCCATAATATCAAAATGTGACACAGAACTGAGTTTCCCCTATTAAAATGTCTGTTTTAGGATAGCTTGTCCTTTCAGGGTTATCGTTTATTCTAAACATCAAAGCAGTTAATGCAAGTTAATCTGGAGTGAAAGTATGTGGTTGCAAACCTTTTCTGAATAGATATTATTTAAATCATTAGTAACTAAATAACATTGTTGCATAATTTTGGATGTGGTGTAAAATAATTTGATTACTAATTGAAGCTATTAATCTGAGTAAAGGATTGGTTTTTGTTCCTGTTTTTGTTTTTACCTAATGTTTGCCTAGATCTTCCTCTAAAGTTTAACCTAAGGAACTAGAACTTTCTGAAGAATGGGAGGGAACTGCCAAAATGTGACAAGTATGATTTTAAACGTCTTATCAAAATAAAGGTACTCCATTAACTACAGTCTTTAAAAGCTTAAAATATTCAAGTTTAAAGGTGTATGCACAATGGAAAGAAAAGTGGCAACCTACGCAATTACTCAGTTTAATAAATGTGGACAGCCAAATAAAATAATTTAAGTTTATGTCCAGAAGAAAACTGTTATAGAGTTAAAACAGCAGGAAGGAAGGAGAAAAAAATGTAAATGGATTGTTCCAGAGCCACGTTTACCAAACTTTTTTGTCTGCCATACACAGAGACATACTGCAACTCAGTACACATATGGGCATCTATGTATGACAAGTCTTACAAAACTTAACCCTCACTTCACATGATACATTCTAATGTTTTCTATTTTATTAAATTCATATTTTCTAATGCTGGTTATGACATTAAATGTATTTCATGGTCAATTTTATGACCTGCAGTTTGAAAAACTACTACTGTAGAATGTGACCAAGCAGGTAATGTTAAAAAAAAAAGAAGAGGAGGAAGAGGATGAAGAGGAGAAGAAGAAGAAGAAGAAATACATTGTGTCAATACCAACATCAGCACGAAATGTGAGAAGTAACCTACTCCAAATTGCCAGACCCAGACAGAACTGGCACTTTGCAGGGGAGACTGGGGGCGGGGGCAGGGGAAAACACCAGGCTGGAGAAGGAAGCTGAGCCCATGGCATAAGGGGTCTCAATGTCACACCAGAGATGAGCCTGAACTTTAACACATCATGAAGAGTTTTAGGCAGAAAGGAGACCAGACAGATTGGACTCAAATTTTCTGTATTATCTAAATAGAGCCCACTTAATTATTTATTACAAAACCTTTAAAATGTATTTGTCGTCCTCTCTGGCAATGGACAGCCTTTGCTGTCAGTCCTCTCCTGTCTGGGCTTCGGTAGGACATCATCAAACCTAAGAGCACTTGACAAATCTGGCTGTCATTTCTGCATCTTCAATCCCAGGCTCAGTACCATCCTCCTTCGCCTACCAAAGACAACGGGTGTTGTTTGACTTCCCTTCCCCTCAAACTGAGGCTGCTTGAATGTAGGCCACTGACTAAAATTTTGACCATTAAGGCAGGTTAAAGGTTCTCCCCCAGCCACAGTTTCAGGAATTCACGAATGAATTTTAATTGTGTTATCAGAACATTTGCTACTGATTTGCTATTCATAGCAGCTTTTACTGTTGACTTCTCCAAATTCTCCTTGGTGCCTCTGCTCAAACTTTTTGTGTCACTCAGCACCCTTCTCACTCCCCATTTCCATTTGTTAAAATCCCTCCCCAACCATGACACTGAATCACATTCATTCTTGTTCTATAGTTGGATGTGAACATATCAGTCTCCCCCATGGATTGCAACCCTTGAGGGAAGGAACCAAGAGTAATTTATCTTTGATCCTACTCACTTCCAAGATAGTAGATAAGACAGTAAATGAGAATAAATGAAATAGCATATGTGAAATCCCTGTGTATAATGCAAATTACTGTGAAAGGGATAGTTCTTATTAGATGATTTCTCCCTCCCTCCCTCCCTCCCTCCCTCCATCCCTCCCTCCCTCTCTCTCTCTCTCTCTCACACACACACACATGCACGCGCACACACACACACACACACAGAAAAAGAATTCATTATTTTTCCCATGGAGTTGTTTATAGTGTTCACCCCACAAGAGCACTGGGGGTCTTCCCTCCCTAACTCCCTAGATCATTCTCTTCCCCAACAACTCTCTTGCTCCTTTTTTACCCTCTGTCTTCATCCCAGGGTCTTGGCCAACAGTCTGCCCATTCAGAGCAGAGGCTCTTACCAAATACAACCTACATGTTTACATTTGGCCCATGGATTGCCGTCATGATTTTGTGTTTATGTGAGTGTGTGTGTGTAATTAGTCAACAGAATAAAAATCAGGGGAAGGCACATAAAAATTCAGTTTGGGGTTTCTCTTGAAACATGGAATCGGAGCCACCCTTTGCCTGAGGTACACCCTCCCCATTGTCTCCTTGATACTCAGCCAAGAATCACATGTCACTTATCAATACGCTTATGCTGCTGTTTTTCTTACTCTAGAGGTATATTTCACTGATTTCACATCTCTACCAAGAGTGGGAAAAAGAAAAACAGACAAAGAAGGCTGCATGAACTTCCTGACAGCAGACCTGCTGCACTCATTTATGTTACTCACTGGGACATGTGACTTTTGCATCTCTGATATAGCGCATCTATATCTGTGCATCTGATCAAGGAAGCAGGACCACTACAAGTGACATGAAGTACAGGGTTTGTTATGCAATTGAAGGAACTGGGAAAGAAGTTACAGAAATCTGGTGGTGGACCTGAAACCAACTGCCATAGGTCAGCAGGGCCAACAGTCAGGAAGAAAAGCTGGACACAGAGGAGGAAAGAAAAAAGACAAACTGGAACCTGTGGAGACAAACTAGAACCTCCATCCTATCTCTCATCACCTCTAACCTCAATGAAGCTGGTATCCTTCACTGCTAGTCCCACGACTCAGACAGCTGAAGGAAGAGATCTCATAGGAGCTGTTAACTCAGTCTTAATGCCAATCAGGAGAGCCAGCAGATAGCTCTGCAATAAGTCATGAGCTGCAAGGGCGCCTAGCAACCAACACTGACTTTCAGAGAGCATAACAACTGCTGCTTCCCTTCTGCCTCCCAAATCTCAGGTAAATTTCTCTGGTGGCCAACCCTGACCCAGAACCATACGGCGAAGGGGATTCTGGGAAATGTAGTTCCACCTTAGCTAAGTGACACAGTACAAAACCATTGTAGCACTCACCGGTACAGCTTGGACATGTCAATTACAGGAGCATGCACAATGAATAAGTTTTTATTGTACTTCATCTGAAGAAATAAATCTAACCAAATCACAGAAGAGAAAACAAAGATAGCTTAGAGAATGTAAGGATATATCATAACAATTAAGTTTCACCCCCGTGACCCAGCGCCCAACACGGCACCTTGCCATAGTAAATGGTTAATGTGTTTTAGTTAATTACATAAGATACTCCTGGTTACCTAGTTAAAAGCCAAATTAAAGATAAGATTCATATTAGGGAGAAGAATAGCAATATCATGAAACATCTTTTGGTCTTATTAATGTTTCGTTGTTCAAGAAAGAGGCTCTTCTTTTGACAAAGTAAATAATGGTGTTTGTATATCAAATATATGTCTAGACCACAAGTTTTCTATTTTAAACATAAAAATGACCTTTCTATAACACATCCTGATCAATAAATACATCTTTAATGAAGCAAATCACTAGCATTAAGAATAGAGATATAAACAAAAAGACAATTAACAAATGTATTTTGGACATTCACCATTATGAAGTACTTCACCTGTAACAGATATGCAACTATTTTACAAATCTCTTGCAAAGAGGTAAAAAATAGAAAACGAAAAAAAGAAAGATTAGCCAAATTAACCAGGAAAATTAGATCTTCATTCCTTCAAATAACCAAAAAGCTGTAAGAAGTCAAATATACTTTTCTTGATAAGCAATACTGAAAAATAAGTCAAACATAAAACTAAATCAGCTTACATAATGCCATCTAGGAATTTATTTAGATTGGATAAAACAGATTTCTTCAGCCATCCTCACAGTTTTATCAGATCTAACCTCTATAATAAATTCCGTTTTCCATATCACTCACAGTGAGTCAGATTCCCTGATCAAACCCTCACTGATACCTCATAGATGCTTGGTACCAGGGGTCTCAAAGTCAAATGCATCAGAGGACAAACAGAATTCTCCCGTTTACTGGATTAATGCAGTTAACAATAAGAGTCATCCCCAACCTAGCTACTGATAGGAGATTTCAGGAATAAACTTAATTTTAATCAGTGTAAACGGATGACATGTTCCTAATTTACCTGAGTACACGTTTTCTTTTAGCAAAGGTTAATCAGAAATTCTCTAATATTTTGATGGGTATTAGAAATTAAAATGGCACATTGTATTAGTATGATAGCTCATAAATACTCGAGGTTTTTAAAGAATCACACCCTTTTATGCATCTTTCCAAGATAAATATTATACCCCCTAGTCCTTGAGCTCTACCAGTCCTAGAACAGATTTCAAAATGAAACCTGTATTTCTTGAACCCTATTTCCTCCAAGTGTTTAAATCTGAAACTTCCCAGAAAACACCCTCTCTCGATCCAGAAGCTGCTGAGAAGGAAGCTCATGTTTTCCCCAGAACCCTGAGGGATTCCATCATCCCCTTTTAGCACATTATGTCAGCAAGTTCATTGTGGTTCAAAGCCACAGGTCAGTCATGAAGTTTAAAATACTCATCCCTTTAGTTAAATTTGAAGAATAACAACCCATCAATGTAATCATGTCTAAACGTCATCTACTTTGAATCCCTAATTATTTATTAAAAGAGCTTGTCCACCAGAACAGTATACCTGTACACCCATATTGAAAATCTACTTCAGATTGCTTTAAAAGTCTGTTCTAGGCGCATTATAAAAGATTCCTAAGCATCATTAATTGACTTTTGAAACTCATTAACAAATATTTACACCCTGGAATAAATCCAATTTTAGAATAAGCTACAGCTGGAGAAGATCACAGTGCAAACAGAAAAACTCTCTGAATCTCTCAAACTTATGGGTCCTGGATGAGAAATTCAGAAGGACTGAATTCTTCAGCTTAGGAGACCAAAATGATAATAAGTCATTACAGAGCTATTAGTGCCAATTGATGATTATTTAAATGTGTTGTTAAGTGCACATTCCTGATGGATTTATTTCAAATTCAGTTTCATATTTAGGCAATAAGTGAGATTAAAACACATGTATACTACATGTAGAAATATGTATCTCTGTTTACAAAGTGTAGATGAGCAACAATCCTGTGGCATTATTCGGGCATTTTTAGTGCTAATGAACAGCTCACCAACTACTGTGGCTTTATAGGCAGTAGAGACAAGGGACTTTGGGGTTCCAAATGTCAAATCCTTCTACCTAGCTATTCAGCAGTAACATCAGGCACATGAATGGAGATGTTCATTCAGAATTTTTCTGTGTGAAATAACAAGAAAAACTGAAAATCCTATTAAGATATTCTCTCCTACCCCTCCTTTCTACACACACACACACACACACACACACACACACAAACAGACACACACACACAAACATACACACAGACACACATACACACACACACACACACACACACACACACACACACACACACACACACACACACACACACAAAATGCATGACCCTCAGGCAGTACGCCCTCCAAAACTGAATGCTGACATCAGGCATGACTTGGTGGCCACTTGAGGGAGGCAGGTGCTCAGCTTCTTTCATCTTTGCTCTGTGACAGTTTCTATGTCACATACGCCGTCATCAGCCTGACACATGTATGCCATCCCCCTTAATAACCTAGAGAGGTCTTGGGTCAGAGGTTCCCCTCAAATGACTGACAGCTAGGGAGGCACCATACCTGCAATAGAGCTGTCAGCTGGGTGAGAAGACAGGGCCCGCAGGGAATTCCTTTCTCTCCCAACAAGGAACCTTCACTCAGCATGACCTGCCTTGGAGAAAGCTTTGAACAAGGTCCTTTCTTTTCCACTTCAAATCCTGCCTTGAAACAAGCTTTCTCTGCCACTTGCAATTACTGTAAATCAATTTCCAAACAGAAATCACTATGCAAAATATGCATTTACCCAAGATAGGTAAAGAGATGACAAGTGACCCTGACTCCTGTCAGGTGGGATCTCCTCTTTCTTCTCCCACAAAACTCCAAGAAATTACAAGATGACTCAAACACACAGAATTATGAGACTGGAGATGACCTCAGGAGATTATCCAGCCCCGCCTTCAGGCATTGCCCACAACCTAAATGCCTCTTGCTCTTTCAGTATATTGAGCTGTTACCGCTGTTGTTTTAATAAAACCAAAATGCCAATGTAATCATTTTCAATGAGACATACAATTAGCAAAGGAATCAGAGACTTCAATTCCAATCATCAACCCATTCTCTCTGTGTAACCCCCGTTTAACTCTTAATATTATGTACTTTGAGATATGTTGCAATCTGGTGTCCATCGTTCCTTATCAGAAAATCTCTCTATTATATAGCATGTTAGACTTGGAAAGCCCTGTGAATTATCTGTTCTTTCTTTCTCCCAGCCCCCTGCTCAGGCGACTCATCTAAATTCCTCATTTCCAGATGAAATTATTAAGTGGTATGTGGACTGGCGTGGGCCCCTACAGAGATCATGCGTGAGGCTAGGATAGCTCCGCCTTGATTGAGACATCTTGAATCTCATCATTCTAAAAGGAACAGCAATCTGCTACCAGAAGAGAAGGACAATCTACAGAAGCAAAGATCACAAACCATCATGGCGGAAGAGCCTTTCTACACAAGCAGATTCAAGATTGATGGGCATTGCAGGAAGGTTCCATAGAAATAGCCAGCTTTGTCACAGTGAAGCTGACTGGCTGCCATGGTGGTGAGAGTCAACGGGCAAGAGGACTTGCTGAAAATTAACAGTGGGAAATCTTTCCTCAGTGTCTGCCTGGAGCTGGTGTAGAGAAGGGAAGAGATACAGATAAGCCTTGTTATGCTATGTGAAAAAAGCCAGGCACACAATGCCACATATTGTCTGATTCCATTTATAGGAAATATTCAGAATAGGCAAATTCATAGGGATAGACAGCAGGTTAGTAGTTGCCAGGGGGTCGGAGCAGGAGGAGGGGGAGTGACTGCTCACTGGGTAAGGGATTTCCTTTGGGGATGATCAAAATGTTCTGGAACTAGATCGTGGTGATGGCTGTACAACATTATGAATGTACTAAATGTCACTAATGGTAAATTTTATGTTATATGTGGGGGTTTTTTGTTTTTTTTGCGGTACACGGGCCTCTCACCGCTGTGGCCTCTCCCGTTGCGGAGCACAGGCTCCGGACGCGCAGGCTCAGCGGCCATGGCTCACGGGCCCAGCCGCTCCGCGGCACGTGCGATCTTCCCGGACCAGGGCACGATGCCGTGTCCCCTGCATCGGCAGGCGGACTCTCAGCCACTGCACCACCAGGGAAGCCCTGTTATATGTGTTTTAATGCACCTTTTTGAAAGAGGCTATGCCTATGGCCTTTAGGAGAAGGAAAATTTCCTCCAGTGCCTGTGGTCCTCCCATGAAGCCAGAACTGGGGAGCAGATGACAGACCAGAAGGGAGAAGAGAAGAGAAACCCCCAAGAGGGAGAGGGAGGGTAAGGCAGATATTCCCTCTTCCAGGATCACGCCAGGCAGAAGGGTCTTCATATGTACTTGTTGTAACCAGCACTTTCTCACGTATGCTCCAAGACCTGGACTAGAACCTAGCTCATCCTTCTAGCTATGTGACTCTTGACAAGACATATCACCAAACATTCCTGGAGTGCCCACCACACCCGGGATTGTGTCACGAGCCCTATATGCTTCCTCTCCTTCCATCCCCATAGCCTATGAGGCAATGGCTGGTAGCTCCCCTAATGGACAGATGAGGAACCTGAGATTTAAAAGGGTTTTTATTAAGTTGCCCCAAATCATACAGGCAGTAAGAACACAGTTAACGATTCTTAGGCTTTACTTTCCCAATTTCTAAAATGGGGAGAATAATAACTGCTTTGCAAGATTATCACAAGGATTAAAGATGAATCATGGAATGTCACTAACACCAGGAATTAGGCAAAGTGTGTCATACATGTTTTCTCAGATACCTACAAACAGATATGGAGTAGGTATCATGGGCCCCATCTTACTGATGAGAAAACGGAAGCCCAGGACCATGTAGCTGGTGAGTGGCTGATCTGGGATTTAAACACAGGCCTGCAGGACTGCAAAACCATGGCTCTTGACTAATATGTTACTGATATGTTACTTCCCATGAGGAGGACTCCTAGCCCCTCATTACCAGTCATGGCTGTGTTAGGCATGGATAGAAATGTGCTCAATAAATGTCAATATCTACCCAAGGGCTAATATTTGCCAAAGAGAAAAAAATAGAATAAAGCGGTCTAGGACTAGCCCTAGGCAGAACAGAAAGCAGGAAATTCTTCTGGAATAGCAGGTTCTACACATTCCAGCACATCACCAAAAGCAGACACTGATGCATCAGACCCGTAGGTGCCAATCAGAGTTAGGGCTTTCTCCCTTGTAGACAGACGCTCTGACACCCACTTAGGTCTAAGACTTCAGCTTTCCAGACCTCTTAAGGATATTTTTCCAGGGGGTCCTGGCTCCAGCAAGGTAGAGAGAGAACTTGCATTCATAGGCCATGGTGGCGCTCTTGGTAAAACAAAAGCACTAAAGGCATAATTGGCCACAGGTGGAATTGGGCTCTTAAAAACTGCAAAGATCAACCTTAGTAACAAATACATAAAAGAAACCTCAAAGACTCAATTTACTAGTCTCTTATCCAGCTCTGAATAATAGAAATTTCAGGATTTCTCACCATATTCACTGTTTAGTCAACACACCAACAACAACTTATCTGCAAACACTGCTATGAGAAAAACATTTGTGATTACATGTCACCTTAAGAGGCTGGAATTAATTATTAGCTTTACTTAACTGAAAGTTATATAACTCTACAGGTATTTGGATACTGACAGATAACTGATGGATGTACTAACACATCTCATGGATTCTAAGATGCACATTCTTTTTTGCACATTTTAACGTCTCTGAAATCTACATCCAGATGTGTTCTACTATCACCATCAGCTCGGCTGCAGTCCCGGCAGGGCTGTCATGTTCTGCTCAGCTGAGAACATTAAAAGCATCAGCATCAAAACTTGCAGAATGAATGTTATTGACATGGAAGAAAATCCCAGAGTTAAGAGTGGAACACTTCTTAAAGAAATGCTGTATCACGAATGCGCTTGACGACCCAGAAGAAAGTATTAGAAAGCACTGTGTCATAATTTACTTGGCAGCATTTTTTTCTTTCTTTGTGACAGATAAAATACGCATACTTCTTATAATCAGTAACATCTTAGATTTGATGGAATATGGTCTAAGGAGCAAATATACCACAATGCAGTGAGTTTACAGGAATAAAAGAACCAAACCCCTAATAATTAAAAGAAAATAAATCTAATTTCCTTTCACTCTAGGAATATTAAAGTTTAAAATATCACAGCAACATTTATGTATAATATACACTCTACCTGAAAAAGGTCATATCTGAAAAAGACACTATGACGTGAACCATTTTGCTCTTGCTTCTTAAACTTTGTTTAAAACATAGTATCTAGTATATTTTCAATACAAAGGAACAGAAGAAATTCTTAAAATCCTCAAAAAAAGGAAAATAATTTATATTACAAAGTGTTAAGCACTTAAACTTACGTTAAATAGAAATTTGCTAATAAGCCTTAGTTTCTTCATTTGTAAAATGGGTATTTAACTAAGCAGCTACTTCATGGGGTTGTTATGAGAATTAAGTGGCTGACACATAGAAAATGTTTAGTAAAGAGATCCACATGGTAGGAGATAAATAATTGTGAACATACTATTCTGATCATTATATTTGTGATTCTTTTACATCCTGGCCCAGGATTCAACAAATATTTTTGTTAAGTAAAAGGGTAAAAAATGAAAAACTAAAGTGTTGTATTTCCATCATTTTAAAAGATTCTATTCCCAGAAATGAATTATTTGAAATGTTATTTTTAAGCTTACATAATAGTTTCCTCACAGACGCAAAACCAGATGATTTTCTAAGTATTTTTGCAGGAATGAAGATGAAAAAGTAAGTCCATTTTCTTTGACACTTTGGTACTAAAAAGGATTAATGGCTCAGCGCAATCAGGGAAAAGATGCGGCCTGAAGAGATTTTCTTAGTATTGGGGTAGGGGGTAAGAAGAAGAGGAGGGAGAAAACTTCAGTTGGTTATAATCCACAATTCAATTTCAACCTTCGAAGAGGTAGATTCTATGCCCTTACACACACACACACAGACACACACACACTTTTTTTTTTTTTAAGATCTTGAAAATCCTTAGTCAAATGGGTCTTAAATGTCAGTCCTCTGGTGGGGAAGGAAAAGGGCACCACACACAGATCCTGCCCGGTTTGGTTCAAGCAAGATGTATAAGAGAAGAACTCAAAATAAAACAGGGGATAATGAATTATAATGCAATCTTCTCAAAAAACAAAACTCTGTGCTTGACATTAAAATGTGAAACATCTCAAGGTGGTTGTAGATTTTAGAATTTTATAACCAAGTTTTTAAAAATCCTAGAAATAAAGTATATTTGATAACATGCTATTTCATAAACGTCATATATTTCTACAGTGGGAGCACACATATTCCACATTTACATTTCAAGTGTGCATTTAAAAAATACCTACCAGACACTAAATCACAGATAGAAACCCATAGCCTCCTAGGCAGGCAGCAAGGTCAGGCGAAGGGCGCTGGGAGGGAAGTCGGGAGAACTGTGTCTCCTTCCAGCCATGCCCCGAACCAGCTGGGTGACCATAATGAGTCCCTTGCCCTTTCTGGACTTCCATTTCTCAATTTGGACTTAAGAATCTCTAAGTACTTTCCAATTCTTCGACTATCATGTGGACTTTGCCCATGGTGACCTAAATGTCAATAACAAGTGTAGGGAATAGGATTTACAATTCCTATCATTGCACTGTCTTAACTGCTACTGCATCTCACTTCTTTTTATGTTTCAAAACAAACTGTCAGCCTTTCATCATTGCACGAGCCCAAACACACACACTTCAAGGAAAGGATAACAAAGAATCATGCTGTGAGAATTATATACAGCGTTTTGTGTGACGTGTTGGACAGCCATATTTCGGTGCTAATTATGAAACAGCAAACAGAAGGCTGCGTCCCTCCCTGAGTGTTCTGGGCCCGCATTGCACTTCCCTCTAAGGTCAGTGTGACTTCCATGCAAACCCCTTCTCCTCTACCCTCTGCTGGCCAGAGGACAGTGACCCCCTTAAGCTCCTCAAGAGCACAACTCCAAAGAAAAGGTGCGATTTAATTCTTAGCCTGAAAACACAGCCCATTTGGAAGGACACCAGTCACTAGGGTATTGTTAGTGCCTTGAAATGGCCAAGAGGGATTGCTGACTCCGCGAATCTCACTCCAAAGGCAGGAATTCTATTTGAATTACTAACATAACAGATGTTTGCTCAGATCCACCATGCAGTCTGCATACACAGTTATGCTAATTTGGCAGCACTCCTCTTCCAGTTAGCTCCGAGCCATTAGAGCACGCAGCTAGTAGGTCCTTCTGTCTAACTAATAATTGCCTATTATTGATATTAATTAACATTTTTTGCACCTTTCCTCGGTTTTGACCTAGTATCTGTTGGTAGTCTAATCACCGTGGCCTATTAAAAGTCAAAATACAGGGGCCTATAGTAGTCACGAGCCATTTATCAAATGGCAAACAAGGCCAATTAAACAGGCAGCCAGACAGTTGTCTTGATTTGCCGCTGACTGTTTCTTGATCACCATTATAAATTGCTAATAGGGCAGAAAGCGCTAAGCGGGGAGCATCTGTGGGGGGCTGGTTATTGCTCACTCCCTGCCTGGTGACAGGTGAGAGAGAGGCTAGTGATGGTCTTATTGATGTGAACTGCCCATCAGTTGGTAGTTATTGTTAAAGTTCATGATGCTACAGCTGATCCCGTCCTGCTGAGAGTCAATCAAATTAATTAGAGCTAGAAATTCTTCTTTATTATTTTAGAGCACAGGTACAGAAAGAAGTCCTGTAATTTGGATCCAAAGGCAATGAAGAAAAAAAATCTCCATGTAGTACAGTGTGGAAAAAAAATCAGATATTGCTTCTTCCATTATTTATAATAAGGGCTGTGGCTAAAGGTTTTTATAGGCACAGATCAAGAGATCATAATAGAAGCATATTGACAGATTTTTTTCTGCAATACTCCAAGGAACTGGCTGTAGCAGGAAAATATATCAAAACCTTATCATCAGAGCTGAGATCTTCTGTGAAAAATCAATAAAGAGTTATACATGGTTTGAGTTTAAACAGTTCTCTGTAGTCATTTAAACATAGTGCATCTGTACAGCTTTTTACCTCTGGAGACCAAGGTAACCTAGCAACCAGAGGGCTTAAACCGATTAACTACAAATGAAGTACTGTACGCCTATCAAAGCAATTGTTCATCGTTCCCTTTGTTGCAGAGACTAAGCTAATTGAACATGATACAGTATGAAGATAATTAACACCCATGAGTTTGTTAATTGCCTGTTAGCATTACAACACAGTCTCTTGGTTTCTTTTTAACTGTCTCCTTTGTAACCTCTTACTTCCCTTAAAATGGTGCAGGACCTGTTTAACTGGCAATGATATATTGGAGTTTATTAACCCTTTTTTAATTAAAAAAAAAAAAAGCTCTGTCTTAACGAAGCATATTGCATGCGCTTGTTAAATGCAAGCTGTCACTTTGTCTATTTTCCCAAGACTAGGAATTTGCTTTACAGATACTGTACAAACTATGTTTATTTTTTGCGCTAATTTATTTCAAGCAATTTAGCCATTACAAATGCTCTCCAAAAAAATGGCATTAGTGGTTCCCTTTATTACTCAGCTGCTCTGCTTTGGAGAGTGAGCGATAAATGTCTTTGAGGGTTGGAATATTAATTGAAGGCAGCATCTGGTCAGCAGCTGACCGGCTCCGGTTGTCCTGCTCCAACCGAGCAAGCAAGAAAGAAGCTTTGCTGGCTCTATTTGCCAGGCTCTCGGTTTCCTCGCGGCCGTGGACTAAGAACCCCCATTTTGTCTCTGCTGGATCACCACGCGGATGCCAGAAAATCAACTGGGCAGGAAAATCTGTTAATCTAAAGTGATTTCAAGCTAATGAATCATTTAAAATAAAAATTTCAATCATTACCTTTTTGCAAAAGCACTTTTTTCCCTCAAGTCTATGTGCACGTGTCATGACAATACCTCAAAATGACCTATCACAAGAGTAATTCAAAGTCAATAGAATTGCCTAGCAAGGAACAATTTGATTTTTGAAGGAAAAAAAAAAATAGGGCAGCTGACTACAAGCTTAAGAGGAAATGGAAACCCCCGATGCTATGTGACCAGAAACAATTAACACACTCAGGCCCAAGATACACATCCGACACTCAAGATGGACTTTTCTCCCCTTGAGAAGGAACACCTTGGCTGTGTCACAATTGTTTAATTCGGATTTTCCTGGATGATCCTCTGTGTTTTTCATTACTGTGTTGTGGTTAATAACCGCTGGTAAGTTGGTCCCAGGAGGGCCACTTCTAGTGCCCAATTACAAGTTCTATCATCAATCATAAGTGTTATTTGTTCAACGAAATGAATTGCTAATTAATAACTGATGAGCATTATGGCCTTGAAGACTATAACACTATTAATTATGGTTGGCATGAAAGGGGTCTACCTGGCACATTTTCACCACAATTAGCCTCAGAAGCTTTCAGGGAATATGTCTATGAAGATAACTAAAGAGAAGCCCGGCTTTCCTCCCTCTCCTGCGTAAGGATTGACAAACACGGCACTGTCTCTGGTAAGGATTCCACCAAACCAACTCCAGCATCCCAACAATGGTTTTCTATGCACCATGACTTGTATGAGAAACTTGACGTGGCAAACAGAAAAAAAAACCCATAGAGGCTGAAGGCACAGAACATGTCCTCACGCGCCCCCCCAGGCTCCTGCTGAAAATGCTACAGAGGGTGGTGCAGCCACAGCATGGTAACTGGAATGTGGCTGCTGGCTTATTTTTAGACTTGCTTGTTGCCCAGTTCGTGTTCTGACTGCTGGGTGCAGGCACACGGCAGCTTAATCACTTTAGCAGGCAGCTGCTGGGCCGGGGCTGCTCACATTTACTCGCAGTCGGGAGGGAATACATCATCGTTCACCTTGACGACCTTCTGATCAGAGACTTAAAGAGGAGAAGCTAAGAAATTCCCTCTTGCCCACTGCTGGGGAAGGAAAAAACAGTCGCTTTGAAGAATAAACATACAAAAAGCATAATAATGCCGTGAAACTCTGTGAAAGCAGAATAAATCTACTCCCCCTGTGCTCCGTGAATCTATCTCGTTTTTTGCACCCAGAGCCCGAGGGTGCGAACAAACAGGGGAGAGTGATAAAGCATCGCGAAGACTTTCAAAAGTTATATGACTAGTAGAAAAGAGCAACTTTTATTTTTCTCCTGACTGGGTGTACAGCCTCCACAAGATAAAGAGCTCGTTAAATAGTTACCTGGATAATGATGTAGTTTGGACCATCATTTCAGATCTAGTGCTACATGGATTCTGGAGAAGAAGCTATCTGCACGGATCAAAGTAACTGGAGAATTGAAAAAGTGTTCTCTTTGTGCTGGGTAATCAGAACAGCAACTCTTTCTTATTACTGCAGTTAAAAATTTGTGGGTTCAAAGTATGCAAATATCTTCCCTCACCATTCTGCCAAACTGCCCAGAACGCACCCCCTTTTCGTAGGCAGTTACACGTGTCCTGAGACAGAAAAAAGGAGAAGAAGAAAACAGATGCACCTACCTCCAGATGGCACAATGATTGGTGTACGTTATCTTTAGCTTTACAAAATCAAGAGTTAGGAAGGTTGGTAAAGTGAAGGAATGTTTGCAAAACAGCCTGATTAGGCAAAACATTCCTCCTCCTTGGACCACGTTTCTCTGTCTATAGAGGTACAGTCACGGGAGTGTGCACGGTCGAGAAGGGCTTGCTGGCAGGCAGTCAGGCTAGTAAAGTGTTTGGGGTGGCAAATATGACCATGTCTACAATGGCTGGGACAGAGGAGCATGGAGAGGCCAGTAAGTTGACAGTGATTCGTGGAAATGGCAGTGAAAACCTTCACAAAGATAGGAGGGAACAAGGAGGTGGGGAGAGTTTAGTGCGGGTAGGAAAGAAAGAATGGAGGGTGCAGGCAAGGAACCTTGAATCTAAATCTGGCTCCACCACTGTCTACATTCAGGAGCTTGAACGAATCATTTAAGCTAGCTGAGCCTCAGCTTCCACTTTTGTAAAACAGGAGTACCGATACTTATCCTGCTTATCTTATAGATTCGTAGGGAGGATCCAATGAATAATGTGTTTGTGGCTTTAGTTTTGAAAGCACTTTGAAAAGTATAGACAGTTATCTATAGAGATGTAAGATTCCTAATAATAATTATATTTGTTTGCTCCTTGCCCACTTCAACCCAGTTATATCAAACAAATGGGCCAGGAAGGCTCCAATAGGCCATGGAAGGGAGCACATCCACCAGACCCTAAATTTCAGAACTAAAGAGTGAGTGGACACTGAGAAGCCACTGAAGCCTGTGTGAGGAGGAATTTTGTTTTCTTATATTAAAAATCAGGCAGAGAGACCTGAGCCACAAATAGCCATTGCTAGTGAGCATACCTGAGGCTACTCCTATAGCGAACTCAAACTTGAATGTGCATCATAATCATGGGGGGACGAACAATGCTGAAAGTCTGTGTAGGTCTGGAGTGGGCCCTCAAACCTGCATTTTTATGGAGGAGCTCAGGTACCTCTGAGGCAGGTGTGTCCGCAACTACCAGGTGAGAGACGCAGCTGTCACTCCTGCGAGCAGAGTTCACCCCATCACCCACTGTCATCACTTCCCCAGGGTGGTTGTGACCATACTTGAAGCAGGCAACGTCTTCCCAAGAGTCAAGGGAATCGAGAAGGAGCCTTAGTCTTAGTTTTCAGTACGACCAGGCTTGATTCAAGACATTTTTTTCTCCCAGACAACACTGGAAACAGCACTTTAAAAATATTCTTCATGGCACTTAGCAGGGAAATAGAGACAGACCGTGCTCCCAAAACCCCTGGGGAAGAGAAATTAAAGAACCTAAACCAACTTTACAAATACGTAGAGATATGCATTCCTATTCCTCCGGTAGGAAAACAGTCCTGCCTCCTTACTCCTCCAAACACTTGAGATTAACTTTCTGTACGTCACCTCTCATTTCTCTCAGAAAAAATGGACGATGGACGAAGGCTGCGTGGTAACATCAGAAATGTTCCTTTTTGAAATGTGACCATTTAGGGGTCTCAACCTCAAGGTCATTCTTAATATGTTATGGATTCTCAGCTCCACCCAGCTCACTCTGGAGGCGTGCTCTTGGCTGAGGGAAGGTCTCCCAAATCAAACACACGTTAACATCAAGTCTATTCCTTCAGAATCAGCAACTGTAACCTTCTTACACTATAAACTTCTTCAAAACTAGCCCTTGAATCCAAACAATGCCCCTTGGAGGGAGAACACCCAGAAGGACAACTGCGTACGCGACCTAGAGTCAACATGGAAGGCTCCACACACCCAGAGTGCACTTCTCTCCTGATGGCCTCACAGCAAGGGAGGTGGGGAGCCACTCCAGGAACAGGTTTCGATTCAGGCAGCCTGGAACAAGGCACTGATGAGCCACTGCTTCCTTGTGATGGATCCTTTTCTTGTTGTTTGCTTAATAAAAACCCTAGACTGTTTGTAAGGGGGAAATACTGCTTTCTCATTAAATAAAACCTTTCACTCGATATTTTATACACTGGTATTCCTCCAAACTGTGTTCCATGGAATATGAGCTGTTAAGAGATGTTTAAAACAAGGCTCTTCTAAGGACACGAGTGTGGAAAATAGTGTAGGACTTCCCAAGGTTTTCATAATGTTGATAAGCTTTGCAGCTCTCCAAGAGAGCGTGCAGAAACCAGCACTTCCCAAATCTATTTGGTCACAGAACTTGTTGAGGACACCTGATCAGGGAAAATATCTAATTCAGTGAACCACAACTGTGGAAATTCTGCCTTATAGGAAATATGCATGAATTGTCTCACGTAATCTTTCTGCAGTCCCGCTGAAACAGAAATTATCACCATTATTATTTTACTGAAGTGAAACTTTCACCTCCAGCGGTCTGGATATGAAAGCTCAGTGAATCCCAAGTAAGTTAAGCAAAAATAAATCCTCCTTCAGACACACTATGGTGAAACTATAAAACATCAAAGACAAAAAGAAGATCTGAAAAGCAGGCAGAGAGAAGGGACAGATTACCTTCAAATGAGTGACAGCTAAATTTGCAAGAGCAGCAATGGAAGTCAGGAAATAGGAGAATAATATCACCAATGAGCTGCAAGAAAATAACTGTCAACCTGGAATTCCATACTCATTAAAATTATCTTTCAGAACAAAGCAAAATGAAGACTTTCACTCAACGGGCTCTGTCTAAAGGAATTTAAAGGACGTAATTCAGGCAGAAGGAAATTGATCCCAGACACAAAAAGAAATTATTAGCAAATAAAATGGAAAATACGTTAAGTCTAAACGAACACCGGCCCATGGGATTCCCTGGGAACTGACTGTGGATCTGAGATTTGCACACAGGAAGATTATGAGAGAGTTATCTAGGGGGCAACATCTGCTGGGGAGTAAAAGAAGTGAAACTGGCGGAGAAAGAAGTTGAATTGTGATGTAGTCACAACAAAACATTATCTGATCCCACAGAGAGCTCTGGAGCTGGGATGGCCACCAGTGTTGTCCCACCTTTCAGGAAGGGGACCTTTATCCTGCCACATACATACAATAACCAGGCTTGGATATGAGCTGCCACCACGGAGGGGACATGACTTTGGGCCAGGTCATTCTCTTCTGCTGAGAACAATTCTCAGTGAGGGACTCAGTTGGGAGCCATAAGCCACCAACTCTCCCAGCATCTGGCAGAAGGAGTGTCTTAGTCCAGAAGGGGAACTGAGGCAGCACACAAAATGCCCACTACAACACTCAAAACAAAAATGGTAGAAATAAAATACGTGATAAAATAGCATATAAATCAAGAAAGATGATGGTAGTTAAAGTATTCTAAGGTCCTACTATTGTTTAGGACAAGAATAAAGTTCTTGATTAACTTCAGACTTTGCTAAGACTGAATTTTTTTTTTTAAGAAACAGCTATTTACTGATTACAAGAGATGCACTAAAACATAAGGCTTTGAAAGAGTAAAAGCAAAAAAGATGAACAAAGGTATACAAGGCAAATAGGCCAACCAACAACAAAAAGCTTGGGTACCTCTATTCATATCAGAGAAAACAGGTTTGAAGGCAAATAGAAATGTTAGAGATAAAGGATGCACTACAAAATGATAAGTATAGTTCACCAGGGAGGTATAATGACTCTAAACTTGAACACACTCATAGCCTCAAAATGTATGAAGCCAAGATTGTCAGAACCACAAAGAAGTACAACCAGATACATAAACCATAAATCAAGCACAAAAAGTCAGTCAGGATATGAAAGATGTGAAACTAAAGGCTCCTGGAGGTGTGACTGGTGACAGAAGTGGAATTTAAGACCCGTGTATCTTCTCTACTCCAGAGCACTTCCCACTGTCTCCTCCAGATAAGATAGTGGAAACTGAAAGAATCAAGGGACAGGAAGATATACAACAACTGATATCAGACTCTGATTGTAGAATGTATCTTTTTGGTGGGAAGGACATTTTCCTATTTCTCTCACTGAAATCTAACATTAAGAGTGTTGAAAGTTACACTACTACCTACAAGAGCAAAAATGGTATGGTTTTTCAGACACCAATCAAGTGACTAACACATCCGTTGTTCCTGATTCGTTGTTCTTCTTCACTGTTAGGTGTAGATGGCAGAAAAAACATACATATTTCTTTGCTGCTCAGGACCAGTGACCATATTGATCTTCACAAAGAAAACCTCTCTGCTTAATCTAAATTGTCTGGGAAAAGTGACTTAATTATAATACAAAGTCTTATCTGAAAATAAGTGTGATGCCCCCTTCCTCAGCCCCTCTTCTGATTTTCAAGCTACATTGTACCTTGGGAATAAGACAGATCTGCTATGAAGTTAGATAAGCTATAATCAATGTCACCAGAAAACTGCAAAAGCCTTTGCCCAGAATATAAGGATTTTGCCTCTTTTCTTCTCAGTAGAAGTCATGGATAATGTCACTTAGAGAAAAATGTTCCAGTGCAGTGACCATTTTTCTGTTTTAACAGGCTTCATCTTCTAGTAAATATACACCAAGCCAAGCCTGGCAAATGAAATGCTTATCAGGGGATGATCCCTCCCAGCCAAAGTTCCCATGAGGACAGACAGCTGAGCTCCAGAAACACCCTACCTGGGAGATCCAGCTAGAGGTACCAGGCAGTCGGCCCGGAGAACACAAGTCAGCCTAGGCCCTGTGGCCCAACCGGCAGCCCAGCAGCCGAGCCTTGGTTGGGAGGCTGGTGTGCAAGAATTGCCCCTAACCCTCTGCGATTTTTGCCTATGTGGGGTCATTGATTTCTCTGGAAATACTATGTTCTCCCACTCCTTAGGGAAAATAAAAAACCCAAAACATATACTAACAGACACACTAACTTTTGCTCACCAATCCAGAAGGTCTGGCCCCAGTTAAAAAGCACTGCTCCAGCCTTAGCTTCTCTTAGAACTTCTACGCAAACAGTGCACTTTGTAGAGAGAAAGCGAGTGCTTAAGAGCATGGGTTCTGAGGTCAGGCTTTCAGTTAGAACTCTGGCCTCACAGCTGACCTTAGGCAAGCACCTTAACCTGACTGTCCCAGTTTCCTTGTCTGTAACATAGGGAAAATAATAGTACCTGTTTCATAAGGATGTTGTTAGGACTGAGTGAGCTCACTCGTGCAAAGGGTTTAGGTGAGTTCCTCGCACAAATCAACATTTGTGATTGTCACTGTTCATTTCATTGCTAGTCCCTTTTGAAGGTCTCTTGGTATCTTTTCTCAACCAGACCAGCCCTTGGTCTAGGCTGGACTCTCTCTTCATTTAGGAGACATCTGGCTCTGAATGACATCTTACCTTCATTTTCTACCTGGCCATTTTTTGCTTGTGCAACAACTCATTTTTGGCAGATGCAGAGCTAGTATAACCCCTTACTTTACCAAATTTAGGAAAATTCTCAAGGTCTTCTTTAACTAATTTAGTCTTTTCCTGGGGTTTGGGGTTCCTGTATGAAATTGGTGTTTTCACCTTACCCCACCCAAACTCAGTGTCTGTGGGAGTTACAGTGTGTCACTCTGGGTCCCTGACTCACTGCTTCTTAATCTGCTCCATCTCCTTTCTCCCATGCGGGGCTGGTTGTCTTATCAGCTGGTCTCCTCAGAGCTCATCAGCCTGCATTTCCCTCCTTCCTAGACAAAACCCCATCCGTGTCACTGGACAGATCCAACAGGCATCCGTAGGCCAGGGCTGTAGGCCCCAGACCCGGAGAACATAATGTGAGTGTCATTTTAGCCCCTTGACAACTGGCACCGGCCCACTCTGGCTGAGTCAGGAAGGAAATAAATGTTGACCTTAGAATGCCCCTACCTCCCCACTGATCCCTGCCCTTCATCTCAGGCCTTCATCCAAATCTACCCTGGGTGTCGCTATGGTCGCTCCTCCTCAGGAACAAACTCAGGAAAACTGAGAAGTTGCCTCTCTTGATGGCTTAGCATTTTAGAGAAAAATTTTGAGAAGAGCCAAAGACAAGAATAGCCTGACGGAGGCTGTTGAGACTTCAGGCTCTCTCTGGGGTGGGATGGGGCAGGGGAGACACCTCCCACAGCCGCCGCACTACCTGGCTGCCCACACGACCCTCCACCAGGCCATCTCTGGCCACAGACCCACACATTTCTAGGCACACGGTTGATTCTAAACACGTATCTGTTGAATTAATTAGCCTTTATTGTAAATAATGTAAAAATATCCAAATAATGGTTCAGTTATGCCCTAGGCACAGTTGAGCCATACCTAGATGCAAAGCCTTTGTATAAGGATGAAGAGAACTAATTGGTGTGGGAGGCCCTATCCTGTACCAGATGGTTCACTTGTGTTACTTCATTTCCTCTTTCCTACAATTCTGTATGGACTGTACTACCATTATTATTCTGAGTTTACGGCAGACAGAGACTCTCCAGGAGCTTAAATAACTTAGAAAGGCATGATGGAGTAAAAACGTAATTATTTTCCAACGCCTATTTTAGCTTCAAACCTTTTTCCAATAAATTGGTGATTATCAAACAGATGACAGTAGAATTCTTCCCAAAAGAGGGATTAGGGGCCCATAGCCACCCCAACTGTTCAGCCTTCAGCGCTCATCCACCTCCCCCTGCAGAACCTCTCACCCTGAAAAAAGACATCCGGAAACACAGCTGCCTTTGAATCCCAGCTCTATCGCCCACAAGCCACGAGGACATAGCATGTCCTCGTCTCTGCTTTCTGTTTGTCCACCTGCAACAGGACAGGGCGTTGTGATGACTGCCTGACCTGAGGTGGGCTCAGCAAACGGCAGCCATGTGACCTGCTCGTGTTCACACAATGAGCAAGCAGTAAAGGCCAGGTTGAGCCCCAGGCCCACGATGTCAGATTCCACTGGCAGCTCCAGCTAGAACATGCAGAAAGGGCTCAGGGCCCAAAGGCAAGCCAGTTTAGGAACAAATCTGGAATGCTAACAAGAAAGAACAAACACTGGCAAAGCACAAATTTGGCAAAGGAGAGTACTGGCCCCAGCCAACACTTACACAGACTGTTGAAATTCCCCAGCATTGAACTCAACTGTCTACAGGGGAATCAGTTCAGTGTAGATGAGGCTGATGGGAAAACAAATGTGGCAAACACATCTGACTGGTGAAGCAATGTTTAACCTGCCTTGAAAGACTGTATAAAAAATATATGATGTCTGAAATTTCACTTGTTTTGGAATTTTTAAATCAGTTTACAGATGTAATATAAATTTAAATATTTTGTAATAAATGTAAAACACTTATGAGACAAACGTATTAGAAGCTTCGAGTCAGTCTGTCAGTCATTTTTCTATCAATGCCTCATCATCAACTCTAAGTTTAATTTTAAAAATAAGAAAATTACACCCTTCCACCCACTACAGCAGCTAACCGTTCACGTTCAGCCACTAAGAGCAGACCACGTGGCAGATCTGTGGTGTCCCTTTATCCACGTTCCACTCCATCGGAGCAAGCACTCACCATCCTTTCCACCCCGGCCTCTGCCACCGCAGAGAGATCAGTGGGACCCGAAATGCCCTGTTAGTTGCCACTGCCAAAGCGGGCAGAGCAGCTGGGTCAGGCTGACACCGGCTGGGGGAGCCAGTGCTGATTCAGGGGTGGCATAAGGCTCCCCAGTTTGGGCTCAGTGACAGGGAAGGTGATAAAGAGGTACACCTGCAGGTTATTACTCTGAACTGCAAAGCCTGAACAGCAAGATGAGAAGGAAACCAAGATAGGCCAGTTCTTAAGCAAGGAAACTGAGTCTAGCAACAGGCTTCCCTGTGAAGATTCCTCAAGACTTATTAACCATCTCTGAATCCACACTACTTCTTAAGGTACAATTTCATGCGGTTTCATTATAAGAAATAACACTGTCCTAATTTCTCTTTTTCTTTACTAGGAAAAACTATCAAATGGTGGCTCGTTTCTTCATTTGAATGGGGCCATGAATGAGGTTTCAGAACAGGCATAACATGAGACTCAGATTAATGTATAAGAAGGTAACTGGTTTAGATAATGCTATCTTTCAAACTATGCACAGAACCTCTCAAGATATATTCAAATAACTGGGGTCCCTTTTCCTTCCCCCCAAAATGCACTTTGGTCATTGTGGTAGACAAAATAGTGGTCTACCACTACTGAAAGAGATCTTTGTCTTATTCCCTAGAACCCGTAAATATATCCTTTACATAGCAAAAAGGACTTTGCAGGGGTGACTGAGTTGAGAACTTTGAGATGGGGAAACTGTCCTGAACTATCCAGGAGGGAGGAAGGGTCCAGGAGGCTAGGAATGCAGGGGCCTCTGGGAGCTGAAATGGATTCTTCCCTAGAGCTTTCATAAGCAACACTGCCCTGCCAACACCTTGATTTCAGCCCAAGGAAACCTCTTTCAGACTTCAGACCTCTCGAATTTGTGAAATTTTAAGCCACTTATTTAGTGATAATTTGTTACAATTTGTTACAGCAATAGAAAACTAATACATTCATGTATTACCTTCCTTCCCATCCTACACCCCATCTCTCCTCCATATATACACTGTAGCCTGCTCTGGCTGAAGCATCAATTCTTCCAGGAAGTCTTCCTTCCTGACCCACACTCCACCCCCTAAAAGAGGTGAGGTGCCTCTCTCAGTTCTGACCTCCCCTCAGAACATCTGTCACACTGTATTATAATTGACCATTAATTTGTTCACCTCCCCCACCAGACACAGAACTTCTGTAGGGTATCCCCAGCTCTCGGCACAGGGTCTGGCACAGCACAGACCCTCAAAAAACTGTTTCTTAAATGAATAACTGCTATTTCAAAGGTTTTGAGCTGTTCATCTTCTCCTGAAAACAAACTATACCCATTTTCACCTGAGACAGTGAACATCTATGGAACGAATGAACAAGGGGAAAAAAAGTGCTACTGAATCACAGTACTTTCATCCATGAACTGTATCAGAGAAAAATAATATTGTGCTAACCAGCCCACTGGCCATTTTAGGCTCCCCTTTTTTCCCCCAAACCAGATTATCAGCTTTCCTCTAGGCAGTCCTCTCTACAACATTTCGACCACTGCTACTGGGTTTAATACAGATTTGCCAAATGTTAACTTTGCTCAAATAACTTTGTTTTAGGTTATTCTGTATACAGCAATAGTGCCAGGAAAGGCAATCTGTATCATTTAAGGAACTTGAAATTTTTATCTATATTCATAAAAGAAAAAAGTTACAAAGGCGATGCAGCTATTTTTCTGAAGGAAGTGGGGAAAATGCCTCATTGAGGGATATAAAATTCTGAAGGGAACAGAAGCAATATTTTACAAGACTATTTGAGATAATGTCAAGTACAAGAACAAAAGAACATAAACTAAGGCTCAGAAAGGGTCAAACCCTCAAGGAATTTAAGCAGAATTTCTTTAGACATAGAGAAGGAAGTTTACAGAGGAAAAAGCAGAGGGTTGAAATGGGGGAAAGGCTGTTGTAAATATAGTTGAAGCTGTTAGACCAAAATTGTTCCCTGAGTTATACTCAAATCATAGATCATGGCTTCTAATTCCTCAGAACAGAGCAACTTGAGTTGAATAATGGGCTCTCTCTGGGTTGTGTCATTTTTATCTTCTTTTTAACTTCCTTTAAATCAGTCCTTTAATTTAGCCACTTGGCAGGGCCTTAGGATACGTAATCCAGGTAACCCTGCTCTCCAAGGTTACCAGACAGAGCCTTGGTCTCACAGACGAGAAAACCAAGACGTGGAGATTAAACTGTTTGCTATAGGATGGGTAGTGAGTCCCTGAGGGGGAAGACTAGAATTCAGAGCTATGAGACACAAAGGTGCTGCTTACTGAATTAAACCCTGAGTTTGTGATCTTCTTTTCCATCTCAGAAATGAGGCTGTCATGATGAAATTCCCATAGACTCCAGGGACCACTGTTATTATTTACCTACTGCATGTAAAACCCTTTATTACAAAAGATGCCAATTATTGTCTGTGCCATTTACTTGATACATAGTCTTGTTAAATGAGTGGTATGGTCAATAGTATGATTTATTCAAAGGGGAAAGAAATCATTCCCGGAAGGAAGTGGACTTGAGCTAGCAGCAGGAGGATGGGAAGCAGTGGAAGTTGGCTAGGTACAGAGAAGGAAAGGAGAGTGGAAGAGGGTCCTGAGATGCACAGTGGGGTTGGGACACCACGTGTCCTCAGCAGAGGTCTTATGTAAGAGAGATGTCAGCAACCTCCTGGTACAGGGCAGGTCAGGATTGGAAGCTGGCTCAGGGGATAGTTAGTGCCAGACCAGACCAGGTCCAAGTGACCAGTTCTTTGAAGGGGCTGCTCAGATCAACAAACCCCAGTTAGGGCAAGTGAGTGTCAGAGAAAGTCATGGTACCATGTCAGTAATATGGATGGAGGTCGTTGAAGTCAGAACAAGCAATCAGCTGGTTTTTCCCGTCCTTCTACTCTGTGAAATGAAGAGACTGGTACTAATATTTTTAATGCACATTGAAAACAAAAATGAAATAATATGTTGTTCTATTAAATTTGCACAAAATTTTTTTAAATGTTTACTGTAAGAGTGCTATAAAACAGACATTGTTATAGTCACTGATGGGGACATAAATTGGACAAACTTTCTGCAAACAACTGTAATTAATTCACTTACTTAACAATTATTGATGAGGCATGTCCATGCTCACCAGGCACACGCCTTTAAAACACCTCATCTTTTTTTCACCCTCCTTTTCCCCAGAGCTCTCTTGGTGCCCACTGGCTTCCCAGAGCATCTCATCACAATATACCCTCAAGAACAACAGTAAATATTTTCCCATATAACCTGAACCCTAACCACAAGTCAAATATTTCATCTGATACTCACCTAGAAAGAGTGATCTAGTCCAACTCTGAAGCAAAACTGTGTTGTCTAATTACATACTATACAAAATGTAGTGGAATTTGTGGGCACTTTGATGGTGATTTTGACCATGCTGAATATTCCCCTGAATCACTGATGTTAGACTCTGACCCTGTCCCTAAGATACTCCTCTGACTCAAGCTCAACCACCTGATGCAGAAAAGCTAAGGTTCACAATCTATTCATGTGTTTCCTATGCAGAGATATTTGCATTGTAAAAGAGGACATTCAGAGGAGCAATAGTTTATCCATAAGGAATAACTGTTGTAGGTGTGATACTTATTGGGGAGAGGCCTTTCAGCCAGCCTCCTACAGGTACAATAGGCCTTGAATTCCATCTCCTTCGGTTTTATTAAAAGAACTGCACTGGTCCAAAAAAGTGGTTCAGTCTTGGATGCCCTTATATACATTGCAAATGCTTTGGGAACAATGTTATCAGTGCATTTCTCAATGAATCAAATCAACACTTACTGAGCATCTAATAGGAACCTAGCTATATAAGAACTTTCATATATATTATCTCATTTAATCCTCACAATCACTTATGTGAGGTAAGTTTTATAGCTATTTTTATAAATGAGGAAAGTGAGGCTCAACAAACATTGAGTTGTATGGTTAGTAAAGCAAATATCTGAACTCAAGTCTGACTGACCACTGAGCTGATTGCAATGGGACATTGCTTCTAAATGACCTGTCTATAGACATATGATACCACTTACATACAACCTTTTGATTTGGGCAGGAAAGTTTCCAAGTTCCTTGTATCATCCTTGTAGTATAGATTGCCTAAGAATTCCCTACATCTCTGAGTCACTTAGCAATTTGAAAAGCACTTTTAGCTACATTATCTCCATTGACTATCAAAACTTCATGAGGCTGCAGGGCAAATATTATCACTCTCAGTTTTATAAATAAACTGATGACCAGAGAGGGTAAGAACAGACTAAGGTCACAGGGTTGGGAAAAGGTACACATTTTGTCGCTGGGAATGGTGGGGAATTGACTCTGGAACACCCTGCAACACCACATGGTCCAGGCTTAGACTTTCCATCAATGTCACAAAGCAGCTACCTGTAGAAGAGCCGTCAGCACGGGGTCTACCTACAGCAGCAAAAACAGGAGGCCAAGGTCTGACTTGAGGAGCCTATGTCTTTCTCCTTAGGAAACTATTTCTGGCTCATGCTGAACAGATTAGAACATTCCAAACTCATACCAGGACTTAAGTCAGAATCCAAAATCTTTCTTTGCAATTTCCATAATATTTTTCTCCTTTCTAAAATTGCTCACTTAAAGATCTGCCCATTCCTACCCGTTTCTCGGTTAGTTTCCAAAGCACAAAAATTACATCAGGCAAAAATTTATGTGTTTGTTCTCCAAACTACAACAAGCTTGCCTCCCTACCCAGTTTCAGATTCCTCCAGTATATCTGTGCTTGTAAAGGCTTTATTCATGGTTAAGGAGAGATTAGATAGCATTTGGCTAGAGATCCAAGAACGTACAGATTTCAACTTACCCAAGGGGACCCCAAGACAGAAAACACACAAGGTGAAATAGCAAGAGTGAAACAAGATACTCCTTTCTTATTAGCCAGATGTGAGTATCTTAGATGAATCCTATTTCCCATACACTGGGGTGGACCACAGGGAAATCCCACTGACCCTTATTCTATATTTATGTTCCAGGAGTAATAGCGACAACCTTGGATTTCATCCCTGAAAATTTTCCCTCTGTCGACCTGCCAACACATACCAAACCGTATCTTCAGAGGCCACAAAAACTGACATTCAACATATAAAGGGAACAAAATGGGGTTCACACAGAGCTACCACGATGCTCAGTCCAGGCCTCTCTACCCTGCCTGCCGCTTCAGACAACGTACAACTTAACAAAGCTACCAACAGAGTCAGCAGAGAGCAGAGAAAACTTTTACCACAAGATAGGAATGAGCATCTATAATGGCAGATTCCCCTAATGAAATGGAAGGTCTTAGGGGTTAAATGCGTGAGTGAGGCCCACAAACCTTCCAGCACCTCGGGGCTGGATATGCCAGTCCAAGATTTAAACAGATAGAAAGCACCTCTTCTGTCCTTGAGAGGACAGATAAACATAATAAAAAGGAATGTGATGCCCGCTTTTTAAATTTCTCTTTTCAGTCACTTGTCGGCCATCTATTTCCTAAATGTTACAGGGACTTAATGCTACAATAATTCAATATGCAGGAAGATGCAGTCAGCCCTGAATACCCAAGATCCAATCACTGAAGCATATACCACTGAGATTTTTAGTTACTGGTTTGAATGTTCTTTTGTGGCCACTCTTCTAGGGAGAAGAGTTGAAACTCTTCCAACCCCTATCTTGTTAATTCCATGCATTAAAGACTGAAATGCATCCAAATTTCTTTTCCAAAGAAATATGTTATACCAAGGATGATTATTACATTAAAATCTGGAAGCACACAAGCTGGAGCCTGAGATACTTAAATTATCCTTTTTAAAAAGTATGCACTAACATTTTCCCTGTTGCCCTTATATCTCGTGGAATCACAATGCTAGAAAGCAGACCCAGGGAACTGAGTGTATGTCTTAGCTTACTTTGAATAGGACTCATTTTGAATGACTCTTATTGGAATCTCAGACTTACAGAAGGCACCCTGAAGTCACAAACAGGTTGCTCACAAGTGTGTTTTCCTTGATCTGCACAAGGGTTTTACATTTTAAAAAATGTGTTGCCAACATTCAAAGATCAGGACATTTCTCAGAAGAAAAGTGGGCTCATTGGCTTTCCTTTTAAAACCAGAAGCTCTGGCCGTGCTGTGCAGTGTTCCCACGTGGCCAAAATCAGCCAGAGTGGGAGGAGGGCTGCTCCCCGCAGACAGGCAGGGGACTACAGCCCCGCCCCACCACCTGCCCCCACCACCCGGCCCTACCCCTCCCAGCCCTTGGAGGCATTTTAGTTTGTGACCCCTGCTCCCAAGCAATGGTTCTCAAACCTGAGGGTTTTATCAGAATCACCTGGAGAGGACCCTTCACCCTCCCCCGCTACCTTCATCCCAAATACATATGGAGAACCACTGCCTCAAATAGCATCCAGTCCATCAGTGAAACAGAAAAAATGCGTTACTTCTATTTACCTAAAGATATAAGTTTATGTTCTACTCTTACCACTGAGGCAAAAACAGATTCTACTACAAAGTGTGTCTGACAATCAAAACCTTCCATCAATCTGCCTAATACATTCAAACAACCAACCAATACAGACAAGGGGGGAAAAAAATCTTTCAAGATACTTCATTCTACCCTGATAAAACTGGTAAAATGTCTTAGTCAAAATAATCAAAGTGGTTAACTATCATCCGGGATCAAGTTTGACTCTCGGAGTTTTATCCCACGCTTTGCAACATGGTTGGGAAAACCTTTAAAAAGTGGGGTCGGGGGTGGGAAGCGGGTTCCTAGCCAAAGCAATCAGTTCTATGAATCCATTTACAAGAGCTGAGATCCTCGTGTCTTAAAACAACCACCTTTGCAACAAATTCAGAAACAGTCCAAGTCCCCAAGCCCAGTGCAGACTAACACTGCCCCGGGTGTGGACCACAGACCGGCAACACCAGCATCATCTGAGAGCTTGTTTGAAATGGAAACTCTCAAGTCCCATCCCAGACCTACTGAATCAGACACTCTTGGGGCGAGACCCAGTGAGCTGTATTTTAACAAGCCCTCCAGGTGATCCTGATGTGTGCTAACGTTTGAGAATCATGGGTAAGAGTCTTCTAGAGAGCCGAAAACATCCAGATTCCTGGGCCCCACTCCCAAGTGCATTTCTAGCAAATTCCAACGCAAAACTGCTGCTATGAGTAGCGCTGCTCTAGACTCGTGGGTCTCAGCCCTGACTGCACAGTAGAATCATCTGAAAAGAAGAAAAAGGGAGAAAGAGATTATTTCCCAGGCCCCACTCCAGACCGCCTGAAGCAGGAATCTCTAGGGATAAGGTCAAGACCCTGGTCTTTTTTAAAAGCCCACCAGGTAATTCTAATATGCAGTCAAGTTGAGAGCCCCTGCTCTCAACCCAGCTGATCTCCACAGCCAATTTTAGCTCCCCTATCACATCAATGTACTCACGTGTCCTCTCTCTGGAAATGTTCTGAGACTACTTCTGTCTCAAGAGATAGCCATGACCAATGATCTCAGCTGTAGGAGTAAGCATTTCAAAGAGCAGCCTCTCATCAGTTTGGTAGAAACTGTCCCCAGCAGTCATTTTCTGACTCATGCTTGGGTTCGTATTTGAAGATGGTGTTATTTGGGGATAACTGCTAAGGGACAATGTCAGCAAATTGTTCCTGCCAGTAAGTGGAACCCAGAGTCGTGGAAGTCAGACATCCTCCAAATAACACATTCCATGGCAAAAACTAAATGTTTTGGCTGAGGACAAGACACACAGATGTTCTAATATTCTCAGTACCGATGCAGTTTCCTTCCAAGCAGCTTCAACAACTCCAAAAGAGATTTGTTTAACCCATTAACTGAAGTCAGGGAAGGTATCAATATGGCGGCAGGGGTCAGAGGACAGTGTACGCAGCCTTAAAACCTCCTTGAGGCTCGGGTTAAGGCAGGAGCTGCTGGAGGAGATGATCCCTGACTGTACAAAACCACTTTAGGGACTTTACAAAAGCTATGATGAGAAGAAATGTAGGTAGATGCCAATGTCTGCCTGAAACATTTCTTAAAAGATTTCTAAGGAAAATTGCATAGGTCCAGTGGATCAAAGTATCCTCAGACTTGAGTTTTTCCTGAAGAAGTGTGTACTAGTGACAGCTCATCAAACAAGGGGAAGGATTAAGATGGAAACAAAATGCATATTCATGTGTAATAACTGGGTAAAAAGACACTGTAGGAGAAAATATTGATAAACAAATATTTTCCTAGAGAAAGTGGTATGTATATTTTAGCTTCATAAAAATACACTTGAAGGGAGGGGGGAACTTTTTTTTTTTTCCATTTTGGCTTTATTAGAACAAGAAGAGACTTTGCATCTCTCATCAAAAGACACCCAGGCCCTTTTGTCATGTCTGAGAAACTATTGATTCCTCTATTAAATTGTGCTACATGGAAAAATCTTGACAAGAGCAATATCATTTATTAGACTAACAAATATGTTAGTTGAACCAGCTTTGGAGACTTCGAAAATCCATTATACAACTGCAGCTCTTTTTCAGAGACCAGGATGTATTACAGAGACCAACTCTCAGGACACAGTATGACTAATTTACTTGCACGTTCCAAGAGACCATTGTTTCTTAGAAAGAGTAGAAGAATTATAACCTTCAACTTTGGGGGAAATCACCAACAGCTGACGTGTCTATACTGACTATGTCAACAAGCTGGTTCTAAATTACCTAATATTTCCATTCTCAGCATTTTCTGACACTAAAAGTTTTATAATGAGAAAAAACAAGAGGAGAAACTACAAAGCATATAACTGACAGGTAATCTAAGCTACTTTTTGAGGAAAATAAGCGATTAATATGTGTAGTTTCATCAAACCTCCACCTGCCCGTTCACACCTCATCTAAACCACTCCTCACCCTGTTTCTGTTCCTTCTCTTCTGTGGAAGATGAGACTGCGGGGCCTTTATAAGACTTCAAATAATACACTCTACTCCTGGCCATACGCATTGTCCTCCATGGCAAGCAAGATATGCCAAACTCAGAGAATCATAGCTCTAGAAGATGCTTCGAAGTTCACCTTGTCCAACCACTTCCCTTTGCAGGAATGAGACCCAGAAGGAAAGAGACTCAATAAGACACAATAAATCGATGGCATAGCCAGGCAATCTGGCCCCCATGACATGTGCTTCCCATCTGTCTGCCACACAGCCTCCCTTCGTCTATTACAAATATAGTTAAAAAAAAAAAAATCAGGTTCTATCTCAACTTGCTTCAGCCTGAGGCCAACCTGGAACACTCACCTGGAGACCTTCTTGATACTATCAAGAAACTAAACTGATCACTCTTTAGGATCAAGGTAAGTGGTCAGTGCCTAGATCCTGTGCAGAGAATCAAATGCACATCCTTCCAAATGCACCCCAAGCTCCGCTGAACCGCGTGCTGAGATTGGTGGGGTCTTTGAGGGTGCTGACTCCTGAAGGGAGAAGGGGAAGTTTCTGGGGCTGCCTGGTATCTCCCAAGTACAAGATGGCTGGCTTGACTTTCTGCCAGTCCTTTCCAGGCTCTGGAAGAAGTGCTCAGGACAACAGGAGGATTCTGTGATAAGTCCCCAGTGAACCCAGAAGGAGGAGGCAAATTCCGTTGCCTTCACCTATATCCAGACAAGAAGCTCAGAGCCGAGCAGACCCGGCAGTCGTAGCAGCATCCTCGGTCAGCATCTGCTCTGCGTGGCGCAGGAGGGCACAGGACAGCAGCTGGAGCGAGGCGGGCAAAGAGGGCACAGGAGGCAGGGAGGGGGATGAGGAAATAAGAGAATGTAAGTGAAAAAGAAGGGAGAACAGATGAGGAAAAGGGTTGAGTTCTGAAAAGGAACTGGGGAAGAGCCTTCTAATGCTCACCCAGATCCTGTTCTCCTTCCCTTCCGGGACCTTCTGAGCCCATGGAGGGATGACCCTTCCCAGCCTGTGGGTGGGTCCAAGTGACCAGTCCACTCCAGAGTGGGTGGATGTGACATGGGGTGGGGTGTTTCATTCCAGCATGAGCCCCTCGGGGGCTCCATACCCAGCCTAGGGGAGAACGGCCACCCTTGCTGCTGTGGGCAGCGCCTAGGACAGAAGAAGCCTGGAATGCTGAGCCAACACATGGAAGACATTTGTCCTGGAGTGACACCCAGATTTACAGAAATAAACTTGGCTGAATCAAGCCACTGAAAATTAGAGGTGGTTTATTTCTGCAGTAAAACCTAGCCTATCCTCATTAAATTATAGATCAAGAGTAGGAAGTAGAAGAAATAAGAGAGAAAGAAGAGAAGCAAAGGGCAGAGGGGAAGAGAGTGGGAGAAAAAGGAAAGAGGGAATGTGGGGGCCAAATGCAATGGCCTCTCGTGTAAATTGCCTTCATCCCTATTCGACGAGCTCTAGGAGCACAGGAAGGACACAGGCAAATGTGCCCAGGAACAACCCCCAAGGGAGAAGTCACCGCTCATGGGTGCCACGTTTACCACCATGATGTGTTTGTGGTCATCTCTTTGCTGAGTCATGCTTCATGTAATGCACATGTGTTTATTAAATATTATATTACTAAATGCTGGACATTGTAGTAAGCAAGAGGGATATGGAAGAGACCAAGACAGACATGGTCCCTGGCCCCATGGAACTTGTAAACTATTATTTCCTTCCCTTTAAACTCTGCAGGGAACTCCACGCCAATATTCCACCTGGAAGAGAGACAAGAATGATTGCAAACTTCAGCCACCAGGCAGTGATGAGTTTGAGGAAAGAGCTCCTGAGGATGCACTGGCTGGTTCTGCCAGGAACCTGCTGTGGTGGGACAATGGTAAGGAACCTGGAAGCTCTGAGGGTCAGTTTCTTCATCTCTGACATAATGAAGGCAGACCTAATGCCACTTTCAACTCTAATAATAGTGGTAATAACAGCACCGATAATAGCAACTAACATTTATTGAATATGTACTACATGCCAGGCACAGAGCTTGCATTACTGCATTTAATCTTCACATCAACCCCGTAAAGTAGGCATTGCCATACCCATTTTGCAGATGACTAAACTGAGGCTCAAAAAGGTGAAAAAACTTGCCCAAGATCACAGAACTCGTAAGTGGTGGAGCTGTAATCTGGAGGGAATTCCTACTGAGTTCTGAGCACACACCCTTAACCACTCTGCCAAAAACTACTACCATAAAGTGTATCTATTACTGTGGTTAAAGGAAAATTAAACACTGAGACAAAGCAGATGTGTTCTTTTACACTCTCTTGAGATGCTAATACTCCACCCACCCCTTCCCCAGAAAACAGTCCTAGAGAGATAAAGTGCCTACTGGAAACGAAGTTTAACCATCGTTTTCCATCTCTTCTGAGAAATGAAGGGCTTTTGTTCTGGCTGTATATGGTTCTTGCTCTGTGTTGATCTGGTCTGTGTTGATTTAGTCCACAGAAAGGATAATATGATTCTTCCCTCTAGACATCACCCCATCTTTCTCGGCTCCTATGACTCTTGGGACAACCTCTTGTCCCTCCTTGCCCACACCTGACCAGCTAGGTCATTGGCCATCCCTGCACCACACCCATTTGCAGCCTGGGTCCCTGCACTCTTCAGGGCCAGACATACTTTCACCCGAAACACCTCTGCCCATCACTCTGTTTCAGCCAGTGCTGGTTACTTGTGTAACCTGTCTGTCCTAAAAACGAATAAGAACGTAAACCAACAAACAATTTCAGACATTCTTCTCTAGGCTTGTAATGGAACTGCAGGCTAGCTAGGTATTCAGTGAATCTTGAGATCTGACTTTTTAATTAAAAAATGGTTTCAAAAAGCACTTGAGTAGAAATTCTAAGTAACTGCCTGCCAACTCCAACTACTGTGACTAAGAACCCAACAACAAGGAGAATTGTATGCAGAGGAAACAAGACTTTGACTGCAGCCTTAGAGGGGAAAGACACTTTAAAACATGTAGCCTGGAGGGTGGGCTGCATGGGGTACAGTACAGCTGGTCAACTTTATCCTAACCAAGAGAGCCCTTTCTGTTGGAGGGGGCATACACAGCCTCAGGCCCATTCTGTTTGTTTGCACATTGTATGTGGTGCGATGTCTAAAAAAAAAAAGGGTTAATCTGCTATCAGTATTTTTTAAACAGAAGGTTTCACACAGAATCCAGATTTCAGACTAGTCTTGACATCAGAAGATCTGGCAAAACTCTGAGCCTACATCCCCCCAGGGCTAAAATGGGACAGGGCCTGAGCTCTCTGATTCACCACAGTCCCCACCATTCCCTGATGGCTCACACCCTGGCCTGTTTGTTTAAGTTATCTCCCTGGATCCTGCAAGGCCCTTGAGTCAGCACGCTGATTCCTCATCGCTCGCTGACTGGGGAGCAAAGGAGATTATGGACAGGTTGTACGTGGGTGTACATGTACCCCATGTCCTTTTAAACCCCTGATCCAGTCACTCATGTCTCCTATAACTTGCTCTCCACTGAGCATTGCTACATTGGCCCTAACAGAATAAGGCTCACCCAAAACATGGGTCTGAGCCTAGCGTCCCATTCCCAAATGATATTGCTGGTTATCTACATGGGGCCCTCACTTCTGAGTTCTACATGCAAATCTATAGGGACGTAAAGCAAATTAGTGGTTAGCAAATTACTGGGGCTGGGATCAAGAATGGGGATTAACTGCAAGTGGACATGGGGGAGTCTTTCGGGAAGGATGAATATGTTCTAAAACTGGATATTGGTGATGGCTGCACTACCCTGTAAATGCACTAAAAATCATTGAATAGTATATTAAAAACAGGTGAATTTTATGGTATATTCATTATACCTCAATAAAGCTATTTCTTTAAAAAAGAATCATTATGGCTGCTTCATGGAGAATAAACTAGAGGGGGACAGGGGTGAAATCAGGGGTCCCACTTTAAAGGCTTATATAATTGTCCAGGAGAAAGTCGACAGGGACTTGGACCATGATGGTAGCAGTGGAGGTGGGTGGGGCATGGTCAGACACTGGATGTGTCTGCAAGCAGAGCAGAAAGAATTGACCAGTGTGAGAGAAAGAAAAAGCAAGGTGACACCAAGGTGTTTCTTGGGAGAATGGAGTTGTCGTTTACCGAATTGGGGGAGACTGTGGGAGAAGGTAAGGGAGGGTGTGGGAAACATAAGGAGTTCTGTTTTAGACACGTCAAGCTCGAGATACCTGCTAAGCGAGGAAGCTGAGAAACTGAGTAGGATGGAATATATAAGCTCAGGGGAGAAGCTGCTCGAGTGAAATTAGAATAACCAGTGGAATTCCTTTGAACCAAGGTTTAACAAAATGCCTCAGCATTTTTACTATGCAAGCTGCTGGCGAGATGCAATGGGCAAAACTGCATGTCTGCCATGTGCGTGCACCCCCGCCCACACATACAAACATATATATGTATATATAATATATGCACATATTTATTTTTGCTTATTTTCACATATATCAAAGTATATGTGTACTATTAGAAGTTAGGCAGTCACTTTTGGGGTAAAGAGTCCTGGATTAGGGGCCGAAGGAGAAGTGTAGGTAGCAGGCAAAAAAGGATATAACCCATTTCATATGCACTACCTTCATAAAGAAATAACATCCAATGACAGTGTCATGATAGGAGGGGAGACAACATCGTATGGTTGTTAACCATTCCCAAATTAATACATAACTAAATCTCCAACTGAAACTCTGAAAAAATAAAATAAAATAAAAAGGCAGGCAGGCAACAGTAAGATATATGGCTGCTGTTTTTTTTCCCCGGCATCATAAAACTGTAAAATCTTAGACATGTAAGGGACGTTGGACTGAATTTAATCCAAGGCTGACTTACCCAGATGAGATACAAAGCCCCAAAAAGATGAATCAACTTGTCCACAAGCATGTACTTAATTTCTTTACAAGCACTGCATGAAAAGTAGCTGTCTACCTCTGTCTTTCAGAAGGAAATAATAAATCAATTTGTACATTCTGAAACTTTTCACAAGAGGATAGCTGTTGTGGCATCAAAAACTTTTCCCATTATTGGGGTTTATCAAAAAATAAAAGAATTCAGTGGAAAGCAGTTTAGCTATATAAGTCAAAATATTATATGCACGTATTTTTGAACCCAAAGATTCTACTTCTAGAAATTTAGGTAACAGATATTTTGAAGTCCACAAATATTGTTCCTCAATTTTTCTTCTATTGCTTCTACTAATAAAAAAATAAGAGTACTACTATTACTATAAATTGAAAGCAAATGATATATCAGGTGTTTTTAATTAAACACTTGATAGATCTATCATCAGGTATATCATACAATTAAGGTATATCACACAATGCAAATACCATACAATCACAAAAATACAATGTGGTGCTATATTTACCAATATGAAAAAAAATCTCAGACACGCTGAATTTAAAGGAAAACAGACTGAAGAACAAATGATTGAGGTTTCTAAATTTTAAAAGAAAATTTTTTTAAGAACCTAATATATAGTATATTCCCATTTGAGAATGTAGAAAAGAACGAGGGGGGAGGGCACTGGAGGAGGGCAGCAAGCAATAAAGATGTAGAAGAATGTTCACCAAAATGTTAACCATGGTTACCAATGAATGTTAGGAATTGAGATGAGGTATGGTTTTTGGGTTTTTTCTTAGGATTTTTCTGTATTCTTTGAATTTTTCTTACCGTGAGAATGCATAATTTTTCTAACCAGAAAAACTTTAAAGCTAATTTCATTTTGAAATTTAATAAGTAAGTCTCTTTTTCCCCATCCCTTTTCAATAAGGAGCAAATAAATGCAAGCGGGGTGTTGACTCACTCAGGAAGGCCTTCCGGGTGCTAGAGTAGGGAATCCGCGGGCGCCGGGCTTCCAAACGGACAGCAAGAGCCACGAGCCGGGCACAGGGTTAAGGGTGGAGAGCCGGCAGGCGGAGCAAGGGCCAGGCAACTACAGTTTTTCCCCTGGTACCAGAGGAATCTGTCCCAGAAGCTGGAAAACTTGGCTGCCATGGTCGGCGCGGTGCTGGAGGGCGAGGAGAACACCGTGCGCGTGCACGTAGGCGGCAGGGCGGGAATCGGCCTCAAGCTCCACCCACAGCACAGCCCCAGCGCATTAAGGAATCAACGAAGCCCCAATAGCACCTGCGCATTAGCTGGGCTGGAGCAAGTTCTCAGCTCGAAAGCTCGAGGCCCACGGGAGTACCTGCTCCCTCGTACGGAAATAGAAGCACGTTTTTCACTGTTGGTTGGTTTCTAATCTGTTCACTTTCTCTCGTGATGGGAAAGGATTCATAAAGGACAACCAGTCCTTGATCCCTGCCTTCTGAATACCGATCCCCAAGCCAACTCAGAGAGCATCCAGCGTCTCCTCTGGTCAAGGACCAGGCGACGTTTCCTATTTTAAAGAAACATTGCCAAGTTGATCAGATGACCTACTTTGGATCACAGATGTCACAAAACCTGCACGTCCCACCTGGGCAGCCAGGCCCTTGAATGGCCTCTGAAAAAGTCCTGTACTCCTTTCCTCCTGGAGCCCCCTCTTCTCCTCCCTCCCCACCAGCCTAGAGAGAAAAGTGAGCATTTTCTTTTTTATTGCACTGAGACCACTAATGCTTTGCGGTGTAAGTCCCTCCCTCTCTTTGACCACCTGCCCCCACCCAAGTAGAGAAAAAGTAGGTTCTTCCTTTTGGGTTTTGTCATTGAAGGCCTTCTGGTGCCACCGATGTGCCTTTGAGGAAAAAAGTATAATGAACACCAAAAGGGTTGACAGGCCCAGCCTAGAGATGAAGCTTCACCAAATCATACCTTTTGCACAATCAAAAATGGGTGTTATTTTCAGGCTCCACCTGCCCAGGAGGAAAGCAAAGCCCTGAGCCACTTTCTGTTGCTGCAAGTTTGAGAAGGGCCCCAGCTGTGATGAAGAGCTCAAGCCCACACTGGTCCCATGAGGCTTCCTCCATAAGTGAGCTTTTATGCCCAGGCTTACAGGAGCCCTGTGTCTGGGCCGCTGATTCCTGAGAATGGTGGCTACTAACAGGGAGGGCTGTAACCATCCCTGAAAAACATTTCAAACTGTGTTACAAGCTAACCCTGCCAGAGAGAGGGCTCCTACTTGGCTTTCTACATGGTTCTTAAGTCTCTTCAAAGCACTCAATTAAAAAATGCTGCTTCTATAAAACTCAGAGCAGACTGTTATTGAGCAAACAGCTGCCATGTGATTAGAAACACAGGAACTATTCTGAGGAAGGGATGCTTGGTGCTATTAATTTCTTCCTTTGTGTTCCAAGTATGGTTCCCAGAAAATGGGTCAAGGGAATAGTTTGTGTTCTTGCTTTTATTTTCAAAAATACAACTATAAGATACATACACATTCACTGTAGAAAATGTTTTTATATGCAGAAAATTACAGAGAAAATAATCAGATTTATTTATAATCCCAGCATTCAGAAATAACAACCCTTTTGTTTTGTCATGTATTTTGGTACCACATTTTTTCTATTTTGTGAAAACATAATTGAGATCATATTCTAAATAAAACTTTGAAATCTGTTTTTTTTTTGGCTTACCATTGGTTAGCAATCATTTCACATGTTATTTTTAAAATCCTTATAATTTTAGTGGCTGTGTAGTATTCAATCATATAGGTATGACACCATTGGCTAACAAATTCCCAATAGGTAATTCTGAGAGAAACATCTTGAATCTCTCTTCTTGCATTTCAGATTATCCTTTGAAGATAGCATTCTAGCAGTGGTATTGCCTGTGAAAGGTAAATTCTGTAGTTAACTAAAGGACAACCTAACAGCCATCTTAAAGTTATATCATGTCCTTCCATTATGTTTTACCTTTAAATATACATTACCAAATATTAATATATTAGCAAGGAAATTACTTTTTATAGCTTTTAACTCTTAGAAGCCCTTTCTGTGTTACAGAATTGATTTTTTAAAAGAATCCTAATCCTAAAAAAAGAAAATACTTCAAAATGTTAACTGTTTGTCTTTAGGAAATGGAACTTGAGTTTAATTTTTTCCTGCTTTTCCTTTTACAGCAATTTGCCAAATTTTCTATAATGTGCATAATGCCACTTTTACAGTTTCATAAAACAATAAAAAAGTTTTTAAAAGAATATGTGCTCTTCTCTTTTACATTTCTAGAACAAGCCACTATATATTATAAGCATTTTTTATTCATCCTCCTGCTTATTAAAGCCCACAGTTGGGAAAAAAGTTTGAGTTCCAGATTTTCACTTTTTCCAGAAAATGCTTTGTGAATAACTTAATTGGACTAAAGCAAAGGAAAATGAAGTTATTTATAAAAACTGTAAATTACATTTATAAAAAATGTGATTATATCTTTAGTTCCACCTATATGATTTGAGTGAATTTAAGGCTACTGTCTTTGTCAGTTTGGGCTGTTATAACAGAATACCATAGAAGGGTGGCTTATAAACAACAGAAACTTATTTCTCACCATTTTGGAGGCCAGAAGTCTGAGATCAGAGAGCTAGCATGGTCGAGTTCTGGTGAGAGCCCTCTTCCAGGCTGCAGACTGCTGACTTCTCACCATGTCATCACACAGTGGTGAGCAGAGAGAGGAAGCAAGCTCTCTTGTGAGGTTTACACACTGATCCCATTCATAACGGCTCCACCCTCATGACCATATCTAATCCTAATCCTTCATACCATCACATTGAAGGGGTAGGGTTTCAACATACAAATTTGTGGGGGGGACAAATATTCAGTCCATAACAGCTACTAGACTACAAAGCTCACCTTTCCCCAAGATACAGCTAGGTGTGTGGGTGCACACGTGCACACACACACACACACACAGGCTCTTTTAACACTCAGTCTATTTGATACCACCTCCCCTGATATAGGAATATAGAAGCAATAACAGAATTATTTCAGATAAATGGGCAGGTTCTAATCCCCTGATCCAAAGCAAGGACTATGTATATACGATTTCTCTCTTCTTATCACAACCATAATTTTTAATTCTTCTTTTTCCACTTTTGTTTTTAAATGCTTAGACAGCAGAAAAGTTTGGTTCCTTTTTCACAGAAAAATATAGGTCTGACATGGGTTGTAAAGTGGGAAATGATGGGTTAATTTTAAAATAATCTTTGACTAGTTCGCATCATGTAAGTTTTACACCGGAATCATGCCACCCAAGGAGGAGGACATAACTTGGTTGCCAAGGGAACCCTTCCTGATTTGAAAAGATGAAATTAAACAATGTATGAAGAATGTATTAAAATATTTATTGTTATTATTAATGATAGTAAATTACAAAAGATGGCATCACGGGATTTTATGAAGCCTCATGCACATAAAGTTTGGAAATGGGTTGACTCAGGTAAGAGGCTTCTCTTGGCAGGAAAAAGGAAAACTAGAATAGTAAGAAAATTCTGTGGAATAAATAGATGTTTGTATTAAAAGAGAGCAGGAGAAAAAGCAATTAGAACAGGACATATATAGAGGAAACTGCATGTATTATGTTATTATCATTAATATTTTTCCCTGAAAGGCTAAAATATTGCAAAAGGCTTTTGATGCTGAAGTTGCAGGGAGAAAAATATACTTATTTCTAAAGCCTCAAAGAAAGAAGGATTTTGAGAACAAGTATAGCTATAAAAAATTTTGGCCCTATAAATGAAATCAGATATACTAGTTTTCCTATTTAGTCTCAGTAAGGAA